>NC_091767.1:317898-2717898 GCF_029378745.1 Bos indicus
TAACTAGAGAGCAGCCTCCCGCTCACCAAACTAGAGAAAAGCCTGCAGGGCCACGAAGACACAGCACAGCCAAAAAGCCAAAATCTCCTGAGAGACAAGCAAAGGACCACCCCACTTTCTGACAACTCATGACTGAAGTCTCAGAGTCCTGTAACAGCTGTTCCTGAGACCCTCACAATCCCTCGTGTGCAACCCCCTCTCTCCTGTGACAGTGTGGAGACCCCCAGGGGGCCCCACGTGAGGATCCCCATCCAGTGATGCTGTAGAGACCCTCACAGGCCCCTCCATGTGAAGTCCTCTCCCTCCTGTGATGTGGAGATCTCACTATACCCCCTTTTGGGGCCACCCTCCCTCTGCTGTGATGTTGTGGAGACTCCCATGACCCTGTGTGTGGCCCCTACCTCCCATGATGGTTGGGGAGCCACTGCCCTGTCCTGAGGTGTTGCTGGTAAGGTCTCTGTGTGCAGGGACCATGGACTTGGGACAGGATGTCACTGTCTGCTCAGAGCACGTCACTGCCCTCCAGCGGGGCCGGCTCACCGAGGGCACCCGTGGGGTGACTAGTATGAAACCTTCAGGTGAAAGACCCAGGTCTTAGAGTGTTGCCACATCTGCCACATCTGGCCTGAGAAGCCATGAATAAGATGGACATTAATATTAACTTAGAAGGACAATAAGAAGAAAAGGAGGTAGTAGCAATGTCTATAAATTCATGGTTTTCTTTGTTCCTATTTCCATCGTTATATCACTGGGATCCCAAAACTTCATTTCTTTCATGGCAGGGCATTTAAATGGAAATAGCCATATTATATTTTTTTCAAGGAAAATCACTAAACATTGAATAATGGCACATCAACTGGGTTAGGTAACTGACCATTTTCTACTTATAGGACATGCCTATAATTTAGGGGATGATTTAATGTTTCTCTAGGTAACTGGAGACCAGAAGACAAATCTCTTGCCTGTGATGTCTGGAACTTAGGAGGATTATCATGGAATGCTCACTGGCTCCAGGCTTCATGATATATGAGATTATACAAGCTGTGAATACACTTGGATGAGGACCTGCAGTACTAGGTTTCCCAGTTTTTAGTTAAAGATGTTAAACGATACAGGTAGGAACTTTCTGAATATGGAAACTACAATCTCAATCAGCCTCAATATGAGAAAGAAAAACAATAGCACTGATTGTCCCATAAGAAACGATTGGGCTTGACACATATACACTATTGAGACTAATAGGTGACTACTGAGAACCTACTGGCTAGCTCAGGGAACTCTGTTCAGTGCTCTGCCGTGACCTGAGTGGGAGGAAGTACGAAACAGAGGATATGTTTGTATATATACCCTTGACTCGCTTTGCTGTACGCCGGAACTAACACAACACTGTAAGTCAGCTGGTGGGGTGGTGATGGTTTAGCACTAAGTCATGTCCAACTCTTTGTGACCCTGTGGACTGTAGCCCATCAGGCTCCTCTGTCTATGGGATTCCCCAAGAAAGAATACTGGGTGGGTTGCCATTTCCTATTGCAGGGTATCTTCCCAACCCTGGGATCAAACCCATGTCTCCTGCATTGCCAGTGGATTCTCTACCACTGAGCCACCAGGGAAGCCTGAAAATCAACCATAAAAATTAATTTTAAAAAATAAAATCAATAGTAAAAAGGAAACAACTGCATGTTATTTTTCCTCCCTTGTAATTCCAGGCTTCTGTGTAATAGGGTCCCCTTTTATACTTTTCTCTCTTTTGCATGTTTCACTCACTGGGAAGGGAGGGACTCCATGTCACCTCCCAGCCCCAAGGCTCAGGCTCTGGTGTCGAATGGAATCTGGAGAGGACCTGCCCAAACAGAAATACTGTGCTGACATCTGCTTTCATGGGCAGCCTCACCTCTGGGGACCTGCAGCCAAAACGTGATGAGGATTATGGACTTGGCTTCTGCTCATGAAACTGTCCTTGCTCCCTGGGAGGAAGCAGAGGTCTCAGGCAACCCAGAGGAAGCAAGAGGAATTGCTCCTTTGAATTGCTCGCCTTCCTAGAACTTCTCTCTGTGTCTCTGGTGAAAGTTGAAACAAAAGTAAATACAACTGGCACATGTGTTAGTAATTAACAAGAAATCACTAATATAACTTTCTAAGGTTCCACATAGCAGAAAAGCCAGAGATCAAGTAGCCAACGTCCACTGGATCATAGAAAAAGCAAGAAAATTTCAGAAAAACATCTACTTCTGCTTCATTGGCTGTGTTAAAGCCTTTGACTTGTGGATCACAACAAACTGTGGAAAATTTTTAAAGAGATGGGAATACCAGGCCACCTTACTGTCTCCTGAGAAATCTGTATGCAGGTCAAGAAGCAACAGTTAGAACTGGACATGGAACAACAAACTGGTTCCAAATTGGGATAGGAGTATATCAAGGCTGTATATTGTCACGCTGCTTATTTAACTTATATGCAGAGTACATCATGTGAAACACTAGGCTGGATAAATCCAAAGCTGGAATAAAGCTTGATTGAGGATATCAATAACCTCAGAGATGCAGATGACACTACCCTAATGGTATAAAGCAAAGAGGAACTGAAGTTCCACTAAAGTGCCTCTTGATGAAGGTCAAAGAGGAGAATAGAAAAGGTGGCTTAAAACTCAACATTCAAAAATTGAAGATCATGGCACCTGGTCCCATAATTTCATGGCAAACAGAAGAGGAAAAAATGTGACAGACTTAATTTTCTTGGTTTCCAAAATCATTGTGGACAGTGACTGCAGCCATGAAATTAAAAGACATCTGCTCTTTGGAAGAAAAGCTATGACAAGCCTAGACAGCATATTAAAAAGCAGAGACATCACTTTGCCAACAAAGGTCTGTATAGTCAAAGCTACGTTTTTTCCAGTTGTCATGTATGGATGTGAGAAATGGAGCATAAAGAAGGTTGAATCCCGAAGAATTAATGCTTTTGAACTGCGGTACTGGGGAAGACTTTCTTAAGAGTCCCTTGGACGGCAAGATCAAACCAGTCAATCCTAAGGGAAATCAATCCTGAATATTCATTGGAAGGACTGATACTAAAGCTGAAGCTGTCATACTTTGGCCACTTGATGGGAAGAGCTGACTCATTTGAAAAGACCCTGCTGCTGGGAAAAACTGAAGGCAGGAGAAGAAGGGGAGTACAGAGAATAAAATGTTTGGATGGCATCATGGACTCAATGGACGTGAGTTTGAGTAGACTTCAGGGGTTGACAATGGACAGAGAGGCCTGGCATGCTGCAGTTCATGGGGTCACAAAGAGTCAGACATGACTGAGCAACTGAGCTGCACTGAACATTCATTTTAGGAGCTTCACTGAGGGCTCAGCAGGTAAAGAATCCATCTGCACTGCAGGAGAAACAAGAGACTCAAGTTTGATCCCTGGGTTGGGAAGATTCTCTGGAGATGGGAATGTCAACTCATTCAGTATTCTCTCTTTTTTTTTTAATATAAATTTATTTATTTTAATTGGAGGCTAATTACTTTAAAATACTGTATTGGTTTTCCCATAAATTGACATGAATCAGCCACGGGTGTTCACGTGTTCCCCATCCTGAACCCACCTCCCACCTCCCTCCCCATCCCATCCCTCAGGGTCATCCCAGTGCACCAGCCCTGAGCACCCTGTCTAATGCATCGAAACTGGACTGGTGATCTATTTCACATATGATAATATACATGTTTCAATGCCATTCTCCCAAATCATCCCACCCTCACCCTCTCCCACAGAGTCTAAAAGACTATTCTATACATCTGTGTCTCTTTTGCTGTCTCACATACAGGGTTATCGTAACCATCTTTCTAAATTCCATATATATGCATTAGTATACTGTATTGATGTTTTTCTTTCTGGTTTACTTCACTCTGTATAATAGGTTCCAGTTTCATCCACCTAATTAGAATTGATTCAAATGTATTCTTTTTAATGGCTGAGTAATATTCCATTGTGTATATGTACCACAGCTTTCTTATCCATTCGTCTGCTGATGGACATTTAGGTTGCTTCCATGTCCTGGCTATTATAAACAGTGCTGTGATGAATATTAGAGTACATGTGTCTCTTTTAATTCTGGTTTCCTCGGTGTGTATGCCCAGCAGCGGGATTGCTGGGTCATCAGTTCAGTCGCTCAGTCGTGTCCGACTCTTTGCGACCCCATGAATCGCAGCCTGCCAGGCCTCCCTGTCCATCACCAACTCCTGGAGTTCACCCAGACTCACGTCCATCGAGTCAGTGATGTCATCCAGCCATCTCATCCTCTGTTGTCCCCTTCTCCTCCTGTCCCCAATCCGTCCCAGCATCAGAGTCTTTTCCAATGAGTCAAATCTTCTCATGAGGTGGCCAAAGTACTGGAGTTTCAGCTTTAACATCATTCCTTCCAAAGAAATCCCCGGGCTGATCTCCTTGCAGTCCAAGGGACTCTCAAGAGTCTTCTCCAACACCACAGTTCAAAAGCATCAATTCTTCGGTGCTCAGCTTTCTTCACAGTCCAACTCTCACATCCATACATGACCACTGGAAAAACCATAGCCTTGACTAGATGGACCTTTTTTGGCAAAGTAATGTCTCTGCTTTTGAATATGCTATCTAGGTTGGTCATAATTTTCCTTCCAAAGAGTAAGCGTCTTTTAATTTCATGGCTGCAGTCACCATCTGTAGTGATTTTGGAGCCCAGAAAAATAAAGTCTGACACTGTGTCCACTGTTTCCCCATCTATTTCCCATGAAGTGATGGGACCGGATGCCATGATCTTCGTTTTCTGAATGTTGAGCTTTAAGCCAACTTTTTCACTCTCCACTTTCACTTTCATCAAGAGGCTTTTAGTTCCTCTTCACTTTCTGCCATAAGGGTGGTGTCATCCGCATATCTGAGGTTATTGATATTTCTCCCAGCAATCTTGATGCCAGCTTGTGCTTCTTCCAGTCCAGGGTTTCTCACGATGTACTCTGCATAGAAGTTAAATAAGCAGGGTGACAATATACAGCCTTGACGTACTCCTTTTCCTATTTGGAACCAGTCTGTTGTTCCATGTCCAGTTCTAACTGTTGCTTCCTGACCTGCATACAAATTTCTCAAGAGGCAGATCAGGTGGTCTGGTATTCCCATCTCTTTCAGAATTTTCCACAGTTTCTTGTGATCCACACAGTCAAAGGCTTTGGCATAGTCAATAAAGCAGAAATAGATGTTTTTCTGGATATCTCTTGCTTTTTCCATGATCCAGCAGATGTTGGCAATTTGATCTCTGGTTCCTCTGCCTTTTCTAAAACGAGCTTGAACATCAAGAAGTTCATGGTTCATGTATTGCTGAAACCTGGCTTGGAGAATTTTGAGCATTACTTTACTAGCGTGTGAGATGAGCGCAGTTGTGTGGTAGTTTGAGCATTCTTTGGCATTGCCTTTCTTTGGGATTGGAATAAAAACTGCCCTTTCCCAGTCCTGTGGCCACTTCTGAGTTTTCCAAATTTGCTGGCACATTGAGTGCAGCACTTTCACAGCATCATATTTCAGGATTTGGAATAGCTCAACTGGAATTCCATCACCTCCACTAGCTTTGTTCGTAGTGATGCTTTCTAAGGCCCACTTGACTTCACGTTCCAGGATGTCTGGCTCTAGGTCAGTGATCACACCATCGTGATTATCTGGGTCGTGAAGATGTTTTTTGTACAGTTCTTCTGTGTATTCTTGCCATCTCTTCTTAATATCTTCTGCTTCTGTGGCAGTTCTATTTCCAGTTTTTTTATGGAATCTCCACACTGTTCTCCATAGTGGCTGTACTAGTTTGCATTCCCACCAACAGTGTAAGAGGGTTCCCTTTCCTCCATATCCTCTCCAGCATTTATTGCTTGTACACTTCGGGATAGCAGCCATTCTGACTGGTGTGAAATGGTACCTCACTTGGTTTTGATTTGCATTTCTCTGATAATGAGTGATGTTGAGCATCTTTTCATGTGTTTGCTAGCCATCTGTATGTCTTCTTTGAAGTAATGTCTGTTTAATTCTTTGGTCTGCTTTTTGATTGGGTTGTTTATTTTTCTGGAATGAGCTGCAGGAGTTGCTTGTGTATTTTTGAGATTAATTCTTTGTCAGTTGCTTCATTTGCTATTATTTTTTCCCATTCTGAAGGCTGTCTTTTCACCTTGCTTATAGTTTCCTTCGTTGTGCAAAAGCTTTTAAGTTTAATTAGGTCCTATTTGTTTATTTTTGTTTTTATGTCCATTACTCTGGGAGATGGTCATAGAGGATCTTGCTGTGATTTATGTCAGAGAGTGTTTTGCCTATGTTTTCCTCTAGGAATTTTATAGTTTCTGCTCTTATGTTTAGATCTTTAATCCATTTTGAGTTTATTTTTGTGTGTGGTGTTAGAAAGTGTTCTAGTTTCATTCTTTTACAAGTGGTTGACCAGTTTTCCCAGCACCACTTGTTAAAGAGATTGTCTTTTCTCCCTTGTATATTCTTGCCTCCTTTGTCAAAGATAAGGTGTCCATAGGTGTGTGGGTTTATCTCTGGGCTTTCTATTTTGTTCCATTGATCTATACTTCTGTCTTTGTGCCAGTACCATACTGTCTTGATGACTGTAGCTTTGTAGTAGAGCCTGAAGTCAGGCAGGTTGATTCCTCCAGTTCCATTCTTCTTTCTCAAGATTGCTTTGGCTATTCGAGGTTTTTTGTATTTCCATACAAATTGTGAAATTATTTGTTCTAGTTCTGTGAAAAATACCATTGTAGCTTGATAGGGATTGCATTGAATCTATAGATTGCTTTGGGTAGTATACTGCAAGATCAGACCAGTCAATCCTAAGGTGATTCTTCTGATCCATGAACATGGTATATTTCTCCATCTATTTGTGTCCCCCTTGATTTCTTTCATCAGTGTTTTATAGTTTTCTATATATAGGTCTTTTGTTTCTTTAGGTCCATATATTTCTAAGTATTTTATTCTTTTCATTGCAATGGTGAATGGGATTCCTTTCTTAATTTCTCTGTTTTCTCATTGTTAGTGTATAGAAATGCAAGGGATTTCTCTGTGTTAATTTTATACACTGCAACTTTACTATATTCATTGATTAGTTCTAGTAATTTTCTGGTGGCGTCTCTGTAGCTCAATTCCAACCAACAGACTGTTTCAGTATATGCACATATATACAAAACTCAAGTGGGTTTTATAAGTAATACAATTACATTACTGTAAAACTTGGCAGTATTTATTTATCCTTAGTCTGTATACATGGATTTGGAAAAAATATGTAAAACAACACGAATTCAAGAAACTAATGAGAAAACAATTATACTTCAATAAAAAAAAAAGAAAAAGAAATTAACAAGGTCAAACAGACTTATCAGGAACACTAATATAAAACAAGGTAGGGGCTAAGACCTTTCCTTTGTTTAATTAAATTCCTGGAAATGAGATACATAAATTGAAAGTATAAAGTGAATAAGCAATATAATATTTAAGGCTACATGTAAATACAGATCACTCTAATGGATTGTGTGGTATAGGGGAGGTGTACTGAGCATACCAAAACATTTCAGCAAATGCACTGCAGGAAAGGAAATCATAAACAAGGTGAAAAGACAATGCTCAGAATAGGAGACAGCAATGACAGATAAAATTGGGCATGTTCGGCATGGTATTGCCATAGAAGGGAAAGTAACCAAATAAAGCAACTGACAAAGGATTAATCTCCAAAATATACAAGCAGCTCACACAGCTCAATATCAGAAAAACAAACAACCCAATCAAAAAATGGGCAGAAAACCTAGACAGACATCTCCAAAGACACATGGATAGCCAAAAAACACATGAAAAGATATTCAGCATTGCTCATTACTAAAAAAAAGGAAATCAAAACTACAATGAGGTATCACCTCACACCAGTCAGAATGGCCATCATAAAAAAAAAAAATATATATATATATATATATATATGTATATATATATACAAACAATAAATGCTGGAGAGGGCATGGAGAGAAGAGAACCCTACTTCACTGTTAGTGGGAATGTAAGTTGATACAGCCATTATGGAGGTGAGTATGGAGGTTTCTTAAAAAAACTAGGAGTAAAACTATCATGAGACTCAACAATCCCAACACTGGACATATACCAAAAGAAAACTGTAAGTGAAAAAGACACCTGGACTTCAGTGTTCACTGCAGAACTATGTACAGTAGCCAAGACATGGAAGCAACCTAGATGTCCATCAACAGATGAATGGATAAAGAAGCTGCAGTACATATATACAATGGAATATTATTCAGCCATAAAAAGTAATGGTTTTGATTCAGTTCTAGTGAGGTAGATGAACCTAGAGCCTGTTATACAGAGTGAACTAAATCAGAAAGAGAAAAATAAATACTGTATACTAACACATAGGAAATCAGGGTTCAATCCTTGTATTGAAAAGATCCCCTGGAGAAAGGAATGGCTACCCACTCCAGTATTCTTACCTGGAGTATCCCATGAACAGAGGAGCCTGGTGGGCTACAGTCCACAGGGTTGCAAAGAGTTGAACACGACTGAGCGTCTAACACTTTCTTATGGAATCTAGAAAAATGGTACAGATGAATCTATTTGCAGTGCAGGAATAGAGATGCAGACATAGAGAACAGACTTGAGAACACAGTAGGAAGGAGAGGGGGGAATGAATTGAGAGAGTAGCACTGACATACATACACTACCATGTGTAAAACAGACAGCCAGTGGGAAGCTGCTGTATAGCACAGGGAGTTCAACCTAGATAACCTAGAGGGGTGGGATGGGGCTGAGGGGTGGGAAGAGGTCCAAGAGAGAGAGGGCATATGTAGCTGATTCACTTCATTGCATGGTAGAAACTAACACGACATTGTAAAGCAATTATATTAAAATCAAAAAATAAATAAACCCCATTCAGTTCAGTTCAGTTCAGTTCAGTCACTCAGTCGTGTCCAACTCTTTGCAACCCCATGAATCACAGCACGCCAGGCCTCCCTGTCCATCACCAACTCCTGGAGTTCACACAAACCCACGTCCATCTAGTCGGTGATGCCATCCAGCCATCTCATCCTCTGGCGTTCCCTTCTCCTCCTGCCCCCAATCCCTCCCAGCATCAGAGTCTTTTCCAATGAGTCAACTCTTCGCATGAGGTGGCCAAAGTACTAGAGTTTCAGCTTTAGCATCATTCCTTCCAAAGAAATCCCAGGACTGATCTCCTTTAGAATGGACTGGTTGGATCTCCTTGCAATCCAAGGGACTCTCAAGAGTCTTCTCCAACACCACAGTTCAAAAGCATCGATTCTTCAGCGCTCAGCTTTCTTCACAGTCCAACTCTCACATCCACACATGACTACTGGAAAAACCATAGCCTTGACTAGACGAACCTTTGTTGGCAAAGTAATGTCTCTGCTTTTTAATATGCTGTCTAGGTTGGTCATAACTTTCCTTCTGAGGAGTAAGCGTCTTTTAATTTCATGGCTGCAGTCACCATCTGCAGTGATTTTGGACCCCCCAAAAATAAAGTCTGACAGTTTCCACTGTTTCCCCATCTATTTCCCATGAAGTGATGGGACCAGATGCCATGATCTTAGTTTTCTGATGTTGAGCTTTAAGTCCACTTTTTCACTCTCCTCTTTCACTTTCATCAAGAGGCTTTTGAGTTCCTCTTCACTTTCTGCCATAAGGGTGGTGTCATCTGCATATCTGAGGTTATTGATATTTCCCCGGGCAATCTTGATTCCAGCTTGTGCTTCTTCCAGCCCAGCATTTAGTGTACTTGTAATAATTCAACAGTCATATAGAGCAATTCAATAATACTTTGTAACTTTGTTCCACACATTATAATAACTCCTTTAGAGAACTCCAATGCAGCAGTCTAGTAAACAGACTGAAATAAATATCATCCTTAATAAACCTGGTGGCTGTGATCTAGTTCTTGGTGCCTTGGTTTCCTAGTCTAAGACATGACCATTCTCATCTCACTGGATTGCATGAAGATTATCAGGATATTTAAACCTCTACCTCTCCATCTTGTGTAGAAGTGAAAACACACATGCTGGTCACAATGTTCATGTATGGACATTGGTCAGCTGAACACACGACATTCTTCATGACTCCTGAGGTAGGAGCCAGGAGCATACTTTGTGTAATGATGGACTTGTCCACTGCCTTCCACTCCCCGCTCCACTGCCTGGTCTTGAAAACTGGTCCTCAACCACCTTCAGGCAGCAGCATCATATTTTAATCATGCTTTAATACACCTTCTCACCATCTCAAATTCACATGTAGATCAACATAAATCCACCCCACCAAGATTCTGCATTTGTTGTCATAAATGGAAAAGAGACACTTTCTAACAGGATTACATGTGGTGATCATGAATATTCTAAACAAGGCTCTCTCATGCCCACAGTCCCGTACCAGCCTCCGCAGAATGGAAGGACAAAAAAGACCTCAGCCACAAGCAGGACTGCCTAACGGCAAAAGTGAGTAACTTCTTCACCAGGAACTGTGTTACAACTGAAAGAGTCATTTCCTAGGCAGGTTGATAAGGAGTCTAGGGGTCCCCAAGGAGAGAGGGGTCTGGAATTCTCAAGGAGGAAGAAAGGACAAGCTTTTTTTCTTTCTCCACATTCCTTAGGATTATATAACAATAATGTATCCTGCCTAAGGACAGTCTTTGGATTAAACCTTCTGTTACATTAAAATGTAAATTATGTGAGTAGACCTGGTCTTTACAAGGATGTATCCTGCCTGAGGACAGTGTTATCTTAAAATGTAAATTATGGGAGTAGGTCTGATGAGGTCTTTACAACCTCCAGACATTCTTTGTATTATATAACTTCATTGTTAACACTAGCAAGCGGGTACTCTTTCTGCCCCCTTCTGATGCCTATGTCAGAAGCTTTCTCTATCTCCTTTATACTTTAATAAAACTTTATTACACAAAAGCTCTGAGTGATCAAGCCTCGTTTCTGGCCCCGGATTGAATTCTTCTCCTCCAGGGGGCCAAGAATCCCGGTGCATTCACGTGATTCAACTACAACCTTTCACAACGGACTGTTGGGGCACTGACATAAACTACATTATGGTGCACATTAAATTGGAGAAGGCAATGGCACCCCGCTCCAGTACTCTTGCTTGGAAAATCCCATGGATGGAGGAGCCTGGTAGGCTGCAGTCCATGGGGTCGCTAAGAGTCAGACACAACTGAGCGACTTCACTTTCACTTTTCACTTTCATGCATTGGAGAAGGAAATGGCAACCTAGTCCAGTGTTCTTGCCTGGAGAATCCCAGGGACGGGGGAGCCTGGTGGACTGCCATCCATGGGGTCGCAGAGTCGGACCGACTGAAGTGACTTAGCAGAAGCAGCAGAAGCAGCAGCAGCACATTAAATTAAAAAAAAAATCTCTTCAGATCTACAAGAAATATGGTAAGAAAAATGGGCTAAGCATATGAACTATTCATACAAGTGCATGTGCGTGCTCAGTATCTCAGTCATGTCTGACTCTTTGCAACCCCATGGACTGTAGCCTGCCAGGATCTTCTGTCCATAGAATTATACTGGCAAGAATACAGGAATGGATTGCCAATTCCTCCTCCAATTCATACAAGAGTAAAAATCAATTAATGTGAAACTGAAAATTTGATACACACAATATAATTTCAAAATGCAAATAAAAAGTGCAATGAAATACAGTTTGACTCAAATTTAATTAGAAGGAAAACATCCATACTAGCAAGAGTGTCTTGAAGGAAGATAGATTCAGTTCATTAATTGCAGATGGCAAAAATTTCAAAAATAATATAAAAATCATTTATCTTATACAAACAAATAAAATAATGTACTCTATACTTGGTCAGGAAGCAACAGTTATAACTGGACATGGAACAACAGACTGGTTCCAAATAGAAAAAGGAGTTCGTCAAGGCTGTATATTGTCACCCTGTTTATTTAATTTATATGCAGAGTACATCATGAGAAACGTTGGACTGGAAAAAAACACAAGCTGGAATCAAGATTGCTGGGAGAAATATCAATAACCTCAGATATGCAGATGACACCACCCTTATGACAGAAAGTGAAGAGGAACTCAAAAGCCTCTTGATGAAAGTGAAAGTGGAGAGTGAAAAAGTTGGCTTAAAGCTCCACATTCAGAAAATGAAGATCATGGCATCCGGTCCCATCACTTCATGGGAAATAGATGGGGAAACAGGGGAAACAGTGTCAGACTTTATTTTTCTGGGCTCCAAAATCACTACAGATGGTGACTTCGGCCATGAAATTAAAAGGCGCTTACTTCTTGGAAGGAAAGTTATGACCAACCTAGAGAGCATATTCAAAAGCAGAGACATTACTTTGCCAACAAAGGTCCGTCTAGTCAAGGTTATGGTTTTTCCAGTGGTCATGTATGGATGTGAGAGTTGGACTGTGAAGAAGGCTGAGCACCAAAGAATTGATGCTTTTGAACTGTGGTGTTGGAGAAGACTGTTGAGAGTCCCTTGGACTGCAAGGAGATTCAACCAGTCCATTCTGAAGGAGATCAGCCCTAGGATTTCTTTGGAAGGAATGATGCTGAAGCTGAACTCCAGTACTTTGGCCACCTGATGCGCAGAGTTGACTCATTGGAAAAGACTCTGATGCTGGGAGGGATTGCGGGCAGGAGGAGAAGGGGACGACAGAGGATGAGATGGCTGGATGGCATCACTGACTCGATGGACATGAGTTTGAGCAAGCTCTGGGAGTTGGTGATGGACAGGGAAGCCTGGCAAGCTGGGATTCATGGGGTCGCAAAGAGTCGGACACGACTGAGCGACTGAACTGACTGGCTGATTGACACACTTTGGTGACCTCAGAAGCGCTGCACTATCTGAGGGTGGGTCAGGACAATTCTCCTTTCCCGTAGCAGAGATTCATTTTGGGGTGTGCCCTCTGCATCACAGCTGAAGCTGCAGGAAGTGGGGGCCGTGGGCACAGATGGACAGGCTTGTGCTTGGACAGTGTCCATGCACAGAGCGTGGTTTCCAAGGTGGCTCAGAAGTGAGTGTGTGACCGTCTCCACAGTACTGTGACTGTGCAGCTGGCTGTCCCTGGGTTTCTGTAGTTACCCTTCCCCCAGGTGAACAGAGACTGACTTCTGCTAGTGAGGTTATTTTGACAAAACAAGTATCTCCCCAGCCCACTCTGGCATCACAAGCTGAGCTATGTGTCACAGTCTGTGGCCTCGAAAGCAACCAGCTAGTTCTCTTCAGTGTCGTTTTCTCCCCAAGAGACAAAGCAGCCAAGGGGGCGACTCAGATCCATCCAGCTGTTTGCCGGGGCTGGGATCTGCCCCCCAGGCCACTGATAGGCATCCTCCCCACAGTGGCTGCCACGTTGGTGCCAGTTCCTGCCAGGGATGTGGAGAGAGGGCATTGGGTTCCTGGCCCTCTCTTCTTCACTGCTTATTTCCCCCAAAACAGACATCTCTGTTAATTAAATTCTAGAGTGAAGTCTGCCAGCTGCGCACATTGCAACTGGTTACATAACTGAGAGGACTCAAAAGAGGCCACAGAACACACACCCCCAAAGGTTTTATTTTTTATTTTGTTTTAAAGTTTTTAATTTGAAATATAGTTGATTTGCAATGCTGTGTTAGTTTCTGCTGTAGAGAAAAGTGATTCACTTATACATATATATATGTGTGTGTGTGTGTGTATATATATATATATATTCTTTTTCAGTAAGTAGGACCTTATTGTTTATCCATTTTGTATATAACAGTATGCATCTGCTAATCCCAAACTCTCACTCCATCCCTCCTCACCCCCCACCTCTTGGCAGCCACCAGCCTGTTCTCTGTCTGTGAGTCAGTTCCTGTTTGTGAACCATACATGAAACAGAAACAGGTGTTAATAAAGGTGGGTTGTTGTTTAGTCACTCAGTTGTGTCCGACTCTTTGTGACCCCGTGGACTGCAGCATGCCAGGGTTCCCTGTCTTTTACCATCTCCCACAGCTTGGTGAAACTCATGGCCATTGAGTCAATGATGCCATCCAACCATTTTATTCTCTGTCATCCCCTTCTCTTCCTGCCTTCAATCTTTCCCAGCATCAGGGTCTTTTCTGAGTCAGTTCCTCACATCAGGTGGTCAAAGTATTGGAGCTTCAGCTTCCACATTAGTCCTCCCAATGAATATGACTGAGCTCCTTGCCATCCAAGGGACTCTCAAGAGTCTTCTCCAAAACCACGTTTCAAAAGCATCAATTCTTTGGTGCTCAGCCTTCTCTATGGTCCAACTCTCACATCCATATATGACTACTGGAAAAACCATAGCTTTGACTAGACCAACCTTTGTCAGAAAAATAATGTCTGGTTTTTAATACACTGTCTAGGTTTGTCATAGCTTTTCTTCCAAGGAGCAAGTGTATTTTAATTTCATGGATGCAGTCACCATCCGCAGTAACTCTGGATCCCAAGAAATAGTCTGTCACTGTTTCTACTTTTTTCCCATCTATTTGCCATGAAGTGATGGGACTGGATGCCATGATCTTAATTATTGAATGCTAAATTTTCAGCCAGCTTGTTCACTCTCCTCCACCCTTATTAATAGGCTCTTTAGGTCCTCTTCATTTTCTGCCATAAGGGTGGTGTCATCTGCATATCTGAGGTTATTGATATTTCTCCTGGCAATCTTGATTCCAGCTTGTGCTTCATCCAGCCCAGCATTTCTCATGATGTACTCTGCATATAAGTTAAATAAGCAGGGTGACAATATACAGCCTTGACGTACTGTTTTCCCAATTTGGAACCAGTCTGCTGTTCCATGTCCCATTCTAACTGTTGCTTCCTGACCTGCATACAGATTTCTCAGGAGGCAGGTAAGGTAGTCTGGTATTCCCAGCTCTTTAAGAATTTTCCACAGTTTGTTGTGATCCACACAGTCAAAGCCGTTAGTGTAGTCAATGAAGCAGAAGTAGATGTTTTTCTGGAACACTCTTGCTTTTTTGAGGATCCAACAGATGTTGGCAATTTGATCTCTGTTTCCTCTGCCTTTTCTAAATCCAGCTTGAACATCTGGAAGTTCTCAGCTCACATACTATTGAAGCCTAGCTTGGAGAATTTTGAGCATTACTTTGCTAGCATCTGAGATGAGTGCAATTATGCGGTAGTTTGAACATTCTTTGGCATTGCCCTTATTTGGGATTTGAATGATAGGTGATTTTTTCCAGTCTTGTGGCCACTGCTGAGTTTTCCAAATTTGCTGGCATATTGAGTGCAGCACTTTAACAATGGATTGAGTTTGAGCAAACTCCAAGAGATAGTGAAGGACAGGGAAGCTTGGCATGCTGCAGTCCATGGGGTCACAAAGAGTCAGACATGACTGAGTGGCTGAACAACAACAACAGGCAAAGGGGGCCACAGTGAGGCCCTGCCTTGAAAAACTGTCTCAACCTGGGCAGATCTTGTGAGGAGTTTTATAGTGACAGTTCAAGGTGGGGGAGTACTGACAAGAATCAGAGTGTGTACAAGAACTGCAGTCCTTTAATCTGGCCTCAACTGGCCTCCTGAAGAGCTTCTTAAGCTCATCAATCTGTGACGTTCTATGGAATGAAGAATGCTGACATATTACGTCTGTTGGGGGTGCTAGGAAAGATTGAAGGCAGGAGTAGAAGGGGCAACAGAGGACGAGATGGTTGGATGGCATCACCGACTCAATGGACAAGAGTTTCAGCAAACTAGGAGATGGTGAAGGATAGAGAAGCCTGGTGTGCTGCAGTCCATGGGGTTACAAAGAGTCGGACAGAACTGAGTGACTGAACTAAAAAGTTCTGCAGAAGAGCTCAAAGATTGTCATCTGTATCCCTTGAGGGGAAACCAGGACCTGCTCCAAAGCTGCTCCTTTGTTTCTCGGCTGCTCCTTCCTTGTCTCTACATCCACCCCTTTCCCTGAACAGCATCTGTTTGCATCTTCCCTGTGGGACTCAGGGAAGCTCATGGAGGCTGGAGTCTGTTCCCTACAAACAAGAAACTGGGGGACTCAGAAAGGCTTCTGTGTTCAGGAGCTCCCAGGGTCTTGCTCATTTCCTGTTACAGATAAGAGTGTGGCTTAAACACAGCGATGTATGAATCAAAGGGGTGTGTGTTTGTGTGAGTGTGTGTGTATGTCTGGCTGTTTCATCCACCAGACTGTATTGTTGGAACAGACGTGATGCTCGAATGGAAGGTCTTATCTCACCCAAATGACTGGGGGGATGGTATCCTGCCAATCTGGTCTTCATTCTCTTTTAACAGGGCTGGGTAATGGTAACTCTGACAATTCTCTCAGCCCACTCAAGTGTCTAATTTAAAAAAATTAGGAGAGACCAGGGTTGGACACCTGAGGGGCATACAGAAATTTTGATTTTAATTAAAGTTCTTCTAGAGGCAGGTACATCAATACCCAAAAATTCCTCATTTAATGTCCTGTGAGAAAAGCTTAAGAACCCTGGATGTGTCATTACTGAAGATGACACAAATTTTAATAAATACTGGCCCCCAGGCCACAACAGTGCAGAGTGTAACAATGAATATTCAAACTGGGGGATGTGCTGAAGGAGACTGTGGTTCTATGAGGAGGTTGGTCAATGCTTTCTCTCCATTTCTACTCACAGAGAAATTCAAAGATAAGCTGCATTCATGTGAGATAGATGGGAAAATACACTTGCACTGTGTTTCCGTGAGGGTATTTAAATTGTCCTGTTTCGGGAACTTACTCATCTTACAGCTGGAAGTCTTTACCCTTGAGTGACATCCCCATTTCCCGCCCTCAGCCCTGCAGTCACCATCCCACTCTCTGGATCTCTGAGTCCACGCACGAGATCATGCAGTGTGGGCCTCTCTCTGACTTACTGCACTCAGCAAATGCCCTTTTGCCACAAATGGCAGAGTCTCCCTCTTCCTCGTGGCTGAATGGCAACATTCCATATCACATCTTCTGTGCCCACTCATCCATTGACAGACACTCAGGCAATTTTCGTGTTTTGATTACTGTGAATAAAGCTGCAGTGAACATGGGGGCAGGTATCGCCTCGATATCCTGTTTTCATTTCTTTATATGTACACCCAGGAGTGGGATTGCCGGGTCACACGGTAGCTCTGTTTTTAGTCTTTTGAGGAGCCTCCACACTGTTCTCCATGGTGCCTGCACCAGTCTACATTCCCATCACCAGTGCAGGAGGGCTCCCTTTCTCTACACCCTTGTCAGTATTCATTATCTCTGGTCTTTTGATGATGGCCATTCTGACAGGTGTGAGGTGATAGCTCATTGTGATTTGGGTTTGTATTCCCCTGATGATTAACAATGTTGGACACTTTTTCACACACCTCTTGGCCATTTGTATAATTAACTCTTTGGGGAAAATGTCTATTCAGTTCCTCTTTCCATTTTTTAATCAAATTGTTTTTTTCCTGCTGACTTGTATGAATTCTGTACATATTTTTGCCATTAAAGATAAACTTGATCCAACTGAAAGTACAGTTATTTATTACATTATTGCTATGTGTATTTCTCAATCTGATCAGATCTCCTGAACCCTACACTAAAACTAAACTGGAAGTACTGGTTAGCCATACAATACCAGAAGAGGCTGGGTAAGCCAACTAAAGAACAGGGCTCAGCAAAGGATACCCATGAAATGCTCAAACATCTCTAAGACGGGGATGACTAGGGCATGCCTCAGACAACCAGAAATAAGTTATTGGTCCTGCCAACTGCAAAATCAAAGTGAGGGGCCCGAAAATTGATTGTGTGATTTCTAGAAAAACCACATAATAACATCTGAGAGATTTATCAGCCCCTATTTATAACATTGGGACTTCCCTAGGAATTCAGCTGGTAAAGAATCTGGCTGCAGTGCAGGAGACCTGGGTTCAATTCTTGGGTGAGGAAAATCCCCTGGAGGAGAGCATGGCAACTCGTTCCATTATTTTTGCCTGGAGAATCCAATGAACAGAGGAGCCTGGCAGGCTGCAGCCCATGGGGTTGCAAAGAGTCAGACAAAATTGAGCAACTAAACACAGCACAGCATTCATAATATCCTGGACATAACATCCCTGGTAGATCAGTGATAAAGAATCCATCTGCCAAGCAGGAGATTCAGGAGACACGGGTTCGATCCCTGGGTTGGGAAGATCCCCTGGAGAAGGGAATGGCAACCCACTCCAGTATTCTTGCCTGGAGAATCCCCGTGGACAGAGGAGCCTGGTGGGCTACAGTCCATAGGGTCACAAAGAGTCAGACATGGTTTAATGACTGAGTATGCATGCACACATTCATAAAATTACCAAGGGAAAAAAAAATTAGATTTGAGTGAGGCTTTGAGAAACAAGAGGTTTTGCTCTTTTTCTTAGGCTCCCAAAGAACCACAGCACAATCAAGCCCTCTGTAACTCTACTCTCCCACTGTCCCTTGAAAGCTGGCTGGAGCAGAGATGATGCAGAACTACTAGAACTCTTACGCTCTTGGTGGAAATACCTCCTGACACTATTTGGGACGACAGTCTGTCGGACTCTTATAAGCAACTACTTAGGTTTTACTCTAAGGTTTTACTCAGGAGAAATGAAAACTTACGTTTTCACAAAATCCCATACATCAGTGATTTTGGGGGGGGCCATGCCATGCAGCACACAGGACCTTGGATTGCCAGCCAGGGACTGACTCTGGGCCCTGCACCGGGAGCTCAGTCTTCACTGCTGGAGTGCCGGGGAGTCCCATCAGTGTTTCAGCACCATCATACTAGTCAAAGCTGTAAAGAAGACATATAGCCCTCACTAGGTGAATGGGCCAGCAAAGCCTGGCACGTCTATGACAGAACACTCAGCCACAGAAAGGAGTGAACTATTGATATGTGCAAGAGCGTGGCTGAATCCAAGAAGGCTGACACTGCATTCATTATCCCACTTACATAGCATTCTGGGAAAGGCAGCACTCCAGTGATGGCAAACAGGTTAGTGATCATCAGAGGATGCTGGTGAAGGAGGGAGATTTTTGAGGTGACAGATTGTGTCTCATTTGTGGTTATGGTTACCTGACACTGCACCTGTCAAGTATAGTTCAGTACTCACTGACCTATACACCAAAAGAAACAAGTATTACTGTATATAAATTAAAAAAAAATCTGTGTTATGTGCTAAGTTGCTTCAGTCGTGTCCAACTCTTTGCAACCCCATGGGACTGTAGCCCGCCAGCCTCCTCTGTCCATGGGATTCTCCAGGCAAGAATACTGGAGTGGGTTGCCATTTACTTCTTCAGGGGATCTTCCCAACCCAGGGATTGAACCTGTGTCTCCTGCTTGGCAGACGGATTCTTTACCAATGAACCACTGGGGGATTAATGTTATGAACACTGAGCTGTGCTTAGTCGCTCAGTCATATCCAACTCTTTTCAACCCCATGGGCTGTAACCTGCCCATGGGATTCTCCAGACAAGAATACTGGAGTAGGTTGCCATGCCCTCCTCCAGGGGATCTTCCTGACCCAGGGATCAAACCCAGATCTCTTAGTCTCCAGCAATGGCAGGCCAATTCTTCACCACTAGCACCACCTGGGAAGCCCAGATAAATCTGGTAACATGCATATTACCTAAAAATCAAAGCTGACTCAAGCACTTGGCAAAAGTTTGACACTGCCACCAAGTGGTGTCCACTGGTACTTGCACTAGACAGTAACCTGATGTAATTCCCTGGAAACGGAGTGACAACCCCTGGACTGGCTTCTGTTACCAGGGCCCACTATGAAGGACACAGATGCATTATGAGACTTGAGGTGCCCATCACTGTGGGTTATGTCACATCGTCATCCTACATGGAGGGAAATGGAGAGAAGAATTTAATGAAATTCATTGTCTTTGAAAGAAAAGGTACATTCAAGAACATACAACGGGGGTTCAGTTCAGTTCAGTTCAGTCGCTTAGTCGTGTCCGACTCTGGGTCCCCATAGACTGCAGCACGCCAGGCCTCCTCCCTGTCCATCACCAACTCCTGGAGTCCATTGTGTCGGTGATGCCATCCAACCATCTCATCCTCTGTCGTCCCCTTCTCCTCCTGCCCCCAATCCCTCCCAGCATCAGGGTCTTTTCAAGTGAGTTACCTCTCCACATGAGGTGGCCAAAGTATTGGAGTTTCAGCTTCAGCATCAGTCCTTTCAAAGAATCCTTTAGGATGGACTGGTTGGATCTCCTTGCAGCCCAAGGGACTCTCAAGAATCTTCTCCAACACCACAGTTCAAAAGTATCAATTCTTCAGCACTCAGCTTTCTTTATCGTCAAACTCTCACATCCATACACGACTACTGGAAAAACCATAGCCTTGTCTAGACGGACCTTCATTGGCAAAGTAATGTCTCTGCTTTTTAATATGCTGTCTAGGTTGGTCATAACTTTCCTTCCAAGGAGCAAGCATCTTTTAATTTCATGGCTGCAATCACCATCTACAGTGATTTTGGAGCCCAGAAATATAAAGTCTGACACTGTTTCCACTGTTGCCCCATCTATTTGCCATGAAGTGGTGGGACCAGATGCCATGATCTTAGTTTTCTGAATGTTGAGCTTTAAGCCAACTTTTTCAATCTCCTCTTTCACTTTCATCAAGAGGCTCTTTAGTTCTTCTTCACTTTCTGCCATAAGGGTGGTGTCATCTGCATATCTGAGGTTATTGATATTTCTCCTGGCAATCTTGATTCCAGCTTGTGCTTCCTCCAGCCCAGCGTTTCTCATGATGTACTCTGCATAGAGTATCGGAGCATCAGAGAAGGCAATGGCAACCCACTCCAGTACTCTTGCCTGGAAAATCCCATGGATGGTGGACCCTGGTGGGTGGCAGTCCATGGGGTCGCTAAGAGTCGGACGCAACTGAGTGACTTCACTTCCACTTTCCACTTTCATGCATTGGACAAGGAAATGGCACCCCACTCCAGTGTTCTTGCCTGGAGAATCCCAGGGATGAGGGAGCCTGGTGGGCTGCCGTCTATGGGGTCGCACAGAGTTGGACATGACTGAAGCGACTTAGCAGCAGCAGAACTCTTCGTATAAATTAAATAAGCAGAGTGACAATATACAGTCTTGATGTACTCCTTTTCCTATTTGGAACCAGTCTGTTGTTTCATGTCCAGTTTTAACTGTTGCTTCCTGACCTGCATGCAGGTTTCTCAAGAGGTAGGTCAGGTTGCCGGGAGCCAGCATGAGGAACTCCGCCCATGGCAAAGGTCATGAGGAAGGAGGCTCGGCATACGCAAAGGCAGGATCGAGCCTCAGGAGTCCCCCTGGATATTCTCGAGCATCTACCCCAAAAAAACCGGAGTCTGCCTACTGTATTGCTTTGTGCTCTCACCTCTGACTTTACAGGGGGCTGTCCCCCACCACCATCTTGCTCTCTCTGAAAAGGAGTTAACTTACAGCTCCAGTTAATAAAGTTCCTGGGCATAATAGGAATGTTTAAATCCAAACCCCTCATATGGCTCTCTAACTGGCCTGACAAGTTTACCTGGACTCCTACAGCTATACATACGATTGTTTACAGTCTCCCAACCACGAGAGGCATGGGAAGCTTAAGATATTCAAATAGCTTAGAGCCTCTTGGAGAGTTAGAAACTGTCAGAATAAAACTAGTAAAAGATTTCATTGATGAGCCAATGCTTGCTGCCAAGTTTCCACATCCCCTGTATTGTATCCTTGAAAGTGTATTAATTAATATACTTGGTATGTAGAAAAAATAAGTAGTGGCCTTGGCGTTAGCAACTTTAGACCCTTAAGGTAATAAATTCTTTCCTTTGTTGTAAACCCACTGCACCTCTGCCCTATAGGAATGCGACTTTATCTGACACCTTCGGAAGATGGCGCCAAACCTTAAAATAATTACTCTTAGAGAAAATAAGTCTTAAGGTTGACAAATCTTTGTCAGAGTCATAAAATGTTAATAGGCCTTCTAGCCAGAAGATGATGTAAATCACCTAAACCATGTGTATATGATAAATTTGCAGAAAAGAAACCCTGGTTTCGATAAGGATCAAAGACTGCTGACTTTGCATGATTTCACATCCCCTATTATCCTCTATGTGCAACTTAGGGTATAAAAGCCCCTGTTGAAAATAAAGCTACTGGCCTTGCTCGCCAAAGCTTGGTCTCCCCATGTCATTCTTTCTTTCAAATTCTGGCTGAGTCTCCATCTGGAGTGCAGAGGTCCTCTGTGACCATTTATTTGCCTGGGCTTCTAAGACCCACTCGAGAAGGTGCCTAAGGTGGGGCACCTTCCGCTATTCGAGAGGGCGCCTGCAGCCTCTGTGGTCAGAGGTAACCTGATGTCACAGGTTATATTGATTTTCCACGTAAACCAAGCTACTCAGCCTCTTTTCTCCGCTGAATTTTCCTACTGAGCTATCCTCATTCTATTACTCTTTATATATTTGATGATTATTTAAATTAATCGCTGACGCCGTCTCCCCTTCGAACTCCCTGGATCAGCCGGGGCTGGACTCCGGCATCAGGTGGTCTGGTATTCCCATCTCTTTCAGCATTTTCCACAGTTTAATGTGATCCACAGTCAAAGGCTTTGGCATAGTCAATAAAGCAGAAATAGATGTTTTTCTGGAACTCTCTTGCTTTTTTGATGATCCAGTGGATCTTGGCAATTTGATCTCTGGTTCCTCTGCCTTTTCTAAAACCATCTTGAACATCTGAAAGTTCATGGTTCACGTAATGCTGAAGCCTGGCTTGGAGAATTTTGAGCAGTACTTTACTAGTGTGTGCTGCTGCTGCTGCTGTGTCCGACTCTGTGCGACCTCATAGATGGCAGCCCACCAGGCTCCCCCATCCATGGGATTCTCCAGGCAAAAACACTGGAGTGGGTTGCCATTTCCTTCTCCAATGCATGAAAGTGAAAAGTGAAAGTGAAGTCACTCAGTCATGTCCAACTCTTAGCGACCCCATGGACTGCAGCTTGTGCAGTAGTCTGAGCATTCTTTGGCATTGCCTTTCTTTGGGATTGGAATGAAAACTGACCTTTTCCAGTGCTGTGGCCACTGCTGAGTTTTCCAAATTTGCTGGCATGTTGAGTGCAGCATTTTCACAGCATCATGGGGGTTGGAGGGGGGCATATTAGGCGACCTCATCACGTGGATGTTCAGGAGGCTGGTGTTCCTCCAGGTCCTCCGTTTCCCTGTGGACTATTGAAAGAATGTTACCGGTGGTCCCTTCCCTGTGACACTATCAGAGACTGCCACTCGGCATGGATGGTGGGCGGTCATTGACCATCTAGAGGAGGAGACCCCAATCTCCAGGCTGTGGTTCGGTACTTCCTGTCATCATCAGCAGTGGGATTAGATTAAAAATAGAGCACACAGTAAATGTAAAGCTTGAATCATCCTGAAAACACCCCTCATCCCCAGCTGGTGGAAAAATTGTCTTCCAGAAAATTGGTCTCTGGTGCCCGAAAGGTTGGGAACCGCTGATCAAGATAACCAACCTGTGTTCCATCTAGAAAACAGTGCTCTGCTGATGTGCTGATGGCATTACACTAACTGAAGAGATAAAAGAAAAACCTGCTGTGTGGGCAAAATTAAGCAGTGTTCCTTGCACAGTCAGAGGAAATCGCCAACAGCAAAAGTGGCTTTTGCCAGTTGTTGGAGAGGAGCCATGGGGTTGTGATGCTGTCTAGAAAATGGGCCTGAGACACCTGAAAGGAAAAGAAGCCCAAAGCGAGGGGCTGCATCATGAAACCCCTTACTGCATCGAGGGCGGGTGTCACACTGCAGCACTTCCAAACTAACCCCAGACAACTCCCACAACAACTAGGAACTGCTGGTGCAGGTGAGTCAGCCTGGCTTGCCTGCATAACCAGAGACAGAAAGATCTCACTGGAAACTTCTAGCAAAGTCTCCCAAAGCAACACACATCCACAGGTGATGGTCCCATCTGTGGGTGTCGCATCCTCCCATGTGGGGGGCCTCGATGGAAGCCCATAGTTTGTCTGGACTCTCCTGCCTGCCACTCCAGGTCGTTATCTTCACTAAAACATCACACAAGGATGCTCCACAGAGCATCAACCGTCTGAATCTCATTTTCCATCTATTCAACCCCAACTATATTATGGAGAAATAATAAAGCCTACTTCATAGGGTTGTTTATAGGAACAAATTAAACTATTTAAAGTCTTTAGAACAAAGCTGGCACATTTGGTGCTGAAAAAATATTCACTTTTATCACTGAAACAAGGGCATCACTGCCATCATTGATAATCTCCCAAGGCAAACAACAACACATGCCTAGATATGTAAATTCTAGCTTGTCTATTTCTTAAATACTTCACAGTCACACATCAAAATGAAATATTATTTTGCAAAAAATATATTTGCTATTTCAATGGATAAGACTAGTGTGTGTGCTCAGTTGCTCAGTCATGTCCGACTCTTTGCAACCCCATGGGCTGTACCCACCAGGCTTCTTTGTCCATGGGATTTCCCAGGTAAGAATGCAGGAGTCCATTTCCTACTCCAGGGGATCTTCCTGACCTAGGAATCAAACCAATGTCTCCTGCATTGCAGGTGGATTCTTTACTGCTTGAGCCACCAGGGAAGGATTTTTATATGATGACATGAACTTTATGTACTGATTTCAAGAAAAGTTAAGTCATGGCTATGGCTCTGCTTTGTCCACATCTCCTCCGTGAGAACTGATACTCCTCCCTAGGACCAGCTCCAGCGTTCACATGGGAGTCAAACACATCTTGTGTTTCCATTTCAAAACAAACAAAAAAAGGTACTGCGGCTTCCCTGGTGGCTCACTGGAAAAGAATCCGCCTGCCAGTGCAGAAGACGAGGGTTCAGTCCCTGGTCTGGGAAGACCCCTCATGCCGCAGAACAACTAAGCCCGTGTGCCACAACTACTGAGCCTATGCTCCAGAGCCTGGCACCGCAACAAGAGAAGCCCCTGAAAAGCGAAGCCTGCGCTCTGCAACCGAGAGGGGCCCCTGCTCTCCGCAGCTCAAGAAAAGCCTGTGCAGCAACGAGACCCAGCACAGCCAAATAAATAACAAACAGTGTTTTAAAAAGGTATTGATAAACCAAAAGGAAAATATCCTCCAGAAACATCTGATACTGCTTTTCAATACTCATTGCTTTTAATATTAATTTCACATGAGACCCGTTTACCATCATAAATATTTCTCCTTCTTTAATGAAAATGATTCTCTGACTTCTAATCTCTGTGAAATATATGAAAATTACTATTCCAGAAATTTGAACTTTGTTTCAAATTTATATATATAACTAATATGCTAGAATCTAATTTTCAAAGTGGTGAAAATAATTTTGTAGTATGTTACTTTTTTCTTTGAGTTTTAACTAAATTTCTTATAAGGTTTTGAGTCTCTGATTTGAAAAATAATTTAAAACAGATTATTTTTATTCATGAATTCTGTTGCTATAAAATGGAAAGGTGAATGCAAATTTCCAATTACAGGCAGCCTTAAATGGACCTTTGAATATCAGTCTATGTCCAAAGTGCTGAGATAAAGATAATTTTTTAAATCACATTTTTTTCATTTATGCATGACATAGATATTTATTGTATATTCTATGTGAATTCACTCAAAAAATTGCTTAAATTGAAGAGCAATACTCTGTCCATATATGAAATTGACAGTGACATTTAGAGTTGGACAAATGTGGTTTATACAATGAAAATCTATTGTTATAATTGATAAGCAACACAATTCAGGAAAGCTAACATTTCCTATTTTGGTTCGGAGAGAGTCTTGAGGTTTACAAAGATCGAGGTTTCAGGGATTGCTAGCTAGGATGACCAATGATAACATTTTTAAAGTCCTGGAAAAGAGTATTCCTGAAAAGTAGATGAATTTGGGTGACCTGTAACTTTGGTCTTTACACTAACAAGTGGCCCGAATGTACCATACAAGGTGAGAGCACGGCCACACAGGGACATCCAACAGCCACCAACATGACCAACTGCCTTGCCCTCGGTTCCAAATCCTTAGAAAAACAAATTCATTCATTCAAAAATATTTTGGGTGCTTTACGTATATCATATATAAATATATGAGCTTCCCTTGTGGCTCAGATGGTAAAGAGTCTGCTTGCAATACAGGAGACCCAGATTTGATCCCTGAGTTGGGAAGATTCCCTTGAGGAGGGCGTGACAACCTACTCCAGCATTCTCACCTGGAGAATCCCCATGGACAGAGGAGCCTGGAGGGCTACAATTCATGTGGTCACAAAGAGTCAGACATGATGGAGAGACTAAGCACAGCACAGCACAAGCTTTATACAGAGGATGGATAAACAACAAAGTCCTACTGTGCAGCAAAGGGAATTACATTTAATATCCTGTGATAAGCCAAAATGGAAAAGAATATAAATAAAAGGTATATGTATGTGTATATATATATATATATATATATATATATATATATATCTTTTATTTATATTCTTTTCCATTTTATATTCTTTTTTTTCTTTTCAATTTATATTCTTTTCCATATATGCATGTATAACAATCACTTTTCTGTACAGAAGTAATTAACACAACACTATAAATCAACTCTGAAAAGTAAAAGTGTTAGTCGTTCAGTCATGGCCAACTCTTTGGGATCCCATGGACTATAGCCTGGGATCCACTGTTCCGTGGGATTTTTCAGATGAGAATACGGAGTGGGTTGCCATTTCTTTCTCCAGGGGATCTTCCCAACCTAGGGATAGAACCTGGGTCTTCTACATTGCAAGCAGAGTCTTTACTGTCTGAGTTGTACTCATTATTATACTACTTCAGTTTAAAAAAATAAAATTAAAAAAAAAAAAAAGAAGAACAGGTTGGCCAGGTTAAGATATTATAAGGAAGCAATGGTCAAGCAGAGGTCTCAATAAGAAGAAAGAGCCATGCTTGCTCAATATGGGCACAGGGGTCCACATAAATGAAGAGCAGGTTTACATGTCAAGTTAAGGTTCTGAGCAGGAGGCGAGTTTGGTGTCCACAGGCCCTCCAGAAGACAGCCTTTAGTCTGGAAGTAAAGGCGGATGGGCAGGCAGAAAGGCTCAGGGCAAGGCCATGCACACCCTGGCAAGAAGGGGGCAGAAGATGGGTTTTATTTGAACCGTCAGTCAGGGAAGGCTGTTAAAGGGGTGAGAGAAGGATCTGACTCTCTGGTTCAGCATGCAGACTGGATCCTGCAGAGCTTAGCAGGTCATCAAAGCTGCTCTTTGAGGACGAGGGAGCTCATGTCTAGCAGGCATGAGGAGAGACGCTGACCCAGGTTAGGACACATGGCAAGGCAGTGTCAACAGGACCTGCTGGTGATTCAGGGTACACAAGGGCTCTGAGGGTAAGACTCAGATCCTGGCTTGAGCAGCTGGTTGGGTCGTGGGAGGAATGTGCTGGCTTTGACTCACATGGGAGGGTGGGCTGCATTGAGGTAAATAAAAATGTCTGGTCCTTCTTGATACATTAAAAAAACTTATTGGAGTATAGTTGCTTTACCATTTTGTGCTAGTTTTTGCTATACAGTAAAGTGAGTCAGCTATACATATACACATATCCCCTCTTTTTTGAATTTCCTTCCCATTTAAGGCACCACAGGCTTCCCTGGTGGTTCTGACAGTAAAGAATCTGCCTGCAATGCAGGAGACCCAGGTTAAATCCTGTGTCGGGAATATCCCTGGAGAAGGGAATGGCAACCCACTCTAGTATGCTTGCCTGTAGAATTCCATGTACAGAGGAGCCTGACAGGCTACAGTCCATGGGGTTGCAAAGAGCCAGACACAACTGCATGATTAACAATTTTACTAGGTCACAGAGCACTGAGTAGAGGTCCCTGAGCTATACAGTACCTTCTCATTAGTTACCTGTTTCATACACAGTGTCAATAGTGTATGTATATGTGTCAATCCCAATCTCTCAATTCATCCTCTCTCCCCCTCTTTGGTGTCTATACATTTGTTCATTTGTTCCCTATGTCTGAATATATATTTCTGCTTTGTAAATAAGATAATCTATATCAATTTTTTCAGATTCCATATATGCATTAACACATGGTATTTGTTTTTCTCTTTTTTAGACATTCAAGTGAGGGTGTTAAATAAACATTTTGGAGTTCAGGGCCAATCTGAAAATTGGGACACCTAAGTAGATAGATGGTTTCAAAGCTCAGGAATTAAATGAGATAAACTAGGGCAGAATAATAAATTCATTCATTCATTCATTCTGTGTTTACACAGAAACAGAAAAGGACCTAATACTAATCAGGGGACATTTCCAAATAGGGAGGTGGGGAAGACGAGGTGTTCACAGAGTAGGAGATTGAGACAGTGAGACCTGTGCAGTCAGAGTAAGGCAAAATATCCCTCACTGCAGTCAGGGAATACGCCTAGGACTTTGGAAAACCAGCTTCATGGTTATGATTAATTACTTTCTTGCAGATGTTCACTGCTGTTCTAATTCTGCAAAAGTCTAAATTATATACTTAATTGTTTTCAAACATTGTATTTAGCTACTAATACATACAGTATTTCCACAATGTCTGATTTCTGTTCAATTTTCAAGTACTTTCAAGATTTAAAGATAACCAAGAAAATTAAGCATTGTTATATAGGTCTTTGATACTAGGTGACAATTTGAGTAAAAATTTTCCTACTTTTCCTATTTGTAGCATTGTGTTTCCCCAGTTATGTTTGATTTTAACTCTGACAACAAGATATATCTAAGAAAGTAAGAAGAGCAAAATTAATAGTCATTAGGGAGGTTGTGCTTTTCAGGGTATTTATTAGGAACTGAGATGATGATAATAATGATTGAGGAGCAAATCCTTCTGAACCAAGAAATACGTCATTTTCATTATAGGGGACTGGAATGCAAAAGTAGGAAGTCAAGAAACACTAGGAGTAACAGGCAAATTTGGCCTTGGAATACGGAATGAAGCAGAGCAAAGACTAATAGAGTTTTTCTGAGAAAATGTACTGATCATAACAAACACCCTCTTCCAACAACACAAGAGAAGACTCTATACATAGACATCACCAGATGGTCAACACCGAAATCAGATTGATTATATTCTTTGCAGCCAAAGATGGAGAAGCTCTATCCAGTCAGCAAAAATAAGACCGGGAGCTGACTGTGGCTCAGATCATGAACTCCTTATTGCCAAATTAAGACATAAATTGAAGAAAGTAGGGAAAACCACTAGACCATTCAGGTATGACCTAAATCAAATCCCTTATGATTATACAGTGGAAGTGAGAAATAGTTTTAAGGGCCTAGCTCTAATAGATAGAGTGCCTGATGAACTATGGAATGAGGTTCGTGACATTGTATAGGAGACAGGGATCAAGACCATCCCTGTGGGAAAAGAAATGCAAAAAAAGCAAAATGGCTGTCTGGGGAGGCCTTACAAATAGCTGTGAAAAGAAGAGAAGTGAAAAGCAAAGGAGAAAAGGAAAGATATAAGCATCTGAATGCAGAATTGCAAAGAATAGCAAAAAGAGATAAGAAAGCCTTCTTCAGCGATCAATGCAAAGAAATAGAAGAAAACAACAGAATGGGAAAGACTAGAGATCTCTTCAAAAAAGTTAGAGATACCAAGGGAACATTTCATGCAAAGATGGGCTTGATAAAGGACAGAAATGATATGGACCTAACAGAAGCAGAAGATATTAAGAGATGGCAAGAATACACAGAAGAACTGTACAAAAAAGATCTTCATGACCCAGATAATCACGATGGTGTGATCACTGACCTAGAGCCAGACATCCTGGAATGTGAAGTCAAGTGCGCCTTAGAAAGCATCACAACGAACAAAGCTAGTGGAGGTGATGGAATTCCAGTTGAGCTATTCCAAATCCTGAAAGATGATGCTGTGAAAGCACTGCACTCAATATGTCAGCAGATTTGGAAAACTCAGCAGTGGCCACAGGACTGGAAAAGGTCAGTTTTCATTCCAATCCCAAAGAAAGGCAATGCCAAAGAATGCTCAAACTACCGCACAATTGCACTCATCTCACACGCTAGTAAGGTAATGCTTAAAATTCTCCAAGCCAGGCTTCAGCAATATGTGAACCGTGAACTTCCTGATGTTCAAGCTGGTTTTAGAAAAGGCAGAGGAACCAGAGATCAAATTGCCAACATCCGCTGGATCATGGAAAAAGCAAGAGAGTTCCAGAAAAACATCTATTTCTGCTTTATGGACTATGCCAAAGCCTTTGACTGTGTGGATCACAATAAACTGTGGAAAATTCTGAAAGAGATGGGAATACCAGACCACCTGATCTGCCTCTTGAGAAATTTGTATGCAGGTCAGGAAGCAACAATTAGAACTGGACATGGAACAACAGACTGGTTCCAAATAGGAAAAGGAGTACGTCAAGGCTGTATATTGTCACCCTGCTTATTTGACTTCTATGCAAAGTACATCATGAGAAACACTGGACTGGAAGAAACACAAGCTGGAATCAAGATTGCCGGGAGAAGTATCAATAACCTCAGATATGCAGATGACACCACCCTTATGGCAGAAAGTGAAGAGGAACTCAAAAGCCTCTTGATGAAAGTGAAAGTGGAGAGTGCAAAAGTAGGCTTAAAACTCAACATTCAGAAAACGAAGATCATGGCATCTGGTCCCATCACTTCATGGGAAATAGATGGGGAAACAGTGGAAACAGTGTCAGACTTAATTTTGGGGGGCTCCAAAATCACTGCAGATGGTGACTGCAGCCATGAAATTAAAAGACGCTTACTCCTTGGAAGGAAAGTTATGACCAACCTAGATAGCATATTCAAAAGCAGAGACATTACTTTGCCAACAAAGGTTCGTCTAGTCAAGGCTATGGTTTTTCCTGTGGTCATGTATGGATGTGAGAGTTGGACTGTGAAGAAGGCTGAGTGCCGAAGGATTGATGCTTTTGAACTGTGGTGTTGGAGAAGACTGTTGAGAGTCCCTTGGACTGCAAGGAGATCCAACCAGTCCATTCTGAAGGAGATCAGTCCTGGGATTTCTTTGGAAGGAATGATGCTAAAGCTGAAACTCCAGTACTTTGGCCACCTCATGTGAAGAGTTGACTCATTGGAAAAGACTCTGATGCTGGGAGGGATTGGGGGCAGGAGGAGAAGGGGATGACAGAGGATGAGAGGGCTGAATGGCATCACTGACTTGATGGACATGAGTCTGGTTGAACTCCGGGAGTTGGTGATGGACAGGGAGGCCTGGCGTGCTGTGATTCATGGAGTCGCAAAGAGTCGGACATGACTGAGCGACTGAACTGAACTGAAACTGGTAAATATTTCAATGAGACATTCACAATATTCACATTACTCAGAGCTTCACGGCAGTGAATTGCGTTCTCGTAAAAAAGCAAACAAACAAACAAACTTCTCTTGTTCCTACTACAATACTGATATGAATATGCTTTGCAAGGCTTACCCTCTTTAAAACACTGGAATGCTTGCTGATTTACTATTATTCTCTCATTCCAGCTACCAGCAACATTCACCCACAGGGATTCGAGAAAATCATTTATTTATCTCATTATAATACAATATACCTGAAAAAAAATTTATATTTTTGACCTATTATGCACTAATACTCTAAGGAAATCTCTTTAAAGAAAGAAAAAATTTAATACTTAGATTATGTTCACAGGATTTTTACTAATTACATCTTATGCATAAAGAGAGAACATCCAGGACTTTCCTGGTGGCCCAGAGGTGAAGAACCCACCTGCTAACGCAGGGGACACAGGCCCAATCCCTGGTCTGGAAGGATTTCACATGCTTCAGAGCAACTAAGCCTGGAGCCACAACTACTAAGCCTGTGCTCTAGAGCCCAGGAGCCACAAGAGAAGCCACTGAAATGAGAAACTCACAAACCACAACTTCAGAGAAGACCCTGCTCACCACAGGTAGAGAAAAGCCAATGCAGCAACAAAGACCCAGAACAGCCAAACATGAATAAATAAATGCTTGGTTTTTTTAACAGAGAGACACAGAGAGAGAGAGAATGTCCAGGAACGTTGTCCAAGTAAAATGGCTGTGTAGATTCGACCACTGTCAATAAAAAATTATAGTAGATAACAATTACAGAGCCAGATATAAGAAAAAAGTTGAAAATGTAAAGGCAGTAGAAATTATCCAAAATCAGATAGAGGCTACAGGAAATTTTGCTCTTTAAAAAAAAAAAAAAAAAAAAAACAGTTCTTAAGGGTAAGAAATGTGTTTGCAACACAAAGAATACAGGTGTAGCAGCTGTGATGGTGCACAGGTGTGGCCGAGAGGAGCTACCCCAGGCCTGAGGCCAGGGGCAGCTGCAGAGAGGAGCTACCCCACATCCAAGGAGAGGCTAGGAGGAGCTACCCCACGTCCAAGGTCAGGAGCGGCCGCCCAGAGGAGTTACCCCACACCCAAGCTCAGGGACTGAAGCCGAGAAGAGCTACCCCACATCCAAGGTCAGGGGTGGCAGCCCAAAGGAGTTACCCCACATCCAAAGTAAGGAGCAGTGGCTGCACCTTGCTGGAGCAGCCATGAAGAGATACCCCACATCCAAGGTAAGAGAAACCCAAGTAAGAGGGTAGGCACTAAGAGAGGGCATAAGAGGGCAGACAGACGGAAACCACAATCACAGACAACAGGCCAATCTGATCACACTAACCACAGCTTGTCTAACTCAACGAAACCTAGGAATAAGCCTACCTAAAGACACATAAGACCTGTATGCAGAAAACGCTAAGACCCTGATGAAAGAAATCAAAGATGACACAAACAGATGGAAAGACATACCATGTTCCTGGACTAGAAGAATAAATATTGTGAAAATGACCATACTACCTAAAGCAAACTACAGATTCAATGCAGTCCCTATAAATTACCAAAGGTATTTTTTCCAAAGACCTAGAACAAATAATTTTACAATTTGTTTGGAAGCACAAAAGACCCCAAATAGCCAAAGCAATCTTAAGAAAGAAAAACAGAGCTGGAGGAATCAACCTTCCTGGCTTCAGATATACTACAAAGCTACAGTCATTGAAACAGTATGGTACTGGCACAAAAATAGAAATACAGATCAATGGAACAAGGTAGAAAGCCCAGAGATAAACTTATGCACATATTGGCACCTTATCTTTGACAAAGGAGACAAGAATATACAATTAAGAAAAGATAGCCTCTTCAATAAGTGATGATGAGAAAACTGGACAACTCTGTGTAAAAGAATGAAATTAGAACACTTCCTAACACCATACACAAAAATCAACTCAAAACAGATTAAAGATCTAAATGTAAAACCAGAAACAATAAAACTCTTAGAGTTAAACATAGGTAGAACCCTGTATGACATAAATCACAGTAAGATCCTCTATGACCCACCTCCCAGAGTAATAGAAATAAAAACAAAAATAAACATATGGAGCCTAATAAAACTTAAAATGTTTTGCACAGCAAGGGAAACTACAAACAAGATGAAAATGGAACTCTCAGAATGAGAGAAAATAATTGCAAATGAAGCAACTGACAAAGGCTTAATCTCCAAAATATACAAGCAGCTCATGCAGCTCAATATTGGAAAAACAAACAACCCAATCAAAAAATGGGCAGAAAACCTAAACAGACATTTGTCCAAGGAAGACCTACAGATGACCAATAAGCACATGAAAAGATGTTCAACATCACTCATTATTAGAGCAATTAAAATTAAAACTATATGAGGTATCACTTCACATGGTTAGAATGAAAGTTTTAATCATTCAGTCAGGTCCAACTGTGACCCCATGGGCCCCTAACCCACCAGGTTTCTCTGTCCATGGAATTCTCCAGGCAAGAATACTGGAGTGGGTTCCCATTTCCTTCTCCAAGGGATCTTCCCAACCCAGGAACTGAACCTGGGACTCCTGCACTGCAGGCAAATTCTTTACTGTCTGAGCCACCAGGGAAGCCCTCGGTTAGAATGAAGTGACGTAAAAGTCGATCAGTCGTGTCTGACTCTTTGCAACCCCATGGACTATACAGTCCATGGAATTCTCCAGGCCAGAATACTGGAGTGGGTAGCCTTTCCCTTCTCCAGGAGATCTTCCCAACCCAGGGATTGAACCCAGATCTCCCGCATTGTAGGCGGATTCTTTACCAGTTGAGCCACAAGGAAAGCCAAAGAATACTGGAGTGGGTAGCCTATCCCTTCTCCAGTGGATCTTCCCAACCCAGGAATTGAGCTGGGGTCTCCTGCATTGCAGGCAGATTCTTACCAATGGAGCTATCAGGGAAGCCCTTGGTTAGAATGGCCATGATAAAAAAAATATATACAAACAATAAATGCTGGAGAGGATGTGGAGAAAAGGGAACCCTCTTGCACTGTTGGTGGGAATGTAAATTCATACAGCTACTATGAAGAAAAGTATGAAGATTCCTTAAAAAACTAGGAATAAATTGACAACGTGACCCAGCAATCCCTGGACATATACCCTGAGAAAACAACAATTCAAAAATATGCATGTACCTCAATGTTCACTGCAGCATTATTTACAATAATGCTGGACACAGAAGCAACCTAGATGTCCGTCAGTAGCTGAATGGGTAAAGAAGATGTGTTACATATATACAATGGAATATTACTCAGTCATGAAAAGGAATGAATTTGAGTCAGTTACAGTGAGGTGGATGAACACAGAGTTTGTTATACAGAGTGAAGTAAGTCAAAAGAAGTATTGTATACATGCATGTCAATCAGTTGTGTCTGACCCTTTGCAACCCCATGGTCTGTATGTATGCCAGGCTCCTCTGTCCATGAGATTTCTCCAGCCAGAATACTGGAGTGGTTTGCCATATCCTACTCAAGGGTATCTTCCTGGCCCAGGGATCACACTTGCATCTCTTACATTGGCAGGCAGATTCTGAGCCACCTGGGAATATTAAAGCATATATAGAGAATCTAGAAAAATGGTACTGATGAACCTAGGAGAGAACATACTTGTGGGTACAGGGGAGGAAGGAGAGGGTGGGACAAGCTGGGAGAGCAGCACCGACATATCCACACTACCATGTGTAAAACAGCGAGTGGGAGGCTGCTGTGTAGCACAGGGAGCTCAGCTCCACGCTCTGTGATGATGTAGTGGGGTGGCATGTGGGGGTGGGAGGGAGGCACGAGAGGGAGAGGATATATACATAATTATCAGTGATTCGCATTGTTCTAAAACCAACAAAACATTGTAAAGCAATTTCGCCAGGAAAAAAAAAGTGTGAATTTGAGGCTTTCAGACCTGAATTTGTGGCTTTTTGATTCTCTGATCTTCTCAACCCCCATAGCTGCTGCTGCTGCTGCTAAGTCGCTTCCGTCGTTTCCGACTCTGTGCAACCCCATAGACGGCAGCCCACCAGGCTCCCCCGTCCCTGGGATTCTCCAGGCAAGAACACTGGGGTGGGTTGCCATTTCCTTCTCCAATGCATGAAAGTGAAAAGTGAAGCTGCTCAGTTGTGTCCGACTCTTAGTGACCCCATGGACTGCAGCCCACCAGGCTCCTCTTTCCATGGGATTTTCCAGGCAAGAGTCCTGGAGTGGGGTGCCATTGCCTTCTCCACCCCCATAGCTACAATGATGCAAATCAGCAGAATAAAACTATGGTATCAAGGGACAGCAAGGGAATTCCAGAAAAACATCTACCTCTGCTTCACTGACTACACTAAAGCCTTTGACTGCATGGATCACAACAAACTGTGGAAAATTCTTAAAGAGATGGGAATACCAGACCATCTTACCTGTCTCCTGAGAAACCTGTATGCAGGTCAAAAAACAACAATTAGAACCTTGTATGGAACAACTGACTGGTTCAGGATTGAGAAAGGAGTATACCAGGGATGTTTCTTGTCACCCTGTTTACTTAACTTAGATGTTAAGTACATCATGTGAAATGCCAGGCTGGATGAGTTACAAGCTGGAATCAAGATTACTGGGAGAAATACCAACAACCTCAGATATGTAGATGATACCACTCTAATGGCAGAAAGTGAAAAGGAACTAAAGAGCCTATTGATGAGGGTGGAGGAGAGTGAAAAGCCGGCTTAAAACTCATTATTTAAAAAACTAAGATCATGGAATCTATTCCCATCACTTAGTAGCAAATAGAAGGGGGAAAGTGGAAACAATGACAGATTTCCTTTTCTTAGGCTTTAAAATCACTGCCACTGGTGACTGCAGCCAAGAAATTAGAAGACAATTGCTTTTTGGCAGGAAAGCTGTAACAAACCTAAACAGTGTCTTAAAGAGCAAAGACATCACTTTGCCAACAAAGGTCCAACTAGTCAAAGCTATGGTCTTTCTAGTAGTCATGTACAGATGTGAGAGTTGGACCATAAAGAAAGTTGAGCGGCGGAAAATTGATGCCTTTGAACTGTGGTGCTGGAGAAGACTCTTGAGAGTCCCTTTGACAGCAAGGAGATCAAACCAGTCAATCCTAAAGGAAATCAACCCTGACTATTCATTGGAAGGACCGATACTGAAGCTCCAACACGTGTGCCACCTGATGGGAAGAGCCGACTCATTGGAAAAGATCCTGATGCTAGGAAAGATTGAAGGCAGAAGGAGAAGGGGGTGACAGAGAATGAGATGGTTGGATGGCATCACTGATGTGATGTGCATGAACTTGGGTAAACTCCAGGAGATTGCAGGGGACAGGGAAGCTTGGCATGCTGCAGTCCATGGGGTCTCAAAGAGCCAGATAGGACTTGGTGACTGACTCACAACAACAACAAATGAACACTGGGTTGTTCACTAAGTGGCAAGTTGCAGTAAAATGCTATAATACACATTTTGTGATTTGGGGGAAATAATGTATGAAACATATGCTTACAGATATTTCCTAACAATATATTGGACTTTGAAGCTGTTTTTAAAATGTTTCCTCAAAATGTAATAAGGCTAAATCCTAAAATAAAGTATATACATATGAAAGTGTATAGATGAAAGTGAAAGTTACTCAGTCATGTGTGACTCTGTGACCCCATGGATTATACATGGAATTCTCCAGGCCAGAATACTGTAGTGGGTAGCCTTTCTCTTCTCCAGGGATCGAACCCAGGTCTCCCACATTGCAGGCAGATTCTTTACCAGCTGAGCCACAAAGGAAGCCCAAGAATACCAGATTGGGTAGCCTATCCCTTCTCCAGCAGATCTTCCTGACCCAGGAATCAAACCGGGACTCCTGCATTGCAGGTAGATTCTTTACCAACCGAGCTATGAGGGAAGCCCAAGTGTACAAATGATGGCGCACATATATAATTTCTCCAAAACTTCTCCTGATGGGTAATCATTTCTTTCCTAAATAAACTATTTTTTAACATAAGACATATAACAGTTTAATATATTTAGTGAATGGTACGTGTGTTAGTCACTAAGTCGTGTGGAATTCTTTGCGACCCCATTGACCGTAGCCTGCCAGGCTCCTCCATCCACAGGATTTTCCAGGGAAGAATACTGGAGCAGGTTGCCATTTCCTTCTCCAAGTGAATGGTAGAGATGCATATAAAACCTAGCCATGTGAAGCATGAAGCTAGAAGCTGGAGGAACTGAAAAAGTCTGAGTGTTAAAAACGACAAAGCAGAAAATAAATCATTAACTATGTGGTTAATCAACCCACTTTCCGTAAGTCACCAGCTTTCTCAAAAGATTACACTGCTTTGATTGGTTTGATAATTAATGTTTCTTAAATCAACACAGAGCCAGGGGTTAAGCTACCGATTCTGTTTGTTTTGTGCATTAATTCTGCCTGTGACTGGTGGCTCAGTATATTAATAAATGCTTGTCCATAACTGACCCTCTGTTTTCTTGCTTGAGAAACCAAAGTGGACAGTGGACACACTTAAATTGGATTGAACGGTGAACTTGAGTTCTTTCTAGGGACACAGTGAAACAAGTCTATTCAACTGACCACACACTAAACACCATTTGATCTGCCCTGAAGTTAAACATTATCATCAAAATGTTTTGCGGAGACTATGTGAGTATAATGGCTATTTCCATAAAACTTCAGTTTTTCGAGATTTGTAAACCTTCTTTACAAAATTTCATTTGTGGTTCTTGACATTTTTGACAAGAAATATTGGTGTTTTGATTTATATTCATTAAAATTTTAATGAGTAGGTGTCCAATGTAACTATTAAACAAAGTTTGTGTTATTAAATATCAAATTCATGCTAATTTTGAAATAAGGTATTGTTCTCTAGAGGCAATTCAGTGATCCCTACTTTCTAAAGTTACCTGACTCAGAATTCTAACTGAAGTAGTAATAAGCTATTTTTGTCTCCATACTTACTTCTCTCTATAAGAAACTAAAAGTAAACCTGGTTGCTAATTTTTATTTAAAATCTATGGTATGTTCAGAAAATATAGTTTATTTTTTAACAATTATTTTGAATTTAAACAAATGTAAGACTTAGTTTAGTCATTTTATTTTTTTTCTTGTCTGAGTCACTTTGATCCAATTACTCTAACAGTCCATGAACTTTGGAAGAGCCTATGGAGACACTGAGTTATTTAAATATACATCATTTGAAAAGATATCCACTTTGCACAACCTTGGAAATTATATATACATTTGTTGAGGATTTTCTAAAAATCTGTATCATTAAAAATGCTTTCCAGAAGCCTTTTATTTTTAGTGCAAAAATTTTATGAAAGAAAAGAAAACAATTATTTGGTTAAACTTTGGCACAAAAATGATGTTATTTACCTATTTACAAAATATTAATCCCTAGAAATTTTTATTTACTTATATTGCTTTTCAAATTAAATATTGAATGGAACCTAAAAAGTAGCTACTTTCCATCACTGTTGGTTCATGAATCTTAATTTTATCTTGAGATTTCAGGATCTTGTTTGCAGTTGAAATTTCCTTTATCATCTTATTAATTGTAAGGCAGTTACATTCTACTATAGAAACAGAAGTTGTTACATAATTTAGGCCAGCACAGTAAATGATTTAATTTGTAAAAGAAATTGTTTTTTCCCAATTATTACTTTCAAATAATTGTACATGGATGAATAGAAAATTTCTCCCTTTTTTTTTTCATTCAAGTACAATTATTTGGAAGTAATTAAAACTATATTCTGTGTGGTACATATGGTTTTATATTAATATTTTATGCCAATCTATCAAAAGATATATTCATAGAATATTTAAATTACATTTCAGAGACTACTAAAAGTTACCAATGATAACAAGCTTTTAAAGAAATGCGATGGTTTGCCATGCTTCTGTAGATAAAGAAGAATATCAGAGATTAAAGAGTTGGATTTCAGCAGACCTAAACTTTCATTTTAAGTGTTCTGATCATCTATTTTAGAGATAAATATTAGGTTTTATGAATTATCTCAGAAAATTTTGATGATAAATGGTTTTACATAATCATGTTATTATATTTTCATATTTATAAATCCAGTTATATATATATCCTTAAGATTTATGGACTAACTGGGAAGAATTGGATATTAACCTGGCATATATGAGGTCAAGTTCACCTGTTTAATCTCCATTCTGGGGATGTGTCCTTCAGCAAAAGGCAGGCTTTTGCACAATAAGTAAAAGTCCTCAAGTCATAGGGGAGATAATTACTGACGGGGTTGCTTGTTAAACTATTAAGTTTAAACTAAAGTTAAATTATTGACTGAGCCTTCTTCTCAGCAGCTCTGATTGAATGACACCTGAATTCACCCCCTTGGTATAAACACATGACCAGTCCATTCTGAAGGAGATCAGCCCTGGGATTTCTTTGGAAGGAATGATGCTAAAGCTGAAACTCCAGTACTTTGGCCACCTCATGTGAAGAGTTGACTCATTGGAAAAGACTCTGATGCTAGGAGGGATTGGGGGCAGGAGGAGGAGGGGATGACAGAGGATGAGATGGCTGTATGGCATCACTGACTTGATGGACGTGAGTCCGAGTGAACTCCAGGAGTTGGTGATGGACAGGGAGGCCTGGCATGCTGCGATTCATGGGGTCGCAAAGAATCGGACACGACTGAGTGACTGATCTGATCTGATCTGATCTTTAGAGCCACCAAAATAATGCATTATGTCAGTTGCAAAACATAGAAAATTTAAACAGAAATCAAGCAAGAGGCAAGAATTAGAGAAAAGCAGTTATATTTCTATAGGAAAGAAACATATTCACTCATTGAAAATTACTTTCCAGAATTTTGGAGTTAGATGATCCTCAGGGATTAAAGTAATTCAAGTGGGTTAGTTACATCAAGAAGGTAAATTCACCTTCCTGAAAGTATTTTACAGGTGTGCTTGACTGTAAAATTGTTAAAAGCAAGATTTAATGAAATGATGTTGGCAAGCCTGGAACTGTTCTGATTTACTACTTAGCCAGATATAAATCACCTGTCAGGAAGATGGTATTATAACATGTCTCTTGGAATGGAAGAAATTTCACTGCAGAGCATTACCAAAAACATGCCCAAATCAGTATCTAAACCAGGTCTGTCTGTCACTGTAACTCAAGCTCTTATCCACAGAAAAACACTGTCCCTTCCACATACATTGCCCTGATTCTTCTACCAAAACTGATGGCTGCTTTTGTCCTGTTTTGTCATCAACTGATTTCCCCTTTTTGTATGCGTGCTCAGTCACTTAGTCGTGTCTGACTCTTCTGTGACTCCATGGACTGTAGCCCACCAGGCTCCTCTGTCCACGGGATTTCCAAGGCAGGAACAATGGATTGAGTTATCATTTCCTCCTCCATCATTTTGTACAGTAGCATTTTATTTATTATAGACTCCTTTATTTGGTAACACTCTTCTTTTTTGCCTCAAAGGAAATTTTAATCCTTTTCCTTTCCTTTTGACAACTTTCCTATTTCTACCACATTTATTGAATCTGAAAAAAAGTTAATCATAGGAAGATCACAAGCAATATAATATGTCTAGCACATATTCCACACCTGAATTTACGTTTTACTTTACACAGAGAGAAGTTATCACTATTAAAATTTCCCGAGTCTGTGATAAACAGCAGGAGCTTTGCATGCCTTGTCTGATGGGACAGTCACTGTGAATCTTTTTACAAGAATACTCCGGGACAGGCAAAGATCCTTCCATTCTTCTTGGAGGCTCCAGACATTCTGCTCAGTGGTTTTAAACATTGTTTTCAGGTTTCACAACCTTCAAGGAAAATTTTATCTACCAGTTTCCATATGAATATATTGAGGCTTAGAGAAGTTAAATAATTTTTCCGGGAATGAAAAGGCAGGAAGTGGTGAAACAGAATGTAACTCCAAAACCGTATCCATCACACATACACAGTTAGAAGTTAAACACATCTAAGTGTGACTGCTGTGTGTTAGTCACTCAGTCGTGTCCGACTCTTTGCAACCCCATGGACTGTCACCTACCAGGCTCCTCTGTCCTTGGGGATTCTCCAGGCAAGAATACTGGAGTGGGTTGCCATGCCCTCCTCCAGGGGATCTTCCTGACCCAGGTCTCCTGCACTGCAGGTGGATTCTTTACCAGCTGAATTACCAGGGAAGCCCCTAAGTGTGATTATCCTACATAATTAGAGGTTATGTTACAAAGGAAAAAGCAGACCCTTTGTCAGTCCAATTGAGAGAGGAAATTAGCAGCAGTATTTTCACAGAGATGCTGTTACTCATAGATTTGCTTCCAGAATGGCCTGAGAATAGTCTGACAACAGCAGCTGAGCTAACATCTAGAATGGGCAACCAGGCAGTCTGCATTTCAGCCCAACTAACGTGAAACAAGGCTCAGTATTAAAGAACCCACCTGCCAATGCAGGAGGCACAGACTTGGGTTTGATCCCTGGGTGGAGAAGATCCCCTGGAGGAGGAAATGGCAGTCCACTCCAGTATTCTTGCCTGGGAAATCCCATGGACAGGGAAGCCTGGCGGGTGACAGTCCATGGGGTCGAAAACAGTCAGACATGACTGAGGACTGAATAACAACAACATGAATTAAATGCACGGCTGCTCAGGTATGAATGGCAGGTGGGGAAGGCAGATGGGCAGTAAATCAGAAGCAAGTCCGGGCTTTCAGTCCGGAGGGCCTTCAGGCTGAGAAGGCCTCCCTCCCTTGCAGGCAGAAGCTGGGAGGGGCAAGATCTTTTTAAAAACAATTTTATTGGAGTGCAGTTGATTCAAAGGCAAGAGCATTTTAAAAGCAGATTTTCCTATAGAAAGGGACTCCTGAGAGAAATATTCCAAGCTAGAAATGTGATTTTGATTGCTTATCTACAGTATGACTTACTGAACAAATAATAAGAAAAGATTATTCATACTGCGATTGCATTTTACTATCACAGGACTGTGTTGTCTGAACTTGACATGCTAGGATTTAACAAGACTCATGACTCATGTGGGTGAGGCCTCCACTGCAACTGAAGCTTCTGTTGAACTCATACATACTGGACTGGAAAAGTCTATGCAGTCATGTTTTCCTTGTAGTCCTGTATAAGCATATTGCTAATAAGTATTATTATTATTGCTAATAATATTTCAAAACTCCTTTAACAGTTATGGACTGCTTTATTGTAAGAGCAGGGCAAACATAACCGTAGGATCACTACTGAACAAGCACTCAGGGCCAGCTTCACCTCCAAGGCTCTATGCTGAGGACCATTTACTCAAGCTTTGTTGTTGTTTAGTCACTCAGTTGTGTCCGACTCTTTTGACCCCATGGACTGTCACCCACCAGGCTTCTCTGTCCATGGGATTTTCCAGGCAAGAATACTAGAGTGGGTTGCCATTTTTCACCTCCAGGGGATCTTCCCCACCCAGGGATTGAACCCACATCTCCTGTTTTGGCAGGCGGGTTCTTTACCACTGAGCACCAACCTGGGAAGCCCTTACTTAAGCTTTCTGCATCTCAATTTTCCTACCTGTGAGATGGGTGATATGGGCTTCTCAGGTGGTACAAGTGGTAAAGAACCCACCTGCTAATGCAGATTATGCATAAGAGACATGGATTCCTTCCTGGGGTCAGGAAGATCTCCTGGAGGATGCCATGGCAACCCCCTTCAGTATTCTTGCCTGGAGAATCCCGTGGACAGAGGACAGAATCCCGTGGCTGCAGTCAGTGGGATCGCGAAGAGTTGGACATGACTAAGCAACTTAGCACAGCACACAGCACAGAAAATAGGTGGTATAATAGCACCTGTATTATATGAGTCTCTCGAGGATTACTTGGCAGGTAATGCTCTGAGAAGACCTGAAGTACAAACACACCTGGGAACTACTATTAGCAGTTTTATTAAGTAGCTGTGCCAGCATTTGAACCCAACTAATGCAGAAGCCCTGGCTGTCAACATCCCAGCACACGGCTTCTAGAGAGGAGGTTAAGTCTGCACCATTACTAACGTGCTCGTACACACACACACACACACACACACATATGTATATTCATATATATGTGTGTAAGTATTCATAACATTCATGAGCAAATTTGAATACCAGCAAAAGTTCCAAGGGTGGAAACAGAAATATATTGTCTTATATGAATAAATTCTCTTTATCTGTAAATAGCTTCTGCTGCTGCTGCTAAGTCGCTTCAGTCATGTCCGACTCTGTGCAGCTCCATAGACAGCAGCCCACCAGGCTGTCCTGTCCCTGGCATTCTCCAGGCAAGAACACTGGAGTGGGTTGCCATTTCCTTCTCCAATGCATGAAAGTGAAAAGGGAAAGTGAAGTCGCTCAGTTGTGTCGGACTCTAGCGACCCCATGGACTGCAGCCTACCAGGCTCCTCCATCCGTGGGATTTTCCAGGCAAGAGTACTGGAGTGGGGTGCCATTATAGCTTCTACCATGCTAAAAAGTTTCTCACAATCCCACTTCCTTCACCAGTTATTGCAAACTCTGTTTTTTATGTCCTCCAAAGTGTACTGTACTTGTGTTATCCAGCTCCTCGCCTCTGAATATCCCTGGCTCCATCCTACCTGGGCTGTCACCCACCCCCTCTACCTGCAGGGTCCTGTGGAGGTTGGCAGTGACCTCCATGACCTGACCTATACCCCATTCTCTGCCTTCTCTTGTAGACATATGGGTGAGGTCTAACTTCGGCTCTTTGCCAGGGAAAGCCCCAGGGCTAAATCCTTGAACTTATTTACAGCCACTCCTTCAGTCATTGCATCCAATCTACTGGCTTTAATTACAATCTACACACAGAGCCTTCTTGGAATGTACATCTCAACTCATCACCTGTGCCTGAATCCCAGATTCATACAAGCGGGTGTCTACTCAGGAAGTAAAAACTCACTCCATCCTTGGTTTAGGTCAGAGTAAAAGAAAGGTAAAAGCTTGAAAATCAGAGTTACTCCTGACTCCTCTGACTCTCATGAGTTTGTGTGTGCTCAGTCATGTCCGACTCACCGTGACACCATGGATTGTCATCTGCCAGGCTTCTCTGTCCATGGAATTATCCAGCCAAGAGTACTGGAGTGGGTTGCCATTTCCTTCTCCAGGGGATCTTCCCAACCAGGGATCAAACTGAGTCTCCTGCATTGCAGGCAGATTCGCTACAACTGAGCCACCTGGGAAGCCCCTCTGTCTCCCTCACACCTCACAACAATCCACCAGCAGAACCTGTAGGTTCTACAGTCACAGAATTCACTACACAACACCTCTCACCAGTCTTCTACATCCAGCCATCCACTCCACCATCATCATTACCTGATGGCTTCCTGCAGCTCCCTCCTACCTGGACTCCTGCTTCTATCTCTGCTCAAACTTCTGGGTCTTGTGGACACAACAGTGAGTACAACTGTCAAAAACATGAATTCCATTGATGACAAGTTCCATTGATGATGGTGTAGGGACCACCATCATTCTGGAGTGAGTTACAGAGGAGGAGGTAAAAACATTAAAGAGGAGCATGGAAACAAGCTTCTGGTCTTGGTTTACAAGTCATTGTTCACTGTGATAACAAGAATGAAACCCAGTTTCATGTTGTAGCATCATTTTCAGTTTCCAGAGTGCTTACCGTGTACAGACTACAGGGTCCGTGGAAGATAAGACACCTTTCTCACATACCTCTCTGGACATGCTGACTTCTTGTAAATGTCCAGGTTTCCAGGTGATTGCAAATTATCAGGGAAGATTTTTGACATTATATGTCTACTCTCATTAATACACGGTGCTCATTCTCATAACATTAGGGCAAAGCCAGAACCAACTGCAAATATAAATAGCACTGGGAGTTGTAAAACCAAAGGAACAAGAAAAATATGGTTGATGATATTTTTATTTTATGTTTTCCAATTAATCAACCCACTTAACAAACAGTACAAGAACATCATCAGATTATCACAAATCACTTTCAAAAACTATACTTCTTTTGTTAAGTCTTGAGATTAAAGACTGAAGCAACGATGACTAAGCAATGAGACTCATGGTTACTCTAATGAGTCATGCATTCCCAAGATAACAGGAAGTGGAGAAAGCAGATAGAGAGATGGTTTGGAGGGTGTTACCTGCTGATACTTCATTGCTATAGCACTACCTTTAGACCAATACCCAGCCCTCTATCTACCACTAATTTCTGCTATCAGTGCAAACTTCTTGTAATCATTCATCAAAAGCAAAAAGATTATGGGAATTTTTAAAATGTATTTCAGAGTTCACATTGTCAACCTCCCTCCTTGAGCCTCTTTGGAACTGTCTTCAAGAATTCATAATACCCTGCTTATAGCCTGTGGACGTGCCTTTCTCATCCAAGGCATAGAAAAGACTGCTTTTTAAGACTCATCTTCTTTGTCAGCATCCCATCTTATTGACACAGGAAAGAGAGTGGGTCACGTCTGAGGCCCTGGGATGGCTGCCAAGTGTGGCTTCCTGACTTAGAGCAGGAAAGAATTCAAGAGTGAGCCATGGTAAAGTGTGTGTGTATGTGTGTGTGTGCATGTGTCTGTGTTCAGTCGTGCACAGAAGGTTTACTCAGGGAGATACACACTCCATAGACAGCATGTGGGTCATCTCAGAAGGAAAGAGCAGGCCCCTGGGTGTGGGGAGTCAGTTTTTATAGCAGTGGGAAATTTCATAGGTTAAGGAGTTGGAGGAATATTCCAGTTATTTCGGGGAAGGGGCTGTGATTTCCAGGAATTGGGCCACTGCCCACTTTCTGACCTTGTGGTCGTGGTGCCAGGGGTGTGTCACCCAGCTTGCTGTTGTATTCCAGTGAGTGCATATCGAGGCTTCAGGTCAAGTGGAGGTCAACCCGTCCACCATCGTGTGCCTATTTGGGTCTAGTCAGTTTACATCATATCTTTGGGCTCTGTCATTCCTTCAAAGGTTGATCCCTGCACCCTCCTGTCTCATTATCACTGTATGGAGTTGGAGTCTCCATACAGTGGAGTCTCTAAATTATGCTTTGATTTATGTAACCTTCAGACATCCTGGTCACTACACTTGAAGGAAGCAGGAAAATAAGATGCTAACAGACCATGACATGTATGATGTACAAAAGAGTGATTCTAGGCTATTTGTGCATATGATACTGTGTGTTACATGGTCCTGTTAGAGAAAAAGTGGGAATCAGTTTCACTCATAGGCCACTCTGGATTATCTTTTCAGTTTATTATGTGGCAATTTGTAATAAAGTAACAAGATATGAATGTATTTTATCATTCTATTTAGCAATTACAACCTTAGTGCTATTTAATTTTTAAGTGAGAAGGATTAAAAACATGGAAGAAATAATATTTTTTCAAGTTATAAAAAAAAACACATTAACCCCAGCAGACATATTGTTCTAAGGAATATGTATTAGTTATGGTTTTAAAAAAATATAAATCCTATTGTATTTTAGAGTTGGATGACTCCTGTTCTTGTCACCACTATAAAAGTAATCTGCTTGAATTATTGTTCAATTCTTTAGAGGTAGTGAATATACATATACATTCTACTAAGCTTTCATTCCATACTGTTCATACTGTTCATGGGGTTCTCAAGGCAAGAATACTGAAGCGGTTTGCCATTCCCTTCTCCAGTGGACCACATTCTGTCAGACCTCTCCACCATGACCCGCCCATCCTGGGTGGGCATGGCTTAGTTTCATTGAGTTAGACAAGGCTGTGGTCCATGTGATCAGATTGGCTAGTTTTCTGTGATTATGGTTTCAGTGTGTCTGCCCTCTGATGCCCTCTCACAACATGTACCATCTTACTTGGGTTTCTGTTACCTTGGACGTGGGGTATCCCTTCACAGCTGTTCCAGCAAAGTGCAGCCACTGCTCCTTACCTTGGGCGAGGGGTATCTCCTCACTGCCACCCGTCCTGACCTTGTGGGGTAGCTCCTCTCAGCCCTCCTGTGCCTGAGCAACCACTGCTCCTTGGACATGGGGTTGCTCCTTTCAGCCGCCTCCCCTAACCTCAGGCATGTATGAAAAGGCAAAATGATAGAATACTGAAAGAGGAACTCCCCGGGTTGGTAAGTGCCCAATATGCTACTGGAGATCAGTGGAGAAATAACTCCAGAAAGAATGAAGGGATGGAGCCAAAGCAAAAACAATATCCAGTTGTGTATGTGACTGGTGACAGAAGCAAGATCCAATGCTGTAAGGAGCAATATTGCATAGGAACCTGGAATGTTAGGTCCATGAATAAAGGCAAATTGGAAGTGGTCAAACAGGGGATGGCAAGAGTGAACATCGACATTCTAGGAATCAGCAAACTAAAATGCACTGGAATGGGTGAATTTAACTCAGATGACCATTATATCTACTACTGCGGGCAGGAATCCCTCAGAAGAAATGGAGTAGCCATCATGGCCAACAAAAGAGTCAAAAAAGCGTACCTGAATGCAATTTCAAAAATGACAGAATGATTTCTGTTTGTTTCCAAGACAAAATATTCAATATCACGGTAATCCAAGCCTATGCCCCAACCCGTAATGCTGAAGAAGCTGAAGTTGAGCGCTTTTATGAAAGACCTACAAGGTCTTTTAGAACTAATACCCAAAAGAGATGTCTTTTTCATTATAGGGGACTGGAATGCAAAAGTAGGAAGTCAAGAAACACCTGGAGTAACAGGCAAATTTGGCCTTGGAGTACAGAATAAAGCAGGGCAAAGGCTAATAGGGTTTTGCCAAGAGAATGCATTGGTCACAACAAACACCCTCTTCCACAACACAAGAGATGACTCTACACATGGACATCACAAGATGGTCAACACCAAAATCAGATTGATTATATTCTTTGCAGCCAAAGATGGAGAAGCTCTATACAGACAGCAAAAACAAGACTGGGAGCTGACTGTGGCTCAGATCATGAACTCCTTATTGCCAAATTCAGACTGAAATTGAAGAAAGTAGGGAAAACCACTAGACCATTCAGGTATGACCTAAATCAAATTCCTTATGATTATACAGTGGAAGTGAGAAATAGATTTAAGTGACTAGATCTCATAGACAGAGTGCCTGGTAAACTATGGATGGAGGTTTGTGACATTGTACAGGAGACAGGGATCAAGACCATCACCATGGAAAAGAAATGCAAAAGAGCAAAACGTCTCTCTGGGGAGGCCTTACACATAGCTGTGAAAAGAAGATAAGTGAAAAGCAAAGGAGAAAAGCAAAGATATAAGCATCTGAATGCAGAATTGCAAAGAATAGCAATGAGAGATAAGAGAGCCTTCCTCAGAGATCAATGCAAATAAATAGAGGAAAACAACAGAATGGGAAAAACTAGAGAATGCTTCAAGAAAATTCGAGATACCAAAGGAACATTTCATGCAAAGATGGGCTCGGTAAAGGACAGAAATGGTATGGACCTAACAGAAGCAGAAGATATTAAGAAGAGATGGCAAGAATACACAGAACTGTACAAAAAAAGAGAGCTTCATGACCCAGATAATCACGATGGTGTGATCACTCACCTAGAGCCAGACATCCTGGAATGTGAAGTCAAGTAGGCCTTATAAAGCATCACTACGAACAAAGCTAGTGGAGGTGATGGAATTCCAGTTGAGCTATTTCAAATCCTGAAAGATGATGCTGTGAAAGTACTGCACTCAATATGCCAGCAAATTTGGAAAACTCAGCAGTGGCCACAGCACTGGAAAAGGTCAGTTTTCATTCCAATCCCAAAGCAAGGCAATGCCAAAGAATGCTCCAACTACCGCACAATTGCACTCATCTCACATGCTAGCAAAGTAATGCTCAAAATTCTCCAAGCCAGGCTTCAGCAATACATGAACCATGAACTTCCAGATGTTCAAGTTGGTTTTAGAAAAGGCAGAGGAACCAGAGATCAAATTGCCAACATCTGATGGATCATTGAAAAAGCAAGAGAGTTCCAGAAAAACATCTATTTCTGCTTTATTGACTATGCCAAAGCCTTTGACTATGTGGATCACAATAAACTGTGGAAAATTCTGAAAGAGAAATGGGAATACCAGACCACCTGACCTGCCTCTTGAGAAACCTGCATGCAGGTCAGGAAGCAACAGTTAGAACTGGACATGGAACAACAGACTGGTTCCAAATAGGAAAAGGAGTACGTCAAGGCTGTATATTGTCACCCTGCTTATTTAACTTATATGCAGAGTACATCATGAGAAACGCTGGGCTGGAAGATGCACATGCTGGAATCAAGATTGCTGGGAGAAATATCGATAACCTCAGATATGCAGATGACACCACCCTTATGGCAAAAAGTGAAGAGGAACTCAAAAGCCTCTTGATGAAAGTGAAAGAGGAGAGTGAAAAAGTTGGCTTAAAGCTCAACATTCAGAAAACGAAGATCATGGCATCTGGTCCCATCACTTCATGGGAAATAGATGGGGAAACAGTGTAAACAGTGTCAGACTTAATTTTTGAGGGCTCCAAAATCACTGCAGATGGTGACTGCAGCCATGAAATTAAAAGACGCTTACTCCTTGGAAGGATAGTTATGACCAACCTAGACAGCATATTAAAAAGCAGAGATATTACTCTGCCAACAAAGGTCCATCTAGTCAAGGCTATGGTTTTTCCAGTGGTCATGTATGGCTGTGAGAGTTGGACTGTGAAGAAAGCTGAGCACCGAAGAATTGATGCTTTTGGACTGTGGTGTTGGAGAAGACTCTTGAGAGTCCCTTGGACTGCAAGGAGATCCAACCAATCCATTCTAAAGGAGATCAGTCCTGGGTGTTCTTTAGAAGGAATGATGCTAAAGTTGAAACTCCAATACTTGACCACCTCATGCGAAGAGTTGACTCATTGGAAAAGACTCTGATGCTGGAAGGGATTGGGGGCAGGAGGAGAAAGGGACGACAGAGGATGAGATGGCTGGATGGCATCACCGACTTGATGGACATGATTTTGAGTGAACTCCGGGAGTTGGTGATGGACAGGGAGGCCTGGCATGCTGAGATTCATGGGGTTGCAAAAAGTCGGACATGACTGAGCAACTGATCTGAACTGAACTGAAGCTTTCATTTAGTTGCCAGGCTCAAAATGTCATTGTTTTAAAGAGTAAATAAAACAACAACAACAACAAGGGTGGATAAAGATAGAGGCACTGTACGTGGGGTCACACACCTTCTGTGTACCTTTCATCACTTGTGTACTTAATCAAGCTGTGTGTTTAATCAAGCATGTAGCTCATGTTTTAAAAAGGCAAATATTCACAGTGAGTACAATAGTCCCTTCAAAGCAAAGATGGGTCAGATTTATGAACCCTCAATGACACACAAATTACTGGTTATGAAGTGAGAATTCTTTGTGCAGCCAAGGTCACACCTGAACCTACGATGATTTAATGACCTACAAAACTCCTAGAGACCTCAGTCCCTGCACTTCTTCTCTGTGTCATTTCACATACATTTCAAACACCGTAGGGTGACCGTACAGGGATGTGTCAAGTTCTCCTTCAAGAGGAGGTCAGTGACTTCTGATTGCCTCCCTTAGTGAACTTGGTCTTTCTCTCACATATAATACTGATTGGGAGTAATTTGAATGCTTCAGAGATTGGAAATGGTTTCAGGAAAATGTTATTTTAGTTTTTACAGGCCAAAATAAGTACAAATAATATAGCCCTGTCAGGGAGGAAGAATTTTCCATCTGTCTACGTTCTTCTGGCTGGTCTAAGAATTAAATGGGCCTGAGACAGATGAACAGGAGAAGATCACACAGAAGTTGAAAAGTGTTGCGGTCCTTTAATGGACTGGAACCTGTTGTTCCAGATCGATGATAAAAAAGTGAAAGAGAGAAAGAAAGTAATATTCCCTGGTTTACGTCAAGAACCAATAAAACCCTTGAACAGGGCTTGCACCACTCATGAAGGCACAGGATGTCCTCTCGAAGAGGTCTTGAAAGCCTGGACAGGAAAGTGAGCTCAGCGGGTTTCCACACTCCAGAGAATTAGCCAGAGGGAGGGAGGGAGAGAGAGAGAGAAAGAAAGTCATGGGGACCCAAGCCTCTGGTGGAGCAAGGGTGCTTTAATGATCTTTCTGTAAGTATATAATAGGCTGTTGTACAAGGAATTTCTTTCGACAATGATAAAGATCAGAAAACCAGACGTACAGCAACTGTTATCAAGGAAACAAGGAATTAACAATGATCATAATGTCAGAAGACAATCCATATCTCAAGAAAGAGGGTTGTGACTAAGCACTTTTGTCGTTAAGGAGAATGTTTACTGAAGGAAATCCATGCATGCGTTTTATCTCATGACCTCAGTCCTGGGAGCAGTGTGCCACTCCACTCATTACCAGAAACTGATAAGGAACAGAGGATTTATGAGAGACAGGAAACAGCACACAGGAATACTCCTGTTAAACGTTCCCTGACAGAAAAGCATGTACACCTGGGAGAGACCCAAGAAAATTGAGTCACTCGCCAAAATGGCTGAGACCCTCAGCTTAAACAACATCTCAGCTAAAGACAAAGAGGATGTTGGGGGTAGGGGGTTGGGACCTCAGAGGAGGAAAGGCAATTCACATGGAGATGGAAAAGAACGTCTTTGGTAAACACGTTAGCTGGGCCAGCAGAGACAGTGGGACAGAAGGAATGCTAACAGACTTTGCAGGCACCTCCCTGTCCACACAGCTGGTTCACAGTACAGTTACCTACGGTGGCTGGTTTCTCTCTCTAGCTATCTATCACTGTTTTCATATTGATACATTCAATCTAATTCAGGCTCCACATGTCAACCTTCTCCATATTTATAACCGAAACTACCTAAAATGCACGTGCTCATTTCTTTAACTCTATTGCACTTGTATATGAAGACTTCCCTGGTGGCTCAGAGGAACACAATCTGCCAGCCAGTGCAGGAGATGCAGGTTTGAGCCCTGGGTCAGTAAGATCCCCTGGAGAAGGAAATGGCAACCCACTCCAGTATTCTTGCCTGGAGGATGCCATGGACAGAGAAGCTTGGAGGGCTAAAGTATATGGGGTTGCAAAGAGTTGGACACGACTGAGCAACTGAGCACACACACATGCAAACACACGTCCATGAAGTTTAACGCATGGTTAACTGCCAGGAAGAGGACACTATCTGGGTTCCTTTCATCCTGAGTGTCAGTTTCTGGTCAAACGCTATTTTTCCAAGTTACTTAGGGCTCTTTCTTTCTCCCAATCCACTTGACTGTGGTTACAAGGTTCATGTGCAATTTAAACAGCTTTGCTACAATCTGTGTTCCCTGTCAGGTTCCTCTCCATCATAGCTCATTTTGTTAAATTCACGTGTGGTAAAATATGTTCTTTTCAGTATACAGTTGTAAGAGTTTTGAGTTATGGATCCAATATATTTCCTTATAGACACTTCCATCACCCCAAACACCATACACACTTCCTGTCAGGAGTCAACAAAGACCCCAGCCCTCAAACCCTGGCAAACACTGACCTAGTTACCATTACCCTAGTTCTAACAGAGTTTCCAGATTTTCACATAAAAGGAATCACAGACTATCAAACCTTTTGGATTTTGCTTCTTTCACTTAGTGGAATGCATTTAACATGTATCCAATTTGTTGAATGACTCAGAGGTTGTCGTTTTATGGCTGAAAAGCAGTATTGAATGGGTGTTCTGCAGTCTGTTTATCTATTCAGTTTGAAGAATATCTGGCTTGTTTTCAACTTTTAGCAATTACAAATAAAGCTTCTAAGAACACTTAAATTAAGGTTTTTGAATAAACACAGGGTTCCATTGCTTTTAGACAAATATCTAGGACTGAGATCATCAGGCTGTATGATAAGACTGTGTTTAAACTTTATAAGAAACTTCTCAGTTGTTATTCCTCAGCAGCCCACAGTTTTGCCTTCCACCCAGCAATGTATGCAGTTATATCTCACTGTCGCTTTATGTCGAACTTTTTAACGTAAATGTTGTCAATAGTTTTTCATATACTTATTTACCATACCATCATTGAAAATGTGTCTGCTTATCTCTTAGCATCTTTAAGTGTTAGTCGCTCAGTTTTGTTGACTCTTTGTGACCCCATGGACTGTAGCCTGCCAGGCTCCTCTGTCCATGGGATTCTCCAGGCAAGAACAGTGGAGTTGGGTTGCCATTCCCTTCTCCAGGGAATCTTGCCAACCCAGGGATTGAACCCAGGTCTCCTGTATTGCTGGCAGATTCTTTATCACTGACCCACGAGGGAATGTTTTACAAATATTTTCTCCCATTCCGTTACTTGTCCTTTTTGTTTCCCCCTCACCAAACCACATGCCTTGTGGAATCTTAGGTTCCCAACCAGGTTTCAAACCCATGCTCCCTGCAATGGAAGCATGGAGTCCTAACCACTGAACAACCAGGGAATTCCCTGTCTTCATTTTTTAAGATTTTTCACAGAGCAAAAGGTTTAAGTTTTGACAAAGTTCAATTTATCTTTTTGTATTTATAGACTACATTTTTGTTGTTGTGACTAAAAACTTTTGACTAACCCAAAGTCATGCAGATTTTCTTCTATATTTTCTTCCAGATATTTCACACACTTAACATTTCTATTTAGGCCTAAGAGAAAGTGGGGGTTAATTTTTGTATGAGGTGGGAGGTATAAGTCAAGCTTAAATTTTTAGCATATTGATGTTCACTTTCTATAGGCCCATTTCTTGAAACTATTCTTTATCCATTGAACTGCTTTTACAACTTGCTCAAGATTATTTGTCTGTTGCTTCATTCTCTATTCTGTTCCATTCATCTTATTTTCTAAAACATTAGCTAATATCACAATCTCATTCTTATTGTGACCTCATAATAATTCTTAAAATCACAATTATTCCTCTAATTATGTTTTTCTTTTTCAAATCTGTTTCAGCTGTTTTAGTTCCTTTGATTTCTGGTATAACAAAATAAACTGATTGATTTTTGAACATCAAATCAGTCTTGCATTCTTGGAATAATCCTTATTTGGTCATGCTACTTATTGTTTTTACATATTGCTGCACTGGATTTTCTTAGATTGGGCACTTTTTGCATCTGTGTTACTAAGAGTTTTTGTTGTTCACTCATTAAATCGTGTTTGACTCTTTGTGACCCCATGTTCTGCAGCATTCCAGGCTTCCCTATCCTTCACTATCTCCGGTGTTTGCTCAAAATCACGTCCATTGAGTCGGTGATGCCATCCAACCATTTAATCTTCTACTTCCTCCTTCTCCTCCTGCCTTCAGTCTTTCCCAGCATCAGGGTCTTTTCCAATGTGCCTGTTCTTCGCATCAGGTGGTCAAATATTGGAGCTTCAGCTTCAGCATCAGTCCTTTCAATGAATATTCAAGGTTGACTTCCTTTAGGATTGACTGGTTGGATCTCCTAGCTGTCCAAAGGACTTGCAAGAGTCTTGTCCATCATCACAGTTCAAAAGCATCAATTCTTTAGCACTCAGCCTTCTTTATGGGCCAACTCTCACATCCATACATGACTACTGGAAAAACTATAGCTTTGGCTAGATGGACCTTGGTAGGCAAAATGATGTCTCTTCTTTTTTAACACACTGTCTAGGTTTGTCATAGCTTTTCTTCCAAGGAGCAATTGTCTTTTAATTTCATGGCTGCAATCACCTACTAAGTTACAGTTCTGTAATTTTCTTTTCTTGTAATGGTTAGATTTGGGGTTAGTGCAATTCTGGCTCCACAGAATGAGGTAGAAAGTGTTCTCTTCTATTTCTTATAAGAGAATTTATGAAATTGGCTATTATTTATTCCTTGAATGATTGATAAAAACCTCCAGTGAAACTATGTGCCTGAAGTTCTTCCTCTTGATGCAATGCTAACTATGAATTAGAATAGGGAAGTGAATAGGATCTGGCTATTCATCTTATTTGTTTTTCTTGAGTAAAGCTTGATAGTTCTTGTCTGTCAAGGAAAAGAAATTTAAATTATCATATTTATGGACATGGAATTGTTCTTAACATTCCTTTTTCGTAATGATGTCTCAGATATATTCATATTTATAGTTTGTATTTTTTCTGTTTTTGTCAGCCTGGCTGGAGTTTTACCAATTCTATTGTTGTTCAGAATACAAGCTTGTGATTTCATTTCTTGCATTTCATTTATTTCATGTATTTTTCTCTTCAGTTTTATTGATTTCTAATGCTGCTGCTGCTGCTAAGTCGCTTCAGTCGTGTCCTACTCTGTGTGACCCCATAGATGGCAGCCCACCAGGCTTCCCCGCCCCTGGGATTCTCCAGGCAAGAACACTGGAGTGGATTGCCATTTCCTTCTCCAATGCATGAAAGTATTAAGTGAAAGTGAAGTCGCTCAGTCGTGTCCAACTCTTAGCGACCCCATGGATGGCAGCCTACCAGGCTCCTCTGTCCATGGATTTTCCAGGCAAGAGTACTGGAGTGGGGTGCCACTGCCTTCCCCATTATTGATTTCTACTTTGTCTTTATCATTTCTTACCTTCTGTTAATTTTAGTGTAATCTTCTACTATCTTTCCTATTTTTTATCATGAAATCTTAAATTTTTAATTTGATAATTTTTTCTAACATCTGCATTTAATGCTATAAGTGTTCTTTTAATAACAGAAAGAAACTGAGGAGTAGTCGACTTTGTTCCTCCTGCCTAATTTTGATCAGAAAAATTCCATAAAGTCTTGAAAACTGTTATGCTCAGTAATAACTTGTTGATGTTACATGATAGAAACAATTACAGATAAATAATATTTTAAAGCATTTATTATGAATTTCTGAGATAAAAAATGGAAAGTACTACAAATTTATCTGTGGATACCTATAAGACTTACAGTTTTCATTTTACATCTCAACAAACTTAACATTTCTAATTTTATATAAAGTTGATTCTTGAAAATGGTAGAGTCCCATGAAACTCTCAGAAGAACAATGAAAACCTAAGTGTTGTTACAGGTTGAAGCTAATGGTTATAATGAGGAATAGGATATACCCCAGTGTTCAGAGCAGCACTATTTACAACAGCCAAGACATGGAAACAACCTAAGTGGTCATCAACAGATGAATGGATACAGGGGATATGGTACATATAAACAATGGAATATTACTCAGCTGTAAAAAGAATAAAGTAATGCTAATCGCTGGAACATGGGTGGACCCAGAGATTATCAAACTAACTCAGACAGAGAAAGACAAATAATATATGGTATCACAAATATGTGTAATCTAAAACAAAAATGACACAAATGAATTTATTTACAAAACAGAAACAGACTCACAGACATTAAAACTAACTTATGGTTATTGGGGCAAAGGGGAAAGCAGGGATAAATTAGGAGATTGGGATTAAAATACAGACACTACTACATATAAAATAGGTAACCAAAAAGAACCTACTGTATAGCACAAGCAACTACACTCAATAATTTGTAATAACATATAAAGGAAAGGAGAAAAGGAAAGATATACCCATTTGAAAGCAGAGTTCCAAAGAATAGCAAGGAGAGATAAGAAAGCCTTTCTCAGTGAGCAATGCAAAGAATTAGAGGAAAACAATAGAATGGGAAAGACTAGAGACCTCTTCAAGGAAATCAGAGATACCAAGGGAACATTTCATGCAAAGATGGGCTCAATAAAGGACAGAAATGGTATGGACTTAACAGCAGCAGAAGATATTAAGAAGAGGTGGCAAGAATACACCTAAGAACTGTACAAAAAGGATCTTCACAACCTAGATTATCGTGATGATGTGATCATTCACCTAGAGCCAGACATCCTGGAATGTGAAGTCAAGTGAGCCTTAGGAAGCATTACGAACAAAGCTAGTGCAGGTGATGGAATTCCAGTTGAGCTATTTCAAATCCTGGAAGGTGATGCTGTGAAAGTGCTGGACTCAATATTCCAGCAAATTTGGAAAACTGCTCAGTGGCCACAGGAGTGGAAAAGGTCAGTATTCATTCCAACCCCAAAGAAAGACAATGCCAAAGAATGCTCAAACTATTCCACAAATGCACTCATCTCACACGCTAGTAAAGTAATGCTCAAAATTCTCCAAGCCAGGCTTCAACAGTATGTGAGCTGTGAACTTCCAGATGTTTAAGCTGGATTTAGAAAAGGCAGAGGAATCAGAGATCAAATTGCCAAATTCCATTGGATCATCAAAAATGCAAGAGAGTTCCAGAAAAACATCTACTTATGCTTTATTGGCTATGCCAAAGCCTTTGACTGTGTGGATCACAACAAACTGTGGAAAATTCTTCAAGGGATGGGAATGCCAGACCACATGACCTGCCTCTTGAGAAATCTATATGAAGGTCAGGAAGCAATAGTTAGAATTGGACATGGAACAACAGACTGGTTCCAAATTGGGAAAGGAGTATGTCAAGGCTGTATATTGTCACCCTGCTTATTTAACTTATGATGATGTTAACCTAGGATGCAGAGTACATCATGAGAAATGCTGAGCTGGATGAAGCACAAGCTGGAATCAAGATTGCTGGGAGAAATATCAATAACCTCAGATATGCAGATAACACCACCCTTATGGCAGAGAGCAAAGAAAAACTAAAGAGCCTCTTGATGAAAGTGAAAGAAGAGAGTGAAAAAGTTGGCTTAAAGCTCAACATTCAGAAAACTAAGCTCATGGCATCTGGTCCCATAACTTCATGGCAAATCAATGGGGAATCGATGGAAGCAGTGAGAGACTTTATTTTGGTAGCTCCAAAATCACTGCAGCCATGAAATTAAAAGACGATTGCTCCTTGGAAGAAAAGTTATGACCAACCTAGACAGCATATTAAAAAGCAGAGACATTACTCTGCCAACAAAGGTCCGTCTAGTCAAAGCTATGGATTTTCCAGTAGTCATGTATGGATGTGAGAGTTGGACTGTGAAGAAAGCCTAGCGCCAAAGAATTGATACTTTTGAACTGTGGTGTTGGAGAAGACTCTTGAGAACCCCTTGGACTGCAAGGAGATCCAACCAGTCCATCCTAAAGGAAATCAATCCTGAATTTTCACTGGAAGGAAGATGCTAAAGCTGAAACTCCAATACTTTGGCCACCTGATGCAAAGAACTGACTCATTGGAAAAGACCCTGATGCTAGGAAAGATTGAAGGTGAGAGGAGATGGGGATGACAGAGGATGAGATGATTAGATGGCATCACTGACTCAATGGACATGAGTTTGAGTAAACTCCAGGAGTTGGTGATGGACAGGGAAGTCTGGCATGCTGCAGTCCATGGGGTTGCAAAGAGTCAGACACGACTGAGTGACTGAGCTGAACTGAACTGATAAGGGAAAGGACTCTTAAAAAAAAAAAATATATATATATATATATATATATATGTGTGTGTGTGTGTGTGTGTGTGTGTGTACTTATAAATGAATTACTTTGCTATACAACTGAAACACAATATTGTAAATCAACTATATACTTCAATAAAAAAGCAACTACCTCTGATTGACATAATACCTCATTCTTCAAAATAACTCAGGTGAACACAGCGTCTATATAAGCTCCACAGCGTGTGGATCAAGGATGTTTAAGTAATGTGCAGTCAAGATGCCCTGTGGCCACAGAGGATGCCTCTGGGGCCACTGTGGTTTCAGGACACCTCTTGCTCCAGGAATCCTCTCCTTAGGTTTGTGTATCTGTCTGCTTTCAAAGTTCCTGTTACCCACTGAAGGAAGACATGGAACCAGAGCCCTTCAGATTAACTCGGGTTTAATGCACCTGCTTTGTGGCCCTCACTTGGCTGGTGGTAAACGCACTCATGCCTACCTCCCCTCCAACTCTGGATGGAATAAACACTTGGGGCTGGCAGTCCCAGGAAAGCTGCCCTCCTCACCTCGGGCAGCTGGGCAGTCTCAGCTTTAGGCTTTGTCCAGTGTGAGTCGCTGTGTAGTCAGGACTCCATGGTCACATTCAAGTTCTGTAGCAGCTCCCTTGGTAAAGACACCCCCACCCTGGAACCCTTCACCTTGGTTCCCATGGCAGCGCATAGGGTCTCAGGACACTGTCACCTCCAACCAAGTAATCCCACCTCTAATTTAGAGACTCTTCCCCTCTCCTAGGTTGCTGAGTGGCTGAGTTACAAAATGGGCATCTAGAACCTTCTCTGCAGCCCCAGCCAGGTGCTCCACTTCACTCTGCAGTGTGGATGCCAGTGGTGGCCACTGCATTGCCAGAAAATTACAGCCTCAGTGAAAACGGCACAATGAAGCAACCAGTGTTAAAATCCTGCTATTATGTTGCTGTTGTTTAATTGCTAAATTGTGTCTGACTCTTTGTGAGCCTGTGGACTGTAGCCCACCAGGCTCCTCTGTCCATGGGATTCTCCAGGCAAGAATACTGGAGTGGATTTCCAGTTCCTTCTCCAAGGGATCTTTCAGACCCAGGCATTGAACTTTAATCTCCTACAATGACAGGCAGGTTCTTTACCACTGAGCCACCAGAGAAGCCCCAAATCCCACTATTAGTGTTATATAAACATCTTGACTGTTTGCCACATTTTCCCTATGGTTTGTCTATCAAATGAGTATCTTTCTCTACCAACCTTCACTTTTCAGAAAGATTAATATATGCCTTCTGTGGTGCAGCCCACACCACAGACTCCTATCCAACACACCCATGTTTATGTGGCAGAAGTCTTTCCTGTAATACAAGACATCACATGAATGTTAATGGATTTTAGTCTCCTCAACACATGTTCTCAAGTTTTTCAAATTATCTTAATACTAGTACTGCTTTAACACTTACATTTCTCAAGAATAGCTATTACATTTTTAAAGTAAGAAAAGTAATATAAAAACATGCTAAATGCAATTTATAGCAGAAAAGAGCACTGTACTTAAGTACCTATTAGGAGAACTCTAGGTGCATTACCAACACTTCAAAGTGTAAAAGTGACCAATTGAGTATTATTTTGAAAAATTAAATAAAACTGGATCCCCCATTGAAGCAGGTGGCTGTCATTTTCTGAATAGATCCTAGTATCACTGTGGTGTTTGACACCTGGCTGACAGGTTACTATGAAGATTAAAAATAGGGGCATATTTACCATAAAATTAGATTCTGAATTATCTTTTCCTTCCTAAACATTTGAGAGTTCTGAGATCTTTTCTTTACAATGAGATCTCTTATACTGATTGCTATTTATCAGAACACTGATCAACTTTTTCATTTAGAAGCATAACACTATTTAAATGCAATTAAACCAGGTATTCTTGAGAAACTAAAAATTACCTTTAAGTACTTTAAACAATTTAGTTTGGTTGAGTTGCTCAGTTGTGTCCAACTCTTTGTGACCCCATGGATTGCAGCATACCAGACTTCCCTGTCCATCACCAACTCCCGGAGCTTGCTCAAACTCATGTCCGTCGAGTCAGTGATGCCATCCAACCATCTCATCCTCTGTCATCCCTTTCTCCTCCTACCTTCAATCTTTCCCAGCATCAAGGTCTTTTCCAATGAGTCAGTTCATTGCATCAGATGGCCAAAGTATTAGAGTTTTCAGCTTCAGCATCAATCTTTCCAGTAAATATTCAGGACTGATTTCCTTTAGGATGGACTGATTAGATCTCCTTGCAGTCCAAGAGTCTCTCAAGAGTCTTCTCCAACACTACAGTTCAAAAGCATCAATTCTTTAGCACTCAGCTTTCTTTGTAGTCCAACTCTCACATGCATACGTGACTACAGGAAAAACCATAGCTTTGACTACATGGACCTTTGTCGGCAAAGAAATGTCTCTGCTTTTTAATATGCTGTCTAGGTTTGTCAAAGCTTTTCTTCCAAAGAGCAATCATCTTTCAATTTCATGGCTGCAGTCACCATCTGCAGTGATTTTGGAGCCCCCCAAAATAAAATCTCTCACTGTTTCCACTGTTTTCCCATCTACTTGCTATGAAGTGATGGGACCAGATGCCATGAGCTTAGTTTTCTGAATGTTGAGTTTTAAGCCAACCTTTTCACTCTCGTCTTTCACTCTCATCAAAAGGCTTTTTAGTTCTTTTTCCCTTTCTGCCACAAGGGTGATGTCATATGTGTATCTGAGGTTATCGATACTTTTCCCGGCAATCTTGATTCCAGTTTTGCTTCATCCAGCCCAGCATTTCGCATATAAGTTAAATAAGCAGTGTGACAATATACAGCCTTGACATACTCCTTTCCTGATTTGGAACCAGTCTGTTGTTCCAAGTACAGTTCTAACTGTTGCTTCTTGACCTGCATACAGATGGTCTGGTATTCCCATCTCTTGAAGAATTTTCCACAGTTTGTTGTGATCCACACAGTCAAAGGCTTTGGCATAATCAATAAAGCAGAAGCAGATGTTTTTCTGGAACTCTCTTGCTTTTTTACACAATTTAAAAGTACTTTATCTAACCATAAAGTTAACTAATGTCTCCCTGATCCCTTACTATGCCTTTCATTAAGGAAGTAGAGACCTGTGAACCAACTGATATAAAACCATTCAAGGTACCAAGTGGTCCTTTTGTCTTCATCCTTGGTGCAATGATGGCAGAAGCACAGCTAATGTGTATAAAGAAATCTTGTAGTGATGAATGGTTTCCACATTTACTATGACTCCATATTTTATCTTCACTAATATTCTCTGCTTTTGTGTGTGTGTGTGTGTGTTTTTTTTATCTAGTCCTGTGATACCTTAATACTTGCAAGAGTCTCACCTACTCTACGAGTTTTCCCCACAACCCTCACTGCCCATATTATGTGATTTCAAGTGTGAACACTAATTTGAAGATCAAAACTGGGACCCAGGGGAGAAGCCAGTATAAAAGGTTAAAACAAACTCTTACTTCCATTGTACATTGCCTGTGGGTCTACCAAATATCTAAGAAAAGCTGTAAAATAATACCATCCCAATGATCTCTTTCCCATTACTATACACAAAGCCCATAAATGGTTATTGTTATTGCTGTTTTCTGCTTTTGTGTTTTTGTGTGTGTTTGTTTTGCTTTTTTTTAGATGTATACATCTTCATTCACAGAATGAAACAGAACTGCTTTGCAGAATATTTATTTAAAATAATTCAAAGCAAAAAATGCTCTAAACTGGCCACTACTTTAACTGTGTAAAATGTATTAGTCATATGTTGTATCTATTGAAATTATTATGAAATCCTAAAATCTTTGCATTAAATTTTCCTTAATAAAGAAATACAAATTTCCTTCATTTTATAGCTAAACAACTTATTTACAGATTATCCATCCAGAATTTTATTTAGCTGAAAATTCTTTAAAAACCATATTCTCTTGCTTTAGTTAATATTAACTCAGAAAAAAGAAAAAAAAAAGTCAACCCAGCTAGAATCAAGCATTAATATAAAGGTAAAATCTGGTGGGAAAAGAGTATCATGATTCTTTTTCCACAACAGTCTTTCAGGGTGTAAAAGGAAGTAAAACGGTAGCCCAGAAAAGCCACTCTTTTTCTCATTAACCTCTCAAGAACAGGCAGTTTACCAGATAAAGTTATCACTGATCTCTGTTACAAAGGTAAGGAATTTCTAATCACCAGGAGCCTATTTCTATTTGTGAAACAGATGACTGTGCTTTAAGATTGCTGCTGAAGTTCAGTTCAGTTCAGTCGCTCAGTCCTTTCAGACTCTTTGCAACCCCATGAATTGCAGCACTCTAGGCCTCCCTGTCCATTACCAACTCCCGGAGTTCACTCAAACTCACGTCCATCGAGTTGGTGATTCCATCCAGCCATCTCATCCTCTGTCGTCCCCTTCTCCTCCTGCCCCCAATCCCTTCCAGCATCAGAGTCTTTTCCAATGAGTCAACTCTTCACATCAGGTGGTCAAAGTACTGGAGTTTCAGCTTCAGCATCATTCCTTCTAAAGAACACCCAGGACTGATCTCCTTTAGAATGGATTGGTTGGATTTCCTTGCAGTCCAAGGGACTCTCAAGTGTCTTCTCCAACACCACAGTCGAAAAGCATCAATTCTTCGGTGCTCAGCTTTCTTCTCAGTCCAACTCTCACATCCATACATGACTTCTGGAAAAAACCATAGCCTTGACTAGACGGACCTTTGTTGGCAAAGTAATGTGTCTGCTTTTCAATATGCTATCTAGGTTGGTCATAACTTTGCTTCCAAGGAGTAAGCATCTTTTAATTTCATGGCTGCAGTCACCATCTGCAGTGATTTTGGAGCCCAGAAAAATAAAGTCTGTCACAGTTTCCACTGTTTCCCCATCTATTTCCCATGAAGTGATGGGACTGGATGCCATGATCTTAGTTTTCTGAATGTTGAGCTTTAAGCCAACTTTTTCACTCTCCTCTTTCACTTTCATCAAGAGGCTTTTGAGTTCCTCTTCACTTTCTGCCATAAGGGTGGTGTCATCTGCATATCTGAGGTTATTGATACTTCTCCCGGCAATCTTGATTCCAGCTTCTGCTTCTTCCAGCCCAGCGTTTCTCATGATGTACTCTGCATAGAAGTTAAATAAACAGGGTGACAATATACAGCCTTGACGAACTCCTTTTCCTATTTGGAACTAGTCTGTTGTTCCATGTCCAGTTCTAGCTGTTGCTTCCTGACCTGCATATAGGTTTCTCAAGAGGCAGGTCAGGTGGTCTAGTATTCCCAACTCTTGAAGAATTTTCCACAGTTTATTGTGATCCACACAGTCAAAGGCTTTGGCATAGTCAATAAAGCAGAGATAGATGTTTTTTCTGGAACTCTCTGGCTTTTTCAATGATGCAGCAGATGTTGGCAATTTGATCTCTGGTTCCTCTGCCTTTTCGAAAACCAGCTTGAACATCTGGAAGTTCACGGTTCATGTATTGCTGAAGGCTGGCTTGGAGAATTTTGAGCATTACTTTACTAGCGTGTGAGATGAGTGCAATTGTGCGGTAGTTTGAGCATTCTTTGGCATTGCCTTTGTTTGAGGTTGGAATGACAACTGACCTTTTCCAGTGCTGTGGCCACTGCTGAGTTTTCCAAATTTGCTGGCATACTGAGTGCAGTACTTTCACAGCATCATCTTTCAGGATTTGAAATAGCTCAACTGGAGTTCCATCACCTCCACTAGCTTTGTTTGTAGTGATGCTTTCTAAGGCCCACTTGACTTCACATTCCAGGATGTCTGGCTCTAGGTCAGTGATCACACCATCATGATTATCTTGGTCGTGAAGATGTTTTTTGTACAGTTTTCTGTGTATTCTTGCCATCTCTTCTTAATATCTTCTGCTTCTGTTAGGTCCATACCATTTCTGTCCTTTATCGAGCCCATCTTTGCATGAAATGTCCCCTTGATATCTCTAATTTTCTTGAAGAGATCTATAGTCTTTCCCATTCTGTTGTTTTCCTCTATTTCTTTGCATTGATCGCTGAGGAAGGCTTTCTTATCTCTCCTTGCTATTCTTTGGAACTCTGCATTCAGATGCTGATATCTTTCCTTTTCTCCTTTGCATTTTGCTTCTCTTCTTTTCACAGCTATTTGTAAGGCCTCCCCCACACAGCCATTTTGCTTTTTTGCATTTCTTTTTCTTGGGGATGGTCTTGATCACTGTCTCCTCTACAGTGTCATGAACCTCAGTCCATAGTTCATCAGGCACTCTGTCTATCAGATCTAATCCCTTAAATCTATTTCTCACTTCCACTGTATAATCATAAGGGATTTTATTTAGGTCATACCTGAATGGTCTAGTGGTTTTCCCTACTTTCTTCAATTTCAGTCTGAATTTGGCAATAAGGAGTTCATGATCTGAGCCACAGTCAGCTCCCAGTCTTGTTTTTGCTGACTGTATAGAGGACTGAGTGACTTCACTTTCACTTTTCACTTTAATGCATTGGAGAAGGAAATGGCAATCTACTCCAGTGTCTTGCCTGGAGAATCCCAGGGACGGGGGAGCCTGGTGGGCTGCCGTCTATGGGGTCACACAGAGTTGGACACGACTGAAGTGACTTAGCAGCATAGAGCTTCTCCATCTTTGGCTGCACAGAATATCATTAATCTGATTTCGATGTTGACCATCTGGTGATGTCCATGTGTAGGGCTTTCTCTTGTGTTGTTGGAAGAGGGTGTTTTCTATAACCAGTGCATTCTCTTGGCAAAACTCTATTAGCCTTTGCCCTGCTTCATTCTGTACTCCAAGGCCAAATTTGCCTGTTACTCCATGTATTTCTTGACTTCCTACTTTTGCATTCCAGTCCCCTATAATGAAAAGGACATCTTTTTTGGGTGTTAGTTCCAAAAGGCCTTGTAGGTCTTCATAGAAGTGCTCAACTTCAGCTTCTTCAGCATTACCGGTTCAGGCATAGACTTGGATTACTGTGATATTGAATGTTTTGCCTTGGAAATGAACAGAGATCATTCTGTCATTTTTGAGATTGCATCCAAGTACTGCATTTCAGACTCTTTTGTTGACCATGATGGCTACTCCGTTTCTTCTAAGGGGTTCCTGCCCGCAGTAGTAGATATAATGGTCATCTGAGTTAAATTCACCCATTCCAGTCCATTTTAGTTCGCTGATTCCTAGAATGTCGATGTTCACTCTTGCCATCTCTTGTTTGACCACTTCCAATTTGCCTTGATTCATGGACCTGACATTCCAGGTTCCTATGCAATATTGCTCTTTACAGAATCGGATCTTGCTTCTATCACCAGTCATATCCACAACTGGGTATTGTTTTTGCTTTGGCTCCACCCCTTCATTCTTTCTGGAGTTATTTCTCCACTGATTTCCAGTAGCATATTGGGCACCTACCAACCTGGGAGTTCCTCCTTCAGTATCCTATCATTTTGCCTTTTCATACTGTTCATGGGGTTCTCAAGGCAAGAATACCTAAGTGGCTTGCCATTCCCTTCTCCAGTGGACCACATTCTTTCAGACCTTTCCACCATTACCCACCCATCCTGGGTGGCCCCACACGGCATGGCTTAGTTTCATTGAGTTAGACAAGGCTGTGGTCTGTGTGATTAGGTTGACTAGTTTTCTGTGAGTATGGTTTCAGTGTGTCTGCCCTCTGATGCCCTCTCACAACACCTACCTTCTTACTTGGGTTTCTCTTACCTTGGATGTGGGGTATCTCTTCACAGCTTCTCCAGCAAAGTGCAGCCACTGCTCCTTACCTTGGACGAGGGGTATCTCCTCACCACCGCCCCTCCACCCTTGAACATGGAGTAGCTCCTCTCAGCCCTCCTGTGCCCACGCAGTCACTGCTCCCTAGATGTGGGGTTGCTCCTGAGACTGCTAGTTACCAACCTCTAAAAATATAAAATTAGTGTAGAGTGGCTGAAATCACCATTCATCTAGGAGTAGCCTCGTTTTGTAGAAACTGTTATAATAAATCCTGAAATGCAATTCTTCGCTCATTAACTGCAACATAATCTCTATCTTAAGATTGAAATTCAAGACTCCACATGTTCCTTGAGTTTGAGCTATGGATCCTATATTGAATTTGCTTCCCAATTAACCTTTAAAAATTTGAAGTTATGATATCTCTATTCCCTCTATACTATGTTATGGGCACTAGGGTTTTTTTAATCTTTTTTAAAAATACACAAACAAATATGAAAGCAGCATTAATTTTTTTTAAATATAAGAACAAAGAGTTAAAAAAAGAGAGAGAGAATAGGAATGAGAAGTAAGATATACACGGAAAGCACTGGGTTTAACGTCAGAACACTATTATTCTGGTTTGCCAATTATTAAGCCAAGGGTGTTATACAAACATTGAGTTATCATTTTCATATGTAATGTAGAACAAAGAATACTTGCCTTGCCTGCTACAGCCTTGTTGATAACCTCGAATCAAACAGAGACCATAAAGGCACTGTTTAAACTGCAGAGTAGGCAGGAAGAGAGCAAGAGGTACAGAAGCCTCCTTCACCTCAGAACACCAGGGTCTGCAAACCCACACATACACTTTGTTCTGTTTGGGATGTGGATTTCAGGTCTCTTTGGGCTTTCCAGGTGGCGCTAGTTGTAAAGAACCTGACTGCCAATTCAGGAGACACAAGAGATGCAGATTCGATCCCCAGGTCAGAAAAATCCTCTGAAGAAGGAAATGGCAACCCACTGAAGTATTCTTGCCTGGGAAATCCCATGGACAGAAGAGCCTTGTGGGCTACAGCCCATAGGATCGCAGAGGCAGACATGACTCAGCACACATGTATGAGTCAGGTCTCTTTAAATGATATAGACGAGAACTAAAAGAGTGTTAGGATACCTTATTATTAATTAGATTATTTGTAAGTCAGGTTGAGTAGTATTTTTAGAGCTGCTGCATAATTTTATCTTCAAAGAAAAGAACAGAAGAGACTGTAAGCTATTTCCTATAGACTGGTACACTAGGAAAAGGAATTCTCCAGGCAAGAACACCAGAGCAGGTTGCCACGCCCTCCTCCAGGGGATCCTCCCAACACAAGGATTGAACCCAGGTCTCCCGCACTTCGGGCAGATTCTTTACCTTCTGAGACACCAGGGAAGCCCATAGGAAAAGGCAAATTACCAAATATGTAAAACATGATTCCATTTGGACAAACACAGTTATATGTAAAGATACGAAAAGCACAAGAAGAGGACTTGGCAGATATTTCCTTTTGTTGTTGCCACTAAATATTTACCAATAATTTGTAGACAATGAGATCACAAATGATGTTTTAACTTTTGTCAGAGACGTTCTTATTTGCTAACATGATTATACTAAGTGTAGGTTAATTATTTAATGATAAAATATTCCCACCGGAATCTGTTCCATGCATGGAAGGAAGTAAGGGGGATGGTTTTCAAAGTCTGTGACTCAGTATTTTGTTTAAGTTCATTTGTATCAATTTTTAAGATTCCATATGAGTGATATCACACAATATTTGTCTTTCTCTAACTTACTTCGGAGAAGGAAATGGCAACTCACTCCAGTGTTCTTGCCTGGAGAATCCCAGGGATGGGGTAGCCTGGTGGGCTGCTGTCTCTGGGGTCGCACAGAGTCGGACTTAGCAGCAGCAGCAGCAGCAGCAACTTACTTCACTCAGGACAGTCTCTAACTCCAACCATATTGCAGAAAATGCCATTATCTCATTCTTTTTTTATGGCTGAGTAATATTGAACTGTATATATGTACTACATCTTAGAAAACAAAGCCTAGGGTTAGGGCTAGGGTTAGAAAACAAAGCCTGTATATATTGTACATATGTATAATATTCTATTCACACATTAAATGTAATCTTTATCTTATCATAATATCATATAGATATCATGAAATCTGTCAATATTCTATTGTATATAGGTACCACATCTTAGAAAACAAAGCCTGTTTCTTTCTGAAGTAAGTTAGAAAGAGAAAGACAAATACTATATATTAATGCACATATGTGGAATTTAGACAGTACCGACCATCCTACATGCAGGGCAACAAAGGAGACACAGACGTAAAGAACAGATTTTTGGACTCAGTGGGAAAAGGCAAGGGTGGGATTATTTGAGAGAATAGCACTGAAACATGTGCATTACCGTGTGTAAAATACATGACCAGTGTGAGTTCAATGAATGACGCAGGATACCAAGAGCCAGTGCTGTGGGAAAACCTAGAGGGAGAAGGTGGGGAGGAAGGTCGGTGGGGGTTCAGGATGGGGGACACATGTGTACCTGGGGCTGATTCCTACTGACATATGGCAAAAAAAATCACAGTATTATACTTATCCTCCAGTTAAAATAAATAAATCAGTTCAGTTCAGTTCAGTTGCTCAGTCATGTCCAACTCATTGTGACCCCATGGACCGCAGCACGCCAGGCCTCCCTGTCCATCACATGAGTCTATCCAAACCCGTGTCCATCGAGTCAGTGATGCCATCCAACCATCTCATCCTCTGTCATCCCCTTCTCCTCCTGCCCTCAATCTTTCCCAACATCAGTGTCTTTTCCAATGAGTCAGCTCTTCACATCAGGTGGCCAAAGTATTGCAGTTTCAGCTTCAACATCAGTCCTTCCAGTGAACACCCAGGACTGATTTCCCTTAGGATGGACTGGTTGGATCCCCCTGCAGTCCAAGGGACTCTCAAGAGTCTTCTCCAACACCACAGTTCAAAAGCATCAATTCTTCAGCACTCAGCTTTCTTTGTAGTCCAACTCTCACATCCATACATGACCACTGGAAAAACTATAGCCTTGACTAGATGGACCTTTGTTGGCAAAGTAATGTCTCTGCTTTTTAATATGCTATCTAAGTTGCTCATAACTTTCCTTCCAAGGAGTAAGCATCTTTTAATTTCATGGCTGCAGTCACCATCTGCAGTGATTTTGGAGCCCCAAAAAATAAAGTCAGCCACTGTTTCCACTGTTTCACCATCTATTAGCCATGAACTGATGGGACCGGATACCATCAATAAATAAATTAAAAAAAAAAAAAAAACCCACAAACTTAAGGTGACCAAAGTGGAAACACTGGGGATAGTGATAAATTAGGAGCTTGGGACTGACATATACACACTAATATGCATAAAAGAGATAATCAACAAGGACCTATCGTACAGCACAGGAAAACTCTACCTAATATTCTTATATGGAGAAAGAATCTGAGAGAGAATGAATACGTGTATATGTATAACTGAACCACTTTGCTGTTCCTAAAACTAACCCAACACTGTGTATGAACCATATTCCAATATAAATTAAATTTTAAACACAGAGTGGGAGGGTGGATTCAGACTGGAGTGGGTGCTAGTCTGCACCCATCACTAAGCTCGTGATCTTGAACAGAAAGTGACCTAAGCTTCATGCATCTTGTGTGTACTTCTGATTGTTTAATTCCTGGGAGTTAGATAAGGCATCAGTTCAGTTCAGTTCAGTCACTCAGTCGTCTCTGACTCTTTGCGACCCCATGAATCGCAGCATGCCAGGCCTCCCTGTCCATTACCAACTCCCAGAGTTCACTCAGACTCACATCCATCGAGTTAGTGATGTCATCCAGCCATCTCATCCTCTGCCGGCCCCTTCTCCTCCTGCCCCCAATCCCTCCCAGCATCAGAGTCTTTTCCAATGAGTCAACTCTTCACATCAGGTGGCCAAAGTACTGGAGTTTCAGCTTCAGCATCATTCCTTCCAAAGAAATCCCAGGGCTGATCTCCTTCAGAATGGATTGGTTGGATCTCCTTGCAGTCCAAGGGACTCTCAAGAGTCTTCTCCAACACCACAGTTCAAAAGCATCAATTCTTCGGCACTCAGCTTTCTTCACAGTCTGACTCTCACATCCATAATGACCACTGGAAAAACCATAGCCTTGACTAGACGGACCTTTGTTGGCAAAGTAATGTCTCTGCTTTTCAATATACTGTCTAGGTTGGTCATAACTTTCCTTCCAAGGAGTAAGCGTCTTTTAATGTCATGGCTGCAGTCACCATCAGCAGTGATTTTGGTAGTAAATTACCATGATTCTTGAGACATACTGGAAACTCAGTGGGTGCCATTATTTCTGGATTGAGGTGCTAAGAATATGGAATTACTTCTGTTTTTCACATGACTTCCTTCCTTCCAGTGTCAGCTTTACTGGGCTGAATCATTCTTACTATGATTTGAAAAGGGTATATAAGTGGTAACTTCTTCTTTTGCCCTTTCTTTCAATTTATAGTTCACTGGGTTTAAAACTTTGAATCCTCAGTTGTTTCCTCTGAAGTCTGGAAAGACTGATCAAATGCCTTCTAAAATTTAATTTTATGAAGGAGAATTCAGATTCCAGTTTGATTATGTCCCTTGTAAGCAACTGGAATATGTATAAATGTTGTCCCTTAAGTGCTGACCTTGATATTTTTCTTTACTATTCCTTGAGACAAGATGGTCCTTCTTTATCACATCACAAGGATGTGATTCTTTCACTGCCTGAATTTTTTATGATGCATTTTTCTCTATTTTTAATTATTTTATATTTATTTTATATAGTGATATGTTATTTTGTTATTGTTATGTATTTATTATGATTATATTATTTATTAGTTTTATTTTATTGTTTCTTAGTATTGTTTTTCTTCCATAGTTATGCTCTCTCCTAGGGGCGTATACATTAAATATAATGTCCTAAATTATGTCTCTATATCTTATTGTTTCTTCTGTAATTCATAATCTCAACCCTATGTCTTTTTCTGTTTATTCTGAAAGACCCTGGACAGAGTTACCAAATAGCAGTAATCTTCTTACAATCCTCATTAATTGGCATCAGTCACATGAAATGCTTCCAAGATGTTTTAAGCTATGAAACCTAGTCTTTCTGGTAACTTCAGTGACAGTCTTTATTTACTTACAAAACAGTAATAACCCATTGCCTTTTATTCATCCAGACAGAATGTTATTTCAGATTTCCTCATTGTATCATATCAAATGCAGGCTTCCTAGAAATGGCACCAAAGCACTCCAGCAATAAAGCAGATTGAATAGAAGGGGAAGTTCTACCTTGACAGTCTTAACAGTGTCTCAGGGTGCAGAGGAAGGCTGGATATTTATGAATTTGGGGGGCTGGCTTAAGGGTATCATTTGACGGGGTGGGGTTCCTAATGGATTGAGCAAGTTCGTGAGCTAAGAGTTCAGGCTTGGAGGACAGATGGAGAGGAGGATTCCAAGGTGAAGGGTTCATTTTCTGTTTTATTTCTGTAACAAAGTATCAGAAAGGTGGAGACAATACCAACGTATCCTCTGACAGCTCTGAAGTCAGGAACCTGAAATCAGTCTCACCAGGCTGCTGTTTCCAGGTCCTCCTGAAGCCTCTGGAAAGGGGGGTCTCTTCACCCTTTCAGCAGCTAGAAATCACCTACCTCCCTGCACAATGCCCTTCCTTCATGCTCACAGCCTGTATCGCGGCAGCTTGCTGTCAGCTTCACATCACCTGCTGTAGTCAAATCTCCCTCTGCCTCAATAGGTAAAACTATATTCAGGGCCCCTAGATAATCCAGGATACTTTCCACCTCAAACCCCTTCACTTAATCACACCTACAAACATGGGAGCATCTTAGATTCCTGGGGTTAAGAATTGAATATTTTGAGGCTTCAAGAGAAAGCAGTCATTTGATGCCATCAATTCATTCTGAGGAGGGTTAAGTTTTATAGTGTTCTACTACATATTATTAAGATAATGTTCACAATACCTGTTATTCAGATAAAGTTATCTTCAGTTACATCTTCCTTCATAACTGTTTCCTCAAAATATAAAGTCCTGTGAGGGAAGACACTCTTGGACCACAATCATTAGAGACCATGTGGTTGAATCCAGGTTCCTCCATTCTTTTCTTAAACTCCTTAACATCCATCTACTAAGTTGTAAAGATCTTACAGAAACTAATTTAGTAGTTGGTTCATAGTCATAAACACTTCTGCATCAATTTGAGAATATAACTCAGCCTATCTTAATATCAGGGAAGATCCTTTCGAGGAGAGCATGGCAACCCACTCCAGTATTCTCGCCTGGAGAATCCCATGAACAGAGGAGTCTGGCGGGTTACAGTTCATAGTGTCACAGAGTCAGACACAACTGAAATGACTTAGCACATCTTAATATCAGTAGTTATGGTAGTCATCAGATCACTAAGCTTTATTTTTATTACATGCTAGATGCATATTTCCCTGGGCTTCCCAGGTGAGTTCAGTGGTCAGTTCTGATGAGGTGGATGAACCTAGAACCTATTATACAGAGTGAAGTGAGTCAGAAAGAGAAAGATAAATACCATATTCTAACACACATATCAGATCAGATCAGTCGCTCAGTTGTGTCCGACTCTTTGTGACCCCATGAATCGCAGCACACCAGGCCTCCACATATAGGGAATATAGAAAAATGGTACTGAAGAAATTTATTTACAGGGCAGCAATGGAGAAACAGACATAGAGAATAGACTTATGGACTTGGGGAGAGGGGAGGAGAGGGTGAGATGTATGGAAAGAGTAACATGGAAACATGGAAACTATGTAAAATAAACAGCCAACAGGAATTTGCTGTATGGCTAAGGAAACTCAAACAGGGGTTCTGTAGCAAACTAGAGGGGTAGGATGGGGTGGGAGATGGGAGGGAGGTTCATAAGGGAGGGGAGATATATATATATATGTGTATATATATATATATATATATATATATATATACACACACACACCTGTGGCTGATTCATGTTGAGGTTTGACAGAAAACAACAAAATTCTGTAAAGCAATTATCGTTAAAAAAAAAAAAAAAAGAATCCACCTGCCAATGCAGGAGACACAGGAGACCCAAGTTCAATCCCTGGGTTGGGAAGATCCCCTGGAGGAGGGCATGGCAACCCACTCCAGTATTCTTGCCTGGAGAACCCCATGGACAGAGGAGCCTCGTGGGCTACAGTCATGTCGCAAAAGAGTCAGACACGACTGAGTGACTAACGCTCTTTGGGAGGTTAACTATTAGACATTCTGTTCTTAAATGCACTTCAGTGGCCCAGCCACTGGATCTATTTTTGGCTGTCTTTCTCTAATTTCCTCAACCCCTCCTTCACACACACACATACACACCCCTTTCTTGTTCTAATAGAACTGGCTTAAGAGTAAGAATTTATGCTTTAGAGTTTTAGTTTTACCCACAGGAACCTTTGCAAATAGGGACATTTTCCCTGGCAAAAAGAAATGAGTAAGGGGCCTCAACCATACATGTTATTTTATTTTACATCAACTCCAGCTCTAATGGAAAAAGCACCAGCCAGGAAGATAAATTTGGAGCTGAGTGTGGGCTTCCTGACACACCACTCACTTGGCCCCAGCGCCTCCTCACCTGTGAAATACACTTGACAACCCAGTCTCACGAGATGGCTGCGGCGACTGCCTGGGAAGCCCGGGTGAAGGTGCGCGGAGCACAGCCCGCTTGTGTGGAAAGCGGATTCTGAAGCCGGGGGATGCATTCAGATGCCTTTGGGTCCATACACTTTTCTATTTAGCATTTTGCAGACATCCTCAGAGCCCACTTCCTGAATAAGGTGCTGCCCTAAATGCTCTGAAAAGCAGGAAGTGTCACTGCCCTGCAGAAACTAAAAATTTGGAGGAAAAGGTAAATGCAAAAAAATGCAAGGCCATGTTTAATAAGCAAAGTCAGCCACAGGTAACACACAATAAAATCAGGGAAGACTCCACAGAACAGGTGCAATCTGAGCTGACTCCAGAGTCTGGGAGGAAAGAGTGTAATTCTAGGTCACCTCCATTCTCGTGACTTGTTGTGTCTCTTCCTAAACTGATGCCTGGAAATCCAAATATTCTTCCTTTTTTCATGAGAATGTTCAATCTCTAACCTTGCACGACCAGTCACATTCAGGTCCATCCTCAATGAAATGCAGGAAGCCCAGTTAAGGAGACTTCGTGCTCTGGGAACACCGGGAGAGTTGGGAGGAACATTTCCCTCTGTGCCGCAGTACTCCAGCCCACTGTTCCAGCTTGTGTATGTGTTTCTGTCCCTCTGAGTGTCTGGGAGGTGGCCGGGGTCCTGCACAGTGCTGCAGAAGTGGGTTTCTGTTATTTTGAAGGAAGGAGGAATTAGGGTCGTTTCCTGATGGGGTACCAACCACTGGCACGGGATGGCACACGGCTGCACTCTGGAAGGGCGCGGACACTCCTGGGGGGAGGGGAACGTCAGGAGGGACCCCTGCACACGTGGCCTTGGAGCCATCAGTCAAATCCTGAGTGGAGGCTCCCCAGAGTCACGGAGGAGTCTGGGGATGGGAGTGGGTACGGAGGTGGGCACGGGTGGGTGACAAGTTCCCTGGGGCTGCAGTGTGGGGCTGTTGTGTGCGGGAGCCGAGAGGTTCAGGAGAGAGGAAGTCAGGCAGGAACCCCCACAGACAGCCTGGGATGGTGCGCAGAGCTCTGCTTACGCGGTTGAAACCTCTGGACTGTGATCTATTCTTAGTCACGGGCAGAGTCGCCGTGGACACTGACCGATGCGCCGAGGTTCAAGCTCTTGCTCTACCCCCACACACTCCTGCTCTGCCCCCGGGGTGGGAGGACGCGCTCTGCTGACGCCCTGCAGCGTGCTCAGGCCAGCCCCCTGGATGTGTGCGTAAATCCCGGTGTACCGGGATGTTTTTCTCACGTGAACAGCATCCCCACTGTGCACCAGAGCAGAAAACCAGCATGGGAAACCCGGCTCTGGGTGGGGGGCACTTGAGGCAGAAGGATAGGTGTCGTGTCTGACCCGCAAGGGACCTCTCTGGCTGCGGGGACAGCTCGCTGGGGGTGGGGAGACTGGCGGGGGGTGGGGTGGGGAGGAGCATCAAGGAAGCAGGAGCAGAGGCTGAGATAAGGGTACCCGAGGAAGGTGTTGCCGGGAGCAGAGGGACTGAAGGACACGCTCCTGGAAGGTGGGAGACGGTGGGTCAATCACCCCATGGTGCTGTTTGTCTCCAAGCCATTGAAATCGTTCAGGATGTTCTTGCAGACAGGAGTGACAGGTGAGTGGGTGTGGGGTGTTCAGAACTGAGTCAGTGAAGACCAGGGACCCGTGCCCCAAAGTGACAATATGCCCATGAATGAAGGCCCAGGACTCCTGGAGGGTATCCTCACAGGGCTCCAAAAATCCTCAGTTCCCTAGAGATCTAGAAATCCCAATGACATTGAAACTACGCTAAGTCATTCACTGAAACCCACCTACTGGCAGGCACCAGTCAGGCCAGCTGTCATTTCAAAGTCGAAACTCTTGAGGCTCCCAGGTGGTTAGTGTTCGGGTGACACAAGGCAGAGGAGAGAAAGGACTTAAGAGTGGGTGCTGAATAAGGATCAGCATGGGTTTACTGACCTTGGCCCCTAGGTCAGCTATGAAGAGATGAAATATGCACTGATCCATGCACCTATTGATATGAGATGATTAAGATGTTTTTATCAACTTTATGAGCAATCTGTGAGTCTTCCAGTCTGTATTCAGTTCCAGATAATTCTGAAATTTTTCTGTCACTTGAAGAAATCCATTCATTATTCACTCAGGGGAGTAGGTTCTGGAACCAATTTTAAATTTACAAATTACTCATAACCTTCTGCATAGTGAATTGATGAAGCAGTTTGTTCTGTCTTTTTAAAAGGGAGTATGTTTCATTCCTCTGTCAAAAATCTAAATTCACAAATGAGTAGAAGTCAAGATCATATTCTGCTTACCTTGCGGTAAGAATTCAAGTGGAAATGACAGGCATTAGGACTTATTTTTAAGTGACACTATGTCTAAATCTGTCAATTTTCAAGGCAAAAAAAAATTTTTGTGGATAGATGCATTATTTTTTATGTCACATTGGAAAGTGTCCACTTTTTCAAAATTTCCAATTTGCTCTAAGATGTGAACAAATTAGGAACACTTATATTAAAAGGGACTTCACTTTAAGAGGCATACATTCTGAAAAATACCTAACATAACAGTCTTTCACTCTTGCCAATGCAGGAGATATTAGAGATGCAGGTTTGATCCCTGGGTTTGGAAGATCCCCAGGAGGAGGGAATGGCAACCCACTCCAGTATTCTTGACTGGAGAACCCCATGGACAGAGGAGCCTGGTGGGCTACAGTCCATGGGGTCCCAAAGTCAGACACGACTGAAGCAACTAAGCAACAACAACATCTAAGAGAGCAGGTCTCAAGTTTCCTCATCAGAAGAAAGACAGACCATGTGAGGTGGCAGATGTGCCAACTAACTGTACTGAGGGGAGCACTTCACCACACACACAGACATCATATCACATTGTGCACAAGGCCACATGTCAGTTACATCTCAATGAAACAAGGAAACATGACCATTAAAAGAAGAGGGCAGCATTCCAAGGAACCCTAAGTAGGTACCTTACATGAAACAATGTTGCTGACTCCAAGCTTAACTGAAACATAATAATTGATATGAAATGAATATAATGATTTAACATGCTATATAAGTGGGCATGAATGACAAGAGCTCGCTAGAAAACTGTTGTTTGAATTACTGACTATTCACAATTTCTTTTTTACTTTTAGTGTTGAATTTACTTCTAAAACATTTTTAGTGTTTTCTAAGACGAATAGATAAGGAGAGTACTTTAAGTGGCAAAAGAGACAAGAAGTGTAAACAGAAAGAAATAATTTTTGCATTATGTTGTAAAAATACATTGTATTAGTAGTCTGTGTGAGGATTTAAAAAAACTATGAAGAAAAAACTGTGGATTTTTATTTCACATACAAATTTTGTCTAATAAATCACTATAGACAGTTCAAGAGGAGAAGGGGGCAACAGAGGGTGAGATGGTTGGATGGCATCACTGACTCAATGGACATGAGTTTGAGCAAAATCCAGGAGATAGTGGAGGATAGGAAAGCCTGGCATGCTGCAGTCCATGGGGTCACAAAGAGTCAGACACAAGTTAGCGAGTGAACAACTTTCCTTATGTATTACTTTTAGAGCTCTGTGTGTGTGTGCCTTTTTTTTTTTTTTCTTTTGCAAAATATATGAATAGTTTTATTTTATAGCATTCACTCCAGTCGGAATTCTGGAGGACCCTAGTCCAGCCAGGAATGAAATGCTCTGCTTTGTGGTGGACGTTTGTACCTTCAGAGATGAGATGGCCTAGGCTACTTACTCATATGTAACAATATGTCTCACTGTTTCCAAATACATTTTCTCTTTTACACTTTTAAGACAGGAACAAACTGGGAGACTGGGACTGACACATAAGCAGATGGCCAGTGGGAAGCGTCTGTAAAGCACAGAGAGCTCAGCTCGTGCTCTGTGACGGCCTGGAGGGGTGGGATAGGGGGTTGGGAGGGAGGTTCAAGAGGCTGTATGTATATATATGTAGCTGATTTACTTCATTGTACAACAAAAACTAACAAAACACTGTAAAGCAATTATACTCCCATAATTAAAAAATAAATAAATAAGACAGTCCTTTGTCTGAGAGCTTGCAGCAAGACCGAGGTCACCAGGCAATGAATGGCATTGTCACCCAAGACCTGTGCAACAGCCTTCTAACTCCTACAATGAACATGCCTCAATGAGCCTTTAGTTTTCCCAATGGAAAAACCTGAGAAAAAGCTACGCAGACAAAAGGGACTTAGTAAAAGACAGTGACAAAGAGCAGAGAATAAATTTCACATTTAAAGGCAGGGCTTATCTTTCAAAAGTTTAAATCTTAAATTGCTTTAGGATTATAAGATTCAAAAGAAAATAACCGAGGTGAAGAGAACTCAATCTAGGAGTTTAACTTAGAGTCTGCTTTCTGAACTCAATTTAGTGACTGAAAGAAAAACCGAAGTCTATTTTCTTAATAGAGTTTCATTCTCAGGGGTGATAGTGAATAGGGAAATAAAACTCATATCGTCTCCTATGCAATAGTGTATAGAAATGAGGGTTGGCTCAAGAAAAGTAAGTTCTGGGTCATCGCCAATAAGCTTGAGATATCCCTCATAACTCAGCTGGTAAAGAATCCACCTGCAATGTAGGAGACCCCAGTTCAATTCCTAGGTCATGAAGACCCGCTGGAGGAGGGATAGGCTACCCACTCCAGTATCCCTGGGCTTCCCTTGTGGCTCAGCTGGTAAAGAATCTGCCTGCAATGCAGGTGACCTGTGTTCGATCCCTGAGTTGGGAAGATCCCCTGGAGAAGGGAAAGGCTACCCACTCCAGTATTTTGGCTTGGAGAATCCCATGGACTGTATAGTCCCTGGGGTCGCAAAGAGTCAGACACAACTGAGCGACTTTCACTTTCACTGATTCAGAAGTGAACTGGACATTGGAGTGCAGACACACACGTGGGCATCCTAAGGTCCTAAACTATGTCCGTATTTTAATCACACATCTGTCCATCTAGGATTTAAAAAGAATGTTTCACAGACACGTTTGTGCCTCTGAGTATAAAAACTTATTAATATCGGTCAAGTGGAACACAAATTGAATTTAATTCTTAGCTTTAACACAGGTGAACAGTGCTCTTACTCCCCCCAAAATCTTTTCATTAATCTTTTGGCAGTGGTATATGCATGTTTCTTAAGACTAGAAACCAGGCTCATCAATTAATTAATTTTCTGCTCTTAGACCATGGGCCCCAGAATGTTGTGTGTTCAACAGAATTGCTCTGTGAAGCTGCCTGCTCAAGGGCCCAGAGACTCGTCACCATGGGAAGGCTCTTTGCCCATCATTTCTGGGCAAACTCACAACAAACGGGGGGAGCTCCCCTTCTCAGCACACCTGAACTGGTGGTTACTGCTTGGCGTGTGCTCCTACCCAGCCCAGTGCTGCTGGCTCGGACTCAATAAGGGATGCAGAGTCACTCTACTATCGGCACACGACAGAGTGTAAAAGGAGGGGCTTCGGAAGCTCATGGCTTCCTCTGCACCTGCAAGTTTCTGCCAAAAAACCTCCACTCTACCTGCATCATCTAGATTTTTGTGAATTTCGATTCTAGATTCAATATTTCAATTTTCTATAATATGACTTTAGGGCCCCTGAATTTTTTTTTTAAAGCTGTACTGGTAACTGCCACTTCTAACTCATTGTTTATTTTTTATTGGGGTATAGTTGCTTTACAATGTAGCGTTAGTTTCTTCTGTACAGTGAAGTGAATCAGCCACGTGTGTACATATACCCCTCCCTCTGGGACCTCCCTCGCCTCCTCCTCCCACCCCTCTAGGTCATCACAGAGCACCGAGCTGAGCTCCCTGTGCTCTACAGCAGCTTCCCACTGGCTATCTGTTTTACACATGGTACCTGAAGCTCCAATCCTTTGGCAACCTGATGTGAACAGCCAACTCATTGAAAAAGACTCTGATGCTGGGAAAGATTGAAAGCAAAAGGAGAAGAGAGTAGCAGAGAATGAGATGGTTGGATGGCGTCACTGATTCAATGGACATGAACTTGGGCAAACTCCAGAAGATGGTGGACAAGGAGGCCTGACGTGCTACAGTCCACTGGGGTCACAAAGAGGCAGCCACGACTTAGTGAGGAACAACAAACAACCATTTATACATGTCAACGCTACTCTGTCAGCTTGTCCCCCTTCCCCTCACCCCGACGTGCACAAGTCTATCTCCTACATCTGTGTCTCTATTTCTGCTCTGCAAATAAGTTCATCTGTATCATTTTTCTAGATTCCACGTATATGTGTGAATATTTATTTTTTTCTTTCTGGCTTGGACCTAAATATAAGACCAGACACTATAAAACTATTAGAGAAAAACCTAGGAAAAACATGTTCTGACATAAACCACAGCAAGATCTTTTTTGACCCACCTCCTAGAGAAATGAAAAGAAAAGCAAAAATAAACAAACGGGACCTACGTAAACTTAAAAGCTTACAGCAAAGGAAATCATAAACAAGAGGGGAAGATATCAGTCAGAATGGGAGAAAATATTTGCAAATGAAGCGACAAAGGATTAATCTGTAACTCATTTAAATGGCAGAGAAGGCAATGGCACCCCACTCCAGTCCTATTGCCTGGAAAATCCCATGGACGGAGGAGCCTGGTAGACTGCAATCCATGGGGTCGCTAAGAGTTGGACATGACTGAGCGACTTCACTTTGACTTTTCACTTTCATGTGTTGGAGAAGGAAATGGCAACCCACTCCAGTGTTCTTGCCTGGTGAGAATCCCAGGGACAGGTGGGCTGCCGTCTATGGGGTCGCACAGAGTCAGACACGACTGAAACGACTTAGCAGCAGCAGCAGCAGCATTTAAATGGAATGAAGCCCCATAATAGGGTTCTCTTTTCAATTTCTAAGTAGTCTCCAATTCCTAAGAAAATGCTTACTGTTTACTAAGAAGACATGTATTTATTTGATTCTTACACTTTTCTACTATCAGTTCTAGTTTCTCAGTTTCTAGATCCCAATACAGGAGAGAACAGGGGATTGAAAAGAACACAACTAAGTCACCGCAACTGACATACAAATAACACATCTGTTTAAAATACCCATGTGTGTGTCTTAGAGTAATTCAAACATATAGAATGTACTTTTGTCTTTATTTATATGAAAAACACGCTGAAGTCTTTGGTGAGAATTACCCAATTCCTCTCTCTCTTTGACCCTCCCCATCAGGTTCAGGGTACCATCTTCCCAGCTCCGAATTTCAACCCCGTGCTGGATGCTGAGTTGCTGGGAGGTGCACTCCAGGGATTCGGTGAGCCTGGGGATGTCTAACTCCTTTGGGGTCATTTTTTCTGTGTTTTCACATTATTTTATGACTGTGTGCATGCTCACTCAATCATGTCTGACTCTGCAACCCCATGGACTGTAGCCCACCAGACTCCTCTGTCCATGGATCCTCCAGGCAAGAATACTGGAGTGGGTTGCATTCCTTCTCCAGGGGATCTTCCCAACTCAGGGGTTGAACCCGCTCTCCTGCACTGCAGGCAAATTCTTTACCATCTGAGCCACCATGGAAGCCCTACAGAAGGGAAACACAGATTCAAACAAAAAGCTGGGCAAAGAAATAGAATAAAAAAAATAGAAAAGATGAACAGAATTGCTTTTCACCATTGCACATCTGATCAATATATTTTTGCCTTAAATTCTTAAGTGTCTCACCACTACTATTCAATGAAATTCTTAAGTCAAAAACTTTATCTGGGATAAGCATCTTTTCTCACTGTCTGTTTTCTAGCCTGTTTCCTTTGGGACCTCCATATCCAGCTAAACCAGCCCTATTTCTGCTGTTTCCCAGGGGCAGCTCCTCTACATCCTGCAAACTTGCCCAGCAACCCCCACCCCACCCCACTGCTCCCCCACCCCACCTGGAAGGCTGTTTTCTTCTCCCATCCACTTGGCATTCAAATTCTCATCTTTCAGGAACCCCCTCAAGTGAGCCGTCCTCTTTATAGCCCTTCTTTATCCTCCAGACTCATCAGGCCAGACACCTCCTTCTGCACGGCCCTGCCCCCACCCCCACTCACCCAGCCTGTCCACCTAGGTCAACTGCAGATCAGTCTGTGAGCTCTCAGGGTGGGGAGGCGGGGTCGCCCACCTTAGAAGTGGATGTCCAATGAACGAACAAGAGTTTAGGAAAGAAATGTAGAGAGAAGGGGGAAGTTGTTGAGTTTTTTTAAAAAAAGGATTTAATCCTTAGGATTCAACACAGAGCTGTGAGACGTCAACCTGTGCGAAGGAGACTGCTGGTGAGCAGGGAGATAAACACTGACACCAGAACATTTGCACCAAACATACAAAGCCTTTCAGGAGAAAGCGAACTGTCAGCTTGGAAGACAAGGTTGCTTTTATGAGAGCGATACTATGTGTATGTGTGTGTCTGTGTGTCTGTGTGTTTGTGTGTGTGTGCGTGTGTCCACTAGCAGGACCCCAGAGGAAAACAATCAAGAACTTGAATATGCTCTGAAGTCCACTTTAAGAATCTGCACTGCTTCCATTCCTTTTGAAATATCAATCATCACTAGAAAAATCTAAAGGCAGGGTAATAGAAAGTTATGGATGAACTCTTCCTTCTGGAGAATATTTTGCTTTAAAACTATAGATCAGAGAAATCTACTCATTGAAAAAAAAGTTTTTTTCTTTGCACCAGTTTCAGTTTTCTTGTCATTGCAATTTTAGGGTCAGAATTCAGATTCACTTCGACCCTTGCAGCTTTTTGCTTGTCAGTGTTTTAGCTGAAGGATTCCAGGAGGTTCTGCATGTGACAGCTCAGGCATGCCTCAGGGTGATAGAGCAAGGACACAGGTCAACACGCTTGGATGCTCCTGGCAAAGTTCAACCAAAAATGACAACTGCGAGTGTTCTCCTTGGCTACTGTGGGTTCTTTCCAGCTTTGCTGAGACATAACTGACATACAACAGTGTAAGTTCAAGGTGTATGTACACATGATGATTTGACATGCATGTTGCTAAATGGTTAACCCAGTAAGGTTAGCTTACACATCCTTCTCATCGCATAATTACCATTTTTGTTATTATGCTGAGAACATTCACTGATTACTCTCTCAGGAGCTTTCAACTATGCAATGCAGTACTGTTAACTGTAGTCTTTTCCTTTGCAGAAGCTTTTGAGTTTGATGTAATCCTACTTGATGATTTTTGACTTGGCTCTGTGTTTTATTAATACTTAGAAAAATCAGAAAGCAAAAATATGGTCTGATGCAAATGAAAGGGAGTTGTTTTAATAAAATGTGTCTTACAGTGTGTAACAGTTCACCGAGGAAAAGCAGTGCCTCCCAGGTAACGTCTCTAACAGTGCACTTGCCAAGCCCCAGCTGTGACCAGCTGCTGCCCCCGCCCATGGATGCTTAGAACACAGAGTACCTGTGTTTATTTTGTCTCAGTTAGCACATGTAACTTCCAGACCATCCCTGTCAGATCCTGGACAACGGGAACTATCTTTGACCTACATGCCTAAATCATGGCAAAGCTGCCCACAAGACAAAACGAATCTCTGTGGGACCCTCGGTGCTACTTAAATTAGATCCGCCACTACCTGCCTCTGCCCTTACTCAGCAATAATGTGGTGTGAGCTGTAGAGTGTGTGTAGACACTATTTATACAGGTGGAGGAAGTGTCCCTTTACACCTTGTGGCTGAGTTTTCCTGTATCTCCCCTGGAAGTAACCATTCAGTATCTACTAACTCATATTCATGGTGACTTTGTAGAAACACATCATGAATAACAAGAATCAACCATACATCATACAAGCCCATAAAATTGGTAAGGATCATTACGCTATGCTTTTCTGTTAAACCATCAAGTAGGAATTATTTAGGAATTCCTGGCCCTAATGCAATAGGACAAGAAAGAGAAAAAGACACACTGTCTAAAGAATAAGTCAAAATTCTTTGTTTCTGCAGCAGACATTATCAGCAAATTTCAAAATCCAAGGTAATCCAGTAAAAAATTATTAGAAGTATGAGAGTTCAGGGGAAGGAAATGGCACCCACTCCAGTGTTCTGGCCTAGAGAATCTCATGAACAGAGGAGCCTGGTGGGCTGCTGTCCATAGGGTCGCACAGAGTCAGACACGACTGAGCAACTTAGCAGCAGCAGCAGCATGAGAGTTCAATAATTTTTCTGAACACAAGGTCCACATGAAGTTCAATATCATCTATTTCATTAAGGAATTATTCTGTTAAGACCAAAATAAAAATAATATAATTTGAAATATTGATAGAAATACAAATATGAATAATTCTAACCAAATAAAGTTTCTTGTAATTTACAAAAACTATACAAATGTTTACTAAGTCTTTTAGAAAAGAAAAACACATAAATAATTCAACAGATATGTTAGTGACTTCTCTAAATTGATTCCTAAGTTTACAGTTATTTTAATTGATATTTGAATAACATTTTTGAGATCCATATGAAAATATTTTTAAATACTTCTAAAAGAATAAATGAGCCAGAATTGCTATGAACTTTGAAAAATGGAGAGTAATTCAGAGAGGTGTATTGTGGATAATTCCAACAGGATAACAACAAAAATCACATTATAATAATTATGTGTGATGATAGCAAAAATCAGTATGTATATATAACTGAAAAATCTTATTTGTTGTTCAGTTGCTTGACTCTTTGCCACCCTATGGACTGCAGCACACCAGGCTTCACTGTCTATTACCATCTCCTGGAGCTTGCTCAAACTCATGTCCATCAAATCGGTGATGTCATCCAACCATCTCATTCTCTGTTGTTCCTTTCTCCTCCTGCTCTCAATCTTTCCCAGTATCAGGATCTTTTCCAGTAAGTCTGCTCTTCACATCAGGTGGCCAAAGTATTGGAGCTTTAGCATCAGTCCTTCCAATGAATATTCAGGATTGATTTCCTTTAGAATTGACTGGATTGATCTCTTTGTAGTCCCAGGGACTCTTGAGAGTCTTCTCCAACACCACAGTTCAAAAGTATCAATTCTTCAATGCTCAGCCTTCTCTATAGTCCAACTCTCACATCCATATGTGACTACTGGAAAAACCATAGCTTTGACTAGATGGAACTCTGTTAGCAAAGTAATGTCTCTGCTTTTTAACATGCTGTCTAGGTTTGTCATAGCTTTTCTTTCAAGGAGTAAGCGTCTTTTAATTTCATGGCTGCAGTCACCATCTGCAGTGATTTTGGAGCCCAAGAAAATAAAGTCTGTCCCTGTTTCCACTGTTTCCCCATCTATTTGCCATGAAGTGATGGGACCAGATGACATGATCTTAGTTTTTTGAATGCTGAGTTTTAAGCCAGCCTTTTCACTCTCCTCTTTCACCTTCATCAAGAGGCTCTTTAGCTCCTCTTCCATTTCCACCATAAAGGTGATATCATCTGCATATCTGCGGTTATTGATACTTCTCCAAGCAGTCTTTTTTTCAGCTTGTGCTTCATCCAGCCTAGCATTTTGCATGATGTACTCTGTCTAAAGGAAATCAGTTCTGAATATTCACTAGAAGGGCTGATGCTGAAGCTGTAGCTCCAATACTTTGGCCACCAGATGCGAAGAACTGACTCATTGGAAAAGACCCTGATGCTGGGAAAGATTGAAAGCAGGTGGAGAAGGGGACAACAGAGGATGAGATGGTTGGATGACATCACCGACTTGACAGACATACATTTGAGCAAGATCCAGGAATTGGTGATGGACAGAGAAGCCTGGCATGCTGCAGTCCATGGGGTCACAAAGAGTTGGACAGGACTGAGGACTGAACTGAACTGAACTCTGCATATAAGTTAAATAAGCAGGGTGACAATATACAGCCTTGACGTATTCCTTTCCCAATTTGGAACCGGTCTGTTGTTCTATGTCCAGTTCTACCTGTTGCTTCTTGACCTGCATACAGGTTTCTCAGGAGGCAGGTAAGGAAATACGGTATTCTCATCTCTTTGAGAATTTTCCAGTTTGTTGTGATCCACACAGGCAAAGGCTTTAACATAGTCAATGAAGCAGAAGTAGATGTTTTTCTGGAACTCACTTGCTTTTCTACAATCCAATGGATGTTGGCAATTTGATCCTCCACCTTTTTTAAATTCAGCTGGAATATCTGGGAGTTCTAGGGTCACTGTGTGAAGCTTAGCTTGAAGGATTTTGAGCATAACCTTGTTAGCATGTGAAATAAGTGCAATTGTGTGGTAGTTTGAACATTCTTTGGCATTGCCTTTCTTTGGGATTGGAATGAAAATTGACCTTTTCCAGTTCTGTGGCCACTGCTGGGTTTTCCAAATTTTCTGACATATTAGTACAACACTTTCACAACATCATCTTTTAGGATTTGAAATTAGCTCAGCTGGAATTCCATCACCTCCTTTAGCTTTGTTAATAGTAATGCTTCGTAAGACCCAACATCAATATTTTAGGAATCAGTGAACTAAAACAGACTAGAATGCATGAATTTAATTCAGATAACAATCATTTTACTACTGTGGACAAGAATCCCTTAAAAGAAATGGAGTAGCCCTCACAGTCATCAAATGAGTCCAAAATGCAGTACCTGGGCGCAATCTCAAAAACTACAGAATGATCTCTGTTCGTTTCCAAGGTAAACAATTCAATATCACAGTAATACAAGTCTATGCCCCAAACACTAACGTCAAAGAGATCGAAGTCTATGAAGACCTACAGGACCTTCTAGAACTAACACCAAAAAATAAATAAATAAATAAATAAAAATGATGTCCGTTTCATCATAGGGGACTAGAATACAAAAGCAGGAAGACAAGAGATACTTGGAGTAACAGGCAAGGTTGGCCTTGGAGTACAGAATGAAACTAACAGAGTTTTGCCAAGAGAACACACTGGTCATAGCAAACGCCCTCTTCCAACAACACTAGAGACAACTCTACACATGGACATCACCAGATGGTCAACACAAAAAAACCTTCTGCTGCTTATTAAAGCTACATTCATTTTGGATCACTTGGTCAACAGACTCCTCTGGAACCATCTCACATACCTTGGGTCCAGGACGTAACCCGGGAGGCTGGACACCCTGCTGCTCGGTGTCACTTCACTTCAGGCTACGTCTTTGTCACAAATCTGAAATTCCAGTCTTTGAAGAAGATTCTCTGCCTCCCCACCTCCACTCTGCCACTGCCAGACCCTCTCTCTCACATGAAAAGACACCCCACCCCACTCTGGATCTTCAGAGACCCACCGTGCACCTTTACCCAATCCTCACCCTTGCTCACTGCACGTTTCCACAGCCAACTCACTACCTTCCTATGAGCCCAGCATTTCCAGGATGGCGTTAAATCCCCAAAACATGATCTGCTTAACATCCCAGTGCTTCAACTCGCTTTTATACTCATCTCCATCATTTGTCAGAGAAAAACTGTACCGCACACCACTCAACAGGCCAGGATGCCCTTACCAAAGGAGAGAGACTGGCCCCAGCTCCTCTGGGACAAAGGCGGGTAAGGTCTGAGCCCTGGGCTGAGCTAGTGAGTGGTTCAGAGGACGCAGGTTGGGGGCCCGGTCATGCAATGAGGATATCTAAGTCTGCCCACTGGTGCTGAGGGTGCATCCTGCCACAGGGCCCGGGGACAGCAACTGTCTTACTCAGCGGGCTCAAAGGGGTATGTCCTAAGCCCTGAGGAAGGCATTTCTAGCCTTCCAGCAAGTGGTTGGGAGAAGATTTACATCTCAAAGGAATAAAGAAAGAATTTACAACCACAGATTTTCCAAAGTAAATGCTCTCAGAAAAAAAGAAAAGAAAAGATCCAAGGCTTATGATAAGAAGAAGTCTATCTAAATATTGGTCAAGTTGAGGGGCACCTGAGGTCTTCCTGGTCACTACTGTAACTGTCTGTGTGCATGCTAATCTGCCCAGTCGTGTCCGACTCTTTACGACCCCATGAACTACAGCCCACCTCTGTCCTCTGTCCATGGGATTCTCCAGGCAAGAAAAATGGAGTGATTTGCCATTTCCTGCTCCAGGAGATCTTTCTAACCTGAGGATCGAACTTGCATCTTTTATGTCTCCTGCACTGGCAGGCAGCTCTTTATCACCACAATTATAGCTAGATCTCCCTGCAGCAATTGTACATCCAGGCATTTTACCAGGTCGATGGGTTGGTGGAGGAGGAAGCGCAGGCCTCAGAGCCTAGGAGCAGGGCCTCTGTTACAAGCAGGGGCCTGATTCCCTCCTCTCACAGCTCCCTCCCCCAAGGCTCTTGCTTCTCTGGAGGGTCTGCACTGAGTAAGGGGCAGATGGGCCCCTGAGCAGAGCAGCTGGAGTTTGTCAGGTGGGTTAAACTGGAGCTGTGTCTTCCCTGATACTCCAAGGACAGAGTTAGTGGCAGAAGCTGAGCTCTGCAGAAGTAAGAGAGAGGATGAGCACCTCTGTCACTCTTGAGGTCAGGGAGACTAGACCCCGCCCCACCAGGGACAAGTGTACAAGAAGGCTCCTCAGGGGTCAGAAAGGGAGGGGCACCATCCCATGATGTTGTTGTTGAGTCGCTCAGTCACGTCAGACTCTTTGCAACCCCATGGACTACAGCACACCAGGCTTCCTTGTCCTTCACCAACTCCTGGAGCTTGCTCAAACTCACGTCCATTGAGTCAGTGATGCCACCCAACCGTTTCATCCTCTGTCGTCCCCTCCTCCTCCTGCCTTCAATCTTTCCCAGCATCAGGGTCTTTTTCAATGAGTTGACTCTTTGCATCAGGTGGTCAAAGTGTTTGAGCTTCAGCTCCAGCATCAGCCCTTCCAATGAATATTCAAGGTTGATTTCCTTTAGATTGACTAATTTGATTTCCATGCTGTCCAAGGGACTCTTGAGAGTCTTCTCCAGCACCACAGTTTGAAAGCATCAATTCTTCGGTACTCAACCTTCTTTATGGTCCAGTTCTCACATCATAATAAGTGCTGTCAGACTTCCCACAGTCTTCTGTGCTAGAATCCATCTTGGCTAAAAGGTGAGCATGTATATGGGGAGGGCCCTGGGACAGGTCAGATGTGGGGAGAGAGGCGAGATAACTGGCCAGAGTGGAACAGAGCCCTGGAAGAAGTGCCCCACATCAGTGATTTAAATCACATCTCTGGCACACTCCTCATTAGGGACCTTGCTGCTCTCTTCTCTAGGTCTGTGTTTCTGCTTTGCTCCTGCTCTACATGAACTGCTTCTTTGTTCGCTTTGTACTAACTGTGCTGCCAATAAACTCTGTGCCTGCTTCACCCCATTTCTGTGGGGAATTCTTTCTCCAAAAAAAGCCAAGGACCCTGGTGATCTCACCTGCTGTTGGAAGGACCAGAGCAGTGACTTTCCTCTCAATGCACATCTGTTGTAAGTCATTGGGAGCCGTGTGGTGAGAAGGACATGGGGTCTGTTCAAACTAGATCAGTGTGGAGTTCAGGGAAGCCTTTTGCTGGTGGGGTAGGAGGGGATGGGAGAAAGGCCACATTCTCTCCTCCCCTCTATTTTTATTGAATCTTTTAAAAAAAGAAAAGTCTGTAGCACCAGGAGAGGGGGAGGCAGAAGGCACCTCGGCCGCAGCAGGGGTACCCTGAAACTTCCACTCAAGCTGGGCCTTCTCCCTCCACTGGGAGCACCAGGGGACGAGCTGGCCCACTGGCCTGACCCTTGCACCGTGGGCTCTCCCTACCTGCAGTGTGGCACTCACAGCACTCACTCACTCACCAACACAACTCTCTTTCAGGCTGTGACAAAGACCTGCTGATTGACATCCTGACCCAGCGCTGCAACACCCAGAGGCTGTTGATCGCCGAGGCTTACCTGGGTGCCTTCAGCCGGGTGAGTCCCCCCAACCCCTCTCGTTTCCAGGCAAACTTCTGAGACACCTCCAAACAGGGTCTGGTATGCTCTCCAGTCTCTGATCACAAAGGTGTCTGACTTTACTGAACATTAGGGACAGTTCCTCTGCCTCAAACATGTGGCACAGAATGTGGGGAACAGACACATCAGAAGTGCCTGTACGTGATGTGTGACCCCACCAGCCCTTTCTTAGAAATCATTCATTTCATGTAGTAGAAGCTCTCACAGCCCAGCACCACCACCTGTTCCAATTAGGTACTGCCTGCGAACACCCCATGTTCAGCTCCAGGGAAGGCACACAGGAACTAATGACCCAGGCCCAGAAATAAGATCTTTTCCTGCAGTTCTCCTGAGGTCCTCACCCGCATCTCTATCCAAGTGGCTTCCCCACTAGCTTTTCCTCCCAAAGCTACAGTTAAAGACCATTAGAAAAGAATGGTGCTCAAAAATAGTTTCAGGCAATAGAACCGTCCAGAATACTCGTAATCATGCACTGGTTTTGAAGCAGGTGCCATTAAGGATTTCTCTCCTTTTTTGTGCGGTTAAACCACAGATTAAAAATGAAAACTCTTCAGTCCAAAAGGACCTGTAATAGCAATTACTTTTTGTCAACTGACCATTATCGATGAAACACTCTTTCTCTGTAACTCTTTCTCCGTAAGACTATTTCTTAAAGATTTAGTCCATCTCCAAACCTCAGGCTCTGAACAACCACAGTACACAAAACAAAGGCGTTCTCTGCTTTAGAATGAATGACATCTAAAAAGCCACCACTGCTCATGAAATTAGCTGAATTAAGCCATAGTAGGAAACCAGTTGTTGTTGTTTTTCTAGGTAAAACTGTTCCTTTTCTTGTGTTCCTATGATACCCGGAGTAGTTTTCCTTTGGAAGAAAATGTAAAAGCTATACAAGTTGCAGCATCAGTCACCCAATATTGCTGTAATATGCATACTGCTGTAAGAGAGGTCATTTTCAGTAACTTCTTATCCCAAAAGTTTACATACATCTGTGCTTTTCATAGATAAGGTTAACTTAGGTAAAAGCAACACTTTATCACTCTCTACAAAATGGCCCTAAAACAGACCAAAAAAAACCCCTAAGAAACGAGGCGTTTGCACCTTCTCAGACAGTGGATCCTCCAGGGAAGAGGCTTTACCACATGCCCAAGGTCTCAGAATGGTCAGACCCCCTGTGCTAGGGCCCCAGGCCTCCAGGGAACTTGAGGACCCTCAGAGGAACCTAGTGGGGCCCCTTGGCTTTGAGAGACTCCATCAGGTCAGTTACCTAGTCACTTTTACTGCTGCGGGTCCCTGGCTCACACGGTCCTGAGTTGGGCATTGCCACGTGGTACCCAGATGGATTTGGAAATGGTTCCCCCCCGCCAAAGCTGCTGCCCCAGGACCTTACCCTGGGTATCCCTAAACTGAAGGCAGGAGGAGTCCAAACCTAAAACTCCACTGTCTTGCTTTAATCCCAGAGCATTAATGTCGATTCCCCTGCAAAATACCCACCTGTGCACCAAATTCAATCCATCCTCCCACCCCTCTCACCAAGTGCCCAGCATCTGCACTCTGACCCTCAAGCTGTACTGGCCACCTCTTGCTCTGCCCACTGCAACAAGAGGAGGCCCTGCACGTCCGCAAACTGCCTGGCCAGGGCTCCGTGCACTCCCCCAGGACCTGGACACTCAGGCAGCCCCAGACACCCCCCCAAGACTGCTACACCACATCCTGTTCTGCCGGCGCACAGGCCTGGCTCCCCACCTCTCCCTCCCCGCCAGGTGTGCAGACTGACCTTACCTCCCGCCCCTCAGCCTTCACCTCCTGGAGTCAGGGAACGGGTCCAGCCAGGGTCTGATATAGAACAGGAACTGCATTCACTGGAGTCCACTCTGCCTGTAAATAAAAAGGAGGAAAAAAAATCACATTAGGGTACACTTAACAGTTAAAAAAATAAAACACTGACAAACTGCCTCAATGTCCCATTTCCTTCCTTTCTTCCTCTGGCTGCCCCCCAGACACCCTGCCGGACCTTGGGGATGGCTTCCTGACCGCCCCCACTGCTCACTTTCAGAATGACTTCTTCCACCTGGACAAGGCTAGTTTTCCCTTCCTGTGGGAGAGCTGATAGATTTCCTGTATGCTAACCATTGATTTTTATTAACATGAATAACAAAGATGAGAGGAAATTACTCTCTTAGCTGCTGAATAAGTTACAGTTCTGGGCACATTCCATAAATACTTCTTACTATTTGATGCTTTACATTAGAGATGAGCTGCTGTTACTAGTCCCGAGACACACGAGAGAAGCCTTGGAACATAGCCAACACACTGGTCAGTGTGAGGAACGTGGCACTCCAGACCCTGACCCAAAGCAGTTCTCTCCAGGGCGATGCAAGCTGGGACCCAGGATGCCCCTGGGCTGGGGGGACTGCCCCAGCTGAAGGGCTGGGCAATCTGACAGTGGTTCCTACAGGGGGCAAGGTCACCTGAGGTAATACTCCAGGATACAAACTGGTGCAGCCACTATGGAGAGCAGTATGGAGATTCCTTAAAAACAGTTACCCTACGATCCAGTAACCCCACTCCTGGGCATATATCTGGAGAAAATTCTAATTTCAAAAGATACGTGCATCCCAATGTCCATAGCAGCATATAGTAGCCAAGACATTACTTTTATATATAAGACAACCTAAATGTCCAATGACAGAAGGATGGATAGAGAAGATGTGATATGTACAATGGAATATTGCTCCATTAAATAAAAAATGAAATACTGCCATTTGGAGCAACATGGATGGACTTAAGAGATATTATCATACCAAAGGAAGTAACAGAGAAAGATAAATACCGTATGATATCTTAAACATGCTGCTGCTGCTGCTAAGTCGCTTCAGTCGTGTCCGACTCTGTGTGACCCCATAGACGATAGCCCACTAGGCTCCCCCGTCCCTAGGATTCTCCAGGCAAGAACACTGGAGTAGGTTGCCATTTCCTTCTCCAATGCATGAAAGTGAAAAGTGAAAGTGAAGTCGCTCAGTCGTGTCCGACCCTCAGCGACCCCATGGACTACAGCCCACCAGGCTCCTCCATCCATGGGATTTTCCAGCCAAGAGTACTGGTGCCATTGCCTTCTCCATCTTAAACATAGAATATACTTAAACATAGAATCCTTAACATAACTTAAACAAACATAGAATCCTTAAAAATAATACAGATGAATCTACATAGAAAACAGAAACAGACTCACAGACATAGAAAATAAACATACAGTATCAAAGGGGAAAGGTGTTGGGGGGGATAAATTAGGAGTTTGTGATTAACAGATAGATACCACTGTAAATAAAATAGATAAATAACAACAGTTTACTGTATAGCACAGGGAACTCTACTTAATATCTTGTAGCAACCTATAAGGAATCACTCTGCTGTATACTTGAAACTAATACAACATTGTAAATCAACTGTATGTCAATATAAGTAAATACGTTTTTTAAAAATTTACTTACCAGTGCACAGTGACAAAGCAGCTTGCACAAGTGTTTTTATAATGTAATATACAATTTCCCGAGTGTTTACAGGATGACTATTGGGCGGGCAGAATTAAGACAACTGCTCAGTCACACTTCATACAGGTCTACAACATGGCTTCAATAGCAAGTATCTTTTTACAACAGCAGGAAAAGCGATAGAAGTTAAAAACATATTCCAACAAGCAGAGTGCTGGCTGTCCTCCTTTGTCTTGCCCTGAGTGCACACAATTAGGTAAAGATAAAAGGAAGAAAGAAAAGGGAACCGCCATGTCATTTTTAGTTTAAATGGAGCTATCGGAGTTGCTGCGACACGGCCCACCTGCAGCTCCAACAGATCTGCTTGAACAGCACCCGCTCACCAGCCTAGTTTAGGCCCAGGCCGTGAAGCCCACAGAGTCCCTTTGGGGCAAGTCTTTGGCAAACTGGAAAGAGCAGCAGTCAGGCTGGGGAGAGGCACCCTGAGAAGACTGCATCTGCAAAGCTGTGTCTGCCCCTCCAGAGAGCATCTAAGACGCTGACTAGACGAGGCAGTTGAAGGCTCCGCTCTGAGCTTGAGAAGTTTGGCTGCTTCAACATGTTACTCAGTATCTATTTTCTCTAATGAAAGTACTGTCTTCTGATGTCCTGAAAAACGAGCCACCACCACAGCGAGCTTCCCAGGTGGTACTAGTGGCAAAGAACACACCTGACAATGCAGGAGACTTCAGAGATCCAGGTTCGATCCCTGGGTCAGGAAGATCCCCTGGAGAAGGAAAAGGCAACCCCCTCCAGTATTCTTGCCTGGGAAATTCCAAGGACAGAGGAGCCTGGCAGGCTACAGTCCATAGGTCACAAAGAGTCAGACACGACTGAAACAACACACACATGCACGCATGTCATGTTAGAATGAACTAGTGCCCTGGAGAAAAGATGCAGCCTGGTGATAAACAGTGTTGGGGGCCAGGGCATATTGTAAAGAGTGACAGCAGGCTCTATGAAGGAGGCCGACGGCACAGACAGCAAAGGAACACGCAGGTGACAGGAATGGGAAGCCGGGACCCTGAGGGAGGGGCCTGCAGACCCAGGAGCTGCAGGAAGCCGGCGGGGTGGAGTGGGTGGGGAGCAGGGATAGCAGCAGCAGGAGGTGAGGGCAGGGATGTGACCACCACGGGCACATTGAGCACCCTGGAGACCGTCACCTAAAACACCCGCACGTTTGCTATATTCTGAGCTGAGCTGCACAAAAGTAGTTATAATTCATCCTAGAGTTTGGAGTGGGGAAGGGCCTTTCTGCAGAGAAGTGACTAGCTGATGTGCACGTTCCAGGGTCACCTGTCAGGTGTGCTGGGAGGGCAAACGAGAGGGCAGAAGGGGGCGCTCCAGAGGCCTGGGCACTGACCGCAGGAGCGATGACCACGAGAGGTCGAGGCTGCGGTGGTAACTGGGCATAAAATCGTCAGTTTGGGGATGCATTCGTAAGTTAGAGGCCATGAAATCACTGACAACTGGATACTGTAAAGGCTGTGAGAAATACAAGGGAACAGACAACTAATGAGGTGGAGAGAAAGAAAAAAGACGGGAGAGAGAACACAGCTAGCACCTGCCATTTTAAACCTACAGCAAATTACCTAATATTTTGGGGGAAAAAAAGACCTTTTGAGTGCCTTATACCAGCCAGAAAACATGTTAAGGACTTCACCTGAGCAAACACCGTCTAGTAAGGTCAACGCTGAGGTAGGAGCTGTCCTCGCTGTGCAGACCGGATGGGGCTCACAGGCGAGCCACCCACCTCGCAGCTGATGCTCCGCCCGGACTGAACCCAGGCCACCTCCCGCCTGGGCACCACCGGCAGTCTTTTTCTTTTTTAATTTAAATTTATTTATTTTAATTGGAGGCTAATTACTTTACAGTATTGCCTTGGTTTTGCCATACATCAACATGAATCCACCACGGGTGTACACGTGTTCCCCATCCTGAACCCCCCTCCCACCACCCTCCCCATAGCATCCCTCTGGGTCCTCCCAGTGCACCAGCCCCAAGCATCTTGTATCCTGCATCGAACCCAGACTGGCGATTCATTTCTTATATGATATTATACATTTCAATGCCATTCTCCCGAATCATCCCACCCTCTCCCTCTCCCACAGAGTCCAAAAACTGTTCTATACATCTGTGTCTCTTTTGCTGTCTCGCATACAGGGTTATCATTACCATCTTTCTAAATTCCATATATATGCGTTAGTATACTGTATTGGTGTTTTTCTTTCTGGCTTACTTCACTCTGTATAATAGGTTCCAGTTTCACCCACCTCATTAGAACTGATTCAAATGTACTCTTTTTAATGGCGGAGTAATACTCCATTGTGTATATGTACCACAGCTTTCTTATCCATTCATCTGCTGATGGACATCTAGGTTGCTTCCATATCCTGGCTATTATAAACAGTGCTGTGATGAACATTGGGATACACATGTCTCTTTCAATTCTGGTTTCCTCGGTGACATCACTCATTTTCAAACCCTCAAGTCCATCATCTCATGTAACCCACGCACACACATGTGAACCCAAACCAAACTAGCTATTATGTGAAGGGGCAAGGAGAAGGGCATCCCGCTAGAAGATGTTCTGCAATTATCCCGTTTTCCCCACAAACTTGAGAGGTGGTGTAATGCAAGTATTTGTTTTCCCTGCACAGGACCTGGTTGGGGATTTGAAGGAAAAGCTTTCCAATCACTTCAAGGACGTCATGGTTGGCCTCATGTACCCCCCACCCTCATATGATGCCCACGAGCTGTGGCACGCCATGAAGGTAGAGCGGGTCACCCTGTTATACTGCCACGTGTGATCAGGGAGGGAAGGGGGCATGTCATAAACAAGAGAAATGCTTGGGGAGAGGAGGTTGTCATGAAAAGGGGAAGCCTCCATAGCCCAGCAGCAGGATCACTTGACTCTTCTTTTGAGCAAACTCAGACCCATGACCTGGCCCTGTGCAGAGCTGCCAAGAGGAAAGAGGAAATGAGGTTCTTTTGGGGCTGTCTGCATTTGTCTCTTCCCCAGTATGGCTTTCAGCTTCCCTGATGGCTCAGTGGCAAAGAATTCACCTGCCAATGAAGCAGGCACATGTTCGATTTCTGGATCAGAAAGAATTCCTGGAGGAGGGCATGACAATCCACTCCAGTATTCCTGCCTGGAGAATCCCATGGACAGAGGAGCCTGGCAGGCTACAGTACATGGGGTCACAAAAAGTAGGGCACAACTTAGTGACTAAACAGCAGCATCAGCTGGTTTGTCTTCCTATGTTACATGGAAATGTTAGCATTCTTGTGAATCTCTTTAAACTATTGTATAAATTGGGCTCATAAAGTAATGAGTCAGTAATGCTGAGGCAGAGACAAAACATAGATGACATCTATATTTTTGTGACCCTAAATTAGTCCTTTACCAAAACTACTGCTCAAATGTAGCAAAATCTTGCTTCTAAAGGATGAGAACAATTCTTTCTTACAGGCCAGTCATGAAAGAAACTGATTACAGATTTGTCAGAGGTTTGTTGGCTAGGGAAGGGAGACAGATGACTTTTCACATCTTTCCAGATCTTTCCAAATGCTGAATGAGACACCTGTAGAGAGGTTGCAATCACTCCAGAGGGGTGCCTGCCAATGACCTGATTTCCCCGATCTGGGAACAACACGAAAAGGGAAAGGGAGAAAATTAGGGGACCTGGGTCATGGCTATCATATTCACAAATCAGCACTGTTGTTTGTTTTAGTCGCTAACTCATGTCCGATTCTTTGTGACCCCATGGACTGTAGCACTCCAGGCTCCTCTGTCCATGTGATTTCCCAGGCAAGAATACTGTAATGGGTTGCTATTTCCTTCCCCAAGGGATCCTCCCAACCCAGGGATCAACCCAGCATCTCTTACTTGGCAGGTGGTTTCTTTACCGCTAGGCCACCAGGGAAGACCAATAGATCAGCACAGGCCTTATATAAAATATGAATTTCAACTAATGTCTTTTTAAGTGTTGCATATGTCAGTCCGTACCTCTTGCAAAATGATGTAACTAAAAACCTAAGGAGAAAGTCCTATGTCAATGTTTAGATGAAACTGTTATATTTTTTCAGTGTCTCATAAAATGGTATGGATTTCTGAAGCTCTCTGAAAAAGGTGTGTTGTCTTTCAAATCACCATCAGGGAGGAATATCCCATGACTGGAAGAGGCTGCAGAGAGTACCCAGTCCAAATATGCAGGCAAATGGTACAAAACTCCACACCTGGGGAGAGGTGGGGTGAGGTCTCTGCACCATTCTTGGGGAATTAGGGACCCAGAATCAAGGACAGAGTACCAGGGCTACATCCATTCACTACAGAGCTACTCCTCGTGTAGGTGCCTTCATGTGTCTCTTGCTCTGTCCTTCCAGGGAGCAGGCACTGATGAGAACTGCCTCATTGACATATTAGCTTCGAGAACAAACGGAGAAATTTTCCAGATGCGAGAAGCCTACTATTTGCGTAAGGAAATATACATTTGTACATATGTTTTACACGTTATAAACTTTATATTTTTCAAATAACAGGCAAAATATTCCAGTTTATATATTTGAAAGAATTATCTAAGACAGTCACATGTGAGATATCGCTTACGCAAGACTAATGAATTGTCTAAGTAGAGTTGGTGGTTAGGGCACTAAAATCAAAGCAACCCCAAGATAATTGAGTGAAGCAAAGTTTCCAGGAAAATAATGATGAGTTTCTACAAGGTGGACTTTAGTTTAGGACAGCGCACACTCAGGACAGTGGCTCAGGGAGGACCTTGTCTGTCACCCAAGAGGGACAATTACGAAGACAGAACAAAGCAAAGTGTAATGATCACTCAGTGAATTCTACAAATCCAGGCAACAGCTTCACTTTTCATAAACCTCATAATCACTGAATCCACCTCAGAATCTGATTTTTATGCATTTTAAAAGCGGAAAGGTTAACGACTTTCATATTCAAAAAAGCTTTAATACCTTAAGTTCCATCGCATCATGTATCATATGACATTGAGTGTGAACAAAATGTTCCAGACAATCAGCTCCATTGCACTCAAACAAAAACAAGACTTTGCCAGGGGAGAGAATTAAGACCCTTCACTGACAATATTAAGACAAGACAAAGACTTGGGGGACCGCTGGGCCAGGCAGTGGTCTAAGGAAAGAGAAGACAGCCCTGAATTTCAAGGGTTACAGAATGTGAAATGATTCTCAATGCTGGTTTTCAATTTTGGAATAGAGATAGTATTTTTATAAGAAAGTAGACTTGGGCCTGTGTTATTGTTGGGATCAGTTTTGTTGGGTGGACTGTTCACGGGCCTCATGTGAGTAGAAGGTGGCAGAAGACCAAGAAATGTCACCCTATGGGAGCAGCACTGACCTCTGCAAACACAGGGAGGCACGGTTCCTTCATGACTAACTCTTCCACATGGGTGTGCTCTCCCCCAGAATACAGCCGTGACCTGCAGGAGGACATCTACTCAGAGACCTCAGGACACTTCAGAGACATGCTCGTGAGCTTGGTCCAGGTAGGAGATTCCTAGATTTGCTCCACTTTGCACTACTGAAAAATAGATATGTTTTGATTTCAAAAAACAGGACAGGAAACTCCAGTAATAACAGTTACTGAATGCCAGTAAATTCAAGGCACTTCAATGGAAACTTGGGTTGAATATAGAGACAAACAAGTATGAATGAGACACCATCTCTGTCCTCAAAACAGTCTATTCTAAATAAAATGATCATAGTTATAGATAAATGCATAGCTGATTATATATTATGAGGGAATTAACACACTGACAATATTACAGTTACAATTAGTAGAATGTGCACACTGTCTAAGGCATCAGGAACCCAGGACCCACCCAGCTGGTGAACAGTCAGAACCACCAGATGAAATACAAGAAACTGGGATCCAGGAGCCTCCCATATGACTTTAATTTAAGAGATTCTGCTTTATTGAAAACAAAAACTAGTTTTCCCTCCTTAGTACAAGTGTTAATCACTCAGTCATGTCTGACTCCTCTGTCCATGGAATTAACCAGGCAAGAACACTGCAGTGAATTTTCATTTCCCTCTCCAGGGGATCTTTCCAACTCAAGGATCAAACCTGTGTCTCCTGCATTGCAGGGGGATTCTTTACCATCTGAGCCACAAGGGAGCCCTCCGTAGCAACTATTTATGTCTGTAATTCCATCTTCTGCTTGAGTTTGTATTGACCGAATTGTTCAGACACAGGCTCAGTGTCTGATGACAGGTGCAGGAAGCCAGAGGCTTGAATTTAGACAAGCAAAGTTGCCACCGTCCTTCTGTGTTATCAGTCGGATTGCTGACCAGCCATCTTCTAGCAGGGAGTAGTGGATGGAGTTCCTGATGTTCCAGCCCAGGTTATAGAACTTACCGAATGAAAGAGAACAAGGGGACATGGGGTCAGGGAAAACTACAGAAAATCTCCCACCCATTCTGGAAAATAGTGACAGTGTTAGTCGTTCAGTCATGTCCAATTTTTTTGCAACCCCATGGACCGTAGCCTACCAGACTCCTCTGTCCATGGGATTCTCCAGGCAAAAATACTGGAGTGGGTTGCCATTTCCTCCTCCAGGGGGTCTTCCTACCCAGGTATCAAACCTGTGTCTCCCACATTGGAGGCATATTCCTTGCTGTCTGAGCCACCAGGAAATTCCGTGGTAGACAGACCCATAGCCATATACTGATTTTTCTTTCTGAAACTGCAGGTTCAAATCTTTAGCTTGGGAGATTTCTTCTTCTTCTTCTTTTTTTTTTTTTTTGATTCTACAAAACTTTGTTTTTTTAAAATGGGCAGTTTTACATAGTACTTTACATGAGAAAGATAAAAATTAAGAATTATTTCTACCCTGGCTAGAACTAGTCTGTGTATAGAAAAGAGTTAAAATGAGAACACAACTATTGATAATGATTTTTTTCCTTTACAATACCAATGGCAGTGTGCAAATTTAAATAACTACTTTATTTTCCTTCTTAATCTTCAATTTTGTCATCTTTCTTATCCAGGGTAGCTTCACATATCCAATCAGATGTGTGTTTATGTGATTAAAATCTTCATATTGTACTTCACAATATTTGGTATCATTTAGTTAAGAAAATGAATAAATACATCAGCCTGATTTTAACACCAACTGAGAATTTCATTCATTGCCAAGCACCAAGAATTTTAATTTTTTAAACTTTTTTTGTGCCCAAGTTACTGTCATTTTTAAATTAGGAATAAAGAAATCCAAAAGGAAAGGTTTCTGAGGAAGCCAAGTACTAGCTGCTCCAATGGAGGAGAGATTGGTGATGGGCTGGTTGGCTTTTTCAAATTGTTCAATTGAAAAACAAATGGCATAGAACTAAGCAAACCCATTGACCTTACAATTAAAGTAAAACTTTCCATTTGTAAAAACAAAATCAAATATTGTTTAAAGTGAGGAGGGAGGAGGGTTCAGGATGGGGAACACATGTATACCTGTGGCGGATTCATTTTGATATTTGGCAAAACTAATACAATTATGTAAAGTTTAAAAATAAAATAAAATTAAAAAAAATAATAATAAAGTGGATTTGCACAGCATGGCTGTGTACCTCCCAAAACTGCCCATATCAATTCATCAAGTCCTATTCTGAGGATTCTATTCTCTGGAATGATAACATCAATAGAGAACACAGAGCTTGGCTTTACATTGCCCAACAGGAGGCTTCTGTGTGAGCTGCTGGGGAAATAATAATAAATAATAATAAGCAGCTCAGTCGTGTCCAACTCTTTGTGACCCCATGGACTGTAAGTCCATGGAATGCTCCAGGCCAGAATACTGGAGTGGGTAGCCTTTCCCTTGTCCAGGGGATCTTCCCAACCCAGGGATTGAACCCAGATCTCCCGCATTGCAGGCAGATTCTTTATCAGCTGAGCCACAAGGGAAGCCCAGGAATACTGGAGTGGGTAGCTTATCCCTTCTCCAGTGGATCTTTCCGCCAGAATTGAACTGTGGTCTCCTGCATGCAGGTGGATTCTTTACCAACTGAGCTATAAGCCTATTTAAATTTGTGACAGAAGTTGAGTCTTTTTATATGAAAAAAGTTTTTAATAATCATTATTAATATTAAAAATAATCTCACTTGGAAAAGCATCAATCAAATATTTTCTAACTTATAAATGTTGTAAGATTAGTTACAAGATTCTCTCAACTTAAAGGGGTCATCATTTCTTGGCTTTCTTGGACTGACACTCCATAATGTAAATTAAAACAACAGTTTCCAGTCAGAAATTCATATTGGCATTAGTACTGCGCCAACAGAGTAAAGACAACAGTGCTGCTATAAATCCACAAGTTACATCTAAGGGCAAACATATCTTTATTTTCTTAGTATCCAAACAGAAATGTATTTCAATTTGTTAAAGAAAAATATAAGTAGGGTAAAAATGTGTTTCGTAAGGACCTTTTTGTATTCCACTAAGGCTATATCTCAGTCCAGACTCTCCTTCCAAGTCTGGCTTCTTTTCTTTCTGGTCCACAGCTGATCCCCCAGCACATCCCACAGTAACATGGACCCATTTTGTAAATAAGTTTATTTGTACCATTTTTAAAGATTCCACATATAAGTGATATCATGCGGTATTTGTCCTTCTCTGGCTTAACTTGACTCAGTGTGACAATCTCTAGTTCCATACATGTTGCTGCAAATGCCATTATTTCATCATTTTTATGGCTGAGTAGTATTCCATTGTGTGTATGCACCACATCTTCTTTATCCATTCATCTGTTGATGGACATTTAGGGTGTTTCCATGTCCCGGCTATTGTGACTAGTGCTGCAGTGAACATTTGGGTGAATGTATCTTTTTGATATGTATATATGTATAACTGAATCACTTTGCCATACACCTGAAATTAACACAACATTATAAATCAACTAAACACCAACAACAAAAAATTTAAGGCAAAAAAACAAAGATAACTGCTGGTCCGCATCTCAGAGCCAGCTGAGGGAAGTGTGCTGATGGCACCTCCTCCCTGGAAGCTCAGACGGGCCCTGTGGCTGGGCCGACACTTCACATCTGCTGAGTAAAAGCCCAGCCTGCAAACAGGGAAGCACATGGTAAATGGGATTGTTTCCACCTCGTCTGACTCCTCTCCACTTATGTTTCTATTTGGTGAAATTCCAGTGATCAAGTGTGCTGCCTCTCAGAATCTCTGCCCTTCTTCAAAGGCTGAGCTACAAAACACCTAAAAGTAACTGATACCCAAGAATGAGGATTGCAGTAGATTTTTATAAAGCAAATGCTCTATATTTCAGGAAAAACACACAGTTCTGAAAATTAAACATGACAGAAAATAAGTCACAAAGGGAAAAAATCAGTGCACAATATTTTCCCTTGGCAAAACTGCAGTTCCTTTTTCCTGAAATTAAACAATAATGCTTTATTTTTATAGAGTACACATGTATATGCAATAATATTATCTGTATAGACATACATATTTTGAAATAACACACAATTTGTTTTATCACTGGCTTTCACCTCATTTTGATTATGACTTTACAGGATAAAGTATTACTTCTGAAGTTCAATTTCTAGAGTTGGAACTTAAGTCTGTGTGTGTTTAACCTTAAAATAGCTTTTCAGAGCATTAAAATTGCCCTTTCAACATAGAATACCAAAAATGAGGAGAGTTCTAGATTTTATAAGAAGCCAAGGAAAATTAATAATGTGTACCTAAATATTATATATTTAGGAGGTTTCACAGTATATTTCCCTTAAAATGTAAAACACACTTTATGAGTATAATACAGATTTTACAGAAGTTACTTAACTCACAATTGAAACGGGATATAAGAAACTTAAAAAGACATAGTATAATATCCTTTACTAATAGTCTTTTTCAAGATCAGGAGTCCTGTGTAATGCTTAGTAAACTGTACAATTTCTCATAAATTTTTAAATATTTTTAAATTTGACCACTGGCTTCTGATTTCCATACTCATGACTCATTTTGGAACTCCTAGTTTAGGATTTGAATCAATACTTAGAGGACTGGACAAATATGAAAAGTGAGTTAGGGAACTGATGAAGTCCAGCATGTCCGCTGACCACAAACTCTGGTATATCCCATGCCAGAGAATCTGTCTAGATATTCTCAGAAAGGAAATGGAATTGCATCCTACGGGTTTGTGAAACTCAGAGTAGATAATAACTGAGACAACTGAGACAACCAGCTAACTGAGGGTGTTGTCACAGGACCAAGACCCTTCTCTCCCCCGAGTTGGGATCCTTGTTCTCTCTGCCTCAAGCTCTCTCCATAGATAGATGATAGATAGACAAATAGATAGGTTAGGTAGATTCCTTAGATAGATGATGATCGATGATAAATGACACATAGAAAATAGACTCATGCTCAAACCCATGTCCACTGAGTTGGTGATGCCATCCAGCCGTCTCATCCTCGGTCGTCCCCTTATTCCTCCTGCCTTCAATCTTTCCCAGCATCAGGGTCTTTTCCAGTGATTCATATATTCACATCAGGTGACCAAAGTATTGGAGCTTCAGCATCAGTTCTTCCAATGAATCAGTTCAGTTCAGTTCAGCCGCTCAGTCGTGTCTGACTCTTTGGGACCCCATGGACCTCCCTGTCCATCACCAACTCCCAAAGTTTACTCAAACTCATGTCCATTGAGTTGGTGATGCCATCCAACCATCTCATCCTCTGTCATCCCCTTCTCCTCCCACCTTCAATCTTTCCCAGCATCAGGGTCTTTTTTAATGAGTCAGTTCTTCACATCAGGTGACCAAAGTATTGGAGTTCCAACTTCACCATCAGTCCTTCCAATGAATATTCAGGACTGATTTCCTTTAGGATTGACTGGTTTGATCTCCTTGCAGTCCAAGGTACTCTCAAGAGTCTTCTCCAACACCACAGTTCAAAAGCATCAGTTCTTTAGACTCCAATTAAAATAAATAAATTTATAAAAACAAAACAAAAGCATCAGTTCTTCAGCCCTCAGCCTTCCTTATGGGCCAACTCTCACATGCATACATGACTACTGGAAAAACCATACCTTTGACTCTATGGACCTTTGTCAGCGAAGTAACATCTCTGCTTTTTAATATGCTATCTAGGTTTGTCATAGCTTTTCTTCCAAGGAGGAAGCATATTTTATTTTCTTGGTTGCAGTCTCCATCTACAGTGATTTTGGAGCCCAATAAAATAGATGATGATAGGTAGAAAATAGAAATGTAGATGGTAGGTAGATAGATATATTAGATTCCTTAGATAGATATGAAGGTAGAGAGGTAGAAAGTAGATAGAGAGATGACAGACACTGTTTGTAAAACAATCAGGTATTATCTATGTATCTTTTCCTCTCAGCTCTGCTATAAGTCAGTGTGTGTCCTTGGGTTTATCATTTTGCTTTCTTGAGATTCCAGAGACATACTCCATAAATTAAGGGTCATGAAACCATTCTTCTCTCTGTTCCCTCCTTGTGCCCATGTTCTAAAATTCTCCAACAGTTATAATCACATCCGCCTCCTCCCTCTGCATCTTCACTTTGAGAATCAAAGGAAAGACTGTCCATGGACATTCAGACACACTTGGGTTTTTTTGTGAATTAATAGAGAGTGGGGATTGGAAGCTTGAAGGTGTTCATGAAACATAAAGTGTTTAAATTATTATCATATTTTCTGGGAAAGAAGTGCTTTAACTTAATCTACAAAGAATTTTCCAGCAGGGCTATTTCTAATAAGAAAACCACTCGACCAGAACACGTTCTTCTTGAAAATGAATGCCAATCACTGAACTTACTCACAGCACTTCCTCTGCTCTGCTTCTGTTAAACCAGACTTACGGGAGATCTAATTATGTGTCAAATAATGAAGGATTAGTCACTTAGAGGTTACTTAATCCGCATGCATGATCACACAGAGATGACAAGTGTCTCCACAGAGAGGAAGAGGGGCATCTGCCAGGAGTCCCCTGTGCTGCTCCACAGGCGGCTGCCCTGGGGCCTCCGCTCCACTGTGTTTGCTCCCAACACTTCTGGCTAGACTTGAACCCCCTTAATTTGTTCCTGTCACGAGTTTATTCTATTCCTAACCCAAATGCCTGTTTATGCCATTTCTCTGGCATTTGCATCCCCTAACAGGCTACTGTCCTAACTTAGGCTTTTTATGTGACCAGATCTGCTTGGTAGGAAAAGCTACATCACACATTAGCTGATTGACATTTTCTTAATCTACCCGTCTGCTTACAGTGCTTTTGGCAATCAATTGCACAAAGAAGTACACATATGGGCCCCATTTCAAGTTAAATGTCCAAAATTCTTACCTCTCAAAAAAAATATCAGATGCACAGAACTGCAGAAAATTCTTAAATGTTTCTCACAACTTAGCTACATCGTGTGATTGGAAATCACTAAAAACACTTCAGTGATCCAGAAAATCTTCCCATCTCTACTAACTGATGTTTAAGTTCTGTGACATCTAAGGTATTTCTTTATCTTTCCTTCCTTTGTGTAGTATTGATTCAGTGAGTATTGATCAAAAGCCTTCAGTGTGCCAAGGACGACTGGGAATTATCAAAAGAGGCAAAGACCCCAGTCTTAAGAAGCTTGTGTTTTAGTGGGGAGATTCAGACAGGAGAAAGCTAGTAAATTGGTGCATTTCCCAGCATGTTAGCTGATGAAGAATACAGCAGGGGAGGGGATGGTGGGTCAGTTAAGATGTGCCACAGCTCAGTCAGAGCAAATTCCACTAAGAAGATGAGCCTCAGCTGGTTAATGTATAGCCCTTTCTCTGTTTCAGTTTGGTCAGAAGCAGGTAACCTCTCATGATGGTCTGGCCTCACCTCTGCTCTCACTGAAGAATCCCCTCATGTCCAGCTGTATCCTCCACACGGTTCCAGCCACTGTGGTCTGCCTCATGGCCCTGGGCTGCCGGAAGGGTCTGCCTGCTGTGGCCGTAAGCCCCTCCACCTGTCAGGCTCCCCTGTGTGCTTCTCAGCCAGCAGTCAGGGTTCTCCATCAGGAGCGGGTGAGACACTTGGGATCCTTCAGGGGACTCCCAGATGGAGATAATGCACAGAGGTGTCTTCAGGGCCCCCTGCCCTGTCCTGTGTCACTGAGTTCATTTGCAGATTCCAAAAAACAATAAGAGCAAAAGACAGGGTACTCAGTATTCCCGCAAAGTTCAAAAAGCATGTTTCCTTCAGGCCTCCCAAAGGAAGCATGAGATAAACTGGGTCATCACGTGTCTCTCCCACCTCTCTTTCCTCTGTGTCCTCATGACCCTCAGGGACCAGAGGACCTTGCACTGGCGAGCCCTCTTTCCTTCCTGTTTGAAATGTCTTCTTAGGTCAGCTTGGCTGTGTCTGCTCTTTCCTTATATGATAAAGAGGCAGGAATGAAACAAATGTACAAAATACTCTCATTTGAAAAGACCCTTCAGCATCTCCCAGAGTTTGCTCAAACCCATGTCCATTGAGTCGGTGATGCCATCCAAACATCTCATCCCCTGTCGCCCCATTCTCATTCTGCCCTGAATCTTTCCCAGCATCAGGGTCTTTTCAAATGAGTCGGCTCTTCACATCAGGTGGCCAAAGTATTGGAGCTTCATGGACGGATGACACTGGAGAGTTCTGACAAAATGCGGTCCCCTGGAGGAGGGAATGGCAAACCACTGCAGGATTCTTGCTGCAAGAACCCCATGAACATGAAGAGTATGAAAAATCAGCCATGTTCCAATTTAAAAACAAAGGACACTTATAAGGGAAACCTGTGCTTGCTTCCCAGGGAACCAGGGAGGAAGGATACACAGACCCAGCCACGGCCACTCAGGACGCGATGGTAACTAGGACTAGCGCTGGGGGGCAGCTGTGGGGGCTTTGTCGGGCAGCCTGGGGCTGCGGTGCTACCGGGCGGCCCCGCGGCATTTCAGGTGCTGTGGGAGGCCTGCCAGCAGAGGACAGGGGAGCACAAGACGCTTCTGCAATTGATGCTGTGTAACAAGAGCTACCAGCAGCTGTGCCTGGGTAATATCCTCCTTCTTTATAGCTCCTCTCCGATTATGCAGTAAGAAGCAAGTAGGTAATTCGGGGGAAGGGGGTGTTACAAGTAGAGGAAAGCCAGTTCTCTCAAGGCATCTATTTTAGATTATGTTTGTACAGACATGCCTCATCCATTAACACTGCTAAGGAAGGAAGTTTCTGTAGAATTTTATTTTTCCAGTAACTGAATTATAGCAGTTCCTGGGGTTGCAAAGAGTCAGACACAACTTGGCGACTGAACAACAACAACCTTTCAATACTAAACCTTTAAAAGCCATCTCTGGTTTTGGTGAAGAACTTACATGTATCAGCCATGTTCCGTTCAGTGCATCACGTGTTGTCTTAAACAGAATATGCTGAACATAGGTTAATAAGTCTGGAAGGAACCAAGGTCATTGTTACTGAAGCTGTGATTCACACAAAGCTGCCGTATTGGTTTTAAAGGTGCTTTCTTTGGCTTTCCCCAAACTGCTGGATACTTTTCTATTTCTCTTGTTTTTTAATTGTTTTTTTTTTTTTTTTTTTGGCTGCACCACGTGGCATGAGGGATCTTACTTCCCTGACCAGGGATCAAACCTGCATCCCATGGAGTGGAGGCTGGAGTCCTAGCCACTGGACCACCAGGGAAGTCCCTGTTTCTCTTATTTTTTTACAATATTTTTTTTCTACTATCCATAACACACAGAAGTCTATAATAATTTAAAAGGTGTCCCACTCCAACCCAAAACTTATTTGCACATACCTACACTTTATTTGCCTTCCTATGTATAAGCAGTCAAATCAATACCTACATTTAAAACTTATAGTATTCATAATAATCTCATTTGAATCAATTTGTTAAAGTTTTCCAGGAATTTCAAAATATTTCTGGGCAAGACATAGTAGATGCCATTAATGAATGTTACGATGGATACTTTCGAGAGCTGCTAGTAGCAACTGGTGAGTAATAATTTACTTGATATATCAAGTGTCAATTAGCTCTGACTGAGATAAAGATGTGTTCAATTGAATTAAAGTGACTGAGTTAGTTTCCCTTGATTTTAATTATTTAGACAAGACATTTCTCTACATTCTCTGTAGACAAAAAATACATCAGCTCCTAATACAATGGCAAGCTGATGTTTTTCATGAACCTATACTCTTCCTAAGAGCTGTCAGTGTTCATGGTAGGAAGCCTTGACTTCTCAGGTCATTGGGATCTCACATCTTTAAATTCATTGCATACATGCTAATTTCCTTCCCTTGTAAAGAGGTTATGGTTTTACCACTATTTGAAATGTTGACATTGTAATATAGTGTACAATGAGGGATCCCACAGAGAACTCACAAAATATCAGTTTTCCAGGATTATAAGTGGAAAAAAAAAAAGTATTCTCGTTTCCCAAATTTTGAAAAAAAAAAAAAAATGTATTGTTACTCTCAAACTTTCTTCTTTTCTCTCTGTTTTTTCCCAGTTCTCTGTATTCGAGACAAACCAGCCTATTTTGCTTACAGATTGTATAGTGCAATCCATGTAAGTATGACCCACATATTTTTAATGTTTCTCCAGAAGTCATGTATACTTTCTCAAAGGACTAGTTTTACTTCAATCATTTAAGTATTTATTCCCATTTTTGAATTTGTATGCAAATATATTACCTTCAAAGTAGATATGCTCACGTGAAAAGATATATTACACACCAAAATGAGACCCATCAAGTGAAAATAATGCTCTGCTTTCTATATCAAATGGAGGGGCCTAAGAAGTATTTCTTAGCGCCTTTCCCCCCAGGAGGTGTGCTTCAGCATTTTTTTAGCATCTGAAGAAACTGAAAAGCCAAATGCTGTCACAGCTTCCAAAGAAACCTCCCCCCACCCCGCCCCACCCCAGCCACCACCCCCCACCCCCACCCCACCACCTCATACTCAGGCAATTACACAGCATATGGAGTCAAGCAGAAAATGTCAAAGCACTACAAATTTTTCAACATAGTGGTTTTTTAAAACCACTTAAAAGGCAACAGCCAGACAATAAACTCTAAAGCTGTATTTGTAATTATGTACAAATGTTTTTACTTTCAGGTGATAGTCAATTGCACATCCTTTGGTGCATTCATGTTCAAAGAAACAAAGGCTCACAGGCCTGAGACAATGCACATTGCATCCACAACATGCATGAGACACTGAGAAACTGATAAGGTCTGATGCAGATCATTATACACATCACAGCCCTGAAATCTCAGTGAAAATCATTTTAAAAATTCAGTCAGTTCAGTTCAGTTCAGTTCAGTCCCTCAGTCGTGTCCAACTCTTTGTGACCCCATGAATCACAGCACGCCAGGCCTCCCTGTCCATCACCAACTCCCAGAGTTCACTCAGACTTGTAATTTTAATAGAGTGTTTTATCCTCCAAGTGATTTTTAGAGACCAGCTTCTTAGAGGTAGCCAGAAAGTGTGGATAACATGCTAATCATCAAGAATAATTTATTTACTTATACTTATGTACAGTAATTTTTATTATGTACAAGAACCTCTGTATCCTCGGAACATAGGAGGAAGATTGACGCTCACAGTCCCCTGCTTCTTTGTTATTCTATTTCCAAGAAGAAAACCTGATTGGATTAAATATCTGTCTAAAAGTGTCATGGGCAAGGCTATTGAGTGACTTGAGAAAGGAATGGCTGTCTGCTGTCACCCTGTTTGTTTAACCTATATGCTGAGTACATCATGAGAAATGCCAGGCTGGATGAGTTACAAGCTGGAATCAAGACAGGCAGGAGAAACATCAACAACCTCAGATAGGCAGATGATACCACTATGATAGGAGAAAGTGAAGCAGAGCTAAACAGCCTCTTGATGAAGGTGAAGGAAGAGAGTGAAAGAGCCAGCTTAAGATGAAGTATTAAAAAAAAACCCTAGATCATGGCATCCGGCCCCATTACTGCATGGGAAAAGGTGGAAGTAGTGACAGATTTCCTCTTCTTGGGCTCTAAAATCACTGCGGATGGTGACTGCAGCCATGAAATCAGATGATTGCTTCTTGGCAGGAAAGCTATGACAAACCTAGAAAAGCAGAGATATTACTTTGCCAACGAAGGTCCACATAGTCAAGGCTACAGTCTTCCCAGTGGTCACATATGGTTGTGAGAGCTGAATCATAAGGCAGAACGCCAAAGAATTGATGCCTTCAAACTGAGGTGCTAGAGAAGAGTCATGAAAGTCCCTTGGACAGCAAGGAGATCAAACCAGTCAATCTTAAGAGAAATCAACCCTAATACTCTTTGGAAGGACTGATGGTGAAGCTCCAGTATTTTGGTAATCTGATGCAAACCAGATGACTGACTCATTGGAAAAGACCCTGATGCTGGGAAAGATTGAAGGCAGAAGAAGAGGGCGTCAGAGGATGAGATGGCTGGATGGCATCACTGACTCAATGGACATGAACTTGGGCAAGTTCCAGGAGATAATGAGGGACAGGGAGGTCTGGCATGCTACAGTCCATGGGATCGCAAAGAGTCAGAAACAAATGGGCAACTGAACAATGGGTGACTGGATTTACTCTGTGACTCAGCAGTAAAGAATCCGCCTGCCATGCTGGAGCCAAAGGAGATGCAGATTCAATCCCTGGGTCGGGAAGATCCCCTGGAGGAGGGCAGGGCAATCCACTCCAGTATTCTTGCTGGGAAAATCCCAGGGACAGAGAAGCCTGATGGGCTCCAGTCCATAGACTTGCCAGGAGTCGGATAAGACTAAAGGGCTTAGCATGTACATTGGATAACTTCAAGTCATCTTTCTCCAACAAGAGTAAAGCTTTGCTGGTGAATGACCTTGGGAAAATAATCACATTACTGATTCCAATTATGCCCCAAGTGAGAGCCCCCTAATAATAAAAACTACTTTGCTGAGGTGTGTCAGTGCAAAAAGGAAGGTGTGTGTACTCAGTGTCGCGGGTTATGGAGGAGAGTCCTGTGTTCCAGCAGTCAGAGATCTCATGCACAGGACCACATCAAGTCAGGGCCCTCCAGTGTCAAGTTCAGGGGAAAGCTGTTTTCACCAGCCCTCACCAAGGAAAGCATCTCTGATTTTCTCCAATGCACTCTAATTATACAACTTAAATACAGAAACTCGGTTAATCATTCATTTTCATCACTTTAGCTTATGGCAGTTTGCTAGTAGTGCATGTGCATGCATGCCTGCTCAGTTGCGTCCGACTTTTTCAACCCCATGGACTGCAGCTCCCCAGGCTCCTCTGTCCATGGGATTGTCCAAGCAAGACTACTAGAGTGGGTTACCATGCCCTCCTCCAGGGGATTTTCCTAACCCAGCGATCAAACCCATGGTTCCTGAATTGGCAGACAGATTACTGAAAAAAATAAAAGTTGCTCAGTCATGTCCAACTCTTTGTGACCCCATGGACTATACAGTTCATGGAATTCTCCAGGCCAGAATACTGGAGTGGGTAGCTGCTCCCTTCTCCAGGTGATCTTCCCAACCAAGGGATCAAACCCAGGTCTACTGCATTGCAGGTGGCTTCGTTACCAGCTGAGCCATCAGGGAAACCCAAGAATACTGGAGCCTATACATAAAACTGGATCTTCCCTGTAGCTCAGACGTAAAGGATCCGCCTGCAATGCAGGAGACCTGGGTTCGACCCCTGGGTCGGAGAGATCCTCTGGAGAAGGGAATGGCGATCCACTCCAGTATCTTGCCTGGAGAATCCCATGGAAAGAGGAGCCTGGTGGGCCACAGTCCATGGGGTCACAAAGAGTCGGACACGACTGAGTGACTAACACTACTGCTACTATACATAAAACATTCATACCTCAAAAATTAGCTGATCCTTCCTGGCCACTAGGTGTCACCATCACTGCATTTGAACAGGCAATTTGAACTTGCTTTGTGCAGAGGTATTCTTTCTGAAGCTAATACACAGAAATTAATTTTTGTGCATTTTTCAATACTGGAGGTTAAATCAGCAAGTATTTCGAATACCTTGAATTCTTATGTGCACAGTTTACTACAATAAGCAGATGTTAAAATAAAAACCTAATCGTTTTTCTTTCTGACTTACTTCAGAAAGAAAAACACCAATACAGTATACTAACGCATATATATGGAATTTTAAAAGATGGTAACGATGACCCTATACACGAGACAGCAAAAGAGACACGGATGTAAAGAACAATCTTTTGGACTCTGTGGGAGAAGGCAAGGGTGGGATGATTTGAGAGAATAGCATTGAAACATGTATATTATCATATGTGAAACAGATCACCAGTCCAGGTTCGATGCATGAGGCAGGGTGCTCAGGGCTGGTGCACTGGGATGACTCTGAGAGATGGGATGGGGAGGGAGGTAGAAGGGGGTTCAGGATGGGGAACACATGTACACCCATGGCTGATTCATGTCAATGTATGGCAAAACCAATACAATATTATAAAGTAATTAGCCTCCAATTGTTCATCAACCAGAGCTGGGACCACCTCCCAACCCAGGAAGAATGTTTACATAGAGAGAGCAAATGATCACATCTGCATCCTAAAATGCAGCACCTGGGAGATGATGAGGAGGCTGGCCAGGTTTAAAGGGAGAATTATAGAGTCACAGATGTAGAAAACAGACTCATGGTTACCAGCGGGTAAGAGGAGAGAGGGATCAATATAGGAATTTGAGATCAACATATACACACTATATAAAATCTGGAGAAGGAAATGGCAACCCACTCTAGTGTTCTTGCCTGGAGAATTTCAGGGACAGGGGAGCCTGGTGGGCTGCTGTCTATGGGGTCGCACAGAGTTGGACACGACTGAAGTGACTTAGCAGCAGCAGCATATATAAAATCGGAGAAGGCAGTGGCACCCCACTCCAGTACTCTTGCCTGGAAAATCCCATGGATGGAGGAGCCTGGTGGGCTACAGTCCATGGGGTTGCTGAGAGTCGGACACGACTGAGCGACTTCACTTTCACTTTTCACTTTCATGCATTGGAGAAGGAAATGGCAACCCACTCCAGTGTTCTTGCCTGGAGAATCCCAGGGCTGGGGGAGCCTGGTGGCTACAGTCCATGAGGCCACAGAGTCAGATATGGCTGGATGACTTGGGTTTCAGTATAACTGGTTCACTTTGCTGTACACCTGAAAATAACCTTGTAAATCACCTATACTCCAATAAAAATTAATTTTAAAAATAAATAAAAGGGAAGATTATTGTAGAACCTGGTGAAATGAAAAGGGCCAGCCTCAAGGCTGTGACCCTGGAAATAGAGATGACAGGGCATTGGAAAAGCAGAGGAGATGGACCGCTTCACTGTGTGTGCGCCATGGCCGGGGTTGGTCACAGAGCTGAGGCGGAGTCTGAGTCAGTGCTCATGGGTGCCGGCACCACGGTCTGAGGAATACAGGCCATGGTCACAGAAAAGGGCTGGGTCCATTTCAGACAGACTGTCTTTAAGGTGCTGCTTCCTCATGGTGGTCACCCCCACTTGGCTGTGTCTCTTAGGACTTCGGCTTCCATAATAAAACCGTGATTAGGATTCTAATCGCCAGAAGTGAAATCGACCTGATGACCATAAGGAAGCGATACAAAGAGCGATATGGGAAGTCCCTTTTCCACGACATCAAGGTAAGTCTCCTAATCGTCATCCACCTGCACCCATAGTTCATCCTTTTTGAAACTGAAACCAGAGCCTAACTTTAAATAACTTCATGGTGGAATCTAAAAGTTCAATCAAGGGGTCGTCTACATCAGTGGGTCAGGCACCCTGAGAGCATCAATAGGTAAGAAAACCCCTTCACCTCACTTACTCCTCTTTGATGTGTTTTAAGCAAAAGTCAGTGGTCTGGTCATGAGCGCTATTCATCCCCTGATCACCAGCACCAGAAGACTGCATTCTGCAACAAGAGCACGTTAATTGAAGAGCGCCTTCTGAGATCAACCGCCTGTGTGCTGCCAGAGGGGAGGGCAGCCTGTCAGGTCCCCGCACATGCTGGGGCCATAACGTTCTGTGCACCCGCACCCATGAGCCCTGGAGGGTGCTGATGTGATGACTCTGAAGTCTGCAGCCTGGGGTCTTCCCTCTAACACATGTAGACTGTACTCTGGATCCTGATAAAGCCCAGCCAAGAACTGTCAGCATATGGAGGCCCATCTATGTAACTTGGGGACACAGTGGAAAATGAAAATGTTTGACCCATGGTTCAAAAAAGTATAAAGAACTCCAAGATGGCACCCAAGCACAGGGGCCTGTAATGTATCTGAAGGTATATTTTGAGCACAGCTGTGTCCTCTGGGCTTCCCAGGCAGCTCAGTGGGAAAGAATCCACCTGCCAACCAGGAGACCTGGGTTCCATCCCTGAGCTGGGAAGATTCCCTTGGAGAACAGAATGGCAATCCACTCCAGTATTCCTGCCTGGGAAATCCCATGAACAGAGGAGCCTTGCGGGCTACAGTCCATGGGGTTGGAAAGAGTCAGACACGACTGAGCCACTGAACAAGCCCTGTTGTCTTATCCACATTGTTTCTTGAGAATTTCCATTGCATAAAATAGCTTTTTAGTTCCCTGAAAGATCCAGGTGAAACTTGACAACCAGAGGACCAAGAGACCATATAACCCAGGAGGCCTCATAGGCCTCAGGAAGTTGAGATGGTTTCAGAGGAAGGATTATTGGAGCACTTAAGACACATCTTCCTCCTTTGTCTCTGATAAGACTCTTCTCGCATCCACCTTCAAAGCCCTAAACCTTTAGTGAAGATGAACATTTCTCACTGAGAAATGCATAACTCATTTTCTCGGTGAATAAACTAGCTCAATACTATACAGCAGTTAACCATGGCCACCTCAAAATCTACTAATATTCACAAATAATTAATGCAACCTTATGCATTTAAAGCAGTGAATTATAAGTAATGGCTGTGTAAGAGAACACGAACATGAGAGTTGCCTTTTAACAAAGATAAGTTTTATAATACTTTTATTACTATCATTTTTGAAAATAATGTAGAAACTATAGAAGATGATAAAAGGATTTAAATTGCCCTAATATGGCACTGGAGAAGACTCTTAAGAGGCCCTTGGACTGCAAGGAAACCAAACCAGTCCATCCTAAAGGAAATCAGTCCTGAATTTTCATTGGAAGGACTGATGCTGAAACTGAAGCTCCAATACTTTGGCCACCTGATGTGAAGAACTAACTCATTGGAAAAAACCCTGATGCTGGGAAAGATTGAAGGGAGGAGGAGAGGACAACAGAGGATGAGATGGCTGGATGGCATCACTGACTCAATGGACATGAGTTTGAACAAACTCTTGAGAGATGGTGAAGGACAGGGAAGCCTGGTGTGCTGCAGTTCATAGGGTTGCAAAGAGTTGGACACGACTGGGTGACTGAGCAACAACAACAAATTATTCACCACAGATAACCAACAGTAAAATTTTGTTGTATGTGTTTTCTTTTTAAAACTATATGTAAACATCAAAGTTTTACTACTTAAAGAACTATTTCTTTAAATCATGGATCCCATTGTATAAGTTGTAAAGAGCATAAATTGCCCTATATTATTATATATTATCTTTTACTTTTTCATTATTGTACACAATATAATGACATATGTTTTGGAGCACAAATCTTGGGCTCATCAACAATTGATCATTATTTCCTTAGGATAGACCTTTTGAAGTAGAATGACTGCATTAATGAGTATAAATATCTTTAAACCATTTGAGACACATTGTCCAGTGTGCCCTCTAGACTCTACACTAATTTGTAACAACATTAACACCTCTTTATCTAAGGGTGAGGAGAAGAATTAATTCTACTGCTAAGCATTCTTCTTTATAAAAACATATTCAGGCCCACAGGCAACAATGAAGACCAAGCACAGCCAAAACTAAATAAATAAAAACCATTAGGGTTCCATCAGCTTTATATAAACCCCATTCTATTGACTGTGACCATGTCATTACTTTTCAATAACCTCCACCGGGAAGAGTCCCCAGGACATGTTACATCAGGATGGAAACATAAACAATTTTTGAGGTGCTAATGGCCCATGGTGTCTCACTGTATAGTTCAGAGGAATTATGCTTCTTTTTATGACATTGCGTTTCAAATACCTTATATTTGCTCCTTTTCAGAATTTCACATCAGGGCACTATGAGAAGGCTCTGCTGGCCATCTGTGCGGGTGACGCAGATGACTACTGAGTGAAAAGGAGAATCTGGAGTACGCCGTCATCTTCACAGACATGTCACATATAGGTTGTGATTAATTTGCCTTGTTAGGAGCATTATTATGAAATTATAGAATCATAGTTTCTTTTTTCTCTTTAAAAGTATTTTAAGAATAATTAGTATCAATAGGTTCTTCAAGAAAAACTTATTGATGAAAGTATATGGGATTGGATATGCACATATCTAAATCAGCAATTTGTTAAATTGTGTATACTGGAATAATAAAGGAAATCATTGTATTGAAATATATGTTACTGAATGTGAAGGATCAATTCCTACAAGAAGTGGATTGGCTTATGTCTGTCCCAGCAGGAGACCAGGACAATCGGTGGGTGGCCATCCCCTCCCCCATTCAAGACTCTGGGCCAACTAAAGCTAAGTGAACATTGAAAGCCCTTTTAAATGAAAGCAAAGACATAAGGCTCACTTGATAAAGAATCTGCCTGCAATGCATGAAATGCAACAGATGCAGGTTTAATCCCTGGGTCAGGAAGATCCCCTGGAGAAGGGAATGGCAACCCACTCCAGTATTCTTCTCTGGAGAATCCCATGGAGAGAGGAGCCTGGTGGGCTACAGTCCAAGGGGTCACAAAGAGTTGGACACAAATGAAGGGACTAAACCACCACCACAAAGACACAAAACAGCAGAATGCAGCCAGCTCTATGCTTGTCAAGCTGAGATGTGTGAGAGACATAAAAACAGGCATGTGTGTATTTGACAGCCACCCTAGTGACAGCAGCTTATCCAAGGTACTGTTTTCCTTGGCATTGGTGTTGAACCAGCCACTTACCAGCTGCTTCAGAGGAGTCCTTGCTCCTGGTTTCCATTTTCACTGCTCAACAGCAGCATCAAGGTCTCTCTGGAAGCAAGCACATGATTAGTACCATCAGTGAGGCCGATCCCTTTGGTCTCTAAAGATTTGGTAAATTAGGGGAAGCAGAGAAAAGGTACTCACAGAGTCAGATTTGGGGAGAATGGAGCTTGAAGCCACAGTGTAGCAAGAACAGAATCGGGAACAGGGATGGGTGAGCCCACGACAGAGGGCTGCAGTCCCAGGATACACAGTGGCATGGGGTGGGGTGGGGGGTGCGGGCAGTGAGCACACAAACGAGACCCTGGAGGCAACGGGTAAGGATAAAGACAGGCAGGCAGAAACCTAAGTGACATTCACAGGAGTGTGTTCTTCCCCGGGGAGCACACTTCGCAAGCTCACAGCCCAGTCCCGGGAGACTGCCCCTCTGGGCTCAGGGATGTAGCGCACATGCTCAGAACTGGGTTCTGCCTTGGGGGAGGGTGCAGGACATGTAGAAACAGTTCATAATTAGACTTCTGAAACTACTTTCAAGACTTCAACTGATTGTCTTGATGCATATGATGCTATATAATTTTAACCTGGGTTTTATTTCCATTAAAAAAAAAAATCATTAGCATTTCAAGCCAAAGTAGTAATTGTTTGAGACATTTAGCATAGCTGTTATACAGGCCAAAACTCTTATAAGAAAAATATTGTTAGAATTCCCGATGAGAACTTAAAAACTTTCCACCTTATGGGAGAAAATAATAGCAAACAAAACAACTGATAAAGGGTTGATCTCCAAAATATACAAGCAGCTCATACAACTCAATACCAGAAAACAACAATCCAATCAAAAAAATGGGAAATAGACCTAAACAGACATTTCTCCAAAAAAGACATACAGATGACTAACAAACACATGAAAAGATGCTCAACATCATTCATTATTAGAGCAATGCAAATCAAAACCACAATGAGGTATCACCTCACACTGGTCAGAATGGCCCTCATCAAAAAGTCTACAAACAATAAATGCTGGAGAGAGTGTGGAGAAAAGGGAACACTCTTGCACTGTTGGTGGGAATGTAAATTGATACGGCTACTATAGAAGACAGTATGGAGATTCCTTTAAAAACTAGGAATAAAACCACCATGTGACCCAGGAATCACACACCTAGGCATATAGCCTGAGGAAACCAAAACTGAAAAAGACACATGTATCCCACTGTTCACTGCAGCACTGTTTACAATAACCAGGACATGGAAGCAACCTAGATGTCCATCAACAGATGAATGGATAAAGAAGTTGTGGCACATATACTCAATAGAATATTACTCAGCCATAAAAAGGAACACATTTGAGTCAGTTGTGATGAGATGGATGAACCTAGAACCTATCATACAGAGTGAAGTAAGTCAGAAATAGCAAGATAAATATCATATTCTAATGCATATATACAGAATCTAGAAAAATGGTAATGAAGAAATTACTTACAGGGCAGCAATGGAGAAACACACATAGAAAATAGACTTATGGACATGGGGAGAGGGGAGGAGAGGGTGAGATGTATGGAAAGAGTAACATAGAAACTTACATTACCATATGTAAAATTGATAGCCAACGGGAATTCGCTGTGTGGCTCAGGAAACTCAAACAGGGGCTCTGTATCAACCTAGAGGGGTGGGATGGGGAGGAAGATGGAAGGGAGGTTCTCAAGGGAGAGTATATATGGCTGATTCATGTTGAGGTTTGACATAAAACAACAAAATTCTGTAAAGAAATTATCCTTCAATAAAAAAATTAATTAAAAAAAAACTCCTTGAAAAAAAACTTTTCACCTTCCAATTCCAGTTCAGTCACTCAGTCATGTCTGACTCTTTGTGACCCCATGAACCACAGCATGCCAGGCCTCCCTGTCCATCATCAACTCCCAGAGTCCACCCAAACCCATGTACATCGAGTCAGTGATGCCACCCAACCATCTCATCCTCTGTCATCCCCTTCTCCTCCTGCCCCCAACCCCTCCCAGCATCAGGGTTTTTTCCAATGAGTCAGCTCTTCGCATCAGGTGGCCAAAGTATTGGAGCTTCAGCTTCAACAACAGTCCTTCCAATGAACACCCAGGACTGATCTCCTTTAGGATGGACTGGTTGGATCTCCTTGCAATCCAAGGGACTCTCAAGAGTCTCCTCCAACACCAGTTTAAAAGCATCAATTCTTTGGTGCTCAGCTTTCTTTATAGTCCAACTCTCACATCCATACATGACTACTAGAAAACCATAGCCTTGACTAGATGGATCTTTGTTGACAAAATAATGTCCCTGCTTTTTAATATGCTGTCCAGGTTGGTCATAACTTTCCTTCCAAGGAGCAAGTGTCTTTAAATTTCATGGCTGCAATCACCATCTGCAGTGATTTTGGAGCCTCCAAAATAAGGTCAGCCACTGTTTCCATTGTTTCCCCATCTATTTGCCATGAAGTGATGGGACTGGATGCCATGATCTTAGTTTTCTGAATGTTGAGTTTTAAGCCAACTTTTTCACTCTCCTCTTTCACTTTCATCAAGAGGCTCTTTAGTTCCTCTTCACTTTCTGCCATAAGGGTGGTGTCATCTGCATATCTGAGGTTATTGATATTTCTCCCGGCAATCTTGATTCCAGCTTGTGCTTCATCCAGCCCAGCATTTCACATGATGTACTCTGCATACAAGTTAAATAACCAGGGTGACAGTATACAGCCTTGATGTACTCCTTTTCCTATTTGGAACCAGTCTGTTGTTCCATGTCCAGTTCTAACTGTTGCTTCTTGACCTGCATTTCTTGACAGATTTCTCAAGAGGCAGGTCAGGTGGTGGTATTCTCATCTCTTTCAGAATTTTCCACAGTTTATTGTGATCCACATAGCCAAAGGCTTTGGCATAGTCAATAAAGCAGAAATAGATCTTTTTCACCTTAAGACATCTTTATATACATTGTTCAAGGAATTGTGAAACTTACACTTTAGCTAAGTAATATCTTTCGTGTCTTTGGCATAGTGTGGGAAAAAAAAACCTCTGGACTTAGGGAAGCAGATTTTACCGCAGTAAGTGGAGGAGGCGAACACAAAGGGAAGACGCTGACCATGGGTGTGCAGGGTCTCAAAGGTCAGCAGGAAACAGCTTCAATTCACAGGGTCAGTACCCGAGGCTGGAGAGGATCAGTGTGGGAGTGGGGGACGTGGTGTGATGGCACCGTTGACCTCACAGTGACCCTCACAGGGACTGGGTGGGGACAGATCTGGGGTCCCCTCCAGGCAGCTTTTAGGAGGAGCCTGAAGGTGGGTTATATAGTTCAGAGACCTGTGGGGTGGACAGGAGAAGACTAATATCTGTAGCAAATGTTTGTCTGGTTGGTCAGCAGGGGAAATCAGTCCAGCTCATCCTACATGAGACAAAGCAGAAGACTCTCGAGGGCATGTTGAGGATGGTCGTGGGTAAGGAGGAGTCACTACAAGCCCCATCTTAGCCATGTGGGAAGGGGTGGTGACCGCATCCTGACATGCAAGGGGGCACCTGGGCCACCTGAGTTTCCGAGGTGCCCAGGGCTCAGGAAAACTGGACACAGTCAGGGCCTTTCTTTTCTCCCAAGTTTTCTGTCGAAAGTGTCACCTAGTTGTTTAAATGCCAGCACAACACGGCTGTCCTCGTCTTTGCATAACTCACTCACTGAGGTCCTGTGCTAGAGGGAGCATTACCATTACAGCCATGGCTGCTTGTGTGTACCGACCTCCAGTGGTCACAAGAACCCCAAACGCAGGGAGGGGTATCTACCCCATGGCCCGAGTGACCAGTGCGAGGCCTCCAATTAACTGAAACCTATCACCCATGTTTAACCTACAGAAAAGAGCCAGCAGCGTGAAAGGAATGTGCTTTGTTTGGGTGTGTTCTTAGTCTACAGCTGAGGAAAAGATAAATTAGCACTGAATTGCTGGCATTTCCAGAGACAAAATAAAACTTTAATGGACTGAATCAGAAAAGAGGCTAGTCGTTTGGCTAAAAAAAAAAAATGACTTTTAGTGCTCTTATATTGTAGAACATTATTATGAACAAAGTTGTCATTGTACATGTTAAAACAGTGCCAAACTGGGATGTCTCAGAAGATGGAACAGAGGCAGAATGAGGGCCTGTCCCTGCAGAGAAACATCAGAAACACAAGCAAAAGTTGACGGAATTAACTGAGAAGTGTGGGAAATTAGCTGGGATTTAACTCAGAGTCAAGAACACAGTGGGGAAAGCAGGAAACCACTGAGATATTTTTACTCACCATCTCCCTGCCCTCCAACCAGCTTAGCATCAGACTTGAAGACAGAGCCTGCGTCCTGCTGTGGGATACTGGCACCTGGCTCCCAAATATGTCTGTCCTAATCCAGCGGGTTTTGAAATGAAAAGGTCAGTTTTCATTCCAATCCCAAAGAAAGGCAATGCCAAAGAATGCTCAAACTACTGTACAACTGCACTCATTTCACACCCTAGTAAAGTAATGCTCAAAATTCTCCAAGCCAGTCTTCAGTAATATATGCACCGTGAATTTCCAGATGTTCAAGCTGGCTTTAGAAAAGGCAGAGGAATCAGAGATCAAATTGCCAACATCCACTGGATCATCAAAAAAGCAAGAGAGTTCCAGAAAATCATCTATTTCTGCGTTATTGACTATGCCAAAGCCTTTGACTATGTGGATCACAATCAACTATGGAAAATTGTAAAAGAGGTGGGAATACCAGACCACCTGACCTGCCTCTTGAGAAATATGTATGCAGGTCAGGAAGCAACAGATAGAACTGGACATGGAACAACAGACTGGTTCCAAATAGGAAAAGGAGTACATCAAGGCTGTATACTGTCACCTTGCTTATTTAACTTATATGCAGAGAACATCATGTGAAATGCTGGGCTGGATGAAGCACAAGATTGCCGGGAGAAATATCAATAACCTCAGATACGCAGATGACACCACCCTTATGGCAGAAAGTAAAGAAAAACTAAAGAGTCTCTTGATGAAAGTGAAAGAGGAGAGTGAAAAAGTTGGCTTAAAGCTCAACATTCAGAAAACTAAGATCATGGCATCTGGTCCCATCACTTCATGGGAAATAGATGGGGAAACAATGGAAACAGTGGCTGACCTTATTTTAGGGGCTCCAAAATCACTGTAGATGGTGATTGCAGCCATGAAATTAAAAGATACTCTTTGGAAGGAAAGTTATGACCAGCCTAGACAGCATATTAAAAAGCAGAGACATTACTTTGCCAACAAAGGTCCGTCTAGTCAAGGCTATGGTTTTTCCTGTGGTCATGTATGGATGTGAGAGTTAGACTGTGAAGAAAGCTGAGTGCCAAAGAATTGATGCTTTTGAACTGTGGTGTTGGAGAAGACTCTTGAGAGTCTCCTTGACTGCAAGGAGATCCAACCAGTCCATTCTGAAGGAGATCAGTCCTGGGTGTTCATTGGAAGGACTGATGTTGAAGCTGAAGCTCCAATACTTTGGCCACCTGATGTGAAGAGCTGACTCATTTGAAAAGACCCTGATGCTGGGAAAGATTGAGGGCAGGAGGAGAAGGGGACAACAGAGGATGAGATGGTTGGATGGCATCACCGACTCAATGGACATGGGTTTGGATGGACTCCAGGAGTTAGTGATGGACAGGGAGGCCTGGCATGCTGTAGTCCATGGGGTCGCAAAGAGTCAGACATGACTGAGCGACTGAACTGACTGATGACTGTATATTTGTATGGCGTGTGGTGTCTATGTGGTGTGTATGAGCATGTGGGTTGTATGTGTGTATGCTCTGTGTGTGTGGTATGATGGTGTGCCTATGGTGTGTGGGGGGTGTGCACGCACAAGCACAGTTTAATGAGTAGGAGTGTGGAAAAGGCATTTCTGCTTGCCTTTGATGTTGGTTGGAACACACAACTTGTGAAATAAACCTTTCACCAGCAAGCTCACTAAAACAAACTTGGAGGGTTCGTGGTAGTGTAAATGGGAGACAAGCCCAGAATATCCAATGGAACACACTCTTGATCCGGGACTCCCTGGAAACAAGTTCCAACAAGCTAACCTCTGTCTCTAGATCTCAGAAATATCCAACAAATAAGTCATTAACAAAGCAAATTTCGGTACAGTAGAGGTAAAAACTAACATTTAGATTTGGTAAAAATAGTATAAATCTTACTACCTCTGTGACCAAGAATTGTAAAGAATATATAAAATAAAATTTCAACACACACTTGATATTTGGTTGCTTGAAGGACATGAGTGAACATTGGAGAACTGACAATGCCTACACAGATGTAGATCAAAGTATGAGGTTAGACATGGGGCAGACTCTGTACTGTCTTCAGATGCAACACCCATGGGACCGTTAGATGCTATTATTATAAAACATGGTGGCTCACATACGTATGTACCATGTATAAGGTATGATGAATTTCTACTCTTTAAATTAGGCATTCCATATTGCTCTTAAATTTATTAAAATGTATCATATTTATTATAATAAATTATTATTAAATTATATTTATTGAATATATTATTAAAATACATTATAAATATTACATAATGTTTTGTATTATATGTATGTAAACATAAGGTATAAAAATATAGAACCAAGAATTATAAACATTTCAGTATCATGTACATTTTTAAGCCATTAATTATTTCTTTGAAATTTGACTTTTAACATATTTCAGACAAGATATATTTACAGAAAAAATAATGTCTCTTGTCTAATATATGTAGAGCCCAGGAGTAATTACAGCAGTAAAGTCAAGGGCTAAATTTTCCATATGTTTGGAAGCATGGAGGTTACAAGATTGCTTTTGTGAGGAATAAGGGTTCTGTGGAGTAGAATCAAACATCACAGTGAGGCACACTGTCATTTTATTCCCTGCAGCCTATGGAGCTCAGGCAATATCACACAATAGAGGGGAATGGTTCTATTTATTGAGTTGAGTTAGATCCTCTAAAACATGTATTAATACCTTGGCATTGGCATCTTCCTTGTCATCTGCCTTGGCAACTAACAGCATGCATCTGAGAACCAAGGAAAGACTTAGAGGAAACTGGTCATTCAGTTCAGGCACATTTGATCTCAGAAGCTGTTCTGTCTTGGGTAATGGGATGTTGTAGAAGAACACACTTCCTGTGAGGTCCTCCCCACGTCTGCCTGCATGGCTGGACATCTGGAGAGAGGATACACAGCTCGTCAGCAGCCTCATTCCTGTCTCCATCAATGGTCACACCCACCTAGATCGAATCCTGTCTCCATCCATCAATGGTCACACCCACCTAGATCAAATCCTGTCTCCATCAACGTCACACTTACCTAGACTATATGGAGTATTAAACTTTCAAAAATCCTGAAAGCATTCTGTCTTACCATTATTAATTTTAGCAAAATTCAAAGTATTGTCTGATTTCACAAAATCACCATTAAAATGTGTTTACTTCTTCAGTAACGTCTGTGTTAAAAGTCATGACTTTTAAGCAGGAGAAATTTCTGTCTTATTTCCATATATTTCCAGAAACTAGTCTTAACTGAGAACATTTATCATCCTTCATATCATTTTTGTTCAGTTCAATAATATTTATCAAAGCAAGAGTATTCTTAAGAAAATGAATCTATTTAATCAATGACTGGAAAACATCTTTAAAAATAGTCATATGCATCAGATGTCATATATCTAGAATCTATTTTCAGTATTTTATAGCCCCCAAATGCCTTAGAATAAGCATGGTGTATCTCGGCTCACTGAACGGTTGTTGCAGAGTCTCATGTATACAGATGTAACAAAAGGCATAAATACCTGTCGGAAGTTTAAAGCATCCAAAAAAAAAAGAATCTTCCGTAAAAACAACAGATTTGCATGGCATATTAACTCCCAAAGCAAGAGTTGACGTAGCTGTTACCATCTAGGATTGAGGATAAAACAAAACAAAAAACAAACAGAAAAATAAATTTAACATAGAAAACACAGCTGTATGGGAAGGTGTTGAATATTAACTGAATTAGACCCTCTGAAATCATTTGTGTTATATAAAAGTCCAGAGAGTAGCCAATGTAACCAAAACTGCAAACTTTATATTTTCATTTGAAATAGTTATGTCTTACAGTTTCCTTTCTTTTCAATGTTTTCCCTTAATATTACAATTATCTATCACTTTTAGATTACAAAAAAATATGAAACCAAAGCCATTCGGGAAGCATTCGATTTTTGCATAAATAAAAGCAATAGGTTATAAAAGGAGTATTGATTTTACATTAAAAGATTTCTAGGGCTTCCCTGGTGGCTCATTGGTAATGAATCCACCTGCCATTGCAGGAGACACAGGTCCGATCCCTGATCCAGGAAGATCCCACATGCTGTGGAGCAAGTAAGCCTGGGCGCCACAGCTACTGAGCCCACACAGCCTAGAGCCCGTGCTCACAACAGGGGAAGCCCGCATGCTGCAGCTGGGCAGAAACCCGAGCAGCAACAGAGACCCAGCACAGCCAAAAACAAAAATGAAGCAATAAGATTTCCAAGACAAGAAAAGAGTAGGAGGTAAAATCAGTGGCACAGCACGGGTCAGGTCCCATTGAGCATTAAAAGCACTACTCTGAGGAGCTTACACTGTAAGAGAAAGCAGAGTAGCATGAGTTTATTCATATTTCTACTGTTGCTTTGGCTGCTCTGTGAACTACTCATTAAGAAGTGGGTGAGTGGAAGCTGAATGATCTGAAGGTTTTTAGATGATTCTAGATAAGATGTCAGAGAAGGCAATAGCACCCTACTCCAGTACTCTTGCCTGGAAAATCCCATGGACAGAAGAGCCTGGTAGGCTGCAGTCTATGGGGTTGCCCAGAATCGGACATGACTGAACGACTTCACTTTCACTCTTCACTTTCATGCATTGGAGAAGGAAATGGCAACCCATTCCAGTGTTCTTGCCTGGAGAATCCCAGGGACGGGGGAGCCTGGTGGGCTGCCGTCTCAGAGGTCGCACAGAGTCGGACACGACTGAAGTGACTTAGCAGCAGCAGCAGATAAGATGTAATGGCATCAGAAGAGATAAGATATAGGAAAAAGGATATTTCCTGAGGTTTTTGCTTTCCTACCTCTATTTGAAAATACCATTTTGACTCACATTTTTTAGAAGAAACTGAAGCCACCAGTTGGAATCTGCCATACGTCTACCTTGCTCCAGACTTAACGAAGGTCGTTCATACCCTCTCTTGTTTCTCCTCTCGTCACTTGTGGCTTCATTTTCCTCTAAGCACTAGCTTACCTGCACCTGTGTTTGACTGTGTAGTGTTTTATTGATCAACTCTATATTTTCCTGTTCCCATTATGGTTTCTTCTTTATACACTTTGACCTTGTGATATCATGTAAAAATGCTAAGTTAGTATACCTTCCTAATGGTGGTGCCATCCATCCCTGAAGTAATTATTTTACCTTAAAATATATTTTATTTCATACAAGCATCAGCTTATTTTGCTTATTACTGAATCAGCTTTCTTTTGGTTATTATTGCACTTTTCCCTTTCAATTCTTTTCCTCTTATGTTTTAAATGTGTACCATATAATCTTTACCTACTTGGATATTTTGGTAACTAAGTTCAAAATATTGTCCTGTTAATTAGAGTTATACACATCCAGTATATTTAACATAATTGTCCTATTTGATGATATACCTACCAGTTAATACTGTGCCTTTTATTTGTCCAGTGTTTTTAATCATTTTGTCTGCTTTCCTGATTGCTTTTCATTGATTCAGCTGTTTCTACTGCCAGCTGCTTTTCCTCTTGGGTTTGGAAGTTACACTCTCAAATTCTGTTCTTTCAGCGGGCTCTGACAAATGTATGCAATCCATAGTAGTAAAATTCTAAAACTGATCAGTAATTTTACCCTTCCTTTGGGCATTACCTCAAACAACTCCCACTTCTGATACATACACTATTGGGACACATTTTCTCTCTTTTTCATTTGTGGGTTCCAAAGTCCTCCTGTTGATGGCTATTCAACAGCTGGTTGCAATTCTGGTTCTCTCCGGAGGAAATAAGTGCACGTCCTTCTGCTCTGCCATCTTGAACCAAAAGCCTCTCTTTTTTGTGTGTGCGCTCTTTTAAAGTTTTTATTCAGATATTAATAATTTTAATCTACCCACATTCAGCATTTTCTAGGGTCATTCTTTTATGTAATTTTGACCACACTGTAGGAAAATGAAAGCTGTAACAAAGGCACTGCAATGATGTAAGATGTGAGTAATGTGTGGAGCTAGGGGTGTGATGGGTGGCAAACAGGAAACTCTCTGACCTATACTCACAGCTCCACTTTTTAACCACAATACTCAACATCAGTCACAACAAATAGACCCATCCTGGGGAAAAAAATAGCAATATAATTCTAGAGCCTTAATAATACTTTTGCCCTCTGAAACAGGCATTTCAACAATCAGAAATGCTGGTATAAATGTATAAACCAGAAAATGTCAAGAAAATGTCTAGGTAGAGTATATATGTGTGTGTGTATTATGATGCACTTAAAAGATGTTGATTATGTAATGTTCATTAATAATTTACTTGATTACATTTTCGTGTTCAGTTGCTCAGTTGTATCCGACTCTTTGCAACCCCATGGACTGCTTCCCACCAGGCTCCTCTGTCCATGGGATTTCCCACACAAGAATACTGGAGTGGGTTGCCATTTCCTTCTCCATGGGATCTTCCCAACCCAGGGATCGAGCCCAGATCTCTTGCATCGGCAGGCAGATTCTTTACTGCTGAGCCACCTGAGAAGTTCAAAGGTAAAGCAGACAGGATCCCAAATTGCACATACTTCATATGTGAACTATGTAAAAATGTATTGGAAGAACAAAATAAAAATGCTGAGTGTTGGCAGAGCATCCTGGTAAGTGGAGGGACCTGGCAGGGAGAGAGGTGATGTCAGGGCACATTCCCCTATAAGCTATCAGGGGACATTCAGTCCAAAGGGATGAAGACAGTGCTTTTAGGGAAGTTATCCTCAAAGTTCACCAACCTTGATGTGCTTCAGCCTGAAGAGTGTCTCCACCATTTGTCTCTGCCTAATCTCCATCGACCCATGATGGTACCTGCTGCCCTGCCATAACAGACTACACAGCTTCTAGCCTCTTCTCGTCTTCCACAGTCTGCATAAGATCTTCATTAAAGTCTGAAACACCAAAGAGTCAGAAATATAAAATTAAAGGTTTCACTCTGTAACTTAACGATGATTAAAACAGTGCTCAGAAATACACCTGAAAGCATCAGAAAAGATGAACATTGCATTCTGGTTCTTACTTCTCTTGAGTAGATTAGGAGAGTGTGGCACTAGACAGTCCTCTTACAAGGAGCCGTTGTGTTTGGGGCAGAACCCGCAGGTGATGGGGATGACAAATGCCGTCTACAAACCAAGGACACAGGCCCTCACGGACTCGGAAGGAGCCGATCCCACCAACACCCTGATCCCTGACTTCCACGCTCCAGACCTCCGAGAAAGCAAATTCCTATTGTTTAAGCTGCTTAGGCTATGGTTATGTCACTGGAGCAGCCCCAGCCACACAATAAACACACACACCCCAAATGTAGTCCCATCCTTTCCTCCTACCTGACTGTCCACAACCGAGTGCTCAGTGTAAGTGCAGTCCAGAAGAACTTCGTAATGCTTCCTAAGGTTTTTCTTCATTTCACTTATTTTAGCCTCCCACAAAATCACTCTCTCCAATCTTGCCCTGGAATTCAAATTTTAAAAACTGAATATAAAATATCAGGAAAATCAGTAAATATATTGCTTGTATTTTTTTTCAGTTTCTTTCTTTTTGTTTTTTTAAGTTTGAGGTTATGTCTGTAAATGCCAGGTGAAAAAAAGAATGCCAAGTAACTCAAACCCAAACTGTACTTGTCTTATTAGAGGACATTTATCAGGCTTTAATTACCCAGATTTATCAGCTTACCATCTAAGTATATTTTAAGTGTAAGTATTCATATGGATTTAACAGGAATTAGCAAAACCTTCTGAACTATCCCATCCCTCAGGCTAACTAAAGCTTTATTTATTTTCTATCTCCAGTTTTTGACATCACATTTGACAGAAAAATTCAATTTTCCTAAAACTGCATACAAATTGAAATGCTTCACAGTTGAAGAAGTATAGAAAGTTGTATCTGCCAGACTCTCATTCTAACATACACTGTGCAGATATTTTAGAGGTGCTGAGATCAGCCGTGAGATGAGCTGGGGTCTGTTTCCACCAGTAAGTCACCAGGTGACCGGGTGAGAGCCTGTGGAGCCATTAGATAGGCCTGTGTCAGCCCCGGGCAGCATGAAGGGTTAGGAATCATCTGCAGCCTTTTCAGACCCAAACCTATCCTCCACGATCACCTCATCTCAGAAATACACCTATCAGTATCAGAAAACACTGATATATTGCATTCTGGTTATTATTTCTCTCAAGAGTAGATAAGGACAAATGCTAGGAAAGAATCCTGAGTGCAGATGGGAATCATGCAACTATTATAATGAAGGTTGTTTTCCAGGTTGCTTTATGCTGCTAAGCTGCTAAGTCACTTCAGTCGTGTCCGACTCTGTGTGACCCCATAGACAGCAGCCTACCAGGCTCCCCCGTCCCTGGGATTCTCCAGGCAAGAACACTGGAGTGGGTTGCCATTTCCTTCTCCAATGTATGAAAGTGAAAAGTGAAAGTGAAGTTTCTCAGTCGTGTCCGACCCTGAGCGACCCCATGGACTGCAGCCTTCCAGGCTCCTCCGTCCATGGGATTTTCCAGGCAGGAGTACTGGCTTGGGATGCCATTGCCTTCTCCGAGGTTTCTTTATGCATTAGAATGGGGAAAAAAAAAAAAAACAGGCATGACTCTACACATCTGTATACTTTAAGACAACAAGAAGCTGAAGTTGAACGGTTCTATGAAGATCTTCAAGACCTTTTAGAACTAACACCTAAAAAAGATGTCCTTTTCATCATAGGAGACTGGAATGCAAAAGTAGGAAGTCAAGAAACACCTGGAGTAACAGACAAATTTGGCCTTGGAATATGGAATGAAGCAGGGCAAAGGCTAATAGAGTTTTGCCAAAAGATGCACTGGTCATAGCAAACACCCTCTTCCAATAACACAAGAGAAGGCTCTACACATGGACATCACCAGATGGTCAACACCAAAATCAGATTGATTATATTCTTTGAAGCCAAAGATGGAGAAGCTCTATACAGTCAGCAAAAACAAGACTGGGAGCTGACTGTGGCTCAGATCATGAACTCCTTATTGCCAAATTCAGACTGAAATTGAAGAAAGTAGGGAAAACCACTAGACCATTCAAGTCTGACCTAAATCAAATCCCTTATGATTATACAGTGGAAGTGAGAAATAGATTTAAGGGACTAGATCTGATAGACAGAGTGCCTGATGAACAATGGACAGAGGTTCGCGACATTGTACAGAAGACAGGGATCAAGACCATCCCCATGGAAAAGAAATGCAAAAAAACAAAATGGCTGTCTGAGAAGGCCTTACAAATAGCTGTGAAAAGAAGAGAAGTGAAAAGCAAAGGAGAAAAGGAAAGATATAAGCACCTGAATGCAGAGTTCCAAAGAACAGCAAGAAGAGATAAGAAAGACTTCCTCAGCAATCAATGCAAAGAAATAGAGGAAAACAACAGAATGGGAAAGATTAGAGATCTCTTCAAGAAAACAGAGATACCAAGGGAACATTTCATGCAAAGATGGGCTCGATAAAGGACAGAAATGGTATGGACCTAACAGAATCAGAAGATATTCAGAAGAGGTGGCAAGAATACACAGAAAAACTACACAAAAAAGATCTTCACGACCCAGATAATCACGATGGTGTGATCACTGACCTAGAGCCAGACATCCTGGAATGTGAAGTCAAGTGGGCCTTAGAAAACATCACTACAAACAAAGCTAGTGGAGGTGATGGAATTCCAGTTGATCTATTTCAAATCCTGAAAGACGATGCTGTGAAAGTGCTGCACTCAATATGCCAGCACATTTGGAAAACTCAGCAGTGGCCACAGGACTGGAAAAGGTCAGTTTTCATTCCAATCCCAAAGAAAGGCAATGCCAAAGAATGCTCAAACTACCGCACAACTGCACTCAATCACACACTAGTAAAGTAATGCTCAAAATTCTCCAAGCCAGGCTTCAGCAATACATGAACCATGAACTTCCAGATGTTCAAGCTGGTTTTAGAAAAGGCAGAGGAACCAGAGATCAAATTGCCAACATCCACTGGATCATGGAAAAAGCAAGAGAGTTCCAGAAAAACATCTATTTCTGCTTTATTGACTATGCCAACGCCTTTGACTGTGTGGACCACAATAAACTGTGGAAAATTCTGAAAGAGATGGGAATACCAGACCACCTGACCTGCCTCTTGAGAAACCTATATGCAGGTCAGGAAGCAACAGTTAGAACTGGACATGGAACAACAGACTGGTTCCAAATAGGAAAAGGAGTACGTCAAGGCTGTATATTGTCATCTTGCTTATTTAACTTCTATGCAGAGTACATCATGAGAAATGCTGGGCTGGAAGAAGCAGAAGCTGGAATCAAGATTGCCGGGAGAAATATCAATAACCTCAGATATGCAGATGACAGCACTCTAATGGGAGAAAGTGAAGAGGAACTCAAAAGCCTCTTGATGAAAGTGAAAGAGGACAGTGAAAAAGCTGGCTTAAAGCTCAGCATTCAGAAAATGAAGATCATGGCATCTGGTCCCATCACTTCATGGGAAATAGATGGGGAAACAGTAGAAACAGTGGCTGACTTTATTTTGGGGGGCTCCAAAATCACTGCGGATGGTGATTGCAGCCATGAAATTAAAAGACGCTTACTCCTTGGAAGAAAAGTTATGACCAACCTAGATAGCATATTCAAAAGCAGAGACATTACTTTGCCAACAAAGGTCCATCTAGTCAAGGCTATGGTTTTTCCAGTGGTCATGTATGGATGTGAGATTTGGACTGTGAAAAAATCTGAGTGGAGAAGAATTGATGCTTTTGAACTGTGGTGTTGGAGAAGACTCTTGAGAGTCCCGTGGACTGCAAGGAGATCCAACCAGTCCATCCTAAAGATCAGTCCTGGGTGTTCATTGGAAGGACTGATTTTGATGCTGAAACTCCAATATTTTGGCCACCTCATGTGAAGAGTTGACTCACTGGAAAAGACCCTGATCCTGGGAGGGATTGGGGGCAGGAGGAGAAGGGGACAACAGAGGATGAGATGGTTGGATGGCATCACCGACTCAATGGACATGAGTTTGGGTGTACTCCGGGAGTGATGGACAGGGAGGCCTGGCGTGCTGCGAATCATGGGGTTGCAAAGAGTCGGACACAACTGAGCGACTGAACTGAACTGAACTGAACTGAAGACAATAAAGGCACAAAAAAACTAAAATCATATTTCTTGAAAGTTATTCTAAAATGAGTTTAAGATGTTAGATACTTGGCCTGACTAGGGTTTGATATTTTAGTGACTATCCTTTATAAGTGGGTATCAACATTCACAAATTTCATTTTAAGCAACTTTGTAAACTTGCAATTTCTAAAAAAAAAAAAAAAAAAAAACTTGTAATGTGCACTTCTGAGGAAAAGGAAGAAAAAAAGTGAATACTGAGAGAGTAACAGGCAGGAAGGCCAGGGGTCTCCAAATGGAGGAAATAGCCTGCAAGTGTCAGACATTTTTATCTCTCTTAAGCGGCAGGAGGAAACAAACTAGCGATATTTTTTTCCTTCTCTATACAAATTTAAAAAGAGGTTTCTCTTAAAATACTGTGTTGCCATAATGACACCTGGTTTCATCTGAAGTTAACTATTCTCAAACCTTGAGTTAACCAATGCCTTTTTCTTATGGAAATGTTTGTCTTAAGCTATGCTAATGTACTATGCATTTACCCCAAACTCAGTCTTCAAGTCCTTCCGCCTTTTGGCTCAGAACCTACTTGATAAATCAGTATGTTATACTCAGATAGTGTTCCCCTAATCTGTGTAAAGGAAACTATTTGTATGGTGATCTTCCCTTCTTCAAGATTCAAGTCAATCATTTTATGGCCCAGGATGAACCATTTGGTGCCAAGATTATCCCAAAATGCATGTTATGGGTAAGGGCCCTGGTGCCATTCTGAGTTTTAAGACATTCCTTTCTTTTATTAACAGACTGTCAATGACTATATAACATCCAGCTGAAGACTAGCAGAGGGGTACTCTTTCTGCCCCCTTCTGATGCCCATGTCAGAAGCTTTCTCTATCTCCTTTATACTTTAATAAAACTTTATTACACAAAAGCTCTGAGCAATCAAGCTTTTCTTCTCCTCCGGGGGCCAAGAATCCCAGTGTCTTTGCATGATTCAACAACAACCTTTCAATACAATGAAGAAAATTACTGTAAAATATTGTATAATTATTAAAATATTCAATGATCCTCTCCTGGATGTCCCCCAAAAGTGCAATATAATTAACTGAATGTGTCATAAAGAGGGAAAGAAGCCACATTGTCATAAGTGAAAGCTGGAATTATAAAAGCAGCTGAAACATTCATTGATTAAGGATTTAACACCACAATTCAACTGGAAATACTCCACTGTTCATAATTTCTCCTCTGAGCCTTTATTGCTTTAGATAGGTTTCTTCTTCAAATTTTCTTTCTTTTTTCAGAATTTGGTATTATGAATAGTTTGCTTCTTTATCAAATCAGTAAAAATGCATAAAGCTGATATTTCCATTAAGTGAATGTTGTGTCTAGATTGAAAATACATGAGAATTTTTGGTAACAGGATGTCCACAGAACCCCAAAGCTGTCTGCATCAGTCAGCAGAGTCTCTAGCAGCAAGAACACTTGTGGGTGATAATGATTACCTTTCATCTCATTTTAATTTAAATCTCATTTTAAAATGATGAAATGAAAATATCAGGAATACCATATAATAATTTAATAACTTCAGTTCAGTTCAGACACTCAGTCATGTCTGACTCTTTGCAACCCCATGAATTGCAGGACACCAGGCCTCCCTGTCCATCACCAACTCCCAGAGTTTACCCAAACTCATGTCCATTGTGTCGGTGATGCCATCCAGGAATCTCATCTTCTGTTGTCCACTTCTCCTCCTGCCCTCAATCTTTCCCAGCATCAGGATCTTTTCCAATGAGTCAGCTCTTCACATCAGGTGGCCAAAGTATTGGAGTTTCAGCTTCAACATCAGTCCTTCCAATGAACACCCAGGACTAATCTCCTTTAGGATGGACTGGTTGGATCTCCTTGCAGTCCAAGGGACTCTCAAGAGTCTTCTCCAACACCACAGTTCAAAAGCATCAAGTCTTCAGTGCTCAGATTTCTTTATAGTCTAATTCTCACATCTATACATGACCACTGGAAAAACCATAGCCTTGACTAGACGGACCTTTGTTGACAAAGTAATGTCTCTGCTTTTTAATATGTTGTCTAGGTTGATCATAACTTTCCCTCCAAGGAGTAAGTGTCTTTTAATTTCATGGCTGCAATCACCATCTGCAGTAATTTTAGAGCCCAAAAAAACAAAGTCAGCCACTGTTTCCACTGTCTCCCCATCTATTTCCCATGAAGTGATGGGACCGGATGCCATGATCTTAGTTTTCTGAATGTTGAGCTTTAAGGCAACTTTCACTCACCTCTTTCACTTTCATCAAGAAGCTCTCTAGTTCTTCTTCACTTTCTGCCATAAGAGTGCTGTCATCTGCATATCTGAGGTTATTGATATTTCTCCTGGCAATCTTGATTCCAACTTGTGCTTCTTCCAGTCCAGCGTTTCTCATGATGTATTCTGCATATAAGTTAAATAAGCAGGGTGACAATATATAGCCTTTACGTACTCCTTTTCCTATTTGGAACCAGTCTGTTGTTCCATGTCCAGTTCTAACTGTTGCTTCCTGACCTGCATATAGGTTTCTCAAGAGGCAGGTCAGGTCGTCTGGTATTCCCATCTCTTCCAGAATTTTCCACAGTTTATTGTGGTCCACACAGTCAAAGGCTTTGGCATAGTCAATAAAGCAGAAATAGATGTTTTTCTGGAACTCTCCAGCTTTTTCCATGATCCAGCGGATGTTGGCAATTTGATCTCTGGTTTCCCTGCCTTTTCTAAAACCAGCTTGAACATCTGGAAGTTCACAGTTCATATATTGCTGAAGCCTGGCTTGGAGAATTTTAAGCATTACTTTACTAGCATGTGAGATGAGTACAATTGTGTGCAGGAGCGGCTGAAAGGAGCTACCCCATGTTCAAGGTAAGGAGCAGCAGCTGCACTTTGCTGGAGCAGCCGTGAAGAGATACCCCACGTCCAAGGTAAGAGAAACCCAAGTAAGACGGTAGGTGCTGAGAGAGGGCATCAGAGGGCAGACAGACTGAAATCACAATCACAGACAACTAGCCAATATGATCACACGGACCACAGCCTTTTCTAGCTAAATGAAACTAAGCCATTCCATGTGGGGCTACCCAAGACAGACAGGTCATGGTGGAGAGGTCTGACAGAATGTGGTCCACTGGAAAAGGGAATGGCAAACCACTTCAGTATTCTTGCCTTGAGAACCCCATGAACAGTATGAAAAGGCAAAAAGATAGGACACTGAAAGACAAACTCCCCAGGTCGGTAGGTGCCCAATATGCTACTGGAGATCAGTGGAGAAATAACTCCAGAAAGAATGAAGGGACAGAACCAAAGCAAAAACAACACCCAGTTGTGGATGTGACTGGTGATAGAAGCAAGTTCCGATGCTATAAAGAGCAATATTGCATAGGAACCCAGAATGTTAGGTCCATGAATCAAGGCAAATTGGAAGTGGTCAAACAGGAGATGGCAAGAGTGAACGTCGACATTTTAGGAATCAGCGAACTAAGATGGACTAGAATGGGTGAATTAAACTCAGATGACCATTATATCTACTACTGTGGGTAGGAATCCCTTAGAAGAAATGGAATAGCCATGATAGTCAACAAAAGAGTCCAAAATACAGTACTTGGATGCAATCTCACAAACGACAGAATGATCTCTGTCGTTTCCAAAGCAAACCATTCAATATCATGGTAACCCAAGTCTATGCACCGACCAGTCACGTTCAAGAAGCTGAAGTTGAACATTTCTATGAAGACCTACAAGACCTTCGAGAACTAGCACCAAAAAAGATGTCCTTTTCATTATAGGGGACTGGAATGCAAAAGTAAGAAGTGAAGAAACACCTGGAGTAACAGGCAAATTTGGCCTTGGAGTACAGAATGAAGCAGGGCAAAGGCTAATAGAGTTTTGCCAAGAGAACACACTGGTCATAGCAAACACCCTCTTCCAACAACAGAAGGCTCTACACATGAACATCACCAGGTAGACAACACCGAAATCAGACTGATTATATTCTTTGAAGCCAAAGATGGAGAAGCTCTATACAGTCAGCAAAAACAAGACTGGGAGCTGACTGTGGCTCAGATCATGAACTCCTTATTGCCAAATTCAGACTGAAATTGAAGAAAGTAGGGAAAACCACTAGACCATTCAGGTATGACCTAAATCAAATCCCTTATGATTATACAGTGGAAGTGAGAAATAGATTTAAGGGACTACATTTGATAGACAGAGTGCCTGATGAACTATGGACAGAGGTTAGTGACACTGTACAGGAGACAGGGATCAAGACCATCCCCAAGAAAAAGAAATGCAAAAAGGTAAACTGGGTTTCTGAGGAGGACTTACAAATAGCTATGAAAAGAAGAGAAGCAAAAAGCAAGGGAGAAAAGGAAAGATATACCCATTTGAATGGGTTCCAAAGAATAACAACTAGAGATAAGAAAGCGTTCCTCAGTGATCAATGCACAGAAATAGAAGAAAACAATAGAATGGGAAAGACTAGAGATCTCTTCAAGAAAATTAGAGATACCAAGGGAACATTTCATGCAAAGATGGGCTCGATAAAGGACAGAAATTGTATGGACCTAGCAGAAACAGAAGATATTAAGAAGAGGTGGCAAGAATACACAGAAGAACTGTAAAAAAAAATCCTCATGACCCAGATAATCACAATGGTGTGATCACTCACCTAGACCCAGACATCCTGGAATGTGAAGTCAAGTGGGCCTTAGGAAGCATCACTATGAACAAAGCTAGTGGAGGTGATGGAATTCCAGTTGATCTATTTCAAATCCTAAAAGATAATGCTGTGAAAGTGCTACACTCAATATGCCAGCACATTTGGAAAACTCAGCGTGGCCACAGGACTGGAAAAGGTCAGTTTTCATTCCAGTCCCAAAGAAAGGCAATTTAGCTAAACGTGGAGAATTATTTGAAATTAATTCTACATATAAAGAACATTATATGGGTGCAACCATAACTAAGGAAATATTCCAGAATCTTGGAGTAAAATGCCCCGTGCTGTTTCACCCTATGTTAGGGGTGAGATATATTGATCAAGCAGCAGACAGACCCCAGGGGAGGCCACTATAGCCTAAGTGAGGTCAGCTCTGCCTCAGTTCTCCCAAGGGAGAGAGACTTCTCCAAGAAGGAGAGAAGATTACTTATACGGTCTGGGAGGCTTCCTTCTCACTATAAATTGTCCATAGACAGCCTTAAAGATATCCCAGCCCTAAGCGGTTAAGTCTATTTGGGTGCACAGTTATGTACGTTAAAATAAATACTGCTTATGAGAGAGAGAGAAAAGGAAAAAGCAAAACCCCTAAGAATCCAACGGCAAAATAAACTCCACTGTACAGTCAACCATACAATGAGCTGTCAAAGCCATGAAAACAACAATGGTTCTTAGAAAGAGGGAAACTAAGACATTTGCAAAGAATTCACACAATGGAACACACATACATGGATATTCATGTGCCGGTATGTACTCATATATGTATGTGTTAGGGGGGTATGTGCATGTGTGTGTGCATGTGCTTGTGTATGAGTGCACCTGTATGTGCGTGCATGTGTGTGTGTGTGTGTGTGTGCATGCACACGTGTGGTCACAAAGATATGAGAGGCTCGCCTGGAAGGGCAGTGGTTACTTCTGAGTGCTGGCATGGTTTCTATTATTACTAATTTTTATTTCAAATTTGTCTACCAAATGCATGCATTATTTGCATTAAAAATATTTTGAAGAAGAAATAGCATACCATATTTAGATATGTCAATGTCTTTTTGGTGACATATGTTGACTATAATATAGAAAAAGCTTCAGCATTTGAAAAACTGTGTATATATTAATTATTTCAAGTGTATTGTATCCACATACTGAAATATTCGGTGGAGGCAAGTGAGAGCAGAGTGTAGAATTTGGACTGTGCAAAACGGTATCACAGAAAGAGGTAAGGGAAGGGCAGGCACCCGCAGGGTTAACAGTTAACAAGAAAGAACTCATCTGTAAAGCTCACCCTGTCCTTTCAGACAAGCTCTGCAAGGCCCGCGGGCTCTGGTGCAGCCAGAAGCATGTGCTCAGGGAGCTCTGCTCTGGAAAGGTAGGTACTGAGGGACCACACCCAGCACTGTCCAGATGGAGCAGTAGTAGGGACACTGTGGAGTGACCTCTCCGAGAAGTGTTCCATCAGGGCTGACCTCAGCATCGATGGCCTTCTGGTCCATGTGTGTGCAGTCCTGAGGGATATCCAAGTTCTTCTCAAGAACCTTGAGTAGGTTATCATGCTCAGCTTCATGGAGTAGGCTTTGATCCATTCTTCTGGGATTTTTCTGGCTTCATTCATCTCTGTCTTAATAAAAACAAATCTTAAGTAATGAATGGTCAGATCTGGCCATCACAGGAAGCCCAAGATTTCCTGGATCCCCCTCATTGCCGAGACATTCGATTCTATGAACACCTGGACTGCCATGAAACAGTCTTCTCCCTCATCAGCCTCTGGAACTTGTGTCCATCGTCAGAAAAGTCCTCAATTGTCTCTAGGTGTCCCCTCCTTCCTCCTGGTCTAGCAGGCTTCATGCCAGCCCAGTTGTCCCAGTATGACTCCCTTCTTTTCAGCCCAGTTCTCCCAGTATGTCCCCCAGTTCTTGTCAGCCCACTTCTCCCAAATGGCCCCCCTTCTTGTCAGCCCAGTTCTCCCAGTATGTCCCCCAGTTCTTGTCAGCCCACTTCTCCCATTATGGCCCCCATTCTTGCCAGCCCAGTTCTGCCAGTATGGCCCCCCGCCCCTTGCTGCACTGATGACTGCTTCCTCTTGGAAGGCCTTTGATAAGCAAGGTAGGTGCCCTCAGGCTCCACAGGTGGAGTGCAGACCCCCTCCTCCCCTACTGCAGATGCTACAGAGGTTCTGAACTTGGATTTCAAGGGCTCCTGGTGACAATACTGTCCTCCACTGACAAAAGCCTTGATCAGGGCCTGGAAGGTACAACGGCTCCTGGCGGGGAGGTGGCCCCCAGCCAGTACCCCACTGATAGGTGCAGAAATCAGCCACCTCAACCGAGGCCAGCATGATTCTGCAGCACCCCCAGCCCTCCATGCTGGCCAGGGTTGGCAGCATTCCAGCAACAGGCACACCCTCATGTGTCCTCTTCAGTCCCCCGCTCTGCCCCTCACTTTCCTGCAGGCCCCTCACAGGTACCCCCTCTGTGCCCCTCACTTTCCTGCAGGCCCCTCACAGGCACCCCCTCTCTGCCCCTCACTTTCCTGCAGGCCCCTCACAGGCACCCCCTCTGTGCCCCTCACTTTCCTGCAGGCCCCTCACAGGCACCCCCTCTCTGCCCCTCACTTTCCTGCAGGCCCCTCACAGGTACCCCCTCTCTGCCCCTCACTTTCCTGCAGGCCCCTCACAAGCACCCCCCTCAACAGATCACTTGCATGAGGTCCAGATCTGCCGGGGTCCAGCCCCGGTGGATCCAAGGAATTCGAAGCGGGGATGGCGTCAGCAAGGATCAGGAAACAACTGCTTAATTAAACGTTAATTAAGGATATAAACAGTAATAGAATAAGGATAGCTCAGTGAGGAAATTCAGTGGAGAAAAGAGGCTGAAATAAGGATAGCTCAGTGAGGAAATTCAGTGGAGAAAAGAGGCTGAATAATTCAGCCAGAAGGTGAGAGAAAGAACGACATGGGGAGACCAAGTTTCCGTGAACAAGGCCCACACTTTATTTTCCAAAGTAGTTTTTATACCTTAAGTTATGCATAGAGGATAATGGGGGAAGGGGTAGAGTCAGGCAGCAAGCCAGGCTTTCTTCCTGCAAACTTATCATATGCAAAAGTTTAGGTGATTTGCATCATCTTCTGGCCCGGAGGCCTGTTAACATTTTAAGACCCTTTCTTCAGAAAACTTATTTTTCTCTAAAGGTGATTGGTCAAGAGCCACCCTCCAAAAACATTAGATAAAGTTGCATTCCTATAGGGCAAAGGTGTGGTGGGCCATAACAAGTAAAAGAATTAACTTAAGGGTCCAAGATTACAAACATTAAAGCTACTACTTACACCAATTATATTAATCAATACACTGCCAGGGACACAGCAGGTAAGGGATATGGAGACTTAGCAGCAAACATTGGCCCAACAAGTGAAAAACCCTTCACCAATACAATTTCTAATCAATCTTTTAACTACTCAAAGGAATCTGTGTTTAGACAGTTTAGAACATCTCCTGCCTCTCACAGTTGGGAGGCTCTGAACAATCACATGTGGCCGGAAAAACCTATTCAGGCAGGCTAGAGGATTTCCAAAGGAGTTTGTAGGTTAAACACTGTCACACCCAGGAATTATTAACTGGAGCTGTAAGCTAACTCTTTTTTCAGAGGGAGGTAGTGGGGGACAGCCCCCCGTAAAGTCAGAGGTGTAGGTGAAAGCACAAAGCAGAAAGTAGGCAGACTCTGGTTTTGGGGGTAGATGCTCGAGAATTTCCAGGGGGACTCCTGAGGCTTGTGTATGTCAAGCCTCCTTCCTCATGACCTTTGCCACGGGCGGAGTTCCTCATGCTGGCTCCTGGCAGTGATAGAATTCCAGTTGAGCTATTCCAGATCCTGAAAGATGATGCTGTGGAAAGTGCTGCACTCAATATGCAATATGCCGGCTCCCGGCACAGATCCCCATGTGGACCAGACCTAAGACACTACCCGCAACACACTGGCTTGGACTCCAGTGTCAAATCACGTCATCCACCACTCCTCACGAGAACCACCATTCATACACACACACACATCTCTGGTCCTTCTTTTGTTTGTCTCTTGTGAAGGTGAGAAGCTGCTCCCCACTGCAAACCCTCAGCAGCTGCAATCATCCCCCCGCCGGTGAGCCCCAAGGGGACTCAGGATGGGAAAGCACAGGATACTGGCCCCAGAGAGCCAAGTGCACATCACAGGAGTGACTTCATGGGGCCCAGACTCTTGTATCTTCATACCCAGAGAAGCCCTACATTCATTAACTAGAGAGGTCTGGTTTTCTCTGCTGCTGCTGTGTCACTTCAGTCATGTCCGACTCTGTGCGACCCCATAGACAGCAGCCCATCAGGCTCCCCCGTCCCTGGGATTCTCCAGGCAAGAACACTGAAGTGGGTTGCCATTTCCTTCTCCAATACGTGAAAGTGAAAAGGGAAAGTGAAGTTGCTCAGTTGTGGCCGACTCTTAGCCACCCCATGGAGGCTACCAGGCTCCTCCGTCCATGGGATTTTCCAGGCAAGAGTACTGGAGTGGGGTGCCATTGCCTTCTTCAGTGAACAGTAATCTTGTGATGTTCACTGGTCTTTATTGCAAAAACTCCTGGGTATCCTGGCCCCTCCCTCCCCTCTTCAGGCAGCCCCCCAGAGTTATCTGAGATGCTGTCTTCTGGGTCTAGGTCCTCAGAATGTCTACCAAATGAATAAATTCTCAGCTTGTAGGCTGCGCTTTATTTTTTAGTCAACACTCTTGACTGTGCACATGGCTCCTACTACGAGAATATGTGCTCACGAGTGTCCGATTTAACTCCGTTTCATGGGTGAGAAATACTGACCAAGCAGTAGAGAAACCACCAACTCCCTTTCACTGATATTCCCCTCACCCCCGCGGCAGTGCCAGGACAAGCAGGCCTGGCCTGACTGTCAGCAAAGCACAGGCAGAGGATTAACGGAGGCCCCCATGTGGTGTCTCAGACAGCTCTGAGGGGCTGCTCCAAAGAGGGGAGGGAGGAGTCAGGATACAGGCAGTCAGAACATCAGAAGATCACGGTTAAAGAAAGTCAGACATCTCAAGTTAGGGAATTTAGCGCCCTTTTACGTACAGGAAGATGCAAGAGTCTGGGCTCCCTGAAGTCACTCCTGATGTGCACTCAGCTAACATCTGGGCCGTTGTCCTGGATTTGCCCATCCTGAGTCCCCTCAAGTGCACGGTCAGGGAATTGGGGTGGCTGCAGTGGCTGAGAGCTGCAACACCCTCTGTGTACCAAGATGGCAAGCAGCATTCCTAGTTCACAAAAACATTCTCGTTATTTTTATAGTTGGAATTGTTGGTCACTAATCCAGCTTGAAACCATGACTCCTAGAGCCCTGAAGAAAAGCTATTGGAAGACTAGAGCCTGAAAAGGCCGACACCTGCTGTCATGACCAAGGAGACGAGCACAGCTGGTGGAAGGAAGATACACAGAAGTGTCAGCAGGAAATCCTAACTTGCTCTAGGATTGCTCTTGCTCAGAACGTGAGAAATCTGAGTCAGGGAAGCTCTAAAAGCTGTTTCCACTTTCAAGGAAGTAACTACCATTCACTGCAAAATAGCTATGAACAGCTGTGACCCGCCCAGCTGTGCGTTGGGACTGTGTACGCAGCTCTCTGCAGGAAGCCCTCCTCAGCATGAAGTCCTCTCCTCGTCACTTAGCAGAGCTATATTGTCTCTGACTTTTAACCAGGCGCCCCAGGCTCTACTCATTTCTGCCCAAGCACACCTTTCAAGTCTGGACATGCGATATGTTGCCTGACTGGTTGGTTGTCCACAAAGATCAGAGAAGAAGAAATGAGTGACCAGATCTCTTCTCGAGCTTCCCCTTCAGTAATCGTGCAAACTGTGTGACCAAAGTACATGAACAAGAGAACATCCAGAGGAAGATTCTGAGGCATCCTCAAGCCTGGCAGGGATGGAGACTGACCCCCCTCATCTCAGTGATTCACTGAGATGACTCCCCTCCTTCCCTTTATTTTTATTTTATTTATTTATATTTTAGGTGCTCAATGGTTTTTATTTTTTTTTAATTTAAATTTATTTATTTATTTAACTTTACAATATTATATTGGTTTTGCCATACATTGACTTGAATCCGCCACGGGTGTATATGTGTTCCCCATCCTGAAGCCCACTCCCACCTCCTTCCCCATCTGATCCCTCTGAGTCATCCCAGTGCACCAGCCCCGAGCACCCTGTATCATGTATCGAACCTGGACTGGTGATTCGTTTCACATATGATAATTTACACGTTTCAATGCCATTCGGCCGAGCGGGATCTCAGAGGTATTTCTAGCAGATACTCAGCCCGCCCTCTTCCCAGATGGCCGGCATCCTGATTAAAAGCACCTTTCCTTTCTACTGACATTTGTGAGAATGTAATTGATTTTGTAAGCTGTGACTAGCAGGACACCACATAAAATAACAGCTGGAGATAAAAAGAGGAAAATGCACGGTCCCTGCTGTGAGGGAGTGACAATTTAGGAGAAAGAGAGCAATGCGTCACAACTGACCCACCAAGTACTGCAGTGCAGCATGAGCCCAGGAGAAAGGGACAAGTCCAAACAGGGGTGGGGGGAAGAGGGGCGGGCACGCCTCAGGGAGGGATGCGAGCTGCTGCGCAGAAGACCTGGGGGCATGGGATGGAGGGCCCAAGATTATGGGACAGTACAGGGGGACACGGCCCTAGGGAGAGGCGTGTGTGGGGTACTGTCGGATGAGAGTAGTAGGAAGCGCACCTGAAAAGGTGAGGGCAAAGCCCACGCATGCTGGCCTGTGGACAACAGCCCAGAAGGAAGAGCGAGTGAGGGTGAGATTATCAGCCTGAATGTCAGCTGCAGTATAGGAGGGAGTCTCAAGGTCAGGTTTCAAGAAGAACTTTGTGACCATCCAAGGGAAGATGTGGACACTTTGAGACCAGGACGTCACTGAGGACATGAGGATGGGGGCGGGGGGGGATGCATTTCAGACCCAGAGGAGTCAGAATTAGACCCCAAGAACTAGGGACCCAGAATGAGGGCCCCGAGGCAGAGGGGCCCACCGCACACACAGTTCTCCAAGCACAGAACTGGCCAGCAAACAAGTCCCAGTGACAACTAACTGGTCTGTGCAGCCAGCGGCCTCCCTGCTAGGACGTGCGACTATCTCGGCCTTCCCAGCACAATGTACTGAGCTGCATACTCACACTGTCTTGTATTTCTCCATGGATTTTTTTCACTTTGTGCAGTTTGTTCCCCATGTCATGGGCCTCTTCATCTGCCCTGGGGGGTGGGGGGAGGTGGGCCTTCTGCGCTCCTGCTTTTGCTGTAGAAACTTTTTCACACTTTCAGCCCTTCTCTCCACAGCCCCTAAATCAAACTCGAAACAGAGGAGAAGAAGGTGTGCCTTGAGAGTGATGATAAAGACAATTCAACCATCCAGGCAGCCACTACTGCCACTGACATACGGCTGTCGAGATTGAATACCCATTGCTACGAGCTTCATTCTGAACACGGGGTGCTCTGGGTCACAGACCCATCACTAACCACCTTTTGGGAGATCAGAAGTCCCCCTCCTGGGGCAGCAAGCAGAGTCCCCTGGAGAATGTTCCTGTAGGAGGGGTCAGGCACCCCACAGCCAAGGGGCCAACCCCAGTGCATTTTCTCTGTCTACAGAAAAGAGGTGCTCCCCTGTATACTCTTTAGAGAGGAGGGAAAAATTAACAAAAAAAATTTTCTACTATTTTAAAATTTATTTTTATTGTTATTATAGTTGTTCTTATACTTAATTCCAGTGGCCTTTACGTCTGTCTTGTAACAGAATCAAAGACCCTTGTGTGCATTCTAAGTCACTTCAGTCACGTCTGACTCTGTGCAACCCTATGGACTGTAGCCCGCCAGGCTCCTCTGTCCATGGGATTCTCCAGGCAAGAATACTGGAGTGGGTTGTCATGCCCTCCTCCAGGGGACCTTCCCAACCCAGGGATGGAACCCACGTCTCTTACGTCTCCTGCATTGATAGGCGGGCTCTTTAGCACTAGTGCCACCTAGGAAGCCCCCAAAGATATCTAAGTCCTGACTTTATTTTTTACTGAAGTATAGTTGATTTATAGTATCATATTAGTTTCAGTTGTACAAGATAGTAATTCAGTATTTTTGAAGATTCTACTTCATTATGGGTTATTACAAGACCATGACTATAATTCCCTGTGCTATAGAGCAGGTCCTTGTTGGCTATCTAATATATAGCATTAATAGTTTGTATCTGTTAATCCCAAGCTCCCAGTTTGTCCCTCCCCACCTTCCCTCCTCCCTTTGGTAGCCATAAGCTTGTTCCCTATGTCTGTGTGACCATTTCTGTTTCCCATGTACACTCGTTTGTATGACTATTTAGATTTCACACATGAGTGAGATCATAGAGTATATGTCTTTCTCTGTTTGATTTATCTCACCAGAGAATATTATGAGTAGTGAAGTAAGTTAGATTTCTTGATGGTCAAATCTTCTGTGAATTGTAGTGCCTCCTTTGCTTTTTTCTGTGTTTTTTGTTTTCAGTTTTATTAAGACAAAATTGACATATAACACTGTACACATTTAAGGTAAAGAAACCATGATAATTTGATACAGGTATATATAGCAAAATGATGACCATAATAAGGTTAGTTAACAAAACCATTACCTCCCAAAGTTATCTCTTTTTCCTTTTGTGGTGAGAACATTTAAAGTTGAACTGGAAAGGTGTCATTTTAAATATGTAGTCTGATAACAAAAGGGAACCGAAAATCATATTGAACACTACAATAGTCAAGTTTGTATAACTCTTATCCTTAAAGGAATGCATCTAATAAAAAACAAACTAAGTGACTCACAGAAAAAACCGTGCAGGTAACTTCTCCATTTCCCTTAGCTTTACAAGGAGAAGTGGAAACATAATTGCCATGTTTTCTGAACTAACAACCACACAACCGTGGACTGAAGGAGGATGAACACTCTCCAGGACTGTTCTGGCCTGTAGCAGGGAAAATAAAATTATTTTAAGTTCTGCATATTGAAGACAGGAGTGCCTACTTATTGCTAAAACATATTCATCGCTATCTTATCTATATACCTCTGGTTCTTTAATAGAGTATGTAACAAAAATAATAAAGATGAAAGTATAAGATAAAACACTGCAAAAGAATTAAAGAAATACACTAGAGAACAAAAAGATAAAAAGTAATAACCATGCACGAACATGCCACTTTTTAAGGCAACACAAATCAGTCAGGAAGAGGATTATGTAGTAAATAATGCTACTTTCACTGTGGCAACAGATGAAGTGAATCAGTTTCTCTCTTTATCATGTAAAATCTCTTATAAATACATTTTAAAGGTTTTTCTTGGCAAAATAAGTGGAATAAAATAAAATTATGTTTCTGAGCAGGAGGAGATAACCTAAGTTAAAAAGATAATGGGAAAAGCTCACCTGAGAATTCTAATATGTGTCACACCCCCAAAATCAGAAACTTCAATATATGACAACAAAGCAAACATCAAAATAAAAAAGATCATCAACTTACTTAAAATAAATATGCATAACTCATATGACCCCGGGTTAAGGTTTTAACACAAAAATAGTTTCTGCAAATCAAAACAAAAGTCATAAAAAAAAAAAAAGCTTTCTGAAAAAGAGATAAAGAAGTCAAAAGCTCTCCTCAGCTATTACCACTGTAACTCCAGCCCCACACTCTCTGGGCATCACGACCTGGTGCATGGGAAGGGCTCCCTCTGCCTGCATCCGTCAGAAATTAGAGCACACGTGGCAGGTGGGGAAAGGGGAGAAGTCAAGGACCAAGGTCCTTTCTCTCTGGTCTATCTCAGAACCACTGGGCTTCACGCTCAACTGAAAATCCTAGAATGGAGGTTGAAGATTAAAAAGTCAAGACAATAGTCATGACTGCCCAGTATAACTCAAGGAAACAAGAACATAGAGATGCTTCATCCAAAACATGTGTGAAAATTACCTTGTTGGCGTGGCCATTCTTCACCCAGCTTGTCAGTTCTGCCTTTAAGCTCTCTTTATACTTTCTAGCATCCATCTTCCTAATGACTATTTTATTCTCAAAATGAACGAATTCCTCTGGACACAACTCCTTGAAAAGGAATGTCACAAAATTCAGCAAAATCATGCAAGAAAATCCAAGTGCTTCTCAACAATATGTCTCATGAACAAAATTACAAGTGTCTTGCAAAGAGGGGGCAAACTATCTCCCTGTCATTCCTGGTGTGTAAACCTGATGGAATGGTGAACCCTTACAGAAGAGTATGCAGCAAAACCAACCAGGAGGTGAACACAGATGGGCAGAGAGAAGGAAGGGGCATGAGAGGAGAGGAAGGCAAGAATAGAAACCCAAGACCTGGCACACAGTGTGGGAGATGGAAGGGTGGTCCTGTCCCAGAAAGCAGAAGAGGAAGCAAGGTCAAGAGTTGAGGGGCTTTCTCCCCAGTTACAGGAAAACACAGACTGTGAGCAGGAAGGCTGTTAGGGAAGGAGCAATCTTATTTTCTAAAGAATCCACTGGTGATTTTCAAAGATCAGATGCAGACAATTAGGAAGGGTGATAGCTCATCTCTGTGAATGGCAGTTACCATCCACTAAAATCAATTCAAAAACAATTGCAGAATTACTGTTTACCTGAGCTCTGAGACAACTTTTCCAGAATTCAAACATGGTAGGTATCATAAAGCTGGACCATTTCTCGAGATGAAAGGGTAAGATCGGAAGGGAATCCAAACTTTTCAATCCATCTTTAAAATAAAATTGAAAATTTTAATATTCTTTCTGTTTCATCTGAAGTTCTATCCTTTGCTTCAGAGTCACTATCATGAACCCAGACACTGAAACTATCCCTGATCTAAAATGCTTGATGAAAACACAGTACTAACCAAAAGTATCCCTGATTTACTAAGAAAGGGGAAAAACCCAAAAGCCCGCCACAAAGTTTTATACTTCTTGAGACCTTGCAGTTGGGTCAGTTCTCTATAAGGGTAGAGGTGAGGGGGTGTCTAAAAGATCTGCAAACTCAGTTCAGACAAGAACACACAGCATCCACCCTGGCACCAGAAGTGAAAGTGATTTCATTATGAATATGGTTCCTGGCTTTTGAGCACTAGCCTGAAAGTGGCAAGTCTGACTTTCTCAAGTACTAAGATCACTTGGAAGGACTGATGCTAAAGCTGAAACTCCAGTACTTTGGCCACTTCATGCGAACAGTTGACTCATTGGAAAAGACTGATTCTGGGAGGGATTGGGGGCAGGAGGAGAAGGGGACGACAGAGGATGAGATGGCTGGATGGCATCACCAACTCGATGGACATGAGTTTGGGTGAACTCTGGGAGTTGGTGATGGACAGGGAGGCCTGGCATGCTGTGATTCATGGGGTCGCAAAGACTCGGACATGACTGAGTGACTGAACTGAACTGAACTGAAGATCACTTGAAGGTCACCTTCACAACACTCAAGGAAACTTCTCCCCAGGTCACTGACTCGGTTCTGCTTTAAGCCCTCTGGATATCCATGTAATTCATTTTTCCTCAGATATTTTAAAATATAAATTTAAAAGTCCTGTTCTCCAAAAGCTTGTATTGCAGTAAATTCTGTTGGATTCAACCACTATTGCTACAAATCCACTGCCTGTGAAACTATGATCCCTAAAATGCTGGCAGATTTCCTTCAAAAGAAAAGGTTGGGTGGGGGGTTGGTTTATGAATAGGCTTCCTCAAGATTTCTCATTGGAAAGGTTACGTCTTCAAGAAGGGGCTATGTACACAGGTTTCTCCAAAGTTATTTGACAATAGGGAATGAGTTTTAATAAACAGCTACTAAGTTATGAAACTCAGGTTTGGAAATTCAAGGCTAAAAAAAGCCACTTCAAATAATGCAGTTGAAAAAAACTGTTTATTAGGCTGGAAAGTACAGTCAAGTTTGAATCAGAAGATCTAATTCTAATTCCACCCCTAAATGCTGTTTCCTCATCTACAACATAGGATCCAAGTATCTCTTTTGCCACCTTACAGACTGCAGTAAAAGCAAATAAGACAAACACTTCAGCACAAGGTTTTGGACTTTAAACTAGGAGATAAGTAAGACCTGAAGAGCTAATGCCTAGTACAGTGACTACAGACAACAAAGCTGTATTATGAACACCAACATGCTGAGGATGTGTGTATGCTCATATCTGACCCTTTGCATCCCCATGGACTGTGGCCCACCAGGCTTCTCTGTCCATGAGATTTCCCAGGCAAGAATGTTGGAGTGGGTTGCCACTTCCTCCTCCAGGGGATCTTCCCGACTCAGGATCAAAGCTGCACTGGCAGGAAGGTTCTTTACCACTGAGCCACCTGGGGAGTCCTAAACACGCTGGGACTAGATCTTAATTGTCCCACCACAAAAAAATAAAAATAAAATAAAAAAGGATGAGGACTCAGACTTGACACAGGTGGCTTTCATACTGCAAAATAAATATACCAAATCAACATGCTGTACCCCTTAAACTTACACAAGGTTTTATGCCAAACGTACTTCAATTAAAATAATTGGGCTTTGACTGAGGTTGTAGATCAACAGAATGTAGGTGAGTGCCTGGACCACAGTTCAGCATCTCAACCTGAGCAGTGAACTAGCTGAACAGAAAAAATTGCTTTTCGCCAAATAGTATTTGAATATCTTGCTTTGGAATGTTAGCATTTGTTCTCTTATTATTACTACGTAAAAGTGGCAACTTGCAGTCCATGGGGTCTCAAAGAGTCAGACGTGACTAGGCGACTGAACAACAACAATATCTTGCCCAAATAAAATAAATACAAGAACTATCATAATTTTTAAGATATAATTGTTCTGGTTTGGTCCCTAGAATGCATTTGGTTTCTTAGCCTCTTACAAAAGCCTGCATGCCCTTATTTCCACCATGGAGAGAAGTACTGCCTTTGCCCTCAGAACTAAGCTACACAACACGTGGCACAGGCCTAGGAAAACACCCAGCATGTGACCAGCGCCTCGACCTTCCATGTGCCTGATGAATGACCAACTTATAGGTCTTCATTTTCTAATCAATTTAACAACTCGTGGCCAAAAGCTGGGCCACACCATTCCATTCAGCTGGTGTTCACTGTGTGACAACTAATGAGCCAGCCCAGGGAGACAAGGAAGAGAGATAAAAGGTTCCCACCCTCCTTCACTTATGAGCACACAGCATCACACCACGAAGGTGTTTTGGCAAATCGCATTGTCCCCAACCCCACAGGTGACGGGAAGCACAGTTCCATGGGCAGCAGACAGATGGGCAGCCCCTCCTACACTTGCTGGGGCTGACACCCCTGTCCCAACAGCTGTCCCCGAGTGGCCAGATAGCTGGTGACAAGGTTGGACTCCACCCTGTGCCAGAAATGAGCCTCACATGGAGGCAGGCCCAAGCTACTCAGCCCTTCCTTCTAGAGCCACCCGTGTAACAACAGAGCCAGAGCACAGACATCTATGGGGACAGCTCTTCTGTTCATGTTGCCTCACCACCCAACCTCCTCACGTCCACCTGAGGTCTACTACACAAGATCAGAGATCGTCTCCTTGTTCAGGGAGGCTGCCATGCCTTTTACCACTGATGCTGTAGGAAACACTCCATGTGAACACACGCCACACACACAACGGTCAACATACACATTTAATGCCATCCAAGCTGCGTTCCTACTGCACAGGAGACTCACGCAGCAGCATGACCTTTGCAGGAGTCACATGGGGTTAGAGTAGCTGGGTCCGCTTCCCAGCCATCCATTAATAGCCACTGAGATAGCAGACAGGCACTTGGAGCAAGATGCCAAACTCACCAAGTTCTCCCAATCCCTCTGCTCACTGCCACCTAAAGACAGTCTGCCCTGAACCATCTACACAGAATGGAGGACTGTGTAAATGCTGCACTGAGATGCCTGGAGACAAGGCGGAAAGAGAAGAGAAGAGGAGATGGACACAGAGAAAGGGGGCCTGTTATCTATGTGCGGGTTATCACCACTACTCCAGTTTTGGGGTGTGAGTTAGGTCACAGGAATTTCACCCACATTTCAGTTTCCTTTAGATGTAGATGGAGCCATTGCCACACAAAAAAGAAAGTCCCGTAATGAAATCCTATTGGAAAATTACCGCACTGAACTCATTCCATTGCTCTTAGAAGCTACTGTGTCACAGCCCAAAGGCCGTAACGAGATTCTCACGCAGTCGCTCACTCACGCATCTGTCCACCAGTCTGTTCAGAATACAGCGATGAAGCTGCAGGCTCTGGGGTCATCCGTCTGAGACCGCACCCCAGTCCCACCCCTTCCTCGGCAGTACAGGTTCTCTCCGCCCTACCTCCCTTGCTTGTCAAACGGGAGTATCAGAAAGGCATCCATCCTATTGTTGCAAAGGTTACAGGAGGCAAGATATGTAAAATCCTTAGAACCCAAAGAATGTGCTCACCCTGGGTGTCTATATTCATGTAACAAACGTTTCAATCCAGTTAATTACAAGCCACAAAGGCAGAAAATCTGTCTTCAAGGAATTATTCCAGTAAGAAGACAAGCTCTTAAGGAACTTCAGCAGCAAGCCAACCATGACTGTTGTTGGACAGGAAATACAGACCAGGTGCATTGAGAGAAGACTCCCTCCAGCTAAGCAGGTCACAGAGGATTCTGAAGAGATTTCCCATGAGATCAGATCAGTCGCTCAGTCGTGTCCGACTCTTGGAGACCCCATCAATCACAGCACGCCAGGTCTCCCTGTCCATCACCAACTCCTGGAGTTCACTGAGACTCACGACTATCGAGTCAGTGATGCCATACAGCCATCTCATCCTCTGTCGTCCCCTTCTCCTCCTGCCCCCAATCCCTCCCAGCATCAGAGTCTTTTCCAATGAGTCAACTCTTCGCATGACATGGCCAAAGTACTGGAGTTTCAGCTTCAGCATCATTGCTTCCAAAGAAATCCCAGGGCTGATCTCCTTCACAATGGACTGGTTGGATCTCCTTGCAGTCCAAGGGACTCTCAAGAGTCTTCTCCAACACCACAGTTCAAAAGCATCAATTCTTTGGTGCTCAGCCTTCTTCACAGTCCAACTCTCACATCCATACATGACCACAGGAAAAACCATAGCCTTGACTAGACCAAACTTTGTTGGCAAAGTAATGTCTCTGCTTTTGAATATGCTATCTAGGTTGGTCATAACTTTCCTTCCAAGGAGTAAGTGTCTTTTAATTTCATGGCTTCAGTAACCATCTGCAGTAATTTTGGAGCCCCCCAAAATAAAGTCTGACACTATTTCCACTGTTTCCCCATCTATTTCCCATGAAGTGATGGGACCAGATGCCGTGGTCTTCATTTTCTGAATGTTGAGCTTTAAGCCAACTTTTTTACTCTCCTCTTTCACTTTCATCAAGAGGCTTTTGAGTTCCTCTTCACTTTCTGCCATAAGGGTGGTGTCATCTGCATATCTGAAGTTATTGATATTTCTCCCAGTAATCTTGATTCCAGCTTGTGTTTCTTCCAGTCCAGAGTTTCTCATGATGTACTCTGCATATAAGTTAAATAAGCAGGGTGACAATATACAGCCTTGACGTACTCCTTTTCCTCTTTGGAATCAATCTGTTGTTCCATGTCCAGTTCTAACTGTTGCTTCCTGACCTGCATACAGATTTCTCAAGAGGCAGATCAGGTGGTTTGGTATTCCCATCTCTTCCAGAATTTTCCACAGTTTATTGTGATCCACACAGTCAAAGGCTTTGGCATAGTCAATAAAGCAGAAATAGATGTTTTTCTGGAACTCTCTTGCTTTTTCCATGATCCAGCAGATGTTGGCAATTTGGTCTCTGGTTCCTCTGCCTTTTCTAAAATCAGCTTGAACATCAGGAAGTTCAAGGTTCACATATTGCTGAAGCCTGGCTTGGAGAATTTTGAGCATTACTTTATTAGCGTGTGAGATGAATGCAATTGTGCAGTAGTTTGAGCATTCTTTGGCATTGCCTTTCTTTGGGATTGGAATGAAAACTGACCTTTTCCAGTCCTGTGGCCACTGCTGAGTTTTCCAAATTTGCTGGCATATTGAGTGCAGCACTTTCACAGCATCATCTTTCAGGGTTTGGAATAGCTCAACTGGAATTCTATCACCTCCACTAGCTTTGTTCATAGTGATGCTTTCTAAGGCCCACTTGAAGAGCCATCAAAATTGAACAGGGTCTGGATGACTGGTACTGTGCATCTGTGGTGAAACACTCCAGTTTACAGATAAACCATGAGGGCGTCCAGTAAAATCCATCAAGTAGATGAGCAGAAGCACTTGGGGCTGGGTCCTGAAAGACCTCAGAAGCCTGACCAAGGAGCTGTGCCTTTGGTTGTTTGCAAGAGAAAGCCATCACAGGCTCAGAAGGATCAGAATTATCCTATTTATTTACCTAAGATAGGTTTCTGATCCAGATACGTCATTCAGGCAGAACTTGAAACTACTCCCTATGACATCAACTATTGTAACTAAAGAAAACTGCATGTGGCTTAAAAACTGTCAGACTACAAGGCTTCACCTGACAACAGAATTTAGAGTATATTTAACTTGTTCAGTCTTGGAAGGAAGGAAAACTATTGCCTAATTATCACTTTGAGAGGCAACCAAAGCTTTAATGGGCCATCCTCAGAATAGAATGGAAAAGGAAAATTAAGAAATCTTCCTCCACTCAAACCCCAGAGCCCCAAATGAGGTCTCCTTAAGACTTCCACCTTACTGATTTACTACCAAAACATCACACTGCGATTGCTATGTCAGTAAAAAGCACCTTTTCCTTGTCTAACCTAATTCACAATGATCAAATTCTCACATGTATGAGACACTGTCCACACAAAGTTGTAGCTGCACTAAGAGAAGAGACAGTGTCCAAAAAGGTGGATAGATGGACATGGGTGCTGAGAAGAAGGAAAATGGGCAAAGATAACATCTAAGAATAAAGAAAAATCAACCCAAAAAACTTCAGGTTAAGTGTTCAGTCATTTTTAAGTTTTGCAGAGGCATTTCCAGATGTTCAAGCTGGTTTTAGAAAAGGCAGAGGAACCAGAGATCAAATTGCCAACATCCGCTGGATCATCAAAAAAGCAAGAGAGTTCCAGAAAAACATCTATTTCTGCTTCATTGACTATGCCAAAGCCTTTGACTGTGTGGATCACAATAAACTGTGGAAAATTCTGAAAGAGATGGAAATACCTGACCACCTGAACTGCCTCTTGAGAAATCTGTATGCAGGTCAGGAAGCAACAGTTAGAACTGGACATCGAACAACAGACTGGTTCCAAATAGGAAAAGAAGTATGTCAAGGCTGTATATTGTCACCCTGCTTATTTAACTTATATGCAGAGTACATCATGAGAAATGCTGGGCTGGATGAAGCACAAGCTGGAATCAAGATTGCCAGGAGAAATATCAATAACCTCAGATATGCAGATGACACCACCCTTATGGCAGAAAGTGAAGAGGAACTCAAAAGCCTCTTGATGAAAGTGAAAGAGGAGAGTGAAAAAGTTGGCTTAAAACTCAACATTCAGAAAACGAAGATCATGGCATCCAGTCCCATCACTTCATGGGAAATAGATGGGGAAACAGTGGAAACAGTGTCAGACTTTATTTTTCTGGGCTCCAAAATCACTGCAGATGGTTACTGAAGCCATGAAATTAAAAGACACTTACTCCTTGGAAGGAAAGTTATGACCAACCTAGATAGCATATTCAAAAGCAGAGACAGTACTTTGCCAACAAAGTTTGGTCTAGTCAAGGCTATGGTTTTTCCCGTGGTCATGTATGGATGTGAGAGTTGGACTGTGAAGAAGGCTGAGCACTGAAAAATTGATGCTTTTGAACTGTGGTGTTGGAGAAGACTCTTGAGAGTCCCTTGGACTGCAAGGAGATCCAACCAGTCCATTCTGAAGGAGTTCAGCCCTGGGATTTCTTTGGAAGCAATGATGCTGAAGCTGAAACTCCAGTACTTTGGCCACCTCATGCGAAGAGTTGACTCATTGAAAAAGACTCTGATGCTGGGAGGGATTGGGGGCAGGAGGAGAAGGGGATGACAGAGGATGAAATGGCTGGATGGCATCACTGACTTGATGGACGTGAGTCTGGGTGAACTCTGGGAGTTGGTGATGGACAGGGAGGCCTGGCGTGCTGCAATTCATGGGGTCACAAAGAGTCGGACACAACTGAGCGACTCATCTGAACTGAACTGAACACCATTAAGGAATAGATAATAACTGGGAAGTTATTCTTGTTACTTTTAAAACTCAGATTAAATATCTGTTAAAAGTACTGATTCTGTAATTCTGATGAGTACCACCCAGGCAGCTCTGCAATATGACATAAATAATAACCTTTGCTCAGAAAAAACACGGCAGAAGTATCACTCACATGGTCCGTTGTCAATGCAGCACACAGTGAAAATGGTCAAAGGAAATTTCACGATTTCTCACTGAACATATGTATTTCTCTAAGTCATTGCAGGTCTTTTCATAGAGCACTGGAAGCGAAGAGCAAGAATTTCCCAATGAATGGACACACAATGATGGGATAACTTGAAAGGAAGAGACAAAATTCCTATGAATGTGTCAAACCTACCAAGTCTCACTTTATATGACTGCTTCATCAGCAAGTAATTTTTGTGGGAACTGGCACGGCAGCTGGCATTTCTTGTAGAAGCAATGCTTTTTTCAATCATACCGTCTGCTTGTTTCCAGTACCATTTTACAGATTGTAGCCACCTTAAAATTTAAATTACGTATTACTTAGACAGAACATGGAAACACTTCCTGAAATATCAAGTACTTCAAAATACAGAAAATTGTATGTGCCTTAAAACTTGCACATAAATGAATAGGCCCTAGAGCCAGATGACCTAAGATTGAATCCCAGCCTCCTTACCATGGGCTAAGACTTTCTGTTGAATCACAAAATCTCTCTGTGCCTTGTTTTTCATATTTAAAAGGAAATAATAATAGCAGTCAGAAAACTATCTAATAGCAGCAATTAAAATAATAAATCATAAAGGTTTTTGGCCATCTAAGACAAATCAACATATGCAAAGTACTTAGAAAGGCACTTGGCAAATCAGAGTCTTTGCTATAATTGTTGTTAGTGGGCAAAGATCTAGCACAGTGGAAAAATGATATGGAGCTTTCAACTAATAAGGCTTCCCTATCTTTCTAAACATCTGCAAACTGGGACAACATAAGCAGTCTCAAGGTCCATGGCAGACTGTGTCAATACATGTGTGTGTTTGTTGCTCAATCAAAGTGTCTGACTCTTTGCGACCCCACAGACTCTAGCCCACCAGGTTCCTCTGTCCATGGGATTCTCCAGGCAAGAATACTGGAGTGGGTAGCCTATTCTTTCTTCAGGGGATCTTCCTGACCCAGGGATCGAAACTGGATCTCTTGCATTGCAGACAGATCCTTTACTGTCTGGGCCACCAGGGGAGCCACTATACTCTTTTAATTTTATTTCTTTGCAAAAGGAGAAAGAAAAAGAAAAATAAATCAATCACTTCTGGTGAGCCTTTTTTGAGATACAAGGGAAATTTCCTACTCAACTGAAGATCTGGCTGGGGGAACCCTTGGTTTTTTCCTTTACAGAGCGTGGCCTTGCTCAGCACCTGCCAGGAGGGGTGAGTTTATTCCCTGAATATTCAGAGATAAGGTAAGAGATTCATCAGGTGGTTATGGAACTTTCCAGAACACATATAGAAAAGATAACATTCAAACATTCAAAACAGGTAAGTATTCTATCTAGACCGAAGCTCAGGCCTACTCAAGTCAGATGCTCCGAGTTGCTGATGGTGGTGGAAAGGGCCAGGAAGGGGCAGCGGATAATGAGGAGATGCTCCCAGATTTCTGCTCCAATTTCCCCACCAAGACTGTGGACCTATTAAAGACAAAAATGCTCCATTAAAAATGAGCAGGAGGTCTGAAAGATGTCTTTCCAAAGGAAACAAACAGATGGCCAATAGTTACATGAAAAGATGCTCAACTTTACCCATCATTGAGAAATGAAAATCAAAACCACGTGAGATATCACTCACACCTGTCAGAACAGCCACCACCAAAAAGAACACAAATAAAATCTGTTGGCTGGAGGCTTCCCTGGTGGCTCAGTGGTAAAGAATCTACCTGCTAATCCAGGAGACACAGGTTCAATCCCTGATCCAGGAAGATCCCACAAGCCATGGCACAACTAAGCCTGCACAGCACATCAATTAAGCCTGTGCTCTAGAGACCAGGAGCTGCAACTACTGAGCCCATGTGCCACAAATGAAGCCCTCACGCCCCAGAGCCCATGCTCCACAACAAGAGAAGCCACTGCAATGAGAAGCCTGCACACCACAACTAGAGAGAAGCCCCACTCGTCGCAACTAGAGAAGAGCCCATGCAGCAGTGAAGACCCAGCACAGCCAAAAACTAAAAATATAAAATAAACAAAAATATTTTAAAAAGCAACCTGAACGTCCATTACTCTGAGACTAAGTAAACACATTTAAAAAAATATTGTCGGCGAGGGTATGGTGAAACAGGAACCCTTGTACACTGTTAGTGGGAATGTGAGATGGTTACAGCCATTCAGAACAGTACCAGAGGCTCCTCAGTTCAGCTCAGTTCAGTTCAGTCGCTCAGTCGTGTCCAACTCTTTGTGACCCCATGAATCGCAGCACGCCAGGCCTCCCTGTCCATCACCAACTCCCGGAGATCACTCAGACTCACGTCCATCGAGTCAGTGATGCCATCCAGCCATCTCATCCTCTGTCGTCCCCTTCTCCTCCTGCCCCAATCCCTCCCAGCATCAGAGTCTTTTCCAATGAGTCAACTCTTCGCATGAGGTGGCCAAAGTACTGGAGTTTCAGCTTCAGCATCATTGCTTCCAAAGAAATCCCAGGGCTGATCTCCTTCACAATGGACTGGTTGGATCTCCTTGCAGTCCAAGGGACTCTCAAGAGTCTTCTCCAACACCACAGTTCAAAAGCATCAATTCTTCGGCGCTCAGCTTTCTTCACAGTCCAACTCTCACATCCATACATGACCACAGGAAAAACCATAGCCTTGACTAGACGGACCTTTGTTGGCAAAGTAATGTCTTTGCTTTTGAATATGCTATCTAGGTTGGTCATAACTTTCCTTCCAAGGAGTAAGTGTCTTTTAATTTCATGGCTGCAACCACCATCTGCAGTGATTTTGGAGCCCAAAAAAATTAAGTCTGACACTATTTCCACTGTTTCCCCATCTATTTCCCATGAAGTGATGGGACCGGATGCCATGATCTTCGTTTTCTGAATGTTGAGTTTTAAGCCAACTTTTTCACTCTCCTCTTTCACCTTCATCAAGAGGCTTTTTAGTTCCTCTTCAATAAACTAAAAATAGAACTGCCATATGATCCAGCAATTCCACTTCTGGGTATTTATCCAAAGAAAACAAAAGGATATATACATCCCCCATGTTTATTGCAGCACTATGTATAACAGCCAAGATAGTAAGCAGCCCAAGTGTTCACTGAAGGATGAATGTATGGGTAAAGAAACTGTAGTGTGTATACATAGAATGGAATATTATTTAACTATAAAAAAAGAATGAAATCTTCCCATCTGTGATCATGGAAGGACGTCAAGGGCATTATGCTAAGAGAAATAAATCAATAAGTCAGACATAAAAAGACAAACAATAATTTCACATGTGAAATCTTAAAACACACATACACAAACAACCTCAAATATATACAGAACACATATGTAGTTATAAGAAGTGTGTGTGGGAGAAGTTGGTGAATGGCTTTTGTTTGTTGTTTTAGTTTAGATTATTTAGACTGAATAAGTTAAATAACTTTCCAGTTGATTTAAAAATAGCAGATTTTTGTACTCACATGTAGAGTTTATGTTTTAAATAAATTTTGGTATTTAAAAAATAATTAGCAGATGAAAATAAGACCTGGAAGCTTGAATCATCATCATACATGGTTTCATATTTGCCAACCATGCCAAGTTTATATAAACACTGACAAATTCAGCCAACACAAAATCCTAACACACACTTTCTTTTAATTCCCATAACCAATCCATCAATAATTCCTCTGTAACTCACTTTCCAAAATATCTTTCAAATCTAAGCATTTTCTCCACTTCCATGGCCCCCAGGTCATCCACAATATCCTTCTGGCTGACCTCCCAGCTCCCCTGGGCCCATCCCTGCACTCTTCACGTCATAGCCAACAGACACGTCTCGAGGATGAACTCAATCAGGCCATGTCCCCAGTTACATTTTCTCAATATCTTCCCACTACATGCAGAACAAAATACAAACTCCTGAACAGGGCGAACATTGTGTTGGGGGTTACCACCCCCACCAGCTGGCTCTCTAGCCTCATTCCAGCCCCTCTCCCTTCATGCGCTTACTTCTCTCCAGACACACTGGACTTTGCTTTGTCGCCTGAACACAAATTTCCTACCCCAGAGCTTCCACATACACTGTTCCCTCTGCTTAGAATGCTTTAACCTGCTTTTGGACTTGTAGAGTTCAGCTCAGTGTTACCCACTGGAAGACTCTTCCCACCAGCACTGCAGAGCTGCCCTCAGGCTGCACCCATCCCCCACCTGGCCATCATCACAGTCAGACAGGCGGCCCCTTCTCACCACCATGTGCAGGGAAGTGGGCTGCCACAGTCGCACTCTGCTCAGCTGTCTGATCCTTTGGCCCAGTGAGTCTGTGGCTCACACCTGGGCATTCCCACACCCATAGTGCCTGGCGTTGTGGAGACACTGCTTCTATACTTGCTGAATTCATGAATGCCCTTTGACCTGATAAAGCAAATGGAACTAGACTTAGGGAAGATCCTCAGAAGTGGTGTCAACTTATAAAATATAAGTTTTCATCTATTTTTGCCATCCAAATGTGAATTTCTGAGCCCTGAGGACGCCCTGGAACAACAATACCTGCTATCTGTCAGCCATGGAGCTGCCACCACTCCCTATGGTGAGCAAGGAAATAAGGATGTGAATAATCAAATCACAGGACACAAGTTTTAGTTAAAAGCTAAACATGTTGAGAGTTATGTTTCATTTGGTGGGAATTTTTAGGGCTTCAAGTCCAGGAGACAGCGTCTCAAGTGACCCTGAGAGAACTGCTCTGAGGAGACAGGGAGGGGAGGGGAGGGTGGGAAGTCAGGTAATATAGAAGCTTGCAACAAGGGCCAGGTAGTCTGAAAATCAAAAGATTATTGCTAATTAGGGAACACGTCCTATAGTCCATGGGGTCGCAAAGAGTCAAATATGACTTGAGTCACTGAACCGAACTGAACTGAGGGAAGATGAGATATCTCATTAAGGAAATGCACTTTTCTGTGTATGGGAAGATGCAAGAGCCTGGGCTCACTGAAATCATCCCTTTCATACGCATCTCAGCTATCCAGGGCCACTGCCCTGTGATTTGATTATTCACATCCTTAGTTCCTTGTTTACCATAGGGAGTGGTGGCAGCTCCATGGCTGCCAGATAGCATGCACTGTTCTTCCTGGGCACCCTCGGGGCTCAGAAAGTCACATTTGGAGGGCCAAAATAGCTGAAGGCTGTGGCACCCTTGTCTATGATATGGCAGGAAATACTTCATCTCACAGTGGTTTCCTTTAAACAGATTACACTGATACCTGGCAATCAACTGGAAAGGACTTACTATCACAGTTATTAGATAATTTTTTTTAAATTCCCTTGCCCATTTGGTTTGGTAGCTCAGATGGTAAAGAACCTGCCTGCAATGTAGGAGGCACAAGAGACCCAAGTTCGATCCCAGAGTTAGGAAGATCCCCTGGAAAAGGGAATGGCTACCAACTCCAGTATTCTTCCCTGGAGAATTCTATTTATTATTGACTTCCCAGGTAGCACAATGGTGAAGAATCCACCTGCCAGTACAGGAGGCACAAGAGACACGGGTTTGATCCCTGGTTGGGAAAACCCCCTGGAGGAGGGCATGGCAACCCACTCCACTACTCTTGCCTGAGAAATCCCATGGACAGAGGAGCCTGGCAGGCTATAGTCCATGGAGTGGCAAAGAGTCAGACACGACTGAGGGACTGACCACACACAGTCAGATAACACACCACTCAGCTGAATGGTGGCCTTACAAGTACACATGGCACTCTTCCCTGACTCTGCCAGAAGAGCCATCAGTCTCCAAAGACCTCCAGCTTTACCCTTACATAAACTATGGAAGCTGAGGTACCCCATGTCACTTTATTTCAGAGCTTGGAAATGAGAGTACAGTTCAAGGCTGCTACTGCTAAGTTGCTCTAAGTCACTTCAGTCGTGTCCGACTCTATGTGACCCCATAGACGGCAACGCACCAGGCTCCCCTGTCCCTGGGATTCTCCAGGCAAGAACACTGGAGTGGGTTGCCATTTCCTTCTCCAATGCATGAAAGTGAAAAGTGAAAGTGAAGTCACTCAGTTGTGTCCGACCCTCAGCGACCACATGGACTGCAGCCTTCCAGGCTCCTCCGTCCATGGGATTTTCCAGGCAAGAGTACTGGAGTGGGTTGCCGTTGCCTTCTCCAACAGTTCAAGGCACTGGAGTGCAAAGACAAAGCTGTTGGATGTTTTGCAAATGTGAATATTCAAGGCCTTCAAGATGCAATGTATACAGATTGAGCAGAAATAAACACAAGAAGTCAGCTTCAAACAAATCAAAAGTACAGCCTTCTTGGTGGCTTCTAGTTCACACAAGAAAAGTTAAGTGAAATACAGGCTTATTATCATTTCCCCTTTAAGCCGAAAGCCCCTTAGAGCAGAATTCTTCTATAATGCTGTAAGCCTCTCTGAATAAATACTCTTACTTTGCTATAAAAACGTTCTCAGCACCCTTCATTTGCCCTATAAATGTCTATTTTCCATCCTGCTCTCTCTGCCTTGGGAAACTGAGGCTACTTCAAAAGGGTTCTGGGGTTCTCTAGGTCCATCGGATTTGGCCAAATGAGAGCCTGGGCAAGAGACCTGAGGGGAATGAGGATGAGATCTTAGTGCCACCAGCTGTCTTCCTGGCAGGTTGCCCTGAGCCAGCTGTGCCCTCCTGCCCGCCCACCCCTACCCCCCGCCACCCTCACTAAGGCAGCTGCCCTCCCCAAGTGGCCAGCACACACAGAACCTCCCTGTGGGCCTCAAGGACCACATCTTTGCCTCGTCCCCTTAGGGAAAGTGGTGGGCTCCTTGCCTGGCATTCCTGCACTAACCTCACAGTGCCCCCTCCCTACTATACACACACCTTTGGAAAATGCTCTTCTTGCACTGTTCTGTTTTGGGTATGTCGTTGGTTTCCTGCTGGCATCACAAGTGAAAAGATAACTCATGTAACTGACATCCTTGCTAGAGGCCCAATTCTTTGCTTTAGGGATCAAATATTGGATTTTGGAATCTCTGCCCAGGAACACCTATGTCCTGGTGGTTAGTTCTGCTTCCCTGAAACCGTGATCACCACAGACAGCTCCTGTGCCTTCCAGAGGCCCACAGACACAGATACCCAGTCCTAAGCCAGAACAGGAAAACGGAGCCTGAAGACAGACTGGTGTGGTTCACAGAGAGGCCAGTGTCCCCCGCCACCCAACAGAAACTCCACACAGACGACAAAGCCCTGAAGCAGCAAACTTCTTCAGTGTAGCGCTGACGCAACCAGGAAACCAACCCACAGAAACGACCCCAAGCCTACCTCATCAAATCTGATGTATCTGATCCTTTTCACCCACAGCTGGTGGTACGGAGCCAGCAGCAGAATTTCAAAGCAGGCAGGCACTGTGATGAGCACGCGCAAACAAGAACACTTTGAGCGCTTGCCACATACAGATGTGCTTCTAAGAATATAAAAGAGAGAGTTAAAACTCCTAAATGGAGCTGCTAATAGCTCAAATATGATACTGTTTCCGAGAACATTTCACTACAGCTGCAATGTATTTTTCTGAATACTATGAAACTGCAATTTTTGTAGGTCTAAATGGTAAAATATGAGATTTGAAGTTTAAATTCTTATTTATGAGCCATCAAGGTAATAACAATAGAAGGAGTTAAATGTCACAGATTTATTTCTTCAAAATCCGATCCTGAGGTTCAGTTTAGGTTGAAAAATGTTAAATGTTAAAAAATAACAATGATGGGGTAACTTCTCTGGTGGTCTAGTGGTTAAGACTTCACCTTCCAATGCAGGCGGTGTAAGTTTGATCCCTGGTGAGGGATCTAAGATCCCATATGCCTCACAGCCAAAAAAACAAAACAAAACAGAAGCAATATTGCAACACATTCAATAAAGACTTTAAAAATGGTCCACATCAAAAAAAATCTTAAAAAAATAAATAAACAATTATGGAAGTTGGGACAGGATGTTTGTTTAGCTTTAACAATTTTCTGTGAGTTCAGTAAGGAGGAAAACTGTTTGATTTATTTAACACCAGAAGTGCATCCATAAATATAACATTTGAAACCATGACGAGCATCCTTCTCAACAAGAAAGATCAAGAAACAGTTATTCTGAATGGAAATCGGAGCTTTTACTTTTTATACTATGGTGTTTTTCAGATCATTTTCAATCCACTTATAAACCAGATGATGCCTTTTGTAAATTCAAGAAAATTACTTGTACAAAACCTTGGGGAGGTACCGCACTTCTACTAAGACAGACTTCTGAGTGCTATCATGTACGTCAGTAACCAAGGCATTAGTTAGCGTGTGTCCTACCTGAGAGTTCAGGACATCATGATAATAGTCCCAGGTGAAAACACCACACAGACTTTCCTTTATTTGGCAGATTTTTGTTAAAACGATTCTCAACGGTTGCTGCCGCTTAATTGAGAAGGGCCTGATTGATAAAGAAAGAGATTCGTTTATCATGTGACAGATTTGAAGAATTGATGTTTTTGAATTATGATGTTGGAGAAGACTCTTGAGAGTCCCTTGGACTGCAAAGAGATCAAACCAGTCCATCCTAAAGGAAATCAGTCCCAATGTTCATTGGAAGAACTGATGCTGAAGCTGGAACTTCAACACTTTGGCCACCTGATGAGAAGAACTGACTCATTGGAAAAGACCCCGATGCTGGGAAAGATTGAAGACAGGAGAAGGGGATGACACAGGATCAAATGGTTGAATATCACTGACTGAATGGACATGAGTTTGAGCAAGCTCCAGGAACACGTGATGGACAGGGAAGCCTGACGTGCTGTGGTCCATGAGGTTGTAAAGAGTCAGACATGACTGAGAGACTGAACTGAATCATGTGACAGAGCACCGGTAAAACCTCAGAGAACAACAGGCTCTGTCTGAAAACACGTGCTGCTGGGGGCAGGGGCAGGGGCTTCATAACCTCTTTCTCCTCCCGTTGCCCTCATACACCGACCCACAGGCTGTCTACCAGCTGTGTGACTACGCCTGAACCTTGGTCATAGCCGCAACCTAAAGTAAAATGGGAAAAATGGCTTCATCAGAGACAGAAACACAAAGTGTTGCCACACACGAGAAACAAACAGCTGCTCCCTGGGCAATCAAGGCTTGGAGAGAAGCCGTGAGTCTATTTAGGAGAATGGCCGAGGTGGGCTGTGGGGTGGACATGTGGTCCTTGTATTTGGGGGTGGCCTCCAGACCTCCATCTGTGAGGGATCCTCACCCCAGACCAGGCAGGTGGCGGCCAGTGGAATCTGAGTATGTGCAAACCCACACATATCTCTCTACTTCATACTTTATGCCCCTAGAAAGTTTCACCTAGATTAAAATGTAAACTTTAAAACATAAGCATAAAGATACTAGAAAGTGAACAATTTCACATATTTTCATATATTTGAGCACACACATGGCAAAGCTAAATGGAAATACTGATAAATCTGACTACACAAATATTAACAAAATACCATTAATACAGTTGCAAGATAGTAAAAAGACAAAATGACACAGGTATATTGATTATAATTTGGAGAGAAAAAGAAATATACTTATTACATACAGTTCTGGCCAATCATAAAAAGGGAATTCCCCTTCACTAAAAGAAAAAGAAAATGGGCAGATTTCATGAACAAGTAGCTCATGAATAAAGAAACATCAATGCCCAGAAATCATATGGGAAGACTCTCTGGTCAGTAATCACAGAAATTCAGATTTAATATGAGATGGAAATTTTTTATCAGCATGGAAATAAAATTTTAAAATCATAGGAATGTTGTTAAAAAATAGTAGAATATATACTTCCATACACTTCCAGAGGGAATAAAAATAGATTTAAACTTTTAGAAGAGTAATTTGGCTTCTACACTTTTGTTTTCTAAAACTTTTAGAAAAGGAATATGTACTGTGTTGAATTACCAATTCCACTTCTGGCAAGCTTAATTTTTCTTGATGTATTTTTTATTAATTTCTTACTATGAACACTTACTGCTTTCACAAGTGTGAAAAATGGAAAGCTACAGTAAAAACTAAAGTGCTAATTTCATTTAACATGTTGATCAATCTGGTTCTGAGTCTGACCCTAAGTCATTCAACACTACATTTTCCTATAAACATCAATAAAATGGAGTGAGATCTCATTTTAATCTGTAGAATCAAAGTTATGTCAACTAACTCTGCCTTTCTTAAGAGTAATCACATTAAAAACAAGGGGTTGTAAATGAGGATATGCAAACTTATACTTCCTGGAAATCAAACTTTCATCTAAATAACAAAGATTTTGTTGTTAAGTTTGACTTTAGGTGGTTCTAGCCATAAAACAAATATGGCAAAACCACTGGGCGTGAGGAACAGGCCAGGAACTGACGCCCAAGAGCAGACTAGATACGCCCCATGGAGGGCAGAGGTGATGTGGGGTCCTTAGTGACTCCACACTGCCCAGCAAAATGGAGGTGCCTCGCTCAGTTACAGCAAAAAGCTGAACAAAAAGGCTGCAAGTCCACTCTCCCTCACAACCCTCCAAGGAGAGTGTTACTTTAGGCTCTCAAACTGGAAGGAGAAAGCACAGAAGATAAAGTAACACTCACGCAACAGAACAGACTGGTGGTTGGTGCAGATGGTGGGTGGGAGGGGGGCAGGGGAAAGTGGGAAGGGGTCAAAAGGTACAAAATTCCAGTTGTAAGTCAGTCCTGGATGTAATAGTGACTATTCCTAATAACACTGTATACCTGAACAACATTGTGTACCTGAAAGCTGCCAAGAGTGTAGTCCAAAGTTCTCATCACAAGGGGGAAAAGGTATAACTGTATGAGGTGATTCATGGTAACTAGAATTATTGTAGTGATCACGTCACAATATACACCACTACTGACCTTTATGGTGTATACCCAAAATTAATATGTTACATGTCAATTTTACCTCAATAAAAATTGAAAAAATAAACTGGAAAAAAAATAAAGTGGGTAATCTACCAGATGACCATGGGCTTATTTCAAAAAAGGAGGTTCAGGAGTAAATGAGAAAACTTACTTTATTGTTACCTTAGTGGGGGCCACATCCACGAGCACCCCCTTGTCACCTGGGAACAACCCCCAGCCCTGGGATGTACCTTGGTGGGGGCCGCATACACGACCACCCCCTCATTGCCCTCATGCAGCACCCTCTCCATGCAGTAGTAGGAGGCTTAGGTCTTCCCAGAGGACTTTGGGGCTGAGATAACTGCAGACTTGTTCTTGTCCACGATGTCCAGGAGCTCTTGCTGCAGATTCAGAGCACTGTCACGTCAGCACCAGGTGCAGCAACAGCAAAACCAGTACGTGAAGACACCCCCCTCATAATTCCCTTCTAATGGCACCAGGGCAGGTGTGGGCTCTAGCAGCTTGTTTCCCTTGGGGGTCGGTGCCACACTGGGCCCCTCCCCCAAGCAAGCGACCATTAAGAGCAACTGTCAACCAGCCACCTGCGTGGTCCTTCTTGGCAATTGGTCATGGCCCACCCCCCCTCCACCTCTTGTGTGTAAAAGGAGTCTGAACTGGAACTGAGGGAGATGGTTTTCCGAGACACTAGTCTGCCATCTTCTGGGTCTGCTGGCTTTCTGATTAAAATTCTTATCCCAACAACTTGCCTCCCGACTTACTGACTTGCCGCAAGCAGAGCGAGCTTGGGCCAGTAACACTGTGCCGCAAAGCAGTGGTTGGGAGCTGAAAACACGCCAAGAGATCCTAGAGAACTTGTGAGGAGCTCACTGCCTCTCCCAGCAGAGAGGACCACAGTGCTTTTGAGCATACAAAGGTGGGCTTTGTGTGAAAAATGGAGACTGAGTCAGAACAAGTCTGATGACTTGTCATTAAGTGCACCTTGGCTTAGAGAAATGAAGACCTAAGAATATGTATTTTTGTGAGGGTGAAAAAGTAGCTGAATAGAAAAAAAAAATCAATAATTAGCATTTTACTACTTATCTTCTCCTTTGTAAAAAGAAGAATGGCCCTACTTTAGAGGGCCTGTGGGTCCTTCATTAAAACAGATTCTCATCCTTCAGCCTGCGCTTTCGTTCATCAAAATGATGACTCATCAAAGGATAGAGAGACCATGTGATGGGCAGAAGACACAATAGTCCTCCAAAGCCCACCCTACTCGCTATCTGAATCCAAGTCCACTCTGGGCTGCACCTCAGAGTGAAGGCAGCATCAGCAGTGTGGTGTGTGTAGGATTCCTGGAAGCCCTCGGCAGCCCCAGGCCTGCCCTCAGGCAGGAAGGACCTGGGCCCCGCTCCGAGCAGCAGCAGAGAGCCTGTGGGCGACCAGCACCGCCAGCACCAACACAAGGAGGACAAAGTCGGATGCTGGTGAGACAGCCTGTGAGAGTGAACCTCTGAAATGGCTCTCTTGTAGGTAAGCATGTTTAATTCATAAGGTTGGACCAATGCAGAAACGCGTCCTTTTATTCTTAATTTTATATCCATCAATATTATTCTTACACATATTTATAGAAAAGCAGTTACTATGGTCCCAGATATCGGCTGTAAATACCTAAATGACTGTCTATACTGTTTAACCTCCCTGAATCTCTGTACACTTTTCTGTATTTACACAGGAACCCTACTGACTCAGGGGAACCTTGGAGGCTGCTCCATATGATACAGTCGGAACTTCAAAGACACACATGTGAATCCACCAGAACACCTCCAAGAAGATGGTCCACTTACAAAAGTGGATGATATGGAAAATTCACTTTCTTTAAGTGGGAAAAAGTTCACATTTGACATTTCCTGTAGCAGTTTTAAATGACATGATTCAATATTAAGAATTTCATGCCAAACATGATATGAAGAACTACAATCATGAGTAGCTTCTGAGATCAGATTTAATTATACAATAGAAAACTCAGGCATTACCTGCCAGTTGTCAGGAACAAAGTCCTGAACTCTGGGGTCTGGATCTTTCCTCTCTTCATGCACCAGATGGTGGCCCATGAACTGCAGCTAAAACCGGGCTGGCCCAAGGCCCACTGTGAGTATTTGTCCTTTTTCTTCTCCTTTATGCCCTTTCCTGTGACCTGTATTAGTTTAAAAGCCCAACTTGAAAGTGATTTTAAACTTTAACATCATTTAAGTGATCAAAATTATTTATTTTATTTTTAAAATAAAATGACTGAAAACTAATTTTTATCAGAAAAGCATTTTACCATCTTTGAAATTTTGAAGTACTTATTGAAAAAATCTTCTACCATCTAAATCATTATCTTAACTAAGAGTAAATAGCAGACATCAAGATTTTCAAATACCCATCACAGTACTTGAGCTACAATCTGATACAAAGACAACTGAACAATCACAATATAGCTTTTAGTGTTCTCCTAGAATTAAACACAGGACTAGTTTTAAGGGTCTGCAGAGACTATCTAATATTCAATTTGCTTGTCCAGAGAAGCATTTGTAAAATGTTCCAGTTCTAGGTTACTTGGAGAAGGAAATGGCACCCCACTCTAGTACTCTTGCTTGGAAAATCCCATGGATGGAGAAGCCTGGTAGGCTACAGTCCATGGAGTCGCAAAGAGTCGGACACGACTGAGCGACTTCACTTTCACTTTCACTTTTCAGGTTGGGGCATCTGGATTACTAATAATGATTAAGAACTTGAAGCTAGTATTTTCAATAGAAAAAGTCTGCCAGGAGGTGACTGTACAAGACACTTTCTGTACACCTAACAGCTGCTCTATTAAAATGGAGCTCTTCTGAAAACATCATGCACTGGATGCAAAGAACTCCCCAGCTCCTTGAACCCTGAACACCGCAGGCACCTGGCTATGAGTTGCCGGTCTGCCTCCTGCCGAAGCTCTGGGTATTTTTCCATCACAGAGCAGATCCTTTTCACCATCTGCACAGCTATACTTAAGTCTTCCGTGGTTTCACCTTGGTAAAGAATATACAACAAAACTGTTTTAAAAGGCTATCAAAAATAACAAATGTTTGATTATCCAAGATTAGTCACTTGGCCAGTCAACCTGTCCCAATTAAACTCACTATTTACTCAGAATTAATGGAGGTTTTGGAATACAGAAAACTCAATAAAATTAAAATGCAGCTATATACACTCCATCACCCTCCATGGATAATTGAGAGGTAGCCATGTAAGTGTTGGAGAAAAAGAAAAATCTTGTAGTTCATGACAAAAATAAGGTCATTAAAGCCCAAATTGGTCTAAGTTCAGAGGAACACAAATCTTTCTCCAACTAGTATTTCCATGCCTTCTCTACTATATTCAAAGAAAAATACTGAGATAACTTTAACAATCTGGCTAAAACTTGGCAAGATGTATTGAATCCTAACAGTGACCAGACATAAATATGTGGTGTAAACATTAAAGCCTTTAATTCAACGGATCTGTAACCCCACTGGACCCAGACTTGGCTAATTCCTCTCCTGTTTTTAGGTCACAGACATACTCTCTCTTCCTCCCCACAGCTGGCTTTTTCATACTTCACATTTAGGGCTGTTTTGATCCCCTCTTTCTTCCAATCAACCTACACTTTATTTACAAACATTACCAAACACTTACCAATGCTATAAAGGCTACAAAAGAGCTTTAACATGGATTCTCCTTGCAGCCCCTGCTGCCCCAGGGGGTAAGCCACTGCTAATCCTGCTCTCTTTCACAGCCACCATCTGCAAATCCTGACACAGCCTCTTAATTAGAGCGATGCCAGAGACCAAGCCTTGTGCTTTTTGCTGTGGCAAGGTCCTCAGGAAAGACTGACTTTGCAGGTAGGATGGAAGTTAGTATAGAATGTCGGGGAGTGACCATGTGCTTCTTGGATTCGCGTGTGGAGACGATCAAAACAGATCACCGAGATTCACTCGGAAGAACAGTCAGTTGGTGGCGTACTGGCCCCTGGTCATGTCATCTGCCACCAACTTGCATGTCTCTACCCAGCTGTGTCTCTCCCTCATCTGCTTCTTTCTACCTCTCCTTTTCATTTCTCCTGTCTACTGTGGCAGTTGTAAAGTAGCACATAGAAACTCAGCATGCCAGGCAAACGCGGCCGGAGTTTTGCCCAAAGAGAAATGTTTTCTCTTCACACCTCAGAGACAGATGACAGGCTCTTCTTGGGAGTCCAGCTGCCCTGTGGGTCCCCTTCCATGCCCACGATTCTCTAAATAGCTGTCAACTCTGGGAATCGATTTTAATTTTTTATTGAAGTGTAGTTGATTTATAATGTTGTGCTAATTTCTCCTGTAGAGCAGTGACTCAGCTACAAATACATTCTTTTCCATTATGGTTTATCACTGGATACTGACTATAGTTCCCTGTGCTCAACAGCAGGACCTTGCTGTTTATCCACCCTACATATACTAGTTCGTATCTACTTTTTTTTAATTTAAATTTATTTATTTTAATTGGAGGCTAATTACTTTACAATATTGTATTGGTTTTGCCATACATCAACATGCATCCGCCACGGGTGCCACGTGTTCCCACCCTGAACCCCCCTCCCACCCCCCACCCCGTACCATCCCTCTGGGTCATCCCAGTGCACCAGCCCCAAGCTTCCTGTATCCTGCATCAAACCTGGACTGGCGATTCATTTCTTATATGATATTATACATGTTTCAATGCCACTCTCCCAAATCATCCCACCCTCTCCCTCTCCCACAGAGTCCAAAAGACTGTTCTATACATCTATGTCTCTTTTGCTGTCTCACATACAGGGTTATCATTACCATTTTTCTAAATTCCACATATATGCGTTAGTATACTGTATTGGTGTTTTTCTTTCTGGCTTACTTCATTCTGTATAATAGGGTCCAGTTTCATCCACTTCATTAGCACTGATTCAACTGTATTCTTTTTAATGGCTGAGTAATATTCCATTGTGTATATGTACCACAGCTTTCTTATCCATTCATCAGCTGATGGACATCTAGGTTGCTTCCATGTCCTGGCTATTATAAACAGTGCTGCAATGAACATTGGGGTACACGTGTCTCTTTCAATTCTGGTTTCCTCCGTGTGTATGCCCAGCAGTGGGATTGCTGGGTCATAAGGCAGTTCTATTTCCAGTTTTTTAAGGAATCTCCACACTGTTCTCCATAGTGGCTGTATTAGTTTGCATTCCCACCAACAGTGTAAAAGGCTTCCCTTTTCTCCACACACTCTCCAGCATTTATTGCTTGTAGACTTTTGGATCACAGCCATTCTGACTGGCGTGAAATGGTACCTCATTGTGGTTTTAATTTGCATTTCTCTGATAATGAGTGATGTTGAGCATCTTTTCATGTGTTTGTTAGCCATCTGTATGTCTTCTTTGGAGAAATGTCTATTTAGTTCTTTGGCCCATTTTTTGATTGGGTCATTTATTTCTCTGGAATTGAGCTGCAGGAGTTGCTTGTATATTTTTGAGATTAGTTGTTTGTCAGTTGCTTCATTTCCTATTATTTTCTCCCATTCTGAAGGCTGTCTTTTCACTTTGCTTATAGTTTCCTTTGTTGTGCAGAAGCTTTTAATTTTAATTAGGTCCCATTTGTTTATTTTTGCTTTTATTTCCAATATTCTGGGAGGTGGGTCATAGAGGATCCTGCTGTGATTTATGTCGGAGAGTGTTTTGCCTATGTTCTCCTCTAGGAGTTTTATAGTTTCTGGTCTTATGTTTAGATCTTTAATCCATTTTGAGTTCATATCTACTAATCCTAAACTTCCACCCCATCCCTCCCACTCTCCCCCATGGCACCCAGAAGCCTGTTCTCTATGTTGGTGAGTCTGTTTCTGTTTTCTGGGTAAGTTCATCGTGTTGTATTTTAGATTCCACATATAAGCAACGAGGAATGGGTTTTAATTCGCTTATGAATGTGTTCTATCTTTGCTCTTGGGCCCTCTCTGAGACTTCATTGTTCCTCAATAAAAGGGGTAATAATACTTGGCACGGCAAATCACTTCAGTACTCTTGCCTGGGAAATCCCATGGACAGAGGAGCCTGGCAGGCTACAGTCCACGGGGTTGAAAAGAGTCAGACATGACTGAAGTAAGTGAGCTTCAGTCATGTCTGACTGAAGCTCCTTTCTCAATAAGAAAGTATGTAAGCCTTTAATAAGAGATGAGTAGATAATTTACAAAAGAAAGACAAATATTGATAAAAGTGTCCAACCTCTTTAGTAATAAAGATGATGAGATAGCATATTTTTACTTTCAAATTAGCAAAGTATATTTTAAGGTTAATAGCACTGGAAATCTGGAGAAGGAAATGGCAACCCACTCCAGTGTTCTTGCCTGGAGAATCCCAGGGACAGGGGAGCCTGGTGGGCTGCCGTCTACGGGGTTGCACAGAGTCGGACACGACTGAAGCGACTTAGCAGCAGCAGCAGCACTGGAAATCACAGGGTAAGTCTGTGGATCACAGGATAACTCTTCCATTTTGCCAAGGAGGACAAATAGGTACAGAGTTACTGCAAAGACATTTAGCAATATGATGCTTTTGAACTGTGGTGTTGGAGAAGACTCTTGAGAGTCCCTTGGACTTCAAGGAGGTCCAACCAGTCCATCCTAAAGGAAATCAGTCCTGGGTGTTCATTGGAAGGTCTGATGCTAAATCTGAAACTCCAATACTTTGGCCACCTCATGTGAAGAGTTGACTCATTGGAAAAGACCATGATGCTGGGAGGGATTGGGGGCAGGAGGAGAAGGGGACGACAGAGGATGAGATGGCTGGAGGGCATCATCAACTCGATGGACATGGGTTTGGGTGGACTCCCGGAGTTGTTGATGTACAGAGAGGCCTGGTGTGCTGCAATTCATAGGGTCACAAAGAGTCGGACACGACTGAGCGGCTGAACTGAACTGAACTGAATGATTACCATAAGCATGTTGATACTTTTGGATTGACTATTCAAGTTCCAGGTATGTAGGTTAGTGAGCTATACAAAATGTGTACAAAGATTTATGCTCCAAGACATTCAAGTTATTTGTTAAAGCCAGTTTTCAAACAATTAAATATTCAGCATTAGAGAGCTATCACACATCCATAAAAATAAATTTTTAAATAAATAAAATTTTAGAATTTTTTGACAATCAGCAAAAGTGGTCTATTAAAGTCTATTATTAATATATTTGTCTGTTAGTTAATATTATTTTGTGTGTGTGTGTGTGTGTGCTCAGTCATGTCCAACTCTTTGCAACCCCATGGACTGTAGCCCACCAGGCTGCTCTGTCCATGCAATTTCCCAGGCAGGAATCCTGGAGTGGGTTGTCAGTTCCTCCTCCAGGGAATCTTGTCCACCCAGGGATAGAACCCATGTCTCTTGTGTCTCCTGCACTGGCAGGTGCATTCTTTACCATTATAGTGATATTAATTTCCCAGTTTGACAAATGTGCCTTCATTATATTAGATGTTGACTTTAGGGAAAGCTGAGTGAGATGTATACGGAAACTCTACTATTATTGCATATTTCTTAATAATTAAACAATTCATTCAAATAAGAAGCCTTTTTTAAAGCTTCAGTACTTCTTCCATCATAGTTTTCCATTTTAAATTTCCAAAAAGACGTCCTAAAGCTAAAGCTTGGCATTCCTCCAGTTCCTCCATCAGTGCCTTACAAGCATTCTCAATGTTCTTTTCATTCTGCGAAAGGAAGGCAAACCACATAAATAAAACATTCCATTACTCTCCAATTATAGAAAATCACATATTGAAGATAATATTGTTACAATATATTTCTAAGTAAAAAAAAAATACACTAGTGTAATTCAGTTCACTCACTCAGTTGTGTCTGACTCTTTGCAATCCCATGGACTACAGCACACGAGGCTTCCCTGTCCATCACCAACTTCTGGAGCTTGCTCAAACTCCTGTCCACCAAGTTGGTGATGCCATCCAACCATCTAATCCTCTGTCATCCTGTTCTTCTCCTGCCATCAATCTTTCCCAGCATCAGGGTCTTTTCCAATGAGTCAGCTCTTCACATCAGGTGACCAGAGAATTGGAATTTCAGCTTCAGCATCAGTCCTTCCAATGAATATTCAGGACTGATTTCCTTTAGGATGGACCGGTTGGATCTCCTTGCAGTCCGAGGGACTCTCAAGAGTCTTCTCCAACACCACAGTTCAAAAGCATCAATTCTTAGGTGCTCAGCTTTCTTTATAGTCCAACTCTCATATCCATACATGACTACTGGAAAAACCATAGCTTTGACTAGATGGACCTTTGTCAGCAAAGTAATGTCTCTGTTTTTAATATGCTGTCTAAGTTGATCATAGCCTTTCTTCCAAGGAGCAAGCATCTTTTAATTTCACGGCTGCAGTGATTTTGGAGCCCAAGAAAATAAAGCCTCTCACTATCTCCATTGTTTCCCCATCTATTTGCCATGAAGTGAAAGGAGTGGATGTCATGATCTCCGTTTTCTGAATGTTGAGTTTTAGGCACCTTTTTCACTCTCCTCTTTCACTTTCATCAAGAAGGTCTTTAGTTCTTCACTTTCTGCCATAAGGTTGGTGTCATCTGTGTATCTGAAGTTATTTATATTTCTCCTGGCAATCCTGATTCCAGCTTGTGCTTCATCCAGCCCAGCATTTTTGTATGACGTACTCTGCATATAAATTAAATTATCAGGGTGACGATATACAGCCTTGACATATTCTTTTCCTGATTTGGAACCAGTCTGTTGTTCCATGTCCAGTTCTAACTATTGCTTCCTGACCTGCATACAGATTTCTCAGGAGGCAGGTAAGGTGGTCTGGTATTCCCATCTCTTTCACAATTTTCCACAGTTTATTGTGATCCACACAGTCAAAGGCTTTGGCATAGTCAGTAAAGCAAAACCAGATGATTTTCTGGAACTGTTTTGATGATCCAGCAGATATTGGCAATTTGATCTCTGGTTCCTCTGCCTTTTCTAAATCCAGCTTGAACATCTGGAATTTCACGTTTCACATACTGTTGAAGCCTGGCTTGGAGAATTTTGAGCATTACTTTGTTAGCGTGTAAGGTGAGTGCAATTGGGCGGTAATTTGAACATTCTTTGGCATTGCCTTTCTTTGGGATTGGAATGAAAACTGACCTTTTCCAGTCCTGTGGCCACTGCTGAGTTTTCCAAATTTGGTGACATATTGACTGCAGTACTTAACAGCATCATCTTTTAGGATTTTAAATAGCTCAACTGGAATTCCATCACCTCCACTAGCTTTATTCTCAGTGATGCTTCCTAAGGCCCAAATGTAATTATGGAGTATTAACAATGTTTTTAAAGCCTGCCAAACAGCACTAGTTTGTTTTCACCAAATTAATCTTTGTCTAGACCCATTTCGTTTTTTAACAACATTCTTCTTTCTTCTTTCTTTTCAGTCGCTCAGTCGTGTCCGACTCTTTGCGACCCCATGAATCGCAGCATGCCAGGTCTCTCTGTCCATAACAACATTATGATGGTATAATTAACATGATAGAAAATCCACTCACTCTAAGGCTACAACTCATGGCTTTTGGTAAATTTACAAAACTGTGTACAATCACTGTCACAATCTAATTTTAGAACATCTTCAACATCTCAAGAAGAAACTATTTGCCCATTTAATGCAATATATTATATTAGAAAAAATTCAAACATAAGCAGAGAGAACAACATAATCCCCACCCAGGTAATAAGCATCCAGCCACAGCCATTAACATATCACTTTATGTGCATTCCACATAGTCCTCAAAGTGATCAATGAAATAACCTCTGTAAGATGAGTGTTCACATAAATTATTTTACCAAAAATAAATCCTCCTTTAAAAAATACTGTTCTTATGGAAAGTTTAGTAAGGAAATTTTGTTAGGACTCTTTAAACTCAGATTCAGAAATTGCACTAACAGAATAAAATGAGATATACTGATTATACGAATCCTTATCACTATAAAATTGTTTTAATTAAAAAAAGAACCCAAGGCTGTTCCTGCTCACTGCAGGCAACTAGAGTTAGAAATAGTTTAATGACTGAAGCTCTAATGGAAGAATAGTAAACTATCTTATGATGGGTGTCTCCAATGTCCAGAGGGGTATGACCCTAAACTCAAAAAAAGTAAGAAATATTAATTGACTCAAAAATCATTTTGATGATATGTAGAATTATCTTCATATTCTAAATTCACTATAAGTAGTGAAAATTAGACAGAAACCAGATTTCTAAAATTGGTGAGCATTTTTTGAACTCTCAAAAGTATATTACAGTCATTACCAATTTTACCAATACAGCAAAATAATAAGATCACAGGATTAAAATTCTAAATAATTTGAAAATTCTGTTAATGATTTTCTGTTAGGAAATAATTTTATGTCAGGGACTTCCCTAGCAGTCCATTTATTGCTAAGGTCTCTGCACTTCCAATGCAGGGGGCATGGGTTTGAACCTTAGTCTGGGAACTAAGGTCCCACATGCCACACAACATGGCCAATATTTTTTTTTAATTTTCTTTTTAAAGTAGCATGCATTTATTTGGCTACATCAGGTATTAGTTGTGGCACATGGGATCCTTCGTTTCGGCACACAGACTCTCTAGTTGTAGCATTGGATTTAGTTGCTCTGCAGCATGTGGGATCCTAGTTTCCTGACCTGGGATCAAATCCACATTCCCTGCATTACAAGGCAGATTCTTAACCACTGGACCAATTTTTTTGAAAAGTTGTATTTAATTTATTTTCCTTCACCAAATTTCTCCGTTGTTGTCTCATTAAGAGCTGCTGTAGTCACCACCCTTTCACTAGTACATGGATGTGTGTCTGGCCTTCCTAAGTGGAGGCAGAATGACACGCCACACTTAAGCACTGGGGTCAGGCTGCCTCTTTTCAAATCCAGGCTCTATTACTCATCTGGGGTTGACAATGGGCAGATGGGGCTTCCCTAGTGGCTCAAACAGTAAAGAATCTGCCTGCAGTGCAGGAGACCCAGTGCAGTCCCTGGGTTGGGAAGATCCCTCTGGAGAAGGAAATGGCAACTCACTCCAGTATTCTTGCCTGGAGAATCCCATGGACAGAGGAGCCTGGCGGGCCACAGTCCATGGGGTCACAGAATCAGACACGACTGAGCAACTCTCTCTCACACACACACACACATACACACACACACACACAATGGGCAGATTATTTATTCAAGTATCTATTTCATGATCTGCAAAACACAGATGACATTAACACCTCCCTCACAGCGTCACTGTGAAGGTTAAACAAAGTGATCCACAGAAAGTGCCAAGCACTACTATTATAACAATAACTTCCCAGTAGAAGACAGCATTTTTATTTTATTATTATCATTTCTATACCTCTCTGTTAAACCTATGATAATTTCCATAAAACAGGTTAAAATAAAACCAAGTCATGTAATATAGAAAACTGTGAAATTCTAAAAGTTTGTCTTTCAGGTGGAAATTACCTTATGGAAAAACATCTGGTTTTTGTACTTGCTCTGCATAAAGTACACATAAAATAGAAAGATATCAGATGACTGGCCAGAGAAGAGTACAGCATTGACCTTCATTGACCAACAATCAGAAAATATGGACAACTGCCTTCCAGGAAAGTGATCCACTCTTGTGACAAGCACCCAGAAAAGGTTGTTTGAACATAAATGTTGGTATTATGCTGAAGATGGAGGATTAATGCCGTTCTCGGGGCACGAAGTTCCCGGAAGTTGAAATGTGCATGCTCAGCATCCTGGGAGGATGGATAGATAACTGTGAAATCATCATTTCGTTCTCTAGCTTCACTGGTTAACATATACCATGGAAGCCTTTAAAGGGGGTTCCAACACAGTCATGTTCTGATTCACAGTCAGGAAATAGACCTTTGACTGTCATTTTGCAAATACATCCACAAACCCCAATTTGGGTTTGAATACACGTGTCTCCTTTAACTCAGAATTTACCACACTTTCCCTTCCCACTCTAATTCTTTTCCTCTCCAATCACACTTCAAAAAAAGAAAGAAAGAAAGAAAAATACTAAAACCAAATGGTGGCTACAAATCATCCACAAGGAAAGATAGGGTGGATCACTCTGTAGGGATGGTCTCAGGTTATCCAGAAGTAGCACTGGTTTTTATCAAAAGACCACAGCTTGTGCACTGCTTGCAAGCAGTCAGCAATGTTCAAACACTTAAAATAATGTCGATCACAAAACAACTGGACAGGCATGCACCAAAACCTTTAGGGGTAGAATGAGAAGGAGGTGGTATTATACACATATGAACTTAAAAGTGCTAAAATTTCACTAGCCAAGTATCTTCCCTCAGAGGTATTTACTGCAGAACAAATAAGAACAGAGCAACGCCAGTGAGTTTGGCCTTCCTCTGGGCTCAAACTGCTGAGTTTTGAAGACAGAGATGGATTTACTTGGAGTTGGGAGGCTAGACTGGAGACCAGCTTGGCCACCCTCCCCCAGGGTCCCGTATGTCCTCACAGGAAAGCTCCAGGGGGTCAGAAAGAGAGAAACAAATATCAAATTATATTGATTACACATGAAATCTAGAAAAATGATAGAGATGATCTTATTTGCAAAGCAGAAATTGAGACACAGACATAGAGAACAAATGTATGGACGGAAGAGGGGAAGAGGGAGTGGGAGGAGTTGGGAGATTGGAACTGACATTTATACACTCTTGATACCATGTATAAAATAGATGACTATTGAGAACATAGTGTACAGTTCAGAGAACTCTACTCAGTGCTCTGTGGTCACCTAAATGGGAAGGAAACCCAAAAAATAGGGCATATATGTATATGTGTAGCTGATTCACTTTGCTGCACAGCAAAACCTAACAATTTTGTAAAGCAACTATACTCCAACAAAAATGGATAATAATAAATAAATAAATATGAATGTTCTATATCCTCAATTAAAATGCAGAGATTGTCATAATAGATAAAATGCAAAAGCCAAAAAAAAAACAAAAACAAAAAGTCCTCAACTCTCAGTCATTCTGAATACTGGGATTATGGGTAACAACTTTTTCTGCTATCCCCTCTAAATTTTCTAAATTTTCATTGGTCTATTTCTCTTTGAAAAAAGCAAAAATAGACTACTTACAAAACAATGTCACTGTAGGTTTCAGTTCTCAAATCACAGAAAAGAACCCCACTGTTGCATGTTACCTTGAATAAAACAATGGCAAACTGTCCTCCTTAACTAATTAGATTTATGAGGTAGCATTCAATCAGGTAGAAGAAGGACAGGTCTTGTCCAAACCACCATGAGGGCATGACGGTCTCTGAGCCCACCCATGTGTCTACATGGGTACTCTTTTTCCTCCTAACAGACACTTTACTAGTTTCATCTCTATGAGGAAATTCATCTCTACACAGCCGACAGGACAAACCTGGTCCCTGGTCCCTGGTGGTGTAATGGCTCGGACTCAGCACTCTCCCCGCACTGACCGACTACAGGCTCTGGTGGGGACCCAAAACCCTGCTCCAAGCCACTGCAGGCTGAGGCCCACTGAGACCAGCAGCCTGGGGGGCCCATACTGCTGGCCGTCAGGAGGAGGGCAGGCCACAGTTTAAGGAGTCTGCTGTCTCTACAAGCTGGCGAAGCAAGGAAACGGATTCTCCTGGAGAGGCTCCGGGGACCAGCACTCTTGCACCTTGACTTTAGCCTCATGGGACTGACCTGCAGAACTGTAAGGAAATGCATGGGTGCTGTTTCAAACCACTAAGCTGTTGTACTTTATCACAATATTGTAAACTAATATGGTCAGAAAGTGATAATGCATTTATCAGCAGCAGAAATATGGACTTTGTGTTATAATAAGAGGTAGCATTAGCCAAAGCCACTGTGTGTCCAAAATATGCTGACCTCTTTGCATTTGTTCCCACAGTAACCTTCATAACAATGCCATTAGATATGCACTATTATTTTTATCATTTCATAAATGAGATTAAAAAAACTTAGAAGGGTAACAGCAGTAAATGGCAACAAGATCCAACACCTGTCTGGCCCGCAGGTCTGCCCAAAGTTTTCTCTGTGACCTGATCCACCCTTCAAGCTCCTCAACTGAGAGCCTTTCACTGAAGGACAACTGATTTCACTCTGGCTTCTCCTTTGGCTCACTTGTTGAGATGGGAAGTGTTTCGGTATGTGCTGGGGTCCTGCCCCGGCTGATCCAGGGTATTCGAAGCGGGGACGGCGTTGGCGACCTATTTATTTAAATATTTTATCAAAGATATAAAGAGTAATAGGATGAGGATAGCTCAGTAGGAAAATTCAGTAGAGAAAAGAAGCTGAGTAGCTTGGTTTACACGGGAGACCAATAAAATTTCAAGACAAGAAGCTTGCACCACTTACGTAGGCCGCGCAGGCGTCCTTCCATTCTCCCGAAGGAGAGGAGACACTGAGGCCTCCCCGGTTGGATCTTAGAAGACCAGGCATAATTAGTAAGCATGGCGGGTTCCGCGCTCCAGATGGAGACTCAACCAGAGTGAGAGAGAGAGCGACATGGGGAGACCAGTATTTCGAGAAACTGATCCCAATTCTTTATTTTCCAGAGTCTGTTTTTATACACTAAGATGTTATACAAAAGTCACGTGGGGACAGCAGTCCTGACTTTATTAAAGTCAGGTGCTTCACACAAATGTATACAGAGGTCTTAGGGGTGTTACATCATCTTCTGGCCGGTGGGGGGGGGGGGGGCCTGCTGACAATTTATGACCCTCTCCTTGTGACAACGGTCAGTCAACCAGGACACTTATTTCTCCAGGGGTGATTATTCTTAAAACAGACGCCACCCAAATAAAGTTACATTCCTATAGGGTGAGGGTGTAGTGGTTTTTAGTTAAGGAAAGAATTTACTTAGCCTAAGGTCTAACGTGATTAATATCAAAGGTTAATACTTATTTCTTCTATATATTCATTAATGTGTGTAAGGGCAGGGGATGTGGAGACTTAGCAACAAACATTGGCTCAACAAATGAAAAACCCTTCACCAATACAATTTCTAATCAGCCCATTATACTTATACTAATAGTTTTCTAACTTTTCTAAGGAACCTGTTTTTAGAAGGTTTAAAGCGTCTCATGCCTCTCACAGTTGGGAAGCTGTGAGCAATCACATGTGGCCGGACAAGCCTGTCAGGCAGGCTAGAGAACCTTCAGAGGAGTTTGTAGGTTAAAACACTCTTATCACGCCCAGGAGTTTTTATTAACTGGAGCTCTAGTTTAACTCCTTCTCCGAAAGAGGTGGTGGGGGACAGCCCCCCGTAAAGTCAGAGGTGTAGGTGAGAGCACAAAGTAGTAAAGTAGGCAGGCTCTGGTTATGGGGGTAGATGCTCGAGGAGTTTCAGGGGGACTCCTGAGGCTCGATCCCGCCTTTGCGTATGTCGAGCCTCCTTCCTCATGACCTTTTTCACGGGCGGAGTACCTCACTCTGGCCCCCAACAGGTATGTATGGTATTTTGCGGTTGTTTAGGGTTTTTAATGAGTTGAGGAAGTGAAACCTCAGCAACCCCTGACCCAGTCCTTCCCCTCTTCCACCCAGCATATTTCAACAGCACCGGAAGTTCTAGTCTCGCTTTCCACTTCAACAACCTACTCCCATGACCACACCTGGACCTTGTCCAGCATGTCAACAATCACAACCCCCCTCTGTGTGTCAGCCCCTCCCTCCAGCTGCCTCCCCTGGGGACCTCCCAGAAGCGGGTCCTGTTGGGTGAGCTCCAAGTCAGCACCTCTCCATTCCACTGCTGGCTCTCCTCCATACCTTGCCTGTAGCTGACGATCTGGATCCACTTCCCCAGTGTTCTCTCTGGACACAGGGGAAGTTGACACTGCTCGTGTCCCATCAAACTATTTGTAGACATAGCTGATGCCTTTCCACCAAGACTTCTGCATGTTCTACAGTGATGGTAGAACTTGATTGGTGCCTGTAGTAATGCTGACACTCACAGCAGGTGGGAGGGTGGCATGTGCTACTGTTTAACTTCAATCAGAGCTCTGGAAAAGTCCCTTGGTCGTCTAAACTAAACCAATTAGACTGGCTGCCAGGAGTGTATGTGGAAGGCGGGTGCCCAGAGCACTCCCTTCAGGTCTAGCAATGTCTTCTGAGATGGGACAGGAGTCCTTGCTGTGTGTAACATCTGGATGACATCTAGGACTCCCAAGGGGACGAGGTATGTCCCAGGAGGGCTGTCTGGGGGTTAGCAGATGTAGATAAGTCTGCTACTGGCTCTCTGTTTGGGTATCTGCAAAGCAAAGATCTCTGGAGTCCTTCTACCCAAAGGGAAGGCCTTCCAGGCCAGGGGCAGGCACATGTGGAGATGCCCAGACAGGGCCCTTGGGCGGCCAGCCTTGGAGCTGAGAGCGTGGTGGAAGGGCCACCAGCTGTTCAGCTGTGGCCCCCTCCTCCACCAGGACACCTGGTTTGAGAGATGGGAGAGCAGCCCCACACCTCTGAGTTCCTGCACACACACTGGCGGTAACTCCATCTACAGAATCTGCCAACTCCTGTTTCTGTTCACTCAGGTGATCCCTGGGTGTCCCCAGGCAACTGAATGGTCTGGGATCGGGGTACCTCCTCCAACTCCCCAGCATCTGGCCTGGACTGAGGGCAGGGGGCACAAAGGACAAGTCCTGCTCCAGGGCGGGACCTGCGGGTCCCCAGATTTGGCCCCAGCCTAGCCCCAATTCCACACTATGGGGTGCTGCTGTTAACCAACCGAATTGGGAAGGGCAGAGTCCAGAGGGTCACAGGCTCAGGGTCCTGAGCACCTCTTTTCCAGGATCCTGAGTGCAGGGCTGAGGAAGGCAGCACTTGATGTCACAAGCCTGGAGGTACCTGTGGCTACCACAGGTAGTCAGGTACTGAGGAGTCACGAGAGGAGGCCTCTTCAGCGAAGGAGTTGGGGGGCACCTCTGGAATGCTCACTGAGCTCAGCAGAGGCAGGTTTTACAGCGTGTGGTGCAGGGGGCCCCCACGAGACAGTGACTTGCAAGTTACACCAGCAGTCAGGTGAATGAGTGGATGCAGATCGTGTTGTCCCCAGAACCCAACCAGGACTAAAAGCCGTCAGCATTGTGTCCACACATTAGATGGGGGCCGGTCACCAGGTCTCTGCACTCCTTGTTGGCAGTGGAGCCCTCAGCTCACCAATCAGATCCTGAGCCCCGCTCCAGGGTGGTGGGCCTGCACCCTCTGTCTGTATAGCATCCACCCCCAACACTCACTGGGCATTTTGTCAACATCCGTGAGTCCAAGATGAGCACTTCAGTGAAAGAAGGGATCTCCTCAGATGAGACCATCAGTGCTGTCACACCTGTGCCCCTGGAGAAAGGTGACATGGCTAAGATGTCACCCACAAAGCATGTGCACATCCAGGCTGCTCCCCCCCTCCCCAGGGAGCCTGGCCCTTCAGAGACGGGACACTGCAGACAGCAGAGGGGCTGTGGAAACAGGCAGAGAACAGAACAGCTGTGCATTTCTGTAACACCAGCTGGTCATGCACCAGCTGCCGTTGGATGGAGTGACGGGGGTTGGGGGCTTCCTGGAGCTATGAAGGGAGTGGATCCATGGTGGAGGCAGGGGGCACCCTCAGGCTGAGAACACACCAAGGTGGGCTGGTGCCTGGACAGCCAGTGAGGACTACCACCCCTTCATCACTAAGTCAATGATGGTGCAGCGGTAAAGAATCCACCTGCCAAGCAGGAGATGCAGGTTCGATCCCTGGATCGGGAAGATACCCTGGAGAAGGAAATGACAACCCACTCCAGTATTCTTCCCTGGAGAATCCCATGGACAGAAGAGCCTGGCAGGCTATAGCCCATGGGGTCACAAAGAGTCCAACACAACTGAGCACACACACACACACACACACAGATGTGACTCAGTTCATGAAAATTATTTGTCAAGAGTGCAGCAGTTGAACACTATGCTATTTCACTTTTTACTTTTTTTTTTCTGATTCTGCTGTGATTATTGTTTCAGGAGTTTACCTAACATGTGGCTTTCTAAGGAATCTCAAGACTTACTTTTTCAGATGTAATTGAATTTTTTGGTCTTGTCAAGAAGCATGTGGCATTTTAGTTTCCTGAATAAGGACTGAACTTGTACCTGTTGCATCAGAAACCCAGAGTCTTAACTGCTGGACCATCAGGGAGTCCCACGATGAATTTTTTTTTTTAACACCAAGATAGTCTCATGCTTTCTTAATATCATAAAGTCAACACTTTTTATTACCAACAGAGTTCTTCTCTACTGAATTTGCTTTGGTTTGAATTGTGTAATAATAACCTGAGTATTAAATATACAAATAATAAATAAACAATGGAATTAATCAATTTTTATGTATCCCTATGGAAAAGTGTCACCAATAATATAATGACCTCTTCATGATGAAGAAACACATAAAACATTTAAACACAATCCCAGGCTCCAGTAGAAAGTGAAGATGAGCCCCCGGGTGTGTGACATTTCTGACACAGGCTTCTCCAACACCTGCTCATCAGTCCATCAGAGGAAACCTCGGGGCTGAAGACCCGCCAGCTCCCTGCAGATTCCTTCCCAGAATAGCAGGCGCTGAGCAAAGAGCAAGTCCAGCTGCAGCGGGCCAGGGCGGACCCGGGGTTTCTGTGGACAGCAACTGGCCGCCACGCTGGCCTTTTTTCAGCATCCAAATCATTCTCTGCTCCAACAGCCGCTTTCCTCCTTTGACACGTTCTTCCTTCCTGTCTGCTTTCCCCACGGAGTCCCGGCCACATGGTCCAGGGCAGGCTTCGTGGGGAGCTGCCCCTGAAGCTGTGGGCAGCTGTCCCCATGTCCCCGCTTGTTCCAGCAAATGCTCCCCAGGCAAGTCTGATGTTCCCTACCCCATGTCTCCCCAAGGCAGAGAAAACTAGAACTCTAGGAGAAGCAGAGGCTATCAGCTGGGATTGAGACTGTGGAGTCTCAAAGCCACTTTTAAACATCGTATTTTCCTGGAAGATCTGCCTTCCCCTCTAATGGAGAAAATAAGCCAAACTACCTCTTCCCATCAAGGCTTTACTTCCTTTTATTTATATCAACTCAACTTAAAACAGTGCAGTCTGCCACCATTAAAAAAAAAAAAAAAAAAAAGATGCTGTGGGCCTCCCTGTTGATGCAGTGGATAAGAATCTGCTTGCCAATGCAGGCGACACAGGTTCAATCCGTGGTCCCGGAAGATTCCACACACCACGGAACAACGAAGTCTGTGCTGCACAACTACTGAGCCTGTGCTCCGGAGCCCGGGAGCCGCAGCAACTGAAGCGCACGTGCCCTGAAGCCTGCGCTCACAACGAGAGAACCACCACACTGAGAAGCCCGCACAGCTAGACAGGAGCCCTGGCTCACTGCCAACTGGAGCAAAGCCCACACAGCAATGAAGATCCAGCATGGTGAAAAATAAATAGATAAATTTTTAAAGATGCTGCATTTTAAATAATGCATTCATACTGTAAACACAGTGATTATTATTTCTTCTCGTTATCATTCTACAGAGAGTTTTCCCTTTGCAATTACAAACATTTCATTCACATCACTTTCTATGACCACTTTAAACTCTATAAATTTACTTGGCCAGTCCATACCCTGGAGATTGAGGCTGTTACTAACTGTTTGCTACTATGAATACTGTTGTACAGACCATGGCATCACACATGTCCTCAAAGAAGAGCAGGAAACAATGAATGGGTCAAGTATGCTGTAAAGTGTGAGCATTTAAAGTGTGCAGATGCTAACCCACTTACAAATGGACTGAAGATCCGCCAGTCCACAGATGAGAGCTGAAGCCAAGTAGAGGACACTTCGTTTCAAGTATTTAAAGTCAGTGAGGGTCATTTAATGCTCTGGATAAAAAGACATGAGGTCTGAGGCTGATGCTTTAGCCGCTAAATTTGAGAGTAGTTTCTTATACAGCAGTACATCAGTTCGGTTCACTTCAGTCACTCAGTTGTTTCCGACTCTGCAACCCCATGAACTGCAGCACGTAGGCCTCCCTGTCCATCACCAGCTCCTGGAATTCACTCAAACTCACATCCATCGAGTCGGTGATGCCATCCAGCCATCTCATCCTCTGTCGTCCCCTTCTCCTCCTGCCCCCAATCCCTCCCAGCATCAGAGTCTTTTCCAATGAGTCAACTCTTCGCATGAGGTGGCCAAAGTACTGGAGTTTCAGCTTTAGCATCATTCCTTCCAAAGAAATCCCAGGGCTGATCTCCTTCAGAATGGACTGGTTGGCTCTCCTTGCAGTCCAAGGGACTCTCAAGAGTCTTCTCCAACACCACAGTTCAAAAGCATCAATTCTTTTTTTTTTTTTAAGTTTAAAAATTCACTTTATTTCAAAGAATATATCAGCAAAACAATAAAATGAGCAAATAAGAACAGAAAAACATTATGATTTCACCTTTTTTTTCTTTTTTTTTAAATTTTATTTTATTTTTAAACTTTACATAATTGTATTAGTTTTGCCAAATATCAAAATGAATCCGCCATAGGCATACATGTGTTCCCCATCCTGAACCCTCCTCCCTCCTCCCTCCCCATACCATCCCTCTGGGTCGTCCCAGTGCACTAGCCCCAAGCATCCAGTATCGTGCATCGAACCTGGACTGGCATCTCGTTTCATACATGATATTTTACATGTTTCAATGCCATTCTCCCAAATCTTCCCACCCTCTCCCTCTCCCACAGAGTCCATAAGACTGTTCTATACATCAGTGTCTTTTTTGCTGTCTCGTACACAGGGTTATTGTTACCATCTTTCTAAATTCCATATATATGCATTAGTATACTGTATTGGTGTTTTTCCTTCTGGCTTACTTCACTCTGTATAATAGGCTCCAGTTTCATCCACCTCATTAGAACTGATTCAACTGTATTCTTTTTAATGGCTGAGTAATATTCCATTGTGTATATGTACCACAGCTTTCTTATCCATTCATCTGCTGATGGACATCTAGGTTGCTTCCATGTCCTGGCTATTATAAACAGTGCTGCGATGAACATTGGGGTACACGTGTCTCTTTCCCTTCTGGTTTCCTCGGTGTGTATGCCCAGCAGTGGGATTGCTGGATCATAAGGCAGTTCTATTTCCAGTTTTATAAGGAATCTCCACACTGTTCTCCATAGTGGCTGTATTAGTTTGCATTCCCACCAACAGTGTAAGAGGGTTCCCTTTTCTCCACACCCTCTCCAGCATTTACTGCTTGTAGACTTTTGGATCACAGCCATTCTGACTGGTGTGAAATGGTACCTCATAGTGGTTTTGATTTGCATTTCTCTGATAATGAGTGATGTTGAGCATCTTTTCATGTGTTTGTTAGCCATCTGTATGTCTTCTTTGGAGAAATGTCTATTTAGTTCTTTGGCCCATTTTTTGATTGGGTCATTTATTTTTCTGGAATTGAGCTGTAGGAGTTGCTTGTATATTTTTGAGATTAGTTGTTTGTCAGTTGCTTCATTTGCCAAAGAATGCTCAAACTATGCATAATTGCACTCATCTAACACGCTAGTAAAGTAATGCTCAAAATTCTCCAAGCCAGGCTTCAGCAATACATGAACCATGAACTTCCAGATGTTCATGCTGGTTTTAGGAAAGGCAGAGGAATCAGAGATCAAATTGCCAACAGCAGTACATACTGATACATATTTTGATCTGGAATTTTGGAAGCGGAGGACATAAGTGTTGCTGGACAATCAACGGGTAGACAATAAATAGAGGTGAAAAACAGCAGGAGTAAGATAAAATCACAGATAGGACGCGAGACTCCAGGGTGTGGAATTGACAGACAAGTGGGTGCTGGCATCACCCAGGATTATGGCAGGACTTGAGGTGAAGAAGAAAGCCAAGAGCCCAGATGGGTTCAAGGTCTTGATTCAACAAGGTGGGTGGAGGACAGTCCACTCCCATGAGCAGCATACGAAAGAGCAGGGCTTTTTATGAAGAAGCAATTGCGTCAAGGCTGAACTGGGGCTCCAGGACAGACCCCTGATTCCCCTCCTCATCTCCCAGCCTCAGATGCATGTGGAATGGCTGTGGTGGTAAATGGGAAGTGTGTGGGACTCCCCTTCACAACATCAGCTCAGTCAGGCATGGCATGGCAGAAGCAGACTGAGAGGAGAGACCAGAGATTGTCCAGCAGCTCTGTCAGCTGAGTTCCAGGGTGAGAGCAGACCACTCAGGGCCACTCAGAGGAAGCACTGGGGTCAGTCAGGGGAGAGGAGAGGGGAAAGTGGGTGGTGCCTGGCCTGTGGTTTCCATGCAAAGGAGCTGGTGAGGCAGGGTAAGCAGCCTAGTCCAGGCTCCAAATAAATCCCACCAGTTCTGGTTGTCGCACCTGCCTGGGGGTGATAAGGGCAGGTGCATGGTGGCCTGGAGTGTGTGAACTCTATTTGGGAGGTGGTTGGGGTGTGGGCTTGAGGCACTGGACAAGAAAGGGACACTAGCAGCTCCTAATAAGGGCCTCAGAACTGGCCAAATTAATGTGTTACAAACTATACTACACTCACCATGGCCACAGCTGCTGTGGCGGGCTGCACAGTCACTCCAGGGGCCACCCACCTGCCTGCACAGCCTCATCACAACAGGAGGGGCATGCAGCCCCTGGGCGCCTGGCTCTTGTGGCCAGGTGGGGCTGTGCGTCCGAGCTCACAGGCAACCTACTATGCTCTCTACTCCTTCAAGACCAGAAAAGAGAGCTGACTCACCTAATACATAGAAACAGAGAGTTAGGCAAAATAAGGAGATGTGTTCCAATCAAAAGAACAAGACAAAAAAAATCTCAGAAGAATAATTAAATGAAACAGATATAAGCAATCTAACTGATAGAGTTCATAGTCATAGTCCTGAAAGTGCTCACTGAATTCAGGGAAAGGATGATGAAGAAACACAGTGAGAACTTCAACAAAGAGAGAAAAAACCCAACAGTCGTGTTTCTGAGCCGACAAACACACCAGAGAGGCTCAACGGTGGGTGTGAGGGAGTCAACAGACTGCGAGACCAGACTGTGAGACCAGAGGAGCTCGCCCAGACAGGGCAGCAAAGCGAAAAACAAAGCTACCTTCAGGGGACCAGGGGACAACATCAAGCAGAATAACATTTGCATTATAGGGGTCCCAAAAAGATAAGAGAAAAAGCAAGAGAGAAAAATTATTAGAAGAAATAGTCTCTGAAAACTTCCCCAGTCTGAGGAAGGAAACACATCTAAGTCCAGGAAGCCCAGAGAGTTCTGACTAAGATTAACCCAAGGCACAGGAACACAAAGTGGTAAAGATTCAGGATAAAACTGTTGTTATTGTCTAGTCTCTCACTCATGTCCAACTCTTTGTGACCCTGTGGACTGTAGGCCACCAGGCTCCTCTGTCCATGGGATTTCCCAGGCAAGAATACTGGAGCAGATTGCCATTTCCTTCTCCAGGGGATCTTCCCAACCCAGGGATCGAACCCTTGCCTCCTGCATTGGGAGGTGGATTCTTTACCACTGAGCCACCTGGAAAGCCCTTAAGGACAAAGAAAGCATCCTAAATGCAGCAATAATAAAATGACTTGTTACATACAAGAGAATCCCCATGAGGCTACCAGCAAATTTTTCAGTGCAAAACTTACAAAAACTTTTTTAAAATGGAAAAAGTAAACACAAAAAATTAAACAACACTGCTGAATAATCAACTGGTCATCAAGTAAACCAAAGGAAAAATTTTAAACTATCTAGAAATAAATGCGAACAGAAATACAACATATGGAAATCTATTGGGGGAAGTCTGTGACAGAAAGAACCAAAGGCCTGGGCTTAGTTTGGGGGCAGAAGCTGCTGCTTTGGGCTTCAGGGGACAGGTCAGGGAGATGAGACTGGGGGTGGGGGCAAAAGGAGAAGAAAGCCTACAGAGGAGACCAGATTTGGGGGGAGCATCCTGGGGAGCACCGAAGAGACAGTGCCCGTGGTTCCCGAGGGTGCACAGCACTCCAAGCCAGGCTGCCCACTGGAGAAGGGGAGCCTGACCTCTGGGAGGGCCCACTTCCCTGTGGGCTGACTGGCCCCTAGAGCTCCAGTTTGTGCAGAAGGAGGAAGGCAGAGAGAGCAGCAGGAGGAGGAAGCCAAGGGTCTCCCCACCCCGCCTGCAGGTGGGGAAGGGAGGGAAATGGCCAATGCCCAGAAGAGGAGCAGGAGGGACAGCCGAGGGGTTAGGGCTCCAGGAGCACTAACTCGCTCGTGTGCGGGCTGCCCACACATGTGTTACTAACTGCCTTCCATGACAATTTGACAAGAGGTACCAAGATCCCCACATTTCCAGTAGCTTTTTGGCCAATAATCCCAGTTTCCATTTCAGAAAATCTAAGAATTTCACTCCAAATTAGAAGGAAATCTTTAAACACACAATTCTTGAGACCAATAGCATTTATGATATAAAACCTGAAAATTATCCTAATGCTCTGTAATAATGGAGCGATTATATAAACTATAGTAGGTCACTCAAACAATATTTAAGTCATAAAAATTATTTTTTCACAGTGCTGTGAGAAAAATGAAAATACCTCTAAGGTAAAATAATGCGCAGTATATATAGTATGACTGCAACCAGATAAGAAACAACCACAGGGACTTCCCTGGTGGTCCAGTGGATAAGACTCCGTGCTCCCAACACAGGGGACCCTGGTTTGACCCCTACGTCAGGGAACCAGACCCCACATGTTGCAATGACAACCCAGCTCAGTCAAATTTTTTTTTAAGTGAAAAAAAGAGAGAGAGAAACACCCACAACAAAATATATGCCCTAAAATAAAACAGTAGCAGAAATTAAGTAAAATACTAATAGTTATCAGCATCAATTTGAGAGGCAGGCTAGGAGTATATATTATCTATTTTTCTTCAGTTTTCCAATTTTTCTTATAATTTTATAATAAACAGAAAAAAATAAATGCATAAATGGGTTTTATAGTTCTAAGAACAGAACAGAATGTTAACCAAGTTTCTTGGTTGATGACACAGAAACATGCTCTCATCAGAGGGAGGAAGGAAAGACAGGAATGCTCTCATGCTTCAAAAAAACAGATAAATTGTAAAAAAGCAGTGTGTTGAAAATTGGACCTGATTGATTCATCAACTAATTAGATCTGGCATTACTCCAAGATGAATTTTTTTTTTTTTTTCGTTTGGGATGTAATTGCTTTACAATGTTGTGTTAGTTTCTGCTGTACAACATAAATCAGCTGTTGCTATTGTTCAATGTCCAAGTTGTGTCCAACTCTTTGTGACCCCATGGACTGCATATACCAACTATACCAGACCTCCCTGTCCCTCATCATTTCCCAGAGTTTGCCCAAACTCATATCCATTGAATCCATGATGCCATCCAACCATCTCAACCTCTGTCTCCTCCTTCTCTTCCTGCCCTCAATCTTTGCCAGCATCAGTGTATTTTCCAATAGTTAGCTCTTCATATCAGGTGGCCAAAGTACTGGAGCTTCAGCTTTAGCATCAGTCCTTCCAATGAGTATTCAGGGTTGATTTCCTTTGGGGTTGACTGATTTGATCTCCTTGCTATCCAAGGAACTCTCAAGAGTCTTCTCCAGCATCACAGTTTGAAAGCATCAATTCTTCAGCACTCTGACTTCTTTATGGTCCAACTCTCACATCTGTACATAACCACTGGAAAGACCATAGCTTTGACTATATGAACCTTTGTCAGCAAAGTGATGTCTCTGCTTTTTAATACACTGTCTAGGTTTGTCATAGCCTTCCTTCCAAGAAGCAAACATTTTCTAATTTCATGGCTTCAGTCACCATTCACAGTGACTTTAGAGCCCAAGAAGAGGAAATCTGTCACTGCTTCCACCTTTTCCCCTTCTATTTGCCATGAAGTGATGGGACCGGATGCCATGATCTTAGTTTTTTTGAACATTGAATTTTAAGCTGTCTTTTTCACTCTCCTCTTTCAGCTTGATAAATAGGCTCTTTAGTTCCTCTTTGCTTTCTGCCATAAAGGTGGTGGCATCTGCATATCTGAGGTTACTGATATTTCTCCCAGCAATCTTGATTCTAGTTTGTGCTTCATCCAGCCTGGCATTTCATATGATGTGCTCTGCATATAAGTTAAATAAGCCGGATGACAATATACAGCCTTGATATACTCCTTTCTGAATTTTGAACCAGTCAGTTGTTCCATATAAGGTTCTAACTGTTGCTTCTTGACCCGCATACATACAGGTTTCTCAGGAGACAGGTAAATTGGTCTGGTATACCCATCACTTTAAGAGTTTTCCACAGTTGGTTATGACCCACACAGTCAAAGGCTTTAGCATAGTCAATGAAACATATGAAGTGTATGTTTTTCTGGAATCCCCTTGCTTTCTCTATGATCCAGAAAATGTTGGCAATTTGATCTTTGGTTCCTCTGCCTTTTCTAAACCCAGTTTGTACATCTGGAAGTTCTCAATTCAAGTACTTCTGAAGCCTAGCTTGAAGGATTTGGGCCATTACCTTGCTAGCATGTGAAATTAGCACAATTGTACAATAGTTTGAACATTCTTTAGTACTGCCCAGCTTGAGAACTGGAATGAAGATTGACCTTTTCCAGTCCTATGGCCACTGCTGAGTTTTCCAAACTTGCTGACATATTTCATGCAACACTTTAATAGCATCATCTTTTAGGATTTTTAAACAGCTCAGCTGAAAGTTCCATCACCTCCACTAGCTTTATTAGCAGCAGCACTTCCTTAAGCCCCTTCACTTCACAATCCAGAATGTCTGGCTCTGGGTGAGTGACCACACCTTCTTGGTTATCTGGGTCACTAAAATCTTTTTTGTACAGTTTTTTTGTGTGTGTATTCTTGCCATCTCTTCTTGATCTCTTATGCTTCTATTACATCTTTATCATTTCTGTCCATTATTGTGCCTGTCTTTGCATGAAATGTTTCTTTGATAGCTCCAATTTTCTTGAAGAGATCTCTAGTCTTTCCCCTTCTGTTGTTTTCTTCTATTTCTTTGCATTGTTCATTGCAGAAGGCCTTCTTATCTCTCCTTGCTATTCTCTGGAACTCTGCATTCAGTTCGGGGTACCTTTCCCTTTCTCCCTTGCTTTTGGCTTCTCTTCTTTTCTATTTGTAAGGCCTCCACAGACAACCACTTTGACTTCTTACATTTCTTTTTCTTTCAGATGGTTTTGGCCAGTGCCTCCTGTGCAATATTATGAACCTCTGTCCATAGTTCTTCAGGCACTGTTTACCAGATCTAATCCCTTGAATCTATTTGTCACCTCCCCTGTATAATCATAGGGGATTTGATTTAGCTTGTACCTGAGTGGCCTAATGGTTTTCTCCACTTTCTTCAGTTTAAGCCTGAATTTTGCTATAAGGAGCTGATGATCTGAGCCACAGTCAGCTCCATGTCTTATTTGTGTTAGCTGTATACAGTTTCTCCACCTTTGGCTGCAAAGAATGTAATCAATCTGATTTTGGTATTGACCATCTGGTAATGTCCATGTGTAAAGTCGTCTCTGGTATTGTTGGAAAAGGGTGTGTGTCATGACCAATGCGTTCTTTTGGCAGAATTCTGTTAGCCTTTGCCCTGCTTCATTTTGGACTTTAAGGCCAAACTTGCCTGTTACTCCAGCCATCTCTTGACTTCCTATTTTTGCATTCCGATCCCCTATGATGAATAGGACATTTTTTTTGGTGTTAGTTTTAGGAGGTCTGATAGGTCTCCATAGAACTACTCAACTTCAGCTTCTTCAACATCAGTGGTTAGGGCATAGACTTGGATTACTGTGATGTTGAATGGTTTACCTTCGAAACAAACAGAGATCATTCTGTTATTTTTGAGGTTGCACCCAAGTACTGCATTTTGGACTCTTTTGGTGATTATGAGGGCTACTCCATTTCCTCTAAGGGATTCTTGCTCATGGTGGTAGGTATAGTGGTCATCTGAATTAAATTCCCTCATTCATGTCCATTTTAGTTCACTGATTTCTAAGATGTCAATGTTCACTCTTGCCATCTCCTACTTGACCACATCCAATTTACCTTGATTCATGGACCTAACATTTCAGGTACCTATGCAATACAGTCCTTTACAGCACCAGATTTTACTTTCATCACCAGACACATCCACAACAGCTATATGCATATCCCCTCCCTCTTGAGTCTCCCTCCCACCCATCTAGCCTCCCTCTTACTATCTTACCTTTCTAGGTTATCACAGAGCACTGATCTGAGCTCCCTGCACTATATGGCAATTTCCCACAACATGAATCTATTTTAAAGGTGATCATGCTCTTTATTTCTCATCTTGAAACAAAAAATAAGCTAGTATGAAGTACAGTTACCATTTTTAAGAACACACAGACACACCCAATCCTAGAAGAACAGGCTGTCCAAGCCAGGGCAGTGGAGCAGCAAAGCCGCACAGAGAGAACCATGTCCACACAAACCGCCGCCCCACCCCCGCGCAAGGCTAGGCCTTCCCACTGCCTGCTCAAAGCACAGAAGGCGCTCAAGAGTGCCAGGTGGCCATCTACAGGAAGGACAGATGGAGGAAGTGATGACCACGTTCACCTGGGGAGCAGTCATGTTTTTGTATCTGGGACAGATGTATATTTCACTGAAGGTATTGTATATGACTTTCTCTGTTTTTTCGAGTAAGATGATGATTCAGACGGCATAGCAAAGCTTCATGCAACCCACAAGAGAAAGGAAGATGTTAGCATGAGCCCCTGACTTTGGACGTTTAACACGGAAAGAGACTATGGAAGAGGTACTGAAAGGTTCAGCTTTGAAAAACAAGTTTGATGGACTTTGATCAATAAGAAACTGTTCTGAGGGGTTTAGTGCCTCAGGCCAGACTAAAGGCTGCCTTCTGTGACCTTACCAACCAGAGACAAACTGCCCACATCTCAGCATATTATGCTCTTAATGGGATCTGGATTGATCAGATGGCAGATAAGACTTAATGTTCATTTCTGGGAACCATATTAGGATAGACTCTGACAGGTTAGAAACTTGTAGCAGTTAATGCAAGAGCAATCTTGTTTTTAGTGCATGTTTTCCTAATTGAGGAGGTTATCATTTGTCACCTAAAAAGTCAAAATGAGAAATTAGTTGTACCTTCAACCTAGTTTCCTTAAGCAAAGTTTTACACCACTGTTGATTGTGATGAACTGCTAGGCAAGATAACCCCTTTCTTCCTTTTTCTGATCCTCAAATGGAAAAAGGTGATTTGCCTAAGAAACTCTGGAAAATAAAGTAAAACATGAAGGGATAGTCATCATTCCACTACTGGACCTCTGTGTAGTCAGATGTAAACAACTTTTTCTGTATGTTTTCTTTCAGTTAAGAATATTGCTGAGTAAAAAACAATCTTTCTGAATTATTTGACATTTGAAAAGTGTTCTTTTCTGACAGGCTTCTCTGCTTCCCACGGATGGGAAGCTTGGGGCTTCCGGTATGATGTCTGCATGACTTGATGTTAGCATCTTGAGAACGTGCTGTCCCTTCTCGGGGAAGCCTCTGGGTAGAGACAGTCATTCATCAGCAGGTGTGGCTGGTGTGGCTGCACCGGGCCCCCCCCACCGCCCCCCCCCCACCGCCCCCCCCCCCACCTCTCCGGGGTCTCCACTCTGGAAAGGCCCTTGGCTTCTGACCACCGCGTCCTTCCTTTGGAACTTACCCCCGCCCTCTGGCTAATTTATATGTATTAAATATCAAAACAGGGAGAGAGCCTTCCCAGGTGGCTCAGTGATAAATAATCCACCTACCAATGCAAGAGACCCAGGTTCAATCCCTGACCTGGGAAAATTCTACAGGTATTAAGGCAACTAAGCCTGCGTGCTGAACCTGTGCTGTAGAGCCTGGGAGGCCGCAACTACTGAGCCCATGTGTCCTACAGCCCAGGCTCCACAGCAAGAGAAGCCACCGCAACGAGAAGCCCGCACACCGCAACTAGAGAAAAACACCTGCAGCAATGAAGACCCAGCACAGCAAAAAATAAAATAAATAAAAACTGGGGAAATCAGAGTGCTTATGAGAAAATATTGTTATTTAACTTAATGTGTTTTTTTGGGGTTTTGTTTTGTTTTGTTTTGTTAGAAAACAATGCAGAGAGAGTATTATCTGAAGCTCCACTTAGTACTTACTTTTCTAATTTTTCTAATCACCAGAGAAAGTGAGTAAGAAGGGGAAAAGAAATGAATCTGGGGAGACCTCACTGTGCACCTGTGTTTCAGACTCTTTCTGTGCTTAAGGTTGTTCAATCTTCCAGCGGCTTCTTGGGGTAAGTGTTATGATGCTCTCCATTCACGTGCTGGAGATCAAGACTTTGTTATGGTAACTAACGCTACCTGGATTCTACCAGGAGGACTGGCATCAAAGCTTGTAATATGTGCATGGATGCGTGCTAAGTTGCTTCAGTCTTATCCAACTCTTTGCAACCCCAGGGACTGTAGTCCACCAGGCTCCTCTGTTGATGGGATTTCCAGGCAAGAATACTTGAGTGGGTTGCCGTTTCCTTCTCCAGGGGATCCTCCCAACCCAAAGATCAAACATGCATCTCTTTCTTCTCCTGCACTGGCAGGCAGATTCTTTACCACTAGCACAACCTTGGAAACACCAAAGCTTGTGATGGTTCCACTTTACTAAACTGCCTTTTATAAAAGAACATTTCTGTTGTTGTGTGTTCATGTTACACATGCTGGAGAAATTCTTAATTTTAAAAATACTTTTTGGCTCATAGGATACTTTTAAGAATCTGTTAATGAACATGGATTTTCTAATAAAAAATGCCTCCTTGAATGTGCCCCTAGGCATGTGCACACACTTACACTCAGAGGAAACCTTGTATGCAGTCTCAGTCTGGATACTGGTGTATTCCAGGCTAAAAAAAATCCAGTTCATAAAAAGCAACTGCACAGGGCTCAAAGAACTACTGTTCTAGAGAAGGAGTTGTCAATATTTAAAATCCATCAGCATGTTTTCTCAATACATTTACTTTGTCCTTGGTGACACGATGTGCAGTCTGGGGACACTGAAGGAATGTCAACCCAGTTAACAGCATACACCTTGGGATGCAGTGTTCCTGGTCTCTGAAATTACTATAACTCCAGACACATGTCCGATTGCCTACCAGCATTTCCACTTGGATGTGTAGTGAATGGACATCTCAAATTTAAGATGCCTGAGACCAAACGCCTCAAACTTAGGGCTTCCCCGCTTTCCCCAGTCCCAGTAAAGGTGGCAACATCCTGGTAACCACTTGAGGTAGCAGGTGAGGACACAGACACACACAAAACCTGGGCACCAGGGACAGCAGAGCAGAAAAGAACACTGAGTTCTCTGTGCTTCTTCCTTCTTGATTCTCTCCTTTGCTTACATTCAAGTGAATTGCAGTTTCGTTGCTTTGTTGATTGAAAAATGAGTATTTATTCATCAAATCAGCTAACGTTTCTTGAATATCTAGCATATGCTAACAAACTGCTTTCAGTACACAGGATGGGGATATTATGAAAAAATAGCTAATAACAGATCATATTGATCAAGGTCTTATGACATGTTGAGCAGCGTCTAGCTACACTACAGCTATGGCCACATTTAGTTTTTACTAGAACCCTATGAGGAAGCACACTGTTACTATCCTGATTTTACACATATGAGAAATAACTCTTCAAATGTGTTGGCTGGAGGGGTACAGTAACAAAGGGAAACCCCAGATGTGCCACTAGTCCCATTTCTAGAGCTCGGATTCTGAATTATTATGCAATAGGCTTTTTGAACGAGGAGAGAGAGCACCACAATATTTTTAATTAGTGTATAAAACAGTAGATAATAGCTATGTAGTTTTCTCCAAAATTATGGCTTTAGTTGTCCAACTATGAAAAAATAAGATATATAAATTCTGTATGTATTACAATGTACACTAAGTAAAATCACCTGTATGTGTCTTTGGGACAATTTCGTTTAAGCTGTAATTTGCTTAAACTCTTTGCCAAATTAATTATTACTAAAAAATACAATGGGTTGTTTGGATTATGAAGTTTTAAAAATTACAGAAAGTAGTATGACCTCCATCCTTATACCACCCTCAATTATCAACATATAACAACTATAATGCTCATTCATAGACTCAGTCCAAATGCTGATGAATAAAATAACTACTTTTAGGGAAATGGCTATAGTCAAAGGAGTAGGAAATAATTTTGCAGAAAATAAAATCCTCAATTAAAAAAAAAAAAGTTATTCTTAAGGAGAGACCAAACAGAGTACTTATGCTGCATTTTTAACATTCTGAGTCTGGCATTTCTCAGACAAAATAAAGATTTACTGATGGCTGTACCTTCTCTCACTATGAAAATATAATTTATAGTTCTTTTAAAAACCTAAAAAAGTTTTAATGACAGAGACAACACAAAATCAAACAGTAAACCAAAACACAGGACTTTATGAATGTTTCATTGTCAGGAAGGATGTATCTCAAAACAGCAAATTTTCACTGATTTTTGTTACCATTTGTACACTTATAAGGTGGTTTTCAAACTCAGAGAAAAACAGCATGGGGCTTGGAATGTAAATTGGTGCAGCTACTAGGGAAAATAGAAAATGAAAGTGAAGTTACTCACTCAGTCATGTCTGACTGCAGCCCCTTGGAGTGTAGCCCACCAGGCTCTTCTGTCCATGAAATTCTCCAGGCAAGAATACTGCAGTGGGTTGCCATTCCCTTCTCCAGAGATCTTCCCAACCCAGAGATAGAACCCAGGTCCCCTGAACTGTAGGTGGATTCTTTATCATCTGAGCCACTAGGGAATCCAGGAAAACAGGATGAAGTTCCTCAAAAAACTCAAAATAGAGCTAGCACATAATCCAGCAATCCCACTCCTGGGCTTATACCCAGACAAAACTAAAGGTCAAAAATATATATATGCACCCTAATGTTCACTGCAGCACTAAGTGCAATATCCAGTACATGGGACCAATCTAAATGTCAGATCAACAGAAGAATGAATAAAGAAGCTGTGGTACATATATACAACGGAATACTACTCAGCCCTAAAAAGAATGAAATAATGCCATTTGCAGTAACATGTATGGACCTAGAGATTATCATACTAAATGTAGTAAGTCAGGCAGAAAAAGACAAATATCATATGATACCATTTATATATGGAATCTAAAAAAATGGAAAAAAATGAACTTCTTTAGAAAAATAGAAACAGAGAGGAGGAGCTAAGATGGCCGAGGAATAGGACGGGGAGATCACTTTCTCCCCCACAAATTCATCAAACGAACATTTAAACGCCAAGTAAATTCCACAAAACAACTTCTGAATGCCCACAGAGGACATCAGGCACCCAGAAAAGCAACCCATTGTCTTCGAAAGGAGGTAGGAAAAAATATAAAAGACAAAAAAAGAGACAAAAGAGGGAGGGACAGAGCTCCGTCTCGGGAAGGGAGTCTTAAAAAGAGAGAAGTTTCCAAACACCAGGAAACACTCTCACTGCTGAGTCTGTGCCGAGCCTTGGAAGCACAGAGGGCAACATAACAGGGAGGAAAAATAAATAAACAATTAAAACCCACAGATTAAGAGCCCAACGGTAACTCCCCCAGCGGAGAAGCAGCACAGACGCCTGCACCCGCAACTAGCAAGCGGGGGCTGGGCAGGGAGGCGCGGAGCGGGCTGCATCGCTTAGAGTAAGAATCTGGCCTGAATGCCCCAAGTGCTATCTGAGCGAACTAATTTGGGCTAGCAAACCAGACTGTGGGATATCTACCATGCGAAAAGCCAGCCCTAAACTAAGACACAGCCAGGCCTGCACATGGAACAAAGGACTGAACAGAGATAGCCAGCTGCAGACCATCCCCCTCCAGTGACAGGCAGCCAGAGCCGGAAGGGGGCAATCGCAGCCCCAGAGAGACATTATCTACAAAACTGTAAGCAGGCTTCTTTGCTAACTAAGACTTCTTGGGGTTCTGGACGGTCAACATCCACCTGAGAAGGTGCGCCAATTGTACACCCAGAAAACCGAGCGGCAGGGAGGCAATAAGTTGCAGCAACCGCGCTCACCAAACACCTTATCACCTGAGCTGCTCAGACCTGGGAAGGGCACAAAATGCAGGCCCAACCGAGTCTGTGCCTCTGAGAACTACCCGAGTGCCGGAACCTGAGCAGCTTAGACCTGGGAGGTGCAGGCAGCCCAGGGCCGGCCTCGGATGGTTCCCAGCAGAGCAACCTAGAGCCTGAGCAGTGTGCGCAGGGAGGCTACACGTGCCGTGAGCAGGGGCAGGCCCAGTGTGGCTGAGGCACTGTGAGCACACGCCAGTGTTATTTGTTTGCAGCATCCCTCCCTTCCCACAGCGCGACTGAACAAGTGAGCCTAAAAAAAAAAAAAGTGTCCACCACCGCCCCCTTTGTATCAGGGCAGAAATCAGACACTGAAGAGACCAGCAAACAGAAGAAGCTATAACAGAGGGAACCGCCTTGGAAGCAACAGGCAATAGATTAAAACCCTGTCGTTAGTACCGACTACATAGGAAGGGGCCTATAGATCTTGAGAAATATAAGCCGGACCAAGGAACTAGCCGAAAATGAACTGACCCCACAATGCCCACAACAACACCAGAGAAAGTCTTAGATATATTTTAACTATTTTTACGATCATTCTTTCTTTCTTTTTTTAATTTTTTAAAAAATTTTTAAGTCTTCTGTTACTCCTTTAATTTTCACTTTTATAATCCACTATTACTTTGCAAAAAAAAAAGACCCTATTTTTTAAAGCAAACTTCATATATATTTTTTTTTACAATTTTTGTGATCTTGTTTTTTTTTTCTTTTTCTCTTTTTTTTTTTTTTTATTCTTTTCTTTAACATTGTATTTTTGAAATTCCAAAATCTACTCTAGATTTTTAATTTTAGCTTTTTGGTATTTGTTATCAATTTTGTACGTATTTTTTTTTAATAACTTTTGTGACTTTTTTTTTTCTCTTTTTTTCTCTTCTTCTCTTCTTTAACATTGTATTTCTGAAATTTGAAACTTTACTCTAGATTTTTAATTTATGCTTTTTGGTATTTGTTATCAATTTTGTACCTATATTTTCTTTATAATTTTTGTGACTTTGTTTGTCTTTGTTTGTTTGTGTTTTTCTCTTCCTTTTCTTCTTCTTTTCTTTAACATTGTATTTTTGAAATTCCAAACTCTACTCTAGATTTTTATCTTTTGCTTTTTGGTATTTGTTATCAATTTGTACCTATATTTTGTTATCAATTTGTACCTATATTTTCTTTATAATTTTTGTGACTTTTTTTCTTTTCCTCTCTTTTTCCTTCTTCTTTTCATTAACATTGTATTTTTGAAATTCCAAACTCTACTCTAGATTTTTAATTTTTGCTTTTACATATTTGTTACCAATTTTATACCTTTAAGAACCCAATCTTCAGTACCCATTTTTTACTTGGGTGCAAGATTACTGGCTTGACTACTCTCTCACCCTTTGGACTCTCCTTTTTCTCCACCAGGTCGCCTGTGTCTCCTCCCTAACCCCTCTCTACTCTACCCAACTCTGTGAATTTCTGTGTGTTCCAGATGGTGGAGAACACTTAGGGAACTGATTACTGGCTGGATCTGTCTCTCTCCTTTTCATTCCCCCTTTTTATCCTCCTGGCCACCTCTGTCTCCTTCCTCCCTCTTCTCTTCTCAATATATAACTCCGTGAACATCTCTGAGTGGTCCAGTTGTGGAGTGCACATAAGGAAGTGATTACTCTCCTCTACTGATTCCACCTCATCTCATTTGGGTCACCTCTAACTCCCTCCTCCCTCTTCTCTTCTCCATGTAACGCTGTGAACCTCTCTGGGTGAACCTCACGGTGGAGAAACTTTTCATCTTTAACATAGATGTTTTATCAATGGTTCTGTATAGAAGAAGAAGTTTTGAGACTACTGTAAAAATAAGACCGATAACTGGAAGCAGGAGGCTTAAGTCCAAACCCTGACTCCAGGGAACTCCCGACTCCAGGGAACATTAATTGACAGGAGCTCATCAAACGCCTCCATACCTACACTGAAACCAAGAACCACACAAGGGCCAACAAGTTCCAGGGCAAGACATACCAAGCAAATTCTCCAGCAACACAGGAACACAGCCCTGAGCTCTAATATACAGGCTGTCCAAAGTTACTCCAAATCCATAGACATCTCATAACTCATTACTGGACACTTCATTGCACTCCAGAGAGAAAAAATCCAGCTCCACCCACCAGAACACCGAAACAAGCTTCCCTAACCAAGAAACCTTGATAAGCCACCTGTACAAACCCACACACAGCGAGGAAATGCCACAATAAAGAGAACTCCACAAACTGCCAGAATACAGAAAGGACACCCCAAACTCAGCAATATAAACAAGATGAAGAGACAGAGGAATACCCAGCAGGTAAAGGAACAGGATAAATGCCCACCAAACCAAACAAAAGAGGAAGAGATAGGGAATCTACCTGATAAAGAATTCCTAATAATGATAGTGAAATTGATCCAAAATCTTGAAACCAAAATGGAATCACAGATAAATAGCCTGGAGACAAGGATTGAGAAGATGCAAGAAAGGTTTAACAAGGACCTAGAAGAAATAAAAAAGAGTCAATATATAATGAATAATGCAATAAATGATATTAAAAACACTCTGGAGGCAACAAATAGTAGAATAACAGAGGCAGAAGATAGGATTAGTGAATTAGATCAGATCAGATCAGATCAGTCGCTCAGTCGTGTCCGACTTTGTGACCCCATGAGTCACAAAATGGTAGAAATAAATGAATCAGAGGGGGAAAAAGAAAAATGAATTAAAAGAAATGAGGACAATCTCAGAGACCTCCAGGACAATATTAAACACTACAACATTCGAATCATAGGAGTCCCAGAAGAAGACAAAAAGAAAGACCATGAGAAAATACTTGAGGAGATAATAGTTGAAAACTTCCCTAAAATGGGGAAGGAAATAATCACTCAAGTCCAAGAAACCCAGAGAGTCCCAAACAGGATAAACCCAAGGCGAAACACCCCAAGAAATATATTAATCAAATTAACAAAGATCAAACACAAAGAACAAATATTAAAAGCAGCAAGGGAAAAACAACAAATAACACACAAGGGAATTCCCATAAGGATAACAGCTGATCTTTCAATAGAAACTCTCCAAGCCACGAGGGAATGGCAAGACATACTTAAAGTGATGAAAGAAAATAACCTACAGCCCAGATTATTGTACCCAGCAAGGGTCTCATTCAAATATAAAGGAGAAATCAAAAGCTTTACAGACAAGCAAAAGCTGAGAGAATTCAGCACCACCAAACCAGCTCTCCAACAAATACTAAAGGGTATTCTCTAGACAGGAAACACAAAAAGGGTGTATAAATTCGAACCCAAAACAATAAAGTAAATGGCAACGGGATCATACTTATCAATAATTACCTTAAACGTAAATGGGTTGAATGCCCCAACCAAAAGACAAAGACTGGCTGAATGGATACAAAAACAAGACCCCTACATATGTTGTCTACAAGAGACCCACCTCAAAACAGGGGATACATACAGACTGAAAGTGAAGGGCTGGAAAAAGATTCTCCATGCAAATAGGGACCAAAAGAAAGCAGGAGTAGCAATACTCATATCAGATAAAATAGACTTTAAAACAAAGGCTGTGAAAAGAGACAAAGAAGGTCACTACATAATGATCAAAGGATCAATCCAAGAAGAAGATATAACAATTATAAATATATATGCACCCAACATAGGAGCACTGCAATATGTAAGACAAATGCTAACAAGTATGAAAGGAGAAATTAGCAATAACACAATAATAGTGGGAGACTTTAATACCCCACTCACACCTATGGATAGATCAACTAAACAGAAAATTAACAAGGAAACACAAACGTTAAATGATACAATAGACCAGTTAGACCTAATTGATATCTATAGGACATTTCATCCCAAAACAATGAATTTCACCTTTTTCTCAAGCGCACACGGAACCTTCTCCAGGATAGATCACATCCTGAGCCATAAATCTAGCCTTGGTAAATTCAAAAAAATTGAAATCATTCCAAGCATCTTTTCTGACCACAATGCAGTAAGATTAGATCTCAACTCCAGGAGAAAAACTATTAAAAATTCCAACATATGCAGGCTGAACAACACGCTGCTGAATAACCAACAAATCACAGAAGAAATCAAAAAAGAAATCAAAATTTGCATAGAAACGAATGAAAATGAAAACACAACAACCCAAAACCTGTGGGACACTGTAAAAGCAGTCCTAAGGGGAAAGTTCATAGCAATACAGGCATACCTCAAGAAACAAGAAAAAAGTCAAATAAATAACCTAACTCTACACCTAAAGCAACTAGAAAAGCAAGAAATGAAGAACCCCAGGGTTAGTAGAAGGAAAGAAATCTTAAAAATTAGGGCAGAAATAAATGCAAAAGAAACAAAAGAGACCATAGCAAAAATGAACAAAGCCAAAAGCTGGTTCTTTGAAAGGATAAATAAAATTGACAAACCATTAGCCAGACTCATCCAGAAACAAAGGGAGAAAAATCAAATCAATAAACTTAGAAATGAAAATGGAGAGATCACAACAGACAACACAGAAATACAAAGGATCATAAGAAACTACTATCAGCAATTATATGCCAATAAAATGGACAACGTGGAAGAAATGGACAAAGTCTTAGAAAAGTACAACTTTCCAGAACTGGACCAGGAAGAAATAGAAAATCTTAACAGACCCATCACAAGCACAGAAATTGAAACTATAATCAGAAATCTTCCAGCAAACAAAAGCCCAGGTCCAGACGGCTTCACAGCTGAATTCTACCAAAAATTTAGAGAAGAGCTAACCCTATCCTATCCTACTCAAACTCTTCCAGAAAATTGCAGAGGAAGGTAAATTTCCAAACTCATTTATGAGGCCACCATCACCCTAATACCAAAACCTGACAAAGATGCCACAAAAAAAGAAAACTACAGGCCGATATCACTGATGAACATAGATGCAAAAATCCTTAACAAAATTCTAGCAATCAGAATCCAACAACACATTAAAAAGATCATGCACCATGACCAAGTGGGCTTTATCCCAGGATTGCAAGGATTCTTCAATATCTGCAAATCAATCAATGTAATACACCACATTAACAAATTGAAAAATAAAAACCATATGATTATCTCAATAGATGCAGAGAAAGCCTTTGACAAAATTCAACATCCATTTATGATCAAAACTCTCCAGAAAGAAGAAATAGAAGGAACATACCTCAACATAATAAAAGCTATATATGACAAACCCACAGCAAACATCATCCTCAATGGTGAATAATTGAAAGCATTTCCTCTAAAGTCAGGAACAAGACAAGGGTGCCCACTTTCACCATTACTATTCAACATAGTTTTGGAAGTTTTGGCCACAGCAATCAGAGCAGAAAAAGAAATAAAAGGAATCCAAATTGGAAAAGAAGAAGTAAAACTCTCACTATTTGCAGATGACATGATCCTCTACATAGAAAACCCTAAAGACTCCACCAGAAAATTACTAGAACTAATCAATGAATATAGTAAAGTTGCAGGATATAAAATCAACACACAGAAATCCCTTGCATTCCTATACACTAATAATGAGAAAACAGAAAGAGAAATTAAGGAAACAATTCCATTCACCATTGCAACAAAAAGAATAAAATACTTAGCAATATATCTACCTAAAGAAACTAAAGACCTATATATAGAAAACCATAAAACACTGGTGAAAGAAATCAAAGAGGACACTATAGATGGAGAAATATACCATGTTCATGGATTGGAAGAATCAATATAGTGAATTTGAGTATACTACCCAAAGCAATTTATAGATTCAATGCAATCCCTATCAAGCTACCAACGGTATTCTTCACAGAGCTAGAACAAATAATTTCACAATTTGTATGGAAATACAAAAAAACCTCTAATAGCCAAAGCAATCTTGAGAAAGAAGAATGGAACTGGAGGAATCAACCTGCCTGACTTCAGGCTCAGTAGAGCCTGAAGCTACAGTCATCAAGACAGTATGGTACTGGCACAAAGACAGAAATATAGATCAATGGAACAAAATAGAAAGCCCAGAGATAAATCCACGCACCTATGGACACCTTATCTTTGACAAAGGAGGCAAGAATATACAATGGATTAAAGACAATCTCTTTAACAAGTGGTGCTGGGAAAGCTGGTCAACCACTTGTAAAAGAATGAAACTAGAATTCTTTCTAACACCATACACAAAAATAAACTCAAAATGGATTAAAGATCTAAATGTAAAATCAGAAACTATAAAACTCCTAGAGGAGAACATAGGCAAAACACTCTTCGACATACATCACAGCAGGATCCTCTATGACCCACCTCCAAGAATATTGGAAATAAAAGCAAAAATAAACAAATGGGACCTAATTAAACTTAAAAGCTTCTGCACAACAAAGGAAACTATAAGCAAGGTGAAAAGACAGCCTTCAGAATGAGAGAAAATAATAGCAAATGAAGCAACTGACAAACAACTAATCTCAAAAATATACAAGCAACTCCTACAGCTCAATTCCAGAAAAATAAATGACCCAATCAAAAAATGGGCCAAAGAACTAAATAGACATTTCTCCAAAGAAGACATACAGATGGCTAACAAACACATGAAAAGATGCTCAACATCACTCATTATCAGAGAAATGCAAATCAAAACCACTATGAGGTACCATTTCATGCCAGTCAGAATGGCTGTAATCCAAAAGTCTACAAGCAATAAATGCTGGAGAGGGTGTGGAGAAAAGGGAACCCTCTTACACTGTTGGTGGGAATGCAAACTAGTACAGCCACTATGGAGAACAGTGTGGAGATTCCTTAAAAAACTGGAAATAGAACTGCCTTATGATCCAGCAATCCCACTGCTGGGCATACACACTGAGGAACCAGAATTGAAAGAGACACGTGTACCCCAATGTTCATCACAGCACTGTTTGTAATAGTCAGGACATGGAAGCAACCTAGATGTCCATCAGCAGATGAATGGATAAGAAAGCTGTGGTACATATACACAATGGAGTATTACTCAGCCATTAAAAAGAATACATTTGAATCAGTTCTAATGAGGTGGATGAAACTGGAGCCTATTACAGAGTGAAGTAAGCCAGAAAGAAAAACACCAATACAGTATACTAATGCATATATATGGAATTTAGAAAGATGGTAACAATAACCCTGTGTACGAGACAGCAAAAGAGACACTGATGTATAGAACAGTCTTTTGGACTCTGTGGGAGAGGGAGAGGGTGGGATGATTTGGGAGAATGGCATTGAAACATGTATAATATCATATATGAAACGAGTCGCCAATCCAGGTTCAATGCACGATACTGGATGCTTGCGGCTGGTGCACTGGGACGACCCAGAGGGATGGTATGGGGAGGGAGGAGGTAGGAGGGTTCAGGATGGGGAACACGTGTATACCTGTGGTGGATTCATTTTGATATAGGTCAAAACCAATACCATATTGTAAAGTTAAAAAATAAAATTAAATTAAAAAAAAAAAGAAACAGACTCACAGACTTAGAGATCAAACTGATGGTTACTGAGAAGAGTTGGGGGAGGTATAGTTCAGGAGTTTGGGATCCACATGTACACACTGCTATATTTAAAATGGATAACCAGTAAGGACCTGCTGTATAGAACAGGGAACTCTGCTCAATATTATGTAACAACCTAAATAGAAAAAGAATTTGAAAAAGAATGATTCATGTATATGCATAACTGAATCACTTTGCTGTATATCTGAAACTAACACAACGCTGTTAATCAACTCTACTCCAATATAAAATGAAAATTAAAAGAAAGACATTCACTGTCAATCTTTCATTAGGTATTTAATGTGAGAAAATTATTTCTATACTCTAAATATGCTTTGACAGGTGATGTGATAATACCACAAACAGATAGAGATATATAAACACCCTGTATCTCATAGGATTATTCTGAGAATTAAAACAGATTATTTAGAAAAGGAACTAGCAAAAACAATTGTTACTATCACTAAATTTATTACCTCTTCTGAGACTGTCTCTGATAAATCTTATAGAAAAAGATGGAAAGAATGTTGAATTAAGTCATTTTGAGAAATAAAATAAAATGTGAAGACAAAACAATGAGAATTGTTCCTGTAAATTACCTCTTAAAATGTTTTTGTTTCTTTCTGTGCTTTGCATAACATATGCATAAGGTCTGAGGCTATCAGATTCTTGCCCTGGTAGAAACATAACACTGACCCCCATCCTCTGGGTGAGTATGATTAAGAAGTTACAAAGGAGTGTTTGAGGTCATCTAGGCTTCCTTTGAAACAGGAAACATGGGCAATGCTTTTCCAAGAATAATTTCTACTTTCATGAGAGGCATCCAGAAAACCCTGTTTGAACACCAGTGTTAGCACTGTATTGAAGACAGAGAATTAAGACAGACTTCAGCGAAAGAAGTTTAAGAAATCACAACATAAACATTCAGCTTCTTGCAGTGAGGGGGAAAATGTACACTACTTTGAAATCTTCACTTCATGGCAGTTAATATTATTAGTTAGAAATCAAAGGGTCATAGGATCAGAAGCAGTGTGGTCCAATGTTTTGCTCTGAATTATAGTCAAGGACCATAGGTTAAGTAGAGGTCTGAATCCTCAACTGTCATTTCACAAAGGTATGCCATAGGTCAAAATTAGGATTTAAATACATTTGTCTTCTGTATTTAAGCAGGTGTACACCAGACTTTTTTGTGTGTGTTGGGGGGGGGGGGGTCCAAAATCACTGCAGATGGTGATTGCAGCCAAGAAATTAAAAGACGCTTACTCCTTGGAAGGAAAGTTATGACCAACCCAGACAGCATATTAAAAAGCAGAGACATTACTTTGCCAACAAAGGTCCATCTAGTCAAGGTTATGGTTTTTCCAGTGGTTATGTATGGATGTGAGAGTTGGACTGTGAAGAAAGCTGAGCACTGAAGAACTGATGCTTTTGAACTGTGATGTCGGAGAAGACTCTTGAGAGTCCCCTGGACTGCAAGGAGAGCCAATCAGTCCATCCTAAAGGAGATCAGTCCTGGGTGTTCATTGGAAGGACTGATGCTGAAGCTGAAACTCCAGTACTTTGGCCACCTCATGTGAAGAGTTGACTCACTGGAAAAGACGCTGATGCTGGGAGGGATTGGAGGCAGGAGGAGAAGGGGACGACAGAGGATGAGATGGCTGGATGGCATCACCGACTCGATGAACGTGAGTTTGAGTGAACTCCGGGAGTTGGTGATGGACGGGGAGGCCTGGCGTTCTGCAGTTCATGGGGTCGCAAAGAGTCGGACATTACTGAGCGACTGAACTGAACTGAACACTACTTAGAGTATCAATTTCACTTCTTAGAGTATCAATTTCACTTCTCAACTTCCAATTCTTTTACTCTCTGAGTTCAAATAGGGATCAAAGTAGCAAGTGGATGGATCTGTTATATCTGTTTTGGGAAGCTGATGCAGGTCACTCTCAACGGACTAAACCTAGTCGTTCAGGTAATGTATTTCCTCCTTAAACAACACAAGTCTTTAATAAACAGATAAAAAATTCTATTTTTCAATGAAGTAGTCTAGATTGCTTAAAAGTAAAGCAATAATTGCTTATCAGGGTAGGAGAAATTCTATATTCAGATTGAGATTTGCTAAAGTTGGAATCCATTCAATTTGTATTTTTTAAAAGCCAGAAAATTACCTTGTTGGGGATATTTAATTAAAGGAAACAATGAAAGCATAGTGCCTCTGTTGAATGTGCCATTTTACTGGGCTGTAAATAAAATTCCTGGTGAGTTTTGAAGTCTAAAGAGCTTCCTAGAATTTAAGGACGGCATCTAGACAGGAAAAAGGCTGATGATGAAATTTCTTCTCCTTCCTCATGTTTCTGGATGTCCTTAAAATAGATATCCATCATCACAAATAAATAGTGGCTTCCCTGATAACTCAGTTGGTAAAGAATCCACCTGGTTTGATTCCTAGGTTGGGAAGATCTGCTGGAGAAGGGATAGGCTACCCATTCCAGTATTCTTGGGCTTCCCTAGTGGCTCAACTGGTAAAGAATCTGCCTGCAATACAGGAGACCTGGGTTCAAGTCCTGGCTTGGGAAGATTCCCCTAGAGAAGGGAAAGGCTACCCACTCCAGTCCATGGGATCGCAAAGAGTCAGATACCACTGAGAGACTTTCACTTCACTTTCACTTCACTGCATCACAAATAAAAATGAGTTTTACCTATCATCCATTTTGACCTGATGACATTTTCAGAACACTATATTCAAAAACTATGGAAGATGTATTTTTCCAAAAACACATGGCACATTCATTCAAATAGGCCGTAAAACAAGCCCCAACATTTTAAAATAAATGAAATTATACAGGAATAACTTATCTGACTACAATGTAATTACGTTAGATACCAATAGTGATAACATATCTAGAAAAAAACAAGTATTTATAAATTAAAATAGCACACTTCTAGCTAATCCCTTGTCAAAGAAGAATGATGAGGTATTTTATAAAATACGTCTAATTAAATGGGGAAGAAACAACCAGTAGATGCAAATTTGTGATGTGCCACTAAAGCAATGATTAAAACTAAATTTTAAATGTTCAAAATCATAAAGAATAAAGGTCTTGACCTGAGGTTCCAATTTAATAAATGAGGGGAAAAAACATAAAGAAACTCCAAGAGAAAGAAATAACAAATATAAGTAGAAATTAATGAATTTTTTAAGAAAACAGACAAACACTTGAGAAAATAACAAAACCAGGGCTTCCCTGATGGCTTGCTGCTGCTGCTGCTGCTGCTGCTGCTAAGTTGCTTTAGTCGTGTCCAACCCTGTGCAACCCCATAGACGGCAGCCCACCAGGCTCCGCCATCCCTGGGATTCTCCAGGCAAGAACACTGGAGTGGGTTGCCATTTCCTTCTCCAATGCATGAAAGTGAAAAGTGAAAGTGAAGTTGCTCAGTCGTTTGCAAATCTTACCGACCCCATGGTCTGCAGCCTTCCAGGCTCCTCCATCCATGGGATTTTCCAGGCAAGAGTACTGGAGTGGGGTGCCATCACCTTCTCCAATGGCTTAGTGGTAAAGAATCCACCCGCCAATCCAGAAGACAGGGGTTCAGTCCCTGGGTCAGGGGAGCCACAATTATTGAGCCCAAGAGCCTCAACTACTGAGCCCACATGCTGCAACTACTGAAGCTCATGAGCCCTAGAGCCTGTGCTCTGCAATAAGAGAAGCCACAGCAATGAGAGGTCTGAGCACCACAACTAGAGTGGCCCCTGCTCCCTGAAAAACCTGCTCAACAGTGAAGACCCAGCAAGACAACAACAAAAAAAGCTAAGGCCGGGTCCTTGAAAACATCAACAAAACTAATAAACCACTTGGTAAATTAATCCATAAGATGGGACAGAAGTCATAAATTACCAATATAAAGAATTTATATAATATTTAATATTATATAAAGAATATAAATTTACTAGGTCAGTACAATACTGATATGGAAATAGCCTGACAGACATTATAAAAGAAAGAAAATTACACATCAGTATCTTTCATGGATGAATATATGCACACACAAAATATTAGGAAATCAAATCCACTTATATATCTTTTTAAAAAATACGGCCAAGTAGAATTTTCCCAGGAATAAAAGGTTGAATTCATACTCCAAATTCAGTCAATGTAATACATGAAATTAAAAAAATAAGAGGAAAAGCATAAAACAATGCAGATAGATAAAGCACTTGAAAAAACTTAACACCCATTTATGATTAAAATTCTCAGGAAACTAGTAATAAAGGGGATTTATTCAATCTTGATAAAGGTAGCCATTTCCTTCTCCAGGGAAGCTTCCCGACTGAGGGATTGAACGCGGGTCTCCCGCATCATAGACAGACGCTTTACTATCTGAGCCACCAGGGAAGTCACAAAATAACTACAGATAACACAATATCAAACGGTGAAATAACACTTTCCCTTTAACATCAAGAAGAGAGTGAAGATGCTTATTCACTCTACTTCAACCCGTACTGAAGGAATCAGCCAATTTAATAATACAAGGAAAAAGACATAAAATTGAAGAAGAAGTAATAAAAACATATTTATTCACTAAAGACATGTGGAAAATCTTAAGAAATGTACAAGTGAATGACTAAAATTAATGAGCTTGTTTAGCAAGATTGTAGGATAATAGGTCAATATGCAAAAATCGATTATATTTCTATACACTAGCAGCAAAAGATGAAGAAATTAAAAGTTCAGTGAATAATTTTTAATGAAATATCTGTAAATATATTTAATAAAAGATGCTCAAGACCTCCACACTTAAAACTACAAACAACTGGTGATGGAAACTAGAGAGGATCTAAATAAATGGAGATATAGACCATGTTCATTCATTGAAAGACTCTATAGCTATAATGAGTATAATTCCATCAAGCTTTAAAAAAAAAAAACACACAAATTCAGAAGCTGACTGTAAAATTTATGTGGAGGTGCATATTCTTCTTTAATTTTATGTCTTTTTCCTTGTATTATTAAATTGGCTGATTCCTTCAGTAAGGGTTGAAGTAGAGTGAATAAACATCTTCACTCTCTTCTTGATGTTAAAGGGAAAGTGTTATTTCACCATTGGATATTGTGTTATCTGTAGTTATTTTGTGACTTCCCTGGTGGCTCAGATGGTAAAGCGTCTGTCTACAATGCAGGAGACCTGGGTTTCATATATGTATGGATCATTTTATTATCTTCTATGAATTGACTTTTCTAATCCTTTGCCTGTTTCTCTACTCTTATATCTTTTTCTTAAGGACAAGAATTCACAGTCATATTGAGGAACAGTCAAAGCTGAACACAGGACAAACAATCTTCCCTGGAGGGAGAAGATCCCCTGGAGGAGGGCATGGCAACCCACTCCAGTATTCCTACCTGGGAAATCCCATAGACAGAGGAGCTGGCAGGCTACAGTCCATGGGGTCACAAAGAGTCAGACACACTAAGAACGACTAAGAAGGGCACAGAACAAAATTGATTTCAAGACTTACTATAAAGTTATATTGATTAGGATATTGTGATACTGGGAACAAACAAAGTTAAGTCCATTTTTGAAACAGAGTAGACAACCCAGAAGTAAACTGACATATACCATCATTTGATTTTTTACCAAAACAACAAGAACAAAGTAATCCACTGAAGAAAAAAGAAATCTTCTCAACAGTAGATACTGGAATAACTGGACCTCAAACTCTAACTCAAACCACATACACAAAAAATTTAATTCAAAATATATCTTAGACTCAAGTTCAAAAGTTGAAACTATATACTCCTAGAACTAAATATGATTATATAATTAAGAGGCTTTATTTTTTTTTAGTGATACAGGAACAACTATTAAAGTATGATGAATTAGATTTCATCAGAAAAGCTGTCTGGTCATCTGAAGAAGATATCATTAAGAAAATCAAGTGGCAAGCCACAGACTGGGAGAACATATTTCCATAACATAAAGGATTGCCTTGTTTTATTCCATTTTACTTTATTGTGTTTCATAGATATTGCACATTTTACAAAATTGAATGTTTTGGCAACCTTACATTGAGAAATTCTATCACTAACAACAAAATTTGCTATTCCAACAAAATTTGCTCCTTTTATATCTCTGTGTCACATTTTGGTAATTCTCACAATATTTCAAACTGTCATTATTATTCAATGTATTATGGTGATCTATAAACAAAGATCTTTGATGTTACTATCGTAATTGTTTAGTGGAACCATGAACTGTACCCATTAAAGACTGTGACCTTAATAAACATGTCAGTACTGACTGCTCCACCTGATGGAAAAGTACAACAAAATCAAGGCTGTTTTCATGTCTGCTAACACAATACCCATTCTTCAGCCCATGGATCAAGGAGTCATTTCTCAATGACATCTTGTTTTTTTTTTTTTTTTAAGAAATACATTCTGTAGGGATACAGCTGCCACAGATAGTGATTCCTCTGATGGACCTGGGAAAAGTAACCTGTAAGCTTTCTGGAAAGCTTCACTACTCTAGATGCCATTAAGAATACTTGTGATTCAGGGGAAGTGGTCCAGATATCATTAACAGGAGTTAATGGAGAAGGTGATTCCAACCCTCATGGATCACTTTGACAGGTTCAGCCATTCAGTGGAAGAAGTAACAGCAGATGTGGTGGGAACAGCAAGAGAGAGGGGACACATGTGCACCTGTGACCAATTCAAGGTGAGGTATGGCAAAAAAAAAAAACACAAAAATATTCTAAAGTAATTAGCCTCTGATTAAAATAAATTAATTTTTAATTTATATTTATTTTAATTAGAGGCTAATTACTTTACAATATTGTATTGGTTTTGCCATACATCAACATGAATCCACCATGGGTGCACACGTGTTCCCCATCCTGAAGCCCCCTCCCACCTCCGTCCCCATACCATCCCTCTGGGTCATCCCTGTACATCAGCCCCAAGCATCCTGTATCCTGCATCGAACCTGGACTGGTGACTCGTTTCTTATATAATATTATACATGTTTCAATGCCATTCTCCCAAATCATCCCACCCTCTCCCTCTCCCACAGAGTCCAAAAGACTGTTCTATACATCTGTATCTCTTTTGCTGTCTCGCATACAGGGTTATCGTTACCATCTTTCCTGGGATTTCTTTGGAGGGAATGATGCTAAAGCTGAAACTCCAGTACTTTGGCCACCTCATGCGAAGAGTTGACTCATTGGAAAAGACTCTGATGCTGGGAAGGATTGGGGGCAGGAGGAGAAGGGGATGACAGAGGATGAGATGGCTGGATGGCATCACTGACTCAATGGACGTGAGTCTGAGTGAACTCCAGGAGTTGGTGAGGGACAGGGAGGCCTGGCGTGCTGCGATTCATGGGGTCGCAAAGAGTTGGACACGACTGAGTGACTGATCTGATCTGATCTGATACTGTATTGGTGTTTTTCTTTCTGGCTTACTTCACTCTGTATAATAGGCTCCAATTTCATCTACCTCATTAGAACTGATTCAAATGTATTCTTTTTAATGGCAGTCCATTCTGAAGGAGATCAGCCCTGGGATTTCTTTGGAGGGAATCATGCTGAAGCTGAAACTCCAGTACTTTGGCCACCTCATGTGAAGAGTTGACTCGTTGGAAAAGACTCTGATGCTGGGAGGGATTGGGGGCAGGAGGAGAAGGGGACGACAGAGGATGAGGTAGCTGGATGGCATCACTGACTCGATGGACGTGGGTCTGGGTGAACTCCAAGAGTTGGTGATGGACAGGGAGGCCTGGCGTGCTGCAATTCATGGGGTCGCAAAGAGTCGGACACGACTGAGCGACTGAACTGAACTGAACTGAACTGAATACTCCATTGTGTATATGTACCACAGCTTTCTTATCCATTCATCTACCAATGGACATCTAGGTTGCTTCCATGTCCTGGCTATTATAAACAGTGCTGCGATGAACATTGGGGTACACGTGTCTCTTTCAATTCTGGTTTCCTCAGTGTGTATGCCCAGCAGTGGGATTGCTGGATCATAAGGCAGTTCTATTTCCAGTTTTTTAAGGAATCTCCACACTGTTCTCCTTAGTGGCTGTACTACTTTGCATTCCCACCAACAGTGTAAGAGGGTTCCCTTTTCTCCACACCCTCTCCAGCATTTATTGCTTGTAGACTTTTGGATCGCAGCCATTCTGACTCGTGTGAAATGGTACCTCATTGCAGTTTGATTTGCATTTCTCTGATAATGAGTGATGTTGAGCATCTTTTCATGTGTTTGATAGCCATCTCTATGTCTTCTTTGGAGAAATGTCTATTTAGTCCTTAACAGACCCATCACAAGCAAGGACATTGAAACTGTAATCAGAAATCTTCCAGCAAACAAAAGCCCAGGTCCAGACGGCTTCACAGCTGAATTCTACCAAAAATTTAGAGAAGAGCTAACACCTATCCTGCTCAAACTCTTCCAGAAAATTGCAGAGGAAGGTAAACTTCCAAACTCGTTCTATGAGGCCACCATCACCCTAATACCAAAACCTGACAAAGATGCCACACACAAAAAAAGAAAACTACAGGCTGATATCACTGATGAACATAGATGTAAAAATCCTTAACAAAATTCTAGCAATCAGAATCCAACCACACATTAAAAAGATCATGCACCATGACCAAGTGGGCTTTATCCCAGGATTGCAAGGATTCTTCAATATCCACAAATCAATGTAATATATCACATTAACAAATTGAAAAATAAAAACCATATGATTATCTCAATAGATGCAGAGAAAGCCTTTGACAAAATTCAACATCCATTTATGATCAAAACTCTCCAGAAAGCAGGAATAGAAGGAACATACCTCAACATAATAAGAGCTATATATGACAAACCCACAGCAAACATTATCCTCAATGGTGAAAATTTGAAAGCATTTCCCCTAAAGTCAGGAACAAGACAAGGGTGCCCACTCTCATCACTACTATTCAACATAGTTTTGGAAGTTTTGGCCACAGCAATCAGAGCAGAAAAAGAAATAAAAGGAATCCAAATTGGAAAAGAAGAAGTAAAACTCTCACTATTTGCAGATGACATGATCCTCTACATAGAAAACCCTAAAGACTCCACCAGAAAATTACTAAAGCTAATCAATGAATATAGTAAAGTTGCAGGATATAAAATCAACACACAGAAATCCCTTGCATTTCTATACACTAATAATGAGAAAATAGATAGAGAAATTAAGAAAACAACTCCACTCACCATTGCAACTAAAAGAATAAAATACTTAGGAATATATCTACCTAAAGAAACTAAAGACCTATATATAGAAAACTATAAAACACTGGTGAAAGAAATCAAAGAAGACACTAATAGATGGAGAAATATACCATGCTCATGGATTGGAAGAATCAATATAGTGAAAATGAGTATATTACCCAAAGCAATCTATAGATTCAATGCAATCCCTATCAAGCTACCAACAGTATTCTTCACAGAGCTAGAACAAATAATTTCACAATTTGTATGGAAATACAAAAAAACCTCTAATAGCCAGAGCAATCTTGAGAAAGAAGAATGGAACTGGAGGAATCAACCTGCCTGACTTCAGGCTCAGTAGAGCCTGAAGCTACAGTCATCAAGACAGTATGGTACTGGCACAAAGACAGAAATATAGATCAATGGAACAAAATAGAAAACCCAGAGATAAATTCACGCACCTATGGACACCTTATCTTTGACAAAGGAGGCAAGAATATACAATGGATTAAAGACAATCTCTTTAACAAGTGGTGCTGGGAAAGCTGGTCAACTGCATGTAAAAGAATGAAACTAGAACACTTTCTAACCATACACAAAAATAAACTCAAAATGGATTAAAGATCTAAATGTAAGACCAGAAACTATAAAACTCCTAGAGGAGAACATAGGCAAAACACTCTCCGACATAAATCACAGAAGGATCCTTTATGACCCACCTCCCAGAATATTGGAAATAAAAGCAAAAATAAACAAATGGGACCTAATTAAACTTAAAAGCTTCTGCACAACAAAGGAAACTATAAGCAAGGTGAAAAGACAGCCTTCAGAATGAGAGAAAATAATAAAAAATGAAGCAACTGACAGACAACTAATCTCAGAAATATACAAGCAACTCCTGCAGCTCAATTCCAGAAAAATTAATTTTTAAAAATAAATAAAAATAAATGTCTCCCCCAAAAAAAATTTAAAAATAAGAAGAAGAAAGAAACAGCAAGAGAACTAAAATGAGAAATGGAGCCTGAGGGTGTGATTATTTGCTGCAATTTGATCATAAAACTCTAACAGAGGAGTTGCTTTTTACGGATAAGCAAAGAGAATGGCTTCTTGAGATGGAATCTATTCCTGGTGGAGATGCTGTGAAGATTGTGGAAAAGGAAGCAAAGGATTTAGAACATGTCTTAAACTTAGGTGATAAAGCAGAGGCACAGTTTTAGAGGACAGACTCCAATTTTGAAAGAAGTTCTCCTGTGAGTTAGATCACATGGCATCTCAAGCTACAGAGAAATTGTTCATGAAAGGAAGAGTCAATTCAATGCTACAAACTTCAGTGTTGTCTTATTTCAAGAAATCTCCATAGCCACCCCACCCTTCAGTAACTACCACCCTGATCAGTCAGCAGCCACCAAGGCCACAGCCCCCCACCAGCAAAAACATTATGACTCACAGAAGGCCCAGATGGTGGTTAGCATTTTAATTAACAAAGTATTTCTAATTAAGGTATGTTTACTTAACTTATATGCAGAACACATCATGCAACATGCTGGGCTGGATGAAGCACAAGCTGGAATCAAGATTGCCAGAAGAAATATCAGTAACATCATATATGCAAATGACACAAGCCTAATGGCAGAAAGCAAAGAGGAACTAAAGAGCTTCTTGATGAAAGTGAAAGAGGGGAATGAAAGGTTGGCCTAAAACTCAACATTCAGAAAACTAAGATCATGGCTTCTGGTCCCATCACTTCATGGCAAATAGATGGGGAAACAATGGCAACAGTGACAGATTTTCTTTTCTTGGGCTCCAAAATCACTGCTGATGGTGACTGCAGCCATGAAATTAAAAGACGCTTACTCCTTGGAAGGAAAGTTATGACCAACCTAGACAGCATATTAAAAAGCAGAGACATTACTTTGCCAACAAAGGTCTGTCTAGTCAAAGCTATGGTTTTTCCAGTGGTCATGTATGGATGTAAGAGTTGGACCACAAGAAGGCTGAGTGCCAAAGAATTGATGCTTTTGAACTGTGGTGTTGGAGAAGAGTCTTGAGAGTCCCTTGAACTGCAAACAGATCAAACCAGTCCATCCTAGAGGAAATCAATCCTGAATATTCATTGGAAGGACTGATGATGAAGCTGAAGCTCCAATACTTTGGCTACCTGATGCTAAGAGCTGACTCATTAGAAAAGACTCTGATGCTGGGAAAGACTGAAGGCAGGAGAAGGGATGACAGAGGATGAGATGGTTGGATGGCATCACCAACTCAATGGATATGAGTTTGAGAAAGCTCTGGGAGAAAGTGAAGGAGAAGGAAGCCGGGCATGCTGCAGGCCATGGGGTGAAGTGAAGTGCAAGTCGCTTAGTCATGTCCAACTCTTTGCAACCCCATGGACTAATAGACAATGAAATAAGAAAGAATGAACACATGTATACCTGTGGCGGATTCATTTTGATATTTGGCAAAACTAATACAATTATGTAAAGTTTAAAAATAAAATAAAATTAGAAGAAAAAAAAAAAGAAAGAAAGAATGAGGAGACAGAGCCAAAGCAAAAACAACACCCAGTTGTGGATGTGATGGGTGATGGAAGTAAAGTCCAATGCTGTAAAGAACATTATTGCATAGGAACCTGGAATGTTAGGTCCATGAATCAAGGCAAATTACAAGTGCTCAAACAGGAGATGGCAAGGGTGAACATCGACATTTTAGGGATCAGAGAACTAAAATGGACTGGAATGGATGAGTTTAATTCTGATGACCATTATATCTACTACCACCGGGAAAAATCCCTTAGAAGAAACTGAGTAGCTCTCATAGTTAACAAAAGAGTCCAAAATGCAGTACTTGGGTGCAATCTCAAAAATGCCAGAATGACCTCTGTTCGTTTCCAAGGCAAGCCATTCAATATCACAGTAATCCAAGTCTATGCTCCAATCAGTAATGCAGAAGAAGCTGAAATTGAAAGATTCTGTGAAGACCTATAAGACCTTCTAGAACTAACACCCAAAAAAGATGCCCTTTTCATCATAGGGGACTGGAATGCAAAAGTAGGAAGCCAAGAGATATCTGGAATAACAGGCAAATTTGGCCTTGGAGTACAGAATGAAGTAGGGCAAAGGATAATAGAATTTTGCCAAGAGAATACACTGGTCATAGCAAACACCCTCTTCCAACAACACAAGAGAAGACTCTACCCATGAACATCACCAGATGGTCAATACTGAAATCAGATTGATTATATTTTTCACAGCCAAAGATGGAGAAACTCTATACAGTCAAAAATACAAGACTGGGAGCTGCTTGTGGCTCAGATCATGAACTCCTTTTTGCCAAACTCAGACTTAAAATGAAGAAAGTAGGGAAAACCACTAGACCATTCAGGTATGACCTAAATCAAATCCCTTACGATTTTACAGTGGAAGTGATAAATAGATTCAAGGGATTAGATCTGATAGAGTGCCTGAGAACTATGGATGGAGGTTCATGACATTGTACAGGAGACAGGGATCAAGATCATCCCCAAGAAAAAGAAATGCAGAAAGGCAAAATGGCTGTCTGACAAGGCCTTACAAATAGCTGAGAAAATAAGACAGGCAAAAGGCAAAGGAGAAAAGGAAAGATATACTCATTTGAATGCAGAGTTCCAAAGAATAGCAAGGAGAGATAAGAAAGCCTTCCTCAATGATCAATGCAAAGAAATAAAGGAAAACAATAGAATGAGAAAGACTAGAGATCTCATCAAGAAAACTAAAGATACCAAGGGAATATTTCATGTAAAGATGGGCACATAAAGGATAGAAATGGTATGGACCTAACAGAAGCAGACGATATTAAGAAGAGGTGGGAAGAAAACACAGAAGAACTATACAAAAAAGATCTTCATGACCCAGATAATCACGATGGTGTGATCACTCACCTAGAGCCAGACATCCTGGAATGCGAAGTCAAGTGGGCCTTAGGAAGCATCAGTACGAACAAAGCTAGTGGAGGTGATGGAATTCCAGTTGAGCTCTTTCAAATCCTAAAAGATGATGCTGTGAAAGTGTTGCACTCAATATGCCAGCAAATTTGGAAAACTCAGCAGTGGCTACAGGACTGGAAAAGGACAGTTTTCATTCCAATCCCCAAAAAAGGCAATGCCAAAGAATGCTCAAACTACTGCACAATTGCGCTCATCTCACATGCTAGCAAAGTAATGCTCAAAATTCTCCAAGCCAGGCTTCAACAGTACGTGAACCACGAAATTTAAGATGTTCAACCTGGATTTAGAAAAGGCAGAGGAACCAGAGATCAAATTGCCAACATCCGTTGAATCATCACAAAGGCAAGAGAGTTCCAGAAAAACATCTACTTCCGCTTTATTGACTATGTCAAAGCCTTTGACTGTGTGGATAACCACAAACTGTGGAAAATTCTTCAAGAGATGGGAATACCAGACCACCTGACATGCCTCCTGAGAAATCTATATGCAGGTCAAGAAGCAACAGTTATAATTGGACATGGGACTGGTTCCAAATTGGAAAAGCAGTATGTCAAGGTTGTATATTGTCACCCTACTTATTTAACTTATATGTAGAGTACATCATACTAAATGCTGGCTGGAGGAAGCACAAGCTGGAATCAAGATTGCTGAGAGAAATATTAATAACTTCAGATCTGCAGATGACACCACCCTTATGGAAGAAAGTGAAGAGGAACTAAAGAGCTTCTTGATGAAAGTGAAAGAGGAGAGTGAAAAAGTGGCTTAAAACTCAACATTCAGAAAACTAAGATCATGGCATCCGGTCCCATGACTACATGGCAAATAAATGGAGAAACAATGGAAACTGAGATACTTTCTTTTCTTCAGCTCCAAAATCACTGCTAATGGTGACTGCAGCCATGAAATTAAAAGATGCTTACTCCTTGGAAGAAAAGCTGTGAGCAACCTAGACAGAATATAAAAAAGAAGAGACATTACTTTGCCAACAAAGGTCCATCTAGTCAAGGCTATGGTTTTTCCAGTAGTCAAGTATTAATGTGAGCGTTGTGCCATAAAGAAAGCCGAGCACCTAAGAATTGATACTTTTGAACTGTGGTGTTGGAGAAGACTCTTGAGAGTCCCTTGGACTTCAGGGAGATCAAATCAGTCAACCCTGAAAGAAATGTACCCTGAACGTTCATTGGAAGGACTGATGCTGAAGCTGAAACTCAAATATTTTGGCCACCTGATGGGAAGAACTGACTCACTGGTAAAGACCCTGATTCTGGGAAAGTTTGAAGGCAGGAGGAGAAGAGGATGACAGAGGATGAGATGGTTGGATGGCATCACCAACTCGAACGACATGAGTCTGAGCAAGTTCCAGGAGTTGGTGATGGACAGGGAAGCCTAGCATGCTGCAGTCCATGGGGTCGCAAAGAGTTGGACACAACTGAGTGACTGAACTGAACATTTGCAACTTCCTTTGAAATGTGTCCCTCTCCAACTTCTTTTTAACAAATGATTGATGGGTGACTAGAGGCATAGAAAATTTATAGCCATATGTAAAGCAAATATAATAAAACGTAATCACAGAATTAGATGGTGGGGCTATGGATACTTGTGGCACACCTTTCAACTTTCTATGTTTGCAAATTTTTGTAATAAAATGTTGAAAACTGAAGAATGGTTTTCTTTGAGTACTGAGATTATGGGTTATATATTTTCTGCAAATCTCCATTCATTATAATGATATACTTTATTTTAGGTAAAGTAGTTTAAAAGTAAGTTAAGAGATTTTAATTTTTATTTTCAAAGAATTAAAAAGACATCAGTCTATAATCATATAAAATTTCTCAGAGCTGAAAATGTATTTAAACTAGAAATCAATAACAGAAATATAACTGGAAAATCCAAAATAACTGGAGCTTAACACTTTTCTAAGTAACACATGGACCAAAGAAGATATCTCATGAGAAATTTTAGAATATTTTGAACTAAATTAAAGTTAAAATATAACATCAAAATTTGTGAAATGCAGTGAAAACAATTCTTAGAAGGAAATTTATAGTATTAAATGCCTACATTAGAAAAGAAAGATCTAAAATCAGTAATCCAAGCTTCTACTTCAGAAAATTAGGCCACTGGTGCAAGCCCAGTGCCAAGGTCACCTCCGGAACTGACTCTGTGTCACTGTTGACAAAAGGCCCCTGATCATCACCAGCAAGCTTCCTGACTCCAAGTTAGGTAAAAGGCCCACCTCAGTGCTCACCCTACAGTGCCCTAACCAATCGCCTAATGCCAACCTTACAGCATGAATTTTATTTGCCTTGAGGCTATAAAAACTGGCTACTAAACCACAGAAACTGTTAATTCTCCCTGGTCTGTCAGGAGGTCAGTCCTTTGAGCTCTCAGTGCCCTCCTTATCTCTGCTCTTTGCTCTTAATAAACTCACTTCCTTCTGCAATGCTGTGTCTGGAAATTCTTTTCCAGCCTGTGCTTGTACTGCCATGACAGAAAGAGAAGAGCAAAATTAGTCCAAAATTAACAAAAGAAAATAAATAAATAGTAAGAATTGCAGCAGAAATCAATGAGGTTGAAAACAGGATATTAGCATACAAAAACAATAAAACCAAGACCTGGTTTTTTGAGAAGTTCAGAAATTGATAAGCCACTAAGCCAGGCTAACTAAGGGAAAGAGAGAGAGGACAAAAATTACTAATATCAAAAATGAAGAGGGAACATTCATGACAATCCTATGGACATAATAGGATAATCACAGAACACTGTGAACAACTGTACACCAATAAATTTGATTACCTAGATGAACTGCACCCATCTCTTGAAAGGCACAATCTTCTAAAACTCACACAAGAAGAAATAAGCCATATGAATAGGCCTCTATCTACTAAAGACATTCAATCAATAATCAATAACCTTACAAAGCAGAAAATTTCAGACACAGATAGACTCACTGATGAATTCTACCCAACAGTTAAGGAAGTAGTTATACCAATTGTCTAAAGTCTCTTTCAGAGGACAGAGGTAGAGGAAATACATCCCACTTCATCCTGTGAGGTCAGCATTACCCTAATACCAAAACAGGAAAAGACACTGCAGGAAAAGAAAACTACAGACCAACATGTATCATGAACACAGACTGAAGAGTCCTCAACAAAATCACGGCAAATCAAATTCAACAATGTATAAAAAGAATTCTATTTCACAACCAAGTGGGATTTACCCCAGGTATGCAAGGATGGTTTAAAATTCATCAACTGGCTAAGGAAGAAACATCAAATGATCATATCAACAGATGAAGAGAAAACATTTGACAAAAGCCAACACCCACTCATGATTTTTAAAAATCAATAAATTATGAATAAAGGGGAACTTCCTCAACTAGATAAAGACCATGTACAAAAAACTTAGAGGAAACATTATACTTAACAATGAGAATCCCACAGATAGAGGATCATGGCGGGCCCTGGTCCACAGGATCACAAAGAGTTGGACATGACTGAAGCAACTTAGCAAGCACAAGAAACTCAAAGCTTCCCCACTGAGATCAGCTGCAGAGAAAGGCTACCCCTCTCACCACTCCTGTTCAGCATGACACTTGAAGTCCTGGCTAGTTCATTAAGACTATCTGAAGAGAACTATGCAAACTGTCCTTCATGTCTCATAAAATCTGCGAGACAGCATTCTACCAGGTAGAAGAAGCTACTGTCCCGTTGAATGACTTCTCATGTAAGCATGCGACAAGCAAGGAGTCTCCATTAATCACAAAAGTTAGATTCGACAAAATCATTTAGTAAACTGGAATATATATAATAAAAATCAACCAGTTAAAATAAATGTTACAGATTTATGACTATATTTTCTACAAGGACATTGTTGCTATTATTATTTTTATTATCAGCATCATTGTTGTTGTAGTTATATCAACAGCTACTCTTTGTTGAGTCAGTTCAGTTGCTCAGTAGTGTCTGACTCTTTACAATCCCATGCACTGCAGCATTCCAGCTTCACTGTTCATCACCAACTCCATTAGCTTGCTCAAACTCATGTCCATCAAGTTGGTGACAGCATCTGACCATCTCATCCTCTGTTGTCCCCTTCTTTTCCTCCCTTCAATCTTTCCCAGCATCAAGGTCTTTTCCAGTAAGTCAGTTCTTCCCATCAGGTAGTCAGAGTATTGGAGCTTCAGCATCAGTCCTTCCAATGAATATTTGACTGGGGATCGAACTAGGGTCTCCAGCATTGGAAAGTGGATTCTCAACCACTGGACTACCAGGGAAGTCCTCTTTGTTGAGTACTTATCATAGCAGGCAGTCTGCTATGAATTTCAAAAATAACCTCATTTCAGCATTACAACTATCTTACATAAAGACACAATGCAGTTACTATTTCATAACAAGAAAAACTGGGCTCAGTGGGACAAAGTAATATGTCCAGTGCTAAAAGGCAGAGCCAGGATCTAAACTTAAAATCTGGTTCTAAGGCCATTATTCTGGATACAAACATATGTAATATATATGCATGCAAAACATCAGAAATCTGATTCATTTTGGAAACCATCTGGTAATGACACCTGTTGACAGCCATAGGGAAAATAATGTTTTCCCACCATCACCAAATTGCTCTAAGTAAATATGCTGAATGATCATTTATGTGTTTATCACTTTATAGATACACAGATACACAGAGCAGAAAATTTCACAGCACATTATTTTTTGTTTCAAAGTACTTACCTAGCTTTTGCTATTTCACTCAGTATTAATTTTGTCATTTTCCTGAAAAATACTGCACGATATGCTAACTTTAAAAAAGAATTATTGTGAACCATAAATACTTTCAAAATAAACACATAGTTTACTTATTGTTAGGGAAAGAAGAGAGGGCAATCCAATTATTTTTAATACTGTTGAATCTGAGTATTTCACAATATTGTGGTTTTATAAACTATAAATGTCAAAGACTGAAAACTACCCCATTGTGGTTGCTATTTGGACCTTAGACTAGAATATTTACTAAATGTGGCTAATGTCTTTTATTTTGTCACCTCTAAGTTGACTATATTTTATGTAAATAGCACTCTTGGGAAAAAAAGAAAAGTCAAAAATGCACTTATACTTAAAACAACAAAGAGAATGAGCAAAAACACTAATGGTAACAAACTTCATGGAATAAACAATCTGGTGCCTAAGATGGACACTAATCAAATAATTACACAAAAAATTTAATCAATCATAAATATGACAAATGACACAGAGCTCAAAGGTAGCTTCCTTGAAGGTTTTGAGCCTAACAGCTGAAGAATCAGTACTCCCTTGTAATCTGTCCCATAAAGAGAGTAAAGAGTGACAGAGGGAGGGTTCAAGATGGTCACACAGGAAGAGCCTGAGTTCACTTCCTCCCAAGGACACAACAAACCTACAACTAATACAATAATTCCCTAAATTGGATAAGCAGCCTCCACAACAAAGGGTAAAAAGACAGCCTCAGGATGAGCAGAAGAGCAGAGAGAAAGTTTTGCTGAGAAAAAAGCCACAGCCCAGCCTCAGGACATGCGATACCTTTCAAGAAAAAGGAAGGATGACCCCAAGGTCAGAACCTCAAGGCCAGAAGGCAGAGCCCAGAGCCACAGAGGATTGTTTGCTAGAAAATTTAATTTCTTAGGACCAACCAGTAACTTCTTTTTTTTCCTTTCATTTTCTTCTTTTCTGAACAGGGATGTTCATAACTGGTACGCTGACCCTGTCACAATGTTCCATCTTGGGCACAGATAACCTGCCTTCTAGCTCCAAGCTACTTTGATGGAAAGGAGTGAGAATCAAAGGCTGAGAATGGTTCATATGCAGCAGCCTCACCCATACCTGATTTAAATAATTTAGCTGATGATATTTGTATGTCTTGAGCTGATAAGATTTAGATTAAAGTTTGGACTTGAGGTGATACCATCATGGATTGAGGCTTTGGGGGACTTTGGGATGGGGTGACTATATTTTTCATGTGAAATATATGTGAGTTTTTCTGGGCAGAGAGTGGACTGTAGTAGACAAATAAATGGCCCCCAATGAATGAAGTCCATGCCCTAATCTGCAGGACCTGTGAATATTACCTTAGATGGCCAAAAGAACTTGCATATGTCATTCATTCATTTAAGGACTTTGAGATGGGAAATTATCCTGGATTATCCAAGAGGCCCAATATGATCTCAGGCAGATGGTTAGAGAGGAAAAAAGTGCCATGCTACTGGCTTAGAGATGGGGGTGGGCACATGACAGGTATTGAGGAACCTCTACAAGCTGGAAAAGACAAGGAAACAAATCCCCCCAAACCCCCTGATGTAACACAGCCCTGCTAACACCTTGACTTTAGACTTCTGATTTTCAGAATTGCAAGAAAACAAATTTGTGCGTTTTAATCCAATAAGTTAGTTGGAATTTGTTACAACAACAATAAGAATTCAGTACAAATAACATTTACCATCAACTCCATTAAAATAACCAATCCACTTCCATCTTTGAAACACCTGTGAGAATGAGCCCACACCCCACTTCACTTCCTCTCTTTCCCTGTGGAAACTTGCAGGGTGTACACGCTCCATCTCTACTCCTTCCTCTTCAAACTCCTGAAGGCGGTTGAGCTGACCTACCTTTAGACTGAATCTGCATAGAGCTCCTCTGCCAAACACCACCAGCGACGAGCTATGGACGGCCAAACCCAAACAGCCCTGTTTAGTTCTTCAGTTACTGACCTGTTGTCAATATCTGAGATTTTCATGGCATTTCTTCTTTGAAAGGGTCTCTTCTCCCTTGACTTCAGCTACACTATTCCCTTCCAAATCTGCTCTTCTTATTACATCTCTGTGTGCATGCTCAGTCCCTCAGTGTGTCAGACTCTGTGACGCCATGGACTGTAGCCTGCCAGGCTCCCCTCTCCATGGTTTCTCCAGGCAAGAGTGCTGGAGTGGGTTGTCATTTCCTTCTCCAGGGTATCTTCCCGACCCAGGGATGGAACCTCTCCGCCCACAGTGGCCTCTGGATCACACACAGCTGAATTCTATGTTCCTTTTGTATCACCCGTTCCCTTGATGGGAACGAGCTCTGCATTTTGTCTGCCCAAGTACTTCCTCCCACATGTAAGCCTAATTACGTAACTCCCTGGTTTAAAATCCATTAACCATACTTCATAGTTTTCAGATTAGATCTGCCTGTTCATATTTCAGCTCTTTTTAGTGCTCCCAAACACCATAGCTTCGTGGTGACAAATGAGTATTCTGATTCAGATGATCTGTCTCATACCAGCTCCCCTACATAATTAGCTCCAAGGATAGCAGTTGAGGTAGGGAATTGGCCTCAAATTCTCATCTGTGAAATCAATCCAGACAATATGGTCCAATTCACGGAGGTGTTAAATGAGTAAATGAATTAGTTCTTGTAAAGAAGCCAAGGACAAAGCAATAGGATGCACGTATTATTGTTGTTGTTGTTGCTCTTATATTATTATTATTCTCTTCAGGAACCATGAATGGGGCACTAGATTGGGGGCCCTTCCCTGAGCTGTGAGGAGGATGCAGGTCTTAGTGCCTTGGGGTCTTTTTGCTTGCTGTTTGGGGTTTTTTCTTTTTTGGTTTTTCAGCAGGTTTCTGTTTAATCATTGTGGCTTCCCAGGTGACTCAGTGGTAAAGAAATCCGCCTGCCAATGCAGGAGACACAGCTTCCATCCCTGGGTCAGAAAGATACCCTAGAGAAGGAAATGGCAACCCACTCCAGTATTCTTGCCTGGGAAATCCCATGGACAGAGGATCCTGGTGGGCTATAGTCCATGGGGTCACAAAGAGTCAGACACGACTGAGCAACTAAACAACAACATTTAATCATTAAATTATTTTTTCTAAAAATGATCCAATAATTCCAAAGTTCAATATCTAATTTAGAGTTACATAGCATGTGGAACAAAACTGGGAAAGAAGTATGTCAAGGCTGTATATTGTCACCCTGCTTATTTAAATTATACACAGAGTACAACATGTGAAATGTCCAGCTGGATAATTCACAAGCTGGAATAAGGATTGCCTGGAGAAATATCAACAACCTCAGATATACAGATGATACCACTCTAATGGCAGAAAGCAAAGAGGAACTTAAGAGCCTCTTGATGAGAATGAAAGAGGAGAGTGAAAAGGTTGGCTTAAAACTCAACATTCAGGGGGAGGAGCTAAGATGGTGGAGGAATAGGACGGGGAGACCACTTTCTCCCCCACAAATTCATCAAAAGAACATTTAAACGCCAAGTAAATTCCACAAAACAACTTCTGAATGCCCACAGAGGACATCAGGCACCCAGAAAAGCAACCCATTGTTTTCGAAAGGAGGTAGGAAAAAATATAAAAGACAAAAAAAGAGATAAAAGAGGGAGGGACGGAGCTCCGTCCCGGGAAGGGAGTCTTAAAAAGAGAGAAGTTTCCAAACACCAGGAAACACTCTCACTGCCGACTCTGTGCCGAGCCTTGGAAGCACAGAGGGCAACATAACAGGGAGGAAAAATAAACAAACAATTAAAATCCATAGATCACGAACCCAATGGTAACTCCCCCAGCGGAGAAGCAGCACAGACACCTGCACCCACCACTAGCAAGCAGGGGCTGGGCAGGGAGGCAGGGCGTGGACTGCATCGCTTAGAGTAAGGATCTGGCCTGAATGCCCCGAGTGCTATCTGAGTGAACTAATTTGGGCTAGCAAACCAGACTGTGGGATATCTACCATGCGAAAAGCCAGCCCTAACCTAAGACACCGCCAGGCCCGCACATGGAACAAAGGACTGAACAGAGATAGCCAGCTGCAGACCATCCCCCTCCGGTGACAGGCAGCCAGAGCCAGAAGGGGGCAATTGCAGCCCCAGAGAGACATTATCTACAAAACTGTAAGCAGGCTTCTTTGCTAACTAGGACTTCTTGGGGTTCTGGACGGTCAACATCCACCTGAGAAGGTGCGCCAATTGTACACCCAGAAAACCGAGCGGCAGGGAGGCGATAAGTTGCAGCAACCACGCTCGCCAAACACCTCATCACCTGAGCTGCTCAGACCTGGGAAGGGCACAAAATGCAGGTCCAACGGAGTCTGCGCCTCTAAGGACTACCCGAGTGCCTGAACCTGAGCAGCTTAGACCTGGGAGGTGCAGGCAGCCCAGGGCCAGCCTCGGATGGTTCCCAGCAGAGCAACCTAGAGCCTGAGCAGTGTGCGCAGGGAGCCTACATGAGCCGTGAGCAGGGGCAGACCCAGTGTGGCTGAGGCACTGCGAGCACACGCCAGTGTTACTTGTTTGCAGCGTCCCTCCCTCCCCACAGTGCGACTGAACAAGTGAGCCTAAAAAAAAAAAAAAAAAAGTGTCATCCACCACCCTCTTTGTATCAGGGCAGAAATCAGACACTGAAGAGACCAGCAAACAGAAGAAGCTATAACAGAGGGAACCGCCTTGGAAGCAACAGGCAATAGATTAAAACCCTGTCATTAGTACCGACTACATAGGAAGGGGCCTATAGATCTTGAGAAATATAAGCCGGACCAAGGAACTAGCTGAAAATGAACTGACCCCACAATACCCACAACAACACCAGAGAAAGTCCTAGATATATTTTTACTATTTTTACAGTCATTCTTTCTTTTTTTTTTTTTAATTTTTTAAAAAAATTTAAGTCCTCTATTATTCCTTTAATTTTCACTTTTATAACCTACTATTACTTTGCAAAAAAAAAGACCCTATTTTTTTAAAAGCAAACTTCATATATATATTTTTTACAATTTTTGTGACCTTGTTTTTTTTTTCTTTTTCTCTTTCTTTCTTTTTTTTTTCCTCTTCTTTTCTTTAACATTGTATTTTTGAAATTCCAAACTCCACTCTAGATTTTTAATTTTACCCTTTTGGTATTTGTTATCAATTTTGTACTTATATTTTTTTTTATAATTTTTGTGACTTTTTTTTTCTCTCTCTCTTTCTCTTCTTCTTTTCTTTAACATTGTATTTCTGAAATTCCAAACTCTACTCTAGATTTTTAATTTATGCTTTTTGGTATTTGTTATCAATTTTATACCTATATTTTCTTTATAATTTTTGTGACTTTGTTTTTGTTTTTTTGTTTTTTTCTCTTTCTTTTTCTTCTTCTTTTCTTTAACATTGTATTTTTAAAATTCCAAACTCTACTCTAGATTTTTAACTTGTGCTTTGTGGTATTTGTTATCAATCTTGTACCTATATTTTCTTTATAATTTTTGTGACTTTTTTTTTCTTTTTCTCTCTTTCTTTTCCTTCTTCATTTTTTTAACATTGTATATTTGAAATTCCAAACTACTCTAGATTTTTAAGTTTTGCTTTTAGGTATTTGTTACCAATTTTATACCTTTAAGAACCCAATCTTCAGTACCCATTTTTTACTTGGGAGTGAGATTACTGGCTGGACTACTCTCTCACCCTTTGGACTCTCCTTTTTCTCCACCAGGTAGCCTGTGTCTCCTCCCTAACCCTTCTCTACTCTACCCAATTCTGTGAATTTCTGTGTGTTCCAGACGGTGGAGAACACTTAGGGAACTGATTACTGGCTGACTCTGTCTCTGTCCTTTTCATTCCCTCCTTTTATCCTCCTAGCCAGCTCTGTCTCCTTCCTCCCTCTTCTCTTCTCTGTATAACTCTGTGAACATCTCTGAGCAGTCCAGTTGTACAGTGCACATAAGGAAGTGATTAGTGGCTAGCCCACTCTCTCCTCTATTGATTCCACCTCATCTCATTCGGGTCACCTCTAACTCCCTCCTCCCTCTTCTCTTCTCCATGTAACGCTGTGAACCTCTCTGGGTGACCTTCATGGTGGAGAAACTTTTCATCTTTAACATAGATGTTTTATCAATGGTGCTGTATAGAAGAAGAAGTTTTGAGGCTACTGTAAAAATAAGACTGATAACTGGAAGCAGGAGGCTTAATTCCAAACCCTGACTCCAGGGAACATTAATTGACAGAAGCTCATCAACACCTCCATATCTACACTGAAACCAAGCACCACACAAGGGCCAACAAGTTCCAGGGCAAGACATACCAAGCAAATTCTCCAGCAACACAGGAACACAGCCCTGAGCTCCAAGATACAGGCTGCCCAAAGTTACTCCAAAACCATAGACATCTCATAACTCATTACTGGACACTTCATTGCACTCCAGAGAGAAGAAATCCAGCTCCACCCACCAGAACACTGACACAAGCTTCCTTAAACAAGAAATCTTGACAAGCCACCTGTACAAACCCACACACAGCGAGGAAATGCCACAATAAAGAGAACTCCACAAACTGCCAGAATACAGAAAGGACACCCCAAACTCAGGAATTTAAACAATATGAAGAGACAGAGGGATACCCAGCAGATAAAGGAACAGAATAAATGCCCACCAAACCAAACAAAAGAGGAAGAGATAGGGAATCTACCTGATAAAGAATTCCGAATAATGATAGTGAAATTGATCCAAAATCTTGAAACCAAAATGGAATCACAGATAAATAGCCTGGAGACAAGGATTGAGAAGATGCAAGAAAGGTTTAACAAGGACCTAGAAGAAATAAAAAAGAGTCAATATATAATGAATAATACAATAAGTGAGATCAAAAACACTCTGGAAGCAACAAATAGTAGAATAACAGAGGCAGAAGATAGGATTAGTGCATTAGAAGATAGAATGGTAGAAATAAATTAATCAGAGGGGAAAAAAGAAAAGCGAATTAAAAGAAATGAGGACAATCTCAGAGACCTCCAGGACAATATTAAATGCTACAACATTCGAATCATAGAAGTCCCAGAAGAAGACAAAAAGAAAGACCATGAGAAAATACTTGAGGAGATAATAGTTGAAAACTTCCCTAAAATGGGGAGGGAAATAATCACCCAAGTCCAAGAAACCCAGAGAGTCCCAAACAGGATAAACCCAAGGCGAAACACCCCAAGACACATATTAATCCAGTTAACAAAGATCAAACACAAAGAACAAATATTAAAAGCAGCAAGAGAAAAATAACAAATATCACACAAGGGAATTCCCATAAGGATAACAGCTGATCTTTCAATAGAAACTCTTCAAGCCAGGAGGGAATGGCAAGACATACTGAAAGTGATGAAAGAAAATAACCTACAACTAAGATTATTGTACCCAGCAAGGATCTCATTCAAATATGAAGGAGAAATCAAAAGCTTTACAGACAAGCAAAAGCTGAGAGAATTCAGCACCACCAAACCAGCTCTCCAACAAATACTAAAGGATATTCTCTAGACAGGAAACAAAAAGGGTGTATAAATTCGAACCCAAATCAATAAAGTAAATGGCAACGGGATCATACTTATCAATAATTACCTTAAACGTAAATGCATTGAATGCCCCAACCAAAAGACAAAGACTGGCTAAATGGATACAAAAACAGGCCGCTACATATTTGTCTACAAGAGACCCACCTCAAAACAGGGGACACATACGGATTGAAAGTGAAGGGCTGGAAAAAGATTTTCCATGCAAATAGGGACCAAAAGAAAGCAGGAGTAGCAATACTCATATCAGATAAAATAGACTTTAAAACAAAGGCTGTGAAAAGAGACAAAGAAGGTCACTACATAATGATCAAAGGATCAATCCAAGAAGAAGATATAACAATTATAAATATATATGCACCCAACATAGGAGCACTGCAATATGTAAGACAAATGCTAACAAGTATGAAAGGAGAAATTAACAATAACACAATAATAGTGGGAGACTTTAATACCCCACTCACATCTATGGATAGATCAACTAAACAGAAAATTAACAAGGAAACACAAACTTTAAATGATACAATAGACCAGTTAGACCTAATTGATATCTATAGGACATTTCATCCCAAAACAATGAATTTCACCTTTTTCTCAAGCGCACACAGAACCTTCTCCAGGATAGATCACATCCTGGGCCATAAATCTAGCCTTGGTAAATTCACAAAAAAAAATGAAATCATTCCAAGCATCTTTTCTGACCACAATGCAGTAAGATTAGATCTCAACTCCAGGAGAAAAACTATTAAAAATTCCAACATATGCAGGCTGAACAACACGCTGCTGAATAACCAACAAATCACAGAAGAAATCAAAAAAGAAATCAAAATTTGCATAGAAACGAATGAAAATGAAAACACAACAACCCAAAACCTGTGGGACACTGTAAAAGCAGTCCTAAGGGGAAAGTTCATAGCAATACAGGCACACCTCAAGAAACAAGAAAAAAGTCAAATAAATAACCTAACTCTACACCTAAAGCAACTAGAAAAGCAAGAAAGGAAGAACCCCAGGGTTAGTAGAAGGAAAGAAATCTTAAAAATTAGGGCAGAAATAAATGCAAAAGAAACAAAAGAGACCATAGCAAAAATGAACAAAGCCAAAAGCTGGTTCTTTGAAAGGATAAATAAAATTGATAAACCATTAGCCAGACTCATCCAGTAACAAAGGGAGAAAAATCAAATCAATAAAATTAGAAATGAAAATGGAGAGATCACAACAGACAACACAGAAATACAAAGGATCATAAGAAACTACTATCAGCAATTATATGCCAATAAAATGGACAACGTGGAAGAAATGGACAAATTCTTAGAAAAGTACAACTTTCCAAAACTGGACCAGGAAGAAATAGAAAATCTTAACAGACCCATCACAAGCATGGACATTGAAACTGTAATCAGAAGTCTTCCAGCAAACAAAAGCCCAGGTCCAGACGGCTTCACAGCTGAATTCTACCAAAAATTTAGAGAAGAACTAATACCTATTCTACTCAAACTCTTTCAGAAAATTGCAGAGGAAGGTAAACTTCCAAACTCATTCTATGAGGCCACCATCACCCTAATACCAAAACCTGACAAAGATGCCACAAAAAAAGAAAACTGCAGACCAATATCACTGATGAACACAGATGCAAAAATCCTTAACAAAATTCTAGCAATCAGAATCCAACAACACATTAAAAAGATCATGCACCATGACCAAGTGGGCTTTATCCCAGGATTGCAAGGATTCTTCAATATCCGCAAATCAATGTAATACACCACATTAACAAATTGAAAAATAAAAACCATATGATTATCTCAATAGATGCAGAGAAAGCCTTTGACAAAATTCAACATCCATTTATGATAAAAAAAAAAAACCTCTCCAGAAAGCAGGAATAGAGGAATATACCTCAACATAATAAAAGTTATGTATGACAAACCCACAGCAAACATCATCCTCAATGGTGAAAAATTGAAAGCATTTCCTCTAATGTCAGGAACAAGACAAGGGTGCCCACTTTCACCATTACTATTCAACATAGTTTTGGAAGTTTTGGCCACAGCAATCAGAGCAGAAAAAGAAATAAAAGGAATCCAAATTGGAAAAGAAGAAGTAAAACTCTCACTGTTTGCAGATGACATGATCCTCTACATAGAAAACCCTAAAGACTCCACCAGAAAATTACTAGAACTAATCAATGATTATAGTAAAGTTGAAGGATATAAAATCAACACACAGAAATCCCTTGCATTCCTATACACTAATAATGAGAAAATAGAAAGAGAAATTAAGGAAACAATTCCATTCACCATTGCAACAAAAAGAATAAAATACTTAGGAATATATCTACCTAAAGAAACTAAAGACCTATATATAGAAAACTATAAAACACTGGTGAAAGAAATCAAAGAGGACACTAATAGATGGAGAAATATACCATGTTCATGGATTGGAAGAATCAATATAATGGAAATGAGTATAGTACCCAAAGCAATCTACAGATTCAATGCAATCCCTATCAAGCTACCAACGGTATTCTTCACAGAGCTAGAACAAATAATTTCACAATTTGTATGGAAATACAAAAAACCTCAAATAGCCAAAGCAATCTTGAGAAAGAAGAATGGAACTGGAGGAATCAACCTGCCTGACTTCAGGCTCTACTACAAAGCCACAGTCATCAAGACAGTATGGTACTGGCACAAAGACAGAAATATAGATCAATGGAACAAAATAGAAAGCCCAGAGATAAATCCACGCACCTATGGACACCTTATCTTTGACAAAGGAGGCAAGAATATACAATGGATTAAAGACAATCTCTTTAACAAGTGGTGCTGGGAAAGCTGGTCAACCACTTGTAAAAGAATGAAACTAGAGCACTTTCTAACACCATACACAAAAATAAACTCAAAATGGATTAAAGATCTAAATGTAAGACCAGAAACTAGAAAACTCCTAGAGGAGAACATAGGCAAAACACTCTCCGACATACATCACAGCAGGATCCTCTATGACCCACCTCCAAGAATATTGGAAATAAAAGCAAAAATAAACAAATGGGACCTAATTAAATTTAAAAGCTTCTGCACAACAAAGGAAACTATAAGCAAGGTGAAAAGACAGCCTTCAGAATGGGAGAAAATAATAGCAAATGAAGCAACTGACAAACAACTAATCTCAAAAATATACAAGCAACTCCTACAGCTCAATTCCAGAAAAATAAATGACCCAATCAAAAAATGGGCCAAAGAACTAAATAGACATTTCTCCAAAGAAGACATACAGATGGCTAACAAACACATGAAAAGATGCTCAACATCACTCATTATCAGAGAAATGCAAATCAAAACCATTATGAGGTACCATTTCATGCCAGTCAGAATGGCTGTGATCCAAAAGTCTACAAGCAATAAATGCTGGAGAGGGTGTGGAGAAAAGGGAACCCTCTTACACTGTTGGTGGGAATGCAAACTAGTACAGCCACTATGAAGAACAGTGTGGAGATTCCTTAAAAAACTGGAAATAGAACTGCCTTATGACCCAGCAATCCCACTGCTGGGCATACACACGGAGGAAACCAGAATTGAAGGAGACACGTGTACCCCATTGTTCATCACAGCACTGTTTATAATAGCCAGGACATGGAAGCAACCTAGATGTCCATCAGCAGGTGAATGGATAAGAAAGCTGTGGTACATATACACAATGGAGTATTACTCAGCCATTAAAAAGAATACATTTGAATCAGTTCTAATGAGGTGGATGAAACTGGAGCCTATTATACAGAGTGAAGCAAGCCAGAAAGAAAATCACCAGTACAGTATGCTAACGCATATATATGGAATTTAGAAAGATGGTAACAATAACCCTGTATACGAGACAGCAAAAGAGACTGATGTATAGAACAGTCTTTTGGACTCTGTGGGAGAGGGAGAGGGTGGGATGATTTGGGAGAATGACATTGAAACATGTATAATATCATATATGAAACGAGTCGCCAGTCCAGGTTCGATGCACGATACTGGATGCTTGGGGCTGGTGCACTGGGACGACCCAGAGGGATGGTGTGGGGAGGGAGGAGGGAGGAGGGTTCAGGATTGGGAACACATGTATACCTGTGGTGGATTCATTTTGATATAGGTCAAAACCAATACCATATTGTAAAGTTAAAAAATTAAATTAAATTAAAAAAAAAAAAAAACAGCATTCAAAAACTGAAGATCATGCCATTGGATCCCATCACTTCAAGGCAAGTAGATGACAAAAAAAATGGAAACAGTGACAAATTTTATTTTCTTGGGCTCCAAAATCACTGCCAATGGTGACTGAGCCACAATATTAAAAGATGCTTGCTCCTTGGAAGGAGAGCTATGACAAAAGTAGACAGCGTGTTAAAAAGCAGACATCATTTTGCTGACATAGGTCTGTTTAATCAAAGCTATGGCTTTTCCAGTAGTCATGCATGAATGTGAGAGTTGGACCATAAAGAAGGCTGAGCACCAAAGAACTGATGCTTTCAAACTGTGTTGCTGGAGAAGACTCTTGAGAGTCCCTTGGACAGCAAGGAGATCAAACCAGTCAATCCTAAAGGAAATCAACTCCAAATATTCATTGAAAGGACTGATGCCATAGCTGAAGCTCCAATACTTCGACCACCTGATGGGAAGAGCTGACTTATTAGAAAAGACCCTGATGCTGGGAATGACTGAAGGCAAGAGGAGAAGCAGGTGATACAGTATGAGATGGTTAGACAGCATCACCAACTTAATGGACATGATTTTGAGCAGACTCCAGGAGATAGTAAAGGACAGAGGAACCTGATGGGCTATAGTCCATCAGGTTTCAAAGAGTTGCAAACAGTTGGATACAACTTAGTGACTGAACAACAACAACAAGCATGTCAAAATTGGATAATTTGACTGAGTGGCAACAGCAGCATCAGGCCAGTTGCACCCAAACATCATATTTTCCAGGCATTCCTTTGCAGGCATTATTGACAATCTAAAGACTATGTCCCAGGCACTTGTTATACATGGTTTATGGAAAAGCAAACAAAACACAAAACCCCTTCTTTGAAGCTTCTGTTCTAGTGGGGAATATAATTAATAATAATAGAATCAAGAAGAACATTGTGTTAGATTAAGAAAAACTACAAGAGACAAAAAACACAGGCATGAAGGGATGTAAGGTGCTGAAGGAGAAAGGAGGATACATTGTAGACTGCTGGATAGGGAAGCCCACCAAGAGCGTGACTTCTGACTGAAGCTGTGAAGGAGGGAAGGATCCAGTGTATTCTCCTCCCTGGAAGCTGGTGTGTCTGGCTGAAGGGCAGCCCGGCACTGAGGCAGTGAGACCATCCAGGGACAGCAGAGACACCTGTGTGGCTGAACCAAAGATCAGGGTGGCCGTGGACGAGGGGAGCCGCCAAAGTAAAGTGAGGAGGCAGACCCCAGAGCCCACAGAAGGATGTCAGTGGTCACTCTGAACATGGTGGGAACTATATTGGACATTTTGGCCTTATTTAAGTTTCCTTATTTTTACTGAAAATTTGAATAATTCATATACATGTTTCTTTTGCTTTGGATAAATTTCCTTGAAAAATCAAGAAACAAAACAATATAAAAATAGCATAACAAATTATACTCCTGAAGTGTTTGACCATCTAACACTTTATATATGCTTTTTGCCTTTTAATACTGACAGGATCATTGTTGTAATGGCTTTTCTGACAAGTTGCTGGTGAGATAAAATTAACTCAAGGGGGTTTAATAATTTTTAGGATTAAACTGTCAACACCCTTTCTTTGAAAAGGTCATTCTGGATTACATTCAGGTACGTATCGGCTGTACAATCATGGGTACAATTTTCAATTGATAAATTGGAGATAAACATGGTATTGACCCTAGCATAGGCTGTGTCTATGGACAAGCAATTGCCTGGAAGTGTTGTAAATAACCTCCTCCACTTTCCTCCTGCAGGAAGACTCCTTGATAAGAAACCACACGTTCTAGCCAAACTACAGTCCCAGTGACAGGAGTAACATGAGCCCCCGGGTGTGTGACATTTCTGACACAGGCTTCTCCAACACCTGCTCATCAGTCCATCAGAGGAAACCTCGGGGCTGAAGACCCGCCAGCTCCCTGCAGATTCCTTCCCAGAATAGCAGGCGCTGAGCAAAGAGCGAGTCCAGCCGCAGCAGGCCAGGGCGGACCCGGGGTTTCTGTGGACAGCAACTGGCCCCCACGCTGGCCTTTTTTCAGCATCTAAATTGTTCTCTGCTCCAACAGCCACTTTCCCCCTCTGACACATTCTTCCTTCCTGTCTGCTTTCCCCACGGAGTCCCAGCCAAATGGTCCAGGGCAGGCTTCGTGGGGAGCTGCCCCTGAAGCTGTGGGCAGCTGTCCCCATGTCCCCGCTTTTTCCAGCAAATGCTCCCCAGGCAAGTCTGATGCTCCCCACCCCACGTCTCCCCAAGGCAGAGAAAACTAGAACTCTAGGAGAAGCAGAGGTTGTCAGCTGGGAGGAGGCTGTGAAGTCTCAAAGCCACTATTAGGCATAGAATTATCCTGGCAGATCTGCCTGCCCCTCTAACAACAACAACAACAACAAAAAGCAAGTTTGGGGAAGTCTACATTTGTTGAAAATAGCGAAGCATTTCAAAGTAAACCATTAAAACTTTCAGCCATGCAAAGATTGTTTTAATTAAGTTATATTCAGACTGTAAAAACTGTTGGTTTCTTTCCTGTTTTCCTTTTTCCTAACTAATGTAAATACTTCAAAAAAGTCACTTTTTGTGACCACTTCAAAACTCCCCGACTTTGCTAAGCTGTTCCACAAACTGTATTTGAGTTGCTTCAGCTTCCTGCTACTGCAAACAATGTGGAATTGAATGTGTTTTGCATACAGCTCTTGCTATAGTTGAGATTATGTCCTTAGAGCAGACCTGGGATGAAGTGGGTCAAAGGACATGCTATTTTGATGTCAGCCAGGCGAAGAGGACTGGTCGCAGATGCAGAGTCATTTAATCTGCCATTTGCTCAGATTAAACAGCAGCAAATCAGCAAGCAGGGCCCGCCCCATAGAAGAGGGACTCTGGTTTAAGGTACTAACATCAGTGAAGTTTATTTTTAACTCTCTGAATTGAAACATACTGAATTCAGAATTTCTTGATTACTCTCTGTTTTATACCCAAATGACTTCAAAATTTTTACTCTCTTGTAGGTTCACCAGGCAAGAAAGGATGTCAAGAAATTAAAATGGCTTTAGCTCATTGTGTGGTTAACTTTTTTTTTTTTGATGGTTCGTGTAATGAATGCACACAAATGCCAAGTATAGGAAAAAAAGAGTTGAAAGTTTTCTTTAATCTAACCCTCCACAGAGAATAACAAGGATGGAATGTGCTTGTTGCCCTTAACAATATATTTGGGACAGTTTTCCATCTCACTTCTTGGTATATTAGAAAGTACATGTTAAAAATTACTACAATTAATTAGGCAAAGAATAAAGAGAAAGAACAATCATAGTCAAGATAATGTCTGATGCCATTTTTAGAAGTAACACTGCAAGGCCACCTTGGGGACATGTCCTGCCCACGCCTGCTCACACTGTCTGAGAGCACTTGCTCCAGGCTGACCACTGTCACCCTCCAGGGAAACTTAAAAATGTGTCAGTTATGTGCCAGAAAGAGAGAAATAACAAACATCAATATATAGCGGTATATTTATATACATATCTATATAACAATGATGTTACACACACCAAAGTGTACACTATTCTTATCCTAATCCTATCCTGAATATAGTCCTGTAACTGATTACTTATTCACTCATCCTACATCCCTTTTTCTGTTCAATTTGTGTGAGCCTAACGAGCCTGCTTTCTGCTGCAGGAAGTGAAGTGGTTATCAGTTCTTAAACTGTAATGAAGGCCAGGTCAGTGGAATTGGACAAGAACAAGAAGCAGATGTAGTTATTGACTATGTGCAGCCATTTCAGGGAAATGTTCTTCCTATACAAGAGAAAGATGTCATCCCATTCAAGCCATCATCCCACCCCTATTTCTCATCTACTAGGAGCTGGTGTGCATGTCATTAGTCTCAAAGAGCTCCCCTCCAGCCCTGTCCCCTTTCTTACAATCTTCCTGCATATTTTGCCACAATAATTCCTCTGGATAAACTCACATCAGTTTTCCCAGTTCCACACACAAAAAGTACTGTTTTAATTGAGGTTGTACAACATTTGTACAATATTTTTATGGAGGATTCTTTATATTACAAAATCAATTCTTCCCATAGCACTCCATTTATTCCCTTACCCTGCCCCCTCTTTTCTTCAGAATAGGTTAAGGCATGCATTTTGTGGTTAGTGTTCTTTGTGTCACTCTGTGATGCATCTCAGGTATGTGTGAATGAATCTGTGTATATACAAGGCTGGACCACATACGCATACCCTTCAATATAATTAATGTACCATATGACAGGGGAATCCTCCTCTCCCCATCCCACTGAGGGATTTTTTTACCTGAGAGTGGATGTTAAATTTTGTCCAAAGGCTCATTAATAACCTATGGTAATGGCCATATAGCTTTTCTCTTTTGACTTATTAATATGGAGAATTAATTATATCTTCAGGTGTTAGTTAAGCCAACCTCTATAACTTGGAAAAAACTCAGTTGTCCATGGTATAGTATTCTTTCAATATACAATTTCTTTTTACTAATTTTTTTTTCAAAATTTACATCACTATTCCAAACACAATCTGTACTTTTCTCTTTATTCAATGATACCCATGTTATTCTTTGTAAAAAATGTTAAATGTATTTTGCTTAAATCCAATCAACACCACTTTGAAATTAATGTCACTGGTTCTTAAGCCCTGAAGAATAAAACTGCTCTACAGTTGGACCCTAAGAGTCAAGCTGAAAATGAGATTATTTCTGCTGAAGATCATAATTCCTAACTGGGCCACAATATCCATTTAAAATATGCACTATAGAATCTATTCTCAGAAATGTCAACTCTCCTTTGATGACTACTGTGATAAAGTTACCTTTCTCTAGTCATTTTGTGCACATACACAAACTGGCAAACATCCCAGGTAACAGAAGCCTGTGATCAAAAGACTACCTGCAGGTTTAGGCTACACGAATGCAGCAGATTTAATCACAGTTCCTAAAGCATAACTCAGGAGGGACAAATCTGAAGTTTACTGCTGTGTACAGATGGACACAAGGCTTCTCAGGTGGCTCAGTGGTAAGGAGTCCACCTGCCAATGCAGGAGACTCAAGAGATGCAAGTTTGATCCCTGGGTCAAGAAGATCCCCTGGAGAAGGTAATGGCACCCCTCTCCAGTGATCTTGCCTGGAAAATCCCATGGGCAGAGGAGCCTGGCAGGCTACAGCCCACGGGGGTCACAAAAGAGTCGGATACGACTGAGCGACTGAGCACACACACACACAGATGGACATAACCTGTTTAAACAAACAAGGCTTTGGGTCACACCTGATCCTGTGACCTGTGTCCAAGCCACATACATAGGAGGAGGAAGACGTAGGAAGCCTGTCCATGGTTTGAAGGACATCTGTTCCCAGGATGGCCAAACGGGCCAATGAGTGGTCCTTAGAACAACTCTGCAAGCATTTTATGCCTCTAATTTTATTTGATTCTTGATTTCTCAGTTTACTATTTTATGTGCTGCCCCATGATCCCTGTTTGCTGGCAGACGATACCACGAGTAAAGGGGGAAGGAAAATATTCAGAAAGAGGGGAAGGGGATCAGCTCCTGGAAAACCAGAGGGTTTTCAGAGCTTTCTGGGCCCCCAGGCCCAGGGTGAGAAAACATCAAAGAAGAATGAAGGGGCAGGTCCTTTTCACATTCCCTCCATCACAAAAGCTTTGATTACCTTCGCCTAGTGTTTGTCTGAACAACCAGGGTCCTCATAATCTAAATGGAAGTTTATACACCTGTGCACTGAAATATGCACATGAGTGACACCCTTGGAGGCAGATTCCAGAGCCCAGTCCTGCTTTCAGAAGAAAGGAGCCGTGTGTAACACCTGGATGTCAATTCATGATACCCCGACCTCAGGGTCAGCAGGCTCAGACTGGACAGCATTCCTCACACACAGAAACAGTGTGAGGTGATATATATTTATTGTTCTAAGACATTGATTTTCTCAATAATTCATTATGAAGTAGCACTTAACTAGTCCAGGCTGATCAAGGGGGAGCAGGCCCACTGGGTCACCTGTGAGGAGAACAGGGCGGGTGGGTGGTAAAGCTAGCCTGCCCTAGGCAGGTGGGGTACGCCTGGGGCAGGGACACAGACAGTAGGCTGAGGATACGGGCCACACACCTGGAGGGAAGCAGGAGCTCAGCCACAGCCGGAGGCTTCCCTGAGAACACATGGACAGAGGGTGGGCCGCTCAGTGCAGGCCTCGGAAAGAGCAGGGACTGTCACACAAAGAAGAAGCCACTTGGAAGATGAACTAAGTGAGACCTAGGGGAGGGGTCACGACCCCACCCCAGACTTGGTGCTCACAGAAATGGCTCTGACAGTAAATAAAAGTGGACCTCACATGGCATGACTGTGTACACACAGGTCTCATCCTTAACATCCCCAGACCCTTCCCATGATAACTTAAGAGCCTTGGTCAAGAGTCTCTTCTAAGGAAAAGAACTTTTGTGTCCCGATTCTTACAATACCTGCTAAACAAGCATGGTTTGCTCCATGTGCACGTTATTCAGGAAAAGTCATTTTGTCTTTTTGAATAAAATCGTATCTATCTTTGATGCTTCTCAGGACCACAGCTATCTTTTTATTTCTTTATTCTTCTTACAGTCTCATGGCTTCCAGGCCTTTGGGAACCTGTGGAACTCCAGGGACATGTGGGCCAGGCCTCCCTCTGGGCTGAGAAACAGCACACCCACCTGAGATTCACGGTGAGATGTACTGTCCGCCCCGAGTCTGTCGGTAGGCGGAGGACCCCACCTCTGCCACTCGGCCGCCAGGCCATGGTGCTCTCATCAGCCTCCTGGGCCGTCACAGAACCTGCCACCCCTCTGTCCCTCAAGGATTTGAGAAGGCATCTTCCCCAGAAGCCCCAGCCCCCACCTCCCTGTAGATACACCAACAATACTGTTCCCATCCTACACACCAACTTCAGTTGCTTTGATGGTTTTCACACCTGCAACTTTTAACTTTTCATTTCCACAAAAAGGTCTGAATTGTCTCCTGTGACCAAGGCACCTTAAAGATCATAAAATTTGGCTGTACTTCCCAGAAAGAGGAAGGGGAAATGTATTTTCATTCCTTTGTGAATGACTCCACAACAACAAAAAAGGATGAGCCACTAATTTATCAGTAATACATTATGGTTCTTTTTGTCATTGTGTACAGTGAATGCTCCGGAGAAGGCAATGGCAACTCACTCCAGTACTCTTGCCTGGAAAATCCCATGGATGGAGGAGCCTGGTAGGCTGCAGTCCATGGGGTCACGAAGAGTCAGACACGACTGAGCGACTTCACTTTCACTTTTCACTTTCATGCATTGGAGAAGGCAATGGCAACCCACTCCAGCGTTCTTGCCTGGAGAATCCCAAGGATGGAGAAGCCTGGTAGGCTGGCGTCTACAGGGCCGCACAGAGTCGGACACAACTGAAGCGACCTAGCAGCAGCAGTAGCAGCACAGTGAATGCTCACTAGACTGCATTCCCTTCTCTTCTCTTCCTAAAAACTGCAAGGATGTGCATCTTCTTGGTAACGTGTTAATAAGAGAAAAATATTAGTACGAGTGTGCACGTCCTGGCACACACTTTAGGTGGGTTTTAAAATGAAGCCAGGATTTGCAAGTTATTGTCTAGGTGCAGTCTGGTGCAGATAGAAAAAACAGGTGGTGCCTCCTGAATAATTTACCATTAATACAACAATAAAATCTGTTAAAACGTGGAGATGAAGCTTGGGTCATAGGGTTAACATCCACTTATCTTAAAACGGAGGAGGAGGAGAGAATGGGGGAGAAGACGGAGGGGAGGAGATTGCTACTGCATTCATTGTCCACTGGCCTTTGTAACCACCAGCCTCCTTGCTCTCAGCAACTCTTTTCTTAACTAAGTTAACACCCTGGAGAGCTCACAACATTTTGATTCCTGTCATCTCTTTCACTTGCACTTTGCCACAGGACACAACAGAGGTTTTCTTTAATTTTTGATCATGACATTTTTAGACACCAGAAGTACAGATATTCATGTCACAGACACAGTAATGCCAAGCTATATCGAATGTTACTGTTTTTCCACATTCCCATCATTCCTCTGTTCTAGAAATAGGACACTTGTTCAAGCCTCTGTTCCTTCCCCCAACCCAGCTCCCAGAAACTTTTCTCTGGGCCTCACCCTTTCCTTCTGCTGTGTTGTGGCCCCGGTCCTGGGGACTGTCTTGTACACTCCAGAGAACACAGCTCTTGTCCTCTTCAAGGGTTAAGGGTGTGGAAACAGCTGCAGGTCTGACTGTTCAGTGGGGGATTCTTTCAGTCAAATCCAGCAACACCAAGACTTGACAATTAAAATGATGTTCAGGGTGGAGTTAGGTGCCTCCAATTCCAGTCTTTCTGTAATTCTGAACAAATCACTGTTTCCCCAAGGTACCTCCTCCTGCAGGCACTTAACTTCCCAATGAATTAAACCATTCATTTATGTATTAGCCATTTCCCAGCCATTCTGTCCATTTCTAGAATCTTCTACTGTCTTCTCTCCCAACTTTTATCCTTCTGGGTTTTTACTAGCATCTTAAGGGTTTTAGTAAGAAGGAAACATAAACACTTTTGTTTTTACCAGCCACTTCACCACCCCCCCACCCGCCTCAAGGCATTGAAACAGCCTAGGAATGTGCCCACTTTCAAGGACTGATTAGAAAGGACCAGAACTACCTGTAAAGGAAACTTTAAGAGTAGCCCTTTCTAAGTGTTCCACCATCAGAAAAAAATTTCTTTGAAAGTAAATATCTCCCAATAAAAATTTTTTTAAGTTTTTAAAAAATAAAATATTTTTAAAAAGAAAAGAAAAAAATTATCTAGATAAGAACCTGCATCGACTAGAACAATATTATCCAGACAAAGGAAGAAGTAGCACTTCATTTCCAAATTTACTGCACCAGGAGTTTTTGTGTAATTATTTTCTGCCCCTTCTATTTGACTCTGCTGCCTGACCTTGGAATAGAAAAGCTTTCTGTTTTGTTCTTTGGAAGTTCAAAATATTAGAACATGTTACAATGTGATGTTACAGAATACGTAATGAAACTTTTTTTTACAAGTGTAAGAGAGTTCAGCCTTGTCCTGTACAATATCTGTTCAACATCTGTTTATTCTATCATCAGATACTTGCTAGCCAGTGAGGATGTGCGAAGCCCTCGACCAAGTGCTCAGCACTGCAACGTGTGTAAGACTCAGGCTCCGGTGTGTTCATGTCTGTCTCGTGTCTACTTAATCCTGTGCTGGACTATGTCCTGCACATACACAAAGTCATATGACAATTTTTAATTAACAAATTGAAGTGAGAGATCGGGGGGCTCTCCTCTCCATTTGACAGGTGCCTTAATTTGTAAATAGCTACTGGATATTTTAGGATAATCTACCATGTGACTAAGTTAAATGCACAGAGCAGAAGATTATAGTCAGAAGAGCCTTCCTTAAGAGGGTCGCTTTTTCTCCTTAGATTCACACACTGCACATTTTAATTGAGAATATGTTTAAAAGACAGGTGGTGATTTCCAGTCACAAAGTCAGAGAGCAGAGAAACACGCGTAAATCCCATGTTTATTAGATCCATAAATATAGTTCCCTCTACACTTAGAGCCTTTAATTTCTAAGAACCCAGCCCTCGGATCTGGGCTGCTGGAATCCCTGGCCAGGGCCGTCTGCGGAAACATGAGTTCAGTTACCAAATATAGCTGAGTGGAGGACGAGGACAGATGGGATCTGAGGCCATAGTTGCCTCAAAGTGACCACGGACCAAGCAGTGTGTCACGAAGAGACGAGGCCACCTCTGCTCCCCTGGTAAAGAAGAAACGGTCCTCTGACAGCCATCACCTTTGGGGATCCTCGAGTAGCCAAGGATCGAAAAGGTCTGTAAAATGTGTCTTAATGTACTAACTAGTAAGGCAATATTTTTAAACTCTTTATTAAATGCTGAAAACATTATAGTCATTTGCCAGAAGATATAGCACTGTTTAGAAGATGGCTTGATTTCTCTTTTATTTGGAGAGAAAAAGTAATGGGAATTCTGTACTCATCTCAAGAACAGAGACCGTATAAGATTCACCTGCAGGCTTTGTTTCTACCTATGTTGTCAGAGAACTGCCTAGTCTGTAATAATCTTAAACTAAATTGGTGCTATTCATTCCAAAAGGATCAAATGTAATGATGGAGCCAACATTCATCAAGTCTGTGTCTGTGCTTTGTTTTAAAGAAAGTAAGAATGCTGTTAATTTGAACCTTGCCTATACTTAAGCTAACTACAAATGGCTTCAAATGATATTCTTTAGGTTGTAGTAACATTTAAGTTGTTAATTACACTTTCAGAGAATTTTTAAATGTTGAGAGTAAAGGCAGACATCTTAAATTCTATCTATGCACAAAGCTTGCCTTTTTTTTTAAAGATAAAGCTTATCAAGGGAAATTATAGTACAGTCAAATTTAAGCTTTACAGTAAAATTTTATATCATGTTGTTGTAAGTTACACATTAAATTGTCTTGAATCCAATAGATGACGTTGATACAGAATGATTTCAGGCTCATGTTACTTTTTCAACATTTGCTAAAAATACTAATTACCTTCTAGTATGAACAATGTGTCCACACTCAGAGCCCACTGCCTGACAATTTAACACTGACCAAGTCCCCTCAATCATGAATGTGCAGAAATGAAATCCTTATTACAGGATAGATACGCTTTCCAATATACTTTTTCCTCAAAAACAGAGCCCACTTCCATTACCCATATTTTAAACATCAGAGTCTATCTGACAAGTTATTACGAATAGCCCATCCCCGTGTGTGCTCAGTGGGGTCCGACTCTTTGGGACCCCATGGACTGAAGCCCACCAGGCTCCTCTGCCCATGGGATTCTCCAGGCAAGAATACTGGAATGGGTTGTCATTTCCTCCTCCATTATAAACAGCAGACAAGGCCTAAGAGATTCATTTAGGCAATATGTATCTGTGAATACATGATTACATTTCCTAGAACACAGGGTCTGTCCTTCTGCATTCCCACGTCTATAATGACTTAGGGTCCCCATCCCAGCTCCGTCCAAACCACTCTGTGTTGCTAAAGCTGAAAGGGCCAGAGCATACTTAACAGTAGAAGAGAAATCTGGACTACATGGGACAGTTACAATCACTTTCATTTCTTTACCTCATTTTTGTTTAAATGTAGAGGGTAGAATTAGTCAAGATTCAAAATAAATCTGACACATACTTAAAGAGATACCAGCTGAAATCTCCAAAGCCAAGACAAGAGCCTGCACTTCACTGATATATGTGTGTGTGTGTGTGTGTGTGTGTGTGTGACATCAAAGGGAACTGTGATATCTGAGCTCTAGCCAGTAATTCAGGCATCTGGAGGTGACAGCTATGCCCCAGTTAAATTCCAGTAGAGCAGCTCCCACAGATTCAATATGGTGGATAAGATGGTATCTGAAGAGGACACCAGTAACTGCAAACACTTTCTCTGGAAACATTTCATATAACTATTGTGGGCATGAAACCAGCTATTATGTTATGTCTCTGAAGCTGAGCTACAATATACTGTCTGGGAGTATTTAAAGCTGGAGAAAAAATATGCCATACCTCCCTGTGATGATAACTTGCTTAAAGATCAGGAAAGAGTGGAATCCACATGTGTTTATTAAGAAATAGTTGATAAAATTGTTGTGCATTTGGGGTTTAATAAAGTTTTCATATTTGCCTTTTGTCCTATAGGGCCCTTGGTAAAAAGAACATTACAAAGAAAGAAAGGAAGGAAGGGAAGATTGATTTTAAAATGATGATTACATCTGATTCACTTTGTTGTACAGCAGAAACTAACACAATATTGTGAAGCCATTACATACGGTGGTGTGTGTGTGCACTCAGTCATGTCCAACCCTTTGCGACCCCATGGACTGTAGCCCATAAGGCTCCTCTGTCCAAGGCATTTTCCAGGCAAGGATACTGGAGCAGGTTCCCATTTCCTTCTCCAGGGGATCCTCCTGACCAAGGGATGGAACCTACATCTCTTACGTCTCCAGCATTGGTAGGCAGATTCTTTACCACTAGCGCCACCTGGGAAGACTCAATAAAATAAAAACTTCTTTAAATACTTGGAGAAATTAAAAAACAAATAAATGATGATTAAAGAAGACAACTGAGGTAACATAAACACACTTTGTTTAACCCTTCATGAAGTGGACAGCCTCTTTTGGAAGAGCTGCACCCTGAGGAGGAAGGCACAAAGCTTTATAGGAAGAGAACAGGGAAGAGAAAAATGGAAATAACTTGACTGGCTGGGGTTGCAGAGTCACTGTTGTTTGTGGTGAGACGAGCAAGGACATAAATTGGGAAGCCAGCGCTGGCCTGGCTTGGGGCTGGCTGACCGCATGCAAATATTTCAAGCAGAGTGTCTCTGGTAGCTCAGCTGGTAAAGAATCTGCCTGCAATGCAGGAGACCCAGTTCAATTCCTGGGTAGGGAAGTTCCCCTGGAGAAGAGACTCCAGTAGTCTTGGGTTTCCCTGGTGGCTCAGATGATAAAGAACCCAATGCAGGAGATATTAGAGACATGGATTTGATTCCTGGGTCAGGAAGATCCTCTGGAGGAGGGAATGGCAACCCTCTCCAGTATTCTTGCCTGGGAAATCCCATGGACAGAGGAGTCTGGCGGAACACAGTCCATGGAGTTTCAGAGAATTGGACACGACTGAGTGACTAAGTAGAGAGTGTCCTTAAGGACACAGAAGTTCCCCGTGCTTCGGTTTGGTGACATGGGCCTCAGGCAGGAGCAGCTCCATGTTGGACCTAACCTAAAAATGTTAAATCAACAGAAGGAAGAAATTTCATATAGGACCTGCATGTGCTTCCAGAACAAGAAAAAAAAAATGTTTTAAAGCTTTTTCAAATTTGGTTTTAATAGTTTGCGTTTTATTTTAAAATATTTTTAGTCCTGAATCTTTGTACCAATGGTTTTTAATACTTTTAGTAATTGTTTAAATAGGAAAATAAACAGAAAGCAAAATGCTAAATTAAACATTGAAATCACTCAGAATTTCCACTCCCACCACAAAGATAACAGCAACCAAAGATTCCCCTAACTGCATGACTCCTTACCCACCACAGATGTAATCAGCGCCCACTGCCTGATTCCCAATCTTGCAACCTTCCTGTGTATTTATATCTAAGTATATATGTACTTTTAAATGCCCTGTGAAATGTTGCTGCCACTGTCTGGACTCTCTAAAGGACCTGGCCCCTGTGGTTCAGAATACTGAGTGATCCTTGCTGCCTGTCAGTCTTTTTCTAACATCACAGACTTTTCCCCTTCAAAATTGTAGTAGCTCATCAATACCTACAAACTATTCCATAAACTGCCACAAAAGTGCTCCCTTTATCTACATTATTCAAGTAAATACCCGTAATGTGCTCACTGGGAAAAGACAATGTGGCAGTTCCACGCAGGTTTCAACTGTAAGTCTATTTCTTGCTGGTTCAACTTTGGCCAAACAATTGGATGTTTTTGTGCCATAGGTTGGATAATCAAAATAAGCAAAAGAAAAACAGTGCTTACCCTATTATTCTCAGGATCCAATGGTTCACTACAGATTTTCCTGGATTTACATGGGGCTCGCTCCCGGCACATCCATCCCAAGTTGAAAATGCTTTGAACACATCTCACTTACCTACCAGCCCAGCCCACCTTTGTTACTAACCAGGGCTCTTGCCTCCTTAATCAATAGAAATTGATGAGAGGCCTGAGGAGAAATTCAGACAAGGCTTTACTAGGGCCTCTGCTGCACTGGCAGGGATCGAGAACAAACAACAGGTTCCCTTGCTCACTTGCTCCCTAAGGGGGGGTAGTCAAGCTGCTCCGTTATATGGGCTGAGGGTAGTGGAGTGTCCAGGGGTCGAGCTGGAAGGGTGGCTTAGGTGGCTTGCCCACCCCTCTGGTGTTGGTGTGTGCAGAGGGCATGTGCAGGTACCTGCTTTTGTTTCAAATGCTTCAGAAGTGGCAGTTGGGCTTTGTGGTGTCTTTGTATCTTGCCATCCATAATTTAGGGCTTCCCAGGTAGCACTAGTAGTAAAGAACCTGCCTTCCAATGTAGGAGATATAAGAGAAGTGGGTTCCATCCCTGGGTCAGGAAGATCCCCTGGAGGAGAGCAAGGTAACCCACTCCAGTATTCTTGCCTGGAGAATTCCATGGACAGAGGAGCCTGGTGGGCTATGGTTCATAAGTTCACAAAGAGTCAGACATGACTGAAGTGACTGAGCATGCACATGCATAATTTGCCCCAATCACTCATGCAGTTATTTTTAGGCCCTTATAGTTTGTTTGTATTTTGTTGCTGGAGGAGTTGATTGTCCCAATGCAAGCACTACAGCAAAGGGCCACAGGTTCTGGCCTGTCTCACCTTCAGTGTGCCAAGAACACTTCCATCAGCCTGCAGTTGGGCAAAACCATCTAACACAAAGCCTGCTTTTCAATAAAGTGTTGAGTATCTTGTGTAAGTCATTGAGTACTGAACTGACAGTGAAAAGCAGAGGGGTTGTCTGGGTCCAGAAGAGTTGTAAGTACATCAGTTGTTTACCCTCATGATCATGGGGCTGACTGGGCACAGTGGCCACTTCCCATCATCTCCAGAGAGGATGGGATTATGTCACTGGCCTGGGAAAAGAAACAAGTTCAAACTTCCTAGTACAATTTCTACTGAAGGCCTATCACTTTCATAACACTGTAAAGCTGATCTGTCCAACCACTGCAAGTCAGATCATCAGTTTGGGAAAGCCTTCAGCTCAAAACTTGGAAATGGCATTCCTTGGGGAAGGTGAGCTTTTATTGTTTGCACCTGCATTCTTCTCCTTCCAAGACCCTGTTGCTTCTCATGAGGTGCTTTGTCTCCCTCAACCTCTCAGTCAGGGAATTTTTTTATCAATACATTTCAGCAGCCAATGTGCTTGCCTCGAGATGCTGCAGGGGGTGTCCACAAGTCTTTTCTGACCCACAAAATAGAGGGTTATCCTGGACAACATAGATCTTGTTTTCAGATAATTGCCCCCAAGGTCAGCAACTCTAAACACAAATGTTATTCATAATTTTAAAATCTTTCTGTCTTTTCTATTAGTTGTGCATTCATCTGTGAATCATATACATTTATATGTCTATTACATGTTGAGGAACTCAAAAATAAGTGTTTTCCCAAACACCAAGATAGCAATGCTGAGACAATTTAAGAAGATAAAATTGCTTATGTCAGAATGTGATACGCATAAGAAATATTAAATGTTCAGTGAAAACTTACTTATAGGCTCTATATTTCATAGTTGAATATGTGTCCAACAGGCCAGATAATGTGAACTTAGGGAGAAGTTGTGCACCATAAAATTAACAGTTAGAAATGACCTATAAATTGAGTGGCAAGAAATTCCTTAAGAATGGATGAAATATGCACGGGGATGCAACGACATAGGTGACCACAGGAGTTAGCGCCTGACAGCGATGCTTCCTTGGGATACGCCAGCTGTGGATAGCTGCTTGCCGAAGGTCAAGATGGACAGGCAGCTACGATGCCTCCTAGTGTTTTTTTTCAGACTCTCCCAAACCTGTGCTTTACCGAATGTTTGCTCATGACTGAGAGTTTGGCATCACGTGTGATTATCATCATCACCGGCTGCAGGAGGGTGCCCGCAGCTCCCCCACTGCACAGTTCAAGAGTCTGAAGCACCGCTGGGCTAAAGGGTCCTCCTGCTGTCACTGTCACCCCGCCCCCACAGTGGAACGGCTGTGGTCTGTGGACACCAACGGCAGCCTGCAAACACCCATCCAGCCCGTGCCGCTTCACTTGTTCCCTAACAACTTTGGGAGATGATCCGACGGATGAAAACACATTACAGTTTCCAAAGATCAACTAACAAAAGATTGACGACGAAACCAAGCCTAAGAAATCAGAGCCTGACATTTTCTGTTTCCTAGTTTTTGCATGTGTGTACAGTCGCACAGTCATGTCTGACTCTTCGAAACCCCATGGACTGTAGCCCACCAGGCCCCTCTGTCCATGGGATTCTCCAGGCAAGAGTACTGGAGTGGGTTGCCATTCCCTACTCCAGGGGATCTTCCCAACCCAGTGATTGAACCTGGGTCTCCTGCATTGCAGGCAGATTCTCCACTGTCTGAGCCAACAGTGGAGCCCTTCCACTTTTTATTTTTCTCTATTAAAATGGCAGCTCCTTAGGGCAGAGAAGCCCCCTTTCCTCATGGCTGTGTCCCCAGCCTGCAAAAGAGGCATGTAGTAGGCACTCAGAGAATCACTGCTGGTGAATAAGAAAGTAAGACAGAAACATGCTTTGACTAAAAACATTTGTATTTCTATGACTCAGAATTTAACTCTGAACTTGCTGGGACCCATGATGAAGGGTATTAACACTCACAGAATTCCCCTGATCTCATAGTAGACATGCCAGAAAAGGAATGCCTATCTGGTTCTGAATATTTTCACAACAAACTTTTCTTGATGGTAATGAAAACCATAAAAATCACTGTCTCTATAGATAAGGGGTTTTTTTTCCAGACCTACCACTTTTGTTTTTGAACAGTAACACCTATATATAGTTTGCGTGTACTTGTTAATGGTTATGAACACACAACACTGATTACTTTATCAAGTCCTTCTCAGAAAGCAGAGCCCAGGCGTTGAGTGACCACTGATAAGACAGGTGACAAAACCAGGCAAAGAGCAGAACGCCTCCCTCCTCACTGAAGAAATCCCAGCCCAGGGAGGAGTTTGGGGCCAGGGGCTGAGAGCAAGAGGGGGTCACAGACAGGTCTGCATCTGCCGTGGCCGTGTGGCTCCCTCTCCTGTCAAATCCCACCCAGGACTCAAACCCGGTTCAAACACCAGGTTGGTTCTTCCTCAACTGCCACGATCGTGACCTACACCCTGCCAGATGTCCACCACATAGAGGCTGTCACACACCTGTCTCACACACCTGCTTTCCTGACCTTCACAGGGCTCTTAACTCATACTTATAGTTCAATAAAATGAGTGTATAGCAAAATGCCTGCAAAGAAAGTTGCTGTTGAGTCCTTCAGTCATGTCCGACTCTTTGCAACCGTGGGGACTGTAGTCCGCCAGGCTCCTCTGTCCATGGGATTCTCCAGGCAAGAATACTAGAGTGGGTTACCACTGCCTTCTCCAGGGGATCTTCCTATCACAGGGATCAACCTATAAGTCCTGCATTGGCAGGTGGATTCTTTACCACTGAGCCACCAGGGAAGCCCTCAGAAGGAGTGGATTTGATTGACTGGGCAGTCACCAACAAAAAGTGAAATTAAGTACAGTTTTCAAGGAGCTGGAGTTGGAAACACAGAACAGACAGGACGGGCAAAGAAACTGCATGTGCAGAGCGTGGGGATGTGGAAGAATACAGCTGTTCACAGCAGGGAGTGGACAGCTGGGCACAGGGACACAGGGCCTGTCCGAGTGACGTGGGGCATGAGACTCAAGAATTCACATTTCACTGACACCCAGGAGTGCACAGGGAGCCTGCCTCCTACATGTGGACCTCCTCTTATGGGACGGGGGCCCCACTGGGGAAAAGGGATCAAAGGAGTGACATGGCCAAACTTGCGTGATTTCTCCCACCGTCAGATCTCCCGTGTCAATCTCCCACGTCCCTCCCTCCTCCTCTTTGGTTTCTCTGACCTTGTCTAATCCCTCTTCCTGGATCAAGGTTCCTGACAGAGGACGAACCTTGCCTGGCTCACCTTCTTCTTTGTATAGTCAGTGAGGAAAAAACAGTTGTCAACGGAATTCATGCCCGCTTCTCACTCTGGGAAAGGATGAGTGACCAAAACCCGCAGGAGACGTTTCTCCTCCTGAGCAGGCTGGACCCACAGACTCTAGAGGAAAACAAGCGACTAAACCACTGACAGGGAAGACACGAAGGAGATGGAGGGGAAGCAGAAGGATCTTGAGGAGATTCTGCTTCCCTCAGAAAGAAGAGAGCAGGCAGAGACGTACAGACGTGCTGGAGCCTCATCCAGACTTGCCCGCCATCCACGCTGCTCTGCAGCGGACACTCACCTCGCGCCCTCTTTACTTGCTTTTCAGTGAGCTGCATTTTCTTTCCTTTTAGGCCCCCATAAAGTCGCTTTATTTTGATTCCCAGTAAAGCAAGGGAGAGAGAAGAGGTGACTGCAGGTCAGTGTGTCGACTCCGCGTGTGGCCCCGAGTCTCGGGCAGGCTGGGGCCGGGGAGAGCCGGCGGCCGGTGCAGCGAGCACTGCTGCTGTGCTGGGGGCGGGGCCCCCGAGGCCCCACCCAGCGCTGAGCAGGACCACGCTCTGTCCTGCCGTGACACTCGCCTGACGCCCGGATGGGGCCCTCTGAGGGCCAGCAGCATCCGTCACCATCAGCAGCGTGCTCCGGGCTGCCCGTGCCCGGCTCTATTTCACCTCCTCTGCCCTTCCTCCCTGTGACCTCTCAGCCCCTGACCAAGCTGTGTACTCCTACGTCTACCAGACCCGGCACGTGCGTGTCTCCATCCTCCACCCTACAGCGGGCAGCTGCCCTCGGAGCGGTGCGACCCACACAGAAAGCACCACCTCCCTCCTCAGCGAGCCCAACACCTTTCCACCCGCCAACTCCTCCACGACGTAGTGGAAGCGGGAGGCAGGAAAAGGCAAGGGCCGCAGGGACACGCCATCATCTGAAAGCAGGCTCAGAGTCTGAGGCGTGAAGGGACCCAGGCCCGGCCAGTGAGCAGCCCTTAGTGGCACACTCAGCCAGCTGTCGGGGAGTGGTGGTCGTCAGGCTGAGCAGTGAGATAAGAGGTGGATCTGTCTTCTCACCCAGCCTCAGGCCAGAGAATGAGCTGGGGGCCCAGGAGCAGTCTGGGGGCTCTGTCCTGCGGGCTCCAGAGGCTCACCAAGGCTGCTGGCCAAGACCAGGCCTCCAGGTGGCAGTGACCCTCTCCCCATCCCCACCTCTGTGATCTGATGGCATCGCCCATCTGCATGGGACCTGCCCCCACATCTGGGCGTCCTGAGGAGCCTGAGGCCAGCTGGGTCCTAGGTGCCTGGCCCCCTCAGCCGTGACCACTGGACGGGTCTGGGGACCTGGCCCTGAGAGACACCATCTGAGCTCTGCCTTCTCTTGGCCAGGACTGGGGCAGGGGAGGGTGACAGCTGCGCCTGGGGACCTGGCCTTTCCTGTCAGATCAGAGAGGAAAGTTGATTTGGTGGACATTTACAAGAGCACTGTGACGGTGCCCTGCCTCAAAAACATAGGCTTTGACACTAAGACATTTGCCACAACTCACCACGTCCTCCTTCCCCTTTCCGAGATGTGGGCTCTGCTGAAAGCTTTTGGAGTTTACAGTTTTTAAGGCAGAAGCCACCTGTCACCTTACAGGACCTGCAATAAACCTTTCTCTGCTCCAAATTTCAAGGTTTTTATGTTTTTCTGCCTCATTGTGTGTCAGGCACAGGGATCACAGATGGGGCTCTTGAGGTGCCTTGAAGTAGCTGCCCCTGTAGTAGGTGTTGGGGGTCCTGAAGATGCCCATCTCCCAGTCGTAGGTCACCCTCATCCACCAGGGCACCGAGAGGCCCACCCCAGCTCCTCCTGCAGCTCCTTGAGTGGCAGCTGTGCCTCATCTGGCTGGGCCACCTGGCCCTCCATGTGCCCCCAGCACTCATGGTGTGCTGCATTTTCTATGTCTTCTCACCAACACACAGTTGCCAGATGCACTGTGGGGAACAAGCCATGAAACCTCGGAACTATAATGGCGATGTCTGCAGTTGTACTTCTTTGCTTACAGCCTCTTAATTTGGCCGTTGGTTGAATAACAAGGAAATCTCTGAGGCATACTATTCTAGTAGGCTTGGGCCACGTAGAAACCTCTCCTTCCATCCACATTATATGAGCGCTTTCCTGAGTCCTGTGCATGTTTTAGCAGCAATATTGGGGTCACAGATTAAACCTGGACTATATATGCCCTCCTGCTATTATTTTTTCTTTCACTCTGCAAGCAGTTTATAAGCAACACCTGATTCAGACAACCGGATCCCATCAAGTGGCACCTTTTTAAAACCACAAGTGTGAGACGAACAGTGTGGGTCATCATATGGGGTGGAGTCTTGGCTCCCCCCTCAGTTTTTTTCTTTCTAAACCGGGCCTGCCAGTTTTGGGGTCTTCTGTTTGTTTGGGGTGTTGGTTTTTAAAATTTATTATTTTTAGTTGCACTGGGTCTTCGCTGTGGTGCTTCGGCTTCTCACTGCGGTGGCTCCTCTCGTTGCGGAGCACTGACTCTAGGGCACGAGGGCTTCAGTAGCTGCAGCACGTGTGACCAGTAATTGTGGCTCCAAGGCTCTACCACGGGCACAATAGTTACAGTGAATGGACTCAGTTGCTTCTCAACATCTGGGATCTTCCCAGATCAGGGATCATTGAAACTGTGTCCTCTGCATTGGTAGGTGGATTCTTAACCACTGAGGCACCAGGGAAGCCCTAGTTGTACAGTTTCTAAGGGAAATAATCTGTATAATGGCTGTTGGTAAATGCCTCCCCCATGCTGAGCAGTCCAGTGATTATCTGCCCCTTTACGGGGAAGTTTGCTGACTAGAGCACAGCTGTCCCTCTGCACCTGAAATTTAGTAATCAATTTTCAGCTCTTCCTTGAATTAACTAATGAATGAATGAATGAATGTGAATGCACATATGGGCACACCAGGAAAGGAAGAGATAAAAAGGTTTCAAAAATTTCATCAAAAACTAAACACTAATGAAAACAAATCAAAGTGCATTTTGTGGTTTAGGGTGACATAAGCAGAGTCAGATTTGCTTAAAATATCAACACACTCCTATTCGCATAACATCAATGAAATTCGAGCTGTAAGAGAAGTGGGTGGGGCGATGGAGGAGGGCCTGAGGGTCAGAAGCCCTGGACCACTCACAGCACCAAGGGCGGGGTCACCCTCCTGAATTATTTGAAGAGCTTTAGTGAGATGCTTGGGCTTCCTCAAGGCGCCAGTTGTAAAGAATCCTCTTTCCAATGCAGGAGATGTGGATTTGATCCCTGGGTTGGGAAGATCCCCTGGAGGAGAGCATGGCAACCCATTCCAGTATTCTTGCCTGGAGAATCCCATGAACAGAGGAGCTTGGCGGGCTACAGTCCATAGGGTCACAAAGAGTCAGACACGACTGAAGCGACTTGCACAGCACAGCACCGTGAGATGCTTAGTACTCACTCGGGGGCAAATATCAAATTAAAATAATGAACAAGGAACTTCCCCGAGGGTCCAGTGAGGACTCTGTGCTTTCACTGCAGGCAGTGCAGGTTTCATCCCTGGTTCCAGAAGTAAGATCCCACAAGCCAGACGGTCAAATAAATAAAAACAGAATTTAAAAAATTAGGAAAATGGTCAATAATAAACACAGGTATGCTCGATGCCTTTTCCAATTTATAGAGGAAATGATTTTAAAAGTATGTTTTCCCCTTTATGTTTCTCCCAACTTGTGGATGAGTAGTACCGTGGTCATACGCGCGCGTGCACACACACACACACACACACACCCACCCAGTCGTTCCTACTAACGCAGGTGTGTCTCCTGTCCTTCAGAGCCTGTGTTCAAGACACCGGCCTTCCTGTGGAAGCGGACAGAGTGCATGAGAGCCTCTCGACTATGTCCGAGACGTCTTCCCACGACTCCTTCTATGACTCGCTCTCGGACCTGCTGGAAGATGGCGAGAATGCGGCCTTCTTCCCCGGGCTGTCGGCCTTCCTCAGCCAGGAGGAGATCCACAAGAGCCTGGATCTGGCCCGCAGGGCCATCGCCAGCTCTGAGACGGACGACTGCGACTGCGAGGAGGTCCCGCAGTGCTGCAGCCCCTCGCCCAGGAGCCGCCGGAAGCCACCGGCCCCTCCAGAGGTCCGGCCGGGCGAGCACGCGTCCCCAGGGACACCTGGGGCCCGCAGGCGGGTACCTGCCGCGCCTCCGCCAGCAGAGCAAGCCGAGCACATCTCCTCACCCGCATCGCGGAGGAAGCCCGGAGTCTCGCCCCTGCTGGCCAGGCCCAGCTACATCCGGAGCCTGCGCAAGGCTGGGAAGCAGGTGGCCAAGGCCCCCGGCACCACTGCCAAGCCCAGGGCCACGCGCCCTGGCAGGGCCGGCCCCCAAAGCCCGCTGAATGACAAGGCGGCCACCCTCATAGAGGAGCTGACCTCCATCTTCCGAGAAGCTGCCAAGCCCAGAACCAGGAGCCCGGACGGGGAGTCCTCGTCCCCGGACAGCGGGTACCTGTCCCCTAAAAACCAGCCGTCAGACCCAAGGAGCGCCTCGGCCAGCCGGAGCCCCACCCGGGACCAGCAGGACGTCGAGGCCGAGGCCAGGCCTCCGGCACCTGGGCATCACCCAACCCGGGACAGGCAGGACGTGGAGGCTGGGGCCAGGCCCCCAGAGCCCAGGCATCACCACCCTGTGGCCCAGGATTTGGCCCGGCCCAGCCACAGCCCCTCATCCCCACCGCCCCGCAGCGCCCACCACCCACCAGCCGCTCCCAGGTTCATCCAGAAGCTGCGGAGCCAAGAAGTGGCAGAAGGTAGTCGGGTCCACCTGGAGTGCAGAGTCACTGGGAACCCACCTCCTCGGGTCAGGTAGGACTCTGGTTGCGGAGATTAGATGCTTTGCATAGACCTCACTTGTACTTTAGTGTGAGAGAAGAGATTTCTGTTACAAGGCAAGGGCGTGGCTCCCCAAGCACACAGACGCAAGTATTATGGCCCTGGCTTTTGAGGAAAGGAAAGGCTCCATTGCAAGCTGGACCAGCAGGGAGACAGGAGCCAAGGCTCAAATCTGGTTCTCGATCCAGGGATCAGGGTGGAATTTAAGGGTCCAGGGAATTTCAAGCTTGGAAGCTGCCTTGATGATAGTCCACAGTATTGCACCTTGTGCTGGAGCCGGGTCATCCTCACTTAGGGACTCCTCGCTTTGTAAAGCACAAGTGTGGCAGCTTTTCTATGCTCCGATATCTGCAGACTGAAAATGCTGGGTTTGTGGTTATCCTGGAGATGGCTAGGGAGCAGGGGGTTGGAGGGGCATGGGGTGGAGGGTGTGGGGGTGGGGACCCATCTTGAACTTGCACAGTGCGGTCTCCCTACAATAACTGCAGATTTCCTCAATACACCTATGCAAGGAGCTATGTCCGTTTAAGCTCGGTGATGTTTTACCTGCTTTTTCTTTGTTCACGCCTCAGTCTTAAGAGAAGTAGGGCTGAGGACCTCTGCTAGCTGCTTCCTGCTGATGAGGGATGTGGGTTTTTATAAGAAGAATGAAATTGTTTTGCACTTACCTAATAAATATTTGCATGTTCCACCTTGAACTCTGAAGTCTCAGGCAATCGTCCTATGAGTCTGGGGCGGGGCAGGCGGTGCTCTTTAAATGTAGGAGGTGGACAATGAGGACAGAATTTGATGAGTAAGAGGATTAACCCTGAGATACTATGGCTCCTAACTTTAACAGTCCTTCAAAACAGACCTTATTTCTTTGGGAATCCATGAAAACCTGTTTTTAACATTTTAGTGATTGAATTTGGATTTATGTAGGCCTGTACCAGACTCTTAGGTCAAAATAGTCTGCTTTTGAGATGCTACTCTCTTCTCGTCTTGGCCAGGTGGAGTCTTAGCTGTTTCCTTTTGAAGAGTTACTTAAAGTACCTGGGAGTGGGGTGGCCAGGGTGTGACTACTTTAGCTTTCCTGGAGGATGTGTAACCAGAAGGACGTCACAGGGGCTATTTCATATGCCTGCACGGGTGCTCACTGTGTGGGTTTGTCCAAGTGTGAGGAGGATGCAGTCCTGGGGATTGTGCAGTGCAAGGGGACGTCGTGGGAAACCCTAGTGGGCTAGACACATATTTATGTGTAGAAAAGAAGACAGCACCGAGACGCTGTACACATTTTATCAAATGTAGTGCTGTTACCACTGAGACCTTCAGGAAGATCTCCTGTAGAACATCATGTACAGGCTCAATAGGAGCTTGTTTTCAGGGCCACTCTGACCCTCAGCAGGGCAACTGGTCAGACCTTATCCCAGGTTACTCTGGTTTCTTGGCTTGTCTTGGCGAAGGAATGATTCATTGTTTCCCCATGGACTGAGGTCTCCAAGAAGCATGAGCTTCATCACGTTCCAAGGGCCTTGACACCTTTGAGTCACGTCATCTATGAGAGCTCCTCTCTTGTCACTTTGAATCAGAAGAGGCGACCCCATACAAGGGATTATTTCTCGGAGGAAGGCCTTTGTTACTGCAGAAACTTTCTCTGTACTATGTGGGAAAGCCTTGCCACAGTGATGACATCACCAGCGTCTAGACGTTTCTACAGTGTCCCTGGCACTTGGTGTACAGTGAAGTCTCTTTAGCCACCATCCTCTGGTTCTGTCCCTCGAGCATGTAACCCTTTTATCAACAGGGTGGCCCAGTTTTAGGATTGTTTCTGGATTAGCAATCCAGAAACAGATTAGCAATTTGGTTTACCTTTTGAATGCTCATTTGTCTTTATGGACCAACAGTGAACTGCTGGAGTCCATGACATTTTACAGCCCTCCCATCATGGGTTCCTCAGTGTAGATGAGTAAAATTCTGTCCATTAAATGTTTGGGATAAACTCATCATAAACCTGGCCTCTGTGGCTGTTCGTCCTGAGCGCCATCTAAGTCCCCAGTCTTCATGAACTCCCTGTGCATGCTCTCTGGATGATCCATTTCCAGATCTGAGGCTTCAATGAGGATGGTCCACACTCGAGTTAGTGGTAGGGTCTCTAGATCTGGGTCTTTGGTTCTGGATGCTTGTTGTGCCGCCAGATCCACCTAATTATTTCCTTTAGTTAAGTGATGATCCATTTGAGTGACCCAAGCAGCACCCAACAGCTGCTCCTCCTGGCATTTTAACAGCATTTACTAATAATAAGGTTGGTGTCTCCTCTGTGTGTTTCGTTTCTCTCCTTCCTGACATCAGTGGACCTCTCTTTCCAGGTGGCCCCGTGCACACATACGACGGAGAAGGCTGACTTGGAGTCAGTACATGTGGTCACTGTCTCTTAGCTCCTAGGCTCAGGGCAGGAGACGATGAGAGCAGTGAGCTCTGGGCAGATGGACCCAGACGATGGCTTCTGTTTCCAGGGCTTCCTGATGAGCTACAACTGCACGCCCCCCTCCCTTGTTTGTGAAACTGGTCCCATCCAAGAGTATGTCTAAAGGCTGACCAGTCAGCTCAGGTCTTCAGTTATTTGTATACAGTTGTAAACAGGCTCTCCTGTTGTCCTAGGGAGCAGAGTGGCTGGGTTTAGAGTTGATACTGCCTGTAAGGTGACATTCAGATGTCGAGTGGTGTGCCCTGGTCTTTGCCCCATCTCCCCAAAGTGAGCCCACATCCACTGTTTTGTTCTAGGAAAGGCAGTGCATGATGTGGAGTGTGCCGAGGGTTCATTTTTCAGCCCCTTGTGAAAGGTTGCAGTCACAGCCCAGAAGCAAACTGGCAATCCTTGATATAGGTGCCCAATTGTTTAGAAAAGTAAGCTACAGGCCTTCTGATGGTATCTAAGTATTGAGTTAGCTCCAAGACTGTTTCATGCACAAAATACCTGGGCAACCAAATGCTGGGCTCTTAAAAGTTTCTCCTTGGTGGTGTGGAACACATTATGACAGCTCAGAGTCCAGCTTAATGGCTTATTGTCATTTCCTTTAAGAGCCTCATGTTTGTGTTTGGCTCAGTCCAACATCAGGAGTCCAAAGATGAAATACTCAGCCATTCCTAGGAATCCTCACAAGCACCTTCTGGGGGTGGCTGCAGTCACCCTAGTTAATGCCTCTGCTCCATCTGGCAGTAAATTTCTTTATCTTTTTGATACTTCAAACACTAACTAGTTTAGAGTTGGTTGAGAAATTGTGTGCTTTTCCCTTGCAAAGTTTATCTAGTCATATTTTGGTCTTCAGTTCAGTTCAGTTCAGTTCAGTCACTCAGTCGTGTCCGATTCTTTGTGACCCCATGAATCACAGCACACCAGGCCTCCCTGTCCATCACCAACTCCTGGAGTTCACTCAAACTCATGTCCATTGGGTCGGTGATGCCATCCAGCCATCTCATCCTCTATCATCCCCTTCTCCTCCTGCCCCCGATCCCTCTGAGCATCAGAGTCTTCTGATGAGTCAACTCTTCCCATGAGGTGGCCAAAGTATTGGAGTTTCAGCTTCAGCATCAGTCCTTCCAATGAACACCCAGGACTGATCTCCTTTAGGATGGACTGATTGGATCTCCTTGCAGTCCAAGGGACTCTGAAGAGTCTTCTCCAACACCACAGTTCAAAAGCATCAATTCTTCAGCACTCAGCTTTCTTCACAGTCCAACTCTCACATCCATACATGACCACTGGAAAAACCATAGCCTTGATTTCAATATACTATCTAGGTTGGTCATAACTTTCCTTCCAAGGAGTAAGTGTCTTTTAATTTCATGGCTGCAATCACCATCTGCAGTGATTTTGGAGCCCCCAAAAATAAAGTCTGACACTGTTTCCACTGTTTCCCCATCTATTTCCCATGAAGTGATGGGACCAGATGCCATGATCTTCGTTTTCTGAATGTTGAGCTTTAAGCCAACTCTTTCACTCTCCTTTTTCACTTTCATCAAGAGGCTTTTTAGTTCCTCTTCACTTTCTGCCATAAGGGTGGTGTCATCTGCACATCAGCCCTCAAATCCTGAATAGAACAGTTATCTCTGGTCCTGGGTTTTTGTACAGATGGGATGGAAGTGTTACATGAAGATCAACAAGGTCTGAATAATTGATATTTAAAGAAGGTGATTGTCAGAGGCTTTATACTTTCCTTCATGTGCCTCTTTAGATGCCTGTTGCTTTATATTTGGACTTCCTTGATGGCTCATAGTGTAAAGAATCCGCCTGCAATTCAGGAGACCTGGGTTCAATTGCTGGGTCAGGAAGGTCCCCTGGAGAAGGGAATGGTTACCCACTCCAGTATTCTTGCCTGGGAAATCCCATGGACAGAGGAGCCTGGTAGACTACAGTTCATGGGGCAGCAGAGAGTCAGACATGACTAAATGACTGATACTTACTTACTTACTTAAATTTAGCACCTTGTCCCCTGGACAGAGTTTTACTGCTACTGGGACAGCCATCTTGGCTCTTTCTGGCCTTCTGTCAATCCAAACATCACTCTTAGCTTTTGCAGAATTTCTTCAGGACATCTAGGTGAGGCTTGGTCTTCCAACTGTAAAGGTGCAGCTTGGAGGGCAGAAGATTGACCTGGGAGTACACTTAATGTTCTCCACAAGGGAACAGGGCATCAGGGCAGGTCCAGCTGGATATTCCACATCCACATCAGTATATCGTCTGTCAGCCTTCAGCCCTCTCAGGGAAGAGGAGGGGTTCCCCTGGGGCCCTTGCTGTACTCCTGGATCTCGTTTAAGCTGTTTGGTTCAGGACCCCTGTTGAGGTCTGTTATTAAACATTCCTTATGATGGTTCAGCCTTGCTCAATCCCCTTGGGTCACGGGGGTCCCTTCTGGGTCAGCTCCAGGCATGGTCCATGCCTCCCAAGTCCTGATTGGACGATTTGGTTGTGATTCAGGCTGCTGCTGCTAAGTCGCTTCAGTCGTGTCCAACTCTGTGTGACCCCACAGATGGCAGCCCACCAGGCTCCTCTGTCCCTGGGATTCTCTAGGCAAGAACACTGGAATGGGTTGCCATTTTCTTCTCCAATGCATGCATGCATTCTAAGTCACTTCAGTCATGTCCAACTCTGTGCAACCCCATGGACTGTAGCCCACCAGGCTCCTCTGTCCCTGGGATTCTCCAGGCAAGAACACTGGAGTGGGTTGCCATTTCCTTCTCCCATGTGATTCAGAGCCTTCCCTAATACCATCCTGTGCTTCTCCACAGGAGGGTGTTCATGAAGGCCTGCATGCAGCCCAGTTAGGGTGATGAGTAGCAAAACATGTAAAGAGATTCTCTGTTTTCTGAGGGTCATCTCAGTAAGATGGCTTATTATTGCTCTAGTTGTATAAGTTCAAGCTGAAACTTGTGTTGGCCTTGGTCAGAGTCCCCTGTGTTGGCCTTGGTCATCTAAGCCTTCTGGGACCTGCTCTAATAGAAATGCCCTGCCTGCGGTAGAGTGCTCCCTGGGCAAACTGAGCACCTTGGTGGGTACAGGGAGGAAAGAGTGTTCCTTTATGATGATCGGATAAGGGCAGCCCTGGGAGGGCTGTTGGTACCTTCTGCACTGCTCACAGGAAGACCCCCTTCGTGGGCAGGGGGACCATGCAAGGGGCTGCTGGAGGGGCGTCTGCATGCAGTCAGTCATTGTTTGGCTTTGACTCCATGAACACAGGCTTTTTCTGAGGTTCTTCCCTCTGAACCACAATCTTACATCTCTTCTGCAAATTCTTATTCCAATATAAAGGCATAAATGATTGTATAATGGGATTAACCCTGTTTTTCCTCTAATAAAACAAGTCTAATTTTAAAATAGTACCATAGTTCAAAGACCCATTCTCTGGCCATTTTCCCTGAGGCTTCACCTAATACCAGGGCCAGGCAGTGTTACAAAGAAAATAATTTTCTTCATTTCCATTGGCTTATAGCTAAACATCAACCAGTTCTGCAAGAATACATGCCAGGGGACTACAGTCAGTTGTGCTATTAACATTCCCCATTTGAAAGGTTGCTCTCAGGATGGAGCAAAAGGATCCCACGGAGGTGTCTTGGGTGGAAATTCCTCTCTCCCAGGAACAGGGTATGTTCTTCTGGGATGGACGCCTGTGAAACCACTATAGGTCACGGGGGCAATGACTGTCAATCAGGGAGCAGTGTCTTCTGTCTCCTGAGTCAGAGGGCCTTCATTAAATCAGGTTTAAAAGTTTTCCTTCAGTCATCCAACAGCCTCCCCCATTAGCCAATGCTAACAAACAAGGCCCATCTAGTCAAAGCTATGGTTTTTCCAGTGGTCGTGTATGGATGTGAGAGTTGGACTGTAGAGAAAGCTGAGTGCCTAAGAATCGATGCTTTGGAACTATGGTGTTGGAGAAGACTCTAGAGAGTCCCTTGGATTGCAAGGAGATCCAACCAGTAAATCCTAAAGGATATCAGTCCTGAATGTTCATTGAAGGACTGATGCCCAAGCTAAAACTCCAATACTTTGGCCACCTGATGTGAAGAACAGATTCACTGGAAAAGACCCTGATGCTGGGAAAGATTGAAAGCAGGAGGAGAAGGGGATGTCAGAGGATGAGATGGTTGGATGGCATCACTGACTCGATGGACATGAGTTTGAGCAAGCTCCAGGAGTTGGTGATGGACAGGGAAGCCTGGAGTGCTGCAATCCATGGGGTCGCAAAGTCAGACATGACTGAGCAACTGAACTGAACTGAACTGAAAAAACAGACATAAACCAACCTGAACAAAGAAATCCAAGACTGGAACTTTAACCCAGGGTTCAGAACTCTAAGTTGAACTTAAAAAAAAAAGTGCGAGGTATAGTTACACTGTTGTCTCAGGTGTACACCAAAGTGATTCATTTATTGTTCAGGCACTAAGTCATGTCTGACTTTTTGCAACCCTATGAACTGCAGCACACCAGCTTCAGTTATACATATACATATATTCACTCTTCTTCAGATTCTTTTCCCATTTGGGTTATTTCAGAATACTGAGTAGTGTTCCCTGTGCTCTACAGTAGGTCCTTGTTGTTTGTCTATTTTTTATGTAGTACTGTGTGTGTGTTAATCCCCAGCTCCTCCTATATTCCATACATGAGTGACATCATATGATGTTTGTCTTTCTCTGTCTGACTTACTTCATTTAGAATGATGATCTCTAGGCTTATCCATGTTGCTGCAAATGGCATTATTTCACTCTTTTTATGGTTGAGTAGTATTCCATTGAATATGTGTACCACATCTGCTTTATCCATTCCTGTGTCAGTGGACACTTAGGTTGCTTCCATGTCTTGGCTATTGTGAATAGTCCTGTAGTGAACAGTGGGGTGCATGTATCTTTTTGAATTATGGCTTTCTCTGGATATATGTCCAGGAGTGGGATTTCTGGGTCATATGGGAGTTCTATTTTTAGTTTTTTAAGGAAACTCCATACTATTCTCCATAGTGATTGCAACAATTTACATTCTTACCAATGGTGTGAGAGGGTTCACTTTCTCCACAGCCTCTCTAGTGTTTATTGTCTGTAGACTTTTGGCTGATGGCCATTCTGACCAATGTGAGGTGATCCCTTGTGCTTTTGATTTTCATTTCCCTGATAATTAGTGGTGTTGAGCATCTTTTCAGTGCTTTTTGGTCATCTGTGTGTCTTCTTTAGAGAAATGTCTATTTATATCTTCTGCCTATTTTTTGATTGGTCTTTTTTTTTATATTGAGCTGCTTGAGCTGTTTGTATATTTTGGGAGGTTAATCCCTTGTCAGTCAATTCATTTGCAAATATTTTTTTCTATTCTGTGTATTGTCTTTTCATTTTGTTTATGGTTTCCTTTGCTGTGCAAAAGCTTTTAATTAGTCCCATTTGCTTACTTTTGTTTTTATTCTCAGTACTCTAGGAAGGGGATCAAAAAAAGATAGTGCTGCAACTTACGTCTAACCAGAACTTTTGAGGACTTTTTGTATTTCCCCCAAGGTGGGGCTCTAACCCACAATCCTTATTAGACAGTTCAGGCATGGGCATGTTTCAGCAAGGTTACTGGTCAAAAAGACAGCTGACCCAAAGCAGCACAAGGAGCCCGAGTCCAGAGGTGGGGAGGCAGGAAACTGACATCCCTTCCTGTAGACAAGTGCGATCAAGGTGGGCACTCGGAGTCAGGGCTGAGGGCCATATACCCGGGGGCTGCAGGGCCATGGCAGGGGGTCACGACACCCGGTCCCTTCGTGGTCACCAAACATTGTTACCCAGCAAGGGCTGGCTGCTGGACATGCATAGGAGCCAATATAGTAGCCCTTGAAAGCACTTCTTTTGAGGAAAGAAAATGCTTCATTGTGAGGTCAACCAGCAAGGAGACAGGAGGCACAGCTCAAATCCATTTACCAGCTCCAGGGATCAGAGCAAAACTTAAGGGGTTCAGGTAATTTCAAACTTGGAAGCTGATTTGCTAATCAGCGCGGGTAAGCCCCTGGAGCTGGGAGTCAGGTTCTCCTCACTGAAGGGCTCTGATGGCAATGTTTGCATGCTCTGTTCAACAGACTGAAGACACTCAGTTGGGGCCATCCTGGAGACGTGGGTTTCCCTCTTACATGTATATGTGTAGTGCTGCCTCTGTAAAACAACTCAGGTTTGACCAACCCCTTACCTACCTAAGGAGGCAAATGAATTCCAGCTAGTCAGTGTTTCATTTCCTGCACAGTGAGCCCCCTGGAGCATGAGGTCATGTTTTCAAGGACCCACAAGGCAGAGGCGTCTCGTCATGGCAGACATCAATACTAGCTGTGCTCTGGTCCCTGGCAGGTGGATCTGCCGTCCTGAACCAGTGCTGCTAAGTCGGGGGGCGGGGGGTGGTGTGCAAAGGATGGGGCAAGCAGACAGCAGAACAGCACATTGCTACAGGGGGCCCCAAAGGTAGCCAGTAAGATGCCAACTGGTATAGTCAAGTACTGGGCATAATTTGAATATTTACTGGATATGGTTAAAGTGTGGCTAAAACCAGAAGCTGTCTGGCAGATGAAAGGCAGAGGGTGTGTGTGACCTGTCACAAGGTCAGCCCCAAGTGTGTCTGGTCTGAGCGTGGGGTCCATGGGCGCGTGTTCACTATGCTGAGTGCACCACACCTTCAATGTGGCGGAACTTACCCATGAAGACAGAGACGCCAGGCAGGGCGTGGACAGGCCAGTTGCCCATGCCCGGGCTGCAGCCATGAGAGGGCGGACAGCAAACGAACAGCAGGTGAGGAGTATGCGGTCAGTGGTAATCACTGATCACTGACACCACCATGGCCACTGTAATTTCTCTGCATTATTTTGTATGCACAGAAGGTATAGCATCTGTACCTTCTGTGCCAAGAGGTTAAGAGGAACAACCCTGGGGTCTCCCATCATGACTCCACTTTTCAGCAAATGTGTACCTAGACAAGTCATTTTGTGATTCAGTTTATTCATCCGTGAAGTGAGAATTATGATACCCACTCCCATTGTATTTTGTGACTAAATAAAATAGCATGTGAAAAAATAAAACAGTGCCTTGCATCTAGTGACTATTGCTTTACTCTTACCTTTTATGGCTAATACCTCTCATTTCTTAATTTCATATGCCAAAATGAAAATAACAATTCAAGTCAGGACCATACTATGGAAAATAAGCCATTAATGCATTTACTTGGAAAGTTTTGGTTTTATTAATGAAGTGTTTTACCTAAATTACATAAATATAAAAATTAATTCAAAATTAAGAAATTCAGCAAAAAGGTAAGGAAGACATCACTGGCTCCAAGCTGCAAGACTGGTACTTACTAATGTAGCACTTCACAAATCACAAACTACTGCTCACCAGCACCCACTGACGCACACTTTGCTGCAGCTGGCTCCTTGGGCTGACGGACCATTACTCACAGACATGAAGTAAGTCAGCATCACCGACAGGAACTGATGGAGTCAGAGGCAAAGAATTTTTTTTTTCAAACCAATTTGTTCAACTAATTCACCTTGAGTCAGTTTTTGCAGTTTGCGTGCATACTATGTCGCTTTAGTCGTGTCCTGCTCTCTGTGACCCCACGGACTGTAGCCTGCCAGGCTCCTCTGTCCATGGGATTTCCCAGACAAGAATACTGGAGTGGGTTGCCATTGCGTTCCTCCAGTGGATCTTCCCGACCCAGGGATGGAATTGGCAGGCGGGTTCTTTACCACTAGCGCCACCTGGGACACCCTTTTTACATGGTTTTCATGTCTTTTAGAAGCTGACAGCAGGGGGCAGCAAAAAACTTCCTAATGAGTTTGTTTAATTAAATATCTCATCCTAAATTCTGCATTGGGCTTCCCTTGTGGCTAAGCTAGTAAAGAATCCGCCTGCAGCGCAAGAGACCTGGGTTTGATCCCTGGGTTGGGAAGATCCCCTGGAGAAGGGAAAGGCTACCCACTCCAGTATTCTGGCCTGGAGAATTCCACGGACTCTGTATAGCCATTATTTATCTTTTCTATAAAAAAAAAATGTTCTTATCATTTTGTTTGTGATAGAAGTGAAATTATTTATTTTGGATTCCATTTAGATGTCTTTAACCCACTAACCATGGGAACAAATAATTATTTGGTAGAAATACATTCATGTGTCACTCAAAACGGTTCCACAGGTTTTCAAACTGCACACGGCTCCATTGACGTTTACTCCAAAATAGCCCCTTCCAAATGTATTCAAACTGCTCTCTGCTCCACTGACATTGACTCCAAAATAGCCCCCTTCTAAACATATTCTTAACAAAAAGTAATCCATTTACCCATCAAAGGATTAATTCAAGTGAGCCTACCATAACTTCTGTGTTAAAGTTCATTTAACCATTTCATAATTTGGGGGCCATCCAGTTCAGGCTTCTGCCTTTTCTCCTTAGGGGAAGGGGAGAATTAATTTAGTTAGTAGCTACAGGATTATTAACTAGTTTCTCTTGTCATCTCCCAGTCTGCCAAAGCCCATGACCAATGTTAGCCAATAAAGTTGTGCCCTTCTGGAGTAATTAAGTTTCTGATGAAAATGCACCATTTTTTAAAGTTAGCTGGGTTGTTTTGTTATCCTTTGAGGGTTTTTTTTAGGCGGAAAGTGTAAATATACATTGAAGTTTCTTAATCTCTGTTCCAAAGATCTTAGTCCCTCTGCCATGCATTTGCAAATGCACCAAATGCCTAAAACCTTTGAGCTCCTTTCCTCCATGAGAATTGGAGATCCTGAAGAGGAAACCTTCTTGGAAGTGAATTTTGCATAAGGAAGACAAATGTTAATAAAGAGGTTGCCTGAACCCGGGCAGTTTAGAGCCCGGCTCCCACTGAGTCCATCAGGGGTCTCTGAACCCAACACTGGGCAGGCGTGGTGGTCAGTGGGCCACCTCCGAGGGCCCTGGAGCAGGTGACAGAAGTTGTGAAGAGCAGGGGTCCAGGGAGCTGGGCCAAGCACGGACAGAGGCCCAAAGATGTGCGGGGCTGGGAAATGGGTGACGGGTCTGGAGGTGCAGGATGTTGGCCAAGGCTGAGTTAGAGGCAGGCGCCCCACGAAGGCAGGGCAGTGGGGACCAGGGACCAGACCAGGGGTTGCACCTGGGGAGCACGTCTGCCCTTCAGGACTCGAGTCACTGAAACAGGGACTCAGACGGGGCCGAGTGAGGGCCACGCCATGACCAATTCCTGCAGGCTCCAGGAGGGGACAGATGGCCAGACCAGCCTGTGGCTCACCAAACTGCAGGCCTGGAGCTGCTTAGATTTGGCCCAAGTAGAGCCATCTGGACCCGGGCCCTGGACCAGTGAGCTTACAGAGTCAGACGAAGGGGCCCAGCTCCAGGGAGGACTGAAGGACACATGGTTGAAGGCATTTCCTCATCCTATCCAGTCACTTCACCCCTCCTTGTCAAGTATAACCAGCACAAGGACGAGCTATAATCACAACCAGGACTGAAAAATCTCATCTTCCTTCTTTACTTTTGCACAGTTCCACCAAAACCCCAGCAAAGCAGAGAAAAGCTGATGGAACTAAAACTTATCTACAATAACTGAAGTTACATACGATTTAGCTACAACTTAAGTTATGTGCAAATTAATTGTCAACAGTCTGAATTATTACCTCACCTCAGATGTTCCCTATTTCTCATACACAGCTGACAACAAGGCAAAGACATGACCCCTCACCTCCCCGACCCCCTCCCCCTCCACTCGCAACTTTTCAGAGTTGGCGAAAACTTCATGAAGAATTTTAGTTCAAAGCACCTCTGATATTATTAAAATGAGGTCTTCCATTTTCACTTTATACTTTAAAAATATTTCATCATGGCAACCATTTTTAAACCATGTAAATATAAAGAAATTAAGAAAGCTAGGAAATTTTTTTACCTAGGAACAGAAAAAGAATCAATTGGTCCTAGGGAACAGAACCCAGGTCCTGAATTCCTGGCCATGCCCTGTAATGACTCACCTTGAACATCTTCAGCTTTGGAATTCAGACTTCACCTATCTTTAAAGAAAATGGTACCCTGGTGATTTCTGTAGTATTGATCTATATTTTTAAAACATAGCTATTCCTGGTTATTCTATCTTTTATTTTGCATTCAGTTAATACTGTTAAATAAGTCAATCAACATAAACCAAAAATGTTGATGTATGGCAAAACCAATACAATATTGTAAAGTAATTAGCCTCCAATTAAAATAAATAAATTTATATTTAAAAAATAAAACAAAAAAAAACTGAAATTCCTAAGCTGGAGAATAAATACTGATTACAGATAAAAAATAAATAAATATATAAAGACAGGGAAGGAAGATACTCTCTATCAACTACAAACAAGGCAAGTTATTCCCAGTTTCTGAACAGTATTCCAAACCAACCTCACATTCGAATTACATTGTAAGCTAAATGTGTGCAAACTCATAAGGAAAAAAGCCATTTTTAGACACTGACTTAACTGCAGTGAAAGTAGAATCCAGCGATAGTCCAGGAATATTCAGTCTTCTAGGGCAATGACTCATACCTGCTCATAATCATAAGATGCCTATTAGGTCATTATTAGCCTAATAAAGTTTCAATTATATATATAATTAAAAGTAATTAAATTCTTTCTTTTTACAGTCAAACCCCAGCACCTGCAGACCTCCAGTTAGTTTATATTAGCAAAACTTTGATCATCACCAAAACCAAAACAAGAGGGATGAGCTCTATCAAACCTATGCAGCGCCATTGGCTGCTCAGTCACTCAGTTGTGTCCGATTTTGCGACACCATGGACTGTAGCCCGCCAGACTCCTCTCTCCATGGGGTTTTCCAGGCAAGAATACTGGAGTAGATTGCCATTCCCTTCTCCAGAGGATCTTCCTGACCTAGGGATCCAACCTGTGTCTCTTACATCTCCTGCATTGGCAGGTGGATTCTTTACCACTAGCGCCACCTAGGAAGCCCAACAGGATTGGTGGAAATTCCCACTTCCTCCAAAGAAAGCAGACATGGAAACAAGCCGCTGGCTTGCTTTTCACTCGAAGGGGTTCAGGTTGCAATGTGTCCCCTTTATTGGACACTTTAGTTGAGAAAAACGTGGCAGGCAGGTACTGAGGCTGCAGTGCTTACAAAGTCACAATCCACATGGCTTAGCCCAGGGTTGCTGCTTCTGTTGAAGACGGTTGTCAACATCGACAGCAGGCCGTACCCAGAGGAGCTGCGTGACCACTGACCACTCAGGGGTCGCTGCAGTGTGACCTGTGAGTGGGCAGAGACAGCGTGGGGATGATGCTAGGGCACACAGGGAGTTAAAGCAGCAGCCTCTGGACTTTGTGCAGTATCCACCCGGAAGTCTGCTGGCGTCTATGCTTGGGCACTGGACAGGCGCTTCCGTCTCCCTCCCACCTCACATCTCCCCATCCACCCGGAGAGTGTGGGGGCGCTCCCTCCACACCCGGAACCCGACCGCCTTCTGCTTCCTCCTGGAGAGAGTCTCTGCTCAGCCGCCACCCTCTCCCCCTACCCTGGGCATCCGCACCGCCTTCCTTATCTGCTCACGGTTTCCACCCACCATCACGGGCGGCACTGCGCCTGGCTTGGTTCTTTTTCATGGGCTTGTGATCACAGCACAGTGCAAAGCTGTCTGGTGCCTGCTGCTTGTTCTCAGAGTAAAATAGTCATATATGCAGTGAAAAGGCCCCGTCTCTCCAACACCACGGTGATTCTCAGCCCTGCCTCATCCACCGCAGCCGCAGCAGCATCCTTGCTGGACTGTGCGTGCCCAGCGCCTCCACACCTGCTGTTCCCTCCTCTTGCGATGTTCATCCCCAGGTGCATGTGGGTCTGGACCCTCCATCTCTCTCCTCGAATGTTGCCTCAAAGCCAGCCTTCTATGACTGACCTGGGGAAAAGAACAGGCCTGCCCACTCTTTTGTTTTGTGTAGTTGAAGTAGAGTTAATTTACACTGTTAGTTAGTTTCAGGTGTCCAGTGAAATAATTCAGTTTATACAGTGAATATACATTCAGCTCTGTATATATATTCTTTTTCAGATTCTTTTCTCTTACAGGTTACAAAATATTGAGAGCTATATAGCAGGTCCTTGTTGGTTATATGTTTTATATATAAAACAGATATGCAATAGTCTGTGTATATTATATATAAACTGATAGTGTTAGTTGCTTAGTCGTGTCTGACTCTGTAACCCCATGGACTATACAGTCCATGGAATTCTTCAGGCCAGAATACTGGAGTGGGTAGCCTTTCCCTTCTCCAGGGGATCTTCCCAACCCAGGAATTGAACCCAGGTCTTCTGCACTGCAGGCAGGTTCTTTACCCTCTGAGCCATCAGGCAAGCCTATATATAAAGTAGTCTGTATATGTTAATCCAAATCCCTAATTTTTTTTCCTCCCCATTCCCCTTTGGGAACCTTGTTTGTTTCCTGAGTGTCTATTTCTGTTTTGTAAATAAGGTCATTTGTATCATTTTTTAGATTCTATTTTGGTTTTCTCCATAGAACTTACTGATACACTCTACACTTGTTTTGTTTATTTTATTGTTTGTCTTCCTTAGTAAAATATAAACCCCTGGAGTGTCAGGACCTCCAGCTGATTTTCGCTGTTGAGTCCCTGGACCTAGAATGCTGCCTATAGGTAACAGGTGCTCAGTGAGCATGTGCTGAGTAAGTGAATGAATGGACCTCTCCTAGGTGTGTGTTTATGCCTGGAGGAAGTGATCATATGGATAAGGATGCATGGATATGAATGGCCATAGCAGCGTAGTTTCCAAAATCTGGAAAGGACCTAAACAGTCATCAAAGATAGTGGACCTGTCTATGAGAGAGTGACTTCATCTCCTTCAGGTAGATGCCAGGAGTGAGACTCTGGCTTGTGTTGGTGTCCTGTCTGTCGTGTTTTGTGGCACTGCCATGCTGTTTCAGGTTCCAAAGAACATGGGGAAGGAGGGTCCAGTGCTGCGATCCTGTGGCGACGTTCTGTGTCCAGGTGGGCAGGGCAGACATGGGTGTAAGTTACCTTACTCGTTACTCACTGAAAAGTGTGGTCTTTTTATCCCCTCTCCTCTCCCAATGATGTACTGGTACTTTCTGCAGCGGTGTTTCGGATGGATGGCAGGTGCAATCCACAAGCACATCCAGACAATGCCTCGAGTCTGGGTGTCAGAAAGAATTAAACACATTGGTGCTTACCCATTTGCCCTCATGAGACATGAGTGTTTTCTGGCTTGTTTCCGTTATATTTTAGAGCTTTTGAAAATGTTCTTATTTTAAATTCATGGTGTTCCTAAAAATACTACATGTATTCGGTCTTATGCCAAAGATCTTTTATGGTGTCATCCACACAGTTTACTGGCTGCCGAGGGTACAAAGACTTGTCTGTGAGCCTGTTATTCTTAAGAAAGAACATGCATGTTTAGACACAAATACACACACATACACACACACACAGAGTACCGTTTTAGAATTAGCAGACATCTAATTAATGAGAATTGCAAAAACCAACTGTCTCCCCGCCACCATCATATCTGGGTGACAAGGGCAAGCAGAATGGGACAGAGTCGAAGGGAAATGACACCAGTTAGTTATAGTTTCCTGTTGTCCCATTCTTAATTATCATTTCCTTTAATTCTTTCCATCTTTTTCCTTTCTCTGTACATTTGTGCTGAATTGAAAATTTTCATCTTTTACATCAGTACAATACATGTTCTGACACTGAACTGCCAGTGAACCAGAAGCCAAAAGAGGTGAAGCAACAGGGCAGCACCTTCAGTTTCACCGCAGAGACACAGACCTATCTCTGAGCCCTGCATCCAAGAGCTAATAAATGACCGGGATACAGCCCGCCATGCTGTCTGTCCTCTTCCCAGCCTCTGCATTCTTGCTCAATCCCTGCTTCCCCACAGGATCGGCCCTCTTGTAATCTCACTTGAAAAGTTAGTCCTACCTCTGCAAGGCTTCACGCACTTGAAGACATCAGTACTAATCCTTCTGTGGACCTATATGGACTCCTTCACCCAGGAAACACTGCCCTCATCGTGTGCAGCTGCTATCCTGTGGTTTGAACATTACAGAGTGACGGCAGCGGCCTGTCACCGCTCCCTTGTCAACCCGTGGCCCACGATACTGTGACAGGGCCACTGCACATGAGGACTTGCACATCTGACATCTCCATGACCCAAGAAGTACCTTTGATGTCCAAGGCAAACGTGGGGTATTGCCCTAGCCACAACCTGAATCCATTGTAAGTCCTCAGTATCTAGCTGTACAGTGGCAGTAGCCAGTAGTGCTTGCTCTAAAGAATTGATTTCATCATTTCAGAGTCCATTTCAGGGGCCAAGTTTCTGAATTTAATGAGAAAACCAATCAATAAACAAACACTGATATAAATTTTCCTAAGAAATAAAGGTAGTTACAAAGAATCCCTTTAGAATTGAAAATATGCTTATGCATAAAGTATTGTGCTGCTGTTGTCCAGTCTCGAAGTCCTGTCTGGTTCTCTGGGACCCCATGGACTGCAGCACATGAGGCTTCCCTGTCCTTCACCATTTCCTGGAGTCTGCTCAAACTCATGTCCATTGAGTCAGAGATGCCATCCAACCATCTTACCCTCTGTCACCCCCTTTCCTCCTGCCCTCAATCTTTCCCAGCATCAGGGTCTTTTCCAATGAGTCACCTCGTTGCATCAGGTGGCCAAAGTATTGGAACTTCTGTTTCAGCATCAGTCCTTTCAGTGAATATTCAGGGTTAATTTCCTTTAGAATTGACTGGTTTGATCTCCTTGCAGTCAAGGAGAGAGTCCAACACCACGATTTGAAAGCATCAGTTCTTTGGCACTCAGACTTCTTTATGGTCCAGCTCTCTCTCACACACACACATGCTGTGTGGAACAAACAGCAGAAGAGCTTAGTGGCTGACAATCAGATTCTGTGAATCTCCAATTACCTCAGCAAGTCATTTACCCTTTCTGTGCCTCAGTTTCCTTATTGGTAAAATGGGAATAATAAAATTACTTACCTCTGGGGTTATCGGGCTTCCCTGGTGGCTCAGACAGCAAAGAATCTGCCTTCACTGCAAGAGACCTGGGTTTGATCTCTGAGTTGGGAAGATCCTCTGGAGGAGAAAATGGCAACCCATTCCAGTATTCTTGCCTGGGAAATCCCATGGACAGAGGAGCCTGGCAGGCTCACAAAAGTCGGACACGACTCAGCAACTAAACCACCACCACCCTATAAGCTACCTTTTCAAAACTCTCTGGATCTGCTTCATCTTTTTTAAAGTCTTCATGCTGCAGTTCTCTTTTGTACGAAGTATCCACAATAGTATGGAAAGGGAATGTGTAAACATCACAGGCTGAACAAACAATTCTTTCAGGAATACAATATTTCTTGGAGGTGTTCCTGACCCTGCTTGGGCAGGAGTCCTAGGTTAGTGTCTGGAAATCAGAATCGCCCCCCAGTCACGGTGGGTTGTGGAACCCCTCCCCTCTCTCTGATCTACTGTCATCTTCTAGAACCTTCACCTCATGTGGCCTTCTGTTCCTTCCTGCTGCAGGAATGGGCTCTCAGCAAAGGACGGTGATTTCTTCCCATCGCCACCCCTCCCTCCTATGGTTAATTGTCTCCCCATCCTCTTTCCAAATGTCAGCCTCATTATGCATTACTGTCAACTTGGAGAGCCTTCCAAAACTCAAATCTCATCAACTATTGTTTTCTTGCTGCTTTTAAAACTCTTCAACAATTTTCCTGAGTTTAATTCACAGTTGCTTGTTAAATATTTGCTAAAGCCTGTTGAAAAAGGTGCCCCAACAATTCGACCACTCCCTGTTTTTGTATTCCAATAATTTCAGCAGGAAGAAAATTCCAAAGGCAATTTGAGTAACAAAGGCAGGCTTTTCCCTCAGCTAAATAATTGGCTTTGATTTTGTATTTTCTTCCTACTAAGTATTCTACCATACAGCAAGGCTCTCAAAAGGAAAAGAATGTGCCTTTTGGAAGTTTCATTTACTCTCATGCAAACAACTGTGAAGAAGTTGTCTTGAAAGAATCTGACTCCAGTTTTAGATCCTTTCACTGTGGAAACCGCTCAGTGTCTGGAATCCTCTCTGCCTGCTGCTCTAAGGACCCCTGCCATCTCTTCGTTGGCCAGGGGCAGTGCCACATGTGGACTTCTGCATCTGCTCAGGCATAATTACAACAGTCCTCTAACTCCACGTGGAGGCTGCATTCTTTCGATGGAGTTACTTTATAAACACAACTGTAGCAAATACAGTGATCAGTCTGCGACTTGCTCCAGCTGTCAAGCAGACCAAGGTGCAGAAATGTTGTACCCGGTCATGTGAGGCAATGGAAATGATTCTTTCCTATTTAAGTTTAGTTGCTTTAAGAGGTTCTGGAGACAGGATGTTGCAGTAGAAGGACGTTGAGCGCACCTCCTCTCACGAAAATCACAGCTAACTGCTGAACACGTTTGGGGAAATGCATTGACTGCAACAGCCCTGCCTTATCAGGCACCACAGTAACCATCTGCATGAGTTATTTTATGACAGGAGGCCCCGGTAAGGAACACGAAACTAACAAGCGACCACCAACCAAAGGAGTTTGGAAAGGGTTCAAAGGAGACACCAGGTGTCCTACCACCTCCCAGAATCCTTCTCGCTGGCATCCACCTTGGCTGAGCAATGCGTGCACCACCAAGAAGGACCCTGAGTCGGAGATACTGGCCAGAGACACCCCGGAAACTAACATCACCATAAAACCTGAGGCTTCAAGCCACATAAGAGCAGTCCTCCTGGGCTCCCTTGCCCTCCTGCTCTCCCCAGGCGCCCCTTCCCAATAGTGTCCCTTGCTTTGTCAGCAGGTGTGTCTCTATGGACAGTTCATCTCCCAGTGTTAGACAAGAGCCCCCTTTCGAGCCCTGGAAGGGGTCTGTCCCCCTTCCTGCAACAAACCGTCATCGATTTAAAAAAAAAAAAAAGATTGGAACCTACTTATAGTCTCTTAGAGCCAAGAAATAGTGTCCTACTTAATATCTGCTGGGGAGTCGCTCAGTCGTGTCCGACTCTTTGCGACTCCATGGACTGTAGCCTACCAGGCTCCTCTGTCCATGGGATTTTCCAGGCAATAGTCCTGGAGTGGATTGCCATTTCCTTCTCCAGGGAAGAGGAGTAAACTGTAGAGTCACCTGAGCATTGATAAACCCATCAGCATGTTCTTGGCAGAAAAATGACTAGTTTCAAGTGGAAACTTGGTTATGAGCTCTAACAGTGAAGTCTGGTTTTGTGTACCAGCACACAGCAAAGTACGCCACATAAACAAGTTTCCAGTCACGGGTTATATGATCCACATGTGTGCCCGAAACCCTAAATAAAAATAACCTCGGGAATGAGGATTTTCCCCTAAGGTAACAGCTTTTAGCCTTGATTGCTGGAATTGGAGAAGTATTCTCTAACGGAAAAATAGAAAACAAGTGTGGGGGAAGGATTTCCAAGTAACGAAGGAGAATCTCTGAAGAAGGAGGAGGGGATGAAGGAGAAAGGGAGGGCGCTGGGGTTGGGGAGGTAATTCACAGTCTGAGGTAGTTGATTCTTCCTGTAAAAGCCAGAAAGGTCTCCAAAATCAGTTTTACCATCATAGACGTTATCACAGACCAGTTGCATCTTCAGAGAATGCTCCAGTCATGCTTCTGCGCAGAAAAGGCACAGAAGATGTGAAGTCTGGGAGGTGAGATGGCAAACGCCTCTGTTTCCCTTTTGGACTCTGAACCACCACCTACAGAGGTTAAGAATTCTCCAGATTACTGAGTGAATTTGGTAATGCTGAAGGGACCAGTACAGAGCAGCAAGGTGCCTGGAATGGCAGTACTGAGCAGGCACTCTTCAGAGACACGAGGATCAGGTCCGGGTCAGGGCGTCCCTCGGCCCACACTCCTGTCCAGGGCCTGCCAGACCCTGCTCGGGAGCCCTGGGAAGTTAAGACAGAGACTGGGGGTGGTGTGTGAGCAGCACCACACGTCTGTGCATCCTCGTGCAGAGATGTCACACCACCAAAGCGCAGGCAGCTTATGCTGCGATGTCACTGTCATGTTTCTCAGCCCTTTGCTGATCATCCTTAAGTCACCAATTAGAGCACTTCTTCTTCATTTTTCTTACAGAGCTACTGATGTTGGAACCTCATGAAATTTGTAGTCATTCCCAAGTAATAATAATAAATATAATGACATTAATAGTCAACACTCCTTGAGTACTTAGCAAATGCCAGACACCCCTCAGTTCAGTTCAGTCTCTCAGCCGTGTCCGACTCTTTGCAACCCCATGGACTGCGGCACGCCAGGCCTCCCTGTCCATCACCAACTCCCGAGAGCTTGCTCAAATTCATATCCATTGGGTCGGTGATGCCATCCAACCATCTCATCCTCTGTTGTCCCTTTCTCCTCTCGCCTTCAATCTTTCCCAGCATCAGGGTCTTTTCCAGTGAGTCAGTTCTTTGCATCAGGTGGCCAAAGTATTGGAGTTTCAGCTTTAGCATCATCCTTCCAGTTAATATTTAGGACTGATTTCCTTTAGGATGGACTAGTTGGATCTCCTTGCAGTCCAAGGAACTCTCAAGAGTCTTCTCCAATACCACAGTTCAAAAGCATCAATTCTTCTGCACTCACCTTTCTTTATAGTCCAACTCTCACATCCATACATGACTACTGGAAAAATCATAGCTTTGACTAGACAGACCTTTGTCGGCAAAGTAATATATCTGCTTTTTAATATGCTGCCTAGGTTGGTCATAGCTTTTCTTCCAAGAAGCAAGCATCTTTTAATTTCATGACTGAAGTCACATCTGCACTGATTTTGGAGCCCAAAAGAATAAAGTCTGTTACCATTTCCATTGTTTCCCCATCTAGGAAACACCCCTGGGAGCCTTTTATATATAAACTCGCTTATTCCTATAAGGTAGATACTATCATAATTCTTGGATTCTAAGACGTATTTTGTCACATTTTTCTTGTCTTTGTAATCAGAACACATCTTGCAGTAAAGGGCACTTTATAGTCACTGCCAGACCACAGTCATGATGTGGTTGTCTTTGCTTCTGCACACACAAATTTGGTCAGAGCTGTGTATTTTGTTGCTTTAGTTGAGTTATTTACATCATAGTTACTACATGCTCTCTTTTTCTTCCTTCAGCGTTTATAAAATAAGGATGGCTTATAGTGAGTGGCATGCCGCATTCAATGAACTGCAGTGTTAATATCTTTGGAACGAATGTTACAGAGTTTAAGCTCATACTGCTTGTAGGGTAAGGGAGTTAGAGAAGGCGAGGTTTGGAAAAAGAACCAGATCGGCACTGTACAGGAACAGATCCCCTTTAATGAGGCAGAAGGGCCAGCAGTCAGATTGGTGAGCTGCTGCACTAACCCAAGAAAAAGAGTAAGTATATATAGGCATGTATGTGGAAATCTACTGTCTTAAGGGGCCCTGTTCTTCTCCAAGGTTGTTCGGAGTAGTTGTCTCTTAAAAGGCTGGGACAAGGAATTCTGGAGATCAGCCAGAGGCTGGACCGGTTGGGAGCTGGGTGTAATCAACCTTAATGTCCATTTTTCTTTCTTTGGGTGAGAGAGTTCTTTGTTTTGCATAGAATGGTGGGAGTTTTAACTCCAGCCTATTTTGAGCCATGTAACTTCGCTTCACTGCTTGTTGCAGGACAAGCCAATAAATTGAGAGATGACGAGTTGTTGGGGCAAATGAATAGTGACTTTAGTTGCAAAGCCAGCAGACTGAAGATGGACTAGCATCCCAAAGAACCATCCTCTCTGAGTTGTCAGGCTTCTTTTCTACTAGATGGGAGGCGGTGTGGCTGGTTGTTGCTTCTCTCAGTGTCCCACTCCATTGTTCTTGCAGCTCTCCTCATAGGTCAGGTCATGATGCTCCTATAAACTTCCCATCAAGACAAACATTATTCTCTGTTCGGCAACTTTTTCTCTCTCTATGAATGGAAAGTGTCATAGCTTTAAAAGTCAGAGCCTTGAGGATGGGCTCTCCTGTGTCTTTCTGGCTGCAAGGAACAGTCTTTTAGTGACTGCTGTGCTGTGCCAAGTCTCTTCAGTTGTGTCCGACTCTCTGTGACCCCATGGACTGCAGCCCGCCAGGCTCCTCCATCCATGGGATTTCCTAGGCAAGAATACTGGAGAGGGTTACCATGCCCTCCTCCAGGGGATCTTCCTGACCAAGGGATTGAACCCACATCTCTTATGTCTCCCACAGTGGCAGATGGGTTCTTTACCACTGCTGCTGCTGCTACTGCTAAGTTGCTTCAGTCGTGTCCAACTCTATGTGACCCTGTGGACGGCAACCCACCAGGCTCCCCTGTCCCTGGAGTATCCAGGCAAGAATACTTGAGTGGGTTGCCATTTCCTTCTCCAATGTATGCATGCATTCTAAGTTGCTTCAATTGTGTCCAACTCTGTGTAACCCCATAGACAGCAGCCCACCAGGCTCCCCTTTCCACGGGATTCTCCAGCCAAGAATACTGGAGTGGGTTGCCATTTCTTTCTCCAAGTAGTGCCACCTATTAGCGATTAACTCATAGCAAAAGCAAAAGAATACAAAGGTTTAAGTAAAAGACAAAGATCAAATATGAGTCGGATTTGTTCTTCCCTAGTACATACAGTAAGACATGAGTTTAGGGAAAATGCCCAATTAGAAAAGACCCTGATGCTGGGAAAGATTGAAGGCAGAAGAAGAAGGGGACAACAGAGGATGAGATCATTGGATGGCATCACCGACTTGCTGGACATGAATTTGAGTAACCTCCGGGAGTTGGTGATGGACAGGGAAGCCCGGCATGCTGCCATCCATGGGGTCTCAAAGAGTCAGACACAACTGAGCAACTGAACTGAACTGTCCATTACGCTATTCTGCCAGACAGAGTGAGATGTACGACACTTCATTCACAAGGGCACCCCCAACAGAGAGAGATGAGCCCAAGTTTACCTTTACAAATGCCCAACACAGGAGTTGCTATTTCTCTAAAAGCTAAATTCCTGTGAATGGCTTCTTTCCACTGCCCCAGATATGGTTAAGGAGACCTGCAAAGGGAAAGGGCCATGGTCAAAGGTCATTGGTCCTCCTGAGGAAACCGTGGACAGTGCCCACTCCCAGGCCCTCGTGGTGTGGATGCAGTGGGGGGAGCACCTCTATGCTGATGCAGCGTGTGGGCGGTGGGCCATACTGTCCACTGGCAAAGCCATTTAGCCCAGTCTGTGGTAAACAGAGCGGTAATCCCCGCAGAACAGACAGACGTGCTTTGTCACCCACTGTGACACTGTGCGGTTCCCGTGCTCAGCAGCCGCACTTTGATCAGGAATGTGTCGGCATGCGTCAGCCAGAATCCTGCACGTGGACCTATCTCTGCCCCAGGAGCAAGGACAGATCATCACTGCCTGAGAGAGGGGGGCAGGCCTCAGGAAACCAGCCTGTTAGTTTAGTTAGCTGCAGATCAGCCTTTTCTTAAAAAAGGCTGTTGTAACTTAATACACAGTAGATAACTTCTTACAGTATCAATCATTTAAACTTTGGACAGGTAGTGATTAAGAAGGGGGCTTTCCTGGTGGCTTAGATGGTAAAGAACCCTCCTGCAATGCAGAAAACCCAGGTTCAATCCCTTGGTTAGGAAGATCCCCTGGAAGAGGGCATCACAACCCACTCCAGAATTCTTGCCTGGGGAATCCCATGGACAGAGGAGATTGGCGGGCTACAATCCTTGGGGTTGTAAAGAGTCAGACATGGCTGAACAAGTAACACTTTCTTTTCACTTCATCCTTTTTTTTTTTTTTTTTTAAGAATTAAATGGACTTCTAGCAACATATAGGATAAGTGTGGTGATTACATGAAAAGTCCATGTATACAACCAAATGGCAGATACACCTCAGCCCAGGGCCTATGTGGTGTGGGGACCCAGGCAGGATGGCATTACCTGTGAAGCTGGGAGGTCTCTGGGAAAATGCCAGTTTCCTCAGGTTTTGGTCTATTTCATTTATGGGAAATAGGTGCTACCCTGTTGTATACACTCCTCTCCACAGACATCTTGACCAGTACATTTCCATCCTAGGTCCTAATGTTTGAGAAAAATGTTAATTGGAGGCGGATGGAGCATTTGATTTAAGTGCTTCTTTTGTCCCACTATTTTCTAAGGGAACAAGGTAAGGTGCTACCTCAGATCAGAGATGGTGTTTTCACTTAAACAGCAGCTGCACCACAGGAAAACAACCCATAGAACCTCTCTGGTATGAGAACTACTGAATTTGGATTGCGTTTCTTTCCAATTCCTAACAGGCCAATGCAGGTAGAAAGATGAATCCATTAACAAGGCGTGTCTCTCCCACACCGAGTCAAAGTAGCTTTACTACCACCATATAATAGACAGTGTATACCTGTAATACTTATATTGCCAATTAAAAAATTAATATGCACCTAGTCCCTTTCATCTGTGGAGCTTAACATCTGAACATGCATTCATCTAGCGTACTGTGTAAAATGGCTTTAGCTCGTTGGAATTTAGAGGTGTATCTTCCAAGGAGACCTGGGGGCCACCCGTAGCCTTCCAGTTTGGGGTCCAGCTGCCCACATGCCCCCCTACTTCTCTGGGAGCATAGCCCCACTCTCCACCAGCTGCCTCCCGAATGCCCCCGGGGCCTCATTTGTCCCTGACTCCACTGGTCTCCCTCAAGTTCTCAACTGTCACACATGTGTTTCTCTTCTCCTTTTGATGGTTTTCTGGCTTCCAGATTGTGACGAATCATAAAGAGATTAAACCCAGATGAAACCTGTCTTTCATTACACTTTGCTCAGGTTGAAATGTTATTTTTGTGCGTCTGTGGAATCAGAGTAAACTGTGACCCAAACTGAAGCAGAGTTGGGTCCACCCTCTCCCGTGCCCACGCTGCACATCAGCTGTCTTTTGTCCCCTGACTTCGTGTTGGTCTCAGAGGCCAGCTTGCCCCCAGGTAGGTTTACAGAAACATGACTTGGTTCTCTCTCAGTGTTAAACACAGCCCACACCTGAGCCAGCACCTCTGCTTCAAGCTGCAGGTGATGGATGATGAGGATGGGAAACCCTGCCAACCTGGGGCTCTGAGGTGGAGAGTGGTCCTTAACCCTCACCAGGTGGCCGTTTAGTCAGTCAGACACAGTCCGCGAAGCTTAGATTAGCAGAGCAGTGAGCAAGTTTGAAGTCAGGTTAAAAAATTACCAAGGAAAATGAAAGCTCTAGAAAGAGAATCAGAAAGGGGCACCAGAAGTTGCTCCAAGGAGAAAGGAGCAGAGACAGCAAAGCTGGGGAGCAGAGTGCTGGGCCGGCAGGAGCCCTGGGGCCATGCAGGTCCAGCGGGGACCCCGGGGGTCCGTTAACAAACAGCCTCCCCTGGCTGCCCAGCCTCCCCGGGGGCTGCTCCCCTTGGCACTGACCACAGCCCTTCCCAAGTGCAGGGCGACACTCATGGTTGGCCCTGTTGACTTACAGCTCAGGAACCAGGGACATGGAGAAGCACTCCCTGGGTCCCTGTGTCTTCATGGATCAGAAAGGAAACCTGCACACATCCCTTTGGCCCAAGATGCCACAACACTGCAGCTGAGGTTATAAAAGTACGGCACTTTTGCCCTGTGTTGGGGGGCCTTCCTTCCCCTCCTTCACCCCTCTCTCCTGCCCCAGAACATGACCTGCATGGGCCACGGCAGACTCCAGGCTCTAGTGGGTGCAGCCCCCAGGGAGCCCTGGCAGGGGAAAGGAGAGGAATTCAAGGTACTTAGACCCCTGGCTTCCTCCCTACGAGCTTAGCCTCCACCCAGCGAAGGCCCCCTTAAGGTAATGGTGTGTGCCTGGTCTCGAAGCTGCTCCTCCCTGCAGGCAGAAGGGTGTGACCATCTGCCCAGCAGTCCTTGGTGATGCGTCAGCCCTAGGGTTTCCTGAAATGCTGACACCTTTGGATCCATCCTTTCACGAAACCCTCTTGTGTTATCTGGGATGTGGTGTGTCCTCTCCTCCTAGCTGGGACCACAGTGACGCGTGCTCCTTCTGATGGCCCATTCCACTCTTAGAAGATGATCCATTGTCCTCTAACCCAGTTACAGCAGCATGAACAGGTCCTGAAACCCTGTACCCTGAGATTGCTATGTTCTGGGCGACTCATGGCTCAGAAGTGATTTTTCCAGCTCTTTGCTCCCTATCACATCTCACTGTTTTAGACTTTTGAATTAAACTTCCACTCCAATTCTATTATTTGGTAAAAGAATCACATTGATGTGAAGGTGCAAAACACATTTTATGTCATTTGTGGAATGTCCTTGTTTGTACATTCTCTGTCAATTAGCCAAATAATGAGGAGCATGGAACTGAGCGTTATATATGCCTGGCATTTCTCCAAGGACTTTATATCCATTCTCTCTTCTAGACCTCACGAGAGCTCCCTGGAGTGAGTTCCACAAGTACCGCATCAGCATCTTATATGGGGGAAAACTGAGGCTGGAGGAGGTGTATAATCACACAAAGACATAGCTGGTTAATGGTGTATTTGGGGTTACCAACACCAAAAGCTGGCTGTTTGGCAGCCTTGCTAATCCTTGGTGGTTTATGTATTGAATATTTGAAGTGGTGTTTTGTACACTTAATGGGGCATGACAAACCACCCCAAAACTCAGTGATTGAAAGCAACCATTTGTTGTCTTCTTCCACTTGAGGACTTGGCCACTGCAGGTGAACCTTAGACATCATCTCCGAGTCTATCCCACTTGAGGACTTAGCTACCACAGGCCGAGTCCTCAAGTGGCCAAGACATCATCTCTGAGTCTGTTCTTCGGACAGAGTGGACACCAATGCAAGTACAGGACACAGCAAGCTTTCCCCTCCAGAAAATTAACCTGGTAAGTTGCTAATTCAACTTGCCTCTGATTTATTAAAGCCAAAGAATTATCATTTAATGTGAAAAAAAGTTGAGATATTTCATGTTTAAAAGCTACCTGAGGTCCAGGTCAACCACAGCTTCTCTGATGGGAAGTCTCAGGGGACAAAGACAATCACAAAACTGAAGGAGGTGGGTGAGATTTTAGGTCAAATAATTATCAAAGAAATGACTACTAACAGTTTTGTTTTCCAAAATGAAAGCCAGATTAAATAAATGAAAATAAATCTTTAAAGAAATCAAAGCAAGATATATATCTTCTTTACCTAAAATATTGGCCCAGATGTTTATTTTCATTTTAAAGAAGACTGGCTTCCATACAGTGTGTGTACTTTTCAAAGTAGGTCTTCCCTCATAGCTCAGTTGGTAAAGAATCTGCCTGCAATGCAGGAGACCCCAGTTCGATTCCTGGGTTGGAAAGATCCGCTGGAAAAGGGATAGTCTATCTACTCCAGTATTCTTGGGGTTCCCTTGTGGCTCAGCTGATAAAGAATCTGCCTTCAAAACAGGAGACCTAGGTTGGAAAGATCCCCTGTAGAAGGGAAAGGTTACCCACTTCAGTATTCTAACCTGGATAATTCCATAGGGTCACAAAGAGTCAGACACAACCGAGCGACTTTCACTTTCATGCTTATCAATCATTTTAAAAAATATTTTTATTTCAGCAGCTGCTGTGGTCCTCAGGTTCTGGTAAGAATAGTTCCATTTTGGAAGAATCGAATGAAATCTTGGATGATGATTTACTCTCCAGAAGAGTAGGTGAATTTAATTGTACAGAAATGGAAAAGTAACAGTTAATGCTAACTTATCCACTGGGCTTCCCTGGTGACTCAGATGGTAAACAATCTGCCTGCAATGCAGGAAAATGGGTTCTATCCCTGGATTGGGAAGATCCCCTGGAGAAGAAAATGGCAACCCACTCCACTATTCTTGCCTTGAGAATTCCATGGACAGAGGAGCCTGGCAAGCTGCCATCCACGAGGGTGCAAAGAGTCAGACATGACTGAGCGACTAACACACACACAATCTATCCACTGCAGTCAGCAACAGAGGACAGCTAGCTAAGACCTCAGAGTGGGAGCCCAGTATCTTAAACAATAATCTCAACCTTCTCAGTAAATAAATGTCTCATTGCAAATGGCCCAGTGGCCTTCCTCTCTCATGTTATTGAAGGACTGTCGCATGGATTAGGAATATGCTTTTCAGGAGATGAACATTTATAAATACACCCTGAGGGTCAAGTTCTGTTGAGTGTCTGAGGTACAGGACTTGGTCCGTCATCCAGGAAGCCTGGACTTTCAGGAGACAGACAGCACTGCTAGCTGTAATTGCGGGTTTCTGCCTCTCAAGAGATATGATCGTCTCCCCCTCTGGCCAATTGTAGGGCTTGTGGAAGTCCAGAACATGCCCAAGGGTTGCCTCCACCTCTCTCCTCACTCCCTGGGCTCCTCTTTCTCCAACTGAGGCTTCTGTGCGCTCCCAGGGACTCTAATGTGGGAAGTCAGCATCTCCCCAGGTTCCACATTTAAAATGTTTTCCTTCATGAGCTTGATCATCTTCATAGAAGCTATTGTGAAACAGATGTGAGATCACCAGAACACCACAGTATATGTGAGCTAAGAGAGCAGATAACCGGGGATGAAATGACATCATGGAACTTCCCCAGATGTGCCTGTTCCTGGGCCCTCCCCATCCTGCTCTGGCCTCTCTGCACCCCTGCTCAGCCTCCCCTTCTCGCTTGGGTACTGACTTGTTTTCCTCCAATAGTCAGGACCACATTCTCGTCCTCTGAAGTTTTGGCACCATCTCTTTTAAAATTGAAGCATAGTTAATTTACAACTATGTGTTGTGTTCGCTTCAGATGTACAGCAAAGTGATTCATTATATGTATACATACATCCATTCTTTTTCAGATTCTTTCCCATTATAGATTATTACAAGATATTGAATATAATTCCCCATGCTAGATTGTAAATCCTCACTGTTCATCTACTTTATACATGGTAATTTGCATCTGTTAATCCCAAGTTCCCAATTTATCCCTCCCCCTGCTTTTCCCCTTTGGTAGCATGATTTTGTTTCCTATGTCTATGAGTTTATTTCTGTTTTGTAAATAAGTTCATTTGTATCTTTTTCTAGATTCCATGTATAAGTATTATCATATGGTATTTGTCTTTTTCTATCTGACTTCATTCAATCTGATCACCTCTAGTTCCATGCATGTTGCTGCAAATGGCATTATTTCATTCTTTTTCATGGTTGAGTAATATTCCATCATGTACATACCATATCTTCTTTATCCATTCATCTGCCCATGAAAACTTAGGTTGCTTCCAGGTCTTACCTGTTGTAAACTATGAACATTTGACTGCATACATCACTTTGAATCAGAGTTTTGGTCTTTACTGGATATCTGACATCTAGGTATTTCCAACTGAGAATTCTCTCCATGGGAGAAATTCTTGTATAAGCTATATATATATATATATATATATATATATATATATATATATATATATTTATTTATATTTAAATAGAAAATATATTTCTATATATATTATTATATAATAATTATTATATATAATATTTGTATTTAAATATTCTCTCTAGTATCCATACTAATTCAAGGCATGAGCAATAAAAAATGAGATGTTTTATTATTAGTGATTCCTTACAGCAAGGAAATTTATTGATTTTATATATACAAGTATGTATACATATATATGAATGTATATAATTAGGGGACTGTGTGATGACTTTTCTTTTTCTACTATCTGTTAATATATTTGGTAACATGACTGTTTTAGAATAACAAGTAACATTGCTTAAAAAATACTAGATATAATTTTTAAATTGATGGTGATGAATCTAAAATTGATAGTTAGGCCCAGGGCCTTGTGATTACTTTGTTTGAACAAGTTACTAGACTAAATGTTGCCTCCAGGTCTCTGGTGGCTTCCCAAGTGGCACAGAGGTAAAAAACCCATCTGCCAATGCAGGAGACATAAGAGATTAGAGTTCGATCCCTGGGTTGGAAAGACTCCCTGGAGGAGGGCACGACAACCCACTCCAGTATTCTTGCCTAGAGAATCCCATGGACAGAATCCCTGTAGCCATGTTACCCCTGGCTACAGTCTTGGACATGACTGAGCATGCATGCATACCAGGTCTCTGGAGAGAACGTCGGGTGTGGATGTCATGCCCCCTCGAGCAGAGTGATGACACGGTGCCGCATGCTGACATGGAGCACCGGTGCAGAGTCATGAGGGTGTGACTCTCGGTAGTACATCCCCTACCTTCCGACCACCAGTGGCCTAAGAGCCTCCCCATATGAAGGCTAGACATGAACCAAAAGAACAGGCCACACTTTCGGAAAACTCACCAAACAATGAAGAACGCTGCTGGAAAGTCCTTCCTCAACTTAGTGCTGACACAACACTGTCTGCATAGACATGTTGCAGGCCATCCGGTCAACAGTGACAGCTGCACTCCTGAGGGTATGTCCACCAGGAAAGCACTCCATCCCTGGGGGAACTCCTTCCTGCCTTGATGTGTTGAGGGTGAGGTAGGGTGTCTTCAGTGGGAACCTCCCCTCCCTAGCGCTGCTCTTACTGCAGAGAGCCCACAGGAAATAAGGTCTTGTCTGCTACAGGGTAACACAGTGCATTACTCATACCAGCCATCCTGGGTCTTGACTCACTGTATGATCTAACACCATGAGAATCGCCATGTATCACAAGAAACCAAGTGGCATGAACAAACAGGACTGATCCCAAGAAGCAGCCGAAGTAGCTTAAGGAGAATTTTAAGATTTTTTTGTACTCCTAGTTACCAATAAGGAGACAGATCGTTAGTAAAATAAAAATGCATCCTTTAGGGGAAAAAAGAATAGGACATAGTGACATTTGAAATAGAATTATGAAAATAAACATTTCAGTGGGTAGTCCAAATAATCAAAGACTAATTATCTCACATGAAAGGAAAAATAATGAAGGTTTTGAGAATGTAGATCACACACAAAAAAAAGAGATGATAAATACAGACAAAAGGATATTAACTCCAGGGAGAGTCATGGGGCCACAGTCCATCCAGCTGGGAAAGGAGAAAACAGAGAAGATGTGGGGAAGGAAAACACTAAGAGAAATAATAGAAGAAAATTAGTCTTTGCTGAAGAAATGCAGGCGTCTCCAGACGCCTGGGGCAGAATAAATCTTACAAGACTTACAGAGCTCTAAAGGAAATCTCAAGATGAAAAGAAAATTCTAAAGGCTTCTAAAGAATCAAAACCAGTTACCCAAAGGAAGACTCAGGCTAACACCCAACCTTTCAACAGAAGCACTGAGACCTGAGGGCAACCATGTTTCTGTCCACGTGTCTTAGAGCGAAGTCTGGAAGAATATCCATCAGACCTGCCGGAGCTCAGGCAGTAAAGAGGAAACTCGCTTTTTCCGTTCTATCCTGCTATTGTTTTAATTTTTACAATAATCTTTTATTACCTTTTAATTCAATTATTTTAAAAGAAAACATTAACCCTGGCAGCAGTGAATAGAATTAATTGCTGGGGAGAGACTTGAAGCTGTTAAATCAATTAGAAGGTCATTATGAAAGTTGCCAGAAAGAAACGAAGGGAGAAAAAATCTAGAGCAATAGAAAGGAGAGGCCATCAAAGAACATTTCACAAATACGTTTGATGATTTGGTGAGTCACTGAAACTAAGAATAAGGTCTCTCGAAAAGGCCGTCAGATGTTTACCTTGACTTTGAGCTCCAGGGAAAGCATTCTCCTGAAAGGTCTGGCCTGGTCCGACATGGAGGTGGAGCTGGGAAGGGTGTCCGGTGGCTGACAGCTGGGCCCTGGGCGGGGAGCAGGCCAACAGAGTGTGGTGCCTGAGTCCCAGGGGAAGCCCCCTGCTCAGGGACCAGGAGCCAGTGCCGGGAGGTCAGAGGGGGACGAGTCTGGGGAGCTTGATGTCACAGCTAAAGACAGGCGTTTTCAACAGTGGGGAAGGCTTTGCCACATCAGAAGTGAAGTGAAGTCGCTCAGTCATGTCCGACTCTTTATGACCTCATGGACTGTAGCCCACCAGGCTCCTCAGTCCATGGAATTTTCCAGGCAAGAGTACTGGAGTAGGTTGCCATTTCCTTCTCCAGGGGATCGTCCCAACCCAGGGATTGAACCCGGGTCTCCCACATTGCAGGCAGACGCTTTACCATCTGAGCCACCAGGGAAGCTCACATCAGAAAGAAGAGTATAAATGCAATTTTTGGCCCCAATGAGAAATTTCAGATGAATAAATATGTGAATGATCAAATAGTCTTTGACTCAACTAAACACAGAGTTTCAGAGAATAACAAGGAGAGACAAGAAGGCCGTCTTCAATGAACAGTGCAAAGAAATGGAGGAAAACACAGAAGGAAAAAACTAGAGATCTCTTCAGGAAAGTTGAAAATATCGAAGGAACATTTCACCCAAAGAAGGGCACAATAAAGGACAGAAACAGCAGAGACCTAGTAGAAGCATAAGAGATCAAGAAGAGATGGGAAGAATACATGGAATAACTGTACAAAAAAGATCTTAATGACCCAGATAAACACGACAGTGTAGTCACTCACCCAGAGCCAGACATTCTGGAGTGTGAAATCAAGTGGGCCTAAGGAAGCTCTGCTGTCAATAAAGCTAGTGGATGCAATGGAATTCCAGTAGAGCTATTTAAAACCCTAAAAAATGATGCTATTGAAGTGCTGCTCTCAATATGTCAGCAAATCTGGAAGACCCATCAGTGGCCACAGGACTGGAAAAGGTCAATCCTTATCCCAATTCCCAAGAAGGGTAGTACCAAAGAATGTGCTAACCATCAGACTTTCGCACTCATCTCCCATTCTAGTAAGGTCATGCTTAAAATCTTGCCTGCTAGGCTTCAGCATTATGCAAACCAAGAACTTCCAGATGTCCAGTCTGGGTTTAGAAAAGGCAGAGGAACCAGAGATTAAATATCCAACATTCGCTGGATCATAGAGAAAGCAAGGGAATTTCAGAAAAACATCTACCTCTGTTTCATAGACTATGCTAAACCTTTGACTGTATGAATCACAACAAACTGTGGAAAATTCTTAAAGAGATGGGAATACCAGACCGTCTTACCTGTCTTCTGAGAAACCTGTATTCAAGTCAAGAAGCAACAGTTAGAACTCTGCATGGAACAACTGACTGGTTCAGGATTGAGAAAGGAGTTTGACAAGGCTGTTTGCTATCATCCTGTTTATTTAACTTATACACTGAGCACATCATGAGAAATGCTGGGCTGGATGAGTTACAAGCTGGAATCAAGACTGCCGGGAGAAACATCAACAACCTCAGATATGTGGATGATACCACTCTAATGGGAAAGCAAAGAGCCTCTTGATGGGGGTGAAGGAGGAGAGTCAAAAGGCTGGCTTAAAATTAAATATTAAAAAAACTAAGATCATGGCATCAGGCCCCATCACTTCATGGCAAGTAGAAGGGGGAAATGTGGAAGCAGTGACAGATTTCCTCTTCTGGGGCTCTAAAATCACTGTGGATGTTGATTGTAGCCATGAAATCAGAAGATGATTCTTGGCAGGAAGGCTATGACAAACCTAGACAGTGTGTTGAAAGGTAAGGACATCACTTTCCTGACAAAGGTCCATATACTCAAGGCTATGGTCCTTCCAGTGGTCATGTACGGTTATGAGAGCTGGGTCGTAAAGAAGGCAGAATGCCAAAGAATTGATACCTTTGAACTGTGGTGTTGGAGAAGACTCTTGAGAGTCCCTTGGACAGCAAGGAGACCCAACCAGTCAATCTTACAGGAAATCAACTCTGAATACTCATTGGAAGGACTGATGCTGAAACTGAAGCTCCAATATTTTGGTCACCTGATTTGAACAGCCAACTCATTGGAAAAGACCCTGATGCTGGGAAAGATTGAGGGCAGAAGGAGAAGAGGGTATAAGAGGATGAGATGGCTGGATGGCATCACCAGTGCAATGGACATGAACTTGGGCAAACCCCAGGAGATGGTGAGGGACAGGGAGGCCTGGCGTGCTGCAGTCCATGGGATCACAAAGAGTTGGACACAACTGGGTGACTGAACAACAACAAATAGTCTTATGTAATATATTGCATGGTTCATCAGGCTGTCTGAATGTGGGCATCTCTTCAGGACTGAGGGTCTATGACCATCTTAAGACAGACAAGGGTAGAAACTTTTTTCTGGCTGACACACTCACCAGACTTTCAGTCAGAGGCAAACCCTGAGGGGTGGGTCTCCAGAGCTCCTGGCTGAGGTCAGACCACATCCCAGGGTGCCCAGCCCCCTAGTGCAGAACCCAGGGACCAAAGCCAGCAGGAGAGGACTAGAACCAGAGAGGGGCAGCAGGGGTCAGAGGACATTGGAACTGCAGCCCTGGGGTCCTCTCGGCCCTCCTCGGTCCTATTGTAAGTGGTCACCCGCTTAATGTTTCCCATAAAGGGCAGTGTTAATCACTTATGTTCCCAAGATCTACAATCTGTAAAAAATTCACATGGATGGATTCCTCTTATTTCTTTTTCTGCTCTGATTGCTGTGGCCAAAACTTCCAAAACTATGTTGAATAGTAGTGGTGAAAGTGGGCACCCTTGTCTTGTTCCTGACTTTAGGGGAAATACTTTCATTTTTCACCATTGAGGATAATGTTTGCTGTGGGTTTGTCATATATAGCTTTTATTATGTTGAGGTATGTTCCTTCTATTCCTGCTTTCTGGAGAGTTTTTATCATAAATGGTGTTGAATTTTGTCAAAGGTTTTCTCTGCATCTATTGAGATAATCCTATGGTTTTTATTTTTCAATTTGTTAATGTGGTGTATTACATTGATTGACTTGTGGATATTGAAGAATCCTTGCATCCCTGGGATAAAGCCCACATGGAAGCAACCCAGATGTCCATCAGCAGATGAGTGGATAAGAAAGCTGTGGTACATATACACAATGGAGTATTACTCTGCCATTAAAAAGAATACATTTGAATCAGTGCTAATGAGGTGGATGAAACTGGAGCCTATTATACAGAGCAAAGTAAGCCAGAAAGAAAAACACCAATACAGTATACTAACGCATATATATGGAATTTAGAAAGATGGTAACGATAACCCTGTATGCGAGACAGCAAAAGAGACACAGATGTATAGAAGAGTCTTTTGGACTCTGGGAGAGGGAGAGGGTGGGATGATTTGGGAGAATGGCATTGAAACATGTATAATATCATATGTGGAATGAATCACCAGTCCAGGTTTGATGCAGGATACAGGGTGCTCAGGGCTGGTGCACTGGGATGACCCAGTGGGATGGTATGGGGAGGGACATGGGAGGGGGGTTCAGGATGGGGAACATGTGTACACCCATGGTGGATTCATGTTGATGTATGGCAAAACCAATACAATATTGTAAAGTAAAAAAATAAATAAATAAAAACACTATGAAGATATTCCAAAATACAGTATCTATGCTTAAAAAAAAAAATTCACATGGAGAAGACCAACACTGTTCTATCTGTAGTATGATGAAAGACAACTGTGTCTCTCAAACAACGTAACAGGAGAGGTGGTTCCTTCATAGTTTTTAGGTTTTCTCATTTTCATTGAACATGTTTTCTCTTCTAAATGTCTCTAGTATGTGTTGCTAACATCACATGCCTGGTTCTAATCATTTACTATCCCTGTGTTGTCATTTTTAGATCTTACACATTTATTCTTCCCTCTAGAGTATATACCATCCCTGGTGGCTCACATGGTAAAGAATCTGCCTGCAATGCAGGAGAGCTGGGTTTGATCCTTGGGTTGGGAAGAGCCCCTGGAGAAGGGAATGGCTACCTACTCCAGCATTCTTGCCTGGGATATCCCATGGACAGAGGAGCCTTGTAGGCTACATTCCATGGAGTCACAAAGAGTTAGACAAGACTAAGTGACTAACACTGGAGTATATGATCCATGCTTTATGCTCCTTTTAACCCTCTAGAGCCCCTAGAACAGTGTCCAAAACATAATAGGTTTTTTCCTGCTAATTGTCATCTATTTCATTACCTTAAGATAAAGACTGCTGAGAAATATTCATAATACTATTTCCCTATTTATATTTTATAAAAAAAATATAAATATTTTAATGTATTTTAATGTACATAAGAGCTCTTGATTTTTCATAAGGATTTCTTAACTAGAAAGTTTATTACCATTTAACAGATGGATAAACTAAGGTTCAAAGAATTCAATGACTTTTTCCAAAAAATTCAGTATTAACACTTCAGTCTAGATTTCTTGAGTCTTCACTGGGTTCTCCTCCTACTATCTGAGCTGCTATTTACTTTCTGGAATAATTGAGATTCAGGAAACTAAACTTCATGTCATAGGCCAAGGGTTCTCAGGAGGTGGGGGTGGGGGTAGGGTGGGGGGGATGTTGGAGTGTGTGCATATATCACGCTGCAGTGTGTCATCACAACAGAGAGAAGATGTTTGTGGCACATAGTGTAAACATCCCAACACTGGAGGCAGGAAAGTGAGGGACAACCAGGTGGGACATCCAAGTGCTGCTCATCCCCACTGGAGAAACTCAGCAAGGTTAGGCAAACAAAGGGATCATAGTCACCCTGCAACTACCTGACAAATAATCTTCCCTATGATCTGTATCAAAATCTGCAAACTAGTCATTGAATACTTTTAGCCATTATCCTTTTTTTAACTGAAATATAGTTGATTTACAATGTTGGTTAATTTCTGCTAAACAGCAAAGTGATTTGGCTATACACATATACATTCTTTTTTATATTCCTTTCCACTGTGGTTTATTCCAGGATATTTAATATAGTTCCCTGTGCTCTACAATAGGACCTTGTTGTTTTAGCCACTATTCTTAAAAATATGGTAAGCACATGAGGGCTTCCCTGTTGGCTCAGACAATAAAGAATCTGCCTGCAAAGTGGGAGACTACATATGAAAGACAAATGTCCAAAAACTGGTCTCAGAGAATGTGTGTTACAGGAGGTGACAGAGCAAAGGCAGTGGACTCAGCCCACAGTCCAGGCTCATGTTCTTTCTATAGAAAAACACAACCAGTGCATCACCCCATAAATAATCCCATGAGCCGCATGTGTATAATTTACAAGACTTGAAAGACTTGCTCCTTGGAAGAAAAGCTTTGACCAACCTAGACAGGGTATTAAAAAGCAGAGACATCACTTTACTGACAAAGGTCCGTATAGTCAAAGCTATGGTTTTTCCAGTAGCCATGCACAGATGTGAGAGTTGGACCATAAAGAAGGCTGAACGCCAAAGAATTGATGCTTTTGAACTGTGGTGCTTGAAAAGGCTCTTGAGAGTCCCTTGGACAGCAAGGAGATCAAACCAGTCAATCCTAAAGGAAATCAACCCTGAATATTCACTAGAAGGACTGATGCTGAAGCTGAAGCTCCAATACTTAAGCCACCTGATGCAAAAGAGCTGACTCATTAGAAAACAGCCTGATGAAAGCAGGAGGAGAAGGGGACTACAGAGGATGAGACGGTTGGATGGCATCACTGACTCAATGGACATGAGTTTGAGCAAACTGCAGGAGACAGAGAAGGACAGGGAAGTCTGGCGTGCTGCAGTCCATGGGATAACAGAGTCAGACATGTCTGAGTGACTCAGTTCAGTCACTCAGTCATGTCCAATTCTTTGCAACCCCATAAATTGCAACATGCCAGGCCTCCCTGTCCATCACCAACTTCCAGAGTTCACTCAAACTCACGTCCATGGAGTCGGTCGGTGATGCCATCCAGCCATCTCATCCTCTGTCGTGCCCTTCTCCTCCTGCCCTCAATCCCTCCCAGCATCAGAGTCTTTTCCAATGTGTCAACACTTCACATGAGCTGGCCAAAGCACTGGAGTTTCAGATTTAGCATCATTCCTTCCAAAGAACACCCAGGACTGATCTCCTCTAGAATGGACTGGTTGGATCTCCTTGCTGTCCAAGGGAGAGTCTTCTCCAACACCACAGTTCAAAAACATCAATTCTTCGGCACTCAGCTTTCTTCACAGTCCAACTCTCACATCCATACATGACCACTGGAAAAACCATAGCCTTGACTAGACAGACCTTTGTTGGCAAAGTAATGTCTCTGCTTTTGAATATGTTATCTAGGTTGGTCATAACTTTCCTTCCAAAGAGTAAACATCTTTTAATTTCATGGCTGCAATCACCATCTGCAGTGATTTTGGAGCCCCAAAAATAAAGTCTGACACTGTTTCCCCATCTATTTCCCATGAAGTGATGGGACCAGATGCCATGATCTTCATTTTCTGAATGTTGAGCTTTAAGCCAACTTTTTCACTCTCCTCTTTCACTTTCATCAAGATACTTTTTAGTTCCTCTTCACTTTCTGCCATTTCTCCCGGCAATCTTGACTCCAGCTTGTGCTTTTTCCAGCCCAGCATTTCTCACGATGTACTCTGCATATACGTTAAATAAGCAGGGTGACAATAAAGCAGCCTTTACGTACTCCTTTTCCTATTTGGAACCAGTCTGTTGTTCCATGTCCAGTTCTAACTGTTGCTTCCTGACCTGCATACAGATTTCTCAAGAGGCAGGTCAGGTGGTCTGGTATTCCCATCTCTTTCAGAATTTTCCACAGTTTATTGTGATCCACACAGTCAAAGGCTTTGGCATAGTTAATAAAGCAGAAATAGATGTTTTTCTGGAACTCTCTTGCTTTTTCCATGATCCAGCAGATGTTGGCAATTTGATCTCTGGTTCCTCTGCCTTTCCTAAAACCAGCTTGAACATCTGGAAGTTCACAATTCATGTATCGCTGAAGCCTGGCTTGGAGAATTTTGAGCATTACTTTACTAGCGTGTAAGATGAGTGCAATTGTGCGGTAGTTTGAGCATTCTTTGGCATTGCCTTTCTTTGGGATTGGAATGAAAACTGATCTTTTCCACTGCTGTGGCCACTGCTGAGTTTTCCAAATTTGCTGGCATATTGAATGCAGCACTTTCACAGCATCATCTTTTAGGATTTGAAATAGCTCCACTGGAATTCCATCACCTCCACTAGCTTTGTTCGTAGTGATGCTTTCTAAGGCCCACTTGACTTCACATTCCAGGATGTCTGGCTCTAGGTGAGTGACCACACCATCGTGATTATCTTGGTCGTGAAGATCTTTTTTGTACAGTTCCTCTGTGTATTCTTGCCACCTCTTCTTAATATCTTCTGCTTATGTTAGGTCCATACCATTTCTATCCTTTATCGAGCCCATCTTTGCATGAAATGTTCCCTTGGTATCTCTAATTTTCTTGAAGAGATCTCTAGTCTTTCCCATTCTGTTGTTTTCTTCTACTTCTTTGCATTGATCGCTGAGGAAGGCTTTCTTATCTCTGCTTGCTATTTTTTGGAACTCTGCATTCAAATGCTTATATCCTTCCTTTTCTCCTTTGCTTTTCACTTCTCTTCTTTTCACAGCTATTTGTAAGGCCTCCCCAGACAGCCATTTTGCTTTTTTGCATTTCTTTTCCATGGGGATGGTCTTGATCCCTATCTCCTGTACAATGTCAGGAACCTCAGTCCATAGTTCATCAGGCACTCTATCTATCAGATCTATTCCCTTAAATCTAATTCTCACTTCCACTGTATAATCATAAGGGATTTGATTTAGGTCATACCTGAATGGTCTAGTGGTTTTCCCTACTTTCAATTTAAGTCTGAATTTGGCAATAAGGAGTTCATGATCTGAGCCACAGTCAGCTCCTGTTCTTGTTTTTGTTGACTGTATAGAGCTTCTCCATCTTTGGCCGCAAAAAATATAATCAATCTGATTTCGGTGTTGACCATCTGGTGATATCCATGTGTAGAGTCTTCTCTTGTGTTGTTGGAAGAGGGTGTTTGCTATAAACAGTGCATTCTCTTGGCAAAACTCTATTAGCCTTTGTCTTACTTCATTCTGTATTTCAAGGCCAAATTTGCCTGTTACTCCAGGTGTTTCTTGACTTTGTACTTTTGCATTCCAGTCCCCTATAATGAAAAGGACATATTTTTTGCGTGTTAGTTCTAAAAGGTATTGTAGGTCTTCACAGAATCGTTCACCTTCAGCTTCTTCAGCATTACTGGTTGGGGCATAGACTTGGATTACTGTGATAGTGAATGGTTTGCCTTGGAAACGAACAGAGATCATTCTGTTGTTTTTGAGACTGCATCCAAGTACTGCATTTCGGACTCTTTTGTTGACCATGATGGCTACTCCATTTCTTCTGAGGGATTCCTGCCTGCAGTAGTAGATATAATGGTCATCTGAGTTAAATTCACCCATTCCAGTCCATTTTAGTTCGCTGATTCCTAGAATGTCAACGTTCACTCTTGCCATCTCCTGTTTAACCACTTCCAATTTGCCTTGATTCATGTACCTAACATTCCAGGTTCCTTTCTGAGTGACTAGATGACAACAAAAAGGACTCCAAGCACCTCAGAGTCAGTTAAAGACTTCACTTCATCCAGGTTGTTTGTGAGTCCCTCTTGATGTGCCTTCATAAAAGGAGAGTCAGGTAGAACTGCCCTGAGTCTTAAGGGGAGAAGCTTTCTGCTCCTCTTTATTGGAGCAGTACATTCAATCATTGAATTTCCCCAATATGCTTACTCTGCTGCTTCTCTCACAAAACACCCCTGACTTCAGTTTATCCTTTAACTCAAATGAATGCCCTTTGCCCTTTCAGCAAAACAAAAGGAAACCACTGGCTCTAGAGGCTTTTCTTCCCACCCCCTCACCCCACCCCCACCCCCAGCCAGGTTGCAAGAAACCTTGCAGCAAGCACTCTTGGCATTTAAGGTGTGAAACTTCCCATCTGACTGCCTCTCCCATTATCACCTCCCTGTATTAGCTTCTAAAATGCTTAGTGTTGACAAACACTTCCTAGAGGCTAGCATCTACAAACTGTCCTTACTGCAGACATTTCTTAAAATGAGATGCCTCTGGGGATTTTTTGTGCTGTTTAGGTAAGAATGCAAAAAGAAGGAGCGTTTGAGGCAGGAGAAAGCAGCCCTCACCTACAGCCCTTAACATGTTTGCCGTGACAAATCTTTGACTCCATCAATTGATAAAATGTTTTCAAACATTGAAACAATTCTTCTACATTTAATTTTCACTTAGCAGTTCTGGGAATGTGTTAATTTGCTTTCTGCTCATCTGGATATGGAGCAAATTGTTTTTCTGGAATGCTCTATAAACCAACATGTATTGCTTTATATTTCCAATTAAGAAACCTTATAATTATCTTCTGTCAACCAGCCAAGAACAGAAATACCTCCAACTGAATCATACTGACACAAATACTGAGACCCTCAAGGTTTGGCATTTCTACTCACCTCAGATAGGACTCCAAAAATTGTGATGATTACCCAAACTCTTGAAACATCTTGAGTCTGCAGAATTTGGCTAGCAATCTTGTGGGAACAAGCTTTTTCGCAAGAGCCCAGTACATCTGCTTCAATTCCTGGCTCAGAGTCAAACTACAAAGGCAGATGAAAATGAGAGAGAAAATGTTATCTACTTATTTCAAAGCTTCAAAAATGGGTGACGGTTCACACAGAGAACTTTGTTTTCTTTAGAAACCAGTTCAGCATAATTTATGCTTATTGCCACATTCGTGAATAACCTGTTTCTATTGTCAGAAATCCCCTTAAAGTGAGATTAACTGTTCAGGATACTTTCTGCGAGATATTTTATATTCTTGGATCCCTTCCATGTTTTAACACAGGAGAGTGGCAATATCAAAGCTAGCTGCATTTTTTGTTTGAATTGCTCTAATATATAGACTTTATAAGTAAATACTTAGTGAAATATTTACTTAAGTACAGTATTAAGATAAAGAAATAAGTAAGTTGAAGCAAAATGAGAATGATTGTGGATAATATACACAATTGTGAAATGTGCCTCCTGATTGGAAGTACAGAACCAATTTTTCTGAGTCAGTTGACAATCCACTCCCTCTTTCCTACCTCAAATACAGTCAAATGTTTTAAAACCCTTGCCTTGAAAATGAAAAAGTGAGTCTACAGAGAACCTGAAGATTTCACAAAAAAAGTCATGACATTCATAGTTCAGGTCAAATACATTTTAAAATTATGAAATTAATTTTAGCTCTAGACAGTCTTTGAAATGGCCCGTGTGTCAGTCCTACCTGCACTGTCCTGTCACAGCTTGTTCTCGATCTGCAGAACAGAAGCTGTCACACGAAGGTGAACATAAAACAAATCTTAGTTTCCTATTGAATTTCAAATTACACCAGGGATATTTTTGGAATAATCCCAGTCCTTTAGGGAAAAATCTTCCTAATGTAAGCCACCCCCACTCTCACCAAAAAATTCTCATCTTAGGGCTATAATAAACAGACCTTTCCCGAAGATCTAGATAAATGTATAATGTACGCCGAAGCTATTAAGAGTTTTCAGAATTGACATTTGGGGTTTAAGTCTTAAGCCTGCTAAGGCCCTACCGAAGGGGAGAAGAATTCTACTGACCTCATTTGTTTAACTTTCACAACGGCTGTGCTGTCCCACTTTACAAATGAGGAAAACCGAGGCTCAGAGAAGTAAGGAACTTGTCCCCACGTGTTAGCTAGGAAATGAGAGAGTCTAGGTTCCACTGTCGCAGTCTAAGGGGTCAGGGAAAATCTTCCACGGCCTCCATGGAGAACGAACTGACGGGACACGAGCCCTCAGGCTCAAAACCAACTTGGGCGTCCTTCCCGAGCTCCTGCCTATTTCCAACTAAACAGGCTGCATGTACTCGGGGTCACCATCCTCTGTGTGGAGGAAACCATGCTGCACCGCAGGGACCCTAACGCTGAAGAAGCGCACTTCTCTCGACCAACCGTTACAACCAAGCCCTTCCAGGGCGAGAACCGGCGGGGGATGAGTTCCTGGCTCGCAGACGCTCCGGCGGGCCCACAGGCCTCCCCACAGTCAGGGCCCCGAAGGGGCTGTCCAGGCCGGGACCTCAGCAGCCGTGCACGTGCCGGCGGGGCTGGGGATGAACGCGAGGCGCGCCTCAGAGTCCACAGAGTCTGCCGACTCTCAGCGCAGGGGTCAGCTCTCCCCACGCCCCGCCCCGCTTCCGGTCCTGAGCGGGGCCTGACGTCCGCCCTGTGACGCCCTGTGACGCCCGACGTCCGCCCTGTGACCGCCCTGTGACGGTCTGCCCTGAACGGGCTTCAGGAGGGAGCGACCCTGCCCAGGGGTGACCGTGATCTGACCTGGGGCTAAAGACACACGGACAACTTAGAACGCGTTCCGGGCCTCCCTGGGTTTGTGCATTTTCCAGCATTTTCCAGAGACGAGCAGGTTTGTTTGCGTTTTCTTCACATTCTCCCTTCTTTGCTTCCTCGTTTACCTTTTAATGACTCCTTAGTATTGAAGGGAAGGAAGTCCCTCCCTGGCTCAGCAGCACGCAAGCAAGCGCCTGTGTCCCCACTTCTCTGCGCTTCCATGGGAGGAGGGGCTTGTTGTGGTGGGAGGAGCTTCCTGCAGGTCTGGGCGTGAAGGCTGTTGTGGCTCAGTCGCTCAGTCGTGTCCAACTCTTTGCGACCCCAGGAAGAGCAAGCACGCCAGATTTCCCTGTCCCTCACCATTTCCCAGAGTTTGCTCCTGGCCATTGCATCAGTGAGGCCATCCAACCATCTTGTCCTCTGTTGCTCCCATCTCCTCCTCCTGCTGTGAATCTTTCCCAGCATCAGGGTCTTTTCTAATGAGTCAGCTCTTTGGATAAGGTGTCCAAAGTATTGGAGTTTAGTATCAGTCCCTCCAATGAATATTCAGGACTGCTTTCCTTTAGGATTGACTGGTTTGATCTCCTTGCAGTCGAAAGGACTCTCAAGAGTCTTCTCCAACACAATAACTCAAAGGCATCAATTCTTCACCACTCAGCCTTTTTTATTGTCCGACTCTCACATCCATACATGACTACTGGAAAAACCATAGCTTTAACTATATGGACCTTTTTTTGGCAAAGTAATGTCTCTGCTTTTTAATATGCTAAGGTTTGTCATAGCTTTTCTTCCATGGACCTAGTGTCTTCATTTTGTGGATGCAGCCACTGTCCACAGTGATTTTGGAGCACAAAGAAATAAAGTCTGTCACTGTTTCCATTGTTTTCCCATCTATTTGCCATGAAGTGATGGGACCAGATCTTCGTTTTTTTCATTGGCCTTCATTTTTGAAGGCCTTTGTCACCAGAATAATCTGGACTCCACAGCACGGAGCTGGAGTTTTTCTTTGGCCCTGCTCCTCTCCCCACCCAGCCCTCCTCCCCTGTTGCATTTTTGTGAAAGGACTATCCTTGTCGTGGAAACTGTTGACTCATGGTGTAGTCTGTAGTTGTCTCTGTGTCCCAACTCCCTGGGGGCAAAGCCCATGGCACAGTCTCCCCCTTAATGAGTGTGTTCATTTCAATGACATTTATACTGAAAACAATGGAAAATGCAGTACAAACGCACAGTAGCATTTATGCAGCTATGCAGACTCATTGTTACTTAGGGTGCAGTTCTTAATTCAGCAGGGATTTGTTGTTGTTCAGTTGCTAAGTTGTCTCCTACTCTTTGTGACCCCACGGACTGCAGCACACCAGACTTCCCTGTCCTTCGCTATCTCCTGGAGTTTGCTCAAACTCCTGTCTATCGAGTCGGTGATGCCATCCAACCATCTCATCTTCTGTCACCCCCTTCTCCTCCTAGCCTCAGTCTTTCCCAGCATCAGAGTTCTTTGCAATGAGTCTGTCTTTTCCAGTGAATCAGCAGGAATTAAGTTTCATCAATGTATCTGCCATTTTGACTTTTACTTTTTTCCTCTAGTTTTGCTTTTCTGCCATTGTTCAGATGAGCATTTCCAACAACAAAATCAGAGTCCTCTTCTAGAGCTAACGCGTGGCTTTCAGGAGTCCTTGTCCATGACAGCTACAACACCCATCCTTAGAGCATGAGCCCTGGTTTGAAGGGCGCCCTTCCACCCGGCCATACACACACCACACTAAGGCGCCCTCCAGCCTTTCCAGCCTTGGGGACAGACCCCAAGTCTGCACATGTGCATCACGGCTGACCCTGCAAGGGCTTGAGTTCTCAGCTGACACATCAGCGCTGCTCAGGCTTCCCCGTGCTGGGAGGCCAGGGTGACTTCACATCTCCGGGACTCTTTGGGCACAAACACGCCACAGGCGCCTCTGGACCACCACCATCCAGCCCAGCAGAGGCCAGTGTCATCAGGACAAACGCAAGTCTGCTCTCTCAGATGGGGCTGTCCAGGCCTTGGACAGTTAGGCTGTGAAAGGGAAGCAAGCGGTGGTTTCTAGAAACAACCCACAGCTCCAACTGTCTCCCCCAGGAGTTGTTTCTTTTCCTTTTCACCCTCTCTGGTTTCCAAAATTCAGAATCCTTCCCTAGAGTCTAAAGCCTGAGCACCTAGCCATAAATGACTATCTTCTTTACTTTCTTTTACTTGAGCTCAAGGTTGTCAAGTTTGTTTCTCTTCTGCTTCCTCCAGATCAGAGGAAGCAAACTGTATCAAGCTCATGGCCACCTTCCTCTCCAGTGCATCCAAAGCCCTTTGTGAATCCTGTTCTCTCAGCTGCCCCAGCTCCATCCCATGTGTACGCCATTGCACTGTTCTTTCCTGATCTCAAAGATTGCATTATGTTAACCCCCAGTATTCATTTGTAATGACAGAACAACCAAGTTTACTTAAGATGCATTTTCCATCTTCAAAATAAAGAACAGTTTCTATTCATACATGGTTACAATGGGGAAGGGGGAATGCTCCCACACACTGCAATTTGAAATGGGCTAATTGCTTGAAATAAGTTAAATGTATGAATTAGGAAGCAGCCATTTTCAAACCCTTTATTTTCCTGGTTTAGCAGAGGAATAAAGACACTTCAATGTCCAAGTCCATTCTGGAGAGAATGGCTCCTGCCTGGGAGAGTTGGAGTGGGGGGGGAAGGAGTCTTTAGTACTGCCAAGAGCGCATGGGAACAGCTTCGAACGTGCACAGGTTGGCAGGGCTGAGCTGGGGAGCCAGGCTGGAGGACAGTGGGCCGCCATGTGCCGTAATGGGAGAAACATGTGGAGTCCCTCAGGAGGGGAGGGGAAGTGCCGGGAGCCCAGAGCAGGGGGCCTGAGAGCACATCAGCAGACGGAGAAGTTCCCAGAGGCAGGCCGGCAAGTAAAGTGTCCTGAGAAGGGGATGTCTGGTTTTCAGTTTAAAATTCCTACTGCTCTTGCTCCATCAACCCTCCTTGTCTCCCCAAACTATCAGTAACATCTCTTAGCACCAAAGAGCCTTGTGCAAGTGGGACTCTGTGGAAATCAGAACCAGAAACCAAGTTCATGGGTTCTGCAGAAAGGAGACTAGGAATAGCCCAGTGGGACCTAGGATTCAACTCCAAAGAGGCAAGAGCTCAGAGCCAGAAGTGATGGGGAACATTCCACCCCTGTGAACTCACAGCTGTTCTTAAGGCCATTAAACTTTCCATAGGTGCTGGGGTAGGAGGGGTGCTCCAGGAGGACCTGGGATTTGAGGGTGCCCGGGGTGTGGGCTGACAGTACTCACCCTCCTCTGAACAAGCGCCAGTCTGGTCACTGTCCTCTCAAAAACGGTGGCTAAAGCAGAGTGTGACATTCTGATGGCTTCCCTCCAGCTCAGAGAAGAACATGGGACTTTTCTCAGCTCCTGGAAAGACCTCTCCTCCCATCAGTGCTAAGAAAGCCACCCGACTTTGCATTGTGTTTCCATCCATCTTGTGCTTATCTCATAGTCGTACATTTAGTTCACGTGAACAGGCTAGGGTCCCCCCGCCCCCGCCCCCCAGAGCTGCACTTTAATTTAAACTGAAGACCTCATCTTCTTCCCCATTAAATTCCACCTTTGGGGTTTTCTTGGCTGTCGTTCCAAGCTGCTGAGATATTTTAGAGTTCTGATTCTGCCACCCTTGGGTCAGCTGCAGATCTGACAACAGGCCTTCACCCTGCGGGGAGTCACCAGTGTGGTGGGGAGGGGAGGACGGATGCCCACCGCGTGCTGGGCACTCACTCAGCCTTTCTGCACCAGTTTCCCCACTCATGAAACTGAAAGGCTAACCTTACCTCTGGTAAATGTGCCTGGAATTATTGTGAAAACCAAGTGGGCTGTGTGTGTGCACATGCACACACACATGCAAAAGCTTGCAAAATCAGCTTTTTAAGCTAAAATAATTGTTATGTAAATGTATGTATTAATAGCAACCTTAGCAGCCCCTATTCTGGAAGAGCAAGAGACACTGGGGTGAGCACTTGGAGAGTGTGGGGCCTTCAGAGTACCCAGAAACTTCTTCCCTGAACCTACTAGACCAAGTACACCAGGGCTTGATGTACAAAAAAACTAAAGAGACACACGCATCTCCCCTGCAGCCATTGGTGAGGAATTCTGAAAGATGAAAGAGGAGGGGAGAGTTCAGTCCCTAAGTGCCAATACTTACTATTGTTGCTCAGATTCAAAGGGAAAGAGCTGTTTCTCCGCTCTTATCAGATGAAAAAAGGGGAAAGGAATCATTTCCCTCTGACGCAGGAGAGAAAAAAAGAAAAACAGGGAAAACTAATGCTCTCAGCAGATCTTGTTTTTTATACTTCTTCATTTTCTGGTGTATCCAGAGGAAAAAAGTGATTGTTTGAGATGATTTTTGAAGACGTAAGTTCTTCCTGGTGATTCATTTGCTCTAAAGAGAGACCCTGAGTGCGAGTCTCAGAAGACTCTCAGAAGAGGCTCAATCAGTCCCCCGCCCTAGAGGGTCTGATTGAAATGGCGTGGGTGTTATCCAGTGGGTGGGCCCAGTTGGGAGTCACTGTAGGAGAGAGAAAACTTCGAAAAAGTCTAAGGGGAGAGCTCTGAGGCAGAGAGTCCTGAGAAACAATACAGGAAAATAAAGATCTAGTGAAATCACTATAAAACACTTTCCTCCATGTTGGTTGTTTTAAAGATTCTTAAAAATTATCTTAAATATTTGTATTCTTATAGTTAACTATTTAAATACAATCTGGGGAAGCTGGTAAATAAAATGAAAGTTACCATTGAAGCTTGAGGAGAAAATAACTATCCCAGGAAAAAACACCCACCTGATGATTTAAACCACATGAATGCCACCTACTGTTTAATTAAACTGCCACATTCTATGCTTTTTGAGTGAATTTATTTTCTTTTGCAAAGATATTCCTGTAATACTTGTAAGTGATTGTAATATCACACCTCTTTTTAAAAAGTCAGTGTTACTGCATTCTAAGCCAAAGGCAGAAAGCAGTCAATGGAAAACAGATGTTCATCCTGGTGGGTGTGCAAACCATTTTTTAAAATCAGATGTTTCTGTGTAAGTGTTTGTACAGTCTCAAAACACAGATTCGAGCTAACGGTTTATATAGCTAAATGTGTGTTTGAGATGATAATGTCAATTAGATAAACACCATTTTTTAAAACAAACTACTTGACCAGTTGACCTTGTCTGTCCTTTATTCCCATGGATTTTTCAAATATCTAGTACTACAGTATCTTGACATTTTGAACCCAGTCCAATCTTTCCCTCTTATTAAGATTTCACCCAACAATTTTTTTAAAATGAGGTATCCTATTTCTAGGGAAAAATATATCCCACAATTTATTTAAATATTCTGGTGAGAGATGCAAAACCAAAGTTATGCATCAAATGGTTATTCAGTTTAAGAGAAGGTACCTATTAGACATTTGTGGCCATTTGTTCAAGGGAAAAAATGAGAGTTGGAACTTAAAAACCAACTCACTAACCCTCAGAAAACCAAGGAGTTTCTAAATATCTTATTTTGTAGTGGCATTTGGCAAAAGACATAGCAATTCTATCCCCCAAATGAAGAAGGTGATCACGATGCTGATAATAACCCATGTATTTAGAATTATACTATTTACAAAACTGTTTTATACATTTATTCCTCCCAATATTCTTGTGTAAGCACCTCATAAATAGAGAAAAATCAGAGTAATTATATAACTTAGCCAGAGCCAATGCAAAACATTGGGGATTAAAGTCCCCAATTTTTTCTCAAAGCATGGTACCTTTCCCTGGTCCAAAATATCCTGTTCAGTGCCCAGCATAAATGTGGAGCCGGGATTCATGAAGGCTTGGGAAAAGGGCAGTGATCATAAAAGAGAAAGGGAGGAAGGTCCCCAGGCACAATACTAACCCCAAAGGGATGTGTCAATACTAACCCAGTTTCCTAGGTCTGTTGTCATTGGTTTTTCATTCACTAAGTCGTGTCCGTCTATTTGCGACCCTGTAGATTGCAGCCTGCAAGCTTCCTCTGTCCTCCACTGTCTCCCAGAGTTTGCTGAAGTTCATGTCCATTGAGTCGGTGATGCCATCCAACCATCTCATCCTCTGTCAGCCCCTTTCGTCTCCTGCTCTCAATCTCCCCAGCATCAGGGTCTTTTCCAGTGAGACAGTTCTTCGCATCAGGTGACCAAAGTATTGGAGCTTCAACTTCAGCATCAGTCCTTCCAATGAATATTCAGGGCAGATTTCCTTTAGGATAGACTGGGTGGATCTCCTTGCAGTCCAAGGGACTCTTAAGAGGCTTCTCCAGAACCACAATTCAAAAGCATCAATCCTATGTCTGAGTCAATGTCAAACCACAAAATCTTCAACAAGGTAGAAAACAAAGAAAAGTGCTAAGTAGTCCAATCACACCACTCACCAGAGAGAACTCCCACACCCAGGTCACTTGAGCTTCCCCAGCCTCAAATATCTTAGTTACTCTAGCTTTATCATCTTGGACAAAACAGAATAAAGCCTTTCAGGACATGGGGAAAGCCAAATGTGGAATTGAAGCAAAACGGACTTTTCTGTCAAATTGCAGCCATGAAATTAAAAGATGCTTCTTGGAAGGAAAGTTATGACCAACCTAGAAAAAGCATATTAAAAAGCAGAGACATTACTTTGTCAACAAAGGTCAGTCTTGTCAAGGCCATGGTTTTTCCAGTAGTCATGTATGGATGTGAGAGTTGGACTCTAAAGAAAGCTGAGCGCAGAAGAATTGATGCTTTTGAACTGTGGTGTTGGAGAAGACTCTTGAGAGTCCCTTGGACTGCAAGGAGATCCAACAAGTCCATCCTAAAGGAAATCAGTCCTGAATCTTCACTGGAAGAACTGATGTTGAAGCTGAAACTCCAATACTTTGGTCACCTGATGCGAAGAGCTGACTCATTTGAAAAGACCCTGATGCTGGGAAAGATTGAGGGCAGGAGGAGAAGGGGACGACAGAGGATGAGATGGTTGGATGGCATCACCAACTCAGTGGACATGGGTTTGGGTAAACTCTGGGAGTTGGTGATGGACAGGGATGCCTGATGTGCTGTGGTTCATGGGGTCGCAAAGAGTCGGACACAACTGAGGGACTGAACTGAACTGATAAAACACAGTAGGTCCCTGGAACCAAAGTGAACTTCAAGGTGGAGATGTTTCTGAACATCCAATTGTCTCCATGCCAGACACTTGCCTGGACTTCTGAGACTGGACTCATCACCTGCCAAGTGGGTTCACTCGGCTATGGGTTTACTAATCGTGGGTTCTCAAAACCACATGTGTGTTCTGCAAATTTCTCTCTCTTGTAGGAGGAGGTCAGTATTTAGTTGTGTCTGCTAAGAGGCACATGTCATGAATTCTTCAATTAGTAATTTAGTCTTATTTTTCAGTTTGATGTTCTCCCCCAAATTCAGGTTCTTTCAATGAACTGGAATGTTTTACTTCTGTGCCACCATTACTTTGTGGAGGAAAAAATGGTTTATAACCAAGTATCTTGTTACTAGGGCGGAAGTGCATGTTTTGAGTTACAGGATAATTTGTCAACAGTGGTGTGTAGCCACTACAAAGTCCTCAGACACTTGAAGAAATTTTACATTTTCTAAATTCAGTGAAGGGAGTTTCACATTATCTCTGCACTATAATTTGATTTTGTTACATTGTTTGAATTATTGTACCTGTCATAAACTTATTGCTGTTTTGCAAAAGATTATTCCAGTGTATCTTCATACCAGCCAGTTCAAGAGACAGTTGAATCATTGTATTCTTGCCTGAATTGAACAATCTTTTTTTCAGTCTCTATTACATTACTTTGCCAACAAAGGTCCGTCTAGTCAAAGCTATGGTTTTTCCATTAGTCATGTATGGATGTGAGAGTTGGACAGTAAAGAAAGCTGAGTGCTGAAGAATTCATTCTCAAGAAGACTCTTGAGAGTCAATCCTAAAGGAAATTAACCCTGAATGTTCATTGGAAAGACTGATGCTGAAGCTGAATCTCCAATACTTTGACCACCTGATACGAAGAACTGAGTTATTGGAAAACACCCTGATGCTGGGAAAGATTAAAGGCAGTAGGAAGAGAGGCAGACAGAGGATGAGATGGTTGGATGTCATCACCAACCATGAGTTTAAGCAAATTCCTGGAGATGGTGAAGAATAGGGAAACCTGGCATGCTGCAGTCCATGGGGTCGCAAAGAGGCAGACACGACTGAGCGACTGAACTGAACTGATTAATTTGATAGATTAAAAAGTAAATCCATTTTTATCTGCATTCTTTGAATATTAACTGTGTTTAGAAATGTTTATCAGTCTTCTGATTTTCTCTTTTGTGAATTGTTTGGTCAGGTTTTTCCCATCACATTAGTAATTTAAAGAAACTCAAGGCTAAAATTAGCAAGTGGTTAGCTACCTTTTTTTAATTGGCAGTATGACCTCATTCATAAGAAGGTTCCATGATTATACCTCAAACTATAAATCAAGAGTCACAAATTTTTGTGAGCAAGTTGAATTCTTGAATACTTCATGCATTAATTATTAAAAGAAACATGGTAGTGCAACTCCAGTAGCACTAAACTGTGACTGATTATCTTCTCCTTGAGGGGTACAAAACTGAACATAAATTTATTTGGACCTTCAAAAGCCTGGACCGCAGTTTAGATAAACCAGGGTGATGTTTTTGTTTTCACGTCCTTGTTTTGTGTGTGTGTGTGTGTCGTTTTGTTTTAATTGGATCAGGAAACTGTTGGCCACATTTCGCAACTTGCTGAAAAACAGCCATTGTGAATAGTGGGTTTAGAGCAGCCGTTGCACAGATAGTGAACTGGTTTGCAGGGAGGAAGCCAAGGCTCGATCTGTGTTACAGGATGAAGCATCAGGCAGCAATGTTCCCTCAAGACCACTACCAGGAATGGAAGACTCTGAGGCTGCAGTTAGCACTTTGGAGGAGGACGTGCGCTGCAACATTTCCATCATGCAAATAACACTAAGCTACCCTGGGTTTTCCTTTTGAGGCAGGAAGAGATGGGAAGTTTGGTTGGTTTTTTGAGTTGGTGAAAAAGAGGGAGATAGATTTAACTACAGACAAGTGTGAGATTTTATGTTTAAGGCAGTTTAATATTGAGAGACAATGAACCTGGAAACTTGAGCTATCTCACCCCACCCATGAGGTGCAGGAGCTCCAAATACTGACTGGCCAGTGGAAGTCCATCCAGTTCATCTGCTCATTGTCCCTATTTGGAAACTCAATGGCAAACATTATCCTTCTCGGTACAAAATCGCAACACACCATAGTAAGAGAGCTGTGGACATCTTCAGGGAAATTTAAGAGCTAATACTCATTATGCATTAATATTTAATAGATGTTAGATATCATGCTAAAACAGGGCTCCCCTGGTGGCTCAGTGGTAAAGAACCCACCTGCCAATAAAGGAGGTGTGGGTTCGATCCCTGGGTTGAGAAGATCCCCTGAAGGGATAAAATAAGCTACAAGGATATACTGTACAACATGGGGAAGATAGCCAATACATTGTGAATCACTATATTGTATACCTGTAACATATATTACTGCACATCAACTATGTTTCAATAAAAATCAGTCAAATGGACCAATGACACTTGAGATTTACCTTGTAAATTGCTGTGCAAGTTTAATAAATTCCACACAGTTTGCAATTTTAGCATGATCATTGTGAAGACACGATATCTAACTCTCAGACCTCGTCTCTTCGTGGCCTGTGGATGGAACAGCCTCAAGATCTGTCCTATAGATTAGAGAGAAGATGTGTACAGCCTCTCAGCACAACTCCCAGCATGTACTTTGTGCTCATGGGATGCGTACCTCTCAAAGAAGGAATGTCTAAGGAAGTGAAGGAGCTTCCTCTCTGTTCACATGTATCTTCCATTTCTTAAACACGTGTCTCCTGGAGGCAGAGTGTCTGAATGAGCACAGGCAGAGCACAGCAGGACGCCGTCAGTGTCTGCAAGTTCATCTCTGGTAGCAGGACTCACCCTGAGAGAGCCAGAGTACACATCCCACACATGGGGTGGAGGACGTCCTCTGCCCTGGGAGTCACAGCTGAGAGGAACGCCAGCCTTCACAGCATCACAGCCCAACTCAGAGCCATCCACAAGGACTCTGAGAAAACAGGGACAAGCAAGCATCAGTGCCTAGGAGCAGGCATGGGGAATGGTGTTAGCGCGTGGGGTGCTACCCTGCTGCTTTCGTGCCCTCAAAGGCTGGGGTGTCCCACCTCTCTTGGGACCACTGTGGAAAGTCTACAAGAAACGGGCCATTCAGCTTGTGGTTTGCAGCTCTGCTTCAAACACGGGTGCCTCCCATGGAGTGCAGGGCAGCAGGACTCGGGGCACCCCTGCTCCCAGGGCTCTGCCTCCTGTTTCCATGACTATGTGCTCACCACATGTGGCTGTCTGAGGTTCCTTCATCTGAAAATGCTCAAGGATACCTGAGTCCACTCCAGAACACTTCACTCTTGGACTCTCCGTGCCGTGTTTCTCTGAGCCATCACATCAGCCTCGGAGGGCCCAAGAGTCTTGAAATGACTTTTACTCATTTTCTTTGAAAACCCAGATAGGCAGATTTGTGACACACCCGCACTCGGACGTGACGTCTACCACCCTTGTGCACCAGGAAGCTGAAGCCAGAAAAGCCCCATCTAACACTTTGTTATAGATGTGAACGTGGAATTTCTCTGGAATGGCATCTGCTGTCACGACGCCAGGGGCTCATTGTAATCAGCCTTACAGAGGAAATGCCAAAGGAAGCAATAATGGTCTGCCGTGTATTGTAAAACATGACCTAGGTGTGTCTCAAGGGTCAGTGTAACTCCACAGAGCAACCGGAAGCCGCAGGCTGTGAGGTTCCCACAGGGCCAGCTGGAGGGGATGGGTTATCCTGTGATTTGATTTACTCCAGAGGAGTGCCGCTAGTCCCAACACCACGCCGGAAACCCTCCCTCTAACTCACCCTAGATCACAAATGCCTCTGACAACACAAGCAGAAGTGTTTTCTCCAGGAAAACACAGGGTTTCAAAAGAAACCCTGGGTTATGAGCCATAACAAGTTTTTCACACTTTATAGTTTCCGGTAAAGTACCTGCCTTAAGGTTCTTTTCATGCAGGGTGTTTAATCCCTGAAAATCAGGTCACTTTCTCAGGTTAGTGAGCCAATGTCATAGCAAGACTACGAGAAAATGGAGATGCTCAGGGCAGTTTTTCTGAAAAGAGGAGTGACTGGGATACAGAGCATGGCGTATTGGCCTAACCCTTCTGACAAAGGATGCGAAAACAATTTGCTGTTGAACTGGGTAAACCACGGCCCCACCCTGACACTGGATTTTTATCACTAGAAAACAGAGTTATGTCAAAATTCAAACACAGCTGAAACATTGTAAGATAATGTGCTCAAATAGGCATGTTTCTCCTGAAGGTATTTATTGCCATGAAAATATTAGAGCCACTTGTAGCGAACTTTTTAGTCTCTTGAAAACAATATATAAGCATTTTACCTGATACTTACTTTAAAAATAGTTGAGTCCATGTGAACTTTAAGTAGCGTCTTTTAGAAATTTCAACATGTATTTTATTGAAGTTAATACAAGTGCCCTCAAAATATAATGTCAGGTGGAACTTGAAGGAGCATGGTGTTCAATGCAGTAACCTCAGGACAGGTGACCTGAAACAGGTTGTAGAATATTCTTCTGAAGACCTGTAACAAGATGTGTGGTTCCCTTTGATGTGGGGTGGTTAAAGGATCTGAATAGATCAGATTCACACACAATCCAGGACAGACGGGGTTTGTTGTTGTTGTTCTTTTTGCGTTAGGGTACAGCTGATTAACAATGCTGTGATAGTTTCAGGTGGACAGCAAAGGAATTCAGCCATACATACACATGTATCCATTCTTCCCCAATTCCCCTTCCACCTAGGCTGCCACATGAAACTGAGAAGAGTTCCCTGTGCTCTGCAGGAGGACGTTGTTGGTTATCTGTTTTAAATACAGCAGTGTGTACATGCCCATCCCAGACTCCCAAACTATTCCTTCCCTTCATCCTTCCCCCCAGTAACCATAAGGTTTTTACAGAGTATTGAGAAGAGTTCCCTGTGCTCTGCAGGAGGACCTTGTTGGTTATCTGTTTTAAATACAGCAGTGTGTACATGTCCATCCCAGACTCCCAAACTATTCCTTCCCCTCTGCCCCCCTGCAACCATAAGTTCCTTCTCTGAGTCTGTTTCTGTTTTGTAAGTTCATTTGTATCATTTCTTTTTAGATTCCACATTTAAGGGATGTCTTACAATATCTCTCTGTTTGACTTACTCCACTCAGTATGACAATCTCTAGGTCCGTCTATGTTGCCGCAATATTTCATTCTTTTTATTATTTTTTTTAATTTATTTATTTTAATTAGAGGCTAATTACTTTACAATATTGCATTCTTTTTAATAGCTGAGTAACATTCCATTGCATTAATATATATGTACCACATCTTTTTTATCCATTTCTCCAGACAGATTTTTTTTGAAACTTCCTCTGAAAGGTTTTCCTTACACTGGAGACAGAGAGTACAATTATCGGGACAGTGATTTTTAGTAACCAAATAAATGAAAAACATTCAAATGGTTTGAGTCATAGTACCTTCCCTAGGGGTGTCTGTGGGCCTGCTGTTGGGAGATCAGGGAGAATCTCACTGAACCTTTCAGACTTACATCTGATCACTATTTACTAAACACTCAGTAAGTGCCGGGCTTGCAGTGAGGACCAGGTGTGACCACATTGGGGAAGGCAGACCCAATCCTATCCCCAGAGAACTTACACTTAAATATGTTTTCACAGGAAGTGGATTTTCCATTTGTTTATCCAAGCTGGAAATGGACAAGGATTTTATTCTGTTGAAAAACACATGCACACACATAACGGTTCTGCCACAACTAGGATGTTGGTTGCTGTGATGGTTGTTTTGCATTGACTTGGCCGGGCTAAGGGAGTCCCAGAACGCTGGTAAGGTGTCATATACGGGTGTGGCTGTGGAGGGTGTGTCCAGAGGAGACCAGCATTGAATCTGTGGACTCTGGGGAAGATCTGTCCTCCCCGGGATTGGGGAGTGGGGTGGGGAGGTGACATTCAGTCTTAAGGCTCAGACGGAACAGAGGGGCGAGGAAGGCTGAACTGTCTCTCCCTCTTTCTCCTCTTGAGTGGATGCCCATCTTCTCCTGTCCTGGACATCAGAGCTCCTGGTCCTCGGGCTGGCAACATGTTGTCATGTGGTGGCATGTCTCTGTATCCATAATTGCGTAAAGCGATTCACATAACGAGCCTCCTCTTTCAATAGATAGATGGATGAATAGAGGGTAATGGTAGATACAGATATAGCCTGTTAGCTCTGTTTCTCTGGAGAACTCTAATAGATACAGAGGGCTGTGATCTGAATGTTTGTGTCTCTCCAAAATTCCTGTGTTGAAAACCTAATGCTCAAGGTGCAGGTGGGGCCCGTGTGGGAGGTGAGAGGTCATGAAGGTGGGATTAGCGCCCTTCGAAAGAGGCCCCCGTGCACCCCTCACCCCTCCCACCACGTGAGGACATGGGAACAGGGGCCCTCCACAGCCTGGGAAGGCCTCCTCAAAGCCCGGGCTCCTGTGCCATGGTCTTGGACGTCCCAGCCCCAGGCAGTGGAAGTCAGCGTGTGTGGTGTACACGCCTCCAGTTGTGGCCTTCTGTTAAAGCCACCCAGAGGGTGAGACGGCTGGTATTGTTCTGCCTGAGGAAGCGAGTTACCTGAGGGAGCCGAGGATGCGCCATCAGTGGGGTGAAGCACCTGGGGCATCTGTGTGGGGTGCCCCTGTCCCCTGGGCCTCCCAGCACAGCTGCAGAGGAGCTGGGATGCAGGACCTCACTCCCAGAGCCTCCCCAGAAGGAAGCTGGGAAAGGCACTTGTGAACAGCTGGCCACTTGGTCAGGGTGGGCGGCCAAGTGACTGCTTTTCCAAAGTCATTTTTAAGTTAGAAAGAAATTGTTCAAAACATTTCCATGAGCCTCCCTTAATTTTTGACAACTTCCGTCCCTGCTCACAGATCCCTCCCCTTCTTAATGAGGGTCCCCAAGCCTCCCTCTTGGACTCAGTGGGGTTAGGTCTGAGATTCAAGACTATTTCAAGGGGAAAACCAGAGGAGAGAATCAGATACCACAACCTCTCACATCATGATTGACGGATTGCCCTACATAATTACAAAATCTCACTTAGAAGCCTATTCAGCCTTTGGAGAGACACAAACATTCAGATCACAGTCCTCTGTATCTATTAGAGTTCTCCAGAGAAACAGAGCTAACAGAAACCTCGCCTAAGCTCCGTCATCGTAACAGCCAGGTTAGTTTACAGATGAAGAAGCTGAGCCTCAGAGAAGCTGATGGGGAGCTCCCAGGTCATGGAGATGATAAAATAGATAGGAACTTGGACCATAGCCCTGAGCACCCCTTCCTGTGCCAGGGCCCTCCCTCCACCTCACCCTGAGGGACACCTCCCTACAGATACCACACCTCACTTCAGGTCCTTTATGTTCCTGGTGCTGTGCTGGGTGATTTAATGCATCATTTCTGAACCTGCAGCATGTCAGGTAGGATGCAGAGGCTGAAGAAGATGAGAAGTATCTCAGATTCCTTCATTCATTCACCCACTACTGATGGGGCTGTGGGGCACCCAGGGGTCTTGTGGAACAAACCAGTTTGAGTTCTTGCCTTGAAGGAGTTATGATCTGACAGAGGACGGGGACAGCAAAAAAAAAAATAGACAAGTACGTAAGTAGCATCATTTCAGATGGTTCTGATGCTTGAAGGAAAGAAGGATGCTGCCTGAGAGAAAGCAGGGATGCAGGGTCCTTCAAGTGGCGTGTGTGGTCCAGTGGGGGAACATCCCTGGGGACTACGACTCAGCAGAGAGGAAGGCAGAAGAGGGGCGTCCTAGGTGGGATGAGAGGGGAAGAGAAACAGCTGGACAATGCATGGACCTAATACTCTTGTTCTGGTTTCACTTGGAAATTCTAAGAGAGATACGTGACCTGAGGTTTCTCTTAGAATGGACATGTGGCTCTAGACTCTTAGGACAGACTGCAGGAGAGGATATGAGTGGAAAAAGATGGTCCAGCTAGAAATGGGGCTTGCCATGGCTGTGGAGATGGGGAGAGCAGAGCTCCTCCTGATTTCTGGCGGCGGAGCTGGGAGGACTTCTTGATGGAGGGCAGGTGGCCATCAGCAGGGGCAGTTGAGCAGGCGGAGGATTGGCGGCAGAAACAGGACAGGAATCAGGGTCTGTTCAGATCCTATAAGCGATCTAAGCAGAGACCCCAGGGACATGGGACAGAGGGCCCTGTAGCTCAGCCTGAAGGATGGAGCCAGGGAACAGTCGGCAGGTGGACACACGGTCACTTAAGGAGCCACAGAGGTGCAGCTGCTTGAAAACAGCTGGACATCCTGGAGGGTATCTGTCCTGACATCAGACAGCTTTCACCCCATGTCAGTGATGGCAGCCACATCTCATCACAACCAGGCACACCCAGGAGCCCCAGGAGCCCTAGTTTGTAAGCAGCTTGTTCATTTCCTCCCTCAGCTTTCCTTTGTGTTGTGTGTGTGCTTGGTCACTGAGTCGTGTCTGACTCTTTGTGGCCCTGGGGACTGTAGCCCTCCAGGCTCCTCTGTCCATGGGATTCTCCAGGCAAGAACACTGGAATGGGTTGCCATGCCCTCCTCCAAGGGATCTTCCCAACCCAGGAATCAATGTCTCCTGCATTGCAGGTGGGTTCTTTACCAGCTGAGCTACCAGGGAAAACTTTATGTTGGTCATTTTAATATATGCGTAGATTTCAGGTGTGAAGTTCTAGCAAGAGAAGCCCATTCTTCCTCAGTTAAAATGCACGTGAGCAAGTGGGGGGTTCCCTGTCTGCAGATTCACACACATGAACGTTTTGCCTCCTGTGATGGGAATTACAATCAAGACCCCACGAAGGAGGCAGCTCAGCCCTCCCAAGGAAGGAAGCAGCTCCCCCTCCCAAGGCACTGAGTTCCGCCTGTGTCCTGCAGCAGCAGACTGACTGGGAGGTGACTCTAGATGTCCATGGGAGGCAAGCTGGCACGGGCCTCCACAGGATGAGAGGGGCCACGCTGTGCTGCCTGGGGCAGCATGTAGTTCAGGGCCCTTCTCCCAAGAGGCCGAGTGAGCATCCCCAGGCCTCCTGTTCTAATGTTGCTGCAGCCGGAGGTTGTGAGGTGACCAGGCCCAAGCTTGTCCAGGGTGTGTTGTCACAATCTCCTTATAATTCTTTCTGTAAAAATATAACTGCTTTTTTTTTTTTTTTTTTTTTTGGCTGCACTGGTGGCATGTGGGACTGTAGGCCTCTGACCAGGGATGGAACCGTAACCCCCTGCAGTGGGAAGTATGGGGCCCTGACTGCTGGACCACCAGGGAAGCCCCTTAACAGTTTGTCACTCATTCATTTGTTCACTTGTCTGCTCTTTGGGGATCTGGCAGTCTCTGGAGCCTGGCACTCTGTTCAGCCCAAACAGAAATGTGAGGAAACACAGCTCTCAGGTTGTGGAGACACAAGATACAATCTGTATGTGGCCTAATAGGGAATAAAAATACAAGCCTGCCCACATTCTTGACAGAGACTAGTGACAGGAGTCCCTGCAGGGATTAGGAGTTTGGAGGCTGAACCCAGGGATGGGGATCAGTGAAAACAGCGGGCTAGATAAGGTTGTATACTACACCCCCCAAGATTCCACAGGGATTTATGTAAGTGCTAACGTGAGGCCAGAGTCTTCATGTTTTTAGAGAAAATCATTCCAGATTAGACTGAAGTCCTGGGGCTCTGGACTGATCAAAAACAGATCCAGTCTCATGATCTTTGCTCCCCAGAAAAGCCACGTTTCCCTAAAGACAGCATTGCATTACCCAGGAGAAAACACCGGTCCTTCCACTGCTGTTGTTATTTTCCTGACCAGTGCCACCAGCATAACATCTACTCCTGCCCAGACTTGTTCCTTAAACAAATATCTGCTGAGAGTTTACCTGTGCCAACTGGACATTATCACAGGTTCTGAGGACGTGGCCGGGGACACTGACAGCCCGTCCCAGCCCTGTGCATGCAGGTGATGACCCACGTGATGCGTGATGTGAGGAGGAACCCCACGGGCTCTGGCCGCACAGACCATGCACACCTCAGGGGAGGCTTGGAGGCCCACAGACGAGATGTTCAGCCTCAGGCCTAGAGAGTCACCGGTGTGAGGCTGGAGGTGAATTAGGATGCAGGGCCTTCATTCCAAAACCAGTCCAACTGGCCTGCAGCAGGAAAGCTCCAGAAAGGGCCTGGGTGAGGCTGGAGAGGCTGGTAGCCAGCTCCAAGGTCACCGAGAGGGTAAGGAAGCCACGGGCTTCCAGCAAGAAGGTGCATGGTCAGGGTTATACTCTGAAGAGACCATTCCTGGGCTGCAGGACTGTTGCTTCCCAGCTTTTCTAGTGTATTATGGAATCATTTGTTTTACTTTATCACTGTCTGCCACGGAGGAGCAAAGAGGAGCTCAAAGAAGAGAATCTGTTTCGAATTGAAAGGAAAAGCTGTCATAATCAAAAAGCTGACTGCTTGCTCTATTTTTATATGCTCCATGAAATTTTATAGCACTGAGAAAATTTTATCTTCTAATAATCCTGGTGTCTGTTGCAGAGTTAGCGTGGTTTATGTTATAGAGTGCTTTTTTTTTCCCTTTCATAAAATACCCATAGAATTTTGACCCATCCTGTGACCAAATTCTGGACACAAAGGAGGTATTTTGATTATAATAGTGTGAAATAGATCAGAGATAAGGTAAGAGAAAGGCTCTGGCCTGTTAGCATTTAGCTAATCTATTTGGCCATCATCCAACAGAAAATTTTCTCTGAGATTGCGAGTTTCGTTACTAAAAGCTAATATATATTCAGAGACACCAATTTTAGCTCACACTCTTTTCTAGATTTAGACTTTGCTATAAACTTCTTCCAGTATTTATAGGGGGACATGTCCATGTCCATGTTAGTCACTCAGTCGTGTCTGACTCCTTGCGACCCCATGGACTGTAGCCCAGCAGGCTCCTCTGTCCTGGGGATTCTCCAGGCAAGAATACTGGAGTGGGTTGCCATTCCCTTCTCCAGGTTGTAGGGGGACACTTACCTATAATGACCAAATCTAAGTACTTGTATTTTTGAAATTGTATTGACCCATGAGTCCATGAAACATAAACATGTTCTGTTTAATAAATACGGTTCTTCCTGCAGACATAGGAGGATGGCAATCTCCATCTTTCCTTCCAACCCCAGTTTTACCAGGTGCTGTAAGAATGTGCTGAGCAAAAGAGTTGTATGTTCTTTTTAACAAGGTACAGTTGGTTTACAGCATTGTATTCATTTCTGCTATACAGCAAAGTGATTCAGTTATACATATATATATTCATATGTATTCATACATTTCTTTTTATATTCTTTTCCATTGTAGTTTATAATAAGATATGGAATATCGTCCCCTGTACTATACAGCAGGACCTCGTTTATCCATTCCATGTCTAATAGTTTGCATCTGCTAACCCCAGCCTCCCACTCCCTCCCTCCCCCACCCTTGGCTACCACAAGTCTGTTCTCTGTGTCTGGGAGTCTGTTTGTTTCGTAGTTAAGTTCATTTGTGTCGTATTTTAGATTCCACATAAAGTGATATCATATATTTGTCTTTCTCTTTCTGACTTACTTCACTTAGTATGATAATTTCCAAGTCCCTCCATATGGCTGCAAATGGCATATTTCATTCTTTTTTATGGCTGACTAGTACTATAGTGCGGATATGCACCACATCTTCTTTATCCAGTCACCTGTTGATGGACATTAGGTTATTTCCATGTTTTGGCTATTGTAACTAGTGCCGCAGTGAACATTAGGGCACAGGTGTCTTTTCAAATTAGAGTTTTGTCCAGATAATATGCCCAGGAGTGAGGTTGCTCGAGCATATGTTTCTTAGTTTTTAGTCTTTTAAGGAACCTCTGTAGGGGCTTCCCTGGTGTCTCAGTGTTAAAGAATCCACCTGCAAGGTGGGAGTCATAGGAGATGCTGGTTTGATCCCTGGGTCGGGAAGGAGGGCACGGCAACACATTCCAGTATTCTTGCCTGGAGAGTCCCATGGACAGAGGAGCCAGGTCAGCTAGGGTCTGTAGGGTCGCAGAGTCAGATAGAACTGAAGCGACATAGTGTGCATGTGGAACCTCTGCCCTGCTTTCCATGGTGGCTACACCAACTTGCATTCCCACTGGCAGTGTAGAAAGGCTCCCTTGTAACAGCGTGGTTGATAAGAAACATCAGGATCATTCACAGGTGTGTTTCTCATGCACGCAGCATGAAGAGTGCCCATGTAGCCCAAGAGGCCAGCAAAGGCACTGAGGCTGCGGACGTGACGGACGCTTCCCTGGAAACCCCTTGTCACAACTGGGGAGGAGACTCAGGGAACAGCGGGGGCCACGCCCACAGCCGCTTTCTGGGGGCTCCACCAGCATCAGCGCCTCACCTGCCCTGTCATCGTTCCTTGCGGCTCCATTTCAGAAATAGCCAGCTTTCAGTAGCGTCACTGGGTCCTCCTATGTCTGAGCTCAAGAGATCGCTCTTTTAATACCAGAAACTCCGCCTGTTGGGATGGCCTCTAAAAAGTGAAAGTGAAGTCACTCAGTCGTGTCTGACTCTTTGTGACCCCATGGGCTATAGCCCACCAGGCTCCTCTGTCCATGGGGTTCTCCAAGCAAGAATACTGGAGTGGGTTGCCATTCCCTTCTCCAGGGGATCTTCTTCACCTAGGGATCAAACCCAGGTCTCTGGCATTGCAGGCAGATTCTTTACCATCTGAGTCACCAGGGAAGCACCCCCCACCCTGGGATGTGCACTAAGGTTCTTTTCAATTATCCGAAAACCTTTTCATTTTCACTTAGAAAAATACCCAGGATGAGAGTGGAGAGTTCTCAGTATTCTAGCATAGAACTTAAAGCACCGTGGTCCCTTATGGTTCTGTAAGAAACTTTTATTATGAATCTATTATTTTGTTAGTTTTTATTTCTATTAATAACCAATAAGCAAATATATAGCAAAAAGTCCATTGTGCTTTACTTAAGTAGTGATAAAGAGCAAATTAGAGGTACATAGATAATTAGTATCATAGCGAATGATCTTTTTGAGGAATTTTACAGCTGAGCCCTAAGAGGCATCCTACTTGTTAAGACAAAGAATTGATTCCATTTTTCTCTTAGTATTTGGCACACTGAGATCATTACCAAAAAGTATTTGCTAAAGAATATCTAATGCACTTGTTTTCCTGTGCCTCTGTTCATTACATGAACTTCAACTGAGGGTCTAAAGAATCTTCACACAATCCCACAAAAATGCACTCATACTCAGTACAAGTTGAAAAAACAGTAGGGCACTTCTCTGAACACAAAAAGAAAAACATCTGCCTTTGAAGGTTTTAAAATCCTGCCTAAATTGGCATGTGCTTTACATTAGTCCTGTGTTGCTCAAACTTCCACGCATGTGTATGTGTACATGTGCTCACAAGGCTTGGAGATGGGGTGTGTGCCTGTACCTCTCCAGTCCAAGCTGCTTTCCTTGAAATTTTGGGAAATTTCCCTAATGTAAACCTCCACTAAGTAGCAATAATGAATATATGTATACATGAAGTGTATACTTTACATATACATGAAGGCACCAAGGAATGCTTTCATCATATTTTAGCAGGTTCTCAGAGTTGAGGTGGGTGAATTATTCCACTGTATTTCGGGTATAGGGTGCTTTGTAAGAAAGCAGTTTAGGGTGATCTTTTCAGACGTGCATTCCTGTAAGGGAAAACTCTCACTAAACAAAGAAAAGAAGTCATATCCTGGCTTGCTTTCTGCAGCAGCTGTTAGGGGGACAACAGAGAAATGTCTCCAAGTGGCTCTACTTTGTCCCAGCAGAAAGGTCTCTCTGTCACCTTCCTGGGTGAGCATTTTATCAGCACACACTCAGTGGAACAATAAGCGCCTTATCTGCAGAGGCCAGGTCCAGGCTGATGGAGGAGCTGGCAGCCGCCCCGTCTACATGGCAACGGGCAAATATTGTTCCCGGCGCCCGGGGACCAGTGTGAGGCCGGATGGTGCCGGAGGCGTTTCAATACCAGGAGCGCCGGTGCAGACAGGCCCTCCTTACCTTCTCCTCTTGTGGATCCTGACCATTTCAAGATATGATCTCATCTGCTGACTGTAAATTCTCGGGGACTTTTATGAAGGGAAAATATTACTGATGCTGACGCCTGCATCAAGAACAGCCTAGGTAGGCGTTCAGTTCAGCCCATGTCAGAAGCGGTGTGGTGCTCGCCCATTCTTTGTGCAATTTCTAAATGTCAGGGTGTGAATTGATCCTGGTGATAACTTCTGCGATTATAGAAAGACCTGGAGTGGCTGAAATGATACAGAGTGAGCACTGCTGATCAGTGGACAAACAGGCAGCTTGTTCTGAGGGCCAGGCGGAAGCTGGGGCCTGCTTGTCTCTGGAACTTGGTGTGTAGGGGCCTCACCCTTTGCTGCTTTCCGGAGGCAGAAAAGGAAAACCCACCAGTGGTGAACTGAAGGGAGCTCAGACAGGAGCCGCCAGGGCTGGTTTCTCCTCATCATTGCACAGGCAACGCCCAATTTCATCCCGCCCTGCTGTGCCCGGCCTGTCCCCGTGTCTGTCCCATGTCCATCTGTCCCCTGTTCCCGTGTCTGTCCCCTGTCCCCATGTCTGTCCCCTGTCCCCCTGTCTGTCCCCTGTCCCCATGCTGATGTTCCTTGAAAACAAACTCCTAGATGTTCTGTGGACCTAAAGTGAATCTTAAATATTAGATTAAGTTGCCAATTGCATTTTTCCATGTTTATCTTCTGAGAGAGGAATAAAATTAAAGCATTTTACCTTGGCAGCATCTGTAACATTTTATGAGACAAAAGAACCTTTTTTCCTCACAAAGATCTGAGCCAGAGCATTACCCATTAAGGAAAGTATACCCAAAAAAAAAAAAAAAAGGAAAGTAGACCTAGCTAGCAGGACGTATTTCTACAGTCATGTTGTGGAAATACTGAAGACCCAATGTCCTGAGGCCAGACTGCAGAGCACAGCTGCGCACAGCACCTCTGTCCTGGACTGATAATCTCCTTAATTTCTGAACCTTGGTCAGTCCTTTCCCGACAACATGCCTCAAAGTGGAAAGTTCTCCTCCGCTCGCATTTCAGGGGCAACAAGGAGCCGAGCAGGATGGAGGCTTCTGGAGGACTATGCAGGCTTTCTGCCGGCTCTCTTTTGAGCTTGATTGCTGTTCCCTGGAGCAGAGTCTTCGCTCTACTCTTTTAAAGTAACAGCAGACAAAACACAGTGATCTTGGGCCTTGGCCCACTCCCCTCGCTGCAGCCTCCCATCCTGCCTAGTCCTTGCTCATCGGTCACCCCCTCCACGGCGTCCCACCACTGTCTGCTTTGCAGCCTCATCTATGCCATGGCCCACACTCCACATTCACCCCCAAGCGCCTGTCCACTCCACTTGGGTCTGGCCACCTCCAGCAGGACACTCTCTGTAGACCCATCTTGCAGAAGGAGAACTTGTCTTTTCACTAAACACATACACAGTCTCCAAGTTATCTGTCAAGTCCATCCACTTCAAGAGTTGATTGGGTACCATGAACACAATGTTAATATCTATGTAACTTCTCAACCAACTCATAGTCAAAACTATAGCTAAGGAAAAAATTTTAATGACAAGCCTTGACTTCATTTGCATTCCAGCTGACTCCAAAAATGAAAGGTACCACTTTCCACAGACCCAGAATTTGGAAAACTAGACCAGACACATCTCTCTGTTTTCTGTATTCTCCGTGTTACCCACTGACAATTTTTAGCATTTTTAGAAGTCCAGTTTTGTGCAACAGAATGCAAGATTGAGGAAAATTTCATGCCACGTACAACAGCAGCCTTGAAAAACTGCTTGCCGAGGGGGTTGCTGGACTGAAGGGCCTGAAAGTTTCCTCTGTGGATTGTAGACCTGGAGACAAGCTCATGTTCTGAACCAGGCTGTCACCTCCTGAGAAAACTCTGAACACTAAGGGGCTTACAGACCTTCGTGTAAGTATCGCACCATCGATGCCAGCGTGAGCTTGTGCTTGGGGAGTGTTTGCTGAGGGAGAACATGAGTAGATGAATTAATAGCTAACTGAATGTATACACTACCTCAAAACTCCTCCAATGTGGTGCCCGTGTTCACAGCAGCATTACTCACAGTAAGTGACAGGTGGGAACTGTCCGTGTGCCCCTGGACAAGTGATGGGGAGAGGCAACGTGGCCGGTGTGTGCAGCAGAGGGTGGGCGTTAGTGCTGGGCTTCCCCGGTGGCTCAGACGGTAAAGACACCTCCTGTGAATGCAGGAGAACTGAGTTCAATTCCTGGGTCGGGAAGATCCTCTGGAGGAGGAAATGGCAATCCACTTCAGTATTCTTGCCTGGGAAATCCCATGGACAGAGGAGCTTGATGGATACAGTCCACGGGGTCACAAAGAGTCGGACAAGACTGAACGGCTAACACTTAGGGTTAGGGTTAGGGTTAGGATTGAGGCTACAGGGAGTAGACCCTGAGACACCTGAAGCCTTGGTGATGGACCTGGAGGTCACTGCTCTCAGTGAACTGTCAGCCGCAAAGGACAATCTGGTGGGGTTCCACTTATGTGCAGTCCCTTGAGGAGCCAGGTCGTGGAGCCAGAGGGGGTGGGCGGCTGGCTCTGGTGGAGGTGCAGGGTAGGGGGAAGTGGAGTTTGTAAGATGGCCACAGAGTCTGAGTTTGGAGCGATGAACATTCTGGAGATGGACACTGGTGACAGCTGCCCAGCCATGTGAAAGCACTTCATGCCACTGAAGTTATACCCAAGTGGGCTTAAGATGGTAGGTTCTTGGTCCTGCATATTTTAGAGAAAATTTTAAAGCCTCAGAAAAAGAAGCATTTTATTCATATTCATATTATACAAACATTTTAGTCACTTGGGGAAGAGGCTCGTGAGGCCTGAAAGTAATGAAACGCTAAAGTAGCAAGCAGAAGGCCCTGCCAGTGGGGACTCCGCTCGCGGCCTGTGACCATCCAGCCCACACAAGCCCGTCCTCACTGTGCGTCAAGCTTCCCCCAAGCCTTATGTGCACAGTTTAGTTCACGTCATGGCTATCCCGGGGTGGGTATTCGCCAGCGAGGAAAGCAGAGATTCCAGGAGGGCGGTAATCCGTGGAGCCTCACCTGATTCCTTAGGAAGCCAGGCTGCAGACTTGGGCCGTCTCCTCCCAAGGCTGGATCCCACCCACACGTCTGGGAAATATTAAGGGGCTCTCCTCCCGTGGGCGCATCCTCCTCCTCGAGCCTGCTGGGAGCCCTGGACACTCAGCACCCTCCAAACCCACATGTCCAGACAGAAACACCTGCTTCCAGTCTCCTCCTCGTGCAGTCTCAGCAGGTGGCTGCACCATCCGCACAGCTCGGGGTCAGGCTCCGGTCAGCGCCCCCGCCATCAGCAGGGCCAGTGGGCATCCCCTCCGAGCCTGGCCCCTCCCTGTGCGACCCTGCCCCCCATCAGCATCTTGTCCCCCACAGCAGCAGACACCTCGGAAAACAACGACGCCCTTTCCTCTTCCATGTGACCGTCAAAAGGATATTAAAAAACTATGAATCAATCATGATGCCAGCCTGCTGTCGCCCATCAGAGGCTTTCTATAGCATTTAGACCAGAATCTATGCCAGGGAAGGCCACCTGAGCCCGCCACTCAGCCTCACCCAGCCCTCCTGCCCCACCCCTCTCTACTCTAACAGCGAGGCTCTGAGTCAAGTCACCTCTTTCCCTTTCTCAAGATTCCCAAGCCCAGGAAAGCTCAGGGCCTAAGAGTTCACAACTCCTTCTGCCTGAAAAGCCCCTGAGAGTCTTCATCTTCTCGTGGTCACAGGTCACAGCGCAGAGCGACTGTGGCAGGAAGGCCGGCTCGGAGCAGGCTGACTCCCACTTCTTCCACCCCAGCTCTTCTGACCCCTCCGCTCACTCTGCTGACTGCATGCTATGCATCACTACCTGAAGTTACTGATCTCAGATGAAAGAGTTTGTGCATCTCCCTCCACTAGGCCCCCCTTCTTAGCCAGGGCTCCGTCTCTTCCAATGCTGTACCCCATGCCCACAATAGCACATATAACACGTGTGAGTGAGTGAATGGCTAAGAATACTGGGGTCATATAAGTGAACCCCCTGGCATTCATCAATGGGGAGAAGGGCACCAGAGAGGTCACTGCAGTTCAGAAAGATGTATGCAGAGCAGGTGGGTGCAAAGAGTCTCCAGGGATGTGGGAGAAAGTACAGGGGAAGTCCTATTTTTAGAAGGCCCTCTGCCTAAGATCTGTTATTTTGTAATAAGACAGAGAAAGACAAAACCTAACAATATCACTTCCATGTAGAATCTAAAATAAACAAGTTCATACATACAGAGAACAGGTTCGTGGTTGCCTTGCCTGAAGCGGGGTGGGGGGGGGGGCAGTTAGGAAGGAGAAATGGGCGGAGGGGTCAAAAGGTACAGACTTGTAGTTGATGTCATGTACATCAGATGACAACTCCCAAGTGGCTCAGTGGTAAGCTTGTCTGCCAGTGCAAGAGATGCAGGAGACAGGGGTTTGATCCCTGGGTCAGGAAGATCCCCTGGAGAAGGAAATGGCAACCCACTCCAGTATTCCTGCCTGGAGAATCCCATGAACAGAGGAACCTGGGCTACAGTCCATGGGGTCACAAAGAGTCAGACACATTTGAGCGACTGAGCACACACGCACAGCATGTGACTATAGTTAACAGTACTTCACTGTATATTTTATAGTTGCTGAGATAGTACATCTTTAAAGTTCTCCTCAGTTCAGTTCACTCACTCAGTCATGTCCGACTCTTTGCAACCCCTGGACTGCAGCACACCAGGCTTCCCTGTCCATCACCAACTCCCAAAGCTTGCTCAGACTCATGTCCATCAAGTTGGTAATGCCATCCAACCCTCTCATGCTCTGTCGTCTCCTTCTCCTCCCGCCTTCAATCTTTTGCAGCATCAGGGTCTTTTCCAATGAGTCAGGTCTTAACATCAGATGGCCAAAGTATTGGAGTTTCAGGTTCAGCATCAGTCCTTCCAATGAATATTCAGGACTGATCTCCTTTAGGATGGACTGGTTGGATCTCCTTGCAGTCCAAGGGACTCTCAAGAATCTTCTCCAACACCACAGTTCAAAAGCATCAATTCTTCGGTGCTCAGCTTTCTTTATGGTCCAACTCTCACATCCATACATGACTACTGGAAAAACCATAGCTTTGACTAGATGGACCTTTGTTGGCAAAGTAATGTCTCTGTTTTTTAATATGCTGTCTAGGTTGGTCATAACTTTTCTTCCAAGGAGCAAGCATCTTTTAATTTCATGGCTGCAGTTGCCATCTGCAGTGATTTTGGAGCCCAAAAAATAAAGTCAGCCACTGTTTCCACTGTTTCCCCATCTATTTGCCATGAAGTGATAGGACCAGATGCCATGATCTTAGTTTTCTGAATGTTTAGTTTTAAGCCAACTTTTCACTCTCCTCTTTCACTTTCATCAAGAGGCTCTTTAGTTCTTCTCTTTCTGCCATAAGGGTGGTGTCATCTGCATATCTGAGGTTATTGATATTTCTCCCAGCAATCTTGATCCCAGCTTGTGCTTCAGCCAGCCCAGTGTTTCTCATGATGTACTCTGCATAGAAGTCAAACAAGCGAGGTGACAATATACAGCCTTGACGTGCTCCTTTTCCTATTTGGAACCAGTCTCTTGTTCCATGTCCAGTTCTAACTGTTGCTTCTTGACCTACATATAGATTTCTCAAGAGGCAGGTCAGGTGGTCTGGTATTCCCATGTCTTCAAGAATTTTCCACAGTTTGCTGTGATCCACACAGTCAAAGTCTTTGGCATAGTCAATAAAGCAAAAGTAGATGTTTTTCTGGAATTCTCTTGCTTTTGTGATGATCCAATGGATGTTGGCAATTTGATCTCTGGTTCCTCTGCCTTTTCTAAATCAATCTTGAACCTCTGGAAATTTCATGAGTTCACCTACTGTTGATGCCTGGCTTGGAGAATTTTAAGCATTACTTTGCTAGCATGTGAGATGAGTCCAATTGTGCAGTAGTTTGAGCATTCTTTGGCATTGCCTTTCTTTGGGATTGGAATGAAAACTGACCTTTTCCAATCCTGTGGCCACTGCTGAGTTTTCCAAATTTGCTGGCATATCGAGTGCAGCACTTTCACAGCATCATCTTTTAGGATTTGAAATAGCTCACCTGGAATTCCATCACCTCCACTAGCTTTGTTCATAGTGATGCTTCATAAGGCCCACTTGACTTTGCATTCCAGGATGTCTGGCCCTAGGTGAGTGATCACAGCATCGTGATTATCTGGGTCATGAAGGTCTTTTTGTATAGTTCTTCTGTGTATTCTTGCCACCTCTTCTTGATATCTTCTGCTTCTTTTAGGTCCATACCGTTTCTGTCCTTTATTGTGCCCATTTTGCATGAAATGTTCCCTTGGTATATCTAATTTTCTTGAAGAGATCTCTAGTCTTTCCCATTCTATTGTTTTCTTCTATTTCTTTATTGGTCACTGAAGAAAGCTTTCATATCTTTCCTTGCTATTCTTTGGAACTCTGCATTCAAATAGATATATCTTTCCTTTCCTCCTTTGGAGAAAGTTCTCATCACAAGGGAAAAAATATCTGTACCTAGTGAGGTGATGCATGGTAACTAGACTTACTGTAGTGATCATTTCACAATACATACAAATATCAAATCATTATGTCACACACCTGAAACTAGTATGATGTTAGAGCCGATGATACCTCATTTTGAAAAAAAGTCACAGAGAAATCTTTCTTTTCATTCATTAGTTCCTTTGTTAGCCGTGCTACTAGCATTGTCGTCTTGAAGCTGTTCACATTATATTGTAGGAAAAGCGAATGATCATGCCCTTAAGAACCAAGATTCTCTGTAATAGAAAAGGTATACAGAGTTGAGTCAGAATGCCATAAGGTGACGTTTCCGTTGGAAAAAGCTCCTAGTATTCTCTCTCACACAAAACTGCCCATGTTTCCTAGTTTTGTGCACTTCAGAGGCCTGGAAGCAGTGGCAACCCAAAAGTAAAAGGGCCCCAGCATCCTGAAGCAAAGTTCTGATTCCAGTTGCCACAGAAGGATGAAGGTTTTTCGAGAAACTGCTGCTTTCAACTCTGCACCAGAAATGGACAAGTTAAATGCTGGTCGCTCTTTTGAGCCAGGAAGGAAGAAAGCTATCAGGGACCAAGGGGATCTTCTCAAAGGACACAGAGCCAACTGGAAAGGCTCCCATTCGGCTAAGAAGGGACAATGTGAGCACTAAAACACAATGACCCTGAGGTTGAAACACCAAATACCTAAAACACGTGGTTCTTACAGAACAGAAAACAAAACAAAGAGCACGAGAGCGCTCCTCTCAGAACGTACGAAGCAGCGTAAGGTTGTTGCCGTGGAGCGTGAACCCTGACGCTGACTCTACACGCAGAGACATGGCCACTGTGGTCTTTCTCCTAGGAATAGAACCTCTTACTTTTGGATTTGCAGTCAGAGGGAAACGGGTCCTGGGAAACATCTCTCTGGTTTGTAAGCTTTGTCCTCGGTCGAAGGATAGCTGCATTTTTGGATGATCTGTGCCATGTCCTGCTGTCTGATCTTATTGGTGTTGTCAGGCACTTAATTAAGCGTACTCCTGGCATAAACAACACAGTCACGGAATGCTGGACATCATAAAGAGGGTGTGCTGAGAAGCCGCAGACATTTACCGGAGAACTGAAAATATGGTTCTTATAAAACCTTCCGAAGTCAGAGATTTTTTTCACGAATGATTTTGAATCAGCCGAGTCACTTCTCACGCCCAGTCAATTCAGTGGACGCAGAACTGACTGTAAGACATCGTGTTTAGAAGAGGCTTGTATGAGTGTCGCAGCCACATTTTGTCACCGCTCAGCATCCTGCCTTAAACCCTCAGGCAGCTTTTCCCTGACCTTCCTCCTTGCTCTTCTCACCGTCCTCATCTATCTTCGAGCTGCTGTTTGGCTGGTGGTTTTATAGTCAATGATGGCCTCGTGCATTCAGCACTCAATGCATCTTATTGTGGTGAGATTATTTGCTGGCTGTGTCTGTCTCCCTAATTCTCTGTATTCTCCTCGAGAGAAAGGGCTGCCCTTTCATCTTGAGTTCTCAGCACCCCATGTCACCGGACTGATGTGGGTGCTGACGACGATCCAAACAGTCCATCATTCTGCAGACCCTTCGCATCGTCAGTGGTGTGCTTCACATAGTGGGGAAAAGGAGGGTTCAAGACCCACTCTTTCACCCTGAATTTGAGCTGGAGGTTGGCAGCATTTGAAAGTAGAAATTCTTAGGTTCTACAGGGATCTAGTAATAAGAAGGCTTTGTCAAGTAGATGCTTTGAAGAGTCAGGGGAAAAAATGCTAAAGCAAAAGATGAAAGCTAGAAAGATTCCTCAGGCTTAGAATGAATTTACTGTCTCTGACTCACTTAAAAATGAGAGCTGGACATTCACCAGTGTTTGATTACCTGTCTTTTCCCAAGTGTTCTATCTGCTGTGACTTTAACATCTGGGATTAAAGGCTTACTTACCCCTTGAGATGCTACTTAATGCCTCTTAATCACCATGACTGCAGAGCTGGCATCTGCCCCAGCCTAATCCCTTTGCCTTGACTTACCTTGAGCACTTATTGTCAGGTGTGTGTAAGACGCGGCTGGGTGACAGCGAGGGTCCCCCACTTTGTCACGCATCAGAATCACCTGGAGGCTTATTAACACACAGGGAACTTGGGCTCCACCCCACCCCATCCCACAGGTTTCTAAATGACGAGGTCTAGGTTGAGGCTTAAGAATCTGCACGTCTAATGAGGCCCTGGTGCTGCTGTTGCTGCTGGCCTAGAAACCACACTTTGAGAAGCCCTGGGGTCTGGGGCTTCTCTGACTTAAGTGGACCCATGTAGGTCATGTGTGGGTTTGGCCTCAGTGGGTCTGGGCTGGGGGCTGAGCTTCTGCATGTCTCAGAAGCACCCAAGGGACACCACTGTGTTGATCTGGGACCACTTTCAAGTTCTCGTCTCTGGCTGATTGTTAGAATTTCCTGAAAAACTTGAAAAATCGTGCTGCCCGGATCCTGCGACAGATTCTGCTCTAGTAGGTCTGCATGGGGCCCTGAAATCTGCCCTGTAATGAGCAGCCCTGGGCAATTTCTATCACAGATGACCCGTGCTCCCCTGGGAAAGGGAAACTGGTCTGGAAAGAGCAAATCGCTTGTGGAATTTTTGTATCACCACAACTGTCTAAAAAATAGGAGCTACTTGTAGAATAGATAAGAAAATGCCAGTATGTTTAATTGGCTCTTAGATACGCTTTTTTCATATTTTAATGTCTCTCAAACTGAAAGACCTCTAGCCACCAGTGTCGCTTAAAGAAATCATTGGCAGCATTTTATTTGTGGAACGTAAGATGATTGGTAGATAAAATATGAAGGGTCTTACTTTCTATGAAATTCAGTAATTAATTTTAAATGATTTGAAGAAATACGAATAAACAAGTCTTATTCACAGAAGATCAATGCTTTCTGGTACTCTTTAATTTGGGCTTTCATTATATGTATGAGAAGGTTTTAAGGTATATGAAAAGCATTTGTAATTTCCCTCTTCTTTCTACAGAACAGGGTTTTTCTTTGTTGTTGTTTTGTTTTCTTTTGTGTATTTGGCTGCTCTGAGTCTTAGTTGCAGCATGCAGGATCTTTAGTTGTGACATTCAGACTCTTAGTTGTGGAATCTAGTTCCCTGACCAGGGACTGAACCCAGGCCCCTGCACTGGGGTCTTGGCGTCTTAGCCACTGAAGCACCAGGGAAGTCCTTGGAAGAGACTGTTTGCTATGTGAGGGACAGAAGTAAAAATGGAGAGGTGATTTGGGAAAAGAAAGAAGTGAAGTTGGTTTTTACTAAAAGAGACACCATGGAGGGCCCTGGACTAAGAGAGAAGGAAGTGAGGGTTGAAAGCAACAGGAGGCGATGGGAAGAGGGGCATGAATGATGAGGCTGAAGCAAGCATGCCAGGCATGAGACGCCCATCTCTTCCTGGAGAAACGGCTCCAGAAAACCACACTGCCTTTCCGAGTCTTTGAACTCAACGTGCTCTTCCTTTGGATGCAACACAGGAGACAAGGTGGCTGGAGTATTCACCAACAGCCTGGTAATTTGAAGTGTAAGATATTTTAATGACTAGCCTTGTTCAATCTCTGTCAAAAACCCCTTCAGGTAAAACTCTTCTCCTTTAGTGAATTTCTTCTTTCAAGTATTCCTTTCACCCTCAGAGAAATTGTGAAGCCTTCATCTGCTCATTGACAGTAAGTTTTCACATTTAGGTGAAAACTTGGAGTGAATGCAGGGGCTTCTGGAAAGCCCTGAATACTGGATGTTTCAAGGGTAAAGCCAGCTGCTCTCAAACACACCCTCACTTGCCCTCAGAATGGCCCCTTGTGCAGAAGCTTTCATCTGCCCCTACGGGCCATCCGTGGTGGAAACAGATGGGAAGTTGTTGTTGTTGTTCAGTGGCTAAGTCATGTCCAGCACTTTGTGAACTGCAGCACCCCAGGCTTCCCTATCCTTCACCATCTCCTGGAGTTTGCTCAAACTCATGTCCGTTGAGTTAATGATGCCGTCCAATCATCTCATCCTCTGTCATCCCCTTCTCCTCCTGCCTTCAATCTTTCCCAACATCAGGGTCTTCTCCAATGAGTCAGTTCTTTGCATCAGGTGACCCTTTAAGTATTGGAGCTTCAGCTTTCAGCATCAGTCCTGCCAATGAATATTCAGGGTTGATTTCCTTTAGGATTGACTGGTTTGATCTCCTTGTTGTCCAAGGGACTCTCAAGAATCTTCTCCAACACCACAGTTTGAAAGCATCAATTTTTCAGTGCTCAGCTTTCTTTATGGTCCAACTCTCACATCTGTCCATGACTACTGGAAAAACCATAGCTCTGACTATATGGACCTTTGTTGACAAAGTAATGTCTCTGCTTTTTAATATGCTTTCTAAGTTTGTCATAACTTCCCTTTCAAGGAGCATGCATCTTTAAATGTCATCACTGCAGTCACTGTCGGCAGTGATTTTGGAGTGAAGAAAATAAAATCTGTCACTGTTTCTACTTTTTCCTCATCTATTTCCCATGATGTGATAGGATTGGATACCATGGTCTTTGCTTCTCAAAAGTGATCTCCTCAGTCCCTACTGGGAGCAGCCACGGGCAGGGTTCTCACTGGTTCACCCTCAGGGCCAAACAGCGTGGGCCAAGTCCTGTCAGGTGGGGGACCCCCCCAGGGAAAGCCCTGTCTGTCAGGCGGAGGACCCCCCAGGGAAAGCCGTCAGGCAGGGGACATCCAGGGAAAGCCTAGGTGCTTCTGGAAGCTTCAGGATGAGGTCACAACGTGGCTCAACTTTCTCACAGAATTCTGAGCCAGGGTTTTAAAGGCAGTTTCTCTCTCATTTCCTCCTGGGACGACAGGAGGGTTTTGAAGGCCCAGGATCTTTCCTGTGTGAAACTGATTCCCTCCCTTTAAGCCCCCTCCACTTCCAAGGTGGCCCAGAGTCACTGCCGTTGTCCTTGAAAGTTCAAGAGTAAAGGCAAGAAGTTGAAATTTCTATTCAGTATCATCACCTGGGGTGAGGTATAGAACAGAGAAGCTCAGGGAGCTATCCAGGAGAACAGGTTCCATGCAATTGTGAGTTGTGTTGTAATCCAGACATGAGCCAAACCTTCCTGCTGCCAAGAGGATCACACTTTAGGGGCTTCTGGTGCCAGGCCTGTAGAGGCCAACAACCCCGGAGGCATCTGACAACCCCCTTGCGTTTTCTTTCATGATCACCTTTGCTTCTGTTCTGCACACATGCATGCTGCTGCTTTCTGGCCTCGTGGGTGTAAAAGGCAGCCTTTCACAAGTTTTAACAAGGACATCCATGTGCACCAAGTGCCATCCAGAGGAGAGTTTGCTGACCCCTCCAGGAGTGGAAACCTTTACTCCTGGCTCTTTCTCCACAAGTCTTAACCCCTCCTCACAGTCTCCACATCAGTTGGCCTCCACTGTATATTTTAAGCTTGTCCAACAAATAGCACTCTTCCCTAGAGAAATTCTGAGACTGTCACTGCCAACCTGGTATAAAATCATCAGGGACCCATGAGGGTAGCACTGACTTTCTGTGCTTTAAAGGCACAGCACTAATCCATACCATCTGTTACCTGTCACATGATCAGTGCCTTCATGGTCACATGGTCAGTGCCTTCTCACTCAGGTGGTCAGTGCCACTCAGTCACGTGTGTAGTGCCTTCTCAGTCACGAGGACAGTGCCTTCTCAGTCATGTGTTTAGTGCCTTCTCAGTCACATGTTCAGTCACCTGTTTAGTGCCTTCTCAGTCACGTGTTCAGTCACGTGTTTGCTGCCTTCTCAGTCACGTGTTCAGTGCCTTCTCAGTCACATGTTCAGTCACATGTCCAGTGCCTTCTCAGTCACATGTTCAGTCACGTGTCCAGTGCCTTCTCGGTCACGTGTTGTCACGTGTCCAGTGCCTTCTCAGTCACGTGTTTAGTGCCTTCTCAGTCACATGTTCAGTCACGTGTTTAGTGCCTTCTCATTCACATGTCCAGTGCCTTCTCAGTCACGTGTGTAGTGCCTTCTCAGTCACATGTTCAGTCACGTGCCCAGTGCCTTCTCAGTCACATGTTCAGTCACGTGTCCAGTGCCTTCTCGGTCACGTTTTCAGTCATGTGTCCAGTGTCTTCTCAGTCACGTGTTCAGTCACATGTTTAGTGCCTTCCTATTCACGTGTTCAGTGTCTTCTCAGTCACGTGTTCAGTCACGTGTCCATTGCCTTCTCAGTCACTGAGAAAGTCTTCTTTCTTGAATAATGACTGAGCAGAGTAAAAAGCCATGATGGTTGGGTGGGCAGGATGTGTAAAGGTCTTCTGTTCAGAAACCAGGATAGTTATTATGTCGTCATAATCCAGCAGGGGGTATAAGGAAGATCCACCCTGTGACTGGTGGCTCTTAGGGGACTGGAGGCTGGGAGCCTTGGGTTGTCTCAGGAGAGTAGTGGGTGTATTCTGGAACACTGGAGGGGGTCTTCCTTGCAAAGCAGAAGTTGACTCCTGAGCAAGGGTGTAGTGTCATGATACAGAGTCAGCTCTGCCTGGGGAGAGCATGGCCAACAGCGTCCTTCCCTGACTCCTGTACATGATGCAAGGGTATTGAGAAATCATGATTTATCACCACTTCCTTTGTCTCACTCCTTCTCCCTTCTGCAAGTTTGGATTTGCCATAAACCCTTTCTTTCCTTCCTTCTCCGTTTTAAAATATGCTTAGCTGGTTACGACCTAGGTCCAAAAATACTAGCTTTTTGACACATTATTTATTTATAAACAATAAAAGATCCAACACATAATGTGTCTGTATGCTGACAGACTGGAGGAGACAGGATGGGTTGTTTCAGAGCAGGGCTGTTCGGGCACCAGTAGCCGCAGGTCAGCAAGGTGGCTCGTGGCCACTGTGATCCAGAGCATCTCGGGAGTGTCAGCTCAGTCCACGTGTGTTAGAGGCAGTGGCCTTTCTTTTTTTTTTTTATTGGCATGTACCTGATTCCCAATGTTGTGGTATCTTTAGGTGGGTAGCAAAGTGATTGCTTTATATATATATATAAAATAATTTTTCATATTCTTTTCTTTTATAGAATATTATTTTATATCTTTTATAGGATATTACAAAATACTGAATATAGTTTCTGTTTCTATACAGTAGGTCCTTGTTGATTATCTATTTTGTATATAGTAATGTGTATCTGTTAATCCCAAACTCCCAGTTTATCTTTCCCCTACTTCCCCTTGGTAACCATAAGTTTGTTTTCAAAATCTGTGAGTCTATTCCTTTTGTAAATAAGTTCATTTGTATCAGTTCTTTAGATTCCACACGTAAGTGAAATCATATATTTGTCTCTCTTACTTCACTTAGTATGATAATCTCTCAGCCCATCCATGTTGCTGCAAATGACATTATTTCATTCTTTTATGGCTGAGTAATATTCCATTGTATATATGTACCACATCTTCTTTAGCCATTCATCTGCTGATGGACAGTTAGGTTGTTTCCATGTCCTGGCTGCTGTGAACTGCTGCAGTGAGTACTGGGGAGCACGTATCTTTTGCAATTAGAGTTTTCTCTGGGTCTGTGCCCAGCTATGGGATTTCTGGATCATACGGAAACTTTGGTTTTTTGATGAACCTCCACACTATTCTCCATAGTGGCTGCACCAGTTTCTGTTCCCACCAGCTGTAGGCGGGGTTCCTCTTCTCCCCACATCCCCAGAGCAGTGACTCTTCCTCCACATGAGAAGCGGAGCCACGCCCAGCTGGTGAGGAAGAGCCAGGCCTCAGCACTGCCAGCACTGACCGGGGGCCGCGCTAAGAAGCCCTGGAGCTGGACACGACCCGGGAGGAAGGCCCCCTACATCTGTCCTCTGTTTGGGTTCCCTGAGGCCTCAGCTGCCTGATCTGAACAAAGAGGAGGATGCATTTGTGGGTAACTGAACAAGCTTCAGTCAGAATGAGCAAGAGAAGGTCCATGAAAGGACACAGCAGGTGTGCAGTAAAGCATGGCCTCGGCCATCGCGCAATCTGGCCCGGGATCTTGCCTGGCTCCCTTCCTGGCGAGGGGGCCCTGGCCACTGCCCCTGCCCGGTGGCCTGGGGTGCAACACCTCCCCGTCTGCACAGCCTGGGCCTCCAGGCGTTCAGCCCTCCCTCGTTTCTGCCCTCAGGTCTCCAATGGCAGGAGGAGCAGAGACAGACAGTGGGGACGTCAGAGCCCAGGACAGGGACCCTGTAGCCAGGGCGAGCCTGCAGGTGTCCGTGCAGCCGCCATGAATGTCTGCAAGCGCTGAGACAGGCTGCACAGTGAGCACGGGAGACACACATCCTCCTACTGCACGGCACTTGGTGTCCAGGGCAGGCAGCGGGCAGGTGGACACACAGGTGTGTCCAGGTGACAAGTGCCGTGAGGGACATGTGTTCAGGAGCCAGAGAAACGGAATTCCAGAGGAGTGTCTGGAGGCTGTTCCAGCCATCTGGAGACACGAAGTGGGGAGGCAGCCCCACCAGAAGGGGTTCCAGGAGCAGAGGTGCAGGTGGGTCACCCCTGACTCAACCCCAGCAGCTCAGCTCTGCTCCCCGCCCTGCCTGTATGGGCCTTCTCGGTCACCTCAAATGCTGGAAGAAAAATTAGAGTGAGGAACTGTTAACATCCATGGAGCCACAGAAAAATGTGGTTCCTGGAGGGCAGCTTCGGGGGTTCCGTGTTAAAACCAGGCTGTGACGTGCAGGTCTTCCTGAGCCACCCTCGGTGGGGACTCTGCTCCCCTCAAATCCAGGCTGGCCTCCAGTGACGTGCTGACTGGAGGGTGAGAGCCTGTGCAGCCCAGAGCCGCCTGCACACTCCTGGTTTCCATCCACCTTCTTGCAGACAAACCTCCTGACCTGCCTAAGCTACAGTTCACAGGCTCTCAGGACTGATTTTCCTCAGGGAAAAAACAGCAGCAGTCTGTTCGTCATCTGAGAATATTTACGTAGGGGACTTCATGTCCTAAAGTCTTTTTAAGGCTATTGATTTGCTCCTGAGTAGAGTTCCAAGAGAGCAACCACCTGTCCTTCAGATGAAAATGTGTCCAGTTAATTATGAATTAGTAATTATGTACAATTTTATCAATAACATTCTATTACAGGTTATCAATAAGTATAGGAAAGAACATTTTTTTGTAGACTATAAGAAATCTCCATGTTAACTCTGTTTAGGTTTGCCTTTGTGTTTTCCTTAGGCTGTTTCTTCTGATTTTTAGAGTAATTCCCATTACAGGCTAGTATTATTCCTTCATTATATACAAGACCCATAGATTTTACTAGCTTAGGGGGCCTGTTCAGTGTGGTGGAGCTGGTCTCCTGCAATACTTCCCCAAATGTCCCAGGATGCCAAAAAGTGTCCAAAGGTCAAAGTATTGAGTTGGCCAAAAAGTTCATTTGATGTTTTCCAGTTAAGAAAAATAACAAACTTTCTGGCCAACCCAGTAGTCTGGGAAGTATTGGGATTAAAGGCAAACAGTCTTTGTTTTTCCAATTGCTGACATTTCAGAGAGTGGATTGTGCTGATGCACCCTGTAAATCCCCAGCAAAGGGGAGACTGCAGCATTCCCCACACATCCTCAGGCAGAAAATCCTGTAGATCCAGAGTCACCTCGTGGAGTTACTCATGGAACACACTCTGGTGAGTGCTGCCCTATGTTAGGTGCCTCATGCTGTTCAGTCACTATGTCCTGTCCGACCCTTTGTGACCCCATGGACAGCAGCTCGCCAGGCTCCCCTGTCCATCACCAACTCCCTGAGTTTACTTAAATTCATGTCCATTAAGTTAGTGATGCCATCCAACCATCTGATCCTTTGTCGTCCCCTTCTCCTCTTGCTCTCAATCTTTCCCAACATCAGGGTCTTTTCCAATGACCTGGCTCTTTGCATCAAGTGGCCAAAGTATTGGAGCTTCAGCACCAGACCTTCCAATGAATATTCAGGATTGATTTTCTTTCAGAATGACTGGTTTGATCTCCTTGCTGTCCAAGGGAATCTCAAGAGTCCTCTCCAACACCACAGTTCAAAAGCATCAATTGTTTGGTGCTCAGCCTTCTTTATGGTCCAACTCTCACATCCATACATGACTACTGAAAAAACCACAGTTTTGACTAAATGGACGTTTGTCAGCAAAGTTATGTCTCTGCTTTTTAATATACTCTCTAGGTTTGTCAGTTTTTCTTCCAAGGAGCAATCATCTTTTAATTGCATGGCTGCAGTCACTATCCACAGTGATTTTGGAGCCCAAGAAAATAGTCTGTCACTGTTTCCATTGTTTCCCCATCTATTTGCCATGAAGGGATGGGACCGGATGCCATGATCTTAGCTTTTTGAATGCTGAGGTTATTTCTTTATTTTTGACTAGACTGGGTCTTCACTTCTGCGCAGGCTTTTCTGTAGTTGCCAGGAATGGGGCCGACTCCCTAGTTGTAGTGCATGGGCCTCTCATTATGGTGGCTTCTCTTATTGCAGAGCACAGGCTCTAGAGCGTAACTGCGGTGCCTGAGCTCAGTTGTTATGACTCCTGGACTCTAGAGCACAGAGTCAGTGCTTGTGGTGCACGGGCTTAGTTGCTCTGAGGCATGTGGGGTTTTCCTGGATTGGGGACTGAACCTGTGTCTCCTTCACTGGCAGGCAGATTCTTTACCACTGAGCCACCAAGGAAGCCCGAATGTTTATCTTTAAGCCAGCTTTTTCACTCTCCTCTTTCACCTTCATCAAGAGGCTCTTCAGATCCTCTTCACTTTCTGCCAATAAAGTGGTATCATCTGCATATCTGAGGTTGTTGATATTTCTCTCGGCAATCTTGATTCCAGCTTGTGAGTCATCCAGACCAGCATTTCGTGTGATGTGTTCTGCATTTAAGTTAAACAAGCAGGGTGACAATATACAACCTTGACGTACTCCTTTCCCACTTTTGAACCAATCTGTTGTTCCATGTCCAGTTATAACTGTTGATTCTTGTCCTGCATGCAGCTTTGTCAGAGGCAGGTAAGGTGGCCTGGTATTCCCATATCTTCAAGAATTTTCCACAGTTTGCTGTGATCCACACAGTCAAAGGCTGTATCTTAGTCAATGAAGCAGGGTAGATGTTTCTAACCTTACACTAAAACTCCTCCTTTAGAAACAAGGTCATGAGACCTGTGATGGGAGCAAGGAGGGGAGAAAGGTCAGGGCAGCTGACAAGTTCCAGGGAGCTGAGGGTGGGACAGTGACTCCAGCAGTGCCATGGAAACCCAGAGGAACAAAGACGCCTGCAGATACCAAGCCAGATGTCCCTGTCATCCGGGACTGTCAAAGGGACCAGAGCAAACCCCACATCCACCATCCATATGCTCTTGCATTCTAATTTAGTTTAGACAAGATTGGCAGCCAATCAAAGGAGGAGTCTCAGCACCAGAGAAATCTCATTGTTGTTCAGTCGCTCAGTTGTGTCCAGCTCTATGAACCTCCATGGACTGCAGCACACCAGGATTCCCTGTCCCTCACCAACTCCCAGAGCTTGCTCAAGCTCATGTCCACTGAGTCAGTGATGCCATCCAACCATCTCATCCTGTGTCATCCCTTTTTCCTCCTGCCTTCGATCTTTCCTAGCTTCAGGGTCTTTTCCAATGAGTCGGCTCTTCACATCAGGTGGTCAAAGTATTGGAGTTTCAGCTTCAGCATCAATCCTTCCAATGAATGTTCAGGGTGAATTTCCTTTAGGAAATTGTTTATAGAAATCTCATAAAATCTTATTAATTGAAATCACCACACAGCTGGCTTAACAATAAGCCCAACACTCTGACAAAATGATGGATGAGCTTCCGAGTCATAGCATCTCTAGACATGACAAAAGAAGAGCCGAACTCATGGACTCTTTGTGCCTGGTGGAGGCACAGGCAGTCTGGAGGGAGCAGAGGGCCTGTTTCTATAAAGTGAAATTTACAATGTCGCAGTATGAATATTAATAGTGTGCATGATCACAATAAACTGTGGAAAATTCTGAAAGAGATGGGAATACCAGACCACCTTACCTGCCCCCTGAGAAATCTGTATGCAGGTCAAGAAGCAACAGTTAGAACTGGACATGGAACAATGGACTGGTTCCAAATAGGAAAAGGAGTACATCAAGGCTGTATATTGTCACCCTGCTTATTTAACTTATATGCAGAATACATCATGAGAAACGCTGGGCTGGATGAAGCATAAGCTGGAATCAAGATTGCTGGGAGAAATATCAATAACCTCAGATATGCAAATGACACCACCCTTATGGCAGAAAGTCAAGAAGAACTAAAGAGCCTCTTGATGAAAGTGAAAGAGGAGAGTGAAAAAGTTGGCTTAGAGCTCAACATTCAGAAAACTAAGATCATGGCATCTGGTCCCATCACTTTATGGGAAATAGATGGGGAAACAGTGGAAACAGTGGCTGACTTTATTTTGGGGGGCTCCAAAATCACTGCAGATGGTGATTGCAGCCATGAAATTAAAAGATGCTTACTCCTTGGAAGGAAAGTTATGACCAATCTAGACAGCATATTAAAAAGCAGAGACATTACTTTATCAACAAAGGTCAGTCTTGTCAAGGTCATGGTTTTTCCAGTAGTCACATATGGATGTGAGAGTTGGACTATAAAGAAGGCTAAGCACAGAAGAATTGATGCTTTTGAACTGTGGTGTTGGAGAAGACTCTTGAGAGTTCCTTGGACTGCAAGGAGATCCAACCAGTCCATCCTAAAGGAGATCAGTCCTGGGTGTTCATTGAAAGGACTGATGTTGAAGCTGAAACTCCAATACTTTGGCCACCTGATGCAAAGAGCTGACTCATTGGAAAAGACCCTGAAGCTAGGAAAGATTGAAGGCAGGAAGAAAAAGGGATGACACAGGATGAGATGGTTGGATGGCATCACCGACTCAATGGACAGGAGTTTGAGCAGACTCCAGGAATTAGTGATGGACAGGGAGGCCTGGTGTGCTGTGGTCCATGGGGTCGCAAAGAGTTGGACATGACTGAGCAATTGAACTGAACTGAACTGACTGTGTGTGGTTAATAGGGAAGAGGTTGAAGGAAGTGTGTGTCTCTGAGAATTCCTGTTGTGGCAACTGGGCAGAGCTGTCCTGGGGCCGCACCTGCTGCCAACTGTGTCCTTGCTGGTGACTCAGCCGAGACTCAAGCATGGCTCAGCGAGGCTGCTGGATCCCGGGCAAACAGAGGATTAACCAGCTCTCAGCTGATTCACTTCTGCAGAGCTGTGCTGCTCCCGGAAGTGGAAACACAGCTCATGCTGGTCAGATGTCTGCGTGGCTGCCAGTGTCCACTCTGGTCATCAGGAGAGAGAAAAGCAGCCCAGCATCAGTTTTATCCTATGTTTATTTGAAATCCTGCATTGGATGCCTTCTGAAGCTGAGAATGTTTGTGTTGGAGATCAAGCAGGCCAACCCACCCTCTGAAACGTCCAACAGTCATCACAAGCCCTTCAAGAATCTCCCCTGTGCTCCGGCCTGGGCCCTGTTTTCAGTCCCTGGTCCCAAGGTACTCGGGCCTGACTGTTACCGGATTCATTTGAGAGATGCCTGGCCCCTGGCTCAACCAGAGGCAGAACCTCTGGGAATGGAAAGTGTCTCTGTAACAAGTTCTACAGGCGAGTCCAGATGAAAGTCTGAGCCTCCCAGCACAGCCGTTCCCCCCAGGACTCAGGAGCCAGGCAGCTGTCTGCTTTCCAATGAGGGTCCCAATCCTGCAGGGAGCTAAGTGTGAAGTCAGGGCTCCCGCGTGCGTGGAAGCAAGCGGACCTGAAGACTGGCGTGGAGGCCAGTCTTGGAATCTAAGAAAATGAGCAGCAGACGAGCAAGGCTGCTGGACCAAAGATGGGCCTGCAGAGTGTGGGGGCTGGGCCGCGGTGCCCGTCTGTGCCCTAGCCCACCCCCGGCTCTGCACCTGCCACCATTTGACCTCAGCACCACTGTCCCCCAAAACTAAAAAAAGACTTTTCACCTCATAAAACGTTTTAGGTAGCTTAAAATATATGAAAAGGGAATCCCCGCCACCAGAGGCGTTTACTGCTTATGGTTTGGCGTTCGGACATTTTTGCTGTGCAAATACAAACATAGGTTGTGGTACATGTTTGAAGGTTTTGCCTTTTTCTTAGGACAGACCTCAAGGAATGTAATTTTTTTCAGTGAAAGAGTAGATACATTTTAAACTCCTGTAATAACTGTCACAGTGCCCTCTGAAGATTGTACTAGCTCTTACTGCTGGAAGCAAGGCTCTTCTGCTACCTTCCTGACTGTAAGGTGGAAGTTGTCTGAACCCTAACCAGTGAGATAGGCAGAAGTGAACATGTGTTTCAATTTAAACGCTTTTTGTATTCAGTTTCTTTGAATATCAGGATGGATGTGCTGGGTAGACTCTTCTTGGTTTTAGGGTTTTTTCCCTCTAACACTTTTAGTAATCCACCACTCCCTTCTGGCTGCAGAGTTTCTGCTGGAAAATCAGCTATTAGCTTTATGGGGTGATACTTGACTCTTTGCTTTTTATTGCAGCCTTTAAAATTCTGTCACTTTTGCCATTTTAATTATAACATTGCTTGGTGTACATCCCTTTGAGTTTATCCTGTTTGGGACTCTGTGCTTTCTACACCTACACGTCCACTTCCATCCCACAGTCAGGGAAGTCTCCAGCCACTCTTATGTCAAATGTGTTCTCTGCCTTTCTTACTCTCTTCTCCTTCCAGGAAGCCTATCATGCTAATATGAGTTGCTAACGTTGCTCCTTAAATTATGCTCATTGTTCTTAAGTCTTGTTCTCTTTTTGCTGTTGTGATTGGGGGATTTCTACTCTTTCCCACTGATTTCTTCTCCTGTATCATCTGAGCTGCTCTTGATTCCCTGCAGTGTATTTTTTCATTTCAGGGACTGTGTTCTTCAGCTCTGGTCGGGTCTTCTTTGCATTTTTTCTTTTTTAAAATTAATTAATTTTATTTGTCGGTGGTGCTCAGGGCCTTGTTGAAAGCTGCATGGGTGTTCTCTAATTGTGGAGGGCAGGGGCACACGGGCTTTTCAGTCCAGTGGCTACTCTTGTTACAGAGCATGGGTTCCAGAGCTCATGAGCTTCCGCAGCTGCAGCTCGTGGGCTCAGCAGTTGCAGTGAGCAGGCTCCAGCGCTCACAAGCTTCAGTAGTCCCTGCTCGTGGGCTCACTAGTTGTGGCTTACAGGCTCTGGAGCACAGGCTCAGCAACTGTGCCACACCAGATTAGCTGCTCTGAGGCATGTGGGATCTTCCCAGACCAGGAATCCAACCCCGGTCCCCTGCATTGAGAGGCAGATTCTCTACCAGGAAAGTTTCGTATTTTCTGATGCTTTGTTCAAGTTCTGCGTTCCTCTGTTCTTCCAAGTTCAGGGAGCGTTTTTATGATTGTTGAACTTTTTATCAGGTAAATTACCTACCTCTGTTTCATTAGGGTTTGTTGTTGTTGTTGTTGTTGTTTCTGCAGTTTTATCTTGTTCTTTCATTTGGAATGCATTCCCCAGCTCTCTCATTTATCTGACTTTCTCTGTCTCTGTGGACAAGGTAGGCGGTCACCTCTCCCTGTGTGAGCGTGTATCCTTGGGCAGGAGTGCCCTGTGCAGACTGTGTGTGCCGGTGCTTTGACGGGAGGCTGGGAAGTGAAGTGGGTGCAGGCCAAGCATTTTTCATGGCATTGTGGCCACCGCCTTGATGGGGGCCGAGTAGGGTTAGAGCTGAAGCCCAGCAAGGCAGGGGCCTCCCCAGATCCACAGGGGCTTCCGTGGTCGGGGTAGGGGGCTGGCAGGAGGTGGGGGTGGGCACCAGGTGCTTCTCTGCTGCCCCCATGCTGGGACTCAGGGGAGTGAGCGTGTGCCTGGCCTTTAGGAGTGAAGTCCTGGCTTCCCAGCGCCCTCCGGCTTTCGTGTCCTGAGCCCTGCTGCTTCTCGGACCCAGTTGAGCAGCTCGTCATCCTGGTGCAGGTCCCCAGGGCTGGAGTGCCCGATGAAGGGCTGGAACCCCTTGCTCCTCGAGGGGGACTCTGCATCTGTGACGTCCCTTCCCACTGTGTGTCACCCGCTGGGGGCATTCGTCCGGCTCAGATCATGCCTCTGCCCCTCCTCCCCACCTGCCTTCCTTTACACCCCTGGTGCTAGAAGAGCCATCCTGCTCTGTGACGTCTTCCCCAGAGGGAGTGTTCTCTCTGTCGTCAGGATTCCGGTGCGTCCTTGGAAGGTACTGAGCTGAGGGTCTTCCTCCTGCACCTCCCCACTCCTGAGGGTCAAGAGAGAACTCAGCTGTGCTACCACCAGTGAAATAAAACCTTGCTGTTAGGGTAAGAGACCCTGAGGACAGGGATGTAACAGGGCCTCCACGCCCTCAGGCTCTGCTCCTCTGCCTCCTGGTCCACCAGGATAAGAGCACGGCCCACAGGCTGCTCTCAAGTGTGGGCGCGGTGGGTCCTGCCACTTGAAGAGCCACTCCCTGCCCATGGGCTCACCCCACAACTCCACAGAGGACTCTGTCCTGCCCACCAAGGGGCCAGCTTGTCCCTCAGCATAGGGTCCCAGCAGGAGCAGCATCCAGCAGTGTATGGTCTGGACCAGGGGCCCCCCCACACACACACCCAGGCTGCGACCAGCTCCATGCCCTGGGAGCACAGTGGCCTGCACACCTGGGGCACATCTGAAGCATGCCCACTGCCCTCTGCCTCACCTGAGACGTCTGATGTCATCGGCATTAATCTTCTCCAAAACACTGTGATATTCATGGAGTGTCACCGTGTGAGTCTCCCTAAGACCTAGACCCTGCAGCCTGTATCAGCACAGCCTTGCTCCCCAGGAAACACAAGCCATTACCAAAGCCCTTGAGATATAACCGCAGCAGTGGGAGGAAGGTCGTCACAGGAGAACCCTCAGCAGACGCTGCTCCTCTTCGAGCCCTTCTCCCATCTCAGAACTACTGCTTCTGCTGGTGGTGGATTTTTGGTTTTTGGGCCCCAACTTACATGACGTGCTCTGGCCTCTTTGGTATCTCTCCTACTCTCGCTGCTCTGATCCATGTAACAGGTTCTGGAGGGTCAGGAAGGGGCAGCCTTCCCAGGGTGCGTCCTCCTGAAATCCCTGCATTCCCACCAACTACAGATCATGCCTGGGGCCCGGGGCTTCTCCCGGCCTGTCCCAACGCCCACCCCTGCTTCCTTCCTGTCCTCTGCTAAGGGCGTAGCATTCTCTCCAAGGCGCTGAGAGCAGGGCCTCTCCACGAAGCTGGGGGATCGAGAGACATCCGTCCGGCTTCAGCACAGGCTTCCTCAGGGTAATGGTGGTAACTGAGCCCGGAGGAAGGTCCGCAGTTTCCTCTGATTTAGACACAATGCTCCAAGGCCCACCACAGTTTGTTTCCCATCGAGGCCTCGGTCCGTGTTTCCATAACTCAGCGGGTGAGTGTGTTCTGGGGAAATCTTTCCATCCAAGGTGCAGCTGTGCATGGTTCTTTGGGTCCACACTCCGAAGCATTTGCCCCAAATGGAAGCTGGATTAAAGCAGGTTCTTTAATTCAATTCACCTCTGCTTCCAAGTCCTTCTCAGCAGGTGACCCGTGAACAAGAAACAGACACATGTCACCAAAAATATCTTCAGGAAGAAATGACTTTCCTGTTTTACTGGCAACTCTTTAGAGGCTGAGCGCAAGGGAATCACACTACGCTTCCTTGAGCTGAGCTCCCTGAAAAGTCTGCTCCGGCCAGCAGCCAGACAGCACAGCACTGAGTCCTCTTTAGAAGGAGCAGATGTGGGGGAAGGGGCGCTCAGCCTTAAGGAGGGATCTCTGGAGCTGTCCTGGGGTCTAAATGCTGTCTGTGCTGCGTCCTCAGGACAGCTGGGTTACCAGCATCAGGAAGTCCCGCTGACCGGTGCAGTGACTGAGGGTGCCACTTTTGAAACGCCTCTTCCTCCTTCAGTGACAAATGGAGAATAACATACACATGTCCTGGGAGAAGGCACAACAGAAACATTCATTTTTAACATCACTCTTTGAAATGCATCACGTGCACTTTCGTCTCCAACTTTCATCTCCTATGCACCCTGGAGGGTAACCAAGCATCCCATTTTTATTATGACTGAGGGTCTCCTGGGACGCAGGGTGTTCGGTGCTGAAACCAAGAAAGGTCGGGACAAACACAGGTGAGTCGGCCACCCCAGCTCCATGCCCAAGATGAAGAGAGACGCTCCAACACTGCTAAGATCAGTGTCTTGACCGCGGCCCCAGAGGTTTTGGCCGGCTGCGACCATCAAAGCGCATCTACCGTAACTCTTTTCAGAATCCCCAGTCTTCAGCGCTACCTATCCGCATAATCTTTCCCTCGTCTTTGGGTGCCTGTCAGTGCCCTCTCAGGTTAACTGTGCTGCACCCTGAATTCCAGATCACAGTGCCAGAAATGGATGCAAGCTTTAGGGGTTGGTTGCCAGGGTCTGGTTGTGAAATATCCGTATTTATGTTCGAGAGAAAGTTGGGGAGAGAAGACCCCTCCCTCGCTTTGGCAGGCTCTCGGATCTGAAGTCATTAGGAATAATGAGGGCGTGGCTGACCCGCGTCCTCCAAGAGACACTAGCGTGCCTCTGGCCATGCCGGCTGCGAAAACACGAGGACTCGTTACAGACAAGAGCGGCAGAGTCAGACTGAACTAATTCGTGGGCAGAGGTCCAAACATTATTTTAAAACGCGGTTTTGGAACCACCTAAGTAATACGTGGGTCACACAAAGTCAAGCCGGCGTTGTGCCAGAAAGCTGAGCAGAACAGCTCTGTTCTCCCACCCCCGGAAGCCCTAGCAATGCGAGTCTCCTGGTCTGTAGCTGGGAACTCATTTCAGGGCTGCAGAAGTCGGAGAATCTGCTTTCAGCTGTTCTTCCTGCACTCACGGAACCTCATAAGGAACGTCCACCCGATAAAACTGAGGATGGCACCCCACGTAAGCTGGCTGACAGTCTCCCGTCTCATGAAGGAGTTGGACAGTCTCTGATCCTGTGATGCTACATTGGTCTTAATCGTTTTTTCTTAAGAGTCCCGGACTTTAGTGTTATTAAAAAAGACATTGCAGACTCTGTTACTCATATTTAAGAAGTAATCATGGCAATAAATTAATGGGACAATCACAGTACTGTCCGAGGGGGCCCTGCGGCTCCCACAGGGCCCAGCCAAGGGGCAAGGCCACTGCCCCAAGAGGCTTCTGCCAGAGATCTTTTCTTCTCTGGGGACGGCGCACGTGTACCATATGGGTTTGAAATAGCTTAGTCTAATCTGGAAAACCATAAAGCAGCAATAACAGATGGAACTCTGGTGGAAAAAAGCTTTGTCCCACGCATGCTTTTACATGTGTTTATTGAGGGGTCTCGTCTTGCCTTGATTTTGTGGGGGGCCCCCTGCTCAGGTCACTTCCAGATGTGTCTGGACCACTCTCCTGTTCCACTGGCTGGGGTGTATGGGGCGCTATCCATTGTTGTTTTTAAAAGATCATGAGAAAATATAAGAGGTACCTAGAAGAGTCAGAAAGTACACTGGTGGATGCCAGGGGGCTGGGGAGTCGGGGGAGGGGGCTTAGTGTTTAATGGGGACAGAGTTTCAGTTTAGGAAGGTGAGAAATTTGGGAGATGGCTGATGGTGAGAAGGGCATAGCAATGTGAATGTATTTAGTGCCAGAGAACTATATAGTTAAATACAGTTAAAACAGTATGTTTTATGTTATGTGACTTTTACCACAATAAAAAATATTTTTTTAAAGATCATAAGAAAAGAAATGCTGGAAAAGGAGCCAAGAGGATAATGAATTAAGTGGATCCTCACAACCCAGGCCCTCTTCTTTCCAAAGGGTCGTCCCTCTGCAGTCCTTCAGGGGGGCCCCACACCGATGGGCAGTGCTGTCTCAAGGACCTGCTAGGGTCCTGCAGAACCAAGTGAATGCAGGCGTGAAGAGCCATGCAGTGCCATTCTGATGGGCTCTGAGCACCATTCTGATGGGCTCTGGGTATTTAAGACAGGAGGCAGCAAGGTTTTCAGACTAGGCATAGCCCGGCCCAGCAGCACAAGTGCCCGGAAGGAAGACACGGATGGGCTGCGGTCTCTGCCCGAGGGAGTGAACCCTGTGTCTGGGGTTGGCCCATCCTTCCTGCAAGACATCTTCTGGGGACTTTTGCCCTCATTCCTGGGGAGAATGCTGAATTAGGGGGGGGAAAAGTTCTTACAAACATTACTTTTAAATTTTTTAAATTCATGTAAAAGACATTGAGAATAGATACTGTATTCACACTTCAGTTTCACACACTTTCTGTCCAAATATCGTGAAAACAGACACATGGTTTTTATTCTTTTAAAGCTATGTTGTGGCCTGTTCTGCAGGGTTGAGGTATCAAGTGAGGAGAACATGATTTGTGGAGATTACGATCTAGCCACGTACACTTTGGGGTCGTGAAGATCGTCTCCTCACATTTCACAAGGGCAACAGCAGAGCAGGGGCACCAAGGGTAGGTGGCGGGCTGAGTGCATGTAGTAGGACGGCAGTCCTGAGACAACAGTTCAGCGGGCACGGAGGCCGGGCTCACATTCCTCTCTGTGTGGAGTGGGGTTTTCCTCTATGTCCACTCTCTACTGATATTCAAGAGCGTATACTGCCAGCTCGCAGGCGGTGGCCAGACGCCAGCCCCAGGAAGGACCTGGGGTCCTCAGGCTGAGGGCCGTGACCTCTGAAGTCCCCGTGGCTGCACCCAGCTTGGGGGGGCGGGGGGGCTTGTGATTCCTCTCGTGTTTTCCATGGGGTGTCAGCCCCTAAAGTGACGAACATCAGTTGTTCTGAACCCCACAGGGGACTCACTCTGAAAAACACATCAGCAGGAGCCTTCACTTTTAAATAATCACTGCCTTGTGGTCAAACCAGGGTGGAATATCCCAGTTAATATATGAGGTCTCTGCCTTCAGGCTGTGGATGAAAAGAGTTTGCTGCTGGCTGGGGGAAGTTATTTATGATGTGATTGTTAAGGAAGGAATGATGGTGTTACCATTTTCCCTCTCTTTTCTCTTTTTCTTTAACAGTCCTTGTGCTTTGAGGATAACCTTAGTATTTTACTTTTGCCCTTTTATTTTACATGTGCCTTTTGGCTGTGAACTTGAACTGGGACATAGTTCAAGGAGTCAACCTTAATTTTGTGACCAAAGAGTTTGTCACCATAGACCCCATGCCTTGCTGTGGCACACTGTACACCCTGGCTTCTTTCTGACTTATTTTAAATCATGGGAGAAGCAATTCTAATGGCCACGTGAGTCTCTTGAGATTGTTAAACCTTTTCTCATTTCAGGCTTTAAGGATTAAAAGCAAAACTACATTAGCTATTCTTTTTAAAGAATGAATCCTAGATTAGAAAAATACCCAAAATTAATTCAGAGGACTGTTCACAGAATTAACAGGCTAGTTTGCTGACTTCATCCCTGTTTCTTACAAAGAAGAACTGACTTGCTTTCTTTCACTCCACAAATCCCACAATGGGGTCGAAGAAGCAGGTTAGAATCATGTTATTTCACTAGAGGAGAAACAGGGGGGTTCACGTTCTTGAATGTGAGTTGTGCGGGTTTCCCCAGACACCCCGTCTCTCCTCCTGGTTTCTCACTGGAGCCCAAGAGGCAGATGGGTCCCTAACCCTTTGATCAGAATCTCCCAGATGAGGAGTAAGGGCTGCATGAACAAAGTGGGGGCTCCTGGGCCCTGCCCCGAATCTACAAAACAAACTCTTTAACCATGGCTCCCAGAATTGGAATCTTTCACAAGCTTCCCAGGAGAGGCTTCAGCCCCTAAGTCTGGGGGGTGACTGCCACGGCATGCCCAAGAGGCTCTCGGAGTGAGCTGGCGGCCCAGTGCGTTTCTCAGCCCACAGTCGCACCTCCTCCTTCCCCAGTGAGAAAGCCCTCACGGCTCCAGCCACCAGTGGCCACGGAGCGCACCCAGGCCCCATGGAGCCAGGGGCAGAAGCAAAGGGCAGCTGCCACGTACCCTGCTGCCTCTCCTTTCTCCCCAGAAGAGGGGTGCAGTGACCAGCACCCAAACACCCACCTTAGGAATGAGGCCACGGGGCAACAGAAGGAACCCACATCCCTGACGTCATGATGCTGCCGTAGCATCCTAACCAGACGTCTCTCCCCATTGTAAGTCATCCGTGTACGTGGTTCACGTTGCTTTCGGCCAGCAGGTAGGCAGGGTCAATGTCACATACAGGCGCCCTCGTCCTAAAGGACACAGACGCCGAGGAGAGCTGGCTCCTCTCCTCCGGAACCCCAGAGTCTGCCCAGAACACAGAGGCTGGTCTCTTAACAAGTGACCCAAGCCAGAGAAGCAGGCTGGGCCTGGGTGTGACCATCTTCCAACTTGAGAGAGAAATACCGTGAGAGGCCAAGTTCTGGACACAGAGAGATGTTTAAACAGGACTCTGAAGTCCCTACTGTGGCAGCATGAAGAAGTCACCAGCAACATCCTTTATTGATCTTAGGGAAGAAAGGGAAGAGACTGTAGCGAGAGTAGGGAGGGTATGGGGGGACAGGCCGGCTGTTTGGGGGTGAAGTCTCCCTCCTGCAGGATGGGGATCCCAGCGTCTGCCTCCCAGGATGGCTGGGGGGAGAGCACGGCAAGGACATGGCATGCTGAGTGCAGTACAGAGAGTGGGAGATGTGCAGGGCGTTACCCGGACTCACACGGGGCCTCAAAGCGGCTCTGTCACCCCTGCTCTGCATGGGGAGCAGGCACAGAGGTCGTGTGTGTGCCCACCTCCAGGTGCCGGCATGCGAGGGCTGCACTAGCCATGTGCTTACAGGTGGTCCACCCAGTGATGCCCACACAGCTCAGAGGCACTCCAGTTACCCACCCCTCTTGCATTAGTCGCTCAGTCACGTCTGAGTCTTTGTGACCCCATGGACTGTAGCCTGTCAGGCTCCTCTGTCCGTAGGATTTTCCAGGCAAGAATACTGGAGTGGGCTGCCATTCCCTTTTCCAGGAGATCTTCCCAACCCAGGGATCAAACCCAGGTCTCCTGCATTGCAGGCAGATTCTTTACCGACTAAGCCACCCCTCTTAGTCACTACTTAACCTCTTCACTGTGCAAAAAGGAAGAGTTTTGAACAGCCAGTCAAATTCAACTGTTAGGAGGAGAGACGGGCATCTCTTCTGAATGTAGTGTGTGTCCGTGTGTCTGTCTGTGTATGTGTGTATCTGTGTCTGTCTGTGTGGGTGTGGGTGTGTCTGTGTGTGTGTATGGGTGTGTCTGTGTGTGTGTGTGTCTGTGTGTATGTCTGTTTTTGTGTCTGTGTGTGTGTTTGTTTCTGTGTGTGTGTGTCTGTGTGTGTCTGTGTGTGTATGTCTATGTGTGTGTGTGTCTGTGTGTGTGTCTGTGTCTGTGTGTGTGTATGTGTTTATGTCTATGTGTATGCACCTATGTGTGTCTGTGTCTGTGTGTGTGTGTGTCTGTGTGTATGTCTGTTTTTGTGTCTGTGTGTGTGTTTGTTTCTGTGTGTGTGTCTGTGTATGTATGTGTCTGTGTGTTTATGTCTGTGCGTGTGTGTCTGTGTGTGTGTGTGTCTGTGTGTGTCTGTGTGTGTGTCTGTGTCTGTGTGTGTGTCTGTGTCTGTGTCTGTGTGTGTCTGTGTGTGTGTGTGTCTGTGTGTGTATGTCTATGTGTGTGTGTCTGTGTGTGTGTCTGTGTCTGTGTGTGTGTCTGTGTTTATGTCTGTGTGTGTCTGTGTGTGTGTGTTTCTGTGTTTGTGTCTGTGTGTGTTTGTGTCTGTGTGTGTATGTCTATGTGCGTGTGTGTCTGTGTGTCTATGTATGTGTCTGTGTTTATGTCTGTGTGTGTGTGTTTATGTCTTATGTGTGTGTGTGTGTCTATGTTTGCCTGTGTTTATGTCTGTGTGTGTGTGTCTGTGTGTTTGTGTTTATGTCTGTGTGTGTGCGTCTATGTGTGTGTGTGTCTGTGTGTGTGTGTGTGTTTGTGTTTATGTCTGTGTGTGTCTGTGTGTGGATGGGGCTGTACCCACTGCACCACGGTCAAGGCCCCAAGGGGCCTCATCAGGGCACAGAATGCCCCGGCCACTCCGGCCGGCCGCATGAGTTCTTCCTGCACAAGGATGCCTGGGATATAAACACGGTGTGTCTACTCACAAGGGTCACCCCCCGTCACACCTCAACGCACTGTCTGCTGGGTCTTGATAAATCCACGCACGGCGAATCCTTCGTACACATTTTCATGTGATGAGCCCTCGCACACTCATCCTCAGGTTTCTGGAAGGCACAGCTCTGTTGGTCGCACGCGTCAGCTGACGCCCTGCACACCTGGATCTTGTGCCTGTGTGAGGGTGTCAGGAGGCTGAGCCCCAAGCATGCCGGGCCTGACTGCCCTCTCTGGGGGGCGCCGGCCTGGTGGGGCCAGAGCCTCCTCAGGGACACGGGGGTCTCTGCTGGGTGGTGGGGAAGCACCCACCAAGTCTCTGAGCAGACGGCGACTTAGGAGCTGGGCTGGCAGATGGGCAGGAGCAGGCACTGCAGCTCTGATGGGACAGGCTGAAGGGAACCAGGAGTGGGGGGTGGGGACCGACGGGGAGCGCCCGGGGACTCTGCAAGGGCCTTGTTACCGTCCAGCTGCAGTGGGAGTCGCTTCCTTACCCGACCAGGATGGCCTGACCCACCCCCAAGTTGAGCTGACACCCCGCAGTCTGGGGCTGAGCTGGGGACGTCTGGCTTCTGCTGCTCCTTGCTTGCGATGGGGCTTTCTCCACACAGCCAGCTTGGATCAGGGGCATCTAAGGGGGTGAGAGTGTCTGAGGAAGCTGTGTTGATCATTTATCGCAGGCTTTGGGGTTATCTCCTCACGGTGTCAGAGAGGTCTGCTCGGAGTCAAGCTGACGCCATGGGTCTCGCTGCTAATGCATTCCTGAGAAGAACAGGATCCATGGGTGTGGGCCACCTCGGGCCTCTTCAGCCACCCTCTAAACAGCAGCTTCTCCTGTGGCCAAAGCAAGTGGTCAACAAGACCCCAGGACCTGGGGGCAAAGAGTACAGACCTCACAGGGCCAGGGCAGGGCGTGTGCCCTCAGCGTTCTCACCCATCCACACCTTCCCTGGCTCTCAGCCTCCACACAAAGCCACAGAGAAACAGAGTGGACCCAGGGAGTCCAAGCCACCACACCCCACTCACGACATCATCAGCACTCCTGATCAACGACACTTCATTTCTCTGTTGCATGAAAGGCATCTCCAAAATGAGTGTCCTCCCATGGGCCAAACATTAGGAAACCAACCAAAAAGTGTCTCAGAGACCCTGCCCGTGGTCACCGAGAGATGCAGACTCACAGTGGTGCACATGGACTGCCACGGTCAGGGCTGTGTCTGCTGGACAGCACTGGGGGCTTTGGGGACGGTCCAGGACAGGCTCTCCCACCTGGGGGTGCCATCCCACCTGGATACCCTCCTATCCCAGGGAGAGCACACGCTCCTCAGGAGAACAGTCCAGACCTCAAATGCTGACCCTGACCACATATCCAGCTGAGTATGCCTCTGAATCGTAAAGGACAAGAGTGTGCCAACAGCCCAGGTAGTGAGATCTCAACTGGATTCTAACCCCCACCTCTTCCGTAATGAAGTCATATCAGGCCCAGGGGATCTCGGGGTCGGGTTCACGGATCATGCCCATCAGCTCGCCCAGGAGGCAGGTTTAAACCCCAGATCACATGCCTTGCCCTCTGAGTCCCATCAAAGGACCCGGCAACCTGCGTTTCTCCAAGAACCTTTGATTTGGACGCACACGACTTGAGAACCACATTTCAGAGCAGCACAGGGGGACTTAGTCATCCTGCAGCTGTTTCAAAGGCACATGGGTTCATTTTGCTGTGCTTTCTCTGCCTGGCTGTGGCTAAACCTCTGGAAGCCTGGGGATGGGTTTGCCTCAGAAGAGCCTGCAGAGGCCCGTTCTTCATAAGCACAGACTAAACACTGGATCAAGCTGATGCACAGAGGACGTCGTCCTCTGAATCTTCCCTCCTCACTGCGAGACTCAAACTTGTTCCAACATCACTGTCGCCCAGTCAGAAGCTTATTTCTGGGGAGAGGGAGGGGTTCCTTTATTGTCGTTCAGTGGCTCAGTTGTGTCCGACTCTCTGCAACTCCAAGGACTGCAGGATGCCAGGCTTCCCTGTCCTTCACCATCTCCCAGATTTTGTTCAGACTCATGTCCATTGAGTCAGTGATGCCATCCAACCATCTCCTCCTCTGTTGCCCTATTCTCCTGCCTCCAATCTTTCCCAGCATTAGGGTCTTTTCCAATGAGTCAGCTCTTCCGCACCAGGTAGCCAAAATATTGGAACTTCAGCTTCAGCATCAGTCCTCCCAATGAATATTCAGGGTTGATTTCCTTTAGGATTGACTGATTTGATCTCATTGAAGTCCAAGGGACTCTGTTTCCTTTAACATGCAGTAATTTGAAGCTGATTATAATCTCCTTGTCCCTAACCCCAAAGAGAAGTAGCATTATTGTGCTGAGACTGGGCGCTGACCTCAGTTTCTCTGTGAGGTAGCATCTTGTTACGTAACCCTTGGGTGATTTTAAATATGAATGTCAGTGATTACCATCTCCTGGCAGATCATTCTTCTGGGGCCTAAGTTTGGAAATGAAACGACACCTCTGGACCCTGAGATGTCCTGCCTGAGCATTCCAGTGGAAGAGGACTCTGGAGGTTACCCAGACCTGGAGGGCAGGACCATACTCTCACTGTCCTCAAGAGACAAAGCTTTTCTGTTAAAGCTTCCTCAGCAGAGCAGATTCCACTAAGAAAACCCTCCAGAGTTTCAGCAAGGTTAGCATTTTCAGAAGAAAAATAAACCTATGCTCACTTTACCTCTTATAATGTGAAGCTGTGCCAAGTGGGCCCCAAAAAGCATCCATCCCCACATCCAGGCCCCTCTGTGGTGTATCTGAAAGCTGCATTGTCTGACTGCTTGTGTAAGAAAGGATGAGGAACAAAGTGTTGAGAAGCCTCGCCTCACCGTCTCCCATCTGTATGAGGGGGATCCCTGCTCTGTACACTCAGTGCGATGGGAGGATCAGAGGGACTGTATCAGGCTGCCCTGGGGGTGTCACCTGTACCACCACCAAGATCACCATTCTAACCTGCATCCAGAGCTCTCATTTAAAGTCACTCTATTATAGAAATAGTGGGGACCCCTGAAAAACAATAGTGTAAATATAAACCTAAATGACACATACAGACATTTTGTTGAGGAAACAGCATGTAGGTACTTAAGAAAGCCCACTAGCTGTGGGGGTCTCACACAGCGCCAGGCTCTCCCTGAAGATGAGGGGTCCCCTGGAAAGGAGGAGCAGCAAGCTACAGCCCACCAGTGGTGAGAGTGAGTACCAGAGGCCTTGAGGAGGTGGGCGGCAGGGATCGCATTGCAGGAAACATGGTCAGTTCAGTTCAGTTCAGTTCAGTCACTCAGTTGTGTCCGACTCTTTGCGACCCCGTGAATTGCAGCACGCCAGACCTCCCTGTCCAACTCCCGGAGTTCACCCAGACTCATGTCCATCAACTCAGTGATGCCATCCAGCCATCTCATCCTCTGTCGTCCCCTTCTCCTCTTGCCCCCAATCCCTCCCAGCATCAGAGTCTTTTCCAATGAGTCAACTCTTAGCATGAGGTGCCCAAAGTACTGGAGTTTCAGCTTTAGCATCATTCCTTCCAAAGAAATCCCAGGGCTGATCTCCTTCAGAATGGACTGGTTGGATCTCCTTGCAGTCCAAGGGACTCTCAAGAGTCTTCTCCAACACCACAGTTCAAAAGCATCAATTCTTCGGCGCTCAGCCTTCTTCACAGTCCAACTGTCACATCCATACATGACCACAGGAAAAACCAGAGCCTTGACTAGACGGACCTTTGTTGGCAAAGTAATATCTCTGCTTTTGAATATGCTATCTAGGTTGGTCATAACTTTCCTTCCAAGGAGTAAGCGTCTTTTAATTTCATGGCTGCAGTCACCATCTGCAGTGATTTTGGAGCCCAGAAAAATAAAGTCTAACACTGTTTCCACTGTTTCCCCATCTATTTCCCATGAAGTGATGGGGCCGGATGCCATGATCTTCATTTTCTGAATGTTGAGCTTTAAGCCAACTTTTTCACTCTCCACTTTCACTTTCATCAAGAGGCTTTTGAGTTCCTCTTCACTTTCTGCCATAAGGGTGGTGTCATCTGCATATCTGAGATTATTGATATTTCTCCCGGCAATCTTGATTCCAGCTTGTGCTTCTTCCGGTCCAGCATTTCTCATGATGTACTCTGCATATAAGTTAAATAAGCAGGGTGACAACATACAGCCTTGACGTACTCCTTTTCCTATTTGGAACCAGTCTGTTGTTCCATGTCCAGTTCTAACTGTTGCTTCCTGACCTGCATACAAATTTCTCAAGAGGCAGATCAGGTGGTCTGGTATTCCCATCTCTTTCAGAATTTTCCACAGTTTATTGTGATCCATACAGTCAAAGGCTTTGGCATAGTCAATAAAATAGAAATAGATGTTTTTCTGGAACTTTCTTGCTTTTTCCATGATCCAGCGGATGTTGGCAATTTGATCTCTGGTTCCTCTGCCTTTTCTAAAACCAGCTTGAACATCAGGAAGTTCACAGTTCACGTATTGCTGAAGCCTGGCTTGGAGAATTTTGAGCATTACTTTACCAGCCTGTGAGATGAGTGCAATTGTACGGTAGTTTGACCATTCTTTTGCATTGCCTTTCTTTGGGATTGGAATGAAAACTGACCTTTTCCAGTCCTGTGACCATTGTTGAGTTTTCCAAATTTGCTGGCGTATTGAGGGCAGCACTTTCACAGCATCATCTTTTAGGATTTGAAATAGCTCAACTGGAATTCCATCACCTCCACTAGCTTTGTTCATAGGGATGCTTTCTAAGGCCCACTTGACTTTACATTCCAGGATGTCTGGCTCTAGGTCCGTGATCACACCATCGTAGACACAAACAAATCCAGGTGGCTCAGGACAGAGTGAAAGCCTAAGGAGAGACACACCAGGCAGGGGAACTGAACACAAAATGAGGCTGTGCCCTTACCATCAGATAAGGAGGAATGCAAGCCAATGGACAGATGTAATATGAGAAAGGGCACCTTGCAACGCCAAATGACACAACTCAAAATGAAGCTGTGACAATCACGATGACACTGTTGTGCAGTCGCTGAGTCATCTCTGACTCTGCAACCCATGGACTGTAGTACCCCAGGCTCCTCTGTCAATGGGATTCTCCAGGCACGAATACTGGAGCAGGTTGCCATTTCCTCCTCCAGGGAATCTTCCTGACTCAGGAATCGAACTTGAGTCTCTTGAGTTAGCAGGCAGATTCTTCACTGCTGAGCCACCAGGGAAGCCACCTATGAATATATACTCACCAAATGATGTAGCATCCACATCATAAAGTAGAAATTACAGTGGTGAAGGAGAAACATACATAAATTAAAACTCACTCCACTATAAATTTAAATCAAAATATCTGAAATTCAAAGAAGACATAAATAACCTCATTAATAAGATATCTGTTATTCAGGTCTATATCATGAAAATATCGACAGCACTGTTTTTTCAAGTGACCCAGGAGCACACTGATATCTTCCCTGATAGCTCAGTTGGTAAAGAATCTGCCTGCAATTCAGGAGACCCCAATAGCATCAGTCAGCCCTTTAAAAAATAATTACCATGACACAAGTGGAGTTTATTATAGAAATAGAAGAATAGCTCATTTCGGAAATTTATTATATTCTATCAAATTGAAAGATCTAAAGAGAAACATTATATGACCATTTCTAAAGATACTTTAAAGAACACATTTGGACAAAAGTCAATAATCATACTTGACCAAGAAAAAAAGCCCTCAATAAAATAAGAATAAGTTAATATTTCGTTAACATAATAAAGTGTGTTGTTCTCAGCCCAGAGGCCATCCCACACCTCTTGGGAAACACTGGCGACACTTCCGCACTAAAACCAAGTATCAGGCGGCACTTCCCTGGTGGTTCGGTGGTTCAGACTCTGAGCTTCCAACGCAGGGGTCACAGGTCCAACCCCTGGTTGGGGAACTAAGATCCCACGTGCCAGAACTTTTTTTAACGTGCAAAACATCAAATACAAAGCAAGAATGTCCGCTATTACTACTGTTATTTAACATGTGCCTAATAGACAACGAAATAAGAAAAGAGGAAAATTAAAATTATAAAATTGGGAGAGCAGAGTTAATCTTTGTTTTTAGATGATACTATAAATACATGAAAAATATCTATAAACAATGACAAAATTTAGTAACAGAATGGTACAAAATGAATACACGATAATTAGTTGATTACATTCAATAAGAAGATGAAAGGAGATAAAAGACTCCATTTATCCCAAATTGGGATTAGCAGATGCAAACCAGTAGATATGGGTGGATAAAGAGCAAAGTCCTACTGTAGCACAGGGAACTACATTCAATATCCTAGGATAAACCATAATGGAAAAAAATACATATATATATTTGTATATACTTTGCTGTACAGCAGAAATTAACACAACACTATAAATCAACTATACTTCAATAACAAATTAAAAAATAAGACCTCATTTATAATCATAAAAAATTAAATAGCTGAGAATAAATCTAACAATAAATGTACAAAACACATATGAAGAAAACTGTAAAAAATTCCTCAAAATCATAAAATAAGTTTGAACAAATAGAAAGATCTTTTCTTCAACTAGGAAAACTTGGTAACAAAAAGATGTTTTGTTAATTATGTAACTTTATGTTAATCATGTAAATTTCATTCTAGCAATACAAATATTGTTAAAGGTTTCTACTGTTATTGTTTGTTTACTCTGAAGTTCATATGGGAAAATAAATAAGGATAAATGGGAACTCTGAGCTGGAAGAGCCATGAGAGAATGAGCCTCACTGGGTACTGAAAGTGAAAGCCTCAATAATTAACACAGTGGGCAGTGATACTTGTGACCTGAACTAAGACCAGAAATAGCCCCAACCATACACAGGAATTTAATACCTGATGAGCTCAGTTCAGTTCAGTCGCTCAGTCATGTCCAACTGTTTGTGACCCCATGAACCGCAGCACACCAGGCCTCCCTGTCCATCACCAACTCCCGCAGCTCACTCAAACTCATGTCCATTGAGTTGATAATGCCATCCAACCATCTCACCCTCTGTCGTCCCCTTCTCCTCCTGCCTTCAATCTTTCCCAGCATCAGGGTCTTTTCAAATGAGTCAGCTCTTCCCATCAGGTAGCCGAAGTATTGGAGTTTCAGCTTCAACATCAGTCCTTCCAATGAATATTCAGGACTGATTTCCTTTAGAATGGACTGGTTGGATCTCCTTGCAGTCCAAGGGACTTTCAAGAGTCTTCTCCAACATCACAGTTCAAAAGCATCAATTCTTCAGCACTCAGCTTTCTATATAGTCCAACTCTCACATCCATACATGACTACTGGAAAAACCATAGTCTTGACGAGATGGACCTTTGTTGGCCAAGTAATGTCTCTGCTTTTTAATATGCTGTCTAGGTTGGTCATAACTTTCCTTCCAAGGAGTAAGCATCTTTTAATTTCATGGCTGCAATCACCATCTGCAGTGATCTTGGAGCCCAGAAAAATAAAGTCAGCCACTGTTTCCACTGTTTCCCCATCTATTTGCCATAAAATGAGGCAACCAGATGCCATGATCTTAGTTTTCTGAATGTTCAGCATTAGGCCAACTTTTTCACTCTCCTCTTTCACTTTTATCAAGAGGCTCCTTAGTTCCTCTTCACTTTCTGCCATAAGGGTGGTATCATCCGCATATCTGAGGTTATCGGTATTTCTCCTGGCAATCTTGATTCCAGCTTGTGCTTCATCCAGCCCAGCGTTTCTCATGATGTACTCTGCATATCAGTTAAATAAGTAGGGTGACAAGATACAGCCTTGATGTATGCCTTTTCCTATTTGGAAACAGTCCGTTGTTCCATGTCTAGTTCTAACTGTTGCTTCCTGACCTGCATACAGATTTCTCAAGAGGCAGATCAGGTAGTTTGGTATTTCCATCTCTTTCAGAATTTTCCATAGTTTGTGGTGATCCACACAATTAAAGGCTTTGGCATAGTCAGTAAAGCAGAAATAGATGTTTTTCTGGAACTCTCTTGCTTTCTCAATGAGCCAATGGATGTTGGCAATTTGATCTCTGGTTCCTCTGCCTTTTCTAAAACCAGCTTGAACATCTGGAAGTTCACAGTTCACATATTGCTGAAGCCTGGCTTGGAGAATTTTGAGCATTACTTTACCAGCCTGTGAGATGAGTGCAATTGTGCAATAGTTTAAGCATTCTTTGGCATTGCCTTTCTTTGGGATTGGAATGACCTTTTCCAGTCCTGTGGCCACTGCTGAGTTTTCCAAATTTGCTGGCATATTGAGTGCACACTTTCACAGCATCATCTTTCAGGATTTGAAATAGCTCAACTGAAATTCCATCACCTCCACTAGCTTTGTTCATAGTGATGCATCCTAAGGCCCACTTGACTTCACATTCCAGGATGTCTGGCTCTAGGTGAGTGATCACACCATTGTGATTATCTGGGTCATGAAGATCTTTTTTGTACACTTCTGTGTATTCTTGCCACCTCTTCTTAATATCTACTGCTTCTGTTAGGTCCATACCATTTCTGTTCTTTATTGAGCCATTTTGCATGAAATGAACATTTTGCATGAAATGTTCCCTTGGTATCTCTAATTTTCTTGAAGCGATCTCTAGTCTTTCCCATTCTATTGTTTTCCTCTATTTCTTTGCACTGATCACTGAGGAAGGCTTTCTTAATCTGTCCTTGCTATTCTTTGGAACTCTGCATTCAAATGCTTATATCTTTCCTTTTCTCCTTTGCATTTCACTTCTCTTCGTTTCACAGCCATATGTAAGGCCTCCTCAGACAGCCATTTTGCTTTTTTGCATTTCTTTTTCTTGTGGATGGTCTTATCCCTGTCTCCTATACAATGTCACAAATCTCCGTCCATAGTTCATCAGGCACTCTGTCCTTCAGATCTAGTCCTTAAAATCTAATTTTCACTTCCACTGTGTAATTGTAAGGAATTTGATTTAGGTCATACCTGAATGGTCTAGTGGTTTTCCCTACTTTCTTAAATTTAAGTCTGAATTTGGCAATAAGGAGTTCATGATCTGAGCCACAGTCAGCTCCCAGTCTTGTTTCTGCTGACTTTATAGAGCTTCTCCACCTTTGGTTTCAAAGAATAAAATCAATCTGATTTCAGTGTTGACTATCTGGTGATATCCATGTGTAGAGTCTTCTCTTGTGTTGTTGGAAGCGGGTGTTTTCTGTGACCAGTGTGTTCTCTTGGCAAAACTCTATTAGCCTTTGCCCTGCTTCATTCTGTACTCCAAGGCCAAATTTGCCTGTTACTCCAGGTGTTTCTTGACTTCGTACTTTTGCATTCCAGTCCCCTATAATGAAAAGGACATCTTTTTTGGGTGTTAGTTTTAGAAGGTCTTGTAGGTCTTCCTAGAACTGTTCAACTTCAGCTTCTTCAGCATTACTGGTCAGGGCATTTACTTGGATTACTGTGATATTGAATGGTTTGCCTTGGAAACGAAGAGAGATCATTCTGTCGTTTTTGAGATTGCATCCAAGTACTGCATTTCGGACTCTTTTGTTGACCATGATGGCTACTCCATTTCTTCTAAGGGATTTCTGCCCACAGTAGTAGATATAACAGTCATCTGAGTTAAATTCACCCATTCTAGTCCATCTTAGTTCGCTGATTCCCAGAATATCGATGTTCACTCTTGCCATCTCCTGTTTGACCACTTCCAATTTGCCTTGATTCATGGACCTAACATTCCAGGTTCCTATGAAATATTGCTCTTTACAGCATTGGACCTTGCTTCCGTCACCACTCACATCCACACCTGGGTGTTGTTTTTGCTCTGGCTCCCTCCCTTCATTCTTTCTGGAGTTAGTTCTCCAGTCTTCTCCAGTAGCATATTGGGCACCTACTAATGTAGAAGTTCATCTTTCAGTGTCATACATTTTGCCTTTTCACACAGTTCATGGGGTTCTCACGGCAGGAATACTGACATGCTTTGCCCTTCCTTTCTCCAGTGGACCACATTTTGTCAGAACTCTCCACCATGACCAGTTCATCTTGGGTGGTCCCACATGGCATGGCTCACAGTTTCATTGAGTTAGACAAGGCTGTGGGCCATGTGATCAGATTGGTTAGTTTTCTGTGATTATGGCTTTCAGTCTGTCTACCTTCTGATGGATAGGGATAAGAGGCTTATGGAAGCTTCCTGATGGGAGAGACAGGTAGGTAGGTAGAAGATGACTATCACAGAGTGTTTGTGGGACAAAGCGCAGCCAACAGAAGAAAAATCACACAAGTAGGGGGACTACGTTAAACTGCAAATCTTCCGGGTATCGAAGGACACAGCCCACAGTGGGAAGCCAGACTATAAGACAGGAGCAAGTATTTGCAAACCATGTATCTACTACAGGGCCAATATCCAGAATACATGAAGAATTCTTGTATTCAACAGCAATGATGATAACATGATTTAAAATGGGGAAAAGACTTGAGACATTTCTCCAAAGATGATACTCAGGTAGCCAACTAGCTACTTGAATGTCACAGAAAGGCCATCAGAATCTTTTTTTAATGTTTAATTTTTATTATGTTTAATATTTCTTATTGTTGATGTACAATATTGTGTTACTTTATGCTGTAGAGCAAAGTGAATCAGTTATACATATGCATATATCCACTCTTTTTTAGATTCTTTTCCCATGTAAGTCATTGCAGAATATTGAGCAGAGTTTCCTGTGCTATCCAGTAGGCTCTCATTAGTTACCTATTTTATATATAGTAGTGCGTATATGTCAACCGCAATCTCCCAGTTTGTTACTTCTGCTCACGCTTCCCCTTTGGTCACTGTAAAGTTTGATTTCAAGATCTGTGAGTATGCCTTTTTCTTTTTTTCCTGTATTCATTTATTGCCTATGCTAAGTCTTAGTTGTGGCACACAGGGTCTTTGTTGAGGCAGGTGGACTCTTGAGCATGAGAACTCTTAGTTGCAGCCTGTGCGACCTAGTCCCCTGATCAGATTGAACCTGGGCCCTCTGCATTGGGAGCACAGAGTCCTAGCCACTGGATGCCCAGGGAAGTCCCTGTGAATCTGCTTGAGACGTCACTCTTCACCCATCTGACTGGTGGACACTCTGATGTTTGCCGAGGTGCTCTGCAGGCAAGGCCGTGGTGAACAGGCAGTGGTCAGCATTGCTGGTGGGAGTGTGGGCTGGCCAAGCCCTTTGAGGGGCAACAGGGCCGTGTCCACCAGAATTAGGAATGTACAGCCCAGTAATCGCACTTGCTGGGATGAATCCCTTAGACACATGCTGGAGAGGGTAAACTGTCATATGTGGAAACTTGCAACACTGTTTAATAGCCGCGTCCTGGAAGCAGCTCAGTGTCGCTCATTCGGGCCCTGCTGCAGTTGTGCGGCGTTTGTCCGGGACAATGCCCTGAGATGTGACACATGAGAGCGATCCGCGTTGCGCCTCTCCTCTGCCTGAGACCCTGTGATGGCTGACTGTGGCCCCCTGACTTCCCTCCCCTCCTTTGACATTCCACCTTGCTTGTGTCCAGCTGCGTGGCCTTTTCCCCGTACCTCGAACATGCGGGTCAGCTTCCCACCTCAAGGCCTCTGTACAAGCTGTTCCCTCAGCCTCCCCAGAGAATCTCAGGGCTCACCCCTCACCATCGTTAACTCTGCTTAAATGTCACTTTCTCCACAAGGCCACCTCTGACCACTCCATCTAAAATCTAAGTCCCCGCCTGACATTTCCAATCTCCATTATCTTGTTCTATGTTTTCAATTACTTTTATTATATTCTAACACAACATATAACTTATATGTTTACTGTCTGCTTTATGTGCCTCCCCCAAGATATAGATGCTATGGGGCAGTAATTGTCGTCAGTTTTGTTGACTTCCATATCCCTGTGATATACAACAGTACTTGGGCCTGTTTATTGTTGTTTAGTCACTATGTCCAACTCTTTGTGATTCTATTGACTGTACCCCGCCAGGCTCCTCTGTCCATATAATTCTTCAGGCAATAATACTGGAGTGGGTAGCCATTTCATTCTCCAGGGGATCTTCCTGACCCCTTTTGACTCAGGGTCAAACCTGAGTCTCCTGCATTGCCAGGCAAATTCTTTACTACTGAGCTAACTGGGAAGCCCTAGTTGGCACGTGAAAAGTAAAAGTCGCTCAGTCATGTCCGACGCTTTGCAACCCCATGGACTATATACTCTATGGAATTCTCCAGGCCAGAATACTGGAATGGGTAGATTTTCCTTTCTCCAGGGGATCTTCCCAACCCAGGGATCGAACCCAAGTCTCCTGCATTGCAGGCAGGTTCTTCACCAGCTGAGCTACCCGAGAAGCCTCAATTGGCATGTAGTTGTTGTTTAGTCACTAAGTCGTGTCTGACTCTTTGAGACCCCATGGACTGCAGCATACCATGCTTCCCTGTCCTTCACTATCTCCTGGAGCTTGCTCAAACCCATGTCCATTGAGTCAGTGATGCTATACAACCATCTGATCCTCTTCTCCTTTGTTGCCCACTTCTCCTCCTTCCCTCAATCTTTCCCAGCATCAGGGTCTTTTCAAATGAGTCAGCTCTTTGCATCAGGTGGCCAAATTACTGGATCTTTAGCAACAGTCCTTCCAATGAATATTCAGGGTTTTTTTCCTTTAGGGTTGACTGGTTTGATCTCCTTGCTGTCCAAGGGACTCTCAAGAGTCTTCTCCAGGACCACAATTTGAAAGCATCAATTCTTTGGTGTGGCATGTAGTAGGTGCCTAATAAATGTATGTTTCCAAATGACTGATTGATTGAGCATGTGATATAGAAAAGATCCAAAAACATATTTAAATGAAAGAGCAAGTTAAAAGACAGTAATTCTTCTGCATACATTTTTAAAAAATAAAGAAAAAAGATTAGGAATTTATATTTGCAGGTATATGCATAATGAAACTTGGAAGTCTGCAGGAAAAAAAATGAGTATCAGTGGTTACCTCCAGGGAAGGGTGTGGACTGGACAGAAGGGCCTCTGGTAGGAAGACCATGGTGTCTGGACCTTTATTTAAATTACATGAATATTTCTTATTCAAAATATTCAATTATGCGTGCGCGCGCGCGCACACACACACACACACACACACAGTGACATCAGAGCCCCCAGGCAAGATGATCCTGTGATTCAGCTGTTCAGAGTAGGGCCTGAGGAATTTGCATTTTCAGCAAGCTCCCCACCCATCCTGGAGACAGGTCCACTGCAGACCACACTCTGAGAACCCTCCCAGCTCCCTTGTTCCTCTCCTGACCCAAGAAGCTCTACAGAAGGTTTAGCGCTCTGATGGCTCCTCTGGACACATCAAAGGAGGCGGAGGCGCCAGGGCCCTTTGCAGCTAGAGCCACACTCTTCAGGGGCCTCCTGGTGTGGACCCTCCACTTCACCCACGCTTGAACTCAGGACGCCCAGAGGGCTGCCATCTTCGACTGAGAGTTCTACGTGGTGGCAGTCTCTCTGCATTTCCGGCTCCTGAACTGTGCGCAGTGTCAGCAGAGTGGCTGCCAGGGCCCCTGTGGCCTTGGTCCCCACTGACACACTGATCCTCCTGTTTGCCAGGGCAACATGATCAGTGAAGTGTCCCTCTTAATTCATAGAGGAAAGGTCGTCCTAACAGCCCTTCCTGGGGGTGAGAATGGCAGTTAGGACCTGCCATGTCTACTAGAGATAGCCCCCTTCCCCAGCAAGGCCACGGCTTCACTTGATGCAAGTGAGGGACACAAGTCTTTCCCTAAGTTATTCAGAGACTGGAGAAGCAAGTGTAGAGAAAACATAACAGGACCTCATCACACACAAAAAGGGACTGAACCTGCCAGATGCTTCATATCTGAAAAGCATCTTCACTTCTATTAACCTTACATTGGTTCCCAAAGAAAGGGGGGCATTTAGTAAGGGAGGAAAAGTGTGCTGTTTCATGACCACCACTTCCTTAGTGTAATAAAAAGGCACTAGACTCTCAACATTTTACTTTCATTTCAAAAAATGTTTTTTGCACTATCTCTGTGTTAGACCTTTCAAGATGATTCCATTTCTGGAACACACTTTCTGACATGGTTTCTAATTGACTTCAAGTGTGTCATGCCTTTGACATGTTATACGATACATTAAAATTAATAGCTTCATGGGTCTTATGAGTTTCTTTCTTAAATTTCCAAAGACAGCCCTGGCTTTCTCTCATACTGACCAATCACAAGCAGTTCTGTGACTGCAAGGCAGGAGACAATTCTTGCAAGTGTTTAAAAATGAGGCTGTGTCTGCCAGCGGGCTAGAGTTGGTGAGTCTTAGGTCTTTAAGAAACGGTTGGCCCTGTCTGTGCTGTCGTCTCCCCAGCAGGCCATCTGTGTGGGAGCTGAGTCACCGTGGCGTAAGACTGCAGAGAAAGACAGTAGGATCGCCGGACATATACTTGTCTGGCAGTCTTGGGTCTGTTCCCTGGATGGGGTGGGAAGGCTTGATTAATGACAGACTTGTTCAACATGAAAAAGAACAAAGCCCGGATTTATTCTTGGCATTCTTCTTCCTAGGGGCTTGGGGGATGATGTAGTAATTAATTTATAGCTTTGCAGCAAGGCAACATCAGAGAAACAGTTTAATTCACAAGAACAATGCAGATGGAGAGTGTAACCGAGGGTACTGGGCATAGAAGGGTCTAGAAGGAAGGTCAGGCAGAAGGTGAGTTCTTCTATAAATGATACAGATTCACTACCAGTTACTACCTAGGTTCGCCGCTCCCCAAAGGGTCCTGAGAGACACTTACCTTGACTAAAGGAACAGAGGTCTGTGGGAAATGCTTCTGAAACCCCGGTGCCGCTTGCTTATTACCTGCTGCGGGCTGATCGCTACCCTGGCAGAGAAGCAGGCTTCGCCAGATGTGCAGAGAGCGCAGAGCCCCTGAGACTCGGCTGCCGTCCTCCCAGTTCTCCCAGCCCCCGCTCCCCACCCCACCCCCCACCCCCGGCTCTCACCCCGGTTATTTCTGTGCGCCCCTCCTTGGATGGCACCCTCTCCAGCTCCAAGACACATATCCCCCTCCCTTCCCCATCATCTCCCAGGACACACCTCCTTCCCCCAACCAGACCCAGGCACAGCCCTCCTCCACCCAGCAACCCCCCAGGACACACCCCTCCCCCCTTTCCAGCACCAAGGACACACCTCCTCCCCCTCCCCTGCAAACCCGGGACACACCCCCTCCCCTCTCCCCAGTCCCAGGACACACCCCTCCCCAACCCCAGGGTACACCCTCCCCATCCCCCAAGACACACCCCTCCCCCTCCCCAGCCGCCCGAGGACACACCCCTCCGCTCCCCAACCCGGCCCCGACGCTCAGGCTCCCCTCCACCGCTGGCCGACTAAACCGAGAAGTCTTCCCGCCGCCCTCGCGCCGGCTCCTGGCCGCCGGTTGCGCGCTCTCAGTGCCCGGAGCTCGGCCAACGAGACCGAATTCAGAGGCCGGCCCTGTGAGCCGGGCGGGACTGAGTCCTGAGAGGCCCGAGACGAGCTGTTTCGGGGCAGGAGGTGTCTGCGGCGCGGCCGGTTAGTGCAGGCGGCGCGGGGCGCGGGGTCACGCGGGGCCGGGGGGAGCGCGGAGTCCAGGCTGCCTTTCGGCAGGTCGGCGGGGCCGGGCAGCGCGTGCTCCCGCCTATCCTTCCTTGTCCGTCGGCTCTGGGGTCGGGGAGGGGGTCCTGCGCCCTAGACTTCTCCGCGGTTAGAGCAGGGGTGGGGGAGGGGAGAGAGGCAAGAGGCTGAGGTTTCCTCCGCCCCCGTCCTTTTCCTTTAAAAAGTGACACTTTGACCAAAGCTCTTTCAAGCGTTTGTGCTCCTGGAGCGGCTCGCACCGGTTTGGTGTAGCCCGATGTCCCTGCAGTCTCTCCATCGCTGGTCCAAGGAGACGGAACCTCTCCCAGGAGAGCGCTCCCTGACAGCCTGGCTGCGGGATCCGGGGCTGAATGAACTTCAGCTGGAAACGCTTCGCCCGAGGGTTCGGGATGCCTCTCTCCACGAGGAATCCGGGAGCTCTCTCACTGGACGCTCTTCAGTTGCCTCCAGATTGTTTGTCTGCTTGTTTTCTTGGGTGTCACCTGGTTGCAACCCTTTGTCTGATGGAGTCCTCCTGTTCCCCTGGAAGGCCCTGTGATGGGGTCCGCGCCTTGGTTAGTGTGCAGTTGGCTGCGCTCTCAGGGAACAAGTGGCAGGCCGAGCACAATGGGAAGAATGCATTCCTGATGACTCGCCTACCCTAGAAAGACTAGCTAAAATCTGATGGTTTTTATGGAAAGCTTTGCTGTCACTGTTTCATAAGTACTCGGTGTTAGTGAGTTCTTGAAACTAGCTAATCCAGAGCTAGCCAGCATGATTTTATGAAGAGGTTTCCCCCAAACTTCCTGTGCCATGAACGTGAAGACCCTGACACCTGGGCTCACAGGGATGTGGAAGTCACTGCCCTCCTGCTGGGCAGGTGGTCTGTGGGTGGTCGAGGGTGACCGTGGTGACAGTGATAGGCTGGGGGTGGGGAGGACTGCCTGAGGAGGGGAAGGAGAGAGTCTCAGGGTACTGGAATGTTGTGAAACATGCTGGTAGGTTACCCTGAGTCTCTTTTCACTTGATGAAAAGACTTTTATGGCCCTTCTCACTCTTCCAGGTGGAGCTCAGTGGGTGCTTGTTTGTTTCTGCTCCCAGTAAACCTACAAGAGATCTCATGACCCCAGCAATTTCTAAAGGCAGGTCCTGGCTCCTAACAAAGGCAAACAGGTTATTTTCATCAACTCTGGAGCCTTGCGTTTTTCTCGGGCCATTGTTTTAGAGGTTCCATGAAGATATTATGAACGTGCACTAGGGCCCTCCCCTCACCTCCTCCTGAAATGGACAGTGGGTTCTGGTGAAGATTACTGCCAATGCAGTACCAGGCTGTAAATAGCATGACAAGACTAGGCACTGGACATTAGTGCCACTAATGACAATGTAATTTTTCACTGTTCCTTTAAGAATGAGGTCGCTTTGATCAGCAGTGTTTTCATTTGTTGCTTGTTTATTTGTTTGTAGTGTGGTTTCACTGGGCCTGTTTTCCCTTCTTGATATTGGTAATCCTTCACTTAGGTGGAATCACAGACTGGAATTAGCAGCAGCCATGGTCTCTGGGGCTAAAATTAGAAAAGCCAAGGGAACTCTTCAGGCATATCCTTCTTGTCTCATAAAAGATTCTGCAGTCTCTCCTGAGACTCCCACTTTAGCAGTTACTATAAGATGCCGCTTAAATACTCTTTAAGATAGCATTTTTATTTGGACCATTTTTTCCCTTTGAGCTTTAATCATGCTTTACCAATATCTGTTGAACGTTGTTCCTCTGAGGTGCCCAGAGGCACATCCAGTACATTTACCAGCCCTTCAAACACTATATAGTTAACTCTTTGAACGATTCCTTTAAAAACAATAAATAAATAAACGAGGGAAAGCTTCAGTGGCCCCTGATGTGTAGGCAGATGGCAGTCGCTGCGGCTTCATTTATGCCCAGGATGCTCTTGGTGCCTTGTCAATTAATCATGAATTGAATAATGGATGTTCTTGATCTCCAGCTATAAATTAAAGGATAGGTTACTCCTGAGGTCTAGTTCGCTTGAAAACCCTTTCAGAGCCTATTGAGCGGCTCCACAGCTGGGGCCAATAAAGGCGTGACACAGAGCGCAGATGGGGGGAAGTGGTGATCCGCTCGGCTCCTCTGGCCCTCTATGCCGGCTGGGCTGCCGGGCTCTCCCCACTCGCTGGTCGGCACCAGGGCTGTGGGGCGGAGGAAACAGTGGCTTTCTGTGAATGTAATTAAACTTGCCTCTGCCAGCTGCCTGTGGTATTCGCGAATGTTTTCCTAAGCAAGGCTGTTCCCTGCTTTATCTGCCCGCTGTGGTTTGCGGCCTGCGCAGCCCCTTCCTGGATGGTTGAGCTCTGATGTCATGCGTGCTCTCAGCCTCGCGGGTTTTGGGGCTCCCCCCGGCGCCCGGGAAGCAGCCCGTCCGCTGCAGAACATTCCACTGCCGCGAGACCAAAGCCACCTCGTGATTTGCGGCTGGCGTGGCTTGTGGCTGCTTGGAGATGATTTAAAAGGAAGGTTATGGGCGCCTGAAGTATAGGGTAAAGAAAATGTATCCACATGGCTCCAGCTTGGACTTTTAACTTTTTTTTTCAACGTGGAAATTGTTGGCTGAACTGGCTCATGGGATTTTCCCCATTTTTTGTCCATTTATTGCTTAGAGCAAAAGATCGATATCGTCTGTTTCTTGTAGGCCTGACCTCAGCGTTGTTCCTGAAACGTGACACAGTTTTCATGCTTCAGAAAGCAGGCGACACAGGATTTCTCTGCTGGGCTCTTCACGGGCTGGATACCATTGTCAGAGAAGAGGCTTGGCTCTCCCTGATGAAGGGGAGGCACCCCGTGTCAAGTGTAGAGGGCTGTCAGGGAGGAAAGGGGCAGGTCCAGGCTGCCCCTGTGGCCCCGTGGGCCAGGCGGTTGCAGTGGCAGGATGCACGTTGCTTGGGAAGAGTGTAGAGCTGGCTCTGGCCCACCTGCCGAGGACGCCTCACCTCGTGATCAGCCGAGGGGCATGGATGCTCTTTCCAGGCTCCAGCAGTGGTGGGGTCGGGGCATAGAGCCCTCGGAGGTCCATGCGTCATCCCCGGGGCCCAGCTGCCGTCTCCTGCCTCTCCTCTGTGCCCGACCACAAACTGGCAAGTGAGCCAGCTCTTGTGGCTGAGCTAGTTCCCAGCTCTATCCAGTGTGAGCTTGGAGGAGACAGTATCTGTTACCTAGCTTGGCAACTCAGCCCCGACCTCTTCCAGTGTTCAGGGTACAGGCTGTGGCCCAGCAGTCCTCTACAGACCACCAAGCAGTGCCCTCAGCACCCAGCCTGGCCTGCAGCAGCGGGAGGGCTCCGGGGAAAGCGCGCCCTGTCCCTGGGCAGTTCTGGATCTAGGTCAGAGGGCCAGGACCCCGAGGCGGTGGAAGGCTGAGCTTCCTCCAAGTTGGTCTGTTTGAGTCTGTGCCTCGAGGGCCTTAAAGGAACGCTTGTGGAGGTCAAATTAGTATTGTTTATGAGAAAAAACAACCAGAGCCCTGGCGAAATGTCAAGAAGGCAGCAGTGTGTGATGAGACTCAAACGACAGCGTTCATCCAGGACCACCTTGAGCAAACCGCTTCATGTTGATGGACCAGTTCATGACGTCGCCTCGTGTCCTTCACGGGTGTGCTGGCATCTGACTGCCAGGATGAGGTGCAGAGGCAGGAGGAGCAGGGCGTCCTTGCGTCTTCCCCACTCCAGGGCACGCAGCGTGCAGCCGGTCCAGTCTGGTCAGACACGGAGCGTCTAGCTTCAGACCTTGTGCTCCTTCCACGGCAGCAAGTGGACCCCACGACTCTTAACCTTCATGGACTGCACTCTCCTTATTTGCAAAAATGAGACATTTGGCCTAGAATAGAACAGTCCATTCCAGCTTAAATTCTAGGTCTGGTGAATCACTGGCTGGAAGGGACTCTAAGAAGTCATTTAGTCATGTTGCTTGCTTCCAGCAGGACTCTATCTAAAATTTTGAAAAGAAAATATGCCCCCCACCTCACTTTACTATTATTATTATTTTTAATAATCCCAGAGCCAGAGAGTGTGAGTGCGTTCTGGAGAGAAGGGAAATGAGGGATGAGGGCCCAGCGTTGAGGCCCAGGGCTGCATGTCTGGCCTCAGCAGACAGAGTCCCATCCCCGGGGGAGGAGGTGGAACAGGAGAGGCCAGTCCTGGACAGGCTCTAGGCCTGGGGGGCATCCAGTGGGGAGAGCTCAGCAGGGGTTGTTGTGCCAAGAGGGAGAAAGAGCAGAGTGGCTCAGGAAAGACCCTCCAGTTCCCTCGGGGCTTGGGAGAGCTGTGACCGTGGCCCAGGGCCCGGGGGTCTGCTCAGAGACAGCACAGGCTTGCTGTTCGTCTGGGAGGGTGAGAGCTGGCCGCTCACGCCCACCCTCTGCGTGGGGCAGGGAGGACAGGCTCGTCCCTGCGACAGTGCCTGCCGGGCCCACCGGAGGAGCCCCAGCCTGTCCGCCTTCCCAGTGCCAGGTGGGTTCTGGCGGGCTTCCAAGGCTCAGGGTCATTGGAGGAACGACCAATTCAGTCTCCTGTTCCCAAATTACTCAGCTGACTAGGTTGTCACTTTAGAAGACGTGTCTACCTCCCACTTTCTCCTGGTTTCTCTCCCGGGGTTAGATGTTGGGAGAACAGGAGCAACTTTGGAGCCAGGAGCCTGAGTGATGGCGACATCTCAACAGCTCAGTTACAGCTGAGCGCCTTGAGGCTCAGTGTCCCCGCCCTGAAGTGGGGAAGTAATAGCACCCCCTCCCAGGAAGTTCGGTGCTCCTGGGATCCGAGGGAGGAGTGGGGAGAACCATCCACGTCTGCGGAAGCAGCCCTGCGTCAGGTCTTGTCTTTGAGCTGTGAGTCACGGAGGTTTCTTTTTTCTCTGCCTTAATTCCATACGCAGGCCCACCTCAGAATGATGGTGGTTTTTCCGTCCTTGCTACGTGTCAGGCACATAATCATGTTTAATCCTCACGAAAACACCATGAAGTGGATCTGTTACCCCCATTTTATTACGTGGAAATGATGTTCTAATGAGGATAAGCATTTTGCCCAAGATCACGGGCTAATAAACAGCAGAGGGAAAACGGAAACCCGGGCAGCCCACCCAGTCCTGCGTGGAGACCCGGGGCCTTCCCTGCCGGGCACAGCCCCACCCTTGTGTTCCCGAAGTGGCCTGTCAGCTGGATAGGCTCCTCCTCTCTGCTGCTGCCCGACCACAGCCTCCTGCACCCTCCGAGTCCCAGCTGGCTCCTTGGCCTCCTCATGCTCCCTTCCACTTGGGTCTCCTCTCCCCTCCTCTCCTCCCAGAAGCAGAGGACCCCCTGCAGGACTGTGCAGCTGGTCTCCAAGCCCAGATCAGGCCTCCACCCCCACTGCACGTGTCCTGTCTTTGCTTCCTTGGAAGGAGAATCTTTAGCATGTTATTAAACACAGACGCCACGTTCCCCCTGGGCCCACAGAAGGTGACTTTTCAGGCTGAGGAGGAAGGACCTGGGAGGCCTCCTGGACCATGACCTTACTTTACAGATGCGGAAACGCAGGCACAGAGAGATTAACTGCTTGTCCCCAAGCCCAGCTCTGGGCCAGGGCTGATGCAGCCACTTGGCACCATCTTCCTTCCAGTTTGCACTGTGGTTTGAGTTGATGTTTCATCATCTCTGCTTGCCCAGGTTGGGAAAGGGATTTTCCTTTGCCTTGCAAGCTTGACCACACTTGGGACACTCATCACAAACCGTGCTTTCTTTTCCTTAACATATACGGTCCCACTGAACTGGCCTCCTCCTCAGGGTGTGAAGAGCCACGGTCACTCTGGATTCTGTGTCTGACCTTGGCTCCTCCTCTGGGTTAAATGACACCAGATCTCTTTGCTTTATCTCAGAGTTCTGCTCGCCAGCAGCTCCATCATCTTTCTTTCTGTCTGTTGAGCTGTGTCCAGCGCCCCAGGCCTCTCGAGCCGTGAGAGGCATTGCACAGGGTGTGGCAGCGACCCCGGCCTGACACTGCCTTCCCCTGGGCCTCGGGGGTATGGCCGACTCCCCCGGGCTGTGAGTGGCAGCCGAGCCTCACTGTGTCGTCATGAGCTGTCTCCTCGCTTGCTGGACATGGCTCGGCCCGTATGTGATGACGATCATCTCCTCCAGTGGTCGTCTGGAGCCTCCCTGTGGAGCTGCTCCTTCCTTTGCTCCTGACCACGTCTCGCATTCATCAGCTGCCCTGGGCCTCTGATCCTGCTCTTCCGCTTCTTAGAGCTTCACGCCAGCTACTGTCCCAAGGAGCTTAGCACATCAGATGTCCCTGGGATTTACCCCTGTGGGAGCCGACCCCTGAGACTACTGCCCCTCAAAGCCCTTCTCCCTCATGACTCCAGGATTTGAAAAGCATGGATCCATCCCACAGCACAGGGCCTTCAAACTGACCACCAGGCAGAGTGGAAAGTGCTGGCTGAAATGACAGCCCTTTGGAGGGCCTTCCAGGAGACCCACAGCCAAGGACCGTCCCCCTTAGGGACATCAGTTCAAAGATAGTGACTGAAACCCAGAGCTGTCTTAGCTACAGGGCTGGAAGCCTGCGAGATTTCACTTGGGCTCGAAAACACGATAATCGTAAACCTTCACACTGACAGATTGCAGTGTGCTCTCCGTCAGCTCAAGCACTGTCCTGTGAAGAAGTGCGTTGTCCCCACGTTACAGATGAAGAGCTGAGGCTCATGAGGTCCAGTGACCCCCAGGGTCGCACGGCCATGCTTGTAACTGAGCAAGTTTCCTGCCTTTAAGTTCCTTGTGCTTGAACAGGCTTCGGTGGGCTTAAAGCTTTAGAATTCCTAAAAATCCCATGGTTGGGACATGGTGGGAGGGGTGTTGCTTGGCACAAACACAGATTCCCAGGCTCTGACTCCAAATGGTGTTGATTCCTGAAGCTCGAGGGGAGCTTTGGAATCTGTATTTCCCAAGTGCTCCTGAGGTATTATCTCATCAGAAGAAACTGTCCCTTAAACTCTCCTTTCTAGACATTTTTGGCCGCGCCTCCCAGCTTGTGGGACTTTAGTTTCTGACCCACCTGTTCCCTGTAACGAAGCTGGCACAGAAGCCAGCCATGGACGCCCTACCCCCAGGACCCAGTTGTGGCCCTCAGACTGGCCATCCAGCCCTGGCTCACCCTTTCATTCAGGCCCTGCACTTTCCTCGCTGAACTCCTGCCTCAGCGCCCCGCTCGGCTCCTGGGGAGCTGTGACCCCAGGTTCTGTCCATCTCTCCCAATCAGAGAGCCCACCTCCCGGAGCCTGTCCAGGTGCAGCCACACGGTGGGCCTGCACCTGAGTCAGCAGGGTCCTGTGATGACACTACCCCCAGGCCGGTCCCTTTGGGGACCCCTCCGGACCCAGCACCCAAGCTGGACATCACTTACTGGCCTCTCTGAGAGAAAGTCCAGCCAGCTCCCTCAGAAAGAAACCTCCTGGGATCCTGCCACTTAGAAAGTTCATGCTCTTGTTCTTTGAAAGCCTGCTGAGTCTAGTGGGCCAGCAGGTGACCAGGGAACAGTGTGATCAGCATCCGCCTGGGCCCACAGCCCACCGGGCATGGTACTGACTCCTCTCCACAGCGTATGTCTCATGACCCTTCCCTGATCAGACATCAGACATCCATCTGAGTGGTTGCACAGGGGTCCGTTTCCCCATGTCTGGGCCCTTGGAGCCTCTCTCCTCACGGCCCTGTTCCTGCCCTCTGGAAGTCACCAAAGGCTTGGGGTTCTCCAATCTGTGGGGTTCCTCCCTAGATCCTTTCATGCGTGCTTAATCATGGAGGAAGAGCAGCCCTGAAGGAAAAGGTTTCTGAGATCAAAGCAGGCTCACAGTGTGGCTGACATTTTCCGTGGACCCGTGGCCTCCCAGGCTGGGGGGAGGGGGTACATGTTCCGCTTGCTGCCGCCTTCACGACAGGCTGGCTCTTTGCAGATTTCTCAAGAAACACAAAGATTGTGATGGTGACACAGGAAGGACTCAGATACTTTCACAGTCAAGGGCACAATGCAAAGACACGGTGTTTTCCCCCATTTGCTCCTGGCTGTCCTGTGACCCCCAGGAGGGAAATTTCCAAATAGAAGCTCCTGAGTGATTGTCAGGTATGTACATCACCTTGTGAGCAGAGGTGAGAGCTTGTAAGGAGACAGCTCGGTGTTTGGGCCGCAGGGGGAGGAATGTTTGGACCTTGGTGGGGCTCCATTTGGAGCCTTGGAATATTATCCAAACATGAGAGCCAAAGTTGTGCTGAAATAAGCAGTTCCCTTTTATGTTATGACTTGGCCAGCTATGAAGGAATACTTGTTAAAGGCTCTCAGAGCATTACGGCAGAGTTCTCCTCCCTGTCCTTAATTAGGTCAAATTAAACCGAAAAGGAAACGCAGTCTGGTTTGCTAACCACTGGGGAAGTATTGCTTTTGGGCAGAATTCATACCCAGATTGTCTGACTCGAGCATAATTCACAGGAAACAATTATTTTTTCTTTTGGTTGTGACCCATGTAAGCAACCAACAACTTGGAATCCAGAAACTGGCGTTTGTGGTGGTAGTGGTGATGGCGGGGTGATGGCCGGAACGTCCCTGGTCAGGCTCTGGCTCCGTGCCTCGGCTCACTGCAGGCCGGGTCCGGTGTCCAGCGCACTCATCCTGGTCATCATCACAGCATGAGGCTCTCCTGAGCCAGGCATCCAGGCCCCCAGTGTCCTGCCAGGGCACTTTGAAACTCTGCTGAAAAAGCAAAATTCCCCTCCATGAGCTGGCACGTTTAGGAAAGCAGACTGGTGAGGGGTGTCAGAGGCAGCCAGGTGACAGCTCAGGGGAGGTGCCTGCGTGTAGACGGGGGTGACCTCGTGGAAACGGGGGGCCAAGCAGAGTACCCACTGGGCGTCTCTTGGGGGGTCTCAGCTCTCGTGGTCCAGTCTGCATTGGGTCTGTCGGCAGCCGCTGTCCATGTGTCGTCTCCCTTACTCTCCTGTGACTGAGGTGCCGTCAGCACCCCATCTGGCCCCTGAGGGACCAGAGCTCAGAACCTGCCAAGTCTCTGGAGGGAAGGACAGAGCCAGGCTCCTGCCCAGCACAGAGCCCTCGCTGCTGGAGGCCAGTCCCCTTTCTGAGCCACGTGGAGCCTTCGGAGAGGGTAGCGGTTACATGAGGGCTGCTGTTGGCTGCAGGTGCTGGGCACGAGCTGGACAGGAGCTTTCTGGACGGTGGTGTCCTTTAGGCCTTGGTGGAGTGCCGAGTCTGTCTTGGGGTTTAGATGGGGGTGGTGGGGGGGGTCCTTGAATCCTCTCCATGAACAGGCTTTTCTGGTGGGTCACCTGTCCTCTCCCACCACCCAGCCTGTGTGGGGGTTGACGAAGGCTGTTGGTGGTGCAGGACAGGACATGGCAGTGTGAGTCCACGTGGGACTCTGTGCTGGACACCCTTGCTCACAGTCACTCTCCACCACCCCCGGAGTGCTCCTTCTTTGTCACAGAGATAGTATTTCTTTCTGCTAGACAAGGAGTGTCATCTGCAGTTTCAGGAAAAGCAGGCAAGACCCCCAGGCGGCCTTCCTGGGGGGCTCCCTGTGGAGGAGGGCTGTGGGGCCTGACCATGAGCCCTTTGGTGCCAGAGGGGCCCCATAGCCCCCCACGCAGGACTGCAGTGGGTGTGTGCCCAGGCCTTGGCGCGCATGCTGGGGGCACAGGGCTGCCGCTCTAAGGCGGTGGCCACCTATCCCTCCGTGGCTCGTTACCATCCACCCCAGAATGTTCTTCTCTCCAGAATCCCTGCTGACTCCAACATGAGATTACTTAGACTGGTCTTCAGGCATCACTGGTGAAGTGGTAGACACAGCCTTCCAAGGGTGAATCGAGATGTGGCCTCCGCCACCACGGTGCCGAAGGCCCCTGCTTTCCTCTGATGTCACAGGCATCAGACTGCTATCCAGAGCTCCAAGCAGAGATGCCAGAAACGGCCACAAGATAAACAATGTCTTAGCCTTGACGGTTGCAGTAGATCATCTCAGTAGGTTAGGGTAACGTCTGCAGGAGTCTCGTCATTCAAGAGTATAGTGCTCCATGACATGTAATATGTATTACAATGTAAAAATTACAGATACCTTCTCTACATAATAGTCTAAATATGATACTATCTTAGTCCTCAAAAAAAAAAAAGGAAGGTATTTAGGTAAATAGCACAAAAAATATACCTATACGTAAAATATTATGAAAAAATAATCTGCTTCTCAATTTATGTAGTCAAAATAGTTTGGGAAAGAAAGAAGGAAACTGGAAAGGTCCCCACTGAGGAGCTGTGCCAGTCTCTCTCATGGACCCTCTTTTCTTCAGCCCTCTTAGAGGTGCTTGCTGATCATCACGTATAAAAGGAACTGCACACCTCAGTAGGCTTTACACATTTTTTTTTAATTTTATATTGGAAGATAGTTGGTTAGCAATGTGATAGTTACAGGTGGACAGCAAAGTGACCGGGTGACACATGTATTTGCACCTATTCTTTTTTTAAAATTCTTTTCCCAGTTAGGTTATTATAGAATATTGAGCAGAGTTACCTGTGCTATATAGTAGGTCCTTGTGGGTTACCTATTTTATTTATAGTAGTGTGTATATGTTAACCCTACACTCCCAATTTATCCCTGCCCCCCCAGCCTTTCCCCTTTGGTAGCCATATTTTTTTTCTAAGTCTGTGATCTGTTTCTGGTTTGTAAATAAATTCCTTTGTATCATTTTTGTAGATTGTACGTGTAGGTGATATCATCTGGTATTCCTCTTTGGCTGTCTGTCTTTACTTAGTATGATCATCTCCAGGCCTACCCATGTTGCTACAAATGGTATTATTTCATTGCTTTTATGGCTGAGTAGTGTTCCGTTGTATGTATGTACCACATCTTCTTTATCCATTCCTCTATTGTTGAACTTAGGTTGCTTCCATGTCTTGGGTATCATAACTGGTGCTGCAGTGAATGTTGAGATGCATATATATATATATATTTAATTTGTTGGAATATAATCGCTTTACAGTGTTGTGTTTCTGCTGTACAACAGTTGTGAATCAGCTACATGTATACATACATCCCCTCCCTCTTCTACCTCCATCCCACCCCACCTTGCCTGGATCTATGTCCAGGAGTGGGATTGCCGGAACATATGGTAGCTCTACTTTTAGTTTTTTGAGGAACCTCCATACTATTCTTCATAGTGGCTGCACCAATTTACATTCTTACCAACAGTGTAAGAGGGTTCCTTTTTCTCCACACCCTCTCCAACATTTATTGTTCATGGACTTTTTGATGATGGGCACTCTGACTGGTGTGAGGTGATACCTCACTGTGGTTTTGCTTTGGTTTTTTCTAATAGTGATGTTGAGCATCTTTTTATGTGCCTATTGGCTATCTGTATGTCTTCTTTGGAGAAATGTTTGTTTAGGCATTCTGCCCATTTTTTGTAGTAGCCTTTTAAACCCATAAGAGGTCCTGAAAAAGGATAAAAGTTAGAATTAAAATACTCCTTGGACACTCAGTCAAGTTATTCAAAAAGGTTTGGCTGACTCTATTTACAATGCAAATGAGATTCTCCAGGTCACTTTTTATAGGGAATATATTATTCAATTTTTCTTCAGTGTGCAGGTTTATTAAAATTTTACAGAAGACGAGATGTTTCTAAGGCTGCTAGGCAGACAGCCCAACAGTTGATCCCCCAATAATAAGCCTGAGTGGGAGAGGGGCTCTTGAACATGTGGGGGAGGGTGTACCAAACTGTACTGTCACAGAAGCCCCGCAGGTCTGCAGGATGTAACCACCTGTCTTTGCACGCCCAGGGTAAAGACTCATACATTTTCCTTGTTTATCCACACTGCACTTGGAGCAATGCCGCTCTATTTCTGCCTTTCCCTTCTCCCTTTCAGTACGCTCTGTGGGGCTGCAGCAGCTTCTGAAAGTGATGTGACGTGAACTCTCTCCTGTTCTCTGGTTTGCCTGCTTCCTATAAAGAGCTGATACACCCCAGAGAGTTCCCGCTGCGCTTCTCATCGGGCCATCCCATTAACTACTCTTCTTTCTCTCACCCACCAGAGCCTCCGACATCCAGACAGAGGAGAACTCTGAGCAGTTTACAGGACTGCTGGAGGAAAGCTCCTCATTCAATAACAGCAGTTCAGTTCTGAGACCCATCCATATTCATTAAAAACAGCTACTTTACAGATTAAGAGGAAAATTGGAACTCTGGCAGGTGGCAGGGAGAACATGGGTCCTTTCACTGTAGAGATGGACTGGAATTCTCCAGTAGGTCATGAGTAAAGGCTTCTTGGTCCTCATGGGTATAAATAGGAGAGGATGCTCTCAGGAAAAGAAACTATAAATTATGTTTGCCTAGAAGGTGAAGGATGTGCCAATTCGTCCTCATACATCCAAAGAGGGGAATTTCTTAGCATGAATATTTTTACATCAGGCATCTGCTTTCAAGGCTCCCTCTTGAAGCTCCTACTGTGTGCTGGTGTCTCTCTTACACAACTTGGTTGGAAGCACCATTGTACTGTTGTAGCAGGAAGTGACCTCTGGCCCTCAGCTACCCTAGTCCCATTGTATGGCCCTATCTGGAATATTGTATTTAGCCTGAGTGCTCATGCCCTTGCCCAGCGCGGCCCCTGGAGGAGCCACATCTGCATTTGTCCAGGAGGAGCTGCTGTGTCCTCTTAGCTCGATCTTCACCATCCAGCCCAAAGGTGAGGCAGGGGGCCCGGACCCCTGTGGCCTGCAGGCGTCACTCTGTCTTGGTTCCAGGGCATCCTTTACGAAGCAGAGCCAAGAGTTTTCCTGTCAGCTGTTGCTTGGTTGTTAAGGAGAAACAGCAGAATTCAACCTTAATGTGCCACATTCTATAAAGGCTCATTTCTGGGCACTTGGCATTTTCACCTACTCTTCGAAGTGAGACAAGAGAATCCCCCGGCTGGTGTGAATTTTTTTCAGCATCTGTTTGCACCTCGAGATCCAGTCTCATGACCGTCTATGTCAGTGTAGGGGACAGTCTACTAACATTTGATTTTTTTAGTCAAGTCCCTTTAATCCTTGCTGGGACCATGTTTTTAGAAGGCATGCGGTGAGAAGCTTCGCAGATAGAGTCAGGGCGGATGTTTCAAGCCGGGGGGCAGGGAGTAGACACTGGGGACGAGCATTCAGCCCTGCCCCGACACGGGACGGTGCCCTTAGCTTTTGTCTGACGTTGCAGCAGCTGGCAACCGTTTTCAGTGCAGTGCGTCCAGCCTCATACCAAAGGCTCGACGTGCACTACCTTGTTTCAGCCTTGTGACAACCTTGCAAGGTGGGGACAGATAGAATATGAGTCAAAGACCACAGGAAGTTAATAAGTGACAGAATGATAATGCAGGTCTCCTTTATTGTTCTCAGAAGTATGGATTCCTTTTCATTTTGAAAATGCTACATAGCTTGGGGTTCTAATAGTACCATGCTTTTTTCTTTAGTTTTCCTTTTTTAACACGTTTAATGTGTATGAGGAATATTTGCTTATGGTAAAAAAAAATCATACAGGAAGCTACAAAATGAAAAGTGAAAAATTTCTAGTTTGCTCAGCATCAGTCTCTCCTCTTAGTATAACTAAAAAGCTGTGCATTTCTTGCCTGCCCCCGCCCCAAGAAGTCTACTGTCCCTTCTCCAATCTGGTGGTTTACTGGATAGACTGTGCACTTTTGGTATTTTTAAAGCCTGCCTTGTGTGGGATGCCAAACTTGAATTGCCATTTCCTTTCTCAAGGACGCTTAGGGCAACATGAGTGTGTTTCTAATATGTTAAAAAGATGTTATAATGAACATCCATGTACATGTATGTGTCATGTGTCCTGTGCCCTTGTATAAGCCTGACTTTCCAGAAATGAAGCCCCTGGCTCAGGTGAATGGGCGTCTAAATGTTGCCAAATTGTCTTCTTAAAGGTTACACCAGTCCCTAAGTAGTCCCATGCTGCTGCTAAGTTGCTTCAGTCGTGTCCGACTCTGTGCGACCCCATAGACGGCAGCCCACCAGGCTCCCCCGTCCCTGGGATTCTCCAGGCAAGAATACTGGAGTGGGTTGCCATTTCCTCCTCCAATGCATGAAAGTGAAAAGTGAAAGTGAAGTCGCTCAGTCGTGTCCGACTCTCAGCGACCCCATGGACTGCAGTCCACCAGGCCCTCCGTCCATGGGATTCTCCAGGCAGGAGTACTGGAGTGGGGTGCCATTGCCTTCTCCAAGTCCCATAGTAGTTAGTCATTTTCAATGTGTAGGAGTGCTTGCTTGTAGTTTTCATTGTATTCACTTCTCTTTACAAGCTCAAACAGCTCCCAGCTGGAACACTCCTGACCCTGGCCTCTGCCGCCTCCTCCACGGAGAGTCCTGCACACCCCATGTACCATGTGTGTGTCACAGCTACACAGCACAGCAGTGCTTCCTGAACACCCTGTTCTTTCCTCCTTCACAGGCAGTGTGTACGTTCTGATGATATCATTTGCTAAGTTTATAAAATACTTATAAACGGCTTTCTGAAGATGAAATGATACAGTCACAATTTTGAACAAGCAGATTCTCTACCCCAGGGAGTGGGGGGAGGCCTTCTCAGGATTGTGATTTTAGTTCAATAAGTGCAGTTCAGAGATTGATGCAAGAAGGCATCGGGTTCAAGAGTGAAGTCAATTTTTCCTGAAGTTAGGAATAAGTCTGTAAATTCTGGTTATATGAACCGCTGAAGAATTATTGCACAGGGGTCATTAAATCATGTGCAAAGCTGTGTTAGAACCATTCTGTCTCCTCAGTTTATTAGTTACAATTACATTATTAGGCTCCAGAGTGTTGGACAAACTCATTCTTTTAGCTTTAACATTGCAGCAAACGACCTGGCAACAGATTTAACATTTTTCTTTGAAATGTCTAAGATTAACTCTTTAATCATTGGCTGAAAATCTCTTTATAATCCTACCAGAATGCTAGAGCTATTAAATACTTTGAGTTCTTAGTCACTTAGAAGTCATAATGATACTCTTCAGAGGAAGAGGTTGGGGAGAGGAGGAATCTCTACTTCTCTCCTCTGTGGCAGGGGTCCAGTTCAAGAGATGGGAGGTCATGATGATGAATGTCTGTGTATTATGTGTACTGATCACAGGTACACATTTTGCATCCTATTCAGGAGAGTTACTTCTGAACAAAAAGTGAAAACTTAAAGATAGCGATTGTGCACAATGACCTAAGGGCTGATTTTCCTTTAGTTTTGTTGTTTTCCCTCAGCGCTGAGAATGGACAGCATATGCCAGGGCAGAAGAGGGTGGGACCCTCTGCACAGAAGCTGAAAGGCTGAGAAGTTGCTGTGTTGGTGGGGGGACAATGGGGACTGAGCTTGTGAAACACACACACACACACACACACTCCTGTAGCGAATACAGACAAAAGTTGGGATTTTGTTACAAAAAGAGTGGTGTGACTTCTCCAAGAAGTGTGGGGAAAATAAGGATGATATAAACAATGAGGGGAAAGAGTAGGATATTCAGAAAGCTATCAAAGAATCATTGACCTCATGGACTGTAGCCCACTAGGCTCCTCTGTCCATGGGATTCTCCAGGCAAGAATACTGGATTGGATTGCCATCCCCTTCTCCAGCGGATCTTCCTAATCTAATCCTAACCTAACCTGCATCTCCTGCATTGGCACGTGGATTCTTTACTATCTGAGCCACCAGGGAGGCCTCTGCTGCTGCTGCTGCTGCTAAGTCGCTTCAGTTGTGTCCGACTCTGTGCGACCCCGTAGACGGCAGCCCACCACGCTCCCCCGTCCCTGGGATTCTCCAGGCAAGAATACTGGAGTGGGTTGCCATTTCCTTCTCCAATGCATGAAAGTGAAAAGTCAAAGTGAAGTTGCTCAGTCATGTCCGACTCTTAGCAACCCCATGGACTGCAGCCTATCAGGCTCCTCCGTCCATGGGATTTTCCAGGCAAGAGTACTGGAGTGGGGTGCCATTGGAGGCCTATAGTACACATCAAATAGATAAGGAATATGACTAAGTTTTGAAAGCCCTTATTTTAAAGGAAATACTCTAATGTCACCTATTGACCCACATTTTTGTACAGAGTATGAAATTGTTTTTTTAAAAGATATTGTGTGGTGCAAACTGTTTAGAAACTAGGAAACATAGCATTTTGCGTGTGTGAGTTTTTGTGGGCGGGGATCCCGAATGTGTTCATGTATCCCCAGTGAACTATCCTAATTAAAAAGCACCCAAAGGGCTCATTATTGTGATTAAATTAGGCTAATCTCCTCAGTATATCATAATCAAGAGGATTGTGCCATTCTTCAGTGTTCAGCACAGCAGGCTTAGACCTTCTCACCCACTCTCGTTCATCAGCTGTCAATCCATTGTTTGCTGAGAGAAAGGCTGTAGGCCCAGTCTTCCTAATCTCCCAACGACTTACTCATCTAGTTCTCAGATCTTTTCTATAAGATCCCTGCCACCTATTCCTCCAGTGTCAATACATCTCATGACAAGGAACTCAGGAGTTCATATCTGTCAGTTTCATCTCTGGGCACAAGGAATCGTTTTAGCCATAAGAAGCTTCTGGGAACTTTTTCAGATCCTGAAAAATTGACCTGACCTCATATGTGGGCAAGTGTTTTTAGGACCAGCTTCGTATAAGGTGGAAAAGCTGGACCAATGAAACATTAAGGGAGAGTGTGATTATTCTTAGCAAAGGAATTGAGAGGAGACATGAGTGTGACACAGCGTTCACGTGTAGCTCAGGTGCTGGAGCAGACTCTCGAGAGTCCCTTGGACTGCAAGGAGATCCAACCAGTCCATCCTAAAGGAGATCAGTCCTGGGTGTTCATTGGAAGGACTGATGCTGAAGCTGAAACTCCAATACTTTGGCCGCCTGATGCGAAGAGCTGACTCATTTGAAAAGACCCTGATGCTGGAAAGATTGAGGGCAGGAGCAGAAGGGGACGACAGAGGATGAGATGGCTGGATAGCATCACTGACTCAATGGACATGGGTTTGGGTGGACTCCGGGAGTTGGTGATGGACAGGGAGGCCTGGCGTGCGGCAGTCCATGGGGTCGCAAAGAGTTGAACACGACTGATGGACTGGCTGACAGACCCTGCACCTGTCTGCGGCGCGTGGTGAGCTCCTGTCTCCTCAGTGTGGATGAATCACTAGGATGCTAGGTAGCGAGGAAGGGCTTTCTCATGAAGTACAGACTTGAAGGGACAGGGTGGGCCTCTGGTCACTCTTCCTGTCTCACGCAATTCTCAGGAGCCGGAGGTCACGTGCTCCTGATGGCCCAGTCATGTCCTGGCTCTGAGAACCAGAATCCGGCACATGACCAGTCTCCAGGACACTGTTAAAGAGCACAGTGTGTCCTGTGCAGCACACACACGGAGGCCTTAGCAGCAGTGACAGGTTTTAACTGCAAAGCACACATATTTATTTGCTATGTAAGCAAAGGAACTGTTACCATGTTCTGTAACTAGTAAATATCGTATGCTGAAGCCTTGTTCCCTCCCCCAACCAATACCTCATACTGGTTTTAGTTTTCGTTTTGATTTGTCTTTTGCCAAGCACTTGGAAAAAGTGCTTTTGAAGCTGGTTTTCACAAACTGTATGTTGTGTGATCACAGTAGCTTTGGGCCAGGCAGAGTATAAACTCTAAATGGTGGAATACAGCGTGGGGCTAATGGTGGCTGAGGGGCTCTAACTGTCTGAAAGCTTTTTCATTCTAAAAGTCTATCTGTTTTTCAAAGAGAAGGATTCTAGTCTGTATCCAAGCCTAACATTAATTTTAACGTTTTTGATACATGTAGCCTGTTGGAATGAAATGCCTGCTGCCAGTAATTTGCTCTGAAAACCACTGCAGTGGAACCTGCCACTTTGTTCGTTGTTCAGATAGCCACATAAAATGAGGTGTGGCCGGCCCGCCCTGAAGCAGCTCCACCAGCTTGGAGCTGGGCTGGGGCTCCCGGAGAACAGAACTCTGCAGACTCTGAGGCAGTATTCGTTCCAGCTTGGTGGAGGAGGGCAGTTACTCCTGAGGGGTCACCAGTGTGGCTGGAGCAGACAGGTAACTGACACGGTGTTTCCGGGGGTGGAAGGCTCTTCCCCGAAGTCCATTCCAGGTGTGTGTCTGATGCTTAATCCAGAGTGGTATGTGACTGTATATGTGTGTATGTGTAGTTATGTATGTATGGTTGTGCATGAGTGTGTGTGGTTATGTATATGTGGTTTTGTGTGAATGTGTGGTTGTGTATGTGTGTGTAGTTGTGGTTGTGTGTGCGCTTATGAGTGGTTGTGTATGAGTGTGTGTGGTTGTGTATTGTGGTTGTGTGTGTATGTGCAGTTATGTGTGTATGTTGTGTATGACTGTGTGTGGTCATGTGGTCATATGTGTGGTTCTGTACAAATGTGTGTGGTTGTATATGTGTGTTTGTATGTGTAGTGGTTGTGGTTGTGTGTGTGCTTGTGAGTGGTTGTATATGAGTATGTGTGGTTGTGTGTGTGTGGTTGTGTGTGTAGTGGTTGTGTGTAGTGTGTGTGTATAGTTGTGAGTGTGTACAAGTGTGTGTGCTTGTGTATGGGTTTGTGGCTGTGAGTACTGTGATTGTGTGTGCAGGTTTTGTGTGTGCATAGTTGTGATTGTGTGTGGTGGTTGTGGCTGTGTGGTTGACAGTGGTTAGGGTGTGTGTGTGTGTGTGTATGTGTATGTGTATGACCAAGGCATCCTGGTCTGGGTTACGAGATGGGAGGCAGGCACAGGCCACAAGCTGACCTGTGAGCACTGAGCTCCTACACTGCTGACCTCTCATGACCTGACTGTTTCCCTGTAAGCTGGCCTCCACACACACTGCTGGAAGGCACGCAGGGTGAGCTCCAGGGTCAGCACTGGGATGTGGGGCAGGTGGCCTTGCCAAGGGTACCCCAGGAAAGCTTGCCTTGCAGGCCCACATGTGCATAGGGTCCCTGCCAGGCCCGTGTGCACAAGAACTTAAGTCACACGCACTCTGCTTTCCATGTGTCCGAGGCCCCTCAAGGTACACGTTGGCCTCTTGGAGGTTCTGGAGGCTGGAATAAGGTTCAAGGTGCGGGAGGCTGCCTCCCCCATCTGGCTGAGGCTCCTTGGGGACGAGAGAGAGAAGGAAGGTCTTTCTCCCCTAAAGGTGCAGTGTTTCCAAAGAGGAGCACCCCCTGCCCCTCAGCACCATCAAGGCCAGAAGCTCAGGCACGTGTCAGACACTGGGGTGAGCAGGGGTGACAGCTCCTGGACCTTGACCTTGGGAGGCCTGTGCCCCTGCCGGGGGAGAGTCTTCATGGCCTTGTTCATCAGACACCGACTCCAGGCCCTGTGGGAGTAGGGTGACCTGTTCTGGGTGGAGTCAAGGACGCGGGAGGGCTGGCTGCCCTGTGCTGACCTTGGTCTTAGTCCTCAGGGTCTCCTAATTCTGAGACAATCCTTGTGTGGAATGGACCCGCTCCAGAAGCACCGTGTGCTTCTCATAAACCGCCTCCCGCTGTATTCCCTCCAGAATGCAGCCCTGATGCAGTGACAGGTACCGACTGCCCATGGCCCTGCAGCACGAACCAGCTGAGGTTGCTCCGCTGGGTCTGGTGAGGCGTCTCCTGCCCGGGCTCCCAGGCTCGGAACATCAGCACGAGTTACCAGGCAGGTAGCTCTGAAGCGACCTGTTGGGTCATGCTGAGCTTTGTGCTTGCATAGACAACTGCTGAGGATGAACCTGTTTTCTCAGCTGGGAATCTGTGAATGAGCAACAGGAGGGTTGGGGGCCTCTCTTCCTTCTTGTTCCTCATGTCACTATCGGAGAGTTAGTCGGGGACCGAGGGACACTTCAGCCCACTCTGTGTCCATGTCACGCTGGTCCTTCGGCCTGATTCTCAGAGCGTGTGTGCTGTGGTCCAGTAGGATGGCCATCGTTCTGTCTGGAAAGTGCACATCGGCCCAGAGTTCTAAAGAGTTCTGTAGTGAAGACAGATGTTGAACTCCGTTAACCCCGGTGATCTAAAAACCTGTTTGGCCCCAGAATCCTTTTCAACGGTATCTGCCCACTGGCGGCAGAACTAGTTTCTAGGGACATCTAGGAGGAGACCCAGATGAGGAAACTCAGCCCCAAAGAGAGGAGGTCTGCATCTCCTCCAGCTGGGCTGGTCTGTGGACCAGGCGGAACCAGACCTGGACTGCAGCCTGCCAACCCTAAGCCTCTTACTAATTCCACAGTGTGGAACTGATTAGAAGCAGCCTGAGAGTTTAACAGCTCCTGGCAGCGCACAGACTTGGTGTGGATCCCACTTGCCTGTTCATAGTTGTGTCTCAGGACCGTGATTAAACATCTGTCTGCACACAGCATCCAGACGTGAGGCGACCTGTCACGGTCAGAACAAGACGAGGTCAGATCATTCTCTAGGTTCTGTTTTATCTGAGCTCTTTGGTCCTCCTCTATTTTAATCTTCCCATCTTGGGAGACAAAGTGATGATTAGAGGTAAGAATTGTTCGATTGGAGTCTGGTTTCGGTTCAGAATCTATTTTACCATTTCCTGTGCTTTGAATTTCAAGACATCAATCTATTTATTGGTGTCTTTTGGACCATAAGGTTAAAGTACATCTGTTGTCCACACAGATTTAGCTGTTGGCCCTCGAGCTAGGCGGTCATGAAATTATAGCCATAGTAAATTTAGCCAAGGACTAACTTCACTTTGGTCTGCCTATAAATCCACTCGACAGAATAAACATGGTGTGTCTTGCGGTTCATGTGAACACATGTAAAGAATTAAGAAATCTTTGGTGACAAGACAAAAAATGCTCTGTAAAAGTTAATTGCTGCTTAACTGAAGACGTATAAAATGGGATGTCTGCGGCCAGCCTGCCTGTGAGCTCAGCATGAGCGAGGTTTGTCTTGGGTAGAGGTTGCTGGTTCCGTGTTGGTGATTCTCCACCTTAGGGCAGAGCACTGCCCTTCCTTAGGGAGCAAGGGCTCCTGGAAAACAGAGTCATTGCTGAACCACTCCTGTCTCTGAGCTCTTCCCCACCCTTGATTTCCACTCTGTTAGCATTAAGGAAACTGGTTCCTTGGTTTACTCCCAACATGCGCTTCCACAAGGCCGTGTGGCTGCTTGCGCTTTGAAGGGACTGCTGTGGGCCCGATTGGCCAGCATGTGGTCACCACAGACGGGCTTACCAAGAGGCTCAGGGTAAAGAATGTGCCTGCAATGCAGGAAACACAGGCTTGATCGCTGGGTCAGGAAGATCCCCAGGAGGAGGAAATGGCAACTCACTCCAGTATTCTTGCCTGGACGGTTCCATGGACAGAGGATTGGCGGGCTACAGTCCATAGGGTCCCAAAGAGTCAGGCACAGCTGAGCAGTCAAGCACACACACATGGTCACCACACACTTTTCTGAAAAGTACAGATCAGTGGAGTTGAGAAGCAAAGCAGAAATCTTTGAGCATAACTTGTCTTCCCCTTGAGCCTAAGGAAACTGCCTTATGAGGAGAAAATGATAACCATTTTTAAAGGTTTGTATTTCATAAGCTCTCATTGTTTTAATTAACTGACTTCAGAGAGTTACCGTTTTCCTTGTCCGAGTTGGAGGGTATTAGTCAAGATCCATTGATGAGACTTTGTAAGTTTAATAAGTCAAATTTGTTCTTTTTAAAAACCGCATGTTTAAAATTCAGGATGCAGAAAATTTCCATGACACATCAGTGTGGTACAAAAAATAAGAAAACCCAAAAAAACCATCAGTCCCTAAAACATATATTTCCTTTTAAGTGATAGTGTTAGAATAGATACTAGTCAGTGTGGAAGTTGAGTGGTGCCATATGTGGGTTTTTTTTAACATAAACTATCATCTCCCATGCCGAGAAATATAAACTCTGCTTGGCCAGTGGATTTGTTAGTTCCTCTCATTTAGCAGTTGGATTTATTGTCGTAAAGATCAGCACTGTTCCTCAGTCTCGGAGGACCGGTGTTCTGAGCTTTCCCAGACGTACAGCCAGCTGCAGTGTGCCGCTCTGAGGCTGGCCGCCAGGTGCCCGGGGCAGAAGGGCAGGAAACGGGGGAGGTGAGCCTTATGCTGTCCAAGACGGAAACGACTGGTGGTCCCCAAAGGCAGCGCCCGCTCAGAAGCAGCTGCAGTGCCCCTGATGTGACTTATCCTCCTCCCACTGCCTTCCCAAGCAGAGGCTTCCCAGGGCTGCAGTCACATGCAGGCCCTCTCTGCCAGCATCATCTCAGGCCAAGTCAGGCTTACAGCTCACCTCCCCTTGAAACGTAGAAAGTGAACAATTAAATATAAGCTTTTCTGCGTAAAACACCTTCTCAAATTTCAGTCCTCCCACATCCTGCAGTGCCATAAGAGGAACCTTGAATTTCTGGCACTGTCCCATGTTTAGGCTGGAAAAAAGACATTTTGCAACAAAAAGAAATATACGGGTATTTGTATATTAAAACATTGTTGATTTCAAAATCCCAGCACAGAATAATATGAAGAAACATGCCATTTTACAAAGCTCTAATTACTGCAATTCTTTTTTCCTATGTATTATAATCCTTTTTGAGTAAAAAGGAAACAAGTCTATCAATATAATCCCGTCTCTAATAGATTAATTTCAGCCCAAGTATTCTATCCAGAGCAAGATGAATCTGTTCAGTCCTCCAGGTGGAAAAATCCCACGAGGGACTTCACTACTTAGCTTGTCCCTTGCATTCTTTGCTTCAGTCGTGTCTGACTCTGTGACCCCATCGACTGTAGCCCACCAGGCTCCTCTGTCCATGGGATTCTCCAGGCAATACTGGAGTGGGTTGCCGTTTCCTCCTTCAGGGGATCTTCCCAACCCAGGGATTGAACCTGCATCTCTTATATCTCCAGCATTGGCAGGCAAGTTCTTTACCATTAGCGCCATGGGGGTGGGGCGTGGGGGTTGCAGAGCCCCAGAACAAGCTGAACCTATACGTGAGAAGCTATAATGAACCTTCGGGCTTTTCTGATGGCTAACGAATGTGGTAACGAATCTGCCTGCAGTGCAGGAGACCAGGGTTCGGTCCCTGCATGGGGAAGATCCCCTGGAGAAGGGAATGGCAACCCACTCTAGTATTCTTGCCTGGAGAATCCCGTGGACAGAAGAGCCTGGTGGGCTACAGTCCCTGGGGTCACAAAGAATTCAACACGACTGAGTCGGGCACGACTGAGCAACTTCCCTTTCACTTTTCCCTTTCATGCAGCGGAGAAGGAAATGGCAACCCACTCCAGTGTTCTTGCCTGGAGAATCCCAGGGACAGGGGAGCCTGGCTGTCTATGGGGTCGCACAGAGTCGGACACGACTGAAGTGACTTAGCGGCGGCAGCACCTGCTCAAGCACTCTGTCCACCTCTTCTTAATATCTTCTGCTTCTGTTAGGTCCATACCATTTCTGTTCTTTATTGAGCCCATCTTTGCATGAAATGTTGCCTTGGTATCTCCAATTTTCTTGAAGAGATCTCTAGTCTTTCCCATTCTATTGTTTTCTTCTATTTCTTTGCATTGATCACTGAGAAAGGCTTTCTTATCTCTCCTTGCTATTCTTTGGAACTCTGCATTCAGATGGATATATCTTTCCTTTTCTCCTTTGCCTTTAGCTTCTCTTCTTTTCACAGCTATTTGTAAGACCTCCTCAGTTCAGTTCAGTCGCTCAGTTGTGTCCGACTCTTTTCAACCTCATGAATTGCAGCACGCCAGGCCTCCCTGTCCATCACCAACTCCCAGAGTTCACCCAAAATCATGTCCATCGAGTCGGTGATGCCATCCAGCCATCTCATCCCCTGTCGTCCCCTTCTCCTCCTGCCCCCAATCCCTCCCAGCATCAGAGTCTTTTCCAATGAATCAACTCTTCGCATGAGGTGGCCAAAGTACTGGAGTTTCAGCTTTAGCATCATTCCTTCCAAAGAACACCCAGGACTGATCTCCTTTAGAATGGACTGGATCTCCTTGCAGTCCAAGGGACTCTCAAGAGTCTTCTCCAACACCACAGTTCAAAAGCATCAATTCTTCCGTGCTCAGCCTTCTTCACAGTCCAACTCTCACATCCATACATGACTACTGGAAAAACCATAGCCTTGATTCCTCAGACAACCATTTTTCCTTTTTGCATTTCTTTTTCTTGGGGATGATCTTGATCACTGCCTCCAGTACAGTGTCACAAACCTCTGTCCATAGTTCTTCAGGCACTCTGTCTATCAGATCTATTCGTCTATACTGTGGTCAGTTTCTATGTTGGAATTTAAGTGCAGGGAGCCCTTTGCTGGTTGAATTAATAATTGGTTGATGAGGGAATGAATGAGTGAGATTGCATCTGCTAGCCTGTTTACATTTTATTCCTAATTAATACAGGCTTATTTTCATACCCTGTTTATGGCCTTAGAGTTTGACAGCCGGTCTCAACTGGCTTAGTCTGACTTGAGCAAGTCTAAATACTTTTGATTGGGGATTTACCATGTTCACTGAGGTTCAAGGTTCGCTCCTCAGCAGCTGTGGTGTAGCAATTACATAGCTGCTTAGTGACTCCATCAAGATTAGAGAAAGAACCAGGAAACTTTATTACAGCTTGTTTCTATCCATAGTTTTAAAAGCTTGATGAAAGAGGAAACTAAAAGTTTGAAGACAATGAAAGACACAGTTGAAGACAGTTGAAACACACATTTGTCTGTGTTTAATTGTCAGTGTTCTATGGATAAATGGGAGCTGCCTGAATCTTCAGTACAGTAACAAACCACTTCACAAGGTTGATGGCAGATAAAACCAGGCCATGTTTGTGAAGCATGTAGCATGTAATAGGCAGTTAATAAAGATTCATGCTCTTTCCATTAATTTGTATCAGATAAGCTCTTAAAAGCTATCACAGCTCCCAACTTTTCTATCATCTCCTCATCCTAACTGTGAGATCGTATGGAATGTTTACCCATTTTATACTAGCAGCTTAGTAGTATGCCGGAAGCTGAGACTTGGAGGTACAGAATGGGTGTGTAGATAGTCGGATTTGATTTCCCAGTACACTGTCCTGTCCACTGAGTAAGTGGCTTCCAGGTGTTAGAAACGGGATGAGAAAACATGCAGACGTCCTTCAATGGAATGCTCCCCAAGTAGGCGCTAAGCACAGGTCACGTGTCCATAGGCTGCCTCTGCACCTAGCCCTCTGTCCACCCTCTCCTCATAATGAAGAGAGGCGGTTTCAGGATCTGGAGGAAAACCAGTGTATTTTCTAGAAAGAGACCGAGGTGAGGATGGCAGGGGTGTTTCATTGCAGACTTGCACCTCGGTTGCTATGAGAGGGGCCACCACAAGGCACTTGGTTTCATTGGCTGAGGACACTGTAATCCTTAGTTTCATTGGCTGAGGACACTGTAATCCTTAGTTTCATTGGCTGAGGACACTGTAATCTTTAGTTTCATTGGCTGAGGAAATTGTAATGCTTAGTTTCATTGGCTGAGGACACTGTAATCCTTAGTTTCATTGGCTGAGGACACTGTAATCCTTAGTTTCATTGGCTGAGGACACTGTCATCCTTAGTTTCATTGGCTGAGGACACTGTAACCCTTAGTGACGTCTGCCTCAGGACGGGGTTGGGGGGTGGTGAGGGGACCGAGTGTCACACCTGGGCTGTATCTCCCCACCCCCTCACACACCTTTGTTGCACCGATTTTGTGTATTTACGCTGTAGTTTAAGCTGTGCTAGCAACAAGAATTTAATGGAGGGTGACTTTAAGGTCAAAATGGAATCAACAGACTCGACTGTTAACTTGTCTTTAAAGAAGACTAAATGTTCTTAGTCTTTTGCCAGGATGCTGTGACTGTGACAGTACTCTATGGATTAGTGAAAAATAGTCCATTTTCTAGATGGGAAAGTAAGCCATAAATGTATTAGGCCTCAGATAATGGTATAAAGAACACAGAGGGTAGGAAATGATATAATATCAGTTGCCAAGTGAATAATGCTATACATTTTGCATTGTAGAGAAGAGAGAAGCAATACAGTTTCATGGGCACTTGTGTGCAGAGGGTCAGAGATTAAGACACGCAGTTTGGTGTCTGTGCTCAAGAAGCATGGCCCCTCAGGGGAGAGCCAGGGCCTTGTGATCAGGCTGGCATGACCCACTCATGGCAGACCAGAACTTCCACCCCTTATGTGTGTGTGAATCACCAGAATCCAAGTTGTCTCAATGGGTTTGGGGTGAGGTTCTAGATTCTGTATTGTTTTAAATTTAGTTATTATTTTTTAACTTTGTATTGAAGTATGTTAATGTTGTGTTAATTTCTGCTGTACAGTCAAGTGATTCAGTTATATGTGTGTAAATATATATATATATATATATATATATATATATACACATACACACACATTTTTTATATTCTTTTCTATTATGGTTTGGAGAAGGCAATGGCACCCTACTCCAGTACTCTTGCCTGGAAAATCCCATGGACGGAGGAGCCTGGTGGGCTGCAGTCCATGGGGTCACTAAGAGTCGGACACGACTGAGCGACTCCACTTTCACTTTTCACTTTCCTGCATTGGAGAAGGAAATGGCAGCCCACTCCAGTACTCTTGCCTGAAGGATCCCAGGGACGGGGGAGCCTGGTGGGCTGCTGTCTATGGGGTCGCACAGAGTCAGACACAACTGAAGAGACTTAGCATGCATGCATAGCATTATGGTTTATCCCAAGGTATTGAATATAGTTCTCTATGCTGTATAGTAGGACTTTGTTGTTTATCCATCTCGTGTATAAAAGCTTACATCTTCTAATCCCACCCTGCAAATCCAACCCTCTACCACCCACTGCCCCTTGGCAACCACAGCTCTATTCTCTATGTCCAGGATTCTGTTTCTGTTATGTAGGTAGGTTCATTTGTGTCATATCTTAGATTCCACATACAAGTGATACCATGTGGTATTTGTCTTTCTCTTTCTGACCTGACTTAGTATGATTATCTCTAGGTCTGTCTGTGTTGCTGCAAATGGCATTGTTTCATTCTTCTTTATGACTCAGTAGTGTTCCATTGTATATATGTACCACATCTTCTCTATCCATTCATCTGTCAGTGGACATTTAGGTTCACAGTAGGTGAATATTGCTGCAGTGAATGGTACAGTGTATGCATTGTTTGGAATTAGAGCTTTCTCTGGATATATGCACAGGAGTGGGGTTGCTAGATCATAGGTAGCTCTGTTTTTACTTTTCTCAGGAACCCCCAGAGATACTGCATTTCTAACAAGCTCCCAAATGGTGCTGATGCTGCTGGCCCAGGGATCACAGTTTTCCTATAAAATCCAGATGGTAACTGTTTCAGGATTTGTGGGCCATGCAGTCTGTCCCAATGACCCAGGTGTTGCTGCAGCGTGAAGGCTGCCATAGACACTGGGTGAGTTCAGGGGCATGGCTCTGAGCCCCTAAAACTTCAGTCGTTCAGTCATTTCTGACTCTTTGCAACATACCAGGCCTCCCTGTTGTACATCACCAACTCCCAGAGCTTGCTCAAACTCATGTCCATCGAGTTGGGGATGCCATCCAACCATCTCATCCTTTGTCCTTCCCTTCTCCTGCTGCCCTCAATCTTTCCTAGCATCAGGGTCTTTTCTAATGAGTCAGCTCTTTGCATCAGATGGCCAAAGTATTGGAGCTTCAGCTTCAACATCAGTCCTTCCAATGAATATTCAGGACTGATTTCCTTTAGGATTGACTGATTTGATCTCACTATCCAAGGAACTCTCGAGCATCTTCTTCAACACCACAGTTCAAAAGCATCAATTCTTTGGTGCTCAGCTTTCTTTATGGTCCAACTCTCACATCCATATATGACTACTTGAAAACCATAGCTTTAACTAGACAGACCTTTGTTGGCAAAGTAGTATTTCTGCTTTTTAATATGCTGTCTAGGTTAGTCATTGTTTTTCTTCCAATGAGCAAACATCTTTTAATTTCATGGCTGCAGTCACCATCGGTGGTGATTTTGGAGCCCAAGAAAATAGTCTGTCACTGTTTCCATTGTTTCCCTGTTTGCCATGAAATGATGGGACTGGATGCCATGATCTTAGTTTTTTTTTTTTGAATGTTGAGTTTCAAGCCAACTTTTTCACTCTCCTCTGTCACTTTCAAGAGGTTCTTTAGTTTCTCTTCCTCAAACTTACAGACTCTAAATCTGTCCTCTATGTAACTTCCACGTGTCACAAACTATTATTCTTCTGAGTTTTTCCTAACCTTTAAAAACATGAAAACAATTTCCTGGCTCAGGGCCATGGGGAGACTGGTGAGGGCCTATAGACAGTGTGCTGCACGAGATCAGGGTGCCACTCCGCTGGGGTGGCTGGTGGAGCTGTCCCTATGGAGCAGGTCTGACCAGGGTGATTAACTGTCATTTCTTTTAAATCTTTGTTGCATTTTTTTTCATGCTCTATTGTTCCTCTGACAGTTGGTTCTTATCTTTTTATGAATGGTTAGCACACTCGAGGTGCCATACAGATACCTAGACTCTGGCTGGTTCCAGAGTCCATGGGGCATGACTCCTCCCAGGGCCTCTGGCACTTAGCACAGTGCCATTCACATGGAGGGCATCCAGCCAGCCTGTGCTCTGGAGACTTCAGTGTGCTGAAGGCACCATTCACTTGGCTGTGAGGAGAGTAGCCCCAGGGTGGGATGAACACAGAGGGTGAGGAGAGAGCTCCTGAGAGGGGAGGAGAAGCAGAAAATACTTGAGGGCTGCGTAGGGGACAAGCAATCCATGCAGGATTCTGTAGGAGTGTGATAGAAGAAGCTGGGCCCAAGTTACAGGAAAGCAGACCATAGAGACTGAAGTTGAGGGGACGATTCATGCAGGGCAGTGTCAAATGCACTCGCCTGACACGGGCTAGAGAGGAGTCCTCAGCATGCCCAGCTATGACGAGGCCAATTAGAAGACTTCAGATCAAGCAATGCTTAAGCCACAGTCAGTCCTCGGGAGTGAGGACCTGGATTGTGACTGTGGAGAGAGCAAAGAGGAAGGAGCTATAAGACGGTTTTAGGCAGGAATGTTCTCCAGGACTTTTTGGAAATGGAAACCGCCAACTGCCCAGGATCAAGGAATACTGCCCTTCTCAATTGCCTCAAAAGCAGTATGCCTTGCATTACATGATTGCTCAATTGGCTGGTTTTTCAAATGGTTTTTAATTCCCAAAGTCATGGCTGTTCTTTTCTAAGTATCCTGTGCTTGTGTGTTTTTTTTTTTTTTTTTTAGCATAGTTTCTGTGGTTAATACACTGAGTACTAGCAAACCGGTTTGTTTTATTACCTTTCAGTTCAGCTAGTTCATTTGCTCAGTCGTGTCCAACTCTTTGCAACCCCATGAACTGCAGCACACAGGCCTCGCTCTCCATCACCAACTCCTGGAGCTCACTCAGACTCATGTCCATTGAGTCCATGGTGCCATCCAGCCATCTCATCCTCTGGTGTCCCCTTCTCCTCTCGCCTTCAATCTTTCACAGCATCAGGGTCTTTTTTAATGAGTCAGGTCTTCGTATCAGGTGGCCAAAGTATTGGAGTTTCAGCTTCAGTATTACTCCTTCCAATGAATATTCAGGACTGATTTCCTTTAGGATTGACTCATTGGATCTCCTTGCAGTCCAGGGGACTCTTGACAGTCTTCTCTAACACCACAATTCAAAAGCATCAATTCTTCAGCACTCAGCTTTCTTTATAGTCCAACTCTCACATCCACACACGACTACTGGAAAAACCATAGCTTTTAGATGGACCTTTGTTGGCAAAGTAATGTCTCTGTTTTTTAATAAGCTGTCCAGGTTGGTCATAACTTTTCTTCCAAGGAACAAGTGTCTTTTAATTTCATGGCTGCAGTGACCATCTGCAGTGATTTTGGAGCCCCCCAAAATAAAGTCTGTCACTGTTTCCATTGTTTCCCCATCTATTTGCCATGAAGTGATGGGACCAGATGTCACAATCTTACTTTTGTGAATGTTGAGCTTTAAGCCAACTTTTTCACTCTCCTTTTTCACTTTCATCAAGAGGTTCTTTAGTTCTTCTTTGCTTTCTGCCATAAGGGTGGTGTCATCTGCATATCTGAGGTTACTGATATTTCTCCCGGCAGTCTTGATTCCAGCTTGTGCTTCATCCAGCCCAGTGTTTCTCATAGTGTATTCTGCATATAAGTTAAATAAGCAGGGTGACAATCTACAGCCTTGCTGCTGCTGCTAAGTCGCTTCAGTCGTGTCTGACTCTGTGCGACCCCATAGACAGCAGCCCACCAGGCTCCCCTGTCCCTGGGATTCTCCAGGCAAGAACACTGGAGTGGGTTGCCTTTCCTTCTCCAATACATGAAAGTGAAAAGTGAAAGTGAAGTCGCTCAGTTGTGTCTGACTCTTAACGACCCCATGGACTGCAGCCTAGCAGGCTCCTCCATCCATTGGATTTTCCAAGCAAGAGTACCAGAGTGGGGTGCCATTGCCTTCTCCCCTACAGTCTTGACGTACTCCTTTTCCTATTTTGAACCAGTCTATTGTTCCATGTCCAGTTCTAACTGTTTCTTCTTGACCTACATACAGATTTCTCAGGAAGCAGGTAAGGTGGTTTGGTATTTCCATCTCTTGAAGAATTTTCCACAGTTTGTTGTGATCCACACAGTCAAAAAAGCAGAAATAGATGTTTTTCTGGAACTCTCTTGCTCTTTTGATGATCCAACAGATGTTGGTAATTTGATCTCTAGTTCTTCTGTCTTTTCTAAATCCAGCTTGAGCATCTGGAAGTTCATGGTTCACATACTGTTGAAGCCTGGCTTGGAGAATTTTGAGCTACTCAAAATTCTTTACTAGCATGTGAGATGAATGCAATTGTGTGGTAGTTTGAGCATTCTTTGGCATTGCCTTTGGGATTGGAATGAAAACTGACCTTTTCCAGTCCTGTGACCATTGTTGAGTTTTCCAAATTTGCTGGCGTATTGAGGGCAGCCCTTTCACAGCATCATCTTTTAGGATTTGAAATAGCTCGACTGGAATTCCATCACCTCCACTAGCTTTGTTCGTAGTGATGCTTTCTAAGGCCCACTTGACTTCACATTCCAGGATGTCTGGCTCTAGGTTAGTGATCACACCATCGTGATTATCTGGGTTGTGAAGATCTTTTTTGTATAGTTCGTCTGTGTTTTCTTCCCACCTCTTCTTAATATCTTCTGCTTCTGTTAGGTCCATACCATTTCTGTCCTTTATTGTGCCCATTTTTGCATGAAATGTTCCCTTGGTATCTCCAGTTTTCTTGAAGAGATCTCTAGTCTTTCTCATTCTATTGTTTTCCTCTATTTCTTTGCACTGATCACTGAGGAAGGCTTTCTTATCTCTCCTTGCTATTCTTTGGAACTCTGCATTCAGCTGGATATATCTTTCCTTTTCTCCTTTGCCTTTAGCTTCTCTTCTTTTCACAACTATTTGTAAGGCCTCCTCAGACAACCATTTTGCCTTTTTTCATTTCTTTTTCTTGGAGATGTCCTTGATCACTGCCTCCTGTACAATGTCACGAACCTCCATCCTTAGTTCATCAGGCACTCTGTCTCAGATCTAATCCCTTGAATCTATTTCTCACTTCCACTGAATAGTCGTAAGGGATTTGATTTAGGTCATACCTGAATGGTCTAGTGGTTTTCCCTACTTTCTTCAATTTATTACCTTTGCTTTCGGATTTAATACAGACAGATATCTATAGTATGCTGTCTAAGTGCAGAAAAGACTAGTCTTCAGTGACATGTAAAGGAGGCCAAGTCCAAAGAATTTTCTAGAGCTTCAGACTCAGAAAATCTCTGATGCTGATTAGGATCTGATGCAACTGGATAGTTGTCAATCCTTTTAGTTGTTGGTGGACATTCCTTCATATTTCTTTAAATCTCATTTTGAAGGGGAGGGGGTTAGGGAAGCTTCATTATTTTATTTTATTTTATTTTTTGGTAAAAATCCTGTTGAGAGTTTGAGGTGCTCGGCTTGTGAGGAGGAACCCTCATGAAAATGGTCTGGTCTCTTGCCGCCTCCCACATCATAGACCCAGGGGATGGAAAGGGGTAAGACCGGCAAGAATGAATCACAGACCACCATGGCCCCTGCCCACACGGCTGGGTGTGCCACTGGAAAGATCTCCAAATAGCAGTGGTGTGGGGGGTATTAATCTGCCCAGCTGGAAGCTCAGCAGGCACGCTGCTGCCCGGGGCTGTGACCCTCAGTCTCCCTGGACATATCACATCTTTTGAGTACCATGTTCTTGTCACTTTCATATTTTTTTCTAGAGAACAGTAAATGACATTGTAACAGGTGTGAGAGGCATTAGTGACAAAAATCTATAAGGCCCTTGGAATTGTGCTCCTTTCAGTTTGTAACTGGCACTTTCCCAGCTTGATGATGTTCCTTCATTCCACGTTGATGAAATTACAAGACGCTTTATGATGAAGACCCAGGGGAGTAGTCTAGCCGCGCATTTCATGGTCCCAAATGTAATAGTGTGCAGTGATATCAGGAACTCGAGTCTCTGTTTATCAAACAAGCATCTCATTATACAGCCTCTCACCTCTTGCTAGTGCTTTGTTGTTGTAAACATCTCGTTTCCTTCTCTCCCTCCCATCCTGCAACTCCTGTTGGTCGGCAGATGGTTCTGTGAAGGGAGTGAACTACACAGCAGTCCCGATATCCAGATCCTCTGGGACGGGGGCGACCTGCACACCCTGGTCATTGCCGAGGCCTTCGAGGACGACACAGGGCGCTACACCTGCCTGGCCGCCAACTCCAGTGGCTCTGACAGCACCTCCGCCGAGGTGTTCATCGAAGGTACCCAGGGGTGCGGGGTGTGGGTGAGAGGGGACCCATCGCTTCTTATGAACGTGACTTTCCAACTTCGTGAATCAAACCTCAGTTGTCCCAGAAGCTTTATGGGTAAATGAAATTGTTCTGACACTTGGGCGTTCATCAATGACGTCTGATGTCAGCATTTGTTCCTTTTCATTTAAAACATTTCAGCCGCGTGAACTTAAATTTATAACACTAAATATCCGACTTATTTTTAGTTTCTCTGGTAGATCAAGAATGGGAACATACTGAAGTACTAGGTCTGTCAACCAACTAAAGACTTAGGATATCATTCACAGGAAAGTTAAAGGATTGAATATTTTTGAATATTCTTGTTTTTGTTAATTGTAGACCTCTTTCAGGGTATGACCCTGGATGCCATGGTCTCTAACTTGATTTCACTGAATGTGGTCTTTAGCATGGCAGCCCTCCACACTGCAGTCCTGTTCTGCCTTTAGGGTCCCTGCATGAGCTACTTAACATGGGGAAACATCCCCAGTTACACTGGCCACGTGTGGTCACGGGTCCGGCTTCAGATCCCGGTGCTGATGGGAGGAGCGGTCTGGGCGGAACCAGATTAAAGAGCCTACTGGAAAGCGCTGTAGGAAACTGCTCCTTGCCCCCGTGAAGTCAGGGCGATAGCTTTTTTAAAGCCTGATTTTGGTGTATTTTTACCTCTAAGAATAATTACATGAGATGGGAGAGAATTTCACACAAACTCTTGGCTTCCTCTTATGACTGAATGGAAAGGATGGTGCTGCGTTCCTTACTCCATGAGACTCGGGGCATCTCTGTTGTTTCTTGAACCTCGTTGCTGTTGCTCTCAGCATACAGTATGGGGCCGGTTACCAGAGGCTAGGAAATTTCTTATAGATTCATAAACCTCAACAAAACCATCCCTAAAAATGTAATGGCCTACTGGTTGGAAACTGTCTAAATGTCACTGTCCTGTGCATCAAATTTTAGAATGGTACTGAGAAAATTTCAGCTTAAGAACAGTAATGAACTTTTTCTCCTTGTGTTGGCTAGGAACCAGGCACTGGTCTTCATTTCTACATGGATTATCTCATTTAGTGCTTAGGAAAATCACCCCCTTCTGTGGCTGGGGAAACTGCAGCTTAGGGAGACGTGTAGAGCTCCAGACCTCACACACACTCTGTCTCTCACGCACACACACAGAAACATACACACACTGTCTCTCACAGACACACACACACACACAGACACTTACCTGAGCCTCAAGGACTAGATCCAGGCAGTGTGACCCCTTCTTAGCAGCCACAGAGGAAGACACAGGTGAACTCAGGATCTTGGGGTCACTTGGTCATCAGCCCATCCAGCACGGGCCTGGGATGTGCGCCTGGAACATCTCAGGATATCACTGAGCTTTGGGGCAGTGGCCATGTGTTCCCTGAGAGGCCCCTAGAGGGCAGGCAGAGGTCTGGGTGCTGGGTGGGGACCCTTGCTGGACAGGCTAGGCCTCTGCCCTTGCTCAGGAATGCTCCAGGAGGGGAAGGGCCTGCCCCCAGCAAGCCTGGAAGAGAGCAGAGGTGGCGGGGGGAAGTCGGGAGGTCTTTCTGAGGGGTGGCATCTGCCCTTGGTCCCAACTCTGAGAGAAAGTGTTGGGAAGGCCGAGGGGTAGGTGCTCCAGATGTCGGGGCATGGGTGGGGGGGTCGCCGCAGGAGCAGCGAGTATGTCCTGGACCAGAGGGAGCAGCTGGGCGGTGGCCAGCTCACACAGGATGTGGGGCCTTGTGGGCGCTGTCGGCAAGCTGGCCGTTACTCTACATAAAATCATCACCTGTGAAGGTTTACACTGAAAAGTCAGAGTACCCGATTTCTGTTTTTAAATCGAAGTTTGGCTTGTAATCGGGAGCCCAGTAAGATGTGTGCTGCAGCAGGCCCGAGGAAATATGGTGGTACTGGGGAAGCAGGCTGTGTAGACAGAGGGAGAGGCGGTCAGACTCCACAGCCACGTGGTGGGGCAGGTGTGGGCCGAGGGGTCACGGCAACCAGCAGACCCAGGGGTTTTGGCTTCTCCACTGGTGTGGATGATGTGGCCCATCATGAGATGGGAAGATGGGGAGTTGGGCACAGAGGGGAGTGGGTGACCTGTGTGCATGGCCATCTAGACAGCCGAGTGGACACAGCCAGGAGGGGAATGTGTGGGTATAGCTACTGCCCAGGGTGAGGACATGTCCTGGAAGCTTCAGGAGGTAGATGGTGGCCCAGGGCACAGGACCAGATGGACTGTCTGAGCCGAGGGTGACCCCGCACCTGGGTGCACCAGGGCAAGGAGGTGCTGGCCAGGGAGCAAAGGGGGGGGCTCTGGGCGGGTGGAGCAGGTCAGTGTTTGAGGAGGCAGGGAGGGAGAGCCAGCCGACTTGGGCTTCCACTGCGGGAGGTCTCTCGCGAAGGACGAGGACGCACAGCTACGGGTGCTGATGGCGATTTCAACAAGAGGGGCCATGAGCACTGGAGGGACCAGTGCACTGAGGTCCTCGGACATGGAAGGAAACGTGGGGACGCCTGGGTGGTGCCCGGAGGTCCTGCCCAGACCCCACAGGGCTGGGACCGGAATTTGGACAGGAGCACAGGGTCAGGATGCTTTTTGCAGTCTGTTTGCTTGTTGGTTTTCATAGCAGACTTACTAGAGCCTGTGTGAAAGACTTCCTTTCCCTGCTGTGAAAATAATCCAAGAGAGAAAACAGACCCTGCAGAGGGAGACAGAGTATGGTGCCAGGGGACCAAGTCTGGGAAGGGAGAAGGAAATGGACTCCCCCAGCAGCGTGTGGGCGGTGAGGAGCTGCTGTCAACAATTTCATGATGGTACCCAGGATGCTCAAGTCCCCAACATTTTTGGCACCAGGGACCTGTGTCGTGGAAGACAATTTTTTGAGGGTCAGGGGTGGGGTGGTTTTGGGATGATTCAACTGCATTACATTTATTGTGCACTTTATTTCATTGTTAGTATTACATTGTGATATATAATGAAATAATCACACAGCTCACCATAGTGCAGAATCGGTGGGAACCCTGAGCTTGTTTTCCTGCAACTGGATGGTCCCATCTAGAGGCAGTGGGAGTGACAGGAACACCCAGAGTGTGTTCTCATGTCCAGTCTACTCCTTCGTCTCGTTTTGGTTGCTGTCAGAAAACCCTGCTTCACAAAGATGGGATGTTGGAAATGGAAGCAGGCTTTTCGGTACTTTTGTAGAAACCTCAGCATATTCCACCTTGACTTTAATCCAGAATGGCTGGAGATGTGAAGTTGTATCAGACGTACTCTTAAGGCCACCATCATTTGCAGTCTCAAGCAGTTTATCTTCTTCTAGTGTGGACAAAGTTGATTCACCTGGCCTGTTCACAGATGGGTCATGGGTCCATTCCTTCCCAGCTCCCGGGTCTTTTGTGGTTGTAAAGTAATGCTCAAACTCCTTTGAAAAGCTGAGATAGGTGATCATGCTCTAGCTGGGAGAAAGAAGGCTGTGGCTCAGTCTCTTTCAGACTCTCTGCTAATGTTTGAATTGTCCAAACTCCCAATCCTCACTTGTTGCCCTCGTGATTCCAGTTTGTTCTGAACACAGCTGCTTTATCTGCCAACTTGAGCACAGCTGAAGTGACAGAATGAGTTCATTGAACAGGTTGAATATGTCACACAAGTGAGCAAGGTTTGGGACCCACTCTGTGTCACAGGAATGTGCTGCCAGCAGTGACAATTTTTCTAAAAGAAATCTCTGGAGTGGTTCTCATAACTCAGAGACTGGCCAGGGCCCTGCCTTTAGAACGCCCTCTCCCTTCTGTGTACAAGAGCAGATGTGTGTGCTCGGTGTTCATCTCTTCACAGTGCTGTGCCAGCAGACGTGAGTTAAGGGCATGTAATTTAGTGTGGTTGGTCATTTTAACCACATCCTGCAAAGCACTGTGATGTTTGGGTGGCATTTTCTGGCTAGCCAGCGTTTGGTTCTCTGTGGATGACACAGGAGGTAGACATATCCAGAAGCGAAGTCTTTGACCAAGTAGTGAAACCAGAAAGCCTTCCAGTCTCGGGAGCCGCTCCATCCGTGTATATGCCGATAGTGTATACTGACGCACAGTGACCCCCTCCGTTTCCTGATACATAGTCATTCCAAGACTTCACAGTTCCGCGGCTGTGGTGTTGGCTGGCAACAAAAGTGCAGGTAGCATGTCTGCCTGCACATCCTCCTGGAAAACATATAGCACCGAAACAAGCGCTGCTGTGTGTTGCCCACGTCAGCAGACTCGCCAGCCTGGACTGCGTCCCCCGGGCATTCACTCCCCCACCCCCACCCCCCAGCAGTCCTGCCCAGCACCCTCTGCTGTTTCATCAGCTCGTCTAGTTACCGTGCTGGCCAAGGAGGAACACGTGCCACCTTCTGAGCTGCAGCGTCTCCCAAAAGTTCAGGACAGATGTCCTTAGCAGCAGGCGGGATCAGCTCCTCGCCAGTAGTAAAGAGCTTCTTCGTTTGAGCAGTGCAGTTACCAGTAAGAGTGAGGCTATAATGCAGAAACATTGGATAAAGTGGTGCCCTCAATAATTGCTTCTGTTTTTTGTGTTCATGTTTTTTATTTTAAAAAACTCCAAAGGCTTGCCTGTTTGTTTTTTTTAAAATAATAATTTATTTATGTATTTTTCACTGACCTGGGTCGTTGTTGCTGCACGGGCTTTTCTCTAGCTGTGGTGTGTGGGCTTCTCACTGTGGTGGTTGCTCTTCTTGCAGAGCACTGGTTTTGGAGTGAGGGCTTCAGTAGGTGCAGGACGGCGAACACCCACAATTACCTGAGCAGGGCGCTCACCCTCAGTAACAGCTGACAAGCTGCTGTCTGCAGGCAGACAGCCAACTGCAGAGACACATGTAGTGTGATTCTGTTTGTGCAAATATGTGCACAGATATACAGTCTCCTCTCATCTGAGGTCTCAGGGAAAGTGAAAGCTGCAGTGTGAAAATATTAAACAGGGAGTTCCAGAAGTACACAGTTGACCACTTTTGAATTTTGCGCCATCTGAGCAGGGTTGAGGAGATTTCTCACCTCAGCTTCGGCCCCTGGGCCGTGAGTTATCCCTGTCGAACCTGTCAGTCACCGAGGTTGTCAGACTGAGGGCCCAGGGCTTGTGTTTACCGACCATAATTTTACTAAAAATGGCCCCACAGCACCAGGGGAGTGATGCTGGCAGTTTGGACATGCCACAGGGAAGCCACGCAGGGTTCCTTTAAGTGAAAGGTGAGAGTTAGTGAGAAAAGGGGAGAAAACCATATGCTGAGGTCGCCAAGATGATGGTGAGAATGACCTTCAATCCATAAGGTAGTGAAGAAGGCAAAAGAAATCCACATTGTTTTGCTATTATGTCTCAAACCCTAAAATTTACACCCAGTATGTGAAGGCATTAGATTTATACAATAAGATATTTTAAGAGAAAGAGATACCATAGTCATATACCATTGTCGTTATTATAACTATAATATAATACACTGTTATAGTTGTTCTGTTTTACCATTAGTTATTGTTCAACTCTTACTGTGCCCAAATTGCAAACTACACTTTATCTTAGGTATGTCTGTATAGGAAAAATACCATTGACTGGGTTTGGTGCTGTTAACGGTTTTCAGACTTAAATTGAAGCAAGTAGGGAAAACCACTAGACCATTCAGGTATGACCTAAATCAAATTCCTTATGATTATACAGTGGAAGTGACAAATAGATTTAAGGAACTAGATCTGATAGATAGAGTGCCTGATGAACTATGGACGGAGGTTTGTGACATTGTACAGGAAACAGGGATCAAGACCATCCCCACGGAAAAGAAATGCAAAAGCAAAATGGCTGTCTAGGGAGGCCTTACAAATAGCTGTGAAAAGAAGAGGAGCAAAAAGCAAAGGAGAAAAGGAAAGATATAAGTATCTGAATGCAGAGTTCCAAAGAATAGCAAGGAGAGATAAGAAAGCCTTCCTCAGCGATCAATGCAAAGAAATAAAGGAAAACAACAGAATGGGAAAGACTAGAGATCTCTTCAAGAAAGACTAGAGATCTCTTCAAGAAAATTAGAGATACAAGGGAACATTTCATGCAAAGATGGGCTCGATAAAGGACAGAAATGGTATGGACCTAACAGAAGCAGAAGATGTTAAGAAGAGGTGGCAAGAATACACAGAAGAACTGTACAAAAAAGATCTTCACGACCAAGATAATCATGATGGTGTGATCACTCAGCTAGAGCCAGACATCCTGGAATGTGAAGTCAAGTGGGCCTTAGAAAGCATCACTACAAACAAAGCTAGTGGAGGTGATGGAATTCCAGTTGAGCTATTTCAAATCCTGAAAGATGATGCCATGAAAGTGCTGCAATCAATATGCCAGCAAATTTGGAAAACTCAGCAGTGGCCACAGGACTGGAAAAGGTCAGTTTTCATTCTAATCCCAAAGAAAGGCAATGCCAAAGAATGCTCAAACTACTGCACAATTGCACTCATCTCACACGCTAGTAAAGTAATGCTCAAAATTCTCCAAGCCAGGCTTCAGGAATACGTGAACTGTGAACTTCCAGATGTTCAAGCTGGTTTTAGAAAAGGCAGAGGAACCAGAGATCAAATTGCCAACATCCGCTGGATCATGGAAAAAGCAAGAGAGTCCTAGAAAAACATCTATTTCTGCTTTATTGACTATGCCAAAGCCTTTAACTGTGTGGATCACAATAAACTGGAAAATTCTGAAAGAGATGGGAATACCAGACCATCTGACTTGCCTCTTGAGAAACCTATATGCAGGTCAACAGGAAGCAACAGTTAAAACTGGACGTGGAACAACAGACTGGTTCCAAATAGGAAAAGGAGTACATCAAGGCTGTATATTGTCACCCTGCTTATTTAACTTATATGCAGAATACATCATGAGAAACACTGGGCTGGATGAAGCATAAGCTGGAATCAAGATTGCCGGGAGAAATATCAATAACCTCAGATATGCAAGTGACACCACCCTTATGGCAGAAAGTGAAGAGGAACTCAAAAGCCTCTTGATGAAAGTGAAAGAGGAGAGTGAAAAAGTTGGCTTAAAGCTCAACATTCAGAAAACTAAGATCATGGCATCTGGTCCCATCACTTCATGGGAAATAGATAGGGAAACAGTGGAAACAGTGTCAGACTTTATTTTTGGGGGCTCCAGAATCACTGCAGATGGTGATTGCAGCCATGAAATTAAAAGATGCTTACTCCTTGGAAGGAAAGTTATGACCAACCTAGATAGCATATTCAAAAGCAAAGACATTACTTTGCCAACAAAGGTCCATCTAGTCAAGGCTATGGTTTTTCCATTGGTCAGGTATGGATGTGAGAGTTGCACTGTGAAGAAAGCTGAGCACCGAAGAATTGATGCTTTTGAACTGTGGTGTTGGAGAAGACTCTTGAGAGTCCCTTGGACTGCAAGGAGATCCAACCAGTCCATTCTAAAGATCAGTCCTGGGTGTTCTTTGGAAGGAATGATGCTAAAGCTGAAACTCCAGTACTTTGGCCACCTCATGTGAAGAGTTGACTCATTGGAAAAGACTGTGATGCTGGGAGGGATTGGGGGCAGGAGGAGAAGGGGATGACAGAGGATGAGATGGCTGGATGGCATCACTGACTAGATGGACATGATTTTGGGTGAACTCCGGGAGTTGGTGATGGACAGGGAGGCCTGGCGTGCTGCAATTCATGGGGTTGCAAAGAGTCGGACACGACTGAGCAACTGAGCTGATGGTTTTGGAGTTTTGGAACGTATCCCCCACTGATAACAGGGCGGTCCACTGTACGCTTGTTAATACACTCAGTTTATCTGAAAATTACAGCCAGACTGTTGCAAATGCAGGATGGCATCAGGGACGTGATGTCCTAGTGTGCACTCTGACGTCACACAATTCTGTGCTGCTTGGTTACTTTCCTGTTGTTGTTCAGCCACTCAGCCGTGTCCAATTCTTTGCAACCCCATGGATTGCAGGACCCCAGGCTCCCCTGTCCTTCACTGTCTCCCAAAGCTTGCTCAAATTCACGACCGTGGAGTCAGTGATGCCATCTAACCATCTCATCCTCTTTCGCCTCCTTCTCCTTTTGCCTTTAATCTTTCCCAGGTTTACTTTTCTATAAGCGTATATTATTTTACTTTAAGATATTCTAAATAGATAATTTAAATAACTTGTGTTAAATATGTCTCATAAAGGAATGATCAAGAATGTACTTCTAACCATCACAGTTATTCTAAATGTCACCTAAAATCTCTTGTCACAAAATACATGAGCATTAAAATGTAAGTACAACCTGCCTTTTGGCTTGAAAACCCAATGAGGTGACCCTTAATTTAAACACAGCAATGAAGCAAATGATATTGGGAGGGTATGATCCAAACTAGAGACCCCCGCATTCAAGAGTGAAGCCACAGTCAAGTTCCAACTGGTCAGAGTTAGAAAGCGTCTCCTCATTAAGGAGTGAAGGCACTGATAATCCACACCGTGTAATCTGGGCTTCCAGGTGACACAGTGGTAACGATTCCTCCTGCCAGTGCATGAGATACAAGACACACAGGTCCAATCCCTGGGTTGGAAAGATCCCCTAGAGGAGGAAGTGGCAGCCCACTCCGGTGTTCTTGCCTGAAGAATCCCATGGACAGAGGAGCCTGGTGGGCTACACTCCATGGTGGTGCAAAAGAGTCAGACACGACTGAGCACACACACTGCTCCCGCTACCGTGCAATCTGCTGGAAAGAGCTGAAGCTTAAGACCATGGCTGTCTTTACACACAGACACACACACATTGATTCCATAGTTTCTAAGCCATTTAAAAGTATGGTTACAATGCCCAAAGGGACAAAAATGAAACCAATAATAAATCTGACACGAAACACATGCTGACTTGAAGAAAACTTTTTCAGTATTTCTTTTTTAAACTGATTATCTGAAAAAATAGCCTAAGTAAAAATGGTATGAAACGTTCTCTATTTCAAAGTAAGACTCTGTATGTTACTGTCTGAATGAAGAATATTGCCCTTGGAAGCGGGTATAGATACTTTGTTATTTGTTAATAGGTTATAGACCTACATGTCTGTTATTTTTTTTTTCACTCAGGTGCCAGTTCAACAGATTCTGACAGTGAAAGTTTAGCTTTCAGATCGAAACCTGGAGCCATGCCACAGTAAGTGTGTACGATCCCGTCAGTGAAGTAGAAAATGTCAGCAGACTTGTGCTCAGTGACGCCACTTGTGTGGCAGAGGTCAGCTGATGTTGGTCAGAGATCAGATGCTTGAACCTGGAGCATAGTCTTTGACTTTTGAACTTTGAAACCTGCATTTCATCATCCGTGTCCCAAAGTCTAACCATCCACAACGTTAGTCCCAAGGACAACTGACTGCTTATAAATGTGTAGAAGGAGCAGTCACATTGAGAGAAAATTACTTAAATCATTACTAAAATGTAAATGACAAACAACTTATCACATAAATTAGAAAATATCTAATTAGGCTAGAAATGGATTTCCATTTGGATAAAGTGTATCTCCAGTTAGATCATGTCATGAAAATCTCAAAATTTAATTCTCCCTACAAAGACATAGGGACTATTAGTAATATGTTAGGATCTTAATTATTTTGCAAAGATAAAATCTACCAAGATTTTGTAGAAAACTCCATGAATTTGAGACTGTACTAATATGTTTGATTTACTAGTATATACATAACAATCACAGCCGTTCAGTATCAAATTACCACTGACCATTCATGTTAAAGGGGGCTTCCCTGGTGGCTGAGTGGTAAAGTATCTACCTGCCAATGCAGGAGACATGGATTTGATCCCTGGGTTGCGAAGATCCCCTGTAGGAGGGCATGGCAACCCACTCCAGTATTCTTGCCTGGAGAATCCTATGGACAGAGGAGCCTGGTGGGCTACAGTCCATGGGGTGGCAAAGAGACATGACTGAGTGCTAACTGAGCATTTGTGTTAAAGGGCTCTTAATAAGATCACACACTCTGCTACCTGTGCATTCAGACAAGGATCTCAAGTTTAGTGAAGTTACATGACTCACTTGAGATTACATAGCCTGTGACTTAGCAAAATTGGGCCTGGAAACAACTCTTAACTTTTATGCACTAAGAAAAGACCACAGTCCAAGACATTCTCAACTTTACGCAATGGTTAACTGGAACGAAGAGCAGTTGCTGTACTGAAAACCAACCACCAGAACTTTGAATTAAATATAGACGCCCGGTCCTAAACATTTCCTAAACATTATCTGCTTACTCCTATAGACTGGGCTCTTCTAAGTATTATCTTTTCTCTTAGATTTTCCAGTTCAATACTTTCTGTTTTCTAATAAGAGCTGAGATACATAGTTCATGAGCTACTTTCATCTGTGTGTTTATTTTGCTGATGACTGTGGGGACCGTCTGAATATACACTGAGCACCACTGTTCTAACTATGGGTTGTGGGTCCCCATTTCTGAAGCAGTTACAGCTGAAGCAGATTGAGCAAACATAAAGAAACTGGCCTGTTCTGTGGAAATGTTTCAAAGAATAATTCCTGCTTAGGAAATTCTGACCCAAGACTTCACTCCTTACTTTCCAGAGCTCAGAAGAAAACCACTTCCGTGTCCTTGACCATTGGATCATCATCTCCCAAGTCAGGAGTGACCACAGCTGTGATCCAGCCTCTGTCAGTCCCTGTTCAGCAGGTGAGCCTTATCCACAGCCCGAGGGGAATCAGACTCTTCAGTGTAAAGACCCCAACTAGTCCTCCCTTGCAGAGAAGGCAATGGCACCCCACACCAGTACTCTTGCCTGGAAAATCCCATGGACGGAGGAGCCTGGTGGGCCGCAGTCCATGGAGTCGCTAAAAGTCGGACACAACTGAGCGACTTCACTTTCACTTTTCACTTTCATGCATTGGAGAAGGAAATTGCAGCCCACTCCAGTGTTCTTGCCTGGAGAATCCCAGGGATGGGGGAGCCTCATGGGCTGCCGTCTATGGGGTCGCACAAAGTCGGACACGACTGAAGCAACTTAGCAGCAGCAGCAGCAGTCCTCCCTTGAAGTATCTCCTCAATGGACACACAACTGGGTGGAAAGACAATGATAAGTTAAGTTCTTCCTTTTAATGCACTAAAAATAATTTTTAATCTGAGACACACCACTGATTAATCAACATCTGTGTTTCCTTTGGGAATTTCTTTTTCAGCTTATACTCTGATAAAGTGGTATCTGTCTTGGCTATTACCGCTTGATTCTCCCTCACATATGTGCCATCTTCCATGTAGCCAAATTCGTTAGCTCATTTAAAACAAAGCAGAAAATGAGAAAAGTCTGCCTTATCTACAGAGTCCACCTGATAGAGCTCAGAAGTCCACCTGTCCTCTGAGAGCTTAACAGATAATACAGGAATATTCAGATTCCTTCACTTCACTGTGCATTTTCATCCTGCTTTCATTTCATCGTAAGACTGCTTTATCCAAGAAGAACAACAGTACCCATGACTGGGTCATTGTAGTGAATTCACTTTGCAAACACAGAAGACCTGAACCTTTTTTTATGTAAAAAATTAGAATCTAGATGTCTCTAAATCAAATATGATACTTAGCCTTGGTGCTATGATGGGCATCTGTAAACCCAAGACTCTTGCAACGTGAGCTCATTCTTGAGTCATAAGTGTGTCTAACGAACATCAGTGTACCCTCCAGCCACGGAGCACCAGCGCCCGTGGGTGCTTTACAAATTACAGGGCTCCCCTGGTGGCTCAGTGGTAAAGAATCCGCCTGCAGTGCAGGGAAACCCAGGTTTGATCCCTGGGTTGGGAAGATCCCCTGGAGAAGGGAATGGCAGCCCACTCCAGTACTCTTGCCTGGAGAGTTCTGTGGACAGAGGAGCCTGGCAGATTACAGTCCATGGGGTCGCAAAAGAGTCGGACATGACTGAGCGACTAGCTCTTACGTACTCTGTGGTATGTTGGGTGTGCGAACCGTAGAGAAAGCACATCTGAGATGAGACACGAGGAAAGAGTCAAGCAGTAGAAGTCACTCAAGGTGGCACGTGTAGTAGAAACTCCCTGTCAACCCCCAAAGCAGAGTGGGATTTGCAGAAACCATTCTGTGAACCACTGGACTTGTTTAGCGTTTGCCATGTAGGCACTGGCAGGTGAGCAGTGAACGCTTAGCCCTGTCGGTGGCCGTGCTGTCGCCTGAGTGGTCCATCTGTTCGTGATTTGTGTGTTCCGAGTCTGACCCACATGCCTCTGCTCTCCAGGCCCCCAGCCCCACCTTGTTCCTCTGCCGGCCGGATGGACCCACTGCCGCCTGCCTCCCGCCCGTCTTCACCAAGGTCAGGCACCTGCACGTCTCATCCTGAGTTTGCTCTGGGCCTTTGATTCCATTCCCCTGTGGCCTCATAAAACGAGTGATGAACAGGTTCTTATTGAGGTTACCTGTGGGGCTAAACAGATACTCAGTGCACAGCTGCTGTGTGACCATGATCATATAAAGGTCTGAGAAAGCTGGGCCTGATAGAAGTCAGAATAGACTGGGAAAACCAAACAGTGCACGGGAGAAGACAGAATGGTGGATGGGAACCTGGGAAACCAACAAGGTTTGTAGATGGTTTAAGGAACAACTGACAGATTTTCAGCTTGTCTCAGTGGGTGTTTTGCATCGCCAGGCATGATGACATTGGACAGCTGGTCAGCTAAGCTTAGAAATGGTCCCGTGGGGTGTTTCTCCTCTGTCTCCTCCCCACCTCTGTCTAAGAAAACTGTACATTTTATAATTGGAGTTGAGTTGATTTATAGTGTTGTGTTAGTTTCAGATGTACAGCAAAGTGATTCAGTTATGCATGTACTTTTATTCAGATTCTTTTTCCTTATAGAGTTTTAAAAAATATTGAGTAGAGTTCCCTGTGTAAGACAGTAGCTTCTTGTTGGTTCTCTATTTTATACAGACAGTAGTCTGTACATGTCAGTCCCAATCTCCTAATTTATCCACCCCCCCTTCCCCTTTGGTAACAGGAAAGTTTGTTTTCTAAGTGTGTGGGTCTATTTTGTATGTAAGTTCACTTGTATCATTTTTTGGACTGAAAGATATTTAAAAGGCACAGTTGAAGAGGTGCCCCATGTCTGTGCACCAGCATACTGTCAGAAGTCGTGCCCCCAGGCCAGTCTCTAAGTTCAGTGTAATATAGCTCAAATTCCAACAGATCCTCGTTTTTATCTACGTTTGTTGTTGAACTTGGCAGTCTGATTCTAAATCTTTTGTGGTTTAGAAAGTGGTAAGAGTAGCCAGGGTCCTCCTGCAGGGGCAGGCTGAGATGGTATTAGGATCTGAGATGTCAGGACTCCCTAGAGCAGAACGCCAGGATGGCAGGGCTGGCTCAAGCTTGGACAGACAGATAAGGCCCCGAGAGTGCCCACAAGATGCCCCAGCAACACGAGACTCCCAGGGCAGGGTAGGTTCTTCAGAAGTGGGCCCCAGCCTCAGCCACCTCACAGGATCAACCCCAAGTAACGGAAGACGAACGTGACAGTGGTTTCTGTGGTCCGTTATCTGAGATCTGTGAATCCTCCACAAGACAGCCGAGAAGAGTCTCTGTCTTCCCCCAGGGAGTGATGCTTCCTCCTAAGCCAGCCTGCAGCCAGCTTGGTTAAAGACCTCTTCCTGCAGAGTGTTCAGAGAGGACACAGTCAATGAATGAGGGTTGTCGACAGCACCAGTGAGGGTCCACCTCCCCCTACCCAGGATGAAATACCCGAAGAAGGAAAAAGTCCCATTCCACCTGTGAACAGGGGTGTTGGGATAACAGCGCAGGGACATCCGTCCGTCCGTGCTCAGAGCAGGAGTCCTTCACAGAGCGGCCGGCACGAACATTGCGAACATTGCGTGGCGCTCAGGAGCTGTTCACACGCAGCCGCATCCATGAAATCTGTGTGACCTGCTGAGTTGTCGGCACGCTGTTGGTTTTGGAGCCAGGGCCCCGCGCACCTCCGGGCTGAGGTGTCACATCCGTCCTGGGGCACCTGGCACCTGAGATGTCCCTTTCCTCCCGCAGGGCTGCAAAACTCCTCCAGGCCAGCCCCAGCCCATCCTTGTCCCAGCAGCATAGCCCAGCTCCTGGGGCAGAGACCCCAGCACAGTGTCCCCTTCACCCCAAAGGAAGCCAGGAGGCATGCTCGGAGCCTAATAGAGAAGGAAACCAGGAGTCCACGTTTTTCTAAAGCTTGAGTTTTTAACTCGCAAACAGCAGAGTGGCTGTCCCTGCCTGCGGTGCGGGCCTCTCCCTCCTCACGGATGCCTGCAGCACCCTTCTCCTGGGGGCCGTGCCCCTCCCTGGCCTGATCCGCCCCTCGGGGGCCTGGGCTCTGCCAGTCCTTGGGCACCTCCATCCGTGTCCCCGCATGCCGCTGGTGGGCGTCCCTGGGGCTGAAGCCGGGGCCACTGACCTGTTGGGGACAGCAGCTCGTGGGCCCCAGGGACACGCTCAGGGCCAGGAGCGCGGCCACCCCGGTGGCATTTCTCCCTGGAGCCGTGGACCTTGCAGGGAGACTTGGTACCAGGTGGACCCAACAGCACACGATGCCCTCCTGTGGACCTCAAATCCCCAGGGCCCCAGACCAGCCTTCCAACGTCAGCCGTGCTGATGTGGCTTTGGTCAGGAGAAGCAGCTCACTCAGGAGGAGCCATGTGGCAGACCTTGGAAAACTACAGAGACCTGTGTGTGTGACGTGCCTCGTTTCTACCCAGGTCCTACCTTTGTGATTTTCCAGTGTGAACAGTATGCACAATCCTAAGAGGAAACTAGAGGCCCCTAGGTGTCTGGAAGCTCACACGTGAAGAGTATTTGTGAAGTGTCTGTAATGTGCTGTGAATGCTCCCTGGACACCGGGACGTCGATGACTCCATCCTCACCAGCTGGACCCCGAGGGCAGCGTCTTGCCTGCTGACCTGCAAAATACTGCTCTCTGGACTAATCAGAAAGTGGAAGTCAATTTAAAACCAGAAACTTTTCTACATTTAAAACTAAGAATGAAGTGAGAATGGACTCAGAAGTAGGTAATAATATTCACCTTTTCGTTTACCAAAAAAGGCCTTTAGCACCAAAATTCTCACCAAGTACATTAGACTTTCCTGCTTCTGCCCACATTGTGGACTTCCAGGGTTTCCACGGGGCCAGAGCACACGCACTGAAGGCCAGTTGCTACAGGATCTGTTTTTCCCCAGCATACCATTGGCCATCTCTTGAGGAAAATGTAAAATAAAAAGCAAAAATGGAAACAGAAAAAAAAAAAAGCATACTTCCTAATGTGAATTTGTTTCCTTTGGTTCTATGCATAATCATTTATTGTATCTGACTTCCTTCAAGATCTGTTCATGTCCTTTATCAGATGCGATACCCTGTACGCACACATGTAGGTAGTAGAAACTTTCAGTGGGCCCATGTCCAGAGGAAGAAGGCAAGGGAGGCCCCTGGAAGGGCCAGTTATTCCTTTGGTTTTCAGTAGCCAGTTTACAAGCTTCAGCTCTTTGCATCTGTGAAGCCACACTCGTTTCTGGTTTCTGGTCTGTTGGGCTGTAAAAGTTTATTGGTCTGGAGCTGGAGTGGGTGGAGCATCAGGGGACAGTGCTGGTCAGGGGGAGGAGGCAAGGAGGGTCAGGTGGGGGAAGTGCTCCCGTTTTATTTCGCTCAGAACCTGCAGGTGAATGGAATCTGGAAAGAGGTACTGGCGCACCTATCTGTGGGGCCGCAGTGGAGACACGGACATTGAGCACAGACTTATGGACCCAGGGAGCAGGTCTGGGAGGAAGGAGGGTCAGACGAGTGGAGAGAGTGGTGTAGAGACACATACACTACCATAGGTAAAATAGATCGCCAGTGGGAGATTTGCGGTGTGACTCAGGGAACTCAAACCAGGGCTCTGTGAAAACCTAGCAGGGTGGGATGGGGAGGGAGGTGGGAGGAAGGTTCAAGAGGGAGGGGGTATATCTATACCTATGGTTGACTCATGTTGATATTTGGAAGAAACCAACACAATATTGTAAAGCCATTATCCTTCAATTAAAAATAAATTTAAGTATTAAAAACACAAAAGAACCTGCAGATGAGGAAATGCCAGCCCTCCTTCTGGTGCAGCTGCCCCAGGACACTGGTGGACAGAGGCGGGTCCTGGGGGAAGGTCGGAGCTTGGGGCACAGATGGGAGACCCAGGTTCAGTCCCTGGGTTGGGGAGATCCCCTGGAGAGGAGCATGGCGACCCACTCCGGTATTCTTGTCTGGAGAATCCCATGGACAGAGGAGCCTGGCGAGCGCCTCTGGTGGACACATGGCATCTCCTTCCCCTCCTGTCTGGTCCCCCAGGATTCTACCCCCAGATGGAGCATGGGTGCATTGCATGAGTGCATCCTCATGTAGATAAAGACAGGTCACGCCGACACTGAGAAGTTCCATGGATGATGGAGCCCATGCACTGCAGAGCGGGCCCCAGGACCTCCTGCACTTCATCACTGGGGATACAGTGCTCTCCTGACCTGAGGAGGGGTTCGTGGGCATGGTGCACACCCTGTGCTTGCTCCTCTGAGCTTGGGAAGTGTTCCTCTGTGTCATGAGGCCGTGCTGTGTGGCTGTGTGAGCCCAGACCTGACGGGTGTGTCCCGGTGTTTCAGGAGCTGCAGAACATCTGTGCGTCCGAGGGCCAGGTGGTCGTGCTGGAGTGCCGTGTGCGTGGCACACCCCCGCTGCAGGTCTGCTGGTTCCGACAAGGCAGCGAGATCCAGGACTCACCGGACTTCCGGATCTTACAGAAAAGTAAGGAGAGGGGCCCCCTCACAACACTGCCCACAACACCACCCCCGGGTCTGACCAGGCCCTTGTCTCCAGTCCAGGAGAACCAGGAAGGGTTTAGTCACTGACATGCATGGATTTCTTTGTTTCCTTTTTTTGGGGGGATTTTATTACTTTTAAATTATTTTTTTATTCCTCCCTCTTGAACCTTCCACCCCAGACCACCCCTCTAGATATTTTTTAATTTTTATTTTTATTAAAATGTAGTTGATTAACAATACTGAATTAGTTTCAAGTGTACAGTGAAGTGATTTAGCTATACATATACATACATCCGAGCTTCCTTGGTGGCTCAGATTTCAAAGAATCTGCCTGCCATGCAGCAGACCCCAGTTTGATTCCTGGGTTGGGAAGATCCCCTGCAGAAGGGGTAGGCTACCCACTCCAGTATTCTTGCCTGGATAATCCCAAGGGCAGAGGAGCCTGGCGGGCTACAGTCCATGGGGTTGTCCAAAGAGCCGGACACGACTGAGTGACTGAGCACAGCATACATACATCCATCCTCTTTTGGACTCTTGCTCCATATAGGTCACTACAAAGTACGGGGTAGAGGACCCTGTGCTGTACAGGAGGCCTGGTTGTGTATCTGTTTATGGACAGTGGTGTGAGGTACATAGATTTGTGATCCCAGAGTGAGGGGACTTGGGCTCCAGCACGTTAAAGCCATCCTGCTGGCTGTGGGCCCTCACACGCCCTGACTGAGGTTTTGTTTTCTTCTTCCTCAAAATCGCAAATCCACATTTGAATTCAAAGTTGGGCCAGTCATCTTAGGAGGCTCTGAGCCTTCTGTGAACCACAGTTGAAAACCTTGCTAGTGAGAGCTGTTAAGGGAATTTTAGTTTATTTATGGGAATATAAATTGATCTACCATCCCTCTTTCTTGTACGACGGGGCTTGTCTGCAGTGTTTCTGCAGACATGTCCTAGACAAGGTCACAGGAAAGGATGGGCAGGTTTAGTATGAACGGAAACTGACTCTAATGCTCTGTTTTGATTTCTTTTTTTCTCATGTGTTGAACAGAACCTCGATCCACAGCTGAACCTGGTAAGAAGCTTTTTCTTTTTTTCTGTCTGCTAATGTATCTTCAGTTTCAATAGTTCTTTGTTTCCGTTTTAAACCACATGCAGAACAATGTTTTTGCAGTTCCCTGGAAATGTGAAACCCCCTTACAGACAATATCTTCTTTATTGTGGGGTCTGCACACTGCATTTTACATCCAGTTGTTTTATTAGTGAAACATTAAGTTCCTTTCAGACAAGAAGATTGCGCTCAGTGACTTAAGTCTTTTAAAACCATGGTCTTTTATACTCAGAAAACAAACTAAGCTAGAGATGAAAAAGCATGCTGCTAAGACGCGGCACATTTCTCCTCAACAGAAGACACCACCAGCCAGACCGCAGCCTGGAGATGTGTCTCCTGAGAGAGCAGCCTGAAGGTGTTGGCAGAGTGACCCCAGGGTCTCTCTATGCTCCCTAAGGTGTCTGCAGAGTGACCCCAGGGTCTCTGGGTGCTCCCTGAGGGTCCACAGAGTGACCCCAGGTCTCTGTGTGTGTGTGTGTCCTGAGGTGTCAGCAGAGTGACCCCAGGGTCTCTCTGTGCTCCCTAAGGTGTCCGCAGAGTGACCCCAGGGTCTCTGGGTGCTCCCTGAGGGTCCGCAGAGTGACCCCAGGGTCTCTCTGTGCTCCCTGAGAGTCAGCAGAGTGACCCCAGGTCTCTGTGTGTGTGTGTGTCCTGAGGTGTCAGCAGAGTGACCCCAGGGTCTCTCTGTGCTCCCTGAGGGTCAGGAGAGTGACCCCAGGCTCTCTGTGTGTCCTGAGGGTCAGCAGAGTGACCCCAGGGTCTCTGTGTGTGTGTATCCTGAGGGTCAGCAGAGTGACCCCAGGTTTCTGTGTATCCTGAGGTGTCAGCAAAGTGACCCAGGGTCTGTGTGCTCCCTGGGGTGTCAGCAGAGTGACCCCAGGGTCTCTGTGTGTCCTGAGGGTCAGCAGAGTGACCGCAGGGTCTGTGTGCTCCCTGTGGTGTCAGCAGAGTGACCCCAAGGTCTCTGTGTGTCCTGAGGTGTCAGCAGAGTGACCCCAGGGTCTGTGTGTGTCCTGAGGGTCAGCAGAGTGACCCCAGGGTCTCTGTGTATCCTGAGGGTCAGCAGAGTGACCCCAGGGACTCTCTGTGCACCCTGAGGTGTCAGTAGAGTGACCCCAGGCTCTCCGTGTGTACGCCCTGAGCCGTGAACACTTCCTGTGCTGCAGCAGGGTAACAGTGTCTCAGCCTGTGGTGTCTCACTCACACATCCCTGGCCTCATCAGAGCCGTGTGCTCCAGCATCTGGGTCTCCTGCCCTCTGCCTCACTCTTCTCATTCTCGCCTGTCTTCTCACAGACAAAACTGACATCTAAAGAGAAGCAAGATTTCTGTCACGTGTTTCCTAGCAGGTCCTCCTGGAGGACACTGTCTCAGTGTTTTTCCCAGCAGTGACGTCACAGGCTTCAGTCTTCTTGCTGAAGGGTAGGAATGATATGTCTCTGCTTCACCACGGTTGCGTCTCTCAGGAGCCAGACTCGGCTCTGGCCCTCCTTGGAGAGCTTGGAGGCTCCTGGTCAGAAAGGCTGTGGTTGGTCCCGAAGCTCTCATACCCCAGCAGAGGCCCTGAGGGGCAGAATGTGAGCCAGTTAGGATCCAGCCATGAGGGATGCTCAGAGTACCCTGAGGGGAGACTGGAGTGGATCTGATGCCTTCCACTTTCTTTTAAATCTTTACTGGACAGCAGGTGATTTACAATACTGTTAGTTTCTGCTGTGCAGCAAGGTGAATCAGCTATATGTTCACAGACTACAGGCCATGGGGTCTCAAAAAGTCAGATACGACTGAGCAGCTAAGCACAGCACACACATATATCCACTCTTCTTCAGATTCTTTTCCCGTATGGGTCATGATAGAGTACTGAGTAGAGTTCCCTGCACTATCCAGCAGGTCCTTACGTGTACTGTTTTGTGTGTACTAGTGGGTACATGTCAGTCTCCATCTCCCAGTTTATCCCTTTCCCCCTTTTCCCCTTCGTAACCATAAGATTATTCTCTACACCTGTGACTCTACTTCTATTTTGTAAATCAGTTCATTCATACCATGTATTTGGATTTCATGTATAAGCAGTATCATATGATGTCTTTCTCTGTCTGACTTCCTTCACTCAGTATGACAATCTCTAGGACCATCCTCGTTGCTGCAGATGGCATTATTTCATTCTTTTTGTGGCCAATATTCCACTGAATGTATGTGCCACATCTTTTTTTATCCACTCCTCTGTCAGTGGACATTTAGGTTGTTACCTTGTCTTGGGCTTCCGTTGTAGCTCAGTCAGTAAAGAATCCACCTGCCATGCAGGAGACCCAGGTTCGATTCCTGGGTCAGGAAGATCCCTTGGGGAAGGAGATGGCAACTCACTCCAGTATTCTTGCCTGGAGAATCCCATGGAAAGAGGAGCCTGGCAGATTATAGTCCCACGAGGTTGCCAGAGTTGGATATGACTGAGCAACCAAACTACTAACCAGTACTATATCTTGGCTATTGTGAATAGTCCTGCAGTGAACACTGGGGCGCAGGTATTGTTTTGAATTATGGTTTTCTCTGGATATACATCCAAGACTGGGATTGCAGTAAATTGCCCCAATTTACATTCCAGCCAGCAGTGTAGGAGGCTTCCCTTTCCTCCACATCCTCTCCAGCATTTTTTGTTTGTAGACTTTTTGATGATGGCCATTCTGACCAGTGTGAGGTGATACCTCATTGTGGTTTTTATTTGCATTTCTTTAATAATTAGCGATGTTGAGCATCTTTTCCTATGTTTTTTGGACATCTCTTTTTTGGAGAAATGTCTGTTTAGGTCTTCCATTTTTGATTGGGTTGTTTGTTCTGTTGGCATTGTGCTGTATAAGCTGTTTGTATATCTTGGAGAGGAATCCCTTATCACTTGCTGTGTTTGCAGATATTTCCTCCAGTTCTGCGGGTTGTCTTTTCATCTTGTTTCTTGTTTCCTCTGCTGTGCAAATGCTGATCTGACGCCTTCTTGTTCTGCGTTGCTCCCAACCCAGCGCCCACATGTATAGTCCCCACGGCAGGTGCTGTGGTCACTTTCCAAATTACGGAAACACAACTGCATATTTTGTCTGTGACATGGTTTCATATAAAATTGATGCTGTTTAATGATCATGCTGTTCCCTGATAGAGGGAACTTCTGAGGCTCAGTCTCCTGTGTGAACTGGTGTGGAAACCCTATGGGAGTTAGGGCACATCTCTTACATTGCTATTTTAAATAGACTAGATAGATGAATGGATATAAACACAGGAATCAAATTTCTCCTTTACCCACAAGAAAGTTTATATGAACAAATCTATGGAGAAGGTTATCTCTTGATACTTTATTTATTTACAAATAAAACTAAAGTCTTGGGCCAAACATTCTGAAAGTATTTCTGGTGGAATGGATTAAGAGTGCTTTTGAGGTTGCATTTTGGATTCTGTTTGAATTCATGCAACTCTTTCATCGTGTTTGAATTCTGTTTGAATTCATGTAACTTCTTTCATCATGTTTTATCCATTGTCATCACCTACACAGGTGATGTAATTTATTAAATGTCTTTCGTGATCTGTGTTGGAAAATCATAAACTAAGCATCATCTGAAAATTCAAAACACTGGTTAGAAATGGCATAGCTCAGTTTCTGAGTATGTGTGTGTTTGAAAATTGAAAACAGTATGCCAACTAAGAAGGATTTAGTGACGAGGGAGAGAAACTCCACACACTCCCATGCCTCACACAACATACATGCCTGTCTGTTATGTTTGCTGTTTTGCTTCTAGAATTTGGTTGAACTATTCAGTGAAACCAGTGCTGAGCAGCTTCATGGGGTAGTCTGACCTCTAGAATGTCCTTGAACGCTTTTGGGTTAGTGACAAATCATGCCAGGGAGAGCAGGATACGGAAGGCCTTCCTTATAATCGGCACATCCTCGGAACGTATGGAAAAGTCTGCGCTTTCTGTGCTCACTCAAGTTTCCTATTTTTCTTTTCCCTTCGATTTGATCTGGAAGCATTTAGGAATACAGATTCCTTCATTCCAACCACAATAATAGCATTTGCTGAAGACAAGTATCAGTATTTTTTTGGTTGAACAGTATTTCAAGCAAATCTGTCAGCGCAAGGCAAACCACACATATAGTCATCAGTTATGGAAAAAAACACAACTAGTCTTCTCTGACCTCTGTAATTCCTCCACAATTGTGTTCCTCACCACACAGCTGGATTGTTCCTTTCTTTCATGGAGGACTATCACAATATTTGGCTTCAGGAGTCTACCCTTGGCATGGAGAATTACATAAAATCCATAAACATGAACAACAATCCCAGTGACCGCTTACATGAGCTGTTGAATTAGAACTTCACAACAAGCAAATATTAACACATATTTGGAGCTGAGCAGTGTCCTGGCTTGCCTGACAAAACCACATATGATTATGATTCCTTTACTGGGAGGCGGAGGTCTAACATTGACCTTGAAGTTGACTGATGCTTCCCGGGTACAAAACTCAACTTGTATTGAACCTTCTATTTTCCTTAAATGACTGGATGGATAGCTCCATCCCACGGACAGACCTGTGAGCTCTTTAGCCTTTTGGAATGTATGTAGGAACTGGTTTCCCCCCTGGCTACTTTTTAGCCACTGTTTCATGGAGAGGAGATAAATTTTGTTAAAGGACTAGGTTGAGGGTGGTCTCCAAATGCCAAGATGTAAGATGGCTGAGATTCAGAATGCATCCAGCCTCGCCCCACTTCCTGACCCACGCACTCTTGTGCTGTCCTCCCTGGCTGGCCTCTTCCCTTCCTTTCTTTCCCGGTTTGCCCCCTCACTTATTTGTATGTCTCTTTTTCTCTTCTCTTCACTCTCCTTCCTTTCTCTTATTCGTGGGTAAGATAAAGACCTGGAAATGAAACTGAAATTCACGTGCCTGGCCGCAGCCCCTGGAGGGGTTAGATGTTTAGATAAAGAGGGAAATAGTCAATTCCCTCCAGTTGTGTTACTCAACGGAAGCAGGTTTTTCTCGTCACTCCTGTGCTGCGTCAGTCTGATGTGTCTCCACTGCCTTCCTGTCTAGACAGAGGTCTGCCTGCATCCCCATCTCCTCAGCGGCTCAGTCCACAGCAGTCAGTGTGCTCAGGACCCACATGTCTCTCAGAGAGCCTGCCCCAGCCTCCTTAACATACTGACCTTATCCTGATTGAGTCCTTCAGAGACCTGTGTATGGGGGGGGGGGGGCAGGGAGGGGGAAGGGAGGGGAGCAGGGCACAGAAGACCTGCGTGACAGCTGTCAGCACCAGGCCCTGACTCAGCTGTCTGCAAATGGCCACAGGCTGTATTGAGTTACTCCTGCAGCATTGTCTCATGGCGTGCAAAATCCAAACTTCAAAAATGTGTCTTATTGGTTGGGAGATGGTGCCTGAGAAAGTGTGGCTCTCTGCTCACCAGGGATACTCACCTTCCTAGCTCCCGAGAGTGGAATCCTGAGTCAACATGTGAATGAATTATATTTTGTTACATGAAGTGAGGTACTGAGTGGTCAGAGGGTGACTGTGAGGATGTTTGAATACAGTTCCAGGTTAAGATGGTAGATTAAACAAAAGTGGGTTGGATAAAGCCTGTGGTTCCCAAACTGTGTGGCCAGACACCCCATGCGCCATACCTGCCAACAGAGGTGCTGGAGATGGTGGAGATTTTCAATAAAACAGTGAGACTTGACACATAGATAAGGACTGCTGGCTTGAGACGGCTCTGCCTCACAATGTTAGATCATTCTATGTTCTCTTCGGTAATATGGTGGTTGTTATTCAGTTGCTCAGTCATGTCCAGTACTTTGCAACCCCATGAACTGCAGCACACCAGGCTTCCCTGTCCTTCACCATCTTCTGGAGCTTGCTCAAACTCATGCTCATTGAGTTGATGATGCCATCTAACCATCTCATCCTCTGTCGCCCCTTTCTCCTCCTGCCTTCAGTCTTTCCCAGCATTCAGGGTCTTTTCTAATGAGTCGACTCTTCACATCAGGTGGCCAAAGTATCAGAGCTTCAGCTTCAGCATCAGTCCTTTGAACTTTGTGAAACTGAGTTTTTGGTGTGTGTGTGATGAAGAGCAAGTCCCACATGCAAACCAGTGAAGACATGAAAGGAGAGTGGCCGGTCCAGTGTGGCCGTGAGAGGAGGTTGGGGGTCCAGTGTGGACGTGAGAGGAGGGTGTGGGGTGTCCACGAGAGGAGGGTGGGGGTTCCAGTGTAGACGTGAGAGGAGGGTAGGTGGTCTAGTGTGGACGAGAGAGGAGGGTGGGGGTCCAGTGTGGACATGAGAGGAGGATGGGGGGTGTCCATGAGAGGAGGGTGGGGGGTCCAGTGTGGATGTGAGTGGAGGGTGGGGGGTCCAGGGTGGACGTGAGAGGAGGGTGACTGGTCCAGCGTGACTCCAGGAGGAGTTGTGCCACGGTCCAGGTCCACGTACACACATACACTCATACACACGAGTGATCATGGTGATTTAAGAATAAGATACTGATGTTTTCCTTCAACTTATGTGTGTTTTTAAAAACAGTAACTTCTTAAGACCTAGATAGTATTACATTCTTGGTAAGAACTACTTTAGCAAACAAGACTGTCTCTGCATCTTTTGGTTTGGAACACCATGAAAAATTGCTGAGACACTTAGGGTCTTGTGAACCAACAAAGTCTGGTTTAATGTCTGGGGAGTGAGGGAAAGACTTGAAGCAGGAGACAGAAGGACCGCGTCACTCTGAGGACCTGAGACCTGCCTCCCCCACGACCCACTGCCCTGGCCCTGGGAAGGCTGGCTAGGCCAAGATGCTGGGGCTCCTCTCTGGGCATTGGAACACCCCAAAAGAAGAAAAACCCACCCGTGACAATCCAGGAGTTTCTCCAACACAGAGGCAGCTACGGGAAGGCCTGGGTGCCCAGTGCTCTCTGCTGCTCTGAGCTTCCACACGGCTCAGAACCATGAGGATGGGAAGAGATCAAACCCAGATGGAGAAACTGCCCTCTGGGATGGTACAGAAAAGCAGGATCAGCTCCCCAGAATGCAGCATGGAGGCAGCAGATGCACTAAGAGAAATTGTGAAACCGCACCGCTATCATCAGAGAGACAAGAGAATCGGCGCATCCAGGAAGCAAAACTGGGAGGAGGGGAGGGTGTTCAGAAAATGAGGAGTTGGTGGAATGAAAAGACTGGGAACAGAAACAAAAGATGGGAAAATGTCTGACAAAGGAGGAGGAAAAGACAGAGGAGGGATGTAAGAGAGAAAAGGAATGAAAATCAGATGGTAGAGACCCACTGGCGTGGACCGCACATTCGAAACTAGGATTGCAGGAGGCGAGGATGAAGGGGAGGGATTATCAATGAGATACTATGTTTATTCCCCAAACTGGAGGCAGTCAGTGTCCAGACTGAAGGGACCCTGAACGCACAATGTGTCTAGACACACTGATGGCCACGCGTCATGTGAAGTCACAGGGCCCGGGACGACCATGATCGCCCCACACCCGAGGAGGCAGCCTCAGCGCGCAACAGTACTTGGATCGGAGAGCCCGAGCCTCTGAGCGGGGTCACAGCACACAGGGGTGAGGCAGGCCTTCCACATGCTGCTGTGATGTGACCTCCAGTGCAGAGCCGGACCCCAGGCGAGCCTCTGGCTCCACGCAGAGCAGCATTCGGGATCTGTCAGACTTGCATGCCTCAAGGACTGCCCCGCACCACCTGTCTGCAGGGTGTGCTCCTGGCAGTGAGAGAACTCACCGGCCGGAGCGAGACACGGGGCAGGAAGGAGCGCGACAGCAAAGGCGAGCAGAGCTGGGGGCACCCACGGGGCACGGCCACGTTGGGATGTGACGAGGGCAGACACAGTGTGACGTTCCCCACTCAGAGCTCAGGCCCAGCGCCCATCTCCTGCCCTGACGACAGATGATGAGGGAGGCTGGTGAACTGACCCCAGGTCGCATCTCTGCTTGGCCTGACCCCCATCCCTGCCTGCGGGATCAGCTGGGAGCACACGTGTGCCTGCTTGTGGACGTGCTGTGATCTGACCCAAAGCTGAGAGCAGAAAGTCGGCCAGGTTAAACTGCAAAGCGGTCACGTGACAGACGCAGACACCGCCAGGTCTTCTAGCCAGCTGTCCCTCTCCTGCCGGTGCTCAGCCCCTCCACACAAGCCCCCACCCAACCAGGAGCCCCAGATTTCCCAGGAATCCCTGCGGCCTTGACCACTCAGGACCCCTGTGTACTTTGGTAAACACCTGGGGAAGCTCAAGTGTTTTCTGACAGTGGCAAGTTGGCCTTTTCTTTACACAACGAGATAAATGCTTGTGCTCAGTCGTGTCTGACTTTTTCAGGTGCCATGGACTGGGACCCCGCCCCCCGGACTCCTCTGTCCGTAGGATTTTCTCAGCGAGAATACTGGAGTGGGTTGCCATTTTCTTCTCCAAAATGCTTGTTAGTCAACATTTAAAAACTAAGTGAAGTCAGAGAAAAATAAGTATCATATGATGTCACTCATGTGAAATCTAAAATAATGATGCAAATGAACTTATTTGCATAACAGAAATAATCACAGATGTAGAAAACAAGCTTACGGTTACTGAAGGAGAAGGAGGCTAGGAAGGGATAAGCTGGGAGATTGGGACTGACATGCACACACCACTATATGTAAGATAGGTAACCATCACGGACCTCCTGGGTAGCACGGGGAGCTCTGCTCAGTGCTGCAACAACTTGTGTGGGGAAATGATCTAAAGGAGAGTGGGTGTGTGTGCATGTATAACTGATTCACTCTGCTGTCTGAAACCCACACAACATGCAAACCAACTACACTCCAATCAAAATAAATTACAAAGTAAAACTAAAGGGCACACTTTTGAAGGAACTATAGATACGTGGTAAACATACAGGGAAATCAAACAGAAAGGAAGATTCAGCTGGGGTGGGTATTAGGGGGCATTTCTAAAGAACTGGTCATCTTTCTTTTCTTAGGTTTATTGATGAGTCTGCTGGGGTTCATTTCATTGTTACTCCCTAATCTATGTGTTTTTATTTTTGTAATTTTTTTATTGAAGTGTAGTTGATTTATAATGTTAGTTTTTACTGTATGTTAAAGTGATTCAGTTTCATATATATATATATATATATATCCGTCCTTTTCATATTCTTTTCCATTATGATTTAACACAGGAAGTCCTTTAAAAAATGTGTATGTCTTATAGTTACCCACACTGAATCACATCTTGCTAACTTTAGTCCAGAGTCCTTTTTTATTATTATTATTAATAGTTGCGTTAGCCAAATTATGTGGTTTGGAAGGTAAAAGCTGCATTTTATTTTTAGTTAGGCTGGATCCCAAAGGGGGAAAAAAAGGCCTGTAAAGGAAGACATTTATGAAAACATCCCCCAGTTACCCAGAGGATCCAGTAATATAATCCATGCTGCTTCCTCATTTTATGTTTCTGCAAACAAAATGGTTTTGTTTGTATTTGATGAAGAGTTAAACATGACCAAGAAGTTGAATGAAATTTGCGATTAACCTCTGATAGGTAGTTATGTGATTGAGTAACTTTTAAGTAATGGTAAAAAAGACAGAATTTACCATCAGCAAAAAGATTTCTGATTTAGTAAGTTGTTATATGTCTTCAAATCAAAGCTTTCTAGTTAGGAAAATTGGATTCAAATAGATCATAATTAGAGTCATTAGTAAGTTTAAACTTTTCCATTTTTTCAAAGGCCAGTTTTTTAATACAAGCAAGTGAGCCTCTGTCTTTGAGACAAGCAGTCATTTCCTGATTCCCGTCCCTCACCAAAATGTACTTCACGGTCTCTTACGGTCTTTGTTCACAGAAGATGGTCCCGGGTGAGAACTGGGTGCAGCACCGGGCTCGTGCCCTGTCTTCCCGGCTTTCTTCTTCCCTTAGTGTCAGAAGCATACGAGCCAAGATGCTGCTTTCTCAGCAAAACATGAGCCTGTTGTCACTTTCGGATGCAATTTTCCAAGAGAAGCAAAGCTGAACGACTTTTAGGGCGTTGGACCAAAGCTTTGTCTTGTAAAAGTCCCTGAGACGTGGCAATGTCTGAAGATAACCCAAAGAACTTGCTTGTGCTTTTTTATTCTGACTTTTTTGTTCTGTATGTAAACTATCCAGTCGGTCATCAGCTCTATGCATGAACATACCTCATTTTATGCAGGAGAAGTGTTCCTGAGAATTGCTGGAAAATGAAGTTTGTTGAGTCAGATTTGAAACACGAAGGCTTTTCATTCTCTGAAGGGTCCTCTGGGTGAGAAGGGGCAGCTGTATAAACAAGCTGGGGTTTTCTTAAAATGGCATGACTTAAAAAAAAAAAAAATCACAAAATTGTAGATAACATAAGAAGGCACTCTGAGAGTTGACGAGGTCATTGCTCCCAGACCGATTTCTCTCATCCCTGCTAGGTAAGATATTACCCTGATTTAAAAGGTACGTTTACAGCACAGCACTGTATGAACTGTAAGCACCGTGCTTGCAAGGAAAGCTTCTCAGGCGTTTCTCTGTCTCCAGAAGCTCCATCTTCCAGGACAGTGCGATGGGGAGGCGGGCACAGACGCCCAGCAGCAAATGCTGCTGCCCACCTCCCAGAGAATGGCCAGGACAGGGTGGAGGGTGGGGGGTTTTCCCCAAATCTCCGTAGACTGGGCTGTCCATCTCTTCTTCTACCAGCAGGGCCATGTGACAGCACCCTTGGGGCTGGTCTGGCATCCTCCCAGTGTGTCTGGTACCTGGAGGACACAGAGCCCACCTGCAGGTGGGTTTGCAGTGAGTTACTTGGACAGTGAGAGTAATTCGGATGTTCAGATCCAAGAAACTCCCCCTTTCCCACCTTTCACAGCTTCATTTCTGTTGAGTTCCCCATCTCCTGGACGAGGAGCAAATGCAGAACACCTAAAGGCCTTGTGCTAAGGAGCTCATGGGAGGCAGGGTGTGACCTTCAGCGTTTTGGCCTCAACGTTAATTAACTGTGACCTTAGGGGGATCCCCTGGGACCTCGCCCAAAGGAATGAGCAATTTAAGCTAGTCCTTGTAGCCCAAATTTATGTGTTCAGTTTACAAATCCCCAGTCCCCGATGCACTTCTGGATAAATCAGTTTCTCCAGGATTCGTCTTACGTGACCCCCCGCCCCGACTGGAATTGTTTCTAGCTTCGTGTCTTTCTTGTTGGTGGAGAGCCTGGAAGTGTGTGCAGTGCAGTCAGGACACACAGGGCACCCTCCCCCTGCTCCCTGTCACCCTCCCGTTCTGGCCACTGAGCCTTTGCATCAGTGATAGTCGTGTGCTATAAATGCTCTCAAGCCTTTCCCTGAAAACCCTTTCCTAATACGCCAAACAGCTCCATCTAACAGGATTCCTTGACGGTTTTTGAGCCAGGAACTCCAGTGGGCCCCCTAGGGCAGTGTTTTTAAACTGTGGATCATGACCTATGAAAGCGGATGGCAACCCCCCCATCCGTTTAAAACAAACTAGAAGAGAAAATGCATAGTGCCCAGCATTTCCCCACTATTCATAGCACGGGAAGTCTCCAATGATACCATCATTTCAAAAAGGGAAAATAATTTTGTTTGTTGAAAGAAAGCAGTACGTTATTAAGAACTCAGCATATCTTGCAATTGAAGTTAAGGTCAACAAGCTCTCTTGGGATATAAAGGAAGACTTACTTTCATTTTATTTACTGTTTTATTGGTCTACTTTTTATTCACTTATTTTTCATCTTCGCCGTGTTGGATCTCTGTTGGACTTTTCTCTAGTAGCATCGACGTCGGGGCGGCAGGGCCCTCCTCTATAGCTGCCCCCCTCTATAGCTGCAGTGCTCAGACTTCTCGTTGCAGTGACTTCCCTTGTCTCAGAGGATGGCCTCTAGAGCAGTTGGGTTCCCGCATTTGTGGTCCCCAGGCTCTAGAGCACAGGCTCAGTAATTGTGACGCACGGGCTTGATCGAACCCGTGTCTCCTGCACTGGCAGGCAGATTCTTGACCATGGAGCCACCAAGGAAGCCTTAATTGCTCTACTTTTGCATTTCCTACTTCTGTTGGTATGTAAAAGTTAAGAGATGTAATTTTAATAAATAGCAGTATTTTTATTATAAGATAGTACTTCTTATAAACCCACTGTGTTTACAGCATAAGTTGTTTTGAGGCCAGTTTGCTAATCTCATCCCTGGTGGTTGGCTCCAGGAGAGATGCCTTAACTCTGAACTCTGAGAAGCATGCCATCGGGGCTGTCAGAGGCGCACGGCCCCCACCAAGGTCTGCCAGCTCTTGCTACAAGGCCCAGGGGCGCAGACACCAGTGCCTCCACGGGGCGACCACTGTGTGGCGCCTGACTCTGTGGTTCAGCCGTTCGCAGCTCTGTGGTCCATGTCAGGCTTGGCCCCCACCCCGTGGGCGCACATGGTGGGCGTGGCCAGCCTCCAGGGTAGCTGGGATGAGCCAGTGGACTCGGGTGATGGGCATGGCCCATCCCAGCTTGGGGGGCCCTGAGTTCCAGGTCACCAAGGGTCCATCAGTGCTCGCAGAGATGAAGCAGAGGGACAGGGCCGCAGAGACTTTGGCTCCAAAGGGACATCCTTCCCACCGCCCCCAGGTTAAAGCAGCTGCCAGGCCAGCTGAATCTCAGGACTGGGACAGAGCCCAGTGCAGGGGGGCCTGGGTGTTGGAGGAAAACCCCCAAGTCCCAGGACTGAGACAGGACTGCAGAGCCTGGTGTGGGGGGGTGCCTGGGTGTAGGAGGGGAACCCCCTAGATCCCAAGACTGAGACAGTACTGCAGAGCCTGGTGTCGGGGGGAGCCTGGGTGTAGTAAGGGAACCCCCAGATCCCAGGACTGAGACAGGACTGCAGAGCCTGGTGTGGGGGGCCTGGGTATAGGAGGGAGCCCCCCAGATCCCAGGCTGAGACCGGACTGCAGAGCCCGGTATGAGTGGGGCCTGAGTGTAAGAGGGGAACCCCCGATACCAGGCCTGGGGCAGGACTGCAGAGCCTGGTGTGGGGGGTGTCTGGGCCTGGGTGTAGGAGGAGCAGCCGCAGCCATTCCTACAAACAAGCCACAGCACAGTCTCACGTATTCCACATGATGTGTGATTAATCGGTGTCTGTGGGAATCAGAAGTACACAACGTTTCTTAACATTTACCAACACAGCCGTCCTATGTCACTGATGCAACATAGATCATCATTCCATGTAATAATAGGTAATCGACTCCCAAAATGACAATGCATATTATGCATACATTGATTAACTGGGAATAGGTACTACACTCTACATTAAGCTTCTTTTTAGCAAAACCACCGACAGTTCCTTACGACGTAGCAGTCACCCTAAGTCACCAGGCAGTGCCCTAAGCATAGTGCGTATCTTGTCACAACCATAAATGGTCATGAGAGTGAAGTCTGGAGCCCGACTTGGTTCAAATTCTGATTTTGCCACTCATGAACTGTGTGACTTTGGGTAAATCAGTTAGCCTTACCGTGCTTCAACTTTCCTATCTGTAAAACAGGCTAATCATAGGAAATGTAACTTGCAAGGTTGGCATGAGGGTTAAATCTAAACTCATGTCTGTTCAGTGCTAATAATGGTACCTCATGCTGGAGAAGGGCTTCTGTAACTCTGAACTGTTGTGATGGTTACCAGCATCGACCCTCATGACAACCCTGTGATGGATGATTTATGAGTCATGGTCCATACAAGACCCAGAGGGTACATTCTCTTACTGTCTCCATCTTTAGGTAAGAGGTGGGCCAGAGGCACAAAGGCACCACGTGGCGAGACCCTCATTCGTGCCCCGGTCTCCCGGTCTCTGGTCCCAGAGTCTGAGCTTCTCACCCCACAGAAGACAGCCACGCTGTGTAACAGTAGCTTTCAGAGTAACTGTCTGCAGTCAAACATTTCCCCATTGTGTTCTCTTTTCCCCATTGTTAGCTTCTCAGAGAAGCTTGATGTCCCCAGTAAGGGCTTCAGTTGAGCAGTTCTTTTGTTATTGAGAACTTCATGAGCGTCAGCCAAACTAGGCAGGGCTGGCGTCTCCCACGTACCAAGCGTATGGGTACACGCATTGCAAACCTCTTGTGTCCTCGTCACAGTACCCTCACGAGGAGTACATTATCCCTGTTTTATAGGCGAAGAAGCCAAGGCTGATGAAGACAGAGCTTGGCCACAATCACCAAGCATCCATCTGACTCCAAAGCTTTGCCACCAGGTTGAACAGCTAAATTAAATGTCAAGAGATTCCGCTGTGAATACTTCATAAAATGACCCCATGATAACTGTTACCGAATTTGCTTGGGTTAGAAGGCAGAAGTCTGGCTTCTTGGGAGCAACCCTGTGGGTGCCCTCTGATGAGTGACTCGGTTCTCTTCCTTCCAGAGGAGATCTGCACCCTGGTTATCGCAGAGACATTCCCCGAGGACGCTGGCATCTTCACGTGCTCAGCCAGCAATGATTACGGCTCAGCAGCCAGCACTGCCCAGCTGGTGGTCACTTCAGGTACGCCAGGTCCCTACTGCAGAAAGGACCACCCGGAGGACTGCCCGGCCTCCAGGAGTCATGCTAAGAATCTGTGCTTCATCACAAAACAGAAGGCTGGGGTGGGGGGCGCTGGGAGGCGGGGGGAGTGGGCTGGGGATAGGGGTTGGGCAGTGGGAAACAAGAGCTGAAACCACAGGGTGATGATAGTGTGGTGAGAGAACACACATAGGCAGCTATTTCGGGTGTGTGTTCTCTGTCTTGGGAACAACGGAGCTGGCTGCCCGTGTCTTCCTGCCTACCGGGATGACGCGGGGATTGGGAGGCACCAGGGCGAGTCAGTCAGTGTTTAACCCCGCTCAGTAGACCCAGAGAAGCGGCAGAGATCGTAGAAACCAGATTCCACTGAAAGCTGAGTCCTACGAAGAACTCAAGCAGCGCGTTTTATTGTTCAAACCAACCTCCAAGAATATCGGGACATTTTTGTAAACTCAGAAACTTAGCACTTAGGGAAAGTGTGAAACCATTCTTTTCCTCTGTTGCTTTGACCTTTAGTTAACTGTTTTCTGGGGCTTCCCTCATGGCTTAGTAGTAAAGAAGCTGCCTGCAATGCAGGAGACATGGGTCTAATCCCTGGGTTGGAAAGATTCCCTGGGGAAGGGAATAACAACCCACTCCAGTATTCATGCCTGGAGAATTCCATGAATAGAGGAGCCTGGTGGGCTACAGTCCATGGGGTCACAAAAGAGTCAAACATGAGTATTCTGCTGTTATTAAGTAGCCTTATTTGGGTTTTATGGCGATATTTCTGTTGTTTATTTTACAACGGTTATAAAATACCTCTTTGACCAAGGCGGCACCTAGCACCTCGGTCAGGAGGCAGTCCTCAGCTGGAGGTGGATTCAACGCTCTGAAAGTTTCAAAGGATTTCTCTAGAAGCTGGCAAGCTGGTTGGTAGGGGGCGGCAGAGACACAGACAAACCAGTTTAGGGCGGTGGGAGGGATTCCTGATTTGTCATCTTCAGTAAGAAAGGAACTGTAAAGTTCTCCTTCACAGGGCTCCGCTGGCAGGACCGAGGACTCTGTTAACAGGAGGCTCCAGGGTTGTGATCAGAGCCACAGAGAGGGTCCAGTATTTGATTCAGGGTTGAAGATGGTCCCAGCGAGTGGCGCCAGCACAGGTGCAGTGCTCTGACCATGCAGCCAAAGCTCCAGCCCCATGTCTGTGTGACAGAGATTAGTAGTATTTCCCGTTTTTCTCAAGGGTAAATCTGCTCTTGGCCAAACGTGATCAAGAGCTGTTCTCAAGCTTTCTGCTTGCCCCAGGAAGCACCTGCAGAACACTCCAGAAGCCCTGCTGGGTGCTAGGCGGGGCACAGGGTCCTCGGAAGACACACCCTTGTGTCAGGATGCTCTCCGTTATCCACTGAGAAATGAGCAGTGTGTTCTGCACTGAGTCACAGCTGCAGCAGTCCCCTGAACGGGAAATAATTCCCTATGAGGTCGTAAGACATTTCCCTGAGAGCCTCGCTTGGCTTTAGGAGTGAGTTCCCACTGCTCAGCACAGAAAACCTCTGTAGCCTGAGCTAAGCTCAGCGAAGCACAGGTAGGGTGTTCTAGGCTGAAACAGAGAGGACGAAGTGGCGTCGTTGACAGTGTTTGTGTGGTCTTTTTCTTTTTTAAATTTATTTAAAGTGAAGTTGCTCAGCCCGATTCTTTGCGACCCCATGGACTGTAGCCTACCAGGCTCCTCAGTCCATGGAATTTTCCAAGCAAGAGTACTGGAGTCGGTTGCCATTCCCTTCGCCAGGGGGATTTTCCTGACCCAGGGATCGAACCCGGGTCTCCCACATTGCAGGCAGATGCTTTACCATCTGAGCCACCAGGGAAGCCCAAATTTATTTAATTGGAGGATAATTACAGTATTGTGGTGGTTTTTGCCATACCCTGACATGAATCAGCCACTGGTGCACATGTGTGCCCCCCAGCTTGAACCCCCTCCCACCTCCGTCCCCACCCCATCCCCCAGGGTGTCCCAGTGCACCGGCTTTGAGTGCCCTGCTTCACGCATCAAACTTGCTCTGGTCACCTATTTTCCATATGATAATGTACATGTTTCAACGCTATTCTCTCAAATCATCCCACACTTGCCTTTTCTCACAGAGTCCAAGAGTCTGTTCTTAACACCTGTGTCTATTTTGCTGCCTTGCATATAAGGTCGTCGTTACCAGTAGTCTCTTGTCATCTTTTTTTAGCTCTTGTTTGAAATTTGTTAATAACCTGGTAGCCGGGGTCCCACTTGTGAGCCACCTGGGAGATGAAGTCCAGCCTGGGGGACCAGCCTGCCCCGCCCCACCCCTGCCCCCTCTGGCACTGTCCCGCAGCAGCCCCCACCCAGGATCCAGGCTGTGGGTGGGGTGGGAAGGGGCTGCGGCCAGGCCATCTCACCGAGTTCCCTCCTCTCCCTCCCTCAGCCAGCACAGACGCCTGCGGCTACGACTCAGCAGGAGAGTCCGGCAGTGGCCACTTCCCACTGCCCTCTCCCCTATGGGAGGCGAGCCCCTTCGAGCTGGTGGCGCAGAAGCCGGCAGAGGCCCCTCCCAAGAGCGGCCCCGAGTCAGGGCTGAGCTCTGCTTCCGACAGGGAAGCCACCTGTGTGCACCCCGCACGCGGAGTAAACGGAATGGTGAATGGCCGAGCTGAGGGCGGCACCGCTCTCCCCAGCCCGCCCGCTCTGCTGTCCCCCGTGAAGGAGCCCCCGCCTCTGCTCGCCAAGCCCAAGCTGTGAGTACCCCTGTCGCACAGCCACGGTCCGGCCTCTGCCAGGGGCCCAGGGTCCAGACCTCCCCCGGGGCAAGGCCGCCTGCAGGCAGGTGTCCCGGCTGTGTGACCTTGCTACTCAATGGGGCCCCTCAAATGTAAAAAACACCCCAAAGCAGAGAAGTACATGAGAGGCTTGGTTCAACCTACCTTTTGCTAAAAACCGTAGCTGGTTTCAGCTGCGCAGGTGTCCTGCCTGGGGCAGAGGTGTCTTCAGAAGGTGGGAAGGGCCTGCTGAGAGCCGGCCTGTGAAAATCACTGCCACTGTCTTAAGTAGAGGAGTTGGTGAGGAAATCTGACTAAGCACGGAGCCTGTGGCTGAAGATGGAGTTTCCAGGTGTGGCAGGCTGCTGGAGGGGTGGAGGGAGAGCGCCTCTCCCAGCACAAGCTGCTGGGTGCAGCGTTCCACGAAGGGCGTGCTTCCACCCACACCACCTTCCTACTTGGTTTCCAGTGTTACAAAAGGGTGGTGATGCTTGTATGCGGGGTTGCGCTGGTGCCACCGGGGAGGGTGGTGGTGAACCCGTTAGAGAGTCAGTTAAGGGATCCCTCTGAGCAGAGCAGAGCTGAGTCCCTACCCTGACGGAGGTCGGCGGGAACGTCAGAGTCCTATCATTGAGGCCGTGTTTGCACGAGGATGGACTCCCCAGGGCCTGTGCTCCCCTCGCTGTCTGGGGGAGGGGTGTGCTGTGGGGCAGGAAGCAGCCTCAGGACAGGAGTGACTGCTTCCTCCCCCTGACTGTGACTCATTGTGGGAACAGGCCAGTTTTCAGATTAGGATGGCATCTTACATTCATTCATCACTTTATTGTTTATTGGGCAGTTTCGTGAGCATTATTAGACCACTCAAATAACAAATCAGCCAGACTAGTGCCTGAGTCAACAGATGGGCAGGCACTTCTGTGAAAGGAAACTTCTGCACTGCCTGTATCACAGCTTCAGAACTTGCTTTTATTATCTTTTACAATGAACACCTCAGGCTTCCTCATGTATCTGCCGGGCTCATTTTGTGGGCGGTGGGCTGCTCAGTTGTGTACAGTAGCATGTTCCTCACCTAGACAAAGCCCCCTGAGATGCGGGACAGGTCTCAGCAGCTCAGAGAGGCCACCTGAAGAGAGGCTTATGCCCCTGTAGCTCCAGCCCACTGAATTAATTGTCTCTGCCGTCTGCTTTTATCTTTGCATCCAGAGTGTGTATTTGCAGTGCTTTGGATGAAGCAAGGGACCAGCTCTCCTGGGGCAGAGAAGGAAGGTGTCCACTAACACCTGCTAGCTCTTGAGTATAAATCACAGGAGAGCAAACAGAAGGGGCTGCTCACAGGCCTCGCAGCCTCCGTATCTCAGGGGTTTCAGCAGCTCTTCAGCTGACTCAACTGTGTGGGGGGATGTCTATAAAAGATGGACGGAACACTTCTGTGGTTATTAAGAGCTACTTGAATGGCTCGGGCACAAATTTGCAGACTGACATCATGATCTGCTTACTAGTCAGGTGTTCAGTTTAAAGTCAAGTCCAGGGAGGGTGGATTTCAGTGTCTAAATTCCCTTCATGAGGAAATTGAGGGAAACTTGGTAGCTTAGAAGTCACATTGCTGGTAGCAGGTTTTGTCCTGCTTTCTGTTTTCAAATCTTTGTGTGTAAGTATATCCTTAGAGCATCCCTTCATGATGTCCATGTTGTATGAGTACCTTCCAGTTACTACGGAGGAAATAATATGTGATTGACCCTTCCAACATATATATCAATTTTTAAATTTTCTTAGGAATTGTAGCACTTTTTTGGATTTTGTTTTCATCACAAAGCGAGTGCATGCTTGAAGCGGCAGGTCAAACAATACAGAAGTGGTTGAGGGAACTAGTGCCAAGGTCTGGTATGAGGCCTTCCACCCCTTTCTCTGTTATCTGAGAAGGTTGGCTCATTGTTTTAAAGGTTGTATCCATTGATAGGAATGCCATTGAATGACATCTATAGGTAATGTGGAATGATGTCCAGGGTGTCAATGATTAATGTAACCACTAAGTAAAATTCTTATACATGTCTGTTTCTTTTCATACTTTGGGAAAAAATGAAATTTTGAATCTTACGATCAGCAGTGGAAAAACTGGTCCACTTGAATCTTTTTTCATCAACCCATGATTTTACTCCTTTTCATAGAAAAGGAGGGGCTTATATTTGAGGGGTGGGTAGGGAACTTTATGGCATACCATTCATCTGAATCATTTGTAAGCAAACAAATAGGAAACAATTAGGAGGGACTGAAAATAGTAGGAATTTAAATATTTACTCTTATTAAGTGAATCTGAAAAGGGTATTTTATTTGTTAAATTCCTGAAATAGTGTCATTGTTAGAAGGAAAATCTCTGTATTTTTCCTCTCAAAGAGCTCAGTAGCAATCATGAGACGGGGAAAAAAGACTAAAATGAAAAGATAGAAATGTCCTGAATTCCTTTCTGCAGCAAGATTCTAGAACAGAAAGCCCCAGCATGGGTCTTGGCGCCCTCCCAGCCCCTGGCTGCTGTCTGCCTCTGCCCTGAGGGTGCGCCGCCCCCCAGGGTTGTGGGTTCCCCTGTTCACGCCCAAGGCGGTGTCCTTGGCGCAGACTCTGCCCCTCCCCCGGTGTGAGTTCCCTGGGGTTGAGCATAGCCGTTCAGTGACATCCAGGTGCCCACACACCACACCATAGACCAGAGGGCACTTTGACTGCACCCAGGGAAGTCGTGAGAGTGTCTGAGAGTCCCTGTGTCTGACACCCAGCGCCGTCCCTCGCAGTACACAGGAGAGGTGAAGTGCTGCTGAAATCATAGTGCTTATCAGAGCCAAAGAGGAGGGGAGGAAGGTAGAATAGCTTGTGAGCTACTTGTCATGTTATCATCCTTGTTCAGAGCCCACCAAGTAAGTCTACAAATGCTGCCTGAAAAGGCAACATAAATACACCACTCGGTTTGTTAATGGGAAACAAAATCCCGTCTCTTTATTCTTGCCGAAAAGCAGTCCCTGAAAGACACAGGCGTGTGTCATCTCCGGGGAAAACCTGGGGGCACCTCGGGGCCACCCTGAGCAGGCGGCGTTCGGAAAGCACAGAGAAGCAGGTCCCGTCCGCTCACCAAGCGCATCCCCTGCACCAGGCCCAGAGGAGTGGAAAGAGCGGATGCTGCTGTCAGACCCTGTCACTTCCTGCTTCTTTGACGTTCTTCCTGTGTGTGTGGAAGGAGCCGATGAGGTGTCCGAGAGGCGACGGGAGGAGGGGAAGCCGGGGCACGTCCCTGTGCTGGACGCAGGACCGCTCAACGGGGAGACAGTGCAGGCTTGTGAGCCGAGCGCGGGTCCTCCCCTCGCCTCAGAGCCCGACCTGTGTCTGTGGATGGCGCATGGCGCCGTGACCCTGCAGCGTTCCCTGCTGGCTCACCTGCCCGAGGTGTGGGCGGAGCTTCCTCTGCTTGCGTTCTCACTGCCCCGCCGCGGCTGCCGGAGGAAGCAGTGTCAGGATTCCTACCTGAAGGGGCCAAATGGCTTCTCAGATGGGCTGCTCCTGGGGACCCTTGCGTCTTCCTCCTTGCTCTCGCCGCCACCCTGAGAGCCCCGGTTCTTCCTGCAGCGCTTGTCTTACAACGGGACAGGCCCTATAAATGCACTACTGCTACCGTGTCACCTGGTCCAGTTCTGGGCTGACATCCGCATGATGAGGAGCAGTGGTGAGAGCAGACAGGAGGAGGAGGGGCAGCCTGGACCCTCTCATCACAGGATCAGCTGAGCCGGACCTGCCCTGCCTGGAAGCTCCCCATGGTCCCCACCCGGCTCCTAGACGCGAAATTGGGGCGTGGGGTCCCCTTACCTGGAGTGTTCACTCCCTGGCATGTCTTTGGGCTGCAGATGGCTGGCTGCCCCCTTTGTTCCCTGTTACCACCTGGCCTGAGGCGTCCCCAGCTGTCCCCATAAACCACACTCTCTGCTGTCCCCACAGCACGGAGCTACTTCTGATCTCTGCTCACTTGCCTGCAGGCTGGTTTGGGTGATGTTTCTCCCATGGGGATGCTTCTTAACCGTGGAAGACCTCACTGTCTCCTCACTGCCGTTTTGCAGGGTCCTCGGTCAGGTACTGACAGACCGTAAATGTGCAGAAATATTTTGAGTGAATGAGACAAGAACAGACCCACAAAGAGCAAGAAGTCTCTCCCATTTAGAGGGACCTCATTCCTCAGGGTTACTTCTGACCCAGGTACACGATAGGGTCTCTATTCTCTGTCCTCATCAACCACAGAGGTTTCTCACTTGACGGTACTTCCCACTGACCTGCTTGTCCTAGAAGCTGAGTGAATACGAAGGATCAAATTAAAATCCCACTGATGGAGTTACAGTAGAGGACATCCAGGGTACTTGATTTGGGAGCCTTTTCACTTCCTCGTTTCTTCTGCATCATCTTTTATGAATATCTTCCTTTACAACGCTATAGAGAGCATAAGATGTGTGGAAAAGCGAGGGACCCTTGCACCCTGCTGCCTGCTGGCCGCAGGGCAGGCACACTGCTGCTTCAAGGTGTGTGTCCTTGACGGGTCAGCACCGTTTGACACGGACGTCTGCTTACCTTCCAGGGCTGCTGGCTGCTCCTCCCCATCCTGTTTACATGGGATGCGGCCCAGGCCCCAGGCGCAGCCCTGTCAGCACGTTGGAAGTTTTCCTTCCTTTCCCCTTTGCTGGCTGGGGTTCGGGATCTTGCTCTTAAATTCTGTCACTCTGCCTGGTTGGCTTTAGAACACAAATGGTCTCCTAGGTCCTATCCTAGGATAAGCCTTACCTGCTAGATCTAAACACACAGAACAAAGAGAAAATGAGGAAAGCAGTTGGGGGCAAAGTAAGGAACAAAGGTCAAAGAGAGCCCTCTCCCAGCAGGTATGATGAGGTCCTTAAAGATACAGACATGTCCTAAAAGAAGCTTGAGTCCTTCTTGTGTCTAAAATAGAGTTGGAAGTATTTGCTGATGACACTACGTATATTTGAAGTAGTTCTCAGCCATCCAGAAGAATGCTTTGAGTTCATCTTAAATATTAGGTGCTTTCCGTGAACGAGTGCATGATGATGCAATGCCTATTCAGTGAATCCATCTCATCTCGTCTAAGTGCATATGAGGGCCCCTTGGGTGATCACAAAGTGAGCTGGAAAATGTAGTCCCTGCTGGCTAGAGACCTTTTATTTTTAAAGAGGCAGACCTGGCTCAGAGGAAAGACAGAGCCATGTATGAACCACATGCCCAGAGACAGTGCTATGAATCTGGTGTCCAAATATTAACAAAAGTGTTGAGCAGAAACTACTAGAAGAAACTGATGTATGACCTGAATACATACTGTGAAAGAAAAAGAAGTACTATTTCAACAAACTAAATGTGTGTTATGTGGGATTCTCTGGCAGTCCAGCGGTTAGGACCCGTGTTGTCACTGCTGAGGGCACTTTTAGTCCTTGGTCAGGGCACTAAGATCCTGCAGGTCACACGGCATAGCCAAAAAAATAAGTGAAAGTTCCTACTGTGTGTTAGAAGGAAATACAGCAGATGTTACCAGGAGCTCTCAGGGAGGTGGGCTTCTGAGCACGTGATGTTTTCTCGTTCACTTGATTTCCCAACTGATTTTTCAACAATATGAGTTCTTTTATGCTTACAAGTGTTATTTTAAAAGAATAAGCCCTGGAGCTTTCCTGGTGGTCCAGTGGTTAAGACTCCACTTTTCTAATGCAGGGGCCCGGGTTCTGTCCCTGACTGGGGAGCTGAGATCCCACATGCCTTGTGGCATGACCAGAAAAAAAAAAAAGAGACAGTTTTTTAAAAAATCCAATTTTAAAAATTCGTTAACAAAATAAGCCCGTTTGTAGCCTGTCTCTGCCATCCTCCGCCCTCTGTACAGCCTCAGCTCAGTCACCTAGGCTGGTCAGCTCTGAACACAGCTGGAGGCAGGAGGCTGCGGCCCGTGAGCTCCCCCGCCCCCAGCCCCGAGCCCTCCTCTCCTCCCAGACACTGGAGGCTCCTGGACTCCCCGTGGGCTGTGACCACATCCTGGGAGCCCTCCCTGGAGAACAGCCTGTGTTCCAGACAGACTCTGCTCCTCACTCACTGTCTGTGCACCTCTCCTCTCCGCCAACCACACCCCCTTCCTGCAAAGGTGTGTCTCAGGCATTGGGATAAAAGTGACAGGAGTCAGACATTTCCGTCTTAAAGCCCAGATAAGCCAGATATTTTACAGGTCAGCCTTGAGTGGCCAGTCCACATGGGGCCTCGCATAGAAAGTAGGATGAAACCTCCGGCTCAGAAGCACTGGGGAAGGAGAAGAGACCCAAAAAGGAAGATTGAGGTTCCGAGTCAGATAACAATACTGTCAGGAAAATACCTGCCAACTGAGGAAGGGGGGCTGTGGCGAATGGGATGAATAAGAGCCAGCAAGGCTGAGGCTAGCCATGAGAGAGGTCAGGGAATCCAGGATAGGACTTGTGTGCTTTGTGGAAATGGGGAGAACCCATTGGGATTGGACACTGGCCCGCGGTGCCCCCAGGGAGCCTGGTCTCAGGACTCGGTAACAGCCGTGGTGGTCTGCCCTCCAAGGTGAACACCGCATCAAGGCTTTCTCCTTGGCCGGCACCACCGGCCGGGCCCTTGCTGGGTCAGAAAGGGAAGCAGGTGAAGCCGGATTGGGGCTTGAGGGGAAAAGAGCTAGGAGTCAAGGGAATGGACACCAAGGATGAAGATGACTCAGGAGGGGAGATGGGATAACAGGGAGATGGGGAAGCAAGCGAAGGGGGAGAGGATGCTGAAAGTTCAAAACCTCAAGACAGAGGAACTTGCGAGTGGCTGAGGCATTCCAGGGATGTCTGAGTGTCCAGTGGAGGTGCAGGACAGGCTGTCACAGCATGGAGAAGGTGGTCAGGGAGGCCAAAGGGGACACTTGTCTGTGTCTGACTCTGTGACCCCATGGACTGTAGCCCGCCAGGCTCCTCTGTCCGTGGGATTCTTCAGGCAAGAGTAGTGGAGTGGGTTGCCATGCCCTCCTCCAGGGGATCTTCCTAACCCAGGGATTAAACCCGGGTCTTCTGCAATGCAAGTGGGTTCTTTACCAGCTGAGCCACAAGGGAAGCCCAAGAATACTGGAGTGGGTAGCTTGTCCCTTCTTCAAGGGATCTTCCCAACCCAGGAATCGAACCAGGGTCTCCTGCATTGCAGGCAGATTCTTCACCAGCTGAGCCTCCAGGGAAGCCCAAAGTGGACACTTTAGAGGAACGTTTACATGGATGACGGCCAGGGGAAGCAGTGAAGCTGTCAGCAGAGTGAGGACCTGGCCAGGGCTGGCGTCAAGCTGGGGAGAGGGGTGCTGGGCGGGCGCAGAGATCTTGAAGAGAGATAGCCACCCGGGGGGATCAGCACTGTCCTCGGAGTGGACCAGGGAGTCCAGGACCACGTGGGACTACTCTGGACCACATGATCCAGAGAGGATCAAAACAGGTTTCCTAACATTCTCAAGACTTCAGTAACGTGCGACAGTACAGAAGCATTTCCAGTGACACTGTTCGAGGAGGCGGGGTGTTGTGTGGGAATAAGGACCCCACAGATAACCCTGCAGAGGGGGCTCTGTGGGCCCAGAGCAGGGGGGCTAGGAGAAGAGGCAGGGGGCCGGGAGGAGAGGCAGGGCCAGGCTGCCTCGGGGGAGGCGCGGGGCAGGACCATCAGGTGGTGGGGTCACCTGCTGGGGTTTTACGCCCAGCAACCCAGGCACAGTATCAGTACTGAGAAGCAGATGGCCATCTCCAGTCCAGTTCACACTTGTTTGTTCGTAGCAGTGTGTTTTTATTTTATTTTATTTCCATCGTAGCAGTGTGTTCGTTCTGTGGTTATCCACCTCTTCCACCCAGGGAAGACTGTGAGTGAGTTTTTATTGCATAAGCCTCTTTCCTAGATTTTCATACTGTAAGGCAGTCATTCTCAGCTAATGAGTCTCTAACCCTTTGGTATTGAATTTCAGTTTGTGTCTACAACTTTTACTACTAGAGAATTTATTTCTGTCTGCTGCAACAGACCAACATTGGGTTGCCAGTTTTGTTTCTGTTTTTTTTTTTTTTTTTTTTACCATCCATTTCTTTTTTTCTGTGAACATGTAGATTCTCCACTGAACAGAATCCATCACCTAATGGTGAAAATATTAGTCACAGGGAGCTTTATTTGAGTTAATTCCTCTTACATGTGTAAAAGCAGACTGCTCATTTTCTCAGCAAACATAAGGATGACTGTTTCCTTACTTGACTTAAGTTACGATTACACAAACCTTGTGGAGAGCGCTGGAATGGATGTTGGTTTTTGAAAACTTTTTCCATATGTGGCAGGGAACTGGATATTCTTTCATTTGGTTTTACGAATAAGGTCCTTATTAAATGAGTTGGATAAAATACGTAGATTTTCATGAGACACGTTGGCTGGATAACCGTGTGTAAATTGACACACACGTTTGCTCCCTTCTTCAAAAGGAAGCTATGAATTGTAGTCAGGACCTGCAGCTTTGCTGTGTGAGGTTCACATCTTCTGACCCTGGGTGTGGAGGTCATACGAGGGCGACGTGGGCGCCTCCTGTGATCAAGGCTGTGGGAAGGATATGTATTGACTCTGAAGGTTTTTGATGATGCTCAAAAGCCTTTGTAAACAAAAGCATTCAGCTAGTGTCTCTGTCTCTTGCGTCTCTCCCCCATCTTAACTCAGAAACCCTGGAGTGTGCCTGTTGTATGCGCTGCTTTGGTTCTCAGCATCCCGTGGGTCCCCCTTGTATGTCTATGAGGCCGAGGGTGTATCTTTGCAGATGGTCTTTGTGAGTCCAGCCTCCTGGTATGAAGCTAGTGACACCGTGGATTCACTAGCATATTCTCCAAGTATTTTCCCTTCTCTCTGCATGTTGGGAACCACAAAAGAGTAGGTCCAGTTCACTGGTATGCTTTTTTATCTCAGAAGATTTTAGAAATCGGTCACATATGGGTAATTATGTGGCTAGGCTATCATTGCAAACTTTTCTGCTTTCCTAGTAATAGCCATTAAATGTGAAGGTTGTGAAAGATTTCTGGAAAGACCACAAATATTTCCTTGTCCTTGTTTCTTTCTTCGTTGGAAAATAGTTACTGTGCCATCTGGTTTCTGGGATGTATCATTGTGTGCAGTACCGTCTGCAGCAAGAAAAACAAAAGCCGTCAAACACGGCCTGAGTACCATGCGGTGCACAGGGAAAGGTCTCCTGTCATTTCTAACTTGGACTTGGTAGCTTGGCCCTCTGGACAGTTTGGCCCCGGGGCGGAAGCCTCATTCTGGGAGACTGTGTTTGTCATCTGATTCCCTCCTGTCGTTCACGAAGCTGTTGTTTCCTTTGAGCAGCGTCCTTTACAGCCAGTGTGGATTATGTCACAAAGCAGTCTCACACTCGGAGGAGCGGGTTCCACAGTGAGGCCTCCTAGAGAAACAGCAGGAGTTTCACTTCATGTGTTCTCATTAAACTGCGTTTAAGAACTGTATTTGGTCTCGTCCTTACTGTGACAGTCTGACACTAAACAGCTGTCTTGCTGGAGAGAAAGATAATGAAGAAGTTTTAATTTTTACCCGAAAATGGCATACGGAAGTTTCTAGAAGCAGTGAGATGGCCCCTGTCCGTGGGTTACTTGAGAAGTTGATTTCCGCCAAGGGCCACTGCCCCCATGGCCACTGTGTGTCACCCATGGGGAAACGGCGAGGCTTTCTCCTACACATAACAAAAGGTCAAAGACCGCTTGCACACAGCCTGTAGGAAGCAGTGTAAGTAAACCGGAATTCTCCCAGAGTCGTGAGTGGGTGGAGTGAGGGGGGCCGGCTCTGCAGTGCTGCCTTTGTTCTGGAGGAGGAGGGTGCCTCGGAAACGGGAACCCTAGCTCCGCATCCGGGCCTGCATCTCTCAGCATCTCCTCCTACCTGAGTGCCTGGCAGGATGCAGGCAGGCTGGTGATGAGCTAGATGCCACCCAGATGTAGACCAGGCCTCAGACCTAGAGCTGGATTTGGGTGGAACTCTGTGTCTGAGGGCGTCCAGGCAGACAACAGGCATCACGGACAGGCCCCATCTGGGTGTATTTGGGGAAGCCATCCCACCAGGCTGGCTCTGTGTGGTGGGTTTGGGTGGGAGATTGGCCTGAGCTGAATGGCCTTTTGCTTAAGAGCTTGACCTCTGGAAAATGACCAGAAGTCGCTCTAACACTGTAAGTATCTATAGATGATACATTAAAGTTTCGAATTCCTCTGTCTCCCAGATCCTTCCTAGCCTGCAGCATACACTCCACAGGATCTTGTTGTTCAGTCATGCAGTTATGCAGCCGTGTCTGACTCTTTGTGACCCCATGGACTGTAGCGTGCCTGGCTTCCCTGTCCTTCACCATCTCCTGGAGCTTACTCAAATTCATGTCCATTGAGTCGGTGATGCCATCCAACCATCTCATCCTCCGTCATCCCCTTCTCCTCCTGCCCTCAATCTTTCTCAGCATCAGGGTCTTTTCCAATGAGGCAGTTCTTTGCATCAGATGGCCAAAGTATTGGAGCTTCAGCTTCAGCATCAGTCCTTCCAATGAATATTCAGGACTGATTTCCTTTAGGATGGACTGGCTTGATCTCCTTGTAGTCCAAGAAACTCACAAGAGCTTTCTCCAACACCACAGTTCAAAAGCATCAATTCTTTGGCGCTCAGCCTTCTTTATGATCCAACTCCACAGAGTCTAAAACAAACTAATTTAGGGTTGTATGAGAAAATAACTGAGTTCCTCTAGCTCACTGCGTCCCACTTGGTTGTGAGCAATCTCTCATTTACTCTGGATTTATTCCCAGGTTGAGTCATTTTCCCCCAGTGTCAAATTTCCCCTGTGATCTACTTTCACATGCAATTTATAGACATCAACTTTTTTGATCTTTTTTTATTAATTTTTTTCCTTGAGCAATCATTGTCATGGAGCACCATATTAGTTAAGGTGTGCAGTGTGTTTCCTATATATGTGAACACTGTGAAACAGCCACCGCAATAAGTCCATTTGATACCCATCACTGTGAGGAGGACATTGGAGACCAACTCTCTTAGCAGCTTAGAAATATACAGCACAGCATTGTTAACTGTGGCCAACATGTGATCCATTACATCCCAGACTTAGTTATCTTACAACTGGATTGTGTAGCTTTTGATCCTTCTTCAGGCATTTTACTTACCCCTCACCACCTCCAGACTCTGGCAACCATCAATCTAATCTCTGTATCTGTGAGTTCCAGTTTTTTGGGTCTTGTGATTTTCTTTTAAAGATTCCGCATAAAAATGAGGTCATACAGTTTTAGTCTTTCTCAGTCTGTCATGTACCATATTGCCTTCAAGGTCCATCCATGTTCTCAAAAAGAGCAGAATTGCCTTCTTTTTATGGCTGAATATTGTGTGTGTGTGTGTGTGTGTGTGTGTGTGTGTGTAGAAGCGCAGGAGAGAGAGGGGACACCCTCCTGTCTTTACCGTTCGTCCACTGATGGATGTTTAGGCTGCATCCATCTCGGCTGCTGTGAATGGAGCTAGAGCAAACATGGGGTGCAGCTGTCTCTTCAAAATAGCAATTTCATTTCCTGAAGATAAATGTCCAGAAGTATAATCACTGGCCCAGAAGGTAGCTCTGCTTCTAAGTTCTGTGAACTCTCCCTACTGTTCTTCATGGTGGCTGCACCAATTCACCTTCCCACTGACAGTGTAGGAGGGTTCCATTCTCTCCGCACCCTCTCCAGCATTTATCAGATACAGACTTTTAGATGATGGCCATTCTGACAGGTGTGAGTGGATACCTCCTTGCAGTTTTGATTTGCATTTCTCTAATGATTAGTGATACTGAGCATCTTTTCAGGTGTCTGTTGGCCATCTGTGTGTCTTCCTTAGAAAAATGTCTGTTCAGGTCCTCTGCCCATTTTTAATCAGGCTGTTCATTTTTTTTTTCCCTGCTGTTGAGTCCTGTGAGGTGTTCGTATAGTTTGGGTATTAACCCTTTATTGGTCATATAATTTACAAATATTTTCTCTGTTTTTGTGGGTTGCCTTTTTTGTTTTTGTCGATGGTTGCCTGTGGTGTGAGCATGTCTTGTTCTAAGAAGCAATCTATTCATTTATGGTCCATGTTGACTTGAGTGTATAATCAGAACACTCTCTAAAGGTGAAACAAGATTATCGTGGAGATTACAGGAGGGAAAAACCACTCTATACGGTCATAACCTGAGAGCCTCCACCGTGGCTGGACACTCCCCCGCTGACAAAGGCACATGGTGGATGGATGTTTATCCTTATGGGAGCAGTGACTGTTGTCCTACATGAAGAGTAGGTAGACACGCTGGGCATTTTTCCTCTGAAAACGCTTAATTGCTGCTACTTATACGACCTGGCGTGTCACACTGATGTAACATTTCAAAGTAAGGAGTTGCGTGAGTCACAGAGACATTGTTTCGGCACCTTTGTGCAGGTGCAGGAGGCCAGTCTGATGGTGGGCGTGTCTGGGAGACCGGGCTCAGGCTCACCCAGTCTATTCCCCATCCTGCTTCTGGCCTTCTTTTTATAATGAACTATCTGTAGCCTTGTCGGGTCTTGTTGAGACCACCAGGGCAGCTAGTCAGCACCTTCTAAACACTGTTGCTGCTTTTTCTTTTTTAACTGAGAAGGTCTGTTTTAACAGTGTTTTCTTCATTTCTGCTGTGCAACAGAGTGACTCAGTTATACATGTACATACGCATCCTTTTCCATGTCCTTTTCCATCATGGTTTGTCACAGGATACTGACTGTAGTTCCCTGTGCTGCCATTCTGTTTGTAATGGCTTGCATCTGCTAGCCAACACCCCCACTCCATCCCTCCCTCCTCCTCGGCAACCACAAGTCTCTTCTCTGTGTCTGTGAGACTGTTCCTGTTTCATAGATAAGGTCATTTGCATCATATTTTAGATTCTACATATGTGGTATTTGTCATTCTCTGACTTCACTTAGTATGATAATATCTAGCAGTGGGCCATTGCTACAGATGGCATTATTTCATTCCTTTTCATGGCTGAGTAATATTCCATTGTGTGTATGTACCACACCTTCTTTATCTGTTCATCTGTTGATGGACATCTAGGTTGTTTCCTGGTCCTGGCTGTTGTGAAAACTGCTGCAGTGAACATTGGGGTGCATTAAACGTTGCATTTCTTGTGTTATTTTCCTGCTGTGAAAGTATCTGAAATGCAGATGTGTCCCCTGGCAGGCCCCGCATTCTCCTCTCCATTCTTGACCACTGCTCTGTGGCGCAGGGCACAGCTGTTCCTCCTGATTCCCCTTCACTGTCATCTTCGCAGTGCCTTCGCTTCTTTCTTTTCTTGGTTTCTGGCTCCTAAATGCCCAATGTTTCATTTTTTCATTTTCCTCTCTCATATGCCAGAAGCACACACTCTCCAGTAGATTTCAAAGAAAGCATAAAGGACCAGTGGCTTCTAGAACCAGGCATGGAACAACAGAGTGGTTCCAAATTGGGAGAAGAGTACATGAAGGCTGTATATCATCATCCAGCATATTTAACTTATTTAACATCATATGAAATGCCAGCCTGGATGAAGCACAATCTGGAATCAAGATTGCCAGGAGAAATATCCACAACCTCAGATATGCAGATGACACCACCCTAATGGCAGGAATGAAGAGAAACTAAAGAGCCTCTTGATGAAGGTGAAACAGGAGAGTGGAAAAGTTGGCTTAAAAACTCAACATTCAGAAAACTAAGATCATGGCATCCGGTCCTATCACTACACGGGAAATAGATGGGAAAAAAATGGAAACAGTGACAGATTTTCTTTTCTTGAGCTCCAAATTCACTGTGGATGGTGACTGTAACCAAATAAAAGATACTTGCTCCTTGGAAAGAAAGCTGTGACAAACATAGATAATGTATTAAAAAGCAGAGATTTCACTTTGCCAACAAAGGTCCATAGAGTCAAGGCTATGGTTTTTCCAGTAGTCATGGACGGATGTGAGAGTTGGACTATAAAGAAGGCTGAGTGCCAGAGAATTGATGCTTTGCAACTGTGGTGCTAGAGAAGACTCTTGAGAATCCCTTGGACTGCAAGGAGATCAAACCAGTCAATTCTAAAGGAAATCAACCCTGAATATTCATTGGAAAGACTAATGCTGAAGCTGAAGCTCTAATACTTTGACCACCTGTTGCACAGAGCCGACTCATTATAAAAGACCCTGATTCTGGGAAAGGTTGAGGTCAGGAGGAAGAGGGGGCAAAAGACAATGAGATGGTTGGATGGCATCACTGACTCAATGGACATGAGTTTGAGCAAACTCTGGGAGATGGTGAAGGACAGGGAAGCCTGGCATGCTCAGTCCCTGGGGTCGCAAAGAATTGGACAGAACTTAGTGACTGAATAACGAATAACAAATGACCCTGGTTGTCTGAAAATGTTTTTATTTTATCCGCACACTAATTTGGCAGTTTGGCTGGGTCTGAAGGGACAGATAGATTTTTCCTAAAAGTTTTGAGGAAATGGCTTCAGAGTCTTCCAGTTTCCAGTGTTGACATGGAAGAGTCCGGTGCCAGTCTGCTTTCTGGACCTTTGTGTGTGACCAGTTATTTTTTCATTCTACAAACCTGTCAGATCTCATCTTTGATCCTAGGGCTCTGAGACTTCCTCAGGGATGCACAGTATTTCTCCAGCCTTATACAGGATATTTAGGTAGGATAGTTGCAATTTGAAAATTTATTCTGCAAATTTCTTCCTATCACTTTTTGCCTCCTCTCCAGTCTCTCAGTCCTCTCTTGCCAAAATTTGTATCATCCTGATGCTTAGAACTGCGGCATTAGGCCTGAGGTTCTGATTTTCTGGTTTTTTCTTGCCTGTTTCCATTGTGCTTTCTGTAGATCTCTTCACCTTTGTCTCCCAAACCTTTAGCTGAATTTGTCATTTCTGCAGTCATACTTTATTTCCCAAGTCTTCTTTCTCATTCTCTAGATTTTCTGTGGCATCCTGCTGTGTCAGGGATGACATCGTGCCCTGTATCTCTCTGCAGCTATTAATCATTGGATGTTTTTATTGGGGTGGGGGGGGGGCGTGACTGACATTATTGTTGTTACTTAGCTGTCCCCCACCATTTTCAGAATTTTCTCTATTCCCTCAAGTTTCTTTCTTGCTTGCTTTCTTTTTTGTACCCACTTGCCCTGAATTCTGTGTCTGAGGTTTTTCTTAAATATCCCATGATCACTGACTGGAAACTGTCTGGTTGGCTGCGTCTTGCTGGTGGGTAGCAGTCCCCCTAGTATTCGGCAAGGACCCCAAATGCCGGGGTCTACAGGCCTTTCCTTGTAGGTTGCTCAGTTTCTCCAGAAGAAAAAGTATTCATTTCCTTCCCTGGCTGAGACTGGACAAGCAGGGACTGCTTGGCAGACATATGGAAGCTGGGGGAGAGGGGGCTGGCCTCATCCCTAGGTGGACACATCCACCTAATTCCTGAGCTCATCTTCAACCCCTTCCCTCTGCTGGGCCAGGTGTCACTGGGTCTGACTGTCCCCATAGTGGAAGCCTCCTGACTCTGAAGGACAGGAGGAGGCGTGGCTGAGGCTCCAGGAACGGGTGGAGCTGGTCTCCCAGGAACCCCCAGGCTGCCCTCTGCTCTGCCATCCCCCGCCTTCGGAGGAGGCTAGTGGCCAGGCCTTCAGCTGCTCAGGGAGTGCCTTTCCTGTTGGTGTCAGCTCCTGGGGGCACCTGGTTGCCACCCTGCTGTCCTGGAAGTCAGTGAGGCTCCCTTCACTAGTATTCCAGTGAAACTGCAGTGGTTCTCTCTCCCTCCCTCCTCTCTAACACCCCTGACCTAAGAAAGAAACAAAAATAGAATGCATCCATTGAGTCCACCACAGTTTAGTAAAAGCCCATTTGTGACTGTGGACCTTGTTGTTAAAGGGACACTCCAGTCTCAGGAAGCAGTGTAGACTGAGGAGAGCTCCTCTACCGCAGACTAGATGACCTTGAACAAGCCTCTCATGCCCCATCTCAGCTCCTTCTCGAGTCAAGGGCATGTCGATGTACCTGCTTCATGGGACTGTGGTCTTAGGGACAATGTGCTGGCGCAGAGCGGAGCCACAGGGCGGGCACCCAGCTGGTGCTGCCTACCTTTGTTGGCATTATTTTCATTAAGGCAATGTGGACAATGACTCTTTTGTTCCTTGACTGCACATACAGAAAGTTTCTGAAATAACCAACTCACAAACCTTGCAAAATACAAGTGAATTTTTCCTAGGTTATGTTCCCTCACACCCCTCCACCCCAGCTTCACCTTGAAAATGTAGTGAGGAAAAAAATTTGATGGAAAAATCACTGACCAATTAGGAGTTCTGGTTTTCATTCAAGTCCCCTAGAGTTCCTAAAAATTACATGTGTGAACTTTAAATGCTGAATATCAGAAATGAGGGGAGTAGGGACTTTCCTGGCGGTCCAGTGGTCAGGACTCTGCCCTTTCACTGCATGGGGCACGGGTTCAGTCTCTGGCTGGGAAACTAAGATCCCCCTGCTGCATAGCACAACCAGAAAAAAGAGAGAGAGAGAAATGGCTGGGGCGGGGATGCTTATGCTTACATAAGGCTGCAGAATGTTGGCAGTCTGTTCTCTGGGGCAGGCTCAGTGCTATCGCCATGCAGGAAACACTGCTCATGGACCACAGGGGACCCTCAAAGCCCTTTAATAACCAACTGATCTGTCATGAAGGAGAAGTTTCTAAATTCACCAAGGCCTGTCTGCATCTCCTCCCATGACAAAGAACTCTGGAAACTTCGGGCAGCCCAGGACCCCTGTCCGTGTCTGCAGCCCAGGACAGACCCTCTTCCACAGGGAGTTTCTGCAGAATTCTTACTGGTCAGCTCTCCTGAAGCCCCTTCCCTCTCTTGTTTCCATGCAGGTGAGTGACTTAGACTCAGTGCCAGGTGGTGAATAACTTGAAGGACAAGTGTAGCGATGATTCAGAGGAGCCGTGAGTCATAAGGGAGAGAGGAAACTTAACGTGTGTTGCTGGGGGTGAGCCCAGAACAACCTGAGCTGATGTAGGGCAGGCTGGTAACCTTTTATTGGAGAAAGCCAGTTGCTGCCTACCCAGTCCAGCAGTTCAGGGTCTGTTGGAAATGATATTTAGGGTCAGGGAGCATAATCAGAAATTTGAGAAAAGTGTAGGATGTTTACAGATGTCTCCAAAAGTAACCATGAGCTCAAAGTGCAATTCTTCCCTTTTCTGACCTTAAAATAATGCCATTCCTAGTCAAACCAAGGTTATCTGAGGGCAAATCAAAGTGTAGAACATGATTCATCAGTTAAAATACACATGATATGTTTATTTTACATAATCTGACAGTGTATTCTTCACAACGAATTGTTTTCTCCACTGAAATGGATTCACATGAAAGAAATCCTAACTGGAATGTGATTAGAAAACTAGGAGCTCCATCTTCAGGGTGGAATAGTTCGGAGAACTCACAGAAGTGTTTCTCACTCTTACAAGGAGAACATTGACACTGTGCACGTAGATCAGATAGACTAGAAACTAATGGAAGGCTTCAGGACCTCATGTAGACATGGATTCTTGGTACTCTTAATCCAGTTCTTAAATATTTTCATTCATACTCCTGAAACTGTATAAATTTATGTGATTCTTTTATCTTGTCTCTTCCTTTTAAGTGGATAAGTGCTGAAACTTAGCTAGCTTTTATTAACTACCTGCCTAATTCATTTTCCTTGTTCTAACAGCTTTAATGAGACATAATTCACACACTATGTAGCTCGCTCATGTAAAGCATACAGTTCAGTGGTTCTCAGTGTAGACATGGTAGGCCCACTCATTGCCACAGTCTCTTTTGTAGAACATGTTCATCAGAAAGAAACCTGGTGTTTTCTAGAGTAAGCCCTCTTCCCAAACCCCCATTTCCCACCCCTAAGCAACCTCTCTTCTGCGTGCCTCACATAAATAAAATCATACTGTATATAACCTTTGTCTCTGGCTACTTTCATTAGCATGATGGTGTGATCAGTCACCTAGAACCAGACATCCTGGAATGTGAAGTCAAGTGGTCCTTAAGAAGCATCACTACGACCAAAGCTAGTGGAGGTGATGAAATTCCAGTTGAGCTATTTCAAATCCTGAAAGATGATGCTGTGAAAGTGCTGCAAACATGCCAGCAAATTTGGAAAACTCAGCAGTGGCCACAGGACTTGAAAAGGTCAGTTTTCATTCCAATCCCAAAGAAAGGCAATGCCAAAGAATGTTCAAATTACCTCACAATTGCACTCATCTCACACACTAGCAAAGTAATGCTCAAAATTCTCCAATCTAGGCTTCAGCAGTACGAGAACTTTCAGATGTTCAAGCTGGGTTTAGAAAAGGCAGAGATCAAATTGCCATCATCCATTGGATCATAGAAAAAGCAAGAGACTTCCAGAAAACCATCTACTTTTGCTTTATTGACTATGCCAAAGCCCTTAACTGTGTGGATCACAATAAACTGTGGAAAATTCTGAAAGAGATGGGAGTACCAGACCACCTTACCTGCCTCCTGAGAAATCTGTATGCATGTCAAGAAGCAGCAGTTAGAACCAGACATGGAACAATAGACTGGTTCCAAATTGGGAAAGGAGTACATCAAGGCGGTATATTGTCACCCTGGTTATTTAATTTATGTTCAGAGTACATCATGCAAAACGCCAGGCTAGATGAAGCAAAAGCTGGAATCAAATTGGCCAGGAGAAGTATCAATAACCTCAGATACGAAGATGACACCACCCTTATGGCAGAAAATGAAGAGGAACTATAGAGCCTCTTGATGAAAGTGAAAGAGAACAGTGAAAAAAGTTGGCTTAAAACTCAACATTCAGAAAACTAAGATCATGGCATCCGGACCCATCGCTTCATGGCAAATAGATGGGGAAACAGTGACAGACTTTATTTTCTTGAGTTCCAAAATCATTGCAGATGGTGACTGCACCCATGAAATTAAAAGACACTTGCTCCTTGAAAGAAAAGCTATGACAAACCTAGACAGCATATTAAAAAGCAGAGACACTGCTTTGCCAACAAAGGTCCTTGTAGTCAAAGCTATGGTTTTTCCAGTAGTCATGTCTGGATGTGAGAGCTGGACCATAAAGAAGGCTGAGCTATGAAGGACTGATGCTTTTGAACTGTGGTGTTGGAGAAGACTCTTGAGAGTCCCTTGGACTGCAAGAAGATGAAACCAGTCAATCCTAAATGAAATCAGTCCTGAATATTCATTGGAAGGACTGATGCTGAAGCTAAAGCTATAGTACTTTGGCCAAGTGATGCGAAGAGCTGACTCATTAGGAAAGACCCCGATGCTGGAAAAAACTGAAGGCAGGAGGAGAAGGGGAGGACAGAGGATGAGATGGTTGGATGGCATCACTGACTCAATGGACATGAGTTTGAGCAAGCTCCGGGAGATGGTGAAGGACAGGGATGCCTGGCCTGGCGCACAAAGAGTCAGACATGACTGAGTGACTGAACAGCAGCAACAAATATTGTAGCGTGGATTTCACTATTCAGTATTTCCTTCTTTTTAGGGCTGAATAATATTTCACTGTATGAATTTACCACATGTTGTTTATCCATTCATCTGTTCATGGAGATTTGTACATTCTCTTTGGAGATATATCTTTTCAAGTCCTGTGCCCATCTTTTAATTGGGGTGTTGGAGTGTGTTTGTTCTGTAATCTGGGTAGTTGGCCTTTATCAGATATGCAATTGCAAATATTCTTCTCATTTTGGAGATTGTCTTTATACTCTCTTGAGTGTCCTTTGATACACAAAAGTTTTTAATTTTGATGCAGTCTCTTTTTTTCTCTTGTACTTTTTGGTATCATTTCTAAGAAACCATTGCCAAATCCAAAAATCATGAGGATTTACTTCAATGTTTCTTTCTAAGAGTTTTATAATTTTAGCTCTTCTATTTAGGTCTTTGATCCATTGATCAAAGCTTTACTTTCTGTATGTGCTGTGAGGTCAGGGTCAAGCTTCTTTCCTGTGTGTGAATATTTAGTTGTATTAATACCAGCACTGTTTGCTGAAGAGACTGTTCTTTCTCCATTGAATGATCTTGGCAGCCTTGTCAAAAACCAAGTGACCATTCACATTCAAGTTTGGATATATACCCAGGAGTGGATCCTCAATCATATGGTAGTTCTATTTTTAGTTTCTTAAGAAACGTCCATACTGTTCTCTATGGCAGCTGCACCAATTTACATTCCCACCAACAGTGTAGGGGGATTCCCTGTTCTCCACGTTTTCACCAACATTAATAGTTTGTGTTCTTTGATGATGGCCATTCTGACAGGCATGAGGTGATATCTCATTGTGGTTCTGATCTGCATTTACCTGATAGTGATTTTGAGCATTTTTTCACGTGGCTGTTGACCATCTGTCTTATTTGGAGAATTGTCTTCTGTTATTTTAATTGGGTGTTTGTGTCTTTGCTATTGAGTCATATGAGTGTTTATGTATTTGGGACATTTACCCATTATCAGTCATATCATTTGCAAATATTTCTTCTACTCAGTAGGTTGTCTTTTCATTTTGTCCATGATTTCCGTTGCTGTGCAAAAGCTTTAAGTTTAATTAAGTTCCCATTTGTTTATTTTTGCTTTAATTTCCTTTGCCTTAGATCTAAAAAAAACATTGGTAGTGATTTATGTCCGAGTATTCTGTGTATGTTTTCTTTTAAGAGTTTTATGGTTTCTGGTCTTACATTAGGTCTTTAATCCATTTTGAATTTATTTTTGTTTTTGGTGTGAGAAAAGTTCTAATTTCATTCTTTTAGCAAGTTGGCAAAGAGTTCATTCAGGTTTTTCCATAACATTTTCTGGGAAAACCCAAATGAACTCTTTGGCCAGCCCACTACATACTACTGTCCAGTTTTCTCAGCACCATTATTATTATTACAGTGGCTGTCTTTTCTCCATTGTCTATTTTTGCCTCTTCCATTGCAGATTAATTGGCCCTGGTGAGTGTGTTTACCTCTGGGCTCTCTATCCTGCCCCATTCATCTTTGGGTCTGTTTTTGTGCCACTAATTCATCTTGTAAAATTATTGACATGTGTTGGAAAATATGACCAATGTGATGAGTACAATTCGATCATAAATACAATTATCAAATATTAGTGTGCATTCATGCTTTGTACTCAGACACTCAGTCGTGTCTGACTCTTTGAGACCTCATGGACTATAACCCGCCAGGCTCCTCTGTCCATGGGATTCTCCAGACAAGAATGTTTCCTTCTCCAGGGGATCTTCCTGACCCAGAGATTGAACCTGTGTCTCCTGCATTGCAGGCAGATTCTTTACCACTGAGCCAACAGGGAATCCCATTATTTGCTTTAGTCATTAGCAACTAATGGAAAGTGAAATGATTTTACCAGCTATGTCATTGTCACTAGCAGAATCCCAAATCCTGATTACCTGAGGTATCAGTTTTGTCCTTAAAAATCACCGAGTCTGGTAACTTTTTTGAAATTGTACCTAAGATTCAAATTTACGTCTTAATTAGGAAGCCCAACTAACTACAGCTACTCATTTATTTCTAAAAGACAGTGTTCAGTAGTTTAAGTTTCAGTATTAGTGGTGGTGTAAGTCCTGGAGTTTGGTTTCTTTTGGAGCTGAGAATGTTATGTGTCCAGCAGTGGAGGGAACCACAGGGGCCTTGGCACACCAAGCTGGTCAGTAAGCTGACAGCTCCGTCAGACAGCCCCCACGGGGTGTCTCAGCCACAGTCTGTATGTCCTGCCTTGTTTCTGTCTTAAAAGGTTTGCTGGGGATGAGGGGAAGGCATGGCACAGCCTGAGATTGTACAGAGTTGCCAGGCTCCTTTTCTCTTGTCCAAGTGTATTTCTGGTGTGAGCGTCTTCCTGCTCCGGGTGCCACTTTCTCATATTATTCCATGTCTGTCATCAGCGTTTATCACAGATAAGCTACTGGTTTTAAAAAGCAGCCTTGAGGAACACAATATTCTCTGTAAGGAAACCTGCCAAAAAAAACTCATGCTATTCCTCTAAGCAGCAGAATTAAGAAAAGGAGGGAAGGGGATGGGGAGGAGGAGGCGGGGGTGCGGAGTCTCCCATCACCGGGTCGTAATGTGGGAAATGCTGTCCCTGGGAGTCAGGGTCAGTGTCAGGAGCATCAAAGGTGGAGCCTGTTAGCCTTCAAGGAGCTCAGACAGGAGCAGAGTTCGGGCAGTTCGCCCCTAATGACGTCCTGTTGACTCAGTCCGTGTCCCTCTGAGCTCACGGGGTCCAGACGGCCTCGCCTCCTCAGTTCCTGGACCCCCCAGGTGTCCGGCCCTCCACGTGCTCTGTCCCATGGGGCGGCTCTGTCTGCATGCACTCTGGAAGGGGCCCATTCGTGCTCCAGACTCCTCTCTCCAGTGTCACCATTTCGCCGGACGTTCGACCAGCTTCCACAGGTTAACCTGAACCTTGTCAAAGGGGACGCAGAGAGAAGACCCCAAAGCTGTCCCCTGGGGTGGAGGAGCCCTGGGTGGGCCTCTGCCTCAGAGCAGGTGCTGGTGTCTCAGCTCAGTGCCTCAGTTTTGGTTCCATTTTTCCTCTCTCAAAATGCCATTGCTTTGTGGCTGTTAAGGTGTTTGCCTTAGTAACCATATGCCTTAGTTTTGTTATATGTGCATACTGAGGCAAACATTATACTCTCTCACACACACTGAACACATTCACACACATACACATGCCCACTCCACACATCCACACACAAACTCACATACACTCACACACACACTCTTGCACATCCACACATACACCACCACATCCCCCCACACATACACACACATACACACCACACTCATGTACATATACACACTCACACAGACATTCACACACACTACACACACGCATACACTCACAAGCCCGCACACACACCTCCACACACTTGCACTCACATACTAACACTCTCACACTTCACTCACACTCACAGATACAGACACACACAACCCCAGACACACACACACACACATACACTCCCACACACACACAGACACCCACATATACCACACACACACACACCACACACACATACATACACACACTCACACTCATACATGGCACCTACACACACACATACACACAGTCACACATAACCACACACACTCACACACATACACACTCACACATGACACCCACATGTTGGTGGCCAGGGCCTCTTCCGGGAGCTCGCAGTCCTGAGGGTATATGTGGCGTCCCCATGCCTGTGATGTGGCTGCATCCCCAGGTACCAAGTCCTCGCACCAGCGTCCAGGGTGGGAGGGTGGGGCACAGGCGTATGTCTTGTGAGGCTCTGTTTATTTTATTCTGGACACATTCCTTTCCAGTGGATTTTCCCCAAAGTATCCTTGACCACAACTGCATCTCAGGTCCATTTTTTGTTCCCAGAAAGGGCGTGAGAGTGGGGACTCTGGCAGTGGGTCCTGGAGTCACCCCAATCGCTGAGACTGCTCCCAGCTCAGGAACCCAGCACTCAGAGAACCTCTGTCCATTGTCTGAGAAAGCAGAACTGGACACAAGGGGAGTAGGGAGGCTGTTGGGGAGCTCACACGCGCAGATCACCGGTTGCCCCAGCACGCTTAAAAATGCTCCAGGAGAGACCCTCAAGGGCCTGTGTCCAGTTACTAGTGACCTGAGGGTCCAAAATGAGTTGAGAGTGGTGGTGGGCAGATGGAAGAGGACAGACACTACAGGTGACTTGGAGGGCGACAGGGTGGGTATGACATGGCTATCGCGCATCCCAGCCTTCATCTGATGGGCGCAGAGGGTGTGCACACAGGGCTCTCCCGAACCCCGTTCCATCACAAGCACCCTCTGAGCCCCTGGAGGCATAGAGACACACGCTGGTAGATACCCATGTTTGCTCTGCTTGCTGCCGGGGTTCTCTGCAGAGTGAGGTGCTGGTCTGTGTTCCCTCCCCTTCAAATACCCGATCTCATCTGACCTCCAAAGGGAGTGGGGCAGACTGGGGACCTGTTCATCTTTAGTGCTCAGAACCGGGGAATTAACAGAATGCCCCCAGCTCAGATGGCTCAAGAGACGGCTGATGTCGAACATACTGGAGCCTGCTTTTTTTAAAAATAAAATTGTATGTGAATATTACTATTTTTGAGTGTCAGATGCAGAAGACAGCTGGAGGGTGAGGCACTAAAGAAACACTCTTGCGGCATCTGGGTCCATCAGAAGGAGGCTGTGGGGAGGAGGCTGCGGAAGGCTCTGTCTGTGTGCACTGTTTGCCATCACACAAGCCACGGGTGCCAGGGTGTCTCCTGGGAGAAGCTCCCTTACTAACAAAGTGCTCCGCAGTAAGATGAGAACTCGCTGTTCTACTCTCCCCAAAGTCCTTGCTGTGACCCTGCTCAGGTTCTGGTCTCTGCTCAAAGTGGGGACAGCCTCACTGACCCCCCCCAAGCCCATCGACTCACTGAGTACCTCTTGGGGAGACTGCTCCCCGAGTCCCAGGGCCCATGACTCCTGAGCCCACCATGACCGAGGGGCAGAGAGAAGGAACACTCCGCTCTTGCTTCCCTGACTGCTGGGAGGTCCAGCATCTTGCTTCAGAGACCAAGGCCGGCGCCACCATCTGGGTCTTGGGGGCTGGGGTCCGGCCGTGGTGGCCGCGGGCCGCCCGCATTCCTGGCTGTGGGCCGGCTCCCTGGGGCAGTGTCCATGAGCTCAAGCACAGACCAAGTCTGATCCCCTCGCTCACATGTCTAACCCACATCACCCTTGTCCTAGTATCAGAGTGCAAAGTCGTTCCGTGGTGTAGTTTTCCTTGATTTGTGATCAGAAGCTGATTGAAAAAGGGGAGCTTAAGGCAGGTCAGGAGTTGGGTCTGGAGTCAGCGATGCTACAGAAGTCGCTGGCTGTAACTAAGATCTCACTCTCAGCCAACACGCGTGAGGACAGTGATGTGACCACAGGGTTGGGGGGCACCTAAGAGACGGGTGGGAGGCATCACATACGGCCCGTGGCGGTGGTAATTGTAGTTTCCTCTCCTGACTCTGTGTTCCCTTACCACACGGCTCTTGCTGCCCCACCCATCGCAGACCTGAACGTCTGTCACCCAGGCTGCTCCGTCCGCCTCTGGCCTCCCCCTGCGTTAATCCTTGTTGATCCTTGTGTTCACAGCAACTCCGACTGATAGCACATTACTCACTATCATTTCTGTTATTCTTCTTTTTTTAACTTAATATGCAGTACTGAGATTATTACAAGATATAAATGGCAAAATGAATAAGTAAAGTATTTGTTGGACAGTTTAAATTATAAAGCTTTCTTAGAAAATGAGAAGAAGGCTTTCCGGCCTAAAGTCCAGGCAGAGGAAACAGCCCCTTTGATGAGCACAGGCTCAGGAGTCGCTGGCTGCCTCCGCATGTGGGCTCGGCATCGGCGGGAGACGCCATCCCCCGTGAGAAGCCGGTCCTGCGGCTGCGTCCTCACTGCTGAGACCAGAACCCCAGGCTCGCCTGCAGCATCCGCCTGCCTCTTCTCTTCCCTGACTAGCAGACGTAGGCATTCTTATGTTGGAAACAATGCCTGACTTGCAGTTGCCAGGGTTCTTATATATACAGCAGGCATCATTCTCATCTGGTTTCCTCTTAATTAATTACTGTGTCAGGAGGATTTGAGAAAATGGTCCAGGCCGTGCTTAATAGATGGTTGAGTGCTGGGTATATTGAGCCTTTGTGTGATGTAAGCTACTCAGAACACATGTCCATTTTGCTGTGCTGTCTCAGACACTTGTAAAGAGAAACATTCTAAAAGATGTTTGAAAAGATGATTTGGGGCAGGAGAGAAATAGTGATGAGACTCTGTTTCCCCTTCTTGGTCCCTTTTAAAACGTCTGTGTTTTCTTTCTGTGAATGCGCTTTTGAAGAAAGGAAACCTGTCTCATCCCAGTTTGATTTGAAACTTTGTTTCAGAAAGATGTGACCACTTTGAATTGTGGATATAACGTTGTGAAAACACTTTACAAGTGTAATCATGGCTGTCTCTGCTTGTTCACTTTGATTTTCGTCTCCAACACGCATCATCATGCTGTGACTTTTTTTCTGAGCTGAAACAGATATGAAGTTTCTTGGGCAACCTAGCAGGTGTGTTCAGGATAACTGAGCATGAGATGACCAGAAAGGACCATTAAAAAAGCTGAAGTCGGAGTCGCTGAGATGGAAATTTCTTCTGAGAGATGGAAAACGTTAATTTAAAAGAGTTCAAGAGTGGAAGCCAAAAGCGCTGGCCAGGTTGTGTAGGAAAAGACTCTGCAAGACTCCCCAGCCGCACTTCCCTTTGAAAGGCTTTTCCACGCCAGTGACATGAAGTGGATACAAGCCCTCCCCTTCCCACCCCTTATGAACTTCAGGGCGGGGAGCGATGGCAACTACAAATGAGTTTAGAAAAACAGGCGGGATGTCATTAAAATTCTTTAAATGTTCTGTTACATCTATTTTCCATTTTGCTCTGCTGTTTAATTAGCTTCAGTCTTGCACAACTACAGAAATCTTACTTGCTCAAAACAGTATCTTGGAGGAAGTGACCTTTGTTCAATAGAGAAAAATGTTAAGTGCCATATGGGCTTGATTATCTTCATCCCAAGTTTTAACTGTTCCCCTGGGCTTCAGAATCCTTACAGCCCATGTCCATACAAATCAAACTCTGGGTGGTGGGGAGCTATCCCCCAGTTGGTGCTGCTGTCATATTTCTGAGATACCAAACATGGAAGAAATTTTAAAGAGAGTGGTGACACTTGAGAAGACTGTTCCTGTTTGCCTTCACCTCTTTTATGGAGGTTGCTAGCTTCTGAGCTAGTAAGGAAGTCAAGTTCTAGGACTGTGCTGGGTGTGTAATCTTTTTGAGAAGAACCATTTTCTTGAGGGTGAGTATTACACCCTGCAGCACCCTGGAACACAGGTACCTCTTTGCTGAGGCCTGGCAGTCCTGGGAAGCTTGACTGGAGCACATCCTGGGCAGACAGGAACATCGCACAGCAGAGGGAGAGTGGACAGAGACACTTCATCAGCAGCTGACTTCATTCTGCTGTTTGCCAGAGCACTCCAAAGCCAGCCCCAAGACCAGGACGCCATGGGGAGGATGCATGTCACCCTGTGCTCTGGCCCCCAGGCAGGCTTACTGGGTCCCCGCAGGCTCACACACTCAGTGGTGTGGACAGCGGTGTGCACTGTGCTCTACTGACTTTTCTCTGCAAGGGAGTACGTGCGCACATGCTCAGTCGCTCAGCTGTATCAGACTATGTGACCCTATGAACCGTAGCCCACCAGGCTCCCCCGTCCCTGGGATTCTCCAGGCAAGAACACTGGAGTGGGTTGCCATTTCCTTCTCCAATGCATGAAAGTGAAAAGTGAAAGTGAAGTCGCTCAGTCATGTCCGACCCTCAGTGACCCCATGGGCTGCAGCCTTCCAGGCTCCTCCGCCCATGGGATTCTCCAGGCAGAGGACTGGAGTAGGGGCCACTGCCTTCCCCGTGCAGGCGACGAGTGAGTATTAGTTACACGCAGGTCACTGTGCACTACCCTGGCAGTCAGCGCTGTTCCCAGCTCCTCCTTGAGCTCCACACCCACTTCTGAGCACCCCTGCCTTCTCTGACCCAGACTAGTTCCGCCCACCCAGCTCCTGCCCCTCCTTCCCCCTCAAAGGAGGTGGCCTGGCTCTCCCAGCCCTGGCTCAGTATTGAGGCTGTTTGTCCTGGAGAAGGAAGCAGTCACAGAGGAGAGGCGTGTGTGCTGAGAGTATTACAGTGGCATCGAGGTGTTTTATGCTGTAAATGCTTCGTTGTCGGGAGACCACACCCATGAGCATCGTGGGGACAGAGGCAGTTTCTGCTCCGTGAACACGCCTGACCCAGGAGTTCTGTCTCCAGAGGCAGTCTTATGCTCCAGACATGAGCCTGCTAGGGGAGTGTTTCCAGTGAGGGTGTGGGAGAGTCAGTGAGAGGAGTGATAGGAGTCTGAATAGTCTGTGTAGCATTTCAAAGATCTCGCAGGTTGCACAGGTCAGCTGAGACCCCTGTGTTATTTGCACTTGACTGCCCGTCTCTTCATTCACCACACAGCCCTCCCCACATTGACCAGACGCTCCGGTGGGTAGTTAGTTATCATCCCTGTTTAGCACCAAAACGAGTCATTTCCTGCCTGGTGTTGGATTTCCTTTAAACAACCGAGGACACTGGGTCATCTCACGCCCTGTTCTCAGTCACGTGGGTGCTGCCCCAAATCCCCTACCTTCCCACTTGCGGGTCTCCAGCTCCAAGCCCAGCTCCTCCTCCCGACACCCTGTGCCCTGCCATCCGGGAGGCACAGGCCGGCCGGGGGGCTCCCACCTGGGGGCCTCCTGCACTCTCTCTGAGGGTGGTCTCCCCACCAGACTAGAGCTCTCAGACACAGGCTGCGTCTGTCTTGCTCTTGGCTTTGCCCCAGTCCTGGCGCACATGAACACTCGATAAACACAAGCGGGTTTAAAGGATGGGCTGTATTTACCGTCGCACCGGGTGGCATCTGTCCATTCAATGCCTGGTTTCATCGCTATTCTGTCCTTTTCCGGAGAAGGGGCTTGTCTGTGAAGGTGTCAATCGTCACAAGTGTCAAGGACAGAAATTTACTTTAGTTCATTTACACCTGAGACTTTTACACAGGGACCCTCTAGATTTTGGTAAAGACTATAACGATGCTGTCTCGCATTCTGTCATCAGGCAGTGCTGTGAAAAGTGTCTCCTTTGCTCAAAATTACACTCCCCTTGACATGAAGATTCTGTTGTATACAGTTCCTAGTATGTGAGCTGTGTGATCAGAGGTCTGTAAGCAGCTAACGTGAAGATTCTGTTGTGTCTGATTCCTAGTGTGTGAGCTGTGTGATCCGAGGTCTAAGCAGCTGACATGAAGATTCTGTTGTATCCGATTCCTAGTGTGTGAGCTGTGTGATCCAAGGTCTAAGCAGCGGACATGAAGATTCTGTTGTGTTCGATTCCTAGTGTGTGACCTGTGTGTGACCCGAGGTCTGACAGCAACTTAAGGTCAAACAGAGCAGGTTGGAGCAGGTCCCAGGTCTCCGCTACACCAGGAGTGTGGACGAAGCCACAGAAGGGCCTCCAACCTTCAGCCTTTCTTGTTTTCTGCCTGTTTGGTTTGTTCTGGCCTGGCAGGGGGCCCACAGATAAAAGGCTGCTTCAGTTGGACTTTGTGAGTCAGCCTTGCAATCCTCAGCACACCTTCAGGTGCCCTCCATCTGTCTGTCATCTCCTGGGTTTTCCAAAACCAACGCAAGGTAAACGGGGCGGGCGGGATGGAGGTTGGCAGTTTCCAAGTGTAGCGGATTGGAAGCTGCTTCCTCAGTCTGTGTGGCCTTCGTGCTCAGTAGAGGGTCTCCTGGAGGAAGACCAGCCAGTGAGCTCCACGGGGGTCTGTTTTCTTGTCCCCACCCCACCCTGTGAGAACCTGGGCCCGGAAGACCTCCGTCAGTGATGGCGGGTCATCCCTTTGCAGACCACCCAGGAGAGCCTACCCTCAGGGAGAGGGTGGGTCTGATTGAGGTTCTAGACATTGCTGTCTAGGGGAAGATGAGCTGTGGGGTTGCCCCCAGGGGGCCCTCCCTTCTGCTTCCCTTTGCTGGGCTGTTTAGGGACGGGCATCAGGAGGCAGCTGTCCCATCACATTAGGGTTTTGTGCTCCACACAGTGGCAGGTCCACAGGGCACCTGCTTGGCTGCCGCATCCCGGCATCATAGACATACTCCCCGAATGTCTCATGAGCGTGAAACAGAACAAAACTGAGTCAAGCTGAAGTCCTGGGAAAAATAGGACTCTAGTCTCACGGGCTGCCAGTGAGGGACCGAAAGATTCGGACAAGCTCACAGCTCGAGAGACGTTCCAGGGTCACTTGTTCAGCGCCTCCCTTCTTCTGGGAAACAAGAGGAGACCGCTGATTGGAAGCCACTTGGCAGGAGGGGGTCTTGTGGCAAGAGGACGTGCAGGCTCTGGGCTCAGGCCTCAGTGTGAGTCCCCACCACCTGGCCATGACCTTGACTCAGTCCCTCACGCTCTCTGAACTTCAGCTTTATCATCTAGAGAAGGATGTGATAATAGCACTCACAGGACTGTTGAGATGACTGCATGAGAGAACATTCACGAGAAGCCCTCAGCCCAGTGCCTGGCACATGGCTGCAAATCCAAGGCATCATCACCATCAAAACCGGGGCCCAGGGCCCGAGTTTCCTGGTCCAGCATTTCTTTTACTACATTCCTTTGACTCATCTTTTTGTATAGGGAATACTATTTGGGGATACCGCACTCTATATAAGGTATGTTAGTTAAAGTACAAACAGAGGTGATCTCATTAGTTTAGAGTCTGCGAGATGCTGGGTAAATAATGGTGCCTGATGTTTTTCAGTAATTTTGTTTACTTGTACTTTTTGGCAGCAGTAGGCCTCTGCTGTGCTGGCTTTCTCCAGGTGTGGCAAGCGGGAGCTGCTCTGTAGTTGTGGCGCACAGGCTTCTCACTGCAGCGGCTTCTCTTGCTGTGAAACCCGCGCTCCAGGTGCAGGGGCTTCAGGAGTTCCAGCTCAGGGCCCTGGTTGCCCTGTGGCATGTGGGATCTTCTAGGATTAGGGGTTAAATCAGTGTCCTCTGCATTGCAAGGTGGAGTGTTAACCTCTGGACCACCAGGGAAGCCCTGATACAGTCTTTTTAAAAAAGAAGGTAACATTTAAAAAGAGAACTGAGGTAACAGCTGAAATTTTATTTTAGATTATATGTTTCTATATGGATACATGCACATATTTGTATTTTAATAATGTTTCCTTTTAAAAGCACTTTTTTTTTTTTTTTTTTGCTGTGCCGTGTGGCAATGTGGGATGTTAGTTCCCCAACCAGGAATGGAACCTATGCCCCTCACAGGGGAAGCTCAGAGTCCTAATCCCTGGACCATCAGGAAAATCCCTAAAAGCACTTTTTCTAATGTCTCAAGAAGGGTGTATCCAAACTAGTTCTCTCCTGCTGTTCTCGTTCCTTCCTCATTCCAGTATGGTCCGTCAGCTTTTAAATTGAATGCATTCCACTTAACAAGATTCCAAGTGATCGTCATTGTTGGTGATAAAAGCATTATTGATACAAGAACTACCTGCGCTGTTTTGAATGTGATCAAAACAATCCCAAGGAAGAGTAACGTTTCAGGGAGACGCCTAGACTTGTGTGCAGGAGAGAAGATGCAGGTTGAGTCAACCTTTTCAAGTTTAATTTTTTCCTGCCATGTGTGCCCAGGAACATTGAGCTGATCCCTCAGACCCGCTTTCTAAGTTTCCCCTTATAGTGACCACCTTGAGGCCAGGAAAGTCCTGGGTCCAGAATGAAGCCAGTTGTGTACCCCCACCTCTTCCTGGCCAGTAAAATGTCATTGTTTTTCATCACTTTACTCTCCTCTTTCACCAGCTCGGGTCTAGTTTCCTTATTTTCTTTCTTTCCCTCTTAAGCGCACAGCATGCGTATGGGAATTCTAAAAGCCTGTGTGGATTATCAGGTTTCCCTGGACAGACCACTCCCTTCTTCAGGAGAGGGACTGAAACGCCAGCGTTCGCAGTCCAGCCCGAGACAGAAAGCAGGCCGGGACACAGAAGGCGCAGCCTTGAGGGCAGAGTCCGTGTTTCATTATCGCGTTTTCAGCGTCAGCCGCGCTAAGCGCAGAGCACATCTCGGGAAATAAATGTTTGAATGAATAGCAAACCTTTCTCCATCTCTGGTCAGTTTATGGGTATAGCAGCAGTTCTTTTCCCAGGGCAGAAAAATGTTAGGAACCTGTGGATCTTGTGCAAGTTATTTCAGTGGCTTAGACATTACTTTCAGAATTAATAAACTCTAGTCCATCCAGACAGTGGAACATGATTCATTCCTAAAATAAAGCGTACTGTGAAGCTGTGAAAAAAGACGTGGACACAACTTAGATGCTGATGACTGAATGAAAGAAACCAGTCTGGAAAGGCGCTGTGTGATTCCAACTCTGTGATGTTCTGGAAAAGACAAAACTATGGAGACAGAAAAGAGATAAAGGGTTCGGGGAAGGGAGGGATGAACAGGGGAGCATGGAAGATTTTTAGGGATGAAACCACTTTAGCCATAGTGGTGGGGACATGTCGTTTCACCTGTGTCCCAAGCCATAGAACACACAGCCCTGGGAGTGAGCCCTTCTGTGAACTCTGGACTCAGCGTGATGCTGACGCGTCGGCATAGGTTCATCAGTTGTCACAAACATCCCATCTGATAGCGGTGTTGATGGTGGGAAGGATTCTGCATGTGTGTGGGGGAGGACAGTGTGTGTGCTCAGTGACTCAGTCCTGTCTGACTCTTCATGACCCCATGAACCATAGGCCGCCAGGCTCTTCTGTCTGTGGGATTTCCCAGGCAAAAATACTGGAATGGGCTGTCATTTCCTTCTCTGGGGGATCTTCCTGCCCCAAGGGTCAAACCTGCGTCTCCTGTGTCTCCTGCACTGGCAGACTGATTCTTTACCGCTGAGCTATCATACAAAAGAATCTCTATACTGTTCTGCTCAGTCTGGCTGTGAAGCTAAACTGCTCTAAAAAAAAAATAGTCTGTTAAAATGAGAAAGAAGTAAGTTGGTATATCAGGAGGCCAAGAACATACATGATAACAACTTGAAAACAGTAAAGCTATGAAGACCCTGTCTGGAAAAGGGAGCAGTCACAGGAAGGGGAGACGGTGGCTGCTGGCTGAGAGTCTTTGATGAGGATGCTGTGAGGAGGGTCTCAGACAAGGGACTGGATATTTGTACGAGCAAGGAACCTGCAGGATCCACAGCTGTGTGCAGGGGCAAGTGTGAAGGTCAGTTTACACTTGCCCACAAAAGCGCGTGTGGCTCTTAGCAAAAGTGTAGAAATCGACAGAAGACAGTGAAGGTAGAGGATTCACGGCCTATTTCTAACGGTAGGTGTTATTCTTACTGTGAAGGATGTGATGTGACGCCACAGGTTCGAGTCAGACACTGGGATGCGTGCTCCGACCTTGGGACAGCAGGCCTGGGTCCACAGCTGAGCCAGGAGGTGTGGGCCGTGTGGTCCCCGTGTGTGGAGAGCATAGGGGGTTGAATCGTGTGTAGACAAAGAGGCCAGGGTCCTTTGTGGAGCGGATGGAGTGCCAGGGCAGCCGGGCATCCTGTCTCTCCCCTAGTCTCAGGGGGCCAAATCGCTTGCCCACGCCAAATTTTAGCTTTTCGGAGAATATTGACATCTTGTGGTTGAGATACAGTTGATATCATCAAAGGAATCCCAACAGTTTGAAAAATTCCAGCTTCTAGAAAAAGAATATTTTTGCCACAGAGACTGACCCTATTTTAGAATTTTAGTGTCTTTACCACCACATGATGACTCAAGTATTGGGCACAGCCAAACCCCTTTCTCATCACTTCTTATCCCATATTCCCACTGTGTTCTATTCTCAGAATTCATTTGTAATTGTTTCATCAGAAAAAAGAAATATGGGTGACGGATGGAGGGCGAGGAGAAAATGATGTTGAGACAAAGGCTGCGGTATTTTTGACGGTAATATTTTGAAAACTACTCACTGCAGTCCTTTTGCTTTAGAGAGGTGAAGTGGAACAATATATCCAGAAAAAATTGGTACAGACGGAGATTTTCACAATGCGGTCCCCAAACCAGCAGCATTGGCATTAGGAACTTGTGGGAAAGGCAGGGTCTCTGGCTGGGCCCAGAGTCACTGAATCAGAAACCCTCCTCAGGGCGGGACCGGCAGAGTGCAGTTAGCAGCCTCCCGGTGACTGAGCACAGGGCAGACGAATCAGTCGTTCAAACACTCCTGGTTTAGGAGGTGATTCGGAGCAGTTTGGGAGAGAATGCGTCCAGTCCTTAAAGAAGCTTTGTTGAGTTGTGCCATGTGCTGGCTTCTTGCCACTGTCTTCAGCCAGCTTCTGTGTGTGGTCTCACGGTGTCCGCAGGTCAGTGGTCCAGGCGAGGGGCGGAGCCCTCTGCTCAGGGTCTCCAGCCGCCAGCGTGGTGTCTGCAGGGCTGCGTCTCCTCTGGCAGCTGAGCTGGGGCAGGTGGGCTCCCCGGCTCTTCCGGGCAGTTTCCTGAACTCCTTTCCCTGCAGAGCAGGGTGGGGGCCTCTTTTGCAACCCCTGTCAGTGCAAGCTGGGTTGTTCCAGAAGTCCTGCCATGCGGCCGTCCCCACAGCAAGTCACAGCTTGCTGCCTCACCAGGCTGGGGAGAGTCCAGCTCTGGTTCGCGCTGAGTCCCACATCAGTTGCCACAACGTGGGGTGACATCCCACCGCCCCGGCCGTGAACTACAGCTCAGTCGGGTGGGGGCCTCCCCGTCACCGGCCCACAGTTGGGAGTGGGATGCAAGAGACAGCCCACCTACACCTGGGGGCAGGCTGTGACTGTGGTCATGTTCCCCCGTGGCGAGGCTGTCACTTGTTTTACAAAGCTGACTGCAGCCTGTGCTTTTTGTACTTGGTGCACTTTTTCTCTTAAAACAAAACCATTTGGAAAAGCCTGGGCCTCCCAGGTGGCTCAGTGGTAAAGAATCCACCTGCCAACACAGTAAATGCAGGTTTGATCCCTGGGTCAGGAAGCTCCCCTGGAGAAGGGAATGGCAGCCCACTCCAGTATTCTTGCCTGGAGAATCCCATGGACAGAGGAGCCTGGCGGGCTACAGTCCATGAGGTCGCAAGAGTCGGACACGACTTAGCGACCAAAGAGAGAGAGATACAACAAATACGTGCTATACAATATGTGTACACTAGGAAACAATATGACAAATACTTTAAACGAAAACATTCAGAAAGGATTAAAAAGTCCCAAAATTTTTTGTGTAGTAAGAGTTTTACTTGTTTGAATGCTCACAGTCTATGGTAATTGCCCCAGTAAACATTTTAGAAGGATGCGCCAGGACTTGTTTTCTTGGTTTTTTAATAGAAGAAGCTGAGAAGGAGACCAGAACTCATATAAGAAATCACCATTAATCTACCCTTGAGAACCTCATCCATGGCTAATGTTTCTGGGCGTATAATCAACACTGCTCCACCCAGTGTTTTTAAAGTTTTCATCATCCTGACCAAGACTGTATACACGACTACACCTTTGGTGTGCTTTCTCTTGCCATGGTTTATTTCCTAGGCCCAGAGCAATGATTGCATTTTATGTTCATTCAGATGAGTTGCTCTGAATGCAAATTCCTCAGTGTTTTTCAGTAAAATTACTATTAATGTCTTCCAGAACAAATCTGAGATAAGATCATAATTGTGGTTTTCCAAATATCACTTTCCACATGCTGTTAAGTTATGCTGACTATTATTTTCCATTGTGAAGCTTCTTAAGCTTATTACATGGTGGTGATTTTTATATGGGAATCATGTAAAGAAAAACAATTGTGTGGTTTTAGATAGAATCAAAAATCAGGATTCAACCAAACTATCAGTGTCACCAGACTCACCCTCAACCTGTGGTGACCAGCCTTCATCCAGAAGCTCCATGTAGGCCATGGAAAGGCTAGGGGTACAAGGAGCACCCCCAGTGAGACAGGACTTCCCAGCCTCAGGAGGGGACGGGGAGCACCCCCGTGGGACAGGACTCCCCAGCCTCAGGAGGGGACTGGGAGCACCCCCGGTGAGACAGGACTCCCCAGCCTCAGGAGGGGACTGGGAGCACCCCCGGTGAGACAGGACTCCCCAGCCTCAGGAGGGGACTGGGAGCACCCCCGGTGAGACAGGACTCCCCAGCCTCAGGAGGGGACGGGGAGCACCCCCGGTGAGACAGGACTCCCCAGCCTCAGGAGGGGACTGGGAGCACCCCCAGTGAGACAGGACTCCCCAGCCTCAGGAGGGGACTGGGAGCACCCCCGGTGAGACAGGACTCCCCAGCCTCAGGAGGGGACTGGGAGCACCCCCGGTGAGACAGGACTCCCCAGCCTCAGGAGGGGACTGGGAGCACCCCCGGTGAGACAGGACTCCCCAGCCTCAGGAGGGGACTGGGAGCACCCCCAGTGAGACAGGACCCCCCAGCCTCAGGAGGGGACTGGGAGCACCCCTGGTGAGACAGGACTCCCCAGCCTCAGGAGGGGATGGGGAGCACCCCCAGTGAGACAGGACTTCCCAGCCTCAGGAGGGGACTGGGAGCACCCCTGGTGAGACAGGACTCCCCAGCCTCAGGAGGGGATGGGGAGCACCCCCGGTGAGACAGGACTCCCCAGCCTCAGGAGGGGATGGGGAGCACCCCCAGTGAGACAGGACTCCCCAGCCTCAGGAGGGGACTGGGAGCACCCCCGGTGAGACAGGACTCCCCAGAGAGTGGTGCCAAAAGAGAAAGGGATTTCCGGTCAGACTGACAGCTGGTCCCATCAGAGCTGCTGAGAAGTAGGGACTGAATTTGTCAAAAGGGGGTCTTATTAATTTAGTAAGGGAAGCTTTGAGGAATCATGGAGACAAAAACTGGGGTGAACATGAAGGAGAGAACTGAACGGTGGCAAAGCTGGCACAGACTGTGAACACATCTTCCAAGGGGTCTGTTTTGAAGACAAGCAGAGAAGCAGTGTAATGCCAGCTAGAAATGCCATTTACTCAGGTTCACACTGCACGTTGAGAGGCGGCAGGGGCTCTGTTTCCACGCCAGCAAATGTCTTGGAGTAAAATCTTGAAGGGCCAGCCTGCTGCAGAAGGGCTGCCCAGGTCTGGAGGCTGCGATGTCCTCACTGCCCAGAGGCTGTGTCAGCATCCTTTGCATCAGATGGCTATGTGATGCCTTGGAATAATGATAGAAACTTTAAGAAGTTATTTCAATACTTGATTCTGAGAACAACTTGCACTTATCAGTTTACTAATAGCCATGTTTATGATTCAGACTAGCACCGTGATCACTTTCTGAAAGACCTAAGTCTCAGGACAGATCCTGTGTGTCTGCACGCAGACCTCCAGCGTGTGGACCAGAAGGAAATGTAAGAAGAACATGAGGGACTGACAACATGGTAGCCTTTTCACAGAAATCTATTGAGTCATAAAACTGTTGAGAACACTCTTTCAAATACTCCAGTTACCAGTTTTACGCGTGGTTTGGCGATCCTGGTGACACCTTCCTGCTTTCGTCTCATTTTAAAAGTGTTTGCAACTGAAGTCTTCAGGCTCAAGAACTGTTGCTTTGGAGAGGATGTGGGTGAGCATCTGAGATGTTGCCTTTTTCACATTTCTGCAGCTGCTCCGAATGCTTTCCCATGCAGGTCAGAGGCGAATGGGGACACGGCTGGCCCTGGCCCTGGTCTTCTTTCCAGTGACAACTCTGTCTCAAGGGGGATCCTGGGTATGGCAGCCTTGGTAGGAGCCCACCCCTGGGCTCCTGGGAGCTCAGAAGGCGCGTCAGGCTTCTCTGGCACTGTCGGACGCTCGCCAGCGTGAATCATTCAGCCTTGGAGAACTGCGGGCCTCTCCCCCTGTGGATACGGACTTGTCGGTATTTTAGTCTGCCTGGAAACAGTATGAGAAACATTAAACCCAGCTTTCTGAGGTTAGTCCAAGTTATTTTTTTAGAAGAGGGAAAAAAATATTATGTCTCCCAAGGAAACTTGTAACCATGAACAGTAAATTTGAAAGGTTTTCAAAGTTTTTTTTTGTTCCTCCCACGTCCCCTGCTTGTGGATCGTTTCAGTCCCTCATTTCTCTCATCAAGAAATAAATGCCAGACCACAGATCCACAGGTCAGCCTGTGCAAATGCATTTCCTAGGTTATGAGTGTAAAGACAGTATGTGCTTGGTGACGCTGGCCCACCAGCCTTAGCCTGTCTGCAGCCCCCACTTCCGGAGTCCACTGCATATTCGTGTGTGGGAGATTTCAAACTCCCCTGCCATATACATCATCTATACCCCAATGTAAGGTAAAATATAAATGGAATATAAAATATATTTCTAAAAATATACCACCTTTCACATGCAGAAAAGCGCCTTTATAGCATATGAACTTGGTATGCTCTATCTATAATTAAGTAACTGAAAGTCGCTCAGTTGTGTCCAACTCTTTGCAACCCCATGGACTGTACTGTCCATTGAGTTCTCCAGGCCAGAATACTGGAGTGGGTAGCCTTTCCCTCCTGCAGGGAATCTTCCCAATCCAGGGATCAAACCCAGGTCTTCCGCATTGCAAGCGGACTCTTTACCAGCTGAGCCACAAGGGGAGCCATCTGATGGGAAGGTAGACCTCAGCTCACCTGTTCAAGGTACCTGGCCCCTTCCTGCTTCAGATGTAGGCTTCTTTATTCTATATTGGAGTGTAGCTGATTTACAATGTTTCTGTTCATTTCAGGTGGACAGCAAACTAATTCAGGTATACATATACACGTATCTATCTATTCTTTATCAGATTCTTTTCTCATATAGGTTGCTACAAAGTATTGAGAAGAATTCCCTGTGCTGTACCAGAGGTCCTTGTTTACCTAAGGCAGTGGCACCCCACTCCAGTACTCTTGCCTGGAAAATCCCATGGATGGAGGAGCCTGGAAGGCTGCAGTCCATGGGGTCGCTGAGAGTCGGACACGACTGAGCGACTTCACTTTCACTTTTCACTTTCATGCACTGGAGAAGGAAATGGCAACCCACTCCAGTGTTCTTGCCTGGAGAGTCCCAGGGACGGGGGAGCCTTGTGGGCTGCTGTCTATGGGGTCACACAGAGTCGGACACGACTGAAGTGACTTAGCAGCAGCAGCAGCAGCAGTGTGTCTGTGTTAACCCCAAACTCCTAGTTGATCCTTTCCCCTTCCCCACTTGGTAACCCTAAGTTTCTTTTCTATATCTGTGAGTCTTTTTCTGTTTTACATGTAGGTTTATCTGTGTCATTTTTTTAGATCCTGCATATCATCCTTATATGATACTCCTCTTTCTGTGTCTGGCTTATTTCACTTAGTATCATCATCTCTAGGTACATTCAGACCTCAGCTTTTCCAGGTTAATTCTGTCTCTAGGGCAGATGCTCAGCCTCAAAGGAACACACCCACCTCTTTGTTCTATCTCCTGGGAGGTGGGGGGACCTCTGAGAAAGGAAGGTTTCTTTGGGGGAAGCATGTTGGGAAAGTCTCTGCTGCCCCTCCGACTGAGGTTGGCAGCCACTGCCCTACGGTGGGAGGCTGGCAGAAGGCTTTTCTATTTCATCCATCAACTGCCTGGCCCTGGACACTGAAACCAGAGCACACTGCCTGTTGCTTTTCTTACAACTCTGAATGATCTCCTCGCTTCCCCAGGGTTCTGCCTCTCGGAATGAGTGGACAGCTCAGCCTAGCTCGGGCAATGGGGATTACCAGGAGGAAAGCAGGCGGTGTGACGTTTAGAACGTCATCAGACACATTTCTTGTTCTCAGTCTTTCAACCAGAGAACGGGTTGGATGTGCAGGGGTCACAGATGTTAACCTGACCCTCAGATCTCACAGAGGTCCTTGTTCCTTGGAATCTGCAGTGGTAGAGCCCTACGGGGAGAAGAAAGGCCTCTAGTTTCTCATACACAAGCGGGTGAGGACGCACATCCCCGTGGGCTGGGCCTTTCCTGCAGTGTTTTCCGATGCTGGCCCTCAGGCAGGGGCCTCTCTCCAGCTGGGAGATCCCCACCGAGCCCTGGCCTGTGCTCTTCTGTGGCTGCTACTGCTAAGTCACGTCAGTCGTGTCTGACTCTGTGCGACCCCATAGACGGCAGCCTGCCAGGCTCCTCCATCCATGGGATTCTTCAGGCAAGAACACTGGAGTGGGTTGCCATTTCCTTCTCCAATGCATGAAAGTGAAAAGTGAAAGTGAAGTCGCTCAGTCGTGTCTGACTGTTTGCGACCCAGTGGACTGTAGTCCACCAGGCTCCTCCGTCCATGGGATTTTCCAGGCAAGAGTACTGGAGTGGGGTGCCATTGCCTTCTCCGGCTCTTCCGTGGGGTGCTCTCCAATCCCCACTTTGTCTGTGTCTGAAACCCTGAGATCCTCTCTCCACTTAAGATCCTGTTCACTGGCTCCTGTGAAGGAGCCATCATCCTCGGGAGATGCCTGGGAGTCACCCAAGGAAGTGCTCCACCCTCGTGGCCAAGGGAACGTGGTTTTCTCTCTGTTTCTTGGCCATCGGTCTGGGACCCCCAGGGGTTATGATTCCAGACATTCTTTCCTAATGAGCTGTGTTCGGACCTTATTACACTCAGAGTTGTAATGGTGTCTATTCCACTCTCTAAACTGAAAAGTCTTAACTTCCTGTAATCTCTGTTTTTAGGGAAAGAAGAAAGGACAGGTCTACTTTTGAAGAGTCAGTAGAAATTTGTTTCATAATAACTGTAAACGTCGTGAGATACCTTAAGGCTCAAACACAAGTGCTCACTAATTCTGATTCTTTAAATTGCTCCGTAATAGAAATGCTAAGATTTGCTGAACATGTACACATTTGCAGTTAAAATATGAAAAAATTGTCATTCTTTATGCAAACATTTTGATGTCTATGTAATCTCAGAGCTTGAGAGTCATCACTGCATTGATTTCATATGTACAGTTAAATATTCCAGTGTCTTTCCATGAAATTTAGGCCCCGTGGAATTTAGACGCTGCAGAGAACCTCTGATGTGCAAGTGCCCTGCCTGGAGCCTCCACTTTGTTGTTAATTAATTCCCCAAAGAATTCCTCAAAGTAGACGATTTGCCTCCTTTTCACCCACGAGAGAGCAGCTTCAGAGCTGTCAGGCAGCTCCATGTGGAGGGAGGGCCAGAGTGAGACGTGGAGGCCTGTGGGCTCCAGGGGGTTTGAGTAACCGGACGCAGAGGGCAGGCTTCCGAGTCCAGTCACAGGCTTTCAGGAAAGATGCAGGGAGATGAGCTGAGGAATAAGCAGATGTGTGAATCAGGGGAGGGTGAGGGGTAGGCGCTCATGATTCTTTTTCTTTACGTTGCGTGCTGTGTGTGCTCAGTCATGTGTGTGCTCAGTCATGTCTGACTCTTTTGTGTCCTCATGGACTGTAGCCCGCCAGCCTCCTCCACCCATGGGATTTCCCAGGCAAGAATACTGGAGTGGGTTGCTGTTTCCTCTGCCAGGGAATCTTCCTGACCCAGGGATCGAACCCATCTCCTGCATTGGCAGGTGGATGCTTTACCACTGAGCCACCTGGGAAGCCCACTTCATATTATATGTGATATTTAGCTTAAAATATATTTTGTAAATGTACTCCCCCTGGACGACAATCCTCCCTGCATACCTTGGCCCTTAGGAGCATTTTACACTTCCGCCCCATCGCTGCCCCGCCCCGAGGAATGTTTACCCCCAACCCTTGCAGCCGACATCCATGTGTTGGGCAGAAAGCTCCCTTCCAGCCTCTCTGACCGCATGGAGCCTGAATGGAGCCCCCTTCTCTCCCATCTCTCCCATCCCCTCCCTCTGGTGGGGCTTCGGTCACTCCCAGTGTCACTCTCCTGTCTGACAGCTTTGCCCTGTGGGACACAGGGCTTTATACACCGTCTTCACACGACGTCCAGTCTCACTGGCAAGAAGACTGTCCTTCGCAGCGGGCAGGCTCCCCCTGGGGCCTCTATTGTAGCCACAGGCATGGGAGTCCAAAAAGGCTTCTTTGAATTCCGGACCCCGGCCCTCGGTAGCGTTGACTTGGGCGGGTGAGTTCAAACATCTGAAGGATAAGGAAAAAAGGGTGACGAACACATGAGATACTGTACGTAAGACACACAGCACAGTATCTGACAAGCAGGTTATTCAATATGTGGACGTGATGCTGAAGGGATGAGGAGGAGGAGAAAGCGGTCTCAGTAACCGGAAGCCCCCCACCCTGAGCATGGCCCCTGCCCCTGAGCGTGGCCACGGGACATGACACGAGGTCCAGCTGCGCTGTGACAGGGACTCCAGGGGGACTGGGATGCCCTGGGAGCATCGTCCAGACGTGCCAAGGGCGACTCGGGTCAGTGTAGGGGCTGGGGGCACCGTGTGACCCAGAGAGAGGGCACCCAAGGCTCTAACGGCGTCTCTTTAACATTCCCCTGAGGTGAGCTTGGTCACATGCTCAGGGACATAAAGTCTGGGCCAGCTGACCCTGCAGAAGCCTTCCGGTTTGCAGGCCAGCTTACTCTGTACCAAGATCATAATCTCTTTCCCAGAGAACAGACTTACCGGGAGCCAGAAAAGAGCTCCAATTAATGAATGTGTCGTCTGCAGTTCACTGCTTGTGAGGGAAGTCCTGGGCTGGGCCTTCTTTTAAGTGTTGATTCCGGGTCTGGACATGGGGCTCCTGAGGTCAGCAGTTCAGCCCTTTTCCTCAGATTGTGAGCCAAGGGAATGGCTGAGTTACTAATGGGTGTGTGAGGCTCCTTCAGAGAGGGGATGGGTTGGGGAGAGGATGGTGGGCCACAGTGAGTGAAGATGCTTAGAGTGTTTACATAATCCATCTGTGACTCCTGGGTGGCCTCTGCCCTCGCTTAGGAGACACACCCACATGACCCCCTCCCTTTCCACTGGGACCTCACAACTTCCACTCGGCAGGGGAGGGGCCCGAGCGGGCGGACCGTGTGCTCCCCGCCCAGGGCACCTCTGGCTCCTGGCAAATGGGAGGTGTGGGGGAGCAGTGCCAACATGGCCCTACTGATGGTAACTGCAGAGGGTCCTGGGGAGAAACTGGCCACTACACGGCGTTGCCTCCCCCTTTGTAGCCCAAGCACTGAGTTCCTAGACTTCCCTTTTTAAAATTTATCTTTCACTAAAGTGTAGTTGAATACAAATACCATATGATATCACTTACATGTGGAATCTAAAGTATGACACAAATGAATCTGTCTATGAAACAGAATCAGGGATAGAGAGAACAGACTTGTGGTTGGCAGGGAGGGAGTGCGGTGGGGAAGGAAAGGATGCCGAGCTTGGGATTAGCACATGCGAACTAGTGAATACGGAATAGACAGTAAAGCGTCTGCCTACAATGCGGGAGACTCGGGTTCAATCCCTGGGTTGGGAAGATCTCCTAGAGAAGGGAATGGCAACCCACTCCAGTATTCTTGCCTCCCTGCCCCCAAAAAAAGGTGCTCAAAGAAATATTTGGGACTTCTCCGGTAGCTCAGATGGTAAAGCATCTGCCTGCAATGCGGAAGATCTGGATTCAATCCCTGGGTTGGGAAGATCCCCTCAAGAAGGAAATGGCAACCCACTCCAGTACTCTTGTCTGGAAAATTCTGTGGATAGAGGAGCCTGGTAGGCCACAGTCCATGGGATCGCAAAGAGTCGGACACGACTGAGCAACTTCACTTCAAACAAGGTTCTACTGTACAGAACAGGAGCTCTATCCAGTATCCTGTGATAAACCAGACTGGGAAAGAATATGAAGACATATGTGTGTATATCTGAGTCCCTTTGCTGTACAGCAGAAACCGACACAACCTTGTGAATCAGCTAGACTTCTCTGTGACGAGTATGAGAGCTCTGTTAAACAAAATCCTCGTGGTCAGCTCCTTTACCGAATTCATGCTGTAGCAGCGTAGATCTGAAAGCGCTCTTCGGGGTGGCCCCTCTGCCACACTGATGTTCCCTGGGGGGTGCCCTTCAGAGGGCCATCCAGCTCGTGCTGGGGCCCACCTGGAGCACTGGGGCCGTCTCCTGGGTGTCTGCAGGGGCTGGGGCGCCGCTCGCCGGGGGCAGGGGGAGGAGCCGGCGGATGGGAACGATGGAGGCAGGAGAAGGGTCTGGTCCCTGTTCTCCTAAGGATCAGCTGACGGGTCTTGGGCCGCAGAATGACTCACTTTCCTCCACAGTGAGGCTGTTGGCTATGACCTCAGGCTCCCCTCACCGTCTCCCTGTGATTTACCATTGTTTCTCCTGTGTCCAGCCCAAGCTGGCCTCCCCCTGAGTTCCAGCTTCAGTGGCAGTTCTGACAGAGGACGGGGCTACTCTCTTACTGCCGTGGCAGCTCACCAAGCACTGAATGTGGCCGTGAACCCCACGAGCGGTCCTGTCCTCAGGGTAAACATCTCAAGACATCACAAATCTTGCTTTTATGACTTGACTTTCCGACAACCCCCTCATTCAGACAGACAGCTTCACCCCTTTAAATTGTGCCCCTAGGGATTTCCCGGGTGGTGCAGTGGCTAAGACTATGCTCCCAATGGAGGGGGCCTGGGTTCGATCCCTGGTCAGGGAACTAGATCCCACATGCTATAACTAAGACTCAGTGCAACCAAATAAATGAAATTTTTCAAATAAATAAATTGTGGCCCCCAGAACTGGTATGACCCTTGGGAACCTGAGAAGAATTGGGCACAAACCAAGGACCTTTGTGCTTTGTTCAGGGGAGCATCTCGGCCTTCACGGCTGCCCTGTGGCACAGACCACACACCGTGTTTGTGGTCAGCTGACGCCACTGGGTTCCCTCCAGCCCAGCTCTTCTTCACTCACTTCTTCCCTGTTCTGTGCATGCAGGTATGATGGCTTTCCCCTTTCATAACTTCTTCTCCTGTGAATGTGGAAACTGAGAAACAGCTTCCAGAGTGCAGTACCCAGAAAATACAATGTTAACTTCTCTTGTGTCACCTTGTAAAAAAATTTTTTTACCTAAATGTCAACAGGCATGATTTCCCTACATTCTGGTGTTGATAACACTCCTATGTCTGATGTTACCATGTCCCTGCCTTCCTGAGCGTCCCTGAACCCACAGCAGGAAACCTCTGTCCAGGGCTGTTTTTCTGCTACAATGGGGTGGTCTTTCTAGCCATGTCTCCATCACTGCCTAGCTGTGGTTCAGACTTCAGTACATGCTGTAACCTCCTAAAATCTCCCCTTTGTCCCCTACTTGTCCTTTTAGAAAACTCCTATTCACCCTTCAAGACCCACCCTAAGAGTCCCTCCTCCAAGAATCCTGCCTGCCTTCCTCTCCCATCCCATTAGAACTCACCTTTCCTTAGCTGTGTCTCTGCAGATCTGGCTCGCAGATCTTTTACAGCCCGTGAGAGTACAGGCTTGGCTGTGCCGACAGAGTCCCACCCTGGGAGCCACACGTTAGTGGACAAAAAGTCTAGTGTGTCAAACTGTAGTGTCTGAAATCCTTGTCAAAAAAAGGAGAGCCAAGTTGGCCCTTCTACCAGCAACAGCTCTGCTCTGATATTCACACGAGTCACCCGGCAGGACACCTGCCCTAAGACAAGCAGTTGTCTCTTAGAATAAAGGTCAAGATTCAGAGGAGGCGGAGGAAAGAGTCTTTAATAGACTCAAGACAGTGGGTTTCAACAAATTTTCTTACAAACATTTCTACTTTTGTCTGTTCATGATTCATAGGCATATGTTCTATTTGTATTTTCGCACGCTCAGTCTTGGAAGCGTGTGGAGATCCACGCCTGCCTGTGAGTGTCCAGGGACATCAGTTCCAGATGTCCTCACTGTGACCTGGGCTGATTTGCTTTGTCTGTGTGAGCTTCCGGGAGGAGGAGCCCAGGAACTGCAGCCTGCCTCCCTCACAGGGCAGGGTTGTGACAGGGAGGCTGAGTCAGCCCCTCTGAGCACCCTGCCCGCTCCGGTAGGAGCCTCCCATGGCCCGAGGAGCCTGTGCCCCAGACAGTCTGCGGGCCTGGGACGGGAAGGAAGCCTTTCATGTCTGCACGTGGGGCCCAGGGCATGGTTGCTGGGACTCCATCCGAAGAGGCAGATCTCGGGGAGCAAGGGGCCAGAGGAGACCAGAGCGCTGGCGGGTCGCAGGGCTGGGGTGGAGCTGTGCTTCTCCTGAGTGGGCAGTGTCCTGTCTCAGCCTTTAACTGTCCCAAGCTTAGCGTGGCCCCCGCTGTCCACGGACGTCAGCCCTGCACACGGCCCACACCGCCTCCTTCCGCGTGCAGGGCCCTTCCTGGACTGCAGCCCGTCTGCTCCTGCTCCTCCCGCTGTGTGGGCGGCGGAGGGTGGGGCCGAGGATTGGAGCGGAGTGTGGGGGGAGAACCACGGCCCACAGTTTCTCCGCGTCATCAGGAGCCCTGTGTGTAGAGTCGGGTCCTGCTGTGAACACGCACGTGGGCGCTCACGGCTTTGTTGATGGATTTAGTTCAGGTTGGAGTGCTCAGGACAAAGTCATCTGGGTGTCTGCAGGCGGGGGCTGAGCCTGCCCACCCTGCCGCTGGGTCGGAGCGTGGTGCTGGGCCATGGGATTTTCGTGGCCTACAGTCAGGGAGCCGCAGGCCTGGAGCTCTTGAGGTGGCCTCCTTCTGCAGCAGGTGGACCCTCAGAGCGGATCCCAGCTGAGCAGAGGACTCCCACTCACTCCTCCTTCCTGATGGAGGCAGTGGCCCTGGCTTTCACGGGCAATGAATCTTTCCTGGGCTTTTCTCTTTCCATGGACGCAGACCTGTCCGCTCCTCCCCAGAGCAGCCCTGGATCAGGTGGCTCTCCATGACTTTCCACAAACATCTCCGGAGGCCCCATTTTCTATAAACTTAGAGCCAGAGCTTCAGGGACCAGAGAACAAGTTCTTAAGAACCAAAACCTAGCCCCTAAAACCAAATGCAAAGAACTAATCCTCTAAATTCTTAACTCATAAGTACACATTTTATTGCATTGAAGAGCTGGTTATCACATGACTTTGACATGTGTTTGGGTGAATCCCTAGCCACAGATGCAAAATGCGGCAAAAGCCAATATCTGTCAGTACCTCTCCCTCAGAGGTGTTCAGGTCCAGTGTTCAGAGCATGACACTGGTATTATGGCAGGCATTATGGGCAGAATTAGAACTCAAAGACGCTGTCCTCTGTCTGCCTGAACTTCAAGACATATTTAGGATCCAAGCCCCAGCAGGTGTTGCCTGGAGGAGCACTGCTGAGCCCTGGGTGCCCAGCCTGTCCAGTCAATGCCCCGTATCTGACTCAGCCCCATGGAACCACGCTTTACATGGTTTGCTTCTGGTAGGTCCTGTTACAGCCCTGAAAACACCTGTGTCCTTGATTGAGCTAAGATTTGAAGTTTGTGAGTTTAAAATTCAGTTGTGATACTAGTCACCTGCTTTCTGCATGTCAGGTATCATCTGTAAGTGCGGGACAGATGTTTCTCACTTAATTCACACAAAATTTCACATGAGGTCAGCTCATTTCAAATGAGGAGAGTGAAGCAGAAGGCAGGCAAGGGCTCTTCTGGGGGTGAAATCAGACCATGATCCCAGCTGGTCGCAAACCACCCATGATGGTCTCCTGCTCCTCCCCCTTTTATAGATTTTTTCAAAAGTGGAGTATAGTTGATTTATGTTGTGTTAGTTTCAGATCTTCAGCAAAGTGCTTCAGTAATACATTCTTTATCAGATTATTTTCCCATATAAGTTACTACAAGATATTAAGTAGAGTTCACTGTGCTGTACATAGGTCCTTGTTCGTTATCTATTTAATATATAATAGTGTGTATATTAATCCCAAACTCCTAATTTATCCCTCCCCAACACCTTACCCTTTGGTAACCATGAGTTTGTTTTCTATGCCTATGAGTCTTTGTTTTCTAAGTGCATTTGTATCATTTTTTTCCACCTATAAGTGATGTCATATGATATTTGTCTGACTTACTGTACTTAGAATGATAATCTCTAGGCCCATCCAGGCTACTGCAAATGACATTATTTCACTCTTCATTATGACTGAATGATACTCCATTGTGTGAATGTACCACATCTTCTTTATCCTTTATCTGTCGATAGACATTTAGGTTGCTTCCATGTCTTGGCTGCTGTAAGTAGTGCTGCTGTGAACACTAGGAGGGCTTCCCAGGTGATGCTAGTGGTAAAGACTCTACTTGCCAGTGTCGGAGATGTCAGAGACATGGGTTCGATCCCTGGGTCAGGAAGATCCCCTGGAGAAGGGCATGGCAACCCACTCCGGTAATCTTGCCTGGAGGATCCCATGGACAGTGGAGCCTGGCAGGCTAAGGTCCCTGGAGTCACAAAAGAGTCAGACATGACTGAAGCTACTTTTGTTGTTGTTCAGTCACTCAGTTGTGTCCGACTCTTTGTGACCCTATGGACTGCAGCACACCAGGCTTCCCTGTCCTTCACCATCACCTGGAGCTTGTTCAGATTCATGTCCATTGAGTCTGTGATGCCATACAGCCATCTCATCCTCTGTCATCCCCTTCTCCTCCTGCTCTCAATCTTTCCCAGCATCAGGGTCTTTTCTAATGAGTCAGCTCTTCGCATCAGGTGGCCAAAGTATTGGAGCTTCAGCTTCAGCATCAGTCCTCCCAATGAATATTTAGAATTGATTTCCTTTAGGATTGACTTGTTTGATCTCCTTGCAGTCCAAGGGACTCTCAAGAGTCTTCTCCAGTACCACAGTTCAAAGGCATCAGTTCTTTGGGACTCAGCCTTCTTTATGATCCGCCTCTCACATCCATACATGACTACTGGAAAAACCATAGCTTTAACTAGACACACCTTTGTTGGCAAAGTAATGTCTCTGCTTTTTAGTATGCTGTCTAGGTTTGTCATTGCTTTTTTTCCAAGGAGCAAGCGTCTTTTAATTTCATGGCTGCAGTCATCATCTGAAGTGATTTTGGATCCCAAGAAAATAAAGTCTCTCACTCTTTTCATTGTTTCCCCATCTATTTGCCATGAAGTGATGGGACTGGATACCATGATCTTAGTTTTGTGAATGTTGAGTTTTAAGCCGGCTTTTTCACTCTCCTCTTTCACTTTCATCAAGAGGCTCTTTAGTTCCTCTTCACTTACTGCCATAAGGGTGGTGTCATCTGCATATCTGAGGTTATTGATATTTCTCCTGGCCAACTTGATTCCAGCTTGTGCTTTATCCAGCCCAGCACTTCACATGATGTACTCTGCATATAAGTTAAATAAGTAGGGTCACAATATACAGCCTTGATGTACTCCTTTCCCAGTTTGGAACCAGTCCATTGTTCGGTTCCAACTGTTGCTTCCTGACCTGCATACAGGTTTCTCAGGAGGCAGGTCAGGTGGTCTGGTATTCCCATCTCTTTAACAATTTTCCAATTTGTTGTGATTCACACAGTCAAAGGCTTTAGCATAGTCAATAAAGCAGAAGTAGATGCTTTTCTGGAACTCTCTTGCTTTTTCTATGATTCAATGGATGTTGGCAATTTGATCTCTGGTTCCTGTGCCTTTTCTAAATCCAGCTTGAACATCTGAAAGTTCTTGGCTCAGGTACTGTTGAAGCGTAGGTTGGAGAATGTTGAGCATTACTTTGCTAGCTTGTGAGATGAATCTCCTTAGCACAGCACATGAACACTGGGATGCATGTGTCTTTTCTAAGTGTGGTTCTCTTCAGACATATGCCCAGGCGTGGGATTGCTGGACTGAGTTTTTAGTTTCGTAAGGATCCTCCACCCTGTTCTCCACAGCGTCTGCCCAATGTACATTGCCACCAACAGTGTAGGCAGTTTCCCTTTTCTCCACGCCCTCTCCTGCATGTGTTGTTTGGTGGCCATTCTGACTGCTGTGAGGTAATACTTCACTGTGGGTTTATTGGCATTTCTCTTTGCCCTTGCCCTTCTTCCTTGTTAAGACCCCTGCAGACCCCACCCGCCGCCTGTCCCCACTTTGGTGGGAAAGGTCACTGGGACACACCCACTTCAGATAGCATTCACCGCGCTCCCTTCACACCGAGGAAATGGTAGTTAAATGCCAGCCCTGGTGCATGTCTGTTTAACTCCGTTCAGTCGGACCACACATCATTTCAATTTCCTTTTCCTCAGCCTTGTGGAGCCTGGGGAATAAAAGCTGGAAACGTGCCTTTCGTCAGCTGGGTCACATTTTATGCGTCTCTTCCTCTCAAGCCGCTGTTTTCTTAACCTGTTTTTATTTTTTTTAGGGATTAAAAAAAATACTTTTTATGGTAAAATAAAGCACAGGTACAGAAAATCGTGCAAAACAAATATATGGCTTAATAATTATAAAAATAGTCATCTACTTAGAGCATAAATTCACAGATATGAATGGCTGTAATGGAGGCACCCTGGTGCTACCATCAGGTCAAGAAAGCCCTTGCCACGTGCTCACCCCACTTCCTTGTCACCCCGAAAAGTGGTCGCATTGCTCTCACTAGTAGTATTCACAGCCTGGGGGGATGTTTTCACTTCAGGTAGTTTTTAACATTTTTAGGTGTAACTGACATGCAATAAATACAGCACACATCTAGTGGGTACAGTTAGATACATTTTGACATGTATATTTGCCCTTGGAATCGTCGCCACAGTCAAGATAGCAGGTACACCCATCATTCTCAGAAGTGTCTTCCCACCCCCAGGGAACCCTTCTGCCTGCCCCCTCCCCTCCTGGAAGACCACGGTCTGCTCTGTGTCCCTGCATGCTCACCTCTGTTTTCTAGAGATTCATGAAAATAGAGTGATACTCTATGTACTCCTTTTCTGTCTGGCTTCTTTCACTCAGCATAATTTTCTCAAACTGCATCCATATTGTGTGTAGAATGGTTTATTTGTTTTTATTGACAGGTTTATATATATCATGGAATATACATGCAATGGAATATGTATCTCCTCATACACATATATAATATATGTGATATATCTCTACATGTGATATATACCATGATTTGTTTATGTGTGTAGTTGATAGATATTTAAATTGTTTCCAATCTTTTTATCATTAAAGCAAAGGTGCTTGTGTACAAGTCTTTGAATGGACTTAAACTTTGTGCTTGGATAAAAACCTAGGAGTGGAACAGCTAGGTTATGTGATAGGTGAATGCTTAACTTTTTAAAGAACTACCAAATTGTCTTCCAAAATGATATGTCATGTTTATGTTCCCGCAATCAGTGTGTGAGAGTTCTAGTTCTTCCACATTCTGGCCAGTATTTGGTATCATCAGTTTTTCTTAATTTTGACCATTCTAGTAAGTATGTAATTGTGTTTCAGTGTGGTTTTAATTTGTGTTTCCCTAATAGCTAATGACTGGAGCGTCTTTTCATATGCGCATTTGACAGTATCTGTTCAGATATTTTTGCCTGTGTTTTTAACTGGATAGTTTGTTTTCTCATTATTTTCTTGTTACTGAGTTTCTTATTGTATCATTTATATATTCTAGATACAAGTCCTTTATGATATATGTGCTTTGTAAGTTTTTTCTCCTTGTCTGTGGTTTGTCTTTTGTTGTTGCTGTGCAGAGTCACTTCCCTCATGTCTCTTTGTGACCCTATGGACTGTAGCCCGCCAGGCTCCTCTGTCCATGGAATTCTCCAGACAAGGATACTGGAGTGGATTATCTTTTAATTCTCCCCAAAATGACAGCTGAAGTCTTTAATTTTCATGAAGTCAAATGTTTCAACGTTTTTTGGGTCACATTTTTAACATTATACTTAGGGAAATCTTGCCTAATCTAAGCTCACAAAGATGTTCCCCTCTGTCTTCTTCTGCACGTATGTTACAGTTTGATGTTATGGATTTAGACGCATGGTCTGTTCTGAGTTTGTGTGTCTGTTTGGCTGTGTCAAGTCTTAGCTGTGGCACGCGGCCTCTCTCATCGCAGGGCGTGGACTCTCTAGTGTGGTGCCCGGGTTTAGTTGCTCCACAGTGTGTGGGATCTTAGTTCCTGGACCACGGATCAAACCTGCATCCCCTGCACTGCAGGGTGGACTCGTAACCACTGGACCACCAGGGAAGTGAGTTACTGTTTGTATATGGTGTTAGGTTTAAATTGAAGTTCTTTTTTTTTCTCTCTCTCTCTTCCTGCACACATGGATATCCAGCACTGTTTGTCGGAAAAGTTACCCTTTCTCCATTAAATTACGTGTATACCTGTCAAAAGTTGGTTGTCCATAGATGTGTGGTCTGTTTCTGGACTCTCTTCTGCCCCACTAGTCCGTCTCTTTGCCAGTCCTCCGCTGTTTCAACTTCTGACGCTTTACAACACGTCCTGAAAAAGATCACGTCACCCTGCACCTTTGATCTGCTTCACAGTGTTTTGGCCATTCTCGGCTCTTTGCATTTCCATAGGAACTTTAGACTCAGCTTGTCCGCTTCTATCAGCAACCTGCTGGGGTTTGAGTTGCGATTGTTTTGTGCCTACACATCAATTTGAGGAGAATCTATCTACATCTTTCAGACTGAGTCTTCTGGCTCATGACCGAGTGTCTCTCCCGTTGACCAGGTCTTCTTGAGTTTCTCTGAGCTGTGTGTGTAGTTTTCAATGTACAGACCTTGCACATGTTTTGTTAGATTTATTCCTAAGTGGTTTGTATTTCTGTCATAGCATTTTAATTTTAATTTCAGTTTCTGGTGGTTCCATTCCTGGTGTATAGAAATACAGCTGATTTTTGTATATTGATCCCATACTAGGTAACCTTCCTAAACTTAATTATTAATTCTAGTAGGCTTGTTGTAAATGCTATCAGATTTTCTATATAGGCTATAGTGCTGTTTGCGAATGAAGGCAGTCTTACTTCTCCTTTCCAAACTGGATGCCTGCTATTTCTTTTGCCTGCCATATTGCCTTCAATAAAACATTGAGTGTTAACAGAAGTGATAAGAGCAGACATCCCTGCCTTGTTCCTGATCTTAAGAAGATGTTGTCTTTCATGATTAAGTATGATGTTAGCTATGGTTTTTCATAATCTTTTTGAAGTTGAGAAATTTCTGTCCCGTTTCTAGTTTACTGTGGATTTTTATCAGAATGTTACATTTTGTAAACTGCCTTTTCTGTGTCTATAGAGATAATTATATAATTTTCTAAAATATGATGAATTACACAATTGGTTTTCAAATGTTAAAGGACCCCACTTCATCATGATGTATTATCCTTTGTATATACAGTTGGATTTGATTTTCTTTGATTTTACTTAGTTCCCTTACATTTTAAACATTCCTAGTACACTGATTCCCAATCTGTTAGATTTCATTTCTGTGCACTAAACCCCAGTTAAGCTTAGCCACAGCTAACTCAATGATGAGGAGTAACAGTGTTTTCCTCCATTTTAAATATTTGTATGACTTTGGCCGAGGATCATTGGAAAATCAAGGAGACACACATACACACACACAGTATCATCTCACACTGAGATTGGTCCTGATAGAGGTTTATCAGGAAAACAGTGAGAGACAGAGGAGACAGGACAAGGGGCTTTTCAGCCTTCTAAATAGAGTTAATATAAGACTCAGATGGCTTAGCAAGCCTCAGGGAGGCCTGGGGAAGGCAGATGCATAAGAGGAGCCGTGAGCACAGCCACGGAGCCTTTGGGGAGCACAGTAGCAGTCTCTTTTGTCACTTGCCAGTCAGCTTCACACGAGCTCTCCTGCTGTCTGTGCCTGAGATAGATTCTCTGCCCCAAGACAACTGTGATGCTGAGACAGGGTTTAGGAAAATGTGTAAAGCCACCTTGTTCCAGAGAGCTACCCTCTGGCCATCTTCATCACCAAAGACCACTATATTCAGCTCCCTCAGACTTGAACTAGGAGCCCTGGACTCCAGGCTGGTAGATTTTAAGTCAAAGGGCTGAGTGATGATGGGACACCTTCACAACAGTAGACATTGGCAGGTGAAGCAAGGAGTCAAGAATGAGAGAAACCCAGTGGTTTCGAGGTTATATGTGTCGACTCAGATAACATCAGTAGTGGCTGGGGCTGAGAGACCATCAAGGTCACCCAACCCAGAGCACAGATGAGAAAGCCACAATGAGACAGTTAAGTTGTTCATCCAAAAACAGACTTTCCTCTCCCACCCCTGCCCACACATCTCAGTTTGACAGTGATTTGTTCCTGAGAGAACAGGCCTTATAGTGGTAGACGCAGGGGCACTTGCACACCTGGCACGCTCACCACCTCCTCACTCACCCTGGGGGCTCCACCCGCTCCTGGAATCAGCAATCCTGCCATAAACTCCGGGAGCCAGCTGACTTATGGAAAGAAAATACTTCTGCCAATGCCTTATGATCATCTCAGCCTGTTAACAGTAAGCCTTAAGCACCCAGAGCGGGTATAAGGCCCACCTAACCTCGGACCATCCATCTATGTCCACTTTTCTCCCTTTCAGATGGACTTGGGGTGCTGGGGGCAGGACTCGAAACCCCAGTCCAGAGAGCTCTTCCTTCCTCTGATCTCTTTCATGTGTTTTCTCTAAAACAGTCTTTAAATGCTCCAGTCTCTGTTTTTTTGCAAGAATAGTTAGTCAGTCTCTTCTTTGCAACTTCGAGTCTGAGCCCTAGGGGAGCGTGAGAGGCTGGACACTGTTGAGCACATGTGTGTCACCTAGCTGTCTCCAAAAGGACGCCCTAATCTCTGCGGGAGTGATTCAGGTTCTTACTATGCTACGGATTAGGGCAGAGAGATGGAGTGCCTGTGTAAGCCCTGGATCCAGTGTGTGTGGCCTGTTTATGGGAACTTGACTGTAAGCCTGAAGAAGCAGAGTAGAGGCTTAAGCTGTGTCTTTGTACCTGTGGCCATAACTGTGACTTAGCCTCTGTTGAATCCTCTCAGGGCAGCAGATGCTCAATAGACTTTTGCACCATAAACCTTCCATTGTGCTGATCTGTCCTGGTGCCTCAGAAATACCAGCTCATTTGTTCCTCTGTCACTGTTAGGAAGACACAACTATTGTTTTCATTTTACAGATGAGAAAAGTGCACCCAGAGAGACTGAACAGCTTGTCTGTGTTGCTAAAGGCAGGAGCCAGCCCCAGACCCAGGCAGACTGGCTCTTAACACTTGCTAAGAGTATATTGATAGTGAATTTTTAATCATTAATGTTATTGATGCTTATGAGACCACGCTACGACTCAGCAAGAAAAACGAGGATTCCGTGAGGGTTTCGTTGATGTAAATGAGTTAATCACCAGATGTCAAGACTGTACCTCCTCCTCCTCCTGATTACCTGCTGCTGATGGACCCCGTGTTAGTTGATCCGTAGGAATTGTGTATTTATTGCAGTGTATCCCTCACCCCAGATTACCTTTTGGGTTAAAAGAGCAGCATTACTCTTCTTACTATATAGAGATTAAAGAATCCTATCGCCCTTTTGTTGTTCGATTTTTGTATAATGCATTTGTTGTTGTTGTTGTTGTTGTTCAATCACTCAGTTCAGTTCAATTCAGCCACTCAGTCGTGTCCGGCTCTTTGTGACCCCATGGACTGCAGCACGCAAGGCCTCCCTGACTGTCACCAACTCCCAGAGCTTGCTCAAATTCATGTCCATTGAGTCAGTGATGCCATCCAACCATCTCATTCTCTGTCGTCCCTTTCTCCTCTTGCATTCTATCTTTTTCAGCATCAGGGTCTTTTCCAACGAGTCGGCTCTTTGCATCAGGTGGCCAAAGTATTTGGAGCTTCAGCTTCAGCATCAATCCTTCCAATGAATATTCAGGGTTGATTTCCTTTAGGATTGACTGGTTTGATCTCCTTGCAGTCCAAGGGACTCTCAAGAGTCTTCTCCAACATCACAGTTTGAAAGCATCATTTCTTTGGTGCTCAGCTTTCTTTATATTCCAGCTCTCACATCCATACATGATCACTGGAAAACCCATAGCTTTGACTGTACAGACCTTTGTCAGCAGAGTAACGTCTCTGCTTTTTAATACACTGTCTAGGTTTGTCTAATACGTTACAAACCTGAAATCCCTCTCTTTTTGAACTGTTCATTTCACACTCTCCACTACAAAGGATGTTGGGAAGGAAACACTCTCTTCATCTCGGTGGTGGGATGTTGCCTGATTTTGCAGTTTAGAAATGTATGCTCATTTTTGGTGTCTGATACACACCCCCATCATCTGCCTTACTGATTCTGGGTAACCGTGAACACACATTATGAGTTCTGTGACTTCTTTGGTGTTGAATGCACCATGCAAACTCCTGCCACTCTGCCCTGTTTTATGTTCCTGCCCGCGTACCAGAGCCTCCAAGTGTGTGCACGTCCTTAGTCACTGCTGGACTCCAGACACTCCCTGTGATGTCCTAGTGTGACGCCTGGACCCTGAGGAGATCTGTTTCTGGATGTAAGCCCTGTGTCACTTTCTCTTTGATAGCTTTGATGACTCTTTCGTGCAGTGTGAATTCTGCTCTGCTTCCTTGTCTCCTTCTCTAATGTCCTGTGGATTCTGAGCCTGGTTCTACACATTAGACAGCCCAGGTCTGCTCTGACACCCAAGGTGGAGCAGGGCCCTCTCATGCACACTGTGTCCCCAGCTCGAGGATTGGCGCCCTGACCTGAAGCTGAGGTCCTGGCTGGCACCGTCTTGCCCTCTGAAGACCTCACCCCAACTCTCCTGTTCCTCTCTCACCTTACGGAGCGTTCACTCGGTAAGTATCCTACTGCTTCTTGCTGAAATTCACATCACTGTCACACTGTTATCTGCGTTTTCATTCTGGGGTTCCCCCCTACATGCTCAGCGATCTCCCCTCTTCCTGTCTGCCTCCCCTCCTGTCCTGAGAGGCCTGGCCATGGATAGTGCAGGGGCCAACTGTGAGAGTCGTCCACCGGCCAAGCCACAGACTGCAAGACCTGCACACGCGTGTGCACATGTGGACATGTATGTGATATATGTTGCTTCGAAAAGAACCATTGGACGAGACTGTGTACTTGAAAACATTCAAAAATTTCAGTGTCGACATGATGAAACTTACCCAGAAGAAAGGGCCAGCCACCTGCTGGCTCGTTTTCAGCTTTTGGGATGACTGAATTGCTGGCTGTGGGTTCCCAGTGGTGCGGATGCTGGTCCCTGGGGCCTTCCCTGACTCCAGTGTGGACTGAAAATTAGAAGGTTCCCAGACGGTGGCTCTGTGAGTGCCTGGCTTGTGCTGGCTGAGGCTGTGAGACTAGAGAAGACAGAGAAAGGGTGTGAGCTCCGCTGCGTCCTGTGGCTGTGTGTCATCTCCCAGGGGAGTTCAGGAGGAGACGGGGAGGGCAGGAGGCCCCCGGGCTCCAGCAGAGGTGTGTGCAGGGGGCCCGGGAGGGCTGGCACAGCGCCGCAGGGACACAATGGCAGGGACCCAGGCAGCGCTGCCTGGGCTCGGAGGGGGCTGAGCCGGCTGTCGGCAGGCAGCGGACACCCCTCCCCAGCTCCCGGGATGGTTAGGGTCATACGTCCTGGGAGGTCTGGGAACCCAGCAGGTTCCAGGGAGCAGAATGAGAAATGAGGGCCAGGACAAACAGCTGGGACTCCCAGAAGCCAAGAATGAGGCTGGACCCAGACAAGCTCAAGTGACAGCTGGGTGTCTTCCTGCCTCTGCATGAAAGTATGTGGTTCTAATTCACCCTCTGACGGCTTTGCGGCTGGATGGAGAGTGATGAGAAGGCTGTGGTCGCTGCCTCAGCCTTCTAGCAGCCATGGGCACTGCATGCTCCCCACCTTCCTGCGCAGGGAGAGTGCCTGCAGTGACCTGCTCCTACACCCAGCCCCCTCATCCCCACTGGCCCAGAAAGTCTGGGTGACCGTGAGCCCGCTGGCCCAGACCACTGACAGTCTCTGGAACTAAGGTTTCCTGTGACGCTGAGCGTCATCCAGAGACGTGCATTACAAGGGAACCCTGGGGTGCAGAAGAAGCTCTCCAAAAGGGAAAGAGAGTTTTCAGTGTGTTCACCGCCTCTGCCCTTGCTTCTCAGGTACACTTGCGTCTGCCTTGTGATGCAGAGTAAATTATATGTGCGGGGGTTCTGCTCCCAAACCTTCAGTAGTTGCTTAATTTTAAAGGATACAGATAGTGTCAGGAAATTAATAGTGAAAAGGAAATTCAAATTAAAAACTGAAACAGTGAGCAAAAGTGTTTCCTCTTCAGGAGCCGGATCTACCCTGTGTCTGTAACAGGGATCAGCACCCTTTGTTCGTTAAGGGCTGCAGAGTAAACGTTTGGGGTCTGCCTGCTGCGCCCTCTCTGTGGCAGGCCCTCAGCTCACCTCTGGAGAGAAGCCGGCCTCAGACTGGATAGAGGGAAATGGCCTGGGTGTGCCATGAAGCTTCACCTAAAAGAGCAGGAGGGGCCCATGTGGACCAACCCCTGGTCAAGCGAAAACCAGAACACTGAACTTCTACCCACAGTTACAGGTGATAGGCTGTTCTCAGTGAACAGAGGAGAATATGGACTCAAGAGAGATGCAAAAGACACCTTTAGGTAACGTTCTTTTTTCTTGGGTAATGGCAATATTTATCATTTTTTGTTGTTGCTGTTAAATTGTAGTTCCTGAGCACCAGCCGTGTTTTCACTCAGCTCTGGAACAGATAAGCGCATATCTTGGTGACCTCTGACCTCTAGATTAGAGTCTAGTTGGGGCAGGAGCCAGTGAAATGGCAGGGCGTCCCCCAGAGTGTGGGGGAGGAGGGAGCCCTGGTGACCTGGGGGCAGCTTGTGGCGCGAGTGGGATGAGCAGCACTGGTGTGCCCAGGAGGCATGTGAGCAGGCGAGACCGGAATAAAGCGTCAGGGTTGGAAGTGAAGCCAGGTAACCAGGCACTGGAGGAGTGGCTGCGCTGTCCGCGCCTTGGAGGCTTCATCCCTGGGAAGGGCCCACAACTGTGGGCTCCTTACAGGGTTGTCTTGAGGACAGAGAAAGGGAATGTCGGTGCCACACCCTCAGCAGCTCCTGGGACCTGGGAAATGCCCACGCATTTGTCAAGTAACTGAGTGCTGGAGGTGGACGTGATGAATACTTAATAAAATACGATGAGGTGGAGTTCCATGGAGAACAGAATAATTTTCCAAAAACACTTTGGCCATGTAGTCTGGTCAAGAGTCTGCTGTGTCCTCTGCTCTTAGGATAGCGGGAACCCCTGCGTTATGACTGTCAGGGCCCGGAGGGAGTGACGGGAGAGAGGCACGAAGGAGGCTGCTCATGTGTCCCAGCACCCGGGACCCTGACCCCGGGAGAGCCACCCCCGGGGGAGCGAGGGGAGTCACAGCTGCTGTTGGAGGCTCTGGTAGGAACCCGTAGAGATGCCTGCAGGCAGTTTGAGAGGAGGAGGGCAGGAGACAAGACTCAGACCTGTCAGCGCAGAAGTAACTCCAGGTCCTGAGTCGGGGCCCGGGCAGGAGGAACATGAGGGCGTGCGGTCTCGAGTCCACCAGCAGGTCCACGGCCGGCCCGGCCCTTCACGGGGCTCCCTGCCCTTTCCTGTGGAGGCCTGAGGGCTGAGCAGTGGTCGGGGGTGCAGAGGCCAGGCCATGAGAGCCCCACAGCCCTAAGCAGACCTGCAGAGCCTCAGGCATCTCTGCCTAGAGGCTCAGCCAGCCACAGGGCCGCAGGGGCTCCTTCCTGCCCCAGAGACCCTTCCAGGACACAGCGGGGGCACGGCCAGGCCGAGGATGGACTTCCAGCACGCTCCTGTTCATGGGGCCCCGGCTCTTTCATCCTCCTCGACTATTTTCCCTTTTTTTTTTAAGGGTTGGGGAGCTGTGTGCTTCCAATGCCTGTGGGAGGGTGCAGGGTGAGGAAGTGGCTGTATGTCCAGAAGATGGGGTGATGCATGGTCCTCCCTGGCTGTGGGTGCCAAGCTGGTGCCTCAGCCAGAACAAACTGTGCGTCCTCGGACCCCTGTCTCCTGTGCTAACGTGTCATGATCACTGAATTAATTCAGTGGAAATTCTTTCCTTGGACTGATGGTCACAATTAGACCAGAGCACTGATTCTGGAACCAGAGAGGAATTTGGACATTTTTACTCTTTCACTCTGGGCAGCAGTGACTACTTGGAAATTCTTCAGGAGTCATCTGCTGCTAAGTCGCTTCAGTCATGTCCGACTCTGTGCGACCCCATGGACTGCAGCCTACCAGGCTTCTCCATCCATGGGATTCTCCAGGCAAGAACACTGGAGTGGGTTGCCATTTCCTTCTCCAATGCATGAAAGTGGAAAGTGAAAGTGAAGTCGCTCAGTCATGTCCGACTCTTAGCGACCCCATGGACTGCAGCCCACCAGGCTCCTCCATCTGTGGGATTTTCCAGGCAAGAGTACTGGAGTGGGATGCCATTGCCTTCTCCGCAGGAGTCATCTAGAAGCCCCCATATTTGCATCAAGGAATGAACTGTCTCTGGCTCACCCCTAACCCCTCCTCTAGCCTGGGAGCTCTGCGTCTATGCTCCAGGCCTTGCATCCCACCCCCCGCAGGGGACAGTGTCCCTCTCAGGACTGAGGTCCCAGCACATCAGGGAAAGACAATGACAAAGCTGAAAGCGGGTGATCGCCCTGTGGGTTCTGAAATGAAGGAGGGGGCGGGAGACAGAGTCCAATTTATTTATTTACATATAAATATTTACTTATTGATTTAAATATAAGTTCTAATAAAGAGTAGAGATTTATGTAGAGTTTTATTTTACATTTAAAAAAATGTTTTAGTTGAACTATAATTGCTTTACAGAATTTTGTGGTTTTCTGTCATGCATCAACAAGAATCAGCCATGGGTACACCCATGTTCCCTCCCTCACGCACCTCCCTCCCATCTTCCTCCCCATCCCACCCTTCTAGATTGTCACAGAGCCCCTGTTTGAGTTCCCTGAGTCACACAGCAAATTCCCACTGGCTGTCTATTTTACATATACTAATGTAAGTTTCTATGTTACTCTCGCCATACATCTCTCCTTCTCCCTCCTCTTTTATCCACCGTGTCCGTAGGTCTGTTTTCTATGTCTGCTTCTCCATTGCTACCCTCCAAATAAATTCTTCAGTACCATCTTTCTAGATTCCATATACATGTGTCAGTATATGATATTTATATTTCTCTTTCTGACTTACTTCATTCTGTACAATATGCTCTAGGTTCGTCCACCTCATTAGAACTGACTCAAATGTGTTCCTTTTTATGGCTGAGTAATATTCCATTGTGTATATGTACCACAACTTCTTTATCCATTCATATGTCAATGGACATCAAGGTTGCTTCCATGTTCTAGCTATTGTAAACAGTGCTGCAGTGAACATTGGGGTACATGTGTCTTTTCAATTTTGGTTTCCTCAGGGTATATGCCTAGAAGTGGGATTGCTGGGTCATATGGTGGTTTTGTTCCTAGTTTTTTAAGGAATCTCCATACCATCTTCCATAGTGGCTGTGTCAATTTATATTCCTACCAACAGTGCAAGAGTGTTCCCTTTTCTCTACACCCTCTCCAGCATTTATTGTTTGTAGACATTTTGATGAGGGCCAGTCTGACTGGTATGAGGTTGTATCTCATTGTAGTTTTGATTTGCATTTCTCTAATAATGAGTGATGTTGAGCATCTTTTCATGAGCTTGTTAGACATCTGAATGTCTTCTTTGGAGAAATGTCTCTTCAGGTCCCTTTCCAACTTGTTGATTGGGTTGTTTGCTTTTCTGGTATTGAATTGTATGAGCTGCTTGTATATTTTGGAAATTAATTCTTGCTCAGTATGTCGAGTTTTAAAATTAGTTTGAATAAAGTTGTTGGTGTAGCATCAGAAAACCACATGGAAAGCTGCATAGACCTGGGAAGTGACCACATTAGTATTTGGGGCAGTGGAGTCCTGTGAGGCCAGTAAGAAATGATTAAATAGTGTGGTGGGGGCTCTCTGCTTGGCCTAGAAGTATGTGCACCAATATTGGAACATTTGAAAAACAGATTAAATGTACTATTAAGGCAACCAATTTTAGTTTGAGTATTTTAGAATATTGCAGGCACACATTTGTGTAGTCAGCAAAATAGAAAAAGGGCTGACTGGATAGACACCAACCCCAACTGCTTTTCCCTCCAGCTCTGATACTGCAGGCAGTTTATATTTCAGAGGAGCTGTGTGGGGCAGACGCACATGCCAACCTAGGCCAGAGCTGCTGTTACACTTTTTAAAAATTATTTTTAATTGAAGGATAACTACAGTTTTGTGTTGGTTTCTGTCATACATCAACATGGATCAGCTATATATAGGTCCCCTCCCTTTTGATCACACTGCTTTAGTTATTTTAAAATAACTCTAAAATCTGCTCACAGCTATTTGTACAGGTGTAACACCACACATACATACACCTTGAGTGTTCATCCTTTTCTAGTTTATTCTCTGATGGCGCTGTGGGTCATTAGGACTTGTAGACCTAAACCCCAGAGCAGCCCCACGGACATGTGTCCAAGTGGCCGAAATCCCAAATGCAACAGCAGCGAACACTGGGCAGTGGGGGGGGGGGGGGGGGGGGGGGGGGCGGGGGAAGGGGGGCGTGCAGGAAACCCAGCGCGCCTGTTCGTCTTAGTTCCCACTTTGAGGGTTCTAAGACTTGACTTGTATCATTTATAAATTGTTCTGTAAAATGCACACCCTTCTCATGAACTGAATGCTGCCCTTGAGACAGTATCATTTCTGAAATATACAAATTTAAGATATATTTCAGTGATGAATTTAGATGATATTTGAACATCTTATTATTAATGAAGGGCTCCTGGCTAAGGGCAAAAACAGGACTTCATAAAGTAACCCTGGGCCTGGCTTTCTCTGGTTTTGTGAAGACCAGGAACATGGGAGCCTCAAAATCCTGTTACTGCTCTAAACTGAGATTTTGTGCTTTAACTTTTTTTAATTGAAGAATTTAAATCATCTGAAATTTATGTTTCATATAGTGGGCTTCCCTGGTAGCTCAGTGGTAGAGAATCCACCTGCCAATGGATGGAGATGTGAATTCAATCCCTGGGTTGGGAAGATCCCCTGGAGAAGGGAATGGCAACCCACTCCAGTATTCTTGCTTGGAGAATCCCATGAACAGAGGAGCCTGGTGGGCTGCAGTCCAAGGGATCACAAAGAGCTGGACACGACTGAGCAACTAAAGAACAACAGTAGTGTGAGGTATGGATTGGCATTTATGTTTTCCTGGAGTTTATTAAATAATCCACACACTCACAGATTTGAAATGGCATATTTAACGCCCCCCCCCCCCCCACAAATGATGCATGCTTGGGGATCTTTCTGATGTTCTGCTCCTCAGACTTCTCTGTCTACAGTTGAGCTAGCATCACACTGTTTCGGTTATTGTACCTTCAAGAGCTGTTTGTCAGTACAGATGTCACACATGTGCATACCAGGTATTTCTCTTTTTCCTGCTGTTTGACCTCAGATAAACTTTGCATACATGTATCAATTTTTTAAAAAATCCCTTGCGATTTTGAGATACTGGTTTAAAATCAAACGTTGATTTTGGGGAGAGTGGACAGCTTCAGGTCACTGAGTCTTACCCTTCCCACGGATGACTTGCTGCCACTCGTTTTCCTGACCCTTCAGTGAGGCATCCTCAGCGTCTCCATGAAGACTTGTGTCTATTTCCTGCTCCTATGACCATCATCAGAGAAGGCAATGGCACCCCACTCCAGTTCTCTTGCCTGGAAAATCCCATGGACGGAGGAGCCTGGTGGGCTGCAGTCCATGGGGTCTCGAAGAGTCGGACACGACTGAGCGACAACACTTTCACTTTTCACTTTTCACTTTCATGCACTGGAGAAGGAAATGGCAACCCACTCCAGTGTTCTTGCCTGGAGAATCCTAGGGATGGGGGAGCCTGGTAGGCTGCCATCTCTGGGGTCGCACAGAGTCAGACACGACTGAAAAGACTTAGCATGACCATCATGCCTGCCATCTCCATCAGCTACTGGCATCTGAGCCACAGGAATGACCCCAGCACCTGCACCGTCCCCACCCCCAGCAGGAGGGCTCAGAGGCCCACTTCCTCCTGCACACTGTGCCCCCACTGCCCGCCCTGTGCAGGGCCCAGAGGACATCCTCCCTGGGGGCCTCTCCAGAACAGTCCTTTCTTCAGAATTGTTGTTTATTGTTATATACTTGCTGAGTCATGTCTGACTCTTTGCGACCCAATGGACTGCAGCACGCCAGGCTTCCCTGTCCTTCACCATCTCCCGGAATTGCTCAAACTCATGTCCATCGAGTCAGTGATGCCATCCAACCAACTCATCCTTTGTCATCCCCTTCTTCTCCTGCCTTCGATCTTTCCCAGCATCAGGGTCTTTTCTTTTCTTTTTTTTTTTTTTTGAAAGAGTTTACAAGCTGTTCTTTTGTTTTCATCCAAAATTAAAATAACCATAAAAAAGGAATATATATCTTTGTATCGGTTAGGATCCTAGCAGGGACAAATGGTCTTGCAAAGTACGGGGGCTCTCTAACTGGGAGAGTAGCACTGACACATAGACTACCATGTATTAAACAGACAGCCAGTGGGGAGCTGCTGTACAGCACAGGGAGCTCAGCTCGGCACCCCGGGATGACCCCAAGGGGCAGGACGGGATAGGGGAGGGGACACATGCACACCCAGACCTGACCCACATCACTGCACAAGCAGAAACCGACATTGTAAGGCAGCTACCCTCCAGTTAAAAAAACTAAGGGTCTGTTTTTAAGGGTGTGAGATGTGTCGAGGTCAGCAGTGCCCAGCTAGGAACCAGCAAGATGTTGCTTAAGCCTAAAGGGCAAAAAGAGGGAAGGATTTTCAGAACCCAGCACGCAGTGTTGGGGTCACCACAACAAACGCCCAGGCCCTACTCCTCCAGCCTGCATCCCTACTGTGCTGGAGCTTAGCAAACGCCATCAGCAGCCAGAGGAACATGAGACCTGATGCAGACCCTGTAGGTCAGCCTCTAAGGCACAGAGGGAGGAAGATGGTGTCAGCTAGCGATGGGGAGTAGAAGGTGGTTTCGGAGAGACAGGTGCAAACAACCAGCTGGGAATTACCACTTGGAGTATGCATACTGTCTAGAAGAAATTGGCCCTGCTTTTGAAAGCTGTCTTATTTTTATCATTAAAATGTTAAATTCTGGGTAATTGGAAGATAGCCTTTAAAGTGTTTCATACTAAGACTGCATTACAGGCTCTATAGGAAGGCCAGGCAGCTAGTTATGGGTGAGCTAGTTACAGGTGAACTGTTTCATCTCTCTCTGAAAATTTGATTTTTGATAACCAACCTTCTCAGGTATTTACATGAATACCCACCACCCCCAGCCTCGTGTACTTTGTTTTTTTTAATTGGAGGCTAATTACTCTGCAATATTGTAGTGGCTCCTGCCACACATCAACATGAACGAGCCATGGGTGCACACGCGTTCCCCATCCTGAACCCGCCTGCCACCTCCCTCCCCATACCATCCCTCTGGGTCACCAGTGGGTGCTCAGTGCACCAGCCCTGAGCACCCTGTCTCATGCATTGAACCTGGACTGGCAATGTGTTTCACATATGATAATATACATGTTTCAATGCTATTCTCTCAAATCACCCCACCCTCGCCCTCTCCCGCAGAGTCCAAAAGACTGTTCTATACATTTGTGTCTCTTTTGCTGTCTCGCATATAGGGTCATCGTTACCATCTTTCTAAATTCCATATATATGCATTAGTATACTGTATTGGTAGAGAAGGCAATGGCACCCCACTCCAGTACTCTTGCCTGGAAAATCCCATGGACAGAAGAGCCTGGTAGGCTTCAGTCCATGGGGTTGCTAAGAGTCAGACACAACTGAGTGACTTCACTTTCACTTTTCACTTTCACTCATTGGAGAAGGAAATGGCAACCCACTCCAGTACTCTTGCCTGGAGAATCCCAGGGACGGGGGAGCCTGGTGGGCTGCCATCTATGGGGTCGCACAGAGTCGGACGCAACTGAAGCGACTTAACAGTAGCAGCAGATACTGTATTGGTGTTTTCCTTTCTGACTTACTTCACTCTGTATAATAGGCTCAAGTTTCATCCATCTCATTAGAACTGATTCAAGTACATTCTTTTTAATAACTGAGTAATATTCCACTGTGTATATGTACCACAGCTTTCTTATCCATTTGTCTGCCGATGGACATCTAGGTTGCTTCCATGTCCTGGCTATTGTAAACAGTGCTGCGATGAACATTGGGGTACACGTGTCTCTTGCAGTTCTGGTTTCCTCAGTGTATATGCCCAGCAGTGGGATTGCAGGGTCATATGGAAGTTCTATTTCCAGTTTTTTAAGGAATCTCCACACTGTTCTCCATAGTGGCCATACTAGTTTGCATTTCAGGATCTTTTCTAATGAGTCAGCTGTTCGCATCAGGTGGCCAAAGTACTGGAGTTTCAGCTTCAGCATCAGTCCTTGCAATGAACACCCAGGACTGATCTCCTTTAGGATGGACTGGTTGGATCTCCTTGCAGTCCAAGGGACTCTGGCGAGTCTTCTCCAACACCACAGTTCAAAAGCATCAATTCTTCAGTGCTCAGCTTTCTTTATGGTCCAGCTCTCACACCCATACCTGACTTCTGGAAAAACCATAGCTTTAACTATAAGGATTTTTTGAAATGTATAAGTGAAGGTACAGAATGGAGACCAGCGCTTTCAGAGTATTCAGGTTCAGTTGTCCAGCTCCACCTTGCTGTCCCCCAGCACCCCATCCTGTGTGGAGAGAAGGGGAGTGTGCACTGGTGCTGTCTGGGCTGCAGTCCTGACCCCCGTTCCCCCCGTGGCATGTTGGTGAGAGACTACTGAACCGTCCTCTGAAGATCGGGGTCCTCGTCCATCAAAGTGAGGCACAGAGCGGTCTTGCCGTGGAGTCGCCACGAGATTGCAACGTGATGCTTTCAGTCCTCCGAGGACATGACTGACCCCCACAGGCAGCCTCTGCCTCCACTCTGCCTTTTCCCTGTGAGGACTGGGTGAAGTTCCAGGGGACCCCAGAGGTTTCCAGTGGCTTTGACATGGTTTTCTCCTCATTAGAATGGTTGCAATCCTGTGTCTTACCATCATGTCCCAACCAAGGCCATCCTCCCTGGCCACTTGTGGGGTGGACTGGGGGTGATGGGTAGCCTCCTCCCTCTGTCCCCCACACTTGCCTCTGGCTGGGGTGCCCCCGGGCCCCTCTCCCCAGCTTCCTTCTCAGAGGCCTCCTTCATGAGTAGGTTTCCTGTCCTCGTGACTCCCACAGACAGCCTCCTCCACAGCCAGGCTGGGCCAGCACTCAGCAGCCTGGATCCCAGGAACTTTCCTCCCGCCCTCCCCTCCCCAGGGCAGGAGTCCAAGGACCCCCACGCCCTCTGCCCCTCATGGCCTTGGCCCGACTCCTTCCTCCCCTGGAGGGGTAATCGTGGGGAGGGAGGCAGAGCTGGGTTTTCTGTCCTGTTTGGTCTCTGGCCTGCTGAGTGGGTCAATACTTCCCTACAGGGGGAATCACCCCGGGCGTTGGTTGATTGTACAGAGCCTGCGAGGCCTCGGTCAGAACTGAGGCTGAAGGGGTTGCCAGGTTAACAATCTGTGACAGATGAGAAGGTATGCGATTCTGTGTTTGGCATACAGGAAATGCTCAGTGAACTCGTGGAGCCATGGAAGTCCATTCTCCTCAGGGTCTCACAAGGTGTCTACAGAGCCTTGTCGTCATTTGACAAATGAGGTCCATGGGAGTGTTCTTTACAGCCACTGCTTACTGTGAAATCACTGTCAAGGTTCTCAAGTGGAAACTTGGAAATGAAATCAAAGCATAGGGAAATCAAGAGTGCATGTCTCAAACCGGGTATTGTTTTGTGAAATTTTTGCTTTAAAATTATAAAGTAAATATGTCATGTGTGTATATTGGGATTAAAAATGTATTTATTGGGACTTCCCTGGTAATGCAGTGGTTTAGGACTCCACACTTATACTGCAGGGACTGAGGGTTCTGTGCCTGCTCAGGGAACTAAGATCCTGCAAGCTGTGATGGGCGGCCAAAAAAAAGCCCTTCCTGTTGTTTGTGATCAAAACGTTTGGAAGCTGCCAGGCTGTACATAGCATAGTACCTGAGGTTTTCCTCCACGGTAATTCGCAAGTGAGGCGGGGTGGAGTTATGAAGCAAGTGTGCTGTGAACCCCAGGCAGTGTCCTGTGCTCTGCCCTGTTCTCTGCAGGGCACGCAGGAAATCTGTGGGCACTGCTGCGGCTGTTCATGCTTTTCCCTCCTTGACTCGCAGAGTCGGGGTCCTACTGGGCCCTGCGTGACTGAGGGTGACTGGGGGCAGACGAGGGGCTGAATCATGGCTGCCGCCGTGGGCGCGGAATACTTTGCCTGTTCTGCACTGGTGATGGAAGGAGTTACTGACACAGCTGCATTAGCGCATGGTCATCAAGACACGTGCCAGGCGAGACTCCATCCACCAGGGCCTGAGCCATACCCTCTGCTCGTAAATATCCTTGAGGTGAGTGGGGTTCCATCTGTGAGACTGGTGGCTGCTGGGTTTTCAAGTGGTTTATCTCCCATCAAAGTGAAAGTAAAAGTTGCTCAGCGGTGTCTGACTCTTTGTGATCCCATGGACTGTAGTCCATGGAATTCTCCAGGCCAGAATACTGGAGTAGGTGGCCTTTCCCTTCTCCAGGGCATCTTCCCAACCCAGGGATCTCCTATATATATATGTGTGTGTGTGTGTGTGTGTGTGTGTGTGTGTGTGTGTGTGTATATATATATATATATATGTTGTATTTCACTTTATTTTTTTAGCTCTTTATTTTATACTGGAGCATAGTTAATTAACAATGTTATGTTCATCTCAGGTGTACAGCATAGTGATTCAGTTATACATACACACATATCCTTTTTCAAATTCTCATCTCGATTTGATGTTGTTTAGTCACTGAGTCGGGTCCAGCTCTTCGCGACCCCATGGACTGCGGTCCACCTCTCACCTCCGTACGTGACTACTGGAAAAACCATAGCTTTAACTATACGGACCTGTGTTGGCAAAGTGATGTCTCTGCTTTGCTGACTGTTCTGTCATCATAGCTCTCCTTCCAAGGAGTGAGTCTTTAGTCATATTCTGGGGATGTGATCACGGAATTTCTTGTAACAGTAGTTTGACCACATGGAGGGGACCCTCTCTCACCTTTTGGTGCTGGCAGTAAATTTGTGACACAAACCACAGTGTACTTTCCCTGTCATGGATTTTGAGAAGCAAAGTCTGTCTCGTTCCACAAATGCCTTTTCTGGTGGATGTGACTGTGGATACCGCCTTGTTCTATAAAAGCCAGGAGGTCACTTCAAGGAGAAAACTTGACTTCCCAAGAAATTCACAAAGATAAGCTTGGGCTATCTTTAGTTTGCTTAAACATAATTCAGTATAGTAGGAATGTTAGTTTGCTTGTGTTTCTGATCTGGTACAATCTCTGAAGATTGTTAACTTTTTTATCTCTCTGAAAAACTCCTAATCTTGAAGAATACATAGTTGGATGAGCAAAGAAAAAAAGAACCAGTCAAGTGACTTCCAGGTATTTTGGAGGAATGTGTGCTTGTTCTGAAATCCCTGTATCTACACCACACTGATGCTGTCTTTGATTCTAACCTTCTTTACCAAATACTATGGAGCATATTGGTGACTGTCCAAAAACTCAGTATATTTAGATAACCAGACAACCAAGCAGGATAAATAGAACTATTCATCTGTGTGTTCATCTTTGTCCTTTCCAGGGAATTGTTTAATTCCTAGTGTGTGAGTTTATCAGATCACCCTGAATGATGTTACTTTGAGATAACTTCATAACCAAGGAAATTTTAGGCATTTTCAGCTTGGAAAAGAGTAGGTGCCTTAGGAAAAGAAAGCAGAGGTGTGAGAACTGGCCTTTTGTCCCGGCTTTACCCTGAAGAGAGGGCTTGGAAGAAGGGGTAGACCTAAGAGAGCCTGGCCAGTGTCCAGGGGAGGTGAGCCACTCCTCATGTTAGCTCACAAGGAAAAAGTCAGTGAAAGAAAAATCAGATCAAATTCACAGTCCAACCCACAGCCGAATTCTAGGTGTAGCTGCTATCAGATGTGTGCCTTGTTGCAGTTTGACAGCTGTATTCAACACGCTTCCCATCCCCCACCTACTGCATGTTAATCCCACAGTCAGTAAGTTCCTCGTGGAACTTTGCAACACTTTGTAAGTAAAGTTTGGTATATCTGATGCCATTTTCCTAGTAAACAACTCTAGTAATTTAATATTAAACATTAGGTTATTTTCCCCTGAGGCACAAAATTTTAATAACATATTCCCCACAGGTAGCAACATAGCTGCTTCCTATACATTTTTATAAAAACTGTCCAGAATTTTTCAAGCGTTTATGTAACTGTGCATGAATATGATTCACACACATGTGCTCTGGGAACTCTCCCTACTTGGGGCCTCAGACACACAGACTCCTACTTTCCAATGAATTAGCAGGTTCACACTCTATTCTCTGTAAGCAAGGTACTCAATCTCTTTGCCTCTCATCAGAGGCAGGCTCTTTAGCTGTAGTAAAGGAGGAAAATATGAAACATTCCTGCTAAAAGTTCCTCTTTTTATGAATAATACTTGTCAGCTTGTATGCTTATATTTTTTAAATGAATTTCTTCCTTATACCGTATATAAGAATTAATTCCTAGATGGATTAAGCAAGACATAAAAGGAAATGGTTGATGAATTTAAATTCACTAAAATCAAAAAAATTCCTGACCGTCAAAAGACACCACGAAGAGAGTAAGAAGCAGGCCACGGAGTGGAGGGCACCTTCAACTCAGCAACAGCACTGGCCTTCTACCTGCATGCACAAGTTATCAAACAAATTCCTGCAAAGAAGTAAAGAACTCATACAATCAGCAAGAGAAAAGTAAATTAGGTGAAAGACCGGAACAACCACTTCACGGAAGAAGGAATTCAGATTGCCGATAACCTCGAGAAGTTACTCAGCCTCACTGGAAATGAGGAAAATGCAAATGAAAACAAGGAGATACTATTCCCTTCTCAACTTATTGGGAAAAAAATGAAAAAGCCTTATGATCCCAGGTTCTGGCAAGGACTGAAGTGACCATTCCACACTCTGCTGGTGGGAGTAGCGGTGTGGAAAGCACGTGGTGAAGACCGGGTGTCACTCGGTAGACTCGATGAGATACACGCTCTGTGACCTGGCATCCGCTCCTGGAGGTATTCCCCAGAGAAACACTCCCTCACGTGCCCCCGGGGCTCGTACCAGGAGACACAAGGCCTGGTCCCTGAACGGGGACCGCCTCAGCAGTCAGACAGCGGAGCAAACGTGGAGGGTGGTTGTCCAGCGATGTGTCATCCAGCAGTTAAGTGAAGCACAGCCCCTTGCAACGCGGATGGACCTCACAAATATAACACAGAACAAGAGAAGCCAGGAGAAAAGGGGTGAATCCACAGTGTGATTCCCCTTCAGTGCAGCTTGAGGCGGGGGAGCAGGCCGTAGGGAGAGGCATCCAGGGGTTGGTGCCCCATGGGGATGGCTAGCAAGAAGGGACTGGCACAGCTCAGGTGAGGAGGGCACGTGTGGGGCACACCTGTGGGGCTGCCCAGCTCTGACTGGCCTCGGCAGTGGGGACAGGGGGGTCAGCTTTGTCTTTATTAAACTGTCAGTGGAGAGTTCATGCCCAGGAGAGGAATGCGATGGGAACACCTGTGCTGTGGGCGGGCACCCACTCCCTGGCAAGCCCTCTGCTGAGGCACCCCCAGCTGTGAAATGGGTCCCTGTGAGCAAGTGAAGACCCCTTCACGGCTAGGGCAGGTGTGGCCCCGGCAGTGCCCGGCGCTGCCTTCTTCTGATCCATCTCTAGGTCGACCGAATCATCTGACTGGGTGGCCACCAGCGAGCCTCCACACCAGCCTCAGCACAAAACCTTTATCCCTCCATCCACTCACCACATAGGGAGTGTTTGCTGGCCTGCAGAAGTGAGGCGTCCTCCTGGGAACCCCTAATCATGGGGAGCATCCATTCTCACTCACCTGTGTAGTACACACCACCTGGTCCACATTCTAGATTCTCACAGGACAGGCAGCATTCACCAACAACAAAGCATTCCACAGTGAGGCTCTGCAGAAAGAGGCCGTCTGCCCAGGACAGCTGGCTCCCCCGGAAGTGCCAGCTTCTGCACCCCAGCTGGAAATGCTCCGGGGGGTTATTTCTTCTTCTTGGATCTGTCACAGCCGTGACGGGGGACGTTCATAGATCAGTTTCTGGACCACATTGTTTAGGAGCAGGGGGCCTCCACTGCCCTTGGCCTGGTTGGGGGGACCCCCCACTGCCTTTGAGCTGGTTGGGGGGGCCCTCCACTGACCTTGGGCTGGTGGGGGGCCCTCTGCTGCCCTTGGCCTGGTTAGGGGGACCCTCCACTGACCTTGGACTGGTGAGGGGCCCTCCACTGACCTTGGGCAGGTGGGCGGCCCTCCATTGACCTTGGCCTAGTGGCTGGGGGGCCCTCCATTGACCTTGGCCTGGTGGAGGAGCCCTTCACTGACCTTGGTCTACTCAGGGTGGGGGCCCTTCTTCGCCTTTGGCCTGGTTGGAGGGGTCCCTCTGCTGATCTTGGGCTGATATGGACGGAGGCCTTCCACTGCCCTTGGCCTGGCTGAGGGTGGGGGCCTTGGCACAGGGTGAACCACTGTACGGGGTGGGGGCTGCATGTCTGGAGCCATCTTCCCGAAGCCCAAGGGCTCCTGGGCCTGCTGTCCGGGCACGTCTCCCTGGCGAGGTGCTGTTGTCTTTTCCGTTCACAGCATATTGAGCTGCAGCATTGTGAACGGGCTTGGCTTCTTAATGATGACTCACCGTGGGTGGGACCCTGAGTGTTAGTGACACAGGTATGGCTCTTGAAAACAGCGCCCCACACGCACCCAGGAGAAAAGTCACCCACGCAGGGTTGATTTCCCTGATGCAAGAGGAAAGCGTGTTACCTCTACAGCAAGTTGGAAATAAATTGCATTAACTCAGAAGCAAGGCGCTGCTTGGCACAGCCTGGGTGCACAGTAGCTGGAACAGTCCCCTTCCGTTTGTCCAGACTTGGGTGGCCCAGAAAGCAGCGGGTGCCACATGTCTGGTACTGTCTAGAGATGGGCCGAGGGCCCACAGACACATGTTTTTCAGAACAATATTCAGAATTTCAAGACCACTGTATCTCAGTGTAGAGTAGCATCAAAACCTTCTGTGGTGTGGGTACCTCTGGTTCGTGATGACAGATGTGGACCTGGGATCGCTTAACTAGAGTCCTCACCTCACCTCTGGTGGCAGCCGTGGTCTACCGGCCGCAGTACCTGTCTCGGAGGGCACAGCTGCCTTCTTCCTAAAGAGGCATATCGCTTAGTTTGCTGTGGGCTGTTACCAGGTGAATATGACAGTTTATGGTCCACGACAGTGAACGTGTGTGTCCTAAAAGGAAACTTTCTTTTTGTGGCAGAATCCTGAGTGCAGGATGGAGAGAGGCAGATGTGTATCTCCTCCATGAAGGAAGACCACTTCTAGTTTTGTCTTAAGGGCTTCCCAGGTGGGAACTTTAGCCTGAAGCTGGAGGTGGAGCTGCGTGGGTCCCAGTGTTTCAGACAGGGAGCCCTTCCCCCAGCAGTGAGAGGCTGAAGCAGAGGCCAGAGCCCAGGGGCTGCTCTGGAGGAAGCCAAGCTGAGCAGGAAAAGCGGAAGTATTTAGGGAATTGTGATCCCATGTTCTAAGTGGAGACTGGCCCACATCCCTCGGGCTCCTGGGAGAGCGGATTTCCTGTGTTAAGCGTGCAGGGCTCTTGCACAACTTCAGGCCTCTGTGTCTGGTTTGCCCACACGCTGGAATGCTCGCCCCCGTCACGCTCCTCCTGGCTCATCCTGGGAGCACCTTGTGACCTGGTCACAGGTCCTTGCTCTGGCTTTACCTGCTCCACCTCCTGGGAGGTCCTGACATTTAGTGCCTTACGACCGCAGGTCTTTACTTCTGTTCCCCTGTTAGGGTGAGTGGTCTCGGGAATCAGGGAATTTGATCTCCTTGCTCATATTTGCATGTCTCACAGGGACCCAGAGTCCAGAACAGCATCGTAGATACTCAGCAATATTCACTGTGGAGCTTAGAGACCCAGGCACCCAGCATGTTTAAAGACAGGGCCAGGCTGCTGATCCACTGTCCACTCCTGCCTTAAGATTTACCTACATGGTCTCCCTCCATCTGGGAGAACTGGTCATTTAACCCGCAACTTTTATCAAGCAGCAGTTAGATTTCAGGAAGAAAAAAGAAAAAGTAGGATATTTGTCCTTCTTTTCCTGAGACTGACAACTCATTTGAATTGACAAGATGTGTTTGCGTGCACACATCTGTACAGACATATGTACACACACACACACGCACACACACACACATCCATACAGACATGCACACTTTTACTTACTTTTTTTCTCAAACAACTTTTTATTGACATGTAGTTGGTTTGTAATCTGATGTTAGTTTCAGTGATATACATTATTTTTATGTAATCTATATTATATGTAGATTCCTTTCCATTACAGGTTATTACAAGATACTCAATATAGTCCCCTGTGCCGTGTAGTAGGTCCTTGGTGTTTATCCATTTTGCGTATAGTAGTGTGTATCTGCTAATCCCAAACACACGGTCTGTCCCAGCCCTGCTTTCTGCTTTGGTAACCAGAAATTGAGTTTAGTTTCTCTGTCAATGAGTTTGTTTCTGTTTCATAGGCAGGTTCATTTATATCACTTTTTTAGATTCCACATATAGGTGATGTCATCTATTTTTTGCTCTCTCACATTAATATGATAATTTCTAGATTCATCCATGTGGCAGCAAATGGCATTATTTCATTCTTTTTGTACTCAGCCATAAAAAGAATGAAATAATGCCATTTGCAGCCATGAAATCAAAAGACACTTACTCCTTGGAAGGAAAGTTATGACCAACCTAGATAGCATATTCAAGAGCAGAGATATTACTTTGCCAACAAAGGTCCGTCTAGTCAAGGCTATGGTTTTTCCAGTGGTCATGTATGGATCTGAGAGTTGGACTGTGAAGAAAGCTGAGCACCGAAGAATTGATGCTTTTGAACTGTGGTGTTGGAGAAGACTCTTGAGAGTCCCTTGGACTGCAAGGAGATCCAACCAGTCCATCCTAAAGGAGACCAGTCCTGGGTGTTCATTGAAAGGACTGATGCTGAGGCTGAAACTCCAATACTTTGGCCACCTCATGTGAAGAGTTGACTCATTGGAAAAGACCCTGATGCTGGGAGGGATTGGAGGCAGGAGGAGAAGGGGACGACAGAAGATGAGATGGCTGGATGGCATCACCGACTCAATGGACATGGGTTTGGGTGGACTCTGGGGGTTGGTGATGGACAAGGAGGCCTGGCATGCTGCGATTCATGGGGTCGCAAAGAGTTGGACACAACTGAGCGACTGAACTGAACTGAATACTGTGTTGTATATGTGTAACACATCTTCTTTATCCATTCCTCTGCTGAAGGACAGAGAGTTGTCTCCATGTCTCCTGTGAACACTGAAGTGCATGCATCTTTTTGAATTCGAGTTTTCTCTGGGCATATGTCCAGGAGTGGGACTGCTGTGTTAGATGGCAGCTGTTTAGCTCTGCAGAACCTCCACACTGTGCCCTGTAGAGGCTGCTTCAGCCTCACTCACTCTCTCATATGTGCACATTGAGTGATGAACAAGCCCCTGAGCTGCATGAGGGCCTAGGGCTCGAGTTGCACAGTCAGGTACCACCCTCAGCACTTCACTGCGCAGTGCAGGACGTGAGCCCAAAACAAAGTGAGGAAGACAGTGTTTCCAGGAGCAGAGGGAGGGGAAGAGCTTCAAGGTGGGGAAAGCAAACGAACCAAAGTGTGAAGGTAAAAAATGAGCATGGACTTTACAGGGAGCAGTGAGGAAACTGACGGCTTCATAGTGAGATTTTGGAACCAGTGAGAAACTCGAATACAAAATGTTGCTTTTGTGCTGCACGAATCTGAGTGCCTCGGAGACTGTTCAACATGGTGAGTGACTTTGTATTGAACAAGATTCAGCAAACCTTGTTGATTTCAATTGTGTAGAAAGTACCAGAACAGGTACATGACACTTTCAGAGATTCTTTTTTAATCAGAGATTTTTTAATTTAATCAAAGAGATTAAAAAAAAAAAAAAAGACAAGCTTTAGATTCACAAGAGCCTGCTGTCCATTGAGGAAAACTGACCCTTCTGTAATGTGACATGCTGGTCTCTACTGCTGTGCATCCGTGGGAGCGTGAGAGAGAATACCCCAGCTCCTTCTGGGCAGATCTGAGAGGGCTTGGTGAGGAGTGTTGCGTTGAGCTGGTGACAAGCTGAGTGTGTGTGTGGGAGGACACGCGTCCTGATGAGCTGACTGTGAAGATCATAGGCAGGCCGAGCGTTTCCAGCCTTCGCAGTGGGAAGCAACTCAGGGCTTTGAACAAGGGAAATGTTTAAAACGTGTTTCGTTTCTCTAAACATGGTATTACATTTGTACACCCTGTATCTAATACTTCCACCCAGTATTGGAAGCATCTGCGGGTCTGTTTGTTCTTCCTCCTGGTTCTTGCTGAGGATACCGCGTTTCCATGCGTCCTTTGTGATTTTATCTACTTACTCTTGTCGTTACTATTACTATAAGCCACTGGTATTCCTTGGAAGGTTGTCTGTGAGAATTCCTTGCAGGGAGGGCCTGCTCTGCTAGCCATCTAAAGAAACTGCCAGCCTGGGACTGTTTCAGACCAGAAAACGGCTGGGGGTCGTTTTCATGACGGTAGTCTAGGTTGTAAGTCTAGACAAAGGGTCTCTTGTGGTTTCACCTTCTCTGGACTTTTTCCCCCTGCTCTCCTGAAATGAGGCAATGTCCTTTGCCAGGTTCTGGCCACACTCCTGGGTGGACAGTCCTGGTGGCTGGTCCACGCTGACCCTGCAGGCCTCTGAGGGAGGGGTCTCCGCTCTCCAGGGAGGGCGCTATGATTATGAAACTCCGCACCTGAAGCCAGCCTGGGGTCTCTTCTTCTGTCTGAGGTTTTTATGAGGCCATGAACACTGAGGCCCATTCTCTAGCTTCTGGAAAGTTCCCTCAGGGTGAGTGAGGTTTCAGAGCTCTGCTTTCCACTCTGTGCTCCACCCACAGGGATCCTTACTTCCTGAGAGCACTTCAGTGTGTTAGATGAGATTTATGTTTCATCAAACATTTCTAAATTTTTTGCAGTGATGGATTGAAATATCTGGCCAGCCCTCTTACCTGAAACAAAAGTTCTAAAATAAGCTTTGTGTTTTAGGAAACCCACTCTGCAGAAGGTGTACTGGAGGAAGAGGTAGGAGGGGACTGTAACAGTACAAGTGGCAGGTGATGGGAATCTGAACCAGGGCGATGGGAGTGGAGCCTGGGGAAGGATAACGTCTCCTCTGGGCCTGTGCTCAGGTGCCCGTGGGTGTGTCGTAGAGGGGACTGGAAGGAAATTTCTGAAACTGAGGAGAGGTTGAGCTTAAAGACATATTCCAATAGCGTCCCACACACGAGAGGTGTGAGAAATAGCCCAGGGGGAGCCTGTTAGAGAGGAGGCAGGCACTTGAGAAGTCCCTAGAGGTCAGAGTCGGACACAGAACGAGGGGGCTCACGGACACAAGCAGGCGGGAGTGGCCAGGAAAGCCAGGCAGAAGCCGGAAGAGCCGTCACGGCCGATGGCGGAGGTCGTCCTCCAGGGAGGCCGGGGCTGGGCCCACGGGCTTGAGGACTGGGCAGTGTTAGCAAGAGGCTTGGCAGTGTGGTGCCCTGGTGACCCAGAAGGCCTCTGAGGCCCGATGTGGGTACAGCGCCCAGGGGAAAGCAAGGCCATGAAGGGTGAGAGGGAGTGGAAGAGGAGGATGCGGAGGCAGGGAGGACAGAGCACTGCTTGTCAGGGAGGAGAGGGGAAATGGCCTCAATGACAGAGGAAGGTTCCTGGGAGGACAGGAGATGATTGTCAGGAGCCTGCTGACGAGGAGCAGACTTGGGGCTGAAAGTTCAGGACAGACAAGCGTGGCCGTGGGGGGTGGGCCCAGGACGAGCCGGGAAGAGCACGATGCTGAACACATGCTGGGCTGAGAGACCCCCAGCTGACCATGTGTCAGATGACAGAAACCCCCAAAACGCGGAGGTGTGGAGAGACAGGGAGACACCAGGGGCTAGGGGAGGACGGGAGAGGGCTGCAACCGTTACTGCAGTGGCCCTTGTGAGGAGCCAACTTTTCCCCTACCCCCACCTCCCAAAAAAGGAAGAGCGTTGAAGGGGACAGCCATGCCCAGATTCGTGGTCCAGCCTGTGTGGGAAGTCACACAAGCACCCAGCAGGCGCCGTGGGGGCCTCTGGGTCTCCTGCCTCGTCTCCCTGGCTCCTGGCACCACGGGACTTCCACACGGACCCCTCCCCTGAGGCTGCAGCCCCCCGTCTGTCTCGTGGCGCCATCATGCCTCTGGCCGGAGGGAAGGCTAGACACCTCTGTCCTCTTTTGTCGCCAATAGATGAGGAAGTATTTTTAATGAGTGAGTGTTCAAAACAGGTTTGCTTCCTCAAAACACTAAAAACAGAGTTGCCATATGATCTAGCAATCCCTCTCCTGGGCATATATCCAGAGAAAATTATAATTTAAAAAATACATGCACCCCAGTGTTCATGGCAGCACCATTCACAGTAGCCAAGACATGGAAGCAACCTAGGTATCCATCAACAAATGAATGGATAGAGATGTGGTGTATGTATACAATGGAATGTTACTCAGTCAAAAATAAGAATGAAATAGTACCATTTGCAGCAACACAGATGCAACTAGATATTATCATACTAACTGAAGTAAGATAGAGAGCGACAAACAAATTCTATATGGCATCATTTATATTGTCGTTGTTTAGTCGCTAAGCTGTGTCTGACTCTTTGCGACCCCATAAACTGCAGCATGCCAGGCTTCCCTGTCCCTCTGGAGTTTGCTCAGAGCAAACTCATGTCCATTATGTTGGTGATGCCATCAAACTACCTTATCCTCTGTTGTCCCCTTCTCCTCCTGCTGTCAATCTTTTCCAGCATCAGGGTCTTTTCCAATGAGTCAGCTCTTTGCATCAGGTGACCAAAGTATTGCAGCTTCATCTTCAGCATCAGTCCTTCCAATGAATATTCACGATTGATTTCCTTTAGGATTGACTTGTATCATCTCCTTACAGTCCAGTGGACTTTCAAGAGTCTTCTCTAGCACCACAGTTTGAAAGTATCAATTCTTTGATGCTCAGCCTTCTTTATATTGTCCAGCTCTCACATCCAACATGACTCCTGGAAAAGTCATAGCTTTGACTAGACAAACCTTTGTCAGCAAAGTGATGTCTATGCTTTTTAATATGCTGTCTAGGTTTGTCATAGTTTTTCTTCCAAGGAACAAGCATCTTTTGATTTCATGGCTGCAGTCACCATCCACAGTGATTCTGGAGCCCAAGAAAATAAAGCTTGTCACTGTTTCCATTGGTTCCCCTTCTATTTGCCATGAAATGATGGGACTGGATGCCATGATCTTTGTTTTTTGAATGTTGAGTTTTAAGCCAACTTTTTTTAAGCCAGCTTTTTCACTCTCCTCTTTTACCTTCATCAAGAGGCTCTTTAGTTCCTCTTCACTTTCTGCCTTAAGGGTGGTATCGTCTATGTATCTGAGGTTATTGATATTTCTCCTGGCAATCTTGATTCCAGCTTGTGCTTCATCCAGCCCAGCGTTTGGCATGATGTACGCTGTGTGTAAGTTAAATCAGCAGGATGACAATACACAGTCTTGATGTACTCCTTTCCCAATTTTGAACCAGTCCATTGTTCATGTCTGTTGTCCATGTCCAGTTCTAACTGTGGCTTCTTAAACTGCAAACAGGTTTTGCAGGAGGCAGGTCAGGTGGTCTAGTATTCCCATCTCTAAGAAATTTCCACAGTTTATGTGATCCACACAGTCAAAGGCTTTAGCATAGTCAATGAAGCAGAAGTAGATGTTTTTTCTGGAATTCTCTTTTCTATGATCCAACGGATGTTGGCAGTTTGATCTCTGGTTCCTCTGCCTTTTCTAAATCCAGCTTGTACCTCTGAGGATGAGAGTGAGCCTGAAAAGCCCGGCTCCCAGCCCTCCCCCCATGGCCCCCAGCAGCCAGGCTGCCAGACTGTGGAAAGAATGCGGGCCTGGCAGGAGGATCCACCCCAAGGACTGGAATGCTGCTGCAGAAGCATGTTGCCCCTGCAGTGCTTACTGTGATGTGGTTTCTTTTGAGAAAGATGATCATTAAAAAAAAGAAGAAATTGGAATCTATTTCCTGCCTCATATTTGAAGGTACAAACAATGCCCGTTTTTTTCCTCAAAGGAACATATAATTGCAAGTAAAGATTTAAGCCAGTGGAAAAGGACAATATGAAAATATTATGGATTTAACTGGACTCACAGAAGCTAATGGTCTTCTCCCTTCCAAGTCAGTGCCTGTCTTACAATGTCATGCCTCTAGCACTTGGCTAGGATCAGGGCTGCTTCTAAGGATAAATAAGAATAAAAGCATCTTGAGAACCCTCCCATGCCTCAGAGCAAAGTGGCTGCTGTCTGCTTAGAATGAGGAAACCAAAGCACAGTCAGGTTTATCACAACTGGTGGACCTGATTATGGGCTTCCCTACTGGCTCAGACTGCCTCTTGACTCCCAGTAACTGTTGCTGGGATCAGGTACCCTGTACCCAGCCCTTTTCTTCCTGTCTCTGAGCTGTGCCTCCTCAGGGGTCCCACAGCATCCCTCAAGACTGTCCGTCCTGCTGTGATGTGAGGGGTCAGGAGGATCAGGGACGCGGCCTAGAAAGGACCAGATCCAGAGGGGGAAAGTGAGCAATGAAGCAACAACCCAAAAATGTACTTAAAATCTGCCGGTAATGGGTTCTGCCTTCAGTGTTAAGTTGCAGACCAGCCTCACAAAGTTCATGATCCCAAACTCACTTAGAGAAAGGCTGCTGTAACTCAACCTAAATTTCTGGCTGAATTTGGGACCCACAGGTCAAAACCGTAAGGATAATCACCTTTCTCCTTCTGAGAGTTTAGCAGTTTAGGTTCCAGGAAATTATTTCAAATTATTTTAATCTAATTGTTCTGGGTTTTTTCCCTGAGCACTCATACTTCAAATTCCTCCACTTTACCACGTTTGTGGGGGCAATAGGGTGGAAGTCAATTATGCAATAGCCTGTAAGGTCTGTCCTGAGCAAACACAGCGTTTCTGCTGGGCTTGGCAGTCTAGAGCTCTCACCACACTAGGAATTCTGGTTGGAAACGGTGCCGACGTGTCAGAGATTCAGAAAGTGGGGGTCACAGGGATGAAGGGATTTAGTCCAAACTGACACAGCTGCTTTGCAGCAGAACTGGCACAAAGACAGGTTTGGAAGCCCAGTCATGGGCTAGTTTCTTTTTTTTTTTTTTTTTCATTTTTTAACTTTTTATCTTATATTGGAATATGGTCAGCTGGGGCTTCCCAGATGGCGCAATGGTAAAGAATCCGCCTGCCAAACAGGAGATGCAAGAGATGCAGGTTCAATCCCTAGGTTGGGAAGATCCCCTGGAGGAGGAAATGGCAACTCACTCCAGTATCTTGCCTTGAGAATCTCATGGACAGAAAAGCCTGGGGGGCTACAATCCATGGGGTCGCACAGAGTCAAATATGACAGAGTTCAGCACAGAACACGTGGTTGAGTAACAGTGCTGTGTTAGTTTCAGGTGTACAACAAAGTAATTCAATTATTCACATACATATGTCTATTTTTTTTTCAAATTCTTTCCCCATTTAGGTTATTACAGAGTACTGAGCAGAATTACCTGTGCTATACAGTAGGTCCTTGTTGATAATCTATTTTAAATACAGCAGTGTGTCCATGTCCATCCCAAACTCCCTAACTATGCTTCCTCCCCTCCCTCCTCCCCACCCTCATCCCCAGCCCCAGTAACCACAAGTTGCTTCTCTAAGTCCATGGAGCCTGTGTCTGTTTTGTAAGTTCATTTGTATCATTTTTGTTTGGATTCTGCGTATAAGGGATGTCATGCAATATTGGGCTCGCTTCTTGATGTCCGTATTTCCTCACGAGGCTCCCCAGAACGCTGACCTGAAAGCAGACCTTGATGGTGTTTCCCAAATCATGTTATAATGTTCTCATTTAAAACTTGCCTCCTGTCAAACAATGAATGTTTTAAATCTTAAAGTGGCTGATACCGAATTTCTTCTCAGCAACACCAGGATGGATGTATGAATGTAAACATTCATTTTAAAAACTCAGAAACAGGCTTTCAGAGTTCTTTCTCTGAGAAGCATGCTTGTGACTGCTTCACCATTGCAGGCATACTGTACCATTTTCTTTTAGTAGCCTTGTGGGGTTTCTTTCTTTTTAGTGAAATCACTACATGTTATTTCATTTTTATTTATTTATCTAGTTTTGGCTGTGCTGGGTCTGTGTTTCTGTGTGGCCTCTCCTCTAATTGCAGCAAGTAGGGTCTTCTCTTTAGTTGCGATGCGAGGGCTTCTCGTCGCGATGAGCTCTCGTGGCAGAGCGCAGGCTCTAGGCGCGCGGGCTTCAGTAGCTGCAGCATGCAGGCTTAGTTGCTCTGCAGCATGTGATATCCTCCTGGATCAGGGCTCGAACCCATGTCCTCTGCACTGGCAGGCAGATTCGCACCCACTGCACCACCAGGAAAGTCCTGTGTGGTGCTTCTATGATGGAATTAAGTATAACAGTGTCACAGCTTCCTTGTCTCTAAGCCCTGGACAAGTTTGAACTCACCAGCCTAGTACAAGGCACATGAGTCCCTGAGGGCACAGCCAGCGGGGCTGATAGGAAGTGTATTTACAATCTATATCCTGCCTGTCCCCTAGTCGGAGACGGCTCTACACAGCGGAGGGTCCCATACTTGGGGAGTTCTGTTCAGCTGCGTGCTGTTCCCACACTGGTCACTGTGGTGAGCACAGTAAGCAGAGTGGACCGAGCGATGAGGGCGCAGGAGAACCGTGCTGCTGTGGGGCATGGCCTTCTCCTGTGATGACCACGTGGCCGCCGTGAAGGCTGGTGGCAGCGTCCGGTCCAGTGCCTGGCAGAAACAGGGCTTCAGCTATTAGCACAGTGGACTAGGGGAAGCACAGACTACTTTCAGTGCTAAATGAGCCATGATGTGAAGTGACAGGATATCCTGTATGTTTATATTACTTACCTTTGGGAATGGCTCTGATTGCTTTGCCCAGCAAATCTTGGGAATAGACTGTGGACCTTGAATCACCCCAGCGCCTCCATCTGGGAAAATTGCTCGGTCTTTGTCTCTCGGTCGAGTTAGACAGAGCCAGTTGCAAAAGGATCAGAACCTTGAAAACTGCTTTGTTCAGCTGATTTTTCCAAGTTTCCTTTTGCAGTGTGGATGATGTGTTTGTTTGACATAATAAATACCACCATCCGTTTTGTTCTAGGAGCCGAAAGGCCGTGTGTTTGCCCAAGGAATTTCTCCCTGTTTGCATGGGAAGGAGCACGGCTGTGTTTTATAGGATGGGCTGGCAGATTCTTTCTTCACTAGAAGATGCACAGAGCTGTGCCCTCCCCACAGGTCTGAGCTCAGGGATCAGAAAGTATGCTCTGCCCCAGAGGAGCTGGCTGTTTGCAGCCCCGTAAGCAGAGCAGACGGGTGGGGGACTGGACCCTGTGGGGCGGGCCTGCGGTATGTCCAGCTGGGCCTGGTGGCCCATCCCTTCAGACCTGACATGGGGTGTCCAGCGGTCTTCCCGGGTTAGGGACAGTGGAAAACAAAGCCAGACCTCTCTACCCCTAGCCACAGGAGGAGAGGAGCCAGAACTCTGAGGAACCACGGAACCGCAATGAGGCGCCCTCATTTTTTCGAGCTCCTTTGCACTCCTGAGATGCGTGCCCTGCCCCATGAGGGGGGCATGCATGTAAAACACAGGCTCTGCGGTGACTCGGAGTGTGTGCAACAGGGCAGAGTTTGCAGACAGCTGAAAGCTCTCTGCCCCTTACAGTTTCCACAGGCACTCCTTAAATGGGCATAAGCGCTGTGTGGTTGGCGCACGAAGGCAGGGGAGGCTGAGTCAGTGACGTGAGTGCGCGCGCGTGTGTGTGTGTGTGTGTGTGTGTGTGTGTGTGTAGGGGGGGTGCAGTGGGCGGGGCCGGGGGTTGCAAGGAGGCTGCAAGCTTAGCAGAATGTTTGACCCAGGCAAAGAGCAGCTCCAGCAACCAAATAAGGAAATTGGCGCTGCAGGATTTCAGGATAGAAGCCAGTGGAGGTTCTAAGCGATCTGGGAGAGTGAAAATGAGCCAAGAAAAATGTCAAAGGAGTCTGGTTTCACTTGCTCACACTAAATACAGAGGGCAAGCAGGATCTCTGGTCTTTAAGCAGCGGTGAGAAATGCGCATTATGTCTCTGCCACCTGGTAGACCAGCATCTGAGAGATGTTTAGAAATGCTCAGAGCAGCTGACATAACAAGCTTCTCTTGTTCAACATGAGAAAGCACAAGCTATACCTCAGAAGCACCACGGCACTCCTTTTATGTCTAATTTATGAAAGTTTTAGCTGAAAATGGTGAAAGTTTCCCAGAAGTCACAGAGATACCTTGACTCCCAGTCTCAGACATGCTCTGAATGTGGAGTTGTGTCCTTTGAGAAAGAGTGAACCTTCTCACAAACTGGGGAAACGCCCTGGAGACACACCATCTGACCCAAACGTGCTGGTCATTAGTGAAGATGTCAGAGGGGGCGATGATGCAGAGAAACCACCAGTGCCTCGTTCGCCCTTCTCAGCCACGTCTCCCAGGCTCTGCAAGTGCTAGATGACCTTAGCTGCTCAGCAGTACTGACTTCACTTCAGCACTTTTCTGTAGGAGGAGGGGAGGCTTAGAAGAGGAATTTCTGCCCTAAACACAGTGAGAAATGCCTCATGGCACAAAACCAGCATGGAGAGGTGGTGATTTCTCTTTCCTGAGCAATCAATGTGTTTGTATTCAAAGCTAGGAATAGATATAGGATGTTGACCCTGGATCAGAATTTTTTAAATCCGCAATAATTTGAACTGTTGATAACTTGAAGGTAGGCAGGGAAATGAACCCCCTTTCTGCTCACCCCAAATACACAACCGAAAGCCCACTCTAGGTTCTGAAACTTCTAAAACACTGCCTCGTGGAAAAGAGGGGTTTGGGCAGGAAGGTGGCCAAAGGCCAAGGGCAGGAACCCCACAGCCTCTGAGACTGACCCCTACATCAGGGCGCGCTCAGGGACACGTCCAAACCCACACACGGGAACAAGAGGTAGTCTTGTGAGATCATGCTTGCCATCACTAACGAAGAAGTGACTTTTTGTAAAAAAGCTATGTAGCGATAAATGTCAACAGTTACACCAACAGTGTTTGCTCTCACAGTCACACTTTTCAGTGTTTTCCCTGAGGAAATAATTCAAAAGAGGAATGAGTTTATAAGCCTGAAAATATCTCCTGCATTTTTACAATCTCAGAAGAAAGGGAAAAAAAAAAAAACCTAGAGTCAAAAAGTACAGAATGTTAATTCTCTCGTCTCAGTGACTAGAATAGTATGCAGCCACTAAAACCAACTGTGATTCAGACAGGGACAGCAAGTGCACTTGTGAGAAGCAGTGTAATGAAGCGGAAAAGCTTATGTGATGACACACTGTACAGCTATGCTTTGAAGCTAGGAAACAGGGAAGGAACATGGAGAACGTGTCAGTGTTAATGCATTACGAATATGGATTCATTTTTTCTTGCCTTTACGGTACGTTTTCATAATAAACACCTTTTAAATTTAAAAGAAAAGCACCCTAAGAGACAGTTTCCAGGGTAAGAAAGAACTGCGATTTCAGTGTTTATCTGAATAGCAGATAAACTCACAGTGTTCTCTTTTTGTCCCTAATGATCTTTTTACCAGCTTTTGTGTTGTCAAGAACTGTGATTTCTACTTAGGAATGATATGTCAATTATTTGTTCCCCCCACCCAAAAAAGCTCCTTGTAGTTTTCTGAGAGTAAAGCAAGGGAGATATAACTGCAGAGAGACCTGGCCCACGTCCCTTGATCTGGTCAACATGGGGTGACCAGGGCTGGATTTTCATGCAGGGCTCCTCGGCCTCACGAGCAGCCCCCCAGTTTCAAGGGGAGAAGATACGGGGTGCCCATGCGGGACGGTCTCAAAGCGCTGACCGCCTCTGGCAGCAAAGCTCTGCTTGCAGCCAGAGCAGTACATCCAGCCTTTCCACAGTGCTTCAGCTGCCACAGTCCCTCTGCTACTGAGAGGGATTCTAGGGACTCTGGGTGATGAGAAAGCACTTTGCATCAGTTGCTCGTTTGAATTCTTCTATTTACAGGGCGAAGCTAGTGGAGACATAGGACAATGCACAGATCCTTTACAGGTATCAAAATGCAGGGAAGCAAGGAAATCAGCCTACCTTCATGGAAATTCCTGTGATGACTTACAGTAACTATTCAATAATTACAGCCGTTAGATGTAATCTCGTCCAGCCCTGTCTCATGCAGGTGTGAACACACAGACACAGGCGTTGACATGAATCATGGGCGATGTCACTTGAGTTCATGGAGGAGTCGCTGCTGGCTTGAACGGTGTCTCTGAGTCTCTAGAGGGTGTTTTGCCATCATGGTTCCACTGGCTGCCCCTTCCCACCTTCCCCTGGCTGTGGTGACTTAAACAGCTGGCCATCAGTAACCCGTGTTCCGGACTCAGCAGAGGTGACACCGTAACAGTTGCTTCGTCCAGTTGCTCACATGGAACATAAGCTCCTGTGTGGCTGTGTTTCTCAGTGACCGTGAGAGTTGCTGACTGTGTGGACAGCCATGCCCTGCGTGCTGGGCCTGCCGACAGGGCATCTCCCTGGGTCCTCAACACACTGCATGGTGGGGCAGCACTGCTGTGCCCATTTCTCGGGGGGGAGAGACAGGCTCAGAGAGGTTATATCACCTGCCCAGAAACACGCCTACAAGGGAAAACATTGGGTTCACACCCAGGAGCTTGAACTCCTGGGTGTGAACCTGCATTACCTCAGTAGGTGTGAATAAAAGCTTTGGAGGGCATGCTTGCAAGTCCCAGGTAGATGGCATTTCTCTTAAAAATGTCTGGAGATATGAGAAAGAAGTTCCACTTCAACTGAGAGAATAAAACGCTGGCTTCAAGAAGCCAGGTATCCAAGTGGTAATTTCTCAGTTTGAATAGGAGGATGATAAATACAGAAACAGCTCCAAAAATTACCTGGGTCAATACAAATGTGGAAGACAGACACACACATGTTGAAATACATGTTGTCAGTAAGGAGTCTGACAGTGCTGTGCTTTGCGGAGCGAGGATCTCAGCGAACATTGTGGACTGATTTAATGTCTCTGTGTTTTTGTGGGTTCTGGGTCCTTCCACATCAGTAGGAACAAAGATTTGGCAGGTCGGCCTCTCCACTTATCTACAACATCCAGGTTCCTAACAGCAGACCCAGGGCTGTACCCGTAAGACTCCGGTAACGTGCAGGCTGGGCAGGCTCCTGGCTCCCTCAGGCCTTCAGCTGTCTGGGGTAGTTAAGGAACCTCCTGTAAAGCAGAACAGTTGGAAGGAATTACCTGCACTTGTTCCATCTCCCTCCCCAAACTAGTGGAAAGTGGACCCCACTACCTCATCTCAAGGAAATTTGCAAGTTTGAAGCTCTGTGTCTTTGAGCCAGGTCATACTGAAGCTGACCCCAGAGGTGGTGTCCCAAGGCTGACCCTCTGCCACACTTCACCTGGCAAATTGCGCTGCTTATGTGTTTCTTTATACCTTAAAGCCATGGGATGCAAAGTTGGGGGTCATGTATGCCCTCTATTTCCATTTTATCTCTTTCTTTTTTGGCTGTGCTGGGTCTCCATTCTGGCACACAGGTTTCTTGAGCTGTGGCTCGTGGGCTTGGCTGCCCCACAGCATGTGGGACCTCAGTTCTCCAGCCAGGAACGGAACCAAGTCCCCAGCATTGGAAGGTGGATTTTTAATCAGTTTACCCCCACGGAGGTCCCCATGTATCCCCTTTAGTAAAATATCTTGTGTAGGCAGTCAGATCTTGTGTTATGCTTCATAGAGTGTTGCTTTTTATAAATTGAAGGCTTGTGGCACCTGCTTCTCAGATGTTAGCATTTTTTAGCAATGATGTATTTTTAAATTAAGGTATGAACATTTTTTTTCCAGATACAATGCTATTGCACACTTGATAGACTGTTCTACCACGTAAACACCACTGTTACATGTACTGGGAAACCAAAAAGTTCATGGGACTTACTTTATTGCCCTATTCACTTTATCACTGAGGTCTAGAACTGAACACACAGTATCTCTGAGCTCTCTCTATGTGTACATACATATATGTGTATGTGTAAAATACATAAATGCATTATGTTATTGCATAGATTAAAAATATAAACAAATATGCAATTTAGAGGATAAGATAAAGATAAGGCCAGTGGACTTTTACTGAGAAGTGTAGCACCTCATGTAACACCTCAGCACCAGCTGGAAGAGGTGCTGTGAAAGTCCTACCCCCGGGCCAGAGTGGGTTGACCCGGGGCCTAGTCCCACAGTCGTTGTGCTGGAGACAGCCGTAAGGATCAGGCCATCTAGCCCAGTCAAGGAGACTGTGCAATTAAGGGACTTTGACCTAAAGACCTCGTTTCCAAGAGGATGCAGGCCTAGATGAGGTCTTCCATTATTGATTATATTTAAGCATGGTGTAAGAGGAATTTTGCTCAGAGAGCACATCCTCAGTGTTCACACACACACACAGACACACACACACACAGACACACAAATGGTTTGGGTTATATGGGTTATATACTCAGGTGATGGGCATATTAATTAGCTTGATCATCATTATACAAAGTAAATTTACATCACATTGTACCCTTTAAGCATGTACAATTTCTATTCATCAATTATACTTCAATAAAGCTAGAAAAGATAAAATAACTCAGGCTGAAAAATAAAGTCTGAATAGGTATCTGATTACGATGAACCAAACTTGGCATTTTTTTACCAAATAGAGGTGTTTGGGGGTAGCCACAGTGCTGTCTTATCACCATGAACAAGTTGGAACTGAAAAGGGACTCTTGCGGGATTTGAAAAATGACAAGCAGAAGATTCTGTACATGAGGTGGACCCCTGACCCAGGATGGGTAGGGAGTCTGGAAGGCGTGGTGTCTGAATGGAGACTGGGAGCTGCAGACAGGTCAGGAGAAGCCCTCCTGTGTGGCCCTCACCCTGGCCCTCCCGCATTCTCCAGACGTGGCAGGAGGAGGTCCCGCTTTTTTGTTTGTTTGTCTTTTTGATTTTTATTGTATCAGTTCAGTTCAGTTCAGTCGCTCAGTCATGTCCGACTCTGCAACCCCATGAATTGCATCACACCAGGCCTCCCTGTCCATCACCAACTCCCAGAGTTCACTCAAACTCATGTCCATTGAGTCGGTAATGCCATCCAACCATCTCATCCTCTGTCGTCCCCTTCTCCTCCTGCCCCCAATCCCTCCCAGCATCAGAGTCATTTCCAATGAGTCAACTCTTTGCATCAGGTAGCCAAAGTATTTTTCAGCCTCAGCATCAGTCCTTTCAATGAACACCCAGGACTGATCTCCTTTAGGATGGACTGGTTGGATCTCCTTGCAGTCCAGGGAACTCTCAAGAGTCTTCTCTGACACCACAGTTCAAAAGTATCAATTCTTCGGTGCTCAGCTTTCTTCACAGTCCAACTCTCACATCCATACATGACCACTGGAAAAACCATAGCCTTGACTAGATGGACATTTGTTGGCAAAGTAATGTCTCTGCTTTTCAATATGCTATCTAGGTTGGTCATAACTTTCCTTCTAAGGAGTAAGTGTCTTTTAATTTCATGGCTGCAATCACCATATACAGTGATTTTGGAGCCCCCAAAAAATAAAGTCCGACACTGTTTCCACTGTTTCCCCATCTATTTCCCATGAAGTGATGGGACCAGATGCCATGATCTTAATTTTCTGAATGTTGAGCTTTAAGCCAACTTTTTCACTCTCCACTTTCACTTTCATCAAGAGGCTTTTAAGTTCCTCTTCACTTTCTGCCATACGTGTGGTGTCATCTGCATATCTGAGGTTATTGATATTTCTCCTGGCAATCTTGATTCCAGCTTGTGCTTCTTCCAGCCCAGCATTTCTCATGATGTACTCTGCATATAAGTTAAATAAGCAGGGTGACAATATACAGCCTTGATGTACTCCTTTTCCTGTTTGGAACCAGTCTGTTGTTCCATGTCCAGTGCTAACTGTTGCTTCTTGACCTGCATATAGGTTTCTCAAGAGGCAGGTCAGGTGGTCTGGTATTCCCATCTCTTTCAGAATTTTCCACAGTTTATTGTGATCCACACAGTCAAAGGCTTTGGCATAGTCAATAAAGTATAGTTGGTTTATAATGTTAGTTTCTGCTGTACAGGAAAATGAATTTTCCATATGCATATATCTACTCATTATTAGATTCTTTTCTCATATAGGTTATTACACAGTATTAAGAGTTACCTGTTCTATCTCTTGACTTTCTACTTGTGCATTCCAGTCCCCTATGATGAAAAGGACATCTTTTTTGGGTGTTAGTTCTAGAAGGTCTTGTAAGTCTTCATAAAATCATTCAACTTCAGCTTCCTTAGCATTAGTGGTTGGGGCATACACTTGGATTACTGTGATATTGAATAGTTTGCCTTAGAAATGAACTGAGGTCATTCTGTCACTTTTGAGATTGCATCCAAGTACTGCATTTCCAATTCTTTTGTTGACCATGATGGCTCCTCCATTTCTTCTAAGGGATTCTTGCCCACAGTAGTAGATATAATGGTCATCTGAGTTAAATTCACCCATTCCAGTCCATTTTAGTTCACTGATTCCTAAAATGTCAATGTTCACTCTTGCCATCTCCTGTTTGACCACTTCCAATTTGCCTTGATTCATGGACCTAACATTCCAGGTTCCTATGCAGTATTGTTCTTTACAGCATCAGAGTTTACTTTCACCACCAGACACATCCACAGCTGGATTGTTTCTGCTTTGGCTCAGGCTCTTCATTCCTTCTGGAGCTATTTCTCCACTCTTCTCCAGTAGCATATTGGGTACCTACTGACCTAGAGAGTTCATCTTTCAGTGTCATATCTTTTTGCCTTTTCCTACTGTTCATCGGGTTCTCAAGGCAAGAATGCTGAAGTGATTTGCCATTCCCTTCTTCAGTGGACTATGCTTTGTCAGAACTCTCCACCATGACCCGCCCATCTCGGGTGGCCCAACACAGCATGGCTCTTAGATACTTAGAGTAATAGGCAAGTTTGGCCTTGGAATACAAAATGCAGCAGGGTAAAGGCTAACAGAGTTTTGCCAAGAGAATGTACTGGTCATAGCAAACACCCTCTTCCAAAAACACAAGAGACAACTCTACACATGGACATCATCAGATGGTCAGTACTGAGTCAGATTGATTATATTCTCTGCAACCAAAGATAGAGAAGCTCCATACAGACAGCAAAAACAAGACCAGGAGCTGACTGTGGCTCAGATCATGAACTCCTTATTGCCAAATTCAGACTTAAATTGAAGAAAGTAGGGAAAACCACTAGGTCATTCAGGTATGACCTAAATCAAAGGGACTAGATCTCATAGAGTGCCTGAAGAACTATGGATGGAAGTTCATAACATTGTACAGAAAGTGGTGATCAATACCATCCCCAAGAAAAAGAAATGCAAAATGGCAAAATGGTTGTCTGAGGAGGCCTTACAAATAGCTGAGAAAAGAAGAGGAGCAAAGGAGAAAGGGAAAGATACACCCCTGTGAATGCAAAGTTCCAAAGAACAGTAAGGAGAGACAAGAAAGCCTTCCTCAGTGATCAGTGCAAAGAAATAGAGGAAAACAATAGAATGGGAAAGACTGCAGATCTCTTCAAGAAAATTGGAGATACCAAGGGAATATTTCATGCTAAGATGGGCACAATAAAGGTCAAAAACAGTATGGACCTAACAGGAGCAGAAGATATTAAGAAGAGGTGGAAAGAATTCACAGAAGAACTATAAAAAAAAGATGTTAATGACCCAGATAACCATTATGGTGTGATCACTCACCTAGAGCCAGACATCCTAGAATGTGAAGTCAAGTGGGCATTAGGAAGCATCACTACAAGCAAAACTACTTGAGGTGATGGAATTCCACCTGAGCTATTTCAAATCCTAAAGGATGATGCTGTGAAAGTGCTGCACTCAATATGCCAGCAAATTTGGAAAACTCAGCAGTGACCACAAGACTGGAAAAGGTCAGTTTTCATTCCATTCCCAAAGAAACGCGATGCCAAAGAATGTTCAAGCTACCACACAATTGCACTCATCTCACATGCTAGCAAAGTAATGCTCAAAATTCTCTAAGTGAGGCTTTAACAGTATGTGAAGCAAGAACTTCCAGATATTCAAGCTGGATTTAGAAAAGGCAAAGGAACCAGAGATCAAATTACCAACATCCGTTGGATCATCACACAAGCAAGAGAGTTCCAGAAAAACATCTACTTCTGCTTTATTGACTGTGCCGAATCCTTTGACTGTGTAGATCACAACAAACTGTGGAAAATTCTTCAAGAGATGGGAATACCAGACCACCTGACCTGCCTCCTGAGAAATCTGTATGCAGGTCAACAAGCAACAGTTAGCACTGGACATGGAACAACATGGTTCCAAATTGGGAACGGAGTACATCAAGGCTGTATATTGTCACTCTGCGTATTTAATTTCTATGCAGAGTACATTATGTGAAATGAGGCACAAGCTGGAATCAAGATTGTTGGGAGAAAGATCAATAAACTCAGATATGCAGATGACACCATCCTTACGGCAGAAAGCAAAGAGGAACTTAAAAGCCTCTTGATGAAAGTGAAACAGGAGAGTGAAAAAGCTGCCTTAAAATTCAACAATCAGAAAACTAAGATCATGGCATCTGGTCCCATCACTTCATGGCAAATAGATGGGGAAACAATGGAAATAGTGACAGATTTTATTTTCTTGGGCTTCAAAATCACTGCAGACGGTGACTGCAGCCATGAAATTAAAAGATGCTTGCTCCTTAGAAGAAAAGCTATGGCGAACTTAGACAGCATATTGAAAAGCAGAGATATTAAGGTCCATCTAGTCAAGGCTATGGTTTTTCCAGTGGTCATGTATGGATGTGAGAGTTGGACTGTGAAGAAAGCTGAGGGCCGAAGAACTGATGCTTTTGAACTGTGGTGTTGGAGAAGACTCTTAAGAGTCCCTTGGACTGCAAGAAGATCCAACCAGTCCATCCTAAAGGAGATCAGTCCTGAATATTCATTGGAAGGACTGACACTGAAGCTAAAGCTCCAATACCTTGGCCACCTGATACAAAGAGCTGACCCATTAGTAAAGACCTAGATGCTGGGAAAGACTGAAAGCAAGAGGAGAAGACAAGGTGGTTGGATGGCATCGCCGACTAAATGGACATGAGTTTGAGCCAGCTCCAGGAGATGGTGAAGGACATGAAAGCCTGGTTTGCTGTAGTCCAAGGGGTGGCAAAGAGTCAGACACAAGTGAGCAACCAAACAACAACCTGTGCTATACAGTAGGTTGTTATCTGTTTTTATATAATAGTGTGTATATCAATCTCAATCTCCCAATTTATCCCTCCCTATCCTTTCCCTCCTGGTAATCATAAGTTTGTTTTCCACATTTATGGCTCTATTTTGCAAGTAATTTCATTTGTACCATTTTTTAGATCTCATATATACATGATGTCATATAATATTTGTCTTTTTCTGTCTGACATTTTTCACTCAGTATGACAGTCTCTAGGTCTCTCCATGTTGCTGCATATGGTATTATTTCATTTTTTTCTAGGCTGAATACCATTCCATTGTGTGAATGTCCCACATCTGCTTTATCCATTCCTCTGTTGATGGACATTTAGGTTGTTTCCATGTCCTGGCTACTGTAAATAGGGCTGCTATGAACTTCGGGGTACATGTGTCTTAATTACGGTTTTCTCCAGGTATATGCCCAGGAGCGGGATTTTTGGGTTACATAAGTAGCTCTGTATTTAGGTTTTTAAGGAACCTTCATACTGTTCTGCATGAGTTTACATTCCCAGCAACAGTGTAGGAGGGCTCCCTTCTCGCCACACCCTCCACAGCATTTGTTGTTTGTAGCTTTTTTGATGGTGTCCATTCTGGCCGTCCAGCTTCTGAGTGCATCAGGGTTCTCATTAAGCCTTTTAAGGGATGGTTGTGCCCTACCTACGCACCAGTAACTCACTCTCAGTGGGCAGTTTTATTTTCCCAGATGTGCATTTTGCTCAGGAGGGAGTTATGACTAATTAACTCATAAAAGAAACGTCCACATGAATGAGCCACTGCAAAGCACCTGTTGTTAACAGCCGACTGTCTCCCACCTAAGCGATAAAGAGTCTGAGAACACAGGACCTGTTTTCTTTATTGAAAAGTGTGTGATACCAACTGCCTTGGGTTTGCACACAGTACAGCCCTCTCAGGCAAAGGGGCAGACGCGATTTATAGCCAATGAAACACGTGTGCCGGGCACAGATGAGCAGCAGCCACCAGTGACCAGGCTGACCTGGGACGTTCATGGGCCTCAGGTGCTTCTGCCTTTGAGGTCTCTTCCTCCATTAAAAAAATCTGAATTTTATAACAGCATCAGCATAAAGATAGATGGAATCCAGGTTAGGTTTATTATTACGTAGTTAGCATGGTAACAGTCATATGTATTCATTTTTCTTCCTTTTGAGTTAAACAGTACGTAAAACTTAAAATTTGTTTGTGTGCTGCCACAGGTGGGAGGACATGAGCCAGGGTACCTACTGGCACATGAGCCAGCCCTGCCCAAGGTGACAGACAGTGGCCATCCTGACCTTGGCTGGCCTGGTGGTAACGGAGTACTAGCCCCCTTTCACTTCTTTTTTTCTTGCTGCTTTTCCCCAAGCAACAGGGGGACAAGGCACCGAAGTGAGGCCAGCCCTCTATCAGCTGCTTACAGGGAAGGCGGCATCCATGTCGCCACCCATGGACTCAGGAGCCAAGGGCGGCCGTGGTTGGGAAGTGTCCGGTCCCGCCACTGACACACCCGTGTCCAGCAAGGCTGTTCAGTGCAGAGGGCTTGATCTGAAGGAGGCAGTGGTGCCGGTAGTCTTCCCAGTGGATGCTGTCTTCCTGCTTCTCCTGCTTGAAAGCTTTCAAATCTCACTTCGTCAACTTTTGTCCAAAATTACAGCTTCTCAAAGGTGTTCCCTTTCACACATTTAATCTTTGCATCAATAATGCAAAGGAGATAATAGTATCAATATCTTCATTTTATGCATGAGAACACTGAGGCTCTTCTTTAATGTTTTTAAATTTTTATTTTATGTTATAGTTGATGAACAGTGTTGTATTAATTTCAGGTGTACAGCAGAGTGATTCAGTTCTACATATACATGTATCGTTTTTCAAATTCTTCTCCCATTTAGTTTGTTACAGAGTATTGAGTAGAGTTCCCTGTGCTCTAGAGTAGGTCCTGGTTGGTTGTCTGTTATATATATATATATATATATATATATATATATATATATATAAATATATATATGATACACACACAATGATATATATATATATATACCAGTGTGCATAGTTTTAAACAGGTGCCCTAAACTCCAGCTTCCTTCAGCACAGTCTTCTTTCTTTCAACTCTTCATGTGCACATCTCATCACAATTCGTTGCTTGTTATAAAAGACAAGCCCGTCTGAAAACACTGCCAGGACACTCAGTTCTTTGAAGACTCTCTTGACATCATCCCATAAAGTGACCAAATTACCTCAGATTCGGTTAACTCTTTCTGAAGTTACTATGCTGCTGCTACTGCTGCTAAGTCGTTTCAGTCGTGTCTGACTCTGTGCGACCCCATAGACAGCAGCCCACCAGGGTCCCCCATCCCTGGGATTCTCCAGGCAAGAACACTGGAGTGGGTTGCCATTGCCTTCTCCAATGCATGAAAGTGAAAAGTGAGAGTGAAGTCGCTCAGTCGTGTCCGACTCTTAGCGACCCCATGGACTGCAGCCTACCAGGCTCCTCCGCCCATGGGATTTTCCAGGCAAGAGTACTGGAGTGGGGTGCCATCATAGAGGAAAGTCTTTTTTTCTCTTGAAATCTAGTACTTTGTTGTATCAAGATGATATAATATAACTCACTTAATAGCCCTAACAGGCAGTATCAGTATGATTAAGTCAGTTGTTTACTGATCAAACACATAAACTATATATCAGATAAAATAAGTCATTTAATTACTGATGTTACCAGTGTTTCCTCTAGTGTCTTAGAATATACAGTCAGGATTTTCCAATATAAAATGTGTCCATTAAATTTCTATTCTTAGAGCAAATTTAATTGGAGTATTTGATTTCACCATATTGCACCCTCTCTCCTCATTCCCTTTCAATACCAGAGTCTAGGTTTCAACATTCTCTGTGTATCAGAGATCTGTGCCATGAAATAATCCCAACAGTTTTCTTAGTACTTGGGAATCTCTGCTAGAAAACCGTTCACTGCAGCACCCAGTCATATTTCCATAAGCGAAAATAATTAAGCACTTCAGATAACATAATCGCATGAATTTGAGCCAGAGGATTAGTTTATTAATGCAAGGCGCTGGACGGACCCTCCGGTTTAGGAAGTGAGGGGTTTGGTGAGGGGCGTTTCAGGGCTCGGGAAAGAGGCTCGTCTCCTCCTGTGACGTGGCCCCAGTCTGCACCTGTGCGCTCAATGGTCCCCAACACCAGCACCAGCTCCGCGACCAGGTTGCCTGACATCCTGTATTTCTGGGAGCAAAGCCGGATGATGGCCGGTCCGCTCATCTTCCAAGCATCCGGAGGAATCTGCACAAAAGGCAACACAAGACTCTGTGTCACAGCATTATCGGTTTTAAGAGCAGTCTCACCTGTAACTCCGTAAACTGCCCCTGCAACGGATGCGCAGTGCCACGCTGTGTCCTCCGCGTCTATCAGTGACTACGTCTCTAGGACTCAGCTGAAGGCTTTTCTCATGCAGGATGGAGTTAAACTGACCAGCCAGTTGACTGCGGTATTTCGTCATTTCCTCAGCAGAATCACAGAAAAAGGCAAATTCCTCTCAGTAACCCCGTGGAATCCAGGGGAGACTCCACTAGAGCCGGCACAGCTGCTCTGCCTGGGAAGTGGGCACTTGGGGGGAGTGAGTCAGACTCTCTGAGTGCAGCAGGACGTGTTCAGAACTGCCTGAGCCACGGCAGGCCAAGCAGACGTTCTTGTGCACGGTACAACTCAGCGAGAAAGAGGAAGGATTTGCTGATGGAGATCATGGAGTCCTGACTGTTGACGGACCTTCCACACACACGTACTGTTCACTCCAGAGGTAGACGGCCTGGAGTGTGGGCTCTAGAGCTAACAGTTTGTGCTGTTCCTTCTGCCCTGGCCTGCTCTGTCTCCTTGGCCAGGTTACCTGGCCTCTCTGTGCTCAGACTCCTCCATGAAGGGGCGTGTGGTAACAGCCAGACCTCCCATGGCTTGAAGAAGCAGAAAAAATGGGAGACTATGTGTGAAATGACTGGCATGGTATCAGATTATTACTTTTTACTCTGTTCCTAAGTATTGTGTTTTGTAAAAATCAGAAACAAAAACAAAACAAAAAAAGATGAAAGAAAGAAAAAAGAAAAGAAACTAGGCTTCATTTTGTAAAAAAAAAAAAAAAAAAAAGAAAGAAAGAAAGAAAGAAAGAAACCAGTCCCTTCCACCCACTTACCGAGCACTGTGGTGGGGCTGCCCAGGCAGGATCTCGTTTATCTTCTCAAGGGCAAGCCAAGGGAAATGCCTTTCCATCATTTTACAGATGAGAACTCTGAGTTCGAGGTCACAGCAATGGCCTAGGAGGGACCGTGGCTCCCACTGGTCTGCCTCTGTGATTTGCCTGGAATCCTTTGCAGGTTCAAGGCCTCCTGTACTCAGGAGGCGAGCTCAGCCTGTTCTTCTGTTTCCAGTTTCACCATCTTTCTCTAACCTCCACGACTGCAGCCCTTCTGGCAGCCACGGTCCCGCTCACATGGTATTTCATGTCCACTGGGCTCCGGTCACTTTTACACAAGTACAAACAGCCCCATGTATTTCCCCCCAGCCTTTCTCCTGCCCTTGATAAAAATTTACGTACAACCTGAAGAGCCAGAAAGCTCTTGGCCGCTGGAACACATTACCCTGCTTTTATGTTGAAAGTATGAATTGTCCTTGGAGTTGTGCCCTCACTCTACCCCACTGGTCCATGTTCATGGTCAGATAATGCACGGGCTTAGCCTTTTGAGGAGATCCATGTTTTTAAATCTTTCGTACTTTCATTAAAATAATTTGATAGTTGACACAGAAACATATGTTTCTTAAATGATGTAGTTAATTACAAAGAGTCCAAACTCAAAGTGGTCCAAGACTTCTTAAAGGTGCTCATTTTAAACATGCATAGAACAAAGGCTGGTCTTAAGCACTCTCCTCTCAGAAACATTTTCCCCAAAATACTATTATAGTTGGAACCCAAATCAGTCACAATCTAGAACTGCTCTGCTGTTTTCTTAGTCTGTTGTTGTTTGCTGAGCATATCTGGAATTCCTTGCAAAAGTAATATCTGCAATTGAAGAAATGGGCCATGGAGCCAAGATCTTGTAGGTTTTAAAAACTCAACAAGAGCTAAAGGAACAGGTTTTTAAAAATAATATCAAAGCACCAGAAGTGAGTGGAAATAGACCCTTATACTGAATTGCTATCAGAACATCTGTTTCATTCACCATCCATCACCGGGAGGAAATAGACAGCAAAAACTTCCCAACAGAGGATGCGCCAGCCCACTGGCCAAGAATCTTCTGAGAACATCTCAAGGTTTGGGTAATTTTCATTGAAATATTATTTTAAGCAAAACACCCGAAGATACACTCACATTCTTTTACTGCTCCATGTATATAAAAGGAAGGGAAATAGAGATGTTTGGTTTCACATGCTAGAAAAACACAGCTGGGTGCTGACTTGTGGTAGTTTTTCCAGTGGACATTCTGTGAGAGGGCACCGTATCCACTTGGTAAAGCATTAGCCCCAGCTCTGAGCGTGTTTGACACAGGGGCCGTGTGGTGCCTGCCAGCAGTCAGAGCTCTGTGTCTGCATCTGGAGAGAACCTGGGAGTCGGCCCCTCCAACAGGATCATGTTTGTTCAGGGATGCCGTTTGCTTTTAGGTGTCTTTTGCCATTTTGCTTTTTAAACACCTGCACTTTACTCTTTTTATGAGAATATGAAAAGGAAAAAAAAAAATGGTTTGAAAGATTAGCTTCACTGCCCCATACTCCTCTCCAGACAGACAGCTGAGCACATTACTTCATCTCAGATTAAATCTGAACATTTTAAGCTTAGGTGTTTGAGCCCAAGTGTGCCCAGTGACCCTGGAGATGGAAACTCTAAAGGAGACTCGGCCAGATGCTCCCCCGCCCCCAGGCGAGACAGTGAGGCTCCCAGATACAGTCCTTCCAGGTGAGACTGGATACAGGTGTTCTCTACCCTTTCCTGCTGCCTCCCCGCCAGACAGTTCTAAGCTGGAGCTCAGGGACAGTGAGGAGGAAGTCTAAGGAGAAGCTTGCTGGCCAGGTTCTCAGTGTGCACGAGGGGAGGCGTGTTCTTTCTCAAGCTTGGCAGCACTCCTATCAGCACTGATAACACTTGTCACAAATCCTGGACATGCCAGTGTGATCGCTAAGATGTACCCATGCCTCCACCGCTGCACGCATAGAAACTTTAAAAATTTGAGAGCATTTGAAAACTCGGTGTTCTCAGTTCTGAAACTCAGAACTGAAACTCCGTTCTCAGTTCTGTGGACCTCGGAGAAGTAGAAACTGGTCCCTGTTTCTGGGCTCCTGAGTTGGCAGTGGTGGTAGATCTCTGGGTCACCCTTCCATGCTGCCTCCAGACAGGAGCAGAATGGATGTTTTCAGGCAGTTCACCAACCCTGTGGGTCTAATCCATCCTACACACTCTCCCAAGCCAGGTAAACACTTGAGGTGGTGGTGGTTGTTATTCAGTCATCCAGTTGTGTCTGACTCTTTATGACCCCATGAACTACAGCACAACAGGCCTCCCTGTCCCTCGCCATCTCCTGAAGTTTGCCCAACACCGATGTCCATTGCATTGGTGATGCCATCCAGCCATCACATCCTCTGGCACCTTCTTGTGTCCTCAGTCTTTTCCCAGGATCAGGGACTTTTGCAATGAGTTGGCTGTTTGCATTAGATGACCAAAATACTCAAGCTTTGGCTTCAGCATCAGTCCTTTCAATGAGTATTCAGGGTTGATTTTCCTTACAGTTGACTCGTTTGATCTACTTGCTGTCCAAGGGACTCTCAGGAGCCTGCTCCAGCACCACAGTTCAAAGGCATCAATTCTTTGGTGGTGACTCATGCTGACCTCTGGAGGAGGGCATGGCAACCCACTCCAGTATTCTTGCCTGGAGAATCCCATGGATAGAGGAGCCTGGGGGGCTACAGTCCATGGGGTCGCAAAGTCAGTCACGACTGAGCGCCTAAACACAGCACAGCACACAGGAGGCTTATCCATTATGTTCTTTCTGTGCTAACAGAAAAGAATTCTGTGTTGAGAATGGACTTCTACATCGTAAAATCATAACATTTAAGAAATGTAGCTTTAAAGTTCATCAAATTAATCCCATTACTATGAAAAAAAATTTAAATTCCAGACTTCCACAGTTAAAATGGCACAGACCACTAAGTCCTAACTCCCATTTCAGAATGTCAACTCCAGCCTTCGAGAAAACCCTGCAGAACACAAGAGGTATCATTTCAGTATCCCTAACAGCCACTTGCCTGGGAATGAGCACACCAAAGTTGAAAGGCAAAGTTAAACAGTGACGTCCTGTGGTTTTTACGTCTGTTCCTTGCAAAAATCAAGAGAGAATAACCTGGAAAGATGGCTACAATGTGTTGTAGGTTACAGACTCATCTGTGAGTGATGCTCTAATCTGTGCATTGACTGTGTGTTGAGATGCACCAGCGGGAGTCTGAACAAGAACATTGCACCCTCTAACAGAGTGTTTTATCTCTGAGGGTTCAATCACAGGCAAACGTCCTTTTTGGGTATCTTACAGACATCGTGTTTAATCTAAACATCATTTATTTCAGGGAGAGAGAGATGGTAGAGTTCCTGTCTCAGGTCTGTGAACCCAGAAACCCTATTGTTCCATATTAATAGTGAAGACAGGGATGGGATTACTGGACCAGTTACCGCGGCCAGTGGCCTGCACACCTAGATGGAAATGACTGGCGTTTTCATTTTGCATAAAGGGCCAGGCACCCCTGGATGTTCAGCAACTGTGAACCGTTAGTGTTCATCTGTTCGTTTTTCTGAGAGTTGGTCGTTAGTAGGAGAGCTGTGGCTTTGATGGTCAAGGAGCGGGTGCTGTGTAGGAGGAACAGGCCAGAAATAACTGCTGACCCAACTGCTCAGGGACGCCAAGAGCCAGGGTCCTGAGCTGGGTTAGTGACAGGAGAAGACACCCACTCGGCTTTAGGGTGGAGTCCACCGAAAGCCACACGTTTTACATGAGGAAGTCTGGAGTTTAGGAGTCCATTTCCTCCTTGGAAACAGTTCCAGAGAAATCCCTGCGTACCGGGTTAAACCAAGTGACTTGGGGCCTCTAGAAGTTTATGATCGAGAAATCACAGGACAGGGACCGCATTCCTGAGACATTGCGAAACCGGCCCGCCCAGCGCTTCTCACCCTCAGGGCCCTGAATTCAGTTACTCATTGATAAGCGAACAGAGTGAACGGATTCGTGCAAGCCTACAAAGTATCCCCGAACTGAACTCCCCCTTCAAAAAGAAAGAAGCCTTCCACACGATCTTTGTACTGTGGGGTTTACGCGCGGCACCGACTCTGATGGCACTGATGGCTGGGGGCTGAACCCTGGACCCCCGCCCGGGGCGCTGGAATGTGCCCGGAGCCCAGGGACTAACCGCGCTCATAAAGGAGATAAAAACCTGGGGCAGATCACCGGGCAGGCAGCCGACATCCCTCTTGGCTTAGAAAAAAGGTGGAATTCTTTCCCGTTATCCATTACTCCTGGAAGTTTCCCGAAAGCCCATTTGTCCCAGTGCTGCCCGGGACTCGGGACCGACCCGGGGGGCGCGGGGGCTGGGGGGCTGCCTTCCGCCGGGCCCTCCCCTCCGCCCCCTTCTCTCCCCTCCGTCCCCTTCTCTCTCCTCCCCACCACTCCCCTCCGCCCCCTTCTCCCGCCCCCTTCTTTCCCCTCCCCACCAGCGCAGCCCCCGCCCCGCCCCGCCCCCTCCCCCGCAGACTCTTATTGCCCAGGCGCTAGGGCGGGGCGTCCGGCCTCCGGAGGCACCCCGGCAGGCGCGCGCGCTGCCCGCGGGTCCTGGGCCCGTGGCTCTGAGGGTCCGGAGCGGCGAGCCGCAGCCGGACGGCAGGTAGGGCGGCCTTGCGGACGGGGAAGAGGGGATGGTTGGGGGGCGGCAGCCCAGGGCCCAGCCCGCCGCGGCCCGCGGAGTCCTCCCGGCCCTGCGGGCGGAGCGTAGCCCGGGCGCCTGGGACAGGATCGGGGCCAAAGAGTAGGGGACGGCCGTGGACCGCGGGCAGCCTGCGGGGAGGGGGCGCGGGTGACCTCGTTCCGCCGCGGGCGGCCGGGGGAGTTCGGCCCTCTCTTCACGCTGCTCTCTGCAGGCGCCGGCGCGCCAAGAGTCCCAAGTCTAGGGAGGAGGCGCCGGCCGGCCGGGGGCGCGGGGTCGGGAAGCTGTGCGCTCGGAGCTTAGGAACCCCCGCCGCCCAGGTCTGGTTCCCCGCGGAGAGGGGTGAGGTTGTGGGCGGCGAGTGTGCTGGGTCCGGAGCCACCGTGCTCGCCAGGGGACGCCCCGAGGCCCCAGCCGAGCCGGGCTCTCTGCGCTCCGAACTCGTCTGAACTGGGTCTCCAGGAGCCTGGACAAGCCCGGGCTACTTGAGATCTGGGGTCCCAGGGTCCCAGGGACGGGCAGAGTGGACACACCCTGGCCTGGGAGGCGGGAAGACGCAGAGTCTCCCTGGTGGCGTGCGCGGGGAGGGCCGCCCCTTCCCATCCTGCTCCACCCCTCCCCCCGTTCTTCACCTCCCCCCCTCCCTCACCTCCACACCCCTCCCCCACACCCCGCTCGCAGTGGTCCTCGGGCCTCGGACACTGCTGGGCTCTGCCCTGGAGAACACATTCTTGGTTGGTATTATGAAAGGTCTTGTCGCAGTAACTGCCACTGCCTGAGGAAGGATTGGTCGTCCAGAGAGTGGATGTTGGTTTGCTTCTGAACACAATACAAAGTCATCAACTTTTTACTGACTTTTCTCATCACCAACGAAAGGCTTTTTCTCCTGAAAAGCTGGTGAGCTTTGATTTAGTGATGAGAGGTTTGACTGAATTTTGTTTTTTCCCTGGTCTGTTCTCCCGGGTTTGGTTTAGTAAAAGTAGGCGACCCTGTGCCTTGGAGTGACCAAGGAGTCACTCCAAGGAGTGACTGTATCAGAAATAGATACCCACTGTGTAATCAATATATGATCAACATGCTTTCCAACTTACCCCTTAGCTGTATTTTTGTTTATTCTGTTTATTTTGTACAAAATAAGAGTTACTTAGTGTTTAGTCTACTTTGTGTTTTGAATACGAGGGAGGAGGGGATGTTGCCTGGAGCCCACACCACATCCCTAAGAAACTAGGCATGTGAGCAGCCTCACTATCTTGTTGGCTGTGTGAACGCTCTGTGCTCTGGGTGAAGACTTGGGAGTAGATGATTGACAATAACACAACTTTGTCTTCTGTGGCTGTGAAACCCATGAATCATAATACTCCGACAGCTGGTCTGGTCAGTAGCCTGCCTGATGGAATGGTGTAATAAGTACACACTCAGAGAGTTCCCAGGTGAGGACACCGACTTGGGGAACAATGGGTCTTGGGGAACAATGGGTCCGTGTCCTAGTTAAAGGAGCCCTGCGGCGCTTCATTATAGGCTTGTGGGCTCTGGGTTTCAGTTGACTCTTGTAGTACCGGTGGAATGCCACCTACCACGTTGCATTGATCTTGATCTTGAAAAACTTTATTGTGTTATTTTCTCAAGAGCTGTGATCTTTGTATTACTTTTGAAAATAGTGCCTTTTTTTTTTCCCAAAATATTTTCCGTAGACCGTAGTAAGTCTTACACTCCATTATATTTAAAATCACTCATTATTACTGATTTATGAAGTATTTCCTGGAAATTATCAAGGAGTCTATGTTGCTCAAGATGCTGGAGTCATTATTTTTAAAAAGTTACTAATTCATTCACACAACTATTGACTGTCCAAACAATTGTTGATTTTCTTCCCCCAGTTTCCAGATTCCATTCACAGTCGTTCGGAACAATGAAGATATGTTTTAGACATCGCCATCTTCTTTGTGTGTATTTCATGTAAACAGTTTCATATCAACGTGTAATGTGCTTTTTCAGCATGTTTCAGAAGATCCAGATAGACACTGGGCAACGGAGGTTTATTTCTCAGGCTGCCTACTCTTCTTTAGGTGGCAAAGTAATTCTCTTCTTCAAGCAAATGAGGGAAGTAGACACTGAATATACACTACAAAAGTATGTCACTGAGCACATTTTCGTGTGAACATCTTCTTGCATTCATGCATGTCAGCTCTTCGGAGACACGGGGAGTGGAATGCCACCAGATCGTAAAGATGCAAGCTGGTGGACGCAGAGTGGGCCTGGGGCCTTCCCCTCTCTGCTTCCCAGGTTGCTGGCTCTGGAAATGCCCTGCAGGGTTGCACTCGGTCAGGTTTGTCTCCTGGGGCAGCTCTGGTCAGGTTGTGTGGAAGGATGAAGGATGAGAGGTGCTGGGTGAGAACCCTTTCCTCCAGGAGAGAGCAAGAGCTGGGGCTTGTAGGAGAGGCAGGAGGGGAAGCAGCAGGAAGGCAGGCCTGAGGGGTCAAGAGGGAGAGACGACTGCTGACGCCAGTGCCCTGTATGGCTTTCTGCAGCCCCGCCCCCGATCACGGAAGGCCCTTTCCCCCTCACCAGGACATCTGCGCTGCTGGCAGGGCTTTACAGTTGATGGTGATGGGTGACCTTTGCCCTTCTGACTTGCGTGTGTGGATCCCAAGGACCAGGAGGTGGGCTGAGAATGCGGGTGCTTGCTCACGGCAGCTCCGTGTCAGCCCACCTGGTACACGGTGGCCCAGCTGCTAGAGTGCCTCCGCTGCAGGAAAGGAAGGCACTGGTGTCAGCGTGGCCTGGACTTAGGGAAAGCGGAAAGGCTTATTTGATGGGAAAGATTTCCCCCTGAGGGAGAAGCTGCCCTTTTCAGGCCAAGTGTGTCAGCCAGAGAAATGAGCAAAGTTTAGGAGTTCTTGGTAAAACTTTCTAATTTTTTTCCACATAGACGTTTTCAAAACAGAGCGATAAGACATACAAAACCATGTTAAAAAGAACTGACACCTGTGGCTGGGGGAGGAAGGAAACTTGGGGAGCCAGCTACCACTCTCCGGACCCCGAGGGCCACGTGGCCGGCTGTCTAGAATGGGGACCAGGTGCCCACACCCCGTGGGAAGGAGGAGCCCTGGACCTCTGGGCACAGAGTGTGCACGCTGGCCCACTCTTCGTGGCACATGAACTGTAAGCGCCGTCCACTTTAGGATGGGCTATGTGGGGAATGTGTGTCTGTAAATCCTTCACTGGGAACTCTGAAAACTCTTTGGTGGAACCATGTCCCCTGTGGTTGGGTTCCCGGGACAGGTCAGATCATTCTGCTTTGTTAGTGAAACCATAGCATGGAGCCACATAGATAACACAGGTTTGTGGGCAATGCACTCAGAACTCCGACTTGATTTATTTTTTTTCTAGATTCTAATTCCAGCAACAGTGGCCAGCCCCCACCTTCTGTTTCTCCATTTAAACCCTCGAAGATAAAGGCACCTAGAAAGACACATTTCCTCTCATCCTCCCCTTGTGCCCACAGAGACCCCACCCTGGAGCCACAGAGCTTGGGGCGTGGGGGGGCATAGCTGTAGCTGGCCCCAGAGTGGGTGGGCACGGTGAGCCCAGTGGTCCACCAGGCAGGCCGGGCTCTCCTCTGATGGCCCGTCAGTGGGGGCTGCCTGATGGTCGACATGACCTCGTTACTGTGAACATCTTTCCTCTAGAGCCTGCGCATCATCACTGCTGGATTGCGCGTTCAGTGTCTGTGAAGTCAGGTTCAGAATCTTTAATAAAAGAAAGAAAAGTCCCAGGTGTTTTATTCATTCACTCATTCATTTTTGATACCAGTGCACGAAAGTCCCAAACAAATTTCTCCTGGGTTCAGATAATTTGAATGCTCTTGTATAATTATAATATTCTGAATAACCATATTGTAAATACCATTGAGCACTTACCTCCTACCAGAAAGTGTGCCACAGTGTGTAACATACTTTATGTCATTTAATCCTCACCGTAATCCCACATAGTAAATACTGTCAGCATCTCCATCTTAAAAATGATGCAAGTGAGTGGGTAAGAGTTTACCCAGAGCCAGCAGGTCTGCAGAGACAGGGCTGGACAGGTCTTGCTGGACACTTCCCAAGCCCCAGGCCCTGGCTGGACTCTGGGAAGAAAGTCAGGACCCACATGGACACCTGAGTAGGCAAAACCTTTGCCCTCATGCAGCTTGTCCCCTAGTGATGGGAAGCAAGCCATAAACGAAGTGAGCTAACCATCCAGGGCTGCAGCCAGTGCTGTGCTGGGGTTGAGGGCAGAGGAGGGGATGGACCCCGGCGGAAGGAGCAGCTGCAAGGCTGGGCATCTGTCCAGGGAGGCAGGAGACAGGCGGAGGAGCGGCTGTGGACAGACAGAGTGAGTCTGGGAGTGAGTGGGGCGGCGTTGCTCCTCCAGGCAGGGCCTGGCACTTTATAGAAGCGGCTGTTACAGTGCAGCCGCTCTCGGCCTAACATCCCAGCCAGGTGCCTGGGGAGGCACCCAGGCATGTGGACCAAGGGCTTGACCTCGTCCACCAGAGCTCCGGAGAGACACAGGGACAGCCTGGGTCAGAACGCCTCATCGAGCACCTCAGATAGATGGCTCATCTGTGGTTCTGGAAAGTAGGTGGGGTCCGCGCGCCAGGGGTAGCATGGATAGGTGTAGCAGTGGGGCAGGGGGGTGGGTGGAGGGGCGGGTGGTCTTCCTGTCTCAGTGAAGCAGGAAGCAGGTCTTTGCCTGCAAGTAGGAGTGGGTGTTTGCCGAGAGGAGGTATGACGGTCACCTGGAGAGGCGCCTGCACCTGACTGGTGGTCTGTCCTGGACCCCAGAGACTCACCGTCCCCTGGACCTCCAGAGGGGAAGGTCTGCTGTTCTGTGTGCCTTACATGGAGTGGAGCCTACACTTGGTAGATGGTGGTCAGTTCAGTGTCTGCTGAGTGACTGTTGCAGTCCACCTTCTGCACACTGACCCAGAAATGTCATTGCATATCTCCTACCCTGATCGTCAGTGATTGCTCCCTGCTCTGGGGTGCTCTGATACAGCAGCTGAGACAGCAGCTCCTTCTGTTGGTGGTTCTCTCCCTGAGCCCCGCTCCTCTCTGGAACGCTGAGGTCGAGTCTGGACTGTGAGACCGCTCTCAACTGTGCACTCTTGTGTTGCTGTCTGGCAGGGACCTGAAGGAAGCTTCACTGCTCTGAGTGGTGCCTGTGCTCTGTGGTCTCAGTGAGCTGGTGGCAGAGGAATTGATTGAAGGGTTTGCAGTCATCGTTCATTCTCTAGTTAGAAGGTGAGCTTAGCTGCACTTAGCATTGGTGGTGTGTGAGTGATGAGGGGGCATTGTGCCCAGGGTCCTGCTGGGCAGTGAGCGAGGGCAAGAGTTGGAGCAGCCCTGAGGGAAAGGCAGATGGCGTATTGGACCAGAGAGGTGACCGGGAGGCAAGTGAACAGCCGTGTGCGGTGTTCCGGGAGGTCGGAGTTGAGCAGAGCTGCAGGATTGTCACCACAGATAATTCCTGGGAGGAGTGGCCCTGCCCCAAAGGAGAGCGGAGAGTGGGGACATGGGACTCCCAGTGTTGGAAAGTGGCATGAAGATCCTGTCACCTGACTAAGTTCTGGTCTGAAAAACCTGTTCAGTGAAAGAGCATTGAAGTAAAGCATGTCCAGTAAAACCACAGGTGAACTAACTCAGAACTGGAGTTGGAGAAATTTGTGGTTTCTCCTGGTAAAGCGTCGTTTTCCACCTGTCTTCTTAACTATACATGGAAGTGTTTGTGTAGGATGTGTACAAGTATCTGTTTGAGGCACTTACCAAGCGAGAAGCAAATCCGGGTGCCCTCCATGCTTTTCTCGGGGTTCACACGGTTGTGTCATACAGAGTGTGCGCGCACACTGCACCAGCACCTGTAAACTGCCTTGGCAGGTGGGGTCCGGTGCTCAGACAGGGGACAAGGGGCTGAGTGTCGTCTCTCTAAGGGGAGCTTTAAAAAAAAAAATTAGGGTGTGGTGGGTCTTTGTTGCCGCGCAGGCTTTTCTCTAGTTGTGGAGAGTAAGGGCTGTTCTCTAGGTGCTGTGTGTGGGCTTCTCATTCTGGTGGCTTCCCTCGTGAGCACGGGCTCTAGGGCACATGGGCTCCAATAGTTGTGGCTCCCAGGCTCTGGAGCACAGGCCCAGGAGCTGTGGTGCATGGGCTTAGTTGCTCCGAGATGTGTGGGATCTTCCCAGATCAGGGATCCAACCTGTGTCTCCTGCATTGGCAGGCGGATTCTTTGCCACTGAGCCACCAGGGATGCCCCAAGGGGAACTTTTATTTGCAAGAGAAAGTGGTACCTGACCCCGCAGGTCTCTTTGCAAGGCAGAAGCATCCTCCAGGGATGCGACTGAAGTGGTCCAAGCTCAGCATCCTTGGCCCCTCTTCCTGCGTAGGCTGGGGGGAGGCGGGGTTGTCAGCTTGCAGATAGATAGAATCGTACTGCTTCCCCTCAGAGCCACTCCGCAGCCACTGTGTGCTCCAGTGCCCTCCACCCGCACAAAGCTGCCAGACTTTCTCTACCCCAGTGGGCATCCTTGCTCCAGGGTACCAACGAGTGAGAAATTATGTGAAATGAGTTGATACTTGGAGATTGAGGAAAGCCCCACCCATGACAGGCATATCAAGGTCGAGAGTGTGGGGCCCTGGGCTGGGTATGAGGCCAGACTCCCGTTCATGTCACAGTTCAGGACCTTCGTGCTCCCTGCAGGGGTGCTGGGCGGGGCCGGTGTCCTGCGCTCCACGGGACAGATTGACAGTGTGACGCATGCACTCAGCCAAGACTTCCTGAAGCTGCAGGAGGGGCCGGTCCCCTGGCTCCTGCCGGTTTCTCTTTTCAGCTCTTCCCCCACCCCACAAGGGTGGAGTTGGGGTCTGCTCCATTGGAAGTGTGCACCCCACATGGCTGCAGGGTTTCCTGGGGGCTTCCTCACACATGGCAGATCTGGTAGAGTCCAATGTTACATGTTGAGAATTCCGGACTCACTTGGGGACGCAGTGCTCGTGGAGGCCTCTGGGAGGGTTCCCTCCCCCCACCCCCTGTAGCTCCCAAGCAGGACCCACGTGGCTCTGCCCCTCTGCCTGGGGCTCCTTCTACCTGTGGGTTTATTTTCTTTCTACTCCCATTGTTTTGATCTTCTCTGGTTACTAAGCCAAATACTTCTCTGAAATGTGAATAGAGAGAGGGATAATCAGACTGGACTCCTGAGTGTTTACTCAGTGCCCCAGTGAGTTCGGTTTTACTACTGTCTTTACCTGAATCTGTAATCGGGGTGTATTTGAAACGTACACTGATAGTGAAGAGTGCCGTAGCTGTGCTGTGCAGCGATAACGGCCTCCTGCGTTTGACGTAAGAGAGCAGTTGTGTGCAGTCCCAGAGTCGCACGGCCAGGCTGACACTGCAGTGAAGGCTGAGTGTCCGGGGAGGCTGCTCTCAATCTTTGGTTTGAGTCTCTTACAAAGTGGCTTTTGGATCCTGTTCTGACTTTGAAATAATCCATTCATCCTTCCATCAGTGTAATTAGGTCTGGTTTCAAATAGTTTCTCTTCTGCAATTTTCATTAATTTAAAAAAAAAGCCAGACAATCACTTTTGTTGCCAGCAGGCATCAGCTGAAATTAGGAGTCACGGACGCCCTGTGGGCACTGCAGTTCCCGGCAGATAGACTGAAGGCTGCGGTGTTTGCAGCCACAGGTCGGGCTGACTGTCCGGGCTTCCTGGTGTTGGCCAGAGCCACCCGCAGGCCTGCGCGTAGTGGAGGTCTGCCTCATTGATGATGCGCTGCAGGCTAGACATGCACCTGTGACCTTCTGCTCTGTCGCTCTCAGGTCACCCCCTTTTGCCTCCTGAACCAGCCACAGAGACCCAGTCTTCAGACGAGCAGGTCCTTCTGGCTCGGGCCGTGCACAGCCGGCTGTCCCCCCGGAGCCCCGGCGTTGGCCCCCGTTTCTGTTGTCCTGCCACAGAGGAGCAGGCTGGCTGAGATGCCCCGAGGCTCCCTGAGCTGTATGGGGACAGAGATAACAGCCTCTCGCCCACCTCTGTCCCTCGTCAGCCTGCTCTCCAGGGGAGCTGGACTGAACACTGAGGACTCTGGGATACGGTTCCCGGGTCTCAGACCAGGAAAAGCTTGGATCTCAGACAGGAAGTGCCATGTTCTCGTTCAGAGTATCAGCCTGTGCATCATCAGCAAAAGGCTGTGAGAAAGAAAAGCTCCACAAACACCTCAGGTTCCCGTTACCCAGGATGGTGAAAGTGGTGTTCACACAAATGTGCAGCCGTGTTAGCTGTGCATGTATTTCATGGTGCATGGTGACCAGGGAGATACACCGTGTCGACTGACCCAGCTCCACACTCTAAGCCTGGCCCTGCGGCCTTGCCGGAAGGGAATTGTGTCTGCCGCAAGACTCACTGCTGTGCACCATGTAGCAAAAATGAGATGTACCGCCAAGCCTCCTGGAACATTGTGTGCTGATTTATATTTCAGGAGATAACACCCTTCAGATAGAGTATAATTTGGGAAACACAGGATAATTAAGGAGTTGCTGTAACCTCTAAGCCAGGCCTCAAGAAAGTTTGCAGAAATCTCTGGTTCCACCTGGTCAGGAGCTGGTCTTCTCTGTTGAGCTCTAGTGATGTTCTCATACTTTAGAGAGAGCGTTTCAGGTTTCCCTTTGATTTTCGGAGGTCCCATGCGCTGGACCCCGGGATGCACAGAACTGGGTGGTCCTCGCTATGGTCAGAGCTGCCAGGCTGGGCAGCGGTGCTGTGGAGCAGGCAGCCTCCTTGAACGGGCGCTGGTTGCCAAGTGTGGTTAGTAAACGCTCTGCTATTTTTTAACCGCCGAGGCGGTCCAGCCCGTGACTCAGAGGTCTTCCATATTAGGTTCTGGGAGACGCAGCCGAGCTGGAAAACGGGGCTCATCAAATGCGGAGGCCACAGTGGGGCGTGGCATGGATCCAGTGATGTCAGTGGGGAGCAAGCCCAGGCCAAGGACCTGGCACCTGGGCCAGAAGCGGTAGTGCGCAAACCCAGACTTCCTGCCACAGCTGCACACCTTGCCAAGCCTGGGGCCCTCCCACTGCCACAGGCATCGCCGCAGCATCTCCACGGGCGCCTGCGTTGGCGCCGAGGGCAGGTCCGGCCGTGTCTCGGCACTCTGCTTCCCGTTGCAAGCAGGAAGCTGGCCTTGTCGATGCACTTACCCGCGTCATCAGCCGCCAAGCAGCTACGCGTCCATAGGCAGACAGGCTCTGTGTTTCTTTCTGTTCCGCCTTCGGCCGCAAGCCCTCCAGAAAGCCGTGACTCAATTGCATCAGGAATTGGCTCTCATGAGCGGACGTGCCTGGTGGTAGAGGCAATTCCTGGCTGGCCTGTCTCGATACCTGAGTGCAGATGACTTCTTTATACGTTGATTCAGCAGATACCTAACGGTACTGTCCATTTTCAGAGTGTTTAGTGTACTTCTGTATTGAGTCTGACAACACAAGACCTCACTGCCTGGCATCCTGTGGTGGCACCCTCGGAGTTCTAACATGACCTGAGCTTTGTTAGACTCAGTGAGGGGGAAACAGCTGTGCCACGGAACCTGAGCTGTGACTTTCCACGGCCTGTCTTCCCTGCCAGCTTCCTAATCAGGAAGGATGATTTCCAGATGTGACACGGTGGACATGCAGGGAACACAGGAAGACGTACAGGGAACCTCTCCTTATGCTTTAAAAAGTGAGCGCACGAGTTAGTGTCAGCCACTCAGCAGAGACTTGGGCACTGACCCTGACTCGGGGAGCACATACCCTGCCCCCCGCCCCGAGTCAGTAGGGGTGGGGGGAGGCCTGCAGTGGAAGTGGATGATGAGGAGGCCTTGGAGGAGCACGACCAGCCCTCCTGGGGCAGGAAGGGTTGGGGAGACAGCAAGCAAGGCGTGGCGGGGGAAGTTGGCTTAAGTGACCGTGGGTGCAGAAGGCCGCTGAGTGGCAGGTCCAGAGGCCGTGTGTGTGCAGGACAATGGGGTGTTCAGCTTCGTGGCTAGAGCAGGGCCCCGTGGGGAGTGGGTAAGAAGGCCTGGCCAGGCTCGCACGCCAGAGTCACAGGAAATGTGCAGATCGCTCTGCCAGAGGGCCACGTTCACAGACCGAGCACGGGGCTGTAGACCCTCTCCAGAGGCTTTCAAAAGGAATCGGGACCTACTTGTCACTTTCTTCAGTAGTGTCTGATTTTGATCACCTATAAGATAGGAGTTTAAAAAACTCTAAAATCATTTAAAAATCTTTTTAAAGAAAGATTTATTCAAATAAAAAACTCAACTGACCAAGACTTGGAAGGCGTTGGCCAGAAGCACAGGCTTAGCCTTAGAGGACAGTACAGCACATGGCCCTGGACCTTCGTGGGCCTGCCCGCCCGGACAGTGCCGATGTGCCCAAGGAGCCCCTTCCAAGAGGGTGGGGCAGGGCTGAGGCACCGCCTCTGCCTGGCCTTGCAGATGGTGCATCCATGCTCCAGGAAGGCGTCTCTGCACCTCTGTCTTCTCCCCCTGGCTGACGGCCCTCCGGTCGTTTCGTCACTAAACCGTCCACTGTAACGTGAGTTCAGTGTGCTCTGAAAACCCACTGTGAGTCTGCTGGGTCACACCTGACAGGTGAAGAGCCTGTGGTGTGACGTGTGCCTTGCAGTTCTGGGTCTTTGTCCCACGACCTGCACTCTTCCTTCCAGCAGAATCCACCATCCTGTCACAAGTACAGAACATGAAGCTGTTCTTTGATTCGCCTCCACACCTGCTGCACAGTCGTTCTCAGATACCAGACCTAGGACAGGAAGTCTGTGGCAATGCCCTGTGGTCCACTGCGTGCACCCACAGGGGAGGTTCAGTTTCCCATCGCCTGTTTTCTCCCGTTTGCTTTCAGAACGTGGGTCACTGAGAACATGGGTCACTGAGAGCTGAGTCTGAGGCGGGTCATTTAAGGATCTGTACGTACCTGGTGATTAGCAGAAGGCATCAGTGTCAGTCCCTTTTACCATTTGGTCAACAGTTCCTTTGTGAGAAGCGCAAAGAGGTGGAATTCTCTTGCGGTTGTGTTACATGCACTTAAGTCCCAGTTCCTGTGCAGAGTGAACGTGGGGCAGAAGGGGGACTCGGTGACCCGTCCACGTGGGCGGGGCAGCTGGCTTGTTCCTGCCCAGTGGTGACCTGGAGCAGAGAGAAGGCTTGGTGTTGTAGTTAATGGTAACTGACTGTTATCCAAACTCCCGTAAATTCAGTCTTCTCAGAGTCAGGTGGTGGTCCTTGAACTGCAGATTTATGCCTAGCGATTCCCCCGTGGTTCATCAGCAAAGAACCTGCCTGCAGTGTAGGAACCACAGGAGACATAAGAGACTCAGGTTCCATCCCTGGGTCAGGAAGATCCCCTGGAGGAGGACATGGCAACCCACTCCAGTATTCCTGCCTGGAGAATCCTGTGGACAGAGGAGCCTGGCAGGCTACAGTCCATGGGGTCACAGAATCAGACATGACTGAAGCAACAGCACACAAACACACCCAGTGACTAAAGAGCATCCTGAAAAGCCATGCTCCGCACACCATCATCACCTGGAAAATCTTTAGAAACCCAGACCTAGCGAATCAGAAGCCCTGAGGGTGGGTCCTTGAGGCCTGAGTGACTCTGACAGGCACTGAATTTGAGACCCACACTGTGAGGGAGTGTTCTGTCCCTTAAACAAGGGAGAGTGGAAAGTGATGGCGCAGCAGATGCCAGGAGCCGTCTCTTACCCGCTTATGGACGAAGCGGCACTTCCATTTCTGGCTAGCAGAGCTGCCAAGGGGAAAAGCGTTCTTCGGCAACTGAGACCAAAGCGAAACAAACAGTCTCGATACTTGCTCGTGAGGACAGGGCTTAGAAGGAGTGGACTTGCTGACAGGCGGCTGGGTTTCAGTGCCACCCTATTCTGGCTTTAAAGTGTCTCAGTTGAGCTGCATTGAATGTTCAGTTAGAACATTCAATCCTTTTACAGATAAAGATAGGGTCATAAGATCTTCTCAAGGGCAGCGTGGCTGCGCTCATTAACTGAAATTCACACACCCTTGATCTGACAGTGTCTGGAAACTTTTCCCATAGAAAGCTAAAAGTGAGTGCTCACATTGAACAAAGATCGTCACGGCTCGTGCTAGTGAGCCCTTGAGGAGGACGCGTGTGCCCTTGATAAGGCATGGCCTGTCTGTGCCTGCTCAGCTGGGGGTTGACGCAGAGGGGTGTCCCTGACAGTCGTGGAAGATGAAACGTCACCAAGGAAGATGCACACATGCGATCCGGCTGCTTTCAACACACAGAACCAGCAAACTGGGAGCTGTGTGCAGGTACCCACATGGAGGCCCTGGGGAGAGAGCTCTGAGTACAAGCAGTGCCGGCCCCTGCGGTGGGGCAGGGGAGCTGGGAGGCTGGGTGGTTTAGGGGAAGACTCTCCACTTTACTTCATTGTCCAAGCACTTTGACTTTCTGAGACTTGAACTTCTGCAATGAATATTCCTTTTGAAAAAAATTAGGAAGAGAACAGCATCCCAAAATGTTAGGAGACTGCTCATTAGCAGTAGAGCTGACTCAGGCACCCTGATCTCCCATCTCCGGGTCGGTGTTATTCAGGATTACTTCTCACTTCCTGTAACAGATAATCTGAACTTTAGAGCAAAAACGTAGCCTGCTCTACTGATTTTGCTTGTGAGGAAGCTGAGCCAAGAGGGCCTGCAACTGGAGAGCGACCCCCAGATTGTGACAGAGGAGAAGATGAGACCCAGCCCCCAAGAGTGACAGGGACGCATGCTGAAGGGGGCTTCATGCTTAAACTGTCAGCTCAGGGTCACCCTGCAGCTGTGGGCTGCCCCACGTCGCAGGGCCTGTCCTGGGTGCTCTGAGCCTAGCGAGGAGAGCTGGGCACATGCACAGTTCAGGGTCAGATGGAGCATGGGGACCACTCTTGTGGTCGGAGCCTGGGCAGCAGGGGCCTCTGTTCACTGGCGTTCAGCCCAGCAAGGATGCCATGCTGCTTGGGCACAGCTGTACCTGGACTCTCCCCCTCCCTGCCTCCGTCTTCTCTCACACCGTCATTGAGGATAACGTGTTTTGCACAAAACATAACTACATTCAGGGTAAGAAAGGAGACAGTACTGAAAACAGAAAGTCGGGGTACTTGTCAAACTTAGAGCTGTATGTCCATTTGAGTTCTGAGCTCTCAACACTGGTGGAATTCAAACCTTCAGGCAGAGTTTCTTCCTGTGTGGTAATTAGTGGGAAGGAAAGGCATGGATTCCGAGAACATACTCCACACTGAAATATCCTGAAGACAAGTTATCTGACTTTATGAAATATCCTGAATCCTGATCTTTAGCAAAGTAATGAAATGTTCAGTTTTATGAATCTACTTCATTTCTGTATTTTATCAGTGTCCAAAGCTACTTGGAGCTCTGAATTCAGGCCAGAAGTGACGTTCCTTCATGCCTTCTGCCTATTTCATGACCGGATTAGCATCCGCCTTTACTGCGGACACACGTGGCCTTTCCCCTGAAAGGCAGCATGAGGGCCCCACACACCCTCGGGACAGGCCGGGAGGTGACCTTGCAGTGAGCTGAGGGCTTTTCTCATCACAGCAGCAAGTGCTGATTGAGACCTTAACTTCCGAGCAGGCGTGCAGCCCAGTGTGTCCCCGTCCCTGGGCGGTCACGTGGCATCAGGTGGGGCGCTGACCCTGGCCTGCATTCTTCCTTGGCAGTGCACAGCTTCAGGGGTGAGCGGGCCCTTAGGGGTTCCGGCACCCCTTCCGGGGACTCAGTGCTGGGGACGCTTAGTTGTTTGCTCTTGCAGGAGTCAGACCATGTTTCCTCGCAGGGGCAGCCGTGATGGGCGGGAAACCTGTGGCTGTGACGTGGACTCTGCTGCTCCGCAGACATGGATGTGAGCACAGGGCAGGGGCTATTTCTCCTGGGCCCTGGTGGGTTCGTGGACCAACCTGTGGAGAATTTGAGTCTGCTTTTCAAAGTCTGCCTCAAATACTGCACTGGGTTCTGAGATCCTAGAGAGGATTTCATGCAAACCAAACTTAATCTTCGTATTTTCTGAATATTGAAGGAAAGGGAAGGGATACTAACATTTTTACATCCCGATCTCATGTAAACTTGCCAGGTAGTCATAGAAGTAGGTGCTGTTATCCCCATTTTTAGAGAAGAGGACAGTGAGACCTGCAGACATTCAGTGAGTGGCAGTGTTGGGGTCCAGACCACGCATCGCTGGTGTGGCGCTGTGCACACAGGAGGATAAGAACCCAAGCACTCTGCCCCGTCCCTTCCTCTTACCCCACACACACCCACCAAGTGACCTGGAGGACATTTATTCTCTTTCATTATGTCCACTTAGGAGTGGATCTGCTGAAATCTAAAGTCATAAACTCCTACCAAGGTGTTCAGTATACTTGTTTCACAAACTCCCTTCATCCTGCTTGGACTTGAGATCATAAGAAGCAGAGGGTCTGACCTCAGGCAGAGTGGGTCTTGTCTGACCTTGAAGCTGGGGAGCTTTATGGCCTAGTGCCTGACCAGCCAGCCTGGAGTGGGGCAGCATATGGGGCCTGTGCGGTCTTGTGTCCCCCTGCCCCAGGCAGGGGCTGGACAGGCTCCTGGGGGCGATGCCCCCCTGCAACCGAGAACTCATGAAACAAGAGTGAAGTGTCTCCTGGGCTGTGAAGCTGTGCACCCACACTCTAAGCTCCCCCCGCCCCCACCCCCAGACATCCTCTCAGGACGACAGTTCTTTACACACCAACCTGTTTGAAAAGCCTGGGAAATCCAGCCGCCGTTGGAGATGTTGGTCTCCTCTGTCACCGGGGTGTTTTCTGACGTCGCCATCGCTGACTGTCGCTTGTCGCCTGCTCTCCTGGTGCAGCTTGGGAGTGGGCAGGCATGTGCACGCGCACCGCTCCTCCTCCCGCAGGCGAGCGTCCCAGTGCTTCTGGTACACTCCCCACACTCACACCGCGTGACTCACTGCTTCAGAGGCTGCGACCTCTCTGTTCCCGCCCGTCCCCCTAAATCAGATGTGACCTGCGTGTGTCAGATGGAAGAAGGAGGTACAACGAAACTTTATTTGCACAGTTGATAGGACAGTTGTCTAGTTTCTTGAATTAAATTGGAAAATCCGTGTGGATTTTTTGTATTCATCCCAAACTGACTTCTACTGAAAGTTTCATTATCTTAGCGCTTTAATAAGTAATTGATCAAAAAACCATTAAGGCTAAAAATGGAAAAAACCTTATAGGTTTCTTATGCCCAGTGGATAAGCCCATAGGTGACATTGATGGAAACCCTACATACTGGCCCTTTCCAGCAGAGCAGTCAGTGTTGAACCATCCAGTTGCTGACATGCTGTTTAGGGCAGACGGCGGGAGTCCAGCCACCAGGATTCAGCTCTCACTGACCATGCGGCTGACTTGGAGGTCACTGCCTTCCTAAGTCAGATGTAAAGGCTGCCAGCGAGGCTGGGGGTCTGCAGGGGCCAAGGACACGGCCCCCCCCGCACCCCACCACCATGCCAGCAGAGTGGGAGTGCAGAGGGATTTATCTCAGACCTGCTGTGCTGCCCGCATTTGAATGAATCAAGCTGAACAGTGAAGAACAACAAACAACAGGCTGCGTTCATGACGAGCCTGCTGCCCAGCATGGAGCAGAAGCCCAGGCCAGAAGACAGAATGGAGGAGAAAGACGATCCCAGAGTCAGTGGTGCAGACAAGAGTCTGTGTTCCCTGTAAGTTTGAAGTTCGTTTTCATCAGGGGATGTGATTGACATGTAACATTTTGTTAGCTTCGCATGTGCAGTGTAATGATTCTGCATTTGTAGTGTGTATTGTGAAGTAGTCACCACAGTAAATCTATTTAACATCCCACACCATACACGGTTACAAAAAAGATTTGTGTGTATGTGTGTGATGAAAATGTCTAAGGCCTACTCTTAGCAGCTATCGAATACACAATACAGTATTATTAACTGTAGTCATCACGTCCCAGTCACATCCCAGGTCTTAGTTTATAACTAGTAGTTAATAATTTTTGATGATGGAATGGATGAAGAAGGGTCAGAAAGTACAAGCTTGAATTTGGGGTTATTTCTCCAGGGGCTTTAAGTGTTGCCTTGAGCTCCAATCATCAGAGTGACTCTACTTTGTGGACTTTCAGATGAAATAAGTAAGCGGTCCCCGCCTCTGCTCGCTCCCTCTAGTGCTTCCTGGGCATGCCAATCTACACCCTGTACTCAGAATACTTTAATTTGACCCATTGACACTAATGGATGTAGGACTTTGAGCTGAAATCACCTTTTTTTTTCAGTTGATTTGCAAATACTGCTTATTCACTGTTAAACTTGGCAAAAAAAAAAGCTGGTTAAGATTCATAAAATCAGTTTTTGTAATTTTAGTCTCTTGGGAGGAAACACAGACGACCACCCTGCTGTGAGGGTGGAGAGAGGTCACAGCCAGCTGATGAGCATCAGGAGATGGAGAGATGAGCGGGCAGCCTGGGGAGGTCCTCCCAGACCAGCGATTGTCGCAGCGTCTTCTCCTTTCACACCACATAGTCGCCAGCCTCTCCTGTGTGTGTCAGAGATGACTTTCAATAGGAAACGTGGTGTTAGACTCTGGTACCAGCTGTCACAGATGGGATGCAGTTGAGACAGGGCCACCCTGGGCGAGGCTGACAGGTGAGGACAAGAGACCAGAAGCCACTGCTCCCTGGGTGGGGCCGGGGGGGGGGGCTGGCTGGACCACACCCGAAGAAGGGGTGGGGGCGAGGCCAGGTGCTGCATCAGGAGGACCCCAGAAGGGCAGGCTGAACCCCAAGAATGGGGCCAGCAGGCCCAGGTCAGGGAACTCAGGACTTGTCCTAAGGGCAGGCTAGTCAGGAAGTTACAAAATGCACCGCTTGAGAAACTCTGGGCTGCTCCAGGAGAATGCGGTGGGAGGTGGTCTGGGAGAGGGAAAGACGGGGATAGGGCAGCTAGGTGCCTTGGTGAGGTCGGGGGGCTGGCTGGAGGAGCTGCACCACGATACGCCATTTAGTCACAGGAAGAGAGATGACAGCAGAGCACTGTCCCCAGTCGCCTCCCCTCGTGTGGAGGAGAGAACTGAAGTGCGAGGAGTGGGCGGGGCGAGTGCAGCCACCAGCCCCGCAGAGAACGTGTGCACTCATGCTCAGGCCGGGCGACCATCTGTGTGGCTGCACACACAGGTATGGGGGGCGAGGGTGGCGTTCGCTCCCTCCTGCCTGCCCTGGTCCGTGGGCTCATCCATGGACGGTGTGCTGAGCTCCAGGTGACAGAGTAATAGAGCAGACGTGGGCCTGTCCTTACATAGACTGCAGCCTTGCCGAAAACCAGGGGCGGTGATGCCCAGCCGGTCGGGGATGGGCCGCTCTGGCCCTTGGATGGACACACTCTTGTCACTTTCGAATGGACACACGGGGGTGGGGGGTTACACACCCTTGAACCCCAAAATGCATCCAGATGCTCCCCAAGGTCCCACAGCAGCCCCAGGAGTTTGTCAGGACGGACCTGGGTGGGTTCTGCAGGCCGAAGCCCCGGGAGCCAGCTCCGCGGTGTCAGGGCCTGAAGGGGCGCAGGGCAGGATCTTGGCCACTGCCCTGTCCTCCCCAGGCCCAAGGTGCTGGGGAGCCCCAGGCGGCCGGCTGTGTGCGCGGGTCACGGCCAGCTCCCGAGCTCACTATATATAGTCAAGAGGGAGCTGCTCAAGGGCCAGGAGGAGGAGAGGGTGCCAGCAGAATGCTTTCCACTGAAGCTCATGTTTAACAGGCGTGTTTCCATGCTGGCTGTTCCCAGGTGGAGGGAGAGGCAGGTGCCGAGCTCGCCTGTGCCCAGGACGCACCCTGTACCCTTATCTCTTTGCTGTAACTCCCACCTGCTTCCCGGGTGTCTGTGCGGAGGGGCTCTGTCACGTAACCGAGACCGTGTAAATGCATCTTTGTAGTGTGTTTGGGGTGATGTTGCAAAAGAGTGTTCTGAGCTGAGCAGAACAGGGAGGTTATCACGTGACTAGCTGTCAGGTCTGTTTTAAGAGAAGCGCTGTAAATTGCAGTCAGTGGTTGTTGCGTTAAGGCGTTCTTCCTGCGCCTAATCTCAAACCCTCTGGTACCAGTGACACACACATTTAGTTGCTTTTCTCAATGGGTTCATCTCTGCATTTTGGGACCTTGGCATGCAGAGTGTTAAAGGGGTGCCCCAGGGTCCACTTCTCCCAGGACAGTCAGTCTGCCCGTGGGGGCGAGTGCTGTCCAGGCCAGGACCCTCCCCTGGACAGAAGGGTCCTTGTCTGGACACTGATGTACACGGCCATCCTGGAGGTCAATTGCTGCACTTGCTGAAGGTGTGCTCCAGTTGAGCTCTGCGCATTCCATATGTCATAACTCTTCTCACCCTCTCAGCCCAGGACAGAAATGCATTATGACTGCCCCTCGAGGGTGCAGGCACAGGCTCGGGAACTTGACGTGGCCAAGGGCACTCAGCCAGTGATTGAACCCAGGGTGGTGGCTGACCCGCCTGCAAGGGACACTCCGCCTCTAATCCCTGAGTTGGTGAGCGGGCCATGGATGAAGCTCCCAGGAGCCCAGAAGTTCTGCTCTCTTAAATGGAATTGCTTTCCCAGGGCCACGCCCAGCCCACATGGAAACAGGGAGGCCCAGCCAGGTCCCAGGTCAAGACATTCGGGGGGTGTTTGTTTTTCTTTCCTTTGAAAGCATTGAAGTCAGAAAAGTTTAGTCATGAGCGAGATCTTGAAGTGCCCGCCTGGACTGGTCAGTGCTGCCTTCCCAGCCTGTCTCCCATCTGTCCACTGCCCTCCTCTGAACAGCGGTCCTCACCGCACGACCCCAGGAGTGCGTGACTGAGCTGGTTCTGCTGCGGGGCGGCATGCAGTCTGTTCTCTTGCCTGCCCACCAGGAGGAGCTCGCTGCACGCTGGGCAGGGTCCCTGGTGGACCCTTGCTTCTCAGGGTTGCTGGTTTCTCAGTTGATTGCTTTAGAATGTAATGGTTCCCTGCACCACTGTGGACTTTTTGTAACCCTTTCTTTTCAATGAAAATAAGCCTTATGTCAAGATGAGAGAAAGACATCAGAGAGAATCAGCACGCTGATGAATAGACCCATTTGTATTTATGGAAAGGTGATTATTGAAGGCAGAGGTTTGCCTTCATTAATTTTTGCTTTACAATTACATCTTAACTTTGTAAATCTTACCTTTCTTAAGAAGTCTAGATCAGTTGGCATATTTTTTGCAAACAAATTTAATTATATAACATTTTAAAGTATGATTCTCTTTTTTTTCCAGTGAAGTGATCTCCACGATAAGCCAACATCCATCACCTTATGTTGGTACAAATTTTGTTTCTTGTGAGAATTTTAAGATCTGCTCTCATCAGCTTTCAAATATACAACACAGTATTGTTAACTGTAGTCACCATGCAGTACTATGGTGGTGGTGACGGGAAGGACAGGGAAGCCTGGCGGGCTGCAGTCATGGGGCTGCAGAGTCGGACACCACGACTGAGCAGCTGAACAGCAACAAGCGTGCAGTGCGTCACGTTTCCAGGACTTCCCCACCTCCTAACTGGAAGTTTGTACCCTTTGACCTTCTTCACGCATTTCCCCCACCCCTTTCTCTGATACCCACCAATCTGTTGTCTACTAACTTTTCTGTTTGTTTAATATTCCACATATGAGTGATAACAGAGTGTTTTTCTGTGTCTGACTTATTTCACTTAGCATAATATCCTCTGAGTCCATCCACGGTGCTGCAAATGACAAAGTTTCATTCTCCTTTATGACTGAGTGATATTCCAGTGTGTGTGCGCACCGCGTCTTCTTTATCTGTTCATCTGTTGATGGGCACTTAGGTTGTTTCCATGTCTTGCCTGTTGTAAATAGTGCTTCAGTGAGCATGAGCATGCAAATAACTCTTCAAGATAATAAATTCATTTCCTTTGGATGGACACCAAGGAGTGGGATTGCTGGATCCTATGGCAGCTGTATTTAATTTTTTGAGGACCCTGCTCTCCATACTGTTCTCCCTACTGGATGTGCTGAGTTACATTCCTACCAACAGTGTAGGAGGGCCATCCTGACAGGTGTGAGTGTGTGTCTCATTGTAGTTTTGATCTGTGTTTCCCTGATGATTAGTGATATTGAGCATCTTTTCCTGTGCCTCTTGGCTCTTTCAATATCTCTGGGAAAATATCTATTCAGTTACTCTGCCATTTTTTAATTGGATTGTTTGTTTGAAGCTGAGTTGCTTGAGTTCCCTATATATTTTGGATTTTAACCCCTTATCAAATAGTTGATACACAGGTATTTTCTCCCATCCCATAGTTGAGCTTTCATTTTGTCGGTGGTTTCCTTTGCTACAGAAGCTTTTTAGTTTGATGTAGTCCCACTTGTTTATTTTTGCTTTTGTTGCCAGGTTAATGTGGTAATATGGTACCATCTCAGGCCAAAGGGTTACCCGAAGTTGTCCTGCAAGTCAAACGTAATAGTGATGGGTCTTTGGGGGTGAAAGGGAGATCTTAGCTTCTTAACTTCCACAACATCATCTTAGAGGGAGATACCAAAATGTTTGGTCAGAACCAGTATTGCAATTGTGATAAATCAAGAGCTGATGAGTTTCTGATTTCCCCTCTCTGTTCACTATGTGAACGTGAAGTTGCTCAGTCGTGTCTGACTCTGCGGCCCCATGAACCGTAGCCCACCAGGCTCCTTGGTCCATGGGATTTTCCAGGCAAGAGTACTGGAATGGGGTGCCATTTCCTTCTCCAGGGGATCTTCCCGACCCAGGGATTGAACCCAGGTCTCCCGCATTGTAGGCAGACGCTTTACCGTCTGAGCCACCAGGGAAGCCCCTTTGTTCACTATAATGTGTGCCTATTTCATGCATGTAGAAGCGAGCACTTGAGGACTATAGTAAACGCGCTTCTTCCGTGTGCCTTCTCTGGGACATGAAAGCTCCTCAGTGCTTCCCGTTACAGTGCCACTGTTTAGAGAAGGAAAATGCCATGGCAGAAACGTGCCTGCCTTCACCCACCTTCCTCCTGACGTTCAGACCCTTCTGATTAGGCCAGCTCCCCGCCTGGGATTGCTCATTGAGAATTAAGCTCTGATTGTTTCAGGCAGAATGTCAGATTTGAAGAAGCTTTCCTAATAAGGAAGAATGATGTAATGTTGTGGAGGGGGGCCAGGCCTCTCTGTGTGTTTTATTTCCATCAGCCGAATTCCAGGGGAGAATGGTTGCCAAGCAGGGGGGCTGCTGGCTATTTTTAGCCAGATTGCCTCAGTAACACCAGGAGGCCCTTCCAGCCCTGCACTCACTAGTGTGCTGGTCGATGTTTTCCCTGGCATCTCATTTTTATAAAGTTTGATCAAGCATAAGTAATACTTTTATTAACATTTTTAACATTTTCTCAGAATGAAAAAAGCATCCTTTGTGATCTCTTTTTAACTTGGCAGCTTTCCTTTGAGATACATTTTCTCCAGTCAGCAGATAGATGCTTTGTTCGGTGGTTGAGGAGGTTGTATTAACTTTTCAGAACAGACTTTTCAGCAGGAGGCCCTTGCAAGCCTGTCTGTCAGAGCATGTTGAAGAGCGCTGTTCTGCCCACAGTATTCAGTCTAGATTCTCCCCCTCCCAAACCTACTCCAGGTATAACAACAGTCTGCATTTCAAGGCCATGGGCAGTTGTTTCTGTACTTTGACATTAAAGTGTTTATTTCAACATTTTTATAAATTGGAAAAGTGAAAGTGTTAGTTGCTCAGTTGTGTCTGACTCTTTGCGACCCCATGGACTGAAGCCTGCCAGGCTCCTCTGTCCATGGGATCCTCCAGGCAAGAGTACTGGAGTGGGTTGCCATTTCCTTCTCCAGGTGATCCTCCCCACCCAGGGATCGAACACAGGTCTCCTGCACTGCGGAGATTGCAAAGGTGGATTCTTTACCACTGACCCACCAGGGAAGCCCATTTATAAATTGGAGGGAAAATTCAAATTTGTAATGAAACTTCAGCTCTGTGACTTGGTCACTCCCTCTCTGGGTGACATGCTGCATCATTTTTACTTCTGCTCTGTTCTGTGCATTTCATCTTACCCTCAAGCCAGCGGCCCCAGGCCTGTCTCCTCACAGCCCCTCCCCCCCAGCCCCTACCCAATGATGCTCATGTTCCCGGTAGTCGATGGGGCTGACCTTCCCGCATCACCGTGGCCCTGCAGCATGACCTTTAGCAGGGTAGGCTCCCTGTGAAGTTGGGGCCTCTCCTTACTGCCTAAAGGGGGGCACTGGGCCTGAGATGATGGGGGCCCCCTGACCACGGGCCTTAAGCAGGCACATGAATGTCTTAGAGAAGACTGGGACAGGTCAGAAGCACCGTGTTAGAATAATTTCTGATACTGTTTGCTGGGAAGTTGGCAAACAAGTTGGAAAACGAGTGAGTCGCTGGGAGCTGGCTTGTGCCCCTGTCCTGAGCCACTGTGTCCTTGCTCCCACAGGCCTGGTGCTTGAGGGCGGGCCCTCAGACTACGAGGCCCTGCAGAGTCCCGCTCAGTGGCACCTGCCCTGGGGGTAACTCACTGCGCAGAGACGAGATCTTCGGGAGCAGGCTCAAGGAACGGTTAGAGCCCAGCCCCAGGAGCGAGGTCCAGAAGTCGGGTGTGAGCTGCCGACACATCCACAGGCCACAGGCACAGCTTGAGCGTGTCAGTCAGCAGTCGGACCTCAAAGGAAAAGGAAATGTTAAATTTAGCGGTGTGTCATGTTTAACCCAATAGATGAAAAATACTGTATCAACATGTAATGTAAACAGGGAGAGTGAGATCATTTTTACACTCTCTGTCTTTGAACTAAGTCTTCAGAAATAAGTGTGAGGTTCACACTCACAGCACATCTCGGGCCGGGTCAGCCTTGTGGCCAAGCCTCAGCAGCCAGCGGTCACCACGATCGGACAGCACAGGCTTCGAGGGTTTAGAGTGAGAGTCTCACAGGCCTGCACCCCCGCTACATCAGTGCAGAAGAAGCAGTGTTAGATACTGTCCATGGCCATCCCCCTGTGTCACATCCAGGAGTGTCCGCTGACCTTGCCGACCGTGTGCCCGCCCTTCACAGCAGGGCAGTGGGGTCTCTTTGGTGCAGAAGGACCCGCTGAGGACAGGCTGTGTGCCAGGCTCCCCTGGGCCCTCCTCCCTGAGCCAGGGCCATGGACCCCCCAGCTCCCTGGAGGCCCCACCCTTCCAGGGTTAGAACCAGTGGGTGGAGGGCTGCCGAGCAGGCCAGAAGTGTAAAAGACGTGTCAGTGGTCAAAGCTGTGAAGCAGGATGGTGAGCTCGAGGGAGACACAGGTCCTCTTCTTGTCTTTGAAGCTACTAAACAGGTCATTAGGAGTGGACTGGGCTCTGTAGTGGGGCCATGTTTGCAGGCAATACCTTCTCTCACTGGAAAAGACCCTGAACTGGGAAAGGCTGAGGGCAAGAGGAGAAGGGATGACAGAGGATGAGATGGTTGGATGGCATCACTGACTCAAAGGACATGAGTTTGAGCAAACTCCAGGACATGGTGATGGACAAGGAGGCCTGGTATGCTGCAGTCCATGGGGTCGCTAAGAGTCGGACACTACTGAGCGACTGAACAACAACATACTTCTCTAATTATCAAAGTGACTGAGGAGACTCTCATTTTTACCTAAAAGAAAATTTCATCATTTGAGAACACTTAATAGGCACGGGAGCAGCTGAAGAACTGGTTTCTGTGTACGGCAGACAGTGTCTCAGTGCCAGGCCCCACATCTCACAGCTGACCCAGCTGAGCTGGGAAGCATGGCCAGAGTCGTGCAGGGAGACGGATAGTGGAGGAAGTTTCATGTTTCCACCAAGGCAAGCAAATTAAAATGTTTACTCTGTTCCTTTTCCATATTTGCTTAAATAAACTGATACTGATTACTCCCAAAGAATCTGGCCCCCACTGTGTGCGTGGCCGGCTGAGGTCACCAGGAGCATGGCACCGAGTGGTGAGGAAGTGGATCAGATATGGAAGTTTGTGTTTTAGAAAAACTCTTGTTACAAAGAGCAGTAGAGCCACCATGCCTTGTGTGTCTGTGTGCCGTCCTCACGCAGGCTGGCCCGGGAGGGGCCAGGGACTGGGCAGGGTGTGTGCTGGAAGCTGGGGGCAATGCTGAAATGAGAGGGAAAACTTGCTTCTCACAGCCTGCTTTTTGTAGCCTTTGCATTTTGAAGGGCAAAAAAAGTCTTATCTTTTTTTTTTTCCTTTCATTGACCACGCTTTTTGGTATTTGTCAAAGAAATCTCTGGTGGCTCAGACAGTAAAGAATCTGCCTGCAGTGCAGGAGACCTGGGTCAGGAAGATCCCCTCGAGAAGGAAATGACAACCCACTCCAGTATTCCTGCCTGGAGAATTCCATGGACAGAGGAGCCTGGTGGGCAGTAGTCCTTGGGGTCACAAAGAATCGGACACAACTGAGTGACTTTCACTTTCTTTCAAAGAAATCTTTGCCTGACTTAGAGTCACAAAGATGTTCCTATGTTTTCTTTGTGAGATTTTATAATTTTAGGTCCATATTTAAGTTGAAGATTCAAGTTAAGTTTTGTATAAGGTATGAATTGGGGGCCAAGAAGGCTTATTTTGCATATGGAAAACCCAGTAGAATTTTTTTGGCATGTTTTGTTTTTTATTATGATGGGCATTTAAGAAATAACAATTTAATTTTAAAAGAGATAAAAAGAAATCTTGTGTAGCAACGTCTGCAGTTGTTAGTTACAATTAAGAGTTCATTTTCAAAGAGACAAAGTTGTATTATGACTTTATCCATTTTCAGAACTATCATTGTACTTTAATTCTAAAAGCGAAAATGTTAGGTTCTGTTGGTCAAAAAGACTATGTTGACTTGTTGTTGTTGTTTTTAACCCAACTCTTTAATCAAAGTTTGATGGTGGTATTTTGTTACAAGGTAAGAAAGTTAAAACGTTGCAAGCCCTGGGTAAGGATAAATTTAAGTGTCTAGATCAGCTGAATTTACAAAGGTTGATAAGGCAACCTTTCTGTCTTCAGGGGAGGGTGGGGATACTCAACCCTGACTGGTCTGAAAAGATGTGGATAAAGGTGTTGTTGCCAGAGTTCCTGAGGGGGAGAGAGATGTGGAAGGCCCCCGGTGAGAAGGGACCTGCCCAGAGTGCCCATCAGTAGATGGTCCTCCAGGTGCCTTAATCGGGGGAGTGGCCCTGTTTAATGCTTTTTTTTGTCATTACATTGAGTCAACCTGAGACCACCCACACCATCCTCTATGAGACTGCTAAATGACTGCTGCCTTGAAAATGCGCTGATTTCTTAGCAAGGGGGGCCATACATCTGAGATTATTTCAGATTTAGGATGCATGAATGATGTATAGATATTTGAGGGGTTACTACTTCTCCGTGTTCAAGTTTGGGACCATTCGAGTAATGAATTGAGAAGTCAGAAAAAGATCCAAGCCTCAGATCTGTACTCGAGGAGAAGCCTATGTCATGAGCTCGTTGACACCTCAGCCTTGAGTTGAAAAGCTTACCTGCCCCTTCACAGATGCATTGTCATATCTACCCCCACACTCATCAAAGGGAGGAAGGGTAGGGGGTGAGGATACAGGCGAGGAGGGCTACCCCCAACCTGGAAACAGTGGAGGAGGGAGTGCCCACCCCTTCAGGGTCCCAGCATCCTCCTGATACTACACAGTAGCAACTTTTAAAAGAGGACAACATGGTGGTCTCGCTAAATTTAGTCATTATTAGGTCATTAAACATGTATCATAAGTGACTTTAAATGTCTTACAGCATATTTTATAGATTGATAAAATATCCACAGGAAAAAAAAAAGCCACTCATCAATTCATTCTTTTCTGCCTCTGTACTTAAAACTGTAACATTAATCTGAATTTACGCAGAAGGTATTAGCAACAAAAATACATGTGAATTCCTTGGTTCCTTGGTCCGAATTGCTTATGCTTCTGAGATTACAGACATCATTTTGTTTACTGGTAGTCACAACCAAGGCAGTAGATCATACGCAGAAGGTCATGTTGGGAATATAAGTGTAGTTAATAGATTTTGCATCATTTTTACTCAAAACTATCATCTTCAGGTAATAATGCTATCATATTTAAACCTGAAAATATGCATTATGCTCATATGGCTGTATCTCATTACACGTGTAGCCATATGACGCATGTGGATGTATAACACGTACAGAGATACGACGCGTGTGGGTGTATGACGCCTGTGGATGTATGATGCGTATAGATGTGTGACGCGTGTAGAGACGTGACGCCTGTGGATGTATGATGCATGTAGAGACGTGATGCCTGTGGATGTGTGATGTGTGTAGAGACGTAACGCCTGTGGATGTGTGATGTGTGTAGAGATGTGACGCCTGTGGATGTATGATGCGTATAGATGTGTGACGCATGTAGAGACGTGATGCCTGTGGATGTATGATGTGTGTAGAGACGTGACGCCTGTGGATGTATGACGTGTGTAGAGATGTGACGCCTGTGGATGTATGATGTGTGTAGAGACGTAACGCCTGTGGATGTATGATGCGTATAGATGTGTGACGCATGTAGAGACGTGACGCCTGTGGATGTATGACGTGTGTAGAGATGTGACGCCTGTGGATGTGTGACGCATGTAGAGACGTGACGCCTGTGGATGTGTGATGTGTGTAGAGATGTGACGCCTGTGGATGTATGATGCGTATAGATGTGTGACGCATGTAGAGACGTGATGCCTGTGGATGTATGATGTGTGTAGAGACGTGACGCCTGTGGATGTATAACACGTGTAGAGACATGACACCTGTGGACGTATGAAGTGTGTAGAGATGACGTGTGTGGATGCATGACACGTGTGGATGTATGACACACGTAGAGATACGCAGGTAAGCACGCACACACACACACACAGGGACACAGACCCGCTGGACTCAGCTCTGTGCTGCTCTGAGCCAGGCTCACCCCACCCATGGGGGAGGAGGTGGCCCTGGATGGAAGTCAAATGAATTGGACCCATCATTCCTTAAAATTTTTATCTATATTCTTGTTAGAAAAGACTTTTTGGTTTAATTGTTAGTGCAAGATGTTCACACTTTGGTGTTTTCCCTCAGGAGGCCGGGAGTGAGGAAACCCAGTTACTCCGTCAGCTCCTCACCTCACGCAAACGGGCCTCATATACTCGGGGGTGGGGGGCCCAGTGCCCCCCCCACTGGACCCCTCACCCTCCCGTGTGCATTGTCACGAAGGTGCTATACTCTCTGCCGTGGCTTTTCCCATTATTTGTCTTCTATTTCAGAAGGAACACGGGAGTTCCCTGGCATACCAGTGTCAGGCCTGGGCACTTTCTCTGGCCCAGGTCCAATCCCTGGTCCAGGAACTAAGATCCCACACGCTGTGTGGCGCAGCCAGGAGCAAAGAGCAGCAGCACGTTCAGGTGTGCACCGTGCTCTCAGTGAGGGCCGCTAGCGTACGAGACAGCACAGTGTAATCGTAAGCCCAGTGTGTGCGGCAGACTGCAGTGTCTACGTGTCTTGGAAAAGATCTGTGAAGTTCAGTAAACAAGTGCAATGCAACAGCTGTACGTTCTGTGAAGTTTTTTCTTCCAAAAGGCATTTCAAGATGTTGCAGGCTTTCCCTGTGTTGGAGATGGGCCTGAAGACCATGTTACAGAAAATCCCACTTGCTGCAACACCAGATGAATAACTCTGGACTGAACAAAGTCATGTGTAGTCCTGCTGGAAACCTCATGTGGTTCTAATAAATCTCCCTCATTTTTTTCTTAAGAGTCATTTCAAAAAAAAAAAGTCATTTCAATAAATAATTGGGTTTTTTAATCTAAGGGTTATTTTAGTGGTTTTAGTCATTTCTCAGGAAGGGAACATTTATTACAGTTCTTCCTGGGACATGTTTGGATAGACTCCATTTCCTGCTGGGAGGAGTGGGCCTGCCTCTCAAGGGAAGACCCCTGGGCACCGTCCCCAGCACCCCTCCTCCCCACCACTAAGGAATGTCAGGGCCAGCCGGTCAAAGCACAGAGGGTCACAGCCACTTAAAATTAATGATTCCTTCCACAGTCAGCAGTCTCTTCACTGACCATATCTGTCGAGCCTGCCAGAGCGCCATTCTGAGTTTTCTCAAGAACGTTTTCCTTCTTGGTTGAGAGGGTGGGGCTGGAGCCTGGTGGTCAGGTGACGGCGCATCCGCACTGTGAACCTTCGGACCATGACACCGAGACCAGCAACAGCTGACCTCTCGGAGGAGCTGGATTGCGCTGAGTTCCTGGGCCCACCTGCGCATTCCTTCACTGCTTTGCCCTCAGGAGGCTGAAGTCATTAGTTATCACAAGTTGTTAACTCAGAATGCTTCGTTCTTCAGAGACGGGCCTGTGCTCACACAAACCTAGAAAGTCGTCTTTATAAAGTAGTGTTGTTCGTCAGCATGTAAAAGATAACAGTGTTTAAAAATCCAGCATCTTCAGTGATTCAGTCTCTCGGGATGGAGTAACTTAGCAAATGAGTGGTGTTCAGATTCCAGTCTTGAAAGACACAAGAGTGCATTTTACACTGGGAGGCATTTTAAACATATTTTAAAAGACGATTTAAAAATAGTTCAGCTTTGTATTCCACAGACAGGAGGAAGCTGAGAGCTGTCTTAGTCAAGGCCTCCAAGTCCCTGGTGGCCCTCAGTTCTGCAGGGAGGTGTGGCACCAGTGGCAGGGGTGCCAGAAGAGGCAGGTTTAAGAGACAGAGCCGTCCTAAGGGCTCAGTGCCAGCTGTTCACCGCATTCTTCTTTCTGTCTCTTCAAGGAGCATCTTCTTCCAAGAGCACAGTAAAGGCCAGAACTAAGCGTACATGGAACTTCTGTGCCCTGAAACCCATGCTGGGTTTTTATGTTAGGTGGCCTGTCTCCTGAATGTTCCTAGAAGTTTGGATTCACTTTTAACTTGTGAAATATGCAGTGAGACTCTTCACCGGTGTCTCACCTTCTGTCCCTCTACTGCGTTTTAGACTGAGATTGGGTAGCTCTGAATAGTTGATGTTTAGTAGAGACTGAATGTTTCCTCCAGGTATGAGTGGAGCAGTGGTAAAGGATCTGCCTGCCGGTACAAGATACAAGAGACACAGGTTCGATCCTTGGGTTGCGAAGATCCCCTAGAGTAGGAAATGGCTCCAGGATCATTGCCTGGAAAGTTCCGTCGACAGAGGAGCCGGGCGGGCTACAATTGGTTTGCAGAGTTGGACACAATTGAGCAGTGCACACACACAGAACGTTTACTAGTCCCTCAGTATAACATATGCTGGTTGATAATACAAATACAGGAATAAGAAATTCTGGGAGCAAATTAATTTCTTAGTTTCACAGCTTAACTCCTTCAAGTTACTTAGTATATTCTTAGAGTTTCTCCGGTGAGTGGACGTTTGTCAAGCCTGGCGTAGACGTCAGCGTCAGCTCCTTGGGTATTATGTCAGTAACTCCGTTACACACATGAACGTCTTCAGCACGTGTGGCAGGTTCTCTGTGTATCTGGTTCAAGCCCCGCTGCAGTGTCTAGGCCCCAGTGACAAGGAAGAACAGGGCATAGAAGGGACAGACGCCCACTGCTGTGGTCAGAACCCACACCAGGAAGGTCCTCTGTGGCTGGAGAGACCCCAGTACAGGTGGATCTGGATAAACCTGCCGCCTTAACGAGAAAGGCCAGGGTCGTGGTCACGGGCCAGACGCCTGGGTTCAATCTGCATTTGCATCACTTTCCAGGTGTGTAACCTTGACAGCTCTTTCAGGGTACCTTTGTGCCTCCATTTCCTCTTCTGTAAAGTGGAGACGATAGGATCTGTCGGGGGTTAGAAAGATTAAATGAGGCAGTATGCACTCGCACGTACAGTGGTGCTTGGTACCTAGAAGGTGCCCGGTGACGGCCATGGCGCAGGAGGTACCCGCAACAGTGGTGATGGGAGAGGTGGGGGTGAGGGGAACGTGGCCCCCCCACCCCTGCCCGCCACACACACACACACACACACACACACCCCAACCCCCTCGGGCTTCCGGAATATGCATTTGCTCGGACACCAGCTCCGTGTCTTCTTTTATGATGTGACCTTTCTTAGAATAGTAGCTTCTGGAGTTATGTGTTTTAAGAGTTACATGTTTATAATTTATGTTTTAAGAATTTTATATATATTTTTACCATCATATTTTTTCTGTGCGCAACTTTAAAAAGTCCTCAGACCACAAGTGTAGAAGACTGTGAAAGCAGAAAGAGGAGACTGCCTCCACCTTGCTCTGGTTCCCACTGCAGAGATGAGCGCTGGGGACCGCTGGCTCCCCGTCCTCCGGAGGGTCTGCTCCGCAGCTTGGGGGCAGGCATGGGCTCGTCCCCGCACTGGTTTGCCAGCTTCCATCAGGGTGGCTGCGTTGAACTTAGCATGTCCTCACCTGCCGGTGGTTCTGGTGAGGCCTGTGCAGCTGTGTGACCTCTCGTGTGTCCATTTCCGTGTGTGTACACCAAGGATGCTAGAATGGCAGGGCCCCAGGCCACTTTCTTCAGAGTGTGAGAGAGCGTCTCAAATAACCTAAGCCAGAAATGGGGGCGAGGCAGGCGTTAGTACACGAAATTCAGTGAGACTGGTCTGCAGGTGGCCTGCCCTGGGCCGAGGCACCTGTCCGCCTGCTCATCTTTCTCTTGTGGCTTGTTTTCACGTGTTGGCTCTCGGGTGCTTGCTTTCCCTCAGAGGGTCCTGTCCTTGTGGTCAGTCGGCTGTCGGAGGACTAGGAGACCCCTTCCTGTCGTCCTCAGTGAGAATTCCTGACAGCCTGGCCTGGTTGTGTGTTTGCCCTTGAACATCCTATCTTTTATGGGGGAGACATGGGTGAGGGCTGAGCAGGATTCTGACTTAGATGTGCTGAGTTGACGTCAAATACTGCATTTCTGTCACATGGAAGTGGATTGTCAAGTTGGCATTCGGGACCCCGGAGGGACTAAGGGTGACGCAGAGGAAGTAGGGAGGCACAGAGCATGGGGCCAGAAAGCTGGTGGAGACGGTGGGAGAGACCAGGCCTGGTCAGAGGTCAGGGAATGAGGATGGGTCTGGTGTCAAAGGTCAGAGGAGGAGAGGGCTCGAGGAAAGAGGCTGGGGGTTGCAGGGCAGCAAGGCAAGGATGGGCTGGGGGACCCCTTTAGGGTGAGGAACCCCTTTCCATGTTAGAATGTTTACAGCATCAGGTCAGAGTGGCCAAGGGACAGAAAAGGTTCTGTGGTAGGAAGAGGAGAAACGTCTACTAACATAACAGGGAGTTCACACTTCAGGGCTGCACCTTGCAGTGGAAACACACCCAGGAAGGCAGAACCCGAAAGCCGCTTTTCTTCCTTTCGGGATGGGATGTATCTATAGGTGTATCTGCCTTAAGAAAAGGAAATGGAGCTCGTGTTAAGCAGTAGGTGATTATTTTTCACTGCATAGACCTGTCCTTCCTCTTGGAGAAGGATTTACTGTGGGATTATTTTAGTCTGCCTTTCGTGCCTTTGAAGCCGATTTATGTTTGCCAGGACATACATTCATTTTTCCAAAACAGTTGACAGGGAGGTGAAAACAGCATGTGCCTAAGGTTATTATGTGTATACAATAAGCACCGCACCTGGACCTGGTTAGTTCTTCACAAGTTCCTTTAAAATCGGTCTCTTTATAATGTTTAAATGTTGCTGGACTAAGGAGTAAGGCTCGTAGACCTTAGAGTTTATTAGGACCTTGCAGATAGTTGAGAAGCTGGTCCCAGAGTGGAGAAGTGAATTGTCTGATGTCATAAAAAGCCAGTGGGCAAGCTGGAGTTGAACTCCTTGAACATTTCTCTCTCTGGTGGACTCTGCATTTCCTTGTGAATAACCTGTGTGATGGTGGCTTTACCCCTCAGAAAGTCATTGCAGTGTCCCGAGTGCCACGCAGGCCGATGGAGCAGCTAGTTTTGAACTTGGCAGAAATCTGGAGACTTTAATTAAAAGCACCCAGCAATTGGCAAGCACCTACATGTGAGGGGAGAGGGCAATGCTGAGCTGAAAATGCTTGGAGGGGAGAAACGTGGGAGAATGCCTTTTCTTCCAGGCGAGTGAAGCCCTTAGGTTGTTTGTTTTGAGAGACAGGACCTTTTCCCAAGGTCATCATTCATCGTTCAAGCCTGAGCTTCACAGCCCTGCTTCTGGAACTCACGGCAGCAGAAACAGCTGAGGGGAAAATGACACAGACATCTCCCCCAGCCTTAGGGGGATGCTTTTCAGTTCAGTTCAGTTCAGTCACTCAATTGTGTCTGACTCTTTGTGACCCTGTGGATTGCAGTGTGCCAGGCATCCCTGTCCATCACCATCTCCCAGAGCTTACTCAAATTCATGTCAGTCGAGTCAGTGATCCCATCCAACCATCTCATCCTCTGTCGTCCCCTTCCTCTCCTGCCTTCAGTCTTTCCCAGCATCAGGGTCTTTTCCAGTGAGTCAGTTCTTCACATCAGGTGGCAAAGTATTGGAGTTTCAGCTACAGCATCAGCCCTTCCAATGAATATTCAGGTCTGATTTCCTTTAGGATGGACTGGTTTGATCTCCTTGCAGTCTAAGGGACTCTCAAGAGCCTTCTTCAGCACAACAGTTCAAAACATCAGTTCTTTGGTGCTCAGCTTTCTTTATGGTCCAACTCTCATATCCATACATGACTACTGGAAAAACCATAGCTTTGACTAGACGGACCTTTGTTGACAAAGTAATGTCTCTGCTTTTTAATATGCTGTCTAGGTTGGTCACAGCTTTTCTTCCAAGGAGCAAGCATTTTTAATTTCATGGCTGCAATCACTATCTCCAGTGATTTTGGAACCCAAGAAAATAAAGTCTGTCACTGTTTCCATTTTTTCCGCTTTTATTTGCCATGAAGTGATGGGACCGGATGCCATGATCTTAGTTTTGTGAATGTTGAGTTTTAAGCCAACTTTTTCAGTTTCCTCTCACTTTCATCAAGAGGTTCTTTAGTTCCTCTTCATTTTCTGCCATAAGGGTGGTGTCATCTGCATATCTGAGGTTACTGATATTTCTCCCAGAAATCTTGATTCCAGTTTGTGCTTCATCCATTTCGACATTTCACATGATGTACTCTGCTTATAAGTTAAATAAGCAGGGTGACAATATACAGCCTTGACGTACTCCTTTCCTAGTTTGGAACCAGTCCGTTGTTCCATGTCCGGTTTTAACTGTTGCTTCTTGACCTGCATACAGATTTATCAGGAGGCAGGTAAGGTGGTCTGGTATTCCCATCTCTTTTAGAATTTTCCACAGTTTGTTGGGATCCACACAGTCAAAGGCTTTTGGTGTAGTCAATAAAGCAAAAAGTAGATGGTTTTCTGGTACTGTCTTGCTTTTTTGATGATCCAGCAGATGTTGGCCATTTGATGTCTGGTTCCTCTGCCTTTTCTAAATCCAGCTTAAACATCTGGAAGTTCTCGGTTCATATACTGTTGAAGCCTAACTTGGAGAATTTTGAGCATTACTTTATAAGCATTTGAGATGTGTGCAATTGTGTGGTAGTTTGAACATTCTTTGGCATTGCCTTTCTTTGGGATTGGAATGAAAACTGACCTTTTCCAGTCCTGTGGCCACTGCTGAGTTTTCCAAATTTTCTGGCATATTTAGTGAAGCACTTTATCAGCATCATCATTTAGGATTTGAAATAGCTCAATTGGAATTCCATCACCTCCACTAGCTTTGTTCATAGTGATGCTTCCTAAGGCCCACTTGACTTTGCATTCCAGGATGTCTGGCTCTAGGTGAGTGATCACACCATCATGGTTATCTGGGTCGTGAAGATCTTTTTTTGTATAATTCTTCTGTGTACTCTTGCCACCTCTTCTTAATATCTTCTGCTTCTGTTAGGTCCATACCATTTCTGTCCTTTATTGTGCCCATCTTTACTTGAAATGTTCCCTTGGTATCTCTAATTTTCTTGAAGAGATCTCTAGTCTTTCCCATTCTATTGTTTTCCTCTATTTCTTTGCATTGATCACTGAGGAAGGCTTTCTTATCTTCCTTGCTATTCTTTGGAACTCTGCATTCAGATGGGTATATCTTTCCTTTTCTCCTTTGCCTTTAGCTACTCTTCTTTTCTCAGCTATTTGTAAGGCCTCCTGAGACAACCATTTTGCCTTTTTGCATTTGTTTTTCCTGGGGGATGCTTCTAAATACATGTTAATAGTTAGCTTTGCCCTCACAGCCTCCCTTGAACACAACGGATGCATTCTCTGCATTCTCCTTTGGCTCCTGGCTAACTTGTTTTGATGGTCTAAGAGGTTGTCCTCTGAACTGTGACCTGTATACCTGTTGTGTAGTCTGCTTAGAGGTGCTCACTTGTGTCCAACTCTGTGTGACCCCATGGACTGTAGCCCACCAGGCTCCTCTGTCTGTGGGATTTTCCTGGCAGGAACACTAGAGTGGGTTGCCATTTCCTCCTCCAGGGGATCTTTCCAACCCAGGGATCGAACCCTGGTCTCCTCACTGGTGGGCGTGTTCTTTACCACTGAGCCGCCTGGGAAGCCCTTGTATACGTGTCTCCAGGGGCAGTACTCAGGTGTTGGGAAGCTCTCGCCCAGTGGGCATCGTTTCTGTGGTGGAGACGCACACTGAAGCATCCATGCAGGACAAGGCCGCTGAGGGACTGCTGTAGCAAGTCACAGGGGGAGCTGACACAGGCCTGGCTGAAGCCCTTCTGGGTATTCTATATCCTGTCTGCAAGCACCCAGAATTAATCTGCTAAGCTCTCAGACGTACAATGCTGAGCTCATCCCAGTCAGAGAGGACTCCATTATGGGAGCACCCAGCACTTTATCCCAAGTTCACTTACCTGCTTTCGTGTGAGAATGCCTGGCGTTGGGCGGTCCCAGGTGGGCCTGTGTCGGGTAGCCTGACTGAACACGCCAGATGCTCGTGCTGGACTGTGATGTGTCCCCACGTCTGTGAGCGGTGGGTGCTGGGAGCAGGCTGCGGGTCACAGCCCTGCCTTAAAGTCCTTCTGAACCGCAGGGCCTGGTTCACAGGGTGCAGGGCTTCTGTGTCACAGTCAGAGGGGAAAGAAAGCATGCACCGCGCAGCCTGTTTACTCTGAGAGCATGGCTGCTTTCCAGCCTCGTGACCCCAGGAGTCCCTGCGGACAGTTGTGATTGCTCCGTCTCCATCGCCGTGAGCCCTGGGACTTTCCAAGTCACACAGAAGCTGTTTTCCAGAAGTCTGCTTTCACAGCGTTCATTTTGACCTTGGGCTACGGCCCCCAGGGACAGAGCTATCTGTGGTAATAACAACTAGCATTTTCATAACCTTTTTCTGTTTACTGAGCAGTCGGGATGGGACGACGCAGCCCATGGCTTTGGAGCCCCCCTGCCCTCCCCCCCAACCCACGGGCTTGTCAGCCACCCTCCCAGGCCAGCACCCACCTCCCAGCCCCGTGGCTTTGTGAGCAGAAGGTGGGGAGCCTAACCCCGGCTCAGTCCCTGCCCCGGTCTCCAGGCCCCCTCCCCAGGTGCCCCTGTTGTCCACTTGCCCGTGAAGAGGGCAGTCCTTGGGGGAAGAACGTGGTCCTCTCTGAAAGGGAGCCAGGGCGGGCATGGCCGTGCTTGTGTGAGAGGCGTTTGTGGGGCTCACACGGGGACAGCGTGCATCTCACCGCTGGGTCCCCTGTCGTGCCCCTGCCGGGCCAGCCTTTGCCCCCACGCGCTTGGCCACCCAGCTGCCTGGTTTCTCCAAGGCTGCCTTCATCAGGTGACAGGAGAGAGGACAGAATCGGAAACTCAAAGTGGTTTCCACAGCTCTGTTTATCTCGGTCAAATCTGAATCTTCCCCACGCAGCCATCCGTAAATCCGTTCTTGCTGACAGCCATGCCCAGACTGTCGGGGGTGGGAGGATGGAGACTCGTGATTCCTGTGACAGAGAGAGGACCCCTCATTAGTCCTGACGCATCCCCCTCCGGAGCTGCCAGAGCTGCACCACCTCACCCTGGAAAGAGTCCATGCCTACATGTGTAGACATTTAAAACTTTGCCCGATGGTTCAGATCCGAAAGGCGCGGGTTGCTACGGGAGCAAAGAGGCGTGCGAGTGAAGGGTCCTCAGGAGGGAAAGGGACACAGGCTCCTTGGAAACCCCGTGAAAGGTCCCAGTTCTTCTCCACGCACCTACCTGGTTCTCCAGGAACTGATGTGACCTTGAACGAGTCACTTAGCCGTTTCCCCTTTGTACACGGGCTGTGGCACGTGATCAGAGTCCCACGAGCTCGTTCTTCAGAGTTGAAGGAGGGAAGAGCAGAGAACTGCTGAGACTTTCTGAACTGGGGGTGTGGTGGGGTGAGGAGGGGGACGGAAGGGGCTGGACGGGGCAGCTTTAACAGGATGGCCTCACTGTCCTGCTTCAGGCTGGGAGCCTTCACCCGAGTTTCCCACCTTACCCAGAGTCCCCAAGGCACTCACATCAGTTCATATTCTTCTTTCATTTTCAGAGAAAGGGTAGCAGAAAAAAATGGGAAAACCAAAAAAGTGACGAATTGTTTTTTAACCAATAGCTTTTTAAAAGGTGTTTTACAAATACTGAGTGTTTCATTTTTATTATGTGGGTTTCAGGTGTAGAGCGTGATAGTCCATGTCATACACACTGCAGAGCGGGCGTCACTGCGTGTCACACTTGACCGCTTCACCCCTTCACTGCCCCCAAACCGCTTCCCTCCGGTAACAGCTAGACTAATGGCTTTACCCGTGTGTTTTGTTTGTTTAGATTCCACGTATGAGTAAAAGTCACATGGTATTTGTCTTTCTCGAGCCTCCAGGTCCGTCCACGTTGTCACGAAAGGGCAGCATTTCTTTTTGTGTTGATGGCTGAGCAGCACACCATTGTGTATATGCGGGTGTGCATACCACATATTCTGCATTCATTCATCTGTCAGTGGACACTTAGGTTGATTTTACATCTTGGCTATTGTGAATATGCTGCTATGAACAGTGGGGTGTGTATATCTTTTCAAATTAGTGTTTTCATTTTCTTTAGATAAATAAGAGGTGGAGTTGTTGGATCATACTGTAGTCATTAATTTTCAGTTTCTTGAGGAACCTCAATACTGTTTTCCATAGTGGGTACCCCAGTTTACGTTCCTGCTAGCAGAATTTTTTTTTCTTAAATTTTTTCTATTAATATTTTTCAGATTCTTTTTCTCATTTAAGTTACTGCAGAATCCCAAGCAGAGTTCCCTGTGCTAGGCAGTAGAAATTTCCTCTTCTTGCCACATCCTCGCCAACATTTGTTATTTCTTGCCTTTCTGATGAAGGCCGTTCTGACGTGTGAGGCGGCACCTCACTGTGCTTTTGATTTGCATTTCCCTGCTGATTAGCCATGTTGGGCATCTTTTCACGTGCCTGTTGGCATCTGTATGTCTTCCTTGGGAAAATGTCTGTTCAGAGCCTCTGCCTTTTTTTTTGTTTGGATTGTTTGTGTTTTTGTTGTTGAGTTGAATGAGTCTTTATATATTTTGGATATTAACTCCATACAGGATATACAGCTGGTAAAGAAACCGCCTGCAATGCAGGAGACCTGGGTTAGATCCCTGGGTTGGGAAGATCCTCCAGAGAAGGGAAAGGCTACCCACTCCAGTATTCTGGCCTGGAGAATTCCATAGATTGTATAGTCCATGGGGTCGCAAAGAGTCAGACACGACAGAACGACTTTCACTTTCACAGGATATACAATTCCCAGCTATCTTTTTCCACTCAGTATATTGCCTTTGTGTCTTGATGGTATTTGCTTTGCTGTGCAGAAGCTTTTTAGATTGATGTAGTCCCACTTGTTTATATTTGGTTTTTTTTACCCCCTGCTTTGGAGTTAGATCCAGGAAAGCATCTCTAAAACTGATGTCAATGTGACAGATAACTCTGGGTGATTTCCTGAAGCCACAGGCAAGCTTGCCTTTCTGAGACCTTTCATTTCATTTGCTTTTTTGTCTCTCTGTGAAAACCAAGTTTTATAAAAATTACTTGGGAACTGAGAAAGTGACTTAGATTTGTGCATTTCGTCATCTCAGAATCCAGGTGTGAAAATCATTTAATAAAGTTGTTTTTTTTTAAATATTAGAATTTGCACAGAAAGCAAGTCAGAAACGTTCAGATTCAAAATGATTGTTCAGCCCTCCCTTCCCCCAGCCCTGCAGTGCCCGGCCTGTTACATCCTCACCTGCACAAAGTCGGGGGTTGGGCGGGGGGCCCAATTCTTCATGCAGGGTATTCTAGGAATGGATCACCAGGATGCCTGCTGACTTCTTGTGAAACGAACAGAAACTGCACTAGCTTCTTGAACTGGCACTTACTGCTAACAGTAGCATCTCAGCAATTTTAAGCCCTTGCAAGTTAGCAAATGTGGTGGGGTTTTTTAATGCCTGGATGAGTAGGCTTGAGCCTGTGGACAACATTAGAACCAGCATCGTGATGGTCTGAGCTTCCTTGTCCGGCTTCTTTGAACAAGCCTGGCTTATCAGGGGCCACACCTGACCTGGGGCAGGGGAGTCCCCACACAAACACAGAGACAGCACGATATCTAGAGCCACGTGCCAGGGAAGCTTCACACAGCCAGGCTGGAAATACCTTCAGAGAGAGCTGAAGCCCTGGCCGTCGTGAGCCCAGCTGGCCCAGAGGAGGCGAGCTGAATACGGAGCATGCCTTCCACGGAGCACACGGGGCAGTTCCAGTCCTGGGGCAGATCAGCTGGATGGTAGGGGGATAGATGGTCCAGGGGTGGGACCCATCTTCCGGGGAGTAGGAATTAAGAAGAAAGTAAAGGCAGGGAGGTCAGAAAGGAGCATCTGGGGAGTCAGAAAGTCAGCATTGGTGGGTGGTGGTCATCCGTCTACCCAAACCACAGAATTCTGTGATGAGCTTCAGCATCTGGTGTATTCCAGCAATGGCACGGCTCCTTTTAAAGCCTTCAAACCAAGCTCCGTAGTGTTACGCACCAGTGCTCTTGGCCTTCCCCATCAATAGAAATCAACCAGCGGCCAGACAAGAAATTCATACAAGGCTTTTCTTGGGGCCCCTGCTGCTGGCCAGACAAGAAATTCAAACAAGGCTTTTCTTGGGGCCCCTGCTGCTGCAGAGAGGCAGGGGCCACGTGGGGAACAAGAACAAGTAACAGGTGCCCTTGCTTGCACACTTCCTGGAGTAGAGAGAGGCTCAACTGCTCCCTTCTGTGGGGTGAGGGTGGTGGTGTGTCCAGGAGACGGGGCAGAGGGGTGGCTTAGGTGGCTTGCCCGTCCCTCTGGTGGTGCTGTGTGCAGGGAGCATGCGAAGAACCTGCTTTTGCTCCTGGCTCTTCAGAAGCGGCAGCTGGACTTTTTGGTCTCTTTGTCTCTCGTGGTCCATAATCTGCCCCACTGAGTAGGCACGCAGGTGTCATCAGACCCTGCAGTTCTTTGTTACTCGAGGAGCGGTGTGTCCAGGTGCAAGCCCTGCAGCAGAGCATCCCAGTCTCAGCCCATCTCACTGGGACTGCCCAGAGTTCACCGCTGCTGGAAGCCTGGCTGCTCAGCTCAGGTTCTCATGTGCAGCCCTATTCTCCTTACACTTTTCAGTTCCTGAAGAGGCATCTTTTCATGAGCTTCATTGTAATCACCTCACTGTTAAATTATAGCCGGGAATCGATTCGTGGGAAGGAGTTGAGCGATTCCTTCGCCGATGTTGTATCTAGTGACACTTGATAACAGATCTGAATCCCCTTTAACTTTGATCCCCTTTGATCAGGAGCTTCAGTCCCTCTTATTGCTTTGAGTTTGAAGATTTAATGCCTATAGATAAGGAAGGCTTGGGGGGGGTTAATTAATTTATTATAATTGGAGGCTAATTACTACTTTACAGTATTGTGGTGGTTCTTGCCATACATTGACATGAATCAGCCATGGGTGTACATGTGTTTTCCCCCATCCCGAACCCACCTCCCTCTCCATCCCATCCCTCAGGGTTGTCCCAGAGCACCAGCTTTGAGTGCCCTGTTTCATGCATTGAACTTGGACTGGTATATTTCACATATGGTGATACACGTTTCAATGGGAGGGTTGCTTTTTAGTTTTAAATGGTTTCAAGTTAGCATAGCCCTGCCTTTCCGTGGACTCTTCCTATTTTATTTGTGCTTAGAGTGCCACCTTCTGTTGATGTTTCTTCTGACAGATGTGGTCACTGTGTGGATAAAGGAAAACATCTTGGATGTAAAACTCAGCTTGAGAGGAAAGGTTTTGAGTAAAATGAGAGTACGATTTTAGCTGATTGCTAGTTACTTGCTGACTTTTTTATCAAAAAAAAATTTTTTTTTCAAACTCTGGTGGAAAATACTTGAGGAATTAAAGCTGCATTATTTTAAAATACCAGAGCTTCCCTGGTAGCTCAGCTGGTAAAGAATCCACCTACAATGCAGAAGAAACCAGTTCATCCTGGGTTGGGAAAATCTTCTGGAGAAGGGATAGGCTACCCACTCCAGTATTCTTGGGCTGCCCTGGGGGCTCAGACAGTAAAGAATCTGCCTGCAATACAAGAGACTTGGCTTCGATTCCTGGGTTGGGAAGATCCCCTGGAGGAGGGCATGACAACCTACTCTAGTATTCTTGCCTGGAGAATCCCATGGATAGAGGAACCTAGAGGGCTATAGTCCATGGGGTCACAAAGAGTTGGACACAACTGAGAGACACAGCACAGCACACTGTAAAATTAATAATTTGTTACTGCTTATTGAACCCCTGCACGTGAACGATGTGTGTTGTATGTTTCAGATGTGATGCCAAATGTCAGAAAAAAACCTTATGTATTAAGGTTTGTGTAAATAGTTTGCAGTTTCAAAATTGGGGTAGAATAAACGGCATGTGTGTTTTAGGGAGCAAAGGCAGAAATCACAGTAGGCCTCCCCCCACCCCACCCCACCCCCAGATCAGCCTGTGGTATTTATTGATTACAGAGTTGACAGCAATGAGGTAGGCAAATTGGATTCACCTAAATCTGCCAAAAATAAATTAAATCGGGTGTTTCTTTTAACTTTCCCATTGTGATAAATTTTTTCCCAAAACGTTGGCCCCAGATGAGAGGGTAAGAACTCAGGTTAGAAGTTTTCCGTTTAATAGATTCTGGTTCTGTGAAAATGCAGTGCTGTGGCTCTCGGGGGTCAGACAGCGTCCACTGGCACCTGTTAGCCGGCTCGGCTCGCCTCAGGTCTGAGTCCGGTGAGACGCTGGTCAGCGGTGTCCACGGTGGCCCTTGGGCTCCTGGGGGTTGCGGGCGCCGCGGCCCGTCCCTGCCACACATATTAAGGTGTCCTTTTCTCCCCGCAGGGACGCGCTCAGGATCCAGCAGCTGCAGCAGCAGATCCGCCGGGAGCGCGAGGCCCGCGCGCGCCCCTCGCCGCCCGCGTCCCCGGAGCCCCCGGAGTCGCGCGCGGAGCCCATGAGCGCGCTGGCTGCCCGCCCCGCGCCCGCCATGCAGGCCTCCAGCTCCTTCAGCTACGCGCGCCCCAAGCAGTTCATTGCCGCCCAGAGCCTGAGTCCCAGCGCGCCCAGGTCCCCGGCGCCCGCGTCCCCGCCGACCTCTGAGCCCGAGTGGGGCGCGCTCCCGCCGCCGCCCCCGCCGCTCAGCCCGCCGGCGCTCGCCACAGGGCCCGACTTCTTCCCGCCGCCGCCGCCTCCACCTCCACCCGGCCCGGGCCCCGCGCCCCGCGCCGCCCGCCCAGGCCCCGCACCCGCAGCGCTGCTCCGCGCCCTGCTGCCCTCGCAGCCCGCCACCGCCACCACCGTCTCCACCGGGGTCTCCGCCCTCGGCCTGCCGCGCGCCGCCCCCGCTGCGTGAGTGCCCACCACCCCTCTGCACCGGTCTGCACGCCGTGGGGGTCCAGCTGCTGGGGGCCGAGGTCAGGGCTGGGTGCCCACCGAGGGGAGGTTGCAGTCCCTGCGTGCGCGGGATCAGGAGGTGAACTCGCCCACGCACACGTTTCCATCCGGGCAGTGGTTGGAGGGGACAGACCTGTTAGTGGCTACACTTGATGCAGATACGCGAGGCTCTGTCCCAGGCCTGAATGATGCAGCCAGCCCTGGCCCCAGCCCCCCACCCCATCTCTACAGGGTTCCATCATCTTCTGCCAGACTCTCTGAATGGCTTTCCTTAGGTCACAGTGCTGACGTGGCAGCCCTCTAAAATCTAAGCTAGCAAAACAAACCCACGGGGAGGCGTCTGGCACGTCTTGAAGTGGAGTAAGAGCTGGCACTCACCCATCCACTGAGGAGGTCAGAACTGCCTGCTGGCCAAGGCGAGCCCAGAGCCACATCTCAACCCTCCCTGTTGGAATCCTGCTTCAGGGCTGGCAGGGTCCCAGTACAGAGAGAAAAGGAGGAGGCCCTAAGTGGGGTTTCCTATGGGAATAAAAGTGAGGGGACCCTAGAATTCGAGTTACACTCATTCACAGTAGGTTCCCACCCTGGGGTGGGCTTGTGGCTCCTTGGCGACGAGACTGCTGTTTGCCCTCCAGGTGTGTCCAGGAGTGCCTGCTAGGCGCGCCCTGCTTTCCTAGGCATTTTCTAAAGGCTGCCTGAGGAATTCTGCGATTGAGGTCTGGCTGCTTCTCAGGTCCTCCTGGGGAAAAGCTCAGTCAGGTGATTAAAAATAGTCACATAAGGAGGGGAGCAAGGATGGTAGTGGTGTAATCATGGGCTTCCCAACCTCTGGCCTGAGCAATCCTTTGTCTCTTTGTTCGTGATACCCTTTGTCCTCTTACTATGGAGGCGCCATGAAAACACTTGCTTTTTGGAAGAAAAGCTATGACATACCTAGACAGTGATTTTAAAAGCAGAGACATCATTTTACCAGCAGACGTCTGTCTAGTCAAAGCTATGGTTTTTCCAATAGCCAGGTACGGATGTGAGAGCCAGACTATAGAGAAGACTGAGTGCCAAAGAATTGATGCTTTAGAACTGTGGTGCTGGAAAAGACTCTGGAGAGTCCCTTGGACTGCAAAGAGATCAAACCAGTCAATCCTAAAAGAAATCAGTCCTGAATATTCATTGGAAGGACTGATGCTGGAGCTGAAGCTCCAATACTTTAGTCATCTGATGCAAAGCACTGACTCATTGGAAAAGACCCTGATGCTGGGAAAGATTGAGGTCAGGAGAAGGGGACAACAGAGGATGAGATCTTTGGATGGCATCACCATCTCAATGGAAATGAGTTTGAGCAAGCTCCAGGAGATGGTGATGGACAGGGAAGCCTGGTACGCTGCAGTCAGTGGGGTCTCAGATTCAGACAGGACTTAGCAACTGAACAACAACAACATTTGTCGGTTGGAATTTGATGAAAGATGAATCTACCACCACCTTGGACAAGGGGGCAGTGTCACATCTTTTACCATCTTAGGCAGAAACAGTAGTGTATTTTGATCTCCGACTTTGAAATTCCCTTGTATTCAACAGTTTTAAGGGCTCATCTCAAGTAACAGAAGTGCTTACCTCTTAGCAGTGTCTGTCATGGTTACTCATATGGAGTCATGGTATTTTATAATTATTAGCAGAGAGGAGACCAGCAGCTCCTGCAATTTCTTCAAAGCTAATGGGGACATCACTCTGATTTTATGGCTGTGGGGAGGTGGGCCCTCTAACACCATGTTCAATGGTGATCCCAGGCCTCCAGCTCTATACCAGCCTAGAAGCCACAGTTGTGTGGTCACCCTTTTGTCTGCAAAAAATTTCCTGTTGCAAAATCACACACACTTAAAGAATTCTTTTTTTTGGTTTGATACACGTGACCTTTGGAACATTTTTTCCTCTGCAAAATTGTGGGATCACTGGTTTGCATTCTGAATTAAAAATGAAAAAGTAACTTTTTAGCCATCATGATAACTCAGGTAAATCCGTTCCGATTTGCCCAAGACTGGAGTGTCCCTTTCAGGGCTGCCATGACCAGTTGGCATCCTTGAATTTGTAGGAACTGCCCAACCCTGGTCGGTTGACTCTTCAGTTACGTGTGTGTGTTCCGTGGGGCACTTGTGGTGATGCAACAGCAGACTCAGCTTCACTCACCTGTTGTTCGTCTGGTTGGACAGCTTTGCCGTGTGTGTCAAGTGCCGCAAGTAGACTGATGACCAGTGACTCTGTGAAGTAGGAATCCGTTAGTTTGGTTGGTTTTTTGTTGTGCTTCTTTGCCTATCTGATACCAAAATCTTAGATGCAAATTTCAGATATCTCTGTTTTATTTTTTTAGTGTTGCTTTTAATTTATATTAGAGTGCAGCCAATTAACAATGTTGTGAGAATTTCAGATGGACAGCAAAGGGACTCAACCATACATATACATGTATCCAGTCTCCCCCAAACTCTCCTCTCATCCAGGCTGCCGTGTAACATTGAGCAGAGTCCCCTGTGCTATCCAGCAGGTCCTCGGTTATCCATTTTACATGGCATCCGTTTTGTATGGCCGTATGTGCGTGTCCATCCCAGTCCTTGTTTTGTGACTTGTGCAGTTTTCCTGCACAGCCACAAGAGGCAACAGTGAGTTCTCTTGACCAAGACACAGAGCAGGCCCTGGGGATGCAGGAGCTAACACAGTATTCAAAGCCAGACAGGCAGAATGGTCATACCTGTACCCTCTCGGAACCAGAGGGCATAGACCATAGAATTCCTGGGGGGCAGTTTTGGATGCCAAGCTTGGTATGCCACTCATGTTGACATTAATTACTCTCAGTCTTTCCTCTGAAAAATGGGAGCTCATTCCTTTTGAGCCCTGGCCTGGGTTACCCCTCCAGGAGTGACATCAGTCCTCATTTAGGTGTAAGAAGAGTCTCCCCTGCTGCCCATGTGCTCTCTCAGGCCGTCGTGAACACAGACAGTGGTTGTGACTTCTGAGCACTGGCACAAGCCCCTCCCAGGTACTGAGTTCTCCACCTGGCAGTTGCCTGTCTTTTTTTTTTTTAATCTTTTTTTTTTAATTGAAGGATAATTGCTTTACAGAATTTGTTGTTTTCTGTCAAACCTGAACATGAATCAGCCTTAAGTATACATATATTCCCTCCCTTTTGAACTTTCCTCCCATCTCCCACCCCATCCTACCCCTCTAGGTTGATATAGAGCCCCTGTTGGAGTTTCCTGAGCCGTACAGCAAATCAGATATCTCTATTTTCTTAATCATCAGTTGCACTAATGGCTGTTTTCGTTGTTTGTGTTTAGCATCATCTTGTTCTCATCTGTAAAAGAGTAGCTTCTAAACAGTGTGTGGAGATGTGGTTTTGCGTCTTATGTCTGGGCAACAGAGGGCCGGGCAGAGGGCAGAAGCAGTGCCAGACCACGGAGGCAGGGAGGCTGGACGGCCTCCCCACAGCCCGCGGCCTTCATGTGGGTCAGGGTTTAGGGGATTTCTGTGGATCTAGTCCCTCCCCACTTTCCTTCCCGAGGCCGTGGGGTCACTGCCCTTCCCAAAGCTGGTTACAGACACACTTGTCCAGCCAGCGGTGCGTCTCCAGTGGAGGCAGTTCCTACCCCAAGCACGCGAGCACTGTTCACCGGGGCCGGTGGTCGTGCTGTCGCTGCTGCACACGCAGGGCAGGATCGTGTGCACACCAGGTCAGTACCCCAGGCGGGCGGGGCTGTTACTGGCTCTTGCGCGCGGTGAAGAGTGCTGGTTTGGGTAACTTTGAAGAGATGTCTTAACTTTTAATTGTACAAACCGTTGTGAAGGGAAAGCATCTCTGTCAGCAGACACGTTTTTATTCCTGAGGAGTGGCTCTTTGCTCCTCGGAAGTCGATGGGTGCCACATTGGGGGCAGATGCTGCATCCTGCTTTTTCCGTGACCTTAGAGGCTCAGCCTTAGTCTGTGCTCAGGTTTTAACATAATTTCTTAGTGTTTGCCAAATCAGGTTAGTAATTAGTCCAAACGAGATACTCTCAGAAAAACAGGTTCCGTGTTAAACGGAGAGGGTGCCACGCCAACCCCCCGGGCTGGCTCTTGCCGCCCCGCCGCGATGCAGTCCTCCCAGTCCAGCTCCACCTGGACCCTCCCCTCCTGTCGCCTGGCAGCACCACCTCCCCACCGCCACTGCAGGAGGCGATTTTCACAAGAATAGTGGCTTAAGGCTGATGCACAGTCTGCTCTGGTGCCTGGAATGGAGCAAGGCCCCAACCAGCGGGTCGGCAGGAGTGTTGGCAGGCTCCAGGGGCTCCACACAGCATCCTAGGGTCCTCTTCCATTCATGCCTCCTCCATCCCCTCCCGGCCTGCATCCATTCCTGTCCCACCTAGAATTCCTGCCGCAAGGTGTGTTCTGTGATTTAGATTTATTCTCTAGCTTCAGCATTAGTCCGTCTTTTCAATGAATAGTCATGGTTGATGCCCAAAGTCACAACCTGTTGTGGCAGAAACCCAGGTCTGCATACAGACGGTGCCACATGTTGCTGCTGCCTCTTCTACCTCGGTGCTCATCTCACCCCATGACACGCCAGTGTGTGCCAGCGGTTGTGTCTGTGTCACTGGTCCACACCCAGCAGGAGGGGTGTGGGCCCAGGGTGGACAGCCCACCCCAGGCCCCAAGCACTGGGCTGGGTGTGCCTGCCGGATCAAACCCTGACCCTGCCTGCGCTGTGTGCTCTCCCGCAGGGGGCTTCCCAAGAAGGCCAGCAGACCTGCCAGGATGGCCTCTGACGAGGAGATCCAGGGCTCCAAGGACGCGGTCATCCAGGACCTGGAACGCAAGCTGCGCTTCAAGGAGGACCTGCTGAACAACGGGCAGCCGGTAGGGGGAGGTAGAGGGCGGGGACACGATGAGCAGGGGCAGTCCCTGGAGCCAGCCCTCACCAGCCTTAGGGCTGGAGCCTCATCCTCACACCTGGCCTTCGGCCGAGCACCGTCCTCACAGCTGGTGTAGCCCCCCCCCCAGCCCCCACGCGCCTCTCCGGGTTGATGTTAGCCTGTGGAGGGGAGAGCATGGGGGGAGGCTTTGCTGCCTCCTTCCATGAACCATTCCGGGGGGCTGGGGGGAATCCGGCAGCTTGGAGGTAGAGGGGGCAGGAAGGCTGAGGCCACAGCTCAGCGAGGACCTCCAACACTACAGAGAAAAGGGACGGTCTACAGCCACACTGCCCCGATCACACCCGAGCTTGTCCTGCTTGGAAGCTAAGCAGGGTTGGGCTTGGTGAGTCCTTGGGTGGGAGGCAGAGAGAGGGAACCCGTCCCGCTGGAGGGTAGGGCTGGGGGCTGTGGCCCATGGTCTGTCTCTGCCCAGAGGCAGTGGATGGGAACTCAATTCTGGGCTCTGTGCCCTGCCCTGCCCTGCTTCTGCAGAGAAGGCCGCACACCTTAGGAGACCATGCCAATCTGGTCTAGACTCTCCAGGTGCGGGCTCCTTTACCACGCTTGTCCTGGTCTGTCAGGGCAGCTCAGCTCAGTTCTGGAAGGGAGTGGTCACTGTTCCGAGGCTGCGGGTTGTAGATAGACGAGGAGACAGTCCACACAGGGGCCTCCTCCACGGGCGCAGTGCTTCCTTATCAGGTATTGGCTTGTTTCCTGGACTCACTGCCCCTCATCACGTCTGAGTTCCTGAAGGGCATAGGCAAACGAGTCTAGGAAATGAGATTTCTTAGGTGGGGGCCAGTGACCCGTGTGCTTTACTGGGGGCATTGGCCTGGCTCTTCAGTAGAAGCAGAGAGGGGCCTCTTGTGTAAAGTCTCCCTCAGCACCTTCTCCAGAGGGGAAAGCCTGCGTGCTGGCTCTGTTTTCTAGGAGCTGCGGTTATGCCGCCCTGATAGATAAAGACGTGAGCACAGACTGCTTGGGTTGGGAGGCTGGGGCCAGAGAAGGGGGTTGGGTACTGATCTTAGTTACTGGGGCTGAGGAAGACTGACATGCTAAAGAGACCTCACGTTACTCACCTCACTGAGATTTTCACACAGGAGAAATATCTTCTCCCTGAAACAAGTGGTTGCATGTGCAAATGAACACATTCTGCAAGTTTTCCCTGGCTCTGTCAACCAGAGCCTTTGAAAGATAAAAACAATGACTTATGGGATCTTTCTCAAGCCAGGTAAAGGCTTTTTCAAGGTTTTTTTGTTTATTTGTTTAAATATTCCTTATGAACTAATAACTCTTGGTTTAAAAGAATAGATTTCTATAAGCTATTATTATTACACTACATGTATTTATATTTGTTACATATATGTGTCATTTATCTCTTTTGCATAGACATATATTATTTGTATTTGTTCAGCAATGAATGACATTTCCAGTATTTTCCGTACGTTTCCACATTTGAGAATTTTAAAAGAACAAGTAAGGTTTCTGTTCTTAGAAAATGTGACTGTCAAACAGCTTTTTTCTGACGCTGCACGTGACTCTGTGCGCATTTCTGGCGTCTTCATATATGGACTTTATTCACACGGCTCAGTGAGTGGTTCCGAAACACAGCAGTGAGTGAGTCTGGCTGCTGGCGGTGGCAAGTGTGTCTGACGTGGGCCTGAATATCGAGTGATGCTTCCACTCCAGAGGAATGGGGTGGCTCCAGGCCGCCCTCCCCAAATATTAGGAAGGCTTTTTACGAGAGCAGGCATTTAAAAAGGTATTTAAAACTGTGTCTGAAAACTGAATCCATGATTTTTTAACTCATGTGAGAAAATTAAATAGCAGCATGTGGACAAGCTGCTCTGCGCCACAGATGCCTTCCTCCACCTCTCCTCATCCTCAGCCCCTTTTTCCCAAAACAAGGTCATTGGAACTTCAGGTCTGTTTGCCATTTGGCATGTGTCCTGGTTCTCTTCCCGGTTTCCGCTGGGACTAAAACCAGCAATTACTGGAAAGCAGCGGTTTACCCAGCATATTTTCCTGATTAGAGAGTTTCTAGGAGAGTCTGTGTCTAGATTCAGAAGTTTGGAAGCTCATCTGAAATAACTTACACATTTTTTAAAATTTTATTTTGCATTACTAATTATTCTCTATTTTGAATCAAAAGCTTGCTTTTAAAATGCCCCAGTGAATGGGCTGATGATTGTTTTGGAGCCAGGACTCAAGGGCACCCATCAGCCCATCAGACCAAACGTAAGTGGGCCTTTTGGTTTGTGTTTAGCCCAAAGCCCTGGTCACTGAATGCAGGAGCCTCACCACCTTCGCTGGGAGCAGTCTCCCCTTAGGCTCGAGGCCGTGGGTGTCAGGTCAGCAGGCCACTTCCAGCTCCTCTTCTAGGTCAGCGTGTGCAGCCAGCCTTCACGACTTCCTGTGTTTGCCTGCATTCACCCCCGTGCCTAGCCCCGCAGAAGAGCTCTCGAAGCAGCACTGCCCACCAGCCTCGGACTCCCTTCCCAGGCTCAGAGCTGTTCTGAAGCCCGTGATAGCTATGACCATACACGTCCTGTAGAAAACATCTTGTTACGTAAAGGTCTTTGTCTTCATATTTATCATTAGGCATAAATACGTGACGCTCGCTTTTAGGTGACTTCTGCCCTGTTGCTTGCTGTGCTCACCTTCCGTCTGCTTTGTTAGCTGGCTCTCGGGATGGGTCACCCTGACTCTCAGCACAGGGTCAGGACTGGAGGGGCAGTGGGAGCAGGTGAGCACAGGGAGCAGAGGGTTCCTGTCTGCACAGGCGCCTGGAGGTGGAGAGGAGCGGTCACAGAGAACCACAGACCGGTTTGTTCTTTGCATTCGTGTTCTCAAGGCGCTGCAGCAGTGTGATTTTTCTGACTTGTGTGGCTTCTTTGCTTAGAGGTTGACCTACGAGGAAAGGATGGCTCGGCGGCTGCTGGGTGCCGACAGTGCGACTGTCTTCAACGTCCAGGAGCCAGAAGAGGAGGCGGCCAACCAGGTACGCGATCCTCCCAGCTTCCCGGGAGAGCAGAGTGTTCTCCGCCTGCCACCCCCAGCCTCCCTGGGGACCCGGTCCTGGAGCCAGCTCTGTGCAGAACCAAGGGTGGGTCTCAGGCTGCCTCTGGCCAGCAGCTAGTGAGCATGCCCTGTGTTGAGGGGGTGATGGAGTTATTTCCGTCCATGACACCTGTCCTTTTTGTCTTATCCATTAGTTTCTCTTCTTTCAAGTATCTTTCTGATTTCCCTGTCCTGTGCTGTAATGCAAAACAGGTTTGTGTGGAGGAACATACGTTCACTGAAATTATGTGAAATCACTCATGACTATTTTCAACTACGTTCTTAATATCTCATCCAGGTGAAGTATGTACAGAAAAGAATGTTTTTCTTCACAAATGTAGTTAAAAATCAGTAATGAGCAAGGAATCTGCTTTGTCCCCTGCCAACACCAGAATCCTTCATGGATTTGCTGTGAGCTGTTTATCATCCCAGTGGTTCTGTTTGGAGTCTCCCTATATACTGAATAGTTTTAAGGTAAAAGAACGCTTTAGAACACAAGTTTAAAGGATCACATAAACTCTTCCTCCTGTCTATTGAGAAATGGATCAGCCTCCAAAATCTGAAAGTTTTTCTGTGTTAAATATTGCTCCCACCAGTGTTTCCCTTAAAGCTAGAAATCTGGTTGGATTCTTGCCGCTTCTCTTACTGGGCTTCACTACTCCTTTTCTGCTGTTTCAGGACCCCTGGCCATCTCGTGCTTCTGTAGAGAACCCTCTGGACGGTCAAAAGGTCGCCTTCACCTCTCTTCTCCTCCCAGTCCTTCCATGTCCGCTTTCTGTGTTCTCCCTCATGTTCCTGTGTGTCTGTATTTCCTGCCACACGTTAGTTACCGATACACTCACCACGTCTGTTTTCATTCAGTATCAGATGCACAGAGTTACTGCAGTGTGATTTGTCACGTCGTTTATTTACAGACTTGAATTTTATTCTGTCCTTTATGAACACTCTGAATTTTAAATCGTGAGGAGTTTCCCATTTGTTAAAAGTTTTCTAGGAGAAAAAAGAGCTAATTCTTAAACTGATTAATTTGATAATAGTTAGACAAAGCAACTTGTGTATTTCCTGCAGTTTTATTCATACTGCTGAATTTCTTCCTTCAAGCCAACAGACTTTTTTGGGTTTTGGGGCGTGCCATGTGGCGTGTGACATCTTAGCTCGAACCCTGCCCCCTCCGCTGATAGTGCCAAGTCTTAACCACTAGGCACCAGGGAAACCCCACGCCAGACTGTTTTTTAAAGAATGAGTAACTTTAAGAGGAAACCTTGTTTGAAACAACCTTTCATTTAATATTAAATAGAGAATGTCTCATCATGGGCTGCCTTTTCTTTTCTATACTTCGTGAGCAAGAGGTCTCTTGGTACCCACTACCGGAGGATGCTGGCGGGCACTTGATGCCTATTTTTTTAACCACACGTTGGACTGGACTGTCAGACCTCATTTTCTTTTAAAGAGGGTGGAGAATGGTTGCCCAGAGCTGGGGAGCTGAGGGAAAGTCGGAAGCTGGGTGGGGAGGATTGTCAGGAGAAGGGAGTAAGGTCCCATGTCTCCATCACCCGCTGGAGAAAAGGCCAAGTGAGCCACAGCTGCCCATCTGGGAGGCGCCCGCCCTCAGACAGGGACGGGTCAGTGTGAGGTCAGTGCTTAACTTTTACGAGCAGTTTAGGAGGAACCGTTGCCTTTTTGTTCCTTCTCCCCATTCTAAGAGAGAGGCGAAATAAGCTCATTCTGTTAGTTGTGTGTCTGTGGTGTTTTCTAGTTGATAGGACTTGAGGATGGTTTGAAACAGCACACGTCCTTCTGGCGTTCTTTGTCTCATGTGGGAGTGACTGGGGTGCAGACTCGTTGAGTTCTGCAGTAAACACGTCGCGGTCCTCTGGGAGCCTGACTGGAGAGGGGCTGAGTCCGGTGGGGCAGTGTGTACCAGTAGGTGACGCAGCCCCTCCGTCTGACTCAGGAGTACAAGGTCTCCAGCTGCGAGCAGAGGCTCATCAGTGAAATCGAGTACCGGCTGGAGCGGTCCCCGGTGGAGGAGTCAGGGGATGAGGCACCCTGCGGGGACACGTCTGTGGAGAGCGGAATGGCCCCCTTCTTTGAGGTGAAGCTGAAGCATTACAAGATCTTTGAGGGTATGCCTGCGACGTTCACATGCAGAGTGGCTGGCGACCCAAAGCCCAAGGTGAGTGGAAACACTGCCTCTTCAGAGCTGCGTGCCCTGAGCTTGGGTCTGGCTTCCAGCCTGCAGGGTGTGTGGTAGGAAGACAAGTGCCGGAATTGAAACTGTGAAAGTGTCAGTCACTCAATCGTGTCCTACTGTTTGTGACACCATGGACTGTAGCCTGCCAGGCTCCTCTGTCCGTGGGATTCTCCAGGCAGGAATACTGGAGTGGGTTACCATGCCCTCCTCCAGGAGGTCTTCCCGACCCAGGGATTGAACCCACATCTCCTGCATTGCAGGCAGATTCTTTACCGTCTGAGCCACCAGGGAAGCCCCTAGACTAGGACAGGATTGAACAGAATAGGGTAGGATAGAATGGGACCTAAGAGAACAGGACGGATAGACGAGGAGAGTAACTGGCAAGGAGCGCCTCACACCCCCCCCTCTCTCGCTCACATGGAGTCACCCGTTGTGACACCCAGGGTACAGGTGTCAGGCTCAGCTCCAGCAGCTTGACGAGCTTTCCCAAGGCCAGAGGGCTGTGGCGGCCAGGCCTGAACTTGAACCCCGCCTGTGCTCTGTACTGTACAGAGGAGCGAAGCTGCCACTACCGATGGGAATCATGTTTAATCCACAAAGCCAAGGCCTCCTGTGTATACAGGGGCAGAGGGGGCAGGAGTACCACAGCGGGGGCTGGCCCAGCCAGAGCCCTGTCCTACAGGCACACGGGGACACCGGGTGGCGGTGGTCCTCTCTTCAGACAGAGACTAGGATCACCGCTCATGGCCCCACGGAACAGCACACAGGACTGCACTTTTCCCTAGGACTGGAGAGAAGACAGTAAGAGGCACAGTGAGAAGCGGAAGCTCCACCTTGATACTCTCCCAGGATATTCTGCCCTCGACAGGCTTGTTCCCTTGAAACATGAGAAGACTGAAGCCGAGTTCTAGTTCACACTGTTTTCGTCTCAGAGCAGTCTTGGTAGAATGTTGGTGCTGTCTCTTAATTTGGGCTTCGCTGGTGGCTTAAATGATAAAGAGTCCATCTACAATGTGGGAGACCAGGGTCCATTCCCTGGGTTGGGAAGATCCCCTGGAGGAGGGCGTGGCAGCCCACTCCAGTACTTTTGCGTGGAGAATCCCCATGGACGGAGGAGCCTGGCAGACTGCAGTCCATGGAGTCGAGAATAGTCAGACATGACTGAGCAGCTCAGCACAATACGTCTCTTAATTCTCTTTTGAAAGTTGTCTACTAAGTATAATACAGGTGAAAAACAGGATTAAAGGGAAAAAAGAATTCTAAAGAACTGGCATAGCAGCAAGAATGTGAAAGGGATAAATTATATACTGATCAGAGCTTCTTTGTTCCAGGAAGTAATCAACAAGTAAGAGCCTGATAATTATGAAGTGTCAGCCTTTAGGTAACTTAGCTTTTAGAACTGAAAGTTACTAGTCTGTTTCAATGGTGAACTTTTAGGTTCTGTAGACTGATAATATTGGTAACATAGTTTCCATAGAAACTAGGGAGAAAAGAGCTACAGCTCCCAGACCCTCATTGTTGGTGCACTTATTTCGTGTCATCGGTTTCTAGCCTTTTCCTGTCTTAGACATGGAAGGTTTAAGAACAGTTTTTCAGATTCAGAGGCTTTGACAGGAGTAGCAGTGAAAGGCCAGCTGCGGTCTCACCTTGCCAAGTGATGTACATGCAGGAGGAAGTTCATTTTATGGCAGGCTCTGAAGTAGGTTTCCTCTACTGGGAATCAGTTAGGAGTGCCTGGGTTGCAGGGAACAGAGGTGACCGCATCCTGCTTAAAAAGCGAGGAGGTCATTTCCTCCGGCCGACACAGTGTACTGGCTGCGATGGGGCTGCGGCTCTGTGACCATCACTGTGGGCTCTCTTCTGCTGTGAAGTTCATGACCAGCTCAGATATAACCGCCAAAACATGAGAAACTGATGACCTGGGATCTTGCTTAAAGGTGAGAGAGGGGAGGAGGGACCTGTAGAAGAGATGGTTTGACCATTTAGAACATTTCTATCTAATCAAGGTGTACTTTTACTGTATTTTTCACAATGTTCTATCATTCCAAATATTATTTGAAAATTAGTATACGTTTAAATACTGCTGTGTTTAACATAGTGGGGAGAGCTGGTGGACTGTAACCTTCAACCCTGTGCCCCCAACCTGTGCCCCCTACCCCGCCCTCTCACCCTGTTCTGTTTGTCTGACACAGACGAATTGACTGGACTTCAGGGTCAGGTTGTTTTCGTCTTGAGATAATGCTTTTACCTTTACAAGTAATACGTGTTCACTTAGGACATTTGAAAACAGAAGCAAAAAGAGAACTGTGATGCCAGCTGAGAAGTCATCACTGTCTTCCATGTAAATAATGGATGAATGTAAATGCTGTTTATGTATGTCTTTTATATATATGTTTATTATTTTATTAATAATTTATTATTAATATCTTATTTTAACATTATTTTAATTTATTATTTAAAATATACATTTTTCTTACTTTCTTATTTGGCAGCACCATGTCTCAATTGCAGCATGCAGGATCTGTCATCTTAGCTGGGGCAAGTGGAATCTAGTTCCCTGACCAAGGATTGAACCTGGGCCTCCTGCACTAGGAGCAAGGAGTCTTAGCCACTGGACCACCAGGGAAATCCCTATACATCTTCTAGAAAGAAAGAGAAAGTGTAATTTCTGAAGCTAGAATAGAACTAGCCTGTTTGCTGTCTCCCTTTGTCCCTTGGAAGTCAAGGTCCTGCCCAGGTGTCCTGTTCTGTTGCAGGAGCTCAGAGCAGTGCCCCAACCCCTCTACACACACAGGCCTCACCTTCTCTCTGCCTCCTCCCGCAGATTTACTGGTTTAAGGATGGAAAGCAGATCTCCCCCAAGAACGATCACTACAGCATCCGCAGCGACCCCAGTGGGACCTGCTCCCTGCACACTGCAGCCTCCACGCTGGAGGACGACGGCAATTACACAGTCATGGCCGCGAACCCTCAGGTGGGAAGCGTGGGTGGCCTTGGCTCCGCTCTGCACTGGTGCGGTCCCCAGAGGCGGCTCACCTGATGAGACACTGGTCCCCCACGTCCTCTGTCCAGCTTGGTTTCCCAGCAGAGATATTTCCTTTCCTGAGCGTTTGTTTACTCCATTAGACGTTTGTGTGCGTGATGCACAGATGTGCACCATTTATTTCCACAATGTCGAGAGACTGCTGTGCACACCTCTCCTGGGGTGTGGGGCTGCCGTTCAAGGGAGGACGAGGTCCCGAGACAGAAGATGAGCCAGTAAATAGACGCACAAACCACGTGATTCCACGTAGAATAACATTCCCAGGAGAGGGGAGTGAGGGGTATGTGTAAGATGTGATAGGAAGACTCAAAAATTAAATATTTAGAAGAAATACACACACACTTAATTCAGTGGAATTTAAATAACCTATAAGTAAACAAATTATACTTTTGATAGAATATAAATAGAACACTCAGGATTTGGGTTTGTTTTCTCTTGTATTGGCCTTTAGATTTAGGGCCAAAAAATTAATTGACTACTTAGAATTTAGTAGGCAGCTACTGGCTACCAGGTTCCAATTCAAGCCTGCAAATTCTTTTTTAGAGAATATCTTGTATATGTTAGGAACTGTACTGGATCCACAGACATGTGTAAGAAGTGGTTTTGTGCCTTAAACACTTGACAGGGTACTTTACAAAGTCTACAGAAAGCACATAGTCAGTCGTGTCCGACTCTTTGCGACCCCATGGACTATATAGTCCATGGAATTCTCCAGGCCAAATACTGGAGTGGGTAGCCTTTCCCTTCTCCAGGGAATCTTCCCAACCCAGGAATCGAGCCAGGGTCTACCTACATTGCAGGCAGATTCTTTACCAACTGAGCTATCAAGGAAGCCTGTAAATAACAGTCTTTTAAAAAAGAAAGCTAACATTTTTATTAGGTAACTGATGGAGATAGCTCACAAGTCATCCTTTTTAAAAAAAATCTCTGATCTATTTGTATCATTCTATATTTCATTATTTCTTTTGAAAGAAACACTAAGTGTTAGTAAAGGATCCAGGTACTTTTAGCAGCGCTTGCACACTTCTACGAGTGCGTACAGTGTTGCAAACAGCATTATCCTGTCCTAAGGTTACACTGTCACTTAAAAATATCTTACTGCAGCAGTGTTAAAATTAGACTGAACTGAGGTCCCACAGATTTCACCACAACCAGGGTGTGATCTGGGACAGCCATGGGGCTTAGCTAAAGATCCACCCCCCACCACCACAGCCTGGCTGGCGGGAGCCACACCAGGGCCAGGAGGAGGCCCCCACCCTCAACCTGGGGCCCTGAGCTCTGCTGCCTCAGCGAAGAGCTGGCCACGCCCTATAGATCACCTCGGCTGATTCTTCATGCTTTACCTCTTGGAGACAAAGAGATGGGGAGTGACCATTTACATCAGGGCACCAGAAGCCCACTTTGCCTTTTTAGTCTGTTTATTTGGCTGTGCTGGGTCTATTTGAGGCATGCAGGGTGATCGAGCTTAGATGCAGTGTGCAGAATCTTGGTTGTGGCATGTGGGATCTGGTTCCCTGATCAGGGATGGAACCCGGGCCCCTGCATTGGGAGCGCAGAGTCTCAGCCCCTGGCCACAGCGAAGTCCTGAGCCCAGCTTTCCTGACAGTGTCCTAAGAGTAGCTACGAGAAGGGGTGAGTAGCTACGAGAGGGGGCGAGAAGCACAGAGGGAGACGAACACGGCCAGCAGTTTATTTCATAGAAGACTTTCCCACCTGCTTGGTCTTCGGGAAGAAGAGGCATGTGAGGTGTTGTTGACAGGTTTCCACCAGAGAGCATCCCTGCCTGGTGGCTCCCAGGAGACAAGCAGCTGAGGGGTTAGCGAGGTCAGGAGGGGCTGTGCCATATCCCCCTGTGCCACACTGGGACCACAGGCCCCACCTCTGCCGAGTCTCACGCCTCCTAAAGTCTCGGCAGAATGCAGACCCAGATGTTTGGCTTTGCTCTGCTGCGTTGCTAGGTCCCTGGTCCTGCCCGGGGCTGGAATGGCCGTGGTGGTTTGTGCTTTCTCCAGCTGTGCTGTGTGTCCAAGTGGCTGGCTGTCCTGAGCCCTTGGCCCTCAGTTAGACTCTGTGAGCCAGGACAGGCAGATGCTGTTTGCACAGCAGGTCAAGAGCCAGCCTTGCCAGGCATCACGTGCTCCTCATGGTTAACCACCTTCAGAGTTCACACTCGGGACTTGTGTCAGCTTTCAGCCGAGGACTTGGTAGGAACAGAAGAGCTGTGGGCAGCAGAGTTAACACTCAAAAGACTGGCTTGTTGATGGGCTCTGTTTCAGCGTTACAGGGTTTCTTGGCTCCTTCCAAGCTTCACTTCACACATTCACTTCTGTTATTCCTTCATGTGTTAATAAGACAGTTAAAAGTGAACAGAGGGCATTGAGGGGGCCCAGAGCCTGTGATGAAGCAGCAGAGCAGAAAGTAGGGAAACCCTGTCCTGAGAACAAGGGGTGCTATCTGTGTGAATGCACAGCTCTTGTCGTCAAGCTCCGGAAAGAACCACGGGGCTTCTACATCCACCTGTTAGACCAGCCGCGGTGACTCGTCAGCTGTGCTGTCTGTAACAGGCTCTCCTAGGCACGTGCACCTACTCAAGTACACATGGGACGGGTCAGTGTGATTCTTAGATGTCAGGCTGTGTCGGGGAGTCCCCGGGTGTGCCAGGGTCAGCATGGGAGCACTTCTGTCACACGGCCAGAACCTGAGACGCAGTTGGTGCAGGGCGGGAGTCGTTCCCTCCCAAAGCGCACTGCACGGTACCCGGGGGTGTGGTGGCCTCAGTGAAGGAGGCTTCCTCATGGTTCAGGGCCACGCAAGCTGTGTGTTTCCGGCAGCTATTTGTCTGCACTGTTAGTGTGAGTCCGTGCCTTGCCTGGGGCCTGGGGCCTGGGGCCTGACGTGCAGGCTGTGGGGAGACGTGCAGGGCCCCTCCCTGCACCCGGCTGTGGCACCTCCTTCCTTGTCCCCCGCAAGCTTCCTCTCCCCACTCAGCCCACTCCCAGGGGAACTCAGAAGGCAGTTGCAAATGTATAAGCAACAAAAATGTTGACTCATGTTTTATACCTGAAACTAATGTTAAGTCCACTATATTTCCGATGAGGTTGGGTGTGTTGGGCAGGGTGATTGTAGACCCATCAACTATAGTTCAAATTAAAGATGTTTTAAAGATAAAATACAGTTTTTCATTAGATAGCTTATCCAACTAACCTTTATCATCTGACCCTCACGTTTCAGGGATTTGCTTCTGGTTCATAAATCTCAAATGCACTCATTTCATGGGAAGAATGTTCATGGGCTCGGGAGACCTTGGCAAGTGACAGTTAATTCATAGGGGGTCGTCGTCTTAAACGGCATCCTAGATGAAACAAAGCGGAGCCAAGCATCAAAGGGGGCCCTTCTTATCCAAGTGTTTCAGATGAATGTGGAGTCACATGCGGAGTCCCGGGGGGTGGGCAGGGGCTGGCGCTGGCACGGCCCATGGGCCTGAGGAGACCGCGCTGGCTCCAGGCATCGCTCACCACTGTGGTCCTGTCCCCGCAGGGCCGCGTCAGCTGCACAGGGCGGCTGATGGTCCAGGCCGTGAACCAGAGAGGCCGCAGCCCCCGCCCGCCGGCCGGACACCCTCACGGCAGAAGGTATGCCCTGCGCCCTTCCCGGGCGTTGCTGGGGTCTCGCTGGCTCCTAAACCCAGCACCATCCGCGCTGTGGGGCGACAGAGTGGGCATGTGCGGGGAAGCCTGGGGTTCCCTGTGGCTGGGTGGGGACACCAGCCAGGAGGCATATCCTGTGGCAGCCACGTCACCACGGGTGTGCCCAGGCCCGGCCGCGCGTCCCTCACCGCCGCCCTCGAGGCGGGCCTCTGGTTGCCTGTGACCACCTCGTGCCTAAAGGTTTGTGCTCTCGTCACTCAGTGCACAAGTTTACTCGAGACCCAGACCTCAAGGTCAGACTGGTCACATTTTGGACACTTTCCATACCCGCAGCTGCCAGGGCACGCGAACATGGGCAGGGTGTGTGGTGCCCAGTGATGGGCGTGGCTTCAAAGGAGCTACTGGGCTGCTGGCGTGGGGACCCTGCCAGGGGATTCCAGGTGGGCTGGCATCCTGAAGGGCCACAGAGGCAGGGGAGGGCACGCCAGAGAAGCTGCAGGAGGAGCAGAAACAACGAGCAGGTCCACACTCCGCGGCCTCTGCCAGTGTTTGGGGGGCAGCTTCAGGCCTCGGGCTCGCAGCTGTGATGCTGGCCTCCAGGGCAGGACCCTCGCACAGCGCCACCTGTGCCAGCTGTGAGCACAGCACAGCTGAGCAGGTCCATCTTCTGCTTTTCTGGGGCCTTCAGTACATTTCAGCTGTTCATGGGTCACATGGGAAGCAGTTTCCTGGAGGAGCATGGTGCTCATAAACTCGATCTGATAGGTGGACTCTATGTTGAAGGGTGGATAATTCTAGCCCATTATACTAATTTTTGTTTTGCTTTTGCTTTTTCTAGTTAAGTGTTTCATAACTTACTTTCTGATGATCACTGGCAGAATTAGTTTGAACATCTTGCCCTTTGATTATTACATCTTCCCTGTCATCACTTTAAATCATTTTACTCTTAAAGGTGCCTCTAGAAACATACTCAAAAACAAGAAAGATACACAAAATCTGGGAGATTCACACAATTTTAACGGATGCATTAGACCTGCCTAAAAATTCACTTGTTTTCCTGGTTAATATGAAAAGGAATTTTTATTAGAAATATATTAATTTTTAAAAAAATAATAACTTCTGATTTCCTACAAACTTTGACTCACAGTGGAAAGTTATAGTTATTGATACTGAAAAATATTTTGTAGTAAATGAGCTGCTAATTCTCATACAGTTCTCATTCAACTTTAAAAATATTTTAAAACTATCTTTAACCTATTTTTTCTCCCGTTTCCCAATTCATGATTTATACTAGTCATAAGGGTTAGGATAGCAGATTAAGATCTGCAGTTAGCAGACTATTGAATTTATATTAAACTCCCAAATGAAACAAGATTTTGCCTCCGGACTTTTTATGGTGTAAACGGTTGAGATTAGGGATCAGGTAAGCAGGTAAGGAAATTGTTTTTGCCCCTGTGTTTAGACTGGGACCCTAGAAATGACCTGCCGTCTCTCGGTCTGTTTTTCTGTATCATCTTTCCGCTCCGCCCCACCCCCATCTCCCGAATGTTGACTCTCGGTCTGAAGGCCGCGCTCACGGTCCAGGGACAGTGCTGACGAAGGGGAGCCCATCCAGGAGCGCTTCTTCCGCCCGCACTTCCTGCAGGCGCCCGGGGATCTGACCGTGCAGGAAGGCAGGCTCTGCAGGATGGACTGCAAGGTGAGTGCGTGCGCCCAACCTCCCCCCGGTGCTGTGTCTCTCTTCTCTGGTTTTGCCCCATTGATTGACCTTAAGTTTAAATTTCAGCTCAGAAGTATGAATGTTTTATAAAATTATTTGCGCTCACTCTGCTGGTTATCTCTGGAATTACAGAACATAAACGTGAGACGCTTAAGAGAGTTTACTCTGGACTTACAGAAATGTTTAAAAAGGATAAAAGAATTGTTAACAGGAGTTTATTTTCCAGAGTAGTTATTTTTTTATTATTTTCATTTTACATTGGGGTATAATTGATATACAATGTCGTATTAGTTTCAGATGTACAGCAAAGGGATTCAGTGTTACACATGTATCTTTTCAAGTTTTTTTCCCATTTAGGGAGTGTAGTTCCCTGTGCTATACAGCAGGTCCTTGATGGCTATCTGTTTTAAATATACTGCTCTTTATATGTCCATCTGAATCTCCCAATTTATCCCCTCCCTGCTGTGTGGGTGCTAAGTCACTTCACTTGTATTTGAGTCTTTGCGACCCCCATGGACTGTAGCCCACCAGGCTTCTCTGTCCATGGGGTTCTCCAGGCAAGAATACTGGAGCAGGTTGCCATTTCCTTCTGCAGGGGATCTTTCTGACCCAGGGATCAAACGTGAGTTTTCTTATGTCTCCTGCATTGGCAGGCGGGTTCTTTACCATAAGAGCTACTTGGATAGCCCTACCTTTCTCCTGTGGTAACCATAAATTCATTATTTACGTCAGTAAGTCCGTTTCTGCTTTATACATGAGTTCATCTGTATAAATAAGTTCGTCTGTATCATTTTTTTCAAGATTATATGTATATATATATATGCAATATCATATATGTCTTTCTCTTTCTGACTGACTTAAAATGACAATCTCTAGATCTACCCAGGCTATGGCAACTGACGTTTATTTCCTTCTTTTTATGACTGAGTAGTATTCCATTGTATATGTGTACCACATCTTCTTTATCCATTCCTCTGTCAATGGACATTACGGTTGCTTCTTTGTCCTGGCTGTTGTGGATAGTGCTGGTGTCAAATTGGAGTGCATTAGTGGAAGTGCTTTTTTGGGTTTGTAAGTTAGAGTGTAAATGTGCTACAAGAAGCCACCAAAAACTTGTGTCTCATTACTTCTTCAATTTTTTTAACTTTAACATATATATATGTATGTATGTATTTGGAGTAAAGTGGATGTACAATGTCATGTTTGTTGTAGGTATACAGAATCTTACTCAGTTATAAATGTTCATCTTTGGGGTTTTTTCCATATATAGGTTTTTTACACAATGTTCAGTACACCTCCCTTGCTATAAAGTAGGTCTGTGTTGATTATGTATTTACATGTATGTGTTAGTGCCAGCCTCCTAATTTACCCCTCCCACCCCACCTTTCCCCTTTAGTAGCCATAAGTCTGTTTTTCTAAGTTTGTGCATCTCTTCTACTTTTGTAAATTAGTTCATTGGTATCCATTCCCACATTCCACCTGTAAGTGATAACCACATGGTGTTTGTTTTTCTCTTTCTGACTTACTTCACTTTACTATGATTATCCCTCGGTAGGTTACAGCAAATGGCATTATTTCCTTCTTTTTCATGGCTGAATCATATCCGATCATGCAAATGTATCACTTCTGTTATTTCATTTTTATGATTGGAGGATAATGGCTTTACAGCATTGTGTTTCTGCCCTGCAACAGCGTGGCTCAGCTGTGACTACATGTTTGCCCCCTCCCTCCTGAGCCTCCCTCGTACTCGCCCCCCATCCCTCCCCTCTAGGTCATCATGGCGCACCGAGCTGAGCTCCCTGTGCTCTACAGCAGCTTCCCCCGACTCTGTTTCACACGTGGTCGTGTGTATATGTTAATCCTACTCTCAGTTTGTCTATCGCACACTCTCCTTGTTCTCCCCGTGTCCACAAGTCCAGTCACTGCATCCTGTATCTCTGTTCCTGCCCTGCAGATAGGCTTATCAGTACTCTTTTTCTAGATTCCATATTTATGTTTTATATATATATATGCATTAATATACAGTATTTATTTTTCTCTTTCTGACTTCACTCTGTATAATAGACTGTATATAAACTGTATAGTTTCATCCTCATCTCTGCAAATGACCCAGTTTTATTCCTTTTTATGGCTGAGTGATATTCCATTGTTCATGAACATCTGCCACCCACTTGCCTGTCGTCAGATGGCTAGGTCTCCTCCATGCCCTGGCCAGTCACCCACTCGCCTGTCGTCGGATGGCTAGGTCTCCTCCGTGCCCTGACCCGTCACCCACTCACCTGTCGTGGGATGGCTAGGTTTCCTCCATGTCCTGGCTGTTGTAAATAGTGCTGCAGTGCACTATTACATGCACTTGGAATTCTGTTTTTTTTTTTTTTTCCACATATACTCTTAAGAGTGGGCTGCTGGATCATGTGGTGGCTCTACTTGAACACTTTAAAGATGCTTCCTTACAGTTCTCTGCAGGGGCTATTACCATGACATCCCACCAGCACAGCACCTTAGGAGGGTCCCCTTTTCCTAAGCCCACCCTTGTATTTATTGTCTGTAGGCTTTTTGATAGTGGCCGTTTTGACTGATGTGAGGTAACACCTCATATCTTTTATTTGCCTTTCTCTAATAGTTTAGTTTTAATTTCTGTAGTATATTTAGTGATGTTGAGCATCTCTTCATGTGCCTCTTGGCCTCCTGTATGTCTTCTTTGGGGAAATGTCTGTTTAGATCTTCTATCCATTTTCTGATACTGAGTCTCATGAGCCATTTGTAAATTTTGGAGATGAATCCCTTGTCAGCTGCATCATTTGCTACATAATTCTTTCCACAGTGTAAGTATGCAGTTGTCAATGTGTATGTTTATATGCGTGTATTTATCGTGGGTCTGTAAGAATTCACACAGACCACCTCTAAAATGACATTTTAGTTACAGAACGAAAATGAATACAAACATAAATATACATATACAGAGTCAAAAGGGAAAATTTTTTTATTTTAATCAGGTGATACCAAGGGGTTATTATTAATTTTAGTTTTATATGTAAAAGTGAAAGTCGCTCAGTCATGTCAGAATCTTTGCAACCCCATGGATGACTGTACACCACATGGAATTCTCTAGGCCAGAATACTGGAGTGGGTAGCCTTTTCCTTCTCCAGGGGATCTTCACAAGCCAGGGATCAAACCCAGGTCTCCTGCATTGCAGGTGGATTCTTTACCAGCTGAGCCACCAGGAAAGCCCAAGAATACTGGAGTGGGTAGCCTGTCCCTTCTCCAGGGGATCTTCACAATCCAGGAATCAAACCAGGGTTTCCTGCATTGCAGGCAGAGTCTTTACCAGCTGAGCTGTGGGGGAAGCCCTAGGGAACTGTGAATGTATAAAAAAAAATCTGCTTCTCTTAAAGAATGATCTTAACTCCCCATCCAAGGACTGAACCTGGGCCCCATGCAGTGACGCGCAGACTCTACACCGGACTCCCTGAGGCCCCCACCTCACTGTCCTCCGCGTTGCCCTGGAGGAGGTGTTTAGAAGGGAGCCTGTCTGTGCTGAGAAGAGTACCGGGGCCGACCCTAGAGCCGGTCTCCTGTGGATGGAGTGACCCATTGTGGCATCGGGGGAACTCATGTGCATTTCCCTTCTGCCTCAGGTCAGTGGGCTGCCCACGCCCGATCTCACCTGGCTGCTGGACGGCAAGCCAGTGCGCCAGGACAGCGCCCACAAGATGCTGGTGCGGGAGAACGGCGTGCACTCGCTCGTTATCGAGCCCGTCTCAGCCCGGGACGCCGGCATCTACACGTGCGTGGCCACCAACCGGGCGGGGCAGAACTCCTTCTGCCTGGAGCTCGTGGTCGCAGGTAGGCCCGGGAGGACACGCTCAGGGCGAGAGGAGACTCAGCAAGGGCCCCAGTGTGGGCCTCACACTCAGCAGAGAGAATAGCGGGCCTCATCAGAGTAGCCAGTCAGAGGCTGGAGTGAGACCTGTCTCACCTCCCCATCAGCAAGTGGGCCGGAGCAGGGGCTTTGAGCAGCTCTGCCGGGTGTCTCTCCTCCTGGGCCCCAAGGGTTTCTCAGGCCAGAGAGCACCGCCCAGCCTCCACGAGCCAGCGGTGTGTGAGGTGGGGCTTGTACACACGTTCTGCATGTACACCACTTGTTAAGTCAGCCACAGTGACTTCATCATTTAACATTTCAAATCATTTTCATTAACGCAAACATAGGAAAAATAGGATATACTAATAAGGATTATAAAGTTAACTTAGCAGTGGGGCTTCCCTGGTAGCTCAGCTGGTAAAGAATCCACCTGCAACGCAGGAGACCTGGATGATATACTTTTTTACTTTAGCTGAGGAAAATGAGTGTATGAAAGTGTTTAGAGAATCAACAAGAGTGGGGAGTGTGTTGTGTCCCTTCCTCATGCTGCGTGCAGAGCCCTCCAGGAGCCGTGTGGGGAGCCTGTGCTGTGTCTGCATCTCTCCTCTGTGCACAGCGCTCTGTGTGTGTTACCTCGCCTGGTCCTCAGAGGAGCACCTTTAGCAAAGCAGCTGGCTTCTTCCATGTTTCCCAGAGGCGGGATCTATGGAGACAACATCCTCCCCTGGTTGTGGAGTTGGGTCTGTCCCATCCCTGGTCTTCCTCCAGGTCCGAGCACCCCGAGCTCTTTGTAGAGACAGTGTCTCCTCATGAGGATGCTCCTGACAACGAGACACGCGCACACAGAAGTGTAGTCAGCCTGTGGGCTGTTCCGCTCCACTCCCTCCTCCGGCCCCCGCTGCTCACTGTTGTGCAGTTGGCTCTGTGGACCATGCCTGTCCTCGGGCCCGAGATGTCCCCGTCGGCACTTCTGGGAGAAGTCAGGGCTCAGTCCGCGTTTCCTGGCCATGTCCTCTGGCCGGCCCATCACTGCTGCTCACTCTCCCTGCTGTAGAATGGGCCGTGATGCTCACAGTTTAAGGACTTAATCATTTCACAAGGATGACATCCTACGAAGCATTGCGTCCCCGTGCCCTGCCCAGCACAGCCTCTGAATGCAACTGTCTGCTGTTGTGACGTGAAGGTCCATCCATCTTTATCCTCTTAGGAAAGCAAAGACCCAGAAAGAAAACGAAGTGAGGTCTTCTCCCACCACCTGCGTCCCCCAGAGTAGCTCAGGTGAAAAAGTCCAGTAAAAATTAACTCCCTGCATAGTTTAAGGTCAGACAGGGTCCTCATCATTTACAGGTCTGGGGGAGAGCCTCTACCTGTGATGTGTCCGTCCCTGAGCAGGGCAGGGAGAAGGCCGGATGCTCTCCCTCGTGTTGGCAGCTGCAGTGATCACGAGGCCAGCGGGACCTGCAGGGCACAGCCCATCTTGCTAGTCGTTAGGCACCTGGTGAAAGCCCCCCGCCACCCGCCCCGTGCAGTGCTGTTGCCCGTCTCCCTGCAGCAGGACCTAGAAGTCCTGCAGAGCCAGGCAGCAGGTCAGACAGTCCTGCAGAGCCTCAGCACCTCCCAGACAGCAGGGCGGCAGCGCGTGGATCTGCCCCCGCACGCCGGGGCTCAGCGTCACCGGGGGCAGCGGCGGACTAGGGAAGCCCTGCACCCTTGCTGGTCAACTGCCAGCCTGCAGGAGGCCACTGAAACCATGCAGGCAGGCGCTGTGGGGCGGGTGCAGGGCTCTCAGCCTCGACCTAGCAGAGGAAGAGGAGGTGTGGGGTGAGCACGGGCTCCCTCCGGGTGAAGGACTCCCTTGGTGGAGGATGGGCCTCTTGCCCCGCATCGCTGAGGGCACCTGCAGGCTCCGTGGCACTGCCCGGGTCTCCCAGGCAGGACACCTGTCTCCTGTCTTCCAGCTAAGGAAGCGCACAAGCCACCGGTCTTTCTGGAGAAGCTGCAGAACACGGGCGTGGCGGACGGCTACCCCGTGAGGTTGGAGTGCCGGGTGTCGGGGGCACCCCCACCACAGATATTCTGGAAGAAGGAGAACGAGTCACTGACTCACAGCACGGACCGCGTGAGGTGAGTGCTGGGCCCTGCCCACCCTCGGGTCTGGGGCTCCTGAGGCAGCAGGACTCACCCCTGTGGGGCGCCCCACCCCAGGATCGGAGAAGCTGGCCACCCCAGAGTACAAGGGCCACGCGGGCCTCCCAGCCCCACCTGCGGAGGCTCTGTGGGCCTCCCCTGTGCCTCACACACGGGAAGGTGACCCGCCTGCCAGGGGCGTCAGGGCAGAGCCTGCAGGCGTCCACTCCATGCTCACCCGCTGGCGTGGCCGCAGCCGCTGCAGGACGCGCAGGGTGCCGTGAGCCACGGCTCGCAGCCCTGCTGAGGAGCCCGACAGCCCTCACAGCAGGCCCTCTCCTGCAGCATGCACCAGGACCACCACGGCTACGTGTGCCTGCTCATCCAGGGTGCCACGAAGGACGACGCGGGCTGGTACACGGTGTCAGCTAAGAACGAGGCCGGGATTGTGTCCTGCACGGCCCGACTCGACGTGTACAGTAAGTACCTCCCCGTGCTGGGCGCCCGAGGCCTCCCGGCCCGCATCGCAGACTCTGATCTAGAGCCTAGAGCCTCCCGCTCCGAGACTTCATCGTGCTCTTTCTCTTTCTGTTTGTAGCTTCCCGACAGTAATAGTGACCCTCGCCAGGAGAACAGTGCCCAAGTATCGTTCAGAAGCGCTGCGTGTCGCAGTGCCGCATGTGCCTGTTTCTCTGGCGTGGGCTCCCCAGCTGTGCTTTCTGCCCCCGCGCCTCTAGGAGCTAACGCTAGGCTCAGGCATAGTCACAGACGTGTCCATCCCATTACTGCATGGTGCACGGGGCCGCCTCTAACATTCCTCCTGTGTCCTGACCCGGCACAGCGTCGGGACCCACGCTGAACGGGGCCCATTGATGCTGCAGGGTGTATTTCCCACGGCTGAGCGCTTCGTGTGTGTGTGTGTGTGTGTGTGTGTGTGTGTGTGGTGTCTGAAGTAGTGTGGCAGTAGGCTTGTGTGTTTGTGTGTGTCTCCTTGTGTACACGTGTCCCTGATTTTTAAAAATCATCCCTTTTGAGTTGACAGACTAGGTCAGTATCCCTCTATGACAGTAGCACTTAGTCACTGTAGCACTCTGTGACAAGTAAACCCCGAGGAAAAATTCAGAACTGATTTCTGAATTAAGAAATACCTCCGTGAGACGCTTCAGTAACTATGAGCTCAGCCAGCGCCCCCTCCCGAGTCCATCCAGAATTCCTGACTGTTGCTACTGTGGCATGCCTACCCGTGAGCTTTGAAGATTTCTTAAAAGGGCAGCTAGGAAGCTTAGTGGCCATTTCCGAGGAGTCCCCAGGCTGCAGCGAGTACCAAGGTGCGGGTGAGCTGCATTGGCCATGTTACCCCTGCGGTCTTCGCAGCCCGTGTAGACGAGCTCTGTGACAGGGGTGTGAGGTGCAGAACCATGCAGGCCTCTCAGGCCTCCTCGGGGGCATGTGGGGTGTGCTGCGAGCCCACGCCTGGCCCCACCACAGGCCCCGTGCCCCGCGGCAGAGCCCTCCCCATCATGGCCCTCACCTGTGCACCCTCGGGTGTCTTGCAGCCCAGTGGCAGCAGCCTCCGCCGAGCGCCAAGCCGAAGCGGGTGCGGCCGTCGGCCAGCCGCTATGCCGCGCTTTCCGACCAGGGCCTGGACATCCGGGCGGCGTTCCAGCCCGAGGCCGGCCCATCCGCGCTGGCGCTGAGCCCCGGCCTGGTGGAGAGTGAGGACCTGTGATCAGCGCCCTCGCGGGAGCACAGACCCAAACCGTGCCACCCGGACCCGCCTCCTGCCGCGGGACGCAAGTGCACCTCGACTCCGAGAGACAAAAGGGCACCTCAACTCTCCTTTTCTTCCTGTAAAACAAAACAGAGGCTGTGCACACGACGCCAGTAGACGAACGCCTTGCACAGAATTCACACTCATCAGCCAATTCAAACTCCGGGAGTCACTGTGTTTCAAGGGGTCTGAAAAGCCAAAGCCCTCATGGAAAAGTGCCCCCGCTCCGTGTTGTCCTAAGTGCCTTCAACACTGGCTCAGCACTGCCACCCAGCGTGAGCGGAGGCGCTTCCCGGAGGCGGCCCCACAGCAGGAGGGCACGACCAAGAAACCCACGCAAGTGCCTTGTCTGTGCAAACCGTTTTCTACTAAGTCGTACGAAGGAACCACTTGCTGCAGTTCTAGCAACATCCTGAGTTTCTGTCAAGGTTAAGACCTTCATTGTTAGCTTTTTTTTAATGTGTATTTTCCTTTTGTGTTGCCTTGGTAGGGAGCTTACATGCTGAAATGCGTAACGTACTCTGAGGAAAGCAGAAACAGATCACAGACCATTCCACAGAGGGCGTCTCGACCACCCAAGTGACCGCGGCAGGCGGGGCGTGTCGGGGGTGAGGGGCTAGGGAGGAGCAGAGGGGAGAAGGGCGAAATGCAGGGTGCACGGTGACGGTGTCCACGCAGAAGGCAGGGGGGGCGGGAGCCAGTGGAGGCCAGGCTTCCCTTGGTTCTCTTCAAATTCCGCCTACAACACTGCCGTTCCTAAGTCAGGGAGTTGGGGTTCCAGCGGTGGGGGACCCTCGGGACACCGCAGGGTCAGAGCCGGAGGTGGGATGCACAGAGCAAGTTGGTAATGGGCTGAGCGGAGAGGTCGTCAAGGTCGGAGGCAGCCTGTGGGCACTCGTCTGCTGGGGGGCACAGGGCTGAGCTAGAGCCAGGTGGGCGCCAGCGTGCATGTTCCCCACCGCGCCCGCGCGGCGGGTGGGAGCGTAATTTCACTTCCCTGCAGCCATGGGGCCTCTGACTGAAGAAGGTGCTGGGCTCCCAGTCATCCCAAGGCCATCCTGAGTGCCCCTGACCCTGGTCAGCTGGACGGGGCGGATTCTGACCAGACTTGACAGTTTTAAGTCGGAACCAATCAACTTTAAACACGAGAAAATGGGGCCTGCTATGATATGATAATGGTACTTTGCTATGAAGAGAACACACTGTATTCCTTATGCAAAACACATTTATCTTTCATTATTTATGACAAAGATGTCAAACTCTCTTAGCTCAGTTACTCGATATGTAGTATTTTTGAACGATTTTGTACCTGTGTGCGCCCGTGTAGCCCATTTCACTGCTTCACACGCACAGCTCTCCACTTCTTCTAGACACACCAAGCAAGCTCTGCGTGCCCAGTGTGAGCGCCGGTACCCGCAGCCTGGGCAGACGAGCACGCGAGGCTCTCCTGGACCTCTCTCTCTTGCAGAATTACGACTGATGTCTTCTCATACTTGCCAAATTTTCCCGAATGTGACATTTTGCTGATTTGCTGGGTTTGGGATTAAGCAGCATTATTTTGCCACCTTTCATGTATTTATAAAACAATAAGTACTATCCTACTACTTTGGGTTGTTGTGCTGGTGTAATGTGGATTTAACAACAATAAATATTTAACAAATCAGAGCTGCAGTTTTGTGAAGCGCATGCTCAGTTTCCAGTCTCTCTCACAGCCTTGATGAACCCGTGCAGACCAGACCCACTGATAACTGCACTGCACGCTCTCCTGGGTGCAGGAGACCGGAACGGGCTCCAACTCCACGCGGCCACTGGACAGGGCTCACAGGGCCTGTCAGCGAGGGGCGCTCAGCTCCCACGGGCCACCCGCACCCCTTGGCATGGCAGCCCGTCCGTCCCCAAGCCCAGCACCAAGACCCTCGGCACACGTCTTCACACACACTAACTCTTGTTGGGAGAACCCGTGCTTCAAGGGACCACCAGCTGTGGGGACTGCAAAGTCCCATCCACACAGAGCCTGGGTGTGGTGTCGGGGAGAGGCAAGGTGGGTGCACCCACGAGGGGCCTTGGGAGCCCTCTCGAAACCACGCCCACCTCAGCACTTTACCTGATACGTGCGTGACACTGGTTTCTGTGACCCCACAGGGAGCACCTTCGCACCATTTAACCATCACCTTTCTCAGGAACTAAGTGCACGGCGCTGTGGCTCAAGATGTCAATACAAGATGCTGAACACACTCCTTCCCACAGGCACACCAGATCTACTGCTACACACACAGAAGTTTCCTCTAAAGTGACCTCAGGTGAATGGGGAAACCCACGTCAGCCCCACAGTGAACCCCACCGCCTGGCACAGTGACCCACATCAAGGGGACTGACCCCGAGCTGCTCCCTGGGGAGTGAAGGGTGTGGACGCCTCGTCAGGACCCCAGCTATTCAACTGTGAGTCCAGCACCAGACTCACTCAGCTTTGAAAGCAAATGAGCATTTCTGTCACCAGAGTTACGAGTATAAACACAGAAATCCTTACAAGGCTGCACACTCGTCCAGGCCACAGGAAACTGAAGAGCCAGCCAGCGGAGAAGGGCACAGACTGAAAGATGGTCGGGAATGAAACTGCTGTTTGTAGAGACTTAGGTGGGCTTAGAGAGTGCCATATAATGAGTGAAGAAAGTCAGAACACAAATACCATACTAACGTGTACATGGGAAAGCTAAAAAATTACATAGGTAACCTTACTTCCAGCCTGAAATAGAAACAGGTGGAGAACACGGGTATGGATACCAAGGGGGAATGGAGGAGGGTGGGAGGAATTTAGAGATTGGGATTGACATATACATAACTGTTGCTGCTCTGTAAAAAACACATGGATATAGGCATTTATGTCTAGATTTCCCAAAGGAAGCATACACATGACCAAAAGGCCCATGAAAACATGCTCAGCAGCATTCATCACGAGAGAAAGGCAAATCCGAAGTCCAGTGAGGGGTCACCTCACAGGGCAGGCCAGCATGGCCCTCTGACACGGAGAGGGGACTCGTCCTCTATTCCAGGGGTGGTGGTGGAGGGGGAGGGGGGAATGGGTGCAGCCACAGTGAGAAGAGCATGGAGGGTCTTTGAAAAACTAGAGACAGGTACAGGATCCGGGAACTCCACTCCTGTGCTGGCACCCAGAGAGAGTCATCATCCGAAATGACATTTCCACCCCATTTTCTCAGCACTGCTATTGAAAACACTCAAGACATAGAATCCACCAGACTGTCCACCCCGAGAAAAACAAAGACTTCATGGTACAACTACTCACTGGGACACTAGTCAGCTGTGAAACAGACGCGTGGTGAATAGACCAAGATAGCACCATACTTGGTGAAGTCAAAGACTGCTATCATACAACAGCACTGGAACATACAGTTTATGAATTCAGACAAACGAACTAATTTACAAAACAGAGCAAACTTACAGGTATGTAAAACCAAACTGATTTAAAAAAAGATAAACCTATGCAAAGTAACATATATCCAACAGATAATCACAAAGGACCTACCAAATTGCAAACAGAACTCTACTAAACCTGTTGTAATACATATGTGGGAATTAGAACTCCAAAAACAATAATGTATGTGTCTGTATACCAAAATCAAGTTCCTATACACCTAGGAGAAACAACATTGGAGACCAACTCTATTCCAATATAAAAGATGGACGAAATTACCGGGGCGAAAAAAAAAAAAAAAAGTGGGGCATGAAGAAATGCTGCCGCCTTGTGGCAGTTTGGGGGAACTACAACGTTTAAAAAAAAGATGCTGTTGGGCAAATCAAATTCATAAGATCTGCAGGATCCTAAGTGAAACCCTCCTGTGTCAACTCTACAGAACGTGGAAACCCTATTCAAAACTCTCTAACAACCCATGCCAGAACACGACCAGATAAAGACACACAGGCTTTGGGTGCTTCTTCCAGCACACTGCACTCTCACTGAAAACCCAGGAAGGGACTTTTCCCTGAAGAAAGTCTGTATCCATCCACATGAACAGGTACAGAAGATAGAGGACGTATGCACACTGTAATACGACTCAGCCATGAACAGGAAAACACTGTGCAACTTCAGGCCACAGGGAGGAGAGCAGACATGAGCATACATAGTGAAGGAAGGGACACAGGGACCAAAGGCTCTGATGTATCCATTTGACATGGAATCGAGATGTGGTACGAAAGGACTCATTTCCAAAAGACAGACAACCTCACGGACTTCAAAAGGAAGCATAGGGTTACCAAAGGGAAAGTACAGGGTGGAGACAGATTTTCTGGTTCCCAGGAACATAGAAACACAACTCATACAATGTTCAACATGGGCCCACCCTAGAGCACAAGGAAACCTGACTCAACACACTACTGCTTTTTTTATATAATATAAATTAATTTTAATTGGAGGCTAATTACTTTACATTATTGTATTGGTTTTACCATACATCAACATGAATCCGCCATGGGTTCCCAATCCTGAAGCCCCTTCCCACCTCCCTCCCCATACCATCCCTCTGGGTCATCCCAGTGCACCAGCCCCAAGCATCCAGCATCGTGCATCGAACCTGGACTGGCGATTCGTTTCACATATGATACTCTACATGTTTCAATGCCATTCTCCCAAATCATCCCACCCTTGCCCTCTCCCACAGAGTCCAAAAGATGGTTCTATACATCTGTGTCTCTTTTGCTGTCTCACATACAGGGTTATCGTTACCATCTTTCTAAATTCCATATATATGCATTAGTATACTGTATTGGTGTTTTTCTTTCTGGCTTACTTCACTCTGTAAAATAGGCTCCAGTTTCATCCACCTCATTAGAACTGATTCAAATGTATTCTTTTTAATGGCTGAGTAATACTCCATTGTGTATATGTACCACAGCTTTCTTATCCATTCATCTGCTGATGGACATCTAGGTTGCTTCCATGTCCTGGCTATTATAAACAGTGCTGCAATGAACATTGGGGTACACGTGTCTCTTTCAGTTCTGGTTTCCTCAGTGTGTATGCCCAGCAGTGGAATTGCTGGGTCTTATGGCAGTTCTATTTCCAGTTTTTTAGGGAATCTCCACACTCTTCTCCATAGTGGCTGTACTAGTTTGCATTCCCACCAACAGTGTAAGAGAGTTCCCTTTTCTCCACACCCTCTCCAGCATTTATTGCTTGTAGACTTTAGGATCACAGCCATTCTGACTGGCGTGAAATGGTACCTCATTGTGGTTTTGATTTGCATTTCTCTGATAATGAGTGATCTTGACATCTTTTCATGTGTTTGTTAGCCATCTGTATGTTTTCTTTGGAGAAATGTCTGTTTAGTTCTTTGGCCCATTTTTTGATTGGGTCGTTTATTTTTCTGGAATTGAACTGCAGGAGTTGCTTGTATATTTTTGAGATTAGTTGTTTGTCAGTTGCTTCATTTGCTATTATTTTCTCCCATTCTGAAGGCTGTCTTTTCACCTTGCTTATAGTTTCCTTTATTGTGCAGAAGCTTTTAATTTTAATTAGGTCCCATTTATTTTTGCTTTTATTTCCAATATTCTGGGAGATGGGTCATAGAGGATCCTGCTGTGATGTATGTCGGAGAGTGTTTTGCCTATGTTCTACTCTAGGAGTTTTATAGTTTCTGGTCTTACGTTTAGATCTTTAATCCATTTTGAGTTTATTTTTGTGTATGGTGTTAGAAAGTGTTGTAGTTTAATTCTTTTACAAGTGGTTGACCAGTTTTCCCAGCACCATTTGTAAAAGAGATTGTCTTTTCTCTATTGTGTATTCTTGCCTCCTTTGTCAAAGATAAGGTGTCCATGCTGCTAGTGCTGCTGCTGCTAAGTCACTTCAGTCGTGTCCGACTCTGTGCGACCCCATAGACAGCAGCCCACTAGGCTCTGCCATCCCTGGGATTCTCCAGGCAAGAACACTGGAGTGGGTTGCCATTTCCTTCTCCATTGCGTGAAAGTGAAAAGTGAAAGTGAAGTCGCTCAGTTGCGTCCGACTCGTAGCAACCCCATGGACTGCAGCCTACCAGGCTCCTCCTTCCATGGGATTTCCTAGGCAAGAGTACTGGAGTGGCTTGTGTCCATAGGTGCATGGATTTATCTCTGGGCTTTCTATTTTGTTCCATTGATCTATATTTCTGTCTTTGTGCCAGTACCATACTGTCTTGATGACTGTGGCTTTGTAGTAGAGCCTGAAGTCAGGCCGGTTGATTCTTCCAGTTCCATTCTTCTTTCTCAAGATTGCTTTGGCTATTCAAGGTTTTTGTATTTCCATACAGATTGTGAAATTATTTGTTCTACCTCTGTGAAAAATACCATGGTAGCTTGATGGGGATTGCATTGAATCTATAGATTGCTTTGGGTAGTATACTCATTTTCACTATATTAATTCTTCCGATCCATGAATATGGTATATTTCTCCATCTATTAGTGTCCTCTTTGATTTCTTTCACCAGTGTCAACACACTATTATAACAGCCTAGATTGCAAGACAACCAGAAAAAGAACTCAGGTACTTCTGTGGGTAAGGGAAGGAGGGTGCTGGACACCTAGTTAGGAAACAAAATACGTGTAAAGAAACCCAAAAGAGAGCCCACAGCACTGTCAGTTACCTAGACACACCTCCAGAATGAACATGAAAACCAAACGCCCACTGTACTCCCCGCACGCCTCAGGGACTTGGTGGGCTGTCCATCACCCTTGCAGGCCGAGCAGGCCTGGGTCCCAGGGAACTGGAGAGGATCTGCCAGTCAGACAACCCCATGGCCCCATGGACCTGAAGTGCCAAGGGACCCTGCAGCAGTCCATCATCTCCAGACCAGGTGGGCACTCCTGCCTCAAAACCAAGCTGATTTCACCCAAGGCAACAGGGAGCCTCCAGGCTGGAGAAGCACCGAGACATCCCCTGGGTTCTATGGGTCCTCATGAAGCGGGGCGTGTTCCCGCTTCCACCCTCCTTCCATAGGGTTTGCCCCTCCTGTGGATGACAGCACCCCTCAGCAGAGTGATACTGCAGGCATTGGGATGTGTCTATGGGGGAATGGCTCCAGGGAAGATGCAGTGATACTCAGGCTTTGGGTGTTTCTTCTGCACACTGCACTCCATTGACAACCTAGGAAGAGACTTTCCCTGAGGCTCTGGTTGCTGGAGGGACCACAGTGGGGCAGGAAAAAAGCCCCCCCTTGTGGCAGCTTTTCATTACAACAACTTGAAAGCCGGTGCTCTCGGGCTCCTCATATTCACAAGGCCTGTGGGGTTGTAAAGAACTCCTGCCCTCAAGGGATGTCCTGGGATAGATCATCAGAGAAGAACTCAAAACAGGGCAGACTTACAAGAAGCCAGCTTCAACAGGTAAATGGGACTCTCACTGTATGACTTACAAAAGCACATAGGAAGACAGTCCACATCACTAATTGGTAAGTCAAGGTAAATCACCACTATGAGGTGCTGTCTTCTCCCACCCATCAGAATAGCCACCTTCCGAGAGATGTACACAGAATAAATGCTGCTCAGAACGTCCAGGAAAGGGAATCCTCCTTCACTCTTGCTGGGGATGGAAATAGGGGCTGCCACAAGCAAACATTACGGGGTTTCTTTAAGAAATGAAACACAGAGGAACCACATGATCCACTCATCTCACCTCCATGACGCTGAGACCCAGTGAAAGTCATAACTCAAGATGACATGCACATCCCTACTTTCATGGCACCACTATTTGCAACAGTCAAGGCACAGAATCCACCAAAATGTCCATCTGGAGAAAAAGGAAGACGAAATCGTATAACTCTAAAGTGGAACACAACTCAGCTGTAAAACAGAAGGGAACAGTGTGACTGACAGCAGCGTGGATGGACCGAGAGATGACCAGGCTGAGTGAAGTAAGCCAGAGAGGAAAGAATAGCATAGAGCATCACCTACACATCGAATCTGTGAATCCACACAAAGGAACTAATTTACAGAACAGAAACAGAGTAACACACATAGAACACAACTGTTGATTTTTTTTAAATGGGAGGGGCCAGGGATAAAATAAGATTTTGACATAAACATACACACTAACTTGTATCAAACAGATAATTAAAAAGAACCTAATAGCACAGGGAACTCTACTAAACCTACTGTCACAACATTTGTGGGAATTAGAACTCCCCCCCACCCCCCGCCAAACAATGGTGGCTCAGACGGTAAAGCGTCTGTCTACCATGCAGGAGACCCAGGTTGTAGCCCTGGGTTGGGAAGATCCCCTGGAGAAGGAAATGGCAATCCACTCCAGAACTCTTGCCTGGAAAATCCCACGGACAGAGGAGCCTGGAAGGCTACAGTCTAAGCGGTTGCAAAGAGTCAGACACGACTGAGTGACTTCACTTCACTTTATGTATAACTCAATCAGGTCCTATACACCTAAAAGAAACACAGCAATGGAGATCAACTCTACTCCAATATAAAATGCAAATGAAATTACAATTTTTTAAAAATAGGCCATGAAGTAATCTCACCTTGTGGCCCTCAAGTTTATTTAGTCACTGAGTTGTGTCTGACCCTTTGTGACCCCCTGGACTGCAGCCCCCCCAGGCTCCTCTGTCCATGGGGTTTCCCAGGCAAGAATACTGGAGTGGGTTGCCATTTCCTTGTCCAGGGGATCCTCCCAACCCAGGGATCGAACCCAGGTCTCCTACCCTGGCAGGTGATTCTTTACCACTGTGCCACTAGGGAAGCCCTGTAGAGAGAGGTATCCTACGTTATACCTTGAATAACAGAAGGATACCGTGAATATTCACTGGAAGCACTGATACTTTGTCCCATACTTTGTCCACCTGACATGAAGAGCCAACTCATTGGAAAAGACCCTGATGCTGGGAAAGATTGAGGGCAGCAGAAGGGGGTGACAGAGGATGAGATGGTTGGATGGCATCACCAACTCAAGGGATGTGAGTTTGACCAAACTCCAGGAGATAGTGAAGTTCAGGGAAGCCTGGCATGCTGCAGTCCGTACGGTTGCAAAGAGTTGGACACAACTTAGTGACTGAACAACAACAATGAATACCATGTTAAAAAGAGAGCATATAACCAGGGAAAACCTGTATCGAAGTAGGAAGGTACAATCCCAGGACAAAGGAACTCAAGAGTGTGATATTAAGCAAAGTCCTATAGAAGGTAACCATGTTTGAATCAAATGTGGGAACCTTAAAGACACAGAATCATAGTTTCAAGCTGTCCCATCAGGGGAGAGTGGGGGAGAGACTGGCATAGTAATGTATCCCGCCCCCCCCCATACCAGTGAATCCCTGGAGAAGGGCATGGCAACCCACTCCAGTATTCTTGCCTGGAGAATTCCATGGCCAGAGAAGCCTGGCGGGCTACAGTCCACGGGCTCACAAGAAGTTGACACAACTGAGCGTGCATGCAAAAAGTGCAGGATACCTGCTGCCTACCCCCCGGGGACATAAAATCCAGGCATAATCAGTGCCTGCCCCCAGGGGACATAAAATCCAGGCTTTCTGTAGGCAGGCACATCCCTGGGCACCCTGTCAACAAAGACACAGAGGTGGTTTGCCACGGGAATGAAAGCACAGCAATACCACGATTAATATGCAATTTAAAAGAAATGGCAAGAGTTCCAAGCACATCTGGGTGGAGACCCGACAGCTTCCGCTACGTACATGTCTCCTGGTGCACAAGTAGAGGGACTGACTTCGGTTAACAGTAGGGTCACATGCTCACTGGACAGGTTACCTATCCAGTTTCCCCAAATGTCTACCAATTTATACTCCCAACAGACACGTGATGTTCAACAGACCCTGTTGGTCTACAGCCTTCACAACCTGGCAAGTGGAACTGTGGTCCACAGACCATCAGCATCAACTTAGAAATTTGTTAGAAACGTAGCTTCACAGACTCCCTGCAGATCTGCTGAGTCAGAAGATGCAATGTTAGAAGATCATTCGATGTTAAAAAAAAAGTTTGATAATTCCAGTGATGCGAAGCAGGGCTTCTCGGATTTTAATATTAACCCCTTAAAGATCAGGGATTATTTTTGCCACTTGAATGTCAAGTGAACTCGCAGCATGGTCTTGATTTGCATACCACTGATTAATGAACTTAATCTTCAATTATTGAACTTAATGTTCAATACCTGTTGGCTGTGTTGCCTTTTCTGTAAAATTCTCATTTTGTATCTTTTGTCCATTTTCCCACTTTGTTATTATGATTTGTCATTCACTGGATACTCTTCATTGGTTATATGTGTTGCATAAAATCCCCTCTCAGTTTGTAATCAGCCTTTTTTTTTTTTTTTTTGCTATTATGGTGTTTTGCTATAACAGAGGAGGGTCTTGATGTTAACACAGTTTAACCAACCCTTCCTTTCTATGTTTAAGAACTCCTGCCACATCCCAGAGTCTGAAAAGTGTCCGCCAATGGACAGGTGAGCCTCCAACAGCACAGGTCTGAGCCTCCAGGTGCCATCTGCTCATATGCTGTCCAATAGCAAGTGCTCTGGAGAAGGCGATGGCACCCCACTCCAGTACTCTTGCCTGGAAAATCCCATGGACGGTGGAGCCTGGTAGGCTGCAGGCCATGGGATCGCTAAGAGTCAGACATGACTGAGCAACTTCACTCTCACTTTTCACTTTCATGCATTGGAGAAGGAAATGGCAACCCACTCCAGTGTTCTTGCCTGGAGAATCCCAGGGACGGGGGAGCCTGGTGGGCTGCCGTCTCTGGGGTCACACAGAGTCGGACACGACTGGAGTGACTTAGCAGCAGCAGCAGTAGCAAGTGCTCGGGGCCATCGGCCGCGGTGGAAGCACCTGGGACACAGCTCCACGGGGACAAACGCCTGCACTGTCCCAGGCTCCACTGCACTTTCTGCTAAGCATGTGGACATACAGGGCTTTTCCCACAGGGAACCGAGGTTTGTAATGGCAGTTAAACTCCCAAATTTAATTTCTTCCCTCACAAGCTTTGCCTTCTGAACCCACCAGCCCACAAATTCACTCTTGTTCGAGGAACCAAAGACTCCTGCATCACTCAGTTCAGTTGCTCAGCCATATCCAACTATTTGCGACCCATGGACTGCAGCACACCAGGCTTCCCTGTCCATCACCAACTCTGAGAGCATGCTCAAACTCATGTCCATCAAGTCGGTGATGTCATCCAACCATCTCATCCTCTATCGTCCCCTTCTCCTCCCACCTTCAGTCTTTCCTAGCATCAGGGTCTTTTTCAATCAATCAGTTCTTCACATCAGGGACCAAAGTACTGGAGTTTCAGCTTCAGCATCAGTCCTTCCAATGAACACCCAGGACTGATTTCCTTTATGATGGACGGGTTTGATCGCCTTACAGTCCAAGAGACTCTCAAGGGTCTTCTCCAACACCACAATTCAAAAGCATCAATTCTTCAGCTCTCAGCTTTCTTCACAGTCCAACTCTCACATCGATACATGACTACTGGAAAAACCATAGCTTTGACTAGACAGACCTTTGTTGGCAAAGTAAGGTCTCTGCTTTTTAATATGCTGTCTAGGTTAGTCAGAGCTTTTCTTCCAAGGTGCAAGTGTCTTTTAATTTCATGGCTGCAATCACCATCTGCAGTGATTTTGGAGCCCAAGAAAATAAAATCTGTCACTGTTTCCATTGTTTCCCCTTTCATTTTCCATGAAGTGATGGGACCGGATGCCCTGATCTTCATTTTTTTGAATGTTGAATTTTAAGCCAGCTTTTTCACTTTCCTCTTTCACTTTCATCAAGAGGGTTTTTAGTTCCTCTTCTCTTTGTGCCATAAGGGTGGTGTCAAATTCGTATCTGAGGTTATCGATACTTCTCCCGGCAATCTTGATTCCAGCTTGTGCTTAATCCAGCCCGGCATTTCGCATGATGTATTCTGCATGTAAGTTAAATAAGTAGGGTGACAATATATGGCCTTGAGTACTCCTTTCCCAATTTGGAACCAGTCTGTTGTTCTGGTTCTAACTGTTGCTTCTTGACCTGCATACAGATTTCTCAGGAGGCAGATCAGGTGGTCTGGTATTCCCATCTCTTGAAGTATTTTCCATAGTTTATTGTGATCTACACAAAGGTTCTGGCATAGTCAATAAAGCAGAAGCAGATGTTTTTCTAGAACTCTCTTGCTTTTTCGATGAACCAACAGATGTTGGCAAATTGATCTCTGGTTCCTCTGCCTGTTCTAAATCCAGCTTGACCATCTGGAAATTCATAATTCATTCATAATTCATGTACTGTTGAAGCCTGGCTTGGAGAATTTTGAGCATTACTTTGCTAGCATGTGCTGCTGCTGCTAAGTCACTTCAGCCGTGTCCAACTCTGTGTGACCCCATAGACGGCAGCCCACCAGGCTCCCCCGTCCCTGGGATTCTCCAGGCAAGAACACTGGAGTGGGTTGCCATTTCCTTCTCCAATGCATGAAAGTGAAAAGTGAACGTGAAGTCACTCAGTCGTGTCTGACTCTTAGCAACCCCGTGGACTGCAGCCTACCAGGCTCCTCCATCCATGGGATTTTCCAGGCAAGAGTACTGGCTAGCATGTGAGATGAGTACAATTGTGTGGTACTCTGAACATTCTTTGGCATTGCCTTTCTTTGGTATTGGAATGAAAACTGACCTTTTCCAATCCTGTGGCCACTTCTCAGTTTTCCAAATTTGCTGGCATATTGAGTGCAGCACTTTGACAGCATCATCTTTTAGGATTACTAGCTCTTTTTATGGAGAAGGCACGGGCACCCCACTCCAGTACTCTTGCCTGGAAAATCCCAGGGACGGAGGAGTCTAGTAGGCTGCCATCTGTGGGGTCGCACAGAGTCGGACACGACTGAAGCAACTTAGCAGCAGCAGCTCTTTTTATTTGCAACTCACTGTATCCAACAGAAATGACACTCAGAATGCCTTCCTTCCAGACAACCTTCCCTCAGCCAGGGTGTCCTGACCCACTGCTCCTATCTGCTAGCTAGTCTCAGGCTCTTTCCTGGACTCCCCTGGCTCTCCCAGGCCCCGCCTCCCTTGAGGAAAATACCACGTGGCTTGCCTGGCCTTCCCCCTCCCCAGGCCCCACCTCCCTGGCGGAGAATGTCTGGTGGTTCGCCGGGCTCCACCCCCAGGCCCCGCCTCCCTTGTGAACTGCAAGTGGTTCCCCAGGCTCCCACAGACCCCATCTCCCTGGCCAAGAACTACATGGGGCTCGTGGCCTCTATCAGGTGCTACACGGATAGGCAGTTGTCAGCGTCAGCTCCTCGCTCTGACCTGGCACACTCTTCATGCCTTCATTACCATTTATGCGTAGATGAGCTGTGTGTGTTGCTCTTCCCAACACCCTCCAGGACGTTCCTAGTGCATGCGTATTTGAGGTCACCTCTTGGCTACTTGAAGCTGCTGCTGCTAAGTTGCTTCAGTCGTGTCCGACTCTTGGCTTCTTGCACGACCTCAATTCAGCTGGGTTAAGGTGGTCTCTGGAGAAAGTGAAAGTGAAGTCGCTCAGTCGTGTCCGACTCTTTGCGACCCCATAGACTGTAGCCTACCAGGCTCCTCTGTCCATGGGATTTTCCAGGCAATAGTACTGGAGTGGGTTGCCATTTCCTTCTCCAGGGGATCTTCCCAACTCAGGGCTCGAAGGCAGGTCTCCCGCATTGTAGACAGACGCTTTACCGTCTGAGCCACCAATGGCAACCCACTCCGGTAGTTTTGCCTGGAGAATCCCATGGACAGAGGAGCCTGGCAGGCTACAGTCAATGGGGTCGCAAGAGTCTGACACAACTGAGCAGCTAAACCACCACTACCAGGGTGATCTCAGCAGCTTCCCTCCACACCGAGCTGACTACATGCTGCTCCCTGTGAACAAGGCTTCACTTACAGTTCAGCTGTCTTGCCAGAACAGGACAAGTCCCCACCAGGAGTGTCGGTGAAACAGGAGCTTCGTGCCCCTCCCGTGCTCACCTCAGCTGTGCTTTGACGTCTGGTACTGGTTTAAGGTCTGCTTGCCCCCGACCGAACCCATCCATCTGTGGGCTCCAGGAAACCTGGGTTTGTTTGTTTTCCCCACCACTGTACTTCCCATGACTACAGTGTCGCGTATACAGTCGGAACTTACCGAAGTAATGAACACTTTGAATCGCTGAAAACGTTTCCTAAAAACATCTCCAGGTTTCCCTCACCCCGTCCTACCCCAGCAAAATTCACGGGGATGGGGCTGCTGACACGTGTTTAAACTTTGTGGGGGGGCAGGGGTGGGGGGCGGTTTCCAGCTGATACCGATACCATCCCCCTTTGGATTATCAGTCCAAGGCTTCCAAATTAAATTGGTGGTAATTACTCAATTACCACAGAGTCAATTCTGTTGCCTAAGAGAAACAGTTGATGAGCTTAGCATTTGAATGGTTAGGAGTGGAAAGTAAGCATCAGAGATAAATAGACAGAAGGGAAGCTGAGTGACTGACTATTCCAGGATGTGTACTGAGAGAGCAAGATACAGTTCAGTGACCCACCCCACCACACCACCATAGCATCATGTAATGACCGATGAAGTGAAAGGAAAGTCGCTAAGTCATGTCTGGCTCTTTGCGACCCTATGGACTATTCAGTCCATGGAATTCTCCAGGCCAGGATACTGGAGTAGGTAGCCTTTCCCTTCTCCGTGGGATCTTCCCAACCCAGGGATAGAACCCAGTTCTCCCACATTGCAGGCGGATTCTTGACCAGCTGAGCCACAAGGGAAGACTGATGACCCTGAATGAAAACATGTAAGATTTTATCAGTGCACTTCTGAAATATACCTGATGTACTCAGGGCTGAGCAGGAAAGGTGGAGGAATCAAAGGAAGTACAAGCCCCTTGTAGATATTCAACCAATATTTACTGAGTTATTTAACCAAAGGAATGGAAACACAGGATGGTTTCTGCCCTCTAGCGCTTACAGTGTAACTGAAAGATTATTTATTCAGTGTAACTGAAAGATTAATTATATAAAACAAATTTAAAAATTATTAAGTATCATGTTTGTCAAGTTAGGGCTGGGGTATGACTTTTCAACTTACACATATTTCTGTCTTTAAAACTTGGGAAAATGTGCCAGCAATGTAAGGCATAACGCAAATTCTAGAATAATTTCACGTCATTCTAGATAACACAAGCATGTGCATTAAATCATCTTCACGTAAATCATCACCCCCAAATTTATAATACAATTTTCTCCTAGAAAGCAGTTTTAAATCCTCTTATAAACTGATTATGGAAGAAAAAAAAAAAATAGAAGCACAAATTTAAAAACATTCTATGCAAAAATGTTAACCCTAGCTTTAACCATAAACCGGTTTCTAAAAAGCCTTCGATTCAGGCTGGACTGTTGGCACGTAAGTGCCAGAAAACACCTGCAGATGAGTTTTCTTGTTAAGAAGTCAGGGAAGCTCTCAAACCTCTGCACGTGACTGACAGCCAACACCCGGCTGCAGATCTGGCCAGGAGCACCCGAGGGGCCGAGGCTCACCGTGCCTGTTCACGTCCTCACTCCACCCTCCACCAGTCTGATGTTGGAGGGAGAGGTGGACAGTGTAAAAGGGCTCATTTCTCAACGTGTGAATACACACAACTGAATGTTAAATCCACCTGTAACTCACACCTCAGTGTCGTTATTTCAAGTGGTACCTGCTTCCTTCCTGACCGCCAGCCAAGGTGGCCTCGTGAGGAGCTAGAGAGGGAAGCCGGCCCAGGGTCAGCGCTGGCAAGGCGTGTCCTTTCTGTGGAACTTGAAACCGCCGCCTGCTGCTTTCCTACGCGGTCAGTTCTGATGGGACCGCCGTGTCTGCACTGAGCAGACAACCTGGTGGTAATGGACACTTACTGACCTTTTTACCTCCTGAATAGACTTCTCCAAGTAAAGGCTATTTTGAAGATCAGTGTAAAAGAATTTTTAAGGAATCATGAATCTTGATTTAGAACACAGATCTGACTTTATTATTTTTATCAGTCTGAATTTATTTATATATCCTATTCATACCTTTAAATAAAATTAATCTGTTTACATAAAATCATGTTCAGCTCCAATAAAACTGTAAAAAGATTACTTTTTAAAATGCAATATTTAAAACATTTGAAATAATAAAAATAACATGAACCCAGTGATATTTAAAATTATCATGCTATTCTCACAAAAGAGATCAATGCAAAATAGGTATCATCTGATGTTTTCACTCAATTTGTGACATTTCTAATCTCAGACAAGTATTTTCATTCAAGACTAATGCTTTACCTGCTCCTTGTAAAGACACTGCCCTATTGCTGCATATTTACTAATGATTGTTCACAATTATTATTTTTCTAAAATTTCACATAAGAATCATTATTACATTCATTAATGCAAAAATTCTTAATTTTTAAAATGTCATTATTTCTTATGCTGTTTTTAAGAAGCCAGCTAATTGAGAGCTTTGAGGAATTAAAAACAAACAAACACAACCCAAGAAACAGCAGTCCCACACCCTAAGCTGATGGGGTCTACGGAGCTCCCAGCTGGACCAGGTACTAAGACCAAGGGTTAGCCACGCCGCCCGAGATTTCCACAGGGCACGTCAACCATCCACACCTGCTGCTCAGTCGCTCGGTCGTGTCCAGTTCTGGCCCGTGGACTGTGCCCACCAGGCTCCTCTGTCCAGCGTAGTCTGTTGTACCCAGCTGCTCACCCAGGAGCAGTGCCACCAAAGAAACCAGACTCCAGTCACGGCTGTGTCTAACTGTTCTCAACCTGAGTAACAGCTGACTATTCAGGGGACGGACAAAGGGCTACAGTGTTTAACTCCAGCGGGCTTGCTAGGGCACCTGCCGGGTGCCCTTCAAGTCCTCCTGCTTTGGTGTACTTGTTTAACTTGCACTTGGCCTGCCAGGTTCACTTCTAGAGTATTCGGCCCAATCCAGCTGAGAGAGTCAATTCCTAGGCAGGCTGATAAGAAGTCCAGGGGTCCCTGAGGAGAGAGGTCTGGGGTTCTCAAGGAGGAGGAAAGGACAAAAACTTTTTTTTCTTTACATTCTTTAGTCTTAGTCACATAAAACATTTTTTTCTTTAAGCCCGGAACTGATGATTACACAACAAACAACTCAGAGTTTAACTCTGTTCTAAGGATTATATAACAATGATGTATCCTGCTTGAGGACAGTTTTTCCTTCCTGAAAACCTCCTGAAAACCTTCTGACTAATCCTGATATCTTAAAATGTGTATTATGGGAGTGGCTCTGCTAGGATCTTTCTATTGTTAAATTCTAATTCTGTTATCCTAAAATGTAAATTATGGGAGTGGGTCTGGTAAAATTTTCACAAACCTGAGGAATTATTTTGATTTATTGTAATAATTAACTAAAAAGTATCTAACTCCCTTGCTAACACTAGTGAGGGGGGCACTCTCTGTCCCCCTTCTGATGTCTGTGTCAGAAGCTTTCTCAGTCCCTTTCCACTTTAATAAAACTCTGCTACACAAAAGCTCTTGAATGATCAACCCTGGTCCCTGGTCCCAAAGTTAAATCTTCTTCGGAGATCACCAATCCAACACCGTTCACCGTAAGCTATCACAACAAGTATCTAATGACAATCAGACTCGTAATTTTTCCTACTTGTGTAACAAAATGCATAAATTAAGATAACATCTGTTTTTATTAGCAAAATGTAGACAGCTGGCCCTCTGCATCCAGCTTCTACAGCCATGGCTTCAACCAACTATGGATAGAAAATATATTTTTTAAAGTTTTTAAATTTCTAAATATGTTTTTAAAAGCTCTAAAAATCAACTATTTACATAGCATTTACACTGCATTTCAATTATTCACACAGCATTTACACTGTGTTAGGTATTATATGTAATCTAAGAATGATTTAGATTCCGGCTTCCCTGGTGGCTCAGTGGTAAAGAATCCACCTGCCAAAGCAGGACACTGAGGAGACAAAGGTTCGATCCCTGGGTCAGGAAGATCCCTTGGAAAAGGAAATGGCAACCCACTCCAGTATTCTTGCTGGGAAAATTCCATGGACAGAGGAGCCTGGCCGGCTACAGTGTGAGGGGCTGCAAAGAGTGAGACACAACTTAGTGACTGAACAACAACGGAGATGATGGAAAGTACACAGAGGTTACACGCAGACACGAGGACACTGTTTTCGTAAGAGGCGGGAACATCTGAAGACCAGGGCTCCTGAAGGTGATCCCTGTGAGGAGGGACTGTACACTAACACCGCCCATGAGACCCGTGTCATTTGGAAAACGCAGCTGCTCTCCCACTGTTCTTTACAGACAGATTTGTATGAAGACAGAAATCAACACCTGTAGCATCAGCAGGTCTGATTAGCAAACACAGGAGTAACAGAGACTGCCCGTGACTCCAACAGCAGTGACAGGAGCCGGCTACATGGTGAGCTGCAGGCCGCCATCCACCACCAGGACGTGCCCTGTCACATACGGCGACTCTAGAAGAAATACGGCTGCCTGGGCCACGTCAAGGGCGTCTCCAAACCTTCCCAGAGGGATATTCTTCTTTAAAAGTTCTTCATTCAAGTCTTTTGTCATATCTGTGTGAATGAATCCTGAAAGAGAAATGTTTGCCTGTTTAGTTGAAAAACGTAGACACTAAGAAACACTTGCTCAATTAAAAACATTCACTGCTGGAAATTTAATCTGAGATTGTTAATAAACCTTGTTTTAGGAAACAGAATTTTGCTAATAATCAAACATTCAAGTCCTTATCTTTTATTCAGTTTAGTTCAATGAAGAGTTACTCAACACTAAAATATTTGACCACCAAATATTTGGTCCAACTCTTAGCACAATATAAGTGGATGGATATAAACATGAATAAGAATTCAGTTCCTCAATTCCATTCCTAAAGTTGAAGCTTCAATGCTTTGGCCACCTGATGCTAAGAGCTGACTCATTTGAAAAGACCCTGATGCTGGGAAAGATTGAAGGCAGGAGAAGAAGGGGACAAGAGAGGATGAGATGGTTGGATGGCATCACTGACTCAAAGGACATGAGTTTGAGTAAACTCCGGGAGTTGGTGATGGACAGGGAGGCCTGGCGTGCTGCAGTCTACGGGGTCACAGAGTCGGGTACAACTGAGTGATTAAACAAGAACAAACTCCTCAGAGAACCTGTAAGTCAGGGAGCCTAGCAGTGGCTGCCAGTCCAGAACTGGGGGCAGAGGCCAGGTTGTGAGGAAGGCAGCTGTCCCTGGCGCTGGCATCTGCTCCTGGACACGATGTTGGACAAGCAGAGTAGGAACCTGTCCCAAACCCAGGCACCGTTCTCTCACTGCCAGAAGCTTTTTTTTTTTTTTTTTCAAATAATAGACTTTATTTTCTAGAGCAGCTGCAGCTTTACAGAAAAACTGATCAGAAAGGTGAGGGAATCCCACACAAGCCCCTCCCACACTGCGTCCCCCAGGACCCCCAAGTATTAACGCCCTGCCTGAGGGTGCTGCATGACGGACCAAGAGTGCCGCGGAGGAAAGTCACGGCTCATGTCAGGGCTCAGCCGCTGGCTGTACAGCTGTTTGGTCTTGACAAATGCATCACCACGCATTCACCACTACATCATGGACAGCAGTTTAACTGCCCTAAGTCTCTAGCTGCAGCTTCTTAAAATTCATACATATCATCTCCCAAAGTCCAATAAAATTAAAAAACATGAAGGAATCAAACCAAAAGCATGAAGCTAGTCTCTAGGGAAACTAGTCCAGGCCCCTACCAAATTTCACTACTATTTTATGCTGCAGCTCGTGAACAACAGGGTCCTGAATTATAAATACATTCACAACCAGGGCACTGCACATAAACAGGCTCCCGGACTCTGTCACGTCTCAGAAGACCCGTGCAGGGGTATCAGTAGTCTGTAAACGCTCCACGCACCCACATTTGTGCCTGTACTGTTTCCCAACCTCTGCTCCCTCCTCGACCCCAGAGGACTATCTCCCAAAGCAATTTGCCATTTTATGAAGCTCTGGAAATTCTGCTTTACTGCTCGTTTACTACATATACATGTACAATGCCTTTCAAGCTGGGCTATAAAAATGAAAAACCCCAGTTGGTGCCACTGTGCGAAGACGACGTCATTGTGACTGCCACTGACCAGGCTGAGGCTTCGGTGGCTGCAAAGCCATCTCTCCTTCAGCCAGCAAGGGAACGGAGGGACAGGAGCTCAACTGAGGACACGGGTGCGGCTGCTGCACTTCACATCGGTGACAACATGCTTGGTACACTTCTTCCAGACAGGAATGCCTTAGGAACCAACAGTCTTACTCATAAAAGCAAGTGCATGGTTCTTGTCCAGTGAGGGTTTATATCTGTCGGCTCCCAAGGAAATGAACTTCCTTCACCCATTTTTGGCTAGCTATGTTGTTGTTGCCGTTTAGTTGCTCAGCCATGTCAGCCTCTCTCAGGACTGCATAGACTGTAGCCCACCAGGCGCCTCTGTCCATGGGATTCTCCAGGCAAGAATACTGGAGTGGGCTGCCATTCCTTTCTCCAGGGGATCTTCCCGACTCAGGGGTCAAACCCATGTCTCCTGCATTGGCAGGTGGATTCTTTACCACTGAGCCATCAGGGAAGCCCTGGCTAGCTACAGAGTATAAACAAACAGCATCTCACTTCCATATGGCTTGGTTACTATTTTAGCTTTGAACAGCTTGATCTAGAGATCTGACACTTAAGTAAGACACCAGGATGTCAGCCTCTCTCAGGCACCAGCACCACCACCTGCAGGATAAAGCTCCCTGCTTAGATGTCTGTCCTCTGACACAAGTTCCTAGGACCTAGAAAGAATTAAAATAATCCCAGACACTTCTTTAGGGAGATAAAATAAGACTGTCGCCAAAAGCTAGACCAAGACTTTCACCAGGGCAAGTGTGTGTGTCCTAACATTACGTCTGTGAAAATGCACAGGGAGGCGGCGTGACAAGCCGCTGCCCACCGAACAGCGCCGGAGAGCAGCGAAAGTCGTGTCCGCCGCGCGTCTGCCAAGCCTCTGCAGCACCTGCCAGCCAGCCTCGGCCCCAGTCATGAGCACAAAAGCGCCTCAACTGAAAAAGACACTGAGGGTCCCCGGAGAAATCCGTGACTGCCGTGCCATCTGTCCAAACGTCACACGCTTCAGTCCTCGGAGGTTCAGTCCCCCGTGACACGCACTCATGTGCGGGCAAAGTAAATCATGCACAAGCCGCAGTGTCAGCAGCTGAACCAGCAAAAGAGCAAGAACAACAGCGGAAGTGCCCCCTGGGAGGCAGAGGTCACAGGACGCCCGCGCACCCGTGAAGCACACCTCCGGCTTCTGCCTCAGGCGGCACAGTGCACAGCGGCCACAGCAGCCACACTTCTGCGGACAGACGGGAGGCGGGTGAGTGGCTGCGAAAGGCTGGGGAGACTGAAGGAAATGGGGACTCCCGAACGCTCGGGGCTCCAGGGTTTCTTTTGGGACGATGAAAATACGTGTTCTCAAGTGGACCGCAGTGATGATGGAACGACTGTGTGACTGCACTCAACTCAGTACATCAGACACTCTAAATGGGCGAATTACACTATGTCATTACACTGCCATAAACCTATTATTTAAGAAGTAAAACAGTTCTACATGTAGCAACATGGAATCAACTCCAGCAGAGATTGCTCTATGAGGAAAGCAAGGTACAGAACATTCTTACACATATGTGTTGTGAATGACACGTGCTGCTGCTACATGAGCAAACAAAGGCTGCTGCAATCGGCGCCACATCGCTGAGCCCTGAGGGCCTCCGGGCAGACACGGACAGGCTGCTGCCACTGCAGGCCATGCCCTGCGGGACCCCGCCCCAACACTGCGCCTGCAGGGGGCTCAGGATGGGAGCCCAGGACGCTGGCCCGGATGTTAGCCGAGCACATGTCAGAGGAGTGACTTCAGGGAGCCCAGACACTTGCATCTTCATACACAGAGGAGCACTAAATTCCTTAATTTGAGAGGTCTGGTTTTCTCTAGTAAATAGTAATCTTGTGATGTTCTGACAACCTGGCTTTCGTCACAAAAACTCCCATGTATCTTGGCTCTTTGCACCAGTCCCTCAGAGCTATCGCAGAGGCTGCCTCCTGGACAGAACACACACACACGTCAGTGGCTTACATATGAAATACAGAGAAAACTATACACACACACACACTTTACTGGCTTACATATGAAATACAGAGAAAACTACACATGCCACACACACACTTTACTGGATAATACATGAAATACAGAGAAAATTATACACATCACACACACACTTAACTGGCTTATAGATGAAATACAGAGAAAACTATACATATCACACACACACCTAACTGGCTTATAGATGAACTGCACAGAAAATGACACACACACCACACATACACTTTACTAGCTTGTAAGTGAAACACAGAGAAAACCCAGCTGCAGGGGTTGCCTCTGAGGAAGGCACTGGATGGCCAGAAGACAACCCACTTTTCACTTTAAGCTTCTTTGTACTTTTGAATTTTGTACTATGTGTTTTATTACCTATTGAAAATACAGTTTTAAAAGTAATGTATCCAAAATAGTTTCAATTTATCAAATATTCTGTTTCTCATGTTCAATAATAATCAGTAACATTTATCAACGACGGGAAATTTACAGCTACTGTAATACCAAAATTAGCAACTAACTTATCTTTTAAAAGTTAAAAATCATTAGGAAGCAAATGAGAGGCTAATCTATTAATTTGCTTGTTTTTGTTTTTTCTGATTCGCTTTTTAACTGATTTTTCCTTCATCGGAATCTCCATTTGAAGGTGACCAGGAAAACTAACATTAAAAATAAACATATTAAACAACCCAATCAAAAAGTGGAAAAAAAGACCTCAACAGACATTTCTCCCAAGAAGAAATACAGATGGCTAACAAACACATGAAAAGATGCTCAACATCACTCATTATTAGGGAAATGAAAACCAAAATCACAATGAGATACCACCTCACACCAGTCAGAATGATCATCATCAAAAAGTCTACAAACAATAAATGCTGGACAGCATGTGAAGAAAAGGGAGCCCTCTTGCACTGTTGGTGGGAATATAAACTGATAAAACCACTATGGAAGATGGTATGGAGATTCCTTAAAAAAACAGGAATAAAACCACCATATGACCCAGTAGTCCCACTCCTAGGCATATACCCTGAGGAAACCAAAACTGAAAAAGACACATGTAACCCAGTGTTCATGCAGCGCTACTTACCATAGCTAGAACATGGAAGCAACCTAGATGTCCACTGACAGATAAATGGATAAAGCTGTGGCACATATACACAATGGAGTATTACTCAGCCATAAAAAGGAACACATTTGAGTCAGTTCTGATGACTCAATGGATGAACTAAGAGCCTATTATTCAGAGTGAAGTAAGTCAGGAAAAGAAAGATAAATATCGTATACTTTGGAAGGAATGATGCTAAAGCTGAAACTCCAGTACTTTGGCCACCTCATGCGAAGAGTTAACTCATTGGAAAAGACTCTGATGCTGGGAGGGATTGGGGGCAGGAGGAGAAGGGGAAAACAGAGGATGAGATGGCTGGATGGCATCACGGACTTGATGGACGTGAGTCTGAGTGAACTCCGGGAGTTGGTGATGGACAGGGAGGCCTGGCGTGCTGCGATTCATGGGGTCGCAAAGAGTCGGACACGACTGAGCGACTGAACTGAACTGAACTGAATGCATATACACAGAATCTAGAAAGATAATACAGAAGAATTTATTTTCAGGGCAGCAATGGAGAAACAGACATAGAGAATAGACCTATGGGAAAGGCCGGAGGGGAGGAGAGGGTGAGATGTATGGAGAGAGTAAAGTGGAAACTTACATTACCATATGTAAAATAGATAGCCAATGGGAATTTGCTGTGTGACTCAGGGAACTCAAACAGAGGCTCTGTATCAACCTAGAGGGGTGGGATGGGAGGGAGGTTCAAGAGGGAGGGGATATATGTACACCCTATGGCTGGTTCATGTTACTGTGTGACAGAAAACAACAAACTTCTGAAAGCAGTTATCCTTCAATTAAAAAATAAATAAATTTAAAAAATATAAAAATATTAATTCTGATATTTCTCAGCTCTGTTCAAAGATCTGAAGAATCTGGTTGAAATCACTATCTAAAATTAACAAATAACCCATAGAATCAATTAGATGCTACCATTTCAGCTTGTACTTTGCTCCTGGTTGATGAAGCATATTCATACCAGGCTTATAGCATAGTCAATTTCATATATTATACTACAGCCAATATAATATAATAAAACTCACTCTACTCAATGTCCACATTTCTGGCAACAGGTTTTTTCTTTCCTGCAGTGTAAATTGCAGTGGAAAGTAATATCTCTAGAAAGGCTATACAAACACACTTCCCTAACACTCAAAAAATTTCCCTTTGGACACAACTGGATCCGCACTGTTTAGTCTGTTGCCTTAACAACTAATTGACTGACAAAATTAAGCATTCCTTCTCCAGCGTTTCCATAGCATCATGCGGGTACCTACTTTGCACTCATCACATGGCAGTGTAATTATCTGTTTACACGCCTGTCTTTCCCACTGCACTTACTTCCCTGTGACACAAACACCTTATTCGTGTTTATAATCTGGAGCGCTGCCAGCCCTGGCACACGGGACACACTCGGGGAGTCTGCTGAATGAGTTACTAGACGTGAGGCACACTTGCATCACGCTCCAAGCATGCAGCTCGCAGCTCACTGTGACCCACAGCTGACTCTCCATCACCCACACTGCTGCAATCCGCAAAGTGGGAAGCACGTAACAGAGCCCCCAACCCACAAACCATCTACTCTGCACATTAAAGTCAGCTCACACTAACACCCTGCTGGGCCGCACGAAGCACACACACACTCACCGCGCTGTCAGGACCACAGGGCCACTTCGGGATTACCTTAGAAAAAGAATGCGCCCATAGCGAGTCACTTCTCAGATGTTTACGGATACGGAGCCAGTGTCTGGCTGAACACTCAACGGGGACGCAGGCCACTCCTGACAGGTCCCTGCTGGTGGACAGCTCTGGGCCACACTGGGCAGAGCGGCCCAGGTCGCGCTCAGCCTGCTCACGAACCCCCAGCGCACCGGCCGCAGTGCCCTCGGCAAGCTGGGACAGAGGTCCCGTGGCAGCCGGCGGAAGTTCAGGAGGGTATCCGTCGTCTTTGAAAGCACAATAACCAAGCCTGCCGTCATACCAGCTCACGAGTGACAACGCAGATTTGCGTTTTAGCACCTTTTTATTAGTCTCAACTAATCCAGACAATATTTATAAACTAGTAATTTGTCAAAAGGCAAATAACGTAAAGGTAAAAGTTATAAAATGGGAAGATCCAGACAGTTTAGAAAAATCATATTATGAAAAACCCAAAAAGACGTAAAGTTTGTAACGATATAAAAGGAATCACACAGAGGCCCTTCACTCACTAAAGAAGCAACTACAGCTACAATCACTGTTAAAATCAACTACTTCAGAGTCAGTTTTCAAAAGAATTCTCCCTCCTGAGTCTGCGTAAAGTATCTTTTTTCCTTCAAATTCCTCTCCGTGTTGAAATTCTAATGTGAATATGGGGTAGCTCTCTGAGGCGCAGAGACACCCAGTGAAAGGCATCTTCTCCATTTTGAAAACAAACGTACGTGACCTGTGACATTAATACTTTCTTCTCTACAAACACTGGCTTTCTGGAGTACAGGCTGACCTCGTTTTAAGGGGCCTTGCAGACACTGCACTTTGGGGTTTTTACGAGTTGTGGGTTTGTGGTAACTCTGGATCAAGCAAGTCCATCAGTGACATTTTCCCAACAGCCTTTGCTCAGTTCATGACTCTGGGTCACATTTTGGTGATTCTTACAGTATTTCTGACTTTTCATTATTACTGTATTTGTTGTGGTATCTGTAATCAGTGACCATTGATGTCAGCACTACAGACTGACTTGCTGAAGGTTCAGATGATGGTTAGCATTTTTTAGCAATAAAGTATTTTTTAGTTTATTTTCAACTGGAGGATAATTGCTTTACAATGTTGTGTTGGTTTCTGCCGTTCAACAACGTGAATCAGCCACAGGTACAGATATAAACGCTCCCTCGAGATCCTGCCTCCCACCCACCCTCCCATCTCAACTCTCCAGGTTGTCAGAGCAGTGGGCCGAGCTCTGCGTGTTATACAGAAACTTCCCATTAGCCATCTATTTTACATACAGTAATACATGTTTCGACTTCCCTGGTGGCTCAGACGGCGAGGTCCGATGCTGTAAAGAGCGATATTGCATAGGAACCTGGAACGTTAGGCCCATGAATCAAGGCAAATTGGAAGTGATCAAACAGGAGATGGCAAGAGTGAACGTTGACATTCTAGGAAACAGAGAACTGAAATGGACTGGAATGGGTGAATTTGACTCAGATGACCATTATATCTACTACTGCGGGCAGGAATCCCTTAGAAGAAATGGAGTAGCCATCACAGTCAACAAAAGAGTCTGAGATGCAGTACTTGGATGCAATCTCAAAAACGACAGAATGATCTCTGTTCGTTTCCAAGGCAAACCATTCAATATCACGGTAATCCAAGCCTATGCCCCAACCAGTAACGCTGAAGAAGCTGAAGTTGAACGGTTCTATGAAGACCTACAAGACCTTTTAGAACTAACACCCAAAAAAGATGTCCTTTTCATTATAGGGGACTAGAATGCAAAAGTAGGAAGTCAAGAAACTCCTGGAGTAACAGGCAAAGTTGGCCTTGGAATACGGAATGAAGCAGGGCAAAGACTAATAGTGTTTTGCCAAGAGAAAGCACTGGTCATAGCAAGCACCCTCTTCCAACAACACAAGAGAAGACTCTACACATGGACATTACCAGATGGTCAACACCGAAATCAGACTGATTATATTCTCTGCAGACAAAGATGGAGAAGCTCTATACAGTCAGCAAGAAAAAGACCAGGAGCTGACTGTGGCTCAGATCATGAACTCCTTATTGCCAAACTCTATATTCTCTGCAGACAAAGATGGAGAAGCTCTATACAGTCAGCAAAAAAAAGACCAAGAGCTGACTGTGGCTCAGATCATGAACTCCTTATTGCCAAATTCAGACTGAAATTGAAGAAAATAAGGAAAACCACTAGACCATTCGGCTATGACCTAAATCAAATCCCTTATGATTATACAGTGGAAGTGAGAAATAGATTTAAGGGACTAGATCTGATAGAGTGCCTGATGAACTATGGACGGAGGTTCATGACATTGTACAGGACACAGGGATCAAGACCATCCCCAAGAAAAAGAAATGCAAAAAAGCAAAATGGCTGTCTGAGGAGGCCTTACAAATAACTGTGAAAACAAGAGAAGCAAAAAGCAAAAGAGAAAAGGAAAGATATAAGCATCTGAATGCAGAGTTCCAAAGAATAGCAAGGAGAGATAAGAAAGCCTTCCTCAGCGATCAATGCAAAGAAATAGAGGAAAACAACAGAATGGGAAAGACTAGAGATCTCTTCAAGAAAATCAGATGCCTGACTTCAGGCTCTACTACAAAGCCGTAGTCATCAAGACAGTATGGTACTGGCACAAAGACAGAAATATAGATCAGTGGAACAAAATAGAAAGCCCAGAGATAAACCCTCGCACCTATGGACACCTTATCTTTGACAAAGGAGGCAAGAATATACAATGGAGAAAAGACAATCTCTTTAACAAGTGGTGCTGGGAAAACTGGTCAACCACTTGTAAAAGAATTAAACTACAACACTTTCTAACACCATACACAAAAATAAACTCAAAATGGATTAAAGATCTAAACATAAGACCAGAAACTATAAAACTCTCAGAGAACATAGGCAAAACACTCTCCAACATAAACCACAGCAGGATCCTCTATGACCCACCTCCCAGAATATTGGAAATAAAAGCAAAAATACACAAATGAGATCTAATTAAAATTAAAAGCTTCTGCACAACAAAAGAAACTATAAGCAAGGTGAAAAGACAGCCTTCAGAATGGGAGAAAATAATAGCAAATGAAGCAACTAACAAACAACTAATCTCAAAAATATACAAGCAACTCCTGCAGCTCCAGAAAAATAAACAACCCAATCAAAAAATGGGCCAAAGAACTAAACAGACATTTCTCCAAAGAAGACCTACAGATAGCTAACAAACACATGAAAAGATGCTCAAGACCACTCATTATCAGAGAAATGCAAATCAAAACCACAACGAGGTACCATTTCACGCCAGTCAGAATGGCTGTGATCCAAAAGTCTACAAGCAATAAATGCTGGAGAGGGTGTGGAGAAAAGGGAATGCAAACTAGTATAGCCACTATGGAGAACAGTGTGGAGATTCCCTAAAAAACTGGAAATAGAACTGCCATACGACCCAGCAATCCCACTGCTGGACATACACACCGAGGAAACCAGAAGTGAAAGAGACACGTGTACCCCAATGTTCATCGCAGCACTGTTTATAATAGCCAGGACATGGAAGCAACCTAGATGTCCATCAGCAGATGAATGGATAAGAAAGCAGTGGTACATATACACAATGGAGTATTACTCCGCCATTAAAAAGAGTACATTTGAATCAGTTCTAATGAGGTGGGTGAAACTGGAACCTATTATACAGAGTGAAGTAAGCCAGAAGGAAAAACACCAATACAGTATACTAACGCATATATATGGAATTTAGAAAGATGGTAACGACAATCCTGTATGTGAGACAGCAAAAGAGATACTGATATATAGAACAGTCTTTTGGACTCTCTGGGAGAGCAGGGTGGGTGGGATGATTTGGGAGAATGGCATTGAAACATGTAGAATATCGTATGTGAAACGAATCGCCAGTCCAGGTTCGATGCAGGATACAGGAAGCTTGGGGCTGGTGCACTGGGATGACCCAGAGGGATGGTACGGGGAGGGAGGTGGGAGGCGGGTTCAGGATGGGGAGCACGTGTACACCCGTGGTGGATTCATGTTGATGTATGGCAAAACCAATACAATATTGTAAAGTAAAATAAATAAATAAACAAAAAACTGAAAAAAAAAATTGGCAAAAAAAAAAAAAAGAAAATCAGAGATACCAAGGGAACATTTCATGCAAAGATGGGCTCGATAAAGGACAGAAATGGTATGGACCTAACAGAAGCAGAAGATATTAAGAAGAGGTGGCAAGAATACACAGAAGAACTATACAAAAAAGATCTTCACAACCCAGATAATCACGATGGTGTGATCATTCACCTAGAGCCAGACATCCTGGAATGCGAAGTCAAGTGGGCCTTAGGAAGCATCACTACAAACAAAGCTAGTGGAAGTGGAATTGAGCTATTTCAGTTGAGCTATTTCAAATCCTAAAAGATGATGCTGTGAAAGTGCTGCACTCAATATGCCAGCAAATTTGGAAAACTCAACAGTGGCCACAGGATTGGAAAAAGTCAGTTTTCATTCCAATCCCAAAGAAAAGCAATGCCAAAGAATGCTCAAACTACCGCACAATTGCACTCATCTCACATGCTAGCAAAGTAATGCTCAAAATTCTCCAAGCCAGGCTTCAACAGTACATGAACCATTAATTTCCAGATGTTCAAGCTGGACTTTAAAAAGGCAGATGAACCAGAGATCATATTGCCAACATCCGCTGGATCACTGAAAAAGCAAGAGTTCCAGAAAAACACCTACTTCTGCTTTATTAACTATGCCAAAGCCTTTGACTGTGTGGATCACAATAAACTGTGGAAAATTCTGAAAGAGATGGGAATACCAGACCCTGACCTGCCTCTTGAGAAACCTGTATGCAGGTCAAGAAGAACAGTTAGAACTGGACATGGAACAACAGACTAGTTCCAAATCAGGAAAGGAGTACATCAAGGCTGTATATTGTCACCCTGCTTATTTAACTTATATGCAGAGTACATCATACAAAATGCTGGGCAGCCCTGATCCTAGCCAAGTGCTAGAGGCATGACATTGTAAGACAGGCACTGACTTGGAAGGGAGAAGACCATTAGCTTCTGTGAGTCCAGTTAAATCCATAATATTTTCATATTGTCCTTTTCCACTGGCTTAAATCTTTACTTGCAATTATATGTTCCTTTGAGGAAAAAAATGGGCATTGTTTGTACCTTCAAATATGAGGCAGGAAATAGATTCCAATTTCTTCTTTTTTTTAATGATCATCTTTCTCAAAAGAAACCACATCACAGTAAGCACTGCAGGGGCAACATGCTTCTGCAGCAGCATTCCAGTCCTTGGGGTGGATCCTCCTGCCAGGCCCGCATTCTTTCCACAGTCTGGCAGCCTGGCTGCTGGGGGCCATGGGGGGAGGGCTGGGAGCCGGGCTTTTCAGGCTCACTCTCATCCTCAGAGGTACAAGCTGGATTTAGAAAAGGCAGAGGAACCAGAGATCAAACTGCCAACATCCGTTGGATCATAGAAAAGAGAATTCCAGAAAAAACATCTACTTCTGCTTCATTGACTATGCTAAAGCCTTTGACTGTGTGGATCACATAAACTGTGGAAATTTCTTAGAGATGGGAATACTAGACCACCTGACCTGCCTCCTGCAAAACCTGTTTGCAGTTTAAGAAGCCACAGTTAGAACTGGACGTGGACAACAGACATGAACAATGGACTGGTTCAAAATTGGGAAAGGAGTACATCAAGACTGTGTATTGTCATCCTGCTGATTTAACTTACACACAGCGTACATCATGCCAAACGCTGGGCTGGATGAAGCACAAGCTGGAATCAAGATTGCCAGGAGAAATATCAATAACCTCAGATACATAGATGATACCACCCTTAAGGCAGAAAGTGAAGAGGAACTAAAGAGCCTCTTGATGAAGGTAAAAGAGGAGAGTGAAAAAGCTGGCTTAAAAAAAGTTGGCTGAAAACTCAACATTCAAAAAACAAAGATCATGGCATCCAGTCCCATCATTTCATGGCAAATAGAAGGGGAACCAATGGAAACAGTGACAAGCTTTATTTTCTTGGGCTCCAGAATCACTGTGGATGGTGACTGCAGCCATGAAATCAAAAGATGCTTGTTCCTTGGAAGAAAAACTATGACAAACCTAGACAGCATATTAAAAAGCAGAGACATCACTTTGCTGACAAAGGTTTGTCTAGTCAAAGCTATGACTTTTCCAGTAGTCATGTTGGATGTGAGAGCTGGACAATATAAAGAAGGCTGAGCATCAAAGAACTGATACTTTCAAACTGTGGTGCTAGAGAAGACTCTTGAAAGTCCACTGGACTGTAAGGAGATGATACAAGTCAATCCTAAAGGAAATCAATCGTGAATATTCATTGGAAGGACTGATGCTGAAGTTGAAGCTCCAATACTTTGGCCACCTGATATGAAGAACCGACTCACTGGAAAAGACCCTGATGCTGGAAAAGATTGAAGGTGGGAGGAGAAGGGGACAACAGAGGAGGAAATGGTTGGATGGCATCACCAGTGTGATGGACATGGGTTTATCTAGGCTCCGGGAGTTGGTGATGGACAGGGAAGCCTGGCATGCTGTAGTCCATGGGGATCACAAAGAGTCGGAACTACTAAACAACTGAACTGATATGTACCTCAGCTTCTTTATCCATTCAGATGTTGATTCACATCTAGGTTGCTTCCATGTCCTAGCTCCTGTAAATAGTGCTACAGTGAACACTGGGGTACGTGTGTCTTACTGAGCAATGTGGCGTGTATTTTCACGTGTTTATTGCTCATCTGGATGTCTTCTTTGCAGAAATGTCTGTTTAGGTCTTCTGCTCATTTTTTGATTGGGTTGTTTGTTTTTCCCATATTGAGCTGCATGAACTGCTTATATATTTTAGAGATTAATTCTTTGTCAGTTGTTTGCAATTATTTTCTCCCATTCTGAGGGTTGCCTTTCCATCTTATTTATAGTGTCTTTTGCTGTGCAAAAGCTTTCAAGTTTAATTAGGTCCCACTTGCTTTTTTTTTTTTAATTTCCATTACTTTAGGAGATGGGTCAAAGAGGATCTTGTGGTATTTTTAAATTAAAGTATGAACATTGGTTTTTTAGATGCAGTGTTACTGCACATTTAATAGACTACAGTATAGTATAAACATAATTTTTATATGCACTGAGAAACAAGGTTTGCTGATTGCTTTACCGTGATACAAGCTCTACTGTGGTGTCTGGAACCAAACCCGCAGTCTCTCGGGTTATCAGTAAGTCAGTTACTGCAGGCAATGATGTCATGAAATGTGCAAAGGACATCACCAAGGCAGCCTTGTTGGATTACCTCCTCTGATTCGTCCTGTTATGAAAAGCACACTGTATGACAGTGCTATTCAGATATTTTAAATATAAAGACGTGTTATTTCTTTAATCTAGATGCAGGGACTATGTTAGGGAATGGATGCATTGTTTGAAGTTCTGCTTTGACAAACTGACAACGTCTAAATTAGCAAACACTGTATCCTCATGAGCAGCAAACAGATAACACATCCCCAAAGAGGACAAAGACAATTAAAATGCAAACAGTTCTGCCAAGGGGTACAACTTGGGCTCAACTGCAGTATATACGTCACCAATACGCCTCATCCCACTTACCTGACATTCATACATTCAGTTCTTGAGAGTTCCAAGTTATGCCTGACTTTTAAATGGGGACTTTCTCGTGTCCAGCACAGATACAGCATGCCTGGCCTGAGTCTTGGCCCCCAGCCCCATCAGACAGAGTTCAACACCCCCCACCACCATGCTCCATGTTCTTTGTGGGGTCCCGGCTCCTGTCCCCAACCCCCTGAGAAGTGCTTACAGACACAAGACCGGTCTTTGCTATTATTTTATAAAACCATGCTGCTAAGTCGCTTCAGTCATGTCCGACTCTGTGCGACCCCAGAGATGGCAGTCCACCAGGCTCCCCCGTCCCTGGGATTCTCCAGGCAAGAACACTGGAGTGGGTTGCCATTTCCTTCTCCAATGCACGAAAGCGAAAAGTGAAAGTGAAGTCACTCAGTCGTGTTTGACTTAGCGACCCCATGGTCTGCAGCCTACCAGGCTCCTCTGTCCCTGGGATTTTCCAGGCAAGAGTACTGGAGTGGGTTGCCATTGCCTTCTCCATTTATAAAACCATAGATTCACATAAATTAAAAGAAAAAAGTTTCCACTCACCTGGTGCAACTACATTCACTCTAATTTTCTTTTTTGCTACTTCTTTGGCAAGAGCACGTGAAAATCCGACTAATCCTCCTTTACTGGCACTGTATACAGACTGGCCGGAATTGCCTTTTAAACCAACAACACTTCCTAGAAAAAGAAATGAGAGCAAATTCAAACTACATTCATAGGGTTATTATTCTGCACGTTCAGATAGTCTATAGTAAACAAACAAGGTACAAACCCTTACCTCGTCTTTTGCTAAAATGAGGAATTCTAACCATTGTCATTTGAGTAGCAAGACTTAGAGTCTGCTCAGAAACAGGAGCCGAAAGAAGCTCATGTAGAACCCGGAGGACTAGGCAGGGGCTGAGAACTGATCTACTAAATGACAGCACTCATGCTCATCTCTGAGGAGGTGGAGCATGATAAAAAGCCTACAGAGTTTATAGAGGCTTCCAGGAGGAAGAGGTTAAAACCAGAACAGACAAGCCAGGTAAAGACTGATTTTATGACATTGCATGAAGTTTTTATTTCCAGCTAAAAAACAGTTCATTTGAAGATAAATTTTACTAAATTTCAACTACTGTTGATTAAATTAACAAAGCTTCTACTGTAAACTTTTTGTAAAATTGTAATTTAGTTACTTTCAGAGATGTATCAACTTGTACTGCCTAGTTAAAGATTCTTGGGTGGCTCAATTATATGAATATGAAAGAATAACTTATAACCCAAGTATCAACTGTATGCAAATAAATTCTTGGAGAACAGAAATTGGGGAAGTCATTTTCTGCATCAATGACCTGTATATGTAATGTAGAGTAAGGGAGTTAGAGAAGGCGAGGTTCAGAAAAAGAACCAGACTGGCACTTTACAAGAACAGATCACCTTTAATGAGGCGAAAAGGGGCAGCATTCCGATTAGTGAGCTGCTGCACTAACCCAAGAAAAGAGTAAGTATATATAGGCATGTATGTGGAAATCTACTGTCTTAAGGAGACCTATTCTTCTCCAAGGTTGTTCAGAGTAGTTATCTCTTAAATGGCTGGGGCAAAGAATTCTGGAGATCGGCCAGAGGCTGGACTGGCTAGGAGCTGGTCATAATCAACCTTGATGTCCACTTTTTTCTTTGGGTGAGAGAGTTCTTTGTTTTGCATAGAATGGTGGGGAGGACCTGTGTTGGGGGCCAGAGTGAGGTACTCCGTCCGAGACAAAGGTCATGAGGAAGGAGGCTCGACATATGCAAAGGCGGGATCGAGCCTCAGGAGTCCCCCTGGAACTCCTCGAGCATCTACCCCCATAACCAGAGCCTGCCTACTTTACTACTTTGTGCTCTCACCTACACATCTGACTTTACGGGGGGCTGTCCCCCACCACCTCTTTCGGAGAAGGAGTTAACCTAGAGCTCCAGTTAATAATAATTCCTGGGCGTGATAAGAGTGTTTTAACCTACAAACTCCTCTGAAGGTTCTCTAGCCTGCCTGACAGGCTTGTCCGGCCACATGTGATTGCTCACAGCCTCCCAACCGTGAGAGGCACGAGATGCTTTAAACCTTCTAAAAACAGGTTCCTTAGAAAAGTTAGAAAACTATTAGTATAAGTATAATGGGCTGATTAGAAATTGTATTGGTGAAGGGTTTTTCATTTGTTGAGCCAATGTTTGTTGCTAAGTCTCCACATCCCCTGCCCTTACACACATTAATGAATATATAGAAGAAATAAGTATTAACCTTTGATACTAATCACGTTAGACCTTAGGCTAAGTAAATTCTTTCCTTAACTAAAACCCACTACACCGTCACCCTATAGGAATGTAACTTTATTTGGGTGGTGTCTGTTTTAAGAATAATCACCCCTGGAGAAATAAGTGTCCTGGTTGACTGACCGTTGTCACAAGGAGAGGGTCGTAAATTGTCAGCAGGCCCCCCCTGGCCAGAAGATGATGTAACACCCCTAAGACCTCTGTATACATTTGTGTGAAGCACCTGACTTTGATAAAAGTCAGGACTGCTGTCCCCACGTGACTTTTGCATAACATCTCAGTGTATAAAAGTAGACCATGGAAAATAAAGAATTGGGATCAGTTTCTAGAAATACTGGTCTCCCCATGTCGCTCTCTCTCTCACTCTGGCTGAGTCTCCATCTGGAGCGCGGAACCCACCATGCTTACTAATTATGCCTGGGCTTCTAAGATCCGACCGGGGAGGCCTCAGTGTGTCCTCTCCTTCGGGAGAACAGAAGGACGCCTGCGGCCTACGTAAGTGGTGCAAACCTCTTGTCTTGAAGTTTTATTGGTCTCCCGCGTAAACCAAGCTACTCAGCCTCTTTTCTCCACTGAATTTTCCTACTGAGCTATCCTTATTCTATTACTCTTTATATCCTTAATTAACGTTTAATTAAGCAGTTGTTTCCTGATCTTCGCCTACGCCGTCTCTCCTTCCAATACCCTGGATCAGCCGGGGCTGATCCCCGGCAGACCTGGAAGGGAGTTTGAACTCCAGGCTATTTTGAGCCATGTAACTTTCCTTCAGGTAATATAAAAAGTAACCAAGAACCTCAAAAAAGAAGGAATGATGCTAAAGCTGAAACTCCAGCACTTTGGCCACCTCATGCGAAGAGTTGACTCATTGGAAAAGACTCTGATGCTGGGAGGGATTGGGGGCAGGAGGAGAAGGGGACAACAGAGGATGAGATGGCTGGATGGCATCACTGACTCGATGGACGTGAGTCTGAGTGAACTCCGGGAGTTGGTGATGGACAGGGAGGCCTGGCGTGCTGTCATTCATGGGGTCGCAGAGTCGGACACGACTGAGCGACTGAACTGAATTTTAGAGAGAGAGAAAAAAAAAAACTCCAAATACTTATCATCAGCAAGTCCAAGAATAAAATATTGATCCACACTAGGTGTTACATGTTAGTTAATGACAAAGGAACAGAAAGGAGTGCAGAGAGAGTGAGAAAAGACACTCTGATCAGACAGAGGAAATGCAGGTGGGGTTTGGGGGAGGAAGAGAAACAAAGAGAAACACAAAAAAGAAAAATAAAGACTTGGAGGCAAGGCTGAGCAGGAGGCTTGAGCAGCTGTGGTTCCACCACACACAGCTGTTCCTCTGCAAAGGGCTAACTTCTGAAATACCAACGTCCTTTCCAGAAATTTACAGTAACCTCTTTGGTCATAGAGACCCCTAGAGACCCCTAACTTATTTTCAGTAGTCTATTTTATTGACTTACAGCACAAGTCTAAAAGTCTGCATGTAAGCAAAAGGCTGATAGGGGGTTTGTTTTGTGCATGTCTAAAGAGGGGATGTTTCAGAGTTGAACAAATACCCCCCTTTACCAGGAGAGATGTGCATGGTAGTATACCAGCTTACAAGAACCCAGATCATTACCTGGCTATGTCAGATAGCAAAAGTCAGCTCAGTTACTAATCTTTCAGAAGAAAATTGACCTCTCATATTTTTAAGGGTAAATATCCAAAAGGTTCTAATTCTTATTAGCACAATATTCTTTCCTTTGGTCAATTTCAAAAAGGAAGCACTCTGTATTCTGGCTTGGAAAAACACTTCCTGTTTTAGAGTAGGGTCACTTACTCTAAGGAGCAGCATCCCTTTTTTATGGCCTATAAGGTATCACCACTTAAATGGGAGACGGCAGGCATGCTGCTATTCTCAAATTACCACATTGAAACAAAATCTCAAGTCACTCTGCATTTTAAAGTCTACAGGCAAACACTCCACTCTGCCCTATGGGGCCGGTGAACTGAAGCCCAGGAGTTACTTAACATCCATTCTAAACACTGAAAAGGTTATTCTCTTAAGAAAACCTCCTCTTAGACCTCTGTGCTGGATTTGCTAGTGACGCACACAGCTGCTGCAGAAGTCATTTTTTAGCCCTCACCAACTACAAGTTTTTCATTCCTTGATCACATTTTGAAAATTTGGTTTCATGTAAGAATCAGGATGTCCAATTTTTCTTAAATGTGCAAAAGAGCTGGTCAAACTGAACCACATTTGTGCATAGCAACGACCTGCTGGATCGGAGCTATTCCACACAGCCTCTGGACTCCAAAGCTGGGGGCCTCAGATCAGGTATCTCCAGGTGTGTGCTGTCACCTCCCCAGTCCCTGGTGGTGTCACTCCATAACACCTGCTTGACCGCTAGAAGGATGTGAATTGGTGATTCCTGTTTCACCTATTAATCAGTTAATAAAATCCTTTTTCCATGGGTAATAAAGACACATTCTGTCCAAGTTTCACAGGTAAATAAACTCCAAATCAGCTGATTAAATTTCTGTGGTGCCATGAGATAATACTATACACGCAGAGGTAAAGACTCACCTACATTCACAATGGACCCTCTCTGCTGTTTAATCATTGTCTTCAGGGCAGCTCTACAGGTCAGCATGGAGCCCAGGAGGTTAGTATGGAGCTGAGAGAGCATATCTTCAGTATTTGTCCTTACTAAGAGGTTATCCCTACGAAAAAAGCAAAATCAAACCAAAACAATCCCGTGTGATTTAAAAATGGGGCAAGACAAATTAAAAAGTCAAGAAATAGATAATATTTTTTTTCTAAAAGTAGAATATAAGAAGAGCTTTGCCTCTGAGTTAGCCCATTTTAAACTTGATCTGTGAGGAAACATATATAGTCACAACAGTGGTAACCCAGGAAGTACTAACTGGGAAGAAAACAAGAGAGTCATTTGGTTTCTGGTAAAATTCTTTAGCTCAATATGGGTGTTGATTACAATGTTGAAACTAAACTGTACCCTTAATACGTGCACTTCCCAGACATCATATTATACCTGTACCACACACACATATAACTATTCCAATAGCACACGTTTAGTTTAAAAAGGTTTTTTTCCTCTGTAATAAAATAACATTTTGACACGCAAAAAAACTAAACGAAACCCTTATTATAATCTCAATATAAAACAATGAAAAAAGTGTGCAGCTTGACAGACCAAATTTTAAAATACATAACTTTTCTTCCAATTAGAAGTAAAACAAGTTAATATACTAACTCATATTAATCAAAAGAAAATTAGGACGAAAAAAAATTAGAAATGTACTTAAGTTTGTGACCAACCTGTTAATTCCAGCTGCATTTACCAAGAAATTAACGCGACCTAAATTTTTCTCTATCTCTTCAAATGTATTTTGAACATCATGTTCTTTGGCAACATCACAGCTCAATGCCAAATGGTCTCCTACACAACAAAATTAAATTAGAATTACTAATAAAGTATACCTTGGCTGTAAAAATGATTCAGTACACATTCATCAAACACCTACTATGAGCTAGTGTCAGTGAAGTCGCTCAGTCGTGTCCGACTCTTTGCGACCCCATGGACTGTAGCCTACGAGGCTCCTCTGTCCATGGGATTTTCCAGGCAATAGTACTGGAGTGGGTTGCCATTTCCTTCTCCAGGGGATCTTCCCGACCCAGGGATCGAACCTGGGTCTCCCACATTGTAGACAAGACGCTTTACCGTCTGAGCCACCAGGGAAGTCCTATGAACTAGTGTAGTAGTGTCAATTACTCAGTTATGTCCCACTCAGTAGGGTCTGACTCTTTGCAACCTTTTGGGCTGTAGCCCACCAGGCTACTCTGTCCATGGAACTCTCCAGGTAAAAATACTGGAGTGGGTAGCCATTTCCCTTCTCCAGGTGATCTTCCCAACCCAGGGATCCAAACTGGGTCTTCCTGCATTGCAGAGGGATTCTTCACCATCTGAGCCATGGAAGCCTTAGATCTGTTCTATCCAGAACTTGAGATAAAGGATGATTAAGTCCCAGAGTCCTGATCTCATGGAGTTCAGTCTAAGAAACTGGATGGAGGAAGGTGGGGAACAAGCAGAAGCAAAGTAATGCAACAGAATGTAAACCTTAAAACACTTTTTTAATCAACAAAGGTCAGGGAGCACCTTTCTCATGTTCATAGCACTTTGTATGAGTCACCTACCAATATTTACAGTTTGACACTGACCCTATGCCATTTAATTCAGCAGTTCTCTCAGTTTTATATTCCTATTTTGTAAACTTGAGACATTCCCAGTGGCTTAGCAGTAAAGAATCTGCCTGCAATACAGGAGACACAAGAGACACGAGTTCAATCCCAGGGTTGGGAATATCCCCTGGAGAAGGAAATGGCATCCCACTCCAGTATTCTTGCCTGGAAAATTCCATGGACAGGGGAGCCTGGTGCGGCTACTGACCATGGGGTTGCAAAGAGTGGGACACGACTGAACACGCTTGCATATATAAGCTTAATGTCTAATTCAGTTACATTCTTGTCGAACTGGTTTCTTGGCTTTGAAATAAACTCTAGGGTTTTTCTGTTTAACTATAACACAATCTTATATGGCCATTACTATAGCGTGACTATTAGAAAAGATGAAACAAAGCAGGAAGCTGTTTTTTAAAATGCTCAAATCATGAAAAAAATTTTACTAAAAACTGTTACCTGTTTTTTTAAAGTCCACTTTCTGGAAATGTTTAAATTTTAAAAAAAGAAAATTAAACTTCAAAGAAAGCACTCTTTATTCACCATTATACCACTTAACACTCTGCCATTTTTTTTTTTTTTTTTAAGGTAAACAATTCTTTTCTGGCTAACCTTGCGTGGTACATTAACACTAAAATTACCTTCTTAAACCTCTGGAGACTTATGTGAAGTCGGGGCGACGATGCGTAAAGGTGCCCCGACAGTGGACGAGGTGCCCCTGAGCCCAGCCCTCCTAACTCTAGCTGCGAGCTCGATCCTTCACAGCACCCCGTCTCACTACCAGCCAGAGACTGAAATTCGCACAGCAACTGTGAATCCATTCCTAATACAGGGGGGGGATGAAATTTAAGCGGAATCTGCCGAACAATCTCACTGTCCCTTGGTGAAGGTCATCAGGGCATAAGAGTGCTTCAACGCTGTGGACACCGGGAGGCGAGCCCACGCACATCCCGTACTAGTGCAGCCGCCAGCGGCCCGAGGCGGCACTCCCTGCGCATGCGCACACGCGCGGGCCTCCTCCCAAGACCCGAGCACGCCTGTGCCGCCCCTCGCCCAGCATGGCGGGGAGAGCGCCCAAGACGGCTTCTTGTACCTACACTGGCCGCGCGAAGAGGGGGTGCGACCCCGGTCGGTACCCACCGCCGAGGTCCCCGGCCGCGGCTCTGGCCCCCTCCAGATTCCGGGCGACGATGGCCAGTCGATAGCCTCTCTGGGCCATCAGGCGGGCCACCGCCCTGCCGATGCCCCGGGAGCCTCCGAACACGGCGCACACCTTGTCCATCTGGGACGCGGAGCCGCAGGCCCGGGGGAAGAGGCTACAAGAGACGGCCCTTCCCAACGGCCTCGTAAATTCACACACCGCGGCGCGCTCAAACTGAATCGCGGGCCTACGGCTGCCGCCGCCGGATTGGAACCAGTGCGGGCCCAGAAACCCAGAGCGCCGCGACCGCTAGTCACGTTGGCGCGTCGACGTCAGCGCGCACGTGCTCCGGGCGGCGCGCCCCCGGCGGATGCCAGCGTGGGCCGGCGGGACAGTACAAGGGCCACACTGCACGCTGGGACTTGTAGTCTTGGTGCAGGCGGGAGGGCGTGGGGCCGTGTTGGGAGAGAAGGGCTCCAGGCTCGGGGGGGGGGGGCGAGGGGGGCTGCCCTGTAGGAAGTGGGCCTTGGGCATCGGGTTACTGGATTCTAGATGTTATGGGTTAAATCAAGGTCGTGCCGACAGGGACTCGGGCATGAGGACCCCGGATATATGCTCCAGGTTGTGTTTGGCTGAGACCCAAAGGAGTGGCACGTGGGTCAGACTCCCAGCAGACCCCAGTCCTCCTGCTGTGGAATTTGATTCCTGTGCCTGCCTGAATATCTTGCATTGCACGCGGATTCTTTACCATCTGAGCCACCAGGGAAGCCCGTCAAACCAAAATTTTGGAGTTTGGAGCAGAACGTTTTATTGCAAGGTTGTAAAAGGGAACAACAAATCTGACCCCATATTGGGTCAGTTGTTTTACTATAACCTTTGTAGTCTATGGTTTCTGCTTTGGGTTAAGAATGTTGCCTATAGCCTAAAATATACAAGGGAGCCCATAATCAAGTCTCTGCCCTTTAAAAGAAGGCAATGGCACCCCACTCCAGTAGTCTTGCCTGGAGAATCCCAGCGACGGGGGAGCCTGGTGGGCTGCCATCTATGGGTCGCACAGCATCGGACACGACTGAAGTGACTTAGCAGCCCTTTAAAAGTTAACGTTTTTCCAACCAAATAGAGATTAAAAAAAAAAGTTTTAAAACAGAGAATAACATTTGTCTTGTAGGTTTATAGGGTCTTTGTGATCTGGCCTACTTGGACATCTGTGAGAACATGAAATTCTGCGCCAGGTCTGCAAAACCAGCCATACCTTTAAAAATGCTTTGCTGAAACCCTTCAGCGAGTTTGGGGGTTCCTTGGATACAAGGCACCAGTCTCCTTGCATGGCCCTTCAATAAACCTGTCTCTGCTCCAGACTGTCGACTGTTGGTATCATTGGCCCCACTGTGCATCTAGCACAGGAACTGCGTTCGGTAACAGTTTTGGCAAACGTGTTGTTATGGGCAAAATTTCCTAGGAGGTTTGCTTAGTGTGGAGTTTCCCAGGTGGCTCAGTAAAGATTCCACCTGCCAGTGCAGGAGCCAAAGGATACACAGGTTCACCCTGGAAAGAAATGGCTACCCATTCCAGTATCCTTGCCTGGAGAGTCCCACGGACAGAGGAGCCTGGCGGGCTACAGTCCGTGAGGTCACAAAGAGTCAGACATGACTGAATGATGAATACCTAACCCTCTTCTGACTGGTTGGTGGTGAGATAACACAGTGGTGCTCTAGGTATCTCCATCATCAGCCTCTGGTTCCAAACACTCTGGGGTCCTCATGCTTGCGCTCAGCAGGAAGTCACCATCTAACTGGGTGGGGCCTTAGTTCCTGCAGAACAACTCAGAGACATGTATCATGTTGTTATGCATGTCCTCTGAGCAGGAACCAGGACCCTGCCCCATCGCACGCTATTGTTTCTTTCTGCTTCCCCATCCCTTAACCAGTAACTGTTTGAATCTGCCCTTTGGAACTCAGGAAAGGTCTAGGATGCTGAAAGCCTCTTTCCTACCAACAAGAAATCGGTGACAAGCTTTTATACCTGGGAGGGCCCCACAGGGTCCTGCTCAGTTTCAACTCCCACCTGTCCCTTAATTCTTCATCTTGAGGGGAACAGGTGTTGGACAAGAAAAGGACTAACATTTTGGAGAGAGCGGTCCATCAAAAACTGGACAAATGAACTCAGTTTTAGGTGGACTTGCTTTCACTCCCCGGAAGGAGTGACCGCAGTGGAGGGCACACCCCAGATCCCAATGCCCTCCTGGGAAGGAGTGGGACGCAAGGGTCAGAGCCCATCCTACCTGCCCCTGCCCAGCCCAGGCCCCCGTTCTCCTCAGAGGGCGTTGTTGCAGAGGCAAGTGTGTCCAGTCAGGAACATACAGGAGGAGCTCAAGAAGTTACCCAAGTGAACGGTCTCCTAGATCCAAAACATGAGCCTCAAGCATCCTCATAGTTTCCTGCAATTCTGAAGAGGATATGCTCAGTGTTCCCCAGGTTAGTAAGATGAAAGCTGAGTTTCATTACCATTCATTACCATTATGCTTGCTACAGTATCATGATAGGAAATGTTTCAGAAAAGTACGCCATGGTCCCCACTGGTAAAAAGTAGATCGGGTGGGGCAACAGGACAAATCCACATGAAACACTAGTGAGCGACCACAATCATGACCTGCAGAAGTATCTTAACAGGAGAGCTCGGAGGAAAGGGAGGTCAATGAAGGAGGAAGAAAGGCACAGAGAAGCTAGGTTAGAGGACTGGATGCAGATGAAAGAAGGCAGGGGAAAAGCCAAACAAAACAGAGCTAAGCAAACAGCATCATTTCTGTCCCACCTAGCCCCAAGAGGGATGTGAAGTGGCCTGCAAAAATACACAGTAAAACTTCAAACCCTTTAGGACAGCTACTATAAAAACAACAAGACTTGGAGAGGATGTAGGGAAACTGAAACGCTTGTGCTCTGCTGATGGGAAGGTAAATTGGTACTGTTGCTCTGGAAAATGGAACGGTAGTTCCTCAAAAGAAAAAAAAGTCTTAAAAAAATAAAAAAAAAGTCTTACCACATAATTCAGCAACTCCATCTGAGTAGATGCTGAAAAGAATTGAAAGCAAGGTCTCAAAGCAACATTTGTAACCCCATGTTCATAACAGCATTGCTAAAGTGTAGACGCAACCCAAGTGACCAGTGATAGACGATGGATACGTATGTGTAGCGTGTGCGTGCACACACACACACACACACACACACACACACACACACACACACACACTGTAATATTACTAAGCCTGAAAAAGGAACTTGGCAATATGCTACAACTTGGTTAAACCTTAAGGGCTTCCCTGATAGCTCAGTTGGTAAAGAATGTGTCTGCAATGCAGGAAACCCCAGTAAGATCCGCTGGAGAAAGGATAGGCTACCCACTCCAGTATCCTGGCCTGGAGAATTCCACGGGGTCACAAAGAGTCAGACTTTCACTTTCACTTTTGGTTGAATCTTAAGGCCATTACACTAAACGACATAAGCCAGTCACAAAATGACGAATACTGTATGATTCTACCTATACAGGAGGCACCGAGAGAAGGCAGTATGGTATAGACAGAAAGTAGGATGGCGATCGCCAGAGACTGGGCAGGAGGACGAAAGAAGAGTTGTTTAGCGGATACGATGTTGCAGTTCTGCAATAGGAGAAGAGTTCAGGAGAGGTGTAATGGTAATGTCTGTTATCATATGGATGTTACATAATACCACTTATCTGTACACTTACAAATGGTTAAGAAAGGAAATTAAATTCTATGTGTGTTTTACCACAATTTTTAAAATTGGGGAAGAAAACAACTCCAGCAATACCAATATTAACATTGACAAGAACACTGGATGCAGTTTAAAGCTTCTTAATGTGGTTACCTTTATCCCTAAAGTCTATAGTAGTAGTGTCAAAATACTGTGATTTAAAAGCACTTTGAATATGTCTCCTCTGAGGAGTTACAACACAAACTTGATACTGGGTTGTTTGCCGTCTTTAGAAATTGCTTTATGATTTAGTATTTAGTTTTGTCTGAAGTGTAAACAACAAAGCAAGCACATTCAGAGAACACGCTTTCATCCTTGCCTCTGTCTCCTGTTCTCTTCCTACCCATATAAAACATTGTTTTCATTGATTTTTATTTATCCTTCCATTCTTTCCTTTTTAAAATATTAGAAAATGCAGGCTTCTTTCCTGTTTTTCCTTCTTTCTTACACAAAGGTGGGACACGCAACTATGGCTCTTTTCAGAATAAAAATATACTCTGGAAACCATGCCATGGTTTTGTTCACACTTGAATAGTCTTCCATATAGGGATTGTGATTGGCGGAATCCTGAAAATGACCCTCCCTCTCCTACCCCATTCAACCCAATACTCATCTAGGAACCACTGGGAAGGGGATTTGAAGATGTAATTAAACCACAATTCAATTAACCTTAAATATGTGGATGATCTGGGTGAGTCTAGTCTAATCAGGTGATGCTCTTAAAACAGCATTTTCTCTGGCTGATTGCTGAGGAGGAAGTCAAAGACACTAAAAGCCTGCTCAACAGCAAAAAAACCAAACAACTGAAAAATGGGCAGAAGACCTTAATAGACATTTCTCCAAAGAAGACATACAGATATCCAGTAGGCACATAAAGCGATGCTCAGCATCACTAATTCCTAGAGAAATGCAAATCAAAACTACAATGAGGCATCACCTCACACCTGTCAAATTTATGGCCATCATTTAAAAAATCTACAAATAACAAATGCTGAGTGGGAGTGGAGAAAAGGGAACTCTCATGCACTGTTGGTGGGGATGTAAGTTGGTGCAGCCACTATTGAGAAGAATATGGAGGTTCCTCAGAAAACTAAAATTAGAGCTCCCATATGATCCTGCAATCCCACTCCTGGGTGTATATCCACAGAAAATAATAATTTAAAAAGATCCATGCACCCCTATGTTCACAGCAGCACTATTTGCAATAGCCAAAACATGGAAACAACCTAACGGTCTAAATAAATAAAGAAGATGTGGTACATATATATACAATGGACTATTACTCCACCATAAAGAGAATGAAATAATGCCATTTGCAACAATATGGATGCAACTAGAGATTATCATACTAAGTGAATTAAGTCAGAAAGAGAAAGACAAATACCATATGATACACCTTATATGTGGAACCTAAAATATGGCGCAAATGAACCTCTCTGTGAAGTGGAACCTAAAATATGCCACAAATGAACCTCTCTGTGAAATAGATAGACTAGAAACACTCACAGCCGTAGATGACGGAGTCTGGGTTGCCAAAGGTGTTGGGGGAAGGAAAGGGATGGATTAGGAAGTTGGGATTAGCAGATGCAAACTAGTATACACAGGATGGATAAACACCCAGCTCCTACGGTAGCACAGGGAACTACATTCAGTATCCTGTGATAAACCATCATGGAAAAGAATATAAAAGAATGCATATGTGTGTATAAGTGAGTCACTTACTGTACAGCAGAGATTGGCACAACATTGCAAATCAACCATACTTCAATTTTATAAAATGGAAAAAAAAAAACCACACAAAACAAGCAAACAAAATAAAAGACTGATGCCCGCAGGGGATTCAGGGCCTGAGAGGCATTCCTGCTGTCTCTAGGAGGGATGCGAGCTGTGCTGTGAATGCTCCCTGGAGGCTGAGAGTAAGCCCCAGCTAAAGCCATCGCGTAAGTAAGACGTCCAGCTCCACAGGGACAAGGAGGTAGGTTCTGTGAACATTCCATGAGACGGGACGAGGATCCATGCTGCGGGGGAGAAGTCCAGGGGCACTCCTGGACTCCACATCTGTGAGACGTGGTGCCAGGACTCCTGACCCATGGGAAATGTCAAATTAACAAACATCTGTCCCCTTTAAAAACTACAGACATGAATTTTAAAGGTAAGAGAGACCACCCTCACCCCTCAAGGCAAGAACAATGACATGGGTCAATGGAAAAGCTACAACAATCAAGCTGTGCTGTAAGGACCTATGCAGTACTATAGAAGCAGTGCACGTGTAAGTCTGGGTTTCCTAGTGGCTAAAGCAAACAAAGTGAAAGCGAAGTTTCTCAGTTGTGTCTGACTCTTTGTGACCTCATGGACTGTAGCCCGCCAGGCTCCTCTGTCCAAGGGATTCTCCAGGCAAGAATACTGGAGTGGATTGCCATTCCCTTCTCCAGGGGAATCTTCCCAACCCAGAGATGATCAAACCTGGGTCTCCTGCATTGGCAGGCAGATTCTTTACCATCTGAGCCACCAGGGAAGCCTTAAAATCATATGCAGGCCTTAAATAGGGAGGCACTGAAACCCCAGAAGTCACAGATAAAAGCTGAATTTAAGAACATGGCTAGTAGTGACATCAGGATGGGTTAGACCAAATTTGTCTGAGCCCCTCTGCCACTATACACACATGTGTAATCTGGGGAAACCACTTTTAGACAAATCACCAACATATGTGTCCATCTACATGCCAGTTATATTCCTGTAAGCCAGCATCATGGGGCAAAGCAGAGAAGTTCAATCATTGTCCGAAGTTCTGTCAAGATGAATGGATAAAGAAGCTGTGGTACAGAGTCTATACAATGAAATATTACTCATATTTCATAAAAAGGACACATTTGAGTTACTTCTAGTGAGGTGGATGAATCTGCTGCTGCTGCTGCTGCTAAGTTGCTACAGTCGTGTCTGACTCTTTTCGACTCCGTGGTCTGCAGCCTACCAGGCTCCCCTGTCCCTGGGATTCTCCAGGCAAGAACACTGGAGTGGGATGCCATTTCCTTCTCCAATGTATGAAAGTGAAAAGTGAAAGTGAAGTCGCTCAGTCGTGTCTGACTCTTTGCAACCCCGTGGACTGCAGCCTACCAGGCTCCTCCATCCATGGGATTTTCCAGGCAAGAGTACTGGAGTGGGATGCCATCACCTTCTCTGGTGGATGAACTTAAAGCCTGTTAAGTAGTGAAATCAGGAAGAGAAAAATATTGAATATTAATGTGTATATATATGGAATCTAGAAAGACGGTGCTGATGAACCTATTTGCAGGCAGCAGTGGAGATGAAGACATAGAAAACAGACTTGTGGACACACTGGGGGAAGGAGAGGGAGGGAAGAATTGAGAGAGTGGCACGGAAACATATGCGTTACCAAATGTAAAATAGACAATGGGAATTTGCTGTATGATGCAGGGAGCTTAACCTGGTGCTCTGTGACAACCTAGAGGGGTGGGATGAGGCGGGAGGTGGGAGGGAGCTTCAAGAGGGAGGGGACGTATGTACACCTGTGGCTGATTCATGTTGTTGTATAGCAGAAACCAATGCAATATTATAAAGCAATTATACTCCAATTAAAAAATAAACTAAAAAAAGAGTTCTGTCAATTTCAAATTTAAAAAAGGTTATACATTTATTCTGGCACGCTGTTTTGGAAAAAGCCTGGTTTTTAGACGTACTGCATCTACCACAAAGATTATATACACAGGAGGTGGGATGACATTCAAATTCTCGGAGCCTTCCGATGATCCTCACTGTGTACACACACCAGTGCTTAGCTGGAGCTGTTCCTGTGCAATTACCTTCAGTTTAAAGCCCAAGGCAATTTCTGAGTGCAGGGTCACCACCGCCCAGGTGAGGACACTCGTCACCACCTGCCAGCCATCAGGCAGGGGGCGGGGAGGTGGCTACAGCAGGAGCAGGGTCTCCCAGAGCCCTGGAGAGTGGAGCGAAGGTCTGTGAATTAAACTGGATCTTCTTCCCCAGTAGGACAGTGAACAGGGCCACGAGGGTAGGCCACGTCTGGGCTTCCCTCCTCACTCCACGTGTCACTTTCATGATAGTGCGGTGACCATATTTTACACTTCAGTTTGAACCAATCTAAGGACATGTGTGTGTGTGCTCCGTCATGTGAGACTCTTTTGCAACCCCATGGACTGTAGCTTGCCAGAACGTATTTTCTCTTCCCTGCAATCATTGGAGATATTCAAGAAAATTCCTTATGTATAAAGACTACTGTACACATTTTTAATTATACATACTTTGCATTAGTTTTCTTGTTACAAAAGGAACACCATTTGATTCTTGAAAGAATTTTAGGAAAAAGTAAATTTTTTTTTTACGTTCGTATAATTTAAAAAATTTTTTTTTTTTTTTTTTTTTACTTTATAGTTTTTGGCCATACCACACAGCTTACAGAATGTTCGTTCCCGAACCAGGGATCTAACCTGGGTGCCTGGCAGTGGAAGCGCTGAGTCCTAACCACTGGACCGCCAGGGAAATCTCGAAAAAAATAATATTTTTAGTAAGTAAAAATTAGTCAAAACCACTGTGCCCTTTATTTTTGGCTGTGCTAGGTCTTCATAACTGCTCGGGCTTTCTCTAGCTGCAGGCAAGTAGGGGGCTACTCCTTGCTGCAGTGTGCAGGCTTCTCATGGCGGTGGCTTCCCTCGTCGTGAGCGTGGGCTCTAGGGCACGTGGGCGCAATAGTTGGGGCTCCCGGGCTCTAAAGCACAGGTGCAGTAGTTGTCACACACAGGTTTAGTTGCTCCACAGCATGTGGGATCTTACCGGGTCAGGGATCAAATCCGAGTCTCCTGCACTTGCAGCTGGATTCTTTACCACTGAGCCAACAGGGAAGCTCCCCACCGGACACTTTAAATGGGTGAATTATATGGTTTATGAATTAAATCTCAATAAAGCTGGTATTTTAAAAAATTCATCGAAAGCCCACTTGTCCTTCCAAATGAAGTTTAAAATGACAGCTAATTGTAAGTGGGTTTCTTTCATGGGTTTATATAAGTCAAGATGTATAACACCCTAGCTTCCTAATCTATAGAAATTGATAAGAAATTCATAATTATGTTTTGACATTTTGGGGGAATAGCTCTGTAACACCCAATACTAAGCATGTCCACCCTACCAGGTACCTGCAGTGCCTACATGGCGAGGGTACAGCCCCGCTCCTTATTATTCACAGGAGGGAAATTAGCAAGCTGCCTTACATACAACTTTTGTGATGAAACAGCATCGGTTTCCTCTGGACGTTCTCCTAGCCAATCTGCTGGGTCGTCTGAGTTGTAAGGAATGTCCTTTCAGTCACTGACAAAAGCTTATTTCATTTTGAGTGGGAAAAAAAGGTGCCTTGTGAGCTCCTTTATTCTGCCAGGTTGGCATCCATGCAAAAAAGGACAGAGTTTGTGCCCAAGGACACCTTAGGAAACTATTTCAATGTGCACTCAACTGCTTAAGGCAAAAACCTGGAGTCTCTTCCCACCATCCTGCACACGGGTCACTGCAGTCAGTCCCTGAGTCCTGCTGACTCTCCTCCCTAAGTGCCACTCCAGCCCGTACACTCCTACCAACCCCAGAGTCTCACCTGCATCCAGGTCCTGGACCTGAATGACGGGTACATGGGATCAACTGTCCCCCAGGATCTTGCCCTTCCATTTGTTCCCAAATCCTCAGCAGACAGCTTCTCCTGAAGTCACGTCTGGCCCTCCCGCCCCAGGGATGAGGCACTGCAGCAGATATCCACCCCACAGCACAGAGTCACCCCCTCCCAACCTGCTGGCCAGTTCCGGCCAACACGCCCTCCCCTACCATGTCTTCTTGTCTCACAGTCTCGCTGGATATTGTTGTTGTTCATTTGCTCAGTTGTGTTCGACTCTTTGCAACCCCGTGAACTGCAGCACCCCAGACTTCCCTGTCCATCACCAACTCCTGGAGCTTGCTCAAACTCATGTCTATTGAATCGGTGATGCCATCCAACCATCTCATCCTCTGTCGTCCCCTTCTCCTCCCACCTTCAATCTTTCCCAGCATCAGGTTCTTTTCCAATGAGTCAGTTTTTCACATCAGGTGGCCAAAGTATTGGAGCTTCAACTTCAGCATCAGTCCTTCCAATGAATATTCAGGACTGATCTGCTTTAGGATGGACTGGTTGGATCTCCTTGCAGTCCACGGGACTCTCAAGAGTCTTCTCCAACACCACAGTTCAAAAGCATCAATTCTTCAGTGCTCATCTTTCTTTATGGCCCCACTCTCACATCCATACATGACCACTGGAAAAAACGTAGTTTTCACCAGATGGAACTTTGTTGGCAAAGTAGTGTCTCTGTTTTTTTTAATATGCTGTCTAGGTTTGTCATAACTTTTCTTCCAAGGAGCAAGCATCTTTTTATTTCATGGCTGCAGTCACCATCTACAGTGATTTTGGAGCCCAGGAAAATAAAGTCTGTCACTGTTTCCCCTGTTTCCCCAGCTACTTGCCACGAAATGATGGGGCAGGATGCCATGATCTTAGTTTTTTGAATGTTGAGTTTTAAGCCAGCTTTTTCACTCTCTTCTTTCAGTTTCATAAAAAGGCTCCTTAGTTCCTCTTTACTTTCTGCCATAAGGGTGGTGTCATCAGTATATCAAGGTTACATATATTTCTCCCAGCAATCTTGATTCCAGCTTGTGCTTCATCCAGTCTGGCATTTCACATGATGTACTCTGCATAGAAGTTAAATAAGCAGGGTGACAATATACAGCCTTGATATATTCCTTTCCCAATTTGGAACCAGTCTGTTGTTCCATGTCCAGTTCTAACTGTTGCTTCCAGACCTGCATACAGATTTCTCAGGAGGCAGGTCAGGCGGTCTTGTATTACCATCTCTTTAAGAATTTTCCAGTTTGTTGTGATCCACACAAAGGCTTTGGCATAGTCAATAAAGCAGAAATAGATATTTTTCTGAAATTCTCTTGGTTTTTCTATGATCCAACGGATGCTGGCAATTTGATCTCTGGTTCCTCTGCCTTTTCTAAATCCAACTTGAACATCTGGAAGTTCATGGTTCACGTACTATTGAAGCCTGGCTTGGAGAATTTTGACCATTACTTTGCTAGCATATGAGATGAGTGCAATTGTGCAGTAGTTTGAACATTCTTTGGCATTGCCTTTCTTTGGGATTGGAATAGAAACTCACCTTGTCCAGTCCTGTGGCCATTGCTGAGTTTTCCAAATTTGCTGGCATATTGAGTGCAGTACTTTAACTGCATATCTTTAGGATTTGAAATAGCTCAACTGGAATTCTATCACCTCAACTAGCTTTGTTTGTAGTGATACTTCCTAAGGGCCACTTGACTTCACATTCCAGGATGTCTGGCTCTAGGTCAGTGATCACACCGTTGTGGTTATCTGGGTCATGAAGATCTTTTTTGTATAGTTCTCCTGTGTATTCTTGCCACCTCTTCTTAGTATCTTCTGCTTCTGTTAGATCCATACCATTTCTGTCCTTTATTGTGCCCACCTTTTCATGAAATATTCCCTTGGTATCTCTAATTTTCTTGAAGAGATCACTTGTCTTTCCCATTCTATTGTTTTCCTCTTTTTGTTTGCATTGATCACTGAGGAAGGCTTTCTTATCTCTCCTTGCTATTCTTTGGAATTCTCCATTCAAATGAGTGTATCTTTCTTTTCTCCTTTGCCTTTAGTTTCTCTTTTTTTCTCAGCTATTCATAATGCCTCCTCAGACAACCATTTTGTCTTTTTGCATTTCTTTCTCTTGGGGATAATTTTGATCACCACCTCCTGTAGAGTGTTACAAACCTCTGTCCATAGTTCTTCAGGCACTCTTCAATCAGATCTAATCTATTTGTCACTTCACTTGAATCTATTTGTCACTTCCACTGTATAATCATAAGGGATTTGATTTAGGTCATAGCTGAATGGTCTAGTGGTTTTCCCTACTTTCTTCATTTAAGTCTGAATTTGGCAATAAGGAGTTCATGATCTGAGCCACAGTCAGCTCCCAGTCTTGTTTTTGCTGACTGTATAGAACTTCTCCACCTTTGACTGCAAAGAATATAATCCATCTGATTTCGGTATTGACCATCTGGTGATGTCCATGTATAACACAGCTAAATGACACTCTCCCAGGGGCCAGGATCATTCCCAGGCTGACCATAAAAGGCCAACAAGTGGGCAGTGGCCCAATTCCTGGAAATCCCCACCCCTTCCGCCAAATAGTTGGACTAATGTGCCCACTCATTAGCTGATGGAATTACTCAGCCCATAAAAACTAATCATCCCATATCTCAGGGCCTCTAGCCTTTTTGACAGACTGCATACTGTCTATGGAATGTGTATCTCTCTAAATAAATCCACTTCTTACCCACTGCTTTGTCTCTCACTGAGTTCTTTCTGCAGTGAGACATAAAGAACCTGGCCCTCCTTCAGTCCTGAGACCAGGTGTGTGATCTCGATGAAAAGACAGTGGGTTCAAGTCCCACTCTGAGTCGTGCGGTTTCAAACGCTGTCTGCTCCACTTCTAGTCCTTACTTCTGATGAGATCAGATTTAGCACTCAGAACGGGGCTCAGACATCTTTTCCAGGGGAGCATTTCTCAACCCACCAGGACACTCTGGTGCCCTCCTTCACTCCTCTCTTTAACTCATGTGTGTCTTTTTTATTTTTCTATGTTTTGGCCATGAGTAGGGCATGCAGAATCTTAGTTCCCAAACCACGGATTGAACCTGTTCCCCCGCAGTGGAAGAGCAGTGTCTTAACCACTGGACTTCCAGGGAAGTCTCAACTTGTATGTGTCTTTAAGTCTCAGTTTCATGGCAGGACCTTGGAATTCAGCGAATTTTAGGAAGACAGTGAATAGACTTCAGGGGATCTATGAACATTGCAAGCCACCTACAAAATCTTGCTTCCATTTTAAATGAATATGGTCGTTTCTGGGGAGAGGGACCATTGTTTTTACCAGGTTCTCCAGATTAACCTTCATGGGTTAAGACCTCTGCACTACATCATAAGCTCCTTGAATGCAGACCCGATCATGTTATGCTTTGTGTCCCTGATTGTAGCACAGTTCCGAGAGCTTGTGAATGCTAAATGCATTAGCTAATGGATGAATGGATGAGAGAATGAAATAACTCATTTAAAAAGAATTTATTGCTATGGGCAAGAACCAGTGTTGGCTGCAGCTATGATTAAAACAGACCTGGTTCCTGCTTTCATTGGGAAAATAATCTGGCAAGGGAGACAGGCATGAAACAATTAATCAAGCAATTGCTATTTCATTGCAACAGTGGAGGGCCTGTGAGGGGGAGGGACAGGACACTAACAGAGGACTGTAACCCAGTGTGGGGGTCTGAGGTCAGAGCAGGCTCCTCTGAGAGTGTCATGCTCGTGAAGTAAAAGAATAATAACTCAGAAATATTACAAAGAGTGACGACAGCAGTTACTGTCCACCAGTAGGTTACGAGGTTCACTAGGAGACACATTGTTTACACATAAGGAGTACATAGCCTAACATAAGGATTCTCTTCATTGATGAGGGAGACTGTCAGTGAAGGCAGTGCTGGCGTTTCCCCTTGAGGACGTCTCTCGGCGCACATGTCCCCAGGAGGCACCGTGTGGTTGCTGAGTCGCTCAGCTGTGTCCCACTCTTATGACCCCATGGACTGCAGCCCACCAGATTTCTCTGTCCATGGGATTTCCCAGGCAAGAATACAGGAGTGGAAGAGTGCAATGCCTGAAATTTTATGAAACCACTTTAAAAAAACGTCTGTCCCCAATTTCTAACTGTTAAGGCCAGCTAGGTACTTAAGACCAAGCCCCCCGGGCAGCGTGTCTACCAGGTTCAGTGGCCCAGAAGTGGCTCTAAGTCTGCCCTCAGTCCTGACACCCCACCCCCATTTCCACCACTGCCCTCTGGCTGGAGGGTCAGCTCACCTGCCAAGTCTCCCAGCTTCAAGGGAGCCCCCTCAACCCCCCGTCCCCAACACCCCCACCCCCAACTGAGAGGTCTGTGTCCAAGGCCCTGGCTGGCTTGGCCCCTCCTAGCTAGAAAGTCCAGTCAATTGATTTTTTAATACTAAAAAAGCTCCCTTCATTGGCACATGGGCTCAACACTTCACCCGCATTCTACTTTAAGGGATTTTTACTAGATATCAGTGGATACAACAAATTAAAGTTCTGTATATTGGTTTAATGTTTATATATGTCCCTATAAAATAGCTCATAATCACATAAAATCCAGATCTTTTTCTCTGTTATGTTTCAAATTCTTTTGTATTCGTGCTTGAGAACAGTTGAATTGCATGTAGTCTCCTGATCGTTGTGTCGGGATGATTTTGAGAGCACGCTTAGCAGCCATGATACAAAGTGAAAGTTAAGACAACACTCAGTAAAGATGTTTGGCACATGTAAGGACCTGTACTAGACGTCACGGGAAACAGAGTACGGAAAGGGAAGTTCTTTTCCTAATAGTCTTATTGAGACTTCAACTGAGAACAATGGAACACAACATGTGTTAGTTTCCGGTGTACAGCAGTGATTCGGATTTATCCTGCTTTCAGATTATATTCCATTATAGGTTTTTACACGACACTGAATACAGTTCCCTGTGCTATACAGTGGGACTTGCATGGTTGTCTATTTTATATATCTGTGTGTGTTAGTCACTCAATTGTGTCCCGCTCTTTGCGACCCCACAGACTGCGGCCCACCAAATCCTCTATCCGTGGGGGTTCTCCAGGCAAGAATACTAGGGTGGGTTGCCATGCCTTCCTCCAGGGGATCTTCCCAACCCAGGGATAGAACCCAGGTCTCCAGCACTGCAGACGGATTCATTACCTTCTGAGCCACCAGGGAAGCCCAAGAATACTGGAGTAGGTAGACTATCCCTTCTCCAGGGGATCTTCCTGACCCAGGAATCGAACCAGGGTCTCCTGCATTGCAGGCAGAGTCTTTACCAGCTGAGCTACCAGGGAAGTGTTTTATATATAGTGGTGATGGACAGGGAGGCCTGGCGTGCTGCGATTCTTGGGGTCGCAGAGAGTCGGACATGACTGAGCGACTGAACTGAACTGAACTGAACTGAAGTGTGTATATGTTAATCCAAAACTCCTAATTTATCTCTCCCCTCCCTTCCACTTTAGTTACCGTAAGTCTGTTTCTGTTTTGTAAATAGCTCATTTATATTATCTTTTTTAAGATTGCACAGATAAATGATATCATATGATATTTGTCTTTCGCTGTCTGACTTTCTTCACTTAGTATGATAATCTCTAGATCCATCTTTTGCTGCAAATCACATTATTTCATTCTTTTTATGGCTAATACTCCACTGTATATATGTACCACAGTAAGAAAGGAAGTTTCCCCCCAAAGCTTTTACTGTCTAATTGGAAAGACAAGTGAAGATACAAAAAGAAAAATAGAGGAGAGAGATGCAACAAAATGCAAGAGTGTGTGTGACTCACCGTGAAACGCTTCCCAGGTGGCACTAGCTGTAAAGATCCCACCTGCCAATGCAGGAGTCGTATGAGGCGTGGGTTCGATTCCGGGGTCAGGAAGATCCCCTGGGGAGGGCCTGGCAACCTACTCCAGTATTCTTGCCTGGAGAATCCCATGGACAGAGGAGTCTGACAGGCCACAGTCCGTGGGGGTCACAAAAGAGTTGGACGTGACTGAAGTGACTTAGCACACTTCACTGGTGACTTGCTGTGAAATGGATATTTTAAGAGAGGTTACAGGGACTTCCCTGGTGGTCAATGGCTAAGACTCCATGCTCCCAATGCAGGGGCTGGAGTTCAATCCCTGGCCAGGGCGCTAGATCCCACATGCTGCAGCTAAGACCTGGCACAGCCAAATAAACAAACAAAATTTTTTTAAAAAAGAGAGAGAGGCTACAGTCATGTCCCATGAAGGACATTACAGGTCTCCCAGATCCAGGGAGACAGGAGACAAAGAGCTTGGCTTGTTTCTATCCAAAAGAAAATGTGTGAAGCCCAGCAACCCCCTGAAGTAATAAAAAGTGTCAGTGGGGCATGGCTGAGTCACAGTGTGTCCTGGTTTTCCATTCACAGGACACAGCTTCTGAGTGGTCACTGCAGCGGCTGGGACCTGCTCCTACCCTACCCCTCCGGCTCCACCAGGCTCACATCTCCACCTCGAGTTTATTCAAGAGCCCATGCCTCATGCTAGCAACCCCCCAGGAGGGTTTGGTGCTGTCCTCTCAGGCTGATTATTTGAGATTTGTGTCCTGAAATGCGAAGCCACATGTTTAATGTCATCCATGGAGGGCATCAGATCCCGAAATCACAAGATGTTATGCCCAGTATTTCATGCCTAAGACTAACAGCAAAAGCAGCAGCGTGTCTCCCCACATTCAAAGCAATCACAGTGTGCTAATGGGCAGTTTTTCCTCCATCACCAAATAATTACAGGTTCCTTCCTACTAAAAACAAATTATTTTTATTTCCCTTAAGGAGACTATGATTAATTGTATGAAATTACACTTGTCTCTAATTGAATAGATTTCCTTTTTTCCTCTGTATTAGAGGGATGGTGTGTATTATTAAACAGTGGGGGAAAACCGAGACAAGGGAGGCTTCACCTTCAGGACTGAAGCTGGGCTGGCAGTAACTCCTACAGAACTGTGCCTGCTGGGTGGCAAGCTTCATTCCTCCCTTATAATGATCAACAGCAAACAGAGCATCAGCACCTTACAGTCTGTCTCACTCCATCCTGGGCATCTTATAGACAAAAGACGTTTATGTCTCACAGAGGCTGGACATTTAAGATCAGAGGTGACTCGTCCCTGGCCTCATCCAGGTTCACGGCTGGAGCCTTTCCCATGTGTCCGCGTGTGGAGGAAGGGGTGAGGGGCTCTCTGGGATCTTCTTTATACGGGCATGAATCCTATTCAGGAGGGTCACACCATCATGACCAAACACCTCCCAAAGCACCTCTCCATCTCTTTCTAACACTGCTGTGTCAGGGAAGATTTTCAACATATGAATTTAGAGGCTTGCAATTCAGCCCACAGCAAACTGTCATCTGCTGGAAGGACATCGTGTGTGCTAAGTTGTGTCAGTCGTGTCTGACTCTTTGCAACCCCATGGACTGTAGTCCACCAGGCTACTCTGTCCATGGGATTCTCCAGGCAAGAATACTGCAGTGGGTTGCCATTTCCTCCTCCAGGGGGATCTTCCTGATCCAGCATCTCCTATATCTCCTGCATTGGCAGATGAGTTCTTTACCATTAGCACCACCTGGGAAGCGCATTGACACCTTCCTAATCTCACCTAAGAGGACACTAGCTGTAGAAAAATTTCCAGAAAGGAACAAAAAGAAAGCTGAGAGAAGTTGTTAGCATGTGGTGAACTAGGGCTCTCACCATGCCACTGCTGCACGACGGTTGGGTCCTTGCCTGAGAGCCTGGCAGAGTGTTGAGAAGCATCTACGCTCGATGCCAGGACACACATGCCCAGTTACGACCACCAGCAACATCTCCACTCGGGGCCAAACCTATCCTGGGGGCAATCTGCCCCTGGCCAAGAACCACCGCCCAAGATGACACCGCTCCTTCCTGCACCAAACCTAGAGGGCAGCGTACCTGACCCTGCCAGTCATTCCTCACTGTCTGAAGTTCAGTTCTGACACCCAAGTCCCCGCCAACCTCACAATTGTCTAGTATGATGACCACACTTGGCAGATTCTCACAGCCAACCAAGGGTGAGGCTGATATGATATAAGCAAAAATTATGTGGGCCGTCTCCTGGTCATCTGGAGAAGGGGAGGAGTGTGTTCTCTCATCCTGTCTCCCCCCACCCAACTTCCTGCAGCTGAGGCGTGAACACGAGGGAGAGGGCTGCCCAGATTGACACAAGATTGGAGCAGCCTGTTGAGGATGGTGGCGAAACCAGACAAAGGCAAGTGGTTGCTTGACATGCAGAGCTGGCGTACTGGCTCTGAGTCCAGAGAGAGAAATATGTTTCTGTGTCCCTTAAACCGCTGTTACCTTGGGGCCCTTGTGACAGCAACTGGCATTTGCACCATAACTAAGTAAGGCAAGTCCTACCCACTGTTGCGGTGCCAAGTCAGGAAGGCGGCAGTAAAGACGTGGGGAGCTTTCTCTGCACCCTGGATGGAAAAAACTCCCTTTTCGTCCCCAAACTACTCCTAGGGGAAGAGCTATGAGCAGGGAGGGGGGAGGGAGTCAGGGACCCAGACAGCTGGAGCAGTCAAATATACACAGGAACTGAGGCAGGAAGACAGCGCGAGGAGGTCCTTTCTGGGCTTAAGCTGAGGCTCACGTCTGGCAGGTGGGTTCGCTCCACGGCTCCTGCTCACATCAGATAGTTTGTCACGGAAAGGGCAAGAGGTTGCGCTTCTTCTGTGAGTGTCAAGGCTGAGACACGTCCTTTGTCAGTGGAAAGTGGAGCTGGTGGCTGCCCACCTGCCCAGTGCACGGATGAGGTGGTCCCAGGGGGGAGTGTAGGTCTGCTGGTCGCCTGAGGACACGGGTCCTGGAGGGCTGCAGGGGGCCGCGCACAGCGTGTGGAAAGCGTGTGTAGAGCAGCAGCTGGGGGCTCCCAAGTGACCGTGAGAGGCCGTGGCCGAGGCCTCAGGTGTGACACCTTTGAGCTCCGCGCGTCAGGGCTGTGGACACACCCAGACCACCGCCCCAGCAACCCCTAAGAACACGGCCATCCCAGCAGCTCAGCCCAACCTGCCCACAGATACAGACTGTCCCTCATGGAGAAGAGGGCTGCCCGGCCCAGCCGCTCTCCATGACTCCACTTCCTCCACCACTCCTGTCTGGAGGGACTGGGCGGTATTCAGGGAGATGGGATCAAAACACAAGATGCTCCCAGAAAGACACACTCCTCTCTAGCACTGCTGGGAGAAACAAAACGTTCCAGCCACCCTTGGGAAGCGCCTCAGCAGTTTCTCATAGAACTAAACGTGTGCTCTGCATTCAGCCCAAGAGCCTAGCAATCGCACACGTGGGCATGTGTCCCAGAGAGATGAGCACTCCTGCTCAGACTCAGACACAAAATCCTGTGTTCATAGCAGCTTAGTGTGTGAGCACAGAGGCCTGGAAGCAGCCTGAATATCTTTTGAAGAGTGAGTGGTTCAATGGCATCTGGAACCATCCACATGAAGGACCACCACACAGCTCGGATGGACCCAAGGGCAGTGTGCTGAGTAAAAAGGCCAGTCTCGCACACATGCATGCACACGTGTGCACAAACGCCTGTAAAAACTGGTGAAACTGAGCAAGGCTGCCACCCGGTTAGCAGGTCACTACTCTGACACCGGCTTGTGGTGACCTAAAACATCACCATCCAGGGAGGATGGGGGAGGAGAGCATGAGCTCGGGGTATTGGTCTCACAGCTTTCTGTGAGCCCATGACTGTTTCAAAACAAAACCCTTCTCAGAGTCAGCCTTAGGAACCAGAAGAAAAGAAAACTGACTATCCAGACATCTTTCCTGATACGGAATCGACAGTTATCTTCCTTCAAATTTCTCAGACAGTTTAAGCTGGATAGACACTTTGCCTTATGAAAGTTGTTAATGAAAAATGTCACCTGCCATACGGTAAACAAAGGACATTGCAGCCAGGCCATCGAGCTACGGCGTTACAACCCCCCCCCACCCCCCCCCAACACTGCACCCTGAGGGGACTCAGGACGGGAAAACGGACAGTGGCCCCAGACAGCTGAGGTGCAGTCAGAGCTATGATTTCAGTTAGCCCAGACTCCTGCATCTTCCCATACTCAGGAAAGCCCTAAATTCCTTGAGATGTCTGGTTTTCTTTAATTAAGAGGAATCTTTTGATGTTCGGACTACCTGGTCTTTGATGCAAGAACTCCTTCACACCCTGGCTCCTCCCTTGCCTCTTGGGACCAGTCCCTTGGAGCAATCTGAGCTGCTGTGTCCCCAGCTTAAGTTCTCAGCTTTGCCCACCAAATAAAACCTAACTCTTGACCTTTTGTGCATTTTTTTCCATCAGCAAAGTCAGTTCGGCATAACTAAAGGAAGAGCCAGTGTGGGGTGTGGAGGAAGAAAGCAGGGGACAATGTACAGATGAACGACAACGAAATAATGAAAGTAGTTTTGATATTTTCAGACTTTTAGTTAGAAAGTTAAAACTTGAGGGTCTTGTTCAACTAGAGCAATGGGTCAAACTCTTAATATAAATATAAAATATTTATATTTTATATATTTGTATTTAATATTATATAATATTAATATTAATAATATTATATAATATAATAATAATATAATATTAAATATAAATATAAATGCCATGCAGACACTGAGTTGTTTTGAGATATATCATTGACATATCATTGTTTTGAGAAATTCTTGATCCAATTACACTTTATGGGCCAAAGACTCACCCACCACACGATTAACCATTTTTTCCCACCTCTGATGGGAAAATAAGATGAAATGACCAAATTAAAGTGTTAGTTGCTCAGTTGTGTCCCACTCTTTTGAATTCCAAGGACTGTAGCCCACCAGGCTCCTCTGTCCATGAAACTGTCCAGGCAAGAATACTGGAGGGGGTTGCCATTTCCTTCTCCAGGGAATCTTCCTGACCTAGGAATCAAACCCAGGTCTCCCGCATTGCGGGCAGATTCTTTACTGAGCCCTCAGGAGATCAAAATGACCAAACTCTGACTATTATGCACTCTGCACAGACAGTGACATTGTACATGTTCAAAACAAGCAGAACCAGACACGCTCACACAATTCTGACACAAACCCTTCCCGGGTGTGGGAGCGGGGCACCCCGTTGCTGCTGAGGACAGAGTGGGTGACAGTCCCCTGTGCCAGCTATCGTGAAGGCTGTCGCCACCCTTGTTCGCAGCCGGAGGGGCCAATAAAGCTGCCAAAAGTGTTCCCTTCTGAAGTCGTCATCTGGTTCTTCATGGAAGTAGCTGTAAATTAGGGACAAGTTTGCAGGAGCAGTAGGGGGAGTCTAGGTGCTGTAGCTTTTGAAACAATGACTTTTGGCCAAATGTTGGGGGGGGGAAGAGGCAGGGATGGGACTGAGGATGTGTGGGGAACAGAGGATCCAGCAGGGACGCTGGTCCCACTCCCTGCTGTCCTGAGCTCGGACCCTGGCTTATTCCAAAGCTTGGAAGTCAGCCTCACAGGGAAGGGGCTTTCTGGACGCAAAGTCCTCACAGACTCATGAACCTCCACTTTATTTATTTTTTTTAGCTTTACCTGCAACCTCTGGTTGCAGAGTAACCTGCATGTTCTTTACCTGAAACTCTTCACTTCCACTTTTCACTTTCATGCGTTGGAGAAGGAAATGGCAACCCACTCCAGTGTTCTTGCCTGGAGAATCCCAGGGACGGGGGAGCCTGGTGGGCTGCCGTCTATGGGGTCGCACAGAGTCGGACACGACTGAAGCGACTTAGCAGCAGCAGCAGCGACCTCTGGTAGTTTGCAAACATACATAGACTTGAAATGTATCCTGGAAGCAAGTTGCACCAGCAGAAAAATCACATGTATCTTCTCTCTGATCATAGCCCAGCAAGGCCAGACATACATTAACATTGTTATAAATATACTGACTGCTGAACAAACACCGGAGTAAATGAAGTTTAATATAAATGTCTAATCTCCACACTCATTTCAGCTTCCCAGTTGCCGCAGTTGGTTTAAGAAACTGCCTGCCAATGCAGAAGACACAGGAGATGCAGTTTCGATCCCTAGGTTAAGAAGATCCCCTGGAGAAGGAAACGGCAACCAACTCCAGTATTCTTGCCTGGAAAATTCCATGGACAGAGAAGCCTTGCAAGCTACAGTAGTCTGTGGAGTCGCAAAGACTCAGACACGACTGAGCACACACACAATTTAAAAACATCAGCTGGGGATTGCTGTACCATCAAATTCAAATTTCAATAGGAATCCTCAGAAAAATTAAAGAACTAAAATGTGAAATACCAGAAGAACCATCACAATTATTTGAAATTATTTATTAGGATGAAGGGCTTCCCAGGTGGCTCAAGTGGTAAAGAATCCACCTGCCAAGCAAGATGCAAGCTTGATCCCTGAGTCGGGAAGATCCCCTGGAGGAGGGCATGGCAACCCAGTCCAGTATTCTTGCCTGGAGAATCCGATGGACAGAGGAGCCTGGTGGGCTACAGTCCACCGGGTCACAGAGTCGGGCACGACTGAGTGAGCACACACGCACGCACAGACATTAGATGAAACCTTTCGGGAAAAGGAGAGAGCCATGGCAGGGTGGGTGGGTGGGGGGGCAGTTTATTTGGCGTCAAATCTGCGGAAGAACCGCATCTTAAAAAGCTGAGTTATAGCACTGATTTGAGGGCCCAAAGTATCCAACTGTCAGGAGAGAGCTGATGGGGGAGTCTGTAACCGTGACCACAGTTCAGGGTGTACAGTTCGGTCAATCCCTTTATCCTTAGCAGTGGGCGCAGTAGATGTCAGGGCTGTTTTTTCCTCCCCCAACTCCTCCCTATTCTGTGGTGTGACTCACGTCATGCGGTGACTCTAGGCTGACTTGAAAGGCTTTCTGGGACATCAATTCCCAAGACTCAATTTTCTCTATCAGATTGTTGCAAATAAATCTCGTTTTATATCTCGGCTTCTAACAGCAGGCAGAACGCATTCCTATGCCCCGGCTTTCTAGTGCTGTATTTACTGCTGCAGCTGAGCCTGACTGGCCCCCATGAGACACAGAAGATGGGACACCCTCCCCCTGCAGCTCCCAGAAACAGCTGAGCAGTAAATCACCATGATAATTGTCTGGATAGAGCCAGGCAGCTGGCTTAATGAGACGGGAAGGAGGCTGCCGAGGAGGAGGGATGACGTTTTAACAAGACAACTCACGTCCGGCTATAATTCATCCTTCACAACATGTTTAATTTTTCTGGGGCATTTTCAGAAGCACAATCGCCATTTTGAAGATGCCAAACCCTGTGTGACCTTTTTGGATCGCTTCACTCAATCAACGGAATCATTCAACACATTCTTTAAATGTTTGAAAATATAAGCTAGCAAAATGAAGTTTCTGCCTCCTTTTCTGCTGGTTCTGCAGCACTGGAGATTTAAAACATCCTCTTTGAAAAACCAGCACTCGCACAGTACTGCTTTCTCTTCTGCAAGGCTTGGCGAACTCCATCCTTTCTTTCAAGCACAACCGTCTCCTTCCGATCAGGAACGAGGGACAGCGCTTTCTCTGCTGTTTAATATGCTGTCTAGGTTTGCTCTTCTTCCAAGGAGCAAGCGTCTTTTAACTTCATGCCTGCAGTCGCCGTCCGCAGTGATTTTGGAGCCCAGAGAAATAAAGTCTGTCACTATCTCCGTGTTTTGCTCCATCTATTCACCATGAAGTGATGGGACGAGATGCCATGATCTTTGTTTTTTGAATGTTGAGTTTTAAGCCAGCTTTTTCACTCTCCTCTTTCACCTTCATCTAGAGGCTCTTTAGTTCCTCCTCTGTTTCTGCCATATACTCCCCCACTCAATGGGCTTCCCTGGTGGCTCAGAAGGTAGAGTCTGCCTGCAGTGCAGGAGACCCAGGTTTGATCCCTGGGTCGGGAAGATCCCCTGGAGAAGGAAATGGCAACCCACTCCAGTATTCTTGCCTGGAGAATCCCATGGACAGAGAAGCCTGACAGGCTACAGTCCACAGGGTCACAAAGAGTCAGACACGACTGAGCGACTTCACTTTCGATGTCTGCAGGGTGGCCCGCAAATTCTGGAAACATAGATAAGTAGATGACTAATAGTTTATTAATATTACATGGTGAGATAATTTTGTTCCTAGACTTAGTGTCCACCTTGCACCACCGCAGTGGACCTACAGCCCCGGCGGGGCGGGGGCAGCAGGGCCGGACTGCTCTCTGTTATCACCCTGGACACCTGTGCAATGGGGCTCCCCAGTCACCGACGCCCACATGGATCTTGTAAATATGTTCATACATAATAAAGAGAGAATTGCCTCTACAACCAAGTAGCCTCCAGTCACAGAAAACACTTAGCAGGATAATTAGCAGCATTCATTACTCTCCCTGTCCCGCAAGCCCCCCAGAATGATTCACACTAAATCTTGAGTAACCCAAATCCTACTTCTCAACCTTCTGCTGTCTGTCTCCAGCCTGGATGCACCATCCCCTGCCTTAGATGGTCAGCAGTGGCAAGATTGTGCTCATGTTTAAAAACCATTGTGGTCTATCTAGCATGGTGGCTTCAGTGTAACTGGACATCTTCTGTGTCCACTAAGAGCCCTGAAGGCAGGAGAGAGATAGACAGAGACACAATAACAGAGAGAGACAGACACACACACCCTGTCTGTAACCTGGCCTCAGCATCCTGCTTGCTGTGTTCTATTAGGAACAAGGAGCTAAAGCTGCCCCCTTATTGAAGGGAAGGTGTTAGACTTTATGTTCTGATGGGAAGAGAGTCAGGTAGTTTGAAGATATATTTTAAAATCATTATAGAAGTTTCAGGTCCTTGCACAAGATAAAATGCCAGGAGAGGCATCCCAAGGCTTTGCAATGGCTTAAATGGCCTTCCCTTGTGGCTCAGCTGGTAAAGAATCCACATGCAATGTGGGAGACCTGGGTTAGATCCCTGGGTTGGGAAGATCCCTTGGAGAATGGAAAGGCTACCCACTCCAGTGGTCTGGCCTGGAGAATTCCATGGACTGTATAGTTGGGGTTGCAAAGAGCTGGACATGACTGAACAGCTTTCACTTTCACCTTCAGGTGTGTTATCAAAATACAGGCTCCTTCAAACTTTCTCAGGATTTGTAAGGACTGGGCTTCTCATGTTATGGTCACACAGTGGTTGCTGCCTCTCCAGCCATCACATCTGTCCTCTAGGCAGGATGAAGGCAGAATGATGTTTGCCCATCCACCCACAATTCTCTGCCTGCCTGAGCAGGAAAGTAAAAGCTTTCTCCTACACCATCCAGCCAACTTCCTGTTAGATTTAATTGACTAAAATTGTGTGACATGGTTGTCCGGAGCTCAGCTGAGCTGGGAGAGAGCACTGAACTACCAGGGGTTTAAGAGCAGCCAAGGAAGGCAACAAGGACCAACTGTGAAGCCTGTAATCACCCACTGCGATGCTTCAAGCTCCATCTCCACCCTCATCCCCCGTGGAACCCTTGCCCACCATTATGGGAGAGAGTGGGTCAGCTCAGATGTGGGGTTCTCACTCTCCAGGGAGCCAGAGCAAAGGGACCAGATAGTGGGGGAGGCACCAGAGTCCCTCAACCTGGACTGCAGCTCCCCTCTGAGCCTACAATCTCCTGGGGAGGGTTCATGCCCAAGGTCTCCTGGGGAAAGCCTTTCTAACAGTCTTGTTGGGCCTGAGAAACTGCAGGTAGGTTTTAACCAGAGCGGGATTCTAGAGAAGCTGGGAAGCTGAGAGATTCTCTTCTAACCTTTATGATATGAGAAGACAGCAGGCTGGGTGGCATGTCAAAAGGACAGATCAACATTATCCATCAAGCAGCATAAATTCCCAAAAAGGACGCTCGATTTCATTTTAGTATGTGGATGTGTGATGATTCAACTGTGAATTTTAAACATTTTAATGTATATATGTAATAGATATCTACAGAAAGAGAGTAGCAGAAAGAGAGAAAATGTGAATGTAAGGAGAGAAAACACAGGGAAAAAATTGGGGGAGGAGGAAATGAGAGGAATAGGTAGGGACAAAACCAAGAGGGCTCTCCTGAGGCCAGGAGGATGGGGGTGCAGTCAGAGACCCAGGAGGATGAAGGAGAGGTCAGGGACCCCAGGCGGATGAGGTCAGGGACCCCAGGGGGACGGGGTGAAGTCAGGGACCCCAGGCGGATGGGGTGAGGTCAGGGGCCCCAGAAGGATGGGATGAGGTCAGGGACTCAGGGGGATGGGGTAAGGTCAGGGACCCCGGGAGGATGGGGTGAGGTCAGGGACTCAGGGGGATGGGGTAAGGTCAGGGACCCCAGGAGGATGGGGTGAGGTCAGGGACCTCAGGAGGATGGGGGGAGGTCAGGGACCCAGGAAGATGGGGGGGAGGTCAGAGACCCCAGGGGGATGGGGGGAGGTCACGGACCCCAGGAGGATGGGGGGAGGTCAGGGACGCAGGAAGATGGGGGGGAGGTCAGAGACCCCAGGGGGATGGGGTGAAGTCAGGGACCCCAGGAGGATGGGGGAAGGTCACGGACCCCAGGAGGATGGGGCGAGGTCAGGGACCCAGGAGGATGGGGGGAGGTCAGGGACCCCAGGCAGATAAGGTCAGGGACCCAGGGGGATGGGGGGAGGTCAGGGACCTCAGGGGTATGGGGGGAAGTCAGGGACCCCAAGAGGATGGGGGGAGGTCAGGGACCCAGGAGGATGGGGGGGAGGTCAGGGACCCCAGGGGGATGGGGGGAGGTCAGGGACCCAGGAGAATTGGGGGGATATCAGGGACCCAGGAAGGTGGTGGGGAGGTCAGGGACCCAGGAGGTTGGGGGGGCAGGTCAGGGACCCAGGGGGATGGGGTGAAGTCAGGGACCCCAGGAGGATGGGGGGAGGTAGGGAATCCAGGACAATGGGAGGAGAGATCAAGGACCTGGGATTCAGCTTCTCAACCCCAAGTGAGGTCAGTATTGGTTCTGTTTGATATGCCCCGTCCCGCAGCCTTGCCTCAGAGCATCAGTTGGTCTGGCCTGATTCTGGCCATAGCAGATCCACTCCCTTGTCAGCACAGAAGACTGATCTTCCAAAATGAAGCTCCTAGCTCTCCAGACTCCTCCTCAGGCAGAAAGTTTTGAAAACAGCTCCTGGGTTTATTTACCCTCCAGCTGTAGGATCATGCTCATGTAAAAAACAAAAAATCCTCCTCAATTTAACAATTAATTTTTTTCTGCCTTAGTCAGGGATGAATTAGCAATGACCTGGCAGTCAATTAAAATTCATATCAGTAACAATGCATTTTGTGACCCTTGAGTGAGAAACAAGTTTCCTACACACCTCAGGAGCGATCTCCTGGGTTTGTCCGGGTGAGAAATTCCCATCGTGCTCCAGGTTCTCAGCTCAGCTCAGGGTGATGGTTGCATGCTCCTGAGGCAGCATCTATGCAGCCGGGAGGCTCTGTCTTGCCTTCTTGGCAATTTCCCAGTGAAGTGGGGAGAAGGCCTGAGGCTGCAGCTGCCGGTGAATGGTTCTCAGCCGCAGGTCCCTGTCAGCCATGGACCAAGCAGAATCCACAGGCAAGGTGAGAGCGAGGCTGCCCACCTTCCCGCTCCCATGGCTGGACCACTCTCCTCACCAGGAGGAGAAAGGACACCGTTGCCACAGGTTTCACAGGTGTGACGAACATGTTGACACTGAAGTCAGCCTTCATTTCCCCAGGTTAGCACTTTACAATCCAGGATCTGTCAGTGAATCTCCACCAATGGAAAAGTCTATTTTGAAATACTTAGAATTTCCCATTCTAGCAGGATTAGCAAAATCTCAAATTCCTAGGAGCTGACTGATCTTTTCTCTTGATGGTCACTCCACTGAGGAAAATCATACACCGTTGCTGATACCATGCTGTGAAAAGGAGAGAAGGAAAAGAGTCACACACAAAGAAAAGCAAGTGTGACCAGGTGGTTAGCCAAGTGGGCAGAGACAGGGAGACCCATGTTAGCTGGATCTCCAAAGTCACTAAAAACCAGACAAGGGAAATATGAATTTTAACCAGCTGCCAAACAATGGGGTATCTGGGTGTGACACAGAAAACGGGAGACTTTCATTCTCTCCTTGTCAGCTTTTGATGGTGAGGCTGTCATTTGAGCAAGCACAGCTACCACGCAGGCTGCAGAAGGGCCCCATCCTGCCAACACCCTGTCTCAAGGGGACACAGAGCACAGAGTGGCTGCAACATCTCCCTCCATCACGTTTCAATCACCTGCCCATGCTGGTTCTCTTTTTGGAGTGGCTCCAGCTCCCTGGGCTCTAGCTTCCATTCTAGTAAAAGGAACGTGGGTGACATCACCCTTTTAATAAGTGGCCACTTTGAGCACATCTTCCAGGGCCGCTGTCCAGCCCCATTAAAGGGAATTCTGGGGTCACATGTCATTTACCCAGTTACTGGTCTGGTGCTAATTTAGTTCAAGTCAATTTAACACAAAACATCTTATGCCTTAGGTTACTCAGGTTCTGCGCCTCTAGGTCACAGGCCATGTTTCCAGATATGATTTCAAGAGAATGGTCTAGTCCGCGGCATCCTGGTGATAGTCACAGACATCCCCAGAGAGCTGGCGAGTGTGGAGGAAACGTGATCCACGTCACTTATTTAATGAGAGCCACCTACCCCCCTATTCTCAAGGAATTTCCAACTTCCTACAGAACTTGAAGTGTCTGTTCTGTAGAGTGAGAAACACACTAGTGATGACAAGTAATGGGGACGGATCCCTCCTGGGAAGCGTGTGAGCTGAGCCCAGGATTATGAGGAGCTGGTTCCAGTCCAGCTCTGAGGCCAGAATAAGCTTGTAGAGAAACAGTGGGGCTCAGAGTAGGAACAGACCCAGGAGGAGAGCTGGTGAGACACTGGGTTTATCCCTTCACAGCAGGAAGACCAGGAGGGTCCAGCGCCCCAGAGCGAGGGTGAGGGCAGGTCCAGGGAGGGCCTGCTGCTGGCCAGGCAGGCCCCTCTGGTCACTCGGTACCAGGAGTGGACCATCCTGTCAGCTGACACTGAAACTTTGAGCCTTACATGAGTCAAACGCCTGGGGCACTTCTGATAGGCCGACTCTCAATCACGCATTTGATCTTAAATCCTTAGAAGAGGGGGTTCCCCTGACCGTTGTTGTTTTCAGCAAGAACTGCTGAAAAATTAACTCTGATCCACTGACTCTGAACACATCCCCTTGAAAACAACAATAGGCCTGGGAGAAATACATGCCCAGGGCTTGACTCTGAGGCTGCGGAATAAGAGTTCATGGATCAGCCGTCCTTCGTGCTCATCCCTGTTCACAGCTGTGTCCCCAGCACCCAGCGCAGATGCTGATGTAGATATTTGTTCAAAGAGTTCATTATCTGCCTAGTAAAAGCTCAAGAAACACGACAGCTGAACCCCTGTAGTATGGGTTTCCCTGGAGGCCTGCAATGCGGGAGACCTGGGTTCGATCCCTAGGTCGGGAAGATCCCCTGGAGGAGGGCATGGCAACCCACTCCAATATTCTTGCCTGGAGAGTTCCATGGACAGAGGAGCCTGGTGGGCTATACAGTCCATGGGGTCACAAAGAGCTGGACATGACTGAGCCACTAAGAGCAACACAGACCCCTGTAGTAGAGCTCCGCAGCCAGTGGCATGGAATAGCCACGGGCACCAGCCGTGGGCACCGGCCTGGTGTGTGAGTACCATTTTGGGGAAGGACAGCATGCACCCACTTTGCCTCCAGTCTCAGTGCATTGCGTCCATGGGCTCCTGCTGCCCAAGCCTCCTGGGCAGCCTGATCACGAGGACAAACCCGATTCTGGCCTGTCCCCCCATCCCCCCAGCCCTCACCCTCCAGAGAGGCTGGCCGCAGCCTCTCCTGACCCCCGGGGCCCCTTGTCCTGCCTCCCAGCCAGCTTCTTCTCTGCCCCAGCTCCCACTCTGCATCATGAACAGGGGAGTCTCTCATGGGAGCAATCAAGCCCTAAATCACTATTTTTATTTCTTAGAGTAAAAAGGCTGAGAGAAGTTTCTGGAATGACTGCCCTGGGGAACTGAAGTCCGTCTGGAAATATGAATCATGAGAAATTTATCCCCCCATGGAGCCCCACAAGAACAATTACAGTATCATCCTTTCCGAGGGCTCCTGCCAATTCTTTGTGGGGTCAGCAGACAGTAATATCTTCCATGAAAAGTGCACAGATTTCTATAGAGAGGAGTGGACCATCGGAATGGGGGTGTGTGGAAGACAAGGCGAAAACAAGTGAGACCCACACAGATGGTGTGGGTGCACACCGGGCTTTTCATCTCAGGAAGCGTGGAGAGCGCGTCACATCCTCCATCCAGGCGCTTGCTAAGCGACAGCTGTGTGCCAGGCACTGTGGGCACCAAGGGGGAACCACTACCCCTCGGGAGCAGACACTGTCTGGTGTTGGAAGACAAGCCATGAAGGGCTCTCTAGACACGGAGTCCAAGGTCAACATGCAACTCTGGGTCCTTACTGTGGCTCGGACGGTGTGAAGGGAGTATGCCTTTTGTTGCATTACAGTTGAGAGTGAGACAGACTTACTGCTGTCATTTGAAAACCCCCGGGATAACGAGACTTGGCACTTGTACTTGCATACTTTTCTCCTCTCGCTGCGGAGTCCAGCTGCGAGGCATTTGGCACAAGGACTCGCCTGCCGAAGCGGCTGGACAGCGCATGGTGCTCGGGGCCAGCCGGCTTCCTGCTCAGCCAGGCGGCTTGATGAGGTGCTGAGCGCGCGTTACTTGAGTCTGCAGAGTGTCTGTAACTCACCCCATCACGGCTAGAGACAGTCTGCCTCCAAGGGACAGCGTGAATAGTGGTCATCTTCTGCAGTGTCAGCACTTCTTAAATGTTCGTTTCAGAATAGTCTCTTGACGAGCCTGCAACTGAGAGGTCCCAGCTTCTTCCCTCAGAATTTGGCTTGAGGAGGTCTGGGGAAGGGTCTGGGGTGCAGGTTTTACCACCATCGCAGCTGATTCTGCAGCAGGAGGCTCTGCTAACCCTGAAAAGGAGGGTTCAGACCTCCAGGTCCCTGCCCACAGATGCAGAGGGTCTTGGCAAGGATCGCCTGCTTGGAAGGGAAGGCGGTTGGAACAACATTCCTTCCCCTAGTCTTTTCAGTAAATACCTGTGAGTAACCAGGGTGGACACGGTGCACTCTCTTCACTGGAGGGAGGCTGTCGGGATGAGTTTGCTCCAGCTGCTGCCCCAGAGGAGGATCTTTTACGGACAATAGTGGACATGCCTAGGCTGAGCCTGCCTGACTCTGGCTCTCCAAACAGACGTGTTTTCTTCCCTCATCTCCTTCAAGTCTTTACTGAATGGTCTTCCTGAACTGAAACCTTGCCAGGTCACTTTGCATTAAGCTCAGCACGTCAAAGGCTGAGCCCCTCTGTTCCCCCAGAGTCCTGGGGGCTTGTTAAAGAGCAACTCTGTTCTTCTAGGCACTCCAGTCAAGAAGGGTGTCCTTTCACTTCTCCTGAACCCAATATCTGATCCATTGCAAATCTGTACGGTCCTGCTGAGATGTGCCCAGAACCCATGGCTTCTCCCGGCGTTCCTCCAAGCCAGTGCTGCCATTTGCCTGACTCACTTTCCTCCTTTCCCCTTCCCCATTAACCTAAAGAACAAATCACCACCTGTGTGCCTCTTCCCTGGAAGCCTGTTCTGACTCCCAGACCTGGGTCTGGGGTCCCCATGCTTCCACGCTTTGGTACCACCACCACAGCCTGGCTGCCGACTGTCCGTTTACTCTTTTGTTTTCCCCACTAGGCTGTAAGTCTATATGGGCAGGCGTCATTTCACATGGGCTTCCTTGATGGCTCAGATGGTGAAGAATCTACCTGCAATGCAGGAGACCTGGGTTTGGTCCCTGGGTTGGGAAGATCCCTTGGAGAAGGAAATAGCAACCCACTCCAGTATTCTTGCCTGGGGAATTTCATGGACAGGGAAGCCTGGTGGGCTACAGTCCATGAGGTCACAAAGAGTCAGACCCGACTGAGAGACTAACACACACACATACATTTCACATAACCCGACTCCCAGTGGGCGCCCAGTGAGGGTTGGTTAGTTTAACGGAAAAGGGAAAAGGAGACTCAGGCAGAGAAAATAATTGAAGAGGAGTCAGAGGATCAGAGAGGGCAAGCAGCACCGTGTGTCTGGGACCCACGAAGAAACATAAGTGCAGACGAAAGATTAGGAGGGGGCCTTTCCCGGTGGTCCAGTGGTAAAGAATCCAGCTGCCAATGCAGGGGACACAGGGTGCATCCTTGATCCCGGAAGATCCCGCAAACTGTGGAGCAACTCAGCCCGTGAACCACAACTGCTGAGGCCTCACCCTAGAGCCTGTGCTCTGCAACAGGAGAAGCCACTGCAGTGAGAAAATCGCGCACAGCAGCTACAGGAACCTCTATTCTCCACAACTGGAGCCGACGTGCAGGAAGAGCCTGTGCGCCACATCGCAGACCCAGGGCAGCCAAGAGTAGATATGTTTATTAAATCATAGAAAAACGACTAGGAAAAATATAGGCGGTTCTGGGTACAAAACGAGTCCCTGGTCAGCCGTGGAAACTACTGGATCATTTTAAGTGGGCACAAAATGCTCCTTTTAAAAATAATTTTGAGCCGAGACTGGACTAAAAGGGCAACGGGTAAAGGCAGACTCAACTGCGAGAGCCACCACATGGTCAAAGCGAGAGCCACCGCATGGTCAAAGCGAGAGCCACCACATGGTCAAAGCGCTCCAACCTGAGTGGCAGCAGGAGGCGTGCGGAGGAGCAGACAGGCGTGAGAAATGTTTCAGGGAAGATGCTGGTGGTGAGGATCAAGCAGACAGACGCTTGAGGCCAGATCACGCGGCTGGAAGAAGAGAGGTGCCTTTTGTGGAAAAATGGAGAAACTGCAAAAAGGGCATCATTAGGTGGAAAAATGTAACTCTGCGGCCAAGCCTTGCGAGTGGGAGACAGCCTCAGGACAGTCTGGTGGAAACAAGTGGGTCTGGGGATTCAGGGCTAGATTCTAGGAGAGCCGTCTCTCTCTCTCAAGCCTGAAAACTCCAGCCTCTATGGCCGGAGAACAAACATTTAGCTTTGGGACATGGACATCTGAACGGTCCGGCACATCGTTTAAAGGGCTAGTAACTTTCTGCAATGTTTAGTATTGTTTCTTATTAGATGGGGACCAGACCCTGAGCAGTTCAGTTGTACTTTTTTGCACCTGGAACTTTCAGAGCCGGAGGGGGTCCTGCTTTCGGTGGGGATGGGTATTAGCCCTGGGGACACTTGGCAGACTGATGGAGAAAATCTGGACTGTAAATCCAAGAAAACACGCTCAGGCACTGAGACCATCTTTACCAGCAATCTTTCTGGTTAAGGCACATATCTGGGGCTTCACTTCTCTGCACAGATCCACGACGTTTCTGTTATCTGGGGGCTCAAAGAGGCTGCTGTGTATACCCAGTGACCTACTAGAACTGAACATTTGTGCTTTTCCATTGAACAAAAACAGATACGCAGAGGATTTAATTCTAAATGCAGTTGTACAAATGTCTGATACAAATGGGGAAAAATGTTAGTGCTTGCTAAAGCAGGCTGGTAGATACTGGATCCCTATTATGTTATTTTCTGCACTCTCCTATATGCTCGACACACAGTAGTTCACCATTTAAAAAAATTTCAAAAAACACGTGTAAAACTGAGCCAAAGACTGAGCTCCTGAAGGTCAGGCAAGTCCGGGAAGATGACCTACAGAAGCGACAGAGTGACTCCACTTTGCAAAGTTCCTGTCCCTTCCAAGAACAAAAGGCTATGCTGGTCACTGGACTGCATGAGGTCATGGGACAGAGAGGGGTGGACTGATCCTTCCTGCCAGCTGCAGTCCCAAGTGTCTGTCATCGTGCGCCTGAGGCCACCGCTAGTCTGGAAAGTCACAGGCCCCTAGGACACGCTCCCCTGTGGATGGTCAGGTGGGACACAGTCCAGTGATGGGAACTTCCGCTTTATCCAGCCCACACTGTGTTCCTGACCTCAGCCTGGTTCCCAGGCAGGGCCATTGCATCACTTGCTGTCACGGTGCAAACACACCCAAGCTGTGAGTCTTGGGGGCAGTCATCTTCTCCTGGATGCGCGACCAAGGAAGCGCGACCAAGATGCTCCAGGGACAGTCCCTCCAAGCCCCGCCCCCCCAAGCTCTCCAGCTCCCTGCTCCCTTCCTTTGGACGACCAGCTGAAAGCCTCCTCAGTGGGCTCAGGATGGCCTATGATTTAGGCCTTGGGAAATCCAGCATTTTCCAAAGTCGACAGAGGGCTCCTCTACCCCCGACTTGACGTGTTCACTGGGAAGACAACCATTATTACCACCGGCCATGTGGTGGGTGCAGTGTGGCCCCAGCAAGGCTGGCTGCATCGGCCTTTGAGACCAAAGGTGTCAGCGGCCCCTCTGGAAGAGCAGGGTCCTGGGGTCCACCTGTGGGCTTCAGACTTCAGCAGGGGGTGGGGGGAGAGTGCACAGTTCCTCCAGCCAGACCCCAAGAGGAAATCCTCTCAATAAAGCAGCTTTTAACAAACCAAAGCTAAGCTGCATTTGGCTCCAAGCCCTTGATTGCAGTTAGCATGCAGACCACGGCTCACTCTCTCAGAAACAGCTCTCCGAGAGACCCTGGGGCCCTCCACCTGCTCCCCTAGGGCTGTGCTGTCTGAGGGGCTCCAACTGCTCCTCCTCCGCCAATGGCCGGGTGTGTGAGCTCATGAGTGTCCTGCACCAGGTGGCCAGGACTTTCAGGAACAAACGAGACTGAACATTCAACCCTGGGAGCACCCCAAAACCAGACCTCCTGAAATCTTCTCCTTTCTGCCAGAGCCCTGGGGCCCCAGGTCCTCCCATGGGACAAGAGGGGAGCAGAGACACTGAAGTCATGCTCATGTCCCCCTCCCTCCCAGCATCTGGGGACCCCAGGCCGCAGTGCCACCCTGGGGGCTGGGCTCCATCTCCAGACCTGGAACTCACTCCACACGTCCCTTCCCCTGGCACCTGTGAACCCCACATCACCACATTCTCCTTCAAGGACAACCTGTAAGGACTCCCGGTGCCCCTTCTCTGCGGCCAGGCTGTGTCCAGCACAGCAGGCATAATGGCTATACCCTTGGCCAGCCCCGTGGGTGAGTTCCTTGGATGCAGAGCAGGTCCCTGTGCCCTCATGAGGGTCAAGACACAGAAGCCATTCTCTCGGCGCGGTCACCACCTCTGCTTTGCAGGTGGGGGTAGAGAGAGCCCAGGCAGAGAGGAACGGGGCCCCTCTCCTCCACGGGGCTCAGGGCTCTGGGAAAAGGGAGCCAGATGCTGCCCCCCTCAGCCCGGCTAGCCAAGCACCAAGGAAGTGCATGAGTTGTGTCCTAGCCGTCAGCCGAAGCATCTGGAATTGTGGTTTTCAGGCTGAAAACACTGGATACCCTCATGAGCGTCCATGTCTTGCACCAGACACGATTTATACAGGCAAGGAAAGTAGGGGGAAAATGTTTTACAGAAGTACAAAGGGCTATAAGTTAATTCAAATAATCATTTCTGGATTTTGTGATTTTATTTGTTAGCTTTTAAAAATATGTAATCTGCTATGATTTCTTTATGCTGTAACTAATTCTGTCCACATAATTTTGTATTCTCTTTTTTTTGCCAGGAGAAGTAAGGATTGATGACTTGCAGTAAGTAAGGAGAACGCCAGGGACCTCTCCCGGCAGTGTTTCCACGTTCTTTCTTAAAGAGCCCCCACCTCCCGCGATCCTGTCAGCCTCAGGCGCCAGGTCTGCCCCTACGTGGAGAAGCACAGGGGAAGTGCTGAAATAGCCTCAATGTCCCTCTTTCTCGTTAGAATCCCATAATCTGCCTTTTCTCCCCTCTGCCTGCATCCCAAGAAGCCAGCCCCAGCTGGGTCCACGCAGCTGCATCTCCCAGGCCACTGCCCATTAGGGTCCCCACCAAACGCCCGTCAACACTGATGAGATGCCACTGGCGCAGACAAGATGCAGGTGACTGCCGATAGTGGGCTAGGCGGGGTGGAAGAAAGTGACCCCCAGAGACCAGGGACCACGGGGAACAGCTGCACACAGACAGCCTGGGGCCAGAACACCCACCAAAAGTCACTGCTGTTGAGCCTGCCCCATCGTCCCCACGTGGACACCTGTAGAGAGTACCACGGAGATGACAGAATACCGGCCCCGCAGACTCCAAGCACAGAAGCCCAGCTTCCTCTGAAACATAAAGTCTTTACAATAAGAAGCCAGCGCAAATCATGACCACAGTGCCAACTTCAAAACGGACCCAGACTTTATGGATGAAAACAGGAGCTCAGGTGGTCTAAGCCTCCGCTGAATTCAAGGGAAGGCAGGGTGACCCTATGATTTTCTCCGGGGTATGGTGTGGGAACAAAGAATCACCGACCACTGTGGTGAGTTACTCTGAGCTATGACAGGGCACCCGGCTTCTCCTTGCTCAAATCACACCAGGATGAAGGCAAATTAGACCCAGATCATCTTGGCTTTTACTCACACCTCCATTTATTTGGAGAGGAGGCATATGGGTTATAGAAGGTTTAAAATTTGAAGCTGAGGTTCTTTTCCTTCCAGGACCTGTTGGTTCTCTACCCATGAGTCTGATGCCGTGATGAGCTCAGGAGAAGGTGGAGACAGCCTGAACACAGCAGTGGGCGAGGTGCTGAGTGGAGCCGTAATTCACAACATCTGAAGCTGAAGACACTGGCAAGAGCTAGTGGTGTGCGAGTGTGGGGGTGGGTGGGAAGAGAGAGAAGTGGCATTCGGTCTTGAATTCCCAAAGGGCTTGGCTTTAAGAAGACGGTGAAACCTTGGAGGAGGGGTGCATAGGACAGGTGTTAACCTCTAAACACACAGGCCTTGGTAGAAGGTCATTTCCCCATCAAGAAAAAAACCAATGAAAATATTTCCTGGACAGGACAGGGCAGGGGCAGAGCGTAGACAGGAAGGTGGAGAGGCCCTTTAGAAGGTGTAGGCAGCGGGGGCTGCAACCCTGGGGCTGAGACGCCTGGGGCTGGGGGCAGGACAGGGGGCGACGGCCGAGGGCTGTGGCCTGAGCCTCTACCCTGCCTGCAGGATCATGGGGAGGGCAGGCCTGCACTGAGGGGGCTCTCAGACAGCCACCCGCCTGCTCCCCCGTCAGCTCTCTGCAGGGAACCACAGCTGCTCGGGGACCGGGTGAAGGTGGTGGTCTCAGCCCGCTGGTGTGGGAGGGTCAGCGGGGAGCAGGCACCACAGTCCTTCTGAGACAGCAGACGAGGAGGTCAGTGCTGAAGGCACAGGGCCAGGACGACACCTGAAGCAAGGTGACAAGACGCCTCCCAGGGAAGGGGATGGGTCATAGAAAGCACAACCTCATCCCCGGGGTCACCAGGACAAAGACAGGGGAGACCAGCCCTGAACAAGTTAAAATCCCGAACTGACCGAGGAATTGCCAGAAGGGGCTTCGAGGCTGGAAGGGGTTCTCATACCCTCAAGAGCCGAGCCTGGGTTTCCACCACCTCACCAGCAAATGCAGCGCAGCTCCAGAGAAATAAAGTCCAACCTGCACATCAGAGGTGTCACCAGTGTCACCATGAGGGTACTTGAAGCCCTCTGGACTCACTGGAAACCCCTGCCCCCACCAAGCCCCCAAAGATCCCAGTCACAGAGCCCAACTCCTGTGCAGAGAATTCTCCTGCCTTCTGAGGTGTGATGAGCATGGCCAGGACCAGTCAGACTTTGAACTCCCAGGAATCTGCTGCTGTCATGCTCCTTGGCACTCAGTTCAGTTCAGTTCAGCCGCTCAGTCATGTCCAACTCTTGGCGACCCCATGGACTGTAGCACGCCAGGCCTCCCTGTCCATCACCAACTCCCAGAGTTCATTCAAATTCATGTCCATTGAGTCGGTGATGCCATCCAACGATCTCACCTTCTGTCGTCCCCTTCTCCTGCCTTCAATCTTTCCCAGCATCAGGGTCTTTTCAAATGAGTCAGTTCTTCGCATCAGGTGGCCAAAATATTGGAGTTTCAGCTTTAGCATCAGTCCTTCCAATGAATATTTAGGACTGATTTCCTTTAGGATGGACTGGTTGGATCTCCTTGCTGTCCAAGGGATTCTCAAGAATCTTCTCCAACACCATAGTTCAAAAGCATCAATTTAAAAAAAAAAAAAAAAAGAGCATCAATTTTTCGGCACTCAGCTTTCTTTATAGTCCAACTCTCACATCTATATATGACTACTGGAAAAACCATAGCCTTGATTAGACGGACCTTTGTTGGAAAAGTAATGTCTCTGCTTTTTAATATGCTGCCTAGGTTAGTCATAACTTTTCTTCCAAGTAAGCATCTTTTAATTTAAGGCTGCAGTCACCATCTGCAGTGATTTTGGAGCCAAAAAAACTAATTCTGTCAGTTTCCACTGTTCCGTCATCTATTTGCCATAAAGTGATGGGGCCAAATGCCATGATCTTAGTTTTCTGAATGTTGACTTTTAAGCCAACTTTTTCACTCTCCTCCTTCGCTTTCATCAAGAGGCTCTTTAGTTTTTCACTTTCTGCCATCAGGGTGGTGTCATCTGCATATCTGAGGTTATTGATATTTCTCCCGACAATCTTGATTCCAGCCTGTGCTTCTTCCACCCCAGTGTTTCTCATGATGTACTCTGCACAGAAGTTAAATAAGCAGGGGGACAATATATAGCCTTGACATACTCCTTTCCCAATTTGGAACCAGTCTGTCGTTCCATGTCCGGTTCTCACCGTCGCTTCTTGACCTGCATACAAATTTCTCCTTGGCACTTCCTGACCCGAATTCAGGGAGACGTTCAGGAGAGAGACACGTGGCCTCTCACACGGGCACAGGTCACAGACACTACCAGCCACCACCACCCTCGCGTCATCAGCCCCGCCGTGCTGTTGTCATTCCGTCGCTCAGTCGTGTCCGACTCTCTGGGACCCCATGGACTGCAGTGTGCCAGGCTTCCCTGTCCTTCACCATCTCCCAGAGCTTGCTCAAACTCACGTCCATCAGGTCAGTGCTGCCATCCAACCCTCTCATCCTCTGTCGTCCTCCTCTCCTCCTGCCTCCAATCTTTCTCAGCATCAGGGACTTTTCCAAGGAGTCAGCTCTTTGAATCAGGTGGCCAAAGTATTGGAGCTTCAGCTTCAGCATCAGTCCTTCCAATGAATATTCAGGACTGATCTCCTTTACCATAGACTAGTTTGATCTCCTTGCAGTCCAAAGGACTCTCAAGAGTCTTCTCCAGCACTACAGCTCAAAAGCATCAGTTCTTCAGGGCTCAGCCTTATGATCCAACTCTCACATTCGTACATGACTACTGGAAAAACCATAGCTTTGATAGATGGACCTTTGTTGGCAAAGTAATGTCTCTGCTTTTTAATACACTTTCTAGGTTTGTCATAGTTTTCCTTTCTAGGAGCAAACATCTTTTAATTTCATGGCTGCAGTCACCACCCATAGTGATTTTGGAGCCCAAGAAAATAAAATCTGTCACCGTTTCCACTTTTTCCCGATTTATTTGCCATGAAATGATGGGACCAGATGCCATGATCTTAGTTTTTTGAATGTTGAGTTTTAAGCCAGCTTTTTCACTCTCCTCATCAACAGACTCTTCAGCTCCTCTTTGCTTTCTGCCGTAAGGGTGGTGTCACCTGCATGTCTGAGGTGGCAGTGTGGGGTCTTCTCTTTCTTCCCATCTCCCCCTTTTGCCTGCACCTGACCTGGCACCCACCATGCCCAGCTGGTGTAGCCCTCCTGAGCATCGCGACTGCCTCTGTTGGTGCCCTGCCTGGTTTCTCCCCTGGAGTGTGGGTGAGAAGCCCGGACTGCCTCCTATAAGAGCCCTGGAGCTGACCGTCCTCATCTGCTTTCTCTGGGCTCCCTGAATTTGCTGCCCGCCCCGCGTGCGGCTGCAGGCTGGCACGACTGTCTGCCTCAGCAGGAAGGGAGAGGGAAGCAGGACTAGCCCTGAGCTGAGCGAGGCCATCTCCCACCTCCACTCCAGTATCCAGCAGAGACCAGGTCACATCTAAAATGCTCATGGGCACATTAGAGCTGCTCGTGTTACCTTCCTGCTGCTGCTGCTAAGTCGCTTCAGTCGTGTCCGACTCTGTGCAACCCCATAGATGGCAGCCCACCAGGCTCCTTTGTCCCTGGGATTCTCCAGGCAAGAATACTGGAGTGGGTTGCCATTTCTTTCTCCAATGCATGAAAGTGAAAAGTGAAAGTGAAGTCGCTCAGTCGTGCCCGACTCTTCGCAACCCCATGGACTGCAGCCTACCAGGCTCCTCCGTCCATGGGATTACTGGAAAATCCCATGGATGGAGGAGCCTGGTAGTGCCTCACATTTTCATAAAAAAATAGAATCTTAAAATGGAGAGTTCAAAGTAAAAGTTAACAAGTGGGATTGCCTCAAACTAAATGCTTCTGCACGGCAAGACAAACAAACAAACAAAAAACCCCATCAACAAATGAAAAGGAAATCTACTAAATGGGAACCATGTATCTGACAAGAAGTTACTCTCTAAAATATTTAAGAACTCATACAACTCAATAGCAAAAGCAAATAATCCAACTAGAACACAGTCAGAAGAACTGAAGAGACGTCTTTCAAAGAAGACAGAGTGGACAGACGCGTGACACGATGCTCAGTATCACTAACCATCAGAGAAATGCAAATTAAAGCCACAATGAGCTATTAGCCTCACACCTGTCAGGACGTCCGTCATCAAAAAGACAGCAAATAAATGATGGAGAGGGTGTGGAGCAAAGTAAACCTTTCTACACTGTTGGTGGGAATGTAAATTGGTGCAGCCATGATGGAGAACAGAATGGAGGCTCCTTAAAAAACTAAAAATAGAGCTACCATCTGACAAAGAAATTCTACTCTTATTTGTCTGAAAAAAATGAAAACATTAATTTGAAAAGATACATGTACCAATATTCATAGCAGCACTATTTATGATAGCCAAGACACAAGCAACCTAACTATCCATCAGTAAATAAATGGTAAAGAAGATGTGGTATATGTATATATATAAATACACACATACTTATACACACACACACACATATATACATATTCATACAATGGAATATTACTCGGCCCTGAAAAAGAAGGAAATCCTGTCATTTGCAATAAAATGGGTGGACTTGGAGGGATTATGCTAAGTGAAAGAAGTCAGAGAAAGACCAATACCACTCACCAACAGTAGGGGAATCAGGGGAGTCAAAGGGTATAAACTTCCGGTTACAAAATAACTAAGTTCCGGGGTATAATACACTGTAAGGTGACTATAGTTGACAGCACCAGCACATAACATTGAGTAGAGTCCCCTGTGCTATACCATAAGTCCTTGTTGGTTATCTGTTTTGAATATAACAGTATGCACATGACCTTCCCAAACTCCCTAACTATCCCTTCCCCCAACCCCACCTCCCTGCCCTGGCAACCATAAGTTCATTTTCTAAGTCTGAATCTCTTTCTGCTGTGTAAGTTCATTTGTATCATTTCTTTTTAGATTCCACATGTGCCAGCCTGGATGGAAGTGGGGGTTAGGGGGAGAATAGATTCATGTATATGTATGGCTGAGTCCCTTCCCTGTTCATCTGAAACTATCCCAGCATTGTTAATTGGCTATAGTGGAAACGAAAGTCACTCAGTTGTGTCCGACTCTTTGTGACCCCATGGACTATACAATCCATGGAATTCTCCTGGCCAGAATACTGAAGTGAGTAGCCTTTCCCTTCTCCGGAGGATCTTCCCAACCCAGGGATCGAAGCTAGGTCTCCTGAATTGCAGGTGGATTCTTTACCAGCTGAGCCACAACCACAGCATTGTTAATTGGCTATGCTGCAGCTGTTGTTAAGTCGCTTCAGTCATGTCCGACTCTGTAGATGGCAGCCCACCAGGCTCCTCCGTCCCTGGGATTCTTCAGGCAAGAATTCTGGAGTCGGTTGCCATTTCCTTCTCCAATGCGTGCATGCATGCTAAGTAGCTTCAGTTGTGTCCGACTCTGTGTGACCCCATGGACAGCAGCCCACCAGGCTCCTCTGTCCATGGGATTCTCTAGGCAAGAATACTGGAGTGGGTTGCCATTTCCTTCTCTGGTTAATTGACTATATCCCAATACAAAATAAAAAGTTTAAAGTTTGAAAAAAAAACAATACTGTACCGCATATGTGAAAGCTGCTAAGAGAGTTGATCTCGCAGGTTCCCATCATGAGAAGAAAAATTCTGTAACCTAGACAATGTGACGATCATTTCACAATACATACATATACCGTATAATTATGCTGTGCACCTGATGACTTGGTATTACATGTCAATTATATCTCAATATTTTTAAATAAAAATACTAAAAGTAAGAAAGCTTCAAAATGAAGCTGATTTATTCCAAGCTTAGCTGAGTGTCCCTCAACAGCACCTTGACTGCTGGCCATGGTCCCTCACCTGAACACCTTCAGGGACAGGTAGGTGTGACCCCCACCCCCCCCCACCCCACCCCAGGCTCTTCCAGCTCAGCTGGGACAGCTTCTTCCTGTTGTTGAGGATGCCCTATGGTTGGCCAGCCTGGCCTCAGTTTCAGCTCTTGACACCCTGTGGGCTGTATCTCACCCTTCTCCCATGCTCAGACTCTTCTGGTAACTGGAGGTCCTCCAGTAGTCATGTATGGATGTGAGAGTTGGACTATAAAGAAGGCTGAGCCCAAAGAACTCATGCTTTTGAACTGTGGTGTTGGAGAAGACTCTTGAGAGTCCCTTGGATTGCAAGGAGATCCAACCAGTCCATCGTAAAGGAAATCAGTCCTGAATATTCATTGGAAGGACTGATGCTGAAGCTGAAACTCCAATACTTTGGCCCCTGATGTGAAGAACTGACTCATTTGAAAAGACCCTGATGCTGGGAAAGATTGAAGGCGGAAAGAAAAGGGGACGACAGAGGATGAGATGGCTGGATGGCATCACAGACTCAACGGACATGAGTTTGAGTAAACTCCGGGAGCTGGTGATGGACAGGGAGGCCTGGCGTGCTGCAGTCCAGAGTTGGACACAGCTGAGTGACGTAGCTGAACTGAACTAACCCCTCTCGAACTGGTCCCTCCAAGGCCCCTCTTCCTGTCTGGGTGCTGAGCTCACTTCCCTTCCTGAATTCCCTCTGGGCATCTGCGGCTGGCCTGCCCTCACGGACCGCGGTGCCTGGGGCTTGGCACAGGGCTCAGCTGTGGCCGGTGGACGTGGAGCCAGACGGCTTTGTTCCGAGCACTGTGTGCCCATTTATGCAGCCTAGGGTTTAATTAGCTTTCCTGGCAACCACATTAAATGACGGCTTGTTTCTTAGCAGCGGCGACACATTTGAGTGGTTGGGTTTTGAAAACCCGAAAACAGAGCCTGCCATTTACTTACTGATAGACTGTGTCCTGTCACGCGAGCTGGCTGATTCAGACTCCCAGAGATCCTTTGTGATTCCGATTTTGCCCTTGGCTGTATTAGCATTCCAGGCTAGTTCTATGTCACCTGCAGAGAGAATAAGCCACCGATTAAAAAAAAAAATTCTTGTGTAGCACAGAAACACAGAGTTCTGCGGTATGCCAGTAACAACCTTCCTTTAGATGAAAAAGGATGGCTAATTAGCAACTCTGTGATCCTTCAACCATTTATAAACCTGCCCAATTACCCTGTCCCTCAACCTCTGTGAGCGGTAGCAGGACATTAGCCAATCTCTGTGGTCACCATGATCTGAGCCCCTTTTCTATCTGGGGTAATTATCTACCTTAAGAGTCTTTCTAGAGTGCAGACCAGCTCCCAGAATGAAAGGTGGAAAATGCCAGTGGCTGGCTTTCCCAGTGCCCCTTGCAGCTGGGGTATGGCCATGTGATCTGGGCTCCAATGGTGGAGGGCATCATGCCGAACTCTGACCCAGGAGCGCAAGAGAGTGGGGACAGTCTGATGCCCTTAGGGGCACCAGGGTCATGGTGTCGGTGGTGGGAATGGTGGTGTCCAGGCCACTGTTGACAAGCTTCTGTGTCCTCACGGGACCAACCCCATGATTTTGGATGTGGTTCTGTGTGTGATGCCCAAACTCGACTCTCTAGCCCTTTCCCAGAGTTGGTAAGCAGTTCTATATCCTTGAATAAGATGCCTTCTCAGCTTAAACTAGCTAGAATTTGTCTCTGCTGATTTGACCTAAAAACAGTCAGTGAGCCCAGTCTCCTTTCTCATCTGCTCCTTCCCGGACCATGGGCCATCATCCACCTCACTTACACGCTTGCCGTCAGAGGCTCTGCTGGGAAAGGAGGTGAGTGCACCTGACCCCATGTGTTTTCTGAGGCCGGGGCTGGCTCTTCAGGGTGGCTGATGCCTTCTGTGGGAGCTTGAAAACCATCTTCTCAGACGTCCTTCAAGATTCTGGCCAAGAGTCAACATCAACCTAACTCGTCTATGCCTCACAGGACCTACCTTCTTTCCCTTTTTGAAAATTACAACGGCAATTTCCTTATCTCTCAGGGCTCTGTTATTTTTCATGATTCCTCTGAGATTATCCCCAGGATCAGCTGCATCTGACGATTCTTGGGCATCTGGGATCTCCTTTCCCCTGTTGGGTGCAGCTCTTGTGCCATCCTCTCAGCTGTTCGATTTGCACTTCTTAGTTTGCAGAAGATTCTTCTTTGAGAAGACAGAAGGCACAAAAGGGCTGAGGGGCAGCATGCGATTATGATCTCTGAACATCCCCACCTGGCTTCCAGAGGACTGCTCTGCCCAGCCTTGCCCCACGCTGCCTCTTCCTGCAAGGAGGGTACCTGTGACATCAGTGGCCCCTCTATTTCTACATCAGGATTGTGGAGGAAGGGCAGGACTGAGGACTCGGTCTGTATCAGCCCGGGACGACCTTCTGCCACATCAGGGGACACCTTCCCCAGGTCCATCTGCGCATTTTGGAACATAGGAATCCATGGTCTGGACTCGCCATCTTTGAGGATCAGTGGGGTTTTCTGGCTCCCAGGATGTTTCTTTGCTTTGAGGGAAAAACAAACAATTCTGGGTTCTTCTCTCTTTCTGTCCTGTCAGGAAGGAAACACATTTTCAAGTCACCCCATGTTCCTGATCTTGAGAAAGCACCAGCAGAGTTAGTAGACAGAACCACCAACAACATGTGTTTCTTCTCTCTCCATGGCCACATGCCCAGAGAGGAGGGTGTAATATAAGAAGCAGAGAAAAAGATTCGAGATGGGAAGAAATCGCGTGAAGGGAGCATCCGGCCAAGATGCGGGTCCAGACAGCAAGGGAGATGGGTGCCAGTGTTCACGGTGGGGGCACCTGCTGCAATCTCTCCTGTGGCCGGGCTGCAGGTTCTCTGCACGCAGCTCCATGCCCAGCACAGCCGCTGGCAGGGCAGCTGTCTCTGAAGTGCTCTGTCCTTACTATGCACAAGAACAGTCAGTGTAAGAAACACCCTCATGTTTAGCAGCAGCTCTCAGGCTGTGCTCAGTGAGAGGTCCGTGTGATTCTACAGACATCCTCCCCGCCTGCCAACCCCCATCAGATCTGCTGGCAGAATCTCCATGTCATCACACACATTACAGCAAGCACACAGGGGTTTTATTTCAGCTCTGACTGGGTCTACTAGGCCTTTGCATTCTTTTCTCAAAGAGGAAGAGTTTTAAATTTTAAATTTTTTTTTTTTAAGAGGAGAGAAAGGGATGAGGACGCCTGCCAGGAATTTCTTGGTTTGGTTCCAAAGCTTTGAGAGCAGAGCCTCTCCAAGGTCAAAAGGAAGCCCCCATTTAGGGCTCCAGGTAGAGGAGGTGGAAATACAACTTCTTCCTCAGCATTTCCGTCTGCTGCCCTGGGTCCCGCTGGCGTTTCCTGCCGGAAGCTGCTCTCTGGGTGGCTGGGACCTGTGACCTACCCTGATCCTCTTCTTGCCCATCATTAGACCACAGCTTCCATCCCAGGAACCTTTCTAAACTGCAGCTGGTGGTCCTGGTTTGTGCACCCCACACACCCCTCATCCTTAAAGGAGTTCAAAGTCACCTGCTTGGCAGTTTCTCACTGCTGCCCTACTTGAGCTTAAATGTCATGCTTTCAGCAGGAAATTTACAGTTGAAACTCCCGCCATCATTCGAAACTCAACATTCCCAAAATGGAACTTCCCATCTTGACCTGGAGCCACTCCTTCTGCCCGCATGACCATCGCTCTCGAAGGCTCCACCGTTGCCATGGCAATGGTGATGCAGATCTCAGACGTTGCTCTTGTCCCCTCTCCTCCATCTCCTCTATTCTTCAGTCATGTGTTCTTCCTGGCTTTCTTCTCTAAGCATCTTCTCCAGTTGTTCTTTCCTCTGTGTCCCCTCTGCCTCTGGGAGTTGGGGGACAGCTCCCATCTCCTGGACCCCCAAGCTCCCATCTCCCCATCTGATCTCACACACAGGGCCAGGCTGGTCTCCTGTCCCCATCGCTTCTGTCTTGGGAAATCCTCAGCAGCCCCAGGTGAACCTCCCACTGGCCTTTCCTGACTCGGCAGCATCTGGCCCTCAGCTCACTCCAAAGCACATGCTTTCTGTGTGAGCCCCAGGGTCCCTCTCCCCTCAAACAAGCTGCTTCGTGTTCACTGCTGAGCCCCTGCGCTTGGTCCTTCCTGTGTCTCCTCCATCCTGATAATCTCCAGAAGATACCTCCCTATCCTCATCACCCAGCTCTTGGCACCTTTTTATCTAGAATGTTCTCTCCCTTCTTCCGTCTGCTTCTGCTCTGAGCTCATGTCGGGTTTGTCATCTCCACCTCAGACTTACTACAGTGATGCTTTGTCTTCTAATATTTCTTATCACTTTCAGTTTGCATTTTTCTCCCCATCCATACTGTATACTCCTTGAGGGCAGGGACAGTGTTCCTTCCACTTATCCCTTCATCTTGATATCCTACTTGTTTTCTATGATCCTACCTAATTTTTACTTTTATTATTTTTTATTGTACATGTCTTCATAAGCAATCTGCAAATTTCTAGGATGAAAAAATAATTCCTTCTGTGTCTTTCACAATGCGTATCATTGTACTAGCCAAACACGCATTGGCTTGTGAGAATTTGCTTGATAAATACGGAGTTGGTTTTGAAATAGAGCAGGGCATATGTGTTATTAATCTCAGGCAACTAAAAATGTATTTCAGGGGTGGGAGGGTAGGAGGGAGGTTCAAGAAGGAGGGGACATATGTATACTTGATTAATGTTGATATATAGCAGGAATCAACACAATACTGTGAAGCCATTATCCTCCAATTAAAATAATTTTTAAAAAAAGAAAATATATTTCAGCCCCTTAAGAATCTGAATTTAAGTGAACCATTTAATAAGCTTTTCCCCTACTCTGATTCAACTAAGCTAAGTAGTTTTTCATTGTATACCAGAACTTTGATAATGATTTCATACAACTAAAACTAAAGAGAGAAAAGGTAAAAACAAACAACGATTAAAAAACCCTCAAAGGCTCTTCAGATGGGAATTTCAGGAGCATGGTTGGTAGATCATTTCTACTGCACACCAAGCTCCACGAGTCAACACCCGTACCAAGGGGTGCACTACACCCCCACTACCCCGAGGACTGGGGTTCCAACACCTGCATGAAGGGGCAAGGGCAGAGAGAGATGCAGGCGCTCAGTCAGTGAGACGGGACAGAAATAATATGAAACAGGGCAGAGAGAGATGCAGGCGCTCAGTCAGTGAGACGGGACAGAAATAATATGAAACAGGGCAGAGAGAGATGCAGGCGCTCAGTCAGTGAGACGGGACAGAAATAATATGAAACAGGATTTTTTTTAAGGAAAGAAAAAGTGCCTCTCTGGCACGAGTCAGTTCAGGATCAAAGGATAAGATTCTGACTTCTAAAGTTCTGCATCTAGTTCTGCATCTGTTCTGTTTTGCCTACGCCGCTGGGTGCGTTCAGCTGGTGGCAGGATCATTACAGCTTTGCTGTGTGGAGTCCTGCTGCGATAGCCTCATCGCGCCAGGGTGATGACAGGGCCCAGAGGATGACAGGCCAGGCCCACGCCTCTATCCTGGTGGGCAGGGAAACCACAGGCGGGTCCGTCCCACGGAGAGGGCAGAAACTCGAGCCCAGCTTTGATGTCCGCCACGGCCGCCACATCACAGCAGCCCCACGATTGCTCCTCCGGCGGGGCCAGCTGCCTGTGGACATGGACTGACAGGGGCCCAGGGCCGCGTGGCCAGGGCCAGAAGGTGCAGCAGCCTGCCCCCTCCCGGGGTGGAGGGAGGCTGTGTCTGTGCCCCGGGGGCGCCGGGCGCAGTGCTGTGTGGGCCCCACTGCTCTGGCACCCGATGTGCGTGCTCAGTCACTCAGTCGTGTCTGACTCTTTGGGACCCCGTGGACTGGAGCCCGCCCGGCTCCTCTGTCCATGGGATTCTCCAGGCAACAACAATACTGGAGCGGGTTGCCATTTCCTCCTCCAGGGGATCTTCCTGACCCAGGGATCAAACTTGTGTCTCCTGCATCAGCAGGTGGATTTTTAAGTGCTGTGTCTGTTCAATCATTCTCTGTGTCTGTCTTTATTTACTGGACATGGAGGGTTTCCACAGCCAAGGTGGGCTTATTGAAATGGAGGGGTTTAAAGCTGCCAGTTGATCAACAAGAAGGACCACAGACTTGGTGTTGTCACTTGACATCCTGTAAAACCTCAGAAGGATGGCTACCCCCAGACCATGCCAAGCTTAGTCACTCAGTCATATCTCTTTGCAACCCCATGGAATGTACAGTCCATGGAATTCTCCAGGCCAGAATACTGGAGTGGGTAGCCTTTCCCTTTTCCAGGGGATCTTCCCAACCCAGGGATTGAACCCAGGTCTCCCGCATTGCAGGCAGATTCTTTACTGTCTGACCCACCAGGGAAGCCCCAGACCCTCCCTCACAAAACCAGCATCTTCCATGAGCATCAGGTCCCAGCAGAGCGCTCACTAGACCTTTCCATAGGAGGGGAAGGAGGGGGTGCTCACAAGTGACCCCGGGTGACTCTGGGTGTCGAGGGGGAGCTGGCAGCCAGGCCACTGTCTTCACTTTGCAGCTGCCTATACGAGATCTGTTGAATGTGCTCCAGTGACATCACTGATAAGGACACTGGTTGAACCCAAAAGGATGTTTTTGCTTTATGTCTTATAACATCCTTGAGTGCTCAAAAATAGGGAAAAGGTAAGTCCACCAAGCTTTCAATTTCCACGGGCAGAAGGAATGGTCTAGCTCTGATGGTCAAGATAAAGCTCCAGCCTGCAGGGAACTGACCTTTTGGGGGTGGAGGGGGATGAGAAGCAAGGACTTGTTCCCAGGGGAGGGGACTGTTTCCTGCATAATTACAGAGCTCAAATTCTGTGTTCTCTCTATAAACCTCAACCCCAATCTGCTGACAACTGTCATTAGCTCACAGAAGGCAGTGCCGCTGACCATTGCCCTGACAGCCCCAGGGAGTCACGTGTTCACCCTCGTGGCCCTTTGTGAGCTCAGCATCATGTGGAGACACACTTGGAAGATGCAAGGCAGCCACGGAGGACTCACTGGCCTTCGTCCGCAGGGAAGCAGCATCTACTGCACACACCACAGGCTTAGGGGCCTCAGTGCTCCTTCTGACTCAGATCTGTCACTCCACCCGATTCTTAGCTATCTGTGACTATTTACATTGAAACTTAGGATGCTAAGGCTGAAGCTCCAATACTTTGGTAAAAATGCTGACTCATTGGAAAAGATCCTGATTCTGGGAAAGATTGAGGGCAAGAGGAGAAGGGGGTGACAGAGGATGAGATGGTTGGATGGCATCACCGACTCGATGGGCATGAGTTTGAGTGAGCTCCGGGACATAGTGAAGGACAGGGAAGCCTGGCATGCTGCAGTCCATGGGATTGCAAAGTTGGACATGACTGAGCTACTGAACAACAACAAAATGCAATCTAATTAGAGGGATTCAGTTCCTTGGTCACGGCAGCCACAGGAGACAGGCGGCCCTCGGAGTGGAAGGTGCAGGTATGAGACATCCCGTCACTCGCCAGCACAGACGGACGGGATATGATTATTTCTCCCCTACGCCCACCTATATTCAGAATCCCCAGCCTGTACACAGCAACTCAAACGTTCAACTGCCTTTAGATTCTTCTAGCTATCAACTAGGTCTCGGGATTTAAGGGCCAGCAGGGTGTGGCATACTGATTTCCTTTGATAGCAGGTCTTTCAGGGACTCCACTTACAAAAGTAATAGAACTCCTTAAAGCGTGAGCTAGAGAAGCTACAGAGAGAGCTGGAGGAAGGCCAGGGCCAGCAAAGACACTCTGAATTTTACACCCTACCTGCTCACTTTCTGCTCCATGAGGAGGGCTTTGTTTTCTATTTCTTTTTTACTGCTCCTTATCTTCTGGCCCCCAGGGTCTGTGCTGTGAGGGTGTGACATGCAGGGCCCCTTGATTCTGCAGGGGCCAAAGGGAGCGCGTGAGGTTCGGGAGATGGAGTCTGGCCAGCAGAGAGCGCTTGCTCATCCACCTGGACACACCTGAGTCTGTCTGGTGGGTGATGCAGGGCATTGCGGGGGCTTGCCGATAACTCTGCTGGAAGTTTCACGTGAACACCCACAGACTGACGGCACCATCAGAAATCTGCTTGTCTCACATGTGTCCTCGAGGAGACCCAAGTCTGGAAGCCTGCACCCTAAGATTCTTACATTGATCTTGCCCCTGGCTCCGGACTGTGGCAGGAGTTTCTTAGACTTCTGCACTTGGGAACACACACAGGGCCCCAGGAGCACCTCACTGCTGATCTGGGTATGAGTATATTTTATCTTGGAAGGTCTTCATGGAATCCACTGTACCATGAAACAAGTTGGTTCTCAAGTTCTCAAAGTAACGGGAGGAGTTAAAGCCGATCCTTTGTGGAAAATCACATCAGGCTTACTTACCCTGGGCTCTTAAGGACAACGAGCTTTCACTCACAGCAGTGGTGGAAACCTGGGGCGGTGCTTCTCTTCCTAAGCAATGTCATTTTTCTATCTGCTCTTGACTCAGCAGTGAGATGATCAATATTTCTCTCTGAAGTGGGTATCCCTTGATTTCTCAGATCTCAACTCTCTAGAGCATTTCCAATGTCTGCTCATCCCTCTGACTCTGTGATCCCCACAGGCCGGGAGCTGAGGTTCTGTCTGAGGGGAGATTCAGGAAGGAAGTTGGCACGGGTCCCATCTTGAGTGGTGGAGACCAGCACCCCGGCAATTCCCTGTGTCTTCTGACAGAGACACTGCACCAAGTACGAGCTAACAGCTAATGCACGCATGCTTCCCCGCCTCCTGACCTCTCACTAAGTGGCGGCACGTTCTGCCTCGTCTTTGTCCCCTACCTGTGTAGCTCTTGATGGCTGCGCAGCTTTCTCTGCACAAACATCACCAGCGTCCTATTGCTGGACACGGGTTGTTGCCAGTATCTTGCTGTGATGGACGAGGTACTGGCATTTTACACTTGACAAATAAGTGCCTCTGGAAAACAGATTTTCAGAATGGGTGAATGCATTTGGAATTTTGATATTTTCCAGACTGCTCTCTCTAGATGGTTTGTTTTTTTTTTAAATCAAATCATTTTCATCAGCAAAATATGTGCTCTTAATTTCTAATTTTTTTAGTTTCTGATTTTATAGGTGAAGGATATTTCATAGTTGCTCATGCACATCTACATGAGGTAGATCATCTTTTAGTATATTTGCATTTACTTTTTGAGGAACCACTAGGTAATACTGGCATCAGGTTGACTGTGGGTGAGAGATCAGACCACAGTCAAGGGGTTTATTCTCACACAGAACACATCTGAAGATGAGTAGTTAAGGTTGGCATGAAGGCTGGAAGGTTATAAGGGTCTCAAGTATCTTCTTTCTCTTTCTTCCCCATCATGCTAAAATGTAGCTTCCATCTTAAAGGTCACTTATGACTCAATATAGCTGCTGGAGCACCAGCCATCATGTCTACATTGCAGGCTGCAAGAAGGAAAAAGAAAACAGCCAGAGGGTGTGTGCCTCCTCCCTTTTAGAAGCTTCACAGAAGTTCCCTTTGACACTTAGCTTCCATCTCAGCAATGACTCAGTAACGTGGCTGTATCTGAAGGAAATTGGAACGTGAGGCTTTTCAACTGAGGGCATTGCCCAGGAATCAGTTAATAAGGGGGAAGAGGGCAACAGATATTGAGAGGCAATTGGTAGTTTCTGTCACACGTTCTTTGTCAATTTTACTTTTGGATTTGCACTTTTATTGAGTCCCATGAGCTCTTTATATATAAAGGAATCCTTGTCTACCGTAAGAGTTACAACATTTTTTTCCTACTGTTCTCTGTTGACTGTAAGGTCTTTGTCATGTAGGTATGTTTTCTGTAATTGAAGTTATCCCTGTTTTCTTTTTTTATGGCTTCTGGTTTTTAAGTCACCCTTAGAAAGGTCTCCCTTGGAAGTCTCCCCTGGTTTCTTCTAGTGCTTTTACAAGGGTCTCAGACCCAGACAGATTCAACTCAAGGTCAAAGCCTTCTGGAACTGAATTGCGTCTCTAAGTTGTGGGCAATGCAGTGGCTGCTGGCTCACTGACCACTCTGCCACCTCTGGGCTTTAGAACATCACTCAGGTCGTCTGACCTGTAATCACGGTACAGGATGGTGGCTCGAAGACCACTGTCCCCTGCAGGTCTCACCATTAGGGCTCCTGGGTCAAGATGGCTGCAGAACAAGACTTGGCATCGGGTGAGACCAAGGTGCTGTTTTAAAGATAGAAACCTAAACAGCCAAGTCAGAAAGTTAATAAAATTTATTAGCAGGAAAGACAACAGAAGTAAAATAAATATTCCCTTGTAAACCAGAAAGACGGCATTTTAAGACATCCACAGTTCACACTAGCCACCCTATTAGCTCCTTCCAGTCTCTGGTGCAACTCACCACCAGGGGCAGAGCCAGGTGTTCACAGGAGTCAAGGAAAGGCAAGCCCACGCTCAGCCTGGACATGGCAACCCTTATGGGACATCCCCTCCATTATTCTGGTGGGTTGGCACATCTGGAAAGAAGCAAGGTGGATAAGCTTAATAAGAGCATCATTTTACCAGCTTGAAACCATTTTAAAAATTTTCACACAGATACAAACAATGAGCTTACAACTTACTCTAAAACCTATTGAAAGCATTTTCTAAATTTGAACCCTAATATTGTAAAGAGCTCTGAATTGAAATCGTTGCCTGAGTTTTGGAGGATGAAAACACTGTCCTGCTCTCACTAGGGACAGAGATGTCCATGCACCACAGGGAAACACCACCTTCACTGGCTCCTTCTAGACTCAGTCAGACTCAGCCAAGGCCACATGCGTACACTCTGGGAGGAAGAAGTGAAATATTTGAAAGCAGAGGTGAAAACAATGCACGTGTTAAAATAGCACTTTTCAATACAGGGCCGCAGTTTCCTCCTCCTCACTGTCATCCAGGCAGGAGACGGGGCGGAAACAGGAGGAAACGAAGCCATCACTGTCTTGCCCACCTGGTTACAGAGGTCACTTTCGGCAAAACTAAAGTGGCACTAGTTAGTGGTAAAGAGCCCATTTGCCAGTGCAGGAGATGTCAGATACACGGGTTTGATCCCTGGGTCGGGAATATCCCCTGGAGAAGGAAATGGAAGCCCACTCCAGTATTCTTGCCTGGAGAACCCCATGGACAGAGGAGCCTGGGGGGCTACAGTCCACGGGGTCACAAAGAATTGGACACGACTTAGCAACTTAATAGCAACAACAAAAATTAAATTAGGAAAATGCATATATTTTTAACCTGGTAGACACAGTCTTTTTAAACTTAGGACTTTGTGGTTTCTAGGGGAGATTAAAGTCACAGTGAGTCTGCAGATGATGTTCCCAAGCCTTGCTGAGACCTACAGGCTGTGGCCCAGGTGGTTTAGGTCTGGTCCTCCTGTAGCTAAGAAAAGACTTGCGGAGTCATCAGACGATGTAGCCACCATGAGCAGGGAAAGGGCAGCAGGCGTGTCACCCGCTCCCCGGTGAGATGCTACACACTCTTTATAACCTTTGGGGAAACCTTAATAAACATGGTTTGCTGACTGGAGGGCTAAAATATATCACAGCCAGCAAGCTGATTGTTGTAGATGCCATGAAAGTGGAAAGTGAAAGTGAAGTCACTCAGTCGTGTCTGACTCTTAGCGACCCCATGGACTGCAGCCTACCAGGCTCCTCCATCCATGGGATTTTCCGGGCAACAGTACTGGAGTGGGGTGCCATTGCCTTCTCCCTTATGAAGTAGAAATGATGTCAAATGTGTCCCATGTTTCAAAAAGAAAAGAAAAAAGTAAAGGAGTCATAAAGTCTGAACATCAAATTTTAATCTTGAACCTTTTCTCCAGTCTTCAAATTATTAACATGGAAAGGAATGATAAACTGCAATTTTATCATTACCCTATCGCCAAGTAACAAGCCCTTGTTACAAAGTCTCCATCTACTGTGCCCAAAAACCAACAGAAAACCCATACATTATATTATCTAAGTGATCTATTAACAGATGAAATTTTAACCAACTTCATACCAGGAATCTATTAACAGAGGTACTTCAATCACATAGCTTAAAATATGGAGAAAAGACAGGTAAAAAAGTGATCTTATCCGGTAGTAGTCTTTTTACTTCTTAAAATTTTTATAAAATACACTAATTTCCCAAAATAAAGAATATTATGACACATTGGTGTCAACTTACACAAATGAAAGCTGATGGCAGCTTTTTTTCCTAGCTGAAGTTCATTTCACCAAAACTTTATATATTACATGAATATCCCAGTAAAGTATTTTTTTAAAAAATTCAATACACAGGAACATAATGTACAGTGTCTTATAAAAAATGGTTAATTTAGGAATGATTTCATTTCAACCACATAATATATCTCTTTAAGACCATAAAACTGCTTGCAAGAAGACTCTCAGTCCATGTTTTGACTCCCTAGTTGCAATTCTTAAAGGTAAAAAATGAGAAGGGTTTTGTTTTTGCTTTCTCATGAGAAAACTGTGGTCGCTGTTTCTGCTGCTGCCAGGCCCCCTCCCTGGCTCTGCTGTGAGGCGGCCCTGAGCCAGGCTGTGTGGCTGGCTGGGGTGGGGGCAGCATGGCTGTCACAGAGGGGCGGCGGGGGCCGTGGGCTCAGCCCACCCATGCCCAGCAGCCTGCAAGGGGCACAGCCCAGGCCTCAGCCGCCCGGGGACAGCGGCGCTCGGGGTGACCTGGGCAGACAAGGGGGTGACCTGGGCAGACAAGGGGCTGCCCAGCCCAGCCGCACGGCCGCGGAATCCCCTGTGGCTGCTGTGTGGGGTGCAGCCCCACCCGGGGGTGGGGGGCATGGGAAGAGCCCCACGAACGCCTGTGGCCCTCACGCGGAGGCCGCCTGTGGTGACAACATGGGGTCATTCAGGGCCGTCTGCAGACAGGGCGCACCCGCGATTCTTCAACGTCCGGCCACTGAGCCGAGCTCTGAACACATGCTCTCCAAGGGTTGTGCTTTATTCCCCCTTCTCCTAGGAAATCGGAGACCCTCACTATTAAAGTGAGGACTGGGTTCTGGGGTGACTCCAGACCCAACCAGAAAGACAGGTGCCCACCTCGCCACCCGGGCCCCCCCTCAGCGCCCTGGGTTCACTCATGGGCCCTGACTTCCCAGAGAGACGGCCAGGCGCGACAGCCGGCATCCCGGACCCAAAGAAGGGAGTGAGCCCGGGAAGGCGGGGCCGTCTTCTTAACCCTCTGAGCCACCAGGGCAGCCCGGGGGCCATCTTCTACACCGAGGGGGCTCTGTTGCTCCCAACAGGGGGTCACCCAGCCTCTCATCGGCTACTGTTTCATAAATTAATAACTTCTCAAAATCATAATCCAAAGAATTCATCTATTACAGGAAAAATTCAAGTTTAAAAAAGCAAATAAATTAGTTAAGCCTTGTAAACAGTTGTCCATCTCAGCTAGGTTCCTCTGTGGAGTGAATCAGACAGCTCAAGGCAGGTGGCAGGTGACCAAGGCAAGGGGCCAAGTGCCCGCGGGCCATCAGAGGGCCGTGGAGACAGATGTGGTCTGGCCCGGCGGCCCCTCAGATGTTCTCCACGAAGCTCCCGGGGAAAAGCCCCGTCTTCCCGTTCCGCTGCAGCGTGCCCTTGAACCAGCCGTCCTCCCGCTTCTTGTGCACGAACACGATGTCGCCCTCCTTGAGCTCCAGCTCTGCCTCGCTCTGCGGCGGGTAGGAGACCACCACCCGGTGCCTGCGGTGGGGAAACAGAGATGGGTGACTGAGAGGCGGTGGGTGACAGAGGCGGTGGGTGACAGAGAGACGGTGGGTGACAGAGAGGCGGTGGGTGACTGAGAGGCGGTGGGTGACTGAGAGGCGGTGGGTGACTGAGAGGCGGTGGGTGACAGAGAGATGGCACAAAGAACAGACAGATGACAGACAGTCAGGCTCCAGAGCACAGAGGGAGAGATGGTACATGCGGGGAGAGAAAGTAAGTGATAGACAGACGGGGGAACAGATAGATGGTAGATGGGTGACAGAGAATAGATAGATGATACAGGGAGAGAGAACAAATCAAAGATAGATGGGGGAATAGATGATAGACAGAGGAACAGATAGATAGTAGATGGGTGACAGAGAATAGACAGATGATACAGGGAGAGAGAATAAATCAAAGATAGATGGGGGAATAGATTATAGACGGGGGAATAGATGATAGATGGGGGAACAGATAGACAGGGGAACAGACCGATGATGAGGGGCAGGAGGACAGAAGGGGAGGATGATGGATGAGGGAGGGAGGGGGAGCAGGGAGGCAGAGGCAGATGATAGAATGATGACAGTAGAAGTCGGGGAGGGAGAGGGAAGGTGGGGGCTCAGTTACAGCTGCTCAGAGTCAGGCAAAGCCAGCATGCATACCTCAGATGTTGACAGAGCAGGACAGAGCACAAATCTGCCTACAATGTTGGTAAAATGACCCAAACCGCTACCGTCCCCTGTTGAGTAGAGACCTGCTGTGAACAGCGCTTGGACGTGCATAAAAGTCCACAAGTGACCAAGAACTGAGCTGGATGAGGATGGACTCCAGGGAAGCTCTTCCTTACACACCCAGCTCTTTCTGGGGCAGCTTGTCCCAAGGTTCACACAAGGAGGGGACTGGGGCCACCTGCTCAATCTGATTGCCACGGGTCTGACCTATGGTCTGCTTCTCCGAGCGTTCTCAACTCAGGGATCACTGGGAGAAGGGGTAATTATCATTTCAAGATTCCTGAAGCCTGGCTGGTTTAAGGCTAGCTACTCCCTGGCACCCCACTCCAGTACTCTTGCCTGGAAAATCCCATGGATGGAGGAGCCTGGAAGGCTGCAGTCCATGGGGTCGCTGAGGGTCAGACACGACTGAGCGACTTCCCTTTCACTTTTCACTTTCATGCATTGGAGAAAGAAATGGCAACCCACTCCAGTGTTCTTGCCTGGAGAACCCCAGGGATGGGGAAGCCTGGTGGGCTGCCATCTATGGGGTTGCACAGAGTCGGACATGACTGAAATGACTTAGCATAGCACCCCCTGCTTCCAGGCTTGTTTCCTTCTGCAAAATTATGCTCAAGAGCCACGGAAGCCCTGGGGAGGTGAGCTGTGTCTCACTCTGTGTGGTCTCTGCCCACCTGTGTGACCAACAGAAGCCTGCACAAATGATGATCTGGGGTGCTGAGGCACGGTCCTAACGGGTGTGCGGGGGTCCCCACTCTGCAGCCTCCTGGAAAGCACCCTCGCTGCCAGCTGAGTCATCCCCCCCGTGCATAGATGTGCAGGCCAGGTAAGAGAGGTCTCTTTCCAAAAGTCGCTGGCAATGGGCAGCCACCTGGAAGGGGTCTTCTCTCCCTACTCAAGCCTTCACGAGACTGTAGCTCAGGTGGATGTCTGGACACTAACCTCAAAAAATGCCCTAATCCAGGACAAGTCGTGTATGCCACCCGCAAAGTCCTAACTTCCAGAACTGCGAAACAATACATGTTCACGGTTAAGTTAAGCCTCTGAGTTCTGGAGTAATGTGTTACACTTATAAGTGTGGACACACCTCTCTTGCTGGCTGATGCTAATCAGTGAGTATGAAGCTATTCAAGTGGTTGAGTTTCTACGCTCATTTGGTTCTCAAAGTCAGAAAATGAACTTAGAGCCTAAACGGTGACCCCCTCCACTATTCTTGCCTGGGAAATCCCAGGGACAGAAGAACCTGGTGGGTACAGGCTACAGGGTTGCCAAGAGTTGGACACAACTTAGCAACTAAACAACAACAACAGAGCTATAAAAGCGGCTGAGTTTCTACTCTCATTTGGCTCTTAAAGTCAGAAAACGAACCTCTAGCCTCCTAGGACTCACTCTTAACAGCACATAGAGAATGTCATGGCTGAAAAAATGGTCGTTGGAACTGAGTCTACACAACTGCCCCAACCTCATGAAACCCATCAGAGCGCAGTCCTTCTGGAAGATCACTGGTTTTACCAGCCTCCAACCCATAATGACCAGAGTCCATTTACGCGAGGACGTGAGCAAGAGCCTCAGGCTATGACTCGATTAATAAAGGCATCTCTGCAAAGGCCCAGCGGCTGCCTGGACCATTCCTGGGTGACTCTGGGCTCGGGAACCAAGTTGCCGTCCGGGGTGTTGAGCAGAAGCGCAGCACGGAGGCTGCCTGGCTGTTCGTAAGAGAGGTCCTGGGAAGCCAGAAACAGGACAGGCTGCGTCTGAGCAAGCCTGCAGGTTGTAGGGGGAGGCCTGGCCTCTCATGAGAAGTGGGCCTGGGGCTTATGCTTAGAGCAGCTTTTGCTTGAGCCTTAATTTCCTCATCTTTGCACTAGGATGGCTGTGACCACACAGGTGTTACCAGAGGATGTGGGGACAACAGGGGTATGATGCACTCAACACTCGTCTGTCACAGAGTTCACACCCTGAGCGCCAGTTCCCACCATGACCGTGCGTCTCAGGCAAGGGATCCAGATGAGAAGGTGTCTCAGCTCTGATGCCAACAGGTTGAAGAGCCTGTGAAAAGCCATGCTGCCATCTGGGGCAGGTTAACATTTGAGCAAAGCTCCATAATTATAGGAAGAAGCACACAAGTAACTCATCATATTCAGAGCCAATCTCTGATTAAACGTATCGACCCTGGTCCTCCGCGAGCTGCCTTAAAGGTGAAATGGAACAAAAGCTGTCATTGAAAAAAGTGACTAGATTAACATTTGCATTTTAGAAATGCACTAAACCAACTCCGTCAAACATTTTCTGAACTTGAACTGCTGCCAAGCTAAGACCACAATCTTCCTGCCAAGTCCCCAGGGGAGCAGGTTTTCATGGCTGAGTGACGAGTGTCCTGGGCTGAGAGGAGCGAGAACCATGACCTTGGACCATAGGAAGACCACTGGCTACAGCAGAGACTCTGCTCAGATCCTAGCCCTGGCTCGAAGAGCGGTGTGCACACAGATTCCCAACAGGGACGCTCAAGACCAATGCTGGGCACAGCGGGCCACCATCTCAGGCATGGAGAAGCTTTGTAAAGTCCATATTCACTGACCCCAGGCAACGTGAGTGCAGCCACAGAGCCCAAAACCCGTTGCTCCAGCCACGACCCCTTGGGTGTTCTGAGCAGGGATTCTGGGGCGTCCCACGCCTCAGGGGCCATAATTCTCTCCCACAACTGCCATGGACCTGGGGTCCACCTTCCACATTTGCACCCCAGCCTCGCCGCTCTGACCTGTCCCACCTGAGCAAATAACCTGCCTATCCTCCCAGCCTCCAATCTCCTCCTGTCCCCACTGCATTCTGCATATGATCAAAATACTAACTTTCTTAATTGCCAGCTCTATTTGCAGCTATTTCTTGCTCAATATTCCTTACAGCTTCCCAACTCCTTGGAGCAAGGTTACTCCCCAGTCTGGCATGTGAAGCGCTCAATGGCCTCAATCTCTCTGCAGCCACAGCTAATGGTCATCCCCATGAATGTGCACACACACCTGTGCACCGGGACACAGCCCCCAGGTACGGCCTCTGCCCCAAACCCCAGGCCTTGGCTCACACAGTCCCCTGGGGGCGCCCTCGGACAAGCCCAGAGCCCACCCATGCCCAACAGGCTCTCAAAGCCTTGCTCCATCTGCCCTGTGACTGAAGGAAACTTCATCCCTGACCAGATTCCAGAAGCCCTGTGCATGGTCCTTAGCACAGTACACATAAGAATCCTTCATAAGAATGTCCAGCGACAAAAGGAAAGGTTTAATTGTATAGCAAAGTGATTTTTCCAAATGTACAACGTTCCTCAAAAAGGAATAAAATTCTGACAAAAGTTACAACATGGATGAACCTTCAAAATATTATGCTGAGTGAAATCAGTCACACACAATTCCACCTATGAGATGTGGAGACTAGTCAGACCCAGAGAGGCAGAAACGAGAAGTGGGTTTGTCAGGAATTGGGGAAGGCAGGAATGGAAAGTGAGTGTTTAACAGGGTGACGAAAAAGCTCTAGAAATGGATGGCAGTGATGGTTATACAACAATGTGAATGTACTTAATACTACTGAACTGTATCCCTGAAAAAAAAAAATGGCACATTTTATGGACATTTTACCACAATTAAAAAAAAGATAAATTAATTTAAAAATAAATGAAGGGACTTCCCTGGTGGTCCGGTGGCTAAGACTCCCCACTCCCAGTGCAGGAGCCTGGTCAGGGTTTAACCCCCGGTTAGGGAAGTGGATCCCACAGGTCACAACTAGAAATTCTCATGCTGCAACAAAGACCCGGTGCAGCCAGACAAATACATATTTTTAAAAATTAATGGAAAAATTAACAAAACTCACTTTAAAGCTTCTCAGCTATTTATGAAGAGCTCACCTGACTTAATTGAAATTCACTAGAATGTATTGAACAAAAAAATGTTATCACAGTAAAATTCCACATGTTAAGTCTCATAGGCTTAAAATATTTGGCTAGGTTTAAGAAATATGTGTTATGCAGGGAGGCAGTTCCGATGAATGTGTTGTAGCAGACAGTTTTTTTTTTTAAATGGTGTTAGACTTGAATTCATCTAGTTATTGTTTGAATGAGGGTGGGTGGGTAGAAGGATAACAAAATTACTGTTAGTGTTTCTTTCCTTAAGGAAAAAGATGTGAATCCCAGCCTTATTTCAGGGAATCCTTTGAAGCTATGATGGACGTAAGTCTAAATTAAATGTATGTATGTTTCATTATATTGCTCTTAAAAGACTACTGAGGTGGCAGTTTAATTCTTAAAAACAATAAAATGAAAGCATAAATACTAAAAAAAAATAAAAATAAAAATTAATGGAAAGCTGAAAGAAAGAAGAAAGCAAAGAAGACAGACGGGGAAGGAGCGAGGAAGGAAGGAAAACCATCAAAAGCTACGTGCCTCCTGCTCCTTTCGGACAAAGCCTGGGGGTGACAGAGGGCACGGAGGGCGGCTCCCAGGCCCGGCCCTGAGAGGGCCTCCGCCTCTCGTGTGACCCTGAGATCTGGGGGATGCTGACCCAGGTGGAATGCAAGACAGGGAAGCCTGCTGTATGAAGCAGCTCCACAGACACCCCCAGGGCAGTCTTTCTGCTCCGGGCTCAGGCATTCCAGTCTCTGCTTAGATGGGCACCCGCAGTCTTTCATTAGCACAAATTTCCCACCTCCTTAATTTTTTGGTCTTTCTCATGTTTTCTGCAGTTCACGCTTTTTCGTTTCTGATCTCTCCGGATCTTGCCCAGATCGAGTCCCCAGGCTCTGGGAGGCAGGGTGCCCGTTGTCCCGTCTGGGTGGCTGACCTCTACTACGGCACGTCACTAGCAAAACCAGACTTGCCTGCTTCGTAGTTTGCTTGAAGTCTGAGTGACTTACACTCACTGCTTCCTCCAGGGGGTTCACTGTCACAGCCTCAAATTAATCATTCTGTTTAAGCCCAGCTGCCTTTCTATAAATCTGTCTCTGTCCAATTTGTATGTTTTCTGGTATGGTCCCTGATCAAGGAGCAGAGGTCCTTTTCCAATTTAGCAGATGGGCTTATCGGTACGTGGTTATCAGTTTAAATCCTAAACTTAAAAATATACGAAGATGACTTGCTGCGTCTACTTTATCTGTAATTTCTTTTCGTAGGAAAAAAAAACAAAACTGTCACATGTACTTTATTTGCCATCCCTTCTGAAATATTTTATTTCTACTTTCTCTTTGCAATTTCCTAATTATTTTTCCTCAGTCCTTCCAAAATAGAGCCTTCAGTATCTGCTTTATTATCTCCGCTGTCATCAATTCTATTCCGCCCCCAGAATACAGCATTTCGTGCTTGTTTTCCTCAGTCTTTCTCACAAACACAAAAGATTCCTTCTGCTCCTCAGAGAACAGGCTCAGCTGGCACCAGATCTGCCAGCACACCTCCAGGCGCCTCCCTCCCTCCTCATAGTGTGAGACGTAAGCAGAGCTTCCCCTTCTCCCACTTGAGATTTACGGGGCAGGGTCCCACTTCAAGAGGAAATTTTATTCCTGTTGTCACTCTCATCTGTAGATGAATCCTATCTCATACTAGACTGATATTACACATTAAAAATATTTCTCTGGAACTCTAGAAGGAAAAATTCTACCAGAAGAGCCCCATGCTCTCGCACTTTGTGGGGGCAGGAGTCGTGACATTTAGACTCTGGTGAATTGAGGATGCTAAGATCCTGAAATGCTTCCTAAATTAGACTGATGTGAAAGCTAACCTTCCCTGCATTTTTAGCATGAAGTACTTTTTCCTAGGTTGAAATTTTTTAAATTCCAAAAGAGGTAATCCCTAAAATACACCCTTGGAAGTTTCTGAGTAACCAAAAAATTTCCTTCCCAGTGGATAACAGGATAATAGACTGTTTTCCTATGCTACTTGCTTCCACACATTTTTCCTATTGTGTCTATAGTCAGGCAGACCTAAGAAGCTGAGTTAGACACATACCATCACCATGGCTTTAGGATGGCAAAAAGGCCATGAGAAGCTGGTAAGGCTGGCTATTGTATTCAATGTTCCACTGAGCACGTGGATTATAAAAATATAAATGCGAGGCAGAAATTCTCTCCAAAGACCACTTTCCCACTTGTAAAAATGGAAATGCTTCCATAAAATACCAGGCAGAGGATCCCAGCGTGCCCTGCCCACATGATCAGCAGTAAACCCACCTGCGCCTTGTCTGGAGGGGCAGCCACCTACGGCCCCTCCTGTTGAGATGCTCTGGACTGTGGGAGCCTTCTGTAAGCAAGGCGACCTGCTGTGAGCAAGGCGCCCCTCTGTGAGCAAGGCTGGGGTGCAGAAGCTTGGAGACTGGCACACCGGGCCTCTGGAAAGAGCCAGTGCTGGGGGTGGGGGGCGTGGAGAGGTGTCAGTGCTGGCCAGAGTCTGGCGGGGAGTGGGGGGGGTCTGGTACAGTGAAGCAGCCCCCAGGCAGACACAGAGACACCACCAATGACAGGGCAGCGGGCAGGCTCAGCTCGCAGAGGGACTTGCACTCAGCATTGGGGGGCGAGGAACCGCCTCTGTGGCCCAGAGAGAGTAAACGAGTCACTGGACTGGGTCCAGGAGCAGAGGTGCCCTCCCTGGAGAGCCAAGAGACATCACAGGAAAAAGCAAGACTCTTGGAATGAAGGGGGATGTGAACTTGGGGCAAAACCTCAAAGCTTTACTGAGAGCCCAGTGGATGAGGGGAAAGACAGAATGGTTTCACAGGTGAGGCAGAAACACTTCAGGGTAATGTCTCATTTCAAAACTGGTTTTAGAAGGGTCAGAACTACACAGAACTATCTCATGCCCCCATAAAAGTCCACAGCGAACAGTGTACTTTGTATTTAAAAGGCACATGGATTGTTTAATTCTTTCCCAAGTTACTTCTGGGTAATAAAGTAAGCCCCTCAAACTGTCTGAGTGCAGGCCTCAGGTTTAGTGGCTATTTCATCTGAAATACAGAGTTCAGGTGGATTTAAGTCATTGTAAAGTGTAACACTTTACAGTAAGATCTTGAATCATTAACTGAAAATACTGCCCCAAAGGCGACACCACCACAGATGAGAAACATGCTCTGTGTGAGACTCAGGGACAGGGGGACTCGAGCCTGCAGAGACAGATGGCACCTCCTCCAGCAAATGCTTACATACTTATGCTAACGTTATGGGAAAACAGTTCTCTAGTTTCAGAGTGCTTCATGCCATCTACTCAGGCAACAGACCATGCCGCATTTTTAATTCATATGATCCGAGCAGGGTTTCGGTTTTTGTTTTTTGCTCTCGGATCGGCTTTATTTTTTTCCTAGCAGGTTTCTGTTTTATTAAATAGATTTTCTTTCCTAACACGCTCCGAGAGCCCCAGCAGCGACACAGACAGGACAGCTCCCATCTGTAAAGGTGACTCGAGGCCACAGTCACCGAACAGGGCTCACTGTTCTGAGGGTAACAGAGCCCCGTCAGCGGGTCAGCAGGGGTCGGGCCAGAAGAACTCTGCCACATTCTGGCTCAGGAAGAAGCTGAAGAGAACTCTGGGGGACGGAACACTCCAGGAGCCCTCCAACTAACAGGCAGTGGTGTTCATAAACCTTTGATAAAAAGGGCCGAAGATGAAACGAGGGTGGCTGGCTGGCCGTGAACGAGGAGCCAAGAGAAGGCAGGGCCAGGGCTGCCGTGACCACTGCCCCATAGAGGAGAGCTCTGGAGACATGATGGAAAGGGGTGAGGATGTAGAGGGGACCGCAGAGATGGAGCGTGTCACCCGAGGGGGACAGGAGCCAGCGCCGGCTGTCACCACAGACCCCAGGAAGGAGCCAGAGACGCCGTGGGTGCCGCAGACCTGCCAGCTCCCAGCGCCCATGACGAGAACCCACCTCTCGCACACGGCGGGCCGCACCTCACTGGCCACGGGGCCCAGGGACGAGCAGGGTTGCCGGGGGGGTGGCGCCACTGGGGCCGAGTCCAGGGAGGAGGCCCTGCGCTGGGGGCCGGGGGCCATGGTGTCCCCATCGCAGGGCCCAGGGCAGGCGCAGGGGGGACCCGGGGGCCCGCAGGACAGCTCGGCCCCCAGCTCGGCATCCAGCGTGGGTGAGGCCGGCGGTGATCCCCGCGGCTTGCGCTTGGTGGAGGCCCCGGACAGCAGCTTCAACAGCCCCTTTTTCTCTTTCTAAGAAAAAAAAAAAAGTGCATGGGTTGGAGACATGGTTCTGTTGGTAGAGTTTCAAGTTCAGATTTGAGCTTTCCAAAGGACCCCTGAGGGTGTCTGGGACTCCTGGTCCGGCTCCTGGGGCTGTGTGCTCAATGCCCTTTACCTCTCTGCGCAACGTCCACCCACCTGCGCATCTTCCCTGGTTCTGGACACTCAAGTGCTCATCACCAACCTCCATGGAGGTGGGATGAGCAGATAAAAAGGATGGGAAACCAAAATCCCACCAATTCACTTCCCAGGCTTGGCGAAGGCAAAGTAGACACTTTAGGACAAAATGGAAATTTCAGACGATAGCTTTAATTTCCTGAAATCTTCAATTCTTGTGTGCTATACTCAACTAACATAAACCCACTTGCATTTTAGTATCTTACTCCACAGCCATAGACCTGAGGCTTATCCCTCATAGGGGATGATGTCTTGATCAGGGTGAAGGGCTAAGTCATATTCACTCATCACTACGTTGATGAAATTTAACAAACTGATAATAACAGAAGTCAAACCGTATCTGTTGTGCAAATACTTCTTTAATTCAAAAACAGTCGTGTCCAACTCTTTACGACCCCATGGACTATAGCCAGGCTCCTCTGTTCATGGGATGCTCCAAGCAAGAATACTGGAGTGGGTTGCCATTTCCTTCTCCAGGGGATATTCCCCACCCAGGGATCAAATCTACGTCTCCTATATTTCAGGCGGATTCTTTACCAAACACAAGTACAAAATCTGAAAAAAGCCCATCAGTATAATAAAAACATTTTATGTGTCTTTTTGCAAGCAAGCGTATAAATGAGAATTACTCCCATCAACCTCAAGCCATAGAAGCCACCTCATGGGTCTTGGTCCCCTGTGGTCTTTTCCTTTTGGCCTTGCTCTGCTAGGAAACCAGATCTAGGGCTGGCTCTTCTCTGTGCCCAGACCCCAGGTGTCAATATTCTTCTGATGCCCAAAGTAATAACAACCATCATTTTAAGTTGCTTTACTAATGTGTCAACTGTGCCATCAAGTCCTCTGACTGAAAACATGGTCCGAAAATACAATAGTTGAGAGAAATAACCCTTTAGAATGCTCTCTAGGCAAACTAGGACTATTAAGATCCACTAACAGGGAAGGAGAACTATAAGCAGCCCTCAAGGAGAGAGAACACCGAGGAATTCTTCCTGAATACTGACTTAGTTCAAACTCAGTCAAATATCCCTTGGGCACGGTGGCGGGGGGTGGGGTAGGGGAGGATCCATAATAACAGAGTTCAGTTAGAGACAGTCTGGCAGAAGGAAACAAAGGTAACCATTTATCAGACGATCATCCCAGGTGGTCTGCACCACGGGCCCCATTTACCTAACGTGGCCCACAGCACTGCTAACCTGCAGGGCAGGGGCTCTTCCCATAGGGAACATCATTACAGAACGCTGAGCAGAGGTCCCTGAGCTATACATTAGGTCCTTATTAGTCATCTATTTATACGGTGGTGTGCACATATCGATCCCAATCTGTCTCTCCCTCTCTTACCTCCTGCTAACCATGTTTGTTTTCTACGTCTGCAACCCTACTCTGTGTTGTAAATAAGCTCGTTTGTGCCCTTTTTCTTTTTATATTCCACACGTAAGCAACATTATATGGTATTTGTCTGTGTCCGCCGCACTTCACTCAGTGTGACGATCTCTAGGTCTGTCGGTGTTGCTGCAAACGGCATTATTTTGTTCTTCCTTATGACTGCGTGATAGTCCAGTGTGTGCATGTACCACACCTCCTTGACCCACTCCTATGCTGACAGATACTCAGGCCGTTTCCACGTCTTGGCTGCTGTAAACAGTGCTGCTGTGAACAATGGGGTGCACGTATCTTTCTGAGTTATGGTTTCCTCTGGGTATATGCCCCGCAATGGGATTGCTGGGTCACATGGTTACTCTATTTTTCAATTTTTAAGGATCCTCCACACTGTTCTCTGCACTAGTCATCATATTTACATTCTCATAACAGTGTACAAGGGTTCCCTTTTCTTCACACCCACTCCAGCCTTCTCATTTGTAGACTTTTTGATAATGGCCATTCTGACCAATGTGAGGTGATATTAATACCTCACTGTAGTTTTTATTTGTATTTCTCTAGTAATTAGTGAGAATTGATTTTTAAAAGTTACAAGAAAATATATGCATGGCCTGAAATTCAGAAGGAAATCCTGAAGCTTCGGCTCCAAGCACACACTGTAAATCACCCCAGCAGGTGAAGGGGCAGAAGGACCCAATGATGAAGGCACTTACGTGATGCCCCAGGAAGTGATGATGATGTCCCAGGAAGTGGCAGAAAGGCCTCCACAAAAGGATCAGGAGAAGGGCCCCAAGAAGAACACACCATGGCTGTGGCAAGTCAAGATGCTGAAGGCCAGAATGAACTTAAACTCACAAAAATGCGAATGACCGAAAAAAGTAGGGGTGGGGTGTGTGCTGCTTTAAAGTTTTGTTGGGAACAAGAAAGACATGGATCTGGTGCCTGGGGTGGATGGTGGTCCTCAGATGCATGAAGAGTCCCTTTCAGACTAGACAGCAAGAACAAACCTTGGTAGGAGGGAAACAGGGGAGGAACTGGGATTCAGAGGTGAAACCACTCCTCCCGACAGGCTGATCCACCCCAGTGGACTGAGGAAATTAATAGCTGGAACACAACCCATCTCTGACACATCGAGGTGAATCTGGGACCAAGGTCAACTCAACATGCCAAAGAAAGACATGTGTGGTCCTCATTTTCATAGACGACCACAACAGCACTTGCAGACCACCTGGGAAATCCTAAAACAGGGTATCTGATGAAAGGCTGACTCAGAAAAGGAAGTGAGACCAAGGAAGTCTCCTCCATGAGATGCGGGCTAACAGGTTACAGCAGAAATGGTGAGGCGACTGGGGAACTGTTTGGATGGGAGAATGAGAGACAGCTGGATCTCATCCAGGCATCCGCCAAGCTCTCTCCGAGTGTCCTGGCAAGAGGATGGAGTGATGGGGGTGAAGTGACGCTCCTTGCACTAATCATGGGTCACTGAGTTTATAGCCATTGGGACAATCTCTTTAATGAATTGGGAACATTAAATGAGGTGGCAGATTTAGAAAGGGAAATTAGAAATCTGTGATATGAAGAATACGGGGGGAAAAACCCTCAAGAGTGAAGCCTTTAAGAAAAGACGATAACCCTGAACTCTTTGCAGGGATCATATAGAAAGGAGACCATCGTTTTCTATGCAGTCCCTCAAAGCACAGTGCGAGGGCTTGAAGTCACAGGGGGACAGGTGTGTGCTGACGGAACTTTCCAGGAGTTCGAGCTGCCTGAAGACAGTGTTGATGCTCCACAACAGGACACAGGGCCACAGGGCATCCTAGCAGAGGCCAGTGGCCACTTGTCAGGAGGGGGAATGAGCGGAGCAAACAGGTCACTGCTCTCTGCTTCTGGTGTCATCTCCCTCCAGCCCTGATCTTCCTTCCTCCCTTATAAGGAGATCCCTTTGCTTATTATATTGGGCTCACTCAGCTAATCCACTCGTCTTTAAACCTTTAATTGAATCACATCTGTAAGACCCCTTCTGCAACGTAAGGAAATGTATTATCAAATTTCAGGGATCAGGACATGGACCTCCTTGGGGGCCGTTATTCTCCCTAGCACAGGCATCCTGCAGATTCTATGAATCCTTCCTTTGGAAGCCTGGGCTCCAGAGCCCGATTCTCTGAGACAATGGCCCCTGATGCCTTGTCCTGGAACCTTCAGATCTAAGCTGTAAAGTAAGTTTACTTTCTGAAGATCCTGGCAGGGTTGACCACATGAGACTGAGTACAAGTTTAATGTAGTTAATCATAAACATTGAACTGATACCGATCTTTTGCAAAAGCACTCCTGTTAACTCAACAATTAAATATTAACTTTTTAGTAGGCTGTTAAGTTTATTTCCTTATAAAGCCCTGTTCACAGGCTCCCTGGTCATTTAAACAGAGCGATGTACATGACCGTGGAAGCAGGTGTGATCCCACAGCTTCCCAGAGCTGGCGAGCGGTCTGGGGGGCATGCATGAGCAGAGTGGAAGCCACGCCCGCAGCATGACTACCAGAGCCTGCTGCATGCTGCTCTCTCTGTGCATGTTTAACCACCACACATGCCTCTGTCTACAACCCAACCACAGGTCAGTCTTTCAAACACAGCTTCCCACTTACAATTTCTTTGAAATTCAGGCCCAAAGGATCTTTTTTAATAAAAAAGATCAAATTAGAAATTAATTTCCCCCTATATCTAAAGTCAAGAGAAAAACTATCCACATCCACACAGATTATAATCAAATACAGTGCAGGAACAATGAATCCACAAGCAACATTTCGGATCAACAGTTTCAACTCCTTCATATCCTAAGTGCGTTTCTGCAGAACAGTTAACCAGAAGCAAAGCTCACTCACCGGGAGGAGTTCAGGGCAGTGAGGGGGTAGGGGAGTGAGCAGCTAGGGAATAAGCCCCAGAGCTGAATGGAACCCCACCTCCCCATACCGCGAGCGGGTCAGCCGTCGCCTGGGCTCACCTTGCCGTCCTTGTCTGGCCTGGCTGCCGAGCCACTGTCAGGAGAGGTGGGTGTCCCCGGGAGCAGGGTCGCAGGGCGGCTGCTGGGCTCGGGCTCCAGGGAAGCAGCAGGGATGCTCGCTGGGGCTGTGGCGCAGGCCAGGGGGCCTCCAACCCGGCCCAGGCCGCTGGCAGCCGCATGGGCAGGGGGGCCCAGCGGGGCTGGGGGCTGCGGTGACACCAGAGGGTGGTGGGACTGCCCCGGGGTGCTCTGAACCTGGATGGGTGTCACGGCCGCCGTGGGACGCTCCTGGCTGTGCGCCGAGACTGGAAAAGAGAAGAGAGGAGGAAAGTGTGAGCTGGAGCCTCGCTGCTCACTGAGCCCTGCGCATGTCAAGGTGATGAGAAACCATGGTGGTATAGATGCTCTGACCCTCGAGGGGCCCCTGGACATCATCCCCTCCCTGATCCCAGGTCAGCGCCCCACTTTGTCCCACGACACAGTGTCTGCTGCCATGTCTGCCGAGCGACTGCAGGGTGACAACACCCAGGGGTGCAGGAGGCCCCCCGGGCTCTGGCCGAGGCACCACCCCCCACGCACCTGGCAGGGCAGAGCAGGCTGGCCCCAGTGCTGTTTCCTATTCTCCCTTTTCTCAGAACCTACCTTCCTCCTTTGGATTTTCGGATAGAACTGAACGTGTTTTCTCTATCACTGTTAACCAAGACCCCTGGGAGGTTTTAAACTCTTTGGGAAGAAGAAAGCTACTCTGTGTCTGAAACAGAGCGGTGACTAAGCTCATCCCAGCATGCAGACGGCAGTCCACGGGGGTGCGCCTCCACAGCAGTAGGACCCCAGATCGCTGGTCTCGACCACAGGAGTCACATTTTCAAGTACTATCGACATTCTCAGGACCCGCCTAGTAATAATTTCTTTCAGACCCGTGGTCTGGTGACCAGGCTTGGATTCACAACCTGAGCAGGCGAAGGCAAATGAAGCCAATGTAAAGTGATGGTGCTGAGGCTGTGCTGGGCCCGCTTCCTGTTATTCATTGTCTTCTCCCACCTCCCTCTGCCAGACTGTCCTAAAGTTCCACCTTGCTCTCAGACTGTCCCAAAGTTCCACCTTGCTCTCAGACTGTCTTAAAGTTCCACCTTGCTCTCAGACTGTCCTAAAGTTCCACCTTGCTCTCAGACTGTCTTAAAGTTCCACCTTGCTCTCAGACTGTCTTAAAGTTCCACCTTGCTCTCAGACTGTCCTAAAGTTCCACCTTGCTCTCTCAGACTGTCCTAAAGTTCCACCTTCCTCTCTCAGACTGTCCTAAAGTTCCACCTTGCTCTCTCAGACTGTCCTAAAGTTCCACCATCCTCAGACTGTCTTCACATCCTCGCAGCCTCTGGTGCAGGTCTGAGGCTGCTCAGGCCCCTCTCCCGGGGCCTCGGCCCAGCGCCCACCTGTCCTTGCAGCGCTCCGGGCCTGGTTGACAGTCATCTGTCCGGACACGTGCAGCAGGACCTTAGCCTGGGGGCTCGTCTGGACGTGAGCTGCCGACACCACGGCTGTGGGGACCCCGGGACCGCCAGCCACGCCGTTCCCCGGGGGCTTCTGGGCAGGCCCGCCTGTAGAGGGAGGGTTGGCCGGGACCCCCCCGCGACTTGCTGGGCCAGTTGTCAACATGGGGACTTTGCCTTGGGAAGCACTGGTCACGGCCCTGCTGAGACAGAAACCCAGTCCGTCAGCAAGAGGGAGAGAGGACGACCAACACCAAAGAAAATGGCGCAGGGCTTTAAGACGTAACCCTGTAGAATGCAGTTATCTGACCAAAGGTAAGAACAACACACTCAAGGAACAGCGGCCCCGAGGCGGAGAAAGCTCTGGAAACCTCTTCTGAGGGGAGAAAGATCACACAGCACTCTGCTGGTGACACAGCTCCTCGGCTCGGCTCCCCTCTGGAGGTAACTCTCCCCTGGGCCTCCAGGGCCTGCACGCTTCCTCTCCGGCCTGTCAGAGCAGTGCCTAGGCTGTCACAGCTGGGCTCACGTACGCCTTCTCTGTACCTGCCCCGTGTACACGCACGTGTGTGCGCACACTCTTGTCATGTCCCTCTGGCTCCCTCCACCCTACCTCCCCCTCACCTGCGTTTCAATCCTGTCATCCCGAGCAGCCTGGCCTCAGGCCCAGGACCTCGGGACTCTCCTGTTTCAGGTGTATTTCCTCTATGACCCTTGATTACAAAACATGACGTGGAGTTTTTTTAGTCAATTCCCAGTGAAATACTCCTGACTCAGTACAAGTTCCCTGACAGCAGGGCCGCGGGCAATGGTTGTTCCCCACCCTTCCTGATGTGCAGTTACAGTGGCACAGCTGGCCCTCAACAAATATTTACCGGCTGAATGTCATTAAATTAGGTTCGGTGTAGCTTCATGTAACATACTTGTTAATATCCTAAATTCATTTAAACAACAATTCTATAGATAGGAACTTTCTACCAAGCAGAAGGCTTCATTAACTCAAACCTCATTATCTACCGTGAGGAATAACAGAATCTTCCATCAGGAAGTGTCTCTCCAGAGACTTCTGATGGTTCGTGTTTGAGTCTTAGGAAAACGTTTTCTTCAGAAAGTCGACATGCGGTTGTTGCTTGGTTTATCTCCCTTGGTTGTTGTGGTTTTTGTTTGTTTGTTTTATCCCACCAGGGAAGACAGAGCTCCCATCTTCTGGGCTGTGAATGTAGATTTTAGCATAAGCCGACAAGGTTTACACTGATGAGAAATCTGCAAGTCTAATTGGAGCCAGTGTTCTGTCGCCATCTGCAATGACAGTGATCTTCACTGGATTAGGCTGCCAGCCAGCCTGAGGACTGAGACCGACATCTGACAGCATGTCAGTTCATTCAGCCACTTATTCAAAATCAGGGCCTTTGAAAAATGATTTAACACAATTAAGTTGGACCATTTATTAAAAGCCCAGTGGCCAAAACCCGGGGTTTTCTCAGCACTGACCCATCATAGGTCATCACGGTCATCCCAGAGCAAGCGTCCTCAGTGCCCAGAATGGGGACTATATTTAAATAAAGTGAACAGTGTATATCAACACACCCCAAGTGCTCGCTTCCGACTATCCTAGAACAGGTTTCTCAGCCTCGGTGACGTTTGGGGCCAGACAGCTCCCTTCTGCGAAGGCTGTGCCGTGCCCTGCAGGGTGGCGTGTGCATCCCTGGTTTCTATACACTGGCGGCGAGTAGCACCTGCTCCCCCATCGTGACGATCAGAAGCACGTCCAGACACTGCAAAAATCCCCTGGGGAGCAAAACTGCCCTCCCCTGAGAAGGGTGAGGGACTCATGTCATGTTAAAGGAGTTTCAGTTCTGATTGCATTCTAAAAAGTAATTGAGAATTCAGACGTAATCACCAAGCTATTGGAATACACACCTGGCTTTCAGCACCGCTTCACCGGGTGACCTCAAATTGTTTAACCTCTCCACCTCAACCTGCTCACCTGTTGAGTGGGGATCATAATAGCACATACACCAGGGAGCCGTTTGAGGACCTGGCATTAATATGCAGAACACAGAACTCTGTGTGCCAGGTGTCAGGTAAGCATCACATAACCAAGAGGATTAATAACATCACTTGTATTTATATTAAACAGCACAAATTTCCTAGCAAAAAAATACTGAAAACAGTGTAGTAGAGTCTTCTCACATGCGACTTAAAGCAAATAATTTAAAACCAGCACCTGTATTGGGAGAAACTTACAATGTCACATGTGAAGAGTAAGCTAAAATCTTAAGGATTAGAAGGGACTTTGGCAAATACAGGCAGAGACCTCTAAAATGCCGGCTGTGTAACACATAACTGTAACATGAGAAGGAACTGTGGATAGGCTGGAAATCATGGGAAAGGACAAAGCTTCTGTGTTCAGGGCTCAGAAAGCCACTTGCTCGGAGCCATACCTCGTGACGGGGGCCACGTAATTGCCAGGAAAAACCCCAATCTTGCTGGTGTGCATGGACGTCCCCTTGAACCAGCCATCCTGGCAGCGCTCGAACACAAGAAACATCTCTCCCTTCCTCAGCTCCAGCTCGTCCTCTTTCCGGGGAGTGTAAGGATAAATGGCAACATACCTAGAAGAGGAAAAAACATCTGACTTCAAGGTGAGGAACAGACATACCACACGATGTGCAGAACTCTTCTCTGGCATGAAGCCTTGAATGTTTTGTACAAAAGTAAACAGAAAGTAGAATCCTTTAATCTGTGGGCAGCCTCAATCACTGTCCACTGAACGGCAGCCATCCACTCTGAAAAGGCAGAAGCCGCGCGACTCAGAACCTCCCACCTGGCCCTCCCGGTGCAAAAGTGATGACCCCGCCAAACGGTACTTGTGGGTGTGGAGGAATTGATGCCACCCCCCAGTGTGCACACCTGCAGCAGGGCATCAGATGCCTACTGGGAAATTGGGCCTGCAGATAGCCCTCCTGAGACCTGGGAAGCAGCCTTGTCGAGGACATGTGGTCTAAAATCCCACTGGGAAGCTTGGCACACAGCCTCCCCGTGCACACTGAACCAGCAACGGGCAGCACCTGCATCTGTGGGCTCAGTTGGGGTAGACACTAAACTTGCGAGTCAGAGGCAAAGCAAGTCCAGATCACGGACAGAGCCCAACAGCCCATCTGCGCAGGTGACAGCCACCGACACAGGGAGAGCGGCGGCAACATGAACAGGCCCCAAGTGTTTCCTGGATCAGTGTGCACGGAGGGCCACCACCCGCAGGCTGCACTGGGCCATGGGCAGAATGGATGGAGCAACCCGACTCTGGACACTCACTGCTGGCACCACTGCACCTCCTCTAGGTCTGACCTGTGCGGGGCCCTCCCTGTCCCCTCACACCCTTACTTGGGGATGAAGGTGGGGACAAAGCCCGGGTAGCACTCGCAGAGGAAGGCCAAGAAGGCTCAGCCTTAGAGCATGAGTTTCCTAATCACAAACACAGTTGGCACCAGTCTGGCACCAGCTCCCCTCAGAAAAACCAGTTCTCTGCCTCTCTATTTGGGTTCGGTCCAGGGGCAGAAAGGACCCCTGCACTTACACGCTGGGGCGGGGCTGTGGCCGCGGGTGTGTGGTCTGGTCAGTGGGTCCAGCTGTGGGCCTGGGGCCCATCCCAGCGGCAGCAGCTACAGCAGTGCCCGTGGGGGTGGCCGCCTGGAGAGGGGGCGGGGGGAGAGGAGGATTCAGAGTCTGGAGAGAGAAAGAAAAAGAAGGAACAGATGACTTATTAACATCTCTTCCAGTAAGTGGGAGGGAAAAGGAATCAGAAACCCATTTAAAAAAAAGACATCGGTGGAATCTACAGAGTAGCACCTGCACACTATACCCAAGCCTCCTTTTAAAAGACTCCTCTCTATTCTCCTTCAAGGTCTTAGAGCCCCAGAAACCCTTCTAGCAAACAGGTAAGTAATCACAACTGGGAGGAGGGAAAGAAAAAAAATGACAAGATTGCATGCAATTTCAAGATTAATTGCACTTCTAAGCACAAACTAGGATCAGGATCCAAATGCCTTCTAAGGGGCAGCTCTGACAGCACAGGGCTTGCTGGGGCTGAATTTGCGATTGTTTCTGCAACCCGAAACGTCAACAAAGTAGCAGACAGTCCAGCTGCACTGTACACCATGCCCACAGAAGGAAATCTCGGATGTCACGCCCAAGAAGAAAATCTCCTTGGACATCTGGGCTTCTAAAACCACAAACAGCAGTGAGCCACAATCGTGGGGATATGCTTGCTGCTTTTGTTTACCCCTCTCTTGTTAGCTCTGCCGGCTTTTTAAGCTCAGGACTATCAAGGCTGGTAATCTTTAACAAGTATACCGCAAGCAGCTGCCGGTCCCTCTACGGGCTCTGCCCACAGGACTCCACACCTTCTCAGAATCAATGGAGCGCCTGCTACTTTCTAATCTACACAGCCCAGATCATTCTTTAGGGTCTGGATACTGAGCAAACAGGCACACACAGACTTGCCTGAACCCCTACCTCGCCCAGCTGCCCCAAATCTCTGAACCACTCGGTGTAAAACTTTATCAAAGGAGAAATAAAGAGGCTGAAGACTGCAACTTGGGCAGGGCACGTGGTGTCTCCATGTCAGAATAACAGAAGAAAAACCCCATGGTTTCTGAACACGGAGAACACCAACAGGTTTCTGTTGTCTGGAAAAACAATCTGACACTTCATCAGCAGTTACTTCATCTGCCTATTAAGTCACACGGTTCCAGAAACACCGCAGGAGAGAAGAACCCCAAATTTCTAGATGCGCACTGCAACTGTTGCGCACATTATGTTCCATTTTCCCACAATGGAGTCTGTCCCGCGGCCGAGGCAGGACAGACACGCTGACAGTGCTCCCAGGGCAGGCAAGGCCAGGCGGACAGTCACACAACAGGCTGCGCTGTGACTCCAGGAGGGCACACACGGGGCCTGGAGCCCTCATGACCCTTAATCAGGAAAAGGACGAGCACCTGAGCTGTGTATCTCAGGACAAAGTGGGAGGAACAAAGTTAACCCCGGTAGGAGACTTAGCGCACGTGACCCAGGTGGGCCTGGCTGGGCCACCGCACACAGCAGCACGGGAGCGGCCTGAGGTCACCACTGAGCTGTCTCCTCTGTGTCTCTCCAGGCCCCACCTTATAGCTGTGTGGCCGCAGATGCGCAGGTGACAAGTGGACAAAAGGAACTCAGGCCACCCAACCCTGGAAGGACTCAGAGTCAAGGGCCCACTCGGCTCTGAGGAGAATTCCACTGGCAAAGGGAAGAGAGGGAACCTGCACCTTCATGTCAGGACAGCCTGTACTCACTGGCTCTAGACAGAAGAAGGCAGGAAAAGAGAAGGAAACTATAGGCCCGATAAAAACATAGGCCACGTTACGTTAACAAAATGTAAGAAAAGGTCACGAGAGTCAGACCATAAAGAAAGCTGAGCGCAGAAGAACTGATGTTTTCCAGCTGTGGTGCTGAAGAAGACTCTTGAGAGTCCCTTTGACTGCAAGGATTTCAAACCAGACAATCCTAAAGGGAATCAACCCTGAATATTCACTGGAAGGACTGACGCTGAAGCTCCAATACTTTGGCCACCAGATGTGAGGAGCTGACTCACTGGAAAAGACCCTGATAGTGGGAAAGACTGAAGGCAGGAGAAGAAGGTAACAATGAGATGGTTGGATGACATCATCAACTCAATGGACGTGAATTTGAGCAAACTGCGGGAGATGGTGAAGGACAGGGAAGCCTGGCATGCTGCAGTGCATGGGGTCACAAAGAGTTGGACACGACTGAGTGACTGAACTGAAGAAAAGGTCATCTCCTATGGTTAGTAAGTACAGAAAGGAAATGTTTGGTGTGTATGAATTTTACAAAGCGTAAGTTAGACTCACTTGACATCTGGCATACCCCAGCACTGGTCTGCGAATCTTTGGGAGAACACACGTGTGTGTGTTTGTGTGTGTGTGTGTGTGTGTGTGTGTGTGTGTGTGTGTGTGTGTGTGTGTGTGTGTGTGTGTGCGTGCGTGTGCTGGAGGCTAAGCACACAGAGCAGACATCCCAACTGGATTCCCTGACATGGCTGTCCCATGAGGCTGGTCAGATGCCAAGGTCTGGGCATGTCCAGGGCTGGGCCGGCCAGCAGGCCCCACGGGTGCTGATGAACAGTCCACATTGAAAGACCCCGGGACAAAGATGCCCGGGAGGAACCTGCTGTGAGCTGTCCCACGGGAACCGCAGCCTCCCCCTCACCGGGGCCTTCTGCAGCTCCTGCTTCCACTGAGTCCTGTGGAAGGGCTGAGGCTCAGGAGGCTGTGGCCGGGCTTCCGGGATCCGACGCAGGGGACTGGCCGTGGCCCCATGGTTGCTGAGATGAGGTTCTGCTTGTGCTTCTGCAGATCCAGACCCTCTGCTACTGGCACTGGTGTTTGGAGACCACGAGGATGCTCCCTAAAATCATGGCTCGGGGGTCAGCCGATGGGGGACGGTCAGGCCCACCACATCCAGACTGTGTTCCCGACCCACTCATCTTGGGACAAGGAGGCAGCCCGGGGCTGTGTCAGAAACGCTGTGCAGACTCCAGTCCCCGCTCAGCCCCTGCAGGCCGCCCTCAGTTTCACTGCAAGAACAAAAGCATCCTGTCCAGGTGGTTGGCTCCAGGCTACCGCCAGGCCATGAGACAGTGAGCAAGAGTTCAAGGCTGTGCTGTGGGCCCCTCTTGGCTGGTGTCCTCTCCCCCCTCCCCTTCCTGCGACCAGCCCCAACAGGCCACATCGGCCAGGGGACAGTGAGGGAGAATCCAAGGCCGTGCTGGGGGCCCCTCCTCACTGGCGCCCCCTGCCCTCTCCCCTTCCAGCAACCAGTGCTGAGATGCCCAGGCGCTGAGCTACACGAGGTCTTAACTACTGGCCGCTGACCAGGAAAGTGCTCTGCTTGGAGCTTGGGGTTCTGGCTGTAAACGATCTGTCCTCTCTTTATTTAATTAACTTTTTTATTGGAGGATAGTTCATTTACAATGTTGTATCAGTTTCTTCCCCACAGCAGTGATTCAGCCTTACACAGACACATACCCACTCTCTTCCAGGCTACATTAAGGGTCCATTTTCTTCCCAACTGCCCTTTATGTGTGCACCCCCCTCTCTTCTGGGGTAGAAAGTGACTGGCAGTGTAAGACTCTGGGCATTTCTGGGTCCTCTGAGCAAAGACCATTAAACGCCCTCCAATTCCATCCTTCCTAAATATCCGATTCCAATGAATCCACTTTCAACCTCTGTAAACACTCTGCTTGTGCTGTGAACTCAGCTGCTCGGCCAGTAGACGGATGGTGGCTGGTCATCCCCTCGGGGAGTGCTGTCACTAATTCCTGCAGCATTAACCCCTGCACACAGCAGTGTGTGAGCAACTGAGTATCTTGCCTTTTTTAAACGATGAGTAGGAGGTAGAAAAATGGAAGCACTGATACTAGTGATTAAAAAAACACAGGCATCAGGATTCAGTAAAGTTAAGAAGATGGGAAGTGAGCTTTTGTCTCATCTGGATATCCAGTAGAATTAAGCCAGTCAGTCGTAGGCACAGCTACGAAAAAAAGAAAAAAAATGAAAGTACTTAAAATGCTAGAAACAGATGCTTGGAAGATGGTGTCTGAAGGGGAGGTGTAATTAAGGATCTGGTAATTAGGAAGATTAATTAATTCTCTCTGGGAATGGACCTCCTCTCACAGCTGTTGATACATGGCTGCAGCTCTGACACACGAGGAGAGGGTGCACGTGTGCTCCCGACTTGCAGAAATGATGCACGTGGCCACGTGCTGTCCACCGAGCTCTCAGCAACATGGCTCTGGCGCCCAGGAGTGGAGGCTCGGGGGCAGGCTCCGGTGGTCAGGGTCCACGCGGCTGTGGAGCCACACGCCACCTCGCCGTCCCCGTGCTTGGTGCCCAGCTCTGCCCACAGGACGCGCAGATGCTCAACATGTTCTTCGGCAATGAGAAAACCTCCTGTGCTTCCACCGCCCTCAGGACAGTCATACAGATCAGCAGACCCTGGTCCCCGAGATGCCGAGCCCCTCTCTGCGGTCACTGTGAAGTTGGTCCACATCCTGCCAATTCCAAAGGTGCCACTTCTGCCTCTCCAACTGCCAAGCGTGACGGTCCCGCCCCTACACGCAGGGCCCTGCCCTGACCCTCTGGACCCTCCACCACGGGCGACAGTGGCCAAGTACATCTTGGCTGTTCTGAGAAGCTGACATCATTTACTTTGAGGTACACACACACATAGACACGGTTTAGTTGTGCTTACACATGTTTAGAATGCAATCTGACTCCAAGTTCGCCACAAGCTGCGTGCGGCCTTCGCTGCCCCGGCTTCCCTGTGACATCTTGTGACTAAAACCTCCTGGCTGGCCCCGGGGGTCACCCTCCCTTGTTTCACAAGTCCCACTGCTGGTGTGCAGAGGACACAGGAGCAAGATCTGCACTCTCCTCCCCACAGAACCAGGCAGAAGAAAACCCGCCCTGCTGTGAATATAGTGGATGTGTGAATTACATGGAATACCAGTGTTGTTTCCAGTATTAGATATTTAACATTTTAACTATCACATGTGAGACAATTAGGCCAACACACTCACAATTTCATTCTGCATAAGAGATCAAACAGTTTTACCTTGTGAAACAGTGCTGGAAACATTGCTCGCTCCCTGGTCCAGCCATGGCCTCAGCACCTAAAACCCACACCAGGGAAAGGGTGGCTTCCTTCCCATCATGCCACCTGTTCTTGCTGTGACTGCACCCTAGGTCCTGGGAAGATCTCACACTTTACACAGGACACTCGCCAGGTTGATGGACGATTCAGAGGGCACCTGTTACAGAGATTTTCCCACTTAAACCTAACACATTGAATCCAGCACTCCTGCTTGCCGACTCTGGGCTCTGAGAGCCAGGCGTCTCCTGGGACAACAGGCCATGGGTCTACTTATAATTAGTTTTCCATTAAGCGGAAGTGGCAGAGACACAACGTTAATAAACCCTCGTGCTGAACATTCAGGCTCTCTGATATGATCCCGAGATGAAGTGGCTGAGTGTGAATTAATTTTGTGGGTTCGTGCTCTCTTGTGATCAGTGCCCAGGGTGCCCTAGCATGCGCCCAGCTAAGAGCAACTGGCCATTCCCTCATCGTAAAATAATCAGCCCACAAGGGCTGAAGCACAGCCAGCTCTACATCTTTTCCACTAATTAATTTTTCTACAATCAGAAAAATCAGCCATTTTCCCTTAACAAATAAAGTTAGAATTTTGCCACACGAAAAGGTCACTTGGCAATGGAAATTCCAACAGCGTGTGAATGCACTGGGGTGGGTGGGAAGGAAGGAAGGATGGACAGACAGCGTCTTCTCTGGGGATGAGAGGGAAGGAAGACTGGGAAACTTGATTCTGGGTGAAACACCCAGGGCCAACGGAACCTCAGGGAAACCACCTTTCCGTAAAAGTTACCTGACTCCCCCTCCTCCCCAGAGGAATCAACGCAACTTCTCCCACCCTACACAGTTGTTGTATCAAGGAAGCTGTAATTGTTCCAGAAACATTAACAAAAAACGGCTTGAATGCTAATCGGAACTTACTAACTTCTATTTACATACAGGAACATGCTTACTTAACTCTACAGAAAGCTTTCAAAGGTCTACACTAGTCTCTAGTGTACTAGTATCTACTGCTGCTAAGTCGCTTCAGTTGTGTCCGACTCTGTGCGACCCCATGGACGGCAGCCCACCAGGCTCCCCCGTCCCTGGGATTCTCCAGGCAAGAACACTGGAGTGGGTTGCCATTTCCTTCTCCAATGCATGAAAGTGAAAAGTGAAAGGGAAGTCGCTAGATACTAATCCTGCATTTATTTATTGCCCACCTTATTTCAAAGTCAGCTTTCAACTATTCATAAAATGTATCAAGACATGATAAATAAAAGAAAAATGAGGCAAAAGGAAATGAGGAAAATACGAGTAGATGGAGCCAACAACAAGCTGTGAGGTCCCGGCCTGGGGTGGATGCAAGTCTGGCCTTCAGTCTTCCACCTTCACAACATATACAAAGTTCACAACCTGAACACAAACCACCCCTGGGAAGCCTCGCCACCCCGTGCAGAGAACAGAGAGGACCCTAACGATGAGCCAGACCCCAGGCTCCGAGCAAAGCGGTAGGCACGTCACAGCTGCCACTGCACTGACAGAGGGTGATGGGCAGCTGCCACAGTCCCCCCACCAGGCCCCAGGCAGTGCCACCTCCCCAGGGCAGACAGGATGCCTTTTATCTTACAGGAGGGGACAGAGAGGCCCAAGGAGGCTGAGTGACCTCTTGGCTGCATCATTCACGCACAACTGGGCTGGTTCCCTGCCCCAGGCCTGACCCCGCTGCTGGCCACAGCTTCCCCGGGCAACACAGCCAGCAGACACTCTGTGAGGCGGGCAGAGGGTGGGTCCCCTTGGGAGAGGGGAGTCAGGACCCCACTGCTGGCCACAGCTTCCCCAGGGGCATCACAGCCAGCAAAGACTCTGTGAGGCAGGCAGAGGGTGGGTCCCCTTGGGAGAGGGGAGTCAGTGATCTCCTCTCTCCTCATTCCCCTCGCACTGGAAGAAAGAGTCTGAACATGTAACAGGGTTGTGTCCTGGACAAGACAGGCTCATTCCCCTCAGTTCACCTGCAAGCTCAGGAGGCGCAATCCTTTAGAGCCTTGCTTTCTGCTTCCCAGGGTCGCGTGCCTTGTCTCTTTCAGTTTTCTCCCCTCGGGGTTCCTCTTTGCATCAGCCTCCCAGGACTGCCCTGCTCCTTCTATCTGTTCCTCCGTTAGGGTGTCCCCCCAAGTCAGACTGTGTCTGCAGGCTGAGGGGTTGTGGGCAGAATTACTCATCTGAGAGCTCCCAGGCGCTCCGGCCACGCAGACCAACAGGAGACCAGGGACCCAGAGTGGAATTGAGATCAGAACCAAGAAGAATCCCTGCTCTGGGGACCAAGGCACCACCCGGCCTGGGGAGTCCAGCCTCCTCAGTCCCTGGATAAACCAGCCCGACCAGAAACCTGACAGAAGCAAAGGGTAATGAGCCTGCAGAGAATCAGGCTGAACTTTAATGAACACTGAAAGAGCTTCACAGGGCTCCTTCTGTCGCCTCAGGCCACCCACCTCCACTGCTAAAATAAAGTGCCAGCTGCAGGCCAAAGCCTATGTAATTTTTTGCTAAAATTAACAGAGACAGAGGTGAAAGACAGACCTCCGCCACCTTCAGTAAGTGTCAGCAGGGTGGAGGGGCCAGGCCAGCAGGCAGGGGTGGGGGAGTGGAGGGGAGGGCTATACTCACTGCCAGGGCGGCTGGGTAAGGGGCCTCCGCCGGGAACGTGAATGAGGGGCCGGTGGTCACGGGGCTGCTGGGGGGTGGGGTCACAATCAAGCCAGTGGTACTTATGTGAACCTGCCAAGGAAACAGCAGTGAATACAAGGAAGACACCTGACAAAACAGACGAGACCAGCTAACCTTGGGAAGCCAAGTCACAGTGAAACACACAAAGCCTGCAGTGTCTGTTGCGGGGGCAAGGCAGAGTCCTGTTCAGGTTATTGAGCCCAAAGGTGTGGCGGGCATCATGTGTGTCAGACGCCAAGGAGTCACTTGATAAACACTGGTCTCGACATCTCGTGTGTAGGATCCCATGGCCACTGCCTCACATGGCTGTGGCCTGGACCTGTCTGGCGCAGGACGAGCCAGCCCATCAGCACCTCCCCAAGGATCCAGTTCAGGGGGGCTCTCTGGATGCTCACCTGTCCGCCAGCACACTGAATCTACATACACGCTTAAGGCACATGGTGCGTCTTCAGGATCACGTCTCAGGACCTGCACCTTCCCGTGGGGACCCGTAATTAAAATGCAGCTGCCCAGATGTGCTGGCGGATTGCAGGCAACTGTTTACAAAACCCTTCAGGGAACAATGCCAAACCAAACTACCTGTGTTCAAAGGTGTCTTATCCAGAACACTACCTGAGATGAATTCATTAGGAAAAAACAGAGTTATTCAGGTCCCTTCGTGCCTGTGTTCGGCTACGGGATCGATTTCCCTCCTGCTGCACGACAGCATGACTGCAGACATCTGGAGGAGGGCCGTCCTTCCGCTATTAAGGGTGAAAGGAAGGTGACCGCCTGCAACCTTGCTCTCCAGCAAACAGTGTGACACCAAAACTGCTGGGCTTTGTGTAACAAGAACTTAATCCTAAACCTAGTTTCCTCAGTCCCAACAATTAGGAAGAAGATGCTCAAGACAAAGACAGGCTCCGAATGAGTTCCCAGGGGACCTGAAGGAACATTCAATTCCCCGGGACAAGGTGCTGCCAAGGTGGGGAAGCCAGCACATGGCTGATCTTTACAGGTAAATCTGTGCTGCTGGAATTCACACCCCCGTAAAGCGTCACGGCGGCCCGTACCTGAGAGGGCGCACTGCAGGAGAGCCCGGCCAGCTCGCCGATGCGCGCCGCGGCCGCGGGGTTGCTGGAGCTGATGAGGACCGGGGGGCTGATCTCCATGGAGTGGCGCTGCTGGGCGGCCTGCGATGCCTTGCTGGCCATGCTCAGCGAGGTGAACGAGTGCCGCTTCTTGGTGTTCTTCTTGCCGTCCGGCTGTTTGGTGGTCGTGCTGCTCGGGGTGGTAGCCAGGGTGCCCTCCCCAGCCGCGACTCCTGGCCCGGGGGGCTGGTCCCACTCGATCAGCTGCTTGGCTGCCGAGTTAAACTGCAAAGCGACGAGAGAGATGAGGTCACATGACAGGGACTCTTGACACGCCTGTGTCTGAAGCTGAGTGTCAGTCCTTCAAAGTCTGCATCTGCGAGTACACGCTTTTCCCATGTGCAGCATCTTGTCTCAATATGGGGACTGCACTGTTCCTACATCACAAACACATGCTAAGCCAAGAACAAGCGATTCCAACCTAACACCAACAAGGCTGAGAACATATCCCCCCTCAAGAATCTTCAAAGTATCTAATTGCTTTTTTCACTTAATGACAGCTTATTGTATCTAGTTCTGGGTTGTATACATAAACATGCCTTCCATGATTGGCTGTCTTTTTAAGTTTATTTCTTATTGAAGGATAATTGTTTTACAGAATTTTGTTGTTTTCTGTCAAACCTCAACATGAATCAGCCATAGATATGGTAACAAAGATGTATTTCAGCCTCCAGAGGAAACACAGAGAACGGTGAGCAGCAGGCTGCGTGGTCAGCCTGATGGTCTTGGCTTAGCCGGGCTGCTTCCGGGCGGTGACTGTGGCTGTGAGCATGACCACACTTCCAGGGGAATTTACTTCCCGCCTCTCTGCCCCGTGCAGGGGCCTCCCAGAAACATCAGTGGAAACTCCTGATTACCATCGTTCTGTTACATGCCCATTACTTTCCTGAGCTTACATTTTGAATTATAACAGGCTACGACCTGAAACCCAAGTCCTGTTGACTGGTAAACTGGCCTGTTTGAAAAGCTGCCTGAGTGCAAAGCCAGGGCAAAGCTGCCCAGAGGGCTGGGAACGCCAGCAAGAGAGGAAAAACACAGGCAGCCTGGGCTCCCTGAGGGCAGAAACAATACTTCCAGAAAGCTTCCATGACAGCCAGCTGCACCCAGACAGTGCAGTAATGGGAATCACTGAGTGCAGTGTAATCTCGTAACCAACGTGCAGATGACAAGTAAACTCCTTAGACGTGAAAGCTGCTCAGTCGTGTCCAACTCTTTGCCACTCCATGGACTGTAGCCCGCCAGGCTCCTCTGTCCATGGGATTTTCCAGGCAAGAATACTGGAGTGGGCTGCCATTCCCTTCTCCAGGGGAGCTTCCCAAACCAGGGACTGAACTCTGGTCTCCCGCATTGCAGGCAGATTCTTTACCATCTGAGCCACCAGGGAAGCCCAACTACTCAGAGGGAACCTGGAAATCCTGAGGACAGTGGATACTGTCCCATTCCAGCACTCTGCAGACACCTCTTTCCATCCTCCTTCCAAATACACTGTCACATCTTAACAGGCTAAGGCTGTCTCCCACCTACGGTTGAGGATGTCCTCCTGGAAGGACAGGACTCCTGTTGGTGATGTTCAAGGACTCACTCTTGCTCTGGCAGCAGCAGCTTGGGAGGCGTGGTGTCCGAGCCCCAAAACCCTTGCTCCCTGGGGACTCAGTCAGAACCTGGTCTGACAGTTTTTCTAGCACGAGCTCATCCCTCATTCAAGGCAAGGGTTCTTTCCACGTGGTAACTTTCAAGACTTGTGGGGAGTAGTGCCCGATAATGCCCAAATGCTGGGGGGGTGGGGTGGGATGGATCACGATGCCACTGTGCTGAGGATGGGGGCTGGGCTGCTAGGAAGGGGCAGCCGTATTCCAGCACCATCATAGCATGTGGCCAAGAGACCCAGGATTCACGATGTTGCCCTCTACTGCCATACTACCCCAAAAACACCTGATCTCATCAGAATTCATGCTGCTGCTTCGGTCTAGCCACCTCATTTTTGGAGTGCTTCCAAAAGAATCAAGTACCCAAGGAAGCAAAGCCTCTGTTTCCATGGCAGGCGTGGCCCAGGCCTGGGCACGGAGCAGAGGCTTCTTATTTCTGCCCAGGCTGGGGATGAGGGTCTGAGATCCCATCAGACAGACCAACTCCTCCATCCTTCTTACCCCAAACCCATCACCCAGTGAGACGGAAGACCCGCTCTGCAATGCTAGAGCTCAGGGGTCCGAGCACACCTCCTTCCATGGTGAGCTAATCAGACAGGAAAGCAAGGACCCGATGACTTTCCATGGAACGTCATGGAATTCTGTTTCTTCAAGTACACACACACACACAAAGGGTTTTGTTGTGCTTACACACTGTTGGAATGCAATCTGATTTCAAGTTGGCCACAGGCTGTATGTGGCCTTTACTGACCTGGCTGCCCTGTGACATCTTAGGAACTAAAACCTCTCAGCCAGCCCCAGGGGTCAGCGATCTCTCAGAGGAAGTCTGTCTGAACTTCTGTGCAGCTTTTTCTGCACATCCTTCTCTGACCACAACCCATGTTCGTGAACACACTCCCCACCCTCAGGACACCTGTTCTGTGCCCTAGAACACCATCCTCCAGCCCTGGGTGTGGACCAGCTGCCAAGGGTGGACACGAGGGGCAACGCAGCACCCTGGAGTGGACAGCAGGGACACACGGGATTGGTCGATCTGAAAACCAGTAATATCCCCTTTGGGGAAACTCTGAAACAGAGAAAGAATTAGTCTTACAAGAGGCATAAATAAACATGGGGGAAAATACTGACATAATAACAGCAGTAATAACAAGGCAATTTAAGAAATATGAAGATACTTTGTGTGTGTGTGGTTGGCCTCTTTCTCAAAGAGAATACCGTCTTTTTAAAAGACAGGACTTCACTTTTTCTAAACGAGAACAAAAAAATCTAATGAGAACAAAGCTGAACAGTCACCGTTTTCCATAAAGCTTTACAGGGGACTTGGTCTCTAGATTCTGAGCATCAGAGCATGGACAGAGCAGGTCTGCATAGAGGAACCTCGTCTAATTCATAACCTAGTGTTTGCTCCTCAACGGGATGGGTTTTCAATAAAAGGCAAGTAAAGACTGTAAATATAGATTATGCAAGTAACACGTGTTGGTTATTTTAAACAGGAAATGGTGTCAATTATCAGGAGTGAGAGGTGACAGGCCTCGGCCAGCTTCTGCCTGCATCTCCTCCGCTGACCGCCCTGGGCCTGTTGCCCAGACCTCTCCTGTTTGACAGTTCGGAACACTCTCTTGCATGTACATTCCATGGAGATGTTGTTAATTAAGCACCTGCCTGGTTAATTTTAACACCAAAGAAACTACACTCTCTCCGCTCACAGCATCTCATGAGAGGCCTTTCCTGGGAACAGAGGCAGGCTGGCTGTGTGCTGCCCACCCATCTCCTTTTGCGCATCCTGCCTGAGCAGCCACACCCACAAGGCGAACTCCCCAAAGTGAAGCTGCAGGTTAAAGCGCAGCCTAAAGCATTTCTGAATGACACTGCCAAGCTGCACTTTCAAAGAAGTGTCCATTCTCATCACCTCTGAAGAAAAAGTGAATGAAAAGTCCCTGTTTCTCATACTGTTAGCAGTATCAGGTGTATTGATGTTTTGTTAAAATTTCTAACAGTTATAGTATTAGGTATTACCATTAAAAAAAAATCTCATCAGATGAAGAGGCAATTTGTATTTTCTTTTAATTTGTTTTTCTCTATTAATGAGACTAAGTATGTTTTTCTCTTTCCCTAGGAATTGATTATTCCCACACTACCCATTTTTCTATTGAGTTGGTATTTTTCTTATACATTTATGCTGCTGCTGCTGCTGCTGCTAAGTCGCCTCAGTTGTGTCCGACTCTGTGCAACCCCAGAGACGGCAGCCCACCAGGCTTCCTGTCCCTGGGATTCTCCAGGCAAGAACACTGGACTGGGTTGCCATTTCCTTCTCCAATGCAGGAAAGTGAAAAGTGAAAGTGAAGTTGCTCAGTCATGTCTGACTCTAGCAACCCCATGGACTGCAGCCTACCAGGCTCCTCCATCCATGGGATTTTCTAGGCAAAAGTACTGGAGTGGGGTGCCATTGCCTTCTCCGATACATTTATGAGTTCTCTTTATATAGCATATAAATCTTTCTTTAATATACTAGAATACTATGTATGCATGTATATATACATATACAAGAGTACATATATCCTCCTTGGAAGAAAAGCTAGGGCAAACCTGCTGCTGCTGCTGCTGCTGCTAAGTCGCTTCAGTCGTGTCTGACTCTGTGCGACCCCATAGATGGCAGCCCACCAGGCTCCTCTGTCCATGGGATTCTCCAGGCAAGAGTACTGGAGTGGGGTGCCATTGCCTTAAACGTTGTATTAAAAAGCAAAGACATCATTTTGTTGACAAAGGTCCATCTAGTCAAAGCTATGGTTTTTCCAGTAGGTATGTATGGATGTGAGGGTTGGACCATAAAGAAGGTTGAATATAAAAGAACTGACGCTTTCAAACTGCGGTGCTGGAGAAGACTGTTGAGAGTCCCTTGGACTGCAAGGAGATCAACCAGTCAATCCTAAAGGAAATCAGTCCTGAATATTCACTGAAAGGATTGATGCCAAAACTGAAGCTCCAATCCTTTGGCCACCTGATGCGAAGAACTGACTCACTGGAAAAGACTCTGATGCTGGGAAAGATTGAGGGCAAGAGGAGAAGGGGACAACAGAGGATGAGATGGTTGGATGACATCACCGACTCTATGGACATGCATCTGAGCAAACTCTGGGAGATGGTGACGGACAGGGAAGCTTGGTGTGCTGCAGTCCACGGGGTCGCAAAGAATCAGACATGACTTAGCAACTGAACAACAACATATATCCATTGAGTTAGAAATGTTGTTCCAGTTCAGCTTGTAATGATATATATTTGTCATACATAAATATCTCTTGGATGTGCAAATTTATTCATCTTTTCCATTATGGTATCTTAAGCTAACATCATACTTTAAAAATCTTCTTTTTCTACAATTATTTTTTGAAAATAAAATCACTTTTCTCCCAGTGTGTTTATGGTTCCTCCCTTTGTCCTTCTGGGTGTTTTAACCACGTGGACATTTTGTTTTGTGTAAAGACAGAGACAGGGACAGACCATTCTTCCTTCCATGTGGCCCAGCAATTTATACAACCCCATCCTTTCCTGCCAGCTCTGAAAACCCCCCTTCACAAGTGAGGGTCTCAACAGAGACCCCTCTGCTGCACTGTCAAGCCAGTGCCCATCCCCAGGGAAGACGCTTTGTGGTGGGGATTCACGCCTCAGCCCCCGTGAAGCAGAAATGGAAAGTGTCTGCCTCTTCTGCAAGGTGCTCTCACACAGTGGCAACGGGGATTTTGTGTGTTCATCAGTCTTTCATTGTTCTCTGCAATTTGCGTAACAAGGCTTTTGTTTCTGGATGATCTAAATACAAAAGCAAACTTTGTCTTTATTCATAAAACAAGGCTCCCCCAGAGCAGAGGAATAACCAGTAGACTGGAAGGGTTATTCAGGAGTGTCTTTAAATGGGTCCGAAAAAGCCTTCCCTAGGTAGCAGCTCCATTTAGGCGTCTGTACAGATCTGCTGAAAGAATAAAAACGCTGGGGTCCCAGAACCATCGGAGGGCGGGGGTGGGGAGGGAGGCCTCTAGACCAGAGCTACCCGGAGAAGCGGAACAGTAGCTGCAGCTGTGGTGTGAAATTTTCCAGTAGCCCCATTTTAAAGAATGAAAAGCAGCAGGTAAAGTTAATAATGCATTTTATTTCATAAAACCCAGATATCACCACTATGGCATGTAATCAATATGAAAGTTTCTGAGATAGGCACTTCTTTTGTATGAGTTTTGCCACCCAGTGTGCTCCGGGCACCTGCCCCACATCCCAGCTGAGACGGGCTCAGCGTGAGTGGCCCCCCAAGATGCACGGGGGGCTCAGGGGGCACCTCCTAAGGTTCACTGAACTCAAGGAACGTGTGGGACAGGAAGGACCTCAATGGTCCCCGCCCCACGCAGCGGCTCTGATGTGTCCTGAGCTGGCACAGCTGGCTGGGCGCACAGCACCCCAGCCCCGTGTGCCACAGGACCGGAAAGGGCACTCTGGGACTCGTCTCACGTCCAGTCAGGAGGGGGAGCCCCAGCCCCTGAGCTCTGACAGCATGTTAACTGTCTCCCCTCTGGTGGGCCTGTCAGAAAATAAATACACTGGAAGGTTCTGGAATGTTCTTTTTCAGGTTTCTGATTTTGAGATGTAAGGGATGAAGCGGGGGGAGCACACCATCAAAAGCCTGAAAGGATTTTCGTTCTGGAGGCTGAGGAAAGTACTCTCCAGAAAGCCACGCTCCGAGCCTGTAGATGAAAGGCCCAGGTGGACTCGGGTCTCTGTCTCCGCAGCTGAGCAGTCCTGAGGGACGTTCAAATGAGGTTTCCATTTTCTCAGGAGCAGGATGGGCACCTCCGCCCTCTGTACCCAGGGGCAGGGGAACGCGCATCGTCACTGCGGTGTGACACCCAGATGCGCCCTGCTCTCACCGTGACCTGAGACCCAGCCTGACCGTCAGTTGTCCTCTTCACGTGCGTCTCCTACTTTTCAGACATCACACATAGCTGGACTTGACGATCTAGAAAGTTTTACGTATATACGATGTACAAATGGCTTTTCTCACCCCTTCAGAGCACACAGAGGCCAAGACCTCAGGCCTACGACTACAGTCGGACCTGGAGGGGACATCCCCTGCCCCTATGTTCTCTGGGCGACTGTCACAAGCCCAGCAAGCTACACACTTAGGCTTCTGTAAAATACCCTGATTTTTCCATCTGAACAACAATTGAAACAAAAGCAGTCTGCAGCAGTCTTAGGAGACTCAAGTTTGATTCCCTAGGTCGGGAAGATCCCCTGGAGGAGGAAATGGAAATCCACTCCAGTATTCTTGCCTGGAGTATTCCATGGACAGAGGAGCCTGGTGAGCGACAGCCCATCGGGTTAGAAAGAATCAGACACGACCCAAGTGACTTAGCACACATGCACACACTCTGCAAGCCAAGTGTGGACGCCCTGCAGGTATTACTAGCTGGGGTCTCTGCAGGGGCAGGAAACTTGGAGAAGACACAGGGCCAGGAGGATGCCCAGAACTGCAGGTGAGAAGACGACCCCCAGCCGCCGCCCTGGAGCCCAAGGAGCCAGGGGATGGGGGCAGCAGTCATGATGGTAACTCCTACAAGGAAAGGAAGGAGGAAGCATCATGGCAGGAGTCGCCAGCACTGGGAAAACAAAGCAAGAGGACAGCAGACGGGACGCAGTTAGCCAGCAGTCGGGAGGGCGACGACCAGAGGGACTGGGGAGCCAGCCCTGGGAATTCTGGCAGGAAAGGCAGGAGGGAGGGGCGTGCAGACAGGGGAATGGCCTGAGGAAGGCGAGAGGCTGCCCCCTCCCAGGACATGGAGCCCAGCAGTGAACACCTGAAATGGAAAGCAGGCACACAGGCGCGGCCCAGCCCAGGTGAGCAGGTGCATGGGGAGAGCCACCACCAGGATGACCACATCAGGAGGGCCAGAGCCCCACAGCTGCACGGGGTGTGGGACTTCCCTCCTCCTGCCCACCTGCAGAGAAGCGTTTGTTCACACAGCCATGAGGCAGGGAACCCGCCACGTCGCTGTCATCAGGGCGGCTGCTCCACACCTCCTGACACAAGTTTCTGAAGCTCATCAACTTCACCACAGGGGCCTGTCCCCAGGGGCTTCACACTTAAGATGAAACAGACCACACACATGTGCAGAACAGGGCACACACTCATCCTGTCTCTCTCAGGACACAGGACAGGCCTCAACTCTTGCTTATTAGAAAGCGTCAGTTACTACCAAATTTAGTATGTACGAACAATGTACTAAGAATTTCAAATGACAAAATTTAAGGCTTTAAAATATGGTGGTTTTGATTAAGGTATGATTTCCCTCTTAAAAAAGACCACCTCAGTAATCTGACGTTGTTGAATATTTCATCACTTCTGAAAATCAACCTTCTGGGTGTTCAAACTTAAAAAGCTGTCATTATTCTTGATAAAATATCAAAATGTCCTCAACACTTCTCAAGTGAAGCTTGATGATCACAGTGATTCTGTGCCAGCCTTACGAAGACTAGCTCTCAGCACGAGTTCGGAGGCAACAGCAAAGCAGGGGTCTAGGGCAGACCCAGGCTGCTGGAGCGAGACCACAGATCACCTCTCAGTGACTGGGTGGGTGTCCCCAAACAAGACGCTTAACTTGTTTTTAAAATGGAAAAATAACTACACTACGGTGTAGCTCCCAGAATTATTTCACAAACACTGGTGGAGAGTAGCACTATATTTGAATCAGACATGTACTGTCATTAAAGCACAGAGAGCAAGAATGAAAGAATATTTACCAAAATGACATGCGATGGGCCTCAGAGTTATTTCTCCCCAAATCCTCTGCAACACAATAATATCATAGAAATAAAATGATTAACAGCATTCTTCACATACGACGAGGCTCCCAGGAAAACATGGAATCCTGCACACACATCACTACCCTCCAGGCACAAGCCAGGCTGTAAGAACACACAAGCCAGGCTGTAAGAACACACAAGCCGCAGCCGGGGAAGTCTGATGCAAGGACTTTGTGTTTTGTTTCCACGAAAGAGAATCAGGAAAGAACAGCTTCCTGAGAAAGGACAGTTTCCATCAGGACCCCGAAGAGAGGTGTGTTTCCACAGACACATGGACAAAGAAACATCCCTGATGAGCTGTAAAGACAGAAATTCCAAGGGACCAGCCTAGCGAGGACCCAGGGGGATACGGCCAGGCTAAAGAACTGGTGGACTCCGGGGGAAAGCACTGCATACATTAGACACCAGCTGGTCATTCACTTGGCCTCTGCTCCAGGCTCAACAGGACGTGAGCGTGTTTATGTTCTATGGAACTGCCCGCTCATGCAGCGAGAAATAAGCAAACATTAACCCATCTTTAGAATCTCAGCTCTCGGAGGGTTTTCCTCATGGAAAACAAAGGGAAACTCTTAAATGGGAAAGAGGCTGCTGCGTAATAGATGGAGCGTAAACTGCCGAGTAAACCCTGGCCTAATTTCCTTTTCTTCTGAGTAGGTCTGGGCAGGTTGCCTCCAGCTGTCCACAGTGAGCAGGGTTTTTCCTGGCGTCCAGAGCCGACCTGCCCTGAGAACTTCAGGGTCCTAGCTCTCACTTCCATCACTGTGGTAAATAGATATGCCACTATTACTTACACCAAGCAGACAACACTCAGAAGACCCGAGAAGCCTCAGCACAGGGCAGAGCCCAGGGGCTGAAGACACTACTCAACGCAGGGCTGGCGGACTCGGCCAGCGCGACTTGCAGATGAATGAACGTATGATGCTGGGCATTCAGTAAGTCTCCCTCGTTGATTCCTAAACAGTATCTCTGAATTGCATTTATAAAAATTTATTTACCTCAGAATTGAAGGAGAAAGTATGACAACCGACTGTCTTCCTGACTTTCCAACAACTTTATAAAAATTACTTCAGAATTGAAGGGGTATTGGGGAAACCAAGCAATATAGTAATTCTCTTTACAACTTCTCCCCAATTTTCGTACACTTCTCGTTTTAAAAAAACTATTTCAATGAATTGAACATTTCACTTCTGCATCTGAAAGGAAAAGAATACTCCCTTAAATATGAATGACAGAATATCCTTTTATATCGTTCAGTCTGCTCTCGCTGACTGAGAGATCAAAGCCAAGTGATCTGATCCTCGGCTCTCGTTCTCTAGGGCAAAGACTCTAGGTGAAGGAGTAAAGTGAACCATGCTCTTGGCTCCTGGGAGGGGCACCTTGGCAAATTCAAACTGTGCACCTAAACCTCCACGTGTAACTCCCTGGAACACGGACGACGTTTCCCAAGCCCCTGCATCCACAGCTCTCACTCTCATGAAAGCTGCACCTATGCTCCTGGACATACACACGTGGTTTTCTGTAATCAGGGCTGATGACACACTTCTGTTCTCTGGCCACGGAAGTATCTCCCAAGATTTGTCTACAGGCTGCTTTTGAAAGCTGAAAACAACAAACACCACCTAATCATTACGCCTTCAACATGCACGGTTTGTTGTGTGTCACTGATAACTCCATAAAGTTAGTTTAGAAAAATGAGGATTCTTAACAATTAGGCCACCTGACTTCTGCTCAAAGTGGGCCAAAGGAATAGTACCAAACAGGTGAAAATTCTCTCACAAACAATCCGGGAGACAACCTGGACAGGCTGCAGGATCTAATCCACAGGGTGTCACTACTGTTACCTTAGTCTGGAAAAGTCTAAACTAGGCATAACCAAGCACTCATCCTGCTTCATTTAAAAACAAACAAACAAAACCAAAGAACTTCCAGAAGTCACTGGAGAGACTCTGTGCTTCGAGGATGGTGGTGTCCGAATGTAACACTAAGATAGTTCAGTTCAGTTGCTCAGTCGTGTCCGACTCTTTGCGACCCCATGAATCACAGCACACCAGGCCTCCCTGTCCATCACCAACTCCCGGAGTTCACTAAGACTCACGTCCATCGAGTCAGTGATGCCATCCAGCCATCTCATCCTCTGTCGTCCCCTTCTCCTCCTGCCCCCAATCCCTCCAAGCATCAGAGTCTTTTCCAATGAGTCAACTCTTTGCATGAGGTGGCCAAAGTATTGGAGTTTCAACTTTAGCATCATTCCTTCCAAAGAAATCCCAGGGCTGATCTCCTTCAGAATGGATTGGTTGGATCTCCTTGCAGTCCAAGGGACACTCAAGAGTCTTCTCCAACACCACAGTTCAAAAGCATCAATTGTTCAGCGTTCAGCTTTCTTCACAGTCCAACTCTCACAGCCATACATGACTACTGGAAAAACCATAGCCTTGACTAGACAGACCTTTGTTGGCAAAGTAATGTCTCTGCTTTTCAATATGCTGTCTAGGTTGTTCATAACTTTCCTTCCAAGGAGCAAGCGTCTTTTAATTTCATGGCTGCAGTCACCATCTGCAGTGATTCTGGAGCTCCCCCAAAATAAAGTCTGACAGTGTTTCCACTGTTTCCCCATCTATTTCCTATGAAGTGATGGGACCAGATGCCATGATCTTCGTTTTCTGAATGTTGAGCTTTAAGCCAACTTTTTCACCCTCCTCTTGTACCTTCATCAAGAGGCTTTTTAGTCTCTTCACTTTCTGCCATAAGGGTGGTGTCATCTGCATATCTGAGGTTATTGATATTTCTCCTGGCAATCTTGATTCCAGCTTGTGCTTCTTCCAGCCCAGCATTTCTCATGATGTACTCTGCATATAAGTTAAATAAGCAGGGTGATAATATACAGCCTTGACGTACTCCTTTTCCTATTTGGAACCAGTCTGCTGTTTCATGTTCAGTTCTAACTGTTGCTTCCTGACCTGCATACAAATTTCTCAAGAGGCAGGTCAGGTGGTCTGGTATTCCCATCTCTTTCAGAATTTTCCACAGTTTATTGTGATCCACACAGTCATAGGCTTTGGCATAGTCAATAAAGCAGAAGTAGATGTTTCTCTGGAACTCACTTGCTTTTTCGATGATCCAGCGGATGTTGGCAATTTGGTCTCTGGTTCCTCTGCCTTTTCGAAAACCAGCTTGAACATCTGGAAGTTCGTGGTTCACGTATTGCTGAAGCCTGGCTTGCAGAATTTTGAGCATTACTTTACTAGCGTGTGAGATGAGTGCAACTGTGCGGTAGTTTGAGTATTCTTTGGCACTGCCTTTCTTTGGGATTAGAATAAAAATTGATCTTTTCCAGTCCTGTGGCCACTGCTGAGTTTTCCAAATTTGCTGGCATATTGAGTGCAGCACTTTCACAGCATCATCTTTCAGGATTTGGAATAGCTCAACTGGAATTCCATCACCTCCACTAGCTTTGTTCGTAGTGATGCTTTCTAAGGCCCACTTGACTTCACATTCCAGGATGTCTGGCTCTAGGTCAGTGATCACACCATCGTGATTATCTGGGTCGTGAAGATCTTTTTTGTACAGTTCTTCTGTGTATTCTTGCCACCTCTTCTTAATATCTTCTGCTTCTGTTAGGTCCATACCATTTCTGTCCTTTATCGAGCCCATCTTTGCATGAAGTGTTCCCTTGGTATCTCTAATTTTCTTAAAGAGATCTCTAGTCTTTCCCATTCTGTTGTTTTCCTCTATTTCTTTGCGTTGATCACTGAGGAAGGCTTTCTTATCTCTTCTTGCTATTCTTTGGAACTCTGCATTCAGATGCTTATATCATTCCTTTGCTCCTTTGCTTTTCACTTCTCTTCTTTTCACAGCTATTTGTAAGGCCTCCCCAGACAGCCATTTTGCTTTTTTGCATTTCTTTTCCATGGGGATGGTCTTGATCCCTGTCTCCTGTACAATGTCACGAACCTCAGTCCATAGTTCATCAGGTACTCTATCTATCAGATCTAGGCCCTTAAATCTATTTCTCACTTCCACTGTATAATCATAAGGGATTTGATTTAGGTCATACCTAAATGGTCTAGTGGTGTTCCCTACTTTCTTCAATTTCATTCTGAATTTGGCAATAAGGAGTTCATGATCTGAGCCACAGTCAGCTCCCGGTCTTGTTTTTGCTGACTATATAGAGCTTCTCCATCTTTGGCTGCAAAGAATATAATCAATCTGATTTCGGTGTTGACCATCTGGTGATGTCTGTGTATAGAGTCTTCTCTTGTGTTGTTTGCTATGACCAGTGCTTTCTCTTGGCAAAACTCTATTAGTCTTTGCCCTGTTTCATTCCATATTCCAAGGCCAAATTTGCCTGTTACTCCAGGTGTTTCTTGACTTCCTACTTTTGCAATCCAGTCCCCTATAATGAAAAGGACATCTTTTTTGGGGTGTTAGTTCTAAAAGGTCTTGTAGGTCTTCATAGAACTGTTCAACTTCAGCTTCTTCAGCATTACTGGTTGGGGCATAGACTTGGATTACTGAGATATTGAATGGTTTGCCTTGGAAACGAACAGAGATCATTCTGTTGTTTTTGAGATTGCATCCAAGTACTGCATTTCGAACTCTTTTGTTGACCATGATGGCTACTCCATTTCTTCTAAGGGATTCCTGTCCACAGTAGTAGATATAATGGTCATCTGAGTTAAATTCACCCATTCCAGTCCATTTTAGTCCACTGATTCCTAGAATGTCAACATTCACTCTTGCCATCTCTTGTTTGACCACTTCCAATTTGCCTTGATTCATGGACCTGACATTCCAGGTTCCTATGCAATACTGCTCTTTACAGCATTGGACCTTGCTTCCATCACCAGTCACGTCCACAACTGGGTATTGTTTTTGCTTTGGGTCCATCCCTTCATTCTTTCTGGAGTTATTTCTCCAGTGATCTCCAGTAGCATATTGGGCACCTACTGACCTGGGGCGTTCTTCTTTCAGTATGCTATCATCTTGCCTGTTCATACTGTTCGTGGGGTTCTCAAGGCAAGAATACTGAAGTGGTTTGCCATTCCCTTCTCCAGTGGACCACATTCTGTCAGACCTCTCCACCATGACCCGCCCGTCTTGGGTTGCCCCATGGGCATGGCTTAGTTTCATTGAGTTAGTGTGCCCCATGGGCATGGCTTAGTTTCATTGAGTTCACTGAGTTTCATTGGTCCTAATGTGATTAGATTGACTAGTTTTCTGTGAGTATGGTTTCAGTGTGTCTGCCCTCTGATGCCCTCTTGCAACACCTACCGTCTTACTTGGGTTTGTCTTACCTTGGACGTTGGTTATCTCTTCACGGCTGCTCCAGCAAAGCGCAGCCGCTGCTCCTTACTTTGGACAAGGGCTATCTCCTCACCGCCACCCCTTCTGATCTTGAACGTGGAATAGCTCCTCTAGGCCCTCCTGGGCCCCCGTAGCCACAGCTCCTTGGAGATGGGGTTGCTCCTCCTGGCCGCGGCCCCTGGCCTCGGGCGTGGGGTAGGTCCTCCCGGCCACCGCCCCTGGCCTTGGATGTGGGGTAGCTCCTCTCGGCCGCCGCCGCTAACCTGGGACATTTAGCACAGGCGGCTGCAACCGGCGCATTTAGCGCGCGGGTGGTTGCTACCGGTGCATTTAGTGCGGGCGGCTACCCCATGTCCGAGGTCAGGGGCAGAAGCCGGGAGGACCCCATGCCCGAGAGGAGTCGGCCAAGAGGAGTTACCCCACATCCAAGGTCAGGGGCAGCGGCCGAAGAGTGCCAGGCTGCGACGGCACAGGAACGGCCAAGAGGAGCTACCCCACGTCCGGGGTCAGGGGCGGCGGCCCAGAAGAACACTAAGATAACCCGGCGACAACACGTCAGTCCTCGCTGAAAGACGTGAATGTCAGCAACGTGCACGTCCAGTTCGTTTCCGGTGTCAGGTCACCAGGTCCTCAGGCTGCCCACTCGACCAGCATTCGGTGAGGTGACCAGTAGTGCTGTGCACAGGCAGAGGGAAAGACGCTGGGCCCAGGAGCTCAAGTCCCACCAAGGGGTGCACAGGGCTGAGGGCAACACCCACAGAGGAGACACAGACGGGGGACACTGTGTGGTGCAGAGATGACAAGTGCAGCGCACACACCTCTCACAGGGCAGGCAGTGCACAGCACTACCAGCCCAGCTCACCGCACAGCTCTGCTTTACAGATGAGGACACAGTCACTCCACAACTGCTGGTCCGGCCAGGACTGGGATCCTGGGCCTCTGGGCTCAGAGTCCAAGTTCTTCCAGGACCATAGCGCCCTATGTGTGAGGCAGGGCAGCTGCAGAGGAAGAATCACTCTGCACGAGGAGCCGAGGGCAGGCATGCCTGCAGAGGGGTCACTGGGCAGAGATCTAACTGAGGGATACACTCTCCCACACCACCCCGCCCCTGCCAGCACCAACCACAGAACAAGATTGCAGTCCAACAAGCCATGCCCACTTCACGCCACCTCCACTTTTACATTCCAGCTGTAGCAGAGTTGCTAAATAAATTTTTTTTGTTGGAAAAACTGAGTGATAGTTTACATGCATGACTAGATTTAATAAAAATGTACAGCTCATAAGCCCACAATACACAACAATGTTTGAATATCGTCCAAAATGCCATATTTAGCACTTACTTCATCCCAACTTCTGGCATGCTAAGAGTCATGTCATCTTTGTCCAAATGACCCTGAAATGTGAGTGAGTCAGCTCTGAATTAATGAGGGTGTTAAAATCTTCCGTGCGGTTTTGGAGGAGCCTGGTATTTCTGAACAAAGAAAGTAGCAAGCTACTGGTTTCTTCTGAAACCACATTCAGTCCTTGACAAACACAGCCTTTTACACATATCTTGATGTGGTTTCTCCAAGAGTCCCCTGGGTTTCCCCAGGGAACGTCTATCTTCCTTCCTTCCCAGTTTCCCACGTCCAGGGAGATCCATCCAAAGAACAGAATCCACAGCCTCGAGGCTCCAATGGGCAAGTCTCCAGCGGGGGTATGATGCAATCAAGGCAAAGACCCCTCCTCTTCACAGAGTCCTGAGGGGCAGAATTTGAGGACATTCACATGGCCTTTCTCTTCCTGCTCACCTCCCACCAGACTCTCCTCTGTTCAAACCCTGAAGATTCTGGTACTTTAATCAGAGGTCATTTGTCACCTCCTGTGACACAGGTCAGGAGCAGGATACACAGTCCTGGTGCTGGAGGGGGTGGGATTGAGACAGGAGACAGAGGGAGGGGTGGGGGGTCACAGGGAAGGGGACAGCACCCCAGCAGTACCTCTAACGCCCTGGGTTCCCCACTCAGCTCTCTCCTCACCCACTGCTGATGCTGAGCTCCCGACTGGAGCCTGAGATCCTGCTGCAGGCCCGCCCCCGACCCCGCCCATACCGGTCAGAGCTGCTGCCTCGGGCAAGTCCTGCCCGTGGGCATCTCTGCAGACCAGCTGCCCAGCAGGACTTGGGGTTCCAGCCCTGCTGGTGAGGCTGTGACAGCCCAGATGCTGCTCTGGAGACTTGGCCCTGAGCTGACTTCCTCATGGGATGGAACACTGGGGCCCTTAAGGACTGTGAGGCTGTTCTCTGGGTCACGTCTGATCTGAGCTCTGGACCGCGGTGCACAGCACACAGCAGGGTTAGGCCCCCGAGACACATCATCACACACACCTGCTCGATCGTCAGGGGTAAGTTTGGGGCAGCACCGTGCAAGAATCAGAGGCACCTAACACGGTGCAGACCTAAATGTGTGTCTACAAGGTGTAAGAAAATAATTTACAACTGGGTTTCTGTAACATCGTCTGTTTTTACAGCAGGGACAATCTGAGCCCTGAAGGGGTTTATGGTGCAAGAGAAAGACATTACTCAGGAAAGAGCCCCAGTTTGTGATTCCCAACACTAGCTGGCTTCACTCCATGTGAGGCTGCCCTGTACAGCCACCTGTCCTTTACTTGAACAGTTGAATTTTGTAGGTTGCTACTGAAATCTACCCCCCTCCTCCCCTAAAGGCTGAACCCCATGCCAATCTCCAGGTGCCAGGAATGTCCATCCAACAGCCAGACATCAACAACAAGCTCACAGTCCCCACCTTCCCCCCAAGAGAGACGATCTGTTCACTCGTCTCAACTGGCAAAACTGCGGTTCAAATGAGGAAACTACTCTTGTGAAATTAAGAGGCAGGAGAATACAAGTACTTTCAACCTGGGCAGACCTTTATCTTCCCAACCGAAGTCAGAGTAAATAATCCCCATGACTCAAGTGACTCTCAGTGACTCTGGGTTTGCTGTGGGTGGATCATTCATGCCTGTCACGCAATTCTACACCCACCTGGTAACAAAAGCACAGTAGTCCTCTTGCACACCTGCCTGGTGTGGAGGCCAGCACTTGCACGCCAAGCGCTGGCTTGTAGCTCAGCTCACACAGGTGGAGACAGGCTCTCATTACTAAGCTCGTGTACCCACGCTCCCGACAGTAAGCATCCAAATACCCGGAAACGCGTGTAACTTTCCATGACCACAGTTAGAACATGTAAACAATGTACAGAAGGGTTACCTGAGAGCTGCGAGTTTCCTCTGTTCTTTACTTCCAAAGAAGGAAAAACAACTGTCATACACAAGAACATTTGAAGGATAAGAACAAAACTCCAGGCGTGTACACAGTCTGAATTAGCTTTCCATGGTTATATGGTAGTCGAAGTAGTTTTTTATGAAAACATGGGCGAACGATGGCTCTAATGATACAGTTTGTCGTTTTTGTTCTCAGGATCATGTCAAAACAAATGCCGCAGGTGAAAAGGCAGGAATAAAAGTGATGTGGTTTTACTTTGTTACATGCTTAAGACACACGCGTTGACATCTTAAAAACAGGATTACCTTCAATTTCCCAACAGCCTATGCGCCTCTTACTTTCTGGCCTGTGCACACACTGGTCATCCTGTGTGAGTGTCCTTTCTGCTGTAAAAAGGCACCTTTTCCATTTTCTTGGTGAAGCGCTACCTACCCACCACAGAGACATCGCGAAGAACTTGCTTCTTCCCAGAAGCCTTCCGGGATCTCAGCTAACCTTGCAGGGTTGTCTGGGCTGGTGTTTCAGTCTCTAAAACGTCTTCAACTTTGTTTTTGGCATTAAATTCTTTTTTTTTTAATTGATGGAAAATTGCTTACAATTTTGTGTTGGTTTCTGCCACACAACAACGCAAATCAGTTATAACTATATATAAATACCCCTTTGTTTTTTGTATGAAATTCTTATGACTAAACAACATGAAACTTTATTATACATGATGTTACAAAGTGAAAGTGAAGTCGTTCAGTCGTGTCGGACTCTTTGTGACTCCATGGACTGTATCATGCCAGGTTCCTCTCTGTCCATGGGATGCTCCAGGCAAGAATACTGGAGGGGGTTGCCATTTCCTTCTCCGGGGATCTTCCCGACCCAGGGACTGAACCCGGGTCCCCCGCACCGCAGGCAGACTCTTTACCATCTGAGCCACCAGGGAAGCCCATGATGTTATAAGGCCTACTGTAAATTATAACTCCCTAGTTCATTTTTAATTTAGTTCGTTTATTCTTTAATACAACATATTACTTAATATATACTCCTAAAGAGACTTTGATGAATCGGATTGGCTGTATGTTTCTGAATAAAGCTGATTAAAGTGGGGAGGGTGGCTACGTGGCTGCTGGGATGAAGTGTGGGCAGTTCATCGCTTATTTAATGCTGACTGGAGGCTACGCTGCAAATCAGTGTATGAGTTCTGAGGTGTGGCACATAAACACACAGATACACGCATCTCCCACCTTGGTCAAGACCTCACCACCCTCTGACCCCAAAACTGCAAATAGAACACAGAGGCTGCAGGCAGCTCAGGGTCCCACTCGACAGACATGCCAATGCTCTTAACAGGGAACAAAGTACAGAGCTCAAACATCTCATAGTCCCCTGGTCCTCAGGAACTGTAGGGCAGGATAGACGAATTCCATCCCACAGTCTAGAACAGGGGCATTCCTGGGGCTTTCTGCTGTGCGGGCTTTTTTTTTTTTCTTAAGTAGACTAGGTTTTTGTCTTTCTTTGTTCCCTAGTTTTATCCAAGAAAGGGATATGCAACATTGTATCACTTAAGGTGTGCAACAGTGAGGCGATATGTGTGTATACTGAGAAATGATCGTGAGGACTCCTGAATGCTCACCCTGCACACTTAAGACTGGTCTGCTAAGCAGAATACTAACACGATTGATGCTTCCAGATGCTGACTCACCTCAACATATGAAATTGGGAATATTCCTATTTTGTCTGCCAGCATGCCTTCAGCCCAGTTTTCATCCACTCTGCGGATCACAGTTAGAACGTCATCCTAAAGAAACATCAACGGACATTACTCCACCTGACCCTAGGAAGCGCACAACCTAATTTTCTTTTTAACAGGAGACTCAAGTTGTAAGAACACATGAATTAAGATGCCATGCCATGTCTTTGGGATGTGACCACAATGAGGTGATGAACTGAAGGGCAGCAGACCAAACTAACAGCCTGTCGGCACCTGCCATCCCACCCACGCCCTGAACTCCTGTTCTAGATGGACTCTCAGGCTCTGCTCACCTTCTTTAAATGTACATCCTACTATTTTTCTTTACCAAAAAAAACACAACATTCTGGTCATAATCCCAGAGCATTTTATCAATTCAGTAGATACAGTCTGGTATGCTTTTCAGCAAAGAAATTTACATATAAAACAAGGAAGTAATGATGCTTCATTTTGTTATTCATAATTCAGGGAATTAAAATCCCCAAGTGGCATGCACCCGCCCGAAAACATAGCTTAGAATTACATTTAGGCCCAAAATATGAAAATGATACCATACAGAGCGTCAACCAAAATTATCTTTCATAGAGAACACTCTGTGCACAAAATTACTGTCTTTCTGACCTGAGAAGCCTGCTTCCACATATTTTTAGAAGCACAGAGAGAGAGTTCACATAAAACTATTGTATTTTTCTGCACAGGCCATAGTTCATGCATGAGGTACACAGAAGAGCTGGCAAACAGAAGGCAATGTGTTCTAACTTTACCTTTGCAAACGGAAGGCAATCTTTGTCGGCTTCCTTGTCTTTAACTTCAAAGTCATAAAGTGCTTTGCACTGAGGCGGGGGCTGAGGTAACGGTTTGATGATCTGCACGAAGTTAGTGGGGAAGAAGCCGTGGACCCCGCCAACCTCTCCGTGGTACCAGTTCTCATCCACCTGTCGCCGCAGGACAATGATGTCGCCTTTGCTGAACTTAAGGTCCCCGGGCTCCTTGCCTTCGTAGTTGTATAATGCTTTGGCACATGGTAACTGAGGTATTCCCTGAAGGAAAGAGAGAAGTTTTAATGAAAGAACTGTCCCAAAATGTCTTAAAATTCAACTGTTTCACAGTGGTTGTTAATAGATCCAGATCAAATACACACTTTGTCTTAGGAAGACAATCCCACACAAAAAACTGCATGTGTGTGTGTGTGTGTGTGTGTGTGTGTGTGTGTCACCAAGAGCAAACAAACCATGTCACACGAGGAAAGAACAGCAGACCACCCCTGGACCCTGAGAAGGCATTCTGTTCCTAAGGCTAATTTAGCCAGACTTTCACCCTATTCAGGGTTTTTAGGATGTGGAAGTACCGCTAAGTCTGGCTTCCTGGCATAAAATTTAAAAACTCATTAAAAACTTAAATTCTGACATTAACTGCACCAAAAAGAAGGCTGAGTGCCAAAGGCTGCAAGGAGGTCAATCCTAAAGGAAATCAACCCTGAATATTTGTTGGAAGGACTGATGCTGAAGCTGAAGCTCCAAACCTTCGGCCACCTGATACGAAGAGCTGACCCAAGAGAAAAGATCCTGATGCTGGGAAAGATTGAAGGCAGGAGGAGGAGGGGACAACAGAGGACGAGATGGTTGGATGGCATCACTGATTCAATGGACATGAGTTTGAGCAAGCTCCAGGAGATGGTGAAGGACAGAGAAGCCTGCTGCGCTGCAGACCATGGAGTTGAAAAGAGTTGGACATGACTGAGCAACTGAACAGCAAAGATCACCCAGTACTCTTAACACGGTGAGTGGCAGGAGTAAACTTCAGGCAACAGCCTGGTTATACCCTGCTGCCTGCAACCGGAAACACACTGCCTTGCGGGTTGGGTTCGCTCAGTGACCAGGAGCCCTGCAGGAGGCAGCCAGGGGTCGACAGCACTCTAACCCCGCAATGGACATTGGGCCCCTGGCCCTGTCCTGCTCCACTGCGCTGATTCAATTAAATTCCAAGAGACTGCAAAGTCAGTTTGTGTCAGACTTCCCCAAAGAAAACTTCCTGTATTAAATAAAATGAATCTCACCCTGATTTCAAACCCAGCAAAGTTCACTGATTTTTAAAAGGCTGATCCCCACAGAGACGGCAGACAATGAAGGATAAAGAGTAAAGCGATTGAAAAGCAAGCAAGACTGCATTTTCCTGTGCCAAAACCATCCTGAGAGCTGGGAGCCACAGGGGCCCCTCGGTCACCTCCTGGAAAGGCTGGGGGTTGCAGCCTTGCCTGGCCCCCAGACCTTCGGCCGCCTTCCCAAACTGCTTCCCGGGCAAGGCCCCCGGCATCTGCAGAGTTTACATTTCACTTGGCTACATATGAAAGGGAGGTTCAGGAGCATAGCCGGCCAGAAAGAGCCAGAGGTGGCGGCCAAGCACGCTCTGCAGTGGCCCGCAGGTCTTGTCAAAGAGCTGGGCATCACAGTGTGAGCTTTGACAACAGTTCTTAACCCAAAAACACACTTCAGTAAACAGTAACTGCTTTCCTCCTATAAAAAAGAATAACTATGACATGGGCCTGTTTTACTTTTCTAATATTTTTGCTTCTCCATTATATACGCAGGTATTTTATAGGACATTAAATCCTCATGAGAGCGGTGCACAAACACTTCTGATTCACTGGTTTCCGGCCCATTTCTGCCCCATCGGGTGTACTCCAGTACATCTGGCAAAGAGCAGCGTGGCGATCTAGCTGAGGTCCTCACATGTAAATAAAACCTTCACTGCCAATTGATTTTATAGACTCTAAATGCCAGTGCCCAGATATACATGCACAACAGCCCCTCTAAATTCAAATTCCTTCATGCATTTCTTACTGCTCCATAAAGTAAAAAAGATTCAATGGCCTACTAAAAAGAACATTTAGAAGATACTCTTGTCCTAGGAACAGCAATAAAATGTGTAAAGTTCAATGACTGAGTTGTATCTCAATTGGTATAAACTCTGGCTGATTGCAACTTGACTTCCAAAAACTTCCAGAAAGAACTGAGCCCGCCTCCGTGTGGACACCCTCCTGTCATGGTTCCCACCCTCAGCAGATGAACCTGTCTGCTTTCATCACCTCCAGTCTCCGAGGTGCCTCGCCTCCGTGCTACTGTCTGAATGTCTGTGTGCCCCTGTGATTCGGATGTTGAAACCCACCCCCTCAAAGGCGATGCTGAAGAGGTGGGTGCTCAGGGCATGAGGTGGGGCCCTCAGCAGTGCAATTAGTACCCACAGAAACCCCACGTCCCTTCTGCCCGATGAGGGCACAGCGAGGGGCACAAGCAGTGGACAGGAGGAACTCCTCCAGACAGCTGATCCTGGACTTGCCAGATGCTACAGTGCTGAGAAATCATGCTTGTCATTTACAAGCTGCCCCATCTGGGGTGTTTTATGAGGCAGCCTAGACGGGACAGTCTTCCGCTGGAGCTCACCAAGGGCACCCGGCCCCCACCCTGTTCCTACCTGGAGGGTCCCCAGTATGTCCCCGGAGGGACACATCCTGAGGTGACAAGGAGGCCGGCTTTCCCCCGCTTGCAGTTTCCTGTCTGTCTGGGACGGATGCTTCTGTTGTTTGGAATCACCCATAAATAAGACCAAGTTCGGGGCTGGGTGAAGGTCCACAGGACGGTCCGTTTCCACACATATGGGCCATGTCTGTCTTAGGACCAGACTGAATGCTGCCGCCGGGGGAAGGTCCCCACCCCACCCTCAGGGTGGGAGGAGGGGCTGCTCGTCCTGAGCCCGCTGCACACCGTCCTCACTTGGCTCCCAGCCTGGTCTCCATGAGACCAGGGTACCAGGGCACAGGGGCTGCAGGCTCCCATCTCTCCTCACGAGCACCCACCTGGGTGCCCGTGATCATAGCCCTGCTGGATGAATAAGGGAAGAATGAACCTGGTGGGCTGAGCACTGAGCTGCGATGGCTACATGGGAAAAACCACATCCACAGGGTCAGCTGCTTCAAACGATTCTACGGCAGGTCAGGCTCACCAGCTGCGGACACACTGACCACACCCCCCCTGCTTGTGAGTCGTGCTCTGTGGGGATGCGTGGCTGCACACCCGTGTGGCCTGTCCCCAGCCCCTCCTCTGGGTCCAGTATGTGGTGGACACGCATGGTGGACAGAGGAAGGGCAGGGGGAGGAAGGAGGCTGGTCACTCCCCAGCCCCGGGGGACCTGGCACCTGTGCACAAGGAGCACCTGGAGAAACGAGAGCCGCCGCTGCTAGCTGGTGTCCCCCTCGGTGTGTGCTGCAGACAAAGCTGAAAACGCGAATGCTCCGGACAGGGGCAGCTGAGGGCTTTGCACTGAGTGAACTGTTGGCATCTGAAAAACGCAAAGCCAAGCCTGCTGCAAACCACAGCAAACAAACATCTTTCTTACAGACTCTTCTGGCGGTTATGAGGAAGCAGTCACACAGCTGATATATTGTATTTTTTCTTGGATGGCCTTAAAAATGGAGCGCCCAACTGACAAACCATTACAGAAAACAAATCTTACAAATGTTTCAAAGGGAAGAGAGCTCTTGAGAGGCAGTCACTGAAATAAAATGAAGGGAACTCATGCTGCTCGTCGCCCTGTTAGTTCTCTGTTTCATCACATTTAATAATTATAATATTTTGCAGAGAGCAGCAAAATTTACTGGGAAAATCAGCGACAGTAACTTGATCTGCTGTCTTGAGGATTCATGGCAGAATGAGGGCTATTTCCTGGTAAAGCATCGACTTTCTATCTGGGAAACACCTGGGTTCCTGGCAAGGGCCCTGCCCCAAGCCTGCCTTTCCTCCCACCGGCCCCGGGGCCATGGGCAGACAGGGAAGAATGGCCCTGCCTGAGGGGCTCTGCACGCCCCTGTCCAACCCTCACAGAAAGCCAGGAAGGTGGGTGAGCCAGAAGCATGGGGGCAGGGGCATACGGGAGCAGGCTTCAATGCTGAACAGGACGGTCAGGTGAGACCTCTAGTTCAACTGCCTGGGTTGGATTTTTCTTTTTTTTTTGTCCAGTGTTTTCATTGATATAGTGGTAAGACAGGCTCATATAATCTAAACATGACATTAAACGTGAAAGACAGTTCACAGTTTCAGAGTTAAAACAGCACTGGAGCAGACCCACACACATATGGACAAGCAAGGAAATGTGTCAAGGCAGTTTAACTGGGGAAGAGAAAGTCTTTTCAACAATGGATGTGGAACTCTTAGAAGTCCGTAGGAGAGACCCCTACCTCACACCACATATAAAAACAACTTGAGATGGATCTCAGAATCGAATGTAAAATCTAAACCTGTAAGTTTTCCAGGAAAACACACAGAATAATATCTTAATGATGAGGTAGGTCTCCTTTGCCCCCCCCCATCTTAACTAAACATTAAAATTTACAAGTTGAACTTAATCAAAACCGAAAAATTCTGTTCATCAAACGAGACAATAAAAAAATAAAAATTCATGCTACATACAGGGGGAAACACTCGCAATACCTGTATCTGACAATGGACTTGAATTTAGAAATATAAAGAACTGCAAATAAATAACAACCCACCAACCCAGCTGAAAACCAGGCAAAAGATCTGAACACACACTTCAAAAAGGAACTGCAAAGGTACTCAACATCCCTAGTCATCAGGGAAATATAAACTAAAACCACAAGGAGTTATTGCTTCATACGCATTAGGATGATTAAAATTTAAAAGACTGACAACAGAAAATGTAAACGATACAGAGCCAACAACTTACACACGCTGCCAGTGGGCATTTAAAATGGTGGAACCACTCTGGAAAACTACTCAACAGTTTCTTATAAGGTTACAAACACGGCTACTCGTGGCCCCACAATTCCAGTCCTGGGTGTTAATCCAAGAAACGAAGCTGTGTCCACACAAAGATCTGCACAGAAATGCTCCCTGCAGAACCATTCACAGTGCGAACACTGAACCCAGGTGGTCCATCTGCCGAAGATGAATGCTGGACTCCTCAGCTAGTTTAAAACAGAGAAAAGGGCAACTTACTGACACTTTGGAATGGAAAACCAGAATAAACATATATCACAATAAACACGTATCAGAACTGTCGTTCAGTCACTCAGTCACATCTGACTCCTTGTGACCCCATGGACCGCAGCACGCCAGGCTCCTCTGTCCTTCACTATCTTCTGGAGCTTGCTCAAATTCATGTCCATTGAGTTGGTGACGCTGTCTAACCATCTTATCCTCTGTCACCCCCTTCTCCTTTTGCCTTCCATCTTTCCCAGCATCAGGGTCTTTTCCAATGAGCCGGCTCTTTGGATCAGGTGACCAAAGGAATGGAGTTTCAGCATCAGTCCTTTCAATGAATATTCAGGGTTGATTTCCTTTAGGATCGACTGGTTTGATCTCCTTGCTGTCCAAGGGACTCAAGAGTCTTCTGCAGCACTACCCTTAGAAAGCATCAATTCTTTGGCGCTCAGCCTTCTTTATGGTCCAACTCTCATGTCCGTACATGACTAATGGAAAAACCACAGCTTTGACTCTATGGTCCATTGTTGGCAAAGTGATGTCTCTGCTTTCTTATTATACTGTTTAGGTTTGTCATAGCTTTCCTTGCAAGAAGCAAGTGTCTTTTAATTTCATGGCTGCAGTCACCATCTGCAGCAATTTTGGAGCCCAAGAAAATAAAATCTGTCACTGTTTCCACTTTTTTCCCTTCTGTTTGCCATGAAGTAATGGGACTGATGTCATGATAGTTTATTTAATGTTGAGTTTCAAGCCAGCTTTTTCACTCTCCTCTTTCATCCCCATCAAGAGGCTCTTCAGTTTCTGCCATTAGAGTGGTATCAGAATACATATATACAAATTATATTTATATGACTTTGAGAATAGGTAAAGCCAAACTACTGTAAAGAAACCCTCACAAGGAATGAGAAAATAGATGTATTTTATATCTTGGCTGGGATGTTGGTTAGTCAGCTGTAGACATGTGTCAGAACTCAGTATAATTCCACACTTGAGGATTTCCACACTGTAATTCACTTAATGTGAGTTTTACTTCAATATTAAAATGTTTTACAAATAAACCAGTGGCAGCACAGTGAAAAAAACTTAGAAATGACCGCATATGCCAGATCTGTAACTATGTACGCATGTGGGGGGAAAGATACACGAGTATCTCAGTCAGTTACACGCCTAACTGGGCAATCAAGAGACCTGCAGTGCAGAAGCAGAGACCAGCGCCCAACAGGAAGGAAACCCATCACTGAGGCAGAGAAGTGGGTGTCTGTGGTCATCTGACCCCACACCAGTGCCAGGGGCCTCTCCATGGATGGCTTGGACACAGTCTGAAGTCCACAAACAGAAGGAACACAGGGCTCTCAGTGGGGAGAGAGAGGTACAGATGACTTTACCCACATCTCACCTATTGTCTCTACATAATATATGAAAATACTATGAAAGACAAGCTGCAGAAGCTGAGATGTATTCGTGGGGCAGTCAGTCTTCAAATACAACAGAGAAGTCTCATACAGAGAGAGGAAGTCAGCTCCGTATTTGCTGACGGAAAAACCCAGGCTGAAAAGGATGCATGCATTATTTAAGTGGGATGAAAGGATTTCCTGACAGCAAGGGCTGTTCAATACTGCAGTGAATTATGACACCTCTGTCACTGGAGACTTGGAAGAATCCAACTTCTCACAAGATGAGTTCTGCCCAAAGGCAAAGGAAGACAGGACAACCTGTGATCTCGATGACTCCTGTGGCTACCAGACCATCCGAGAGGGTGGTTGCATTCCTGCTGGTTCTGTCTCTGTTCCCTTTTTAGGGGTGGGCTCTCCAGCATGCAGAGGGGATGAGGTGTGGGCAGGGTCACTGATGGCACATTTGGGAAGAAGACACCTGGGATGTGAAGGACCTAAATGCGACCTCAACACCCCGGGGTCCAGGTTACAGGAGAGCTGAGGCAGCTCGGCTGTGGGCCACACACACTCGGCCCTTCCTCTCACCACGTGTGCTTTTCATGCAAAAGTGACACAGAATGTGCCTGTCACAGTCACTGCTTTCCAAAGGATGGCTCTGCTGGCTGAGCCAGTGTGAAGACGGCATGGAATCACAGGGCACGACACTCTCTCACTGTGGAACAATCTACTCTAAGGATGGAAAGCCAACCCTGTGAACCCAGACGGCACCATCAACATCTTCAGTAAGGAAACAAACTCTTGGGTGCAAAAGCTTTGGGATCTGGGCTATCAAAAAGAATTCCAAGTACAATCTCCTGGCCTTTTCAACTAAGCTCTTTCACCTTTGACTAAGTCTGTCTTAAAAGGATGCTTAAAATACTTGAAAATACTCTGTGGTGAGATGAGTGTTACTGAAAAACACTGTCTTTATGCCTTAGTTTCTCCAAATATATGATGATATAAGAGGAAAAGAAATACCCATGTGCAGTAAGTAATTTTTATCAATAGCAGATTATTATTTTGAAACGAGCAATTTTATTGAAGCACTCTTTAAAAAAAAAAAGTATTCCAATTCAAGTATAATGATTTCCAAAAATAAGAAATAAGAGAAACTTAAAAGGAAAGATTTACTAAGACACTTCTGATAAGCCCAAATCTAACTCTTCTTTCTCTAAATAACCAAACAATAGGGTATGAATTAAAGTTACTTTCAACCAAAATGAGGGGCTTCCCTGGTGGCTCAGATGGTAAAGAATCTGCCTGCAATTCGAGAAACACAGGTTTGATCCCTGGGTAGGGAAGATCCCCTGGAGAAGGGAATGGGTACCCACTCTAGTATTCTTGCCTGGGAAATCCCATGGACCGAGGAGTCTGGCAAGCTACAGTCCAGGGAGTCACAAAGAGTTAGACATGACTGAGCAACTACCACTAACATTCAACCAAAATCAATCATAAAGAGATAAATTATTTTTTATATTTCTAGATGATTAAACATATAGCAGCGAGTATAAGTTAAGCAAGACAACTTGTAATGAGCATTTAATACAAATGGCATTTTTTTCATACTGTTCCTGGGGTTCTCAAGGCAAGAATACTGGAGTGGCTTGCCAGTCCCTCCTCCAGTGGACCACATTTTGTCATTGGAAAAGACACTGATGCTGGGAAAGATTGAGGGCAGGAAGAGAAGAGGAAGACGGAGGATGAAATGGTTGGATAGTATCACAGACTCAATGGACATAAATTTGAGCAAACTCCAGGAGACAGTGAAGGACAGGGAAGCCGGGTGTGCTGCAGTTCATGGGGTTGCGACAACTTGGATACAACTTAGAGATTGAACAACAACAACATATGGCAGAAGAAAATAACTGATCATTCTAGCTGCATTCATAATAAAATTTGAGATGAGAAATTTGATCATTTGAGATGGCCACGGGAATGGATTCAATTATAGCTAAAAATCTACTAAATATCTACTACGTATCTATGTTTTTAAAAATGTGTTATAACTGAATGTTTCTTTGGGTAAAGCAACTAGATTGTCCTGTCCACAGGCTGTGAGCACAGTGAGACCAGGGCAAAGTCTCCCATTTGCATCTCACTGGATTTCACGCCAAGAGATCATCGTGTTAAAACACTCATCTTGTTAAAACTATCATTTCTATCAGATCAGGCTTTTTCCAATTCCCTTCCAGCAAACTCGGTTCAAACTCTTCTCCTGACACTTAAGATGCCAAACAATTTTCTCAAATACCTCATCCTCCTTTCTTAGTAGGTATCCAATATTCTAACTCCCTAGACACAGTCTAACACAGTCTCTCTTCCCCCACCCCTGGGACTTTTCTCTGACACTCTCTCCATCTGAAGAGCCCTCTTCCCCAGACCCCACATCCACTTGTCAGAAGCCCATTTACCTTACAAGACACAACTCAAATACAACAGTGTCCAACCCCTTTCTTATTTCTTAATAGAGATGTACATCTCCTTCTGGACCCGACGGTTATCTATGGTTCCCTGTTTGCTTTACTGCACCTTTTAAATATACACTTGCATTCTTAGCTAGTAACAGTACGAGACGTAAAACACTCTGAGGACAGGGATAGTCTCCAACACGGTCCTGAGTCCCCTGCAGGGCCCAGTTCTGGGCCTTACACACAGTAAGTGCATTTACTGCAAGATGAGGTCCCTCCTCCCCACACCCTTTCACAGCAACCTCACAATCCTGAGAGAGGAGAGGCATTTCTGCCTGTTCCCCCCAGTCCGCCTCATACCCTCTGGCTGAGTCGCCAGGGTGTGTCTGGGGTCCTACGACCAGGAACTCTGCGTAAGAAGTCAGTGGGGTGGCCTATGTAGTGTCCACATATGCAACAACCCAACAGAAGGTCAGGGCACTGAGATGGGCATCTGCTTGTCCTTTGGTTGTTTTATCTGATCTAGGCAAGGAAATCAAAGGAAGAGCACACACCGCAAATCAAGGCGGTATGCAGTTGTGGCTAAACACAGGTGTTTACTTGCCTGAGTCCCTGGTGGCTCAGGTGGTAAAGAATCTGCCTGCAATGTAGGAGACCCAGGTTCGATCCTTGGGTCCAGAGGATCCCTGGAGAAGGACACAGCAACCCACTGCAGTATTCCTGCCTCAGAAATCCCATGGAGAGAGTCTGGTGGGCTGCAGCCTATGGGGTCGCAAAGAGTCAGACACGACTGAGCGACTAACACATAGAAGTTCTAGAAAAAGAGGGAAAACGTGCACTTAGTTTAGTTTGATCACTCAGTCATGTCCGACTCAGCCCATGTGACCCCATGGACTGAAGCACACCAGGCTTCCCTGTCCATCACCAACTCCTGGAGCTTGCTCAAACTCCTGTCCATCAAGTCAGTGATGCCATCCAACCATCTCATCTTCTGTAATCCCCTGCTCCTCTTGCCTTTAATCCTTCCCAGCATCAGGAACTTTTCTAATGAGTCAGTTCCTCACATCAAGTGGCCAAAGTATTGGAGCTTCAGCTTCAGCATCAGTCCTTCCAATGAATATTCAGGACTGATTTCCTTTAGGACTGACTGATTTGATCTCCTTGCAGTCCAAGGGACTCTTGACAGTCTTCTACAATACCACAGTTCAAAAGCATCAATTCTTCGGGGCTCAACTTTATGGTCCAACCCTCACACCTATAGATGACCACTGGAAAAACTTGAGCTTTAACTATACGGACCTTTGTTGGCAAAGTGATGTCACTATTTTTTAATATGCTATCTAGATTTGTCATAGATTTTCTTCCAAGGAAGCGACATCTTCCAAGGAACCATTTCATGGCTGCACTCACTGTCTGCAGTGACTTTGGAGTCCAAGAAAATAAAGTCTGTCACTGTTTCCATCATTTCCCCATCTATTTGCCATGAAGTGATGGGACCAGATGTCATGATCTTCATTTTTTGAATGTTGAGTTTTAAGCCAGCTTTTTCACTCTCCTCTTTCACCTTCATCAAGAGACTTTTTAGTTCCTCTTTGCTTTCTGCCATAAAATCAGTGTTATCTGCATATCTGAGGTTATTGATATTTCTCCCTGCAGTCTTGATTCCAGCTTGTGCTTCATCCAGCCTGGCATTATGCATGATATACTCTGCATATAAGTTAAATAAGCAGGGTGACAATATACAGCCTTGAGGTACTCCTTTTCCTATTTGGAACCAGTCTGTTGTTCCATGTCCAGTTCTAACTGTTGCTTCCTGACCTGTGTACAGATTTCTCAAGAGGCAGGTCAGGTGGTCTGGTATTCCCATCTCTTGAAAAATTTTCCACAGTTTGCTGTGATTCACACAAAGTCAGTGAGAGAGAAGTAGATATTTTTCTGAAATTCTCTTGCTTTTTCTATGATCCAACAGATGTTGGCAATTTGATCTCTGGTCCCTCTGCTTTTTCTAAATCCAGATTGAACATCTGGAAGTTCAAGGTTCACATACTGTTGAAACCTAGCTTAGAGAAATTTGAGCATCACTTTGCTAGCATGTGAAGTGGGTACAACTGTGCGGTAGTTTGAACATTCTTTGGCATTGTCTTTCTCTGGGACTGGAATGAAAACTGACCTTTTCCAGCAAACATGTATTAGCATACCAGAAATTTTTAAGAACTTAGAGAAGAAGACTTGAAAGCAAGTGAAATCAGGAAAATTTCAGTGGCTGTAAATGGGTGAATTTTATTAGTATGTGAACTATATCTCAAACCAGAAGTTATTAGTTGATAGCTAAAAAAGTAAAAAACAGACCAAAAAGCCTTTGGTGTGAGTAGTCAAATTATATTCACTTTTAAGACAGTCAAATTCTTTTATTAAAACTTATAAATACACTAAAAGCATTTCAATGGCTGGATAGAAAAATAAGGCAGGGCTAACGATCAAGATGGTGAGTGTCCCACTCCCCCAAAGGAACAGAAGTAAAAGCAAAGATAAACACATTAGACCAACCTACACTTATAAGCTTCTGTGCAGCAAAGGAAACCACTGACAAAATAAAAAGACAACCGACAGCCTGGGAGAAAATATTTGCAAATGATGCAGCCTAAAAGGGCTTAGTTTCCCAAATACACAGACAGCTCATATTCAAAAACTGAACGATCCAACAAAAAATGGGCAGATCTAAATAGACATTTCTCCAAAGAAGACATGAAGACAGCTAATGGGAGCATGATAAGATATTCAACATTGCTAATTATTAGAGAAATGCAGATCAGAAGAACAATGAGGCACCACCTCATGCAGGTCAGAATGGCCGTTATCAAATACTCTACAAATAACAAACACTGGAGAGGGTGTGGAGAAAAGGAAGACCGCAGAACACTGCTAGTGGGGATGTAAACTGGCGCAGCCACTATGGAGAACAGTATGAAGGTTCCTTAAAAAACTAAAAGGAGAATTACCATGTAATCTAGCAATCCTACTCCTGGGCATGTATCTGGAGAAAACCATAGTTTGAAAAGATACATGCACCCAAGTGTTCACAGCAGCACTATTTACAACAGCCAAGATGTGAAAGGAACTTACCTAAATGCCCATCAACAGATGAATGGAAAAGAGGATGTGGAATACATATATATACACACATATATATACATACATATATTCATATATATATATATTACTCAGCCACTAAAAAGAATGAAATAATGCCATTTGCAGTAACATGGAGAGACCTAGAACTTATCATACTAAGTGAAGGAAGACAGACAAAGACAAATATCATGTATTACTTATACATGTGATCTTAAAAAGATGATACAGATGAACATATTTACAAAACAGAAACAGACTAGCAGACATAGAAAACAAACTTATGGTTACCAATGGGGCAGGCCAGGGAGGGATAAATTGTGAGTATGAGGTTAAGAGATACAAACTACTATATATAATACAGATGAACAATAAGGACAGGGAACTATATTCAATATCTTATCATAAACATGATCAGAAAATCTTAGCCAGCTAACCTGTTACTTATGTGCATGGACAAAACAAAGACATCTTTAAACACACAAAATCTCAGGAGGTTTATGCCCTGTGCATTTCAGATGAAAAAAAAAAAATTATTCAAAGAGGCAACTCCTATGCAAACCCACACCCACTCACTAGAGAGATGACACATGATGCAAGAAATGTGACTCCCATATGATTGGGGAGATGAGGAAAATGGAAAGAAATGTAAAGAGGACCCACCAGACACAGGAGCGGGACCCATCCCACCTGCAGTGGGGCAGGACCCCTGACACAGGTTATGTGTCCTTCTTCATGGGCCCAGATCCACTGCAGTGGCTAATGGTTATATAATCCCAACACTGCAAGTGCTATTTTTATGGGGTTTCAATTTTTAGAATTAATCTCCACACACAGCAAAGAAGCCTTAATTAGAGCCACAGAGGGAATGTTATCAACTGTAATAATGCAAAAAAAAAAAAAAAAAAAAAATGCTGAACAAAACCCAGCTGTTTGGGAAGAGGAGGTGGGAGAAGACATCTGAGTTTTATGACAGGGTAACTGAAATTGATACTGTCTAAGGCTCAGCAATCAAGAAATGGAAGCATCTTATAAGGTTGTATAGGTAACCGGCAGAACTGCAGAAAACAGAGTAAGCATCTACCTCTGGAATTTAGGACTAGCTATGAAAGGACAAATACTTGTATTTTTCACTTTAGACTCTGCTGTGTGGTTGCATATTTTCTATCATGAATAGATATAACTTCAAAGATAAAAGGCATAAGAAAAAGGAAGGCAGTGTGTAAAGTTCAAAGGTACTCACTATAAATTGTAATAGATTATCTTGTTTTTCAGCATTCAAAGATGATCAATAACACAAAAGATAACCCTATACTGACCACCTCACTTTAGAAATCAAGCACTGTAAACAGCAGCTGAAGCCTCCTACAGTTTTCTTCACCAACCATATAGTAGCCTTTAAAAGAAAATGAAGTAAAGCTGGTGAACCCTAAACACTCGCCCCTCACTGCCAGCTCCAGGCCCCGCCTCACTGATGAAGACATTCAGTTGCACAAATCATCGACTCTTGCACATTAATGCAGTATCAGCAGAATGACAGTGACATCCTCACTTCACTCGCTTGTCATTCAGGCTCCGTCTCTCACAATGAATACTCAGGTTTTCGTTTGCTGTGCTAATAAGTTCCTTTATGGAATAAAAAAGGAACACATATATACAATAAGTTCAGCTGTGGGAACTTAAAAATGGGGGGAGGGGGCCTAAGCTGTGTCCACGATCATGCTCCTCACTTCCCTGCAAGAAGTTCTGGAGATCCCGTCAGCATGACTTCACAGTGAGAGTTGACCTCTAGTTGCTGCAGACCACAAGAAGCAGCACAATTAACAGTCTAGCTTTGAAGAAGATAAAAACGTGCACACCTTCCCTTCGCTCAAAAAGGGATTAGTTCACTAACTGCTGAGAAACGTGGTGGTCACTTGACGTGTGAACTTAAGAAACCAATATGTACAGAGGAGATTTTTAGATGTTTAACACAAAGCCATTATTTTTCTCATGAAGTCTCATAGAAACACAAGAGCAGACCCACCACACCGCCATCGCTGGCCTGACTTGCCAGGATGCAGCATCACACTCCAACGTTCATCTCTCCTGCGTCTCAGGGTGGAATCACACGGGTGAAGGCATCACAGGTTCTTGCACAGAAGTGAGGAGTGTGACTGTGGCAACAGCGTGGGTCCCCTTTTTCTTAAACAACTGGACTTTGGTTTTCACGTGCTGTTCCTTTACCTTCATAATGGAGCACCTTGTTCCTTCTCTGTGTCCCAGCTTAAGGGGAGTATTAGTAACATGGTCTCTAAATACACAAGGTCTACAATCATGTTAGAAGGCCTTAAAAGGGGACTTCCCTGGTAGTACAGTGGGTGAGAATCCACCTGTCAATGCAGGGAATACAGGTTTGACCCTTGGTCTGGGGAGATCTCACATGCTGATGAGCAGCTGAGCCCGTGCACTTAGAGCCCGTGCTCCACCCGAGAAGCCTGTGCACTGCAAGGAGAGGAAGGCCGGCAGCGGGGAAGACCCAGCACAGCAAACATACATACGTAAGTGAAAGAAGCGCTCCAAAGGCTTGGGAGAAGAGAACTGGAAAGGGAAGCCGCCAGGACTAGCCGAGCACTGACGGTGCACACTCCACACTCGCAGCAGCCGGCAGGTCGGGGACCACCATTATTTCCACTAAAAGGCTACAGAAACCAAAGCTATACCTCTGGTGACCCCAAAGCTCACACTCACCTCAGGACGGAGCCTTTACAAGCCTGACAGGGTGACGTTAAAGACCAGCATTACACTTATTCTTTACTTGCAGCTCCTGGGCCTAAAGCTAAAGGGACGTCACGACCGCCCAAGCTCACTGCAGGTAGAAGGAAGGGTTTTCCCCACGGCGGCTCCAGGCCAACAGCGAGGACTTGGGGAGGGGTTGGCGGCCCCGCCAGTCAGCACCCGCCCTAGCTGCACAGGGCCCCTCTCAGCTGTGCTCCTCAACGAGACACGCCTCCTTTCCCACCCAAACACCTACTCCAAACCCACAGCCAAGAACACTGCTGACGTGTGCCACTCTTCACAGGGGTGCCAGCCAGTTACGTCAGAAAGGACGATGAGCCCTAAGTACAGTGTGTCTGTGTGCTCCTTATTCTGAGGCTGAACAGGGATGCCAGGCATCCTGTACCAGCTCCCACCATCTGCCTGCTGGATACAAATGGACTGAAGAGAAGTCTTTGCTCAAGTTTTTGTCTTCCACTGTTAAATTCTTTTGAAAAACAGATGTTTTATTAAAGATCTCTTCAGCTTGTACCCTACAGATCTTTATAAACAGCCTCTTGGACCAAGGAGATATTTTTCATTCTCTACTTAAATAAGAAGATAAAAACAAAAAAAAATGACAGCATTTGCAAGAACAGAAAAAAAAAATGAAATCACGCACTGAAAGATCTCCACGCTGATCTTAACAAACACACAATAAATTTGTAAATGCAAGGAACGTTTATTTAAACACAAAAGAACATTCGCAATCCATTGTATATGTCCACATCACGAAGAGGATTACTCTAATATAAGCTATTTTATATATTTTACATAGTCAGGAAGATCCCTTGCAGAAGGAAATGGCAACCTACTCCTGTAATCTTGCCCGAAGAATTCCATGGACAGAGAAGCCTGGTGGACTATAGTCCATGGGGTTGCAAAGAGTTGAACATGACTGAGTGACTTTCACTCAAGCCATTTTACAAGTTAATAATTTTATAATGAGGCACATTTCATAGAAAAAGCATGAGAACTCCAGAAAAACATCTACTTCTGTATCACTGACAATGCTAAAGCCTTTGACTGTGTAGACCACAAAAACTGGAAAATTCTAAAAGAGATGGGACTACCAGACCACCTTATCTGCCTCCTGAGAAACCTGTATGCAGGTCAAGAAGCAACAGTTAGAACCCGACATGGAACAACGGACTGGTTCCAAATTGGGAAAGGAGTACGTCAAGGCGGTATATTGTCATCTTGCTTATTTAACTTACATGCAGAGCACATCACATGCAATGCTGGGCTGGAAGAAGCACAAGCTGGAATCAAGATTGCCGGGAGAAATATCAATAACCTCAGATATGCAGATGACACCACCCTTATGGCAGAAAGTGAAGAGGAACTAAAGAGCCTCTTGATGAAGGTGAAAGAGGAGAGTGAAAAAGCTGGCTTAAAACTCAGCATTCAGAAAACTAAGATTATGGCAAATGATCCTATCACTTCATGGGAAACGTTGTTCAGTCGCTAAGTCATGTCCAATTCTCTGTGACCCCATGGACTCCAGCATGTCATAGCAAATAGATGGGGGAACAATGAAAACAGTGACAGACTTTATTTTCTTGGGCTCCAAAATCACTGAGGATGGTAACTGCAGCCATGAAATTAAAAGACACTTGTTCCTTGGAAGAAAAGCTATGACAAATCTAGACACTGTATTAAAAAGCAGAGACATCACTTTGCCAACAAAGGTCCATGTAGTCAAACCTACAGTTTCTCGAGTAGTTGTGTATGGATGTGAGCGTTGGACCATAAAGAAGGCTGAGTGAGCGCCAAAGTACTGATGCTTTCAAACTGTGGTGCTAGAAACGACTTGAGAGTGCCTTGGACTGCAAGGTGATCAAAACAGTCAATCCTAAAGATCAGTCCTGGGTGTTCATTGGAAGGACTGATGCTGAACCTGAAGCTCTAATACTTTGGCCACCTGATGCGAAGAGCTGCCTTATTGGAAAAGACACTGATGCTGGAATAGATTGAAGGCAAAAGGAGAAGAGGGTGACAGAGGATGAGATGGTAAATGGCATCACCAACTCAATGGATGTGAGTCTGAGCAAGCTCTGGGAGATTGTGATGGACAGGGAAGCCTGGTGTGATGCAGTCCATGGGGTCGCAGAGAGTTGGAACAACTTAGCGAATGAACAACAACATCATTTTGACTTCATGTTAACTGTATAATCTACTATTTTAAAAGTAAACTAAGTGTTAAAACGTTTTAAAATAACTCTTATTTCAAGTTGCTTACATACATGGAGACCAGTTTCCATGGAGTTAAGGGGTACGAAAACAGATAAAAGATTCTAAACATAGTTTCACTGATACAGTTCCCTGCGTGACTGAATAGCAAATATCAAAAGCGTGCATGGGCTGAATGCATACACAGATACTCACAAAGCTGATGGGTAAAGGCATTAAAGCCTTGGTTCTCACAGACAGTGTCCGTGAGAGTTACATTTTAGAAACAACGAACCTGATTCCTCTTCGGAGGCACAGATTCACAGGGTGCTGCTGCTGGAAGGAACCCAAACGATTATTTAGACCAACTCCAGCACACTGGGGCAAAAAGGCAAATCTAATGCCAACATCACACAGCTGGTCAGTGCCAAAGTCAGGACCCTAAACCCTGAGATGCTGCTTCAGTGGGCCAATGAGACTTGGCAAAGGTGCAGTTCAGAACCTTCAGCTGAGGTGCTTGTCCTGGACTGAGTGGGCCACAGGTAATCACAGGATAATCAGAAACACTCCCACAGAGCTGGGGGGCAGAGGCAGCGGTGATGGGGGGGATGCTGCTGGCTATGGACACGATACACTGGCTGCGTCTCACGAGGTGGGAAGGTGGAGGGGGACTCCAGCCTAGGGCCGCATGGCCTCCAGACCGAGGAAAAGGCAGGAAACGTTCTTGGAGCGTCCCAGGAGCACTTGGGCTTGTCTCCGCGTTGGGGTCAGCCCAGGGAGACTCTGACCTACCGAACTGTAAGGAAATAAATTTGCATTGTTTCAGTCCGAAGTTTCTGGTGATTCACTGCAGGAGTAAGAAAGCTAACACTGCACGTGAACCCAGAGCCAACCCTCGCTCCCCCAGCCAGTCCAAGGAGGTACAAAGCCACGGGGCAGGTGCGGCCCCATCTCATCTAGCTGAGGGGACTCCCCACACTGCCCGGGTCACACGAGGACAGCAGGCAGCGCTGCAGGGCTCACAGCCAGGGGAGACGGCTGCTGGGGGCCCAGCCCAGAGACGGCCCCACACAATGCCAGGCAAGGCCACCCTCTGTTTACCTTAGCTCATTCTTGGAACTGTGTTTGCTTCTAAGTGAAATACGATTTACTGTGAATACATTTTACAGTGTTCTACTTCAAAGAGTTGGTTGGACCTTCCAAACAGCATCTTATCAGAACTCTGTATTTTTTTTTTTTGCCCTAAAACTTATTCTACTCACTAAGCTGCAGCAGAAGCCATGGTGGTGACCCCAGATGACCATGTGGACAGAGCCCTCCGCTGCCATCTGCAGTCAGCGTCCCAGAGGACGGCAGGGCGGCGGCGGACCCCTCGCCTGCACGCAGGGCAGCCCCGGCATGGATTGTCAGGCACAACTACAGGAAACCTCGCAGCTCTGAGCCCAGGGGCCAGGACAGCACGTGGAGCACAGCGAGGGCCAAGGAGGCAGATGCAGCCCAGGCAGCCGGAGCAGCTCCTCCCCTCCACATCCGACGTGCTGCTGCTTGGCCTGGGACGGGCCTGAAGAATGAAGCAGTGAAGGAAAAGGGTCAACCGAGCACCTGCTGAGGAGAAGCATGTACCAGCCGGGCTCTCCCAAGGGCCACTCGTGTAAATACTGACCCACCTCCTGACTCCAGCCATCACCAGACTAGCCCACTACAGTGGTAACAGGTCACTCTGCGCCCTGCACCATCAGGGATGCGAACAACCACTGCCCAGGTCAGAGCTTAAAAGCATGGCCAGAGAGCAAGGTGGACGCCCCATGCACCGTGACCCACCAGGTCTCGTCCCAGCGCTTGCCCAACCTCATTTGGTTTTGTTTTCCTTTACTTGCTTTAGGCTTTGGTTGTCGCTCTCGTCTACCCAAGTAAATAAGATTGAGTAGAAGCACCTCAAATACACTGTGAGACAGTGAAAAATACGAATTTATGTCAGAGTCCTGTGCACATGGAGCAAACGCAGACACTTCTGCTCTTTGTCTCAATAGATTTTAACATAATCACTGTCCCCTCTGGCTTCTCAGGTGGGGCAGTGGTAACTAACCTGCCTACAATGTACCAGACGCAGGAGGTATGGTTCGATCCCTGGGTCCAGAAAGATCCCCTGGAGGAAGAAATGGCAACCCACTCCAGTATTCCTGCCTGGAGAACCCCATGGATAGAGGAGCCTGGCGGGCCTTGTTCTTTCCTTCCAGATGTGGCTGGTACCCATCGTCTCCCCGCTCCATACCTGTGTCCTGGGTCCAAAATTCTCTTAGCAAACGTTCACTTTGGAAAAACCTTTAAATAGAGGACTCTGAAGATTAATAAGTTCTTTTAGGTAGAAGGAGATTAAACTAATGGTGAAATCTGAGGCACCCTGATAACACATGAATGTGTAGAAAATGGTTACCACATCTTCTTTATCCAGTCATCTGCTGATGGACACTTAGGCTGCTTCCATGTCTTAGCTACTGTGAACAGTGCTGCTGTGAACACTGGGGTGCATGTACCTTTCCAAACTAGAATTTTCTCCACATACATGCCCAGGAGTAGGGTTGCCGGATCATATGACAACTCTATTTTTAGTTTTCTGAGGAAGCTTCATACTATTCTCCATAGAGATGCACCAATTTACATTCCCTCCAACAGTGTAGGAGGGTTCCCATTTCTCCATACCCTCCTCAGCATTTATTTAGACTTTTTAAAAGGGCCATTCTGAGCAGTGGAGGTGGTGCCTCATTGCCATTTTGATTTGCATTTCTCAAATTATTAGCAAAGTTGAGCATCTCTTCATGGGCCTGTTGGCCATCTGTATGTCTTCTCTGGAGAAGTGTCTGCCTGGGTCTTCTGCCCATTTTTGAATAAGATGTTTTTTTCTTTTGTTGTTGTTGAGCTGCATAAACCGTTGGTATATTTTAGAGATTAATCCCTTGTTGATCACATCATTAGCAAACATTTTCTCCCATTCTGTGAGTCATTTTTCATTTTGTTTATGGTTTCCTGAACTCCGGGAGTTGGCAATGGACAGGGAGGCCTGGTGTGCTGCGGTTCATGGGGCTGCAAAGAGTCAGACACGACTGAGCGACTGAACTGAACTGAAGGAGACAAAAGACCTGTACTCCAAAAACTATAAGTCACTGATGGGAAAAACTGAAGACCACACAGACAGATGTAAAGATATACTGTATCCTTGGATTGGAAGAGTCAGTATTGTTAAAAATGACCATACTACCCAAGGCAATCTACAGATTCAGTGTAATCCCTATCAAATCACCAATGGTATTTTTTAAAGAATTAGAACAAATAATTTTACAATGGAAATACAAAAGACCCTGAATAGCAAAAACAATACTGAGAAAGAACAGAGCTGTAGGAATCATACTTTCTGACTTCAGACTATACTACAAAGCTACAGTAATTAAGAAGTATGGTACTGGAACAAAAACAGAAATATAGATCAATAGAAAAGGATAGAAAGCTCAAAGATAAACCCACACACCTACTGACAATCTACCAAAAAGAGTTAACAATACATTATGGAGAAAAGATAGTCTCTTCAATAAGTGGTGCTGGGAAAACTGGACAGCTACATGTAAATGAATGAGATTAGAACACTTCCTAACACCATCTATAAAAATAAACTCCAAATGCCTTGTTGTTGTTGTTCAGTCACTAAGTCATGTCTAACTCTTTGTGACCCTATGGACTGCACTATGCCAGGCTTCCCTGTCCTTCACTATCTCTCAGAGTTCGCTCAAACTCATGTCCATTGAATTGGTGATGCCATCCAATCATCTCTTACAGACCTAAAAATACAAGACCTGATATTATAAAACTCCTAGAGTGAAACATAGTCAGAACACTCTTTGACATAAAAAATCAAAGCAATATTTTTTTAAATCTGTCTCCTACAGTAATGGAAACAAAAGCAAAAATAAATGGGACCTAATTAAATTTAAAAGCTTTTGCACAGCAAGGGAAACCATATATACTACATATTCTTGACTGAATGCAATCAAGTTAATAATTTTAGTTATTTGTGTCTTATTCTATAAATTAAAAGAAATACATTATTACCACTGATTTGCTAGATACAGTAATTTTCATATTCAAACCAGGAAAGACATAATCATTTACAAAAGAGGCTGATGGAAACAAATCACTCCCAAGCAAGTGCTTGGACACGAGGACCTGTGAAGCAGGACCCCTGTTTCAACACATGCATAATTAAGATGCCAAAACATCCTCTCTTCCAAAGTATTCTTAATTCCCTACCTAACATCACCTTGAAAATTCAAAACTCCTCAAAAATATGATGATGGAGATGTTGAGAGAATGGAAACTAACATAACATAAAAACCAACCTTCACAATTTACAATAAAGGAGATACTTTATATGTCCCAATCATAGACTTGTGTGGGATCTTCAGGTGCAGTCTTGCTCTAGCGTGACTTACAAAGGGCTTATGGGAAAAGTGTCTCCTGTACACAAGTGACTGCTTTGGGTCCCTGTTAATGACTACACTCCTTTCTTGCTGAACAAGGACAGAAAGGAGGCAGGTCTAGACCTCAGACAGCCCCTCCACCTCCCTAAAGAGCTATAGCACAGGTCAGTAGGCAAGGAACAGCTTTTTTCTGCCACAAAAAGAAAGGACAAAGGTGGCTTTTAGTGGTGTTTTCCAAACCTTTTTAATAACTGCTCAAAAAAATTTTTTTTTATGTCAACAAGAAACATGACTGCTTATTGGAAGCCTTTGCCAAGAGAAGAAGTATGTAGAAAAGGGATGGTTCATTTCTATAACATCACAAAGTTTATGAGCGTACAAAGCTCGAGCTGACAGGTTTTATCCATTAGCAGGCCTCAAAGGAAGGTTTGTTTGTTTTTAAAAGCAATAAAAGCTCATGTCATTACTTCTGCCTGAGTCTGTGACCGGCGGTGAGGGGTGAAGCACCGAGAGCCTGAGCACAGCTGTTGGTGACACACAGACCTTCACTCATGGAGGCACCAGACCCGAGCACCCTGTGGGCAGGCGGACCATGACCCCACCGTGCCTCCAAAGTCCACGTGCTGGAGCAGGCGCTCTCCCGGGGATCACCTGCATCTTCCCAAACCGACTACTGACTGCGTCACACCAATGCTCTGTAGTCAACCCTAAATACTGACATGTTTCCAGCTCCACTGGCAATGCCAGGCCCCTCACACAGGCACACCCACACACGCCTGACCCTGAAGCTGGAAGATTCTAGAAAACCAGACAGTGAGGTCCTGGAGGGGAACCAATGCAGGCTGTGAGGTAGGGAGGGGGAGCGTTGGGGGGTGCCAGACCTGGGTTTCACCCATCACAACTTCTTTGCCTCCTGAGCCTTGCTGAGGTCAGTTGCTCTTCTCCTTTCAAGACAGTCATTTAAACTGAACAATATGATGACGTCCTGCATTCAGTGAAGGCTCAGGACCTTCCCCTCAGTCCACAGCCATCACTCATGATCCAGGAGCCGCTCAGGAGGAGATGCCTATCTCCGGATGAAGAGGCTGGTCCAGAAAAGATCCCTGGCTTCCCTATCAGCTGGGGTAGGAGGCGCTGCTACTTTTTAAATTTTTTTTTTGCACACTGGCTCAACAAGGAATATGCCAAGACAGATCTTGTGCCCCAGGGTGTACTCTGAATTACAGCTTGGAAAGTACCACCTCCAGAGAAACCAGTGGAAAACAGCAACTAACAAGATTACACATGTAAGGGATTATCTGCAAGATAAGGCTTTTACGTCCTGACTCAAATTCTTGGTGGCTCCTCCTAGTTTTCAAGTGGTCCTAGTTACAGGACCACCAAGATGAAAGCCTCCTCATTCCACATTTTTGCAAGTAAGCCGTCTGTGTCATCTGCTTCCTACAATGACATTTCAATTGAAAGGGACAAGTTTTGGTCATCATTACAAACAAACCATCACTATGAACAAAGCCAGTGGCGGTGATGGAATTCCAGTTGAGTTATTTCAAATCCTAAAAGATGATGCTGTGAAAGTGCTGCACTCGATATGTCAGCAAATTTGGAAAACTCAGCAGTGGCCATAGGACTGGAAAAGGTCAGTTTTCATTACAATCCCTAAGAAAAGCAATGCCAAAGAATGCTCAAACTACCACACAATTGCACTCATCTCACACGCTAGTAAAGTAATGCTCAAAATTCTGCAAGCCAGGCTTCAGCAATACGTGAACCGTGAACTTCCAGATGTTCAAGCTGGTTTTAGAAAAGGCAGAGAAGCCAGAGATCAAATTGCCAACATCCGCTGGATCATCAAAAAAGCAAGAGACTTCCAGAAAAACATCTACTTCTGCTTTATTGACTATGTCAAAGCCTTTGACTGTGTGGATCACAACAAACTGGAAAATTCTGAAAGAGATGGGAATACCAGACCACCTGACCTGCCTCTCTAGAAATCTGTATGCAGGTCAGGAAGCAACAGTTAGACCTGGACATGGAACAACAGACTGGTTCCAAATAGGAAAAGGAGTATGTCAAGGCTGTATATTGTCACCCTGCTTATTTAACTTCTATGCAGAGTACATCATGAGAAACGCTGGGATGGATGAAACAAACATAAGCTGGAATCAAGATTGCTGGGAGAAGTATCAATAACCTCAGATATGCAGATGACACCACCCTTATTGGCAGAAAGTGAAGAAGAACTAAAGAACCTCTTGATGAAAGTGAAAGAGAAGAGTGAAAAAGTTGGCTTAAAGCTCAACATTCAGAAAATTAAGATCATGGCATCCGGTCCCATCACTTCATGGGAAATAGATGGGGCAACAGTGGAAACAGTGGCAGACTTTATTTTTGGGGCTCCAAAATCACTACAGATGGTGACTGCAGCCATGAAATTAAAAGATGCTTACTCCTTGGCAGGAAAGTTATGACCAACCTAGACAGCATATTAAAAAGCAGAGACATTACTTTACCGACAAACATCCTTCCAGTCAAAGCTATGGTTTTTCCAGTAGTCATGTATGGATGTGAGAGTTGGACTACAGAGAAAGCTGAGCGCCAAAGAATTGATGCTTTTGAGCTGTGGTGTTGGAGAAGACTCTTGAGAGTCCCTTGGACTGCAAGGAGATTCCACCAGTCCATCCTAAAGATCAGTCCTGGGTGTTCATTGGAAGGATTGATACTGAAGCTGAAACTCCAATACTTTGGCTACCTGATGTGAAGAGCTGACTCATTTGAAAAGACTCTGATGCTGGAAAAGATTGAGGGCAGGAGGAGAAGGGGACGACAGAGGATGAGATGGTTCGATGGCATCACCAACTCAATAGACATGGGTTTGGGTGGACTCTGGATATTGGTGATGGACAATCAAGTCTGGCGTGCTGCAGTCCATGGGGTCACATAAAGTGGGAGACGACTAAGTGACTGAACTGAAGTGAACTGGTCAAGGTTTCCTTTCATGCATACAAAGAAGCTGTTCTTTCACAGTTCTCACACCCTACAAGTATTCAGAAGGTACACATCTGGCGCGAAGCTCCGCGCTGGACTCTGCAGGTAAAATGATGTACGAGGAAGACACGGCCCGTACAGGTGGGGAGCCCAGGGCTGGGCAGGGACAAATCCCAGGACAGAAGGGCCAGAAGGAAATGGTAGCTTTTGACTCCAGAACGTCTCAATTGAAATATCTTATATACAACAGAGAGAGAATTCTAAAAATTTAGGAGTGAATTGTAGTCCAGCTGCACAGTTTAGCCGCACAGAAGAGAACTATGACTCTCGGGAAGCATCATTCTTTTCTTTCAGGAAAATATTTTCATTGAAAGGTGAACACTAGTCTCTGACCCTCACTCTCCAAATTGGTGGGGACAGGAAAGGAGAGGGAGGAAAAAGAGCTGTGTCCACAGGATGCGGGAGGAGGAAGTAGGCTGCAAGTGGATATAGGGTCCTGCAGATGTGATCTGTCCACATGGTGTCACCCCAGAGACATGGGGTGAGCTTAGGGCTGAGCCCCTAAGCAAGCAGTGGTGCCCAGACACGGAGCCCACGTGGAGGCAGAGGGGCCGTTCTGAGGGATAGGGGCTGGGGAGCGATACAGGCGCCTTTAGAGAACACCGGGGGAGGGAGGCTGGCAGTGAGTCCCCCAGGGCTGGGAAGGCAGGTAAGGACCCCTCCCCAGAGCCTCCCAAGAGAGGGGCCCTGTCCCGCCTTGTCCCAGCCTCTTCTCTCCAGGCTTGTGGCTGGGGATTGACAACAGGAGGCCTTGGAAATGAACATGACATCCCTGACTCCAAGGCACGAGTGGATGAAAACAGCCTTCCCAGGACCCGTTCATTCTTCATGTGAAATCCAACACAATAAGACGCCTCGCGCTGGTGCACATGCTCGAGCCTTGCCGTCCCATCACTGCCTTCTCCAGAGACCATGGGTCCCTCCCCCACCAGGCAGCCCCATGCACCCTGCCCTGCAGCAGGGGAGACGCCCATGGAGCCGAAAGACTGAGGGGTGGACCAAAGCCGGTACTTCCAGGAACAGGAATACCGGGGAGCCCCACACCTGTCTCCTCCATCACTTCTGGACCCCTTCCCTCATGCACGGTACAGAAAAGGATGAAAACGCGGTTGTAATCATTATAATTCGCTGAACAGCTAACAGGAAAAAAGCCCACATCCCCAAACATCGACATACCCAAAATCTTTACAGCTTTTCTGGCTTATTTAATAATTTCAACCTGCCTGACACATTTCAGTAAATTCTAAATGAAAAGCTTTGTGCAGAAGTGGCCAAAACTGGCCAGATAATTTCTTCCATATTCCCTTTATCAGTTTTGTGTGTGTGCATCAAGCTTTCAGCAAGGAGTGTGAAACACATGCTCTTTTCTGCTCCAATATTTTGGCGGCTGCGTCACTAGGGAATTACTTTATCAATGGATCACTTGTAACTGACTGTTTCAGTGGAACTATGTAGCTGCCTTGACATCTTCAGCAAGTTACGTATCATGGAAAAGAAAAAAAATTTATACACACACGCACAAATGAAAATTTCTGGGACTACATTTAAATTCTCTCATTCTGGTAAAGACAGCTTTGGCTTTAAAAGTTATTCTGAAGAGACTCTTCGTGGTTCAAGTAGAAGCTTTGCCAAGCATCTAAGCTGAAGCTCTCTGTGCTTTCACAATTCTATTTCCACTGACGCAACATTCAAGTGCCTTCAGAATAAAGTGACCACTGATCCCAACAATGAACACAATGCCTGCCCCAAACCACTTCAATCAACTCAGGAAGGGCTCCCTGCAGTCAGACACGTCGGACCGCAGCAGCGTGGCCTCAGCATCCAGCACTGACACTCTGCTGGCATTGCAGCTCCTTTACAGAGCTGGTCCCCACGTGGGCCCAAGCGGACACAGCCAGGAGAGTAGCCGGCGCTCCCTGCCCATCACACTCTGGCTGAGAAGCCAGGCAGGCAGAGTCCCCGCGGGGGAGGACTCAGCCACAGCACAAGCACTAAGGCACGCTTGCCGCCCTCTCCTCTGCAGATGTTTCAAGCCAAAAATTCTGTTCCAAGGGCCTTTGGCGCAGAATCCCAATTTAAAAATAAACCAAGTACCTCCCTGTGTCATCAGAAAAAGGGGGGCCTGCAGGGAAAAAAAGGAGTCGTGGACCCGCTCTCGACCACGCTGAGTTTGCTGCATGCTCTCAGGCAGACTGTTCACTCTTCCCAAGTTTCTTCACAATCATGTTTCGGGTTGAAGGGAGGACGAGCAGGCAGAGCATCTGAGGCTATGGAGGGCCGCAGGGCGCCCCCAGGCACGCCTGGATTGAAGTGTCAGCAGGAACCCAGGGTCACCCTCCAGCAGACAAAGCCTGAGGACCTCACACCCACAGTGATTTGAGGAGTCCTTTTTCCTTTCGTATAAACAAGTGCCTGTGGCTATTCCAGGGCTGTTACGTTCCACAACAGTATACAGAGATATTAAGTCTTCAAGTTAAAGCTGGTGTTCAGAACTGTTCCCTCTGGGACAGACAGACTCGGCTCCACTAATAAGGATGCTACAAAGGACTGAAGCTGAAGCTGCAATACTTTGGCCACCTGATGCAAAGAGCCAACTCACTGAAACAGACCTGAAGCTGCAAAAGACTGAGGACAGAAGAAAAGGGCAACAGAAGATGAGATGGTTAGATGGCATCGCCAACGCCATGGACATGAGTTTGAGCAAGCTCTAGGAAATGGCGAAGGTCAGGGAGGCCTGTCGTGTCGTCAGGGAGCCCATGGGGTCACAAAGAGTCAATACGACTGAGGGACTGAATAACAACAGCAAAGGATGCTCAGTTTGCTGAGTGCCTGAGTGATCATTACGGCGTGGCTCCATCCCGCCATCCATGCATGGGAGGGGCGAGGTCTCCCCACGGACTCCCTGTCAACTGAAGAGAAGGCCCCTGGGTCTGGGGCCTGGACTGAGGACAAGGTCTCTATTTAGGAGGTAACAGACACTCGCTGGGTGATGGAAGAAGACAGCCCACAAGCCTCGGGACTAAATCAGCTGCTGTTGGACTAGAAACCTGAAAGGAAGAATCTTGTCCAGGTTTATGTCCCATTGATGTGACCGGGTTTTTCTCCTGCCCTTTCCCCCCTGGGTATTTGGTAAAATATTTTAAAAATATCTTTATCTGCTGTACTAAGGCAACATAAAGGATGGGGATTTTCTTCTTATTCGGGCCAGAGTTACAAACGGGACAAAGGGACTAGCTGACTCTCAGCAGTGAGCATGAGAGCTGTTGAGAACTTGTCCCGAGAGAACCTCCAAGATATTAAAAGACAGACAGACAGACACACACACACACACTCAGAGAATATGAAGTCAAGACAATTCTCCATCTAAGGACTTTCCATACAGTTCAAAAAGGACTGAGTGTGTATTTTAACCTCCTTGTTGTGAAGTAAACCATCCACAGAAACAAACACAAAACAAGAGCTGCAGCTGAAAGACCTACCACACCGAGAAACACGTAACCACTGCCAGTCAAGAGACGGACCCCGGCAGAGCAGGAAGCCTCCACCTGATCCTGGTAGCAAGCAGCCCCTTCCTTTCCTAAAGGCACCTGCCATCCTGCCTCTTACCTAGGTCCGCAGCCTTAGACACGATGGCTCTACAGTCCTTTACAAGATGTTACTTCAGTGAATCATGCAGTGTGTATTCTGATGCGTCAAGCTGTTTCTGCTCCATGCTACGTGTGTGAAATTTATCTGTGTGGTTATGTGTACTGTCAGCTTATTCCTTTACATCAATGCATAATCCACTGTATACACATACAATCTGTCCATCTAATCTAGGTGGACATGTGTGCTCTTTCCAGGCTTTAGTTACTATAATATGCTGTCATGAACATTCTTGAATGTGTCTTCTGTATGAACCTCTGTTACTAATAAGTACATTGGGAGTGAAAGTGCTGGATCATGGCATATGCCTATCCAAACAGTTTGTACTCACACCAAATTCCTAACGTGGTTACAGCAAGTCCGTTCTTCCCCAGGAGAGCCAGGAAGTGCCGGCTGCTCCTCCTCCTCCTCACCATACATGGAGGAGTGTCACAGCATCTCGCCCCAATTGGACGTCCCATTTCCCCATTTTCAAAAGCCCATGTGGCATATGTTTTAACCCTCCATGTATTTTAATCCAATAAGACATTGTTACTATTTTATACAGTGAGTTACTAGACTTCTCTTCATAGGCATGTTTACAGTTGCATTTCTGACCAGCTGGGATAATTTTGCTCCTACCTAAATAACCCCTCCTAATATAGTCTTAGTCTAAAATCTGTTGGCAACAAAACCGTTCAATTTCTGTTTGTCTGAAATGTCTTTATTTCACCCACATACTTGAAGGATATTTTCATTGGGCAGAGAACTCTAGGTTGGCAGGTATTTTCTTTCCACAGTTTAAAGATACCACCCCATCACCTTCTGGCTTCTGCTGTTTATGCTAAGAAGTCAGCTGTTGACTTAAGTGTAGCTTGGAAAGTAATTGTCTTTTTTTACCCCCCCTCTGGTTGCTTCTAATGTCTTCTCTCTCTTTTTGCTTTCGTGAGTTTTACAACAATATGACTTGGTAGGAGTTGTTTTTTTATTTATCCTTCTTAGAGTTCACAGGATTTGTGGAGTTTATAGATAGAAGTTACCATTTAAGTTCTGAGTCACTTCCTGTTCAGATATCACTGTGTTCCATATTAGCTTGCATCTCCTTTCCAGATTCTGTTTATAAGTACATTAAAACTTCTCACCACATCCTGTCACCTCTCTTCTGTGTTTTTCATCCTTTTGCTCTTTGTGTTTAACTTTGAGTATTTCTTTTACCTATTTTTCAGGTTGCTAAATCTGTCTTTGGTTATACCTAATCCGCTGGTTGTTTTAATTTGCAGTTCTAGAATTTTCATTTGGTTCTTATTTATACTTTCCAGTTCTCTTGAATTCCTGTCTTTCCTTGAAAATAGTAAACCATTTGGAAGTCTATTCCTCTTAATACCAATCTATGAAGCGTCTGCATTTTTCCACTGCTATTGTTTTTCAAGGTTTGCTAATGTTGTCCTTCCTTCTCCAATGTTTATTTTTGATTTTCAGATGTTGTTTTTGGAAAACTGTTAGTAGAAGTAATTTGAGGGCTAGGATAACATTATATTCTTCCAGAGGGGATTTAAGCTTGTTTCTGCCAGACGCCTAAGGGACTAGTACTCTGGACTCACCCTGACGTTGTTTCAGAGAAAGAGCCTCCGTCCTCCCTGATCCTGGCCCCATAATTCTTCACTATCTTATAACCTCCCCAATGCCTCTAAGTAGAATATTCCTAAATTTAAAGACAATTTTTTAAGGAAAAGTTTTAGGGTCACATCAGAATTGAGAGGAAGGTACTGAGAATCCCCAAATGCCCTCGACCGATTCACACGTATATAGCCTCTCCCATGAACAACATTCCCTACCAGAATGCTGCATTTGTTATAACTCAAGAACCTATGTAAACACATCATAACCACACAAGGTCCACAGTCTGCATCAAGCTTCGGTCCTGGCGCTGCATGTTCTATGGGTCTGGACAAATGTACAATGATATGTATCCACCACTGTACTATCATACCAAGAGAGTATTTTCACTGCTAGAAAGATCTTCTGTGTTCCACCTATTCTTCTTTCCCCATCTTACTCTCTGACAAGCATTCATCTCCACAGTCTCTCCACACTTTTGTGTTTTCTAAAATATCACAAAGCTGGAATCACACAGGAAGTAGCTTATCAAATGGGTTTCCTTCACGTAGCACTATGCATTTAAGACTCCTCTCTGTCTTTGCGTGGCTTAACAGCCTGTTCCTTCCTAGCAGTGAACATTATTCTAACATCTGGATGTGTCCGTTTATTTTTCCACGCATTTACTGCAAGACACCTTGTGGCTCCAAGAACACTTTTTTACATTTTAATTTGCTTTCCTGCTATTCCTTAGCAAGAAGGCTAACCCGCCTGACTGAGTCCCCCACAGGGCTCTGCATTCTATTTTAACAAGCTGACCATTTACTCTATCTCCTCAAAGTCACCCATATATTAACGAGTGAAATTGTCTACTCTTGCTTTAGTTTCATCCAACAGGATATTTATTTTCAACTTTGGTTTTATCCAACAAGACTTGTTATTATCAATTATTTAAAATTCTTAAAATAGTTTTAAGAATAGTTTTAAGTTTTAAAATAATGAAAAATAAACACCCAAAGTAAACAAAGGCCACATAAAAGACACAGAGGGAAGACCAAGTGATGGCCATGACAGATGGTATCTGCAAGCCAAGGACAGAGGCCCTCAGAGGAAACCAACTCTGTCCACACTTTGACCTGCCACTTCTCGTCTCCAGAACGATAGGGGAGGAAATTGCTCTTGCTGAAAGCATTAAAAACAATCATCTATAATTCTATAATTTTTACTTTTAATTACGTAAAGGCCCACCATAGAATAACTGTGCTTGTATTATGTTTTATAAAAGTGAATCTGGAATGGCATAATAATTCTTTAAATATGAATAAAATTACTGACATTTTATATTAAAATAGTACACAGACTTAGTACTTGTTCCACAAATAAATAATAAATAAATAAATAATGAAACTTTTCTAGCACTGTATGGTTAAAATAGTAGTATCAGTTCACTTCAGTTCAGTGGCTCAGTCATGTTGAACTCTTTTTGACCCCATGGACTGCAGCATGCCAGCCCTCCCTGTCCATCACCAACTCCCAGAGCTTGCTTAAACGCATGTCTATCCAGTTGGTGATGCCATCCAACCATCTCATACTCTGTTGTCCCCACTCCTCCTGCCTTCAATCTTTCCCAGCATCAGGGGCTTTCCCAATAAGCCAGTTCTTTGCATCAAGTGGCCAAAGTATTAGAGTTTCAGCTTACGCATCAGTCCTTCCAATGAATATCCAGGACTTTCAGATTGACTGGTTTGACCTCCTGGCAGTCCAAGGGACTCTCAAGAGTCTTCTACAATACCACACTTCAAAATCATCAATTCTTCAACGCTCAGCTTTCTTTATGGTCCAACTCTAACATCCATACATGACCACTGGAAAACCCCCGGAACTTTGTCAGCAAAGTAATGTCTCTGCTTTTTAATATGCTGTCTAGGTTAGTCATAGCTTTTCTTCCAAGGAACAAATGTCTTTTAATTTCATGGCTGCAATCACCATCTGTAGTGATTTTGGAGCCCCCCAAAATAAAGTCTGTCACTGTTTCCATTGTTTCCTCATCTATTTGCCAAGAAATGGTGGGACCAGATGCCATGATCTTAGTTTTTTTGTATGTTGAGTTTTCAGCCAGCTTTTTCATTCTCTTCTTTCACTTTCGACAAGAGGCTCTTCAATTCCGCTTCACTTTCTGCCATAAGGGTGGAGTCATCTGCATATCTGAGGTTATTGATATTTCTCCTGGAAATCTTGATTGTAGCTTGTGCTTCATCCAGGCTGGCGTGTCTCATGATGTATTCTACATATAAGTTAAATAAGCAGGGTGACAATACACAACCTTGATGCATTCCTTTCACATTTTTGAACCTGTCTGTTGTTCCATGTCCAGTTCTAACTACTGCATGTTGCCCTGCATACAGATTTCTCAGGAGGCAGGTCAGGTGATCTGGTATTCCCATCTCTTCAAGAATTTTCCATAGTTTTTTGTGATCCACACAGTCAAAGGTTTTGGCATAGTCAATAAAGCAGAAGTAAATGTTTTCCTGGAATTCTCTTGTTTTTCCTATGATCCAGTGGATGCTGGCAATTTGATTTCTGGCTCCTCAGACTTTTGTAAATCCAGCTTGAAGCTCTGGAAGTTCTCGGTTCATGTACTGTTAAAACCTGGCTTGGAGAAGTTTGAACATTACTTTGCTAGCATGTGAGATGAGTGCAATTGTGTGGTAGTTTGAACATTCTTTGGCATTGCCTTTCTTTGGGATTGGAATGAACACTGACCTTTTCCAGTCCTGTGGCCACTGCTGAGTTTTCCAAATTTGCTGGCATATTGAGTGCAGCACTTTAATAGCATCTTTTAGGATTTCAAATAGCTCATCTGGAATTCCATCACCTGCACTATCTTTATTCGCAGTGATGCTTCCTAAGGCTCACTTGACTTCACAGTCCAGGATGTCTGGCTCTAGGTGAGTGATCACACCATTACGGTTATCTGGATCTTCTTTGTATAGTTTTCCTGTGTATTCTTGCCACCTATTTTTAGTATCTTCTGCTTACATCTGTACCGTTTCTGTCCTTTATTGTGCCCATCTTAGGATGAAATGTTCCCTTGGTACCTCTAATTTTCCTGAAGAAATCGCTAGTCTTTCCCATTCTATTGTTTTCCTCTATTTCTTTGCATTGATTAGTTAAGAAGTCCAGAGAACTTTCTTATCTCTCCTTGCTATTCTTTGGAATTGTGCATTCAGATGGGTACATCTTTCCTTTTCTCCTTTGCCTTTAGCTTCTCTTCCTTTCTCAACTATTTGTACGGCCTCCTCAGACAACCATCTTGCCTCTCTTTTTCTTGGGATGATCTTGATCCCTGTCTCCTGTACAATGTCATGAACCTCTGTCCATAGTTCTCCAGGCACTCTATCAGATCTAATCCCTTGAATCTGTTTGTCACTTCCACTGTATAATCATAAGGAACTTGATTTTAGGTCATACCTGAATGGTCTAGTGGTTTTCTCTACTTTCTTCAATTTAAGTCTGAATTTGGCAAAAAGGAGTTCATGGACTGAGGTCTTGTTTTTGCTGACTGTATAGAGCTTCTCCATCTTCAGCTACAAAGAATATAATCAATCTGATTTTGGTGTTGACCATCTGGTGATGTCCACATGTAGAGTCTTGTGTTGTTGGAAAAGGGTGTTTGCTATGACTGGTCCATTCCCTTGGCAAAACTCTGTTAGCCTTTGCCCTGCTTCATTTTGGACTCCAAGGCCAAATTTGCCTATTAGTCCAGGTATCTCTTAACCTCCTACTTTTGCATTTCAGTCCCCTATGATGAAAAGGACATCTTTCTTTTTTTTTTTTTTTAAATTTTATTTTATTTTTAAACTTTACAATATTGTATTAGTTTTGCCAAATTTTGAAATGAATCCGCCACAGGTATACCTGTGTTCCCCATCCTGAACCCTCCTCCCTCCTCCTTCCCCATACCCTCCCTTTGGGTCGTCCCAGTGCACCAGCCCCAAGCATCCAGTATCGTGCATCAAACCTGGACTGGTGACTCGTTTCATACATGATATTATACATGTTTCAATGCCATTCTCCCAAATCTCCCCACCCTCTCCCTCTCCCACAGAGTCCATAAGACTGATCTATACATCAGTGTCTCTTTTGCTGTCTCATACACAGGGTTATTTTTACCATCTTTCTAAATTCCATATATATGTGTTAGTATACTGTATTGGTGTTTTTCTTTCTGGCTTACTTCACTCTGTATAATAGGTTCCAGTTTCATCCATCTCATTAGAACTGATTCAAATGTATTCTTTTTAATGGCTGAGTAATACTCCATTGTGTATATGTACCACAGCTTTCTTATCCATTCATCTGCTGATGGGCATCTAGGTTGCTTCCATGTCCTGACTATTATAAACAATGCTGTGATGAACACTGGGGTACATGTGTCTCTTTCCCTTCTGGTTTCCTCGGTGTGTATGCCCAGCAGTGGGATTGCTGGATCATAAGGCAGTTCTATTTCCAGTTTTTTAAGGAATCTCCACACTGTTCTCCATAGTGGCTGTACTAGTTTGCATTCCCACCAACAGTGTAAGAGAGTTCCCTTTTCTCCACACCCTCTCCAGCATTTATTGCTTGTAGACTTTTGGATCACAGCCATTCTGACTGGTGTGACATGGTACCTCATAGTGGTTTTGATTTGCATTTCTCTGATAATGAGTGATGTTGAGCATCTTTTCATGTGTTTGTTAGCCATCTGTATGTCTTCTTTGGAGAAATGTCTATTTAGTTCTTTGGCTCATTTTTTGATTGGGTCATTTATTTTTCTGGAGTTGAGCTGTAGGAGTTGCTTGTATATTTTTGAGATTAGTTGTTTGTCAGTTGCTTCATTTGCTATTATTTTCTCCCACTCTGAAGGCTGCCTTTTCACCTTGCTAATAGTTTCCTTTGTTGTGCAGAAGCTTTTAAGTTTAATTAGGTCCCATTTGTTTATTTTTGCTTTTATTTCCAATATTCTGGGAGGTGGGTCATAGAGGATCCTGCTGTGATGTATGTCAGAGAGTGTTTTGCCTATGTTCTCCTCTAGGAGTTTATAGTTTCTGGTCTTACGTTGAGATCTTTAATCCATTTTGAGTTTATTTTTGTGTATGGTGTAAAAACCATATGATTATCTCAATAGATGCAGAGAAAGCCTTTGACAAAATTCAACATCCATTTATGATAAGAACTCTTCAGAAAGCAGGAATAGAAGGAACACACCTCAACATAATAAAAGCTATATATGACAAACCCACAGCAAACATTATCCTCAATGGTGAAAAATTGAAAGCATTTCCTCTAAAGTCAGGAACAAGACAAGGGTGCCCACTTTCACCATTACTATTCAACATAGTTTTGGAAGTTTTGGCCACAGCAATCAGAGCAGAAAAAGAAATAAAAGGAATCCAAATTGGAAAAGAAGAAGTAAAACTCTCACTATTTGCAGATGACATGATCCTCTACATAGAAAACCCTAAAGACTCCACCAGAAAATTACTAGAACTAATCAATGATTATAGTAAAGTTGCAGGATATAAAATCAACACACAGAAATCCCTTGCATTCCTATACACTAATAATGAGAAAACAGAAAGAGAAATTAAGGAAACAATTCCATTCACCATTGCAACAGAAAGAATAAAATACTTAGGAATATATCTACCTAAAGAAACTAAAGACCTATATATAGAAAACTATAAAACACTGGTAAAGAAATCAAAGAGGACACTAATAGATGGAGAAATATACCACGTTCATGGATTGGAAGAATCAATATAGTGAAAATGAGTATACTACCCAAAGCAATTTATAGATTCAATGCAATCCCTATCAAGCTACCAACAGTATTCTTCACAGAGCTAGAACAAATAATTTCACAGTTTGTATGGAAATACAAAAAACCTCGAATAGCCAAAGCTATCTTGAGAAAGAAGAATGGAACTGGAGGAATCAACCTACCTGACTTCAGGCTCTATTACAAAGCCACAGTTATCAAGACAGTATGGTACTGGCACAAAGACAGAAATTGATCAATGGAACAAAATACAAAGCCCAGAGATAAATCCACGCACATATGGACACCTTATCTTTGACAAAGGAGGCAAGAATATACAATGGATTAAAGACAATCTCTTTAACAAGTGGTGCTGGGAAAACTGGTCAACCACTTGTAAAAGAAGGACATCTTTCTTTCATGTTAGTTCTAGAAGGTCTTGTAGGTCCTCAGAGAACCATTCAACTTCAGCTTCTTTGGCATTAGTGGTTGGGGCATAGATTTGGATCACTGTGATACTGAATGGTTAGCCTTGGAAACGAACAGAGATCATTCTGTCATTTTTAAGACTGTACCCAAGTACTGCATTTTGAATTCTTGTTGACTGTGTTGGCTACGCCATTTCTTCTAAGGGATTCTTGCACATGGTAGTAGATATAATGGTCATCAGAATTAAATTCCCCCATCCCAGTCCATGTTAGTTCACTGATTCCTAAAATGTGGATGTTCACTCTTGCCATCTCCTATTTGATCACTTCCAATTTACCTTGATTCATGGACCTAACATTCCAGGTTCCTATGAAATATTGTTCTTATAGCATCAGACTTTACTACCATCAGCTGTCACATCCACAATTGGGTGTTGTTTTTGCTTTGGTTCCGTCTCTTCATTCTTTCTGGAGTTATTTCTCCACTCTTCTCCAGTAGCATACTGGGCACCTACCAACCTGGGGAGTTCATCTTTCGGTGTCCTATCTTTTTGCCTTTTCATACTGTTCATGGGGTTCTCAAGGCAAGAACACTGAAGTGGTTTACATTCCCTTCTCCAGTGGACCACACGTTGTTAAACATTCATGTATATATATACACTATATATATATGTATATACTGTATGTATACACACACACACACAGAGTCCATGCAATTCTCCAGGCCAGAATACTGGAGAATACTTATACTTTCCCTTCTCCAGAGGATCTTCCCAACCCAGGGATCAAACCCAGGTATCCCGTACTGCAGGCAGACTCCTTACCAGCTGAGCCACAGGGGAAGCCTGAACAGTACTATATCCTTCTAAAAGATGAAGAAAAGTTAACTCTTGACTATAGGACACTGAGGAAGAGAAGACAAGAAGAGTTTCCACAGTTGTTTTTTTCGTTTGCTGTATAAGAAAACTACAGTTGACTTACTTGCTGGAATTGCTAAATAAGCAGTGACACCTCATAATGAGAAAGTTCTCCTTTGAAGGGAAAATAAAAATGTTTCATAACAGTGGTTTAGAAAAATCAAATGGCTCAAAGTTACTGCATCAAATAAGATTTTCCACCCTTTCTGGCATTATTTTTGAGCCAGAGAATAAGGTAAATTACCTAATGAAAAGGTTAAAAACAGAGTCCTCTGAACCCACCTTTCATGTATTTTCTATAAGCAGAAATTGTCAAGCTACTGTTTAATTTTCATCACTTTAAACCACAAATGAAAGGCCTCATTTTTAGACTACCAGCAAATGAATAGATATATATATATATAACACTTTAAATATATTACCATTATTGCTCTTCTTCTGCAGTGTATATTCATCTACACGCAGTAGTGGCAAACATCCAAGCTCTTCATTCTTTTATATGCTGTAATTTTCCATAGGGCTGGTCAATATAAATGTGTGTTTAAAATTATATACCTTTGTACATGTCCAAAAACCTATAGATTTGTTTTTGCTCCAACTTCTAATATTATATTCTATATGGATTCAACATATGGATCCTGATTTATATAATATTTAGAAAGAAATCTGTGTTCCTATAGAAATAAATTTTTAATTCACCTTTTTTAGATCATCCAATTTGTATAAAACTTTAAAAATGCATAAATGAATATATTAAGGAAATGAGTATTAAAAAGGATAAGAAATATTGGAAGAATAACTACTGTTAAAATGTCTATACTACCAACAGTCACCTATAGATTCAATGCAATCTTTAACAAGATTCCAATGCCATATTTTTTTTACAGAAGGAGAAAAAAAATCTAAAATTTTTATGGAATCACAAAAAAAGAAAAAACCAGGAGGCCTCACAGTTCCTGACTTCATGTTATACTATAAAGCCAGTCATCAAACCACTATGCTCAGCATCACTAAACATCAGGAAAATGCAAATCAAAACCACGGTGAGGTATTACCTCACAGCTGTCAGAATGGCCATCATCAAAAGGAAAGCAAGTGTTGCAGAGGATGTGGATCAAAGGGAACCCTCTTGCACTGCTGGTGGGAATGCAAGTCGCATGTAAAATGGAATCTAAAATGGGGATGTAAAAGCCACTGTGGACAACAGTATGGAGGTTCCTCAAAAAGTACAAAATAGAACTACCATGTGACCCAGCAATTTTGTTTCTAGGCATGTATCTTTAAAAAAACCAAATCATTAATTTGAAAAGACAGATGCATCCCAATGTTCACAGCAGTATTATTTACAATAGCCAAGATAGGGAAGCCCCCGCAGTGCTCATCAACAGATGAATGGATAAAGGAGCCGTGGAATATGTTACTCAGCCATTAAAAAAAAAGAAATGAAATGATATCATCTGCAAAAACATGGATGGACCTACGCTAAGTGAAGTAAGTAAGAGAAGGACAAACACCTCACTTACATGTAAAGTCGAAAACACAAAACAAATGAACCACCATTCAAAACAGAAAGAGACTCAAGGCTACAGAGAACAGGCTGGGGCTTGTCATACGGGGTGGGTTGGGGGAGAGGAGGGAAACAGATGAGGAAGATTAAAAGGTAGGAAGTCAGTTATAAAATAAGTCGTGGGGCTGTGATGCACAGCGTAGGGAATACAGTCAGTAATACCGCCCTAGTTCTGTATGGTGACAGAAGGTTACCAGACTAATCATGGCAATCATGTCACAATGTATAAAAACATCAAATCACTATGCTGTGCATCAGAAGCCGATAACAACACTGCAAGTCAATCACACTTCAATAAAAAAGAGAGCCGCTATATAATGACAAAAATTAACAGAAGTTATAACAAATCTATGTATCGTATATTTATTAAAATCGCCTCAACCTACAGATAAAATTTAATAAAAATACAGGATAAACTAATAAACCCATCATTTGTTAGGAGATCCCAAAGCGTGCTCAGTGCAGTAGAGGCAGAACACCTAGGAGACTTCACGTTGTTTTCACATACGTGTTGCAAACCTCTGTATGTGCCAAGTCACAGAATAACTCTCAATGGATTTTCAAGGTCAGTTATTATACAGACCACATCTCCTAGTCACAAGGCAATTAAAATTAATAATGCATGGATAAATTTGAAATTTTTCCACGTGGAAAAAATTTTTTTAACATTTCTAAGTAACCCTTAATTCAAAGTAAAGATTGGAAAGGAAATTTATACATTAGTAAGAACGAGCCACAGCTCACAACAAAAAACACATTATGATGAGTATATTTCCTTTTTTCAAAAATATTTGTACACATTTGGTAAAGCACACAACTCTATCTCTACAAGACAAGTGAATGATAAACACAACTTGGTAGACAAACAGAGCAGTGAAAGAACAAGGTTACCTCCCGGTACTGGTCGTGCTCTGACTCTTCCATCACATACGTAAGTTTCATGGCACACACACCTCACAGTCTCTCCTGGGTATCACAGGTCACCATCACCTGCACATACACAGCGGGGACCAGTTCAACTCTCTCTGAGCTTCTCTCGTCACTTGAAATCCCCTTTTATTAAAAAGACAGCTCCACCTCTACTTACTCTTCTCTTCCTGATCACAGATTAGCAAGATATTTCAGGTCCCAGAAGACATGAGGGAGAAAGATGCTTCTGCACCCACAGGAATTTGTGGGGCTAACTCACGTGAGTCAGCTGACAAGCTTCTAGAGCTTTAGGGGCAGAGCCACGGGGAGGCTCCTGTCTGGGGTCCTCAGTCCTTTCACGGTCAAAGAGCAGCAGGAAAAGAAGGGACATCTCCAGAGTGCCCTGGAACCAGGCAGACACAGGGCCCACCAGAGGACTCCAGATACACAGACAGGACGGGCTGACTGTCCCCACCTCCACTTACCAGTGATCTAAAGAATTTTCTATGACAAGGTTTAAGACATATTACAAATGTTTTTGAAATAAGCATTTTTGGGAAAGAATTGTATTTACTTAACAGCGACAGGAAGAACATAATTTAGAATTTAAGTTTCTACTGGGAAAATAATGTTTTTTTGTTGTTGTTTTTTAACTTTACTCCCTCCATCTGGCTGCCAGAATCAGCTTTATCAATCAGCAAATACCAGTGCTAACTCACTCCACAGGGAATCTGTTGATGCAAAACCCAGGAAACACTTTATCTCCACTGGGAATATCTTCAAGAAGGGATTAGAGGGGCCTGGAAAGGCAGGATCCTATGGGGGGTGGGGGTAGAAAAAAACAGTATATGCTGAACTGAAAACACATACGCACACATGGGAATTATTTTACTTTCAACAAGTTCTGAAAGTAGTAACAACACTGGGGAAAGTAAAAAGAGTAATTTCACGCGGATGTTTCGGGAAGGCTGAGAGGGCAGGCATTTAGCCCTCACACTGGGCTAGTGGTAAAGAACCTGCCTGCCAATGCAGGAGACACAAGAGATGTGGGTTGGATCCCTGGGTGGGGAAGATCCCCTGGAGAAGGACATGGCAACCCACTCCAGTATTCTTGCCTGGAGAATCCCACGGACAGAGGAGCCTGGTAAGCTATGATCCATAGGGTCGCAAACAGTCAGATATGACTGACAAGACAACATGCTGCTGAATTTGTCTGCTATTTCTCAGCTCTGTCTCCTCAGGTTGCTAATTTCCTGCTCCAGGTTATAATTCTGCATTCATAACACTGTTACTGTTTCCATGGTAACTTTCTGTGAAGTCACACAGAAAACACTGCCGAGTTACCCCACAGCCTCGGTTTCCCAGTCAAATCATACGTGGATTTTAATCTTTCCAATGGAAATAGGAGGTTTACTATTAAAAGTTCCGGGGAGAAGGTCTCAACACTGAAACCCCATCTACTACACTGGCTGAGACAAGAAGAACCCTGACAGCCCGGGACCCTGGTGAAGCCCAAAGGAGCAGAGTCCACCCCCTGGATTTGCACCCAGGCCCCTCCAGTTCTGAGACACGCGCCTTGGGCACATATCTAACGGTCTCCAGCTTCAGTTTACCCAGCTGTAAAGTGGCCAAGTACATTAGGACCATTAGAACGGTCCTGGGGGCCAGTTCCCCAGACCCGTCCAGCGGTCACGGCTGAGGGAGCTGGGCACCTAGGACCCAGCTGGCCTCAGGCTCCGCAGGACACCCAGACATGGGGGCAGGTCCCATGCAGATGGGCGATGCCATCAGATCACAGAGGAGGGGATGGGGGAGAGGGTCGCTGCCACCTGCAGGCCTGGGCTTGGCCAGCAGCGGCCTTGGTGAGGCTCTGGAGCCCACAGGACAGAGCCCCCAGACTGCTCCTGGGCCCCCAGCTCACCCGCTGGCCTGAGGCTGGGTGAGAAGACGGGGCCCGCCTCTTATCTCACTGCTCAGCCTGACGACCACCGCTCCCCAACAGCTGGCTGAGTGGGCCACTGAGGGCTGCTCACTTGGGGGCGGCACTGCAGCCCTGACCAATGGCTGAGCAGGACTGCTAATGGCCCTGTGGTAACTGTTGCCTGGTAACAGGGTGGCTGTAGGGTGACTGAAGAACGCCAATGGCCATGTGCTGAGGGCTGTGCACAGGCCACTATTACATTACCACAATGCCTGGCAAATGACCACTTGAGACCGAGGTCACCTTGAGCTCCCCAGAACTCTCAGTGACCTCTGGAAGAGGAGGCCACAGTTGAGTCACTCAGTAAATATCTGTAGAGGGCTTGGTCTGTACCACCCAACGCCTGGGGGCCAGGGAGGCGGAGGGTGGTGCAAGTGCCATGGGCCCAGCAAAGGCTGCTTCTCCCCCACTTCCTCAGCTTCACGCCCACCTCCTCGGCAGGGGCTGGCTCCTGGGATGAGATCAACCTTGGTTCTGGGCCCTGTTTTCTCCTGTGCCCACACATCCAGGCAAATAGAACACACGCTGAAAGCTCAAACAGTGAACCTCTGTGCTCAAGAAACAGAGTCCAGGGCAGGCAGGGCTATTTCAATTTACCATCTCCTCCAAAGGAGGGGATGTGGTTCTTTACAGAGGATAATTTAAAATGAACGAAAGTCCTCAGCTTGCAGACAGCTTATAATTATTATTTGGGTTTAAGGCACTGTGACAATTGTCTGAACCTCTGAAAACACAATGGAAGTAAATACCCACCTTCAGAAACCAAAGTATCAGTTAATTCAAGGCCTGCGGAAGTGCCTATTTCTAAAGCAGTAACAGAATAATTTTATCTAGCAACTTTGTGACAAAAAGAGAATCAGTTTAAGCTTCCTTAGACACATTGTTGTCATCAGATATTTAATCAGTGCACCTAAAGTAACATTTAATAAATTTATTATTAGAAACACTGAAGCAAAGACAAATACCATACAATATTACTTATATGTGGAACCTAAAATATTGATAGAAATGAACTTATTTATAAAACAGAAATAGACTCACAGATGTAGAAAACAAATCTGTGGTTACCAAGAAGTAAGGGGGGGGCGATAAATTGGGATACTGGGATTGAAATATACACACTACTATATATGAAATAGACAACTGATAAGGACCTGCTGTATAGCACAGGGAACTCTACTCAATACTCTGTAATAGCCCATATGGGAAAATAAGCTAAAGAAGACTGGATACATGTATATATATAACAATCATTTTGCTATATAACTGAAACTAATGCAAAATTGTAAATCAACTATATTTCAATATCTTAAAATGCTAAGGTGTTCTTCAATAAAAAGAACTTTGAAAGACATAATCGTGTGCTTTCTGAGTAGGGAAAGGAAAAAACTACAGGAGGGAAATACAGCATTCTGTACCTAGACAGCAGTGCGAGTTCTCCTCAACACTGTTTGGGGTAGCAGCTCTTAGGAAAAAAGAGTTTATGATCAACTCAGCTTGGAAATCCTGCAGGAGACTGACAGAAGTGCATTAAGGGCTTGGGAAGATTTCTTAGAGAAGGAAATGGCAACCCATTCCAGTCTAGGATTCTGGCCATGGTCAGAGGAGCCTGGCAGGCTACATACAGTCCATGGGGTCGCAGAGTCGGACACGACTTAGTGACTAAACAACAACAAGAAGTTCTGCAGTGAAGAAACTGTGTATGGCATGCGGCAGTCCATGGGGTCACAAGAGCTGGACACGACTTAGCGACTCAACAATGAAACAGATATCTTAAGGCTGTGCTCTAATTGTTCAACAACCCTCATTACAAGTAAGAATGATCATCTACAAATGTATAAAGTGTATAAAAGTGTTAGTCACTCAGTCATGTCCAACTCTTTGCAACCCCGGGGACTGAAGCCTGCCAGGCTCCTCTGTCCATGGGATTTCCCAGGCAAGAATACTGGAGTGGGTTGCCATTTCCTTCGCCAGGGGATCTTCCCAACCCAGGGATTGAACTCAGGTCTCCTGCATTGCAGGCAGATTCTTTACTCTCTGAGCCACCAGGGAAGCCCATAAATGTGTTAAGTCATAGCTAAATAAAAGAAAGGAAGCCTGTTTGGTTGAGGACACACCTAGAATATACATATACAAATATACATATATCCGTATATCTGGCATATACAAATATGTGTTGAATGAATGACTAAATAATTCTCTTTTTCCTCACTCTAATCAAGAGACAGCTGCTCTGATACACCCTCCAGACCCCCTAAAACGAACAGGGGGGCTACGAGAATATGACAGAAGCAAGAACACAGGCCGTGTGTGAGACAGCCAGGGCTGCGTGATCTTGAGCACTTTTTGCACAACAGGAATTAAAACGTTTTCATCCCATAAGACCCCTGTGAAGAAAGCACCTGGCATGAGCTTGGCACAGAGAAGGATTCAAAAAATACCACCCCCCTCTCCCTCATTCTGACTTTTCCCTCATTTAAATCCTGAGGAAATAACAACTCAGGGGACAAGCAACACGTCACGGGGGGCTGCTGAGTGAGATGAAGTAAACAGGCCAAAACAAACCCCCCATCGAACGTGAGACAAGAAGGATGCTTTACAAGGCTTGCTTCTAAAGCCTGTAACACTAGCCCCATTCACGTTCCTAGAGGTCTTGAGTGCTAGAGTGTCTTTTAACCTTGAGGTGTTCATCTTGTTTAATCACACTAATTCAACAAAACTCCCAGCAGATAATCACATTAAGTCGCCCTATTCTGTCAAAGCCCTCGCATCTTCTAAATCAAAACGGTATTTGTACAATTAAATTTTGTCTCTTTCCTCCAACAACCCAGAAACATAAAAATGTCCCCAAATAAGCCAGGTTTAAAGCTCCAAATTGGAGAAGGCAATGGCACCCCCCTCCAGTACTCCTGCCTGGAAAATCCCATGGATGGAGGAGCCTGGTGGGCTACAGGCCATGGGGTCACTGAGGGCCAGACACGACTGAGCGACTTCACTTTCCCTTTTCACTTTCATGCATTGGAGAAGGAAATGGCAATCCACTCCAGTGATCTTGCCCGGAGAATCCCAGGGATGGGGGAGCCTGGTGGGCTGCCGTCTATGGGGTCGCACAGAGTCGGACATTACTGAAGTGACTTAGCAGCAGCAGCAGCAGCAGCAAAGCTCAAAATATGCTGGCAACAGCTTCCCTGGTAGCTCGGGGGGTAAGGAATCTGCCTGCAATGCAGAAGCCATAGAAGAAGTGGGTTTGAGCCTGGAGCCAGGAAGATCCCTAGAGGAGGAAATGGCAACCCACTCCAGTATTCTTGACTGGTGAATCCCATGGACAGAGGAGCCTGGTGGGCTACAGTCCAAGGGGTCGCAAAAAGTTGGATGACTGAAGTGACTTAGCAACAGCAGCAGCATGCTGGCAACAACACAAGTATGAAGATGATTATTTGACACACACCTAATTTACACAAATAAAACCGCATCTTGCCTAGTTGTCCCCCTTTGATGAGGCTGGGCTCCTGCTTATGTTGTTTCTGAAATCTGAAGTAATCTGACATGCTGAGAAGTTGATTTGCTGAAGAGAAGGGGGTGGGCTTTCCTTCCTCGGTATCAATCAGTCATCAGAGAATGAAGCAGAGACAGGAATCATATATTAAGATGAAAATTTGTGGCGTTACCTGACATGCTGACAGAATAAGGGGGGAGTCAGGAGGAACTGCTGCACTAAACACACTATTTACGTTCCAGTAAATCCTGCGTTTTAAAATGTTGACATTTGTTTTGAAACTAGATTCAAATTTAGTACACAGTATTTCTTTGTTGGCAAGAGCTGCAAGTGAGTGATGGTTGGTCTAGCTGTTTTATACACACTCTGTATGGAGGGTATCAGAGGCCCTATGAATCAGGTCAAAAATTAACACCACATGGACGGTCTTGGAGGAAAAGAAATGAGTTGTCACATTCCTATCGCAAGAACGAGCTTGTATTTTTGTAATCCCACTGATAAGGCAGTACTCAGCATGGCAAACTGCCCCATGTGCCTTAATGTAGTCTCTTTTACATTAAGAACTCTGATTTTGCAAAAACAAGATAAAATCACCCCAAAATGGAGGCCATTTGACAGACCTGTCAAGTGCACAGCCCTACTAAGAGGCGTCCAGGGTGCCCCACAGCACATCCTCCGGGGGTTATTTTTAAAGCGTCTGATCTCATTCACGTGCTGACACGCTCACGGGTCAGAAAAGCCCCCGCCACAGTTTCTCACCTAGTAACACAGCCAGGAACTCGGCGAGGGCTCAATGACATTCTTAACAGGACTAATAAGTTCTGTTCTTTCCCTGTCTTGAAATTTGCCAACACACCACCCTGACGCTCAGTGAAAGTTTTCTGACTCAAGGAAAGGAAAGATAACACCAGGAATATGTGAAGAATTTCCTAACAAAACACACACGCACACTCACACACACACACACACACATGCGGGAAAAACCCAAATCCTGACTTGGGAAAACAAGCAAACCATATCCACAGGAGTTCTCAAATCCACTTTGGTGGCAAAAAAAAAACAACAACAAAACCCTGAAAGAGCAATTCCAGCCCACTGGGGCCTTTTACAATGGGGTCTTGCCCTCACCACCAACAGAAGAACAATAAATACATTTTTAATTCATGTTTCTAAGGGGAATAAAGAGTGCGGAGATCTGGAGGGCGGCCAGTGCAGCAGCCTGAGAGGCCCTGTGACCGAACTCTCTGAGATCAGTCCTTCGGGATATGGGGAGAGTGGAACTAAAGAGCAACTTGGAGAGGGTGTGGAGGAAACGTGACCAGACTCAGGAACCGCCAGCTAATGTGGACGACACCCCACTCCCAGCGACCTGAAAATGATACCGCTGTGTGTCACGGGGGTGCTGGCAGGCCCCCAGCCTCCTGCAACAACTTTGTGACTTCACCCAGGATCCTGCCAACACTGCCCTGGAGTCTAGCGTCCAAGAAGACTGCACATAGGATTTAGTCAAACTAAATACATGAAGTAAGAAATGTCTCCATCAACCACCTGGCCTGCACCATGAAGGCGAGTTATACTGAGCACCCCCACCCCAAGCTCACAGGAGACAAGCTGCCTCGTGGGACACACAGCGAGCCTTGACAAACCAGGGAAACCACACTCAGGACCGTGGTCATTTTACAGAAACAGGGCAGGGACAAAGACACGGGGTCTGCTGGCTCCTGAGCATCCCACCAAGACTCCTACATTCTGAAACAAGTCATCACAAATATGCAAAATACTTGGCTCAGGCTGCCAAGTGCTAGCAGTTGCTGCCCAGAGTTGAAATGACCTCTGCCCTCCCACCCACTCCGGTTTCTCTGGGATTACATCTGTCCTCTGTTGCCTACAGAGCCCACTGGGCCCGCTCTCTGCTCCCTTTGACTGTGTTCCTAAAGGAACTCTCCATCGACCCAGGACGCAGTTATCATTGTGCTGTGCTCAGTCGTGTCTGACTCTTTGTGACCCAATGGACTGCAGCCCGCCAGCCTCCTCTGTCCATGGATTCTCCAGGCAACAATACTGGAGTGGATTGCCATGCCCTCCTCCAGGGCATTTTCCCAACCCAGGGATGGAACCTGGGTCTCCCGCACTGCATGCAGATTCTTTATGTCTGAGCCACAGGGAAGCCCACAGTTATCACTGGGCAGGAGAAAAAGACGAAAAATCAACCTTAAAGCCATACTTATTTTTAGGAAGACAAACACAAAGCTTTCTAAAAACCATATGTGCATGGACACACATGCACACACAATGTATTTTAATATTAGCTTTAACAAAGTTTTAACAAAATTTGAAAAATGTTTCTATTAAGTCAAATATGTGTGTTAGTCACTCAGTTGTATCTGACTCTGACCCCACAGACTGTAGCCCACGAGGCTCCTCTGTATATGGGATTCTCCAGGCAAGAACACTGGAGTAGGTTGCCATTTCCTCCTTCAGGAGAACTTCCTGACCCAGTGATCGAACCCGGGTCTCCTGCAGGCAGATTCTTTACCATCTGAGCCACGAGGGAAGCCCATTAGGTCAAATGTTTCCTTCCGAATGATTGAGTAAACAAATATTTTTCATTCCTATTTAATCAAATACACATAACCTAAAAGGCCAGTAAATCACAGGCATTTTAGGTGAACACAAAGTTCACCACATCCTGACATCCCCAGGACAAAATGAGATGACACTAAGGCTTGAATCTGTGTCAAGTGTGGGGTCTGCAGCTGCCCGGGTTTGCCTCCTGCTCTGTCCTGCACCCACCCAGCTCCTAGAGAGCTCCCAAAGCCAAGAAGCAGGCTCAGAGTCCCCACTGTGCACCACCCCCCAGTAATGAATAATGGCCTCAGAACTTCCTTGAGACTCTGGGTTCTAAGGCCAGAAAATAAAAACAAGTTGGGAAAAAAAAAAAGCAATGGAGGAAAAAGATGAAACACACACCAAACAAAATAAAAATCAGACAGCTTGTCCCAGGAGAGGAGAGCGGTCTTTGCTTTTGCCCTTCAGTTCTCAAACGAGGACCCACCTCCTCCACAAAGTTTTCCCTGAAGCCGGGTCTGTCTGAGGTTCTCCCACGCATTCCCATCTACAGCTCGCATCCCCTGAAGGTCACTGTGGAGCCCCTGGAGCCATCTTCCCCACTGGGACTCAAGCTGAAGAAGGAGAGAGACTATATGGAGCCTGTAATTGTAGTATTTTCAACATCAAGCTTGGCCCATGATGAGAGTCACTATTACTAGAAAAGTGAAATCATATGTGTTCAAACCCTGCTTCTACCATTAACTCACACTGTGCATAAGATGCAAAATGGAGACAGTAAAGACAGATATGCAGCCATGAAATTAAGATGCTTGCTCCTTGGAAGAAAAGCTATGACAAACCTAGACAGCGTGTTAAAAAGCAGAGAGGTTACTTTGCCAACAAAGTATAGTTTGTCTGTATAGTCAAAGCTCTGGTTTTCCCAGTTGTCATGTATGAATGTTAGAGTTGGAGCGTAAAGAAGGCTGAGAGTCGAAGAATTGATGCTCTCACATTGCAGTGCTGCAGAAGACTCTTGAGAGTCCCTTGGACTGCAAGGAGATCAAACCAGTCAATCCTAAAGGAAACTGGTCCTGAATGTTCACTGGAAGGACTGATGCTGAAGCTGAAACTCCAATACTTTGGCTACCTGATGTGAAGAACCGACTCATTAGAAAAGATCCTGATGCTGGGAGAGACCGAGGGCAGAAGAAGCAGGTAACAGAAGGTGAGATGGTTGGATGGCATCACTGACTCAATGGACATGAGTTTGAGTAAACTCCAAGAGATAGTAAAGGACAGGAAGGCCTGGTGTGCTGCAGTCTATGGGGTTGAAAAGAGCCGAACACAACCGAGTGACTGAACAACAACAAAAAAGGCAGATAAGATTATCCATGACACGCCAGGCAGGCTGGCACAAGGGCCTCACTGAGTATTCCAGGCTTTCCTTTCTCCCATCCCCCTCCCTGCTCACCCCCAGCCCCAAGAGCCTTTCTGCCTTTTCACCCTTCTCCTCCCTCTGCTTCTCCTTCCTGTCCCTCCTCCTGTGTTTACCTTCCTGCTTATTTCCACCTTCTTACCACAAAGGATCATTTGCATCTGAAACTGCAAACTTCACCTTCTCATGCACACTAAGACAAAACATTTTGTGTGACAGCTTCACTCTTTCTCTAGATATGGCTTAACCTATGATTATGCATAATATGAGGCCGATAAAGAAGCAATGCTAATTTCATAAATGACAATGAAACATAATGCAGACTTCAGTTCATTATTTCCAAAAAAGATGCAAGCCTAATGGGGTGTTTAATTTTTTTTAAAAAACCTGTTGAAACAGAATTTCATTTACCTAAGTGGTTTATGAAAAACATTTCTTTTCATAATAATGTGCATAACTTTGCATAATTATTTCATTATTTTGATGCTACTCAAAAAAAATCTTGTTCATCAAAACAGAATTATTTTCACAAGACAATGCAAATAAAAACAAGAGACCAAAACCATTTACACCCTTAAATCCAAAGTCCCATGCAAAGTCCACTAATCTAAAAAATACAACAAACTAGTGAATATAACAAAAAACAAGCAGACTCACAGATGCAGAGAACAAACTAGGGGCTGCCAGTGGGGAGAGGGATGGGGGAAGGCGCAACACAGGGGTCAGGGGTAAGAGGTGCAAACTATCAGGTATAAAAAAAGCTACAGGGATATGGCATACAACACGGAGAACACGGTAAATATTTTATAATAACTATAAATGGAGTTATAACCTTTAAAAACTGCGAATCACTGTGCTGTATACCTGTAACTTATATAATACTGTACAGCAACTATACTTCAATTTAAAAAATAATAAAAAAATTTAAGAAAAAAAATTAAAATCTATACACTGCTTTTTTTTTTTTTTTTGGTGTTGGTAAAGACTCTTGAGAGTCCCTTGGACTGCAAGGAGATCCAACCAGTCCATCCTAAAGGAAATCAGTTCTGAATATTCATTGGAAGGACTGATGCTGAAGCTGAAACTCCAATACTTTGGCCACCTGATTCAAAAAACTGACTCTTTGGAAAAGATCCTGCTGCTGGGAAAGATTGAAAGTGGGAAGAAAAGGGGACAACAGAAGATAAGATGGTTGGATGGCATTACCAACTCGATGGACATGAGTTTGAGCAAGCTCCGGGAGTTGGTAATGGGCAGCCAAGCCTGGTGTGCTGCAGTCCATGGGGTCACAAAGAGCTGGACAAGACTGAGTGACTGATACACTGCTTAAAAAAACAAGTCTCCACTGTTGTCCATAATTGAGCAGGTTTGGAATTTCAATCCATTCTCTATGGACCTAAACCCAATGTCACCGTGCTGCCATGATTCACTGGAGAATTCAGAAAAGGCTGGGTACCACATCAGCCAGATCTACGGTAGATGAGGAACTAGGTCAAATTCTTTCATTTCAGTTCAGTCACTCAAGTCATGTCCAACTCTTTGCGATAGCATGGACTGCAGCACGCCAGGCTTCCTTGTCCATCACCAACTCCCGGAGCTTACTCAAACTCAAGTCTATCATTTTGGTGAAGCCATCAAACCATCTCATCCTCTGTCGTCCCCTTCTCCTCCTGGCTTCAATCTTTCTCAGCATCAGGGTCTTTTCCGATGAGTTGGTTCTTCACATTAGGTGGCCAAAGTATTGGAGTTTCAGCTTCAGCATCAGCCCTTCCAATGAATATTCAGGACTGATTTCCTTTAGGATGGACTGGTTGGATCTCCTTGCAGTCCAAGGGACTCTCAAGAGTCTTCTCCAACACCACAATTCAAAAGCATCAATTCTTCAGCGCTCAGCTTTCTTTATGGTCCAACTCTCACATCCGTACATGACCACTGGAAAAACCATACCCTTGACTAGACAGACCTTTGTTGGCAAAGTAATGTCTTTGTTTTTTAGTATGCTGTCTAGGTTGGTCATAGCTTTTCTTCCAAGGAGCAAGCATCTTTTAATTTCATGGCTGCAGTAACCATCTGTAGTGATTTTGGAGCCCAAGAAAATAAAGTCTCTCACTGTTTCCGTTGTTTTTCCCCATCTATTTGCCATGAAGTGATGGAACCGGATGCAATGATCTTCATTTTCTGAATGTTGAATTTTAAGCCAACTTTTTCACTTTCCTCTTTCACTTTCATCAAGAGGCTCTTTAGATCTTCTTCACTTTCTGCCATAAGGGTGGTGCCATCTGCATATCTGAGGTTACTGATATTTCTCCTGGCCAACTTGATTCCAGCTTGTACTTCATCCAGCCTGGCATTTCCCATAATGTACTCTGCATATAAGTTAAATAAGCAGGGTGGCAATATACAGCCTTGACGTATTCGTTTCCTGATTTGGAACCAGACTGTTGTTCCATGTCCAGTTCTAACTGTTGCTTCCTGATCTGCATACAGATTTCTCAGGAGGCAGGTCAGGTGGTCTGGTATTCCCATCTCTTTTACATTTTCCACAGTTTGTTGTGATCCACACAGTCAAAGGCTTTGGCATAGTCAATAAAGCAGAAGTAGATGTTTTCCTGGAACTCTCCTGCTTTTTTGATGCTCCAGCAGATGTCGGCAATTTGGTTTCTGGTTCCTCTGCCTTTTCTAAATCCAGCCTGAACATCTGGAAGCTCACGCTCCTTCTTAGACAGCCAGTTACCTCAACTTGAATAAAGCCCTGTGTGTGTCCACAGCATGTTTCACAGTGGACAGTTACAGACTAGACTATGAATATACAAATGTTATGTCTGTGGCTGGCAGACAAAAGCATTTAGAAGTTTTATTTCCATTTATATTGGGCAGTCTGTCAGATACCAAGGAATCTAGCAAAAAAACTGTGCTGACCCCACCCAAAGATAGTATCTGCATGGTCACCCCTTTGACCCACACTCACAAGTGGGGCTTTGCACCATGGTATTAACTTACATTTTACATCCTAATGCCAACAATGCAAGAAAAATTACAAAATCCAGTTTCAGATACTTCTTTCTAAATGTAGCTAATCTCTCACCTTTCATACCATGACTTAGTGTTTTGTTAACAGTGTTAAAGAGAAATAAATGCTTCTGGGATATCTTCACTATCTCATTTCTAAAAGAGTCTCTGAAAGATATAATCACTACAGAAGAAAAAGTAAAAATTTCTTGTCTGAAGCAATAGAATGACATGATAAATTCAGCACTCTTTTTAATATTTATATTAAATATATTTTCATCATTCCTATTTTTCTCTTTTTAGAGCAGTTTTAGGTTCCCAGAAAAAAAGTAAGCCAAAGAACGAGAGTTCCCATATACCCCTGCCCCCTCACAGTCCCCACCATCAGCAACCCCACTAGGGAGGTGCACTTACGATAATCCGTGAACCGACACTAACACATCTTGCTCATCTGAAGTGCAAAGTTTATGTCGGAATTCACGTCTGAAGTTGTTGGGCATTCTGTGGGTCTGACAAATGTATAACGGCACTCACCAGTCATTACAGTATCCGGCAGAGGATGGAGTCACTGCTCCAAAACTCTTCCACCTGCCCCCCTTCACTGCTGGTAACCACTGATCTTTTTACCATCTCCAGTTTTGCCTTTTCCAGAATGTCACATGGTTGAAATACAAAATATGCAGCTTTTCCAGATTGGCTTGTTTCCCTTGGTAATATGCATTTTATGGATCCTGCATATCTTTTTACAGCCTGATAGCTTATTCTTTTTAGTGCTGAATAATATTCCATTGTCTGGATATACAACAATTTATCCATTCACTGACTGAAGGATATCCGATTGCTTTCACATGTTGGCAATTATGAATAAAGCTGCTCTAAACATCTGTGTTGGAGAAGGCAATGGCACCCCACTCCAGTACTCTTGCCTGGAAAATCCCATGGATGGAGGAGCCTGGTAGGCTGCAGTCCATGGGGTCACTAAGAGTCGGGCACGACTGAGCGACTTCACTTTCACTTTTCCTTTCATGCACTGGAGAAGGAAATGCAACCCACTCCAGTGTCCTTGCCCAGAGAATCCCAGGGACGGGGGAGCCTGGTGGGCTGCCGTCCGTGGGGTCGCACAGAGTCAGACACGACTGAAGCGACTCGGCAGCAGCAGCTGCAAACATCTGTATGAACGTACGTTTTGGCTCACTTGGAGTGCAAGTGCTGGACCACCTGCTAAGAGTGTATGTGGTTTTTATAAGCAAGTGCTACACTGCCTTCCACAGTGGCCGCACCATTCTGCACTCCCCTCAGCCATGAATGCGAGTTCCTGTTGCTCCACATTGTCAGTAAGATATGGTGTTGTCAGCATTCCAGACTTTGGCCATTCTTATTTTGGAGGGGCGAGGGGGGCTGTGCCATGCAGACTGTGGGGGAGTGGCCACTCTAACAGGTGTGCAGTAGTATCTCACCATTGTGTTAAATTGCATTTCTCTGATGACATATAACGTGGAGCATTTTTCACATGCGTATTTGCTATCTGTTTTACTTTCTTGGGTGAGATGTCTGTTCAGGTGTTTTGCCCGGTTTTAAAAGGGTTGTTTTTCTTTTCTATTTTATTGAAGCATCATTGGTTTATAATACTATATAAAATTCACATACATTATATTTCAACTTCTATGTACACTATGACATTGACATTGAAGTCACTCAGTCGTATCCGACCCTTTGCGACCCCATGGACTGTAGTCTACCAGGCTCCTTCGTCCCTGATGCTCGTATCAAAAGCTCAGTTTCCCTTCATCACTATACAGTTAAGCCTTGTACCCCTAGTTGTTTGCTTGTTTACTGTTGAGTTTTAAGAATTTTTACAAATTTTGGATAACAGTCCTTCATCAGATATGTCTTTTGCAAATATTAGCTTCCAGTCTGTGGCTTTTCTTCTTATTCTCCAGACAGTGTATTTTGTAGAAAAAAATTTAAACTTTAATAAAGTTCAGCTTATCAGTGTTTTCATCATAGATCATGCCTTTAGTATTGTATTTAAAAAGACATCATGAAAAAAAAAAGAAAAAAAAAAGACATCATGAGATCCAAGGTCACCTATATTTTCTCCTATGTTATCTTCTAGGCAGTTTTATAATTTTACATTTTATATTCCATTTTGAGTTAATTTATGAAGAGTATAAGGTATGTGCCTAGGTTCATTTCACTGCCTGCTGATGTCCAGTTACTCTACTAGCTTTTATTGAAAAGACTATCTTTTCTCTACCATATTGTATGTGCTCCCATATCAAAAATCAGTTGACTATATTCATGTGGGTCTATTTCTGAGCCTTATATTTTGTTCCACTCATCAACCTGTCAGTTCTTTTGAAAATTCTTTTGCCAATACCACCCAATGGTGGCTACTGTAGCTTTATATTAAGTCAAAGTCAGGTAGCATCAATTCTCCAACTTTTTTGTTTTTCTATACTGTGTTGCCTATTCTACATGCACATTTTGGAATCAGTTTGTTTATATTCACAAAGTAACCTGCTGGGATTTTGAATGGGATTGCACTGAATTTAGAGATCAAGTTTGGAAGACCTGATATCTTGACAATAATGAGTTTTCCTATCCATGGAAATGGACTATCTCTCCATTTATTAAGTTCTTTGATTTCTTTCATCAGAGTTTTGCAGTTTTCTTCATATAGATCTTGTATATATTTTGTTAGATTTATACATACTTCATATTTGGAGATTATGCTATAAATAGTATTGTGTTTTTAATTTCAAATCCCACTTCTCTATTGCCAGTATGTAGGAAAGCAACTGATTTTTATAAACGAATTTAGTTATTTGCAACTTTACTACAATTGCTTATTAGTTCTAGGCATTTTTCCATCAATTCTTTAGAATTTTCTACATAGACAATCATGTCATGTCAACTGTGAACAAAGACAATAATTTGTTTGTTTTAAAGAATGAAGAAATACAAGCAGAACTGACCAAGAGTGAATGGGGGGAACAAAGAGTGTTATACCTTCCTTTCCAATCTGTGTACCTTTTAATTCTACATTGGCGAGGACTTCCAGTATGATGTCTGGAAAAGGACTGGTGAGAGGGCACATCCTTGCCTTGTACCTGATCTTCGTGGGAAGGGTCTGAGTTTCCCACCATGAATGGAGAAAGAAGATGTGGTAAGAGACACACACACACACACACACACACAGGAACACTACTTAGCCATAAGAGTGAAATAATGCCATTAGCAGCAACATGGATGGATTTAGAGATTACCAAACTAAATGAAGTGAATCAGACAGAGAAAGACAAATACCACATGAAATCACTTATACATGAAACCTAAACTATGACACAAATGAACGTATCTATGAGACAGAAACGCACATAGAGAGCAGACTTGTGACTGCCAAGGAAGAGGCTTGGGGGAGGGATGGAGTAGGAGGCTGGGGTTAGCAGATGTAAACTATATATGGAATGGATAAACAAGGTCCTACCATACAGCACAGGGAACTATATTCCATATCCTATGATAAACTGCAATGGAAAAGAATATTTTTAAAATGTATATATATTATAACTGAATACTTTGCCACAGAGTAGAAATTAACATAACATTGTAAATCAACTATATGTCAATTAAAACACACACACACACACACACAAATAGAAAAGGAGCCTAAACTTGGAGGGCATGCGGCCAGGCACTGACCAGGGGCTCTGGACGAATGAAAAGCCCCAAGGCTGGACTAGATGAGATCAGGTGTGTCTGACAATGAGGAATAAAACACTGGCCTGGCCTTGGGGTGCAGAGCGGGAAGAAAGTGTTTAGTAGGGAAGATGAAAAGTTCTATAAGTGGATACACACCATGAATGGACTTAACATCCAAGAACTATACAGTTGAAATTCTAAATTTTATGTTATACATATTTCACTACAATAAAAATAAATGCTTTAAAAATGAGGGAAAAATGCTATCATCACTGTTCAAAAATAATGGGTCTCTTCAATTACCCTGGGAAACATGCCACAATTCTCCAAATGACTTCAGTGCAATAACAAGTCTACAGACTGAATTTTCAATAAGAAATCAAATATGAACACTTTCATCCCTATGGAGAATAAGCAGTAGCCAGGATTTGCATCAAAATCAAATTTGATGCAGCTTCTCTGGTGTCTCAGTGGTAAAGAAACCACCTGCGATGCAGGAGGTCATCTGCAATGCAAGAGACATAGGTTCAACCCCTGGGTCAGGAAGACCTTCGGGAGAAGGAGATGGCAACTTGCTCTAGGATCCTTGCCTGCAAAATCCCATGGACAGAGGATCCTGGTGGGCTATAGTCCATGGGGTCTCAGAGAGTCAGACACAACTTAGCAACTAAACCACAAACCACCACCACAGAAGTACAAAATCTAGAAGCAGAGTTTGCTCAAGCTAATTAGGGGTTAACTGTTCTTCCATGGCGCCCTTTAGAAATCACACTTTGGACATATCCACCCTCTAACACACAACCCTGGGCACAGAAGTCTGAGTCCTCCAGCCAAAGACCCAAATTCCTTCATAATCTTCCTTACATAAAAGAGAACTCACAGTAAACCCAGTTACCTGATTTCTCAATGCATAAAAAAATACGAACACTTAAAAAATATGAACAATTAAAAGGCATGTCTGATAGGTATAAGGAGAATAATTTGGAAGAAGTGGCAGACTCAGGGAAAGACAGTGTCTGGAGAAGTGGAGTCACGCTGAGCACAGGGCAGGGGTGCCAAGCCGTCGGGGGAGGGTCGTCTGCTCTGTGCGATCTTAGTCCAAGTAACGTAGGGGGCACTGATGCATTTAAGCAAAGACTTAGTAGAAATTACAGAGAGAAAAGGGGGTTCCGGTATTGAGGTAATACAACAGTCTGACAAATATGCATCCACGAAGATACCTTCTTTCCCACTGACATCAAGGAAAGGAGCCGATGCTTGAGTTTCAAGATTTCCTTCCTAAAAGAAGCTATTTTCAGGCTATTAAACACTGCCTGCTAAAATTGAACACACTCTCCTTCGATACCCTCTCCAAGTACTGGAGGGACATGAACAAGGGCAGCTTGCATTTGCTCTCCTGTGTCCACTGTCTTCTGCTCCCTGTGGCCACTGTGGGCAGGGCGGGGACGCAGCTGCCCTCCCCACCCACAGCGGGGTCCCTGTACTCCTGCTGCAGAAACCAGGGGCTTGTTAGTGTGCAAGGCAGGAATATTTCTTCCTTTGAGCTCCTCTGCCTTCTCTCATCAAGCCAGCAACCACCAGAAATCAATTATTTACTTGTCATCTTGTGTAAAATCATTGTGTTCACTAAAATGTAATGCTTTTTATTCTGAGGTTTTTATCTTGTCTCAGTGACAAAAATGAGAGCTGGACAGACAAGGTTTTTTTTTTTTTTAAATAATTTACACCCGTGCAATCAATTCAAATTAGCTTGTGGTAATCTAATTAGGGGAAAAACAGAAGGGAGGCAAGAAGATAAAAAAAATAAAGAGGAACTTTTCATTAATACTTTAAAGACACACTAAACTTACTTCAATTCAAAGTGAATCACCTGTCTGCCAGGATGCCTCCGCCTCACTGCCTGTCTACAACTAGAGAAAACTAAGACAGGAAATAGCTTGTGTCCCAAGCTGTGCGTAATTCTGACTGTTTTAACAGTGAAATTGAAACAGACATAATTCTCTGTCTTCACGATGAACTTCTTGTAACTGGAAGAAAAACGCCAAGAGCTGGCTGTCTCTTCACAGGGAGACTGATGAAGACTCCCTCTCATTCTGAATGCATGTCATTTCATGAGTTCCAGCATTAAACATTTACACTTAGCCTTCCTCAGTCAGCATGAATGAGCCAAGTGAACTTCTGGGTGATCCTCTCTCCTGCAAATAAATTCCCGTCTTCCAGCACTTCTCGAGTGCCCATTTTGGGGACAGTGGCTGGAGGAGACCCCTGTTCCGCTATGAGAGCAGCCATGGTCTGGCCTTTGGACATTTCAGCAACTTGCGGGCCGGCCCATATCCAGCACCTGGTCACCCATCTGGGCACCTGGGCACTCGGCTCTGGGGAAAGTCATTTCTACCACACTGGAGTCCTCAGGCAGACAACTGACTGCCCGGCTCCCAGCTCACTCTGGAACATGACTTTCCAGGAAAACGTGACTGCAGAAAAGAGTACCATCCATAACCTTCATGAGGGAAGGACCATCATTTTCAAGAACACAGTCAAAGCAGAGGTCTCGAGTATCATGGAAATGAATGAGATCAAAGGTCTGGCATAGGTAAAATGTGCCTTCAAGGGCGGACAAACAATTCTGCTGCAAGGCTAACATTAAAATTCTGTTAAAAGTTCAGTTAAAATTGGACGTCACGTGTCAAAATGGTTTAAACACAACTCAGCTGTACCACTGAAAGGCCCTGAGTGGTTCATCAGAAGTGGGAGGCACACGCCGCCTGTGATGCGCCGTGCAACTTGCTGACAGCACCCATTCCGTGCTCTCGGGGGACCGCGAGTAATCCCAGAGGCATGGGGCTGAGACACGTGGCCCTGAACCACGGCGAGTCCCTGCGCGGTTTACTCCTTTTGTCGTTCTTCTTTCAGGTGGAAGATTCCTGACACTCTCTGCTCCTGACAATGTTTATAAACAGAATTCAGAGAAGCCTTCAAACACACACAGAAAACTCGTCTTTCCAACCGAGCGTCCTAGACAGTGAAACAGCTGCATCCTTATCCAGCAGACTCGAACCTGGATGCCCTTAGATCTACTTTCCACAAAACCAAAACTCAAAAACTGCCCAAATTGCTGGTTTTGATCTCCATCAAAGACAATTCATGCATAAGTTAAGCTTTACCATGATCCACTATACTAACAAGTCTGTTCTGGGAAAATTTAGAAAATGTTGACATTGGAAAAGGAGGTTTGGTGAAATTCGCAGTAGGCTAAAACCTTCACAGCAGCCTTTCATTACAACCTATAAAGACTATACTCTTAGTAATGTACCTCATAATCCACAATGACGCCTTATAGTAAGAGAACACAGCTGTTTGTGACCACTTTGATATACACAGAAATACTGGATCACTATACTGTACACCTGGAACCAGCACAGGGTTATGCAGGTCAGTTACACCTCAAAAACATACAAACTCAGAAAAAGAGATCAGACTTCTTATCAGAGGTGGGGTGGGGGGAGTTGCATGAAGGTGGTAAAAGGTGCAAAATTTCAGTTATGAGAGAAAGAAGTACTAGGGGTGTCATGTACAACACGACACATACAATTAAGACTGCTCCAGGTCATATATGAAAGTTGTTGAGAGTGTAAATCCTAAGAGTTCTTATCACAAAGACAATGTTTTTTTCTATTTTATTTAATCTACAAGATGCTGCTGCTGCTGCTGCTAAGTCACTTCAGTCGTGTCGGACTCTGTGAGACCCCATAGACGGCAGCCCACCAGGCTCCCCCGTCCCTGGGATTCCCCAGGCAAGAACACTGCAGTGGGTTGCCATTTCTGTCTCCAATGCATGAAAGTGAAAAGTGAAAATGAAGTCGCTCAGTCGTGTCCGACTCTTCGCCACCCCATGGACTGCAGCCTACCAGGCATCCATGGGTTTTCTAGACAAGAGTACTGGAGTGGGTTGCCATTGCCTTCTCCAATCTACGAAATGGGTATTCACTAAAGCTACTGTGATAATCATCTCATGATGTACAGAAGGCAGATCATTATGGTATAACCTTAACCATACACAGAGCTGTGCGTCAATTACATCTCGAAGCTGGAGTGGATAACACATAGGTACTCTTAAAAAGGGCACAGCTGTTAAATCCAAGATGACAAAATGTGTCATACTTTCCTCCTTAAAATTTGTCATGAATTTCTTACTTCATCATTGACACAGTATCTACATTCTACAATTCTAACACCTTTGTATAGCACATACACGAAAGTGCTAAGATAAAACACAACCTCGGTGCTTAATGGATACACAGACTTCCAATATAATCAACTGTACAATTTGCCCTTCTAAAAGTAAGCCTTCTTTCCCTCCCCCATCCAAAGAACCCACTAGCTCCTCCAAATCACACTGTGAAGTGTGACATGTACTGTGTAATCATAACATGTGTCCAATCCATGTGCTTGGTTTATAAGGCTGACTTATTTTACTCCCAGGCAAAACATTCTGCAACAGGAAGTCAGCAACGTGGTGACTGAATTATTGTGAATTATTACCTGCATATAAGCTGCTGGTTGTTCCATATATTTTGACAACTCCCTAACAGGAATTTAAGGTAACAGAGTTTAACTCCAAGTTAACAACATTGTTGGATACATACCGGGACAAAATAAAAACAAAGTTCACTCTAATAAAAGTGGAACTCATAATCTGTGGATAAAATTCAGACAGTTTACTGTTTCCGTGTTAATCTTTCACCTTTTAAACTGCATTTTACAACTAAAAGTGAGAGAGAATGGAGGCTAACAACTCTCTGCTCTGTGACACTTTAACTTTTATGGAGATTTGTCCTGCTCCCGATCGCACCCCTAAGTCACCAGATCTGCTGAGAAAAGGCGGTCTGGATGCTGTCTGACGAGGACCCCGCAGGGTGCAACGGCACCCCCGGGCATGTGTGGTGTGGATGGAGCCCCAAGATGCACACAGAGTGGACAGCACCCCTGGATATCTGCAGTGTGGACGGAGCCCCCAGGACTCAGGTGGTGTAGACGGTGCCCTGGATGTGCACGGAGTGGACGGAGCCCCAGGACGCAGGTGGTGTAGACAGTGCCCTGGACGTGCACAGAGTGGACACAGCCCCCAGGACGCAGGTGGTGTGGACAGCGCCCCTGGATGTGCGTGGTGTGGACAGCACCCTTGGATGCATGCAGTGTGGACAGAGCTCCTGGATGTGCATGGAGTGGAGGGAGCCCCAGGACACAGGTGGTGTAGACAGTGCCCTGGATGTGCACAGAGTGGATGGAGCCCCAGGACACAGGCAGTGTAGACAGCACCCCTGGATGTGTACGGAGTGGATGGAGCCCCAGGACACACACGGCATGGACAGCGCCCCTGGACATGAGTCGGGTGGACGGCGCCCCCGGCACATGAGGCTTATGAAGAGCTCCACCCCGTCGCACCCCCTGCCTGTACAGCTGCAGCCCCTATGGGGGAGGCACACACGACATCACCTCCAATGTCCCTGCAGGTGACACAGGTCCCCCTGCACGTGCACACTCCCCAAGCCTCCCATAGAATGCTGAAGCCCACACCTCAGGGGGCCCCTCTCCTAGGAAGTCACTGAAGGTCACCTACTCAACTGATGGGGGAGGAGACACAGATCAAGGCCAGGAGCACTCTGGGGGCTGGCCATATCAGCCTTGGTACAGCTGCAGGCCCAGGGATGGTGGGAAATGGAGGTGCGGGTGGACAGAGAACAGTCTCAGTAGGCTAGGGGAGAGAGGCCGGCGGCGAGGGGTGAGGGAAGCTGAGATCAGACCGAGATCAGACCTTGCTCCCAGCCCCCCACAATGTCACCTCTAGAAACCACTCCTCGGGGAAGGGCAGCCATACTGGGCAGTCACAGCAGGTTTAGGGGGCTGTGCACTGAGAATAGGGCAGGCCGGCACTCCAGTCACTCACAAGCTTGTTCTCCAGAGCACGAGAAGGACTGACAGACCCACAAATACATGCCAAGCTCACGTCAGGCTGCATCAGGTACAGAGGAAGAACAAAGTGGAGGCAAGGCACAGTGACCTGGAGGGACTTAGGCAAAAGGACCGAGGAGCGGGGACTCACAGACAGAGACCTGAACAAGTGAGAAAGGGAGTGACTCGGGCAAAGGAATGGGGAAAGCCAAGCAAAGGCCCTGAGCAGGATGGTGGCAGAAGCAGCTGCAGAGGCAAGGAGAGGTGGGCATCCTGTCCCATCCTGCTCGGCATCGTGGCCCCTGAGGGGCCGAAAGCCAACAGGACCTTCCCTATAACCAGCAAAGAACCCCTCGCCATTCCAAACAGCCCACAGGGATGGGAAGGTGCACACCTGCCCCTGAGATCCACCAGCCAGGTCCCATGTGGCTCTGCTGTCATAAACAGTCGCTGTGACTGTGTTCTAAGTGTCCCTGGGAAACAGTCGCTGTGTGTTCCAGGTGTCACCAGGAAACAGTCGCTGTGTGTTCCATGTGTCACCAAGAAACAGTCGCTGTGTGTCCCAGGTGTCACCAGGAAACAGTCGCTGTGTGTTCCATGTGTCACCAAGAAACAGTCGCTGTGTGTTCCAGGTGTCTCCAGGTAACAGTCGCGGTGCTTTCCAGGTGTCACCAGGGAACAGTCGCTGTGTGTTCCATGTGTCACCAAGAAACAGTCGTGGTGTGTTCCAAGTGTCTCCAGGTAACAGTCGCTGTGACTGTGTTTCAGGTGTCACCAGGAAACAGTCACTGTGCTTATGTTCCAGGTGTCCCCAGGAAACAGTCGCTGTGTGTTCCAGGTGTCCCCAGGAAACAGTCGCTGTGTGTTCCAGGTGTCCCCAGGAAGCAGTTGCTGTGACTGTGTTCGAGGTGTCCCCAGGAAACAGTCACTGTGACTGTGTTTCAGGTGTCACCAGGAAACAGTAGCTGTGTATTCCAGGTATCCCCAGGAAACAGTTGCTGTGTGTTCCAGGTGTCACCAGGAAGCAGTCGCTGTGACTGTGTTCCAGGTGTCCCCAGGACACAGTCGCTGTGACTGTGTTCCAGGTGTCCCCAGGAAGCAGTTACTGTCTGTTCCAGGTATCCCCAGGAAACAGTCACTGTGTGCTCCAGGTGTCCCCAGGAAACAGTCACTGTGACTGTGTTCCAGGTGTCCCTAGGACACAGTCACTATGACTGTGTTTCAAGTGTTCCCAGGAAGCAGTTGCTGTGTGTTCCAGGTGTCATCAGGAAACAGTCACTGTGACTGTGTTCCAGGTGTCCCTGGGACACAGTCACTGTGACTGTGCTCCACGTGTCACCGGGAGGCCCCCAGTGCTGGGAGCAGAGGAGAGGGCTCAGAGTCCATCCCACAAAGCTGCAAGGGAAATGGGACCTTGAGACTGTCTATCTGTGGCTCGGGAAACTGAGCCCAGGAGGGAAAGCAGCCAGGGTGATGGGGCAGCCACGGGGGGTCCCAACAGCCCTGGCAGGGTGGGGACGGCGAGGGTGCTGGACAGTGGCCAGCTGGTGGCTGTGGTGCAGACAGGGCAGCAGAGACTGAAGGCTGAAGAGCAGACGTCAGCAAAGAGGCTGGACGGGAACTGAGCCTGGAGTCCCTCGGGGCCATCCCGGGGCACACAGTGGCCTTCCACGGGGGACGAGGTGCTGGGGTGGATCACCCACTCAGTAGAGACCCCTGCGCTATGCACACACCGCCTGGGGGTAAGGACAGAGCGCAAAGGGAGCCCAGGCACGTCAGTCCCAGAGGGGGGAAAGGACATCACCATGGGCCCTGCAGTGAGGCTGGGCGCACAAGGCGACAGGCCCTGAACAAGTGACAGCGGACATGGCGGGGCTGAGGAGGGCACCTTGTCTGCTGCAGCCTCGGTACCTGAGCGGGTGGCCCCCTGGCAGGAGAGCCTGCTGGCGCTGAGTTCATGGCCCAGGGTGAGGAAGGCGTCACCACTGGGCCATCAACAAGGTGGCCCTGCTACAGTCCAGACTGATGTCACATGTGCGGGCTGGCAGAAAAAACCCTGGGTGGAGGCTGGCACGGGAGGAAGAGGAGCCACAGAACCAGGTTGTGTAGTAAGCTCAGTCACTCAGGTACCAGGGGCAGGGCACAGTGAGGGCACCTGGAAGGGACACAGTGAGGGCACCTGGAGGGGCAGTGAGGGCACCTGGAGGGACAGTGAGGGGCACCTGGAGGGACAGTGAGGGGCACCTGGAGGGACAGTGAGGGGCACCTAGAGGGGCACAGTGAGGGGCACCTGGAGGGGCAGTGAGGGTACCTGGAGGGGCACAGTGAGGACACCTGGAGGGGCAGTGAGGGCACCTGGAGGAGCAGTGAGGGGACCTGGAGGGGCACAGTGAGGGGCACCTGGAGGGGACACAGTGCGGGGCACCTGGAGGGGCAGTGAGGGCACCTGGAGGGGCAGTGAGGGCACCTGGAGGGGCACAGTGAGGGGCACCTGAAGGGGCAGTGAGGGCACCTGGAGGGAGAGGCCGCGACCTCAGTGGTGCACTGCAGGGAGAGGATGCCACAGGCCAGCCAGCATCGCGCTCTGACCACCCCCGAGGGGAGATACGGCACCCACTGCCACCACCAGGACCATCTGACCGTAGAGCAGCCCAGGCTGGGACTCACGCTCCTCTCCTGCTGCATGCATTTAAAGTGAATGAAAGAGGTGGGTGGTTAAGTACCTTTGGTAAGTGAATAAAGAAGCAGCTTCCAAACGAGGCAAAACATGCTGTACATAAAAGTATATTTTGCTTCTGAAATTAAGTTCAACTCCTACGGGGTTTGTTTTTCACAATCACTTGACATTTACAATTCAACTTTGAATTCATAAACCAAAACGAGTCTGCTTTCCACCACAGTTGTCGTGTCTTTATACGAAGTTTTTCCTGGTCACCAAAACATCACCATTCCATGACAGTGAAAAGCTAAATATGTAAGATGCTATCAGGAAGAAAATTTTGATGATATTTGATTTAAAAGAGTGGGGGATAGGAGAGAAAAGAATACTTAGATGAATTAAATAATTAACGACACAATAACAGCTCACGCTAACTTCATTTAACCACCCTCCATCCCCAGAGGGAGGAACGAAAACAGCACAAACCAGCAGCTAATATCTTTAGTTTAGAAACTTTCTAAACAATTGGCCATGATGCACCATCAACTTAAAAGAAACTACCGTAGACAATGAAAGTGTATCTTTATAACTCTCTTCAGTGCACCAAAACTGTCATGAAGGTAAAAAAGTCAGTTTTATAAAACTGTGACTGGATGACAGATGAATAAGTAAAAGTAGTATTAGTTATCCTTCAGTTCAGTTCAGTCGCTCAGTCGTGTCCAATTCTTTGCGACCCCATGGACTGCAGCACGCAACGCCTCCCTGTCCATCACCAACTCCCGGAGTTCACTCAAACCCATGTCCATTGAGTCGGTGATGCCATCCAGCCATCTCATCCTCTGTTGTCCCCTTCTCCTCCCGCCTTCAATCTTTCCCAGCATCAGGGTCTTTCCAAATGAGTCAGCTCTTCGTATCAGGCGGCCAAAGTATTGGAGTTTCAGCTTCAACATCAGTCCTTCCAATGAACACCTAGGACTGATCTCCTTTAGGATGGACTGGTTGGATCTCCTTGCAGTCCAATTAGTTATCCTTAATTTCAAATATAAGTTGTATATACCTCAATTACCAAACTGGTTTTAAAAACACATAACATAGAATTTAAATAGTTCAATTAACTTCAATTACAAAATGCTAAATAGGAGTAGGAGATTTAAAAAAAATCATTAGATTATAATACCAATCCATAATCTATTTTCAGAATACTCAGTTCAGATCGACTCAACTCTAAATAGATTAGAGATGGCAAATGAGAAACCAAGAACTATTCCCTATTTCACATATTTAAAAAATGTTCCTCTTGAATATACTGCATCTGTCACCAAATATTCCATCTTTCCCTGAGAGGTACACAGTAAAATAATTCTTGGAGGCCATCAACGGTGACAAAAGTAAGGGGTTTTCTTAACAGGTGTGTCAAGTTGGGATTTATGCTTTACAACCTGTAGTGGAGCCCCCAGCAGCCCCATGAGGATTTTCCACTCTGCGACAACACTTGGCAGGGGTAGCTGGGGGTCCCTGAGCATCTGTGCACGACTCATGTCATTGTCTCATGTGCTGATTGTAAGTCCCCTCCACCAGTGGACTGGAAACACACCTTGAGAGTGGAGAGCTGGCAGCCCCAGTGCCATCAAGATAAACCTGGACACTTCCAGAGGAAGGTCAAGGGGGAGGAATGACAAAGAGCAGTGGTATGAAAAGCTGCAGTGCAACTTCCCAGAAGGAAACATAACATCCTGGATTCTCAAGCAGAATCTTCTGTACCCTAAATGCTTCAAGTCAGGACATTCATGAGGAAAACTTAAAAAAAAAAAAGCATGTCACAAGAGTGAATGGCGGCAACTCCATAGACCCTGGAGTCATGAAGTAACTGAATTCCAAATGCCTGATCTGAATTTTATTAAAGGTTTTATTTCCTACGCAAGTAACTGAATGCGTTTTCAATTCTTATTTTTCTTCAACAAGTTGTTTCACTGCTGTCACTTTTTAACTGTTTCCAGGGGCATTAAGCAGATCACCACTGAATCCATACGCTAAATGCGTATCTTCAAGAAGAACTAAAAGTCTGCACAAGAAAATACCGGGGGATCATCAAACACAGGGAGTCGACCTGAACAGCTCACAGTTGACATGTGTATCAGTCTGCTGTGGCTGCTGTAACAAATTACTACAAACTCCATAGGTTCAAACAACCCAAATTTATCATCTTACAGTTCTGAGGTCAGAAGTTCAAAGTGGATCTTGATGGGCTCATTTATGTCAAGTGTAGACAAGACCGCACTCCTCTCTGAAGGCTCCAGGGAAGACCCATCCTCTGACCTTTACCCCCTTACATACGGAGCTCAGTGCTTTATGGGTCTTTCATCCAACTCCAAGTAGGAGAAGAGGCTGAGTGCTTCTTCAGCGGCCTCATTCTGACCCTCTCTGCTGCTCTCCTCCTTCTAAAGGCCCTTGGGCTCCACTGAACCCATCTGGGCACTCCTGGGTCATCTCCTCACCTCAGAACAGCTGACTAGCAAGCTTAATCTGACCTGTGATCCTAATTCCTCTCTGCCACGTAACAACATACTCACCAGTTCCAGGGTTAGGAGGGGGTCAGTGCTCTGCCTCCCACAATATGTAATCATCTATTAGTACATACGGGCTTCCTAGGTGGCTCAGTGGTAAAGGATCCACCTGCCAATGCAAGAGACACAGCACACTCGGGTTCAATCCCTGGGTTGGGAAGATCCCCTGGAGAAGGAAATGGAAACCCACTCTAGTATTCTTGCCTAGAGAATCCCATGGACAGAGGAGCCTGACGGACTACAGTCCATGGGATCGCAAAGAGTCAGACATGACTGAGCAACTGAGCACTTTAGTACACATACTGTTTTATTTTTACATATAAATACATAGACATACAGCAGAGACTTTCTCTCCCTCCTTCTCACTCTCTCTCACACACACAAATTCTTTGGATTTCCTGCTTCAGTTCATGAGTTCTAGACTAAGTCTGCTGAATAATTCCATAAATATCTCCTAGAGTTTTATAGTGCTAAAATTTTATCTTTTATCTTGAAAGAAATTTCAGATGGTTCCAAGAGGGCAATCTAGAAGATACCTTCACTTTGAGTTAAAAATCATAATAATAAAAGCATGGTAGCCCCCATGAAAGAGCTCTTTTAGCTGTACAAAGTGTCTGATACCTGCTACACACACATCTCAGGGCAGATTCCACAGAAGATTCTAAGGCTCCTGTGAGTGACGTCGCTCAGTCGTGTCCGACTCTGCGACCCCATGGACTGTAGCCCGCCAGGCTCCTCCATCAATGGGATTCTCCAGGCAAGAGTACTGGAGTGGGTTGCCATTTCCTTCTCCAGGGGATCTTCCTGACCCAGGGATCGAACCCGGGTCTCCCACATTGTAGGCAGACGCTTTACCATCTGAGCCACCAGGGAAATCCCCTGTAGGTATAATTTATTCTGCTACAGGCAGGTTAACCTATGGTTACACTTCCACTAAGTTAATTTTACTTTATCTCAAAAGAATGAGTTTCTCCAGAAACCCTCAAGGCCTCCTTTCAGTTAACCAAAGATATCTGAGTGCTTGCTCATTTGTCGCACTTTCCAAGAAAAATAAATCATGACAATTTAATTCTAACCTCAATTGTAGGAAAATGGACTCACCATCTTTTGTTTATTTTTTAATTGAAGGATGTGGATTCATATTTGCAATTCTCCCTCTTTTATTAAATGAACAGACTCTCACAGAATAATTAAAATATGTGAATTTAGTTAAGAATAGGTTTGTCAAACTCATTTCAATTCTCTAATACTTCTGTTGGTCGCTTCCTTTAAATAAGGATCAGAGGAACAGTTCCTGAGGCTTCTAAAGAGCAATTTTAATAATAATTTACTCTAAAGTAATGACTTTTTTGTTTCCCAAATTGACTGTGTTCCTTGGAATACCTGGAAATAAAACCTGGTATATCTCAAAAAAAAAAAAAAAATCCTAAAGGATCCTGAATATTCATTGGAAGGACTGATGCTGAAGCTCCAATACTTTGGTCACCTGATGCAAAAAGCCAACTCATTGGAAAAGACTCTGATGCTGGGAAAGATGGAAGGCAGAAGGGTATGACAGAGGATGAGATGGTTGGATGGCGTCAACTCAATGGACATGAGTCTGAACAAACTCTGGGAGTTGGTGATGGACAGGGAAACCCAGAGTGCTGCAGTCCACGGGGTCACAAAGAGGGGGACACAGCTGAGCGACTGAACTGCACTGAGGTTTGGGAAAGGATGTATATATTATTCTCTTCTAGAGGGTCGCAGATACACATTAACTGTTTTAAATTTACATGTCCCAAAGCACTGACAGCTCTAAGACTTCAACCTCACTGCTCTCAGAAATGTTTTCCTAACACCCCTGTGACTAACCAGCGCTGAGACAGGAGAATGAGAACATCACAGGGCATCACTCACCACGCGCCCAGAGCAGACTCAACACATGTGGAAACAAAACCAGCCCCAGCTCAGCCCATGAGAGTTTATGGGATCTATTTGTAAATATCAAATGTATAACCAATACCAAGTTGCAACTGGGATTAAGACTAACTTGAAACAACACAGCTATGGAAATGTACTGTAGCCTCTAATTGTATTTATATGGATAGGTCATTTAAAAGAAGCCATTTTCAACTCAAGATGGCTTTAAATGGTCCACATCTAAACAAACCTTTCTATGTTTATAAACAGTCAAAATATATCTCACTCAAAACGCTGGCCTTCAAACAGCTGTGGAGGTTCTATCCACTGTACATAAGCAACAGATTCATAAAAGGCATTCCATAGGCTATTTTTTTCCTTCATCCACTGAGTTAAAAAGAATACTCAATGAAAATAAACTGAGGTTAATTTAGAAGGGATGGGGAATTGCTTTTAAATCTTTCTCACCCTGTCTCTCAATAAAAGTCTAAAAATATTTCCATCTAAACTAAAAATCTCACCTTTAATCACCTGATGGCTCAGAAGGTAGAGAACCTATCTGCAACGTGGAAAACCCATGTTCAGTCCCTGGGTAGGAAAGATCTCCTGGAGAAGGAAATGGCTCCCCACTCCAGTATTCTTGCCTGGAGAATTCCATGGACAGAGGAGCCTGTCGAGCCACAGTCCATGGGATCACAAAGACACAACTGAGTGACTAACACTTACACTTTCAATCTTAAAATAGTAACTGTTCAAATATCAGTGACTCTCCTTTTACTAAAAAAAAAATTCTATACATGAGATCTACTTCTTGAAGTTTACAGTCATTAAGTAGAAACAATGTACTAGGCTCAACAGGTTAAAAAACACAGTCTTTGGTCAATGAGCCACCTGCTACGAGAGGTGCTTAGACCATGTGAAGAGCACAAGCTCAGAGCCTGGTGGATCCTAGCTCTGCACATGAGCCGCTGGCCCTGGGCTTGCTCCTCTTCCCCGCACCCACATCTCTGCATTAACAAACGGGAGAGGCAAGGATGCAGGGCCAACCACGGACGCGCTGAGGACAGCCCGCATGTGGCTTTCAGCAGCTGTGTCCTGTCACCGCCTTCCCGCTGTCTTCATGACACTGCAGTCATGTTTGCTGCACCAAATGTGAGAGGATAAACCCCTAATCCACTCAAGATTCGTACCTGCCCAGACTAGCTTTGCCCCAAAGCTATGACAGGATACTTATTCCTCCTCCAGCAACCTGTAAGCACCAACTACCATTCCGTTCCCGTCAGAGTTCTGAACAACTGCCATCTTTTTCTACTTCTGCCTGGACCATCTCTCTTCAATTATTGCTTCCTTCAACTATATTCATCAATTACCCACTACTTCTCAGGCACCGTTTGACTTCAGAAACATAAAGATATATAAGCATCAGGTCCTTTCTTTAAAAACCTGTTAGTCTAGAAGGAGAAAAAGTGGGAAACAAACGTTTTTCAAGTTTTTAAAAATTCCACAATGGAAATATATCCAAAACATAGTACATTTATTATTGGCAAAAGAAAGGGCTGGCTTCCTTGCTGAAGGGAGGGGGCACGAGGCCAGGGAGATGGACAGGTGGACAAGAGAAGGGAGGCTGTCGGGGAGCAGCTTGACCAAAGGTAGACGGGCAGGCACGCCTCCAATCAGCTGCTCGAAGTGCTAGCTGGTGGGAAGGGCACGATGAGGAGCAGTGAGGGGAGGGGTGAGCAGACGGCGGTCCCCAGCCTGTGGACAGTGCCGGCTTCGTGGGGCTCTCTGCTCCAGACAGTGGAGGGCTATGAGAGATTCAAGCAGAGCTGTTAGTGCCCAGATCCACATTTGGAAAAGATCACTGTGCCCAACATGAGGAATAAAATAAAGGAAGCAAGAACCAGAAGAAAAAAAAAAGACAGATGAAGTCATGGAGCGTTATCGTTTCCACCAAGCCTCAGAATTAGCTCCGCCTCTGACAGCTGTGGGTGGACAGGGCGCCCTCATCCCTCAGATGGTGGACAGTGAGCCTCAACAGGACCGCACGACAGAGCTGGAAGGAAGGCGGAGACGGCCCAGGATCTAGGCCTCCTCCTGCCACCGCCCTCTCCTCTCCAGCCCTCGGAGTTAAGATCAAAGGGCAGCTGTGGGTCACACCACGTCCTTGGCGTGGCCAGGGCACATGAACTTACCTGGGCCAGATACCTTCCGGCTGAAACAGCACCACACACACGTCACGGTGACACCCAGTGACGATGCTGGGTGAACCCGGGAACCCTGGGCTCCCGTCCTGAAAGCTGGCTGCGCCAAGATACGTTTACATTCATTGGTGGCCCGCTGAGACTGCCAATAAGATTCATGCCCATCAAACAATTTCACAGGACTGCAACTCTGAGTATGACAGAACCTAAGAGTCTGCTGATCAATGGTGGAAACTGCCTGCATATAAATATTAAGCCCTAATACGGAGCGTGCATGCATGCTAAATCACTTCAGTCGTGTCTGATTCTCTGTGACCTCATGAACTGCAGCCTACCAGGCTCTTCCGTCCATGGGATTTCCCAGGCAAGAATACTGGAGAGGGTTACCATTCCTCCTCTAGGCCATCTTCCTAACTTAGATATCAAACCCAAGTCTCCTGAGGTTTGGGCATTGCAGACGGATTCTTCACCAATGAGCCACCAATACAGAGCAGATTATAGCAACACTGGATGCCCTGAGTAAACGGGATGATCCGGTTAATTTAATATTCTGGTTATCTGGAAGGTAATTAAGATGTGCATTATACCGTTTCTAAAGAATTAGAGTAAAATAACTTAAATTTTAAACCATACTCAATACGATTATTCATGGTCTTCTTTCTCACAGCTAATGGTAACTAGAACAGGAAAGCTAACTGCAGGGCAGGTGTTCTTCTAAGTGTTGATCTGCTACACTCTTCACCTCCTTCACTTGCTGATAAAAAGAAATGTCATTTTAAGCCATGAAAAACATATCTGGTTACTTTAGGGGTTTTTTTTTTGGGGGGGGGGCGGTGATTTGGCTTCTGGAAAAATGAAAGTTCTGTATTTCACCACAATAATTCATAGTCTGATTTTCTTCATAGACTCCAAATAATCAGCAACTTAATCAGCGATCGCAGAGTCCTCACCCAAACCACTCCAGAGTAAAACTCGCAAGGCCAAAGGTTTTTCTGTCCCTCCTCTACTCACGAGACGCCAGCAGTACCAAGTTACTCTGTCAAGGATGACAAAGGTCCAGACGCAGCCCGACGTCTGTCCCTGGGGGACAAGACCACTCCCCGGACCACCGCTGCTCCAGAGCTTACACGCCAGACCGCTCACTCGGGTTTCCACACTTGCATTCTCATTCACTGATTTGCTGGTTACAAACATATCTGATAATTAAATCAAGTTCTTTCATGTTGTATTCTTAACACATTATTGACCTGGAGATTTTTGCAGAAACTAATGCCTGTGGCCAGAGATTTGTTATGTAAGTGAATACTGAAACATCTCTGGTCAATAACATTTGGGATGAGGTATTAATTAATATGTTTCTGGTCAATAAGTCGTTTAAATAGGACTCCACCCTACTGTGGGAAATAGGACTCAGAGCAACACTTCCCCAATTCCTGATGAACACAAAGCAAATTTATGAGCACAAAATTATAAACACTGATAAGCATCCATGCATCAGTATAACCTGACTTCCAATAACACACTGACACCCTCATAGGCCAACATGGCCATCAGACTTTTTCTTTATAATTTTAGAGATGTCATTTACTCCGTGGCACAACAAAATTCATAATAAAAAATAGCAGCTAGCAGTTATTCAACATTTACTCTGAGTTCTACACTGGCTATTCTAACAGCAGTACACACGCACAGCTTTAAATGATACAGTGATTCTGTACAATAGGTGCTACTGCTAATCCCATTTAAATAGGAGGCGATTAAAGAACAGAGTGGTGAAGTAACTCACCCAAGATCACACAGGAACTCTGCAGCAATCCAAGCAGCCTAACTCCAGAGTCCATGTTCCTACCATCCCTGCTTCTCCACCTCTTGCATAAAAGCACATCATATCAATAATTACAAATCACATAATAATGAGCACACAGTCAGGGGAGTTTGCTTACTTTCTTCCAAGGACACGGGCTCTGTGTCATAAGTGACAAAACCGTCCTGGACACCGTCAGGCCACCTGCCGTACACTCCCCACGGCCGTGGGCACCGTGCGGTCCCTATGCTGGGGCAGAGGCTGGGTCCCCCACCTGCTAGTTGCCAGGCTGCTCACGGCCTCCACTGCCCCGCCCTCTGGGGCTGTGCCTCCCACGCCTTCAAGCGAGGTTGCTGCTGCTGCTGCTGCTGCTGCTGCTGCTAAGTCGCTTCAGTCGTGTCCGACTCTGTGCGACCCCATGATCTGCAGCCTACCAGGCTCCCCCTCCCTGGGATTCTCCAGGCAAGAACACTGGAGTGGGTGGCCATTTCCTTCTCCAACGCACGAAAGGGAAAAGTGAAAGTGAAGTCGCTCAGTCGTGTCCGACTCTTTGCGACCCCATGGTCTGCAGCCTACCAGGCTCCTCCGTCCATGGGATTTTCCAGGCAAGAGTACTGGAGTGGGGTGCCATTTTAGGGCCCAGCAAAGGTTTGGACCACAGACTGAGCAGGAGTGAAATGTGTCACTTTCAGGGGGAGGTGGGACAGGGGGGCATTTTGCAAGGCATAGCCTGGCTGGCATCCCCACCTAGAAGCAGGAGCTGAGACAGAGCCTCTGTGGTCCTGGGGCTCTGGGGGACCCCATGCACAGGCCCCGCCCCCAGACCCCCACTGGCCCATGGCACGAGCAAACAGTGAGCGTGGTCCCGAGGCGCCCTCAGACAGCTGGTTCATCCGTCACCAGTCATGGCTGAGCCTGTCCTCAGTGACACCCTCGGTCACCAGCTAAGGGGCCCTCACCTGATTACTCCGCTCATGGGATTAGAGATTCAGCACACACACACCTGGTGACTCACCCTCTCTATTTCCTCCCACAGGCCAGCCACCATGCCACCAGGGCCGAGGGGATTCACAACACGAGGAAGAGATGTGCAAACATGTACCCCATACCTTACCACTCTAAAAATAAAAAGTTCAATACACAGACTTCAAAGGTAACACATAATTTTTTTCTCAAAAAACTAAACATAAAGTTGCCATATGATCCTGCAATTCCACTCCTAGGTATATAACCAAAAAAACACAAAACACTAATTGAAAAAGACATGTGCCCCAGTGTTCACAGCAGCACAATTTACAGTAGTCAAAACACGGAAGCAACCCTGGTGTCCATCAACAGATGGATGGATAAAGAAGCTGTGGTACATGTGTACAATGGAGTATTACTCAGCCATAAATAAGAGTGAGGCAATGCCATTCACAGCAACGTGGTGGGACCCAAAGAGCGTCATTACTAAGTGAAGTAAGTCAGAGAAAGACACAGACTGTATGGTATCACTTGCATATGGAATCAAGAAAATACAACAAATTACTGAATAAAACAAAAAAGAACCAGACTTGCTGCTCTTTTCTTCACAGAGAAGAAACTAATGGTTACCAGTAGGGAAAGGGAAGAAGGGAGGAGCAATTTGGGGTGGGGAATTAAGAGGTACAAACTTAGTTATAAAAAAATGTGCAAGGCTACACTGTACAACAGGGAAATATTTAATAATAACTATAAATGGTTATAACCTTTTAAAAATGTGAATCACTATATTGTACACAGGCTTCCCTGTGGCTCATCTGGTAAAGAATTGCCTGCAATGCGGGAGACCTGGGTTTGATCCCTGTGTTGGGAAGATCCCCTGGAGAAGGGAAAGGCTACCCACTCCAGTATTCTGGCCTGGAGAATTCCATGAACTGTATAGTCCATGGGGTTGCAAAGAGTCAGACACGACTGAGTGATTTTCGCTTTCATATTGTACACCTGTAACATATACTGTTGCTGCTGTTTAGTCTCTAAGTCATGTCCGATTCTTGCGACCCCATGGACTGTAAGCTGCCAGGCTCCTCTGTCCGTGGGATTCTCCAGGCAAGAATACTGACGTGGGCTGCCATTTCTTCCTCCAGGGCATCTTCCCAACTCAGGCACTGGACCTGCGTCTCCTGCATTGCAGGCAGACTCTTTACCACTGAGCCACCAGGGAAGCCCTGTAATGTATAATATTGTACATTAATTATACTTTAATTTTTTTTAAAGAAAATAAATAGAATACATAAAAATGGTACATAGTGAGGTGGAAAAAAAAGAAAATGGAAGAGAGATGGTTGTATTTAACAAGCCCAACTCTGCTCCTGCCTTATCCTCTGCCAGTAACACACATATAAACAAACACAAATACACACATATCCTGCTCTCAATGAGCACACAATCTGCCAGCCAACTATAGATTCAACAGAAGGAGCCAAATGTGTGGTGCCAACTGGCTGTGTGAAGTGCACAGTGATTAACGTCGCCTGATGGCGAGGAGCGGGCACAGCATCAGCAGACGGAGGAGGAGCGATGTGACGGGAACCCAGCCTGGAAGAGGCTTCCCCTGGACACACAAGACACGTGAGCAGGCAGGAAGAGGGTCGTGCTTACAATCACGGAACCTTTCACAGAGCATCATCAGCCAAAGGAGATTCTTATTTACTTAGAAGAAAAGCAAAACATATTTCCAGGGTGAAAAAGGCTGCCATGCTCATCGGAGGTTACCCACATCAACGACCAGCCTGCTACAAACGCAAAGTTCTGAAATCTTTATGAGACACAATTTTGCTAAAGAAAACACAGGGAGACTTTTTTAAAGGAAGAGAGAAGAACCACGTTTACATACTAAAAAATATCTCACACTACTGAAAAATAACCTAGTCAGGGGCTGGTGTGATAAAATGTGCATGTGGAGCTTTACATTTAAAAAACAATTTTAGTGGAGTATAACTGATTAACAGCGCTGCTAGTTTCAGGCGTACAGCAGAGCGAATCAGCTACACGTACACGTACAGCCTCTCTTTTTAGACTTCCCCATAAAGGCCATTACAGAGTACTGAGTAGGGTTCCTTGTGCTGTACGGTAGGTACCACCCGCCCTCTCTGGGGAGAGGGCATCCAAGCTGCAGAAGAGGCTGGACCCCTGGGCCATTGCCCTTCTGAGCAAAAGGACTTTCTCAAGGTCAGAATGACAGCACCAAGCCCAGGGATCAGCCCTGGATGCCCTTCACGAGGCACCACTCACCACCTCGGCTGCGCGGGTGACGGTCCTGGGTCTCAGGACTAAATCAAAACTGCCCGCTGCAGGGACCCTCAGGTCCACTTGGAACCACCTCTGCCAGAGAGCGCTGGTCCCGACCATGCTTCCCTCCACCTCACTTTTGCCCCATTAGAACCTCCCTGGCCTCTTGCTTCCTACGTGATTTTCAGGCTATTTAACCATTTCAGGAATAAAGATGGACAGGTAAAGAATTCCCAAGCTGACTCTTTTTCTTTACCTTGATTATCCCCTGCAGCTTTGAGATACCACAGTCTTTCACACACCTTCGAAACTGAAAGCTGTACCCACTGCTGTGCTTGGTCAGGTCTTTATTATAATTACTGTTGGAAACATTCAATTTTGATGACTAGCCCATTAAAACAAGAAGTCTGCCAGATCACATACATCTACAGACCAAGCCTGACCTGAGCCAGTTCTTAAACGTTACACCACACCTGGGTCATCTCAGGAATGCTTCAGTGATCTTTCTCCTATTCACCTCCATCTCTCAGTGGGATTTTTGCCTTTACAAACCATACCTGGGTTACTGCTTTGGCCACGATTACACTAATAAGGAAGGTTACCAATCGACCCGCTTTGTACAAAGCGCTGTTTCTATCGACGTCACACATCTCTAGTGCACCATGAGGGACATTCTGCACCTGGGTGTGCAAGCCACTTGCAGAAAGAAGCTGATGCCCACGAGGCCAGGCCCAAGGAGGCCAGAGAGTGGCTGGCGGGTGAGCTCGCAGTCACGAGGGCTGCTCCGAATGCAAAACAGACAACTGCCAGGAGAACCTTGGAGCCAGTCAACAGGCAAACATGCTTTTTCACTAAACAGCCCTTCACAGACTTCCAAAGAAATCAAAAAGCGTCATCTAAGGTTTAAACCTTCCAACTGTTTTAGCAACATCTGCCTCTGTTATCAAGCATTTCTATCTCAATGAAATGAGTACAGTCTGTTAAAATACCCCCAGGGAACTGCAAATAATTAACTGCAAATTATAACACAAGATCCATCAATGAACATCTTCTCTTTAAAAATATATAATGAACCCCAACAAGTAAGGATCACAGAGCACAGACAATTACTCCTGGAATTGTAAGATGGTCAACTTTCTGAAGGTCAATTAAAACCTCTCAATGAGTTTTACAGTGAACTGAGTTTCACTTAATTATTTAAGGAAGTGGTTTGAGAAACGGCAACTTGGGCCGCCAGCTTGCATGATTCCTTTCCCGCCTACACAGCTTGACGCTCAGCACTAGCTGGGTGACCACTTGAGGCCTCAGAGAGAGCATCCCACTCACCGCAGGGGCCTTGGAAGGGAGTGAAGCCTTCTTCAGAAACATTTCCTTGGAGCTAGAAAATTTTACTGGGGGCTAAAAAGATCCATCTAGTCAAAGTTATGGCTTTTCCAATAGTAATGTACAGATGTGAGAATTGGGCCATAAAGAAGGCTGAGCACCAAAGAATTGAGGCTTTTGAACTGTGGTGTTCAAGAAGACTCTTGAGAGTCCCTTGGACTGCAAGGAGATCAAACCAGACGATCCTGAAGGAAATCAGCCCTGAATATTCATTGGAAGGACTGATGCTGAAGCCGAAACTCCAATACTTTGGCCACTTGATGCAAAGAGCTGACTCACTGGAAAAGATCCTGATGCTGGAAAGACTGAGTGCAGGAGAAGAAGGGGACGACAGAGGATGAGATGGTTGGATGGCATCACCGACTCAATGGACATGAGTTTGAGCAAGCTCCGGGAGATCATGAAGGACAGGGAAGTGGTGTGCTGCAGTCCATGAGGTCACAAAGAGTTGGACATGACTGAGTGACTAAACAAAACAACAAATTTAAAGCTATGCCAACGGCTCAAGTCTATGTGAAATGGACCCAAGTTTAAACCTTCAAATACATACAGGAAATGCAGGCTGGATAACACGTAGGAGGAGCTTACATAGATTTTCTTCAACAAACACACTATTGGGCACAGGCTGTGAACTTTAGCGAGGACTACTTCTAGCTAGGACTGTCTGGCCTTATCTTGTGGGGGTGCTGTCTGTGCTAAAGAAGGTGCAGGAGGGCTGAGTACAGGCCCACTGCCCACACGGGCACCTGAGCTCCACGCACAACACGGAGCAGGCCGGACACCCCGGGCTGGGCCCAAGGTCAGCAGTTCCAGAAACACATCCAAACTAAAAGGAGAACTTGGCTTTTTTCTAAAAGGAAAACTCAAAAGCTGGGGCTGAGAGCCCATGGGAAAGTCATTCCAGCACCTGGGCTGGGGCTGGGAGGCCAGTTCCCTGCACAGCTCTCCATGCCCATGAAGCCAACCTGTTCTTTGCCCTTACGGCCAGTCCCTAAATTTGCAACCAAGTAGTTAAAACAGCTGAAAGCACAACATCAAAAATTAATTTTGAAAAATAAGAGATGAAGCTTCAGTTCAATCACATCTCCAATAAAACCTAAAGATTTCAGATATAAACAATAATATTTATTGTTGTTGTTTAGTCACTAAGTCATATCCTACTCTTTGTGACCCCATGGACTATAGCCTGCCAGGCTCCTCTGTCCATGGGATTCTCCAGGCAAGAATACTAGAGTGGGTTGTCATGCCCTCCTCAAGGGGATCGAACCCGAGTCTCCTGCATTGGCAGATGGATTCTCTACTACTGAGCCACCAGGGAAGCCTGATAATAATATTTACAGGCTCCAAATATTATAAATAGGGTCCCCGTTAGTGGCAAAGGAGGGATGGGATCAAATGTTTCTCTGGTTGAATTAGAAAACTTTTTCTAACAAAGGAGTAAAAATTATGGTAAATGACTCTCTGTTACTCTCTCCAAAAGGGAAATACTCTGCCTAAAGCCATTGTGATCATTAAACCGAGGGATAATTTGATCACAGACATGCAAACGCTTTCTATGAAAACTTTTCTCCTCACACAGACACCTCGCTTGTGCAGTGGCCCAAGTTCCAGCATCTGCTAATCATTTCTATCAAGCAGTAATTTTGGGGTGAAATACCACTTCCAAAATGTTCCTCATTTCCAAAGTTAAGACAGATTTGAAACTTTCAATCACTGTGTCTTATGAGCAAAAATATGCATTTATATTTTCAAAGTGTTTTTCCTTACACACTAGCCCAAGAACTTGTTCAAAATACAGATTTCGGAGTGCCAGCCCCAGGAAACCAAAACCAGTGGGTCTGGGCGGGGAGGGAGGGAGCAGAAATCTGCGTTTTTAATAAGCACCCCGGTGTTTCTGATCCAGGTGGTCTAGAAAAATAGCACCACAGGGAAGAGTATTCATTTCCATCAGAGCGGTCTGTCCAGGCTTCAACTCCACTTGTTATTTGACACTTTTTGAACAATCCCTAGTTGAATTAGTGTTTTTCAAGGAGAATCTCTGAGATGTCATTTTCAACGCAACCTCAGACCAACACCAGAAGGCAAAACGCAGCAGACGGAGCAAGCAAAAGGGCGAAAGCTCACATGTTCTCAGTAATCATTTCAAGTTAGAGCTGCAAAGGATTTCGGTCATTCTAGGCTGATTCTATCATTTCAGTCTTGAAGCAACATCTCCAGCACTCCCCTGACTATTGATCTTGTTATCTACGTTCTCCAGTTACCTCGTTCAGCTGCAAACTGAGAGGGTGCCTGACATTCAAATCAGCCTTGGCAGCCCAGGCCCAGGGATTTCAGAAAGTCTTGCTTTCTTGTCCTGAGCTTTTCCTACTTGAATGTTTTAGAATCAGAATTTATCTCTGACCTTTTATCTCTGTTTTCCAAAAGATGACTGCAAGTCTAGAAATTCCCACCCAACCGCAAATGTAACGCACTGTATGGACTATGGTCGACTCTCACTTTCAAATCGCGCATTCAGGTTTTCACCCAAAGGACTGAGCTACCCTGGCGATGACAGAGTCAGTATGCAAAGTCTATCCCGAGGGTAACCGATTAAAGAGTAGTAAGCAAGGTTCAGAGCTGCACTGCCGCCCATTTCTGATTTAGTAACAGGCCTCCGCAGGCTCACCTTATGCTGGGGCCAGTGCTATGTCTGATCTCGAAATTACATGGAATGACATTTCAGTGGTTATCCTACTGTTTTTTCAGGCCACTCTACTTGGATTCTTCTTGCTGCTTTCACACATGACACTTTTTTTGTCTAATGTTCGCTATTGAGTCATTACATGCAAACATACACACACACACACACACACACACACTGGACAGCAGCCTCACCGCCACTTTCACATTTTTCCATGTGAACTGAGGACTGTAAGTATCCACTGGCTTAATTAGAAATCTGCAAACCCTCCACACAATGGCCTAGTGCTGATTCAGTAAGAACTTCCTGCTGCTTTTGTAAAAGCTCTTCCCAGTTTTGTTTTGTGTTTTTAAAGCCACAGATGATCTCTTTCTACCCCAATTCTGGTGTTTCACAATACACTATTTTTTTTTTTTTTTTTTGCCTGTGGACTCAAGAATTCACTATAGTCCCAATGGCAGGATGTCAATCAATCTAAATTCTCCCCACTGCAAGTTAATAATTTAAATTCATCTAACAATAAGCAGAATTACTTGAAGGGGAAAGACAAACAACACCTCGTGCCCTAACTAAACCAAAATGCAAATGGGAATATTTAAGACAATACTTAAGACAGAATATGGGAAGGCTGTCTAATAAAATAAGACATAGGACAAAATGATGATTTTTTTTTTTACAGTGCACATATTTAACCAAGACACAATGGCCACCCCAGTGCTAAGCTTTTCTAAAATTCATCAGTGGTTTTCAGTGATCAGTTCAGTTCAGTTCAGTCGCTCAGTCGTGTCCCACTCTTTGCGACCCTGTGGACTGCAGCACACCAGGCCTCCGGGTCCATCACCGACTCCCAGAGTTTACCCAAACTCATCCCCGTTGTGTCAGTGATGCCATCCAACCATCTCACCCTCTGTCGTCCCCTTCTCCTCCTGCCCTCAATCTTTCCCAGCATCAGGGTCTTTTCAAATAAGTAAGCTCTTTGCATCAGGTGGCCAAAGTATTGGAGTTTCAGCTTCAACATCAGTCCTTCCAATAAATATTCAGGACTGATTTCCTTTAGAATGGACTGGTTGGATCTCCTTGCAGCCCAAGGGACTCTCAACAGTCTTCTCCAACACCACAGCTCAAAAGCATCAATTCTTTGGCGCTCAGCTTTCTTTACAGTCCAACTCTCACATCCATACATGACCACTGGAAAAACCATAGCCTTGACTAGACAGACCTTTGTTGGCAATAACCTGTTAATTCCTTTAATGTCTTTAAATAGTACTATTAATGAACAGTTTATTAATTAGAAACAAAAAGGACAGTAAATAAGGCTCTGTGTGAAAATGGTATTGAAATTATAACAAAGCAACAGTGTGTGTTTCCTGGTTTTTAGAAAAGGTGATGCAAAACGCAGGTTCCACATATGTAAAGATGACTCAACACACAAGAGGTGAACACAATACTATAAACACAAACATCTGTTTAAAAGAATTAAAAGAATACATTTACCTTTTGCTTTATTACAAACCAAATTCCTAGACTGCGCTAGATGTTAAAAGAATTTCTTACGTTTACCATAACAAGAAGAGTGGTTTTGTTTCCAAGATTAAAGAATAAACTTCTCAAACTCCAACTATTCAACAGAGTAACCTCCAAGAAGGGAGGAAGATGAAACTGTCACCTCTGAACAGATCCACTCTGTTAAGCCTGTGTCTGTGGATGAAGCATAAACAGAGGTCCCCATGCTGGTACACAAGCCTCACTGCCTAAGAAGCGACATATTCAAATGTCCGCGTTAACTATCTCTGTCAAAATTTGTGTATTGCTCAGTCAATCCTAAAGGAAATCATTCCTGAATATTCATTGGAAGGGCTGATGCTGAAGTTGAAGCTCCAATACTTTGGTGCTGACTCATTGGAAAAGAGCTGACTCATTGGAAAAGACCCTGATAAGGGAAAGGTTGAGGTCAGGAAGAGAAGGGGGAGACAGAGGACAAGATGGTTGGACGGCATCAGTGACTCAGTGGGCATGCGTTTGAGCAAGCTCCAGGAGACAGTGAAGGACAGGGAAGCTTGGCGTGCTGCAGTCCATGGGGTTGCAAAGAACCATTGGACATGACTGAGCAACTGAACAAACCCCTACATCCACTGTACTGACAACAATACAATAAGCTTATGTTCTTAACAGCAGGAAGACCAAAGCAGTTAGAAAACGAAGGTCCAACTGGCCTAACGCCACCAGTCATCTACCCTCAACGTCCCACTCTTGTGGGAGAAAGCCTGCAAGGAGCAAACCACATGGTCCAGCTATCAATATGGCAATGGTAGTCAACCTCAGTTCCTGCTACAAATAATATGGGCAGAAATACAGCAAATGTGGCTGAAAGGAAAAGTAAAATCGCTGTGGTAGGTCAGTAATAAAGACTGTCATTTTGTAATGGCAGGATATCCTATAAAACACAAATGTAATTCATAAATCATTTTTAATGCCACCAGAAACCAAAGGGAGGGCAGCAGGGGAGTATTTGCAGAAGACCACCTAGCACAGTTCTTCCCATAAAATCCAAAGTGTGGAAGAGAAAAGTGGGCGGTTAGTTTTTAATGAAAAGGCAGAAAATGTCTTTGGTTCCTTCTCCTGTGCAAACACCGACTGCTTACACTGAAAAGAAAAAAACCATAGTTTTGTCAGGGGTGTCAGACCCACTGCAACGGCAGCAGATGAAGAGCTGGTGGGTATAAAAGGCCTTCAGAAGTCCAGGTGGCCCCAGCCTCTCCCCCTGGCCAGCAACTGAGTCTTTCATGCTAAGGTAAGTTGTCAGGCAAGGCTCTACTTCCTCAAGTTTTGCTCTGAAACTCAAATCAGTTCATAATGTGCAGAACAGGACTCACTTCTGGGTGGTTTAATTGCTCAGTCATGTCTGACCCTTTGCAACCCCATGGACTGTAGCCCGCCAGGCTCCTCTGTATGGGATTGTCCAGGCAAGAATACTGGAGTGGGTTGCCATTTACATCTCCAGGGGACCTTCCCAAACCAGGGATCAAACCCAGGTCTTCTGCACTGCAGTCAGATTCTTTACCGATTGAGCTACCAGGGAGATCCGGACTCACTTCTAGTTTACTCCGAACTGGAGCATGAGAAAAATATTTCAGAGAGAGCTTAGCTTTTCAAAAATAAGATTTGGGGGTGGGGGGAGGGGGGTGGGTTGGGGAGGGTATGGGAGGGAGGTGAGTAGTTAGAAAACAAAAATGGTCCCCAGCACACCTCAATCATCCCACCTGGGTATGCTGGGCACTCGTGATCACAGAGCAGGAGGGCATGAGCCCTTCTCCTCTGCAGCCAGTCACTCTTCTGCTCCACAGACTCTGATCAGGTCATGCTTAATGGCCAAAAAATCCACTGATTGCCTAAAACAGAAATCAGAGAAAGATAGGCCCACGGGGGTGAGGGTCTGTTGAGGCACGCAACTGTATTTTAAACATAATTAGACTAATTGCCTCCCCATCTCCGCCGATGCCTCTGCACACACAATTAATTAGAACTGATTTTAAAAGCCCTGTTTGGAATCCTTTGTTCCCCACTTCCTACAAATCAAATTACCAAGGAACAAATTCAATTTTTCAACTTTCATTTTCAGAGAGGCACACATGTACATTAACTGGGCCTGATCCACTAACGCAAGTCACTTAACCAGCAATTACTTCACTCGGAAACTACAAGCCAACTGAAGTGTTTTCATCTATAAAATAATTCCCTGGGAAATACGACCATCTTGCAAGACTGCTGGTGAAAAATGTGAAAAATCTCATGGCTCTCCATCCAGAAAGGAAGGTGGGAGAAGACAAAGTTCCATTTTGCAGAAAAATTAGAGAAAGTATCGAGCAAGCCGTCTCTTACCCCATGCTTTATGCTCCACTGGTTTTTCTATGCCAAATCAAACATGGTTAACGTTAAAAAAGAACTAAGGAAAACAGAACAAAGTAGTGACTATAACAAAAAAGAAGCAGATTGACAGATGTAGGGAACAATCTTGTGGTGACCAGTGACGATGCTGTCGTTTCAGTCACTCAGTTGTGTCTGATTCTCTTGTTATCTCATGGACTGTAGCCCTCCAGGCTCCTCTGTCCATGGGATTTCCCAGGCAAGAATACTGCAGTGGATTGTCTTTCCTCCTCCAGGGGATCTTCCCGACTCCCCGATCAATCCTGTGTCTCCTGCATTGGCAAGCGGCTTCTTTATCACTGAGCTGCTTGGAAAGCCCACCAGTAAGGATGGGGAAGGGCTATGGAGGTGGGGAGAGGTACTGGGTGTAAGACAGGTTCAAGGATGTATTGCACTACAGGGGGAGTTTAGTCAATACCCTGTGATTACTACAAACTGAAAGCAACCTTTAAAAAATGTATATATTTTTTTACATTTTAAAAGAAAAAAGGACATTAACAGCTCTTTAACAGAGTAAGGCACAATGGGGTGATTGGGGAAAATGGGAAAAGGCGATGTCTGAGGACAAAGGTCAGATACTGGAATCAGACACCGGCGGGAGGGGCAGGAAGAGGAAACAAGAAGCGAGCAGACGGAAGAGAGAAAGCCACACTTGATGGCCTGAGCTGGGAGGTGGACAGGAGATGTGGTGGGACCAGCTGGCGGATTTCCTCCTGATCAATGTCAATGGAAGGAGTGAATGGACGGTGGGCAGTGTCCAGAGCAATGCTGGAGGTGAGCCCAGCTGGGAACAGTGACCAGTCTCACAGGGATAGGCCTGAAGGTGGAAGGTGGACCCAGCTTCCCTGGTCTGTGCTGGGGTCCAGGTTCCTGAGGATAGCTGTGACCCACAGGGGTGGAGGAGGCCCCACGACAAACGGGGGCACAGAGAACAGGCTCACTGTTCTGAGACTACGGAGGGGCTGCTGACCAGGGGACTGGAGTCTGAGGAGGTGGCATATCCCTCCTGCAGCACCGCAAACCCTGGAGCTGAGCACGGGAGCGGAATGGGGAGAGGGAGCCAGCCACGCGGTGTCACCAGAGCAGGGCTGGGGCGGGGGGCTGTGACACCCCCAGAAGGGACCGAGGGTCCCTCCAGCATGACCTGCATGACACTCACAGTGACCTCAGAGAACCACTCAGAGCTGTTTCTGGTGACTCTCCAGCAGCAGCAGAAGGGACAGCGTCTAAATCTACGTGGAAACAGACCGAGTGCCAATGAGAGGGAAGCACAGAATTTTCTGGGAGTGAGAAACACAAGACCCCCTGCCAGACACACGCCGGTGGCCACCCCGCAGAGGAGCATGTGGGGTGGGGTGTGGTCCCTGGTGACACACGAGGGCCCCCAGGGGATGCTCCGGTGAATCCCACGTGTAACGAACACAGCCACAACCAGCCTTGGAAAAGGAAAGTCGCTTCTGACACGAACCAACAAGAATCAACCCACCCTTCGGCTGGGCTAAAAGCACAGGATCTTAGGGTTGATTTGCATCCCCCACAAACCTCTGCAGGAGTATTCGGGAGTCACGACACAGCCGCGATGACATGGCATCTCCACCCCCTCCTTCAGTAGCCGTGGGCACACAAAACAACATCCCTCCTCCTCCAGCAGTGAGTGAAGCACAGTATTTGCAGAAACACATGAAAAGCACCATGTTCCTCTCCGTGCTCTCTTTATCCTGGTAGCCTCAACAGAAGGAGGCCTGACAAAGCGCTCCATCAGTCATAAAGGGCGTGTATCATTTCCGAAAGCTAAAAACAGAGGTGCCGCTACAGCCCCAAGTCACGCCGCTCATCTCCTGGTTTGAACAAAAGGGCTCTCAGCAAGATAATTTTTTAAACTGTTCTACATTTATCCCCATAAAACAAAATAATACCAAATGAATGGCCAAACAAGCAAATATGACACTTGAATGTGCTCATCTACAAAAGTTCTCTGTTCCAACTTAAAACATCTGAATGATTCACGATCATTTTTCCATTTGCCACATTTTTTCAGCATGAGGTGTGCAGAGTTCTGGAGCCCAACATACCTCAAGTAAAACTCATTCACTGGTTTGTTCAAGTAACAGATTCTTTACTGAGGGTCTGCTCCAGCTGCTGGGATGACAGACAGGAAAAGAGTGTACATCCTGGCCTTCCAAGAGCTTACTGTCTATTTAAAGGAAAGAACAAACAAGTCAGGAGTCCCCGATATGACACCACCCTAATGGCAGAAAGCAAACAGGAACTAAAGAGCCTGTGGATGAAGGTGAATGAGGAAAGTGAAAAAGATGGCTTAAAATTCAACATTCAGAAACCAAGATCATGGCAAACAGATGAGGAAACAATGGAAACAGAGACAGACTTTATTTTCTTGGGCTCCAAAATCACTGAGGACGTTGACTACAGCCAAGAAATTAAAAGAAGCTTCAAGTTTTTCTTCTCCTTGGAAGAAAAGCTACGACAGACCTAGACACCGGATTAAAACACATCATCTTGCCGACAAAGGTCCAGATAGTCAAACCTATGGTTTTTCCAGCAGTCATGTACAGATATGAGAGTTGGACCTTAAAGAAGCCTTAATGCCGAAAAACTGATGCTTTGGAACTGTGGTATTGAAGAAGACTCTTGAGAGGTCAAACCAGTTAATCCTAAAGGAAACTAACCCTGAATACTCATTGGAAGGACTGATGCTGAACCTGAAATTCCAATACTTTGGGCACCTGATGTGAAGGGTCAACTCGTTGGAAAAGACCCTGAAGCTGGGAAAGACTGAAGGCAGGAGAAGGGGTCAACAGAGGACGAGATGGTTGGATGGCATAACTGATTCAATGGACATGAGTTTGAGCGAACTCTGGGAGATGGTGAAGGACAGGGAAGCCTGTTGGGCTGCAGTCCAGGAGGTCACAGAGAGTCAGACACGACTGAACGACTGAAAAAGAACAAAGTGCCACGAAGAAGAATGAGCAGGGCGAGGCCAGGGCAGTGACAGGAGGAGACCAGGCACTTTTTTGGATATGGTGGTCAGAGAACACCTTCTGAGGAAGAGAGCAAGCTGGAGCAGGGGAGTGAGCCGTGTTGATATGTGTGTAAAAGCAGCCCTTCCCGCCAGGCAGGGCAAAGAGCAGGTGCCAAAGCCCCAGGCCTTGGTGATTTAATAAATGACAAGAAGACTTGTGGGACTGGAACCAACAACGCAGGCATAAAAGATAAGGTGGAGGAAAGGGCAGGGCTCAGGTACTCTGCTTGTGCACCTTTGAACAAGAGGCGTCATGTCACACTGATGGAAACGCCAGGGGCCCTGAGAGACACGGCAGCGGCAAGAGGACGAGTTAGGGGACTAGTTAGGAGACAGTTTCAACAGTTAGAGTTTCATCTGACTCTAAATGCTTTCACCTTGCACCTGCAGCGGGTGGGGACCTTCGTCTTAAATTCACCTCTTCCTAAAGAAACGAGACATAAGAAGACATAGCAGCACACATCCCTCGGTGACTTCATCAGTCTGAATAACTGAAAACGATTGTTTCCAAAGATCTCAGTTGAGCAGCCTTAAGATCAAGCACGTAACAACGCCGACCGTCCTTCCCTCCTTCATTGTAACTACATGCAAGTCACACAGGAGTGAATAGCTCCTTTGTTCTTCAACAGGCTATCTGAGAAACAGAAGCACACTGTCTTTTATTGTCCATTCACGGCTCACAAAGCCCCTGGGGTTGGCTTTTGTCCTTCAGAAGCTTTTCACGGACAGGTACACATAAGCCCGGCTCCGAGGTCTGTGGGAGCTCAGAGGCGCAGGGAGGACCCGCGGCCGCCCTGCGTGAAAGGAAAGGCGTATCAGCTACACGGGTGACCTCACCTGTCAGGTATGCGGCAGGGCCACGGAACAAAGGTGGCTTCCTTCCTCTGCAAGGAAAGCACAACCTGTCCAGAAAACTGCTGCCTTACTCTTAAATGACTTAGCGCCGCACAGTTCACGAGAAACAGTTCCCATCTTTAACCTTTGTTTTTATTAAACAAAACTCTGTGCTACTGTGGGTGCTATCCTTCTTTGGTCAAACCTTAAAGAAAAGCCCAGCATATTCACTAGTCAAAACTATATATTGTTCAGGTCACCTTTATTCATGTGTGTTCGTGCCAAATAAGTGTACTTATCAGTCGGAAGCGGTAATTGAAAGATCGCAGGTCTACAGGGTTAGGACTCTAGTGTCCGGTCTGTGTGAAATGTAACAGGAAGGCAAGTAACCTGATGTTGGAGACTGTTACTTAGTATGTAAAGAGCAGCACTGCATTTTCACATTTTAGGGCGTGTTGAGTTTTCCAGCTCATGAAGTGCACCACTGCGTTGTTTTCAGATAGTGGCATCAATGCAGAACAGCACTGGGACGTTCTTCCACAGCTTGCCTGGACACAACTGACAGAACACAAAGTTACTAAAATATGACTTCACTCTTTCAAGATCACAAAACATCTTGCTACAAATGTTTCCCCAAGGTCAGGTAGTCAAGAATTTACCTTCCTGAATCCCAAAGGATCCGCTCTGAGTATCATTCTGCACCATTTACAATGGACTTGCTGTCATTAAAACTGCTACTATTTTCATTCTAAAGCTGCCAATAGATAGTTGTGATCTAATTACTCCCCAGCCTGGTGGATGGCTTACCCAGGACGTGACTGCTACAATTACTGGCAACTCTGCACACTTGTCAGATTACACACAACTGACTAGGAAAATTGATATGAGGTATCAAACTTAAAATCAATCCTGGCCTTGCTCTATCTTTAACTTACCCATTCTATTCTTTGGTTTAAGTTACCAGTGTGTCTGGTAATTTCCAAGAAATGGTGACCTTTCAATCCAGTCACAGAGGAAAAAAATGTGTACTGAAGGAGCAAAATACAACCTGTTTCCATACGTTCTCAATTTCAACATTTATCAATGAACATGTGTGCTCAGTCGCTTCAGTCAAGTCCGACTCTTTGCGACCCTATGGACTGGAACCCGCCAGGCTCCTCTGTCCATGGGATTCTTCAGGGCAACTTGGAGTGGGTTGCCATGCCCTCCTCCAGGGGATCATCCCGACCCAGGGATCGAACCCAGGCCTCCTGTGTCTCCTGCACTGCAGGTGGATTCTTGATCGCTGAGCCACCTGAACATAAGGTATGTTGAATAAATCCCACCCTGGCCAACACCCCCCAGTCACAGAGGGGATGGGTGGATGGCAGCAGGACTGCAGCTGCAGACATCAGACACCAGCCAGCAGTTAATGCCTGGACTCCCTACCCAGACCTTGACCTGATGCCGCTACTAGAAGGAGAACGAAGTTGGTAGCAGAGCTTGAGAAAGTCATGTATCAGTTTAACATGAAAAACAAACTTGCCTCTCAGTCCAGGAAGTAAAGAAAGTGGGATCACAAAGAGAAACCTAAATAAACCTAGCAACACATGCAAATTTGCATAATAAATATTCACAAAACATCCCGCTCCTTTGACAGAGACCTACGCTTACAGCACGCCCAGAAACCCAGCATGAGGCATTCCTCAGGTCCCAGGCCTTGCTGACGGGCTGTTCCTCAGGACGGACCATGCCCTCATCCGTCAAGAAACACCGGGTCGAGCTAGTGCTACTTATCTGTGGACACCCCACAGCTCAGCCTCCTGACAGAGGTCATGATGACTCAAAGCATTTCCACGCATTGCAGTTAAATACCTGACATACTAACAACCACGGGGAATCAGTCTTCCAGGTGTCTTCACCAGAGAAACGAGGATCATGTTTTCACCATAGCTGGCTCAGGATTCGAGAACTGCAGAGCCCCTTGGGGCTCATTTTTTCTTCTAACTGCCCCCTTTCTGCTTCATTATTAGGAATTTTAATTTAATTCTGACCCTGTGTGTTGCCTCTTGCAGGATTTGGGGTGTGGAGGTGCCCTTCACTGCTAACCACATCATCACCTGTGCTTCTTGCCAACCACAGGGACTACTCAGTACCTCTATCATCTACACCAACATCAAGCCTTATTACAGGCAACATTTTCACCCCTAAAGCAGAGGTGCAGGCAGAGCAACTGGAAGGGGTTCAGTACTTCATTCAGCCCATGCTATCAGTCACATGCCAACTGATGAAGTCGACACATCCCCACGCCACACCCAAAAATAAGCTCAAAATGGCTTACAGACTTAAATATGAGACAAGACACCACAGAACTCTTAGAAGAGAACACAGACTAAACGCTTCCTGACATAAATCGTACCAATGTTTTCTTAGGTCAGTCTCCCAAGGCAACAGAAATAAAAGCAAAAATAAACAAATGGGATGTAATCAAATGTACAAGCTTTTATACAGCAAAGGAAACCATCAACTAAATGAGAAGACAGTCTATGGACTGGGAGAAAATATTTGCAAATGATGCAACCAACAAGGGCTTAATTTTCAAAATATGCAAACAGCTTATACAATTCAGTAACAAAACAACAACAACAAAAAACAATCAAAAAATGGGCAGAAGAACTAAACAGACATTTCTTCCAAGAAGACACTGATGGCCAACAGGCACATGAAAAGATGCTCAAAACTGCTAATTACTAGAGAAATGCAGGTTAAAACTACAATGAAATATCACTTCACACCAGTAAGAATGGCCATCCTTAAAAAGTCTACAAACAATGAATGCTGGAGAGGGTGTGGAGAAAAGGGAACCCTCCTAGACTGTAGGTGAGAATGTAAATTGATACAGTCACTATGGAGAACAGTATGAAGTTCTTCAAAAACAAAAATAGCGTGGCCACATGATCCAGCAATCCTACTCGTGGGCACATATCCAGAAAAAAACTGTAATTCGAAAAGATACATGTACCGCTTTGTTCAAAGCAGCACTATTTACAATAGCCAAGACATGGAAACAACCTAAATATCAATCAACAGAGGAAAGGATAAAGAAGATGTGGTGTGTATATATACAACAGAATACTACTCGGTCACAAAAAGAAAGAAACAATGCCATCTGCAGCAACAAGAATGGACCCAGCAAGGTATTATAAGTATTATAAGTCAGCAAAGTATTATAAGTCAGAAAAAGAAAGCCAAATACCATGTGACATCATTCGTAAGTGGAACCTTAAGTACAACACAAGTGTATTTATCCACAAAAAAAGAAACAGACACACAGAACAGATTTCTGGGTGCCAAGGGAGAGAGGGGCTGGGGAGGGACAGACTGGGAGTTTGGGATTAGGAGACGCAAGCCCATATACATAGGATGGACAGACAACAAGGGCCTACTGCCCAACACAGGCAGCTGTATTCAATATCCTATGGCAAACCACAATGCAAAAGAATATATACATATAACCGAACCCCTCACTGGACAGCGGACACTCACACAACACGGTAAATCAACTACGTGAAGAGAGATGGAAGCTGCCCAGCCGTGTCTGACCCTTTGGGACTCCATGAACTGTACAGTCCATGGAATTCTCCAGGCCAGAATACTGGAGTGGGTAGCCTTTCCCTTCTCCAGGGGATCTTCCCAACCCAGGGATCGAGCCCAGGTCTCCCACATTGCAGGCGGATTCCTTACCAGCTGAGCCACAAAGGAAGCCCAAGGATACTGGAGTGGGTAGCCTATCCCTTCTCCAGCGGATCTTTCAGACCCAGGAATTGAACCAGGGTCTCCTGCATTGCTGGCAGATTCTTTAGCAACTGAAAAATCAACTATACTTCAGTAAAATTTTTCAAAATTAAGCAAGTATTTAATAAAGATCAATGTCATCCTTGGGAGCTAGTTCCACTTTATTTCCCTTGTGTCAGAGTGACAATCTGCATGGGGGGACAGGAAATAACAGATCACATACTTTAACAAGGCTTCTGGTTCAATTCAGCAGAACATTCTTTCTAATAAACTAGGAAAACATGACTACCAGACCACAGTGGTGGGAGTCACATAAATGTTTTGAGGGCCACCCCCCAGAGAGGGTCTGACGGCAGTCAAGTTTCCATAGCCTCTGGTAATACCTTCGTAGCTGACTCAGACCGTGGAGAACAAATACGGTTACAGGTGTCAAAAGTACACGTGTGGGAAGAAGATAAAAAGGCCCAAGTGGACGTAGGATTCTGGGATATGAACTTTCAAGCCCATCAAGATGTGGTCCCTGGAGCAAACACCCACTACCTTTTCAGCTGTAAAAGTCAGAAGAGAGACATAAAACACAAGATTCCTGCTCCCAAGTAACATATAACTTAGTACAGGAGACAAAACGGAAACACCATTAATTAGAAAACAGTCAAATACCGAATCAACCCTGAATATTCATTGGAAGGACTGATGCTGAAGCTGAAGCTCCAATACTTTGGCCACTTGATGCGAAGAGAAAAAGAGTCTGCTGCTGAGAAAGGCTGAGGGTAGGAGAAGGGGACAAGAGAGGATGAGATGGTTGGGTGGCATCACCGACTCAAGGGACATGAGTCTGAGCAAACTCTGGGAGATGGTGAAGGACAGGGAAGCCTGGCGTGCTGCAGTTCAAGGGGTCAAAAAGAGCTGGACACAACCGAGTGACTGAATGACAAAAAATAACCAAATGGAGGGATTTAGTAAAGATTTGAACTTTCAAGGCGGTTCAATATAATAAATACAATACTCTAAATAAATATAACAACACATTAAGTATGTTTTTAAGATCAGGGGTCCACCCGTGACATCCACTATTACAGAAGCAGCATTTTTCCCATGGAGAGCTACTGACCGCTGTGAGGGTGACAGAGGCAGGGGCTGGTTTAATTAGGAAGCAAAAACCAAGGGCTCACATAAGAGATGGGAGAAAACCAAACTTAAAAGAAGAGAAAATCTGAGTGTCTGTGCAAGCATGAGTCAGCCACACAGGGAGTTATTTTTACAGAGACAGAAGGAGCATCGCACTCAGGAGCGTCACGTGGCGGCCCTTCCCCAGGGCAAGGCTCTCTTCTTCCCAGAACTCCATGAGCAGGCTCAGGGCACCCCTGGACAGTAACCCAGGCAAGGGGAGAAGCTGGCGGGCTTCCAAAGGAGAGCAACTAAAATGACCAAAATGTCAGGAAATGGGTCCTCCGGGGACACATAAAGGAAGTGCAGTGTTTAGGCCAGATAAGGGATGGCCCGGGAGGCGGCCGGGTGGTACAGGGAGCGCTTCTTTCCCATGAGGGACAGGACGAGAGGAATCCGATGAACCTGGATGTGATACAACAACAAAACAGAACAAGAACTCCCGGGCTCTGATTCCTGTGAGGCTCTGGACTAAGTTATCAACAAGCTTTTGAAATGTCCTTTCCAAAAGACATTTTACAGTGCAGGAGATGACCGTCTTCCTAAAATGTCCACTCAGTGTCCTTTCTTACCCTACAAAGACAGGAAGTGAATATTTTAACTAAAAATAGAAGCTCCATTAAAAAAACCAAAAAAAACCAAACTTACTAAAAGTTAAAGCAGAACAAAGCTCTTCACTGTTGCTTCATTTTCAAAATTCATCAGAAAGTTATCAGCTACATAAATGCACTTATTTACTGAGAGATGGTTCCCAGTCAATCAAGTCACTCAGTCGTGTCTGACCCTGTGGACTGCAGCACGCCAGGCTTCCCTGTCCATCACCAACTCCCAGAGCTTGCTCATCATCCATCAAGTTGGTGATGCCATCCAACCATCTCCTCCTCTGTCATCCCCTTCTCCTCCTGCCTTCAATCTTTCCAAGCATCAGGGTGTTTTCAGTGAGTCAGTCCTTTGCATCAGGTAGCCAAAGTATTGGAGTTTCAGCTTCAGCATCAGTCCTTCTAATGAATATTCAGGACTGATTTCCTTTATGACTGACTGCTTTGAAAAAAAAAAAAAAAAAAGACTGACTGCTTTGATCTCCTTGCAGTCCAAGGGACTCTCAAGAGTCTTCTCCAACACCACAGTTCAAAAGCATCAATTCTTCTGCCCTCAGCTTTCTTTATAGTCCAACTCTTACATCCATACATGACCACTGGAAAAACCATAGCTTTGACTAGATGGACCTTTGTTGGCAAAGTGATGTCTCTGCTTTTTAATACACTAAGTTGGTCATAGCTTTTCTTCCAAGGAGCAAACGTCTTTTAATTAAAAGAGATGGGCCTAGTCACATTTTAAAAAGCCATCAGCTACTCTAGATAGGAGATAAAAATAATCAAAACACGGATAAGCTGAGCAGAGTATCTATCTAAAAACATGAAGTGGGCACTCTCAAAGGAGGGGCGGGAAAGGGTGAGCAGGGTAAACAAAAATCAGCCTCAAGGAATAAAGCACACATTCTACATCCAACATGCATTAAGGGACCCGGGTAGGGACATCATAATCTTCCCTAACACTAACTCTTAGAAGTCAGAACCAAGCTACAAAGCTCATCTCGTCTCCCTGACAGACGTTTGGGAATCTAAGATTTTTCAAAACTCTGCCAAAGAACAGAATCAAAAGACAAGCATTTTTAATTATTTCAGCTATTATTTCCCCCATGTCATCAAAAAGATAGAGAGAAATAGGGAGGCAGGGAGAGAAGAAGAAGAAACAGTCATGGATCAGCATGTCAGGAATTCCACGGCCGCTAGGGCCCCAGGAGGAGGAGGGAGAGACACAAGGCCCCCAGCCTCCTCTCCCAGCCCAGGGTCAGCCCGAGTGGGTGGCAGAGCCAGGGCGAAACCAGAGGTGACAACAGTCACTAACTCATGAACAGCTTGGGAACCTCAAGTTTAAGCTGCCTGCTTAAAAGAGAACAAAATGTCCGATGACATGCGCATGACAAATGTCGTACACAAGCCTGCATGCACTAGGGCGTGTACGTACACACACACAGCTCACTTCGCAACATAACTGACACGGGCCACGAAAAGCTCTCATTCTGGGAAGAGGACCAGAAGGCACTCACGGTGCTGAGCGTCCACAGGTTCCCGGGCACTGGACTGCAGACCCTCGTGGTCCCAAAGAGGGAGAAGTCAGGCTGAGGAAAGAAGGTGCCCGGAGCTGCACGGGAAACGAGGGGCGCAGTGCCCCGCCATCACGTCCTCCCAGGACAGAGATGCTGCGCCCCCGTCCCCCTGCACCGTCTGAAGCAGCCTCGTTTCTCTGGCACCTCCCCTGCCCTGAATGAAGCCCCTCCACCTGGCTGCTCCCACTGACCTCAGCTCACCGCCCACATGGCCTCCCGATGCCTCCTGACCACTCCACCAACGACCCACCGCCTCCATCCTCACTCCCGAAGCCAAGTGTGCCCACGAGGAGGAGCAGGTCCACGGCTGCCCTTGCTGCGCCCCCTCCCCCCGACCCCGCCCCAGGCTCATCTGCCCCCAGAGAAGCTCAGCCACTCCCCCGCCCCCCACTGCCAGTATCAACACAATGCCGGGACAGCCGTTCAGAGTGGGAAAGACAGATGCAGGGTGCCCAGACACCTGCAGGGCGGCACACCTGGCTGAGCACACTACAGTCTCAGCCCTGGGGACCCCAGCAGGCAGAACAGAGGCGGCCCGGCAAGCACCCCGGCCCCCAGCTGGGCTCCCCAGCTGCCCCCGCCTTCCTGCCTTCCTGCGTGTCCCCCTGCTCAACGCCCGGTGCGCCTCCCACCTGTCTGAAGACACAGACGCGACGCGCCTCCAGGGACACTCAGGAGCTGCGGGCCCAGGGTGACACTGAGGCACATTTCCTGTCGTCTCACCCAGACGATCTCCAGACACTAGCCTCAGTCCGTCCTAAACGCTCACTATCGAACCTGGTCTTGGCGTGGGCAATTAGGTCAAAATTCTCAGGGCTGCACAGGAACTCAGATACACAAACCTCTAGTTTTAGAAGAGAGGAAACCCCAGCCTGTGGAAGAGAAATCCCTGGTGGCGAGTCACCAAGCCGGGACTGATGCCATGGCCCCATCACTTGGCACCGCACAGGTGGTCCTCACGCCCCATCTCGGGACATCCTCGCAGAGCGAGCGGCACGACCAGAGCCCCACGCCACAGCTGTACTTTCCTGGACTCTGTAAACATTCCGCACTGTCTCCTACTGATGACCTTCACCTAACATTTCACTTTCAGCAAAATCACTACCCTTGTACAAGAGAGTCTGGGCTTTCAAGATCTTCTAATATTTTGGATTTGTCCTAAGAATAAGTAGAAAATAGAAAAATGAAAGTGCTAATAGTATTACATACAATGAAATACGTAATACTGAACGAAAGTAATTAGACTGACCAAAAATGGCAAATATATTTAGACTCAAAAACTTAAGCTCTTCAACTGTTGCTCAATGGTGGGGAAGAAAAAGTAAAAACATATGAAATGCTGGAAATAATATATCAGTGTGTTTAAAAGACAAACTCAGCCATGGGAAACAAAAAAACAAAAAAAAATTGAGACATTTGGTAACTAAATACCCCTTCAAATGAGCTGAGCAAATAAAAATTTAAGGTCTGAGGTTTAACTTATTCCTGACATTGTTTCCTCTATGTGGTCAATGTATTAAAGAATTTTTAAAGTTCTATAAAGATACATGTTTATGAACTAAGCAGTTATTTAATCAGCAGTGTCAGAAGATTTTCAGCTCTATGGAAATATAATCTCCTCCTAAGAAATCGAACATTCAGCTTGTAGCCTTAGTGTCTAAACACCTTCCAGGAACCTTATATCAATACCAAGCTGCTGGCTCCCACAGTGAGGTTCTGCCCCATTGCTGTTGCATTATTTGTGCAGGCAGACAAGCTTCCTTCACATGAATTACAACCAGGGAGGGAGCGCTTTGGGCATTCCAGGTGGCACAGTGGAAAAGAACCCACCTGCCAATGCAGGAGACCCAGGTTCGATCCCTGGGTCGGGAAGATCTTCTGGAGAAGGGAATGGCAACCCACTCCAGAATTCTTGCCTGGAGAATTTCACGGACAGAGGAGCCTGGCGGGCTACAGTCCGTGGGGTCAGACATGACGTAGGACATGACGTAGCATGCATGGAGCCCCTCCAGCGAACTCGCATTTCATCCTGGCAGTTCTCTGATGTCCAGGAACACTCAGTACATTTTAAACATGCTAATGAAAAGTCACCCCTGTTCATCCATTGCTGAGTTATATAAACAGTGAACATACAGTGTTCTAAATTTTTGTCCTTGTTAAAAAATACTTGGGGAAATTTTTAATTCCTTAGTTGAACAGAAGAAAGTTGAAACTTGACATTCCAAGCCTCTCGGCACTCTACTAAATGCAACTTAACAGTTCACGTGCACACTGCTTACTGCGGCCTTTTCCCACGTTTCACAACTCAAATAATCTACTGCTCAGCGGCCACTGGTGCCTTCCTCCCCGCCCTGCGGTCCCAGGAACCCACTGGCAGGCCTGTGTGTGCAGTGACAGGCCCGCCAGCCTCCCGGAGGCCGGCGCCCCATCCTCCGGATGGGGTACGGGCACAGAGACGGCCAGGGCAAGGACGGCCCCACACACAGGGTGCGTGAAGCTCGCGAGTTCTCTTTTTATGGTCACGACTCTCAGAAGTCTTTGAAATTGAGAAAAAAAAGTGAGGGGTATACACAGTATGAGGGCTTCCCAGGTGGCACAGTGGGAAAGAATCCATCTGTCAGTGCACGAGACACAGGTCTGAACCTGGGTCAGGAAGATCCCCTGGAGACGGGCATGGCAACCCACTCAGTATCCTTGCCCGAAGAATCCCATGGACAGAGGAGCCGGGGGGGCTACAGTCCACGGGGTCGAAAGAGTCAGACACGACTCAGCAACTAAACAACAATACACACCATGACGAAAGCTCTGGGAGACTGAGGGCTGGGCTCCACAGTGAAGGAGCCCACAGTTGGATAGCGCACAGCTGTGGAGAGGCGGGCTGACTCACACCGAGTGGTGCCGGGCCCTTGCACCTCGCAGAGGCATGCCGTGTCCCCACCGTGGCCAGGCGGGACCCTGGAGGCTGAGCACCCCACACCTGCCAGGCCGTGGGAGGGAGACCAGGTCACAGACGCACAGGGCACCAGGCCCCGTGCAGAGGGATGGGGACGGGAGGCGTGTGGGCAGCAGGTGACCACAGCAGGGTCTGCTGCGAGACCCCGGGGCTAGGAAAGGCCTGCGGGTTCGGGGCAGCAGGACACCCGGGTGTCGGATCCAGCCCCAGGACAGCAGTTGTTCTCCACCCCAGAGTGCTCAGGGCACTCTGTCACAGTGGCCGCAGGAGAGGAACACAGGGCCGGCCTGCAGCCATGCAGGGATCCACTGGCCCTTTTCTATCAGGATGAAGCACGAGCCAGGGACAGCAAGGTGGACAGAGCCCCGCTGGCTGCAGTGCTGAGGGGGCCAGGGCAGTTGGTCAGGGGCCTGTAGTGGCGCCCGGGGGCCCTGCACCAGCTCCTGGGCCTCTCCAGCCACCCTCCCCACGTCCACAAAATGAGAATTTCTTCCTGTGCAGCAGTGAGAGCACTGACACGCTCTGAGAGTGACGCCACTTTGTGGAAAACTGCACGTTGCTGATAGCATGCATAATAGGATCCTGTCTCTACTCAGCTTTTTCCTTAGGGAAGAAAACACACCAAAAAATAACCCCTCCCAGTGGTCACCTCTGGAGACTAGGATCAGAGAGAGTAGAAGCCTTCATTCCCCCTGTACATCCTCTCGATGAGTACTTACTATCTTTAATTTTTTAAATGGAGAGAAAAACACTACGTGGTCATTTAAAAAGAATGAAGCATGTTAATTTAGTGACTTGCGTGCTCACAATTCATGCACTCTTCTGTGTGTATAGTACAGCTCAATAAAAAAGGTGTCTTCTTTTTAAGAAGGTAGATGTATACGTGCTCAGACAAGACAAGATTTCCCAGCCACATTCTAGTCATCAGATACGCAGAGTATGGAATTCCACTTATGTAAAGAACCAAAACAACCAGATGCATACACATACAAACATATACAAAGAGATAAAGACAGACACACATTATACTTCCAAAGTGAAGAATTTTTTTTGACAGCCAGGATGTTTTCAGGAACTCATTTTGAAATTTACATTTTAAAAATAACAATATTGTTCCAATATTAACTGCAAAGGGCTGGTTGAGATTTACACGTAAGATCCACGATACATTTGTGGTACAAGAGTCATTCGGCGTTTCCCTGCTGGGCGCAGGCTTCCTGCCCAGTCCAGCCCTGAGCCTCACTGCCCTCCTGACTCAGGAACAAGGTAGCGGCCAGGCTTGGGGTGGACACAAGGACAGAACAGGGGTCAGGGAGGAAATAAATCAGTAAATAAGGAGAGGTCAAGAATGTCTGCGACAGTGTTTGGCAAAAACGAGCAACACCTTTGTTTATTTTGACTCAGCCACATGGAAACATCAAAACCTCCCCACCTCACCATCTCCTGTCCAAACTGCCGCCGGATTTGTCCAGGAGGGATGCTCCCCCTGTGCCCAGTGACCCAACTGCCAGGGGAACTGGTCCTGCCTGCCCATTCTCACCCACCTCCTCCCCCCTGACCAGATGCTCACTCTGGGGTCACCGCCCTCAGTCACAGGGACGCCCCTGCATCACACCCCACACTCTGCGGCCTCTCCACCTGCTGCCTCCCTGTGTGTGTGCTCAGTCAGGTCTGACTCTGCAACCCCGGGGCCTGGAGCCCTCCAGGCTGCTCTGTCCATCGGATTTTCCAGGCAAGCATACTAGAGTGGGTTGCCATTTCTTTCTCCAGGGGATCATCCCAACCCAGGGAATCCAACTCATGTGTCCTGCATTGCAGGCAGGTTCTTCTCAGTGGAACCATCTGGGAGGTCCCAGGAACTAAGGGACAGGACTTCAACTTCTAGGTCTGGGAGGACACGACTCAGCCCCTCACAGTCAGCTCCGGGGAGAGAGGGAAGTGTAATCAGGGAGAAATGAAAACAGGAGAAAGGAATTCACCTGCGCCCCAGTTTCTAGAACTCCTCGCCTTCCCCGTCTCCCGGTCCCCGAACACCAAGCTCCAACCTTTTCTGCCTGAGCCTGACGGTTATCTCAGGCCCAGAGGCCCTTCCTTTTGGCTCCGAGCAGTGACCACTGACCCTTCTCCTGCCCAGCCCCTCTCAACTACTTAACACCATTTCACCCTGAAGACTTCAACTCAAATGCCTTGGCCTCAAGAAGCTTATGAGTACACACGTACACACACATACACACACACACCCTGGGAAGCTTGTGAATATGAACACATACACATCCCTCACCCTAAACCAGGCCCCTGCCCATCCTCTCTCTCTCTCTCACACACACACCCTCACGCTAAACCTGCCCCTCATCCACCCTCTACCAGCTCCCTGCCTAACACTGAGCACCTGGAATGACCTACCTGCACTGTTTACACACTACCAAAGCTGTGTCTCCCACCAGAGTGACACACAAGTTCCTAAGCAGAATCTGCATCTGGTTTGCCCAATTCTATCTATTCAGCAGCTAGGGCAGTGCTTGGCACCTAGTTAAGTGCTTGATCAATATTTGCCAGATAAAGGAAAGACTACAAGAAATACAATTTAGTGTCAACCAGGGGTCATGTGATCAATGGTTGCTGAATACGCTCACTCTGAGGGAGCAGCAGTGTGAGGTTGTTATGTGGCAACACCTAGACAGACACAGGCACAGGTATCAGCTATGGAACCAGCGGAACCACACTCAGAAAGCAGAAATCTATTCCATTAGTCATAATTCTACAGGAACCACTCAAACATGCTGTCCGTGTCTAACTGTGCATATCCTTATATATGTAAAACCCATCTTCAGTAGGTATTTTCCAGTCCATGTAAACAGTTATCTACAGACACCCCCACCCTGCACCTCATTCCCCTGGTCACCTTTGGCCCTTGGATCACAGGAATTCTTTACTTGAAGTAAAGAGCTGCCAGCTCCCTGTGGTGACGTCGACCCAACACTTTTCCATTTGATCCTTCATACGAGACAAAGGTCCATCTAGTCAAAACTATGGTTTTTCCAGTAGTCATGTATGGATGTGAGAGTTGGATCATAAAGAAGGCTGAGCACCAGAGAATTGGTGCTTTCAAACAGCGGTGCTGGAGAAGACTCTTGAGAGTCCCTTGGACTGCAAGGAGATCAAAACAGTCAATCCTAAGGAAATCAACCATGAATATTCATTGGAAGGACAAATGCTGAACTGAAGCTCCAATACTTGGCCACCTGAGGCGAAGAGCCGACTCACCGGAAAAGATGATGATGAGAGGAAAGATTGAAGGCAGGAGGAGAGCGGGCAACAAAGGATGAGGTGGTTAGACTAGACAGCATCACCAACTCCATGGACATGAGTTTGAGCAAACTCCGGGAGACAGTGGAGGACAGGGAAGCCTGGTGTGCTGCAGTCCATCAGGTCACAAAGAGCTGGACACAACTCAGTGACTGAACGATAACAAAATGTAGCAAGAAGGGCTTCCCAGGTGGCACAGTGGGTAAAGAACCTGCCTGCCAATGCAGGAGAAACAGGACACTTGGGTTCAATCCCTGGTCAGGAAGACCCCCTGGAGGAGGGCACAGCAACCTACTCCAGTATTCTTGCCTGGAGAATTCCATGGACAGAGGAGCCTAGCAGGTTGCAAAGAGTTGGACACAACTGAAGGGACAGCATGCACACACATGAGGCAAAAATCACTAAAATTCTGGGAACAGGATGTGTGTCATATGTCAGCTATGTTCGCATCTGCTGATAACACCCAGTCTCCCTGAGACACTCGCATGAGGAAGCCACATGGCCACGATCTAACAGAACAAGGAACGTATTTGCTGTCGTTCAGTCCCTCGGTCTTGCTCGACTCTTTGCAACTGTGTGGACTGCAGCAAGCCAGGCCTCCCTGGAGTGAAGACGTCCTTCACCATCTCCTGGAGTTTGCTCAAACCCATGTCCATTGAGTCAGTGACGCCATCCAGCCATCTCATCCTCTGTTGCCCCCTCTTCTTCCCACCCTCAATCATTCCCAGCATCAGGGTCTTTTCCACTGAGTCAGCTCTTCACAGGATCATAACCAACAACCAAACAGCATAACACATGCTATCAGCACCAGCTTCCGCCACAGTGGGTACAGGCTCTCACATCCCCTGGCTGGTGTCAGAACAGTTAAGGATCTGGGATTCTCTCACCTCAGGGGACACCCCAGGGGCTGGTGGACGACTCCAGGGCTCTCACTTTCAAAAGCAGCATTTCCTAGTTTGGGATTAGCAGATGCAAACTAGTATATACAGGATGGATAAACAATAGGTCCTACTGAAGAGCACAGGGAAATATAGTCAAGAAGCTGGGGTAAACCATCATGGAAAAGATTATGAAAAGAAGGTATGTAGAACTGAATCGCTTTGTTAAATAAAATTTTTAAAAGAAATAAGAAATGAACATTTTCTGAAATGTATTTATCTTTTAGGTGCTGGTGCTGTTCCTGTATACCTGGTTATTTTGAATATTTCAAAGTAAAAGGTACCAGTAACTGCTACTGAGAAATTATTTTAGACTAGGTGGGGAGAAAGTTCTTTTTTTAAGAATTGCAGCATCTGCATCCACCCACATTACCGAATAATTCTGGTTTGTTTGTTATTTTGTCCTCCACTCTCAGTGTCGTCCCCCCGCCGCCCCACCCCAAGTAACAGACATCACCTCCTATTTTTAATGGCCTCAACTGCCTTATCTAAGTTATAAGGCTCAAGCTCAGTTGAGCTTCTTGACGAGTAATTTTTCTTATGCTAAAGAAGAAACAAAAAGTAAATTAGGAAAATCATAATCAGTCAGAATAATAATACTGACATCATCAAAACCTCAAAATAATGTATCTAAGAAAAGTGTCCGTCAATTTTTGGAGATTAGCAGCTCAAATAAATGAACATTCCAGCATCACAATGTCAGTTTCTACGTAAGAAAGAAACAAAACCTTAGAATTCAAAGGACACCAAGTTGAATGCTGAGCCCTCGTCTTAAATTTCTTTTTATCAGTAATCAAACATTCACCACATTCCTCACAACAGGTAAGGCAACCTGTCAACTGATGAGACGCTTCTATTCACAGCCAGAAGCTATGACTCTCCAGCATAATTAACAAGGAAACAAAATCCTTCCAAGAAGCAAATCCAATCCCTAATTAAGTGAAGCAGACCTGGGTCAGGTGTCTCAGAAACAACCAACTTGATCAGAGGTTCTGAGGTTGAAATATTCATGAGCCCATGAATGCTAATCGTGTAAACTCCCATTTAAAAAAAAAAAATCTAAGAAAATCCTATAAGCAATTTCATAACTAGGGGGCTTCAAATATGCAAAGAAAACCTCCAAAACACAAAGTTCTCACTGTCTTAAAAAAACAGTAAATGTGACTTAAGAGAAATCTGATAGCCTGAGGATAAAACTGTTTTCCAGAGATTAACACACTTTCTATACTTACCATCTAGTGATGCAAACACACAATTAGTAAGAGACGGGCTTGAGAAAGGAGAAGAACAGTAGAAAGACAGCCCTTCTGTTAACGGCTCCAATGGAGCCACACCTGTGAGCTGACACTATTCAACACCATCCCAAAGGTCACTCCTACATTACATGAAAAAGTCAGTTCTGTGTATTTACTATGAGTATGTAACAAAAATATTCTCATTCAGATTAACTGTTCTTTAAAACTGCATTTTCTCAATTTGGCCACTCATCAAAATCATTTCTTCCAGGATAAAAAAACAAAAAAACAAAAAAACAGAATTGCTTTAAATGTCCAGAACTACTTTTGAGATTTACAAAAATGAGAAAAGCATGCTTCATTAGGATGTCGTCAACTGCAACATAATTCAGATTTCTTCAAAATCTTTTACCTTCCTTCTAGAAATTTCTGTTGTGGTAACTGTACCACATAGATATTTAGCCACACTTGAAATTATTTCAGCCCAAACCCAAAACCCCAGAAAAATCTGATGGAAATATTTTGTTTCAATCCCTACAGAAGTCAACATAAAGCTAGATTCTCTGCTGTCTTAGCATGGCTCTCAATGACAATCTGTTGCTACAGCAACAAAACTCTTCTACCTGTGGCCATGATTTGTTAAAAATTCCTCCAACCAGAAAATTCTGTGCTGTGCATTCATAAAACCCATAGAATGGCTTCAAGCCACATAAAATTAAAGCTCAATTTCCCACTTACGACCTACCCACACACCTATTTATAATATGCATACATATATGCACACATACATGCATAATTATGACTCTTTCAATGCCATCAAAAAGGTAAAACCACAACAAATTTCCATTTTACATTCAGCATAAAAAACTGCTGTGTTTTATATTTCATTGAATAATTGCTACTGTTTCTCAAAATTTATCTTAAAAGCCAATAGAGGCCCACCATCCAGGAGAGAATTCTAAAAACAAAACCATTATTTACATCCAATCTCACTCCAAAAAAGAAAAAAACAATTCCTGACGCATAATTTCCTATCTGTTCCAATGATGTGGCTCCTTCAGCCATGAGTTGATGTAGAAAACACCCAACGAATAAAGAAGACATGCGCACATCTGCCTCCGCGGGCTACTCACCCTCACCGGGGGGCTCCAGGCTTGCGCCCGCGGCTGCGGTCCGCCCTGTGAGCTCGGGCCATCTTTAGGGCTGCAGGTGACCACAGCACTGCTCTGAGCCCTCAAGGCGCTGGTGCCGTTGGTGCCACTGCCCCCCACGGGGCCGGGCTTCCACGGCCGCTGCTTGATGCCGTCCAGAAGTCTGACCAGCAGGATGTTGCTCGGAAGCTGCTCCACACCCGAGCCAACCAGAGTCCGGCACTCGGGACATCTGAGTTCATTCCGGGAACCGACGATGCCCAGCAAACAGCGTTTACAGAACGTGTGCTGGCAAGGTAAGACCTTGGCAGAGGCATCCAGCCGCTCCAGGCACACAGGGCACTCCAGAAGATCCAGCAGGGCCGACTCATCCATCTTCCTCTAGTTCACCAAAGGAAATGCAGCAGTGACACGCATACTTGTGTGCAGCTCTCAAAGGGGCTCATGTAACATCCATGTCAGACGCTGCTCTGGGGCCCCCGGGGAAGAGGAGGGAAAGACAGAGAAGGAGGACCATCACTGGCGGGTAAAGGTACAAAGAAGAGCCAGGAACCCAACAGCACACAGAAGTGCTTCCCGAGAGAATGGAGCTTTGCTTTGGAATACATGGTGCCTGAACTCCAGAGTCAACAATTGAAAACAAAACAGGCTTTTTAAGCAGTTCACAATAAATCCGTGAAGACATCTAGTTCACTGTGCAGGAACAGCTATCAAGTACCACAGGGGACTCTTGACATAAATAGGATTTATGAAATGCAATAGAAACATAATTTCTCTGGCTTTCAAAGTGAAACCTGAGGCCTTAACTAAGTCCTCAACTTATCTGAGAAGGTTAAAGTGGCAAATGAACTGTTTCCTCCACCTGAAATTCCTTTTAAATCCAACCAAGTTCCCCAGCACTCAAGCCACTTTGGTGGTAAATGATCCCAGTATGAAATACATATGTTTCTTCGCTGGTCTTAAAAATAGAATTGTTTAATCTTACCCAAGGAAAACGAGTTGAAGGTTGACAATTCTAAAAGCCACACTGAAGATGGGCCCGAAAGCAGCTCAAATATAAACGTATCACCCTTCAGGGCAGCGGCTGACAAACTCGGAAGCGATTTCTGAACGGCCTGTGCTAATCCCATTCAGAAAATCTGGCAAAATTATCACCCAAAGAATTTGAGAATGGAATGCTAGACTGGGAACCGCGAGCAGAATATGAAAATGGGGCCATTCAGGAAAAAGCATTCAGACCATGCACCGCTCTCCTCGACCCCTAGTTCAGTGTAGGCGTGCCCAGGAGAGCCAGGTGGCGGTGTGGACGCGGGCAGGGGCCTGGCCGTCGCTCTGCTCGCCGCAGGTACTGCGGGCCCGCGTGGACGCCGGGCCAGGTGCCCGCGCCGCCAATGTAGACGCTCCCGCGGCCAGAGGCAGGGGGCCGTCCTTGCAGACCCTGGGGCCAGGTGCCCAGGGCGGCCCTCGTCGACGCCGCAGGGCCAGGTGCTAGAGTCGCCCGCGTAGACGCGCCCTGAGGCTGCTGCTAGGGCCGCCGGCGTAGACATCCCGGGGCCAGGTGCCAGGAGCCGCCCGTGTAGACGCGCCCCGGGGCTGCTGCAGGGGGCCGCCCGCTTAGACCTCGCGCCCCGGCCAGCGGCCGGGAAGGCAGGGCCGGGCCGGGTGGGTCCACTCGCCGCCTGGCCGCCGCCCCGGGCCTGGCCGGACAGGAGCCTCGCACCCTCGGAAGTTTCGGGGCTCAGGAGCGCCCGCAGCGCCGCGTCGCCAGGTCCGCCCGCCGGGCGTCCGGGCGCCCGCCGCTGCAGTGCCTGGGGCCGGCCGGCCGACCCTCTCCAACCCGGCCCTGCGGGCGCGGGGTTCGGGGCCGGGGGCTCGGGGCGGGGAGGGGTCCTACCTCAGCGTGGCGCCCTCTTTGTCCGCACGCCCCGCGCTCTCCCGCTCGCCTGCCTCGGACGCCGGGCAGCTCTGGACTCCGCTCGTCGCCCGCGCGCTCCCGCCGCCGCCGCCGCCGCCGCCTGCCGGGCCCGGGAAGGGGGAGGGGAGGGGGCGGGGCCGGGCGGGAGGGGGAGGAGCGCGGAAGAGGAGGGGCGGGGCCAGGAAGGAGGAGGGGAGGGTCGGGGCCAGGAAGGAGGAGGAGAGGAGGGGCGGGGCCGGGAAGGAGGAGGTGGGTATGGGCGGGTCCGGGCGGGAAGGGGAGGAGCGCGGGAAAGGGGGCGGGGCCGGGAAGGAGGAGGGGGGAGGGGAGAGGGAAGAGGGGAGAGGCGGGGAGGGGCGGGAAAGGAGGAGGGGGAGGGAGGAGGGGCAGGGAAGGAGGGAGGAGGGAGGAGGCGCAGGGAAGGAGGGAGGAGGCGCAGGGAAGGAGGGAGGAGGCGCCGGGAAGGAGGGAGGAGGCGCCGGGAAGGAGGGAGGAGGCGCAGGGAAGGAGGGAGGAGGCAGGAGGGGCAAGGAGCGCCACCCGCCCTCCTCCGGTGTCTGGGCCCTGCCGAGGGCCGGGGTCCGGGGCGGGTCCCGGGAGGGGACGGATAGGGGACCCGAACGGCCGCCGCAAAGGCTGGGAGGGAGGTCTAGGTGGGACACGCTGGCCGCAGAGGAGGCGCAGGCGCCGCCGGGTCCCTGGACACAGACCCTGCCGCGAGCCTTGGGACCGGGCCAGGACCCGGAAAGCGGGGCGGACGGGAAGCCCGGCCCAGCCCCGGACCCGGGGTCAGCCTGGCCGGAACCAGCCCCATGGCCTCTGCCTACGCTCGCTCCCCCCACCCCCCGCACACACCTGTAACGCCAGACACACACCTGTTAACCGAAAGGTCCTTTGGGAAAACGTCGTCCACAGGTGTGGGGGGTTGTTTCTCATACTCAGTTTAGAGGGAAGACAAGTTAAAATTTTGTCATTGATCTCAAAATTGTCATTTTATTTGCATTTACCGTCCACTCAACAAACATTTTTCCCAACTACCTTTCCTCAAAGGTGTGCAGAAAATAAGGAGAAGAGGGGACACATACTCCTTTGCGAGAAACCGCTGCCTGCCCTTCATCCAGCCCAACCATTTGAAGGGAGTGGATGTTCCTCTAAGGTTGGGCTGGGGCCACGGCAAAACCACTGCAGACAAATGAGAACCACCCGAGTAAGGACACGCTGTGACCCTTCAGTCACCGCTCCCTCACTGGCTGCAGTCACCTGCTCGACGTTTGAGATGTGGTCAAGTCCTCACTGCCTCCGTCCATCTTCCTTCCGTGTGTGTGTTAGTCGCTCAGTCGTGTCTGACTCTTTGCGATCCCAGGGACTGTGTCCATAGGATTTTCCAAGCAAGAATACTGGAGTGAGTAGCCATGGATGGAACCCAGGAATGGAACCCACTTCTACATTGCAGGCAGATTTTTTTTTACCATCTGAGCCACCAGGGAAGCCCCTTCTCTCATTAGCTTTGCGCTAATGGTTGAATATGCGGACAATCTACTGCATGAATGCCAGGAAAGACAGCCCACTTGCCCTCCATTAGAAGGGAATGAATACATATACAGAAGATAGATAAATAAGGTCCTGCTGTAAAGCACAGAGAACTGTATTCGGTATTCTGCGATAAACCGCAACGGAAAAGAGGATTTAAAAAAGGATGTATGTGTATGTATAGTAGAATCACTTTGCTGTACAGCAGGAATTAACACACCATTGTAAATCACCCATACTTGAGTTTTAAACTATTGATTAAAACAAGAAGTGAGCAATGTCAAAGGTGATGAAAGATGCACAGAGAGGCAAGATCAAGCAGCAGAATGAGGGAGCTGTGGAAATGATTTGGTTTTGAGCATTGCTGATTTCAAAGCAAAGTAACTTATTTCAAGTTTTTCATAACACTGAATCATAAAATGTAGACACTATTTGAAAATGTTTCATTTTTAGCTCCTAGAATGTGTATTTATCTGACAAATAAATGTAAACCTTAATAAGACAAAAAAATAACTACCAAGTTTGGAACAGTAAAAGCATCTGCATGTAATAAAAACTGAAGTGAACAAATCCATGCATGCATTTGAGTTGAGAAAGACAAGGGGGGACATGATCAGAACAGAGCAGTTTTAAACCACTAATCCACCAAGTCACCTTGAAAGTGACTACTTAGTCTATCAACTTCTGCATCTGAAACAAGGTGGGTGAAGGGAAGGCTGATCGGACAGTTACAGTCAGTAAATAGGTAAATATTATGTGTCATTTATGGTTATTAAAACCAAAACTCAAACAGGTTCACTCACCACAAGTAGCCACTTTGGATCAAGACTCAACCTCATGTCTGGATTCCAAGTCCAGTTTCTTCCTGCTGTCCCAAGGATGTCTTTCACAGGTCACCTCAGGCACCCCTTAGTGTGCTGTGTGACCTGCAAGGGAAAGCTGACACTTAACCAGGTAATGACTCTGGAGACCAAGGGACAATTATGTTTTATTTTATTCTTATTTTAGTTACTTGCTTGTATTTAGAGAACAGTTCACAAGGTCTGGGAGTAGGGCATGGCAACCCACTCCAGTGTTCTTACCTGGAGAATCCCATGGTCACAGGAGCCTGATGGGTTGCAGTCCATGGGTTGCACAGTCGGACATGACTGAAGCAACTTAGCATGCACGCACACAAGGCCCTGAGTGGAATGGTCCAGCTTTTGAAACTCTAGACCAGAAAATGCCTAGCTGCACCCCTCATCAAGGGCTTCCCCGGTGGCTCAGTGGTAAAGAACCTGCCTGCCAATGCACAAGACTCTGGCTCAATCCATGGGTCAGGAAGATCCCCCGGAGGAGGAAATGGCAACCCACTCCAGTATACCTGCCTGGGAAATCCCATGGACTGTAGTCTGCCAGGCTCCTCTGTCCATGGGGTTGCAAAGAGGTAGACATGACTTAGTGACTGGAAAACAGCAACGCGTTATCAAAGACCTGGAGACTGTCTGGGATACAAGGGATGAAAGAAGCCCACATGATTCCCCAAGTGTCACCTGGGACACGGCTCAGCTCTTTAAATACCCCTGCTGCTCATTCACTCTGTTTTTTAGAACACAATTCTTTCATTAGTTTCCATTACTCCAACTTGTACAATGAAGTTTTAGGTCAATTATTTGAACTTCTTGAGCCATCGTCCCTCTGTCAAATGGTGGGGGGAAAAATCATACCTTTCCTAGACTGTTGTTGAGCATTCTGTGAGGTAGAGCCCTGGTTCTTTATAACCTGTACATCTCTTTTATAGTAAGGTATCATCATTATCTTTATAATTACCTGAGAAAGTTATACTGGGCAAAGTCCTTTCTTTCCAGGGTCTTTTAAGAAGTCTGCAGCAACAGTAATAACTGCAAAATTCTGTCAAGAGAATAATATAGGTGAAAGGAGGGTAAGGGAAAGAAAAACACGTTCATCTGACCATTTCTGGGAACTGAACCTGAAGGAGAGGATGTACACGTGATATGCGCATGGCCCCTGTGACTCTGAGCAGATACATGAGAAATAAACACGCCCTGACATGATAATGATAGCTTGGATTCCTACAGTTCTCATCCAACCAAGACTTCAAAGTGCTATCCCCAACGCTATCTCATTCGTCTTCTCAGCATCCCTCTGAAGTGGTGAAGACAGATATAATCATCCCCCAGTTGCAGACAGGGAAAGATGAGGTGTCAAGAAGTTCCTGCTGGCAGTGATGATGCTTTGACACGAGTCAGACTCTTCCATTCCCAGTCCAGCGTGCTCTTTGTTAAGCTCTGGTACACATGCTTACACATACAGAAACATATGTGTGTCTGCTCACCAACTTCCTTCAAAACTAATTCCTCCTCCAACCCTCCTACAGTCAGTGGGAATGTATAATGGTGTGGCCACTGTGGAAAACAATGTGGAGGTTTCTCAAAACACTAAAAATAGAATTACCATGAGACCCAGCAACGCCACTCCTGGGTATTTACCTGAAAAGAATGGAGAACCCTGATTAGAAAAGATACATGCACCCCAGTGTTCACAGCTGCACTGTTTACAATAGCCAAGATGTGGAGCAGCGTAAGTGTCCATTGACAGATGACTGGGTAAAGCAGAGAAAAGAGTGAAGTTTTGCCATTCACAAAGTATGGATGGACTTGGAGGGCATTATGCTAGGTGAAGTAAGTCAGAGAAGGACAAATACTGTATGATATCACTTACACATAGAACCTAAAATACACACAAACTACTGAAGATAACATAAAAAAAGAAACGGACTCACAGATACAGAGAACAAACTAGTGGCTACCAGCTGGGCAAGGGAAGGGGGCAGAGGCAATACAGGTGGAGAAGATTAAGAGGTCAAACTGTTCGGTATGAAATAAGCTATAGGGGTATATTGTACAACACAGGGACTATAGCCAGCATCTTATAATAGCTATAAACAGAATGTTAGTTGCTCAGTTGTGTCCAGCTCTTGTGATCCCACGGACTGTAGCCTGAAAGGCTCCTCTGTCCGTGGGATTCTCCAGGCAAGAATACTGGGGTGGGTTGCCATTCCTTTTTGCAGGGGACCTTCCCAACCCACGGATCAAAATCAGGTCTGCTTCGTTGCAGGCAGGTTCTTTACCATCTGAGCCACCAGGGAAGCCCATAAAACCTTTAAAAATAATGAATCACTATATTGTATACCTGTAACATATTGTATATCAGCTATATACTTTATGTACTATAAAAATATTGAAGCCTCAAACTGTGACCAGACTTATTTAAAATTGAAATGAATCAAAATTCAGTGATGTCTGATGGGAAACATTGTAAAAACAGAAACTAATTCTCCCAACATAAATATATTAAAAAAGCAAGTTGCTGGGCACCGTTAGTTGCTGCTGCTGCTAAGTCGCTTCAGTCGTGTCCAACTCTGCAACCCCATAGACGGCAGCCCACCAGGCTCCCCCGTCCCTGGGATTCTCCAGGCAAGAACACTGCAGTGGGCTGCAATTTCCTTCTCCAATGCATGAAAGTGAAAAGTGAAAATGAAGTCGCTCAGTCGTTTGACTCTTAGCGACCCCATGGACTGCAGCCCACCAGGCTCCTCTGTCCATGGGATTTTCCAGGCAACAGTACTGGAGTGGGGTGCCATTGCCTTACCACCTCAGAAAGTTAAAGTAACAGAATATTTATACTTCAGTAATTCCACAAGACTATAATAACCAAAGAGACACTTTGGAAATTATCCAGGTGAGGCAAAGCTGTACTTGACATATTTATTAGTACTGTGTTAACAGTTCTTATCTATGTTTATTGACATTTAATGACAAATTGAAAACCTACATAACTTTTCAACCACAAATGTTTGTGTAATTTTCTAGAAATTTCCCATTTGATTTTTAAGTTTTGTGGTTAAACAAAAAGCTTGGGAGATATATTTGCTAAAAGCAACTTCCTTTGACTCATAATAAATATTTATTACAGGGAAAAAAAAAAACTAATTCCTCCTCCAGTTGTCACGATATCGGTAAATATCAGCATGATGTATCCAGTGTTTAAACCAGAAACCCATGGGTCATGGTGATTTTTCCAGTTTCCTCTCCATCAACAAACAAGTCTGCCAGCTACCCGCCCCCAAATATATTTCAGTTTCTACCTACTTCCCTTTGTCTTCTTTGACCTTTATTTCAAGCATTGTGGATCCTGGCCTCTGGCCCTCCTCGTCAGCCTGCCTGCCTCTGCTCATGTCTCCACGGTCTGCCCTGGACGTAGGAGTGACATTCTGAGCAAGTGGCAACAAATGTATGTGTGCGCATTTACTTGGTTGCTCAGTTGTGCCCAGTTCTTTGTGATCCTATGGACTGTAGCCTGCCAGGCTTCTCAGTCCATGAAATTCTCCAGGCACGAATACTGGAGTGGGTTGCCACTGCTTCCCTCCAGGGGATCTTCCCGACCCAGGAATTGAATCTGTGTCTCCTGTGTTGGCAAGTGGACTCTTTACCAACGGCACCACCTGGGAAGCCCCAGTTAAATACTTATCTGCATCCTAACTGCATAAAGGACATCTAAGGGTAATGGAATCACCATGTAGAAAGACAGGAGTCCTGAGGCACCACGGTTGTCAGGAAACAGGGCTCTTAACAGCTCAGAGAAGGCAAACCCAGAGGGGCTATTTTGGTCTCAGGAGTGGGAAGATGCTGCAAACTCCACTGTCTGGCAAAAAAATCCAAGCAGATGGAGTATTTATAGGCCCCTCCCTGGGGACTTCAGCTCAATCAGGATGGATGCTGGGGAGCAAGGGCGAGGAGTGGGTGGCGAATGGTACCTTCCTCCAGTCTCCCTGAGACGTCTGAGGAGCTGCTTGACTGGGGAGGAGCCAGGGCTCTCTAAGTGCCTCTAATCCTAACCCAGGCTTCAGGGATGGGTCCTGAGGTTCAGTGCAGCCAGAATCACCAGCAGAGCTCCTTCAAAATGCAGGCTTCCAGCCCGTCCCTAGGGATGCTCTCTTACTAGGACCAGCATGGGTTTGGGAATCACACTGTTCTAACAAAGCAATGCTAGGACCGCAGTTAAGAAAGGACCAACCTAGTCACCCAGAGCTGGGCAGGGAAGCTAGTCCATCAAGGGCCTCTGGGCTTCGGTTGATAAAGCCAAGGAAGCGTACAGGAGCTCCAGCCAGTGCTGGTTTGCCGCTGTAACAGAAAGGACCTGTGTGTTGCAACCTACTTTCATTCTGGTCTCCCCTCTTCCTACCCACCCACCCCACTGTCCAGGGCTCGGCCTCTCCTCTTAATAAAAGCTACACAGATTTTTATATAAAGGATATCAGTTAATAAGGGAGCCAAAATATTAGCTTTCCCAGAGAAACACGCATGGCTGCCCTGAGTTAACACAGGACCCAACGTGGTCCAGGGTCATACACATCGAGCCTCAGAAGGTCCCCAGCTTATACTGTGAAACGTCACTGGAAGCATGCCAGAGAGACTGCTGACCCAAGTTCAAACATAAATGTAATTTATCTGAAGAAAATGTACTAGGATGTGTTCCTCTCTGTGAAAAATACTTTCTCTTGTCAAACTCCATTTTCACTTTGAAAGCTTAAACCTTGAAGTGATCTTTTTGCTTCTAAAGCAGTCTTCCCGAATATCCATCACTTTATCTAACCATCTTCAGGAAATGAAATTCCATCATCTTTCTTGGTAACCCATCTGTAGCCTGCCAGGCTCCTCTGTCCATGGAATTCTCCAGGCAAGAATACTGGAGTGGGTAGCCAGTTTCTTCTCCAAGGGATCTTCCCGACCCAGGGATCAAACCTGGATCTCTCATATTGCAGATAGATTCTTTACCATCTGAACCTTATATATTTGAGGTTGAAATATAAGGGGAGTGCCTTATATCTTTGAGGTTGTTGTTTATCAAATTCCAGACTTCTCTTTCTCTGTTCAAATTAAATATAAAGGTTGACTTTTCTAATGGCATTTAAATAGGCCAGTTTAAACACACACTCACACTCATGGAACACTCATAATGTAAGACCTAGGTTTCTGTTTTCATTATAATATTGGGTCAAAAATGTGGGCCCTTCTCCATTTACTCTCCCTGATTCATATGTACACTCAGACACAAGCCTATATTCCATGATCTCAAAATAAGTTGAAATGATCCCATCATAACATTTTCTTTTGTCTACAGCTAACAGGTCACCTCTGCTCCTTCTTGCTCCCAAATAAACATATTTATTCATGTTCTTAAAAGCACAGTGATCATCACACTAGATACTGATGCTGTTACCCTCCAAACCTGCTCTTCCAACACTTGCCTGAATTCAGGATGTGATTATCCTCCTTTTACTGAAATCAGACTGCTCACTAATTTTCTGTCCTTCAGTCCCCTCAACCTACACTGCCAGAATTTTCACCCCAACATTCACACTCTTTCTTAGAATTCCTGTCCTCATAAGCTTCTTTGGCCTCAGAGCTTATTTTCTTGTTTTATAAATTTTGGGAAATGTGTAAATCAGACAAGCATATAAAGTTTAAAGGTGCAATGTGAAAATCTTGCTTTAAAGTAACAATCATAATATTAAAATTAAATTTCCATCATCCTTTCATTCCACATAAATTAATCTGATGAAATATCTAGTAAATTTATTATAAAGCACTCCTCTGTGTAAATTCCATAATGTATGATAAAAGTACTGAATAACTCATCAAAAAATGTATCAATGGTTTATATTAATGACTTAGACCTAAGCATGGCAAAGTAGAAGATGTTCTTAACCATCCCACTCAATTTAATCTCTTTTCCTTGTGATTTAAAGTGAGTGGACCCAATAAATAGATAAAAATAAATAAGAAATATGAGTGGCTACAGAGCTTTTTAAATAGGACACCAGGAGGGTATCAGTCCACTTGATATTCTCTCTCTTAGACAAGATTGTGGAAGACTACAGATTAAGATAATTTGCCTGTTTTCCATGATGCTTTTATGCAAAAATGATGATTTGCATAATTTCTTTTCAGTGTCAGTTTAATTTCTGAAGCTTTTTTCAAGCAAACTTCCACATGTCTCCAGCGTACACCATCTGTCTCATCTCTTTTTCTCTCTTTTTTTAAAGTATTACAATTATCTTGTAACTGGATAAGCTGTCAAATCTTTATTCCCCAAGGATTCTTTCCTTTGATAAATGAAAAGGAACTGTATACACTGTTATGTGTGGTTGTACAATTGTGCTGGGGTTCAGGAAAGGTTAAATGTTCAAAGCAGTTATGGCTACACTGACATATTGGAGGAAATGTGATCAAGTAAGCTGACTAGACATTTTAAATCAGATTTACTCCAGGAAGATGAAGGAGTGTTTAGTCAAAAGATGGGGAGATCTTAAAGCAGAAGGAAATTGAAAATAGTCTTTCTAAGAGTTCTGTGGCCCAAACTCCAAGCGTTAGAAAAAAATATGAGGAAAAGATGATGACCGTATAGACAACAAATTGCTTATAAAGCCTGCTGGCATTTGCAAATGGCTGATGCTTATACTGGGGAGTCAAGTTTTATGTTTACATGGTAAGTGTATACACAGCAGGAACTTCCAGGAAATCTCATGGGTTGCCAAGAAAGTACATATTGAAGTATTACATTGAAAAAAAGATTCTGCCAAAAACATTTAAAAACCTTTTTAAAATTGATGTTTGCAAGAAAATGGCAATAGATAGAATTTATGTAGCACTCAGAATTTATAACCACTATATTTTATAGCATTTCATAAAAATTTTACTTGCAACTCAATTGCAAGCAATTTGTAGAACTCTAATTACTGAAATTTAGTAAGAAACTGCAGAGTACAGTTAAAGCTTCAGCTATCCAGAATTCTTGAAATATGGGTCACTCTGGAAAACCAATTTTTATTTGGATGAAAGTATCCGAGAGATAGTATACCTTTCCCTGATTTTTTGAAATAAAAAACACAAGAGGTTAACATTTACAGATGACTCCAGGCCATAATTGCAAATGTCGATTATTGTACAAACGGAATAAATAGGACTGTGGACTCAGATTTGAATAGAAGGGCTTTAGAAAGTTTACTCACGTGACTTTAAGAGAGTTATTTAATCTCTGTCAGCGTTAGTTTCGTCATCTGGAAAATGGAGACAATGTACCGACCTCACGGGTTGTGGTGACACTTAAAAGTGAGAAGACGTTTGAGGCACTTGGTGTGTCTATATGGCACTTAGTAAGAGCTTAGTAAAACTTCACTAGTCTTAGTAGTAGTAAGAGTATGATTGTTTTATTTATGTATTTCATTATTTTATTACTGTAGTAGATTTACAATGTTGTTAGTTTCTGTTGTACAGCAAGGTAATTTATACACACACACACACACAAGGTAATTTATACACATACACACAATATATATATATATTGGCTTCTCCAGTGGCCCAGTGGTAAAGAACCTGCCTGCAATGCAGGAGTCACAGGATAGGTAGGTCTGATCTTTGGGTCGGGAAGATCCCTGCAGAAGGGCATGGCTACCCACTCCAGTATTCTTGCCTGGAGGATCCCATGGAGATAGGAGCTTGGTGGTCTACAGTCCATGGGGTCACAAAGAGTTGGACATGACTGAAGTGACTTAGCACATACCATATATATATATATGTGTGTGTGTGTGTATACATATATATCGGAGAAAGCAATGGCACCCCACTCCAGTACTCTTGCCTGGAAAATCCCATGGATGGAGGAGCCTGGTGGGCTGCAGTCCATGGGGTCGCTAAGAGTCGGACGCTACTGAGTGACTTCACTTTCACTTTTCACTTTCATGCATTGGAGAAGGAAATGGCAACCCACTCCAGTGTTCTTGCCTGGAGAATCCCAGGGACCGGGGAGCCTGGCAGGCTGCCGTCTGTGGGGTCGCACAGAGTTGGACACGACTGAAGCGACTTAGCAGCAGCAGCAGCATACATATATATGCGTGTATACATACACACACATATATAGTGTACATATAGTGAAAGTCTCTCAGTCGTGTCCGACTCCTTGCAATCCCATGGACTATACAGTCCATGGAATTCTCTAGGCCAGAATACTGAATGGGTAGCCGTTCCCTTCCCCAGCGGATCTTCCCAACCCAGGAATCGAAGTGGGATCTCCTGCATCACAGGTGGATTCCTTACCAACTAAGCTATGAGGGAAGCCCCTTCTAGTGTATATACATATATATATATGTATACTCACATACTTTTTCAGATGTATATAGTGTGTATATATACATGCCTTTTCAGATTATTTTCTATTACAATTTATTACAAAGTATTGAAGATAGTTCTTGCCCTTGTTGCTTATCTGTTTTATATCCAGCAGTGTGTATATGTTAATCCTAAACTCCTAATTTATCCCTCCCCACCTTTTCCCTTTGGTAACCACAGTTTCGTATTTTAGAGACTATTTCTGTTTTGTAATTAAGTTCCTTTGTATCATTTTCTTTAGATTTCACACATGTGATATCATATGATATTTGTCTTTCTCTGTCTCTCTTACTTCACTTAGTATGATAATCTTCAGGCCCATCCATGTTGCTGCAAAGGGCATTATTTCATTCTTTTTCTTCCCAGGTGGTGCTAGAGGTAAAGAACCTACCTGCAAATTCAGGAAATGTAAGAGATTCAAGTTTGATCCCTGGGTCAGGAAGATCCCCTGGAGAAGGGAATGACAACTCACTCCAGTATTCTTATCTGGAGAGTCCCATGGACAGAGAAGCATGGTGGGCTACAGTCCACAGTGTCACAAAGAATCACTTACACAACTGAAGCAACTTAGCACACACACAATATTCCCCTGTATATACGTATCACATCTTCTATATCCAGTCCTCTGTTGGTGGATACTTAGGTTGCTTCCATGCCTGGCTATTGTAAATAGCACTGCAATGAACACTTGGATGCATGTATCCTTTCAGATCATGTTTTTATCCAGATACTTGCCCAGGAATAGGATTGTTGGATCATATGGTAGCTCTGTTTTTAGTTTTGACATGATTATTTTACATTGAGGTATTTAGGATAAGACTCTTTTTAAAAATTTTTATTTGTTTATTTTAATTAGAAGCTAATTACTTTACAATATTGTGGTGGTTTTTGCCATACATTGACATGAATCAGCCAAGGTATACATATGTCCCCCATCCCGAACACCACCCCCCAACCTCCCTCCCCATCCCATCCCTCTGGGTTGTCCCAGTGTACTGGCTTTGAGTGCCCTATTTCATGCATCGAACTTGAACTGGCGATCTGTTTCACATATGGTAATATACATGTTTCAATGCTATTCTCTCAAATCATCCCACCCTCGCCTCCTCCCACAGAGTCCAAAAGTCTGTTCTTTATATCTGTGTCTCTTTTGCTGTCTTGCATATAGGGTTGTCTTTGCCATCTTTCTAAATTCCATATACATGCATTAATACACTATATTGGTGTTTTTCTTTCTGACTTACTTCACTCTGTATAATAGGCCCCAGTTTCATCTGCCTCATTAGAACTGATTCAAATGTGTTCTTTTTAATAGCTGAGTAATATTCCATTATGTATATGTACCACAACTTTCTTTTGGATAAGAGTCTTGAGAGTCCCTTGAACTGCAAGAAGACCAAATCAGTCAATCCTAAAGGAAATCAACCCTGAATATTCATTGGAAGGACTGACGCTGAAACTCCAGTACTTTGCCCACCTGATGTGAAGAGCCAACTCATTGGAAAAGCCCCCGATGCTGGGAAAGACTGAAGGCAAAAGGATGAGACGGTTAGATAGCCTCACCAACACAACGGACATGAATCTGAGCAAACACGGAAATAGTGGCGGACAGAGAAGCCAGGCGCTCTAAGTCCATGGGGTCACAAGAGTTGGACACCAGTTAGACTTAGCAACTGAGCAACAACAAAATTAAGGAACTTTTTTTCCTTAAAAATATAAAAATGTTAGGTTTTTAAGTCTTGTGCTTAGTCTTTTGTTTTTGTCTTTCTCCCCTTCCTCCTGACCAGAAGCTGCCCAAACGTCTAATGGTGAGGGTTGGAAGAGCTGCAGGGTGGGAGGATGGAGAGAGGAGGACCCTCCACAGCCCTGCTCTGCCCACACCTTTCCTGCCCTGAGCTGCAGACCCACCTCCCACGAGCTGAGTCTCTCCTGAGCGCCAGCCCTGAGTCCACGTGAGTCCTTGGCCTCTGATGCTCACCCCTTGTGCTCAGTCTCTTCCTCCTCTGCTCACCAGCCCCTCACTCCCCTTTGGTGAATAAAACAAGCATCAGTTGTGAATCTTCTCTTAAACCTCCCTGGGACCTCTGTCTTCACAGACTTTTTCCTGAACTTTTTTGTGTTCATCACTCATTCTGCCTCCCACTGCTGGTTCTGGCTCCAGCCTCCTCTGCTGGGCAGTGGATCTACAGACTGTTACTTGTCACTGTCTCACGGTAGCCATCTTTCTCTATTAATTCATCCAAACTGCTGGTGTCTCAGCGATCAGTTAATCCAGATTGTAAGGACTGTGTGTAGAGCAATAGAAATTAGTCAAAATGGAGTGATACCATCAAAATCCATCTTCTCCTTCTTATCTGTGTTCACTCCTCACCCCAAACCAATGTATGGTGCAGTAACCACGAGGGTAAGCATTTTGTAACCTGCTTCTATAACCAAACAAAATAAATGGTTATATGCATTGGGAAATTAACTGTGCTGAAAAATAGGAATATATCTTATATATTTCTCTGCATGTTGCCTTTCTCCCCTGCTACAAATATACTGTAGGAAGCCCTTTTAGTCAACTGGCAAAGAGCTTGCCTTAGTTATCATGGTTGCATAGTTCTCCATGGGCTGTTTGAATCCCAATCATTTCCCTACTAATAGTCATTTACTGTTCTGCTTTTTGTTACTAAAAACAAAACTACAAGGGAAAGGATAAACTGGGAGATGAGGATTGACACACACATACCACTATATATAAACTAGGTAACTAAGGAGAACCTACTGTGTAGCACAGGCAACTCTACTGAGTACTCTGTAATGACCTATATGGAAAAAAAATCTAAAAAAGAGGGGATATATGTGTACACATAACTGATTCACTTTGCTGTACAGCAGAAAATAACACATTGTAAATCAACTACATTTCAATAAATTTTTTAAAAATAAAATAAAAACAAAATCGCAATGAAGATTCTTATCTCTACAGAATAGGCTTTCCAGGATGGAATTTCTGCATCAAGAGAAATGCATTAAAGGATTTTTAAAATTGAGATATAATTGACATATAGCACTGTTGAGTGTGAGGTATACCACATGTTGGTTCATACACGTGAGCATCACAAGGTGATCCCACCTTGGCGTTAGCTAACCCTTATATTACGTCACCCAATGAGCATTTCTGTTTTGTGTCGAGAGCAATTAAGATCTCAGTATCTTTGAGGTTTATAATACAGTAACTAGGATTAACTAGTATCATGGTTTGTGCATTCAATCTCCAGAACCTATCTCTCTACTAGTTGTGACGTAATATCCATTTTTAACAGATATAGGTAGATTTCACTCCACAAAAACTAAACAATTTACATTTCTACCATTCTTAGGATGAAAATACTCACTCCACATCCCAAGTCACCCTTTCCGGCTGCCACTCTTTAAAATTCTTATCAGTTTGACAGGTACCTTATGTTAGATGGCTAATATTTTAATTGCTCATCCCTGACAACAATGAGGTAATCTCTGTTTATCGTTCCCTTGCTATGTGGGTTTTGTCTTATTTTCTCTTTATCTTCATCAGAGCCCCTCATATGTTAAAATATTAGTGCTTCTGTGATACAGGCATTGCTCAGAGTTTTCCCAATTGTTAGTCTTTTCATTTTCTATTCATAAACTTTCAAATTTTGTTTAATTTTGAAACAAAGTTTGCGAATACAAGATAAGGAACTTTCATTCTCCTGAACCATCTGACAGTGAGCTGCCAGATGATGCCACGTCACCTCACAGACTTTCTCCCACAAACTTCAGCACCACCACTAGGATTGGTACACTGGCCTCAGACATCACCACCAGGGAGTCTGATCAATAATAACAAGAACAAGGAGGAGGAGGAATCGCCCCAGCAATGTCCTTTGGAGCAAAAATTCATTCGGTTCAGAATCATACCTTGCACACAGCTAGCATGTCCCTTTCTTCAACTTGGAAAATTTTGTTCATTCTTGAATTTCTTGAAAGTTGTAGGCCAGATACTTTGAAAAACTTGGGTTTAAAACGATTCCTCATTATTTGGGTTATGCCCCTTCAGAAGAAAATTCACAGAAGCGATGCTGTGTTCCTGCCCTGGTGTCCACCACGGGCACATGATGTGGGTTTGGTGATGGGCAGTTACACAGCTTGTTTCAGATGGTATCTCTACTGCAGAGTTACATTTTTCTCTCTCAACTATTTTCTTAGGAAGTATTTTGAGACGAAAACATGCTCTTACTTCTCAAACTTTCAATTTATCCATATACATATATATACACCCTCATGGGTTTCAGCTGTATCCAGAGGGTTAGGCGTTTCTCTCATTAGTCCTTTTGAGGCTTGATTTGACCCCGATTTGTGGGTATCCTTCATGTTGGCTTCCAGGGCAAACCCCTCATCCAGACACTTTTCCCACTCTGACAGTCACACCTGCTCCCACCATCCATCCCCATGGACACCAGATCTGTCCTGGGCTCCCCCACCGTAGCCGCCCACCCACCCCCCCCATAGCCAGGGCATCTTCCCAACCCAGGGATTAAACCTGGTCTCCTGCATTGCAGATTCTTTACCATCTGAGCTATCCCCACCATAGCCCCATGACTCCTCCAGCTGAGAAAGGAGAGAATTAGGCTTCCAACATGGGACTAGAGAGAGTTGGCCTAGAGCTGCCAGGCCAGGTGGGAGTGTGGGATGTGCTGGGTCCCCTACTGCCCCAGCAAACTGGGTGAAGCGAGCATCAAGAGGTATACTCGCCCATGTGGACGTTTGATAGAGAAGGATCCTGGCATTCTTCCCCGGCTGTGGGACCAGGCAAGTGTCCTGAAGTCGAGGGTCACCTGTGACTACAGCATGACAGCGGGTCTCCCCCTCCGAAGTCTGCAGGGGGCGGGTGGGCTGGAGCAGATCTTCCAAGGGCAGCAAGACAGGCTGGCGGCAGAGTGAGGAGTGTTTCCAGCATCTTACAGCTTCTGTTTCTCTCATAGCACCATTAGGTAGCAGGGTGTGGGTCATCTTGAAATTATTCCTTGAGAGAGGGCTACCTGTCAGGGTGACCTGAATTCTAAAAAAGAAAACAAACACACAAACAAAACGCCACGTACAAACAGCAGCAGGCAAGGAGTATGGTGGCCAGAGCGTCTCAGAGGCTGGTGAATGCACCCACTGCTCCAGGGAAAGGTGTGTTGTGGTGGCCTCCACGGGCATCTCCCAGGACAGACGCCGACATCAAGAGAAGCAGACAGTGAAAGTGCAGTGGGAGAGACCACCTGAGGTTCTGGGGGGCCTGGGGGTGGGGGCACAGGTGCAGTGGGCAGTCCGGCCCCTTCCTCATCGCTGGTCTTGAGGGGCAGTGAAGGGCCTGTGCTGGGAAGAGGGGAAGCATGGAGCTGATGAGGCAGCGCTTTCACCTAAATGTGATCAAGCCACAAGGTCCCTAAAGATGGGACTGTTGTTAGAACCAAGGGCTTCACTGGTGGCTCAGATGGTAAAGAATCTGTCTGCAATGCAGGATACCAGGTTCAATCCTTGGGTTGGGAAGATGCCCTGGAGAAGGGAATGGCAACCCACTCCAGTATTCTTGCCTGGAGGATCCCAAGGACAGAGGAGCCTAGAGGGCTACAGTCCATGGGGTCCCAAAGAGTTGGACATTACTGAGCGACTGTTAGGACCAAAGTGGGTGAAAAGCCATGTTCTACCAGCAATGTCACCAGGAGCAAGAAAATGTTTCTGATAAAAATGGCCCAAGGCAGTGGTGGGACAGAGTGAGCACCTCCTGCCTGTGCCCACTGGGCCAGCTACTTGCACTGGCTGTCATGACTTCCCTCTCATTCCCTCATCAGGCCAGGAGCTTGTCTACTCACGGGATCTTTCTCAAGAAATCAGCTTTAAGATGGACTTATCTGGTGGCTCAGTGGGTAAAGAATCCACCAGCAATGCAGGAGGCACAGGGGACCCATGTTCAATCCCTGGGTTGGGAAGATCCCCTGGAGAAGGGAATGGCTACCCACTCCAGTATTCTTGCCTGGGAGATCCCAGGGACAGAGGAGCCTGGTGGGCTTCAGTCCATGGGATCACAAAGAGTCAGACACGACTGAAATGACATAGCATGCATCCTTTCTACTACTGTTGCTTTCTATTCTTTAATTTCTATCTTTATTCTCTTTTTCAACTTTTTTTTCCTTTGGTTCATCTTGCTGTTCTTATTTCTTAGACTGAGCTCTAAATTTATTTTTCTATTTTTTATTTAATAATAAACCATTTAAGGCTATAAATTCCCAGTTGGAATAGTTTGAACTGTGTCATGTATGTTTGGGTATGAAGCTTCCTCCATCATTACTTTGTAGGTGGTTTATAATTTCAGTTTTATTTACATTTTGACAAAAGTTTATTTAGGATATTGGATCTTAATTTCTAATAACTGGAGGGTTTTGGAGTGGACAGGAGTTCCTTTAAAAAAAAATAACAATCAGGGAATGAGGATTATAAAATCTCTACTTTTGTGAATGAGCTCAGATATCTAAGATATTATTTGGGAGCAAAGATGAAATTAACTTTTATAGACGTTCCATTAAAATACAAAAGAGAGGCAAAGTAGGAAGAAGTAAGAAGGCAAAGTAGAAGGACCGTGAGCTCACCTCGTCCCACAGATGCACCAAAGCTACAACTGTGGATGAAACAGCTCTCTCTGAGAACGACATAATGATGAGTGGAACAGTTCTCCCACAACCAGCACGTGAAGAAAAAAGCCATGTCAGGAGAGGTGGCAGGGTGGAGCCGCGCTCCAGTTAGGACTCACACCCTGCACAGGGCACCCGAAGCAGAAGGGGACCCCACAAACTCAGGTTCACTGAGGAGTGAGGCTGCAAGCTGCACACTGGGCACCCTCGCCCTGGCGACCGGCACTGGGAAGGTGAGCCCGCTTAATGGGTTTTGAAAACCAGAGGAGCTTACAACTGGGAGAACCAGAGGGCTGTAAGAAGCCAAGATTCAACTCTTAAACAGTGTGAATGCTAGCTCCCTCTGAGTCCCAGGACAGAGGCAGCAGATAGATGCACCTGTGCTCTGGCTAACCTGCCAGTTTCACCTTCAGCTCTAGTCTCATGCACCTTGGGAACAAAATACAGGTCACGGTGAGAACCTGGACAAGGAATTAGAAAATATGAAAGAAGAATCAGTCAGAGCTGAAGAATAAACTAACTGAAATGAAAACTATACTAGGGAAAACAACAGCAGATCAGATGATGCAGAAGAATGCTTAAGTGACCTGGAAGACAGGACAGTGGGAACACCCAATCAGAACAGCGAAAAGAAAAACAAATGTTAAAAAATGAGGAGAGTTTACGTGACCTTTGAGACAACATTCACATTATAGGGGTCCCAAAAGGAGAAGAGAGAGAAGACTACACAAAATGTATTTGATAAAATAATGACAGAAAATTTCCCTAACCTGGGGAAGGAAACAGATATCAAGGTCCAGAAAGCAGTCTCAAACAAGATGGACCAAAGAGATCCACACAAAGATATGTTACAATTAAAATGAAAAAAGTCAAAGAGAGAATTTTAAAGGCAGTAAGAGAAAAGCAAAGAGTCACTTACAGCAGAATCCCCCGTAAGTCCATCAGCTGATTTTTAAGCAGTAACTTAGCAGGCCAGAAGGGAGTGGCATGATATATTTAAATTGCTGAAAGGGAAAAAACCTACAATCAAGGATACTTTACTTGGCAAAGTTATCATTCAGAATTGAAGGAGATAGAGTTTCCTAGAAAAGCAAAAACTAAAATAGTTTATCACCACTGAACCAGCCTTCAAAGAAATGTTAAAGGATCATGTTTAAGCAAAGGCCATAATAAGAAATAAGAAAATATATGAAGAAAAAAATCTCACTGGGAAAGGCAAATATAAAGGCAGCTTATCAACCACTTAAAAAAACCATAATCTAAAGTTGTAAAATCAACTATAATAAGTAATAAAAGGATACACAAGAAAATGTAAAATACATTGTTCAAAACATAAAGTGCTGGGGGAGAATTAAAAACATTCAGCTTTTCAAATGTGTTTGAACTCAAATGACTATCAGACTAAAACAAATATAATAATCCTAAAATTTATATGGAACCACAAAAGATCCCAAATAGCCAAAGCAAGCTTAAGTGAGGCAAACAGAGCTGGAAGAATCAGACTCCCTGAATTCAGACTACACTACAAAGCTACAATGATCAAAACAGTATGCTACTGGCACAAAACCAGAAATACACATCAATGGAGCAGAAAAGAGCCCGGAAATATATACATCATGGTCAGTTAATCAACAAAAAAGATGAATATACAACAGAGAAAAGACAGTTTTTTAAATAAATGGTGTGGGAAAAACTGGACAGCTACTTGTAAAAGAACGAAATTAAAACACTCCCTAACACCACATATGGAAATAAACTCAAAATAGTTTGAAGACCTACCTGTAAGATCTGGAAACACAAAACTCCAAGAAAAAAAAACACTGACATTGGTGGTAGCAATTTTTTTTTTTCAGATCTGTCTCCTCAGGCGAGGGAAACCAAAGCAAAAATAAACAAATAGGACTATATCAAACTGAAAAGCTTTCATGCAACAAAGGAAACCATCAACAAAACAATAAGGCAACTACTGAATGGGAGGAAACTGGTGACTCGGGCAGTAAAGAATCTGCCTGCAGTGCAGGAAACCCAGATTTGATCCCTGGGTCGGGAAGATCCCCTGGAGAAGGGAATGGCAACCCACTCCAGTATTCTTGCCTGGAGAATTCCATGGACAGAGGAGCCTGGTGGGCTACACTCTACACAAAGAGTCACAAAGAGATGGACATGACTGAGTGACTAACACAATAAGGGTAAATACCCTAAATATATAAAGAACTCATATAAACCAGCTTAAAAAATGGACTGAGGATCTGAATAGATATTTTTCTGAAGAAGACATCCTGATGGCCACAGACACACGAAAAGATGCTCTACGTCACTAATCATCAATGAAATGTAAGTCAAAACCATAATAAACTATCACCTCACAGCTGTCGGAATAGCTATCCTCGGAAAGACAAGAAATGAAAAGTGTTGTCAGGGATGGAGAGAGAAGGGAGCCCATGTTCACTGTTGGTGGGAATGTATATTGGTGCAGCCAGTGTGGAAATCAGTAAAGTGGTTCCTCAAAAAATTAAAAATAGAACTACCATATGATCTAGCAAGTCTTTTTCTGGTTTTTATCTGAAGAAAAGGAAGATATTAATTCAAAAAGATATATGTTCCCCTATGTTCAATGGAGCATTATTCACAGTAGCCAAGTTACGGAAGCACCCTAAATGTCCACCAACAGATGAGCAGATAAAGAAGTGGTCTATAAATATACAGCGGAGTACTACTTAGCCCCCAAAAAGAGTAAGATCTTATCATTTGTGACCACATGGATGGACCTAGAGAATATTATGCTTAGGAAAATAAGTCAGACAGCAAAAGACAAATACAAGTTGAAATTGGAATAACACAGAGATTAAGGGTACCAACCTTCTGGCAATAGAAAACTCACATATAACTTTTATGCCCCAAAACCTTAATTACAAATAGCCTACTGTTGACCAGAAGCCTCACCAATAACATAAATGGACAATTAATGCATACTTGTACGTTATATGCCTTAGACACAGTATTCTTACAATAAAGTAAGCTAGAAAACAGAAAATGTTATTAAGGAAATCGTAAGGGAGAGAAAATCCATTTACATCACTGGCACTGCGTTTGTCGACACGGTTAAGATCATGTTGCCTGTCTGCATGATGAGTCATCTGTCTTTCATTACCAGTATCAATGTTGTCTGATACAATACGACACTGTAGATGTCGTTTTTACAACTAACACCGAACATCAAAAATGAAAAGATAAGGTGAAAAAGAAACATGTAGTAATGCTTTTATGGTAGCCTAACTATACACTAATGAATCAATTGTAGTAATTTTATGACATGCAGTCCTATTTATAATATAGTATTAGAAATATTGTTTTATAGCTTTTAAAAAACCACTCACCTGTGGTGAGTGGTTATATGCAGTTTCTTCTGCATATATGAGACTTATATGCAGTTTCTTCTGTTATGAGAGATACAGAGACATACTTTACAGTAAGGTAATTCTTTGGAAGCAAAGTTACAAAACAGTAAGAAAACTAATACATTATTAATTTTATATTAAATATAACCTATGCCTGAGTAATAGACTAGAATCTACATATACTTTAAGCATTCATGACATATATTTTTCTTAATTCTTTTGATTTTCTAGTCTATTTGGTTCATCCATGACTTTTTTTTCCAATTGTATAAATCTCCAAAATTTTTTCCAATATTTTATTGAAAAATCCTAAAAAAAAAAAAAAAGAAGAAGAAAATCCTCATATAAGTGAATTAAGTACAGTTCAAGCCCATCAAGCCCATGATTTCTAAGGGTCAACTATACTATATGTTTTCACTGTACAATATGATTCCACACAAAAATGTGGAATCTAAAAAACGAAACAAAGAATAGACTTCACAGAACTGAAACAGACACCTAGATGCAGAAAACAAACTGGTGGTTGCCGAGGACAGAAGGTAGGGGATGAGTACAGTATGTGAAAGGGATTAAGAGTACCAAGTTCTGTTTCCAAATAAGTAACACACAGCACAGGGACTAGAGTCATTAATATTGTAATAACCATGTATGATGCATAATCTACAAAAACATCACATCACTATGTTATACACCTAACACTATCTTAATAGAATAGAAAAAGTGAAAGTCACTCAGTCGTGTCCAACTCTTCGCAACCCCGTGGACTGAAGTCCATGGAATTCTCCAGGCCGGAATACTGGAGTGGGTAGCCTTTCCCTTCTCCAGGGGATCTTCCCAACCCAGGGATCAAACCCAGGTCTCCTGCATTGTAGGTGGATTCTTTAACCAGCTGAGCCACCAGGGAAACTCAAGAATACTGGAGTGGGTAGCCTATCCCTTCTCCAGTGGATCTTCCCGACTCAGGAATCAAACCGCGGTCTCCTGCATTGCACACGTATTCTTTATCAACTGAGCTATCAGGGAAGCCCGTATTATAAATAAACTCTACAAGGTCCACACATCTTGCAAGTCAAATTTGTTGGTACTTTTATTCTATTCCTCTTTTTCTTATTTTTTGTCTAGATTTGTCTGACCCTGAAAAATATGTACTAAAATCCTCTAATTGCATGTTTACTGCATTGTGTTAATAGTTCTTGCTTTATATATTTAACTACTATATTGATTGGTGAACATGCTTTATGGTTATTACACCTATTTTATAAATTTGCCTTTTACCATTACATAATATGAATCCTGCTTGTTCCTGCATTAAAGGCCAGAATTGGCTTCTTTTGGTTTATATTTATCTAATGGCCTCTCTTACATCCTCTGAATTTCAACCTCTCTCATTTTGTTTAAAGTGGGTTTCTTAAGTAACATGCGGTTGGGTTTTGCTTTATACCCACACTGACAGTTATCAGTAGACACTATCCTGCCGACCTCTGATTTCAGAGTTGCAGATAGAAATCTACAGCCAGCCTGACTCTCTTTCTGTGTCAATGACTTGTTTTTCCTGTCTGGGAGACTGTGAAACTTTATCATTATCTTTGGAATGACGACGTTTTACCCCGGAATCTGTCTTGTGTGTTCTTTTTTTTTTTTTTGGATGCTCCTTCCTTGGAACGCAAAGAATCCTTTCTGTCTGAAGATTCAAGTATTTTTTTTAGCTTTGTTAAGATTTTCTTCACCTATTTGCTTAAATATCAGCTCTCCTCCCTTGATTGCTTTTTCTCTTTCTCAAATGCCTGCTTATGTGTACATTACAACTTCTGCATTTACCTCTGGTCCTCTTATATTTGCTCTGTGGTTTCTGTCCTGGCATTTCTACTGCTTCGAGAGATTTTTCTCCACTTATTTTTTCAGGCCTCTCTTTACTTCTCAACAGTGCCGTACTCTTTTTCAGCACGCTTGCTGCGCTCTTTAAGATGAAGCTCGTGTTCCTGAGTCTGGGCGATGGCAGCCCAGCTCTCCGTGGAACTCGGTGCCCTCCTCCAGCCTGTGTTTTGCTGGTGGCTGCCTGCCCCCTCCCCTCCACACACACACGCAGCGTGCTGGGCTCATCCTTCCCTACCTGCAGTGCTGATCACCCTGCAGCGACCTCTTACACAGCAGCAATTCCATGAGCTATAGGAGGCCCTGTAGAAAGACAAGGTGATCAGTTGGAAAATTCTCAGCTTCTCATCCCAGCTTCTCTGCCCTGCCCCCTCAAGCCCCACCCAGGTTCCTCAGCTACAAAGGTTCGTTTTCTCACAGCCTTGAAGATAATATAGGCTTCAGCTCAACTGTTAATTCCCTGCCACCCTGTGAGGGCCAGATGGGTGTGTGTATTTTATCTGTAGGGTCACCAGATAAAATAGACTCCATGGGACACATTTACACCAAAAGAATTATTCATTATTTATCTGAAATTCAAATTTAACTGGATAGCCTGTATTTCTCTCTCTGGCTAAATCTGGCCTTCCTTGTCACCTAGGTGGGTCTCCCCTAGTCCTTCCCCTTATCTATGGATTCTGTGTGCCATGCTGTCTTCAACTTGGAGGCTCTGACCCTTGCCCTCCTGACCCCTTTCTGAGGCCCCTAGCTCTGTGGCCTGGTGTAGGGACGTCCACCCTGGACCCCACAGCACTGAAGGGCCTACACTCTCTTTCTCACGAATACGTGTGGAAGGCTCTTCTCCTTGAGCTCTGTGGTCAGCCAGTCTACCAATCACGCAGAACACGCAAATTATTTTCAGACCCACAAACACTCAGCAAGCCTATGCCTCATGTATTTTTCAGAGGAAGTTGTGTGAAGGCGTCCTCAAGCAAACAAGGAATTAATTTTTAAAACAGGAGGGAAGGAAAGATTGGGATCTGAAAAAGAGCAGATCCAGGAAGGGAAGTTCTGGACTGCTGGCCGAGCAGTGGGCCTGGAGCGGAGCCCCACCAAAGGGAGGCAGAACCAGGGCTGAAGAAGGGACATCGGCTCAGGTAACAGTGTGGAGATGGCAGAGACTGAGTGTGTAATGGGAGGAAGACTACCCCGTGCCCCCAGCCAACTTTGATTTGAGATGGGATTAGATCACTCCGCACTGTTCTCTCAGAGTTGATCCTACAGATTCCCACCCCCAGGGGCCAGTTGCAATCCAACCAGGATCTGAAGGATGAGATAGGATGCTTGTTCAAAACCAGTTGATGCAATCAATCCTGCTCAAAATCAGATTGCTGAGATTTCAAAATAATTCATTTCAAATTTTGAGTTCCTACTGTTTGTCCTCCCTCCACCCACTTTAGCTAAAGAAAAACAGACTGAAAAAGCACTTTTTGGTTCTGGTCTGGCATGACAGGAGCTGGAAGTTGCCACTCCATGCTAACAGGGTAAAAAGCTGAGCACACCTGAGAACTATATTGTTGCTGCCATATCGATCAACAAAGGATGCTGTAGCTGTATAGCTCTTACATTAAAGCCAAAAGGATGGTGAGCACTGAGGGCCCTCAGGAGTCAGATAGACACACTGTTCACTGCCAAGCCCATCCAGCAGTCAGCCACTGTGTTTGCATATACAAACAGGTGATGTGTGCTAATGTATAAGCGGACTGAGTTCAGTTCTGTTCAGTCGCTCAGTCACGTCCGACTCTTTGCAACCCCACGGACCGCAGCACGACAGGCTTCCCTGTCCATCACTAACTCCCAGAGCTTACTCAAACTCATGTCCACCAAGTCGGTGATACCATCCAACCATCTCATCCTCTGTCATCCCCTTCTCCTCCCGCCTTCAATCTTTCCTAGCATCAGGGTCTTTTCAAATGAGTCAGCTCTTTGCATCAGGTGACCAAAGTATTGGAGTTTCAGCTTCAGCATCAGTCCTTCCAATGAATATTCAGGACTGATTTTCTTTAGGATGGACAGGTTGGATCTCCTTGCAGTCCAAGGGACTCTCAAGAGTCCTCTCCAACACCACAGTTCAAAAGCATCAATTCTTCAGTGCTAAGCTTTCTCTGTAGTCCAACTCTCACATCCATACCTGACTACTGGAAAAACTATAGCTTTGACTAGACGGACCTTTATTGGTAAAATAATTTCTCTGCTTTTTAATATGCTGTCTAGGTTGGTCATAGCTTTTCTTCCAAGGAGCAAGCGTCTTTTAATTTCATGGCTGCAGTCACCATCGGCAGTGATTTTGGAGCCCCCCAGAATAAAGTCTCTCACTGTTTCCATTATTTCCCCATCTTTTTGCCATGAAGTGATGGGACTGGATGCCATGATCTTAGTTTTCTAAATGTTGAGTTTTAAGCCAGCTTTTTCACTCTCCTCTTTCACTTTCATCAAAAGGCTCTTTAGTTCTTCGCTTTCTGCCATAAGGGTGGTGTCACCTGCATATCTGAGGTTATTGATATTTCTCCCGGCAATCTTGATTCCAGTTTGTGCTTCATCCAGCCCGGCATTTCTCATGATGTACTCTGCATAAAAGTTAAATTAGCAAGGTGACGATATACAGCCCTGACGTGCTCCTTTCCTGATTTGGAACCAGTCTGTTGTTCCATGTCCAGTTCTAACTGTTGCTTCTTGACCTGCATACAGATTTCTCAGGAGGCAGGTCAGGTGGTCTGGTATTCCCGACTCTTTAAGAATTTTCCACAGTTTGTTGTGAACCATACAAAGGCTTTGCATAATCAGTAAAGCAGAAGTAGATGTTTTTCTGGAACTCTCATGCTTTTTTGATGATCCCAAATGGATGTTGGCAATTTGATCTCTGGCTCTTCTGCCTTTTCTAAATCCAGCTTGAACATCTGGAACTGAATGACAGCAATAATACATGGAAAGTGTTAATTGCTCAGACATGTCCAACTCTGTGGGATCCCATGGACTGCAGCCCACCATGCTCCTCTGTCCATGGAATTCTCCAGGCAAGCATTCTGGAGTGGGTTGCCATTTCCTTCTCCAGAGAGTCTTCCTGACCCAGGGATCAAATCCGTGTCTCCTGCCTTAGTAGGTGGATTCTCTACCACTGAACCACCTGGGAAGCATTACATCTAGGGCAACAACTGAAAAAGAAAGAAGAAGCATATCTGACGTGCTGAGAAGGGGGAGAAGATAGGAGTGCACGTGTGCTCACTCATGTCTGACTCTTGCGACCCCATGGACAGAAGAACCTGGCGGGCTGAAATTTCTTCTTTAATCCATGTTATTTAGGAGTTTGTTGTTCCACATTCAGTGTTTGGGGATTTTCCACCTATCTTTCATTTTTTTATTTCTAGCTTATTTCCGTTGTGTTCTGGGAATAGGCATTATATGCTTTCTTTTCTTTTAAATTTGTGAAGGTGTGTCTTATGGTTGAGAATGTGGTCTCTCTTGGTAAATATTCCAGGTGAGCTTGGGAGTTTGCTTGGTAGTTCAGTGGTTAGGACTTGGTACTTTCATTGCCAAAGGTCTGGGTTCAATCCCAGGTCAGGGAACAAAGATCCCACAAGATACGTGGCATGGCCAAAAATTAAAAAAAAAAAAAAATTTCAGGTGAGCTTGAAAAGAATGTGTATCCTGCTGTGGCTGGATGAAATAGTACATGTGTCCAGTATATCTAGATGACTGATGTTCTTGATTTCAACTGTGTCCTTACTGATTTTCTGCCTGTTAGAGCTGTACATTTCTGATAGAAATGAAGTCTCCAACTATAATAGTAGATTCATCTAGTAAGTTTTGCCTCATATTTTGAAATGGTTGTTAAGTGCATACACATTATGGACTGGTATGAGATTTAGAGAACTGATCCCTTTATCATCACACAATGCCCTTTTTAAATCTCTGATACCTTTCTTTAGTCAGAAGTCTACTCAGTCTGAAATTAACATAGGTATTCCTGATTGCTTTTTGTTTGTGTTTACATGGTATACCTTCCTCCATCCTTTTACTTCTAATTACATGTCTTTATATTTAAAGTTGGTTTCTTGTAGACAACATATAGTTGGGTCTCGTTTGATCCACTTTGACAATCTCTGCCTTTAGTCTGGTGTATTTTGGCCCACTGACACTCAAAATGGTCACTGGTATGGTTGAATTAATGTATATCATAGTTGTTACTATTTTCTACTTACATCCTTGTTCTATGTTCCTTTGTTTCACCTTCTAGTCTTTTTCTTTTTTGCCTTTTGTGATTTTAATTGAGCAATTCATATGACCCTATTTTCTTCCCGACTTCCAGGGGGGTGCTAGTGGTAAAGAATCCTCCTGCCAATGCAGGAGAAGCAAAAGATGCAGGTTCCATCCCTCGGTCAGGAAGACCCCCCTGGAGAAGGAAATGGCCACCCACGCCAGTTTTCTTGCCTGGGAAACCCCGTGGACACAGGAACCTGGCAGGCTCACTGGTGAGTTCTTCCAAATATTTAAGAAAGAGATATTAATTCTCTACAATCTCCTTCAGAGGATGTAAGCAGAGTGAATATTTCCTAACTCATCCAATGAAATCACCACTACCCTAATACAAAAACCATGTAAAAACATTATTAAGAAATAACAATTATTAAGACATTATTAAGAAAATGCCAGACCAATATCTATCTTAAACATATATGCAAAATCCTCAACAAGGATAGCTAACAAATTCAACAATGTATAAAGATAATTCTATGCCATGACTAAATGAGACTTATCCCAGGGATGCAAGTCTATTTCAACATTTGTGATCCACCACATCAACAAGCTAAAGAAAAAAAAAATCACATAATTGTATCAATAGGTTCAGGAAAAGCATGTGACAAAATTCAACACCCATTCATGATAAAAACTCTCAAGAAACCATTAGTAGAGGGAAACTTCCTCAACTTCCTAAATAACATATACAAAACTCTACAGTTAACATCATAGTTAGTGCTCAGAAAGTTGAAGACTTCTTGCTAAGATTAGGTAAAGGAAAGGATGCACCCTCTCACCACCCATCTTCAACATCATACTAGAAGTCCTAGCTAATGCAATAAAAACAATAAAAAGAAATAGAAGGCATACAGACTGAGAAGGAAGAAATAAAACTGTCTTTGTTTGCAGCTGACCTGATTGTCTGTGTAGAAAATCTAAAAGAATTCATAAGAAAACTCCTGAAACTAATCAGTTATTGTAATAAGGTTGCAAGATACATGGTTAATATACAAAAACCAATTGCTTTCCTATATACTAGCAATAAACAAGAATAATTTGAAATTAAAAACACAATATAATTGATATCAGCAATTCATAATATGGAATACTTCAATATAAATCTAAAAAAATATGTCCCAGGTCATGAGGAATACTTCAAAACTCTGATGAAGGAAATCAAGAAGAACTAAAGAAGTAAATAGATATTCCATGTTCATAGATAGGAAGACTCAATATGGTAAAAATGTCAGTTATTTCCAACTTGACCTGTAGATTTAATGTAATCCCAATTAAAGTTCCAGCAAGTTTTTTGTGGATATTAACAAACTGATTCTAAAGTTTACATGCAGAGGCAAAAGACCAAGAACAACAAATAAAGTATGGAGGAAAAGATATTATTTAACTTCAAAACTTATGGTTGCTGCTGCTGCTGCTGCTAAGTCGCTTCAGTTGTGTCCAACTCTGTATGACCCCATAGACGGCAGCCCATCAGGCTCCCCGTCCCTGGGATTCTCCAGGCCAAGAATACTGTAGTGGGTAGCCATTTCCTTCTCCAATGCATGAATGTGTAAAGTGAAAGTGAAGTCGCTCAGTCATGCCCAACTCTTAGTGACCCCATGGACTGCAGCCTACCAGGCTCCTCTGTCCATGGGATTTTCCAGGTAAGAGTACTGGAGTGGGTTGCCATTACCTTCTCCAAAACTTATGGTACAGCTATAGTAATTAAGACAGTGAGGTATTGGTAGAAGAACAGAAAAATAGATCAATGGAATAGAATAGAGAAAAGCCCATAAATAGAGTCAACTGATCTTTGACAAAGGAGCAAAACGGAGCAATAGAGCCAAGATAGTCTCTTCAACAAACAATGTTAAGAAAACCGAACATTCACCAGCAAAGAAGTTATCTAGACATAGGCTTTAAATTTTTCACAGTGGTAATTGAAAATGATGAAAATAAAAACAAAAATAAACAAATGGGATCTAATTAAATTTATTATTTTTAAAATTAATTATTTATTTTAATTGGAGGCAATTACTTTACAATATTGTAGTGGTTTTTGCCACACATTGACATGAATCAGCCATGGGTATACATGTGTTCCCCATCCTGAACCCCCTTCCCGCTTCCCTCCCCATCCCATCCCTCAGGGTCATCCCAGTGCACCAGCCCTGAGCACCCTGTTTCAGGCATCAAACCTGGACTGGCGATCTATTTCACATATGATAATATACATGTTTCAATACTATTCTCTCAAATCATCCCACCCTCACCTTCTCCCACAGAGTCCAAAAGACTCTTCTTTACATCCATGTCTCTTTTGCTGTCTCGAATATAGGGTCGTTGTTACCATCTTTCTAAATTCCATATATATGTGTTAATATATTATATTGGTGTTTCTCTTTATGAATTACTTCACTCTGTATAATAGGCTCCAGTTTCATCCACCTCATTAGAATGGATTCAAATGCATTCTTTTTAACAGCTTAGTAATATCTCATTGTGTATATGTACCACAACTTTCTTATCCATTTGTCTGCTGATGGACATCTAGGTTGCTTCCATGTCCTGCCTATTGGAAACGGTGCTGCGATGAATGTTGGGGTACACGTGTCTCTTTCAATTCTGGTTTCCTTGGTGTGTATGCCCAGCAGTGGGATTGTTGGGTCATATGGCAGTTCTATTTCCAGTTTTTTAAGGAATCTCCACACTGTTCGCCATAGTGGCTGTACTAGTTTGCATTCCCACCTACAGTGTAAGAGGGTTCCCTTTTCTCCACACCCTCTCCAGCATTTGTTGTTCATAGACTTCTTGATAGCAGCCTTTCTGACTGGCATGAGATAATACCTCATTATGGTTTTGATTTGCATTTCTCTGATAATGAGTGATGTTGAGCATCTTTTCATGTGTTTATTAGTCATCTGTATGTCTTCTTTGGAGAAATGTCTGTTTAGTTCTTTGGCCCATTTTTTTGATTGGGTCATTCATTTTCCTGGAATTGAACTGCAGAGACTACACCAGAAAATTACTAGAGCTAATCAATGAATATAGTAAAGTTGCAGAATATAAAATTGATACACAGAAATCCCTTGCATTCCTATACACTAGCAATGGGAAAACAGAAAGAGAAATTAAGGAAACAATTCCATTCACCATTACAACGAAAAGAATAAAATACTTAGGAATAAATCTACTTAAAGAAACAAAAGACCTATATATAGAAAACTATAAAACACTGATGAAAGAAATCAAAGATGACAGAAATAGATGGAGAAATATACCATGTTCATGGATTGGAAGAATCAATGTAGTGAAAATGAGTATACTACCAAAGCAACCTATAGATTCAATGCAATCCCTATCAAGCTACCAATAGTATTTTTCAGAGAACTAGAAGAAATAATTTCACAATTTGTATGGAAATACAAAAAACCTGAAATAGCCAAAGCAAACTTGAGAAAGAAGAATGGAACTGGAGGAATCAACCTGCCTGACTTCAGACTATACTACAAAGCTACAGTCATCAAGACAGTATGATACTGGCACAAAGAAAGAAATATAGATCAATGGAACAAAACAGAAAGCCCAGAGATAAATCCATGCATCTATGGACACCTTATCTTTGACAAAGGAGGCAAGAATATACAATGGAGAAAACACAATCTCTTTTTAACAAGCGGTGGTGAGCAAGCCACTCCAGTACTCTTGCCTAGAAAATCCCATGGACAGAGGAGCCTGGTAGGCTGCAGTCCATGGGGTCGCTACGAGTCAGACAGGACTGAGTGACTTCACTTTCACTTTTCACTTTCACACATTGGAGGAGGAAATGGAAACCCACTCCAGTGTTTTTGTCTGGAGAATCCCAGGGACGGGGGAGCCTGTTGGGCTGCTGTCTATGGGGTTACACAGAGTCAGACACAACTGAAGTGACTTGGTGGCAGCAGCAGCTGGGAAAACTGGTCAACCACTTGTTAAAGAATGAAACTAGAACACTTTCTAACACCATACACAAAAATAAACTCAAAATGGATTAAAGATCTAAATGTAAGACCAGAAACTATAAAACTCCTAGAGGAAAATATAGGCAAAACACTCTCTGACATAAATCACAGCAGGATCCTCTATGACCCACCTCCCAAATAAAAGCAAAAATAAACAAATGGTACCCAATTAAACTTGAAAGCTTTTGCACAATGAAGGGATCTAATTAAATTTAAGAGCTTTTGCACAGTAAAGGAAACCATAAACAAAACAAAAAGACAACTCTTAGAATGGAAGAAAATATTTGCAAATGAAGCAACTGACAATGGATTCATCTCCAAAATATACAAACAGCTCGTGCAGTTCAATATCAAAAACAAAACAAAACAAGACCAAATAACCCAATCAAAAAATGGGCAGAAGACCTAAATAGTCATTTCTGCAAATAAGACAAACAGATGGCCAAGAAACACATGAAAAGATGCTCAGTATCACCAATTATTCAGTTCAGTTCAGTTCAGTCGCTCAGTCGTGTCCGACTATTTGCGACCCCATGAATCGCAGCACGCCAGGCCTCCCTGTCCATCACCAACTCCCGGAGTTCACCCAGACTCACGTCCATCCAGTCAGTGATGCCATCCAGCCATCTCATCCTCTGTCATTCCCTTCTCCTTCTGCCCCCAATCCCTCCCAGCATCAGAGTCTTGTCCAATGAGTCAACTCTTTATATGAGGTGGCCAAAGTACTGGAGTTTCAGCTTTAGCATCATTCCTTCCAAAGAAATCCCAGGGCTGATCTCTTTCAGAATGGGCTTATTAGGGAATGCAGATCAAAACTACAAAGAGGTATCACCTCACAATGGTCAGAATGGCTTTCTTACTGTTGCTGTTCAGTCACTCGGTCATGACTGACTCATTGCGACCCCATGGACTGCAGCATGCCAGGTTTCCCTGTCCTCCATCATCTCCTGGAGATTGCTCAAACTCATGTCCATTGAGTCAGTGACACCATCCAACCATCTCATCCTCTGTTGTCCCCTTCTCTTCCTGCCTTCAATCTTTCCCAGCATCAGGGTCTTTTCCAATGAGTGGGCTCTTAGCATCAGCTGGTGCTTCAGCTTCAGCATCAGCCCTTCCAATGAATATACAGGGTTGATTTCCTTTAGGATCCCTGATAGCTAAGTTGGTAAAGAATCCACCTGCAATTCAGGAGACCCTGGTTCGATTCCTGGGTTGGGAAGATCTGCTGGAGAAGGGATAGGCTACCCAGTCCAGTACTCTTGGGCTCCCCCTGTGGCTCAGCTGATAAAGAATCCATCTGCAATGCAGGAGACCTGGGTTGGGAAGATCCCCTGAAGAGAAAGGTTACCCACTCCAGTATGCTGGCCTGGAGAATTCCATGGATTTCAGTTCATGGGGTTGCAGAGTCAGACGTGACAGAGAGAGTTTCACTTTCACTTTCCTTTAGGATTGACTGGTTCAATCTCCTTGCAGTCCAAGGGACTCTTAAGAGTCTTTTCCAACACCACAGTGCAAAAGCATCAATTCTTCAGCACTCAGCCTTCTTTATGGCCCAATTCTCACATCCATACATGACTATTGGAAAAACCATAGCTTGGACTCTGCTTTTTAATATGCTGTCTAGGTTTGTCATAGCTTGTCTTCATAGGAGCAAGGATCTTTTTATTTCATGGCTGCAGTCACCATCTGCCACGATTTTGGAACCCAAGAAAATAAAGTAAGTCACTGTTTTCATTGTCTCCCCATCTACTTGCCATGAAGTGATGGGACCAGATGCCATGATCTTCATTTTTTGAATGTTGAGTTTTAAGACAGCTTTTTCACTCTCCTCTTTCACTTTCATCAAGAGGCTCTTTAGTTCCTCTTCACTTTCTGCCACAAAGGTGGTGTCATCTGCATATCTGAGGTTATTGATATTTCTCCCGGCAGTCTTGATTCCAGCTTGTGCTTCATCCAGCTCAGCGTTTCTCATGATGTACTCTGCATAACAGTTAAATAAGCAGGGTGACAATATACAGCCTTGATGTACTCCTTTCCCCATTTTGAACCAGTCTGTTGTTCCATGTCCAGTTTTAACTGGTGCTTCTTGACCTGCATACAGGTTTCACAGGAGGCACGTAAGGTGATTCCCATCTTTTTAAGAATTTCCTGTAGCTTGTTGTGACACAGCCTAAGGATTTAGCGTAATCAGTGAAGCAGAGGTAGATGTTTTTCTGGAACTCTCTTGCTTTTTCTATAATCCAACGAATGTTGGCAATTTGATCTCTGGTTCCTCTGCCTTTCCTAAATCCAGCTTGTACACCTGGAAGTTCTTGGTTCATGTACTATTGAAGCCTCGCTTGGAGAATTTTGAGCATTATTGTGCTAGTATATGAAATGAGTGCAATTGTGTGGTAGTCTGAACATTCTTGGGCATTATCTTTCTTTCGGATTGGAATGAAAACAGACTTTTTACAGTCCTGTGGCCACTGGTAAGTTTCCCAGATTTGCTGGCATGTTGAGTGCAGCACTTTAACAGCATTAGCTTTTATGATTTGAAATAGCTCAGCTGGAATTCTGTCACTTTACTATCTTTGTTCATAGTGATGCTTTCTAAAGCCCACTTGACTTCACACTCCAGGATGTCTGGCTCTAGGTGAGTGATCACACCATCACGGTTATCCAGGCAATTAAGATATTTTTCGTACAGTTTTTCTGTGTACTCTTGCTACCTTTTCTTAATATCTTTTGCTTCTGTTAGGAACTTGTCATTTCTGTCCTTTATTTTGCATGACAAACTGTGGAAAATTCTTAAAGAGATGGGAATACCAGACCAACCTGACCTGCCTCCTAAGAAATCTGTATGCAGGTCAAGAAGCAAGAGTTAGAATGGGACATGGAACAACAGACTGGTTCCAAATAGTAAAAGGAGTACATCAAGGCAGTATATTGTCACCCTGCTTAATTAACTTATATGCAGAGTACATCATGAGAAATGCCGGGCTGGATGAAGCACAAGCTGGAATCAAGATTGCCAGGAGAAATATCAATAACCTCAGATATGCAGATGACACCACCCTTATGGCAGAAAGCAAAGAAGAACTAAAGAGCCTCTTGATGAAAGTGAAAGAGGAGAGTGAAAAAGTTGGCTTAAAACTCAACATTCAGAAAACTAAGATCAGGGCATCCAGTCCCATCACTTCAGGGCAAAAAGATGGGGAAATAACAGAAACAGTGAGAGACTATTTTGGGGGGCTCCAAAATCACTGCCGATGGTGACTGTAACCATGAAATTAAAAGATGCTTGTTCCTTGGAAGAAAAGTTATGGCCAACCTACATGGTCTATTAAAAAGCAGAGACATTACTTTACCAACAAAGGTCCATCTAGTCAAAGCTATGGTTTCTCCAGTTAGTCAGGTATGGATGTGAGAGTTGGACCATAAAGAAAACTGAGTGCCAAATAATTGATAATTTTGAACTGTGATGTTGGAGAAGACTCTTGAGAGTCCTTTGGCCTGCAAGGACATCCAACCAGTCCATCCTAAAGGAAATCAGCCCTGAATATTCATTGGAAGGACTGATGCTGAGGCTGAAGCTCCAATACTTTGGCCACCTGATGCGAAGAGCTGACTCATTTGAAAAGACCCTGATGCTAGGAAAGGTTGAAGGTGGGAGGAGAAGGGGACAACAGAGGATGAGATGGTTGGATGGCATCACTGACTCAATGGACATGAGTTTGAGTAAATTGCGGGAGTTGGTGATGGACAGGGAGGCCTGTTGTGTTGCAGTCCATGGGGTTGCAGAGTTGGACACGACTGAGAGACCAAACCAAACTGAACTGTGCCTATCTTTACATGAAATGTTCCCTTTGTATTTCTAATTTTCTTGAAGAGATCTCTAGTCTCCCATTCAGTCATTTCCCTCTATTTCTTTGCCTTGTTTACTTAGAAAGGCTTTCTTTTCTTCCTTGGTATTCTTTGGAATTCTGCATTCAGATGGGTATATCTTTCTTTTCTCCTTGCCTTTCACTTCTCTTTTCTCAGCTACTTGTAAGTCCTCCTCAGACAATCATTTTGTTTTGTTGCACTTCTTTTTCTTGGGGATGGTTTTAATCACTGCCTTCTGTGTAATGTGACGAACCTCTGTCCATAGTTCTTCAGGCACTCTGTCTATCAGATCTAATGCCTTGAATCTATTTGTCACTTTCACTGTATAATTGTAAGGGATTTGATTTAGATCATACCTGAATGGCCTAGTGGTTTTCCCTACTTTCTTCAATTTAAGTCTGAATTTGGCAATATGGAGTTCATGATCTGAGCTGCTGTCAGCTTCAAGTCTTGTTTTTGCTGACTGTATAGAACTTCTCTATCTTCAGCTGCAAAGAATATAATCAATCTAATTTTGGTATTGACCATCAGTGATATCCATGTGTAGAGTCATCTCTTGTGTTGTTGAAAGAGGGTGTTTGCTATGACCAGTGTGTTCTCTTGGCAGAACTCTTGTTAGGTTTGCCCTGCTTCATTCTGTACTCCAAGCCAAATTTGCCTGTTACTCCAGGTCGCTCTTGACTTGCTACTTTTACATTCCAGTCCCCTATGATGAAAAGGACATCTTTTTATGGTGTTAGTTCTATAAGCTCTTGTAGGTCTTTATAGAACCATTCAACTTCAGCTTCTTTGGCAGTAGGAGTTGGGGCATGGAATTGGATTACGGTGATGTTGAATGGTTTGCCTTGTAAATGAACAGAGACCATTCTGTCGTTTTTGAGATTGCACCCAAGTACTGCATTTCAAAGTCTTGTTGACTATGAGGGCTACTCCATTTATTCTAAGGGATTCTTGCCCACAATAGTAGATAAATGGTCATCTGAATTAAAGTTGCCCATTCTGGTCTATTTTAGTTCACTGATTCCTGAATGTCAATGTTCACTTCACCATCTCCTGTTTGACCACTTCCAATTTACCTTGATTCATGGACCTAACATTTCAGGTTCCTAAGCAGCATCAGACTTTACTTTCACCACCAGACACATCCACAACTGAGTGTTGTTTCTGCTTTGGCTCAGCCTCTTCATTCCTTCTCTATATGGGCTACTATCAAAAAATTTACAGACAAGAAGTGCTGGAGAAGGTGTAGAGGAAAGGAAACCCTCTTGCACTGTTGGTGGGAATGTAAATTGATTTGGAAAACAGATGGATGTTCCTTAAAAAACTAAAAGTAGAAGTAGCATATAACACAGCAATCCCACTCTGGGCATATACATGGAGAAAACCATAATTTGAAAAGATACATACACCTTAATATTCACTGCAATACTATTCACAATAGCCAGATCATGGAAGCAACCTAAATGTCCATCCACAGAGGAATGGATAAAGAAGGCAAGGTACATATATAGAATGGAATATCACTCAGTCATTAAAAAAGGACAAAATAATGCCATTTGCAGCAACGTGGATGGACCTGAAGATCGTCATATTGAGTGAAGTAAGACAGACTTCAGATTTCATTGAAAAGCATTCAATGTGCCACTCACTGGAACCCTGGTTTTGTATTTGTTGCAAAAAGGAGGAATTCTATTGAGGGCATCACCCATTTCAGTGCCATCTCATCACCCATGATTTTAATTTATGTGAAGCAATGTAAGGGACAGTGGGTAGGAAGAGGGAAAGGATCTAAATTATACAACGTAAAGTGAAAATCGCATTTTGCATGTGTTCTACGTATCACATACTGCACAGTTCTTCCTCTGTTGGATGTATATATGCTTTACTTTATGGACAATATAAGGAATTTTGCAAGAGTAATTTTGACTCACTGTCATGTTTTCTCATGCCCTGATCTGAAACTGAGCTTGTGTGGAAGGCCGGTCCTGCTGACATCAGCATGAGGGAGCCCCTCTCTGTGAGCTGAGCAGACCCATGCACATGGCTCACCCCTCTGTCAGGGCCCGCCCTCTGCTCGGCTAGCCCCACACCTGGACTCTCCCCACCCGTCCACAAGCTGCCAGCTCAGGTTACTGCCTTTGCCTCTCCCTCCAGCTCCTGTGTCACCAGGCCATTAGCCTCTTCCTCCCTGCTCCTCCAGCATTCGGTGGACTGTCTGACACATAGGAAACGGCAGGCAAATATCTCTTGCACAGAACTTATCTGCATGTGGCTCCACTGTTGCTCCTGCTGCTGTGTCCCTGAGATGGAGCCATGGGTGACAGCCTCTCACTCAGACAACAGCCTCCCAGACCCCCAGCCAGTGAATCTGAGCATCTCCTCTGTGAAGACCACTTACAAAAATATTCTACAGTGTATAGCGTCAGGAGAACACTTTTCTCCTAACAAACAGTACACTTTCACTTTTCTAATAGTAAGAGCTGTGTAAATTTTCATCTTTGTCTTTTTTTGGTAACAGTTGCCAAGAGTCTCAAAATAAATGTAAGGTATATTACAGCCACTCACATATCCAGATGAAACTACAATTTGAAAAGACACATGCAGCCCAGTGTTCACAGCAGCACTATTCACAATAGCCAAGACATGGAAGCAGCCTAAATATCCATCAATAGATGACTGGATAAAGAAGATGTGGCAGGCATACACAATGGAATATTACTCGTCTACAAAAAAGGATGAAATAACCCCATTTTCAGCGACATGGATGGACTGAGAGATTATCATAGTAGGTGAAGTAAGTCAGACAGAGAAAGACAAATATCATGTGATATTATTTATACGTGGAATCTAAGATAAGACACAAATGAACTTATCCACGAAACAGAAATAGACTCATAGGCTTAGAGAACAGACTTGGGGCTGCCTCAGAGGAGTGGGGGGGGAGGCAAGGACTGGGAGTTTAGCAGACGGAAAGTAGGATTGATTAACTGGGATTAGCAGATGCAAACTCATATACGGAATGGATAAACAACAAGGCCCTATTGTGTATAGCACAGAGAAGCACATTCAATGTCCTGTAATAAACCATAATGAGAAAGACATAACAAAGAATATATAAATACATATACCTCAGTCACTTTGTGTTGGACAGCAGAAACTAACACAATGCTGTGAATCAACTACACTTCCACAAAACTTGTTTACAAATTACAGACATTGACCTTGGCCGTTTCTATATGCTTTCTTCTCATGGACCCTGATCTTCAGCTTTGGCTGCTGTGCTAGGTTTTCCCCGGGTGTGATCAAGGAGCCACTTGCATCAATCCCCATGGGTGTCTGTGAGTGTCGCTGATCCCTGGACCCTCCACAGAGTCACCAGGAGTGGGGCTCAGGAATGTGCTTTATACACAGACACCCCAGGAATGTGATGGCTCAACTAAATTTGAGAGCCCCTGGCCCATTTATATATGCTATCTGCTATAAAAATACCCCCATATTCTTCTTGAAAGGAAAAGGAATTTGTGATATAAAAGTGTCCTCTGTAATCCAATGATGATGGTCTTGGGTAATGAAACTCCAGTACTTTGGCCACGTCATGCGAAGAGTTGACTCATTGGAAAAGACTCTGATGCTGGAAGGGATCGGGGGCAGGAGGAGAAGGGGACGACAGAGGATGAGATGGCTGGATGGCATCACCGACTGGATGGACGTGAGTCTGAATGAACTCCGGGAGTTGGTGATGGACAGGGAGGCCTGGCGTGCTGCGATTCATGGGGTCGAAAAGAGTAAGACACGACTGAGCGACTGCACTGAACTGAACAGCATTACTTACAGTAATGATCAATTATTATCTTCACTGTGCTTGGCCTTTGCACAGTGAATGAAAACTGTTCTCCATCAGGATTTACGTCCACAATGTCCTACGATAATTTCTCCAGAAATTAAGACAAGCATTAAGCAGGTGTAAGTAAAACAAAAACCAGTGCCCAAGAGCTAGACATAAACTGAACAACAAATTCACGTAAGAAAACCTCTCCTGAGGGCCACTGTGCTCCTGAGCTGGCTTTTGTCAGGGAGATGCTGTAACAAATGGGACTTCCTTCTGCCCTCAGCTTGCCGAGGCCTGTGCAACTGCAGACAGACAGGTACAGAAAACCTCTCAGGTGTGCCCACAGCATCTGCAGGGGTCTGAGGGTACCACACTGGGAAGAAAGTCATCAGTGAGTCACACAGAGCTCAGAAATCGATGCAAAACCAGTTCTCCCCTGGTTATTCAAAACCAGGCAAATGAACCCCTTTCCAGCCTCACAGGAGACACCAGAGCACTTCAGGACCTCTAGGTCTGCTCTGCCCTCCCCACTCCTGCAACATGCAAATGCGACTTCCTAGAACTGGCCTCCAACCAGGACCCAAGGTGCCCCCGTGAGAGGAAGGAGTAGTCAAGCCAGAAGGGCCCTTCTAGACCCTGCACACATAGGGGGGACTCCAAGCCATTCTAGATCCCCAGAGAAAGAATAGAAATCTGAGTCACCTTTTCAGGTTGTGTCTGACTCACACCTTGTCTGGGAGTTTTCTGGGCCATGCTGCCCTCGTGTATCCCCTGTCTCTAAGTACCTACCACATGAGCAGCATCCTGGTGACTGGACGTCATTCCACAGTGATTTCTGTTGCTTGCTTGTTCCACATGAACAAACTGGTGGCCTTAACTGGACTACAAACCAGGGCAGGAGCCAGGCCTTAAGGTTGCGCTTTTAATAACAGCTTCATCAAGATGTAATTCACAGACCATATGATGCATCTGTTTAAAGAGTGCAATTCCATAGTTTTTTGCATATTTGTAGAGTTGGGCAACCACCATCACAATTCTAGAACATCTTCACCTTCCCCTGAAAAAACGCTGGGCCCATGAGCAGCGTCCCTCTAGTTCTCCACGTTGTGGACTGAATTGTGTCCCCTGAGAGATAATGTGCTCAAGTCCTAATCCCTAGAACTTGAAAGGGTGACCTAATATGGAAACAGGGTCGTTGTAGACACCATCAAGTTAAGGCGCAGTCACACTAGATTCTCGTGGCCCGAAGTCCAATGTGACTGGTGTCCTTAGTCTGCACATACAGACATAGACACCCCAGAGACATACGGAGTGAAAGCCATGGAAAGATGGGAGAGAGGCCAGCACGATGCTTCTACAAACCCAGGAAAGTCATGGACTGCAACCAACCAGACACTAAATGAGGTAAGGAAGGCGTCTTCCCCAGGTTCCTGGGACCTTTCTCTCTAGGCCCTCTTCGGGAGCAGGGCCTAGCCAGCAGGAATTGAAGACTTGTAGCCTCCAAAAATGTGAGAGGATACATCTCGAAGCCTCCCAGTTACAGCAGCCTGGGAAAGTGACACACTTCCTTCCCCAAAATCCACTCAACCTTGCCCTAGGCAATCGTAATCCACTTGCTGTCTCTACAGATCAGTGTATTCTGGACACTTCACATAAACAGAATAACACAATATGTGATCTTCCTTTTCACTTAGTACAAGGCTCATCCATGTTGTAGCATGTTACTATAGCACTTCACTCCTTTTTCCTGCTAAATGACATTACATTAAATGCATGACCTCATCTTCTTCATCCATTCATCAGTTGAGGGACGTTTGGGTTACTCCACTATCAGTTCTTTTGAATATTGCTGCTACAAAGATTCACATGCACATTTTCCCGTGGATGTGTTTTCATTTCATACCAAGGAACTATATCATGCAAGTTCAGTTCAGTTCAGTCACTCAGTCGTGTCCGACTCTTTGTGACCCCATTGCAGCACACCAGGCCTCCCTGTCCATCACCAACTCCTGGAGTTCACTCAGACTCATGTCCATCGAGTCGATGATGCCATCCAGCCATCTCATCCTCTGTCGTCCCCTTCTCTTCCTGCCCCCAATCCCTCCCAGCATCAGGGTCTTTTCCAATGAGTCAACTCTTCGCATGAGGTGGCTAAAGTATTGGAGTTTCAGCTTCAACATCAGTCCTTCCAATGAACACCCAGGACTGATCTCCTTTAGGATGGACTGGTTGGGTCTCCTTGCAGTCCCAAGAGTCTTCTCCAACACCACAGTTCAAAAGCATTAATTCTTCGGTACTCAGCTTTCTTCACAGTCCAACTCTCACATCCATATATGACCACTGGAGAAACCATAGCCTTGACTAGACGGACTTTGTTGGCAAAGTAATATCTCTGCTTTTCAATATACTATCTAGGTTGGTCATAACTTTCCTTCCAAGGAGTAAGCGTCTTTTAATTTCATGGCTACAATCACTATCTGCACTGATTTTGGAGCCCAAGAAAATAAAGTCTGACACTGTTTCCACTGTTTCCCCATCTATTTCCCATGAAGTGATGGGACCAGATGACATGATCTTAATTTTCTGAATGTTGAGCTTTAAGCCAACTTGTTCACTCTCCTCTTTCACTTTCATCAAGAGGCTTTTGAGTTCCTCTTCACTTTCTGCCATAAGTGTGGTGTCATCTGCATATCTGAGGTTATTGATATTTCTCCTGGCAGTCTTGATTCCAGCCTGTGCTTCTTCCAGCCCAGCATTTCTCATGATGCATTCTGCATATAAGTTAAATAAGCAGGGTGACAATATACAGCCTTGACGTACTCCTTTTCCTATTTGGAACCAGTCTGTTGTTCCATGTCCAGTTCTAATTGTTGCTTCCTGACCTGAATATAGGTTTCTCAAGATGGGCTCAATAAAGGACAGAAATGGTATGGACCTAACAGAAGCAGAAGATATTAAGAAGAGGTGGCAAGAATACATAGAAGAACTGTACAAAAAAGATCTTCATGATCCATATAATCACGATGGTGTGATCATTCACCTAGAGCCAGACATCTTGGAATGTGAAGTCAATTGGGCCTTAGGAAGCATCACTATGAACAAAGCTAGTAGAGGTAATGGAATTCCAGCTGAGCTATGTCAAATCCTAAAAGATGATGCTGTGAAAGTGCTGCACTCAATATGTCAGCAAATTTGGAAAACTCGGCAGTGGCCACAGCACTGGAAAAGGTCAGTTTTCATTCCAATCCCAAAGAAAGGCAATGCCAAAGAATGCTCAAACTACCACACAATTGCACTCATCTCACACGCTAGTAAAGTCATGCTCAAAATTCTCCAAGCCAGGCTTCAGCAATACGTGAACCGTGAACTTCCAGAAGTTCAAGTTGGTTTTAGAAAAGGCAGAAGAGCCAGAGATCAAATCGCCAACATCTGCTGGATCATCAAAAAAGCAAAAGAGTTCCAGAAAAACATCTACTTCTGCTTTATTGACTACGCCAAAGCCTTTGACTGCATGGATCACAACAAACTGGAAAATTCTGAAGCAGATGTGAATGCCAGACCACCTGACCTGCCTCTTGAGAAATCTGTATGCAGGTCAGGAAGCAACAGTTAGAACTGGACATGGAACAATAGATTGGTTCCAAATAGGAAAAGGAGTATGTCAAGGCTGTATTTTGTCACCCTTCTTATTTAACTTATATGCAGAGTACATCATGAGAAACGCTGGGCTGGAAGAAGCCACAAACTGGAATCAAGATTGCCGGGAGAAATATCAATAACCTCAGATATGCAGATGACACCACACTTATGGCAGAAAGTGAAGAGAAACTAAAAAGCCTCTTGATGAAAGTGAAAGTGGAGACTGAAAAAGTTGGCTTAAAGCTCAACATTCAGAAAATTAAGATCATGTCATCTGGTCCCATCACTTCATGGGAAATAGATGGGGAAACAGTGGAAACAGTATCAGACTTTATTTTTCTGGGCTCCAAAACCACTGCGGATGGTGACTGCAGCCATGAAATTAAAAGACGCTTACTCCTTGGAAGGAAAGTTATGACCAACCTAGATAGCATATACAAAAGCAGAGACATTACTTTGCCAACAAAGTTCCATCTAGTCAAGGTTATGGTTTTTCCAGTGGTCATGTATGGATGTGAGAGTTGGACTATAAAGAAAGCTGAGCACTGAAGAATTGATTCTTTTGAACTGTGGTGTTGGAGAAGACTCTTGAGAGCCCCTTGGACAGCAAGGAGATCCAACCAGTCCATCCTAAAGGAGATCAGTCCTGGGTGTTCATTGGAAGGACTGATGTTGAAGCTGAAACTCCAACAGTTTGGCCACCTGATGCGAAGGGCTGACTCATTTGAAAAGACCCTGATGCTGGGAAAGATTGAGGGCAGGAGAAGGGGTCGACAGAGGATGAGATGGTTGGATGGCATCACCAACTCAATGGACATAAGTTTGGGTAAACTCCAAGAGTTGGTGATGGACAGGGAGGCCTGGTGTGTTGTGGTTCATGGGGTTGCAAAGAGTCGGACACGACTGAGCGACTGAACTGAACTGAACTGAGTATATACCTAGGAGTGGGACTGCTGAGTCATAGGGTGACTCTATATTTAACCTTTCCAGGAAATGCCACGCTGTTCTCCAAGGTCGCTGCTCCGTGTCACACTTCCCATCAGCAGCGTCTGAGGATACCAATTCACCCACGTCTTTTCTGACACGTGTTATTGTCTGTCTTGTAGTCACAGCCATCCTCATGGGTGTGAAAGGCATCTCACTGTGACTTTGGTTTGCATCTTCCTGATGGCAAGTGAAGTCGAGCATCTTTTCACGTGCTTATTGATATCTTATTTGGAGAAATGTCTATTCAGATCTCTTGCCCATTCAAAAAAAAATGTATTTATTTGGCTGCACTGGGTCTTAGTTGTGGCATGTGGGATCTAGTTCTCAGACGAGGGGTTGAAACCATTGCCCTGGCCCCTGAATTGGAAGCACAGAGTCTTTAGCCACTGGGTCACCAAGGAAGTACCATCTCTTGCCCATTTTAAAAAACTGGATTGTCTTTGTTGCTGAGTTGTAGGAGTTCTTTACACATGGTGGATAAGTGGGATGTCTTTTGCTTATTGAGTTGTGTACTTTGTATATTTTACAGTGTTCAGCTTCCTAGGTGATGCTAGTAGAGCTAGTGCTAAAGAATCTGCCTGCCAATGCAGGAGACGAGAGATGTGGGTTCGATCTCTGGGTAAGGAAGACCCCTTGAATTAGGAAATGGCAACCCACCCCAGTATTCTTGCCTGGGAAATCCTTTGGACAGAGGAGCCTGGCAGGCAACAGCCCATGGGGTCGCAAAGAGTCAGACACAACTGAGCACGCACTCACATAGTGCTCAGCTATTCCTCGCTGCTGAGAGCAGGACGGGGAGCATGTGTGTCTCTTGTGCATCGCTGGTGTTCAGAAAGGATCATGTGGTTTTCATTTTATGCTTCACGAGCAGGCTGGAATAACATCTTCCAGAGCTGTTGCGTCACAGTTTTCACTGACTGCCCACAGAGGCTGGTATTGTTACCAGGTGACTCTCACGGCAACCTAAGGAAATTCCATGTCATTATTCCCAAGAAATAGGTGAGCCCAAGGAAATTACTTCCCAGACATCACACAGTTGATTAGCAGTAGAGCTGCTTCTGTGTCTAAAGCCTGTGCTTTTTAAACATCCTGCCCCTTTATCCCTTCATGGCATGGTAAAACAAAGAGACATCAAAGCGGAAAGACCCTCCTCTGACACACATACATGTCACCTCCAGACTTCACATCTCACCCAAGAGGTATAAACAGTTTACACGGCATTCATGCTCATAAATGCACTAAGCCTGTGCAGACGCTTCTCTCGCAGTGAAGTACAGGAACGTTCCTATTGCGCCAACTCTTCTGTTAAAAACTGAAGCCCAAGATGGGAATAAGTAGAAATTCACTGAGTAGGAGAAGATGGAGCCTGAGTTTCTGGAGTCTGAGCAGGGAGCACATGAGTCCTATAGGGGCTCCCTCATGGACCCGCCTCGAACTTGAGCAACATTCCTGGAGGAGGGGTCCAAAGTGCACAGGGCTCCAACAGCTCATGGTTCTGGCTGCAGGCCAGCAACGCGCTCCCGGGACCTGCAGCCAAAGGCCTCGGACTCTCTGCCGAGTGTGTGACCTGTGTGTTGCTGCCACAGAGTGCCTGCCTGGAGCCCTGCCGACACCCAGTTCTCAGGGATCCAATTTCATTTCTACAGACAAGTGTCTTCACCCTTCTAGACCTAAAAATAGAGGTGAGATGAAAAATAGGAGTCATAGTTTGGAGGGTCTTAAAAGCTCTCTATAAAGTCCCTCAAACATGTTAAATCCTGAGATTCATCTCCAGGAAACAGTACATCTGATTATCTTAATTTATAGCCTATTCTGGAAATTTCTCTTTTGGGGGAAAAAGCCATCAGCAAACCATTTTTTTTTGTAAGTGAATTATTTTCTTAAACATCAAAGGAAGACATCAGAATGTCAGAAACTAATTAAAAGTGGAATGATGTCTTGAAATTACCCAGATAGATTATGGGTGAGACAACCCATAGGTCTCAGGAAAAATGAGAGTGAGATTAATATGGGCAGGTCAGTAGTTTGCCTTATTTTCACAGGGCTGCCCAAGCAGAGTGAGAGAAAGGAATCATTTTGCCATGAGATGAGGCTAAGTCATCCCTGGGAGAGGATCCCCAGAAAGATGGCTGCTTCTGCAGGAAAGACCACGCCGTTGGGGTTTCCTCACACGGCTGGTGCATGCGTGTGGTTCTGTCCTGTGCAGCACGTCAAGGCAGGCCAATGAATGCCCTCAGGACACCACTCTTGCCAGAATGCTAGAGAAGATGTTACAATGGAGTTTTGCCTCTCTGGTCTCAGGAAAAGGCAAAGAAATGTCAGCTTATCCCAAAGGCCAATTGAAAACTGAAGTGCAGCCTGGCTCTGGCCCCTGTCCCCCCTCCATGGCTGGGCATCGCTGGGCCTCGGAAGAAACTGATGGCTGCTGGTGGTGATGCTTTTTTATATCACGGTGGGAAGTGGCTTCTGGAGCTTCTGAGACCCCACTCAGTCTATATGTTTGAAAGTGTGAAACTTTCCCTATGGACTGCAGCACACTGGGCTTCCCTGTCCTTCACTGTCTCCTGGAGTTTGCTCAAACTCATGTCCATTGAGTCTGTGATGATAGCCAAGCATCTTATCCTCTGTTATCCCCTTTTCCTTTTGCCTTCAATCTTTCCCAGCATCAGGGTCTTTTCCATTGAGTCAGTTCTTTGCATCAGGTGGCCAAAGTATTGGAGCTTAAGCATCAGTCCTTCCAATGAATATTCAGGACTGATTTCCTTTAGGATTGACTGGTTTGATCTCTTTGCTGTCCAAAGGACTCTCAAGAGTCTTCTTGAGCATCACAGTTCAAAAGCATCAGTTCTTTGGGGCTCAGCATTCTTTATGGTCCAAATCTCACATTCGTACATGACTACTGGAAAACTATGGCTTCACCTATACAGATGTTTGGCAAATTACATCTCTGCTTTTTAATACGCTGTCTAGGTTTGTCATAGCTTTTCTTTCAAGGAGCAAGTGTCTTTTAATTTCATGGGTGCAGTCACTGTCTGCAGTGATTTTGAAACCCAAGAAAACAAAATCTGTCACTATTTCCATTTTTCCCCATTTATTTGCCATGAAGTGATGGAACCAGATGCCATAATCTTAGTTTTTTGAATGTTGAACTTTTAAAAAAAAGCTTACTTATTTGACTGCCCTGGGTCTTAGTTGCACCATGTGAGATCAAGTTCCTTGACCAGGGATTGAACCTGTATTGGGAGCTCCTGCACTGGGAGCTCCCAGTCTTAACCACTGGACCACCAGGGAAGTCGTGAATGTTGAGTTTTAAGCCAGCTTTTTTACTCCCCTCTTTTACTTTCATCAGGAGGCTCTTTAGTTTCTCTTTGCTTTCTGCTGTTAGAGTGGTATCATCTGCATATCTGAGGTTGTTGATAATTTCTCCTGGCCATCTTCATTCCAGCTTGTAATTCATCCAGCCTGGCATTTTGTGTGATGTACCCTGCATATAAGTTAAATCAGCAGGGTGACAATGTACAGCCTTGATGTACGGCTTTCCCAGTTTTGACCAATCCATTGTTCCATGTCTGGTTCTGCTGTTTCTTAGCCTGCATACAGTTTTCGCAGGAGGCAGGTAAGGTGCACTATATTCCCATCTTTTTAAGGATCTTCCATAGTTTGTTGTGGTCCACAGTCTAAGGATTTAGCATAGTCAATGAAGCAGAAATAGATGTTTTTTTTTTCTGGAATTCTCTTGCTTTTTCTATGATCCAACAGATATTGGTAATTTGATCTCTGGTTTCTGTGCCTTTTATAGATACAGCTTGTACATCTCAAAGTTTCTGGTTCACATACTATTGAAGTGTAGCTTGAAAGATTTTGAGCATTACCTCACTAGCATGTGAAATGAGAACAATTGTACAGTAATATGAACATTTTTTAGTATTGCCTTTCTTTGGGATTAGGATGAAAACTGACCTTTTCCAGTCCTGGGGCCACTGGTGAGCTTTCCATGCACTCAGTATGAGTGCAGCACTTTAACAGCATCAGCTTTTATGATTTGAAATAGCTCAGCTGGAATTCTGTCACCTCCACTAGCTTTGTTCATGCTGATGCTTTCTAAGGCCCACTTGACTTCACCCTCTAGGATGTCTGGCTCTAGGTGAGTGATCACACCATCATGGTTATCCAGGCAATCAAGATCTTTTTTGTATAGTTTTGTGTATTCTTGCCACCTCTTCTTAATATTTTTTGCTTCTGTTAGTTCCTTGCTGTTTCTGTCCTTTATTGTGCCCTCTTTGCATGAAATGTTCCTTTGGTATCTCTAATTTTCTTGAAGAGATCTCTAGTCTTTCCCATTCAATTGTTTTCCTCTATTTCTTTGTCTTGTTAACTTAGGAAGGCTTTCTTATCTCTCCTTGCTATTCTTTGGAACTCTGCATTCAGTTGGGTATATCTCTTCCTTTCTCATTTGCCCTTCTTTTCTCAGCTATTTGTAAGGCCTCCTCAGACGACGGTATGTCTTGCTGCATTTCTTTTTCTTGGGGATGGTTTAGATCTCCACCTCCTAAACAATATCACGAACCTCCGTCCACAGTTCTTCAGGCACTCCATCTATCGGATCTAACCCCTTGAATATATTTGTCACTTCTACTGTACAATCATAATGGATTTGGCCTTTTACTTCAGTTAAATCCTGAGAATTTCTGGACTGAATACACCCTTCAGCTGCAGCACCCACAGGGCTGTGGGTCTCTGGGTGACCAGGTCCTGCAGGTTCAGGGGATGTGGCAGGGAGGAGGGTCCTGACGTGGAAGCAGTGTGCGGCTCTGGCTCCGCCCCCAGCCCCAAAGCTGACCGAGGCGCTGAGCAGGGAGAATCGTGTGCGGAGTTGCCTCTGGTCCACAATGCGTGCAGCCAGCCCTCATCAACAACCCTATCGTCCTCATCCTCCCACCTGCTTGGAGCTGTGACGACAGCACTGCTGACAGGATGGGCTGAGGGCATTTAACCACAGAGGGCGCCACTAATCGTTTCATAATGTTCAACACACGCCAGTATGACTCCTTATCTCAGCTCTCCAGGCTGGCAGGGCACCAGGAGAGGAATGTATGTCTCTTGCCTGCAGAAGAGTTGTTGACAAATCAGCTCCTCGTCTAATTTGAGGGGACAAGAAGGGGTGATTTGTTCTCACGAGGGCACTCTTGACTCCATGGGACTTTGCAAAGATAACAACACGTGTTCATGTTCCTACCTGCCTCGTCTCCATTCCCACACTCAGCAGATTTTTAAAAGCAAAAACTTCTCTCTTCTCTACTCCCCATTCCTCACGGACACAAATACAAAATGTAATAATAAATTAATCTCTTTACAACTGATCTGCCTCTCTGATAAGTGGTGCTCACATATTTTAGAGAGTCTCAAAGGAGGGGATGGAATTAAGTTAGGCATCTGCAGAGGCTGGTAGCAGAGCTAGAGTGGTAGTCACAGCCTGACTACAGAAGACTTAAGAAAAGCGTCTGTTAGTAACTGGAAAGAGGCTGAGATTTAACCCACCATCAAAACAACAACATCCATGGTTGTCCCTCAAAAAGAAAGTTCGGGACAAATGGCACTCACTGCCTTCTTTTTAAGACACAGAAAAATGAGGTAATCACCACGGAAGCAATCTGAATGTCCATTGACCGATGAATGGATAAAGATGTGGTATATATGTGAATATATGGAATAGAACTCAGCCATAAAAAAGAACAAAATCATGCCCTATGCAGCAAGATGGATGGACCTAGAGATTATCTTACTGACTGAAGTAAGTCAGGTAAAGACAAATATCAGATGGTATTGCTTATATATAGAATTTTAAAAATGATAAAAACGAACTAATTTACAAAACAAATTAGAGCCACAGATACAGAAAACAGACATGATTACCGAAGAGAAGTTTGGGATTAGCAGATAGTTAAGGTCCTAACATACAGCACAGGGAATTATATTCATATCTTACAATAAACCATAATGGAAAAGAATATATATATATATATAATCACTTTGCTATACTCCTGAAACTATTACAACTATAAATCAACTATATTTCACTTAAAAAATGAGACACTCATGGAAAATTTTCCCCCACCAATAACTAAACTTCATCTCAACATGGTTGTATTCATTTCCTGAAACCCCCAGTAAATAACCATAAATTAGGTGCCTCAAAACAGCATAACTTATTCTTGCACAGAGTCCCAGGGTCTGGAATCAAGCTGGTGGCCCAGGCTGTCCCCTCCAAAGGCTCCAAGCCTCCTCACATTCAGCTCCAGCGGCTCCAGGTAGATGCACCTGAGCTGTGGCGCTTCAGCTTCTGCCTTCTTCTTATGTCCTCCTCTGTCTCTCCTGCTTGTCCCTTACAAGGACTTGTCACTGCAATGAGGGCCCATCTGGATAAGCTGGGATTCATCTCAAGATTCTTAATTACTCTGAAAAGACCTTTTTCTAGACAAGGTCACATTTGAGACATGCCTGGTGATCCAGTATCTAAGATCCTGAGCTCCCCATGCAGGGGGCCCAGGTTTGATCTCTGGTCAGGGAACTAGAGCCCACATGCCCCAATAAAGATTGCACATGCACAGATAAGACCTGGAGCAACCAGATAAACTAAAACAAATATTAAATACGGTCACATTTACAGGTTCCAGGTATCTTTGTGGGGGGCAGGGGGTTGGAAGGGGGCCACCATCCAACCCAACCATCTCAGCTTCTGGTACCTTTTCCGTGAACTTGTCCTTCATCAGCCAAGCTGATTAATCTGACAGAGGCTAAGACCAAATCTACTCAAACTTTCTCAGACAGCCTCTCTCTAGAGTTACTAGCCACAGGACTCTGAGCACCAGGATAAGGCCAAACCACACAGGGAACCCTGACCATGACCCCAGGGGCCCTACTCCAAGTTGAAGAAATGCTATGAACCATGAGAGTTTACTGCAGAAATCCTCCTGGCTGGAGGCCTTGCTCCACATACAGCAGGGTGACTAGCAATTGCATGAGGCGGAGGTCATGGGCCATTCTACCTTCCAGAAAAGTCTTGGCAGGGGTGAAGTTACCTGGACATCTTGCAAGGCAGAGGTGTGTTCCCACAAACACTTGCAGATCTTGAAGACGACCCCTAACATGCACGTCAGTATGTCTCCAGGAGGGCAGTGACTGAACGCTGGCACCTATGAAAAGTTACAGTCTCCAGGAAGCAGCTGAAAAGACAACGCTGTTTACAAGCACTGGTGCCACATCCGTTGGGAACCATGGCTGGCAGAGCCTCAGATACCATCTCCGGCTGGCTCCGGCAGTGCAGCAGAAGAGCTGGGTCTAATCTGCGCTTTCAGTGGGACTGTCTGATGGTTATCAGCCCAACCTGTCCTTTCGTCCAGGCCACCAGCAGACCCCAAAGTTGTTACAGGAACTGCATGCATGTCAGGTTAAGGGGGATGGAGATCAGATCCTGGGTGGAGTAGTCTGGAAGTGGCTGGAGACTCAGGACCAGGTAAGAGCAAGGCACTTAATGTCTCTGTGCACTTCCATTCCTGCAGAGGGTGTCAGGGCGATTTGGAAGGATGAAGAGGGTCAGGGTTTTCTCCCTCAAACCTGTACTTCCCAGGGCCTGGGTATCCCCTTCCTGTTCTAGCACCGCAAGATGATGGCCCATCTCAGCAGTTCTTTTTCTAATAATTTCCTACTTGCATGCAGACCTCTTGTCTGGACAGGTTAGATGCAAGAGAGATGAGGGTTTTTTTTTATGAGACCTAGAGAGGCCCGATACACCCCCATATCAGCTCCTGGGGTCATGGCAGGAAGGCTGGGTGAGGTGTGCACTCGCCACTGTGCTCACGACCCAGGATAGCCCCCCAGCCACACAGGCCCCACATCAGAACCAGAACTCAGGCTGGTTCCTCAGGCCCCGTTCTGGACAGGCTGCCTCCCAGACTGTGAACAAACCGGGCCAGACTGGGGTTGCCCTCAGGGGAAAGAAAGACAGCCTGCCCAGGCCTGCCAGGACAGAATCCTGAATGTCCAAAAGAGAGCTCCTCGCCACTTCTGTGCAGACACTATCTAGGGGCAGTCGAGAGGCGCTGACGGCTCCCTGGGGAAGCCGACTCTGTGGCCACACTGCCTTGGACCTTTCGAGTGCTCAGCAGTATCTGGGGCCTGTGGGTGCCGGGGGTGGGGCAGGTCTACTGCATGCCTTGACCTTCAGCACCATGGCGAGTAGCTCCTGTGACAAAAGTGCACCATCCTCAGATGAACCATCTGGAAAGACAAAAGCCTGCCACAGGGAAGTCCCCAGGGCCACAGGGCTGCGGGCAGTCCCAGCTGCTCAGACAACAGCAGCCACACTGCAACCTAGAAAAGTGTCAACAGTGATGAGGCATCCCCAACGGCCTCTAGAAGGATCCAAGCTTGATGAACTCAATCTGCCAGGTCCTCACAGAGGTAATGCCCCAGGCACAGTGGCCTCCCGCCCTACACATCCAAGGCCAGCTCGTGGCAGGAATCCCAGGTTTGGCTGCGGCCATGGCCTCAGCTGCAGACCCAAGAATCCTCTGCTTGGCGCAGAATCCCTGATGGGGATGTGCAGCCGTGTCCAGTAGGAGGATGGATCCAGCTGGGCTCATTTGAGACCGGCACCTCAGGATGGACTTCTGCAGGAGTGACCCAGATGGAGCCACCAGCAGCCATGCTTTGTCCCCACAGTTCACATCCTCAGGTTTCATCAGCTTCACCTACCGGCAGGTTCTCATCCTACTGGTCACCTCCACCAGCGTTTTAAACCAGTGCAGTAAGAGCCCCAGTACTAGTCAGCGCCTCATTGATGGGTTCCTCTGAGAACCTCCCAGAACAGTCAGAATTTTTCTCTAGCAGCCAGGACCCTATGCAAATGTTCTCTCATCTCCAAATGGACCTGGGGGTGTTCTGAGGGGCTGTGAGAGGGGCTGAGCCACAAGGCACATGACTGTGGCCAGGCTTTCTTAGCAAAGCTGCTTCATCTCCCACACAAACCAGCCCCGTTCTGATGACCTACCTGGGTTCTGCCTGCAGCAGTTGTGAGTTTCCTTCCTTTCATACACTGTGTAGGTGCAGCTCTCGTAACTTTTATTTGAAGGGGGAGACTCTTCTGCCTACCCAGGGCAAATCTAGGTGCTGGTTGTTACAATGGATGGACCTGTCAGATTGGAAGGAATTCTTCCATGTGAGCACAGGGAGCAACCATCAAGGAACCTTTGGTGCAGCTGTCTTTAAACCTACCCCCATCTGCAAACTTCTTCCCAATTTCTCCTCCTTAAGACAAAATAAAGGGAAAGGCCACGTATTACTTTGTTGACTATAAATTTCCATCAGTATGCCTCCTGTCAGTTCCCATGGATTTTCCTTAAATCCCATTAGCTACTCCACAAGGCCCTCATCCTTCCTATCCCAGAGGTCACATCTCTATCAGCACCCAGACTAATCACCAGAACTGTCAGGAGCTCCCAAGGGTCTGCATTTACCCCACATGCAGCATCCAGTCCAGTCTCATGGATGCTGCTAGAAGATGGGGGACTCTTGGGTCAAAGACAAAGGACCATGCGGAACTTACAACAGTGTAGTGCTTGAGGACCAGTGGGATTTCCACGTTGTCACTGATTCTCCGAACCCCAGCTCCTTCAGGTGACCAAAAGAGATCAGATGACACCTCCACATGTAGTGGGATGTGTTACAGATGGGACTCCGAGCCTGGGGAACCCACACACTTTTTAATGGGCAATACACATGCCTGTCCTTTGCTTTGAATGGAGGCACTATTTTCCAAGGCTGTTCACAAAACACACCTCCCTCAAGGATCGCCCAGAGCAGAGAGCAGTAGGTGTAGAAACACAGGAGACCTGAGGAATGTTGATCCTCAACAATACATGTTCTTATTTGACAGAATAGTCTTCCACTTGGTCATGGATATTTGGATATGTAGTTCTGTGGCCTAAAGTATTAAAAGACAAGGCAACAAAAATTTTATCGACATCATGAAGCTGCTGCTGCTGCTAAGTCGCTTCAGACATGTCCGACTCTGTGCAACCCCATAGACGGCAGCCCACCAGGCTCCCCCGTCCCTGGGATTCTCCAGGCAAGAACACTGGAGTGGGTTGCCATTTCCTTCTCCAATGCATGAAGGTGAAAAGTGAAAGTGAAGTCGCTCAGTTGTGTCTGACTCTTCGCAACCCCATGGACTGCAGCCTACCAGGCTCCTCCGTCCATGGGATTTTCCAGGCAAGAGTACTAAGAGGATATGAATATCTACTTCCAGAATCACCTTCATGGTAACAGTGGAGACTTTCGGCCTTTAATGTACCTAAGAAATAGCAAAGTGGTACCTTTCAGGGGCTTTTTAAAAATTGAATTTTTTATTTTGAGATAATTGTACATTTACATGTAGTTGTAAGAAATAATGCAGAGAGATCCTACATACCCTTTCCTCAATTTTTCTCCGTGATAACATCTTGTAAAATCAAAGGACAGTATCACAGCTAGGATGCTGACACCAACACAGTCAAGACACAACATTCCATCATCACCAGGACCATAGAGTTGACTTTTATAGCCAGCAGTATACTTTCTTAGCTAACACAGCCATTTTGTCTCTAAAGAAATAGAGTTTTAAGTAACCCAAGTGTTGCATCAAGTCACTTCAGTAGTGTCCAACTCTTTGTGACCCTATGGACTGTAGCCCACCAGGCTTCTCTGTCCATGGGATTCTCCAGGCAAGAATACTGGAGTGGGTTGCCATGCCCTCCCCCAGGGGATCTTCCAGACCCAGGGATCAAACCAGCGTCTCTTATATCTCCTGCATTGGCAGGCAGGTTCTTTACCACTAGTGACGCCTGGGAAGCCCTTAAGTAATCCATCTTCTTGGTTTTATGTTAAATCAGTGCTTTAGCTGATTGTTTACCACAGAGCAAAGAGATAAGATGGTTCACACTTAATAGAGAAATATTTTATATTATGTCTTTGCAGATATAAATAAAGGAGCTCATTACAGAACATTTAGAAAGCACAGTAACAAGGAAGTAGAAAAAGTCAACTATTTCTTAGAGACAATGACTGTTTACCAATTTGGTATATTTTCTTTCAATCATTTCTCTTTCCTCAGAGAGGGAGATGCATACGCGGATGCAGAGAGAAAAGACTCTTTCTATCTACATATCTATGAGCAAACACATTTGTTATGTTCTGGAAATCAATATCAGTAAAAAAGACAGACAATCCTTACACCCTTTACTCTCTCCTTTGGTATAAAGACAAAGGATGGGGTGTCAGATCTCTAGGACCCCAAATCACCACCCCTACCCTCCACAAAGGGGCTTCTGGAGGGGCTATGAGGGAGACAAGCCCACTCGTCTCTCGGTTTGACCAAGAGCTTTCTAGGTGCCACAGTGATAAAGAATCTGCCTGCCAATGCAGGAGACACAAGAGGTGTGGGTTCAGTCCCCCAGTTGGGAAAATCCCCTGGAGAAGGAAATGGCACCCCACTCCAGTATTCTTGCCTGTGAAATGCCACGGACAGAGGAGCCTGGTGGGCTGCAGTCCACGGGCTGACAAGAGTCGGACATGACTGAGCAACTAAAGCATGGCACCCTGCAAGCTACCTTCTCAGCTTCTTTCTCCCTTTTCCACAGTATTTTATAGAGGGTGTGTTATTAGTCATGGAACTTAAGTAGAATATAGAACTATTGGGACCAAGTTGTGCCACACCGGAGGAGGAGGACGCTCTTTGCAGTAACTGACAAGGCTTTGGGTTGTATACCATTGGGAAGAGAATGCGATAGAAATGTGCTTTTTTTTTTTTTTTTTTTGCTGTTGCTGTTAGATAATATCCTTTTTTAAAAAATGTAGGTATGGGGGCAAAAAGCATGTGCGGGCTGTAAGGCAGGCAAATGAGGGTGCACTGGAGTTGACAGTTGTCATTTTGCAAAGGTATGAACATTCTTATTTTGGGGCCATTCTCTATTGGGTGAGTGTGGAAAGACACAGAACCCTCTTTTCACTGTAAAGATTAAAAAGATCATATCAGAAAGAAGATGCTTAAAAACCAGAACTCATTTCCTGGGTGCCTTTGCAATTAGACAAGGGTCATGTGATGAGCCTCAGCCAGTGAGCGGCTCCACCCAGGACTTTGAATCAGGAGCAGCTCTGCTGAGGAAAGATGGCTAAGAGCTGGCCAAGGGGCCACAGAGTAGCTGTGTGACAGAGGGGACGGTGCAGGCAGGGGCCGCAGCTCAGAACCACAGCATCCCACCCGCACTGGTCTGACTGCCTTAGCACTGTGACCCCCTTGAGCCTGGTGGTTTCTTAGGCATGGTTCTCCAGCACTCCTGGTGATTTCCTGACCTACCCCATACCCTTGAAATCAATTCCTTTTCTATTTGTAATAATAATTAAAACAAAACCAGGACAGGAAGGCGAAATAAGTTTTGATGAGCACGCTTTTGAGGGGAAATAGCACAGAGAACAGGGAAATCCTCCATTATTAGGTTTGTCAAAGGAAATGAACAAGGTGCTTTGGTTTTCTGTTTTTACTTCCCCTTTCCAACTGATGTTTGTTGCCATGGAAGATGACAAATCATACATATTTCTCTGTGTCTCCTATATGCTCCCCAGGATTACAGACAGCTTATAAGATATACATCAAGATCACAGTAATTACATGTCAGTAAAAATATGTTGTAACATGAAAAAATGGATAGACAAAATAGAACTAGGAAGGAAGCTAACAAAAGGACATATATTTCTAAAGATTAAGCAACAAATTTGATTCTAAGTTTTCTACTGGCCAATGGAAAGACACAAATGAGATCAATTACACACTTTTTAGTTCGAAAACAACAACAACAATAAACTAGTTGCCTGTGTTACTGAATCAGATTCATTTTGCCCAAAGCAGAGCCGAGATTTGAAGCAGAGAGTTGGAAGCAGCCAAGGGAGGACATGGAATACCAGACCTCAAATCTACCCCTTGAAGGCAAGAGGCTCGTGATATTTATAGAATAACAAATAAAGAAGCTGGGCAGTCTGAGACATGGAGAGCATGGGAAAGGGGATTGGAAACAGGTGCATAATCAACATTCAGGGAAGCATACCTGGTCTACAGGCCTCTGCATGGTCTAGAGATCACGAAGTGGACACAGGTACAGACCCAGTTGTAGGGTCTGGGTTCCCATCCAGTCTCAACCAGCTCAGCTTGAACTAGACACAGCTGACTCCATGCTCCTGGGAAACAATTCAGGCAAACACCTTATTGTTTAGGCTCCATGCTCAGAGGAGCTGAAAGACTTGATTATGGCCTTGATTACCGACGGTAGGTGAAATGGATTTGACTAATAATTACACGTGGTTTCACTTGTGAGAAATGTATATTCAGCCTGGATGGGGCTTCCCTGGTGGAGCAGGGGTTAAGAATCTGCCTGCCAAAACAGGGGACGTGGGTTCGAGCCTTGATCTGGGAAGATTCCACATGCCGCAGAGCAACTAAGCCTGTGCCACAAGTACTGAACGTGTGCTCTGGAGCCCAGGAGCTGCAACAACAGAAGCCCCCACAATGAGAAGCTGGTGCCCTGCAGTGAAGAGGAATCTCCACTCGCCATAACTAGAGAAAGCCCAAGCACAGCAGCGAAGACTCAGCACAGCCCAAAACAAACAAAACTATTTTAAAAAATATTAAGCCTGGATCATAAATCTGCCCAAGGGTCTTTAATTGGGTATAATATAATTAAATGAGCACAAATCTCAGCAAAAAGGGGCTGAGGAAATTTTTAGGGCAGTGCTGAATGAGGAGAATCTTCCAGCCTGTTCTGTTTGTCCATGCGTCTGCAGCCACATCACACTGACTCTGGAACTGTTTAAGACAGAACGTGAAAGAGAAAAAGGGTGCCTGGATGTGTTTATTGTGTGTTCACTGAGGGCCAGACGCATGTTACATGCTGTCTCACTCAACAAGGCATTTATATGGTATCTCACTCAGCAGGACTTTGAGGCGGCCCTATTTAACAGATGTACCGACTGAAGTGACCTGACCGAGGTCCCCAGGCTAGAAATCACTTCTTTCTGGAGCAAATTCCATCAGTCCACATGACTTCCTCAGAGTAGATTACTGTTTCATGTCTGTGACCTAAAGAAGCTTCTCATTTTTATTAACTGCCCCAAGTATATTCATAAAACATCCATTCAATGAACTGGACACCCCCGGGAAGCCAAGGAGAACTAGAGTCACTTTCCCAACTGTGGAGCTCACAGCTATGGAATAAGCAAGCGAGTTGCTCCCGGTGACACACTCTGGTTAGGTGAGTACATATCTCAAAGAAACGTGAAAATTTTGCACAAATTTCTGTGGCCAAAAGTGAAGGTTTTCAACTTAAACATGATACTGTATTTTGTAATGGCCTTTGACTAAACTCATGAATTGGTTGACTTTAAAAGAAGAGTGGAGATGGCAACAAGAACTAAAACAATCGCACAACAATTCAGGGAAGCACTTCAGAACACACCCTCCCTCTCCTATGACCCACCTCTCTGCCTTTCCAGTCCCCAGTGGGGCAGAAAATCCACACAGAGCATTTTTAACTTAAGAAAACTTAATAAAGAGTGACCACTAATGATTTACATAGATACAAGTGACAAATTCCAAATTCCCTTGGAAAATGCAAGACTGGTCTTCGCAAGTAGAGACAGGACTCACAGAACCTCTGTAGGGTGGGGTGGCGGCTCTAGTGGGCATTGGCCACACAAAAGCTGTTGCCTATTTAGAGAAAAACAATCTGAAGACAGATTCTCAGAGAGGATACAGTGGGCAGAATGGCTGATGCATTGCTGGGAAAGAGGAATTCAAGACAGAGAAACTAAAATCTGCGAAACAGATTTTTTTTCCCACATGTCTAAGCTGAAGACAAAGTCAAAAGTATTCATCCCATCCCAGAGATTTTTTTCCTGCTCTTTGGAATATCTACAGGTCACCTTTCATCAGGTACATCCCATTCCAAGTATCCAAAGTTTTAGTGTTCTGAGAAGCATTTTTGTGTCATCAAGAAAAAACAAAACGAAATAGCTCATTTTGTTGAAGTCCTTGTGATCTCACCAGATGTCCCCCCTTGGAGCTCGGAAGCAATAACGGTGACCAGCTAAGTAGCTGGTAATCTCTTCCAGAGTGACGTCAGGGAAGGGCCTGAGCCTCTGCAAACACGGCCAGTGGCGGAGCAGGCGCCCACGACTGCCAAAGGTGCTCTGTAGACGCGTGAGACCAAACCAGGGCGGGATGAGAGGAGCTTAGTCCTTATAAAAACAGTATTGGTTTTTGTCAATGAGCTCTTTTTAACCAAGTGCTCTCCATCAGGAATGCTTTATTCAGCTGAAGTCTTGAGTTTCTATTTTCAGTAAGAAGCTTTCTGAGCCAAATGTAAGAGTTACCTGACGTGCCTCAATCCCTTTTATTGGCCAGCTACAGGGAGTTTGTCATTTTCGTTGCTTTTGTCTAATCAATACGAGACTCAAACTTGATACTGAAGATAAATTTTATTTTCTGGAATTTCCACAGGCTGTAAAGGATTTCTGTATTCATTCATTCAACGACCACTTATTGAATCCCTAGTTGAAGCCAGCCACGGGGCCAGACGTCAGAAATGCAAAGACGAATAAGACAGTCACTGCTGTAAGAGCATTGTGAAGCCCTGTGGGAAGGAAAACTCAAACAATAATTTTTCTGCAATGTAGGTGGCACAGAGCTTTGTGTGTTGAAGTGTTCACAGAGGAAGAGGAATTAGCAATGTCTGGGACAGTAGAACGTCAGAGAAGACCGCAGAAGCCGCCCCCAGATGTCACCTCAGCTCCTGGTGGAGACTGTGAGAACAGGCGCTGGGCCAGCATGGCCCCTTCAACGATCTTCATGCCAACCTAGTCGCTTTCACTTTGAGTATCACGTATGCCATGTTCTCTTAAATGACTCACTTTGAAGATTCAAAGTCTGGGTGTGCCCTGACACTTGGCTAACTGTCTTTGTAGTGCCTGGGTTGACCTTGGTCACCATCCACCACCTTGTGGGTCACAAGGCCTCATGTGCTTCTGTCCCCGACAGTCACCACCTGGGACTTTTCTTGACCAGCTGCCCTCAGGCCACTGGCACCCAGGAGCTTGTTTTATCTATTCAATATGCATTTAAACTGTGTTTCTCTTAGACAGGCATAGACTTGGGTCTTATTTTTCTTTCATCTAAACTGACAACTTCTGCTTTTCAATTTGGACGTTTAAGCCATTGACACATAATGTGATTATTGATACGGATATGGCTGGGTTTAAATCTGTCGTCTCCTTATTTGTTCTTGACTTGTCCCATTTCTCATATGTTTCCCTTATTCTCTTTTTTTGTTGTTAATTGAATAATCATTATAATTCCATTTCATCTCTTGGTTTAGGTTTATTATACATAGCATAGCTCTTTTTGTCTTTTAATGGATGTTTTAGAGTTTATAATATACATCTTTGCTATATACTATATAAAATTTATACTATAAATTTTTGCTGTCTAATATAAGTAAAAATGGAGAGCTAGTGAAAAATTTCTCCTCCATCAAAGCAATGATAAAATTGGCATAAGTGCTCAAGTTTAACTTCTTCAGAGCTCTGGAAATTAAACAGAGGCTTTAGCAATCTGGGGAGCATTTATTGTTTAAAAATTGACAATCTCAGCAAGAGCAGTGAGACGGGTGGTATTTTAACTTGCCTTACTCTCATCTCCCTTTCTCAGGTTCTGCAGTAGCTTGGAGAACCAGCAGCTCATAATCCCAATGAAAAACAGCAGCCTAGCACCCACTAGAGGGGGCAAATCCAGATTGCAACTCCTTCAAAGCCTCATTCCCAGAGAACTGTGATGATATAACTGGTTTGGTGGTTCCCTGGAAGACGCCTCTGGCAGGGCTGCTCTATTTAACCTGACTTAGAGCTCACTAAGTGCAAAGATCTTTTTTCCAAAAGCCATGTGTGCAAAAGGATCAGAGGCACTTCTTGAATGTCGTGTGTGCCTCAGGCAGTGGCCCATGGCTGGGGAGAAAAGGTGGCAGCAGTGGTGAAGAATCTGCCGCCAGTGCAGGACGCAGAAGACACACAGGCTTGCGCCCTGGTTGGGAAGATCCCCTGGAGAATGCCATGGACGGAGGAGCCTAGCGGACTACCGCCATGGGGGCGCAAAGGGTCGGACACGACAAAAGCGGTCTAGCACACAACTGAAGACTTAAAAGGAGCATCTGTGGGGGGTAGTCCACAGGGGCTCCGGACGCTCTGACATAGTCCTGGGAATTCGGAAGGTATGTGCCTGCCACGGGGCTGTGAACTATCTCAGGAAGATCTGAGAAGGCGCTAAGCTCTCACTCTTGCAGACAGTTTGATCCTTTTGAGGCTTACCTTCAAGTTGATCCGGTTAGGGTCAGAACAGTCTTGGGTCTAGGAAGAATTCTGCACTGCTACTGAGGTGGTGTATGGTTGTGAGAGTTGGACCATAAAGAAGGGTGAGTGCCGAAGAACTGATGCTTTCAAACTGTGGTGCTGGAGAAGACTCTTGAGAGTCCCTTGGACTGCAAGGAGATTAAACCAATCAATCCTAAAGGAAATCAACCCTGAAAACTCATTGGAATGACTGATGCTGAAGCTGAAGTTGCAACATTTTGGCCACCTGATGTGAAGAGCTGACTCACTGGAAAAGACCCTGATGCTGGGAAAGATTGAGGGCAGGAGAAGGGGGAGGCAGAGGATGAGATGGTTGGATGGCATCACTGACCCAATGGACATGAGTTTGAGCAAACTCCGGGAGACAGTGCAGGACAAGGGAGCCTGACCTGCTGCAGTCCATGGGATCACGAACAGCTGGACATGACTTAGCAACTGAACAACTGAGGTGATATTTTTCTGAGTCGTCTACCCAACGCCCCATGTACTGTCAGGTTTTTCCACTCCAGAAGGTGGGGACGCAAACGCTTCCTGGCCATCTCTTTGCTCCAGAGATTGTTCTACCTGTTCCATTCCAGTAGTACCTTCCCCGGAGTCTACACACACTCACGCACACACAGACACACACAAATCAGGACTAAGGTGGGGACTTGAGGGAAGACTTCCATTCATTTCAGCTCCTCACATGCAGCTCTTTCCCATCCAGGGCTTTATTCTGCAAGTTTCAGCCACCTTGGTGTCCTCAAATTCTCCACTCTGTCTCCTCATCCAAGGGAGACCAAGGGAGACAGTCTGTCTGACTCCCTCTCTGAACTGCATCCTCACAGCTTTGCCCAGGCAGTAAGCTGGGCAACGACAAGGTTCACTTCCTCTGCAGCCTTTCACTCAGAGATCATAGTTCTGTAGGGTTTTGTGGCCAGTGTCTGAACACTGTACTTTGTCTGTTTCTGAAGTCATTTAAGGAAGGGGGGTGTGAAGGTTAATTTTATATATTTACTTGAAGAGTGCTTCTGTGTGAGATTATGGTTAAAACCGGCGGACACTGAGTGTAGCATAGTGACCTCCATAACCTGCTGGGCCTCATCCAATCGGCTGGAGGCCTGAGGAGAACAGAGACGGGCCCCGCCAACCACAAGAAAACTCCTCCAGCAGGCAGACTTGAGATTCCGCCTGCATCACCAGCTTTTCTGGGTGTCTGCCTACCAGTCTTTGCACCACTGACTGTCTCCAGTCTTCAGGCTAATGGCCTTAGAACTAGACCGGCACCACTGCCTTGCCTGAAGCTTGAGCCTGGGCCACACTGCAGATTTTGTATTTCCTGCCCCCATAATCATGTGAGCCAATTTCTGATAATAAACATGCTTCCTATCTCTTCTGATTCTCTGGAGAGCCCTGAATTTTACACAGGGTAAATCTGTTCCTTGTTATTCCATCATGACTTGAACAGACACTCATGATACATTCTAAAGCTATGATAATTAAGACAGTTTGGCATTTATGCTTTGCAAAGAAATAATGGACATGCCTGTAATCTTGTTGAGTCCTGACTCTGCTGAGTGGCACACAGAACCAACATTTTCATATTAATTCTCTAGAATGTTTTCTGATGAATAACTTACAAAATTGCTATAATTATCATAAAATGCAGTCCTCTTATGCTTGATTTCCTTTCTAATCATTGGGGACACTGATTTAAGTATAATTAAATAATTATAACAGTGTTTTTAATAATAAATGCACATTTTAAAATCTTGATAAATATTAGATACAATTTTTTTAAAACTGTCTTGCATTACTTTTATTTTTGCCTTGTAAATTGTTGTTGTTGTTCAATCGCTAAATCTGTCTGACTCTTTGTGACCCCATGGACTGCAGCAGGCAGGCTTCCCTATCCTTCACTATCTCCCTGAGTTTGCTCAAATTCATCTTCAGTGAGTCAGTGATGCCTTCCAACCATCTCGTCCTCTGCTGCCCCTTTCTCCTCCTGCCCTCAATCTTTCCCAACATCATGGTATTTTCCAATGAGTCAGCTCTTCCCATTAAGTGGCAAAGTATTGGAGCTTCAGCTTCAGCATCAGTCCTTCCAGTGAATATTCAGGATTGATTTCCTTTAGGATTGACTGGTTTGATCTCCTTGTAGTCCAAGGGACTCTCAAGAGTATTCTGCAACACCACAGTTCAAAACCATCAATTCTTCAGTGCTCGGCCTTCTTTATGGTCCAACTATCACATCTGTATATGACTCTTGGAAAAACTGTAGCTTTGACCATACAGACTTTGTATACATACATCACAACAAAATGATGTCTCTGCTTTTTAATATGCTGTCTAGGTTTGTCTTAGCTTCCAAGGAGAAAGTGTCTTCATGAGGCTTCAGTCACTGTCCATAGTGATTTTGGAGCCCAAGAAAATAAAATCTGTCCCTGCTTCTACTTTTCCCCCTTCTATTTGCCACATAATGATGGGACCAGATGCCATGATCTTAGTTTTTAGAATTTGAGTTTGGAGCCAGCTTTCTCACTCTCCTCTTTCACCTTCATCAAGAGGTGTTTTAATTCCTCTTTCAGTTCATTCAGTTCAGTTGCTCAGTCATGTCCGACTCTTTGTGACCCCATGAATCACAGCCTGCCAGGCCTCCCTGTCCATCACCAACTCCCGGAGTTCACTTAGACTCACGTCCATCGAGTCAGTGATGCCATCCAGCCATCTCATCCTCTGTCGTCCCCTTCTCTTCCTGCCCTCAATCCCTCCCAGCATCAGGGTCTTTCCCAGTGAGTCAACTCTTCCCATGAGGTGGCCAAAGTATTGGAGTTTCAGCTTCAGCATTAGTTCTTCCAATGAACACCCAGGACTGATCTCCTTTAGGATGGACTGGTTGGATCTCCTTGCAGTCCAAGGGACTCTCAAGAGTCTTCTCCAACACCACAGTTCAAAAGCATCAATTCTTTGCTGCTCAGCTTTCTCTGTAGTCCAACTCTCACATCCATACATGACTACTGGAAAAACCATAGCTTTGACTGGAAGGATGTTTGTTGGCAAAGTAATGTCTCTGCTTTTTAACATGCTGTCTCAGTTCAGTTGTCACTCTGTCATGTCCAACTCTTTGTGACCCCATGAATCGCAGAACACCAGGCCTCCCTGTCCATCACCAACTCCTGGAGTTCACTCAGACTCACGTCCATAGAGTCAGTGATGCCATCCAGCCATCTCATCCTCTGTCGTCCCCTTCTCCTCCTGCCCCCAATCCCTCCCAGCATCAGAGTCTTTTCCAATGAGTCAACTCTTTGCATGAGGTGGCCAAAGTACTGGAGTTTCAGCTTTAGCATCATTCCTTCCAAAGAAATCCCAGGGCTGATCTCCTTCAGAATGGACTGGTTGGATCTCCTTGCAGTCCAAGGGACTCTCAACAGTCTTCTCCAACACCACAGTTCAAAACCATCAATTCTTCAGTGCTCGGCCTTCTTTATGGTCCAACTATCACATCTGTATATGACTCTTGGAAAAACTGTAGCTTTGACCATACAGACTTTGTATACATACATCACAACAAAATGATGTCTCTGCTTTTTAATATGCTGTCTAGGTTTGTCTTAGCTTCCAAGGAGAAAGTGTCTTCATGAGGCTTCAGTCACTGTCCATAGTGATTTTGGAGCCCAAGGAAATAAGATCTGTCCCTGCTTCTACTTTTCCCCCTTCTATTTGCCACATAATGATGGGACCAGATGTCATGATCTTAGTTTTTAGAATTTGAGTTTGGAGCCAGCTTTCTCACTCTCCTCTTTCACCTTCATCAAGAGGTGTTTTAATTCCTCTTTCAGTTCATTCAGTTCAGTTGCTCAGTCATGTCCGACTCTTTGTGACCCCATGAATCACAGCCTGCCAGGCCTCCCTGTCCATCACCAACTCCCGGAGTTCACTCAGACTCACGTCCATCGAGTCAGTGATGCCATCCAGCCATCTCATCCTCTGTCGTCCCCTTCTCCTCCTGCCCCCAATCCCTCCCAGCATCAGAGTCTTTTCCAATGAGTCAACTCTTTGCATGAGGTGGCCAAAGTACTGGAGTTTCAGCTTTAGCATCATTCCTTCCAAAGAAATCCCAGGGCTGATCTCCTTCAGAATGGACTGGTTGGATCTCCTTGCAGTCCAAGGGACTCTCAACAGTCTTCTCCAACACCACAGTTCAAAAGCATCAATTCTTCAGTGCTCAGCTTTCTTCACAGTCCAACTCTCACATCCATACATGACCACTGGAAAAACCATAGCCTTGACTAGACGGAACTTTGTTGGCAAAGTAATATCTCTGCTTTTCAATATGCTATCTAGGTTGGTCATAACTTTCCTTCCAAGGAGTAAGTGTCTTAATTTCATGGCTGCAGTCACCATCTTCAGTGATTTTGGAGCCCCCCAAAATAAAGTCTGCCACTGTTTCCACTGTTTCCCCGTCTATTTCCCATGAAGTGATGGGACCAGATGCCATGATCTTAGTTTTCTGAATTGAGTTTTAAGCCAACTTTTTCACTCTCCACTTTCACTTTCATCAAGAGGCTTTTTAGTTCCTCTTCACTTTCTGCCATAAGGGTGGTGTCATCTGCATATCTGAGGTTATTGAGAAATCCCAGCCATCTTGATTCCAGTTTGTGCTTCTTCCAGCCCAGCGTTTCTCATGATGTACTCTGCATAGGAGTTAAATAGTTCCTCTTTACTTTCTGCCATTAGAGATATCTGCATATCTGAGGTTGTTGATATTTCTCCCTGCAGTCTTGATTCCACCTTGTGATTCATCCATCCTGGCATTTCGCATGATATACTCTGCATATAAGTAAAATAAGCAGGGTGACAATATATAGACTTGTTGTACTCCTTTTCCCAATTTTCAACCTATTTATAATGTTAATAGGGCTTCCCTGGTAGCTCAGCTGGTAAAGAATCTCCCTGCAATGCAGGAGACCCTGGTACAATTCCTGGTGGGAATCAGGATCTTCCAGTCAGGAAGGTCCCCTGGAGAAGAGATAGGCTACCCACTCCAGTATTCTTGAGCTTCTCTGCTGGCTCAGATGGTAAAGAATCCACCTACAATGGGGGAGACTTGGGTTTGATCCCTGGGTTGGGAAGATCCCCTGGAGGAGGGCATGGTAACCCACTCCAGTATTCTTGCCTGGAGAATCCCCATGGACAGAGGAGTCTGGCGGGGAGTCTATGGGGTCACAAAGAGTCAGACATGACTGAGTGACTAAATGAACACACACACACTATGTTAATAGAACCTATAACTCCCTCCCAGAGATGGAATTCTTCTATTCTTAAAACTCAGTAAACAACTATGAAAATGCAGTTAATGCTCCAAGGAGTCTGTCTCAGTGTGGAACACCAACTCTTAGTAGAACATTTTTAGAGACATCATTCCTCATGGTTCCTGGCTGAGAGTACTGTGTTTCACTATACCCTCAAAATTTCAGTTTTACACCTTGAAAAACAAATTCAAATGAGAACAAGGCAAAGGTCTTTAGCAAATTTTTAACAATTTTGAAATAGGGATGAATTTGCTAACATTTTCAGTGAGCTACAGTTTATGAAACATTCCTGCAGAGAATTTCTCCTTTGATGAAACCACTCATTTTGCAGTTGAGACCTCAGGATCCGGAGCACTGGTCTCCTCAGGGAGACCTCAGGTGAATCGGCAGGTAAATAACAGCCTTAGGTCAACTGAGTTAATCAGGCAGCTAACCAAGCCTGGGAATTGGGTCTTCTTACTACATGCCCAGCAAGAAAATTGAATACACATTTGCAGGCACTTATTTTGCATTTTGGCATGTTACAATCATGGAAATAAATGTGTATCCCAGGCCACTTGTCTAGAATAGTTGGTCCTGTGTCTAACTACAACCCCTTCTCCCTTTTATGATAATTTACTTCCTTGTTCTTTTCTATAATTTTACCCTCTATGATTGTTTCCCTAAGCCTATTTCTTTGAGGCTTTGAGTAAGTGGAATCTTATTGGATATGTTCTTTGTTATCTTGATTAATTCACTCAAAACTTTTTAAGGTTCACTCATGTTCTTGAATGTGGTAGAATATTCCTTCATACAAACAGTACAGTTTAGCTATACCTTTTTTTTTAATGTTGATGGACATTTGGGATTCTTCCAGGTTGGAGCTGCTAAAAGTGATGTTGCACTGAGCATTTTTAGCATGAATCTTCATGAACACGTGCACACATTTCTGTTGGTTATTCACCTAGGACTGGAATACTAATCATCAGATCTGCGTATCTTCAACCTTCTACAAGACAATATCAAATTGTTTCCAAAATAGTTGTACCAATTAATACTCCCATCACAACATATGAGTGCATTTTGCTCCACAAAATTACCAAGTATTGGATTCATCTAATTCTTGCTAGTCTAATGAAGGTATAATGGCTTTGTGCTGTGGTTAAGTTGCATTTCCTTATGTATCAATGAGGTCAATCATCTTATCAACTCTATTGACCATAAAGGCTTTTTATATATTCTAAATACTGATCAAAATTTTTACTTTGTGGCTTCTCTTTTCCATTCTGGTGTCTCTTGAGGAATGGAAATCCATTGCTTTTCTTTTCTATTATGGTTTATTACAGGATATCAAATATACTTCCTTGTGCTATACAATATGATCTCCTTTTTTAGAGATCTTAAATATAATAATTTGCACCTCCTGGACCCAAGAGTCTGTTTCCCCAGTCCTGTGTAAGTTCTGGCTGCTCTATGGTAGGGTTAATGGTGACCTCCTCCAAGAGGGTTTACGCCATACCCAGGTCTGCTGCACCCAGAGCCCCTGCGGCAGGCCACTGCTGACCTGGACCTCCACAGGAGACACTCAGACACAGTTCTGGCTCAATCTCTGTGGGGTTTCTGGGTCCTGGTGCATACAAGGTTTTGTTTGAGCCCTCTAAGTGTCTCTGGCGGGTATGCGGTTTGATTCTAAATGTGATTTTGCCCCTCCTACCATCTTGCTGGGGCTTCTCCTTTGCCCCTGGATGCGGGATATCTTTTTTTGGTGGTATCCAACATTCTCCTGTTTACTCCTATCAGAACCTAAATAGGCCCCAAAGATGAAAGTTAGATAAGACAAGGTTCCTGCTCTTACTGAGCACACAGCCATCTTTCACTAGATTATCAGAAACCAAATTTGGAAGATAACTGGAAATGCTGGTGTAGGTTAAAGAACCCTGGGCGAAATACTTGATTCAAAACAACAAACTATCCGTGGTGGAATTCGTCTCATAACAGTAGGTTATAAAAATGAAAATTAAAGATGTAATAAAAAACTTAAATTCAAAAAACTTTACAAGTGATAATAGTCAAAATATATCTAGCAATTTCTCTGGAGCTGTGTGGGTAATGTGGGGTCAGTTCAGGTTCAGATGGTTGCTTGTTCCAGCTTGTGCTTGTTCTCTATAGGACCCCTCCAATGCTTAGTCAATGTTAACTACAGGGTTTTAACCTGTTGCACCTCTCATATCCAGAGTGGTTCTGTCTTCTTTATTTTGGCTTCCTCTATTTGCAAGTCTCTTCTTCAGTGTCTGATTTCCACCCTGACACAAGAGGCGAAGGTTGTCACTTATTTAGGCTCATTTGTTCAGTTGTGTTGTGGGGAGGGAGGGCACGGCAAACAAATATCACTGGCGTGTGTGGGGAGAGCTCGCAGTGTATGCACCACTGGGTTTGCCCCTGCTCATGGCAGCGTGTGCCTTCCAGGTCTACACTGCTCAGGCTCCAGGGTGACCCAGATAAAGATCTTAATGACCTGGATAACATAACCATGATGGTGTGATCACTCACCTAGGGTCAGACATCCTAGAATACGAAGTCAGGTGGGCCTTAGGAAGCATCATTATGAACAAAGCCAGTGGAGGTGATGGAATTCCAGTTGAGCTATTTCAAATCCTAAAAGATGATGCTGTGAAAGTGCTGCACTCAATATGCCAGCAAATCTGGAAACTCAGCAGTGGCCACAGGACTGGAAAAGGTCAGTTTTCATTCCAATCCCTAAGAAAGGCAATGCCAAAGAATATTCAAACTACTGCACAATTGCACTCATCTCACACACTAGCAAAGTAATGCTCAAAATTCTCCAAGCCAGGCTTTAACAATACGTGAACTTCCAGGTGTTCAAGCTGGATTTAGAAAAGACAGAGGAACCAGAGATCAAATTGTCAACATCTGTTGGATCATCGAAAAAGCAAGCGGGTTCCAGAAAAACATCTAATTCTGGTTTACTGACTACGCCAAAGCCTTTGCGTGGATTGCAACAAACTGTGGAAAATTCTTTAAGAGATGGGAATACCAGACCACCTGACCTGCCTCCTGAGAAATATGTATGCAGGTCAGGAAGCAACAGTTAGAACTGGACATGGAATAACATACTGGTTCCAAAGAGGGAAAGGAGTATGTCAAGGCTGTATATTGTCACCCTGCTTATTTAACTTCTATGCAGAGTACATCATGAGAAACACTGCGCTGGAGGAAGCACAAATTGGAATCAAGATTGCCGGGAGAAATATCAATAACCTTAGATATGCAGATGACACCACCCTTATGGCAGAAAGCGAAGAGGAACTAAAAAGCCTCTTGATGAAAGTGAAAGAGGAGAGTGAAAAAGTTGGCTTAAAGCTCAACCTTCAGAAAACTAAGATCATGGCATCCGGTCCCATCACTTCATGGCAAATAGATGGGGAAACAATGAAAACAGTGACAGACTTGATTTTCTTGGGCTCCAAAATCACTGCAGATGGTGACTGCAGCCATGAAATTAAGACACTTGCTCCTTGGAAGAAAAGCTATGATCAACCTAGACAGCATATTAAAAAGCAGAGACATTACTTTGCCAACAAAGGTCCATCTAGTCAAAGGTATGGTTTTTCCAGTGGTCATGTATGGATGTGAGAGTTGGACTGTAAAGAAAGCTGAGCACTGAAGAATTGATGCTTTTGAACTGTGGTGTTGGAGAAGACTCTTGAGAGTCCCTTGGACTGCAAGGAGATCCAAGCAGTCCATCGTAAAGGAGATCAGCCCTGAATGTTCATTGGAAGGACTGATGCTGAAGCTGAAACTCCAATACCTTGGCCACCTGATGTGAAGAAGTGACTTGTTTGAAAAGATCCTGATGTTGGGAAAGATTGAAGGTGGGAGGATAAGGGGACAACAGAGGGTAAAATGGTTGTATGGCATCACTGACTCGATGAACATGAGTCTGAGCAAGCTCTGGGAGTTGGTGATGGACAAGGAAGTCTGGCGTCCTGCAGTCCATGGGGTCACAAAGAGTTGGACACGACTGAGCAACTGAACTGAACTGGACCCAAACTCCCAATCTAATCCTCCAGCACCAGCTTACCCATCCTATGACAATCACGGGTTGGTTCTAGATGTCAGTGAGAATGTTTCTGTTTCAAAGATAGGTTCACTTGTGTCATATTTTAGATTCCACATATAAGTGTCCTTCTCTGACTTACTTCAGGTAATATGATAAATTTAGGTCCATCCATCTTGCTGCATATCACATTTTTCATTTTTATGGCTGAATATAAATATGGAAAGAAACGACTCACTGGAAAAGACCCTGATGCTGGGAAAGACTGAAGGCAGAAGGAGCAGGGGATGACAGAGGATGAGATGGTTGGATGGTATCACCAACTCAATGGACATGAGTCTGAGCAAGCTCCAAGAGCTGGTGATGGACAGGGAAGTCTGGTGTGCTGCAGTCCATGGGGTCACAGAGTCCGACAGGACTGAGTGACTGAACTGAACTGATCGCTGAGTATAAACATATAATATACAACTGACATACTATATACATATATGTGTATACACACACACACACACACACACATCTGGTCCCATCAGTTCATGGCAAATAGATGGGGAAACAGTGGCTGACTTAATTTTGGGGGGCTCCAAAATCACTGCAGATGGTGACTGCAGCCATGAAATTAAAAGACACTTACTCCTTGGAAGGAAAGTTATGACCAACCTAGACAGCATATTCAAAAGCAGAGACATTACTTTGCCAACAAAGGTCTGTCTAGTCAAAGCTATGGTTTTTCCAGTGGTCATGTATGGATGTGACAGTTGGACTATCAAGAAAGCTGAGCACCGAAGAATTGATGCTTTTGAACTGTGGTGCTGGAGAAGACTGTTGAGAGTCCCTTGGACTGCAAGGGGATCCAACCAGTCCATCCTAAAGGAGATCAGTCCTGGGTGTTCATTGGAAGAACTGATGCTGAAGCTGAAACTCCAATACTTTGGCCACCTGATGCGAAGAGTTGACTTATTTGAAAATACTCTGATCCTGGGAAAGATTGAAGGCGAGAGGAGAAGGAGACGACAGAGGATGAGATGGTTGAATGGCATCACCGATTTGATGCATATAAGTTTGGGTAAACTCCGGGAGTTGGTGGTGGACAGGGAGGCTTGGAGTGCTGCAGTCCATGGGGTCACAAAGAGTCAGACACGACTGAGCAACTGAACTGAAATGAACTGATACACACACAAACACACAAACATACACATTTCATCTTCTTTACCCATTCACCTGTTGATGGACATTTAAGTTTTCCTATGTCTTGGGTATTGCGAATAGTGCTGCTATGAACATTGAGGTGACCTGTATCTTCTTGAATTACAGATCTGTCTGGATATATGCCCAGGAGTGGGATTGCAGGATCATGTGGTAGCTCTATTTTTAGCTTTTTGAGAAACCTCCTTACTGTTCTCCCTCTTGATCGCACCAATTTACATTCCCACTAACAGTGTGGGAGGCTTCCTTTTTTTCCACACCCTCACGAACACATATTATTTGTAGACTTTTTGATAGCCATTCTCACTGGTCTGAGGTGTTATCGCATTGCAGTTTTGATTTCCATTTCTCTAATAATTAATGATGATAAGCATCTTGTCATGTGCTTCTTGGCCATCTGTCTGTGTTCTTTGGAGAAATGTCTATTTAGGTCTTCTGTTCATTTTTCCATTGGGCTGTTTTTGTTGTTGTTATTGAGTGCATGACCTGTTTGTATGTTTTGAAAATTAAGCCCTTGTGGTTGCATTGTTTGCAAATATTTTGTCCCATTTTGTAGACTGTCTTTTCATTTTGTTTATGGTTTCCTTTGCTGTGCAAAAGCTTGTAAATTTGATTAGGTCCCATTTACTTTTGCTTTTATTTCTATTGCCTTGGGAGACTGACCTAAGAAAACATTGGTGCAATTTATGCCAGAGTGTTTTGCCTATGTTCTGTTCTAGGAGTTTTATGGTATCGTGTCTTATAAGTCTTTAAGCCATTTTGAGTCTTATTTGCTCTAGTTCTGTGGAATATGTCATAGATAATTTGATAGGAATCACATTAAATTTGTAAATTGTTGTGGTTAGTCTGGCCATTTTAACAATATTAATTCTTCCAATCCAAGAGTATGCACCATCTTTCCATTTCTTTGAATCATCTTCAATCCTTTACCATTGTTTTATAGTTCTCAGCATAGGCCTTTTACCTCCTTGGTCTTGTTTATTCTTAAGTATTAACTTTTTAAATGTGATTTTTAAAGGATTTTTAAAAAACTTTCTGATATCTCATTGTTAGTGTAAAGAAATGCAACCAATTTCTGCATGTTAATCACATTCTGCTACCTTGCTGTCTGCTACCCTGCTGAATTCATTGATCAGTCCTATTAGATTTTGTGTGGAGTTTTTAGGGTTTTCTACATACAGCATCATGTCTTCTGCATACAATGACTATTTACCTCTTCCCTTTCAATCTGGAGACCTTTCTTTTTCTTATGTTTGCTGTGACGAGGACTTGAGTAATGGAAAATCTTAACTTTGATGTACTTGAATTTATCAATTTTTCCTTTATAATTAGTACTTTAAGAGTTGTTTAAAAATTCTTCCCTACCGTGAGTTTGCTTCTGAAAACTTTAGTTTTATTTTTCACGTTAATATTTTGCCTGGAATTGATCTTTGCATGGAGTAAATCAGGGTCCAATGTCCTTCCTCCCTCCATTTCGCTCTTCCTTATTTCTTTCCCTCCCTCCCTTTTGCTCCTTCCTCTCTTCTTTGCTGTATTAGATACACTGTCCCAGCACCAATTATCTAAGAGACTCTTCTCTATAATCCAGGAGTGATACTTCTATGAATTTCAAATATCCATATACAGATGAATCTGTTTCTGGGATATCTATCTTCTTCCACTGGCCTACTGATTTTTTTCTGCACTATAACCTCATATTTTAATCACTATAACTTTATAAGTCTTGACATCTGGAACAACTAGCCTCTCTTTTTGTTTCTAAAAGTCTCTTCACTATATCTGGCTTTTTCTATTTTTATATAAATTCAACAGTGACCTTATCAAATTCAGATTTAGATTGTGATTGCACTAAATCGATAGATGTATCAGTTCAGTAGGAACTGACATTTTTATCCTGTTGAGTCTTCTAATTCATGAATGTGGTACACTATTACTTTCATTTTTCTGACTCTTGATAATATTTTACAATTTCCCCCTTGAGGATTACATATCTTTTGTTGCTTAATATTTTTAATGCTATCATAAATAGAACTTTTTATTTTCTGTATTTTTCTTGATGATACACAGAAATATAATTTACTATTTTTTTTAATCTAGGAGCCTAAAATCATTTATTCTAAAAATTTCAGTTTTGGGGGTTTCCTATGCACATAAGGGTTTTATCTATGAAAAATGATTTTCCTTCTTTTCAAAACTTCCAATTTTCTTATATTATTGCACCAAGACCCCCCACCCAGTAAAATTCTGAAGAGAAACAAGAATAGTTGGCATCCAGTTTCTCTCTCATTTATGTCTTTTAAAATTTCTCTGTGATATTTTGTACTTCTCAGGGTATAAAGCTATTTACATACTTTGTCAGATGTATCTCTAAAGTATTTAAAATAATTTATGCAATTTAAATGGGCAATTTAAAAATTCAATTTCTGACTGTTGCTAGCATATTGGAAACCAGTCAATTTTGGTTTATTGAGCTCAGATCCTGCATTCTTTCTAAATTCATGTATTAGTTCTAGCAACTACTTTGTAGATCTAATCATGTTTTCTACATGGAGAATCTTACTACTTGTTAAAAAAAAAAAGTTATATTCCTTCCTTGCAATCTGGATTATTTCTATTTTCTCTAGTGTCTTATTGTACTAACTGAAACTTGCAGTACAATGTCAAATGGAAACAAACATTACCATTTCCATCACATATCATGTTAGCTGTGGCCTTTTTCATAGATTTCCTTTATCGAGTTAAGAAAATTTCCTTGTATTTCTAAATGTTTAGATTTCTTATTAAGAATAGGTGGTGCATTTTCTCGAATACTTTTTCTGAGACTATTCAGATAACCATTCAATGTACTTTTAAAATTTTGTGTCTTTATATGTTCCATGGTGTATTTTCTTCATAGTTTTTGTGCATGAGGTTTGTTGAGTTTTTTGAATCTCTCTCTACAGTTTTAATCAAACGTGGAAAATTTTCAGCTCTTTCTTCAAATGTTTTTTAGTATCTCTTCCTTTTTCTCTTCTCCAGAGATTCCAATTAGACATAATTAGGCCACTTGGATTTGTTCCAAAGCTCCCTGCTGCTCTTATCATCACTACTATTATTTTCTCGGTTTTATTACTAGAAATCTAGTTTCCACTGCCATGGTTTCCTTCCTTTGCAATGTCTAACCTGCCATTTATTCTCTTCAGGGTATTTTTCATGTGACATGTGGTAGGTTTCATCAAGGTTTTCATTGGGTCTTTTATTTCTTCTAGATCTATTTTTTGAACATACGTAATATAGTCATAACAATTATTTTCTTTTTTAAATTTTTTATTTATTTTTGGCTGTGGTGATCTTTGTTGCTGTACACAGCCTATCTCAAGTTGCAGCATGTGGGGCCTACTCTCTAGTTGTGGTATGCGGGTTCCAATCGCAGTGGCTCCTCTTGCGAGCATGAGGAGCTTCAGCAGTTGCGGCTTGCGGGCTCTAGAGTGTGGGCTCAGGAGCTGTGGCGCACAGTCCCAGGTGCCCGTCTTCCAAGACCAGGGATTGAACCTATGTCTTCCACACTGGCAGGTGGACATCCGACCACTGGACCACCAGGGAAGCCCAATAACTATGTTCTAATTGAAATCTCTGAAGTAACTATAATTTACATGCAGTTTAAAGAAATAGAGATCCTAGATACATTTTATTCAGTTACACCAAATGTTAGCATTTTGCAAAACTATGGTACAATCGATATCACAACCAGGAATACTGGCATTGACATAATCCATCTCTTTTTCAAACTTCCCCAAGTTCTCATCTACCAACTGTGTATATCTCCAATTTTATCACATATACGTTCATGTATTCATCACCAGAGTCAAAATAAAGAACAGTCACATCACCACATGCGTCCACCAACTCGCCTTTTTGTAAACACACTCATTCCTACTCCCTGACGAACACTGATGATCTTCTCTAAGTTTTTGTTACTTTGGAAATATTATGCAAATGGAATCATATAGTAACTAACATTTTGAAATTGGCTTTTTAAAAAAAATTGACATAATTCTCTGAAGAGTCATCCAAGTTGTTCTGTGTATCAGTAGTGTTCCTATCATTGCTGAGTAGTATTCCATGAGGTAGATGTACCAGTTTTATTTAACCATTCACCTGCTGAAGAAACTCTGTGTTGTTTACAGATTTTGGCTATAGCAAATAAATCTGCTATAAGCAGTTTGTACATGTTTTTTAGAAAACGTATGTTTTAATGGCTCCTTAGATAAATGCCTGACATATCTGGGTCAGTTGCATAGTAGGCAGATGTACCTTCATAAGAAACTGCCAAACTTACCTTCCCTTCAACAGGATATCCACAATCTGGTTTCTGTGCACCCTCATCAGCATTTGCTGGTGTCTCTATTTTTTATTTCATTGCTTCTGATAGGTGTGCGGTGACACTCATTGTCAATTTGCATTTCCAACAGCTAAGGATTTTAAGCCCCTTTTCATGTACACATTTGATATTTGTATATTCTCTCTGGTGAAATATCTATCGTGTCTTCTACCTATTTTTAATTAGACTGATTTTACTGTTGAGTTTTGAGAGTTCTTTATATATTCTGGATATTAGTCCTCTGTTGGACTGTAGTTTTCTTGCAGTGTCTTTGTCTGGTTTTAGTATCAGGATAATGGTAGCTTTGTAAATTAATCTGGGAGCATTCTGTCCTCTTCAACTTTTTAGAATAATTGAAGAAGATAGGTATTAGATTTCCTTTAGATGTTTGCTACAATTCTCTGTGAAGCTGCATGGTTCTCAACTTGTTTGCTGGCAGTTTTTAAAGTTATGAATTAAATTTTACTACTAGTGATCTCTCTCTTCTGTTGTCTCTTTTTTCTTGATTTGTTGTTGACTGGTTGTTTTTTTCTAGAAATTAGTCCACTCCTTCTAGGTTGTCCTACTTTGTGGCATATAACTGCTTACAAGCAGTCTCTCATGATTTTTTTGTGTCTCTGTAGTATCAGTTACTTCTTCATCTCTTTCACTTCTTTTTTGGGTCCTCTCTTATCCTTGGTGAGTCTGGCCAAAGGTTTGTTAATTTTATTCTTTCAAAAAAAACCCCAAAAAACCCCAGCTCTTGGTTTTATTCAATTCTTCTATTATTTCTTTGTTTTGTATTATTTATTTACTCTCTGATCTTTATTATTTCCTTTCTTCTGGTGATTTTAGGTTTTGTTATTCTAATTGTTTTGGGTGGTAGTTTAGGTTGTTTACTTGGGACTTTTCTTACTTTTTGATGAAGGCCTCTATTGCTATGAACTTCCCTCTTAAGACTGCTTTTGTTTCATCCCAAAGATATTTATATGGCTATCACTGTCTCAAGGTGTTATTAAGTTTCCCAATTTCATTACTTAACCACTGGGTTTTTATTAACATGTTGGTTATTCTTCATGTAATCACTTTTTCTTGTTTCTCTTTCTGTGGTTTCTGTTTTTGTGCTGTTGCGTTCAGAAAAGCTTATTGAAATGACTTCTATCCCCTTTCATTTGTTCAGGCTTCTTTTATGCACTAGTATGTTGTCTATACTTGAAAAAACATGGGTTCTGTTGCTTGGGGATGTAATCTCCTTTAAAGTCTAACTGCGCTATTGTTTCATTTAGAATCTCTGTTGTTTTATTTTCTGCCTGGAATTCTGTCTGTTGAATGTCAGTGGAGTGTTAACATCACCTACTGTTATTGAAGTCTTATCAATTTTTCCCTTTAAGTCCATTGATACTGGTTTCATGTACTTAGGCTCTCCTATGGGGGGAGCATGTATGTTAAATAATGTAATATCTTCTTCTTGTATTGATTAGTTTAGGATTATGTAGTGTCCTTTATCTTTATGACTTTAAATTCTGTTTTGTCTGACATGATTATTGCTACCCTCACTTTCACGTCATTTCCATTTGCAAGGAATAGTTTTCATCCCATGATTTATATCTGACTCAGCTTGCTGTACACCAGAAACACAATATTGTAAATCAACAATATTTCAATTTAAAAAAATAAATGTTTACTTTCCAAATATTTGGGCATTTTACTGCTTCTCTGTGTGACTCTCTTCATTCTGAAACTCTGTATTGCAAATTCTGGCTGCGTCCTCTCTCTAAATTCTAACTTCTACACTTTCAATTTAGGGAGATTCTGGAGTTATTTTTACGAGTCCCCTTTAAAGAGTTATTTGTATGACCTCCATCCTATTTTTATACGGTAACCTTGGGCAATCACAGGGTTTAATCATTTGTTTCCTTTTGTTGTCTGTTACCCACTGTCTGAGAAGCACAGCTTCCCGTCTTTTGTCCAGTGTTTTGAGTTATTAAAGGTGGCAAGGTAAATCTCCTGTATTTTACTTATGGCTAGCAGTGGAGTCAAAATTAATTTTTATCCATTTATCAGACATCCTTATTATTTACATAATTTGGAATGACAATTATTTTCTTTTAGCCCACTGAAGGTACCATTTCACTGTTTCACTGCTACTGTTGAAAAGCCAAGAGTCCGTCTTTAACATTCCTTTGAAGTGTAGTACGTCTTTTTATTTTCAACTTCGTTTATGATTTTTCCTGTCTTCTATTTTACACGTTTACTTTGAAGATACCCGGCATGCATCTTACTCTATCCTCCTTGAAATTCACTGTTCATCTGCAATCTGTGGATCAGAGTTTTCCAATAGTTCAGAAAAATGCTCAGCCTTTCTATGAATAACTTTACCCCTTTGTTTTTTCTAGGACTCTAATCAAACATACATCAAACATTCTCACTGAATTTCTTTCCTTCTCTTGTATACATTCCATCTTTTTCTAGGTGTGCTTTATTATGGATAATTGCTTCCAGTTTGTTAATTCTCTTTCCTGCCATGTATACTGTGCTGCTAAGCATGTTCACTCACTTTCAAAACTTTGATTATTGTATTTTTCATTTAAATGAATTCTATTTGGTCCTTCAAATCTACTTCACTTTTTAAACACAGTAAGTATAGTTGTTTTACAACACATCTCTGATAATTCCACATCTAAAGTCTGTGCATATCCTGTTCCTGTAATTTCCCACTTACATTGCCTTAATTTCTTCTGTACCATTCTATCCTTAACTCTGTATTCATTGCTCTTACATTTTTGTTTTACAAGACACAAAATAAATATGCCTTCCTTCAGAGAGCCGCTGGAATGGCTTCTGCTAGGTTCATGGACCACTAACAGTTGGGAACCACCACCAGTTGGGAACCACCTCAAACTATGTTTGAATCTAAATTCCCCAATCCACCCAAATTTTGGTGCTCAAGATACAAAAGCAATCAAGGGCTAGTCTGTGGCTACAACTTTGAGGGGATCTCTGGTCCTTTTCTCTTCTCTTCTGGCAGTCCCTGAGTTTGGGGGTCTCCTTGAGCTTTCTGGAGCCTCACCTTGACATGGAATTTCCTACAGGATCCTCCAACATGATGGATACTTGGTCTTACTTTTGCCCCTTTAATCTATGAGTCTGATCTACCCAAGAGTTAGGCACTGGACATATACTCCAGTCAGAAGTGCCCACTTTTTCTTAAATATTGTACTCATCTCTGGGTTGAGGCTTTCTTCAAAGTGCCAGCCTTTCAATTCATCATCTTACCTCACCTGTTTTCAAGTGTATATGAAACACACACATACATAAGCAGTCTTGAAAGATCCATCAATAAAGTTATAAAGGGTAGAGTACATGCTAATTTATGGATAAAAAGCCAACTTTATTTAGTTTTTTTGAATCAGTTCAGTTCAGTCGCTCAGCTGTGTCTGACTCTTTGGGACCCCATGGACTGCAGCATGCCAGGCTTCCCTGTCCATCACCAACTCCAGGAGTTCGCTCAAACTCTTGTTCATTGAGTAGATGATGCCATCCAACCATCTCATCCTCTGTCATCCCCGTCTCCTCCTGCCTTCAATCTTTCCCAGCATCAAGGTCTTTTCCAATAAGTCAGTTCTTCCCATCAGGTAGGTAAAGTACTGCAGCTTCAGCTTCGCCATCAGTCCTTCCAATGAATATTCAGGGCCGATTTCCTTAAGGACGGACTGGTTGGATCTCCTTGCAGTCCAAGAGTCTTCTCCAACACACAGTTCAAAAGCATCAATTCTTCAGCACTCAGTTTTCTTCATGGTACAACTCTCACACCTATACAGGACTACTGGAAAAACCATGGTTTTGACTATACAGACCTTTGCTGTCTAGGGTGGTCATAGCTTTTCTTCCAAGGAGCAAGCATCTTTTCATTTCATGGCTGCAGTCACCATCTGCAGTGATCATGAAGCCCAAGAAAATAAAGTTTATCACTGTTTCCATTGTTTTCCCATCTATTTGCCATGAAGTGATGGGATCGGATGCTATGATCTTCGTTTTCTGAATGTTGAATTTTAAGCCAAGTTTTTCACTTTCCTCTTTCACTTTCCTTAAGAGGCTCTTTACTTTCTCTTCACTTTATGCCATAAGGGTGGTGTCATCTGCATATCTGAGGTTACTGATTATTTTTCCCAGCATTCTTGATTCCAGCTTCTGCTTCATCCACCCTGGCATTTCGCATGAGGTATTCTGCATTTAAGTTAAATAAGCAAGGTGACAATATACAGCCTCGACGTACTCCTTTCCCAATGTGGAACCAATCCTTTGTTCCACGTCCAGTTCTAACCATTGCTTCTTGACCTGAATACAGGTTTCACAGGAGGCAGGTAAGGTAGTCTGAATTCCCATCTCTTTAAAAACTTTCCAGTTTGTTGTGATCCACAAGTCAAAGGCTTTAGCATAGTCAATGAAGCAGAAGTAGATGTTTTTCTGGCATTCTCTTGCTTTTTCTATGATCCAGTGGATGTTGGCATTTTGATCTCTGGTTCCTCTGCCTTTTCTAAATCCAGCTTGAACATCTGGAAGTTCTTGGCTCACATATTGTTGAAGCCTGGCTTGGAGAATTTTGAGCATTACTTTGCTAGTGTGTGAGATGGGGAAACAGTGGAAACAGTGTCAGACTCTATTTTGGGGGGCTCCAAAATCACTGCAGATGGTGACTGCAGCCATGAAATTAAAAGACACTTACTCCTTGGAAGGAAAGTTATGACCAACCTAGATAGCATATTCAAAAGCAGAGACATTACTTTGCCAACAAACGTCCTTCTAATCAAGGTTATGGTTTTTCCAGTGGTCATGTATGGATGTGAGAGTCGGACTGTGAAGAAAGCTGAGCACCGAAGAATTGATGCTTTTGAACTGTGGTGTTGGAGAAGACTCTTGAGAGTCCCTCGGACTGCAAGGAGATCCAACCAGTCCATTCTAAAGGAGATCAGTCCTGGGTGTTCTTTGGAAGGACTGATGCTAAAGCTGAAACTCCAATACTTTGGCCACCTCATGCGAAGAGTTGACTCATTGGAAAAGACTCTGATGCTGGGAGGGATTGGGGGCAGGAGGAGAAGGGGACGACAGAGGATGAGATGGCTGGATGGCATCACCAACTCAATGGACATGAGTTTGGGTGAACTCTGGGAGCTGGTGATGGACAGGGAGGCCTGGCCTGCTGAAATTCATGGGGTCGCAAAGAGTTGGGACACGACTTAGCGACTGAACTGAACTGAACTGAGATGCATGCATGTGATTCTTTTAAACAGAGAGGTAAATTAGAATAGTGTGCTATTCCCAGAAACAGGACATTTCCATAGAGTTCTTTTATGTATTAATGCTAAGTATACTGCTTCCTACTGAATCTATTTCTTTTCACTCTTTAGAGGAGATAAATTTTAAAAGAATGTGTAACTAACAGCACAGGGTAAAGACAAGAAATGATCTGACTGTAGCCATCTATATAAGTGAATTTATTCATGTGACAATGCAGTGCCCTTGGATGTGAAATGCAGGTAACAGTAAATTATTCTGATGGCTATTGTTTGCTCTATCATTCTATGAATCTACAGATGCTTCAAGACTTCTATACCACCTACAGCAGACCATACTTAACAATAAAAACCCTCTTTCCCACTGGTACAGACATTTCTGTAATAACAGCCTATATCCACTCACTACCAACTGACTGAAGATGCCACATACCCTATTCTTTATTCCTATAGATGACATCTTTTGAAACATGCCGAAACAACTCTTTCTACTGTGTTATACTGCCACTTGCTTTTCGAGGTTAGGTTAAGAATGTAAAACTACTCATGCACAAATCATTCTCATCATTCATGACTGTAGAGAATTAAAGTACAGAATTCAGATATTGTTCTATTGAAAAAAAAAAGGAAATTTTTGGTAAAATGATTGAGAATTGTAAGTTCTTTGTAAAAGCACCCTATTGAATATAGTGTTAATAAATAAAAGACACCAACAGTGTACTTCAGGTTGATAATAAAAATTTAATAGTAACATCATAAAATAAACAAACATATAAAAATCAAATATTTAGTTCTGGATGTTAGAAATAATATACATAATAAATTCAGCAGAGTACTGATAGTGCTGCAAGATAAGATTTTATGGTTCAAATTACATATTATGTCAATCAGACTGTTTTGTTCTCAGGGTTTCCAATATGCTGCTTTTATTACAAAAAGCATCTGAACTTCAGACATCTCTAATGATGTATTACCTGGCATACTGCCACTGAAGCTGTGTGACCACTGTCTTAATGATCTAACTAAATCTCCTCATAATGTAATTAAAAGAGGTGAACATTTCCCCACTTTGGAATACTAGTTACCAAAACTGTCACAGTGTTAAAGTAAAAATGATTCCTTTCTCCTTTTGCATTTCAATTAAAAAGCACATGCATGAGAGAAAGTTGAAAACAAAAAGGGCAACTTTATGCTATATGCTAGGTCAGTGCTCAAGTCCACAGACTAAGTTTAAAGGTAAACTTCCTGGTTCTGGTCCTTAAGTAAAAATGGAACTAATGAGCCAACTTCGTAATTATCAGGAAATACATGTTAGCTATTCTTTCATAATCAAATCTTTCAATGATTTCTAAGACTCTTTTGGTATCCTGTTTTGGTTGAGCTAGTTCAGGAGACACACTGGTTGAAAAAGGATTGAGAAAACATGTTTTAAGGTTGGAAGGTCCATCTCTGAAAAATAAAGATTTAAATATAGCCCTTGAAAAGGTTATTTAACCCAGAATTGCTGGACATGACAAGTAGACAGAAAAAAAGAGTTATGTTTAAATGCATAAATAAAAAACTGTTGGTAGGTTTTTCAAAACAGAAGTAATTCTTCCAACTCAAAGACATCTGCTGAAAGTCGAAGTTACTCTGCTACATGATTCATCTTCTTCAAAGCCATTGAGTCAAGTCAGAATCACTGTGTCTTAAAACTTTGGTTGGATGACTTACATATTCTGTAAGAAGTAACTATAACTCAACAAACAAAATAGATATAAAACTAGAATCTTAATTGAAAAATGGCATGTTTCTCCATCATTTTCATATAGTCAGCATGACCATCTGAAATCTAATATTTCATTTGTAAACACTGCTACATTTCCCACTGAAGCTTGTTATTCTGATGAACCAAAATTTAAATGCTTTCATTCAGTTGATAGTTAATGAAAGTTCTGAGGATTATTCATCATTATCTGTAGAAAAAGGAAAAAAATTTAACTCACTCGCTGAAAATCAAGCTCTATGTATTTACTTGGTAAAAAAGTCATTATTTGGTCATGCTAAAGAAAAACAGCCTTAATGTATGGAATTTTTATTATAATATCACACACTCCTTATAAAACATGCAAACAATATAATAAAGAATTAAGTGGGAAGCAAAAATCATCTATAAGCCAAAGACAACCAAGGCTAATAATTTTATATAAAACTTTCCAGACTGCTTTACTATGCATACGCAAATACGCTTAAAAAAATTAAACAATGCAGTTGTGAGACACAACTTTTTGCCTTTAAAACATGTAATGGATGGAAAGATGGATAAATAAGGGATAAAGGAAGATTATAAAATGCTAATGGCAGAATCTAGGTGGTGGACATATGTGAGGTAATTGTAAAACTGTTTCAACGTTTTCGTATCATAAAAATTTTACAATAAAGCATTGAAAAAGAATAAATTATGGGTAAGTTCCATGACAGTTTCAATGGCGGTGTAGTATTTTTTGGATACAGTGTATTTAAATTAACCACTTATGTTTAAAGACATTGTGGTTATCTCCAGTTTTTCATTAGCCTAAAAAACACTAAGGAATAAATTAAACAGACTGCTTAATTTAACCTGAAGGATGAAGAGTCTGAATATGAACAGAACTAGTTTGATACTCTCCACAGATTCACTCAAATGCAATCATTTTTCTGGCCTCATGCCATTAACTTCCATATGCCATATGGAAAGGGCCCCACGAGATCCAAATATTGTAAAAGTTACTGAGCATGCTTTCAGTCTATTATAGGACTGTTTCATAAAATGGAGTTCATGATCTCAAATAAGTCAAGAATATACAAGTGTCAGATAATGTTTATATTTTCATTTTGATAAAAAATAATTATTTATATATAGAAAAAAACCACATGTTCCATAACAGTAATTCACAATGGACAGACATTTTCAAAGACTAAGACGAGTTTTTCACTGAGGTCTATGGACTTAGATTCTTGGAGTCTGAAAAAGTATTTTCCTTTTTAGAGGACTTCACATGTTACTTCAGTTGGAGGAACACTATCATAGTTTGCTCTTTTCAAGAATCACTGGACATTTTTCCTTGTTTCAATTCCAGGAAACACTGTCCTCTGAGTAACTGACACATTTTGTCTCAAGTAATTAATTAGGCTAATTAATTAGGTTTCCTGCTTTGCTACCAAGATCAGCACCAAACTGGTGCTGATTATTATTTTCCCAAATTGTAGAGATTCTTTGACTATGAGTTCGTGTTCCTACTTCAACTTGGCTTAATATTATATTGCTTGCACTCATTTGCCTAATATGTTGACTTTTCCAAACACTTGTTTTTAACTTAATTTCATCTTCTCTATGTATGTATGTGTATATATGTATATATATGTATGTATACACAGTGTACTATATATAATGTAGTCAAACCTTTTTTGGCTGAACAAGATAGAATATAAATAAATCTTATGAAAATTTCTATGGCCAAATTAAGCATCAACATTTTAAATCCTCAACTTCTGTCTACAAATCATACCTTTAAAGTAACAACATTAATTTTGACAAATATTTTTAGAAATGAATTCTTGTCCAAAATGGGCTTCCCTTGTGGCTCAGCTGGTAAAGAATCTGCCCGCAATACAGGAAACCTGGGTTTGATCCCTGGGTTAGGAAGATTCCCTGGAGAAGGGAAAGGCTTCCCACTGTATAGTACATGGGGTCGTAAAGAGTTGGACATGACTGAGCTACTTTCACTTTCACTTTCTTGTTCAAAATATTCAGAATCAGTTTTTAAACTCACTATAAAAGTTAGGTTCATTATTGCATGGTAAGATACTTAAAACAAAAAGATCACATATTATTTATCTTGATTACCTACTTTATTTACTAAACTTGATTCCAAGTAACTTTAAGCTTTTCTCAAAAAAACTGAAAGCTCTCAGAATGGATGTGTATCAAGAAAGACAATCAAAAGAATATGGTATATAAGATGTCAGGGAATTTATGAAAGAGAAGTTTCAAGATATTTTGTGTAATGAAGTATCTTCATTAGAATAAGTCTGTATCTCTGCTTCAAAGACAGTAAATATTTATTTGGATAAGTACGTTCTTGTATTTTTTCCCCAAAGTGGTATTATTGTCCACTGACTTTTTTTTAATAAAGAAGAGATCCCTTAAATTTCCATTGACAGGTCCCATAGCAATCACTGTGAGTATAAAACATGATTCTGTTTGTGCCTGTCTATCTGTGATAATTCTTAACTACTACATAATCAGGCACACAAGTAGCATGAACTATTATAAAGAAAGTTGGTTTACATTCAATTGGTTCCTTGCCACTAATGGCCTGAACGTCTCCCTGGCAGTTACTCTGTGGGCTTTTGAAGAAAAGTAATGAAAATGCAGTGGGTTTTAAAGCTGTAAGACTACTTACTGTACCTGAAAGATTTTCTAGTTTTGATTTAACAATAACCATTGGAATTTTAACAAGACTTTTACCTCCATTAAAGTAATTCAAGAAAGATTTTTTGCTGAGCTTATAGTCAATGTAAATAAGTCTACATAATTATAAAGTCTCTCCCAAAATAAAATACTTTTGAATTCCGATTTTAGCAAACTTAATTTTTCATGAGTCCAAATACCACATATTTCAATAAAATCCTACCTCTGAAATATGTCATCTGAGCACTCCTCTGAACATGCAGTCCAGGTTCTCACCTCCTCATGCCCAAATACCTCTACCATTTCCATCAAGTGCTCCTTCCCATCTCGCTGCAGCTGGCAACACATGGCACCATGGCCAGACTTCTCACCACAAAGTGCTTCTTCCAATACATTGTCCTTTCACTTCTAAATCCTTCACTGGTTTCATCCATGTGTCTTAAACATGTCACACTGTCTCATCACAAAGACTAATTTTCCACAGGAAGCTCCTAGTATGGTCAGTCTATCCTAACACAGTAATCGCTGTTTTGTTCTTTTCCCCACAAGTCACATTCTCTATGTCTCTTTTCATTTCTCCCAATCCAACCTCCCTTCTCTAGCCCCTACTGCACTGAAAACATTTTAGGATGAGCATTTTATGTATGGCTTTACACCTTCTTTCCTATGTCTTTTTCCTAAGGAAATGGTACACAACATGTAAGTAGACCATGCCCTTCACTGGCCACAAAAATGAAGTGCCAGGCACCCAGGAGCCTCCATAAACACTCTGAAACATCATCACAGTGGAAGAGATGGTAAGTCACGCTCCATCTGATAGCAAATGAAACTAATTTGAGACAAAATAAATCACTTCCTGTTACATGACCAGCTTGTCATAGAATCGGGACTGTAACTCTGGTCTCTAGATTCAATGCTTAGTGCTCTGCCATGACCAAGTGAATGAGAAAAAATATTCTTTAATAACTTTTAATAAAGTCAACACATTCTGAGTGATTCTACAAGTAAATATTTTTGAAATATAAAAACGGTTTACACTCAAATCATGATAGATGAACTGCACTTACTGTCAACAGAAGACATTACATTTGGTACTATTTAGGAGAAATTTTACATATGTGTCTAAAAATTGAATTCCACCTCCTTGATAAGAAAGTATTCTAATTTCCAGAGCTGTCCAAAAAGGAGGCTTTTTAAAAATCTCAATTCAAACGTTACTTGCAAATTATTGACTTAAAAAACAAGCCAATAAAAGTTTATCCCAGAATCCAAGTAACTGTATCCTTATACAGTTAATTGCTTAAAAGTACTAGATATTAATATAATTCCAATACATATTTCACAAAATACATGTGATATAATCTAATCAGTTTACATTTGTCATTTCATTTTTTGCACATTTATTTAAAATATAAAGATGTGAGGAAATCTTACCTTCTTGATAGGCTCCATCTGCCATGACTAAATGAAGAATCTTGGCATAAAGATGCTGATGTTCATTTCCCAAAATATTCTGAACTATTGTTGAACAAATCTCAATATTTTCATCTTCATCTTCATGAACAGCCTATACCAAATTTCCAAATATAAATATTTGAATGTTAACCTTCTCTAATTGGAGGCTTTATTATTTCCAGTAAGTCTACTGATCAATAAAAATCACTGCCATTTCACTACTAATTCAAACACAGAAGATTTCAAAATTAAACTAAATGTTTTAGCTGACATTTTACTTGCCTTTATTTTTTCATAAACCTCAAAGAACTTTTCGAAGCCTATTTCCTGTTCCAGGTGAAGCCTCAGTTCCTCTAAATGATTAAAGACACTATCGTATTCACATTCACTAGTTATCTCCCCATCACTGTTATCTAAAAAACATAAATAAAAAGAAGACATTTCATGATTTAAAAGACTGAATAAAATAATTCTTGCCATGACTGATTCTACTCCCGTGATTGGGATAGACTACTTGTACTTTCCATATAAAGTTTCTGTCACTATAATACTTGTCGTGTATATAGTTAACCAACATATGTATATATAAATGTCTTAATAACAATGATACTTTAGAAATGTTTTCTTTCACAGACATTAGCAGTAAATCAGATTAAGAATAAAAACATTCTAAGAGATGTCAGCTACTTGAGTTTTTAAAAAAAGGAAAAAGCATACCCATATATTCTATACTGAGGCAACTAATCCTAACTACTATTTTTAAAAACTTGATATTAAATATGGGGCAAAACATGAAAGAGCATGCAGATGACCTAAGATACATATCATAAAACTTGGAAGACATCTAAAAAGGATTATAAGTGCTTTATAAGTTTTATCTCATGTACATGCTCAACCAAAGTAATCTGAAAAATTATAATAAAAGAAAACTTAATACAATATTATTCCTTTTCACATTATCTCTTCTTCTCAAATAAATCACTGTTTAAATACACAATTTTTCAGTGCATCTTAGGGTCAATGATATGAATAAGGAATGTTTTCAAATCAAAAACAAAGTATCAAGGCTTTAAAAACTGCGTTTAGTTTAATCCTGCTGGTTGAGCACTATATGTGGAAGCCCTTTGTAAAACACAAACAGCTAAGAAAATTAAGTTACCATTTTTATTACCGGGAAAATAAATCAAGAAGTGAAGGATAACAGGATAAAAATGCTTCAAAAAAGCATTTCCATACTTTGTTGTTGTTATTGTTTAGTCACTAACTCATGTCCAGTTCTTTGCAACCCCATGGACTATAATAGCCCACCAGGCTCCTCTGTCAATGGGGTTTCCCAGGCAAGAATACTGGAGTGGGTTACCATTTCCTTCTCCAGGGGATCTTCCTGACCCAGGGCTGGAACCCACGTCTCCTCCACTGGCAGGTGGGTTCCTTACCACTGAGCCATATTTTAGTGGAAAAGAAATGGAGCAACGATGCATGCACACTGTGAGAAAGACAGTGAACAAAAGTCAGGGATGCAGAGCAGAGTCAGCCTTATTCAAGGCTGGAAGTGGCTCATGTCAGAGGTCAGAGAGAGACACTCTGTTCGACGTCAGGGCCACCACGCACCCGAGTGCCACTCCTCATTGAGGGCGCTCTCGCTGCTGGGGTTGTCGTCCTCCTCGCCCGCGTCCGTGCCGTTGGCGGCCTGCTCGGCGTCATCACTGGTCTTCAAGCCCGACTCCTCCTCTTCGCTGTAGTCCTCCCCTGGCTGCTCCTGCAGCAGCTGCTCCATGGAGGCTTGGAGCTCCTGTAAGTCTGTGTCAGCCTCTTCAAACACACTGTAATTTAAAAACTACAATATCACCAAAACTTTTCTTTATTCTGAAATTCTACTTCAATTCAATATGCACACACTCCTTTCCACTTAAAATACTCGTGATCTGGAAAACACCTATTAGTAGTATTTAACAAAGGAAATAAGTATTCACACAACTGATAAATAAAGTATACAACACATGTTCTGGAATACATAAGCCAAAAGATGGCTTATATAAAGCTGTCCTGATTCATCAAAGAGAATCATGTAACTATCAACATTATTAATTCCTTAAGTTTTAAAAAATGTTTCAACATTTAAGGGCCAGACTAAATATTCTATTTTCATATAGTTTTAAAGGTTAGCAAAATCTTGGTGTGGATGTATGACAGCTATGCACCAACCTCACTGGGGTGGAGGTGAGAGGGTCGTGCCCTCTTTTACTTTCATTCAATTACAAATGTGGAAATGAACTGATTTACACAAGTAATACCGTACATTCATATAATGCCTTAATTTCTAAAGCAGTTTATCCTATTATTTAAATTTTATCCACACAAAACTCACTTTAGAAACATGAGAACTATTAATCAAGGTGCTCAAGTGACTTGTCAAAGCCAGACTGTCAATAAAAGACAAATACGAGACTTAGTGCTAGGCCTTCTGCTCACTTCTTCAAGATCCCAGAAGCACTCAGCAGCTCCATTCCTGAGGAGCTGCTCTCTCTCCTTGAGGCGAGCAAATGGAAAAACCTGTAGATTAAGAGTTAATTCGAGTACTAGATGCATGAATTCCTCTGAAAGAAGAGGGACCCATATTGAGGATTTCAACTTGCAGAAAAGCAATATTAAACAGAACACAAGACTGATGAAAGCCTTTCTTAAAGTTTAGACTCTAATGAAATAAACAAGTATTTACTGAAGAACTAAAATAATATTATTATGAGACCTTATACAAAACTTTCATTAATAGAAAAATAATTTTTAATGCAGAAATATCTTTATTTTGTACTTATGTGTACAAACACCTATACTTTGACATTGCAGCAGCTACAGAAAAGCAAATGTCATGATCTCATCAGAATGAGGAAGAGAGAGAGTGTCTAATCTTTTGGATCACCCTTCTCAGAGCATTTAGCTTAGCATTTCATTATCATTCTAACATATCACGCAAATCTGCTAGGTACCACTGCAGTCCAAGGGACTCTCAAGAGTCAATTCTTCGGTACTCAGCTTTCTTTATGGTCCAACTCTCACACCCATACATGACTACTGGAAAAACCATAGCTTTGACTAGACAGACCTTTGTTTGCAAAGTAATGTCTCTGCTTTTTAATATGCTGACTAGGTGGGCCTTAGAAAGCATCACTATGAACAAAGCTAGTGGAGGTGATGGAATTCCAGTTGAGCTATTTCAAATCCTGAAAGATGATGCTGTGAAAGTGCTGCACTCAATATGCCAGCAAATTTGGAAAACTCAGCAGTGGCCACAGCACTGGAAAAGGTCAGTTTTCATTCCAATCCCAAAGAAAGGCAATGCCAAAGAATGCTCAAACTACCACACAATTGCACTCATCTCACACGCTAGTAAAGTAATGCTCAAAATTCTCCAAGCCAGGCTTCAGCAATACATGAACCGTGAACTTCCAGATGTTCAAGCTGGTTTTAGAAAAGGCAGAGGAACCAGAGATCAAATTGCCAACATCCTCTGGATCATCAAAAAAGCAAGACAGTTCCAGAAAAACATCTGTTCTGCTTTAAAAAGCTTTCTGCTTTTTAAAAGCCTTTGACTATGTGGATCACAATAAACTGTGGAAAATTCTTCCAGAGATGGGAATACCAGACCACCTGACCTGCCTCTTAAGAAACCTATACACAGGTCAGGAAGCAACAGTTAGAACTGGACATGGAACAACAGACTGGTTCCAAATAGGAAAAGGAGTACGTCAAGGCTGTATATTGTCACCCTGCTTATTTAACTTATATGCAGAGTACATCATGAGAAACACTGGGCTGGAGGAAGCACAAGCTGGAATCAAGATTGCTGGGAGAAATATCAATAACCTCAGATTTGCAGATGACACCACCCTTATGGCACAAAGTGAAAAGGAGCTGAAGAGCCTCTTGATGAAGGTGAAAGAGGAGAGTGAAAAAGTTGGCTTAAAGCTAAACATTCGGAAAACTAAGATCATGGCATCTGGTCCCATCACTTCATGGGAAATAGATGGGGAAACAGTAGAAACAGTGTCAGACTTTGTTTTCTTGGGCTCCAAAATCACTGAAGATGGTGACTGCAGCCATGAAATTAAAAGACGCTTACTCCTTGGAAGGAAAGCTATGACCAACTTAGATAGCATATTCAAAAGCAGAGACACTGCTTTGCCAACAAAGTTCCGTCTAGTCAAGGCTATGGTTTTTCCAGTGGTCATGTATGGATGTGAGAGTTGGACTGTGAAGAAGGCTGAGTGCCGAAGAATTGATGCTTTTGAACTGGGGTGTTAGAGAAGACTCTTGAGAGTCCCTTGGACTGCTAGGAGATCCAACCAGTCCATTCTAAAGGAGATCAGCCCTGGGTGTTCTTTGGAAGGAATGATGCTAAAGCTGCAACTCCAGTACTTTGGCCACCTCATGCGAAGAGTTGACTCACTGGAAAAGACTCTGATGCTGGGAGGGATTGGGAGCAGGAGGAGAAGGGGATGACAGAGGATGAGATGGCTGGATGGCATCACTGACTCTATGGACGTGAGTCTGAGTGAACTCCCAGACTTGGTGATGGACAGGGAGGCCTGGCGTGCTGCGATTCACGGGGTCGCAAAAAGTCGGACACAACTGAGCGACTGAACTGAACTAGGTTGGTCACAGCTTTTCTTCCAAGGAGCAAGTATTTTTTCATTTCATGGCTGCAGTCATCATCTGCAGTGATTTTGGAGCCCAGGAAAATAAAGTTTGTCACTGTTTCCACTGTTTCCCCATCTATTTCCCATGAAGTGATGGGACCGGATGCCATGATCTTCGTTTTTTGAATGTTGAATTTTAAGCCAACTTTTCCCTTTTAATAAGAAGATTAAGATCTTTTATGATATGAGCACTGAAAAAACTGTCTTGGGGACTTTAAAATCTGGTCCTGAATTTTCGTTTTAGTAGATTTTTTGGATAAATGACCATATAAAGTTTGGATCAAGAAATATGTTTCCCAAAGAAAAATGTCAAGTGAAATTTCCCTATATATATGGAGTAACTTTCTTAGAAAAAACTTAGTTTTCAAATTTTCAAAATAATATTAAAAGCTTCGAACTTTGAAAATAAAATTATCAACCAGTAATTAAAAGAATATCCGCAAATAAGCTATAGCTACTCAGATAGAAATTGATTACTTACAAAAATTTTTTGGAAAAATACTGTTACCCAGGATTTTGTCAACCACAGAGGTGCTGAAATGTTGCCCTGTTCTCCAACTGGCTTAAAAATACAACATAAAGTGCTTAATGAGCAACCATAGCCAAGCAGAAGCAAAGATAAAAAGGTGACTTTTCTTCCAAATTTTGAGGGTACCAGCTAAAATCTACAGAACTCTATATGAAAAAAAGTCAACTTTTATTTTTTGCTTGCTATGTTGCATGGCTTGTGGGATCTTAGTTTCCAACCAGGGATTAAACCTGGGCCCCTGGCAGTAAAAACATGGAGTACTAACCACTGGACCACCAAGGAATTCAAAAGTCAACCTTGAAAGATAAAGTCTGGTTAGAAATTTAAAAACTAACAGGGAAGCCTTAAGAAAAACAAAAACAGAAAACAAAATGCATCAGATACAGTGGTCTTGGCTCAAGAATTATAGGGAGAAAAATTGTGAGACTGATACCAAGCTTTCAATCAGATCAAAACATACATTCTTTCTATGGAAAGGCAGAGGTAAAAAGGAGAAACTGAAATTCCATGGGATCACAAAGAGTCGGACACGACTGAGTGACTGAACTGAACTGGCCTGAAATTTCAAAAGATCAAAAAATAAATAATAAAAACAGTAACATTTGGCAACCTACTTTCCTGATGACTTGAATACACTTCTCAATTTCTCTGGTTTTATTTCCCCAAAAGGTCAGCAGCATGTGTCAGATGCTGAGCAGGCTGACCGGCATCAGGGGAGGTGAAGGGTGTTACTGTCTAAGCACTGCCAGTTCCTGCCGCTTTTAGAAGTGTTGGTTAAATTTTCCTCCAGGCTTAAGTAAGATTCATCAGGAATCAATAAGGAGGGAATTTTGTGAAAGCAATTAAGTTACATGTAGAACTCACATGGGAGTATGTGTGTGTGTATGCACACACACACACACACACACACACACCCCTATTCCACCTGCTAACTCCCCACTGCTGTGGATTGGAGTCACACCCAGCAGAGATGTGTGGACCGAGCTTTCTGGCATCTCCCTGGGGAAGAGCAGTGAGCGCTTTCCAGTTTCCCACTGCAGTCCTGCACCATGTGGCCTCACACTACAAACAGTCATCACCTTATTGACATTCACTCAGTGAAGCACCAGCCATGTCAAGCATTGTGATGGGTGCTCAGGGGCCAATAACACAGAGAACTTCCTGGTAGTCCAGTGGCTAAGAATCCACTACCAGTGCAGGTGACATGGGTTCAATCCCTGGTCCAGGAAGATCCCATATGCTGTGAAGCAACGAAGCCCATGAGTCACAACTAATGAAACCATGTCCCTAGAGGCCATTTCCATAATAAGAGAAGCCACTAAAATGAGAAGTACTCACACCTCAATGAAGAGTAGCCCCTGCTTGCTACAACTAGAGAAAGCCCACGTGCAGCAACAAAGACCCAGCAAAGGCAAAAATTAATTAATAAAATTAAAATTAATAATTAAAATTAATAAATAAAAAATAAAACTAAAAAGAATAAAAATGGCAGAGAATACAATGGTGACCATGTCCTTACATTCCTCAAGTGAAGTTAAGCTACAGTATTTAGAGGCAGACACACATAACAAAGTTTACATCACTGTACTTTAAATACGTTGTAAAAAGTTAAAGGAGTAGTGAAAGGTCAGCTACAGATCATGCTTGAAAAGTGTGGCGGAGTCACCCTGTCTAGAACATGTGTACACTCAGAAATCCTGTTAGAGTTGGTATCTAAAGGCAATTGTGCTCACATGTCCTCAGAGTCCGACGGCCCTTCCTTAACATGCTCATCTTCCATTTCAAGATTGTCCTGACGTCCATCTCCCACAGTGGGGACATCCATCAGTGTTCTGAACAGTTTGGAGAGGTCTGGAAGTGAACATGTCCGCAACATCTGAAAAAAAGCAACAGATTTCTTATTAGGAGTGAGACAGTAAGAAAATTAAAATGAGAGGAAAAAATTAGAAAACTGGAGCTAGTAATAATTTTGTTATATATATATGTATCAACCACCCGTTTAGAGCTAAAAGCTTCTCAGTCTAGGCTGAGAATCTACTTCTCTTAAACTTTAGACCAGTATTTTATCAAAGATGAAACTAAGCCTGTGAGTGAGTTCTGCTTGGGTTTCTCTGAGAAGTGGCCTTTACAAGTCACAGAGGGTCTTTATCTGGGGAGCACACGTGGAGTGGAGCTGGAGCTGGGTCAGGACTTTCTCACTCACAGCTCTCCATCCCTCTGCCATGGCATGTCTGCTGATTCTTCCTTTCACTTTCTGAAAAGTACACTGTCCAAGATGCTCTGTGTGCTTTTGTCCAAACTGGCTAAGCACCATCCCACACAAACTGGTTACCCTTTCTATTACTTTATCTTACTGGTCAACACTGATTAAATCAGAGGCCTTCAATTAGAGCAAAGAAATTCCCACTATTGCCTCCCTGAGCAATGGACTGAGAGTGGTAGGTACCCTTCCCACCAGAAAAGACGGCTGGAAAGACAGGCACTTGATGTTCACGCTGAGAAGCACCAGGAGCAACGGGGTGAAGAGGAACTGAGCACACTGAGATGAGAAAGAACAGCACAGTGGAGGTACTTAAAATGTGAATTAGTGCTGCACACAGCCAGAATAATAGGAATAGCCCCTGTCCAGCACTCTCAACAATCAGAGTGAAGGACAGACAGGGCTATGATACACACATCTAGAGAAGTCAGTCTCAGGGCTGGGTCAACCCTACAGGAATCTGTAAGACCTGAAACATGACTGTTAAGGCCCAGATAAGATTCAAACACCAGATGGGAGACTGTGCAGAACACACAATGTTAACTGAGTAAGAAAAGGTATGTACTTGGCCAAATCTACTGGTACAAACTGCTTTTGATAATAAAAAAGAATAGATTTCTATTATTTGAAGATAATTTACATATTACAGCACACAAGAGGAAAAAAATGGTTATATGGTACAAGATGGTACAGATACATACTGCCTGGTTAAAGTATTTAACAATGGTACTGTCAGCAGAATTTACACTTGACTTCTTTGTTCTTCTAATGGTTTGAGCCACGTATATTAGAAACCCAGAGGCTGCAAAACATGCAGCCAGTAACAGTTTACCCAGATACATGCTGATCAATAAAAACAAACAGCATATATGCATTATATATTTAAATACAAGGGGACCACACAAAGGGATACAGTATTTTTTTAGCTGAAATAAATTTTAGCCCTGGTAAAATCACCTCAATTCTAGTTTCCTTCATTAAAATAAACTTCATTAAATAAACTTCATAGCCCAACACAAAATAACAGAATTAAAAGAAATTTCAAGAGGTATGTACCTCTCGGAACAGGTTTACACACTCATCAATCCAACAATTCCTATAGGTCCTGTATTTAAAATCCTAATATTCACAGTCTTTTCTGACAGACTATCAATGTTTCAGGTAGGATATTCATCTTCATTCATCTTCATACAGAAGAATTTTATATAAGAACACTTTCAGTTCTGTAATTCTGAGTCTACTAGATCTTTTTCATACTGTTTCAATAATATTCTATAGTTCTGACATTCACAGAAAGAAATCCTCCTGAAAATAGCTACTAATCCAGAACATGCTGCCTGAAATCTTACTTCATTTCTAGTTAGACTAATTTTTTCCACAATTTTTTGTAGCATAATTTATGCAGCAAACATTTGGTACCATTATAAATCCTCTCAGATTGTGAGAAGATCTCATCTTTATGGAAAGCAAAGTTTTAGAAAACCTCAAAACATTTTTAAAAATGCAGTTCTTTTAGATTTCTCAACCTTTGTTCTATTTTTTCTTGACAATGAAGACAACCATGTAAAAAGTGAATGAATTAAGTGCTAGCTGCACTAATTAGAACTTCACATGAAATGCTACTTAGTTCTATCAACTCAGTTTTTCATCTATAGTATTTTTCATATAAAATTATGTATTATTCTCCAACTATACTACAAAACTGTTCATGATGAGCACATTTGTTTAATGTCTACCTATTGCAATTCAACTATAACACTAAACCCTCAAAATAGCTTCTACAAATATTTGCTCACTTCAACCCATAAACAAGGCTAAAAACGGAATTAAAACATCAAAACATCATGAACACTTAACAAAAGCAAAAATTATGGACATTATCTAAGAACTGATAGTTTAGCAAATCAAAAGAAGACATTTAAGGCACTTGTGCTCTTTGTGAACTGTACGTTAATACTTCCCCTGATTCTGTATTTGCTGTACCAAGGCAAGAAATTCTCAAGTTTTTATAGAAATCAGTCTTCCACTCTACTCCCCATTTGAGAAAGTATCAGTGGAACACATCTGGTCTCTCTCAAGCCCTTATTCACTATCCCATTAGATAAGGAAGGTCTAGTGGGAAGGACCGGAGAAGGCGACGGCACCCCACTCCAGTACTCTTGCCTGGAAAATCCCATGAGCCTGGTAGGCTGCAGTCCATGGGGTCGCTAAGATTCGGACATGACTGAGCGACTTCACTTTCCCTTTTCACTTTCATGCATTGGAGAAGGAAATGGCAACCCACTCCAGTGTTCTTTCCTGGAGAATCCCAGGGACGGGGAGCCTGGTGGGCTGCCATCTATGGGGTCGCACAGAGTCGGACACGACTGAAGCAAGTTAGCAGTGGGAAGGACAAGCAGGTTTTCCACTGGGCAACCTAGTGTCTATCCTTATGTACCTCCGATTGTGAGAAGATCTCATCTTTCAACTACTTTTTCCTGACTCATTACAAATTTACCTTCAATAATCATTTATGTGTTACACTTTCAATTCTGATACTCTGTCACAACTGTCTTATGAAAGCCGCCACTTTATATATGGTGTTTCCTATCAAAAACAATGCAGCCAAGAAGACAGTCTAAGTCTAGATCTAGTGGAAATGCTCCTTCAAAGTAAAAGTAAAATTAAAATGTTTTAAAATAAAAGTTGAAAAAAAAAATAAAATAAAATAAAAGTTGAAAAAAATTCATTACCAACAGGGCTTCCTAAGAGGCGTTAATGAATTTTTTAAAGTGATAGAAAAATAAAAAAAAGTGTGTATGTGCTCAGTCGCTCCGCTGTGTCTGACGCTTTGAAACCCCATGGACTGTAGCCCGCCAGACTCCTTTGTTCATGGGATTTCCCAGGCAAGAATACTGGAGTGGGTTGCCATTTCCTCCTCCACGGGATTCTCCTGCCCCATGTATTGAACCCAAATATCTTCAAATTCTACAGTAAGTGATGAAGAATGGTTAACATGTAAATATAAAAGACTTCCTGTCATAATTTTTACTTTCTCTAAAAGATAATGAATACTTAAAGCAAAAATATAGAAATGTATTATGGAATTTATCATACATGAAGAAATAAAATACATCACAATTCCACAAAGGACAGGCAAGAGTGTGGAAATGGAAATGTACTGTTGTAAGGTTCTGATGCTATAAATGAAGTGGCATAATATTATTTGAATAGAGACCGTGATAATCTAAAGATGTATACTGAAAACTGAGAAGTCTACCAAAAGCAAACAGTAGAGATAAAACACTAAAAAAACTCAATCAAAAAGGGAGAATAAAAGCAAAAAAGGAACCAAAAAGAAATGAGACAAATAGAAAACAAATAGCAAAATGATAACTTTAATTCAATCATATTGATAATGTCAAAAATTACATTAAATATAAATGACCCAACCACTTTGATTAAATGACTGTCATATGGTTAATAAGCAAGACTCAACTACATGACAAGTACAAAAAATCTATATGAAATAAGTCTGATAAAAGGAAAGGATGTAGGGACTTCCATCATGGTCCGGTGATTAGGAATTCACCTGCCAATGCAAGGAACACAGGTTCGATTCCGGTCTGGGTGGATTCCACATGATGCAGAACAACTAAGCCTGTGTGTCACAATTACTGAAGCCTGCCTGCCAGGAGCCCGTGCTGTGCAACAAGAGAGGCCACTGTAATAAGAAGTCTACGAACTGCAAGGAAGAGTGTCCCCACTCACCACATCTAGGGAAAGCCTGTGTGTACCAACAAAGGCCAGATCACCCAATAAGTAAATAAATAACCTTACACAAAAATAAAATTAAAAAATAAAGGATGTAAAAATCTGTTCCTTGTAAACACTAAGCATAAGGAAGCTAGAATGACTATATATTAAAACCAGGAGGCAAAGTGTATTTCAGAACAAAGGGGTAGGTCTAGGGATAGAGTGAGTCATTTCATAATCATAAAGGGGTCAATTTATTAAGAAGATATTATTAATTTATATTCAATTGACTGGAAATTTCAACAGTGCTTTCCCAGTAATTGATAAACAAGCAGAAAGAGAAGAAAGGATATAGAAGACTTGAATCACACTATCCCACAGAGAGACTTCCTAACAATAAATATATCAATTCATCCAGAAAACAGAACAAAACTAAATTCTTACTCACTCAATAACAGAGCTTCAAAATACATAGAGCAAAAGCTGACAGAACTGAAAGAAGAAACACATGATTATACTAGTTAAAAATTTCAATATTCTATTCTCAGCAACTAAGAGTTAATGTGAAAGTATTAAAGATCAAAAAAAAAAAATCAGTAAAGACAAAGAAAGCATGAACACCAACACTGGACTTAATTCTTGACATTGACAGAACAATTCACCCAACGACAGAAGAATCTACACCCTCTTAAGGAGATCTGTTAGTAACAGTCAAGGAAAGGAAACTGGAGAGTGACACAAGATATGCCAGAAGGCAACAGATAAAATAATTATAAAAGAAGAGTATATTTCAACTGTTTAAAGAAAAGAGCATAGGAGATCTGCTGGTAAGGGATGATCTTGGCAGCAGCAGCTTCAAAGGAGGAGTGGCTCACGGCCACACTATGATGTACTGGGAAACGAGGGAGGGGAAAAAGCAAAGACACAACAAAAAGCTGTGGGGTGTGAGCTGAGGGGGATGTGAGCTCATGGAAGTTTACCGTTCACGACGGGAACCATCAGAGTGTGGGTGTGGATGGAATGGCCCATCTCAGAGAAAGAAGTTCACGACACAGGCCAGAGAAGAAAAAAGAGACAGCTTCCTCGAGAGGCTGAGGAAGGTTAGGCTCCAAAGATTAAGAAGAATTTCCTTTAATAGAAAAAAGGACAAGCACAGAATGACTTAACATTGAAAAAAAAGAACTTTGGGGAATTTCCTGGCGGTCCAGAGGTTAAGGTTCCCTGATGCCCCTGAAGTGGGGCAGATTCTACCCCTGATCAGGGAACTAAGATTTCACATGCGACATGTCAGGGTCAAAAAGTAAAAAATAAATAGATAAAAAGAAAAACACCGTCAATATTATAGTTTATCAAAGAAAACTAATAAATGTGAAATGCTGTCAAATGGATAGTTTTCCATTTGAGGAGCATACTTGCCTTTGGGTTGTTTGCATCAAATAGACCCGTTGAAAGTCCGATCAGCAAGGAATTCTGTTTTTTATTCCTTGGTGGTGAATCAGAGTGAGATCGAAGTGGAAAGGATTCTTCTGGTGAACAGAGAACTGACTGAACCTGAGAAACTGCTTTCAGATGCTCAGAATAAACCACTTTATGGAAAAATGGTTCTGGTTGCATAGATTTATCTATATCGCGCTTAGAGGGTGGAGAATCATCCACTCCAGGTTCTGTGGAATAAAGGAAAGATTACATGAACAGTCTATACAATACTCAGCTTTCTAAGTGATAATGAAAAAGTTCAGTATTTAACATGAATTATAGGCAAGAAACTCCATGTCTATCAGAAAACCAAAATCAAAATATATATGTGATTTCACTACCTTACAAATAATCTTCAACCCCAGGGTACGTTTAATTTGTTAAATACTTCCATTATATCAGAAGTTAGAAAATGTAGACACAAATCCAAAGACACGTGAGAAAATACTGTTTAAACACTCATACTTAATAGTTCCAGTTCAACTTCATTTCTATAGGTAAGATATTAAAAAACTGTACTTCTTATATTTTAATTAATACTATTAGAAATAAGAAAACCACTTATTTAATGTCCTCAGATAATGGCTTAGCTTTGACAAGCAATTCTTTTTGTTTTGAACATTAAGTAAGATAACTGATCAAAAGGTTTTATTGCCCACATTGACAAACAATACAGGCTTACAAATGCAGAGTACAGCAACCATAAAAAAGATTGAAATTCTGCCATGTGCAGCTAAATAGATGGATTAAGACAATATAATGCTTAGTGAAATAAGTCAGAGAAAGATTAATACTGTATAATATCATTATATGTGGAATCCAAAAAATAATACCAATGAATCTATATACAAAATAGAAACAGACTCACAGACATGGAAAACAAACATGTATAAACCAAAAGGGAGACGGATGTGGAGGGACAAATTAGGAGTATGGGATTAATTATTATTCATTATAATAATTATATAACCATTGTAATAACTATATAGTTATTAATATAGTGATATATTTTATCAATCATTAATAATAATTATTATTATTTATTTTGTATTCTGCACAAAATAAATAACCAAAAAGAACCTACTGTCTAGCACAGGAACAATTCCCAGTATCTTATAATAACCTATAATGGAATCTAACCTGCAAATTAAAAAAATGAATCACTAGGCTATGCACCTGAAGCTAATACAGTATTATAAATCAACTATACCCCAAAAATGTAATAAAAAATAAATACAGAGTCCAGTGCACTATGCCTATAACGTTTTTTAAGTGATTAAGGTGAATGGTAAGCAATGCTCTCTATTAACATACAGTTCAAACAGAACAGGTATGCTAACAACCTTTGAGAAAGTAATCAGGCCAATGCTGTGATGCTCACCTACATGAACCTCACTAAGGTGATCCACACTGCTCGGGGCTTTATCTTCAGAAAGTTCATTTTGCTGAATGGTGATCCTATCTTCCAATCTGCCATAGATAGATACACCAGTTACAAAAGCAAAATTTACCTGCAATAAAGATACTCTCAAACACAGACAAGTAGAGCACAGGTCACTAGTGTCCTGTGATCCCACTTTCAAATATTCTTCTCACAGTTACAGTGGCCCTCACAAGCACATCCTACCCTGCAGTCGTTCAAACCTCCACCAGTCAGGCTCATTCATGACACCAGCCTCAACATTCTCACCACAATGGTTCCCAGAGTGAAGCCTCTAGATGCCAGTAACACATGAGAACTTGTCTGAAATGCAAATTCTCAGGCCTTGCCCTAGCCCTGTGTGTCAGGAGCTTTGAGGGATACAGCTGAGCAAGCTGTATCCCTTTACAACAAAAAGTATCCCATTATAGCAAAATGTTGTAATGATTAAGAACTACCACTTTAACTAATCAAAATGCCTCATAATAGCAGAAAACAGAACACAATTATAACATACTGCTGCTGCTGCTGCTAGATCACTTCAGTCATGTCCGACTCTGTGTGACCCCATAAACGGCAGCCCACCAGGCTCCCCCATCCCTGGGATTCTCCAGGCAAGAACACTGGAGTGGGCTGCAATTTCCTTCTCCAATGCGTAGAAGTACCATGCAATATCTTGCAACTATTTAAAGGACGAAGTACAGATCTGTATAACCAGATATGCATCAAGGGTCAAGGTATATTATTAAGTAAGTAAAGTAATTTTCAGACCAAATGATATAAAATGGTGTTAGATTTGAAACAATGCTGCTCAGCACAGTAAAATAAAAAGAGTTTGTACACAAATGTTTTAACTCTTAAAGGGAGTGAACTGATTTATAAAAAGAATTCACAATTTTTCTCTCAATAAATGTTGGGAACTAAATTCATGTACTATTTGTTAACAAAATTATAAAGACGAGAAGAGTATATTCCAAAAGGTACCAGTAATTTATTTCTGGGCTTTTGGTTATAGTTCAGTTTAGTTGCTAAGGCATGTTCGACTCTTTGTAACCCCATGGACTGCAGCACATTAGGCTTGCCTGTCCTTCAGCATCTTCCAGAGTTTGCTCAAACTCATGTCCACTGAGTTGGTGATGCCATCCAAACATCTCATCCTCTGTCACCCCCTTCTATTCCTGCCCTCAAACTTTCCCAGCATCAGGGTCTTTTCCAATGAGTTAGTTCTTTGCATCAGGTGGCCAAAATATTGGAGTTCCAGCTTCAGCATCAGTCCTTCCAATGAATATTCAGGACTGATTTCTTTTAGGATTGACTAGGTTGGTCTCCTTGTAGTCCAAGGGACTCTCAAGAGTCTTCTCCATCACCACAGTTCACAAGCATCAATTCTTCAGCACTCAGCTTTCTTTATGGTCCAACTCTCACATACATATATGACTACTGGAAAAACAACAGTTTTGACTAAGCAGAACTTTGTTGGCAAAGCAATGTCTCAGCTTTTTAATATGCTGTCTAGGTTGGTCATAGCTTTGCTTCAAAGGAGCAAGTGTCTTTTAATTTCATGGCTGCAGTCACTATCTGCAGTGATTTTAGAGCCAAGTCCCTCACTGTTTCCACTGTTTCCCCATCTATTTGCCATGAAGTGGTGGGACCAGATGCCAAGATCTTAGTTTTCTGAATGCTGAGTTTTAAGCCAGCCTTTTCACTCTCCTCTTTCCCTTTAATCAAGAGGATCTTTAGTTCCTCTTCACTTTCTGCCATAAGGGTGGTGTCATCTGCGTATCTGAGGTTATTGATATTTCTCCTGGAAAACTTGATTCCACCTTGTGCTTCATCCAGCCCAGCATTTTGCATGATGTACTATCAGATCAGATCAGATTAGATCAGTCGCTCAGTCGTGTCCGACTCTTTGCGACCCCATGAATCGCAGCACGCCAGGCCTCCCTGTCCATCACCAACTCCCGGAGTTCACTCAGACTCACGTCCATCGAGTCAGTGATGCCATGCAGCCATCTCATCCTCTGTCGTCCCCTTCTCCTCCTGCCCCCAATCCCTCCCAGCATCAGAGTCTTTTCCAATGAGTCAACTCTTCTCATGAGGTGGCCAAAGTACTGGAATTTCAGCTTAAGCATCATTCCTTCCAAAGAAATCCCAGGGCTGACTTCCTTCAGAATGGACTGGTTGGATCTCCTTGCAGTCCAAGGGACTCTCAAGAGTCTTCTCTAACACCCCAGTTCAAAAGCATCAATTCTTCGGTGCTCAGCCTTCTTCACAGTCCAACTCTCACATCCATACATGACCACAGGAAAAACCATAGCCTTGACTAGACGAACCTTTGTTGGCAAAGTAATGTCTCTGCTTTTGAATATGCTATCTAGGTTGGTCATAACTTTCCTTCCAAGGAGTAAGCGTCTTTTAATTTCATGGCTGCAGTCACCATCTGTAGTGATTTTGAAGCCCAGAAATATAAAGTCTGACACTGTTTCCACTGTTTCCCCATCTATTTCCCATGAAGTGGTGGGACCAGATGCCATGATCTTAGTTTTCTGAATGTTGAGCTTTAAGCCAACTTTTTCACTCTCCACTTTCACCTTCATCAAGAGGCTTTTCAGTTCCTCTTCACTTTCTGCCATAAGGGTGGTGTCATCTGCATATCTGAGGTTATTGATATTTCTCCCGGCAATCTTGATTCCAGCTTGTGTTTCTTCCAGTCCAGCGTTTCTCATGATGTACTCTGCATAGAAGTTAAATAAGCAGGGTGACAATATACAGCCTTGGCGTACTCCTTTTCCTATTTGGAACCAGTCTGTTGTTCCATGTCCAGTTCTAACTGTTGCTTCCTGACCTGCATATAGGTTTCTCAAGAGGCAGGTCAGGTGGTCTGGTATTCCCATCTCTTTCAGAATTTTCCACAGTTTATTGTGATCCACACAGTCAAAGGCTTTGGCATAGTCAATAAAGCAGAAACAGATGTTTTTCTGGAACTCTCTTGCCTTTTCTATGATCCAGCGGATGTTGGCAATCTGATCTCTGGTTCCTCTGCCTTTTCTAAAACCAGCTTGAACATCAGGAAGTTCACGGTTCACATATTGCTGAAGCCTGGCTTGGAGAATTTTGAACATTACTTTACTAGTGTGTGAGATGAGTGCAATTGTGTGGTAGTTTGAGTATTCTTTGGCATTGCCTTTCTTTGGGATTGGAAAACTGACCTTTTCCAGTCCTGTGGCCACTGCTGAGTTTTCCAAATTTGCTGGCATATTGAGTGCAGCACTTTCATGGCATCATCTTTCAGGATTTGAAATAGCTCAACTGGAATTCCATCACCTCCACTAGCTTTGTTCGTACTGATGCTTTCTAAAGCCCACTTGACTTCACATTCCAGGATGTCTGGCTCTAGGTCAGTGATCATACCATCGTGATTATCTGGGTTGTGAAGATCTTTTTTGTATAGTTTTTCTGTGTATTCTTGCCATCTCTTCTTAATATCTTCTGCTTCTGTTAGGTCCAAATCATTTCTGTCCTTTATCGAGCCCATCTTTGCATGAAATGTTCCTTTGGTATCTCTGATTTTCTTGAAGAGATCCCTAGTCTTTCCCATTCTGTTGTTTTCCTCTATTTCTTTGCATTGATCACTGAAGAAGGCTTTCTTATCTCTTCTTGCTATTCTTTGGAACTCTGCATTCAGATGTTTATATCTTTGCTTTTCTCCTTTGCTTTTCGCTTCTCTTCTTTTCACAGCTATTTGTAAGGCCTCCCCAGACAGCCATTTTGCTTTTTTGCATTTCTTTTCTATGGGAATCGTCTTGATCCCTGTCTCCTGTACAATGTCACAAACCTCAGATAAGTTAAATAAGCAGGGTGACAATATACAGCCTTTCCTTTCCCAATTTTGAACCAGTCCGTTGTTCTATCTCCAGTTCTAACTGTTGCTTCTTTACCTGCATATAGATTTCTCAGGAGGCAGGTCAGGTGGTCTGGTATTCCCATCTCTTTAAGAATTTTCCATAGTTTGTTGTGATCCACAGAGTCAAAGGCTCTGGCGTACAGCAGAAGTAGATGTTTTTCTGGAATTCTCTTGCTTTTATTATGATCCAACAGATGTTGACAATTTGATCTCTGGTTCCTCTGCCTTTTCTAAATCCAGTTGAAGTTCTCAGTTCACGTACTGTTGAAGCCTTGCTTGGAGAATCTTCAGCTTTACTTTGCTAGCATGTAAAATGAGTGCAATTCCGTGGTAGTTTGAACATTCTTTGGCATTGCCTTTCTTTGGGATTGGAATGAAAACTGACCTTCTCCAGTCCTGTGGCCACTGCTGAGCTTTCCAGATGTGCTGGCATATTGACTGCGGCACTTTAACAGCACCATCTTTTAGGTTTTGAAATAGCTCAGCTGGTATTCCGTCACCTTTACTAGCTTTGTTCGTAGTGATGCTTTCTAAGGCCCACTTGACTTCGCATTCCGGGATGTTTGGCTCTAGGTGAGTGATAACACCATGTGGTTATCTGGGTCATTAAGACCTTTTTTGTACAGTTCTGTGTATTCTTGCCACCTCTTCTTAATATCTTCTGCTTCTGTTAGGTCCATACCACTTCTGTCCTTTACTCTGTCCATCTTTGCATGAAATGTTCCCTTGGTATCTCAAATTTTCTTTAAGAGATTCCTAGCCTTTTCCATTTTATTGTTTTCCTCTATTTTTTTGCATTCATCACTTAGAAAGGCTTTCTTCTCTCTCCTTACTTCTCTTTGTAACTCTGCATTTAGATGGGTATATCTGTCCTTTTCTCCTTTTCCTTTTGCTTTTCTTCTTTTCTCAGCTACTTGTAAAGTCTCCTCAGACAGCCATTTTGCCTTTTGCATTTCTTTTTCTTGGGATGGCTTTTCTTTTTTTGATTATAAGGCAATTTTAATTTTGCTAGTACTTTTTCTGCTGTTGAGTCACTTCAGTTCAGTTGCTCAGTCGTGTCCGACTCTTTGTGACCCCATGAATCACAGCATGCCAGGCCTCTCTGTCCTTCACTAACTCCCGGAGTTCACTCAAACTCATGTCCATCAAGTTGGTGATGCCATCCAGCCATCTCATCCTCTGTTGTCCCCTTCTCCTCCCAACTCTTTGGAACCCCATGGACTGTAGCCTGCAAGACTCCTCTATTCATGGGATTCTCCAGGCAAGAATACTGGAATAGGTTGCTATTTCCTCCTGCAGGAGATCTTCCCGATCCTGTCTCTTGCATTGGCAGGCTGGTTCTTTACTACTAGCACCACCTGGGAAGCCCCATAAATGTGAACTCATTTAGTTCATTTCAAATTTAAATAATTTTTTACTTCTCCAGTTTTAAATTCTGAGTAACTCTTATTTTTATTTTAAAAAGTTATTTATTTTTAATCATACAAGTAATATATTTTTTCATTCAAAATGTAATGCTTGATTCCTCAGAAAGGGAAACATAAAATTGCCGGGGTCCTGCCCCGGCTGATCCAGGGTATTCGAAGCAGGGACGGCGTCGGCGACCTATTTATTTAAATATTTTATCAAAGATATAAAGAGTAATAGGATGAGGATAGCTCAGTAGGAAAATTCATTGGAGAAAAGAGGCTGAGTAGCTTGGTTTACGCGGGAGACCAATAAAACTTCAAGACAAGAAGTTTGCACCACTTACGTAGGCCGCAGGCGTCCTTCCGTTCTCCCGAAGGAGAGGACACACTGAGGCCTCCCCGGTCGGATCTTAGAAGCCCAGGCATAATTAGTAAGCATGGTGGGTTCCGGGCTCCAGATGGAGACTCAACCAGAGTGAGAGAGAGAGCGACATGGGGAGACCAGTATTTCGAGAAACTGATCCCAATTCTTTATTTTCCAGAGTCTGTTTTAATACACTGAGATGTTATACAAAAGTCACGCGGGGTCAGCAGTCCTGACTTTTATCAAAGTCAGGTGCTTCATACAAATGTATACAGAGGTCTTAGGGGTGTTACATCATCTTCTGGCCAGGGGGGCCTGCTGACAATTTACGACCCTCTCCTTGTGACAGCGGTCAGTCAATCAGGACACTTATTTCTCCAGGGCTGATTATTCTCAAAACAGACGCCACCCAAATAAAGTTACATTCCTACAGGGTGAGGGTGTAGTGGGTTTTAGTTAAGGAAAGAATTTACTTAGCCTAAGGTCTAACGTGATTAATATCAAAGGTTAATTCTATATATTCATTAATGTGTGTAAGGGCAGGGGATATGGAGACTTAGCAACAAACATTGGCTCAACAAATGAAAAACCCTTCACCAACACATTTTCTAATTAGCCCATTATACTTATACTAATAGTTTTCTAACTTTTCTAAGGAACCTGTTTTTAGAAGGTTTAAAGCATCTCGTGCCTCTCACGATTGGGAGGCTGTGAGCAATCACATGTGGCCCGACGAGCCTGTCAGGCAGGCTAGAGAACCTTCAGAGGAGTTTGTAGGTTAAAACACTCTTGTCACACCCAAGAGTTTTTATTGACTGGAGCTCTAGGTTAACTCCTTCTCCGAAAGAGGTGGTGGGGGACAGCCCCCCATAAAGTCAGAGGTGTAGGTAAGAGCACAAAGTAGTAAAGTAGGCAGGCTCTGGTAATGGGGGTAGATGCTCGAGGAGTTCCAGGGGGACTCCTGAGGTTCGATCCCGCCTTTGCGTATGTCGAGCCTCCTTCCTCATGACCTTTGTCATGGGCGGAGTACCTCACTCTGGCCCCCAACATCAAATATCATTTGCTACAGCAATTCCACTCTGGATATATACTCAAAAGAACTCAATAAAGATGTGCAAAGACTTGTACACAATGTTTACAGAAGCACCATTCAAAACAGGCAAAAGGCAGAAACTACCCTGGAAATGACCATCATTATCTGCTGAATGCTATCAACTGTACAATGTATAAAAACATAGGCTATAGTCATATAAGGAATATTATTCATGAAAAGGAATGAAGAACTGATACATCCTATAACACAGACAAGCCCTGAAAGCAGTATGCTAACTGAAAGAAGGCAGATACAAAAAGCCACATACTGTGATTCTATAGGAAATGTCCAGAATAGGCCAATCCATGAAGACAGATCAGTGGTGGCAGGAGCTGGGGAGGTGAACATGAAGAGTGGGTGCTTATAGGTACAAGGGTTCCACTGGGGTCGAGGAAAATGTACTGGAACCATAGAGTATAAAATTGTACACTTCAAAATTATTAAAATGATAAAATGTATATAAATAAATATATTCATATATTTATCTCAATGAAAAAATTTTTTCCTTTTAGGATTTCCCCAAACAATGAAAATCCCAGTTGCTTTTACTATTATCAGTTTTATATACATCTTATTAAACTTTTCCCCTAAATTTATATACATTTATATATGCTGAGAAGGCAATGGCACCCCACTCCAGTACTCTTGCCTGGAAAATCCCATGGACGGAGGAGCCTGGTGGGCTACAGTCCATGGGGTCACTACAAGTCGGACAGGACTGGGCAACTTCACTTTCACTTTTCACTTTCATGCACTGGAGAAGGAAATGGCAACCCACTCCAGTGTTCTTGCCTGGAGAATCCCAGGGATGGCAGAGCCTGGTGGACTGCCGTCTATGGGACGGCATAGAGTCGAAGAGTCGGACATGACTGAAGTGACCTAGCAGCATATATGCACTTAAGAACATTTTATAGGATTATCACAGTATTGTTCTAATATATGGAAATGCTTTTTATTCAATATCATCAAATACTCTGGACATATTTCCGTATTTATACAAGGAGTTCCATTTAATTTCAGTGCTGCATACTACCCATTACACAGTATACTTGGTTGTTGTGACTTTGTTAAGTCGTGTTCAACTCTTTGTGACCCCACGTACTGCAGCATACCAGGCTTTCGTGTCCTTCAGCATCTCCCAGAGTTTGCTCAAACTCATGTCCACTGAATTAGTGATGCCATCCAAACATCTCATCCTCTGTCGCCCCCTTCTCCTCCTGCCCTCAATCTTTCTCAGCATCAGGGTCTTTTCCAATGAGTCGGCTCTTTGCATCAGGTGGCCAAAGTATTGGAGTTTCAGCATCAGTCCTTCCAATGAATACTCAGGATTGAATTCCTTTAGGATTGACTGATTTGATCTCCTTGCAGTCCAAGAGACTCTCAAAAGTTTTCTCCAGCACCACAGTTCAAAAACATCAATTCTTCAGCACTCATCCTTCTTTATGGTCAAACTCTCACAACTGCACATGACTACTGGAAAACCCACAGTTTTGTCTAGATAGACCTTTGTCAGCAAAGTGATGTTTCTGCTTTTTAATATGCTATCTAGGTTTGCCATAGCTTTTCTTCCATGGCGCAAGTGTCTTTTAATTTCATGGCTGCAGTCACCATCTACAGTAATTCTGAAGCCCAAGAAAATAAAATCTGTCACCGTTTCCATTTTTTCCCCATCTTTACCATGATGGATGCCATGATCTTAGCTTTCTGAATGCTGAGTTTTAAGCCAGCTTTTTCCCTCTCCTCTTTTACTTTCATCAAGAAGCTCTTAAGTTCCTCTTCACTTTCTTCCATTAGAGTGACATTATATGCATATCTGAGTTTTCTGTTTCTCCCAGAAATCTTGATTCCAGCTTGTGATTCATCCAACCTGGCATCTGGCATGAGGTACTCTGCATATAAGTTAAATAAGCAGGGGGACAATATACAGGCTTGATGTACTCCTTCCAATTTTGAACCAGTCCATTGTTCCATGTCTGGCTCTGACTGTTGCTTTTTGTTCTGCAAACAGTTTTCTCAAGAGACAGGTAAGGTGATTTGGTATTCCCATCTCTTTAAGAATTTTCCACCATTTGCTGTGATAAACTGTCAAAGGCTTTAGCATTGTCAATGAAGCAGAAGTAGATTTTTTAATTCCCTTGCTTTTTCTATGATCCAACAGATGTTAGCAATTTGATCTCTGATTCCTCTGCCTTTTCTAAATCCAATTTGTACATCTGGAAGTTTTTGGTTCATGTACTGTTAAAGCCTAGCTTGAAGGATTTTGAGCATTACCTTGCTAGCTTGTGAAATGAGTGTAATTGTACGGTAGTTTGAACATTCTTTGGCATTGCCTTTCTTTGAGATTGGAATGAAAACTGACCTTTTCCAGTCTTGCAGCCACTGCTGAGTTTTCCAAATTTGCTGGCATACTGAGTACAGCACTTTAACAGCATCATCTTTTAAGACCTGAAATAGCTCAGCAGGACACTTAGAACAGTGTTTTGAGCCACTTCCTTATTCCTGATCAGACTATTTCAAATGATTTCCTGTGACTCTCCTGAAATAAACATTCTTGCACATGCTTCTCTGTATCCATGTCCAAGTCCAGCCCACCTCCTGTTTTCACAGATAAAGTTGCACTGGAACAGCCACACTCACCTGTTTATGTGTTACCTATGATTGCTTTTGCAGATCAAAGGCAGCACCGGATAGCCACATCACAGAGCATATGGTCAACAGGGCCAAAAAAGTTCACTATCTGGCCCTTTACAGAAAACATCTGACAACCCTTGTTATGAGCAGAACAAAAGAATGAACTTCCAATTATTATTTTAAGAAGGAAGGTAACAAGAACACCAAAATATGACAGTGATTTCCCCAGACAAATGGGAACTATAAGAGGATTCTCCCAAGTACTAATACAAAAATCCTGAAATTGTCATACTGAGTGAAGTAAGTCAGACTGAGAAAGACAAATATATGATATTGCTTCTATGTGGAATTCAAAAAAAAAAAAAAGGTACAAATGAACTTATTTATAAAACAGAAATAAAGACTCAATTGTAGAAAACAAACTTATGGTTACCAGGGGATACAGGAGGGGGATAAATTGGAAGACTGGGATTGACATATACACACTACTATATACAGAATAGATAAATAAGAACTTGCTGTATAGCACAGGGAACTCTACTTAATACTCTGTAATGGCCTATATGCGCACAGAATCTGAAAAAGAGTGGATATATGTATATTTGATTCACTCTGCTGTACAGCTGAAACTAATACATTGTAAATCAACTATACTCCAATAAAAATTAATGGCAAAAAAAAAAATCACAAAATTAAGTATTAGCAAACAGAAGTACATTAAAATTAGCAAACAGAAGACCAAGCAGAGTTTACTAAGGTATGCAGGATAATTCAATATTAGGTAACCTATTAATTTATTATGCTGATAGATAAGGGAAAACAATTTCATGAATGGTTCCACTGATGCCAAAAAGTCATTTGATATAATACATTTCAGACTTTTTAGCCAGTAAAATGAGCAGACACTGCTTAAGCTAGAAATTATAGTCATGCCTAATGATGGTTAACATTAGAAACATTTCACTGAAGTTAAGAACAAGAGAGAGAACCCTATTTCCAATATTTAACTGTATAAAATGTACTAAGTGATGCAACTGGAGAGAAAGAAATGAGTGTGAAAAAAACTGGAAAGACAGAAAGCCATCATTATTTTCATATGATTGTGCATATGAAACATACAAAAGATTCAACTGAAAGTCTACATGAACAATAGTAGGATACCAATAAGAGAGTGGTAACAAAACAACACAAAGAAGGTGTAAGTTTTCATATATACCACCTTATAGTTATCATTAATAAAATAATCACAAGATGATATAGCCAGGAATAAGCTTACCAATAACAGTGCAGAGCTTACATGAAAGCTTGAATTGGGTGGGAAGGGGAGGCGACTATATTTATATACATGCAAAGTAACCTCACTAAAGGTTATCCACTGTAGCATCATCTGTCATAGCAACTAGTATAGGAGACTAATTAGAGCTATGGCATATCCATATATTGGAACACGACGTAGCCTTAAAGTAGCAAAAAAGAGGAAGCCCTCTGTGTATTAATATGAAAAAATTCCCCAATTACTGACATAAAATGGTGGAAAAAACTCTGTGCCTTATAATGACAACTATATTTAAAAGTGAAGGTGAAAGGTGCTCAGTCGTGACTGACTCTGTGACCCTATGGACTGTAACCCTCCAGGCTCCTCCGTGGAATTCTCAGGCAAGAATACTGGAGTGGGTAGCCTTTCTCTTCTCCAGGGGATCTTCTCAACCCAAGGGATCAAACCCAGGTCTCTTGCATTGCAGGTGGATCTTTACCATCTAAGCCACAAGGGAAGTCCATTTAAAAGTGAGGGAGACTATATCTTCGTTTTTGCTTCTGTATATATTAATCATGTTTGGAAAGAGGACAGAGTGGGAATTTGCTGGGTGGGGACAAAAGTGGGAAACAGACCTTTTACTGTATATTTTTATACACTTGCTGATTTATGAACCTCATGAATGTGATATTTATTCCCAAATTAACTATTTTTGTAATTGACTTAATATAATATTATGTTACTCCAGTATTTCCATGAAAGGCATGACATGAAGGGAGCAGGTGTGAAATGCAAGGGAAGAGGTGACGTACTCAACCTCCTCTGCTCCTTCTCTCTCAGTGACCCACATGTCGAGAACAGGTTGGGGCAAACCACCATCTCTGTCTGCTCCACTTGGCTCCTGCAGCACTTCTGCCTCCAAGTCATCAGGCTCTGCAAGGCAAAAACAGGGCAAGAAACAGGTCTCAAAGCAAAATCCACTTAGAGAAAACAAAGTAAATCTCTTATAAATGATCACACCTCGTTTCAGGCTAGTGTAGTAATTGCAACAAAAAATCAGTAGTTTATCTATAGATCCTTAATCTTACTGTCTTTACACTCTAGTTGTTTCTGAAATAACAGACTTCTCCTTTTGCATTTTCACTGCAATAAAAATACCCAGAAGAAATATAGTGTACTCTGTATTTTTCATTATTATCAAGAAGTTTTTCTTCATTAACATTTCAGTAATATACAAATTGCTTTCTAGACGACATAAAAACTTATAGAATTAACACTATCTATGGCCTGAAATATGGAAAGAAAGTAGAATATAATATGATTGATTAGTAACTGATGGGAAAGTTCAATCATCAAAAAAAAAAAAAAAAAACTCTCTTACCTGGACTTTCACAGTGAAAAGGCGAATATAACTAGGATGCTAAACCTATTTTCCTAAACCCTCAAATAATTAATAACCAGGGAACTATCTCTGTTCTCTGGCAGTGGCTCATTTTTCACCTGAGTGATATTTCCCAAAAGTTAACAGCAATGAGAAGAGAGTTTCTCTCTTCGTTTGTTAATTTCTCTTTTTCCTGTCCAATTATCTAAATTATTAATACCTTCTTGTTTCAGCCACCATGGCCATTCCTTTTTTTCCTTCTCTATTTTAAAAGTTTCTAATTAGTTGTCCTGTTTTAGAGAGATGATTGGTATTATACCAATTCTTAAAATTTTTATCTTTTATTCAAATGATTTTTTGGTCACCCTTACAAGTAAGCACTTGGAGGAGGGATGTCCTGCTCAAAATTTTTTAAACGAGTAACTGTTCTCTGGCACCTTAAGCCACATCAATGTGACTCATTCCACAAACTAGATTTGTGACTGTACTGCCCACAAAGGCAACGATATTTACTACATGGCTCTTGCAGAAAAAGTGTCCCAGCTCTAATAGGCTATACAGTCACTATTATTAAATATACACCTAACAGGTTCTTTTTTTTTTTTTTTAAGAAAAGACATAAGATACCCATTAACTAAGATTCTAATGAACAAGAATATTTCACAAGACTACAAGGTCACACATGTGGCAGCTGTCCAGCCTTCCTCTCATCCAGAGGGGGCTCTGTTGTCCCAAGTCCCTCAGTCTGGATCAGCAGTGTGATTGCCTGGACCTGTGGGGTACAGCTGGAGTCCTGTAGGCCTGGCCACATCCAGCCTTTTAAGAGAATCAGCAGTTTCCACTTTGGAATCTGGAAGTTTAAACCACCAAGAAAGCAGTTTAAGGACCCTGGAGAGACAACACGGCAAGGCCCTGAGACTTAAAGCACAGGAGTGGGACCCAGCAGCGCAGGCCCAGCTGAGCCGAGATGCCAGGTGTGGAGTGACAGCATCTCCCACCCAAGTAAGCGCAGCTGATGGCTCAAAACCACTGAGCGATACCAGTTGATGCCATGAGGAGGAGAAGGAATGTCCCAGTTCCTAATCCACAGCTCAGTTCAGTTCAGTCGCTCAGTCGTGTCCGACTCTTTGCGAACCCATGAATCGAAGCACGCCAGGCCTCCCTGTCCATCACCATCTCCCGGAGTTCACTCAAACTCACGTCCATCGAGTCAGTGATGCCATCCAGCCATCTCATCCTCTGTCGTCCCCTTCTCCCAATCCCTCCCAGCATCAGTCTTTTCCAATGAGTCAACTCTTCTCATGAGGTGGCCAAGGACTGGAGTTTCAGCTTTAGCATCATTCCTTCCGAAGAAATCCCAGGGCTGATCGCCTTCAGAATGGACTAGTTGGATCTCCTTGCAGTCCAAGGGACTCTCAGGAGTCTTCTCCAACACCACAGTTCAGAAGCATCAATTCTTTGGCGCTCAGCTTTCTTCACAGTCCAACTCTCACATCCATACATGACCACAGGAAAAACCATAGCCTTGACTAGACAAGCCTTTGTTGGCAAAGTAATGTCTCTGCTTTTCAATATGCTATCTAGGTTGGTCATAACTTTCCTTCCAAGGAGTAAGCGTCTTTTAATTTCATGGCTGCAGTCACCATCTGCAGTGATTTTGGATCCACAGAGTGTGAGATAAATCAAGACAGTTAAGTCACTAAGTCTGGGAAGCAAACTGCTTTGCAGTGAGAGATAACTGAAACAGAATTTCCTATCTGTAGATAGGGTGTTGACACAACGAAGGTTAGATATGTGCACTAGTTTGGGGACAGGCCAGCATCTGACACTGAAAGGTTTCAAGGAGGCTGTGGTGAGAGCCTGGCCCATGAAAGGCGGTTACTGGAGGCTGGAGGAAAGGGCATTCTTGTGACCTGGTGGCAGAAAGTGGCCCTGTGACATGAAAAAAGATGAAAGAAAATGCACCTAAGAGATTCAGTGACCGAGCTAAGGAGCTATCTGAGTAGACCATTTACAGTGCCAGTGAGATTCCTAAGGCAGCCACTTATAAACTACAAGGAGAAAAAGGTGAGTTGAAGAAAGATCAGTTTAGCTCATGATGAGAACTCAGAAGAGGAAGTTTCTCAAGGGAAAAGATGCCTCCAAATAGACACTAACCTCAGGCAAAGTATGCCTGAGGTCTCAGGGCATGGTCTCAGGGCAAAGACAGAGGTCAAAAACAGAAGGCCGTAAGACCTTCTGCTGGGGCACAGAGGATTTAAAGGTCTGTCTTTCTGACTCTTGCTGTTGGACAAGAAGATTGCTGAGCATCTCAATTGCCTTCCTCACAGAAACTGCAGGTAGAGGGCACAGTCTGAAAAAAAAAAAAACCCCAAACCAAAAACCCCAGTGGTTTTTCACTAAATGTCAGTAACATTCATACAAAATTTACAAAATCATTAATACTTGCAGAAGCACTCCCCAGCGTGATTGAAAGGAAAGATATAGCCCAACAGAAGAGCCTTTGAGGGTACCAATGTTTGGTGGGAGGGAAGCAAGCCAGCCAAGCTACTCCTGGTGGGATCCCATTTCTATGTACCCACAATCTTGTACCTTCCCTATTTTTGACAAGGAGTCTCACATCCTCTTCATCACTGTTAGATTTATGAGTGAAAAAGCAAGTGAAAAGAACTCTCTAGGTCTTCAGATTGAAAGTAAATGTATTCAAAGAACTGCACCCAAAGAACCTCATTTAAACACAGACTTGACCTTGAGGACAACATCTGAGCCAATGTCATAATAAGATGTGGCTATGAAGAGTCAGTGTATTCTGCATGTGAGGGGATGTAAATAAGTTTGGTAAAAGGGCAGACATTAACATTAAAGATGGCTACAAAAACAAAGACTCTTGACAGTCTATTGGACTGAAAGGAGATCAAACCAGTCAACCCTAAAGGAAATCAACCCTGAATAATCTATTGGAAGGACTGATGCTGAAGCTCCAATACTTTCGCCAGCTGGTATGAAGAGCCGACTCACTGGAAAAGACTGTGATGCTGGGAAAGACTGAAGGCAGGAGAAGGGGACAACAGAAGATGAGATAGTATCACTGACTCAACTGACAGAAGTTTGAGCAAACTCTGGGAGATGGTGAAGGACAGTGAAGCCTGGCATGCTGCAGTCCGTGGAGTTGCAAAGAGTTGGATATGGCTAAATGACTCAACAACAACAAAACATTTAACCCTTTTACCCTTGAGAGGTGTCTGTTTCCCCTCCCTCTTAATCCAGGCTTGTTTGTAACTACTTTGACCAATGAAGTACAGCAGAAGCAACCCTGTGCCAGTTTGGAGACTAGCTTCTACGAGTATAAGCAGCTTCTGCCTGTGTACCTGTGAGCCATGGAAGACATCAGACCACCCTGTTGGACAGAGTACAGAGAAAGGCCTGGAGGCTGTATGAAGAGGAAGGGGCAGGCCTCACCATCTTTCAGCTGTACCAGTCAGGACACCAGTTAAGCCCTCTTGGACCCACGAGACCAGGTCATCACAGAGATGACAGCACATGCACTAGAAAAGTATGGCGGTGAGCCAGGGCTTGACTCAATTCCCAACACACAAAATGAGGAGACAGAGTAAAATTGGCTGTTGTTCTAAAACTGGGAGACAGAGTAAAATGGATGTTGTTCTAACACTACGTTTTGGGGTGATTTGCAATGTGGTGATAAAAAAAGACCCGGTACTGGAAAAATAGTGAACCTAATTTGAGATGAATCACCCAAACATAAACAAATATTCTGAAGGTTTGTTTATAAGGAAGACAATGAAGTATTATTAAACCAAATAAATCTTTTGCCCCATGAAAACATACCCTCCAAATCTCCTTCTGGTTTCAATGCTGTCTGTGGAGATGCTTCACTAATGTTTGGACTGTTTGTCTCAACAGAAGAATCAAGAGTAGCTGGTGGGTTCATTTCAAGTGGAATACATTTTACTTTTTCTTCTTCAGTAAGTAAGGATTTGAAATTCTCGCTTTCAGGAGAAATCTCTGAAACAACAAAAATGAAAAATCATGCTATGTTCTCACACTGACTTGACTTTTATCTGCAATAGCATTTAGAACAAAGTTCACTCTCACAGCAGGTAACTACTAGTTAAGTTCTGTTATGTACTAGAAATTAATAAATGATTAAGGCACATGATAGTCAAATTAAATTTAAATTCGAAGGCATTTTTGTTATAAAGATACTGTTTTTCAGGTTTTTCAGATCAGTTAGAAAAATGTTTGACTTTACTTAAAAATCACAGCTCTCATTCAGTTTTTGAACTTAAGACGTTTCAGCATCAAAGCTATGTGTATGACACAACAGTGTACGAACCTTTGTGAAGGACTGACACTTAGTTTAATGACTAATTTACTGTGTCTGGGTGTTTATGGTATTCTCCACTTGAGAAACCAGTGATACTCTTTCCTGAGTACCTAGTTCTCTGTACATTCTCCTCTAAGCTCTGTACCTCATCTGTAATTACTGATGACAAGCAGAGCTATGAAGATGTATCAAACTGTACAACTGAATAGGATATTTTTCTAAAATTATGGTGTCATACACAGATGATATGACTGACCATCAAAACTCTTCTATTCACTGGGACTGGGTCTACATTATGCCTGTGGATAGACATTTTAATGATTATGAACTATACAAATTTCTTAAAATAAAATTTATTTCTTAAAATCTGCAAATATACAGAATGAAGTCATATCATTCATATGTATGTAGCTTTTAATAATACTGTCAAATTAATAAAAATATTTCACCTTTGTTGTATGAATGTAATTTTATTTTTCAAAACCACTCATATATGGTTTTGTTGAGTGATTACATATGTATGCATAGGAATGCTTTGTTCAAATGTATTTCAGATTTTCAATGATCATAAACAAACCTTAACTTTTTGTATAAAAACCCTTTATATAATATAAAATGTATAATATTATATATAATACTCAGAATACAATTATTTTGGTAAGTTAGTTTGCATTTTTAATGTCTCAGTTGCAGCATTTAGTTATTTGAAACATACTGAAGCTTGACAATAGTTACAAAATAATACAGTTACTTGATAATAAAGCCACAAATACCAAGTGGTGAAAAAATTTAAAAATAAAAATAAATTTCTAAGGTGGTTAACATGGTTTATTTGCCTCTTCCTTTGGGTGAAACTTTTACATCTATACAGAAATGTCAGAATTACATACACACATACATATGTGTATATATATATCAGGGTGCTATCTTTAAAATTATGAACTCAAGTTTTTGTGTTTTTGTGGCAAATGCTCAGAAACTTTCCATCCTTTTCACTGCTGTCTGGAGAGCATGGATTTGCCCGAACAGCTCACTGCAATGACTGGAAGACACCCAAGTCAGCCACATCCACTCCTTGGAGATGCTGCTCTCCAGTTCACTGCTGGGAGCTCCCACCCGGGCTCTGTCTTAGCTAACCTGCTAGATTTATGTCTACACCTTGAACAAGCCTCCTGGATCTGGGCTGGTCAATTCATCCCCATGATGCTTTCTTCCCCTCACCTCAGTCACTCCATGTTCACATCTTAGAGATCCTGTCACTAAACACAGCTCCTCAGAATGTTCAAAGTTAACTGTCCCACCTCCTAACCCCTAACATCCTGTATTCCCACTCATCACCCTCTGCTACCCCACCCAAACCCGACCAGGACTCACAACCCACTGAACCTACCACAGATACTCTCCTTACCTTCCCCATTAAAATTTAAGCAAGAGTCCATCATTTAAAACATTCTCCTCCAAAGGTCCTCAACCCACTGTATTTCCAGCAAACAATTCCATCTTCTGTCTGCCATGTTTGAGCACACGTGACTGAAGTAGGTGGGGAAAAGCAGAGAGCCTTGCTCACTGTCTCTGCTTAGTTCATCATCACTAAAGTCAGGCGGGCCCTCTTTGCTGCCCACAGTCCATCTGTAACCCTGGACCAGCAGGAGCTGCCTGGTTCAGTTAACCCCCTTAGGGAACAAAGTTGTGAACAGGTATCTGTGAGCTGTTTTACCTTACTTCTTCCTAGTCAACAAGAACAAAACTACAGTGTTGCTCATGCTTTGGAACATTTTCCCTTCACCAAGCCTCATCAACAGTCTGACAGTGGCAGAGGTCACACCTGTGATCTGTTCAGTCTGACTCTTCTGCTATAAAAAAGTATCTATTAAAACCAGGAACAAGCACCATGAGGACTGAAGACTGGTCTACAGGCTTTCAAATGCAATGAGAAGAAAAAGAAATGATCAAATAAATACTGGACAAAAAAACTATTTCCAACTATTGATGATATAATCTACACATGTAACCAACCAAAGGAAAACCAACGTAATGGAAAAATAAGCAACACGCTTGACTAGGCACTTCAAAAAAAGATTGTATACATCTTACTAAGAAATTTTTGGATAACACACGAAAGCATGAGCAACAGAAGGAAAAAAAAAGAAAAACAAAAAGCGAGACTACATCAGAGTAAAAAGCTTCTGCACAGCAAAGGAAAAACCAATAAAATAAAAAGGGAATCTACAGAATAATAAAAACTATTTGTATACTATATATGTGATAAGAGTTTAACATAAAATATTTAAGGAACTCATACAACTCAACAGCAAAAAAAATCTGGCATATTAAATTTTTTACCATTATTAATTAATGATAGCAATTTTTAAGTGGGCAAAGAATAATTAACAAGGACCTACTGTATAGCACAGGGAGCTCTATCAATATTCTGTAAAGATCTATATGGGAAAGGAATCTAGAAAAGAGTGGTTTTCTGTATATATATATAACTGAAGCACTTTGCTGTACACCTGAAACTTCCACAACACTGTAAATCTATACTTCAATAAAAATTAAATTTGTTTTAAAAAGTAAAGGAACTGAATAGACATTTCTCCAAAGACATACAAATGGCCAACAGATATATAAAGAGAAGCTCAATATCACTAATAATCAGGGAAATGCAAATCAAAATCACAATGAGAGATCATTTCATTCTTGTTACCATAGCTATTACAAAAAAAAAGGAGAAAAGGAGAGACGACAAATACTGGTGGGGATGTGAAGAAATGGGAACCGTTGTGCACTGTTAGCGGGAATGTGAACTGGTGTAGCCCCTCTGGAGAACAGTACTGAGGTTCTTCAAACATGAAAACAGAACTATACAGCAATTCCATTTCCGAGTATTTCTTGAAAGAAAATTAAATCTGAATCTTGAAGGGATATCTGCACTCCTACATTCACTGGAGAACTATTCACAGTAGCCAAGACATGGAAAGAAACTGAGTGTACACGAACAAATAGATAAAGAAAATGGGGGATGTGTGTGTATATATATATACACACACACACACACAATGGAATAGTATTCACCCTTAAGAATGAAGGAAATCCATGGAAGATATTATTCTAAATGTTACAAATAAGTCAGACACAAAAAGATAAACACTGTATGATATATATAAATGGAATCTAAAAAGCCGAACTCACAGAAACTGGAACAGTGGTTGCCAGGGCCTCAGAGGTGGGAGAAACAGGGAGATGTCTCTAAGGGGTACAAGCCTTCAGCTGTTTACATTTATGTTTATGCATAAATTTCTAGAGCTCTAACACACAGCGTGGTTAATTACAGTTACCACTAAATGTACAGCTGCTAAGAGAGTAAATCTTAAGTGTTCAGGCATCACATACACAAAATGGTAACTAAGTATGTTTTTAACATTATTTCTAATATAAAAAAAAATAGCTTCTCTGCTCACCATTTCTAATAGATGTGTTTTCCAGTAGTTCTGTCTGAAGTTGTAGTTCAGCTTCTCCAAGTATCCTCAGAACAGAATCTGTAGGACTTTTCCCCCAGACTTTTCTTGGAGATCCACTAGGATCTAATTTAATAACCTCTCCCACTGTATGTTCTAAAATAAAAAGATATAAAAAATTTCAGTGATAGAATCTAATAACAACATTGCATTAAAGGCAGATTCTAGTTTTAGGAAATATAAAAATGGAAAAAATGTAAGTTATGTTTCTATAACATTTTTACTTGAGAAAAAAAAATTTAAGAATAATTTGGGATAGTACAAAAATAGATAAAATATGTTAATATTTTGTTTCTATAAATTGCAGAGAATAGAAAAAAAAATCCTAAGACAAACGTGATATGGATTAAAAGTAGAGAAAACTACTCTAAGAAAATTTGTTTTATCTTCTTTAACCTAAGTAAGCAACTGACACTTCCTATTTGACAATAATAATTTGGGGTTAACCTTTTGAATAAAATTTTGCAAAGCAAAACAGAGAAGATCACCTACTGAAGTTTGAGTCTTCAGAACATTTGGTAATAATTAATACATGAAGCATATAGGTACCCAGCAGTAATAGACAGGATATACTCTCAAATATTATGGGGTATGTAAGTGATACCAACTTTCAACGGTGACCAAATACATGATACATATTTTTGTGTACCCGTCCATGAAAGTAAATACTTGCAAGTTATCAGACAATATTCGGTTTTGTTTAGGCAAAATGATTACCAGTAAGAAACGATTTTTAAAAGGATGGTTAAAAAGATCAAAGAACACTGAAGAGACCCATAACTTACAGCCACATGGTATCTGATAGAGGTGACAAAGCAATCTGAATGGGGCTGAGGGGCTGGAAGTCAGGTGAAGGGGGTGAGGGATGGAAGGTGGGGACCAGGGTTGTACACAGACAACACTGTGAAGAGCTCATGGAGGAATTCAGAAATGGGGGAAGGCTGAACAACAGGGTGAGGAAAGAAACAAGGAGGCCACCATGCAAATGACTTAAGAAAAGAGGGGAGGAGGGCCGTGAAGTAAAGTGGCTAGACTCCAGTGACACGAAGTGAGCGGTGAGGAGGCAGACAGGACAAAGCAAGTGGCATGAAAACCACAGGGAGCCTGGCTCAGGCATGGGAAAGGACACTGGATTTTCATGCTCCCTGAAACCAAGGTCAATCAGGTACTGAGAAGCATGGCAGGCTGTACTTTGACTCTCAGGCTCTTTTCTGTAAGGTTCCACCAGGGGGCACTGCATCCCTCCCTTGCCCTCACAGCTCAGCTTCCAGAAGGTGCTCCTCCCTCACCTTTTACTCACTCCTTAATCCCCAGATTCTACTTCTGCCCCCTGACCTCTAGCGACACTGCTTTCACCAAGGTCACAAGGCCTCCTCTGACAAACACCGTGCAGATTTTCTAGCCCTTATCTTGCCCTCCTCCTCTCTTCCCTTTAAATTCATATCACACTCTCAATTTTCCTTCCCTGATGCATCCTCATTTGCTTTTCAAAGTTATTCCTCTGACATACTCGTAGACTTCCCATGAAGCCCTTACAAGCCTGTGTGTGTGTCTGTGTGAGACAGTAGGACTCAATACATAACTGCCTGCTGTGGAGTCTGTGAACTTTGCTTCAGGGTATTAAAAAGAAAGAATTCTACCAAAATGGCCCATCAAAAAAACCACATAAAACAGCACTCAGGCGGTGATCAGATCAGCCACCTAAAAAGCGAACCCCCACCAGCATGTGTCTCATCAGTTCCCTGCTGCACTCCAGGGCCGGGACAACGTGAGACAAGGGCAGGGGCTCAGGAATCCTCGCTAAGCAAAGAAAGGGATGGCCTATGAGACTCTCCACAGGCCTGCTCAATACCGCCCCGACCTTCCCAGATTCTGCCCAAGTGCACTCTTCTGATTCTCACCAAGAATTACTCCTGGTAACAGGTGACTCTAAGGTGGGAGGAAGGGCTGGAGTAACACAGGTTACATGCGTGCCATTCGTTCTTGCTTTCACATCACAGATCGTTGGGAAAAATCCTCTCGTGGGATTTCCCTGCTGGCACAGTGGATAAGAATCCACCTGCCAATGCAGGAGACATGGGTCTCCTGGAAGATTCCCCATGTCTCGGAACAATTAAACCTGTGTGCCACAACTACTGAGCCTGCACTCTAGAGCTCATGTACTGCAACTGCCTGTAAGCCTGTGCACCCAGAGTCTGTGCTCCACAAGAGAAGCCACTGCACTGAGAAGCCTGCACACCACACCAAGAGAGCAGCCTCTGCTTGCTGCAACTAGAGAAGCAAAGCAACAAAGATCCAGTGCAATCAAAAATAAATAAAATGTTTAAAAAGAGAAAGCTGAAAAGGGTGTTTAAAAAAAAAAAAGGTGAAAGCCCTCCCACGTTGAAGCGAATGGTTTTCTCCATGTCTCACATATTACAGAACCCCCTCCAGGCTCTCAGCCCCTCTACGTGGGGCGTCCTCAGTGTCTGGCCACACGGGGGCCTGGGTGGACCAGATGGCACCTGGGCACACTCATACGCACTTTCTGTCACAGAGAAGGAAGCGTCCAGGGCCAGTTCGTCCACAGGAAGCACAAGCTGGCCTCCTGTCTCCCATTTTTTTCGATCTGATGAAACTGACTTTTCTTTTTCCAGCTCTTTGGCATCTTCATGAACAGTTACTGTACCCGTTTCACGACGACTCTGCCTTCCCTTTTCATCTTCTTGAACTTTAAGATTTTGATTTAATCTACGTAGTATTTCTCGTTTACTCTGAAACAGTTAAAATGTTGTATTTTAATAGTGTATGATTAAGTGGAATGATTGACAGGAAATTTGAAAACTGTACCTACTGAAACAGCACTGTTACTCTTCTGCGTTTCTTCTGAGGTTTCTTGGGCATCAGTTAGACTTTGGTCCTTTAAACACAGAGTAAGAAATAATGTTATTTTAAAGCATACCTTAAAATTTTTGGTATTTTTACTTTTTGTTTTTCATTAGCATTCCATGCTCCTTGTTTTTTTATTCCTGTAAAATGTTAACATAGCTTCCTTCATTATCAGCAATGAGAAATAATTACTTATTATCATCTAATAGCTGTGATATATGCTAGAATGGCCAATTCTCAATTATTGTCACATTTCTGGGTTACTAGATCAGATATTTAACTATATCCCCTTCTTCTTATTTAACTATATCGTGTTCCACTTTGGCACCTGATTTTTGATAAATATAAATATATGGCAGAAATTTTTAAAAAATTTATTTTTATACTCAATTAGAATTAGGGATGTTTTGACAGATGAATAATCAAGAGAGTGTGTGTTGTCTGTAAGCTGTCTTTATGTCTCAGGTACATATATTGTTATTAAGCCATTCAGTTCAGTTCAGTTCAGTTCACTCGCTCAGTTGTGTCCGACTCTTTGCGACCCCATGAATCGCAGCACGCTAGGCCTCCCTGTCCATCACCAACTCCCGGAGTTACTAAACATAATTGAGAACTGGCTTTTCTCCCTAAGCAAAGAGTAACAGTAAAGAGTCCTATGTACTTTGTGCTAATGCTAAAATAAATTTTGTTTTCTGATTAGTATAATCAAAGTAATTAGACCAACTAATATATGAAATACATAAAAAAAGAAATTAGTAGTTACAGAAACCATGAAATCAAAGGTACCTGGAAGACTCAGGGTAAGGAAAAGCAGTTCTCAAAGTTTTAAGGAAGTGATATTTACCAAGAAAACCCATAAAGGAAAAGCATTTGGTTACATGGATTACCTCAAATTTTATTAAATAGTGGTCAGTTTCAGAGTTATACCTGTAAATCAGACAAAGAGCATTTTACCCAGTGAAGTGGCAGGAATTAGCAGTCGCTACAACCAGAGAGGTGAGCAGCTACATGGGGTGAGACTGGGACCAGGCAGGGCCCACACCTGGCATCTGAGGGGTGGAGTGAAGAGTGCAGCACACAGTCGTTACCAGAGAGGAGAGGAGATGAACCCTGCTGAGCAACAGTGCTTTCCTACAGGAAGTTCTTGAGAGTTAACCAAGACTGGTACTTCCTACATAATCTTATTTCCAAGATAAACACAGAAGTTTTAGAATATTGGTGTGCCAATAATATCAGTGCTGTCTGCCAAAACTGAATGAAATTCAACAAATAATAGGCATAGACTTCAACAACCAGGAAAGGAAAGAATCAGGTTAATGTGTAACATGACTCAGGAGACTGTTCCTTGGCCTGCTGAGTTCCAGGCTAGAATCCCACATCAGGAGTCCCTTTCCCTCAACTTCAGAATAGAGTGCTTCCCATTTCATCCTGATGGATACCTGATATGTACTTCCAAGTTTAAACTTTTTACCTGCCCACAGTTCTTTGTTTTATACTCCATATGGCATGATAGAGATTCAAAAGTAGAAGCTTACAGAAATAACTGATTAATTAAGTGAAATTATGCTGAGTCCTCTAACATTTGCTATACCAAGAAATGAACTTCTGCTAATTTTGACTGCCAGGGAGTAAAAGTGCTTTTTTGCATTATTTTTCACACATTTCTATATGTTCAAGAGTCTTTTAGAGTATTAGGGAATCATTTTAATATATTTTTATCTATCAAGTGGTCTTATATGTGAAACCTAAGAGCAGTGAGGCTCCAATACTCAACAGTAAACCATACATGAAAATCTTAAGAATTTTTTTCCCTAGAAAAACCTAATCAGACATTAGGAATTTAGGTAATTTAATTAAATTTAGTCCCTTTAGTATTCTTTGACTTTGAGGAATTCTAAATTATAGAAAGCTTACCATACACACTTCCTTCAAAGCCGAAGTCACAGAAATAACAGGTCTCATTGGCTGCTTTGTTGGGGAACCCCCCATTTCCTGCTGCCCTGACGGCGGAGACACATCAGAGTTCTTTATTCCCTTGGCCACCAACTGTAATAAGAATGTAAGCACATTGGCCAATTTACATTTGCATGAAGAGACAAAGTGGTATATATATAAGATCACTGCCTATACACTCAAACCGCAAGAAGTTTTTTCATTCCTCAACTTTCGCTGTGCAAGGCAATGTACTAGGTGCTGGGGAAATATCAGTGAATAGACAGACACGTCTCTGGCTTCACATACACAGCCATGTGTCCCATGGTGCTAAATAACTCCTTTCCACCACATTAACAATGTTTTACAAATTGCCTTCTAAAAGATTAAACATTAGTGCTCTAATTTCAACCCTTACAAAATCTGGCAAAAACAAAAAAAAGCTTACTTACTAATCTTATATTTCAAAAAGGATGCTTCTGCAAATTCTAAAGTTTGGTACAATCTTAACATGAACATCAGTTACCCATCATGAGAGCCCTGATTATAAAATGTCAACATAAATAAGAAAGGAAAATGTGCAAAGTACAGGTAGTAAGATTTACTTCACTGAAAATACCATTTGTTATTTTCTCATGTTTTTGCTTTTATCTTGCCATGGAGACTCTGTAAACAATGTGAAATCATGTTCTGAACTTTCAGTAAATATAAGGAAATGGCATTTCTCAGTCTGCTCACAGGAACACGGCAGCAAGTCACTCCCAACTTCTCTCTCTTCTTGAAACAAGTAAATAAGAATTTCTGATGAGAAAGTATCAATATCAATATTTCAAACTAGTATTTATTGAGCATGTTCTAAGCATAAGATAGTAATCCAATTCTAGCATTTAGTTCTCTGATCTTTCATTTTATACCAACAACTATTCTGTTCAAAAGGAGATGGAGATAGCCAACATAAAACTGAAGGAGAAGAACTAAGTTGGAGGAATGATACTACTTGACTTCAAGACTTACTGAAAGCTGAGGTTATCAAGGCAGTGTAATAATAATGAAAACAGATCAACGGAACAGACCAGAGAGCCCAGAAACAGACCTACACAAATACAGTCAACTGCATTTAACAAAGGAGCAAAGACAATTCACTGGAGAAAGCACAGACTGCTTATCAACAAATGATGCTAGAACTACTGGACACCCACAGGCAAACACACAAACAACCTGACACCCCGACAAGTACTCACTCACAACTGATTACAGGCCTAAATGTAAAATTCAAAACTTTATATAAAAACCCCTAGAAGATAACACAGGAGAAAATCCAGATGACCTTGGGTTTGGCAGTAACTTTTAGATACAACACCAAAGGCACAATCTATATTAACTTCGACCTTAAGAGAAAACTTAAGTTATAGACAAAAATACTTATTGATAAATGTTATGAGTTAAACAGGGCATGAGAACAAAGACCACCAAATTCAGTCCAGCAGGATCAAGATACAGGAGGGAGAGCTGTGACATTCTTTTCACACTACTCATCTTGGAAAAAAAAATCTTTTCTTTTAATCAACAGAAGGTATTTTAATGAAGAAAATGTTTCACACATTATTATTAAAAATCTACTCCGTATTATACTAAAATCTATATGGCTGCCACATATATGGCTAATGACTAGTACAGACAGAGTCTCTGAAGATATCTGATCCATGGTCTAAGAAAGTCACTGGCATCTAATAAGAAGGATCCTGAGCAGCCTCCAGGAAATGCTTACACTTTATGATCAAACATCTACTTGTCTCTCCCCGGGTCAACTAAACAGACATAAAGAACCTGAGATAACAAACAAGTAAAGAAAGGCAAATGAAATCTAAACCAAATAACGAAAACAAACAAAACATCCTCCTAACTCTCATAATTACTTTAAAACAAAACTAATTCAGTTATTAAAAAATTAAGGGTAATTCAGAGTAACTACTGAGATGTGGCAACACCACTATAAGCCAAGCAATACATTTATTAATACAGGAGAACTTGAGCCTTCTGTGTAAATATCATGGATATATTATTTTTAGACAGAAATGTTAATGCTATTCAACATTAACCAGACTGTAAGATAGAAGACCATCGTGTATTTTTTAATTTGTGAAAGAAGAAAACATTAGATTGAGTCCGTTATTCAGAAAGATGATTGACATAAAAAAAAAACATAAAAATTAACTAAGTTAAGAAGAAAAGTTTCATAGAAGAAAAAATGTAAAACTTCAAAACAAATATAACTCAATTTGTTACAAATTGATTACCTGGCTAATTTTAGAATATCTACTTCATTCTAACAAGCTTTGTAAAAATTCAATCAAAGTTATTTTTTTTTTTTTAATGTGCAAAAGGAATAAAACACTGATCTGAAAGTTTCATAAGTGAGGGTTAGGAAACAAGCTGCTTTGGAAGCTTTTTCCACTAGCTATTTTATCACCAGGTTAATACAGTCAAAAGACTTTTCTATATTGTTTATATCTTCACAAAAGGTTTTTAATTATCACTGTAAAACTGTTTCTGTTTTATCTGCAATTACACTAGTTGCTGAAAAATTAATTAACAATGACACCTAATGACAAAACTCAAAATTTCACCAAATACTGAGGCCAGATTTATAAACATATGAAATTATCAACTTAACTACTCTTGGAAGTATAGATAAATACAAATGCTATTTTATCTCACCTCACATCAAACACCAAAATAACTTCCACATAGATCATCATCCTTAAAAGATGAAAGAGACAGAGACGCAGGAAAATGAATGAGAATAAAAACACAGAATCACAGGGTTGTGGCTGGCACAGCTCCCTTGAGAGCTGGGAGGGTGGCAAAGGCAGGGTCCTCACAGGGGCCTTGGCTTACATGCTCCTCCCACACTTTCTTCTCTCTCTCATATGCCTCCTTCCGCTTGCGCTCAAGCTGCTCCTTCAGGACGGCTGCACGGGCACTTGCCTGGGCCTGGAAAGGAGGACAATCCACAAAATTAACGCCAGAAAGAAAGGCACAGGGTTTGCCTTTCTTTCCTGGTCTAAAAAGTATTTCCATATATGCTTACATACAAACACACATTAATCTTTTTTGGTTAGAGTTGTGTGTAAGTGTATATGTGTACAGGCTTCCTAGGTGACTCAGTTGTAAAGAAATCATCGTATATGCAGGAGAGTTGGGTTTGATCCCTGGGCCAGGAAGATTCCCCTGGAGAAGGAAATGGCAACCCATTCCAGTATTCTTGCCTAGAGAATCCCATGGACAGAGGAGCCTGGGGGGGCTACAGTCCATGCGGTGACAAAGAGTCAGACACGACTGGGTGACTAAACAACAACAGTATATGTGAATGCATGTCTATGTGAGACAGTGTGGCTGAGAGTATGTGTGTGTGTGTTGGTGGGGGGGGTGCCCCTCCAGAATACAAACAGGCTGCAAACCCGGCACCTAAATCAGGTGTCAAAACACAGCAGCTGCTCAATAAGTATCTCTGGAGTGAAAATAAATGAATGTACATTCAAAAGGAAATAAACGTGGGAAAGTTTTAAAAGATGACAATTATGCACAAACTTGTCTTCACAGAAATGGACACTATGTTTTTCATTTTCACGGTTACCATTTTCTCTTTTTAAGATTACTTGTGTGATAGTTCCATGTATTTATGCCATGCTTTCATCAAATTGTTCTCCATAAATAAGATATAAAGAGAGAGAGAAATGCTACTTTTCAGAAACAAAGCGAGGACAAAGAAAAGTTAAGGCAAAAGAATAAGGTGATTTAACGATGAAAGACTTAAGAACACAATTTTCTATTGGGTTCCGTTTTCTCTAAGAAAACCCCTATCACCTTCCAGTACATACCTTCAGGGCTTCCACTTTTTTACGCCTCACATCGGCCTCCTCACTTCCTTCTTGATCTTCAGAGCTGTCAGTTTCCTTCTACAAAATAAGTAGTGAACACAGCAGCACTTAGGATAGAACCGCAAATTCACTGCAGAGTTTATATGAATAAATAAACATCTAAAAATGAAAAATGGTAACTTATTCAGAGCTACAACTTGAACTCTCCAGAACCATCAACTCCTATGGACACTGGGAAAAACAGATAAAAAGCGAGTGATATAAAATGTCCCCTTTTATATGTCCATGGCTACTACTCACACTTTCCTCTCAGAATTCCCCTGGAACAACAGGTCTTATCAATTTTAAGTCATATAAATATGATTTTCTGTATTCCTATATAGTTTTTTTGGTCTTTGACTTTCACTGTCTTCATGAGATTTTATCTTGTGTTAGTGGCACAGCATTTTTAATCTCAATATATTAAAATGTCATTCAAGTACTTTTTGAAAAATAGATTTTCAACCTGCCTTTTCACCACGAAGCTTGGCTCTAATCTGTTGGCGTTCATTGAAATTCTGCAATCTTATTTGTCTTAGTCTTGCCAAATAAACCTACAAAGAGAAAAAAAAAAAGGCAACATTTCAATTTAAAAAAAAACTACCAATATTTTTATTGCTAAAATGTTTTTAATTTAAAGAAAAGTGTTAATGGGAATATAAGAAATAAAATTTTGAGATCTGGTTAATGGAAATGTAATATTAGCTTTCAAGTGTTTAATTTAGATCAATTTATTTATGAAAAGAAATACATTACAGTGACAAAAATTTTTAATTTTATTGAAAGAAATTGAAATCAGAATACGGAAAAGCAGTTATGGAGCAAAATCATAACACAGTATGTCAGCCAAGATATATTATTAACAGGTCCCTACAGACCTACAAATCCTCCAATCACCGTGAAGAACGTAAACCATGCAGGAAAGGAAGGCAATCAACTCAAAGTGACGGTGCCAGGCAGCGAGCATGCGGGAGGCGTACCTCTTCCTCTTTGTTTCTCGGCTTCCCTCCTCGTGAAGAGCTGGGCCTGCCTCCATAGAGAGCTGCCAGGTTGTGCAGGATGCCCTGTGCGTCACGTAATGTACTAAGTTTAAAGAATGACTATAGCTACAGCAGCATCTTACCTAGGAACAGCCTGGGGCCACTATTTTTGCTGGCAAGTACTGATCACATCTAGGTGATTAGCTGATAAACAAAAAACAGACCCTGGCATTTTCCTTGATCAATTTAACCAATGCATTCATGGAACAGAAAAAAGCAATTAAATCCCAAACTTAGTCAATATTAACAGAGACCAGCTACACTTTTACTAGCCACTTAAGTGAACAGAGTTTTAAAAACTGCTTTGGAGGTCAGCTAAACTCCAAATCAAAATCTCTCTCTACAAAGGCCCATCATGTCTACATGTTTGCTTACATGTAGCACTTACATACTAAGCACACACACGACAGGGAACGTGCTAGCTGCAGTTCCCTGCTTGCAGGCACGCCGCATATCTAGACTGCAAGTGACCCGCCCAACCACATAGGGACTCGTGATCTTATGGTTTATCCCAAGGGTGCAATAAGCTCCTTGCCAAAATGACTTGTAAGGACCCCGCTCTCTTCCTGTAGCAGCAGTGGTGCTCCAAGAGCCTCCCAGCGTACTAATCAAAGCCCTCTTCCCTCTGCCCATCTTGCCTCTATCAGCTTGCTAAAAGTATACTTTTTGTATTTGTCACCTATATTTTTCTGCTTCCCATTTATGTTTTAATCTGCTGCACTTTGGGTTCTGATCCCACTATGGCTCTGAAAAATTTCCAAGGCTACCAATGGCCTCCAAGTTCACAGTGCAAATGTACCCTTTTGAGCAAATTACGCAATTACTATTTCTACTGGAAATTAGTTTTGATTGTATCTATTTATGTCAGTATCTTTTTCTCTCATAAAAATCATATAAGTTCACCATAGGAAACATATAAAATAAAGACAAGACATTCATAATTCTACCATCTGAGAAAGTTTAACAGTATTTTCCTCCAGATTTCCTTATGTGCCTATGTAGGAAATATTTTAGTTTGAAATATTATAGCTAACAACAGAAAGAAGAAAAGGAGTGTACAGGGACGTCCCATGTACCCTTCATCCAGTCTCTCCGAACTGTATCATCTTGTATTACTGCGGTGCACTATCCAAACTGGGAAGCTGGGCCTGCATGAACCACAGGATTTCACTGCTTACACATGCACATTTTTATATCTACAACAGATCATCTTATTACACACACAGCTTTGTTAGACCACCATCAAATCAAGATACTTAATTGTACAATTACTGTATCACTTCACAGCCACATTTTCTACTCTATCCCAGCCTGTCAACTGCTGATCTATTCTCCATCTTTACAATTATATTTCAACAACTTCTATATATATACACACAGAATGTATCCTCCTCCAGTTGACGGTTTTCACTTGATTTTACTCCCCTGCAGTCCATTCAAGGCAATGGACACAAGACTCAATGGTTTGTTCTATCTGAGTGTTGAGTAGTAGACTAAGGTATGGAAATGCTACGCTTTATTTAATCATTCACCTGCTGAAGGACCCTTGGATTTCCCGTTTTTGACTATTAAGAGTAAAGTTGCTAGTAACACTCATGTTAAAAGTTTCTTGGGCTTTCCTGGTGGCACAGTGGTAAAGAATCTGCCTACCAATGCAGGAGAAGTAGGTTCAATTCCTGGGTTGGGAAGATCCCCCGGAGAAGGAAATGGCAACCCACTCAAGTATTCTTGCCTGGCAAATGCCATGGACAGAAAAGCCTGGTGGGCTATAGTCCAAAGGGTCCCAGAGAATCAGACATGACTTAGTGACTCAACAACAAAATGTTTCTTTGTGAAAATAAGTTTTCTCTGGGACAAGTAGAATTGCCTACTCTTGGTATTGCAGATCCATCTGCAGTTTTAAAATGGACTGCCAAACAGTTCTGCAAAGAGGCTGTATCAGTTAACCCCTACCAGCAATGTTTGATGACTCCCTTTTTCCACATCTTCATCAGCATTTGGTTTTATCACAATTGGGTAGGCAGTGATGCATTATTGTGGTTTAATTAATTTGCATTTCCCAAATGGCTAATAATGCTGAACATCTTTGCATGTGTTTATCTTCCATCTGCATATTCTCTTCAAGGAAAGGTTTAGAGTGTCTTTTGCCCATAGGTAGGCAGATTCTTTACCACTGTGCCAAACATATACAAAGTTTTATATAACTTTGTACAGTTAAATGTTGAGTTTTTATATGTTCTAGATACAAATCTTTTGTTAAACATGGGGTTACAAATATTTTCCTTCAATATATAACCTGTATTTTCTTCCTCTTAACAAGGTCTTTTGAAGAGCAAAAGTTTTAAATTCTGATGAAGTCAAATTTATCAAGTTTTTCTTTTATGTATTGTGCTTTTAGTGTCAAGTCTAAGAACTCTTTGTCTAGTCTTAGGTCTTAAATTTTCTTCTTTTCCTGTAAGTTTTACAATTTTCTCTTTTACATTAGAGTGCATGAACTGTTCTGTTTTATACAGTGTGAGGCTGAAGTCAAAGTTCATACTTTTGTCTAACAATGATGAGACATTTCTTGACTGGATTGTGATGAGTGACAAAAAGTGGGTTTTACATGACAACCAGTGATGAGCAGCTCAGTGGTTGGATCAAGAAGAAGCTCCAAAGCACTTCTCAAAGCCAAACTCGCACCATAAAAAGGTCATGGTCACTGGTGGTCTGGTTCCCGTCTGATCCACTATGGCTTTCTGAATCCCAGTGAAACCATTACATCTGAGAAGTATGCTCAGCAAATTGATAAGATGCACCAAAAACTGCAATGCCTGCAGCCGACACTGGTCAACATAATGAGCCCAATTCTTCCCCACAACAATGCACAACTGCACATCACACAATCAATGCTTCAAAAGTTGAATGAATTGGGCTACAAAGCTTTACCTCATCCACCATATTCACCTAACTCCTTGCTAACCAACTAAAACTTTTTCAAGTGTCTCAACAACTTTTTGCAGGGAAAATGCTTCCATAATCAGCAAGAGGCAGAAAATGCTTTCCAAGAGTTCGTTCAATCCCGAAGCACAGATTTTTACACTACAGGAATAAACAAACTTATTTCTTATTTGCAAAAATATGTTGACTGTAATTGTTCCTACTTTGATTAATAAAGATGTGTTTGAGCCTAGTCATAATGATTTAAAATTCACAGTCCATACCTGCAATTACTTTTTCAACCTAATTTATAAATTTCAAAACACGCTTGTCCAAATCTATTTTAAAATGTTTCTGAGATTTTAATAAGAATTGCAAATTTAAGAAGACTTGCCATTTTTTATTACACACTGAGACTTCCAATTAACGACCACGGCAAGTGTCTCTAAATATTTAACAATTTTGTCAAGATATTATCATTTTCATGGCACAAATCTTACATGTTTATTATTATACTTTTTCTCCCCACTTTGTTTGGGGCAACTGTAAATGGTATATTGCTGTTTTTTAAATATCAGTTTCCATTTCTTCATTGTCAACGTACAGAAATCAGTCGACTTTTGTGAAATGATCTTATATCATGTAACTATGAGTTCATTTTTTAGTTCTAGGAGTGCTTTGGTATACAGCCCTTGAGATATTCTATGCGGATAATCATGTCAACTGGAAACAGTAATAGTTTCATTCCTTCTTTTCAAATCTGTATGCCTTTACTCTCTTTTTTGTTCCTTACTGCACTAACCAAAACTGCCAGCTGCTGCTGCTGCTGCTAACTCACTTCAGTCGTGTCCGACTCTGTGTGACTCCATAGACGGCAGCCTACCAGGCTCACCCGTCCTTGGGATTCTCCAGGCAAGAACACTGGAGTGGGTTGCCATTTCCTTCTCCAATGCATGAAAGTGAAAAGGGAAAGTGAAGTCGCTCAGTCGTGTCCGACCCTCAGCGACCCCATGGACTGCAGCCTTCCAGGCTCCTCCGTCCATGGGATTTTCCAGGCAAGAGTACTGGAGTTGGGTGCCATTGCCTTCTCCAAAACTGCCAGCAGTATGATAATTAAAAGTGGTGAGAGTTAACTTCCTTGTTTTTTTCCAGACTGTAGTGGGAGAGCATTCAGTCCTCTACCTGTAAGTATTAAGTTAGGTGTGAGTTTGTTTATAGATGTGCATTATGAGGTTGAGGACAATCCCACTGATTTTCAGTTACTGACAGTTTATATTATGTATGTTGATCTCTGTCAAAAGATTTTCTGCATCAATTGTTACGCTCACATGATTTTTCTTTAGCCTGTTGACAGGGTGGAACAAAACAGACTTGGGTTTCCAGACTAAATCCTACTTGGTTGTGGTTGGATTCAATTGACTAAAATTCAGGTTCTGGCCTACTTTTGTGGGCTTTACTTCAATACAAGTCTGGTATTCTGAACTCTTGTAACGTTACTCTGGTCTGCTTCACTATTCTGGTGCTGATGCAGCTCCTGCTCAGGCCCTTCTGTGAAGATGAAGCTGCTTTCCAGGTCACCTGCTGTTACTGAAGATATCCTGATGGGAGGCGGGGGCGGGGGGGTTGCCACTGAGCTTGGTCTCCTTGTCATTAGGCAGAGCATGGGGACACTTTGTGTAAACTGCTATGGATAGATGGATCACCTGCTCATGTACTAGCTGTTAAGTGGACTGGGATAGTCCAGGGCTTTGCTGCCACAGGTGGGTCAAACTGTCCTCCAAGTCACCTGCTCATGCTCTAGTTGTGGAATGGGGCTGGGACAGCCTGGGGCTTCATTGCTGCCCACAGTTTAACCCACCCACCAGGACCCCCAGGGCAGACAGTGGGATTCCTCTTTCCCAGTATGTTGGTGAGTGAGAGGATTTTCTTGTCTTTTGTTGTTGTTCAGTCATTCATCGTGTCCAACTCTTTGTGACCCCATGGACTAAGCACACCAGGCTTTCCTGTCCTTCACCGTCTCCTGGAGTTTGCGCAAACTCATGGCCATTGAGTTGGTGGTGCCATTCAACCATCTTGTTCTCTGGCGTCTCCTTCTCCTTCTGCCTTCAATACTTCCCAGCATCAGGGTCTTCTCCAATGAGTCAGCTCTTTGCATCAGGTGGCCAAAGGACTGGAGCTTCAGCATCAGCCTTTCCAATGAATATTCAGGGTTGATTTCCTTTAGGATGGACTGGTTGGATCTTCCTGCAGTCCAAGCGACTCTCAAGAGTCTTCTCCAACACCACAGTTTGAAAGCATCAATTCTTTGGCACTCAGCCTTCTTTTCTTGTTTAGTTTTGTTTTTTTATCTATGTCTATGGTAGATCTGGGAATTCCCTGGTGGCTCAGATGGTAAAGCGTCTGCCTACAATGAGGGAGACCCAGGTTCAATCCCTGGGTCAGGAAGATCTCTTGGAGAAGGAAATGGCAACCCACTCCAGTATTCTTGTGTGGAAAATTCCATGGACGGAGGAGCCTGGTAGGCTATAGTAAATGGGGTCGCAAAGAGTTGGACACGACTGAGTGACTTCACTTTCACTTTCATGGTGGATCTGGACTGCAGGCATGTCCAACACTCAGTTCATGAAATACAGGAGAGGTGATTTCCAGAGTGTTACTGTATTTAGAGGGAAGAGCAGGAAAAAGTAGGTCCTGGAAGAGTGGAGAAGTTATTTTTTTAGTAGTGAGGGTACTACAATATACTCCACGGTAAGACTAGTACTGCTACTGCTAAGTCGCTTCATCTGTCCAACTCTGTGCGACCCCATAGATGGCAGCCCACCAGGCTTCCCTGTCCCTGGTATTCTCCAGGCAAGAACACTGGAGTGGGCTGCCATTTCCTTCTCCGGTTTTATATCATACATGACTATATATATGTACTTTGATATATGAGTATATAAAATTTAAAAATCTCTAGAACCATGAATATATTTAAGTTATGCCTTTAAATTTGTATTTATCCATTGAATATATAAATGTTAAATATGTACATAAATTTAAAAAAATATATTAAAAAAATAGACTAGCACAGGTGACCCTTAACCACTGTGGATGTGAACTGTGGGTGGGTCCACTGATACAAAGATGTTTTTCAATAGTAAACACACAACCTGCGGTTGTTGAGTTCATGCATGGATGCTGAACTGCAGACCTGATTTGGAGGAATCACGTATACAGAGCATAGGTTTAAGTTACCTGCAGGTTTTCAACTGCAAGGAGAGTCAATGCCCTCATCCCCACATTGTTCAAGGTTCAACTGTGTACCCAGGTTCCAGAATTACCATACGACTATGTTTTAGTCTTTACAGCAACCCCAGAGGCAAATTCTGGAACACAGGTTGTCAAACTATGGCTTACAGGTCAAATCCAGCTCGCCACCTATGTTTTTATGTTTTATACTCTAAGAATGGTTTTGCACATTTTTAAATGGTCAAAAAAACAAAAGTATTTCATGACCATATGAAAATGATATGAAATCCAAATTTCAGTTCCTAAGTAAAATTATACTGGACCTCAGCCATGCTCATTCATTCACACAGTGTCTATGGTTACTACCATGTGACAATGCAGAGCTAGTTATGACAGAGATATTATGGTTTGAAAAGACTAAGATATTTACAGAAAAATACCTGCCAATCCCTAGATTATGGAACAGTACACAGACCAAACTTAGTGTTCTACCTCCTGGGTCTATTATTTTGCTTGATAATTTATATATATTAAATATATTCTTTTCTATGTACCAAAAATTGTATTTGAGCAGGACAATGAAGGAATTTTTTAAGAGCTGAAAAAAATATCTTCTCAAAATAAACAAGTTAGTGATGAAGAACTAATTTGCTGCTAGGATACTCTACAACAAGAATGAGCAAACTACAATCCTCAGGTCACATCCAGTCAGCTGACTGAAGGTTTCACCAGCACAGCTCCGCCTATTCGCTCAAGTTTTCTCTGCCACGCAGAGCTGAGCCGTTACTTAGGACAGCAAATGGGCTGCAAAGCCTAGAACACTTACCATCTGCCCTTTTACAGGAAATATTTGCTATCCCTGCACTACAAAATCATCAAGTTCACAAGTTTTACCTAAAGTAAAGCAAACACTAACATGGGATTTAGGAACAAACAGCAAAGCAAATTACTTGGAAGAATGATCTTGAAAGTCAGACATACTGCGTTTGCCCGCTGCCTCCAGATATATCAAGTGATCTTGGGCAAAACTACACATGACTCTGAGTCAGTTTCAAAACCTGTGACCTGGGAATCAAAACCCCCACTCCAGAAAATTCCTGTCAGGATTAGATTCTAAGTAACTTTAATTTTTATGAATACTGTTCAGAGAAAGACAAACCACTTGGCTTGAGGTCCTACTTGTTAAGAGTTTCCTTAACCTGCATTTTTTCTATTAATATTATGTGAAAAGGGAAAAATGTGAATTTGCATACAAACACATGGAATTACTCTGAAATACCTGGTTCCTTTAAATCACAATTCAACCTAAAAATTATTTATGTTCCAAATGCTTGTTCACAGGACAGAAATTTTGATTTCATTTTGCCACAGGAACAATGTTGTAATTCATTAGGATTATTCTAATATAAAGCAGTTAACAAAAGGTACTGATCAAATAATTTAACTACAGCAGTTTTACAACTTCAGAGGGTTAATCTTTAAGACTTAAAACTTAACTGTTTAGGTTTGATTATTTATAAAGAGATTTTAGTATGAGAAAACACATTTTAGGTTTCAGATGTGTATCTGTCACAACCTCTTTACAACTGCTTCTTTTTCTCAGCAAAATAGGCATTTTACAACTGGCTATAAGAATAAACCATAGTGTAAAGGTGTATAGATTTTCAAACTGTACAAACAAGTCATAAACATTAATATTTCTTAATGGAAAGATATTTATGTGCTTCCTTAAATCAGTGGTATTAATATATTTTTCTTAAAGAGTAAATAACCATCACTGTACTTTTCTGTAGGTATAGCTGTTACGTAAAAGTCTCAGAAGTTAGAATGCTGAATGCTGTCAGAGCCCCAAAATAAGCAGTAATGACCACTATGAATGTAGTCCCCAAATAATATGTTTCTCCTCATTCATCACATCGAGGTCTCTGTTGATCAGTCTCTCTTGATTGTTCAACGTTGTAAACATCTGACAATATCAGCCAGTCAGTCAGTCGGTTCAGTCACTCAGTCACCATCAGTAGTGATTTTGGAGCTCAGGAAAATAAAGTCTGTCACTGTTTCCATTTTTTTGCCCGTCTATCTGCCATGAAGTGATGGGAATGGATGCCATGATCTTAGTTTTCTGAATGTTGAGCCAACTTTTTCACTCTCCTCTTTCACTTTCATCAAGAGGCTCTCTAGTTCTTCTTCACTTTCTGCCATAAAGGTGGTGTCATCTGCATTATCTGAGGTTATTGATATTTCTCCTGGCAATCTTGATTCCAGCTTGTGCTTCATCCAGCCCAGCATTTCTCATGATGTACTCTGCATATAAGTTAAATAAGCAGGGTGACAACATACAAGCCTTGACGTACTTCTTTCCTGATTTGGAACCAGTCTGTTGTTCCATGTCTAGTTCTAACTGTTGCTTCCTGACCTGCAAAGAGATTTCTCAAGAGGCAGGTCAGGTGGTCTGGTATTCCCGTCTCTTTCAGAATTTTCCAGTTTATTGTAATCCACACGGCCAAAGGCTTTGGCATAGTCAATAAGCAGAAGTAGATGTTTTTCTAGAACTCTCTTGCTTTTTCGATGATCCAACAGTTCAGTTCACTTGTCGCTCAGTCGTGTCCGACTCTTTGGGACTCCATGAACCACAGCACACCAGGCTTCCCCGTCCATCACCAACTCCCGGAGTCTACCCAAACCCATGTCCATCGAGTCGATGATGCCATCCAACCATCTTGTCTTCTGTCGTCCCCTTCTCCTCCTGCCCTCAATCCTTCACAGCATCAGGGTCTTTTCAAATGAGTCAGCTCTTTGCATCAGGTAGCCAAAGTATTGGAGTTTCAGCCTCAGTTCCTTCCAAAGAACACCTAGGACTGATCTCCTTTAGGATGGACTGGTTGGATCTCCTAGCAGTCCAAGGGACTCTCAAGAGTCTTCTCCAACACCACAGTTCAAAAGCATCAACTCTTTGGAATTCAGCTTTCTTTATAGTCCAACTCTCACATCCATAAATGACCACTGGAAAAACCATAGCCTTGACTAGATGGACCTTTGTTGGCAAAGTAATGTCTCGGCTTTTGAATATGCTGTCTAGGTTGGTCATAACTTTCCTTCCAAGGAGTAAGCGTCTTTTAATTCCATGGCTGTAATCGCCATCTGCAGTGATTTTGGAGCCCAGAAAAATAAAGTCAGCCACTGTTCCCACTGTTTCCCCATCTATCTGCCATGAAGTGATGGGACTGGATGCCATGATCTTAGTTTTCTGAATGTTGAGCTTTAAACCAACTTTTTCACTCTCCTCTTTCACCTTCATCAAGAGGCTCTTTAGTTCTTCATTTTCTGCCATAAGGGTGGTGTCATCTGCATATCTGAGGTTATTGATATTTCTCCCGGCAATCTTGATTCCAGCTTGTGCTTCCTCTAGCCCAGGGTTTCTCATGATGTACTCTGCATAAAAGTTAAATAAGCAGAGTGACAATATACAGCCTTGACGAACTCCTTTTCCTATTTGGAACCAGTCTGTTGTTCCATGTCCAGTTCTAACTGTTGCTTCCTGACCTGTATACAGGTTTCTCAAGAGGCAGGTCAAGTGGTCTGGTATTCCCATCTCTTTCAGAATTTTCCACAGTTTATTGTAATCCACACAGTCAAAGGCTTTGGCATAGTCAATAAAGCAGAAACAGATGTTTTTCTGGAATTCTCTTGCTTTTTTGATGATCCAGCGGATGTTGGCAATTTGATCTCTGGTTCCTCTGCCTTTTCTAAAACCAGCTTGAACATCTGGAAGTTCATGGTTCACGTATTGCTGAAGCCTGGCTCGGACAATTTTAAACATTACTTTACTAACATGTGAGATGAGTGCAATTGTGCGGTAGTTTGAGCATTCTTTGGCATTGCCTTTCTTTGGGATTGGAATGAACACTGACCTTTTCCAGTGCTGTGGCCACTGCTGAGTTTTCCATCTTTGCTGGCATACTGAGTGCAGCACTTTCACAGCATCATCTTTTAGGATTTGAAACAGCTCAACTGGAATTCCATCACCTCCACTAGCTTGGTTCGTAGTGATGCTTCTTAAGGCCCATTTAACTTTGCATTCCAGGATGTCTGGCTCTAGGTGAGTGATCACACCATCGTGATTATCTGGGTCGTGAAGATATTTTTCATAAACCTCTTCTGTGTATTCTTGCCACTTCTTCTTAATATCTTCTGCTTATGTTAGGTTCATACCATTTCTGTCCTTTATTGTGGCCATCTTTTCATGAAATGTTCCCTTGGTATCACTAATTTTCTTGAAGAGATCTCTAGTCTTTCCCATTCATATCTGACAATATAATGCATGTCTAATACAAACTGACAAAGGAAATTATAAAACTTGCCAAAGATGAAAGGATTTCATGAAAATAATGATAGTGATGCTGGAAAATAATTCAAATTACATGAAAAACCATTTACAAATACTCAGTGGTTGAATAAGTTATGTGAATTTTTAAAAACGGCAAGGAATTATGATGTTGTTCCTTCAAAATAGTACTGGAATTAAAAAATTCAGAAATGATCTTTGGAGAACTGCTAAAATCTCAACCATTTCTTTTTAAAAAAAACTGCCTTCTTTCATAACACAGTTATAAAAGTAAACCATACAGAAATTTTGAAGTGAAGGGTACACCATCTTTCATCAATCCTAACATGAAAATTTTTCACATTTTAACATCTCTGAAATGGTGTGCATCTTATAATCAATGGCATCTTCATGATCTGTTATAATCTTATAAACTGTAGGTCAGGTAGCAGTTATAACATAGGTGTAAACATATGAACTTTATTAGTTTTCTTCTTTCTTAGTGTCATAACTGGGCAACCTTAGTTCCTCAGTTTCAAGTAAAAAATTCACTTAAGTGGCTTGTTCAAGAGGAAAACAGGAGCCTAGTAGTTACTGAAGACCTTCCACTGATTTCCTCTGATGACAACAAGAAAGCACCAGCACCAAAGCTTGCTGACTCTTGAAAGAAAACACCAGAAACAAAATTTGGGTCCTCTTAAGAAATGCTGAAATCTCAGTGCACGTGGTGGTACCGAGTTTAATATCTGGGAAAACATGAATAGCAATGACCCTTATTTTAAAAGGAATGACTGGAAAAACAAATTATGAATGTAAAGTAGATTTAGGAATGAACACCTTTACCAATTTATTTTATTCATTTTCCTTTTTATGAATGCTCAAGTATAATATAATAAAAAAAAATCAGAGAATTATTTCAACAAGTATAAAACAAAAAGTTTAAGTGATAAAAAGCACTGTATCAAGTTAAATCAGCAACTTTTTCTCTTTTAATCATGTATAACACTATGCCTTATAGTTGTAACTTGGATTTTATAAAAAACATATATTACTCATTATAAAATTCTATCTGAAAAATTATAATCCTTCTCAAGTTACTTTCAGAATACAGCCTTGCAAATATATACAAAATTCTGATAAATATAAGACAAAATAATTTTTTAAAGTGCATTTTTCAAGGTAAAATCCCAAACAAGCTTTTTTTTTCTCTCTTTACTACAAAATGTGGGGATTTACATTAAGCAGGTCTTTCCGGCATCAAGACTGCTGGGCTAAGGAGGGTTTCTTGCATGAGATGCAGGGCTGACTGACTGTGCCTTGTGTGAGAGTCAGGTCCCAGGTTCCTGACTGTTTTCAGAGCAGCTTGCAAAGGTCTCCCTGAGATGTCTGCCACATGCCTCTCCTCAAGACTCCCCAGCTCATTCATCAGAGCTGATGAACTTGGGGAGAGACCATGTTTCCCTGTTTCAGCCCATGCAACATAAATATGCAGTACATACTTACAGCACAGGATCAATAGTTTTCTCACAGCAATAATGGAGTGTCTACTCTATGAAGATACACAAAGGTCACAGAATCAGAAAACTTTATGTAAACTAAGATGCTGCACAAATTAACAGTAACTGTTGCTACAGTTAACCACCATCCCCTCCTAAGCAGGAAACCAACACAGTGGCGGTAGAAGCATGTTTACTCTTGCCCTGGAATCTCTACCACATCCTCAGCCATAGCCCACAAATCAACAAGGCAACAGAAAGGAACCATGAGCTCTCTCCATGAAGATAAGCAAGATGGAATCTCAGGCAAAAACTAGAAACAGTGCCACCAGGGAACTGCAAAGTCTGGTAATGCTGAAGTGTAAGGGATGAAGAAGGGAACAGGAGAATCAAGAGCAATAAAAAAGACAAAGGATAGAAGCCTCGTGGGAAGCTACCCAAGTGTAATTTACCCTATAAACACTAGACAACCACTGAGTAACTCTAAGCAGATGAGCACTGTGTTCAATTTTGCTTTGTTAAAAGCCACTATATTATACTAATTTGTTACACAGAAAAACAAAAACAAAAGCCTAATACAAGGAACAAAAAGATTATATTTTGATTAAAAAAAAAGTCAATGAACCAAAAAAACCCAGTAATTTTAAATGTGCTCATGCTTTTTAAAAATAAAAAAATAGAAAGGAAAACCTCACAGAACTGAAAGGAAAAACAGATACATCTACAATTATATTTGAAGACTTCAACTCTCCTACCTTAATATCAAACATATTGGCATACTGTCAGCACAGATCAAGAAGGACTGAAAAGCACCATTAACTCACTGTGTCTAACTGAAATACACAGTACTCCACCCAACGACAGTAGAGTACATATTTTTTTCAAGTGCATGTGGAACATTCATGAATATAGATCATATCCTAGGTCAAAGTACGAATCCTAACAAATGTAAAATGACTGAAGTTCGAGAAAGTATGTCCTCTGATCATAAAATACAATGGGGAAACAGTTACAGGCAAAAGTAGGAAAACATCCAAACACATGGAAATTAAACAACTCATTTCTAAGTAATTCACAGGCCAAAGAGAAATTTCAAGGGAAATCAGAATGAATTCTGACCTGAATGAAAATGAAAACAGAACACAGCACAATTTGTGGGTGAAATTAATGCAGTGCTACCAATATTAGAAAAGAATAAAAGTCTCATCCTCAGCTATTTAAGCTATAACCTTAAAAAACTAGAAAAGAGCAAAATAAACAGAAATCAAGCAGAAAGAAGATAACACTGTGAATGTACCTCATGCTACCAAATTGTGTATTTTTAAATGATTAAGATAGAAAATTGTATGTTTTAGGTATTTTACCATAATAAAAACATTTTCTTTTTTTTTAGATGGAAACATCCATCCTTCATAGATCATAGAGCTAAAGGTTAAAAGTAGAACTATAAAAAATTTTTTTTAAAGTAGGAGCAAATCTTTACGACTGTTGGATAGGCGGAAAGTTTTTAGACACAATAGCAAAAGCATGATCCATAAACCAGAAATCTGAAAACACTTTATCAAAGTTAATACTTTTTGTTCTGTGAAAAATACTGTTAAGAGAATGATAAGGCAAACTACCACTTAGAAAATACTGGCAAGTTACTTACCAAATAAAAGACTTATCCAGAATATAAAGAACACGCAAAGCTAAACAAATAACAATCAATCAACATCAACAAATTATTCAGACAGGTCTCTAAAGAGGATATAAGGATCACAAATAAGAACATTAAAAGGAATTCAACATTATTAACATTTTGAGAAATGCACATTAAATCACAATGAGATACCCCTATACATAATTAGATGGCCAAAATAAAAAAATAGTGACAATGCCCAATGCTGATGAGGATGCAAAGCAACTGGAACTCTTGTTTACTCCTGGTAGGAAGGTAAAATGGTACAAGAACTCCAGCAAATGGTTTGACTTTTTTGAAAACCCAAGTTAAATATACATGTACCATATGATTCAGTAAACCTACTCCTGGGTATTTACCCAATAAAAACTTAACACTTGTCCAAAAACTTGTAAATCAATGATACAACCAGCAGTACTTATAATCATCAAAAACTAGAAACAACCCAAATGTCCCTCAATGAGTGAATGAATAAACAAACCATAGCACATCCATACAATGGAAATCACTCAAAAATAAAAGAAAAAGTTACTGATAAATGCAATAGCTTGGATGAAAATGATTAAGGTGAGTGAAAGAAGTAAACCAATAAGGTTCATATATCATTATATATACCATACATATCTTTTTGCCTTTTCATACTTTCCAAACAAGGGAAACAGTGACAGACTATTTTCCTGGGCTCCAAAAACACTGCAGATGGTGACTGCAGCTACGAAATTAAAAGATGCTTGCTCCCTGGCAGAGAAGTTATGACCAACCTAGACAGCATGTTAAAAAGCAGAGACATTACTTTGCCAACAAAAGTCCATCTAGTCAAAGCTATGGTTTTTCCAGTGGTCACGTATGGATGTGAGATTTGGACTATAAAGAAAGCTGAGCAGCAAAGAATTGATGCTTTTGAACTGTGGTGTTGGAGAAGACTCTTGAGAGTCCCTTGGACTGCAAGGAGATCCAACCAGTCCATTCTGAAGGAGATCAGTCCTGAATATTCATTGGAAGGACTGATGCTGAAGCTGAAAACTCCAATACTTTGGCCACCTGATGCGAAGAACTAACTCAATGGAAAAGACCCTGCTACTGGGAAAGATTGAAGGCAGGAGGAGAAGGGGACGACAGAGGATGAGATGGTTGGATGGCATCACTGATTTGATGGCCATGGGTTTGAGCAAGCTGCGGCAGTTGGTGATGGACAGGGAAGCCTGGCTGCAGTCCGTGGGGTTGCAAAGTCAGACACAACTGAGTGACTGAACTGAGCTGAACTGATACCACACATATATACCACATAAGATATTCTTGAAAAGACAACACTGTAGTCATGGAGAACAGACAATAGCTGCCAGGCTGTTGATGGTGTAGGGACAGCATGACTATGCTGAGAGACACCAAAAGAGTTTTGGAATTATGGAACTCTTCTATATCCTGACTATGGTGGTGGGTATGTGAATTTATACTTGTGCTAAAATTAATAGAACTGGAGAAGAAAAATAAAGTTGAAGTTATTGTGAAAGTTAAAGTTGCTCAGTTGTATCCGACTGTTTGCGACCCCATGGACTATACAGTCCATGGAATTCTCCAGGCCAGAATACTGGAGTGGGTAGCCGTTCCCTTCTCCAGGGGATCTTCCCAACCCAGGGATCAAACCCAGGTCTCCCACATTGCAGACAGATTCTTTACCAGCTAAGTCACAAGGCAAACCCATTATTGTATTATAATTTAAATAATAAAAGGAAAGTTACTGTATTATAAAAAAGTCATAAGAAAGTGGTATAAGAAAGTTATTGTATTATACATTAAATAATAAAAGGAAATTTAAAAATTAAGGTGCCAATGAAACACCCAGGAAATGATGTCCAGAAGGCAGCTAGACAGCATAGAAGTTAAAGAGTAGTCTGAGTAACTGAGACAGACTGTGAGGTCACTGGTCCCTTGTAGAATGAGATCACTGCAGGGTATTATTTATAGTGAGAAAATAACCAAGGACAGAACACCCCAGAAAATATCAGTCTTTAAAAAGTGAGCAGAAAAGAATCCTGTAGGAAAAGATATTAAGAAATAAAAAAAAACAGAGAAAGAAAAACAAGGAGAATTTGGTACCATAGAAGGTAGTGAAGAAATTTAGAAGCAGTAACTCATGAGACCAAATGTCACAGAAAGGTCAAGTAAGATAAAGACTGAAAACACTGTATTATATCTGAGAAGATGGACAGTGATAACTTCTATATCAACAGGATTCTGAACACTGGGTGAGCAACAATGAAGAGTAGTGCTTCATTCCTTTGAGGGGCCAGCTGTGAAGAGGTCCTCCTAGGAGCAGAAATGTGAGAAACACGAATGTATTTATAGGCTATGCGAGGGCACCAGGGAAGAAGGAAATGATCAGGAGAGAGAGGAAACAAGTGATGGAGTAAGGAGGACCCTCAAGTAAACAGACAGTATGGCACAGAAAATAAAGCCATGAAAGCATGGGTTCTACAGTCAGAACATGGCATTTAAACACGCAATCTACCATTCAGTCTCTGTAAAACCCAAACTGTCATGTTAGCTTCTCTACTTCTGCCTCAGTGAGATATAAGACTGGAACACTACAGAAGCCACCTCAGAGTGCTGCTGTGAGAAGTGAGTTAATACAGGTAGAGAACTCAAAACTATGCCTGACATGTAGTAGTTCAGTTCAGTTCAGCTCAGTCACTCAGTTGTGTCCGACTCTTTGCGACCCCATGGACTGCAGCACGCCAGGCCTCCCTGTCCATCACCAACTCCCGGAGTTTACGCAAACTCATGTCCATTGAGATGGTGATGTCATCCAACCATCTCATCCTCTATTGTCCCCTTCTCCTCCCGCCTTCAGTCTTTCCCAGCATCAGGGTCTTTTCAAATGAGTCAGTTCTTTACACCAGGTGGCCAAAGTATTGGAGTTTTCAGCTTCAGCATCAGTCCGTCCAATGAATATTCAGGACTGATTTCCTTTAGGATGGACCGGTTGGATCTCCTTGCAGTCCAAGGGACTCTGAAGAGTCTTCTCCAACACCACAGTTCAAAAGCATCAATTCTTTGCCGCTCAGCTTTCTGTATAGTCCAACTCTCACATCCATACATGACCACTGGAAAAACCATAGCTTTGACTAGATGCATTGGCAAAGTAATGTCTCTGCTTTTTAATATGCTGTCTAGCTTGGTTATAACTTTTCTTCCAAGAAGCAAAGGTCTTTTAATTTCATGGCTGCAGTCACCATCTGCAGTGATTTTGGAGCCCCCAAAAAATAAAGTCTCTAACCATTTCCACTGTTTCCTCATCTATTTGCCATGAAGTGATAGGACCAGATGCCATGATCTTAGTTTTCTGAATGTTGAGTTTTAAGCCAACTTTTTCATTCTCCTCTTTCACTTTCATCAAAAGGCTCTCTAGTTCTTCACTTTCTGCCATAAGGGTAGTGTCATCTGCATTATCTGAGGTTATTGATATTTCTCCCGGCAATCTTGATTCCAGCTTATGCTTCATCCAGTCCAGCATTTCTCATGATGTACTCTGCATGTAAGTTAAATAAGTAGGGTGACAATATACAGCCTTGACGTACTCCTTTCCCGGTTTGGAACCAGTCTGTTGTTCCATGTCCAGTTCTAATTGTTGCTTCCTGACCTGCATGACTTCTTAAGAGGCAGGTCAGGTGGTCTGGTATTCCCATCTCTTTCAGAATTTTCCACAGTTTGTGATGATCCACAAAATCAAAGGCTTTGGCATAGTCAACAAAGCAGAAGTAGATGTTTCTCTGGCGCTGTCTTGCTTTTTCAGTAATCCAGCGGATGTTGGCAATTTGATCTCTGGTTCCTCTGTCTTTTCTAAAACCAGCTTGAATATCTGGAAGTTCACAGTTCACGTACTGCTGAAACATGGCTTGGAAAATTTTCAGCATTACTTTACTAGCATGTAAGATGAGTGCAATTGTGTGGTAGTTTGAGCATTCTTTGGCACAGTACACACCCAGTAAATTGACCAATGTCAACAGTTAGTAGCCTTATAATCATCAAATAGGATGGAATGGGAAGAATGGAATGGGAAGATTACTTCTGAACAGAAGAAATTATATCCTCCTGAGACTGGAGAAAACAAGCAAATACTGGGTATAATTATAGATAAATTTATAAGTATGGAGGGATAGCTCTGACAGCTCAGTTGGTAAAGAATCCACCTGCAATGCCCTGGTTTGATTCCTGGGTTGGGAAGATCTGCTAGAGAAGCAATAGGCTACCCACTGCAGTATTCCTGGACTTCCCTTGTGGCTCAATTGGTAAAGAATCCACCTGCAATGTGGGAGACCTGGGATCGATCCCTGGGTTGGGAAGATACCCTGGAGAAGGGAAAAGCTACCCACTCCAGTATTCTGGCCTAGATAATTCCATGGGTTGTATAGTCCATGGGGTCGCAAAGAGTTGGATACGACTGAGCAACTTTCATTTCACTTTTAAATATGGAGGCAGAAAAATCTGATGAAATGTGGGGTTCATAAGCCAACTTTCTCTGTAATGATTATCTTCACAGAGAAGGAAGAAGGACGAAATCATTGAGCAAATGGACAAGGGGATAGGCTGCTGACCATGGAGATTTAACGGAGTGCTGAAAAGGACCACACTTCTGAAACTAGAAGCCATAAATCCATCTAACACTAGCCATCACAGCTGTCACTTTCTCCAGCAGTGTTCAGAAACCTGAGTTGAAAAATATTACTAACTGAGTTACACATAATAGAGAGGGATATGCCAACTCAGAAAGAAGGGCTCCCAGGAGCATGGGCTAGTCAGTTCAGTGACTCCCAAGAGTTTTCAAATCATCTCTTTTAGAAACCACACAAACGTCCATCAACTGAGGATTGAATAAACAATTTAAGGTATACTCACATGATGGAATAAGACTTAGGAATAAAAAAGAACTAAGGATACACACCACCCCAAAACCATATATACTGTAAGATATTTCTATATGAAATTCTAGAAGAAACAAGAGCACAGCCTATGGCTGGCAGCAGACTGACTGCAAAGAGGCAGGAGGAAACTTCCTCCTCCTGTTTAGTTGAGATATGTGTGTAGTTGCTAAGTCGTGTCCAACTCTTTGCGATCCCATGGACTGTAGTCTGCCAGGTTACTCTGTCCATGGGATTCTCCAGGCCAAAATACTGGAGCGGGATGACATTTCCTTTTCCGGGGGAACTTTCACCCAGGGAATGAACTCAGGTCTCCCACATTGTAAGTGGATTCTTTACCATCTGAGCCACCAGGGAAGCCTGGTTTTATTGAGATACAATTGCCATATAACATCATTAGTTTAAGGTGCACAAAATAATTTAATATATGCATACACTGAGAAAGGATCACTATGGTAAGTTTAGTTGTCATCCATCATATCACATTCAATTTTTTTTTTTCTGATGGTAAGAGGAGGAAGCTTTTAAGAAATGATGGAACAGCGCTATCCCGTGACTGTGGCAGGGATTATATGACTACATACTCTTGTTAGCACTCATCCAGACACACACCTAACACTGGTGAATATCACTGTATTTAAACTTCATGTTAATCAACCAATTTTTTACAGAGCTCTGTCTGGACTCCTGGGTAGTGCTCTCCCTCAAGTATGTTGCTAAAGTCAGCTCCTCCACTTCACCTCATCTACTGTCCCTGACACACTCTCTAAAGTCAAAGGCAAAGGGACCATGGAGGGCAGGACTTGGAGAAGGCTCCCAAGATTTCCTGACATTCACCTACTCCCCAGAATTGCAAGCCCTGCACAGATGATCCCCAGGGCTGGGAATACAATGGGGTGTACCCCCAGGACTGAGTCACATTAAATGGGATGCTGCTGCTGCTGCTGCTAAGTCGCTTCAGTCGTGCGACCCCACAGACGGCAGCCCACCAGGCTTCCCTGTTACTGGGATTCTCCAGGCAAGAACACTGGAGTGGGTTGCCATTTCCTTCTTCAATGCATGAAACAACTAATCTCAAAAATATACAAGCAACTCCTACAGCTCAATTCCAGAAAAATAAATGACCCAATCAAAAAATGGGCCAAAGAACTAAATAGACATTTCTCCAAAGAAGACATACAGATGGCTAACAAACACATGAAAAGATGCTCAACATCACTCATTATCAGAGAAATGCAAATCAAAACCACTATGAGGTACCATTTCACACCAGTCAGAATGGCTGCTATCCAAAAGTCTACAAATAATAAATGCTGGAAAGGGTGTGGAGAAAAGGGAACCCTCTTACACTGTTGGTGGGAATGCAAACTAGTACAGCCACTATGGAGAACAGTGTGGACATTCCTTAAAAAACTGGAAATAGAACTGCCTTATGATCCAGCAATCCCACTGCTGGGCATACACTCTGAGGAAACCAGAGTTGAAAGAGACACATGTACCCCAATGTTCATCGCAGCACTGTTTATAATAGCCAGGACATGGAAGCAACCTAGATGCCCATCAGCAGATGAATGGATGAGAAAGCTGTGGTACATATACACAATGGAGTATTACTCAGCCATTAAAAAGAATACATTTGAATCAGTTCTAATGAGGTGGATGAAACTGGAGCCTATTATACAGAGTGAAATAAGCCAGAAGGAAAAACATAAATACAGTATACTAACGCATATATATGGAATTTAGAAAGATGGTAACAATAACCCAGTGTACGAGACAGCGAAAGAGACACTGATGTATAGAACAGTCTTATGGACTCTGTGGGAGAGGGAGAGGGTGGGAAGATTTGGGAGAATGACATTGAAACATGTAAAATATCATGTAAGAAACGAGTTGCCAGTCCAGGTTTGATGCACGATACTGGATGCTTGGGGCTAGTGCACTGGGACGACCCAGAGGGATGGTATGGGAAGGGAGGAGGGAGGAGGGTTCAGGATGGGGAACACATGTATACCTGTGGCGGATTCATTTTGATATTTGGCAAAACATACAATTATGTAAAGTTTAAAAATAAAATAAAATTAAAAAAAAAAAGAAAAGAAAAGTGAAAGTGAAGTCGCTCAGTCGTGTCCGACTCTTCGTGACCCCATGGACTGCAGCCTACCAGGCTCCTCTGATGAGTGGCATTAAAACAGTGGGTTGACCATTAAGTGCCGAGTTTCCCTGGCTGGTTGAAGAAGCAGGAGGCAGGGAGTTGATTCACATGGAGTTCTTTGCTGCTGAGATTATGTGGCAAACAACTGAGCATGGTCTCAGTCAATCTCTCCAATAGCGAAAGCCTGATTCCCACAGCAGAGGGAGGGACGGCCTGCTGACACCACGAAGGCACAGCTGCTGACACCGCTACCTGGGCTTCAGGAGACGAGGGGCAGAGGACAATCACAATGTGCCAGAGTCCTGGCCTGGAGAAACAGTGGGTCATAAATCTCTGTTGCTCTTAGGCTCCTTGGTTTACGGTAATTTGTCACAAAGCATGGAAAAGGAGAGATCAATTTTAAACAGGCCCTCCATCTCATCATAAAAATGTTTCAATTTAGAACTTAAAATCTGCGAGACCTTTTCTCCCCACTCAGCCCTTGCTTCTGGTTCTCTGGCTCGGTCTCCAGTGTACATATTCTTGTCTAACTCGAGACTCTAAACTACTCCAGAGACAAACTATGTCTGGTTAAGCTTTAATTAAGTAGTCTTCAATCAGTTAATTAACCTACTGTCCCCAAAATGTTTAACACACTGCCTTTGTTATTTAATTAGTGAATAAAACAATACACACCCAAATACACCAAAAAGTAAAAATTCTTCACTTTTCTAAAGTTTTATGTATGTATATATATTGTCACCTAGGGAACGAAGAAATCCTAAATAGCTTAAAAAAATGAATCTTGAAAAGTCATATAAAAATCACTTATCTCTAAAGCAAAATTTTTTAAAAGACTTAGTTGGGTGCATTTATTTATTAATTGGCCATGTAGCATGTGGGGTCTTAGCTCCCGGACCAGGGATTGAGCCTGCGTCCCCTGCAGTGATAGCATTAAATCTTAACCACTGGACTGCCAGGGAGGTCCCTAAAGCACGTTTTTTTAAAAATAACACAACAAAGTGAAAATAACAATTTCTGACTGTAAGATGGAAGAACAACACCATGGCCTCTCTTCCTGCAAAATTCTAGACTAGAGAAGTTGCTGTGTTAAGTGAATGCATATCAGCACTCAAAAACAAGCAAAACTCTGGGCAGTCCCAAGAATGGAAGGAACCCAGAGGTGAGGCAAGTACACAAATGGGTTTATGATGACAAGTGACACAAGCACAGCACGTGGGGCGAGGCCTCAGCGAGGGGGTGTGAAGGGGCCAGTAGCCACATGCTTCCAGAAGAGCTCGCCTGGCCCCAGCAGCTCCCTGAAGACACTAATGACAAGAGAGTTGGAGGGAAAGGCCAGGCCAGTGCTCCAGGTGACTGGTGATACCAGGAAGGAAGGGGCTCTCCAAAGCCCAGAAAATAAGCTGCCAGGGATTTGCTTGGCAGAACAGCAATGTGTCCCACCTGGTGTCTACTCTGACGGAAAACTGGGCAGAGGACTGAGCAGAGCAGCATGTACCATCTTGCCAGGGGCCCACCCGAACAGAGGCAATGAAGAGTGAAACAGAGAGCTCCATACGTGACTACACCAGCAAGAACACCAACCGTGCAAGGAACACCAGTACCATGAAACAGGACACAGACTTAGAACACTGAAGACACCAACACTGCCAAGAGAGCACCAAGAACAAGACCCTACAATACCTAGAGTACTACAAGAGAAATGAGCACATGATCAAGGAGTCTTCAAGGAAAACTAAGTAGCTTCATGGACATGAAAATACAAGTTTCTAAAGTTAAGAGAATCTCATTGGATAGGCTGAAGAGCACAGCAGACAAAATGAAAGAATGTATTATGAGCTGAAATTTGGGCTAGGAATCCTTCCAAAAGAGTAAGAAGGGAGGAGGGGATTAAAAAAAGAAACAGAAGAACAGAACAAAAGACATTTGAGGCAGAGGTTCCAATCTATTCATTTAATAGGAGCTCTGTCAAGGAGAAAAAGGAGAAGCAGCAATACCTGAAGAAATGGTAACTGAGAATGTCCCAGAACTAAAGGTGAGTGTTCAGACTGAGAGCATCTGATTAGCATCAAGTCAGGTCAATCAAAAAGGACAAACTGATAAATACTCAAGTGATTATTTCAGAATATGAAAGGTAGAAACAAATAGTCCAACATGCTTTCAGAGATGAAAATCCCTTATAGAGGAGCACAAAGAACAGCGTCACCATGCTCACGAGTCACAATGAGATGATGATAAGGCAGCAGCTTTAATGTGGTCTGGGGGGAGCCTGTAACCTGGATTCTTCATCCAGCAAACCACCACCCAAGACTTCACCTGCAGTCAGTAACACAGACCAGATGTGCCCTCCCACCTTCAACAAGGAAAGACTGGACAAAGTATATGAAACGATTTTCAACCACAGGCAAATAGGCAGCACAAGACAGTGATCCTTGGGAGGAACAAGTGAGGTAAGCTCAGTCACTGCCCATTTCCAGGCTGCAGCACAGGGAGAGGGGGTCCCTGAGCCAAGGAAAGGGCAGTCAGAGTGTGGGAGGTGGAGGAGCACTAACATCTGCAGGAAGAGAGTGCTGGAAGCTGCAGAGGTTTCCTCTGAGTGACAATTAGCCTGACCTCACCAAATCCTGGGTCAGGAAGAGACCCTGGAGAAGGAATAGGCTACCCACTGCAGTGTTCCTGGGCTTCCCTGGTGGCTCAGATGGTAAAGAATTGGCCTGCAATGCAGGAGACCTGGGTTCGACCCCTGGGTTGGGAAGATCCCTGGAGGATGGCATGGCAACCCACTCCAGTATTCTTGTCTGGAGAATCCCCATGGACAGGGGAGCCTGGAGGGCTACAGTCCATGGGGTCGCAAAGAGTTGGACACAAATGAGCGACTGAGCAAAACACCAATTCCTCAGGCTCACTGAGGGCTGGGAACACGCCATGCTTCTAACAGCCAGATTGGAAAGGTCTTCAAGTCAACAGAGTATTGGAGGACACCAACATAGTATCATAGCACTAGGGCACTGCCTCAGTGGTGCAGCCAAGTGAGTCCTAGATCAATGGCTGTGCTCCACCTGCCCAGCAAAGCTTAGAGGCAAGCCCTGAAAGACTCAAACTACCTTTAACTAACAACACTGCACCCCAGGGTAAAGTCTCCGCACAGTTAAATACAAAAAATCCAAGATAAAATACACAGTGTCTGGCATCCAACCACAAACTACCAGGTGGGTAAAGAAGCAGGAAAAGATGACCAAAATGAGAAGAAAAATAGCCAACAGACTCAGAAATGACAAAGAGGGAAGAATTGGTAGACAAGGTGATTAAGAAGGCTATAATAACTACATTCCACATGTTCAAGAAAGGAGAGAAAAGCGTTAAGTATTATATAGACAGACATGGAAAGTATAAAAATGACCCAAATAAACTTTAAGAGAAAAAAAAAAGTATCTTAAAAATACATGTCTGGATGGGGTTAAAAGGAGAGCAGATTGCAAAAAGCAAACAAAAAGACTAGTGAACATGAAGATTTAGCAACAGAAGCTACCCAAAATGAAACATTGGAAAAGGACCAAAAAGAGATGAACAGAGCATCAGTGAGCTGACGTATAGGTGCTGAACACCCAGAGGAAAAAGAAGAGGAGAACAAAAAAAATTTTTGAAGAAATAATGGCTGAATTTTTCCAAGCTACATCATAATCAAGTCATTTTCAGTGATAAAGAGGAAATGTTAAAAACCATTAAAGGAAAAGACAAATCAAACACTGAGGAAAACGTAAGAACGCCAGCAGACTTCTGGTCAGAACAGGACTGCCAGGATGTAAGTGGAGAAACATTTTAAAGAATGGACAGAGAAAGAACTCTCAATGCAGAATACTATTTTCAGAAAAAATATTTTTCAAAAAAGAAGGCAAAATGTTTTTTCAGACATATAAATGCTAAGCAAATTCAACAGTAGACCACTACTACAAATTAACATTTAAGTGTGAAGACAAAATAAGTACATTTCCAACAAATCTTGGACAATTTCTCTCTGAAAGGTTCCAAGAGTCATCTCCATCATGAAGACAATAAACTCAGGGGAGGACAGTAGATGTAAGAAACAGCTCTGAGGTGAGAAATGTGTACATCTTGCTAAGTCTAATAATTGTTTGAAAATATTTCTAATTAATATCTGTAACTAAAATTCCAGATGCTGTTAACATGGGAAAAACAGGGCAAGGGAAAATAAAGCAGGTTCTCTTCTGTCCACAGAAAGGATACATATACATATTAATTCCAGATACTAGAAAAACAAGCTGATGGGTGTTAAAAATATAAAGGGGGTAATCATTAAAAAATTTACTATTTTTCAATAATATTATTTCAAAGAAAAAATATCCTAAATTGGAATAATTATATTAACTCGTAATGATGTTACTTATCAACTTATAGTAGATGTAACCATAAAAAAACATTTAACTATACAATTGACCTATTTCCTACATAAGTGTGCTGCTTCACGGGGTGCTGAGCTGACAGAAAAAATCACCATTTGTTCTGTGGAGAAAAGGTGAAAAGGCAGTGTGCCACAATTGTGAATATGTGCGTATCAAAACCAACATCTACTAAAACGATCATTTAAAAACTGTTAGTATTTTCTTGAATACATGACTTATTCAGTTACCTGACTGAATAATTAGAGGATTTAAAATACATTTGGTCCTAATTTGCTTTTGAGTAAATGCATAGTTACATGTATATCTATCCAAATGTTTGTTTCTCATTTTTCTTCTACAATTCTTTGCTAAAGGATTTAAAACAAAAAGCATCTAGGGCCAAAAAAAGCAATGTAAGAACTTATTTAACCTAAATATCTGGGTTGCTATACCTACTCTGACTCTTTTAAAAGGAAGAATGCAACTATGAACTTTCAATTAACTAAGGCAACAACAGAACTTCACACTTGGCATAAAAGAAATTGCACAAAGAGAGGTTTAACACCCTGCAAATGTTCAGAGGTAGTGTTTGAAAAGGATGGTGACTCTTGTCATTTATACCTACCTTGTTTCAGTTCTTCACTCTAAACACTATGTTCAAAAATCTCAAAAACAAAATCCTACCATATGCCCCTCGGCCCGAGCTTTGTTCTGCTTTGCTTCCCGTCTTCGCTGTAGAAACTCTTCTACTTGTTTTGCTCTTTCCATAGCTGGCTGCCCCTTCTGCCTGAGGAATTTGGACAAACAGCAAAACTAAAAATTCTGAACATCAAATATTACAGAAAGTTTAAAATTACACGGAAATATTTTCTTTAGAAATATCTGCAAAATATGAAGGCTGATATGAAGTCAAGTCTTCCTATTTAATGCATCAATAGCTACACACATATCAGTTATCAACTACCTAAATCAGTCACTATTATTTTAAAAAGGGGCAAAATCTACGCTACTATACCAAATCTTAACAAGTCTTCTTTTGTGTTTATTTAATCTATGCTACTTATAGACACATAAAATTATTTCAGACCATACTTATAGAAGACTCTCCATAGTTTCCAAGTAGTTAAGCTTATTTCAGAACTCTGCATCAAATATATTGATCAGTAGAAAAGTAAGATTAAAGCTGCAAAGTAGCAACTTCAAAGGTCATCAAAAATAATGAAAAGTTTGTGTGAATTTTAAAAATTAGGGTAAAAAGTGAAATCTGAATTCCTTGTATGTCATAACTATTAAAAAGTAAAATGGACAGATTGGGGGAAAATCTAAAAGCACATTTATTTGTTTCAATCTTTTCTGATTATGTTTCTGTAACTTTCTCTGACAGCTACAAAAGAATGTAAACATGTTGGGCTTAGACAACAATGAAAAAATATCAGTAACATTTCAAGGTACCGAGAATAATCAAAATCACAAAAGTACCCCAACCCCCAGTTAGGGGTTGGGGGTTGGGAGTTAGTGTTAAATGGGGACAGACTTTCAGTTTAGGAAGGTAAAAATTAGGGAGATGGATGATGGTGAGAGTTGAACAACATGAAAGTACTTAGTGACACAGAACTGTACAGTTAAATATGGTTAAAACAGTATGTTTTATGGGGCTTCCCTGATGGCTCAGTGGTAAAGAACGTGCCTGCAATGCAGGAGACACAGGAGATGCGGGTTTGATCCCTGGGTCAGGAAGATTCCCCAAGAGAAGGAAATAATAACTCACTCCAGTATTCTTGCCTGGAAAATCTCATGGACAGAGGAGTCTGGCAGGTTATAGTCCCTGGGGTCACAAAGAGTCAGAGACAACTGAACATGCACGCACACATATGGAACTTTCCAAGTATTTCCTTGTATTTTCCAAGTCACATTTTGAACATCTAATACATACTATGCCTGTTACCGTGTGCTAAGCAAGAAAGATACAAAAATACATAAAACCAACTCCCCGTAAACAAAGAACTCACTGCATAGCATCAACTGCAGTAATTTGTAAGTAAGGAAGAAAGATCAGGGAGTTATTAGCTGTGCATCTTGGATATTGGCTATGAAAGTGCACCAACTTCCTATAGTGTAGGACCATGTGTCTAGGACCATAATTATGTTCAGAAAAATACATGAAATAATGCCTTCTCTCTTCCAATAAACATTTCTGATTTTCATACCCCAGTCATTTCTTTTATATGTTAACAATTACAATTGACCATTGACCACCACAAGTTTGAACCACGTGGGTCCACTTATTATGGGTATTTTGCAATAGTAAATACTACAGGACTAGTGGCATCCTGTGGTTGGATGGCAATCACCAACTCAATGCACATGAGTTTGAGCAAACTCTGGGAGATAGTAAAGGATTGGGAAGCCTGGGGTTGCAAAGAGTCCAACACGACTGAGCAACTAAATAACATGTCCATAGTTGGTTGAATCCACAGATGCAGGGGAACCTCAGAATGGAGGGATGACTATAAGTATAAGCAGATTAACTCCTGTATTGCTCAAGGGTCAACTGTACTGAGATATATAAAAATTTGAAATGTGAAATTAAGCTGTAAAAATTTTAAATGACTCACCATAAAGCTATGGACGATAATGGCCTAAGATTCACTTAACTTACGTAGTGCTTAAAACAGATTCTTGTAAAATTTCACCACCGGAATCTTCTAGGACTAGATGATCTCTATACCTCATTAAGAGCCTTTCCTGGTTACTAATATTGCATTCTGAAACTTGAGCAAATTCTCTGATGAACTCTAGGAGTTTTTTGGTAGTGTTTTTAGGACTTTCTATGTATAAGACCATATCATCCATAAACATTGACAGCTTTGGTGCTCTTCCAATTTGGATTCCTTTTATTTCTTTTTCTTCTCTGATTGCTATGGCTAGGACAATGTCCTTCATATATATAGGCAAGGCTGTTACAGCCCCGTTTATATAAGACTGGCCTAAAGAGGGCAGATAAACTTTCAAAGAGTATGACACACAGACATGTCACCTGAAACTGTGTCTACTGATAAGGCTCTTATGAGGAGTCCTGGATGCTTACACAACTGCATACAATTAGACAGAATCTCTGCTTTGTATCCTGATGGAACTGACTTCATCTTTTACCCTTTACATAAGTAAAACACTGATAACATTTTTATGCTTGATTTCCCATCCTAAGATAGTATGTCCACTGTCAGTGTGGGCCTTCAACTGACATACAATAATTTATATTCACTGACTGATCTGATTCACTAAATCAAATAATTCAAATACTTTAGCAGAAACAAATTATTTTAATAAGAACATGACCACACACATAACAGCTTTGATTAAAAGAATGTTCACACCATTTATGTATATATAGATCTATTTTATTTACTTATGTAATCTATTTAAGTTCTGCTTTATTGAATGGCTTTTCCTAAACTAGTTTAAATGATCAAGTACACATAATCCACTGCTTTTAATCACACACTTAAAACCTGTAGTGATTTTTGCTTACTATTATTTCTTTTTTATTCTCATTTATCACTGAGTATCAACTATTACCAATAATGTATCTGTATCTGAAGATATAAAATGTATAAAATGGAATTCCAGGAATGCAGGGTGTGTCCAACATATAAAAATCTATCAAAGGAATTTTGTTGTTTTCAGTCACTCAGTTGTGTCCAGCTCTTTGCAATCCCACAGACTACAGCAGCCCAGGCTTCCCTGTCCACCACCAACTCCCAGAGCTTGCTCAAACTCATGTCCATTGAGTTGGTAATGCCATCCAACCACCTCATCCTCTGTCGTCCCCTTCTCCTCCTGCCTTCAATCTTTCCCAGCATCAGGTTTTTTTCTAATGAGTCAGCTCTTTGCATCAGGAGGCCAAAGTACCGGAGCTTCAGCTTCAGCATCAGTCTTTCCAATGAATATTCAGGACTGATTTCCTTTAGGATTGACTGATTTGATCTCCATGCAATTCAAAGGACTGTCAAGAGTCTTCTCCGACACCACAATTCAAAAGCATCAATTCTTTAGTGCTTGGCCTTCTTAACACTCCAAATCTTATATCCATATATGACCACTGGAAAAACCATAGATTTGATCAGATGGACCTTTGTCAGAAAAGTAATGTCTCTGATTTTTAATAAGCTGTCTAGGTTGGTCATAGCTTTTCTTCTAAGGAGCATACATTTTTTAATTTCATGGCTGCAGTCACCATCTGCAGTGATTTTGGAGCCCAAGAAAATAAAGTCTGTCACTGTTTCCATTGTTCCCCCATCTATTTGCAATAAAGTGATGGGACTGGATGCCATGATCTTAGTTTTCTGAATGTTGAGTTTTAAGCCAGCGTCTTCATTCTCCTTTCACCTTCATCAAGAGGCTCTTTAATTCCTCTTCACTTTCTGCCATAAGGGTGGTGTCATCTGCATATTTGAGGTTATTGATATTCCTCTCAGCTATCTTGATCCTAGCCTGTGCTTCAACTAGCCCAGCATTTCGCATGATGTACTCTATATATATGTTAAATAAGCAGGGTGACAATACACAGCCTTGATGTACTCCTTTGCCAATTTTGAACCTGTCCATTGTTCCACGTCTGGTTCTAACTGCTGCTTCTTGACCTGCACACAGGTTCTCAGGAGGCAGGTAAGGTGGTCTGGTATTCCCATCTCTTTAAGAATTTTCCACAGTTTATTGTGATCCACACAGTCAAAGGCTTTGGCACAGTCAATGAAGTAGATGTTTTTCTGGAATTCTCTTGCTTTTATTATGATCCAATGGATGTTGGCAATTTGATCTCTGGTTCCTCTGCCTTTTCTAAATCCAGCTTGAACATGTGGAAATTCTTGATTCATGTACTGTTAAAGCCTTGCTTAGAGAATTTTCAGCATTACCTTGCTAGTGTGTAAAGTGAGTGCAATTCTGTAGTAATTTGACTATTCTTTGGCATTGCCTTTGGGATTGGAATGAAAATTGACCTTTTCCAGTCCTGTGGCCACTGTTGAGTTTCCATATTTGCTGGCATATTGAGTGCAGCACTTTCATAGCATCATCTTTTAGGATTTGAAATAGCTCAACTGGAATTCCATCACCTCCACTAGTGTTGTTCATAGTGATGTTTCCTAAGACCTACTTGACTTCGTCTTCCAGGATGTCTGGCTCTAGGTGAGTGATCACACCATCGTGGTTATCTGGGTCATGAAGATCTTTTTTGTATAGTTCTTCTGTGTATTCTTGCCACCTCTTCTTAATATCTTCTGCTTCTGTTAGGTCCATACCATTTCTGTACTTTATTGTGTCCATCTTTGCATGAAATGTCCCCTTGGTATCTCTAATTTTCTTGGAGATATCTCCAGTCTTTCCCATTCTATTGTTTTCCTCTATTTCTTTGCATTGATCACTGAGGAAGGCTTTCTTATTTCTCCTTGCTATTCTTTGGAACTCTACATCCAGATGGATATATCTTGCCTTTTCTCCTTTACCTCTCACTTCTTTTTTCTTCTCTGCTATTTGTAAGGCCTCCTCAGACAACCATTTTGCTTTTTTGCATTTCTTTCTCATGGGGATGGTTTTGATCACTGCCTCATGTATAGTGTTACAAACTGCCGTCCACAGTTCTTCAGGCACTCTTATCAGATTTAATCCCTTGACTCTATTTGTCACTTCCACTGTATGACTTTAACAGATCAGATTTTGGTCATACCTCAATGGCCTAGTGGTTTTCCCTACGTTCTTCAATTTAAGTCTGAATTTTGCAATAAGGAGTTCATGATCTGAGCCACAGTCAGCTCCTGGTCTTGTTTTTGCTGACTGTATAGTAATATACCTTATTAACAGAGGACAAAACTAGTTTATAATTGATTCTATGATTCCTTATAATATTTAGAAATCTATACTGTCTTCATTTTCACACACATTTCCATTTACTACTTAATATATACCAAAAAGAAGAATTCATACTCATATTCTTATCCCCCACTGATGTAGTAGAACAGTACTGAACTGTGAACACAAATTATATATGTGTACAAGGTTCCGAAGGATAGAGGGAAAAAATCAATGAGCTTCTTTACAGTCATTCTGTTCATTAAACATTATTAAGAATTTACATGTGCATATTCTGTTTTAGACAAATTAAACAGACTATATCTCTTGAGCTCCAAAATTATTAACACTTATAATTAGTAGAACACTAATCTAGATTAAGAGTAAAGGAATGATTAACATAAATATTGTATAAGCCACAAATACACAGTAAAAAATTAGGAATTTGGAAAGTGAAATACAGACATTAAAAGGCTAAAAAGAAATAAACTCCTTTTTATCCTGACAAGAAAAAAAGGAGTAACTTATTTTCCATCTTATTATAAATGCATGCATAAGTGGGTCTGGGTAAAGTACCTCATATCTATGACTCAAAACCTTTACTGATACAGGAAATTTAAAAATTTTGAAGGATGATTAAAAATTATTTCAAGAGGTGAAAACATGAAAATAGGCAGCAATCTAGGTAACAGAAATAGTCTGAGTAATGAAAAATGAGTCAATATGGTATAGAAGAGTTGGGGTGGTTCAGGGTTAATGAAATGAAAAAAGGATGCTGAGGGTGTATTCATTAAGCTTCCTCCTCTGTTTAAGTGCCATAATGTCTATCAGAGGAAGCAGAATTGTTGTCAGCTTTACTCAAATAAAGCTATACAGAGAAAAGGGCTTGGGAAAGTAAAAGCTCAGTAAAGTACATATGTTACTTTACTCAAAATAAAAAACAATGGCACTCAAAATAAAAAAACAAAACAGGCACTCAAAGCTTTCAGAAGATGATCTCACATGATTGAGGTTCTAAATGTAAAAGCTAATTGAACCTAAGTTCACCAGTTGTAACAAAATACCACTCTGGTGGGAGAAGCTGACAAGGGTAAAGGGACAGCACATGGTAACCTCTGCACCACCCTCAGTTTTTTTTTTTTTTTAAACTTTACAATATTGTATTGGTTTTGCCAAATATCGAAATGAATCTGCCACAGGTATACATGTGTTCCCAATCCTGAACCCTCCTCCCTCCCCATACCATCCCTCTGGGTCGTCCCAGTGCACCAGCCCCAAGCATCCAGTATCATGCATCGAACCTGGACTGGTGACTCATTTCATATATGATATTATACATGTTTCAATGCCATTCTCCCAAATCATCCCACCCTCTCCCTCTCCCACAGAGTCTAAAAGACTGTTCTATACATCAGTGTCTCTTTTGCTGTCTCATATACAGGATTATTGTTACTATCTTTCTAAATTCCATATATATATGTTAGTATACTGTATTGGTGTTTTTCTTTCTGGCTTACTTCACTCTGTATAATAGGCTCCAGTTTCATCCACCTCATTAGAACTGATTCAAATGTATTCTTTTTAATGGCTGAGTAATACTCCATTGTGTATATGTACCACAGCTTTCTTATCCATTCATCTGCTGATGGACATCTAGGTTGCTTCCATGTCCTGGCTATTATACACAGTGCTGCGATGAACATTGGGGTACATGTGTCTCTTTCAACTCTGGTTTCCTCAGTGTGTATGCCCAGCAGTAGGATTGCTGGGTCATAAGGCAGTTCTATTTCCAGTTTCTTAAGGAATGTCCACACTGTTCTCCATAGTGGCTGTACTAGTTTGCATTCCCACCAACAGTGTAAGAGGGTTCCCTTTTCTCCACACCCTCTCCAGCATTTATTATTTGTAGACTTTTGGATCGCAGCCATTCTGACTGGCGTGAAATGGTACCTCATAGTGGTTTTGATTTGCATTTCTCTGGTAATGAGTGATGTTGAGCATCTTTTCATGTGTTTGTTAGCCATCTGTATGTCGTCTTTGGAGAAATGTCTATTTAGTTCTTTGGCCCATTTTTTGATTGGGTCATTTATTTTTCTGGAATTGAGCTGTAGGAGTTGCTTGTATATTTTTGAGATTAGCTGTTTGTCTGTTGCTTCATTTGCTATTATTTTCTCCCATTCCGAAGGCTGTCTTTTCACCTTGCTAATAGTTTCCTTTGTTGTGCAGGAGCTTTTAAGTTTAATTAGGTCCCATTTGTTTATTTTTGCTTTTATTTCCAATATTCTGGGAGGTGGGTCATAGAGGATCCTGCTGTGATGTATGTCGGAGTTTTGCCTATGTTCTCCTCTAGGAGTTTTGTAGTTTCTGGTCTTACATTTAGATCTTTAATCCATTTTGAGTTTATTTTTGTGTATGGTGTTAGAAAGTGTTCTAGTTTCATTCTTTTACAAGTGGTTGACCAGTTTTCCCAGCACAAAAATATGGAACGTTTCATGAATTTGCATGTCATCCTTGAGCAGGGGCCATGCTAATCTTCTCTGTATCGTTCCAATTTTAGTATATGTGTTGCCGAAGTGAGTACCACCCTCAGTTTCGCTGTGAAACTAAAATTGCTATAAAAATTAAAGTCTAAAGCTAATGTAGGAGGTGTGTTATTAAGACAAGGATATAAGCAAAGTTAGACTAGCCAAAGTAACTGATAAAAAGAGAAGAAAAATAACACGTAAAGAAGGAAAAAACAAATATAGGCTATCAAAAATATGAGAAAGATAATATGAATGAGTCTTAGAGGACTACAGATTTCAGTTTGCTGATTCAGTTTGGTCAGGGAAAAGAACTGACCAGGTAGGCCAATGACATACAAATTATAAAAATGGAAGTGAGGACAGTGTGGAGAAAATGCTCTGTAATGTCAATGATACAACAAAGTTCAAGCCAAAAGAATCATAATATTTGAACTGGAGGAGTCATACAACATATTTACTATTTATCTCACTTCATGTCTTCTGGAAATATGATAATTATATCCTGTGAGTATTTTTTCTATGTCCTCCTTAAAAATGAAAACTTTCAAGAAGACGTGCTTCTAAAACGTTTTAAGTTTGGACAACATCAAAATATTAACCAGCATTCTCTGAATATAATTCCTTAACCAATGACTAATATACCTGACCACGTTTATTTATATTTCTTCACCTTACATTGTCTACATTGAGACGCCCCGGCAACCGTATCCTTGTTGTTGTTCAGTCGTTTAGTCATGTCCAGCTCTTTGCAACCCCATGGACCGCAGCACACCAGGCTTCCCTATGCTTCACCATCTCCCGGTGCCTCCTCAAACTCATGTCCATTGAGTTGGTGATGCCATCCAACCATCTTGTTGTCCCCTTCTATTGTCCTCTATTGTCCCCTTCTCCTCCTGCCTTCAATCTTTCCCATCATCAGGGTCTTTTCCACTGAGTCGGCTCTTCGCATCAGGTGGCCAAAGTATTGGAGCTTCAGCGTCAGTCCTTTCAAAGAATATTCAGAATTGATTTCCTTTAGGATTGAATGGTTTGATCTCCTTGCAGTCCAAGGCATTCTCAAGAGTCTTCTCCAACACCACAGTTCAAAAGCATCAATTCTTCATCACTCAGCCTTCCTTATGGTTCAACTCTCATATCCATACACGACTACTGGAAAAACCACAGCTTTGACTAGATGGACCTTTGTCGGCAAAGTAATGTCTCTGCTTTTTAATATGCTATCTAGGTTAGTCAAAGCTTTTCTTTAAAGGGACAAGCATCTTTTAATTTCATGGCTGCATGAAATTAAAAGATGTATCCTAATGAAGTTTGTATACTCTACTAGGTATCCAAGTAAAATTTTCACAATGCCTCTAGGCCAACAGAAATACCTAGCAGTTCCAGTCAATGACTAGTTAGGTCAAAGCTGCTAACACTATGCTCTACACTTTGACAGATACAGCTGTGTGTTCCTCAAAACTGAGAAATATCCAAGGCACTGTGATGCTACAGGTTGCCCAGTACAGTTTGAGAACTACAGTTCCAGTCTATAAATCTAAGAAGAAATAAAGGCTGGATCTGACAGAATCTATTCTCTGTGAATTTATACTGCACTGCGGTGATGACTGTTTCCTTTTAGGATGTTTGCAGGCTCTATTTGTAGTCTTGCCTATAATCAATATGGAGAAAGCTAGTCTAATTTATAGAATCTGCCTCTTGAAAATTATATAATACTTGATGAACTCCAGTTTTTTACCAATTCTTTCATGTTCTCAGAAAAAAATAAAATGAAATTCAATGAGTATACACAAAAGTTCATTCAGTATTTGAGATCATGGATAATCATTAAAGTATCCACTATTTAGAAATTTTATGACCAATGAAATCAATAACTGTTTCACCTGTTCACTAGTAGGATCTCAAGAAGCTGAGAAGTCCCTTGAACACAACAGTATTCAAGGAGCTGAACTCTATATGGAGACACACTTAGTGTAAATTCTACCTCCTCTGCTTACTAGTGGCCTGACCACACACAAGTTTCAAATCTCTGCAGGTCCTAGTTTCTTCATTTTGATTAAAAGAGTAATACGTAATTAAAAGGATGCTGTGATGAATAAATGTAACTTGATTTACAGTAAGTGTTCAATAAATAATATCTATCACCTATAAAAACAGGTTCAAAGCAATATAAGAGAATGTATACCATGTGTCTGAGTAATGCTAAGCCCACCAAAGCTGGCAAAAAGGAAATGACAGAGGATCTCCACAGCCACAAATGGTTTAAAAGCTGAAAATTAAAATAATGAAACTCAAACAAAGACTGAATGGAAGCTGTGTTCCAGCGGCAGAAGTAACTGAGATACACAGCCATTGAACACAATTTGAAACTCAAGTGTAAATATATGTAAATATTTCAAGGTTATATGGGCTGCCGCTGCTGCTGCTGCTAAGGTGCTTCAGTTGTGTCTGACTATATGGGAGCCTGATGCAAATGCAACAATCCAGTCCCTTGCTTGCCACTTGAACTGTGAAGAATCAACAAATGTGCTGGAAGATAAACAGTGTGAAGAAGCATAACACAACTTTCCCTATTTTCTTTTACATTATACACATGTATTTTAGGAGATTTGATTAAAATTAAAACAAAGCCATACAAATTATATACTAGAAAGACCAATAATACCCCAGGATAAAAACCTCACACAAAATCTTCATTATTATTTCATAAAAAATATGCACATGTGTAAGTCTGTAGCACTCTTTTCTCAAAAAATGTGAAGTATTTACAACTAGCTTAATACTTCAGCCTATGGTACATAATTCATAATATTAATTTATATGAACCTCAATTATTTACCTCTGCTCAATAACCTTTTAATAATCTTTTATAACTGGGAGAACCATAAAGATTTTTATCACAAAAAAATTCTCTGTAAAAATGACAAATTAAATTTTCATAAAATGATATGTTCTTCCTTTACCAGAATATTTTTATAGAAGAAAATCTAAAAAATTGAAATATGCATACTTTTTTAAAAAGGAATGGGGGAGCCTGGTGGGCTGCTTTCTATGGGGTTGCACAGAGTTGGACACGACCGAAGTGACTTAGCAGCAGCATACAAATTAAAACTTGAGTGCCACCAGATTAAATTAATTTTATGGAGAAAAAGGAAAAACCTAGCCAACAGGATCACAGTGAGTCATCAATCAGAGATGAACGTGAAGAGGAAATGACCATGAGAAAAGTGGGGTTCTAAGTGATGTGGAAAAGGAAGACTCAAAACATGCTTTGGAGTTCTGCATAGAATGCAATTCCATTTTAAATATATTCTGATTTATTTAAAGCACATAGATAAAGTTATTACAACCATACGCTGGTTCAAAGTTATCACGTTCCTTTAAATAGTATGTTCAGCCTATAACATAAATAAACTATAACATATATAAGCCATAAATTAGGCCTAAGTGAAGAGCTACATGTTTGTCACATGTAGTCAAGGGCCAAATTTGCACCAAAGAAAATGACTGTATTCAGATGGCAAAAGACAGTCTATGTATAACGGAGAAAACAGCCAGGAAGTGGTGTTATCCGGCTGTACACAACAAAAGACAACATTATACCAAAGGGTGAATTTGTGGATCATGACACTCCAACACGTTGATACTAACTTGTTTAGACATCACCTTTAAACCCTTTTAAGTTTTCCGAGAGCATCAGCATCAGAGGGTTGGTGGTGATCTGTAGCCCTTTGGGAAATCCTAGATGTACTCCAGGTGGGATTCCTCTGTCAATAAATATACACCATGACTTCCACTACTCCCTCTAAAGCAAAGCACAGTGACTTTTGCAGAACAGCCATACCTTTCTGGAAGCCTCTGGCCATGTATTTCTCCTTTCCATTTAGCTTCATTATCTTCTGCTCTTTGTTGCTGCATTTGATCAAAAATAGCGTGATAATGTTCATACTGTCCTCGAGAGGAAAAAGATGATGGAGCCATGGCCCCTCCACTGCCCAAAAAGGGAGCCTAGGAATCAAACAAAAAGCTCTCACATGCTTATCTCACAAGACCTCAAAGGTCTCTACTACCTTCAAAAGAAAAAAGTGAACCTCAACACTTGCGTCTTACAAAGCAAATTATCTAATTTAACATACTAATAAACACAGAGCCTAGAGAAAAATGTTTTCCTATTATAACCATTAACAATCAAAAGTAGTATACCTTGTTACTAACAGTAAAGCATAATTCAATATAACAAAAACATAAAATATCACTAAATGTATGTAACTGTGGGGAAAAAAAACTGGTCTTAACAAGTTTTCCAACAAGTTTCTTATATATTTTATGTGATCCCATCCTATTAAGTTTAAATATGTATAGTTTATACGTAAAACAGAGCCTGCTTTTTTAACACTCAAAATTATACCTAACAAAACATACAGCAATTAACATACTTCAAATCCAATTCAACAAGCAATGAAGATATAAACACCACTGGAATACACTCTAAGTGTAATTAAAAGAAGCAAAACAATATATCCATCCTTAAGCAGTTTACAAACAAACTGGGAAACAAAGTATAAAGCTAGAAAAACATTTCATTTCCAAATGAATGGCAACAGACCCTCGCCACAGCAGTAAGTACTGAGCAAATTTACAAAACACAAAAAAAAGAGAAATAAAAATACCCATAAAAAAGTCACTGGAGAAAAACACTCAACCCAGCCTTTAACACAAGGTAACACAGATAGATTAAATGATTAAATATGATCCATGGTATTAAAGTAAAAAAAAAAAGGCAACAGAAGGTATACATTTAGATGTTGGCAGTAGGGAGATAAAGGACATATGAAGACGAAGGTAACTATGAGGAAGGCAAACAGGGAGTATTAATTACACTTGGTTAGAAAAGGTCACTACAGGTAACTGACCGACCAGGGTGTGTGAGTTCACATAATCAATAACAGAAAGCACAGTTACACTTTCTAGCAGGAAAAGTGCACTAAGACCGTTTTTAAGCAGGTAAGTCAAATTACACAGAAGAAACAAGAATAAGAGAGAGAACAAGGCAGAGAAACTGAGCGGAAGGCTGCTGCACTATCGATGCCAAGCCAAGCAGCCCGTGAGTAAAGAAAGGCAATCAGAGAAAAAGCCAGCATTACCGGGAACTGGTTCTCTGTGGGGGTAACACAGGATGAGGGCGAAGATGTAGGATGCAGCCTCAGAGGCACACGCGCTCAGGAACATGGAAAACTCTCGGAAAACAGGTAGAAAGATGAGAGCTGAGTAAGCGCACAATGATACAGAGGCTCAGAGTGCAAGAACTACGGGGTGAAGAGGAAATTAGGACCCTCAAAGGCAAGGCCAACAGCACCGAAAGGAAGACACACTGATGTGACTCAAGTGGAGGGGATGTGCTCAAACGCAGATGAGAGCAGAAGCCAGAACACTGACAGGAGATGGGGAGGAGCTATCAGGTGATGACATCCTAACGGGGAAGTCGGGCTAAGAAAAATATAAGCACCAAACAAAAGACATCTCAGTACCCAATGAGGTAAAATTTGTGTTAACATTTGGACAAAAGAAGCTACATACAATATTTTTTTTTTACATACAATATTATAAGAAGCCTAGATTTTTAAAAATTAGCTCAAGATAAATACAGATAACTGATTCAAGAAGCTTGAAAAGCAAGAAATGAAGGTTGTTAGAAACAAGGAAGATACTTAATTAGCCAGGAAACTCCATCAAGGTGATCTTCATACACATTTTCAAACCTGCATCTCAAGGCAAGATTCCCTGAATCAGAATTTTGCTAAGTGGTGGTCACAGGGACTTCCCCGGCAGAGCAGTGGTTAAGACCCTGTGCAGGGGGCACAGGTTTGATCCCTAGTTGGGGAATGAAGATCCTGTATGCCCCATGGTGCAGTCAAAATATAATAAAAATTATTTTTAAAATGTGCCAGCAGATCTTGTGTCTGCTGAGGTGCTTTAAAAAAAAATTAATATTAAAAAAAAAAAAAGGTGGTCACAGCTCCTATAAGACTGGGAGTTTAGTGTCTGGCACTAATATCACCTTAACTTTGAGGTTCAAGGTTTCTGTTCAGCAAAAATAATGTATATACACATATCTCTTAGGACATCTGCCTAGGTAAAGCATCTGCCTACATTGTGGGAGACCTGGGTTCAATCCCTGGGTCGGGAAGATCCCCTAGAGAAGGAAATGGCAACCTACTCCAGTACTCTTGCTGGAAAATCCCATGGACGGAGGAGCCTGGTAGGCTACAGTCCATAGGGTTGCAAAGAGTCAGACACGACTGAGCGACTTCACTTCTGAAGATATCTATACTCAAAATAATGCTGAAAACACTGTACTGGAATACTGAAACAATGGAATCTTTTAAACATCACTTTACAGTCACCAGGCTTCCCTGATGGCTCAGACGGTAAAGCGTCTGTCTGCAATGCAGGAGACCTGGGTTCAATCCCTGGGTTGGGAAGATCCCCTGGAGGAGGAAATGGCAGCCCACTCCAGTATTCTTGCCTGGAAAATGCCATGGACTGCAGAGCCTGGTAGGCTACCGTCCATGGGGTCGCAAGGAATCGGACACGACTGAGCGACTTCACTTTCACTTTATAGTCACCAATTATAAGCATGGACTGATGTTTTAATAAACACAGACACCCATGGAACCTCTACCACAATTGAAAGCATATTCATCACCCAGAAAAGTTCCCTGTTTCTCACTTGGATCCAAGGCCCCTCATTCCAGGAAACACTGATTTGTTTGTCACAGAGACTGGGTTTGCCATTTCCTACCATTTCATATAAATGGAATCACACAATATGCACTCTTGTGCCTGGCTTCTTTCACTCAGTACATTTTTGACTGACCCATGTCAATGCATGTATTAATAGACTATTCCTTCTCATTACTGAGTAGTAGTCCAACATAGTGTCAAACAACAGAATGTCTCTTACATGTCATGGTTATCTATGTAATCAAACTATACATAGAATATTTCATAATTTTTCTAAGAACACAGATTTATAAAAGATAGATAAAGAATGGATAAAGCCCTGCAAATCAACTGCAATTTAAAAAAGAGAAAAAAATACCTATCAGAAGAACCAAAGGAAAAAAATGGATAAAGCAGGTAAGTCCTAGATTTTGCAGACACTAAGTAATCAAAAAGTTGGTTATTTATACTGTGCAAAATGTCTGAATATTTAGAAGTATATAATAATAGTATGAACTCTGAAATATTTCCCTTCATGTTTATTTTTGTTTTATCTTTATTTTGGGGGATCTCCTTAACTTATTTCAAATTTTACTGAGCTTCCAGGTACTTATCAATAGTACAGAAATCAAACAGCCTAAGAAGTTAACTGTTACAAACCTCATGGGGAATAAGTACAGAAACTAGCACTGAATTTGCTATATGTCATGGAAAATAGTTTTACTAATCCTCACAGAAATCAGAATAGAAGTTTACGAAGCAAAGCAGAAACTTAATAAGCACGTAATATCTAACACTAATTATTATCAAACATTAATAAAACTGGACTTTAGGATTAAATACAGCTTTAAACATCACAGGAAAAAAGATGCTTTCTTGCATAAAGAAGACATATGCAAAGGGAGAGGAAAAACATGACCAAATTCTAAACACTAATCATGAACTTGATATAAAATACCTGACCAGATCTCAGGGCCTGTATCCTGGTAAGTTTTTATTCTCAGATCATAGAAGATATGGGTTAGTTATTTCAGAATGGGCCAAATCCTGATACTTCCTTATCATTCAGAGGGTAGTAAGTTCAATGTCACAGTACAGTGGATAGTACAGTAAAAAATGTGTGTGTGTTAGTCACTCAGTCATGTCGGACTTTTTGCCACCCCATAGACTGTAGCCCGCCAGGCTCCTCTATCCATGGAGTTCTCCAGGCAAAAATACTGGAGTGGGTTGCCATTCTCTTCTCCAGAGGATCTTCCTGACCCAGGGACAGAACCTGGATCTCTTGCATTGCAGGCAGATTCTCAGATGAGAACTGTAGCCCTGGCTGACACCTTGGTTTCTGCCTGTTAAGACCCTGAGCAGGGGATCCACTATCCATGCCCACACACCTGAGACGACTTAAGGCACATAGCTGTGCCTTAAGCCATGGAGTCTGTGGTCATTTATCGCACAGCAGTAAAAAATGAATGTGTACGATTATTATATAGTATCATCTGAGCCACCAGGGAAGCCCATGTCTACATAAAACAGAGAAACTTTTATTCAAATCATAAATTTTAGGGAAAAAGAATCAAGTGAGAATGGTAATCAATTCTACTTAATAAATATATAATTGGTGCCTAAACATCAAGTTTATTGAGATGGGTCCCAGGAAGTCACAGTTTAAAGACCTTAAGTAATAGTTGATTGGATTATGTGAATTAAAAATTACAATACAGAGGAATAAGACCCCTGCTCAGGGTTTTACCAGGCAGAAACCAAGGTGTCAGCCAGGGCTGCAATTCTCATTTGAGGCTCAGGAACCTCTTCTGAGCTCACTGGTTCCTGGCAGAATTTATTTCCTTGTGCTGTCATGGCTAAGTTTACCATGTTCTTGCTGGCTGTCGGTCAGAGAGCCAGCAGACGATCTCCCAGAGAATCCCTACACTTTCTTGCCATGTGAATAAGGGCTTTCTTCCAGGCCAGCAGCTGTCCCCCTGACCTTCTAACCTTCCAGCTCGCCATGAGGGAGTCTTATAATAAAGCAGTGACGGAACCACAGCAGTGAATATAGCATCAGCAATACCATAGGACACAGCCTGACCAAGGCGGCTGCTGCACTCCAAGTTCAGTCTCCCCCACACTCCAGTGGAGGGGAGAGCATTAGGTGTAATACCTGGAGTCAAGAATTTGTGGACCACCTTAGAATTCAGCCTACCACTCACAGGAAAGGATGCTGTGAGTGCAAGAGAGGAAAGGCAAGATTTAGACTGGCAGAACAAAGAAGGGAAAAGGAAGTTAACAGGTGAGCCCTTGAGAGTCGAGCTCTGTGCACCACTCTTGAAATTTTTCATTTTTTTTAAATGAAGAAATTAAGGCTCAGAAAAGTGAAGTAACTTGTCCAAGGCTATATAGTCTGGATCTGCCCAAAGAAAATGTCTGAACTAACCTATCTAGGTCCATGGCTAGCGGGGTCACTGATCATCTAAGTAAATGCTTGGAGTGGGGAGTGGGAGTGGGGACTGGGAGTGGAGAGGGTGGGAGGGTGGGCAGGGGCCAGCAGGTGAAGAGAACACAAGTGTGGGGACAAAGCTGCAGCAGCCGTGTGCAGTGGGGAGACTGCAGTCTGGTCCTCAGCTCTGTGTGACTAGAGCACACAGCCAGGTATGTGATTTTAAAAAGATGGCAGAGGAATGGTGAATCACAGCCTTCTCAGCAAACTTTTTAAGCAATTTTAACTGTCACATACGAATTATCAGTACGAGTTACATAAGTACGTGCAGGAAAACTAAGAAGTCCTAACAGATGCTGAAGAACTCTAGTAGAAACAAGCCAGGTGTATGCATTTCACAGAGCAGGGTGAAACCGGAGTTAAAGAGCAGCAGTGTACATGCACGGGTACCCAAGACCTACCTTCATTTCACCGCTTCCACCAGCACTCAGCACATTTCTCCAGCCTTGTTCCCTGGCCCTATTTATTCTCTCCAACTTTGAGGGGAAAGAAACAAATAAAACACCATTTCAAGTATTTAATATAAAGTATATGAAATACACTTAGTAATAAAAAGGAAACCAGTGTAATCCTTTGAAAAAGGGGGGGCATGTGTGTGGGGAGGTGGTGGAGTGTGCTGGGGAAAATGGACAATCCTCTCACCCTTTGCTTTTCCTGTCTTTTCACCTGCTCAGCCTTCAGCAGACTAACCTGCAATAATTTTAAAGACAAACTTCTTAGAACTCTTAAAACAATTATCATCTCCAACTTGGCTGGAGAAGAAAAATAACAGTGAAATAACTACCTGATCCTTAGACTTCTTTTCTTTTTCAGTCAATTCCAATCTTCTTTTTCTTGGTGCTTCCTTAAAAAAAAAAAAAATTATCAATAATAAATACTACTTTTTCTAGCTTAATCAGTAAAGTTAGCATACCGGTGGTAGACGTATATCCTGGAAGGTTTAAAAACAGAAATAAGTTAGAGGTATTTGTTTGAAAGAAATAAGGAGGAAAGGTTTGGAGGTTTTATAAAATTTGTTTCTTTTTTTCATAATTAGTTTTACAAAGCTGTGAAATAAGCACACAGATGTGTTTATACCTCAAACAGTTTCCTCCTTTCTTCTCCAGGATTCACTTTCTTCACTGGGGTTTGATGGGCCTGGACAGAAAGTAAAACTACAAATTAGATTAAGGATTTTGAGGTATCCATTTGAAAAATTCAAATGTATGGAAATTTAAAATAAGAAAAACGTAAAGCCAATACTGCCATAACTCTCTTTCAAAATACATTATCCTTCAAAAAAAAAAAAAAAGAAAGGAACCACTTAAGTGTCTAATACACTATTTGTTCAAAAAAGAGAAACACGGGATCCAAAGAAACCATGGAAAAAGGGTCTTCCCTAATCATCCAGTAAAAAGCGTATTCAGGTAGAGATGCTAACTGTAAGTTCTCTAACGTTATGAAAACAGAATGTCATCTAGAAAGCCCAAATCTGAAGAAATTTTTCTTAAAAAAAAAATGAAATGAGTTAACACTTAACTTCTCTCCCTACCTCCAGATATAACCATTGTTAACATTTTCATAAATATCTTTTCTGAGACTGTTTTATGAACATGAATACACACAACTATATACATGTGTATATACATACACACATAGTCTTAGCTTTTTATACTTTTTACATAAATATAATAAACAATGTATTACGATGGGAAAATGTTTTTCACTATTAACAACATTACCTGACATTTCCACATTGTGGTAAACAATTTAACAATGGTGATATTCCAAACCATGGATATAATTAATTTATTCAACTACTCTTGAAGGAAGGACATTGTGTTGGTTCTAATTTTTCCCCATACTGTTAGAAACATTCTTGTAGGTACATTTTGTATCATATGCAAGTCTTTCGAAAGGGCAATTTCTAAATGGAATCATAAAGTAATAATGAAATTTAAGTGTTGAGAAAAACTGCCACCTCAAGAAGCTGCATCAATTTATACTCTCATCAAGGAATTCATTTTCTCATAACCTCACAAATAATGAGTATTATCAATGTCTTAAATTTTTAATATCTGGAAAGACTACTTTCCAGTATATTAGATAATTATATTTCTTCTTTAATATGCTAATTGTTCATCTTATTTTATAGTTGTTCTAATTTTATGGGCTATTTGTATATTATGAAAAATAAAGAGTATTTCAGATTTGCAAATTTTTTTTACATTTTGTCTTTGAACAGCTGTTTATTGTATCTTAAACTGTACAGAAGTCTGTAATTTATATAGTTAAATCTGCCAGTCTTTTCCTTTATGATATCAGCATAAACTATTTTACTAAAGAAGACATTTCAGACCTCATTTGCTTCTGCCACTTGGATAGTTTCACTTTTATATTCAGAAGTTATATATAATCTAACTTAAATTTAGATTTTAAAATATTAAAGTTAGATTTTTATTTTTAGATTTATCTGGAATAAATTTTTGTTCATGGAATGAGTTGGGAATCTAATTTTTTTCTCTAGAAAATCCAGTTATCTCATAGCCATTTCTTGGCTGATACATCTTTTCCCACAATGGTCTGAAATGCCTCATTAATCACATAATAAATTCAAATACACATTAATCACATAATAAATTCCAATTTCTGGAATTCTCTATGTCATCTATCCATCTTCTTTTTTAACTGTGATATAAAGCCACCTATAAAAAAGTAGATAAAGGAGATACACAGAGGTTAGCAAAAATAAAGGAAAAACCCAGTAACTACTACCCAAGTCAAGAAACAGAATAATGCCAACACACAGAAATCCTCCACATGTCCTTCCACAAGAGAGACAGCCACCATCCCCACTTTACTAATCACTACCTCACTTGTCTCTGTTGCTTTGCCACTTGGATACATGTTCCTAAACAATACAGTTTTGTTTTTTTTAAATGTTCTGAGTTCTATATAAATGGAATCATACAATATATATTCCTTTGTATCTCACTTCTGTTGCTCAACACTGTTTTCAGAATAACCCTTGTTATTATGTTTATTTATCTGCATTTGCTTTCTTCATTGATAAACAACATTCCACTGATGTGGAGTCCTTTCTTGCACAGTTATCCTGCACTTTTCACAGCAGGGCTATTCTATAGTAACTGAGGGAGTGTCTATTTCCTTTTCTAATTATTCACTGTCACATGCTCAACTTCTATCAGGCCACGTCACTGAATTCATTAACAGTGTTCTGCTTCTTCACTAGGAGTTTCTAGGTAGGGAATCATATCTGTAAATGTCTATATTTTCTCATCTCTCCCAATATTTATGTTTCTTATTTCTTTCTCTTTTTAATTTCATGGGCTAGGCTTCTGGAAAAACATCAAATGATAGCATCATTACAAACACCCTTGTCTTGTTCCTAACTTTAATGTAAATGCTTCCAACTTTTCATCATTATGTATAATGCCTGATGTAGGTTTCTGGTATATATAACTGGGTCAAGTTAAGAATTTTTACCTCTATTTCTTGAATCAAAGAAATTTGAATTTTTTTTAAAAAACTACTTTATTGAGGTATGATGGACATACAAAAAGTTATACATGGTTAATGTAAACAACCAAGTAAGTTTTTTTAAAGGGTTAAATTCTACTGAACTTTCAGTATCTACTGAGATAATTTATATATGACTTTTTCTTCTAATCTACTAACAGTGAAATTAACCAGTTTCCGACTACTGAACTATCTTTCCACTCCTGAAATGTATCCTATTTAGTAAGTTTTGAATTACTCTTTTGATAAATTGCTTGATTTAACTTAACTTTTTTAAAAAACATTTTTAAGGATTTCTGCATGTGTGTTCATAAGTATAAATGACCCATGGATTTCTTTCTTTTATATCCTGTGCTAGCTACTCAATTTTGTGATCAATGTTGAGCCTACTACAGGGACAATTTTCCAAACAATTCAAAGTACAGTTCTGAATATACCAAAAACAGATTTAAAGTATTTACAGAAAACTCTTAAGTTATGTATAATGCATCAGTTTTAAAATTTTCCAGCTACCTTAGGAAAAAATATATAAAAAGAAACACTGTATAAAAACATTCACCTGTTAGGCTTCAATTCAAAGGAAAGGAAATGTTACTTTAAAAAATTATTTCAGTGATCATTTACATTATTATTAAAATAACTCAGCATTTGATTAAATCAGTAAAGTATCTCCACTAACAATTCCATTTCAGTAGTGGCTGTATTTTGACAAAAGTCAATGTTATAAGAAATTACTTTCATTTGCCACTTACTGCTTCAATTTCCTAAATTTTGTAAAATGACTATAACAGATAAGCACTAAAACTCTAAAAGTGAATTCAGAATAATACAAAAAAAATATGATCCACAATCAATATGAAATTAATAAAATTAATCCCAACATATCACTGTTAAGATATATTATATAGCTTACAACATACAAAAAAGAAGTAGAAAGGGATCAAAAGTTTTCTTTCACTAAAACAAAAAAAGATATTTAAAATTTCTGCCCACTTTAGAAAGCAACATGAGACGGGTGGATGAACTGAGAGACTGGGGTTGACATGTACACATTGCTACTGCTGCTGCTGCTAAGTCGCTTCAGTCGTGTCCGACTCTGTGCGACCCCATAGACGGCAGCCCACCAGGCTCCACTGTCCCTGGGGTTCTCCAGGCAAGAACGCTGGAGTGGGTTGGCATTTCCTTCTCCAAGGCATGCATGCATACTAAGTCACTTCAGTCGTGTCTGACTCTGTGCGACCCCATGGACAGCAGCCCTCCAGGCTCCTCTGTCCACAGGATTCTCCAGGCAAGAACCTTGGAGTGGGTGCCATGTCCTTCTCCAACATGTACACACTACTGTGTATAAAAGAGATAACAGTAAGAAGCTACGGTCTAGCACAGGAAACTCTCCTCAATGCTCTGTGGTGAGCTAAATGGGAAGGAAATCCAAAAAAGGGGACTAGTGCATACAAAAAGCTGATTCACTTTGTTGTATAGCAGAAACTAACAGCATTATAAAGCAACTACACTCCAATAAAATTTATTAAAAAAAAGCGCAACAAGATACATAATTTCAACATAACTTCCTCCTTAGGAAATGCAATTAATTTAATGAATACATTACTTAATTTGAGTACAATAAAACGATATTTATGTGATACCATTAAATGGGTTGATAAACTGGTAAGAGGAGAATAATGATTTTCTTATACTGTGTTTTATCATTTTAATTAAATGACCATCATAAAATATCCATTTTATAGATGTTTTAACTCAAAGTTACATTAGCAATGTGATAAGTGGTATTAAATCTCACACAATGACTATTAATAAATAGTAGCTTTGCTCCCTGACAAAATGACAGAAGCAATAGGTTCTCAGAACTATCCCACCTCCTCACTGTATTATTAGATCCCAACTCCTAACCAAACTTAGGCTAGTTATTTCAATTTTCACTTAAGCCAACCATGTATCTCACCACCTAACCCCATTAACACTAGGGTTAATGAGATGACAATAATACTGAAATACTTAAAGAACAGTAGCTTTCAAACTTTTTCTAAAAGCAACCCACAGTAAGAAAGATATTTCACATTTAGACCCAATAAAGATAAACACACACACATTCCATAAAATACTTTTACTATGTTTAACTAAGTCTGTTACTTTCCATTCTATTACTTAAAAAAAAGTCCCCGCTCCTCACTCATTAAAATGATTCTGCCACCTCTAATAGACAGCAACCCCCACTTTTTAAATAGTAGACTGCTTCTGGCTGAACTATTACTGAACTACAAGGAAAAAAAACCAGCTGTAGATAATGCTCTTCATGGTATTACAAAGTTAACGTTTCAAAGTACGTTTTATGTACATACAACTTAAACTAGTGGGGGACGCTACCTAGGAGCTTTGTAAAAACACATACTGCTTCCATACAAGAGAATTACCTGGCAATAAACATACCACACACTGCATGACTTCATTCACATGACACATTCAGAACAAGCAAATCCACACAGACAGAAGTAGACTAGCCCAGTGGTTGCCCAGGGCTATGGGGTTTGGTGGAGAACAGGGAGTGAATGCTAATGGAAAAGGATTTGAGGGGAGACAATGAAGTGCTCTAAAACTGATTATGGGGATGGTTGCACAATTCTTGCAAATCCATTGGAAATAATTTAATTTCAGACTTTAAATGGATGAATTATAGTATGTGAGTGATAACTTGATTAAGCTATTTTCAAAAAACATGTATCCTCAAGAGTTGCTGAATCGTAATTTCTGGACCCAGAGCCCTGCATTTTGACAAGTTTCGCAGGTTAACACTTGCCTAACAAATCTAGCACTGGTCTCAACATCTGTGAAAACACGACACTCAAAATCTTAAAAATATTAACCTGAGTGATAACAGCAGCTCGTTATACATGACTAGCTTTAAACTAGATTATACAACCATTTGCAACAAGAGAAAGTTTAACTAAGACACCTATGTACTCTTAGGTAAGTCACATGGAGGGAAAAATTCTCTCTCGGTGCACCAGACTGTCACAGATATAAGATGCTCAAATATTTGTGAAATAAAAATGCCAAAGGTGTTCCTCTGAGATCACATAGGTATTTTCAGAACACAATCTACAAAGAAGAGAAAATATGTAAAACATCCATACTAAAAGAAAATGTGTTGTTTTGTGTTTTTTTGCTAAAATGAGAGCCAAAATACTGAAGCACATTCATGGAGCTCCCTCTGGTGGCTTAATAACCACTCCTTTTCTTTTAGGAAACAGCTGTAATTATTACAGGAACTGGAACAAAGAAAGTTTTCAGGACGTGCAGGGGCACTAGCAGTCTCAAACAGGAAAGGGCAAAGATTGCCCTCTGCTGTCAGAGCTGCCCTGAGCCTGCTGAGTGCAGACACACTGAGGAGGGCAAGGTAGCCTGGCCCAGGGTGAGACTGAGTGGTTAGCAGCAGTCACACTGGGAACAGACTCTGCAGGCAGGAGGAGAGGATATGATGGTGACAGTGACCAGGGGTCAGGAGCGATTCTAATAGTGTGTAGTGAGACAAGAACCCACAGCCTGGGGAGGCCATGCGGCCCGGCACGCACAGTTACACACAACGCACAGTTACACACACTGGCGCTGAGAAGCCCAGCAGAACCCCTTAGACATGCAAGGACAGGACAGGTCTGGAGCTCAGGAAAGGATTCCAGGCTCGAGATGCAGATCGGGGTGTGGGTTTAGAGGTGCTGTCAGAGAGTGAGGCTGTCCGGGGGTGTCCACGGCCGGCCTCCTGAACCACTTGAGCATCTGAGTCAGGGACGTGTGGAGGAACTCACACAGGAGGCGAGAAGAGCAGGTAGGCAGTGAGGGAGACGATCAGCAGAGTGGGATACTCTGGACTCAAGTGAACAAAAAGTTTAAGAAAGGGTAACCAAGTGAACTGAAGCTGAGGCAGAGGAAGAAGATACCTGACCACTGGATGGAACCACTGGGGCTCCCAGAAGTCCTTGCCAGGAGCAGTGACCCAACAGCTGTGACAGAGCAAGCTCTGGGCAGAAGGGGTTCGAGAGAGAAGGGGAAACAAGGAAGTGGAGACATTCAGACAAGGCTTCGGGAAGTTCTGCCATTAAAGGAGCAGAGATCCAGGGAAGTGGCTGGAGGGACACATGGGAGGGAAGGAAGGGCTTTCTTAACAAGACTGAAGATATGATATGGACAGTCACCCACCAGGCTCCTCTGTCCACGGGATTCTCCAGGCAAGAATACTGGAGTGGGTTACCATTCTTATCTCCAGGGGATCTTCCCGACCCAGGGATCGAATTTGGGTTTCCTGCATTGCAGGCAGATTCTTTACCTTCTGAGCCACCAAGGAAGCCCATTTGTTTGCTAACAGGAATGATTAAGGACAGAGGAAAAATATGATACAGAAGAGAAAGAGAAGTCCTTTAAAAGGCAAAAATAATAGTAAGAGATGGCATACAAACAGCAAGGTCGACTCTAGATCAAAACAGACAGATCCTCCAAGTATAAGGAAGAAAGCAGGAGACTGGCAACAGGCAGGACCGACAGGCAGGAGTGCTGCTGAGTGTGGGCAATTTTCATCTACTTGGCTCTTTTTTCTCAGTGAAATAGGAAGCAATGTTCATCACCCTGAGGGGATAAACAAGGAAAGGTAGGAGATAACCATCTAGAAAGTAGGAAAGGAACTGGCCCGCGGAAACATGATGGGGGGGGGGGGGGGGGCGGGGGGCAGTGACAGTGCACACCTGACACTGTAGGTTTAAACTCAAGTGAGACCAGAGAGCTGCAGGTTTCCTCCAACCACACCCACTGGGTGGAGCAGTCAAAAGCTTTGGAAACTATTACAATGAGAGAACATGAAATTAAAGCTGGTAAAGGAAAATAAAAACAAAGACAGGATGAACAATGATAAAACCAGGAAAGATCCATGGATCCAAACAGAACAAACACGTTTTCAAGGCGGGTTCTCAGAGACTAAGCTGGAAACACAGGAAGCAGTGGTAAGAGCGGGGTCCCTGTAACTGAGACTAGGAAGTAGGTGTTCTTCCTGATGACAAATGTGATGGCATGCCATAGGGGAGAGATCCAAAGTGAAGCAGGAGACAAGATCATCAAAGAGAACAATCAGAAAACAAAAAGGCAGTGTACCACCGAAAGGACCATCATCTCAAAACACTAAAGTCACCAAGAACCGTGACATCGCCGCGAAGAGGGAGGAGCAGCATGTGACACAAAGCCTGGTGGCGGGGCTTAGGAAGCCAGGGCAAATCCAGCAACGACATCAAGGAACACAACGTGATCGTCCTCCTCCAGACCCAGCAGGACTGAGGGACCAGAGAGAAAATGGTCCCCGACAGAGCGGCACAACAATGTGTGTAACAAGCCAGGTTTTAGAGTAAAAAAGGTGCAGAGATCTTGACAAGTTGAGAATGCAGGGGATCTTGCTGACCATGGACTCGCTGAGGTCTCTGAGGAATAGTTCGGGCGCTCTGCAGAGGCAGGGGCTGGAGCACGGTAGGACCAGAGCCTCAGGGAGCTGAGAAACTACGTAATAAGGAGATGCCAGGAGTCCTGGGTGCTTTGTAGTAACTAAAGAAAAGAAGGCGAAAGGATATAATGGAACTCATCCATTTAGGCCTGATTGGAAGTGGTCAAACAAGAGATGGCAAGAGTGAATGTCGACATTCTAGGAATCAGCGAACTGAAATGGACTGGAATGGGTGAATTTAACTCAGATGACCATTACATCTACTATCGCGGGCAGGAATCCCTCAGAAGAAATGGAGTAGCCATCGTGGTCAACAAAAGACTCCGAAATGCAGTACTTGGATGCAATCTCAAAAACGACAGAATGATCTCTGTTCGTTTCCAAGGCAAACCATTCAATATCACAGTAATCCAAGTCTATGCCCCAACCAGTAATGCTGAAGAAGCTGAAGTTGAACGGTTCTATGAAGACCTACAAGACCTTTTAGAACTAACACCCAAAAAAGATGTCCTTTTCATTATAGGGGATTGGAATGCAAAAGTAGGAAGTCAAGAAACACCTGAAGTAACAGGCAAATTTGGCCTTGGAATACAGAATGAAGCAGGGCAAAGACTAATAGAGTTTTGCCAAGAAAATGCACTGGTCATAACAAACACCCTCTTCCAACAACACAAGAGAAGACTATATGCATGGACATCACCAGATGGTCAACACCGAAATCAGACTGATTATATTCTTTGCAGCCAAAGATGGAGAAGCTGTATACAGTCAACAAAAACAAGACCAGGAGCTGACTGTGGCTCAGACCATGAACTCCTTATTGCCAAATTCAGACTTAAATTGAAGAAAGTAGGGAAAACCACTAGACCATTCAGGTATGACCTAAATCAAATCCCTTATGATTATACAGTGGAATTGAGAAATAGATTTAAGGGCCTAGATTTGATAGATAGAGTGCCTGATGAGCTATGGAATGAGGTTCGTGACATCGTACAGGAGACAGGGATCAAAACCATCCCCATGGAAAAGAAATGCAAAAAAGCAAAATGGCTGTCTGGGGAGGCCTTACAAATAGCTGTGAAAAGAAGAGAAGCAAAAAGCAAAGGAGAAAAGCAAAGATATAAACATCTGAATGCAGAGTTCCAAAGAATAGCAAGGAGATAAGAAAGCCTTCTTCAGCGATCAATGCAAAGAAATAGAGGAAAACAACAGAATAGGAAAGACTAGAGATCTCTTCAAGAAAATCAGAGATACCAAGGGAACATTTCATGCAAAGACAGGCTCGATAAAGGACAGAAATGGTATGGACCTAACAGAAGCAGAAGATATTAAGAAGAGATGGCAAGAATACACAGAAGAACTGTACAAAAAAGATCTTCACGACCCAGATAATCACGATGGTGTGATCACTGACCTAGAGCCAGACATCCTGGAATGTGAAGTCAAGTGGGCCTTAGAAAGCATCACTATGAACAAAGCTAGTGGAGGTGATGGAATTCCAGTTGAGCTATTTCAAATTCTGAAAGATGATGCTGTGAAAGTGCTGCACTCAATATGCCAGCAAATTTGGGAAACTCAGCAGTGGCCATAGGACTGGAAAAGGTCAGTTTTCATTCCAATCCCAAAGAAAGGCAATGCCAAAGAATGCTCAAACTACCGCACAATTGCACTCATCTCACACGCTAGTAAAGTAATGCTTAAAATTCTCCAAGCCAAGCTTCAGCAATATGTGAACCGTGAACTTCCTGATGTTCAAGCTGGTTTTAGAAAAGGCAGAGGAACCAGATATCAAATTGCCAACATCCGCTGGATCATGGAAAAAGCAAGAGAGTTCCAGAAAACCATCTATTTCTGCTTTATTGACTATGTCAAAGCCTTTGACTGTGTGGATCACAATAAACTGTGGAAAATTCTGAAAGAGATGGGAATACCAAACCACCTGATCTGCCTCTTGAGAAATTTGTATGCAGGTCAGGAAGCAACAGTTAGAACTGGACATGGAACAACAGACTGGTTCCAAATAGGAAAAGGAGTATGTCAAGGCTGTATAATATCACCCTGTTTATTTAACTTATATGCAGAGTACATCATGAGAAACGCTGGACTGGAAGAAACACAAGCTGGAATCAAGACTGCCGGGAGAAATATCAATAACCTCAGATATGCAGATGACACCACCCTTATGGCAGAAAGTGAAGAGGAACTGAAAAGCCTCTTGATGAAGGTGAAAGTGGAGAGTGAAAAAGTTGGCTTAAAGCTCAACATTCAGAAAACGAAGATCATGGCATCCGGTCCCATCACTTCATGGGAAACAGATGGGGAAACAGTGGAAACAGTATCAGACTTTATTTTTCAGGGCTCCAAAATCACTGCAGATGGTGACTGCGGCCATGAAATTAAAAGATGCTTACTCCTTGGAAGGAAAGTTATGACCAACCTAGATAGCATATTCAAAAGCAGAGACATTACTTTGCCAACAAAAGTCTGTCTGGTCAGGGCTATGGTTTTTCCTGTGGTCATGTATGGATGTGAGAGTTGGACTGTGAAGAAGGCTGAGCGCCGAAGAATTGATGCTTTTGAACTGTGGTGTTGGAGAAGACTCTTGAGAGTCCCTTGGACTGCAAGGAGATCCAACCAGTCCATTCTGAAGGAGATCAGCCCTGGGATTTCTTTTGAAGGAATGATGCTGAAGCTGAAACTCCAATACTTTGGCCACCTCATGCAAAGAGTTGACTCATTGGAAAAGACTCTGATGCTGGGAGAGACTGGGGGCAAAAGGAGAAGGGGATGACAGAGGATGAGATGGCTGGATGGCATCACTGACTCGATGGACGTGAGTTTGAATGAACTCTGGGAGTTGGTGATGGGCAGGGAGGCCTGGCGTGCTGCGATTCATGGGGTCGCCAAGAGTCGGACACGACTGAGCGACTGATCTGATCTGATCTGATGTAACTATTAATAGTATGATTATATAACTATTAATAGAATGAAGCGGCTGGGCCAAAGAGGAAATGACACCTGTGGACATTTCTGGGGATGAAAGTAAAATCTGATGCTGTAAGGAACAGTACGGCATAGAAACCTGGGATGTTAGGTCTATGAATCAAGGTAAATTGGATGTGGTCAAGCAGGAAATGGCAAGTGTAAACAATGACATCTTAGAAATCAGTGAACAAAAATGGACAGGAAAGGATGAACTGAATTCAGATGACCATGATATCTACCACTGTGGGTAAGAATCCAACAGAAGAAATGGAGTACCCTCATAGTCAACTAAAGAGTTCCAAATGTAGTACTTGAGTGCAATCTCAAAAACAACAGAATGATCTCAGTTTGCTTCCAAGGCAAACCGTTCAGTACCACAGTAATCCACATCTATGTCCCGACCAAAGAAGCTGAAGCTGATCAGTTCTATCAAGACCTCCTAGAACTAACACCAAAAAAAGAAGTCCTGTTTATCATAGGGGACTGGAATGTGAAAGCAGGAAGTCAAGAGATAACTGGAGTTTGGTCTTAGAGTATAAAATGAAGCAGGGGAAAGGCTAATAGAATTCTGCCAAGGGAACTCACTGGTCATAGCAAACACCCTTTTTCAACAACACAAGAGACGACTTTACACATGGACATCATCAAATGATCAATACTGAAATCAGATTGATTGTATTTTTTGTAGCAGATGATGGAGAAGCTGTATATAGTCAGCAAAAACAAGACCTGAAGTTGACTGTGGCTTAGATCATCAGCTCCTTATAGCACAATTCAGGCTTAAACTAAAGAAAGCAGGGAAATTCATGAGGCTAGTCAGGTACAACTTAAATCAAATCCTGTGAATATACAGTGGGGGTGACAATAGATTCAAGGGATTAGATCTAGTAAACACAGTGCCTAAAGAACTATGGACAGAGGTTTGTAACAGTGTACAGGAGGCAACAAACAAAATCATCCCAAAGAAAAAGAAATGTGAGAAGGTAAAGTGGTTGTCTGAGGAGGCTTTACAAATAACTGAGGAAAAAAGAGCAACAAAAAGCAAAGGAGAAAGGGAAAGGTACACCAATACTACATGCAGACTTTCCGAGAACAGCAAGGGGATACAAGAAGGCCTTTTTCAATGAACAATGTAAAGAAACAGAGGAGAAAACAGACAGGGAAAGACCTGAGATCTCTTCAAGAAACTGGAGATATCAAAGGTACATTTTATCCAAAGATGGGCACAATAAAGGACAGAAATGGTAAAGATCTAATAGAAGCAAAAGAGATCAAGAAAAGATGGCAAGAATACACAAAAGAACCGTTTAAAAAAGACCTTAATGACCCTGATAACCACGATGGTTTGGTCACTCACCCAGAGCCAGACATTGTGGAGTATGAAATTAAGAGGGCCTTAGGAAGCACTGCTGCCAATAAAGCAAGTGGAGGTGATGGAATTCCAGCAGGCTATTTAAAATCCTAAAAGATGACGTTATTAAAGTGTTACACTCAATATATCAGCAATTTTGGAAAACCCAGAAGTGGTCACAGGACTGAAAAGTTCAATCTTCATCCCAATTCCCAAGAAAGGCACTACTAAAGGATGTTCAAACTACCAGACAATTGCACTCATCTCCCATACTAATAAGGTTATGCTCAAAATCCTTCAAGCCTTCAGCATTATGTGAACCAAGAATGTTCAGTTGTTCAAACTAGGTTTAGGAAAGGCAGAGGAACCAGAGATCAAATTGTCAACATTCACTGTATCATACAGAAAGCAAGAGAATTCCAGAAAAACATCTACTTCTGTTTCATTGACTATGCTAACACCTTTGATTGTGTGGATCATTAAAAAACTGTGGAAACTCTTAAGGGGATGGGAATACCAGACCATCTTACCTGTCTCCTGAAAAACCTGTTTGCGGGTCAAGAAGCAATTGTTAGAACCTTATATGGAACAACAGACTGCTTCAAAATTGAGAAAGGAGTATGACAAGGCTGTTTATTGTCACCCTGTTTATTTAACTTATATACAGAGCACATCATGTGAAATGCTGGGATGGATGAGTTACAAGCTGGAATCAAGATTGCCAGGAGAAATATCAACAACCTCAGATATGCAGATACCACTTTAATGGCAGAAAGTGAAGAGGTACTAAAAAGGTCTTCTGATGAGGGTGGAAGAAGAGAGTGGAAAAGCTGGCTTAGAACTCAATATTAAGAAAACTAAGATCATGGCATCCAGTCCCATCACTTCATGGCAAACAGAAGGGAAAAACATGGATGCAGTGACAGATTTCCTCTTCTTGGGCTCTAAGACTGCTGCAGATGGTGACTGCAGCCATGAAATAAGAAGACAATTGCTTCTTGGCAGGAAAGCTATGACAAACCTAGACAGTGTATTAAAAAGCAAAGACATCACCTTGCCGACAAAGGTCTGTATAGTGAAAGCTATGGTTTTTCCAGCAGTCATGTACGGATGTGAGAGATGGATCATAAAGGAGGCTGAGTGCCAAAAAATTGATGCCTTCGAATTGTGGTGCTGGAGAAGACTCTTGAGAGTCCCTTGGACTGCAAGGAGATCCAACCAGTCCATCCTAAAGGAAATCAACCCTGAATATTCATTGGAAGGAGTGATGCTGAAGCTGAAGATCCAATAGTCTGGCCACCTAATACGAAGAGACAACTCATTAGAAAAGACCCTGATGCTGGGCAGGAGCTAAAGGGGGCGACAGAGGATGAGGTTGGATGGCATCACTGATTCAGTGGGCATGAACTTGGGCAAACTCCAAGAGATAGGGAGGGACAGGAAAGCCTGGTGTGCTGCAGTACATGGGGTCACTAGTGTTGGACACAACTTGGCAACTGAACAAAAACAACAAACACAACAAAAAAGTAAAATCCACAAACCCAGGTTGCCAGCTGTCACAGTGCCCTTCAGCTGGAAATTTACCCTTCACTGCCCTGCTCAAGACCCTGGGGCTGGACAGTGCACACATCATGCATGCCAAAGACAAAGAACTCCCCTACTGTGAGGTTTGTCTTATAGCACACCTATGTACCGAAACTATTTTCTGAGCATTTGTGTACATGTATGTGCAGACACAGAGCAAAACCAACAGGTCCCATATTCCAGAGAATACAGCAGCTACAGACATGGAAGAAAAATGACAAATTCTTGCAACTAATCTATGTTTTTAGGCACAGCACCTAAATGCTACAGGCCTTAATTTTCTTTTGAAACATGACAGACCACAAGGTCATATCCCTCCACATATTTAATTATCTCATATGAATCCTTAAATTCAAATTTTTCCCAGATCTTTATGATGTTTATCTCAGATGTTTATTTATTTTATGCACAAAAACAAATGGTTCTGCTTAGGTTATTCAACAGTGATTTCATTTATAATGTCACTTTCTTTTTAATGCACCAAATACTTTACTTAATCTACCTACTTAATGTCTCTTCATGACTTCTGTAAGTGTCCTAAGTTTTAGAAGACTGGTGAAGCAGAGAACAGCAATGCTCTTTAATAACTCAATAAAAACAATCCTATAGACATAAAGATTAACTGAACTGAGCTGCAATAAAATAAGGTCAAATTGAACATTACTAATATACAGTTTGTAATATCATCACCACATCATACCTGTTTATATTTCTGGAGTGGCTTCCTTTCATGCAATTTTTTATCTATATATTTCTTATTTGTTAACGGTATTCCATATTTAGCAGCAGGCTTTGTAATTTTCTGAGCAGACATAATAGAAGCCAAGCTTTGTCCTGAAGCTGGTCTTTTAGCTACATGAGAAAATAATACAAAGAATTATTTTCAGAGTTCTTAGTGTTAAATCTTCAATTTCAAAATTCTTCAACACAGAACTTTTTCATGTTCATAATCACTGACAGTGTTCAGTTTGAGACCCTTCACTAAACATCTCCTTCACTCCTTACCATGTGTCAATGCCTTCATAGTGACTATTTTACACTAAAGCCACTTTCTGAAAGAAGCAAGAAGTGACACTCCTCTAAGACGCTGAAATTTCTCATATAGAAAAAGCACACCCCTAAAACTGATGGTGGATGATGATTGTACACGTCTGTGAATATACTAAAGCACACTGAATCATTGACTTTAAATGGGTAAACTGAATTTTATGTGGGTTACATTTTAATAAAGACGTTAAAAATAAATTTTATAAAGAATTTTCCATATCTTAGAAATTCCTCTCAAAATCAGAACATAAACTTCAAGAGCAACTGTTAAACAATAATTCCATCACTATGAGAATTAATATTTGCTTCTTATATAGTCTGAGTAATGCCTGCACCTACAGACCCACTGAAAAACAGGTACTTTAAAAGAATCACTATAGCTTAGGGTCCCAGGTAACGAGTACATTTATGCACTGCTGGTAGGTGTAGAAACTGGTCAAGATGTTCAGAGAACAACGTATATCAAGAACAATGTTTACAGGGGCTCTGTATCAATCTAGAGGGGTGGGATGGGGAGGGAGGTGGGAGGGAGATTTAAGAGGGAGGGGATATCTGTATACCTATGGCTGATTCATGTTGAGGTTTGACAGAAAACAACAAAATTCTGTAAAGCAATTATCCTTCAATTAAAAAATAAATTACAAAAAGGACAATGTTTATTAATTGATGTCAAAAAACTAATCAGAGAACCACAAAAATATATACACATTCAGCATTATATATCAATATTAAACTTTTACTGAAGCCTAGACAGGGTTTAGTCTTAGAACAATGGCAAACTAAAGATAAACTGTTAAGACTAAAGTAATGAAAATGGAAGTCTACACTCCACATTCCTCAAAGAGACTGCTGCTGCTAAGTCGCTTCAGTCGTGTCCGACTCTGCGACCCCATAGACGGCAGCCCACCAGGCTCCCCTGTCCCTGGGATTCTCTGGGCAAGAATACTGGAGCGGGCTGCCGGTTCCTTCTCCAATGCGTGCATGCATGCTAAGTCGCTTCAGTCATGTCCAACTCTGTGCGACCCCACAGACGGCAGCCCACTAGGCTCCCCTGTCCATGGGATTCTCCAGGCAAGAATACTGGAGTGGGTTGCCATTTCCTTCTCCCTCAAAGAGACTAAAGGAGGTCAAAGAGTCCCAGCTGCATTAAGGAAAGTGAAAGTGAAGTCGCTCAGTCGTGTCCGACTCTTCGAGACCCCATGGACTGCAGCCTACCAGGCTCCTCCGTCCATGGGATTTTCCAGGCAAGAGTACTGGAGTGGGATGCCATTAGGTCTTCCTGAAGTCCTTTCCTCCCTGACTCCTTCTCCCTGCTCAGCCCTACTCCCCACCCAGTCTGCCCTCCACCCCAGGGTTATACCCTGTCTGAGAACCACGTGATCGATCTCTGCCAACCACTATGCTTCTTCTTTAGGAGGGGAATGGAGAAAAAAATTTAACTAGGAGTTTACAAGGAAATACTACCATTAAGCTCTGTTCTTCAAAGAATGTTTAACTGCATTAGAAAATGATCAAGATATAATATTGTGAATTAAAAAAAAAAATCTTTCTTTATAACACAACCCCAATTTCCAATCATTATGCATCTGTTATTGAAATATATATACCAAATAAATGTATTAAGAGTAGGGTAACTTTTATTTCTTCTTTTTGATTTTTATAATGACATATTACTCAATTTAGTGAATGCTTATAAAAATAAAAGCAACATTAGCCATTTGACTGGCAGTTTATATTCACAATTAACATGTGTAGAAGACCTGAGAATAAGTTTTTCTAAACACATACTTCAATTGTAATGTGACAGGAATTAGGAAATGTGAGGAAAAAAATTTTGCCTCTGAGAATTGTAAGCTTCTTTTCGAAGACAGGTACACAGCCACACCACTGGAACCTGGCTGCATATATTAACATAACCACATGCGTGCCAGAAAAGGGGCAAGAGGCACCAAAGCACAAACAGGAGGGGTCCCAGGAGACCACAGGAACAGTACCCTGCACCCCCTAGAGAAGAAGGAGGGCTACTCAGCTCTCATCTGGCTTCTGAGTATTCCCCACTTCAGAGGTGCGCCTCCCAGGAGGAGGAAGCTTCCTGCCAGGAAGGGAGTCCACAAGGGGCTCGACAGCTCCTATGTTAGCACCTTGAGTCACACACTCCTCCAGCCAGCTCCTCCCACTAGGGTACCCCGCTCCACTGCCTGGGAGGCTCACCCACTGGGAAGACCGTGCTGACCCAGGGATTCCTGTCTGTGTGACAAGGAAGCTTTGATGAAGATGTGACTTGTCATGAGACAAGAGCGCCAGAAGGGACATGCTGACCCTGCCTTGTGTCTGTCTCATGAATGTGGTTCCTACTGGGCTGACTGTCAGGATGGCCAGCTTCTGTCGGCTTAGAGGTGTTTAAGAAGAGCTGACACATCTGGCCTTCCCAAGAGCACATTGCCACTCCATGTCCAGCTGTTATGGACTCAAGCTTTATGATATGGAATTCATTTTTATTAATGTATTTATACTCACAATGGAGTAAGACATGCAAAGCATTATGCTTAAAAAACCACAATCTTCAAGTCTTAATAACTTCCACGGATTTCAGAAATCCATCTGAAATCATTCCATGGGGAATAAATGATTTCCCTCTCAAAAAGATATATACATAAACAATATATAACCATGCTGACAATCCAAAAAATACTCCACTGCTGATGTCCCATATTTAAAAGAATAATTATCCTTGCTAAGGTGTCTGACTTCACACCGATTTACTTTTAAAGTATTTTACAATATTAAATATTTCTTAAAGAAAATTATTTTACATAAAGATTTGCACTGGAGCTTCCCTGGTGGTACAGAAGATAAGAATCTGCCTGTCAATGAAGAGGACATGGGTTTTATCTGTGGTCGGGGAAGATTCTACACACCTCGGGGCAACTAAGCCCATGCTCCACAACTACTGCTGCAACTAAAGCCAGTGAGACCAAGTACAATCAAAAACTTAAAACAAAATTAATTTAAAAAAAGTACTTGCACTTAGGGCATTATACAACATTTCATAACAATATTCTCAGAATATAAGCTGAACACTTGAATAAGAAATAAGATTTCAAAACAGAATTCATTTAAATGAAGGCAGATAAAATGGAAACTTTGTTAGTAACTCATCACATATAATTAAAAATTTTTAGATTCATTTCCTCTGGATTAGATTTATCATACAACTACCCCAACTTATTTTATCTACAAATATCTCCAATATAATTAGTATCAAACACATACTGTATTTGATTATCACAAACACAGGAAAGGATTCATGTTAAATTCCACTTACCTGGTAGAGGTTGTGCTCCAAACTTGGAAAATGTTTTTAGACAAAATTCTTCTGCAATAAGCTTAAATTGAAAGAGGTGGGGGGAAAAGTTAGAAAAGATGTGTAATTTTCAATTAAAAAAATACCTAGCCATTAATCAGAATACATTTTTTTTCTTTTTCAGTCACAATTATGCTGCCAAATAAACTGTACTAAAATCTAAATTGTCCATTCATCAAATTTCTCTTATGTTAATTTCTTCCCAATCTTACCAACTTATTTATCATTTCTCTGGACAAGCTTTCTCCTAGAATTAATCAAATGCAGATATATAGCAGAAAAATCATAAGAAGAACACAACATTTCTGGTGAAGAATGAAATCTAAGTGGTGGGTACATAATGAGATACCACGTATTTACTAAGCATGTCTGTCAAACACTCTTGTTACTAGTAGCCATCATCTGCCCTCTTTTCTTTCCATGTTACATATTCTATGTATGTCAGGCTTGAGTATTTTCTTTTGTTGCTGGCTAGCTGAATTCCTGACTCTTTGGAAAAGACCCTGATGCTGGGAAAAACTGAATGTGGGAGGAGAAGGGGACGACAGAGGATGAGATGGTTGGATGGCATCACGGACTCAAAGGACATGAGTTTGAGTAAACTCCAAGAGTTGGTGGTGGACAGGGAGGTCTGGCGTGCTGCAGTCCATGGGGTCACAAAGAGCTGGACACGACTGAGTGACTGAACTGAACTGAGTTGAATTCCAGTGCTTCAGCCTTGAGACTATCTATTTGTCTGTCCTAACTGTTGGTATGGGAAAAAAGAAACTCAGAGAGATTGACTGAAGTCATTCTTTCTTCCACTGTGTGGATCACAATAAACTGTGGAAAATTCTGAAAGAGATGGGAATACCAGATCACCTGATCTGCCTCTTGAGAAACCTGTATGCAGGTCAGGAAGCAACAGTTAGAACTGGACATGGAACAACAGACTGGTTCCAAATAGGAAAAGGAGTACGTCAAGGCTGTATATTGTCACCCTGCTTATTTAACTTATATGCAGAGTACATCATGAGAAACGCTGGACTGGAAGAAACACAAGCTGGAATCAAGATTGCCGGGAGAAATATCAATAACTTCAGATATGCAGATGACACCACCCTTATGGCAGAAAGTGAAGAGGAACTCAAAAGCCTCTTGATGAAGGTGAAAGTGGAGAGTGAAAAAGTTGGCTTAAACTCAACATTCAGAAAATGAAGATCATGGCATCCGGTCCCATCACTTCATGGGAAATAGATGGAGAAACAGTGGAAACAGTGTTAGACTTTATTTTTCTGGGCTCCAAAATCACTGCAGATGGTGACTGCGGCCATGAAATTAAAAGACGCTTACTCCTTGGAAGGAAAGTTATGACCAACCTGGACAGCATATTCAAAAGCAGAGACATTACTTTGCCAACAAAGATACGTCTAGTCAAGGCTATGGTTTTTCCTGTGGTCATATATGGATGTGAGAGTTGGACTGTGAAGAAGGCTGAGCGCCGAAGAATTGATGCTTTTGGACTGTGGTGTTGGAGAAGACTCTTGAGAGTCCCTTGGACTACAAGGACATCCAACCAGTCCATTTTGAAGGAGATCAGCCCTGGGATTTCTTTGGAAGGAATGATGCTAAAGCTGAAACTCCAGTACTTTGGCTACCTCATGCGAAGAGTTGACCTATTGGAAAAGACTCTGATGCTGGGAGGGATTGGGGGCAGGAGGAGAAGGGGACGACAGAGGATGAGATGGCTGGATGGCATCACTGACTTGATGCACATGAGTCTGAGTGAACTCCGGGAGTTGGTGATGGACAGGGAGGCCTGGCGTGCTGCAATTCATGGGGTCGCAAAGAGTCAGACACGACTGAGCGACTGAACTGAACTGAACTGATTCTTTCTTCTCCAGTAGCTGTCAAAAACAATAGCACACTGCACCATAAATTTGTGCTTGAAAATGTTATTTGTAACAAAGGAGTCTTGTAAAAACACCCACACTTCAGAGGTTGTAGCTATGTCCTATATTAGTGGCCTTTAACTGCCAATTTTTAACTGGCTTTCTTGCTTACTAATGTATTCTCTTGGTAGTAACAGTTAAATCCACATCTCTGTTTCCTTAAGATTATTTGCTCATATGGATATTCCATTAAAAGTCAGAGGATATATGACACTTCCCTCTCATCTCATGAACATTTAAAGTAATAAAACTATGATTTTGCTAGATATCTGATTCATAGAACAGTTTAACAGTGATCATTTAAATCAACAAAGGTCACACAAGTTATATAAGATAATTCCACTTTCAGGTGACCATGCTGCTGCTGCTAAGTCATTTCAGTCACGTCTGACTCTGTGCGACTCCAGAGACGGCAGCCCACCAGGCTCCCCCGTCCCTGGGATTCTCAGGCAAGAACACTGGAGTGGGTTGCCACTTCCTTCTCCAATGCATGAAAGTGAAAAGTGAAAGTGAAGTTGCTCAGTCGTGTCCAACTCTTAGTGACCCCATGGACTGCAGCCCACCAGGCTTCTCCGTCCATGAGATTTTCCAGGCAAGAGTACGGGGTACCAATACTAATTGACTTGAGACAGATTTTTGATAAATCGTGTTCAATTAAAATTCAACTCAACATGGGGAGGGAGGAGGGAGGAGGGTTCAGGATGGGGAACACATGTATACCTGTGGCGGATTCATTTTGATATATGGCAAAACCAATACAATATTGTATTGTTAAAAAATAAAAATAAAAAATAAAAAAATTCAACTCAACAAGTATTTATTATACACCTGTATGCAAGTAGTAGAGGAGGAATCATGAGTCAGCAATCTATTATATATACATATACATGCCCACACACAGTGGTTTGCAATCATCTTCTACTACAGAAAGAGCAATTATAAAGATAATATACTTATATTAGCATAGTAAAGTGATATATTGATAATACTTAACATATATTGGGTATACTGAGTACTTAATAAGTATTATACACTAAGCACTTCACAAGCATTATCATTTTTGACTCTGATTACCACTTCAAGGCATTATTAATTAGATACATTTATAATCCCATTGTTCACAGGTGAGGAAAGGGAGGCAGACAAATGTTGAATAGTCTTACCATTAGAAACCCAAGAAGACAGAGAATATAGAAAGATGGATACCAGGGGCCAGGGCGAGGTGGAGGGGAGTTACTGATTAATGGGTACAGACTCAGTTTTCTAAGAGGAAGAGAGACCTGGAAATGGATGAGGTGACAGGTGCACAGAACTATGAACGCATTTAATTGTACACTCAAAACTGGTGATATTAATAATTTTATCTTATATCTATTTTACCAGAATTAAAAAAACAAAACCAGAAAACAAAACAACAGAAACTGAAAAGACAGAGGAATAACTTTGTGATATTTTGACTAAGAAATACATAGTTGGTAAGCACTCAGTTTCTGGCACACAGCTCCTAAAATCCTTGAAATTTCCTTAGTGGGAAGCACATAAAGGTGCCTTTTGTTGTTCAAAACAAGCCCTTTTGAGACACACCAAAATTTTGTTAATGAGATGACATTTGGAAAGCACCTAAGGATGGAAGCTGGTTGCCAGGGAAACCAACTCCCTGATTAGAGGGTTAAAAGTTCCAATGTCACTGCCCTCCCCTAACCAGGAGAGGAAGGAGCTGGAACCAATCACGAAGGACCAAAGATTTACTAATCATGCCTACTTATGAAGACTCCATAAAAAACCAGGGAAAAGGTTCAGAGAGCTTCTGAAATGGCAAACATTCAAGGGGGGACCCCAGTTCCTGCACTTAGGATGACTCCAGACCTCACCATTATGTACCTTTTTTCCTGGCCATTCACCTACATGCTTTATAATAAACTGGTGAGTGGAAGTAAATTTCTCCAAGTCTTGTGAGCTGCTCCAGCAAGCATATGTTTTACTATATGCTTTATAATGAACTGGTGAATGGAAGTAAATTTCTCCGAGTCCTTTGAGCTGTTCCAGCAAGCACATCAATGGAACCAGAGGTAGGGGTCATGGGAACCTGACACATAAACCGGATGGTCAGAAGCACAGGTGACAACCTGCCACTTATGGCTTCTGAAGTGGGGGTGGTCCTGTGGGAGAGACTGAGCCCTTGAACTGTAGGATCTGATGCCACATCCGGGTACATAGGGTCAGGACTCAACTGAATTCTGCCTGATGTATAAAAACTGCTATACACATGGTGACGAGAGGTGTCAGAAGTTATGCAGTGTTAAGAGGAAACAGAGGAGGAATGCAAATGCACAACTGGAAAGCAAACAGGAAGGGGAAGAGTAGCAGGAAAACAGAAAGGAAAGTGACTCCAGCACAGCTGGGAAAGGCACGCACCCCCCAGAGCTGCAAAGAGCTCTCCTCCAAACAAAAGAGGCCACACCCCAGTCAAGCTCCACAACCCTCCTGCTCAATTTAACTACAAAAAAAAAAAAAAAAAACATACCTGAGGGGAGAGAAACTTTTCAATGCGTTTGGCTATAAAACCTTTCTCCAATATGGAGTTGACTGATGGTCTATCCCTAGGATTTCTTTTAAATAACTGAGAGATTAAACTGCGGAGATCGTAAGAATAATGCAAAGACACGGGTGGAAAAGATCCAGATATTATCTTCAGTACCAGGTTCTTCATATTGCCAGCTTCAAACTAAAATTGAGAAAATAAATGAAACATATGAAACATAAGTTGAAAATATGAGTATCAACAATGAGAAATAGACTTTTTCCTATTAACAAACAACAGAACTGCAACCTTCTTTCTAATATTTTAATCAGCACATGCTCTCCAGAGCAAGATTCACTTGGTTATTTACAAACACATTTAAAAGAAAATACCAGTTCTCATGAAATGGTATAACCTGCTCTAAGATTAACTTTTACATATTCAAAAAACTGAAAGATGGAAGACATCATTAATCCCAGCTGTACTAATCAGAGTAAAGGGTTTATAAAAGATAACAATTACCAAGGTGGTAAAACAAGCAAACCTGGTACTCTTCATTTAAGATCTGCCTTTCTGTGCCCCTGCTGTAGCAACTAGAATAGGAAATTAACTAGAGAACTAAAAGCCTTTGGGGAAAATGAAATAAATAAAGGTATTAATTAATTTCCTTTTATACATTGCTCATTATTATTATTAAAAATAATTAAAAAATTGTGTGATGCTCCCAAAAGCCATATGGAGTCATCAACATGGCAAGTATTCCAAAGGGGAATATAAACCTTATCAATGGAAACATATATTTTAGGATTAAACACAATATAAACTCTAACTGAAGTGGGGGAAAAAAAGGTGGGCAGTTTAAAATCTAAAAGGATTTTAGATTTTGAGAGTAAAATTAAGCTTTTGAGATTTCAGTTAAAATGGTATAGAACAGTTGTACACTTATGTTAAAATAGTATGAAGTAGGCAATGGTAATTATACAAAGTATAAAAGAGTTCTCTTAAATGTTGAGTTCTCCTAGCACATAAAATATGATATTGTTTATTAAGATGTGAGTACAATTCAATCGTCTAGAAATGTCTATGTACCTAAGAAGGAATCCTAAATGCAGAAACAGGTTATTACTCTATTTCTTCACTACAGTGAAATTTCGCTTATCTCTCAAATGATAAGCTCTTCATAAAATAAAGATTAATGATTTACTGAGCTTCATGTGTCCACTTAAGGGTAAATAACTCCAAAATACAGAAGCAACAGTGACAGAACAATGCAAATGAAAAGACTTTTTAAAATAGGTTTAGGGAATTCCCTGACAGGTCCAGTGGTTATGACTCTGCATTCACAGCCATGAGCCAGCGTTCAATTCCGTGGTCAGAAACTAAGATTCCATAGTGGCAAGGTGCAGCCAAAAAAGAAAAAAACCAAATAAATAAAAATACATAGATTTAGACCTAAATCACTATATGTCACAGAAAAACTGACCAATTTTTTAAAATGTAGATCTAATATCTACCACGTCATAGCACTTTGGCAGTCTATGCTCTTTTCCTTAAGAAAAATAAAATCTTAAGGTAATACAATGGGAGACAATGCAACCATGAAAAAACACAGCAAAAAAAAAAAAAATTCAAATAACATCAGGCAATAAAGATAGGCTAGAAAATTGCTTATACAACACAACAAAACTTATGAAGGAAAAAAAACAAAAATGGAACTCATTTTATAAATTATTCTAGAAGAAAGTTGGGAAAGAAACAATTTACAAGCAGACATTACTGACTAGAGCAATCACTTCTGGTATTTATTCACTTCCTTAGGGTTTTATTTATTCCCTTAAGTTTTCTGTAATAAAAATGTGTTACTATTTAATCAGTAGAGGAAGCATTTTTAAAAAGCAAGATTTTAATATGGAAAATGATTAAAACTGAACCTACTTAAAACAAGAACTTCCCCTTTTTGGTAAATTATGTGCCACCTAAAAAGTAAAAATTTTAAAATACTCTGAATTAAAGACTACTTGCATCAGTAAAATCACCTCTCCCTAAATATGCTGAAAACTGTTCTTTAGATAATTTCAATTCTAAAGTCAAATAATTTGGATGTTTTGAGAAAAATTACTAAAATGAAATTAATAGTCTGTTAAGCCAAAATATCAAATTCATTATGCAAGTTTAACATTTAAAAGATAGCAGATTTGTCTTTAGAAATACTTTTCTAGAATGAAGTATGATATATGATATTATAACAACATATATAACCATGCATATGTGATATATGCACACATGTTAAGGGAAAACTGATTTACATTTACATCTCAGAAAATACTGAGAACTTTACAAATCAACAGAGAAGAGTAATTCCTAGTACAAGTGGGTCATCTGATAGACGGCAAATGAGTTTTTTTAAACAAATACTATAGGGTTTTTTTTACATAATTTGTAAAATAGTTCACAAAGTTCTACTTACTGCATGTTTAAGTGTGCACATCTCATAAAGGACACACCCCAGAGCCCAAATATCACTAGAAAACAGAAAAATGAGAGATCTCCAAGAATCAGAAATTACTTTAAAAGATTTTCACTTTAAGAAGACAAAGCAGCTTGAAAATATTTTGCAAAAATACAGGTTCCATAAAACGTGTTCTTTCAAACTTAAAATTTCAACCATAACTAATGACAAAAGCAGTTATCCCAGATTAGAAAAGTAAGTTGCCTAAATAATTACTTTAAGTATCATTAACAAAACAATATTTAAACAAAATCAGTAAATTTCAGATGTTTCAGTTTTCTTATTTTGCAAAAAATCAAAATGCTTTATTTAATCATTTGCAAAATACAATTTCTTAAATATTATAAAGTAAAATACTGCTTTAATGAAGAAAATATTCATTTACTAAAAGTAAATCTGAAACAAATCTGTGACAACCAACTAAAAAATATTAAAGAGTAAATACATTAATTTATTTTCTAATTTCAAGACTTACAGTATCATCTTTATCCACAGTCTCTTCTGCTTTTTTATCTTAAATAAACAGATATTTTTATAACTAAAAGACTATTTCTATTTTTAAGAGAGAAAAAAAAAAAAAAAAAACCCTCACAATTCAGAGCCACAAGTCAAAAAAACCAAAAACCACTGCTCTTGGAAGTTGAATGTACTGGAAAAGAATAAAGCCCATTATTGAAATCCTAAAGTTATCTACCCAATCTCTCACAAAAATCTACAAAGTCAAAATGTAACCCCAAAATCTGTTTAATTTTAAGATTTCACTAAAATAAAAAAGTAAATGTAAAAAGCCTTTAGTAACTTGAACATGTTATAAACTAAAAGCTATAAATAAAAGCATTAATGCTGCTGCTGCTGCTGCTGCTGCTGCTGCTAAGTCACTTCAGTCATGTCCGACTCTGTGCGACCCCATACACGGCAACCCACCAGGCTCCCCGTCCCTGGGATTCTCCAGGCAAGAACACTGGAGTGGGTTGCCACTTCCTTCTCCAATGTATGAAAGTGAAAAGTGAAAGGGAAGTCGCTCGGTCATGTCTGACTCTTAGCGACCCCATGGACTGCAGCCTACCAGGCTCCTCCGCCCATGGGATTTTCCAGGCAAGAGTACTGGAGTGGGGTGCCATTGCCTTCTCCGAAAAACATTAATGATCTTATTAATAAAATTCTTTAAGAAACATCTGGGAAAATATGAATTTACAAGCATAATTAATGATGTTTATCCACTACAGTTTTAAAGCATTTTTTTCATAAAATCAATTTTATATAAAATTCTCCAAGGAATGATTAAATCCATTTCAAATTTAAAGACTAATATTTTCATAACTGAATCACCCAAAAGACACTGAAACAGCATTAACATGTAAAATTACTTTAGCTCAAAGAAAATGCTGCTCTCCTTTAGAATATCCACTAGTAAAACACTCCATGGACTTGACTGATCATCGTAACTGATTTAAATACATTGCTCAGATGATGCTCTCATCCCTTCTGCTCAGGTCTGAAATACAGTTTCCCTACCCTCAAAAGAAAAGGGGGGCAGGGTGGATAGCAATCCTGAATACATGCATTATTACCAGTCACCACCTCCTTTTAGCCTTGTAGGGTGCTTTCAAAACTAAGGTGAATGTTTCTGGGTTGGGATTTTTAAATGTGTGTGTGTGAGAGAAAAGAAAAGGTAACTGGAATTCAGTGGCAGAATTCGTCTTCCTGACACACACACTATTCAATCTGTTAGCCATACTATGACTCTGTGATTAGGCATTTGGACTTGGGAGTCAGATGCCTGGGACTATAAAGTCACATCACCTCTCTCTGCATTTGTTTTCCTTCTAAGGAAAGAAGGAATGACAAATACCTACAACTCACAAGGCTACTGTGAAGATAAAAAGAGTTAATATATACAGTGCATTTAAAACAGTATCTGGTATATAGCAAGTGTTCAATAAATATCAATTACTGTAATTCAATAGGAGGTAACTATTATGAAAAGAAAGACAAAGAAAGCACTGTTTCCCATTATAACTTAGATAAGAAAGTAATTCTTTCTATAGTTCCTTCAGCAAGAGAGTGAAATAGCTTCTTTACAATTCCCCTCATTATACATTAAAAAAGTATATATACATATGAATACATACATATGTGGACATATGTCCCTTAATGATTTTAGAATAATATTCTGAAACCTAATATAGTATAACAACGAAAGATTTAAAGAAAATATTATACGACATGAAATAAGTATCATTTTAAATACCTTTTATTATTGTAAGGTTTATTTTCACAGATTTCAGGTGACAAGTAGTATGGGGTCCCTATGCAAGTTCGAGCCAGCTCTACAGTACTAGAACAAAAAGAGAATTATTGGAGAAACTTAAGATACTTAAAGATATTATAAATTATCACAAGTATACCACCATGGATTAAAACTTCACTGAAGACATTGTATCAAACCAAAATTTACCTATTAAGAACTCTAGCGATTCCAAAATCTCCAAGTTGTATTGTTCCATCTCTGGTTAAAAATATGTTCTGTAAAAGAGATGGAAAAAAAACAGAAATATTGTTACAGTCCAGTCTTTGCCCAAGACAATGCTGACCCAATGTCCGAATCTACTTAGAAGTTAGTAGTGACAGAAAAAACATACCTGTGATTTTATGTCTCGATGAAGAATTTTTCTATCATGTACATGTTTTAGGGCCAAACATATCTGTACAAACCAGTCCAAAATCTAGGGGGGATAAATCAGATTATTTCTTTAAAAGTTTATATTTCACATTAGTCTTTCCTTGTTCATTAAAAGAACTCAGGAATATCTGGGGAAGAGAGGATCTAAATCCTTAAAAAAAAAAAGTTATAATTTTTAATTTCATCATAATTAATGTCATTTACATCAGGTAGATATTCAAATCAACAGTCACATTACATGCAGTACACACACTCCATTTAAATGTAAGAACTGCTCCTAAAGCATATTTTATAAATCAGAATTAATATGGAAAGAAATTTTCAGAGAAGAATGAAAAATGGAAATACTTTATATTTTAGGATAGTATGATGGTGAGTGACTTTTCTTTGTTGTTAAATATACCACTTTTCTACAAAAGTAAAAATCACGAGAGGGAAAAAAATCAAGCTGGACTACTGGAAGACACCTCTGACTTCTTTCTCACCCTACATTCATCACATATAAATACACACTCTGCAGCTGGCCACTTGAAAGTAAAAAAGCTGTATTTCTACCTCGCTTCTAACACCAAAAAAACAAAAAAAGAAAATCCAAGTAGATGGCACTTTTAAAAATGAAAAAATTAAAGTACAAAGTGAGGAAGAAAACAGAGGCTGATTTTCTATAATATCTTTGACTGACACAGGACTCTCAAAACATGATACCAAACCCACAAGTCACAAGAAAAGTTGCCAACATAAATTATAAAACATCTCATGAGAGCAGAAATGTGACTGCAGTGCTGGAGTATGCGGCCAAAACTCAGTCAGCACCTGTAGTTATAAAGAAACACATGTATAAAAAATAAGCTTTGAATGACTTCTCAACAACATTCGTGGATTAAGACCCAATCGCCTATATGCTAACTCACCTGGTCCTCTTGAAACAAAATGCCCTTCTGAGCATTTATTCTTTTGAACAGATCCCCTCCTTCACAGTAATCCATTACAATGTAGAGAGAGCCATTTTCTACAAAATATAAACATTACATTTCTTTTTTAAAATGTTTATTGAAAGCATAGCTATATTAAAAGTACCTAAAGGTTAACTGAACTGTGGTGTTGGAGAACACTCTTGAAAGTCCCTTAGACTTCAAGGAGAATCAAACCAGTCCATCCTAAAGGAAATCAGTCCTGAATATTCATTGGAAAGACTGATGTTGAATTGAAACTCAATACTTTGGCCACCTGATGTGAAGAACTGACTCATTAGAAAAGATCCTGACCCTGATGCTGAGAAAGACTGAAGGTGGGAGGAGAAGGGGATGACAGAGGATGAGACGGCTGGATGGCATCACCAAGTCAACGGACATGAGTTTGAGCAAGCTCCGGGAGTTGGTGAAGGACAGAGAAGCCTGGTGTGCTGCGGTCCATGGGGTCACAAAGAGTCAGACACGACTGAGCAACTGAACTGAAAGGTTTAATAGAAAGCAGCAATTAATTAAATGCGTTCCACTAAACTAAAAACAGAGACACAGAAGAAATGCAAAAGGCAAAGTATGTATACTGGTTGTATAGACTGTGCGATAACTTGGGTTAACAGGCAACTCCATCATTAATGATTTTTCTACCAAGAATACACCAATCCAGTGGAGATCACTGGATGTCCACACTGACATAAACATATCTGGAATATGTACAAAATGCAGACAGATATATATGATTTCACTTAATAGATATAACTTCTTAAACATCATCTTAAAAAAACAGATTTTTCCACGCATTTGTCAGAAATAGGTAATCTTGGTTTCCAGTTGACAATTACTTTTCACCTTTGTTTCATGCACTTAATTAAATGTCAAATAAACACAGTAACAGATGCTATGACTCAAACGAAAGACAGTCTCTACGCCCAGGGAACTCTCTTTTTCTACCTCTGTGAACAAACATAAAGATGGGGCACTTCCCTAATCACCTTTATGCTTTAGTCCACAGAAAAAAAGACATCCATGACCCTTCCAGGGGTAGACAGGACAAGAAGGACACCTCTCATCCTTCTCCCCTCTTTCATTCTTCCACAGGAATAGGACTACAGGACCTTTTCCCCGGCAGGAGGAGCGGCCAGGGTCACTTGTCACAGCTCAAGGTCAGCCCTCTTGGAGCTCACTTCTCCTGCTGCCTCAGGCTCATAGCCTTACTCTCGGCAGGCTTGGGTGCTGGTCTTTTTACTTTCCATGCCCACATTCTTCCTGGATACACTGCTTCTAATGTGCCAAGGGCTGGGAACCTACACGAAGGAGCTAATTAAGCTGTATAACTGTTTACAATTGATATGAAAAGATCATCCAAATACACATATGAGAAGTCAGTATGTGGAAAAAAATGCAGAAAACCTTATAATCAACTGCTTATAAAAAATATGTATAGAATGTCACCATTTACACAGCATGAGAAACATACATAAAAAATTAAGCATAGTGTGCTATGACTTACATATGCTTAACATTGCTTAGAGTACGTGTGGAAGGAAACTCAAGACAGTAGTAACAATGGGTACCACCAAGAGGTAGAAACAGGTAACTTAAAGAGAAGTAGAAGGCAGACTTTTTACTGTTATGTAACCTTTGAATTCTGTACATTATGCATTTATCAAAAATTAAAACTATTACAAGATTAAAAAAAAAAAAAGATGTATCTGTGTGTGACAGACACAGACAGACAGACACAGAGACAGAGAGAACAGGTTAAAGAGGACCTGAGAAAGGAATGGAGAAGCAATCCTGAAGGAAAATACCTGAGTTCTGTAATATTTTCTGTTGCTTAAACATTTACTATTTATTTTGGGATAAATACTAGTTAAACCTAAGGTTAACAGAGAAGTCTTTTCTCCATGAGGGAAATACTAGTCTGTTTTGTACTCCATCATTCAAACATCTGGGTACCAACTATTAATATGTGGCAGGCACTTTGAGTGAGATGCCAGGGATACAGAAATATAAAACACAACCCCTGTCACCAAGGGACTCACACAGCACTGAAGAGACACCCTCCAAACCCCCCCGCCCCCAAAGAATGAACACCTACAAACTGCCTGAAACTGAGGCAAAAAGACTGTTAAGCAAGTGACAAAGCCTTGATGCCTATTAGAAAACAACCAGGAGTTTAACAGAGAACAGGAAGCTTGACCCCTCAGTGAGCACACCTGCAGGAAGGCTAACCTCAAAATTCTAATACTTTTCTCCCTTCATTGCCCCTCACTTGAGAAGCTGAAAATAACCCCAGATCCCCTAACTCCCAGTCTTCCCTAGTACTGAAGTAGTCAGTGACCCCATTTTGCCCACTATGATCTAAGAGGAAATCTGAACAAGCGCTTGTGAGAAACCTGGCTTGACTGGTCCCAGGAACAGACTGCCCTCAGTCCGTTTCTTCAGCATCTTCTGGATGCAGGCACCGCCTGGAGCTGCAAAGTGTCATCTCAGGACAAGGCTCAGCATTAGGCCTAAAAACGTGTGTATTAAGGATGCCAGAGTAGAAATCAGACAGAGTCTAACCTGTCATATACTCTCTATATGCAGGACTGCCCATCTGTTAGATTTCCTGTTAGGTGAGATCATTAAATATCTTTCTCACTTAACCCAATATTGGCCAGATTTTCTATTATTATTACCCACAGCAAAAAGCAATCCAAATTTAGCCTGAAAGAAAAGGGTTCTTTAAGGAACTAGAGAAGTTGGATTTTGACAGCACCAATGGGGAACAAGTTGAATGCCAACACACAGCTCCATATATGAGGCTTTTTCATTAAAGATACAGGATAAAAAGCAAAGACTGTAGGAAAACAAAGACAAAAATATGAAACCAATTAGAAGATGACAGCTGCAGACAACTAAAGATAGATAGCAATACATGATTCACAGAGTAAACAAACATGTGTAACACAGATACCCAAATATACAGTGACACAAGACTTTCTCAATGATAGCATCAATTTTTAAAATTTATAAATGTTAGGAATATAGACCAAAAGTATCTATTTATCATATTTAATATTAAAATTTAATTATAAATTTATACACTTGGAAATACTTTCAGCCCACTCTCCAATTTTACAAAAAATTTTATCCAAAATTTTCGCATTTCTCATCAATATCAATGTCTTTATTGATTCACCTATGTTTTCCCAATACACATGATCTTCATTAACTTTTAACTGAAAAAGAGCACCTTTAAAATGTTTCTGTTGTCAGTGGAATTTTTTCTGTGTCCTAATCCCCATACGCAAAATACTGGGACTTCAAAAATTCATCCTAAAGAATTCATATGCATTATTGTTACAACATAATCATACTGCCATTTGAGTGATTTTAGAAGACTTATAACAGTATCTGATATCTGCAATTATGACACCAATATTAATTTCTTTGATGTCTCTTTTAAAAACTGATTCTGCTGAGGTCCTCTGCTGCTGCTGCTGCTAAGTCGCTTCAGTTGTGTCCGACTCTGTGCGACCCCATAGATGGCAGCCCACCAGGCTCCCCCAACCCTGGGATTCTCCAGGCAAGAACACTAGAGTAGGTTGCCATTTTCTTCTCCAGTGCATGAAAGTGAAAAGTGAAAGTGAAGTCGCTCAGTTGTGTCTGACTCTTAGCGACCCCATGGACTGCAGCCTATCAGGCTCCTCCATCCATGGGATTTTCCAGGCAAGAGTACTGGAGTGGGGTGCCATTGCCTTCTCCGGAGGTCCTCTATAAGCACTCAAAATTAACTCAGTTTAGTCTTCTTCCCCAAAAACATTTTGCTATGTAACGTTCTTTAAAAAATTTGAGAGCACATCTTGTAACACGAGAGACTTTACAAGAAAGAATTCATTTGTAATATGACAAATTTTGGAATGTCCTTCCTCATTTTAAGGTATAAACGGATTTTTTAAAAAAAATAGTGAGATGAAAACTTTCCTGAAACAAAGGAAAACCACAATCTGCAGGCAGAAAGGGTTCAAAATGTTCCAAGGAAAATGAATCAGAAGTATTAATACTAAGTCATATTCTGCTGAATTTAATTCTGAAGAAAGAATTCTTTGAGAATCAAGAAAAGATAAAGCAAATTATCTTCAAGAAGAAGAGAAGCTTTATGCCGAAGTCAAACTTTTCTATAGAAACATTCAATACCAGAAGACATAATGTGCTTGTGAGGAGGAAAGTATCATTAAAGATACCTATCATGTATAAAAACAAGAGTTAGACACTCTAAGAAATGCAAATAGTAACTGCTTTGAGGGAATACATCATCCATTTGCTCATCATGAAAAAAAACTGATGAAATCCCGAAAAGTAGGAGATAAATATCTCTGAAAAGGGGTAACTAAGGTATAAAAGAATTAACAATAAGAATTCACTCTGTCTAAACATAGCATCAAGGCCAAAACAGTCTAAGAATTAAAATTTCAGAACAAAAGATTGTTAGAGATTATGATTTTATTTCAAAATGCTCAAACTACCGCACAATTGCACTCATCTCACACGCTCGTAAAGCTCAAAATTCTCCAAGCCAGGTTTCAACAATATGTGAACCGTGAACTTTCAGATGTTCAAGCTGGATTTAGAAAAGGCAGGGGAACCAGAGATCAAATTGCCAACATCCTCTGGATCATTGAAAAAGCAAGAGAGTTCCAGAAAAATATCTACTTCTGCTTTACTGACTATGCCAAAGCCTTTGACTGTGTGGATCACCACAAACTGTGGAAAATTCTTAGAGATGGGAATACCAGACCACTGGACCTGCCTCCTAAGAAATCTGCATGCAGGTCAAGAAGCAAGAGTTAGAGCTGGACATGAACAACAGACTGGTTCCAAATAGGAAAAGGAGTACGTCAAGGCTGTATATTGTCACCCTGCTTATTTAACTTACATGCAGAGTACCTTATGAGAAATGCCGGGCTGGATGAAGCACAAGTTGGAATCAAGATTGCCGGGAGAAATATCAATAACCTCAGATATGCAGATGATACTACCCTTATGGCAGAAAGCAAAGAAGAACTAAAGAGCTTCTTGATGAAAGTGAAAGAGGAGAGTGAAAAAGTTGGCTTAAAACTCAATATTCAGAAAACTAGGATCTTGGTATCTGGTTCCATCACTTCATGGCAAATAAATGGGGAAACAGTAGAAACAGTGACAGACTTTATTTTGGGGGACTCCAAAATCACTGCAAATGGTGACTGTAGCCATGAAACTAAAAGATTCTTGCTCCTTGGAAGAAAAGTTATAACCAAGCTAGACAGCATATTAAAAAGCACAGACATTACTTTGTCAACAAAGGCATGACTAGTCAAAGCTATGGTTTTTCCAGTGCTCATGTATGGATGTGAGAGTTGGACTATAAAGAAAGCTAAGTGCCGAAGAGTTGATGCTTTTGAACTGTGGTGTTGGAGAAGACTCTTCAGAGTCCTTTCGACTGCAAGGAGATCCAACTAGTTCATCCTAAAGGAACTCAGTCCTGAATATTCATTGGAAGGACTGATGTTGAAGCTGAAACTCCAATACTTTGGCTACCTGATGTGAAGAACTGACTCATCTGAAAAAGACCCTGATGCTGGGAAAGATTGAAGGTGGGAGGAGATGGGGATGACAGAGAATGAGATGGTTGGATGGCATCACTGACTCAATGGACATGAGTCTGAGTAAACTCCAGGAGTTGGTGATGGACAGGGAGGCCTGGCATGCTGCAGTCCATGGGGTCGCAAAGAGTCGGACACAACTGAGTAACTGAACTGATGTGATGATTTTTACTCTGTCAAGATGAACAAAAATCAGTGGGGAAGAACTCCAAAGATAGTAATTTCCTCATCTTTCATAACAGCCATTCAAAACAACATCAGAATTCTACTTTTTTAAACAACTTGCTCATTTTTTAAACAACTTGCTCAAGGTTTAAAATGTTCATTTTTTTTTTTTTTTTACCATTTTAGAGAAAAATGAAAAATTTGTTGTTTCAGGGCTCCCACAAGGTCTGTAAGAAACCAAAGAGGCCCATGATAAAATGAGAAGATGGTTCAGATGAGGTAGAAAAAAGGAACTGTGACCAAATGAATAGACTCACCAGATAAAATTACATCTTATAAATTTGATAAGCCAAGGCTGGAGATTCTGTGAGACACAGGAACGCTCACTCCTTGTAGTCTAGCAATTCCATTCCTAAAATACAGCCACAGGACAGATACCTAGACAAGAATGTCCAGTATAATTCTGCCTGTGACAGTAAAACTCTAAACACAACCTAAGTATTCATAACAGGAAATGGGCTAAACAAATTGTGATAGAGCCATAAAGTGCACACAATGAGAAATGCTGCAATGTTACAAGAAAGTTGTAAAGAATGGGCACAACAATACACAGTGACATGGGAAAACGCCCACGAGATATTAAGTGAAAAGAACTAGAAGCAGACATACATACATATGATCCCACCTGTTGCTTTTTTTTTTTTTAATTCCACCTGTTCTTAAACATCAAAAGCTACATACTTGTTTGTTCCACAAAGGCACAGAAAACACAGTAAGGAATCAACACGGGATTATTTTCAAAGCTTATCCTTAAGGAATGAGAATGAGCAGAGTGGAAGGAACAGGGAGCTTGGGGTCCATGCACGTGTCTACTCCTGAATACACTTCCCATGAGCATTTACTCCTTTAAAGCTAAATGGCGGTAGTAATATAACCTTATTTAAAGGCTGTGCCATCCCTTCTGAACCATTCAGATGTTTCTAAGTAAAACGTCTGAGAGAATATTTGTTGACATACATTTAAACCTTTTCTCTTGAAATACTAAGATCCTGGTGATGAAAGCAAAAAGAAACTAAAAGGTAGATACTAGGGGAAAGAAAAAGGAAATTCAAGGCCCTGGGAAGGAAGAGATGGTTAACACTGTACTCTTTACCATGAGCTATAAAGCCTTACTTCACTGTCATCATAAAATAAACTGAGTACTTTATGACATAAGGTGTTAACTGATTCATGTATTTTTTAAAGTATATTCTACTTTAGTAGATAACTTTATTTGGGAACAAGGATACTCTAATTCAGATGCTGAAATTTGTATGTAATAAGAGCCTGAAATGGTCATTTAAACTATCTTCTACTTTCAAGCTAGACTATTTTTTTATTTTGCAACTGACAGAAATTTTTGACAATAATGGGAATGAATAAACCACCTTGACCTCCCTTTAGAGAAGCTTTGTCTTACCTTAGTTCCTGCATTACCAAATATAATGGTAGATATTTCCAAAATAGCAATATTTTATAATATTTTAAGAACCTGAGAATACTTTATATATAATACACATATATATTATATACAAGGTGTATTTAATACAGTATCTCAATATTATAATAATGATGTATACAGGAGAACACTAACAAGCGGGGTACTTTCTAAAATGACAACATTTTCTCAGTGGCAGTGGTGGCAGCACTTAAAGGGAGTTTAGTTTTAAAAGGTGAAGATGACTGTTCCTGCTGTGTCTAAATTTCTGTACTTACCACACTGCCTCTTTACAAGCAACCTCAGTGACTTGACTCAGTACTAAGCTACAAAGGGACAGGGTGGCATTAGTACTATCGGAGAAGAAGGCTGACACTCATATGCATGTGTATTCAAGCAGAAATAATATACTTTTCTTTCTGAGAATAATTCACAAAAAGATCCTTAAAAGGAAAGTAGGCAGCAGTCGTCACAAGGCTTAGGAGTCTGTATCTGACCTTCAAATGATTCTCTATACTGGACAATGTTTGGATGCCGCATGTTTGCTAGCACTGCAACTTCTCTCCTTGATTCTTCCCTCTCTTTATTGGACATCTGAAATAGAAGGGGAAAAATAGTAAATTAAGTAAATAAATGATATAAAAGTCCAACCGAAAGAGAGTGGTTAAAAATAATGTTACCATAAATCACACCCCAAGTAATAAAATATAGCCAGAAGTTAAAAAGAATGAGTTGAATGCACAAAAAGATACATTTTAAGATGTTCAAATCAGATTAAGTTACAGAGCAGTACATGATGTATCTTTTTTAAACACATAAACACCAGCACATGTCACAGAAAAAAGTCTAAAAGGATTCATAGACTCTTCTGAAGTGAGTGGTTTTCTCTGCAACTACAACAGTCTCTCTTTATGTCATATGTTGCCATACTTTTTTTTTTTTTGTCTCTAACAATGAATCTGTTTGTAACCAGACTTCTGCTTGGATAACCAAACAAAAAAATACACTTACCCTTGAGATATTAATTTCTTTGATGACATATTGTCTGCCATCTTCTGTAGATCTGACAAGAATGGCTTTTCCGAATGAACCTTCTCCAATCTTCTGTACTCTAATGTATTTCTCCATGGTTCTTTTTCTAAGGCATCTTAACAGATATGCTAGACATACAAAATAAAAATAGTATCAGTTAATACTCCAGTACTTTGGCCACCTCATGCGAAGAGTTGACTCACTGGAAAAGACTCTGATGCTGGGAGGGATTGGGGGCAGGAGGAGAAGGGGACAACAGAGGATGAGATGGCTGGATGGCATCACTGACTCGATGGACGTGAGTCTGAGTGAACTCCAGGAGTTGGTGATGGACAGGGAGGCCTGGCATGCTGCGATTCATGGGGTCGCAAAGAGTCGGACACGACTGAGCGACTGAACTGAACTGAATTGATCTGAATAGAGATAAACCATGACATCTATAACAATTATAATGTTTAATTCAAATTCTAATGCCTCAGTGACTATTTTTCTTTAAAAATATATACATATAAAATCTACTTGAAGTTAAATAAACCTTACCTCACTTTTACTCATGCAATGTAGGAATAGCTAAAAGGATAAAACTTGTGATATTTAAATTCTATAAGAATACTTTGAAAAGTCAAATACTACATAGACTTGTCACATATGGAGAAAGAAGCTGACTTTTTCCTACAGTAATTATTGTCAGGATTACTTTACTACCTGCAATAAGAATACAAGTTTAATAAGACTACTTCCTAAACTTATTTGTCTAATCCCCTCTCATTAGACATTTGTTTCCAGTGTTTGCTCTTATAAAAGAACTTCAGATTAAATTTCTGCAACAGAACAAAGCCTGAATATAAAACAACAGCCTTAGGCGCTAAGGAGAAAGCGGTCAAAGTTTAGGGCTGCAAAAATCCTGAGGAGGAGGAAAAAGAACAGAACTAGTCCAAAAATGTGCATGTAAATGCCTCTCCTGTTAGACAGCCCACTCCTAAGCTATGCAACACAAGGCAAGACCAAAACAGATTAGTCCTCACAAATGACTCAAAAATGGAGTTATCAGCAGGAGACTTCAAATAACCTTGATTAATATGTTCAAGAAAATAAGAGGGAACAATGGATAAGTGATTTTTTTTAAAAAAGGAGAATTTCAACGAAGACCTGAAATGTATCTTTACTAAATGAACTCCTAAAAGTAAAATATAAAATATCAGGAATTAAGAACTCATTGCATGGGTGTTACAGCCATTACAGCCAGCAGGATTAAGTAATCTGGAAAACAAACCATCAAAAAATATTGAGGACAGAAAAAATACAGAAGAAACAAAAAGACATGGAAGGAAAAGAAGATTCAATATCAGAAAGATTTTAATTCTTAATCTTTAAATTTAATGCTTCCCTAATATAAACATAAGCTCTGGGTGTGAGGGTGATCAGACAAGCTGATTTTTAAAGTTAACATGAAAAAAAGAGCAAGAATAGCCATAGAAAACTTAGGGGCTCCCCTCATGACTCAGTCAAGAATCTGACTGCAATGCAGGAGACCCAGGTTTGATTCCTGGGTCAGGAAGTTCCTCCGGAGAAAGAAATGGCTACGGACTCTAGTATTCTTGCCTGGAGAATCCCATGGACAGAGGAGCCTGGCAGGCTACAGTCCATGGGGTCAAAAGAGCTGGACATGACTTAGCTACTAAACCACCACCACCACAGCCATGGAAATACTGAAAAAAAAAAAAAAAAAGAACAATGAAGGAAGACTTGTTTACCTGATATCAAGAGACATTAGAAAGCTAATTATGAAAGAGGCAAATCACAGGGAGTCTAGAAATACATTAAAAAAATTTTTTTTAATTTGGTGGATGACCATGGTTACATTTTAAATCTGAAAGCAAAAGATGGATTTTGAAACAAACAGTATTTTAAAAACTAGGGAACCATGTGGCAAAAAAAAAAAAAAAAAAAAAATTAAATCCATTTTCTTCACTTTATACCAACACAAACTTCAGATGATAAAAGTTAAATGTCCCTCAAATTTTTCTATATGACATCACTCTTTTTAAGTATGTCAACTATGTTCCAGAAAAAGCAGTCTGTTAGTTAAGTTAGACATCTTTCCTCACATGTTACAAGAACATCTTTAAGTCATGAATGTTTAATAAAATGATGTGCACCAAATGTGAAAAATGTTAACAGTATATGATGAAAAACTGTATCCTCAATAATATGGAACTTGAATCAAGCCTTTTCAGCTGCTTCAGCTATTTGACGGACAAGCAAGTTGTCCTAAAGGGAAACACTGGTGAAGAAATGTCAACAGCTTTCAAGAACTTACGGTACTAACTGCAACTATGATCCACACATATAGTTCTCCCAAAATAATAAATCCCATTTTAGACTGAAGGAGAAGGTCAATTTAACTCCTCAATGAGGAAAGGCCCTGTCTCATTTCTCATAATTCAAAAAAGCTGAAGACAAAAATGGGATTCCTACTAGAGCTGGTTCAAAATAATCTCCTTCTCTGAAGTCTAGTCCTCTCTGTAAGACTATTCAGACAATAAACAGTTTCCCTAGTGGAAAGTATGAACATGTAAATGGTTTATATTCATGAGATGATGCCATGTCCACGGGATTACAGTTAAGATTTACCTGGAATACAGTATCAATGCATTATGAAAATGACCTCAAAAGAACTCCCCTGGCCAAGTTCCATAACCTTTACGAAACTCCCAATTGGTGACTCTTAATGTACAAAAACCTATTTTTCCACAAAATAGGCTCCTTATCTCTCACCAAAGGAAAAAAAAAAAGTGCGCAATCTTGAAACAGATCTGTGGATCCTCTAATTTCAGACAAATCTAAAACAGAAACAAAGAACTACTCTCTCCACATATGGCTTCCCTCCATGGTCTCTATAATACTGCTGCATCATAAGAAAAGCCCATTGCTGGCAGAGATTGCCAATTATTTTTAATCCTTCAAGGTATCTCCGATGTAATTTACCATGGCAAGAACAACAAAAAAAATCTCTATGTTTTGGGGCGGATCTTACAATAGAGAATAAAAATTAGGCCTATATATTTTTTTAAAAAAGCCTTATGAACTCTAAAAGTATTAGAACTTTCAATGCCATACATGTAGACTGTTTGAAACTACGGGAAGTGGAATGTAAGATTACGAGCTAACCAGTTAACTGCTACTCGTTTTCTAATTAAACCGTGTATGCAATTTAAGACTGGAGACAAGAGATAAGCAACGTAAATGACTTGCTATCGATAACAACACTTATAATATTACTTTAATTTCATGCTCACTATCGCTTTTCTTTTTTATATCGCCTATTAATAACGTCCAAGGATTGCTTAGTAATGCTGTTCCTTAGAGAATTATCATCTCAGTGAGATGAGGCTATTTCCGTGCACCTCAGGGCAGGAGTCCGCAGCCTCCCCAGAAGGAAGTCAGGGCGAGGTCTCCCGCAAGAGAACAACCTCTCAGTTCTGCACGTCACGCCTCCCAGAGCGCCGCTCACCTCAGGACTCAGGCCGTGGGCACCTTCCGGGCCGCCGCCTCCCCCAGGGCTCAGCGAGGCAGAGCCGACCTTCCGCGGTCCAGAAAGCGCATCGGGCCGCAGCCTGCGCCGCCCGGGCCAACGCCCCGGGACACGACTCCGCGTCTCCGGACCGAACCAACCGGTTCCCGAGCCCCTGGCAACGGCGGCAGGGGGAGTGCCCCGGGCGCCGCCCCCAACTTCTCAGCGGCGGCTGCCAGCGGCCTTGTGGGGCGGGCGCATTGGGTCTGGGGGCTCCTTGACGGTTCGTGCCCCCGCCTCGCCACGCGGACACCTGATACTCGGGCGACGTGGAGAAGCGCTTAGAAGTCCCGCCTCAGGACTCCTCACAGGACGCCCCAATACCTCACAGGAGGCAGAGCAGCGGGCGGGGCGCCTCGGCGCGGGCATGTGACGTCAGCGCGCGGACCCGGGCGCTGAGCGGAGGCGGCCGGGAAGGACCTCGGGGGCGGGGCCGGGCTCCGGAGGTGTGGGCGCTGCAGGTGCCGCAGGCTGCGGGAGGAGGGGAGGGAGGCGCAGAGGGACAGGAGCGTCCTCATTCACAGGAGTGAGGCCAGGCGGCAACGGGACCGCTACGCAAGGTGATGTGGAGTAAAGCCTGTTATCGTCCCACACATATGCAAGGGAAAAGGGACTTATTTAGCTTTGTTAGAGATGTCACATTTTTAATAATTATTTGGCTGTTTTGAGTATTTCTTGCTGCATGGGCTTTTCTGAGAGAGAGAGCGGGGGCTACTCTCCAGGTGCAGTGTGCAGCCTTCTCATTGCGGGGGTTTCTCTTGCTGGGGAGGACGAGCTTTAGTAGTTGTGACACAGGGCCCAGTTACTCCGTGGCTTGTTGGATCCGTTCCTCACCAAGGACCTATCTCCTGCACTGGTAGGCGGATTCTTTACCATTAAACCACCAAGGAAGCCCAGGGATGCCACATTTTGAAAACTGATTTTGCTTTAAAAAGCAAGACAAGTGAAATAAATCAAAGACATATACTGTAATGATGTCACATGTGGAATCTAGAAAATAATGTAAACTAGAGAATATAAAAGAAAGGAAACTGATGAAAACAAACTATTCATACTAGTTATCAGTGGGGAGAGAAGTGGGGCACGATAGGGATATGGGATTAAGATGTACAACTACTATGTATACAATAAATAGTAAAAGATACATATTATACAGCACAGGGAAACATAGATATTGTTGGTTAAAACTATAACTGAAATGTAACCTGTAAAAAATTTTAATCAATATGTTGTACACCTGAAACATATGTAATATTGTACACTGGCTGTACCTCAATAAATAAATAGAATGTTTTTAAAAAGCAAGACTAATCCTACTATATTTTGGATGATTAAAGCAAAAGAGTATTTTTAAGTCTTGAATTTTTAATATAACATGGTTTAAAGAGAAAATTAAGAAACAAAGAAAAAACAAATAAGTATAACGTGCTTTTCCACACCTTTACATCTGCTGAGTGTATGTGTTTCTTACTGGTACACTGAAAGGTTCAGTGGTCTAAGTACCCTCCTCCATTGCAGGAGTTTCAAAGATGGAGACAGATTTTTCTGTAATAAGGGATCAGGTTCGGTGTAGTCCTGAGTAGCCCTTTGGCTAACTTGCCTTTCTGAGAGTAGCCCAGGATACTGGAGAATCCAAACTTGAAGCTGAAGGAGGATGGTGGTGTGGCTGTCTTAATTCCTCTCCAGGTTGTACCTTTCATACGTGCTGTGTGTAGCTGGCAGAGACACCACAGATTTTGCCAGAGACCTCACATGTAAATGATTCATATATTTGCTTCCAAGAAATCAGTTTTCTTCCCCTCATGTCCTCCACAACACACCAAAGTCTAAGCCTCTCTGGGTTCTCCTTCAGTGTGATTGAGCCCTGCTTGTATTAAAGAAGCACTCTATTGCTAGCATGGAAATTGAACGTTTTTTGGCTTCTTTGCCAGAAGATGGCACTGCAAGTCATCCAACCTGGCAAGCTAGGCAAGTCACCATTGGTCTATCTCCTCTCTTCCATCTCCATGTGAAACACTTGTTTTCCTCATTTCTGAACTTTTCAGCTAACCTCCTGTGACCCCTCCCACCCCCAGTCAGTAGGAATTTTGGTGTCTGAATGCACAGTGACTCTGGCTCTACCCACATCCCTTTGTTCAGCAAACAATATGAAAACATTGCCAATTACTAACATAAGTAAATTCATTTTGTCGTTTTCATAAAGAATGCTTAGTCAGCTCCTTCTTTAGACTTCTGTCATAAACTATTGGTGAGAACATAAACTGCTAGAGTCTTTGCAGAAGGCATGCTAGCTATAGGCATACCCTAGACAGCAAGTTCACTTCTAAGACAAAGCAACCATTGTTTATAATCAGAAAAACTAAGAGGAATGTAGATGTCTAACAATATGAAATTGACAATACATTACAATGAAGTCAAACAAAGGAGTATTCTGAAAATATTAAAAGAGTGACAGAATTTTTTGACACAGAAAGTTGCCCTTGATGTTGTTGTTATTCAGTCACTAAGTCCAACTCTACAATCCCACGGACTGTGGTATGCCATACTCCTCTGTCCTCCACTATCTCCTGGAGTTTGCTCAAATTCACATGCACTGAGTCGGTGATGCCATCCAACCATCTCATCCTCTGCCGCCCGCTTCTCCTTTTGTCATCAATCTTTCCCAGCATCAGGGTCTTTTCCAATAATCTGGCTCTTCACAGGGGCTTCCCAGGTGGTGCTAGTGGTAAAGGACCCGCCTGCCAATGCAGAAGGCATAAGAGACACGGGTTCAATCCCTGGGTGGGGAAGATCCCCTGGAGGAGGGCAGAGCAACCCACTCCAGTATTCTTGCCTGGAGAATCCCATGGACAGAGGGTCCTGGTGGACTATAGTCCATGGGGTCACAAAGAGTCGGACACGACTGAAGCAACGTAGCACACACTCAGGCATGGCTCTTCATATCAGGTGACCAAAGTATTGGAGCTTCAGCTTCAACATCAGTCCTTCTAATGAATATTCAGGGTTGATTTCCTTTAGGGTTGACTGGTTTGATCTCCTCGCAGTCCAAGGAACTCTCAAGAGTCTTCTCCAGCACTACAATTTGAAAGCATCAATTCTTGGTGCTCAGCCTTCTTTGTGGTCCAGCTATCACATGCGTATATGACTACTGGTAAAACCACAGCTTTGACTGTATGGACCTTTGTCAGCAAAGTGATGTCTCTGCTTTTTAATATGCTGTCTAGGAGCAAGCATCTTTTAATCTCATTGCTGTCGTCACCATCCACAGTGATTTTAAAGACCAGTTTTTGTTTCCACTTCTTCCCCTGCTATTTGCCCTTGATGTATTGTTGAGTAAATAAAGCAGTTTAGTCTTTACAATGATGGGATGAAGATCAGGCTCTCGCGGCACAGAAAGCTGAACTCGAACTCCGGAGGCACAGAAAGGCAGGAGTTTGCAGCAAAGGAGGCTTTATTGGAGGACTGACTCCAAGCAAGGGGGTGGAGACCAGCCTTAGAGCCACGCCCCCTTGCTGTCTGAGTTCGGTTTTTTAAACGGGAAGGACAAAGACGCTGGGGTCAACCATTGTCTTGTGACATTTCTTAATCGTGGTTTCAGGAGTCAAGACGTCTCTGGTTTATCATTTTCTAGCCAGGTGGTCCATGGCTAGGGGGTCTGTGAGTTCATCTTTCCCTGGAGCAAGCACCTGAGTTGTAGTTAATGATGGTGTCTATAATAGCAGTGTTAGTGCTTGAACTTCCCTTGTGGCTCAGCTGGTAAAGAATCCGCCTGCAATGTAGGAGACCTGAATTCGATCCCTGGTTTGGGAAGATCCCTTGGGAAAAGGAAAGGCCACCCACTCCAGTATTCTGGTCTGGAGAATTCCTTGGGCTGTATAGTCCATGGGGGTGGCAAAGAGTCAGACATGACTGAGTGACTCTCACTAGTATTTGAACGATGTTCTCAACAGCAGTTTGAGTCATCTGGCTGATGAGTGTTTGGTGGGCACAGAATTGAGGTCAGAGGAGACAAGAAGGGGGATACAATTTGGGGTAGAGAGATAAATCATAAACTTGGTTAAGGGAACTCGGTTTTAGGGGGACTTGTTTTCATAACCTGAGTTAGAAGGATTATCTGATTATTTCCCTTTCTGATTTACATACCTCTGTAATTTTTATTTCTTTGACAACGAGAATGTGTCTGAGTTTCTTTGATTCTTTTATTTAAAATTTTTATTGGTTTTTTTTCTTTCAAACAACCAAAAAGTCTTTGTTCTCTGCAACAACCTCTAGACATAAACATGCAAGGTAAAGTCCACATGCAGTCTGTTTCCAGAACTCCCCAGAACAATGAAAATTGTTAATTTTCATGCATATAATCTACATTTTTCTCTAAATTCATGAAAACATAAATGAACTCATGTGCATATATATTAGTTTTAATCTTTTAACAAACGAGATTATAGTATAAACATTATTTTGCAACCTGAATTTTTTTTTTTTTTGTAACCTGAACTTTTTAACAGTACATCATGAACATTTCTGCAGAGATCAACTAATTCTTGTTTATGGTATCAATACTCCATGAGATGGATGTACTGAAATCTATTTAATTAGATCCCACTCAACAGACTTAGAGATGGTTTCCAGTGGCACTGTTCTTTATCTTCAGAGACTCTGAAAAGTGAGCTTGCTGGGTCAAAAAGTATGCTTTAAAAAAAATTTTTCACTTTAATAGGTACTCCTGTGCTTTGGTCATATTTCTCTGTGCAACAAGCCACCCTAAAGCTTAGTGGCCAAAGGCTCAACAGTGATTTCTTTTTTCTCACAATTCTGAGGCCAGGAAGTCAAACAGGGTTCTTGTGGGTGGTGCTTTTGCTCTTTGTGGTTCCAGCTAGAACCACTCACTCAGTTTCCTGCAACTGCAGACCGTGCTGCCTGGCAGCTCTGCTGCGCCCCTATGTGGGGCGCAGGACACACACAGCCCTGCAGTCTCAGGAGAGCCACACCCCTTTCAGAATAGCTGCCCTCACAGTAAGGGAGAAGTAAACCGTGTGCTCAGTCGTGTCCCACTCTATGCACACCATGGACTGTATCCCGCCAGGCTCCTCTGTCCATGGCATTCTCCAGGCAAGAATACTGGAGTGGGTTGCCATGTCTTCCTCCAGGGGATTTCCCAACCAGAGATTGAACCCATGTCTCTTGCTTTGACAGGCAGATTCTTTACCACTGAACCACCAGAGAAGCCCATAAGTTAGAAATAGACTCTGCCAGTCCTTTTAAAGGTGAGGCCAGGAAAGGGTGAGGTGTCACTTCTGCACATTCCTGGTGAAAAGGAGGCTCAAGGCCAGTCACAATTTATAAGAAGGCAGGGAGTCAAAAGTGGCTGTGTTTGCAGACCATCTACCACTTCCTCTGGATGTTTCTTAATTTTGCAAATTTTTAAAATTTCCTCCATGGGTCTGCCTTTCATACCACTTGCCCCTTTTTCTATTTGAGTATCTTTTTATCAATTTATAGGTGATATTTGTAAAATGTGGAAATTAACCATTTATTATGGTCTGAAACAAATATTTCTGGCAGTTTCTCACTGGTGTTTTGATAGTTTTTATGGTATCTTTGACCATACAGAAATTTGTCAATTTGTAGTCAAATTGGGGGGCCCTGTGCCCCCAAGATCTATCAGTCTTTTTATTTGTCATTCACGTTTTTCATCTTGCCAAGCCAGTATTCCTTCACCCCAAAGTTAGCTGAATAATCTCAGTGTTCTTGTATTTCAATTGTCTAATAGATTTAATGCATTTGAAATTTATTTTTATATATGAGTAACATAGGGAGAATGACTTTGTATTCGTTTGGAGGAAATCTAATAATGCCAGAATTATTCATTAAATGTGATTTCCTTTTCCACTGATTTCAAATGTCAACTTTATAATATATTACATTTTCTATCTGTATCTGTATCCATTGGTGGATTTCTTTTCCATTTAACTATTGATTTGTCATTCAATGTGTCTGTTTTAGAAAGAATCAGTTGTTTTAGTAATCAAAAAATTCTATAACAACATTACCAAACCAAACTAGGGTCTGGACACCCTTGCTCTGTGAAGCCAGGGTGCGAGGAGGGAGAGTGCAGAGTTTATCCCAGGACATGGAGCCAGGAGGAGGGGTAGCTAGTGATTCAAAGACCTGATCTCCCTGATGGCCTGGCCTTCGGGAGGGTTTTGAAAGGCCAGGGGAAGGAGGGGGTTGAAGACAGTGTGATCAGCTTATGTACAGACTGGTTGATGCTGAGCTGACGTGGTAGTATTCCAGGAAACTCAATTATCAGTTTTCTGGCTCCGACCAGTCTGGGGTCTGATGCTCGTGATCAGCACACAGTTAACTTCTGACAGGAAGGGGTTTTAGTACTGCAAAACAGTTCAAGGGTATGGCTTAGGAAATCATCTTCAGCCGTTGTTGTTCGGTCGCTAAGCTGACTCTTTGTGACCACATGGACTGCAGCACACCAGGCCTCTCTGCCCTTCACTATCTTCCAGAGTTTGCTGAAACCCATGTCCATTGAGTCGGTGATGCTATCTAACCATCTCATCCTCTGCCGCCCCCTTCTTCTCCTGCCCTGAATCATTCCCAGCATCAGGGTCTTTTCCAAAGAGTCAGCTCTTCACATCAGGTGGCACAGTGTTGGAGCTTCAGCATCAGTCCTTCCCATGAGTATTCAGGGTTGATTTCCTTTAGGATGGGCTGATTTGATCTCCCTGCTAGAGATTATCTCTAGGAAATTACCTCTAACCACTGAGGAGGAAGTAAAAGTCCTTGACTTTATTTTATGGGTAAACTCTTATTTTTCCATCTTGTTTGAGTATTTTCCTTTGTGTATTTTCTAACTTCTCTGATTAAATTGGCTTTTTGGAACTTGGGAAAGGCCTAGGAGGCTGAAGTTTTTCTACAAACAAGAGGCAGGGGACATGGTTTGGGGAAGCAGGGGGTCTGTCTCCAGGAAGACCCCACAGTATCCTGCTTGGTTTCAACAATATTTCCATTTGAAGAAAAAAAAAGAAATGCCAACACTAAATTCACTTTTTTTAACCCTGCCATACAGCTTGTGGGATCTTAGTTCCCTGACCGTGGAGATTGAACCTGGGCCCATGGCAATGAAAGCGCCAAGTCCTAGCCACTGGACTGCCAGGGAATTCCTAAATTAATTTTTTAAAATTATGATAATAAACAGAACTTCTATCTTAAATAGAGTTATAAAGTTATACTTGTAGATCTCTTTCTGGTAGGAAAAAAAAAAGAAAATTCTTTTCACCTTTATTAATAGTGGTATATCCCTGGCAGGCTACAGTCCGTGGGGTTGCAAAAGCATCAGACACGACTGGGTGACTAAACAACATCTAACAAGGCAAGGGGAAAGGGGGCGCTTTCCAAAGTTCTCTTCTATTGAGGTTTTTCAGAAATACACCCAGTCATTCATACACAGTGATTTAAGTGCCATGCCAGATGATGGGGTATTGTGGTTCATTCTTTCCAGAAAGCAGGCAGCAGTGAAACAATCTGACAACAAATCAGAGCAGGTGGCCGGTGGTCCACTTACACTGAGTACCTTCCCTTTGGGAGTTTATTAAAAGGTCATGTGTTTATGTAGGTGTATGTACTGGATCAAACTATCCTGACACACCAGCCATCTTTTGTTGGGGAAGAGAGACCTAAAGCCTTAAATAGGAGCAAACACAGTCTCTAAAATTGAAAACATGTGACGCTCAAATCTGAGAGGAAAAAAAAGGTCAGTGTCTGCACACTCCGTTTTTCTGTATTCTAAGGTGGGAGCTCTCAGTTCTGAGCCGCACTCCTAAAGGCCTACTCTGGCCTTGTGCTGGGTGTGCGGCGTGAACTAAGCGTTAGCTGGAGGGTGCTCGGAGTGAAATGGCAGCAGCCTGGGGCACGTGCGGGTCTCAGTCTAGAAGGCCTAGCTCGATATGCAAAGAGGAAACATCCAGTCAGGTCTTGGGTTTCTTGCTTTCTGGGTTGGAAAAGGGGGAGCTCTGAGAAGGGAGATCACAGTCATTTCTAGGAAGAGTAAAATAAAACACTGAGCCCTGAGCCGTGCAGCACCTGAGAGAGGAGTCTCACCATGAGACTGAACTGGGGACAGGCTTGGTTGACTAGCTCAGAGAATACTGTCAATTATACAAGGACACTTGCCATGGGCGCTCACCATCTGCCTCTCCAAAGATTAAGTCACGTGCTGCTGCCGCTGCTGACCTTCAGCACTCCCTGAAAAGGAGTTCCAGGGGGAGAGCATGAATGACACGCTGGGTGCCCAGGGGAGAAAAACTGGCAAGACAGGTCTTCAGAGAGTTAGTCTCAGGAGCCGACTTTATGAACCCAATTCTTGTATCTCCTCATATCTAGAACAGCACTAAAATCCTTCATGGTGACGTCTGCTCCCTGTGGCTGGCAAATCTTCATGAGACCAGCAGAAACTTTCTGGAAAAATATGTGCTTCATTGCACGTGTTCCCCCCTTCACCACAATCATGTATATACTGACCTCCCCTGCTGCTTTGGAGCAGTCTCTCTGAGCTGTCTGAGGTGCTGTCTCCTGGGCTGCAGTCCTCATTTTGCCTCAAATAAAATTTAACTCACAACTCTCACACTGTGCATTTTTTCCTAACTCAACAGTGTCAAGTTCCAGGGAGGCTTAGCTAGGGGATCTGTAGGAAAGAATCTTGGGCTTCTCTGGTGGCTCAGTGTAAAGAACCCACTTGCCAATGCAGGAGACACAGGAGGTATGGGTTTGATCCCTGGGCTCGAAGATCCCCTGGAGGAAGAAATGTCAACCCACGCCAGTATTCTTGCCTGGAGAATCCCAGGCAAGAGAAACCTGGTGAGCTACAGTCTATGGGGTTGCAAAAGAGTTGGACATGACCTGAGTATAGATAAGCACAGGAAAAAAATCATGAAACTGGAAGACTGTCAGCAAAGCCAAAGCCTTCAAAATGTAATTAAGACTGCAAATCTATTCATTTCACGTTCTTCCTTAGGGAAAAGGCCAAAGACAAGAAAAGGCCATTTTTCAACTAGTTCCCCGATACTGGTGATATCAAGAATTTCCAGACTAAAACCACACCTCCATTTTCCTAATAGAACATCTCAGCTTCTTTCTCTCCCTCTTGCCCATGTGCCTGAAACGTAGGCGATAAAATCAAAGTTCCTTTTCTGAGAGAGCTCACAAACGTATGAGGTACGTCTATACGAACTTGTTCATATCTCTGATTTTCTGTGGAACATTTTTTCTAATGTATTTTTAATGTCTTTATGGCAAACAATCATATCTTCAGGTTTTTTTACTTCAGGAAAAGCTCAGAGCAATTTGACTGGGGCCAGAGAGCAAGAATCCAGGAAGAACTGAAATAGGATTCCCCAGTGTTTTTCTGACTTCTCTTGCTAATCCTATAAAATAGTACGTTCCAAACTGCCTCTTCCAGAAGGACAGAAGTCCTGGCAGGAAGGACTGGCTGCCATCACAGCCACTGGCTGGCGATGCCTACCCTGCCCTGGATATACCAGGGCACCAGACGTGGCTGGAGTAAGTACACTCTTAGCACTGCGAGTTACTCTTTCACTTTCCTTGGGAGCTTAAAGGTTGTGTTGGTTGGTCAGTGGCAGAGAAATAGAGCTAATAGAAGTCTTGGTAGAGCTCTTTTTATTAGTGCTTCAGCTCAGTTCTCACTAGAAACTATGATTTAATGTACAGGAGCCTGGCTTTATTCACGCAATGTGTTCTGCTCTGCCTCCAAGTACTTCCTGTGGACTGATAGGCTTTTGTCAGTTTGTATTCCTTGGTTTGGGTTTGTCCAGTTTACTGAAATGTAACTGATGTACAGCACTGCATAACTTCAAAGTGTACAGTGTAATGATTTAACTCACATATATTGTGAAATCATTACCACAATGCTTAGTTAACATCTGCCATCTCATGTAGATACCAAGAAAAAAGGAAAACCATGTTTTGGTTTTTTTTCCCCTTGTGATGAGAACTCTTAGTATCTGGTATCTGAATAATATTCAAATATACCATACAATTAACTATAGTGGTAACTACAGTTCCTCAGGGTGGATATGATACCACAGTTATATGGCTCTGACTATTGTCTAGGCTCAAATCTGAGCACCTCTCCCCATATTAGGCACCATTATCTGCAGTGAGAAAAGAAAACATATGTCTGTAAATCTCTTGAAAAAACCCACTTAGTTTAGAAAAGTTTTCGATTACTTTCCAACATTTTTTCTGAAAAAAGAACCTACAAAACTTGTCCAAAAGAGTCCCAAGTAAAATAAGAGAAAACTGTGCTTAGATATGGGCTTCCTACGTGGCTCAGTGGTAAAGAATCCACCTGCAATGCAGGAGACTTAAATTCGATCCCTGGGTCGGGAAGATCCCCTGGAGGAGGAAATGGCAACCGACTCCAGCACTCTTGCCTGGAAAATCCCATGGACAGAGGAGGCTGGTGGACTACAGTCCATGGGGTTGCAGAGTCATGCACGACTGAGTGCCTGAGCATGCATGGATGCATGTGCTTAGATATAACCATGGTTTCACGCATTCTATCATGATACCAGCAATGAAAGAGTCCTGAGAAGTTGGACTGTGTTGTGGGCACTCCCATCACCACAGGGGCACCATACAAGCCCTGAAACCCAGGACTGTGTCGTTTGAGAATATTCAATTCTGCCTTGGAGAAAAGAAATAGGACAGACTAAGCTCGTGGACAAAGCACAGATGACGCAAATTACTCAGCTGTGAGGCATGGTGGACAGGTCATTAGGGCCTACCTAGACTTGAGAGCTGAGATTGAAAAAGTTGGAAGGACCAGGAGATGTGACATGTTCTCAAGGCACTAAACACACAAGACCCATCAGACATGTATCAAGCCCCATATATTCATGGCACACTAAATATCCACAAGACACCGGCATACACGGGTCTTAATCCTGCCACCCAGCGGTAACACTCTGTGTCGCACGTGTCCTGCCCCAGAAGGGCTCAACAGGTTAACCGGCAACCTGGGCTATGCTCAGGCACTCTAGCTCTTGCTTCTCTCCGATGGCGTGTGTCATGGGCCTGAAGCACCTTCCATTTCTGGACTCTTTCTCAAAGCTCACTTCTAGTTCTAACTACCCCACAATCCATGGGAGGCCACAAAGACAGATAAGACATATGTATGCTGCATGACCACAGCCTTCAATCTTTCCATTCCAGTTGCAGCCTATCCTGAGTGTGTTTCTTTCTTCCCCCCTGGCTTCTCAGGGTGTGTTGGCTTTCCCTGACCTCTGGGACAGCTTGTCTGCCTGTGCATTTTAAGGGTACCACTGCATTGAGAAGAGGGAAATGGCAACCCTCTCCAGTATTCTTGCCTGGAGAATCCCATGGATGGAGGAGCCTGGCAGGCTACAGTCCATAGGGTCGCGAGTTGGACACGATTGAGTGACTAAACCACCACCACTGCATCGAGGTAACCTCCTATACCACACTATGCAGGTAATCTCCGGGTAAGATACAGAAAAATACACTCCGATCAGGTATTCATTACTCTCTTGTGCTTTCCCTAGAGGGCCCCCAAAGTGTATGTAACCAAAACCAGTGTGTGATACAGAGTTTGATGCAACTTGGTCTGGAAGCAAACCAGCCTCTCTTGCAGAGCCTGTTGTACAAAGCTTGACAGCTAACTCTCCTCCAGCACTTACCCCCACCTTTTCCTGGTCAACTTGCTCCTTCCCCTCCCTTTCTTCTCTCAAAAGGAAAACAAACGCCTCTTCTAGGAACCAGCTGAGACACATCTAGGATTTCCTACAGGTGGCGCTAGTGGTAAAGAACCTACCTGTCAATGCAGATGTAAAAGACCAAGGTTCAATCCCTGGGTCGGGAAGATCCCCTGGAGGAGGAAATGGCAGCCCACTCCAGTATTCTTGCCTGGGAAATCCCATGGACAGAGGAACCTGGTGGGCTACAAGTCCATAGGGTCACACAGAGTAGGACACAACTCACACAGAGTAGGACACAACTGAAGCGACTTAGCCTGCCGGCACCCTCTAAACACTGCAAAAAGTCTGACCAAGCCAGTTCTCTTAACAGGGCTTCTGGTGAATAGTTTCCTCCATCATTTGACGTATGTATCAACAGCATCTTTGTAGTGCCTAAAATGTCCCTGAAAAGACAGGCAAGATATATTTAATAGTATGTTTTTGAGCACTGAGGTTGGTCCGGTTGTACAAGGACTAAGTTAGCTTGCATAATTTTAGACTTTCTGTATTGTTTCCAAATGTTTCAAGCCATTGCATTAAGTTGGCCAAATAGTTCGGTTGGGTTTTTCCATAACATCGTATGAAACATCTGAATGAACTTTTTGGTCAACCCAATATTAGTTTCCTAAGATTGTTGTAACAAATTACCATAAACTGGGGGTCTTATAACAATAGAAATTTATTCTTGCACCTTTCTGGAGCCCAGAAGTTTGAAATCAGGCTCTGGAGAAGAGTCCTTCCTTCTTCTTCCAGCTTCTGGTGCCCCAGGAACTTCTTTGTCTGGACTGCTTAAGCCCAGTCTCGACCTCATCTTCACGTGCCCATCTTCTCTGTGTCTCTTTTCTTTTGATGACGTCACGCATGTTGGATTAGGGCCCATCACCTTGAACACACTTGTAAAGACCCTATTCCCAAATAAAGCGTGGGGTGGGATGTGGGAGGATCTTCTTTGGGGACATGGTCAATCTATACACACCACGATTACTATTATTATTGAAAAACCAAACTGTTCATCTTGCAACATTCTTTAGGCAATTTGTCTGGTCTCTTTAAAACATCAGTGTTATGAAAAATTGCAGGGGACTGTTGAAGAATAAAAGAGATTTAAGAAACATAACCAAAATGCAATGTTTGAAACTTGATTGGATCCTGGTTTGAAAAAAAATCTGTAAAAGACTTTTTCTTGTTGACAACTGGTGAAATTTAAATATAGCCTAGCTATCAGATAATATTAGGGATTTACTGTTAATTTCCTAGCTGTGATATTGTGATTGTATTGGAAAGGTTGTTGCTGCTGCTGCTGCCAAGTCGCGTCAGTCCTGTCCGACTCCTAGACACCCCATAGACGGCAACCCACCAGGCTCCCCCGTCCCTGGGATCTTCCAGGCAAGAACACTGGAGTGGGTTGCCATTTCCTTCCCCAATGCATGAAAGTGAAAACTGAAAGTGAAGTTGTTCAGTTGTGTCTGACTCTTAGAGACCCCATGGACCGTAGCCTACCAGGCTCCTCCGTCTATGGGATTTTCCAGGCAAGAGTACTGGAGTGGGTTGCCAGTTCCTTCTCCAGGAGAGGTTGTTGCTGCTGCTGCTGCTGCTGTTAAGTCACTTCAGTTGTGTCCGACTCTGTGTGACTCCATAGACAGCAGCCCACCAGGTTCCCCCGTCCCTGGGATTCTCCAGGCAAGAGTACTGGAGCGGGATGCCATTGCCTTCTCCAGGAGAAGTTGTTACTCTTTTCTAAATTAATTAATTAATTATTTTTTGGCTGCACTGGGTCTTCCTTGTTGCTTGTGGACTTTCTGTAGTTGTTGTGAATGGGTGCAACTCTCCAGTTTTGACACACGGGCTTCTTGATGTGGTGGTTTTTCTTGTTGAAGAACACAGGCTCTGGGGCACACCGGCTTCAGTAGTGTGGCACATGGACTTAGTAGCTGTGCTGCCTGGTCCTAGAGCACAGACCCAATAGTTGTGGAGCATGGACTTAGCTTCCAACAACACAAGAGAAGACTCTACACATAGACATCACCCAGATGGTCAACACAGAAATCAGATTGATTATACATTTTGCAGCCAAAGATGGAGAAGCTCTATACAGTCAGTAAAAACAAGACAGGGAGCTGACTGTGGCTCTGATCATGAACTCCTTATTGCCAAATTCAGACTTAAATTGAAGAAAGTAGGGAAAACCACTAGACCATTCAGGTGTGACCTAAATCAAATCCCTTATGATTATACAATGGAAGTGACAAATAGATTAAAGGGATTAGATCTGATAGAGTGCCTGATGAACTATGGACAGAGGTTCATGACATTGTATGGGAGGCAGTGATCAACACCATCCCCAAGAAAAAGAAATCCAAAAAAGCAATATGGCTGTCTGAGGAGGCCTTACAAATATCTGTGAAAAGAAGAGAAGCGAAAAGCAAAGGAGAAAAGGAAAGATATACCCATTTGAATGCAGAATTCCAAAGAATGGGAAGGAGAGACAAGAAAGCCTTCCTCAGTGATCAGTGCAAAGAAATAGAGGAAAACAACAGAATGGGAAAGACTAGAGATCTCTTCAAGAAAATTAGAGATACCAAGGGGACATTTCATGCAAAGATGGGCTCGATAAAGGACAGAAATGGTATGGACCTAACAGAAGCAGAATATATTAAGAAGAGGTGGCAAGAATACACAGAAGAACTGTACAAAAAAGATCTTCACGACCCAGATAATCACGATGGTGTGATCACTCACCTAGAGCCAGACATCCTGGAGTGCAAAGTGAAGTGGGCCTTAGGAAGCATCACTACGAAATAAGCTAGTGGAAGGTGATGGAATTCCAGTTGAGCTGTTTCAAATCCTAAAAGGTGGTGCTGTGAAAGTGCTGCAGTCAATATGCCAGCAAATTTGGAAAACTCAGCAGCGGCCACAGGACTGGAAAAGATCAGTTTTCATTCCAATCCCAAAGAAAGGTAATGCCAAAGAATGTTCAAACTACTACACAATTGCATTTATCTCACATGCTAGCAAAATAATGCTCAAAATGGAGAAGGAAATGGCAACTCAAGTCAGTACTCTTGCCTGGAAAATTCCGTGGATGGAGGAGCCTAAGGTTACAGTCCATGGGGTTGCAAAGAATCAGATACGACTGAGCGATTTCACTTTCTTTCTTTCTATAGTTCCTTTTGGAGAAGGAAATGGCAACCCACTCCAGTGTTCTTGCCTGGAGAATCCCATGGATGGAGGGGTCTGGTGGGTCTATGGGGTTGCAAAGAGTCGGGCACGACTAAGCGACTAACACACACACACACACTGCTCAAAATTCTTCAAGTCAGCCTTCAACAGTACGTTTACCGTGAACTTCCAGATGTTCAAGCTGGATTTAGAAAAGGCAGAGGAACCAGAGATTAAATTGCCAACATCCATTGAATCATAGAAAAAGCAAGAGAGTTCCAGAAAAACATCTACTTCTGCTTTATTGACTATGCCAAAGCCTTTGACCGTTTGGATCACTGCAAACTGGAAAATTCTTAAAGAGATAGGAATACCAGACCACCTGACCTTCCTCTTGAGAAATCTGTTTGCAGGTAAGGTAACAACAGTTAGAACTAGACATGGAACAACAGACTTGTTCCAAATCAGGAAAGGAGTACGTGAATGCTGTCTATTGTCACCCTGCTTATTGAACTTATATGCAGAGTACGTCATGAGAAACGCTGGGCTAGATGAAGCACAAGCTGGAATCAAGATTGCTAGGAGAAATATCAAGAACCTCAGATATGCAGATGACACCACCCTTATGACGAAGAACTAAAGAGCCTCTTAATGAAAGTGAAAGAGGAGAGTGAAAAAGTTGGCTTAAAGCTCAACATTCAGAAAACTAAAATCATGGCATCTGGTCCCATCACTTCATGGGAAATAGATGGGGAAACAGTGGAAACAGTGGCTGACTTTATTTTTCTGGGCTCCAAAATCACTGAAGATGGTGATTGCAGCCATGAAATTAAAAGACGCTTGCTCCTTGGAAGAAAAGTTATGACCAACCTAGACAGCATATTAAAAAGCAGAGACATTACTTTGCCAACAAAGGTGCATTTAGTCAAGGCTATGGTTTTTCCAGTGGTCATGTATGGATGTGAGAGTTGAACTATAAATAAAGCTGAGTGTGGAAGAATTGACACCTTTGAACTGTGGTTTTGGAGAAGAGTCTTAAGAGTCCCTTGGACTGCAAAGAGATCCAACCAGTTCATCCTAAAGGAAATCAGTCCTGAATATTCATTGGAACGATTGATGCTGAAGCTGAAATTCCAATATTTTGGCCATCTGATTGGAAGAACTGAGTTGTTTGAAAAGACCCTGATGCTGGGAAAGATTGAAGGCGGGAGAAGGGGACAACAGAGCATAAGATGGTTGGATGGCATCACCGACTCAAAGGACATGACTGTGTGTAAACTCCGGGAGTTGGTGATGGACAGGGAGGCCTGGTGTGCTGCAGTCCATGGGGTCGCAAAGAGTTGGACGTGACTGAGTGACTAACTGAACTGATGGGCTTAGCTGCTGAGAGCCATGTGGGATCTTCCTGGACCAGGGATGGAATGGCTGTTCCCTGCATTGCAAGGCTGATTCTTAACCACTGGACCACCACAGAAGCCCAGAGGTTGTTATTCTCAGGAGATGAAACTCTGGGTAGAGTTTTATAATGTCCACATCCTACTGTCACAAACTTCAGGGGAAAAAAATTACACCTCAATACAAATGAAGCTAACACAGCAGAATTTTTGAATCTAGGTGACTGATCCTGTCATGCCCACGATTAAAACATTTCCCTGTTATATGCAGTTACTGTAAGTTGACTTTAGACTTCTAAAACATAAAATCTTAGAGTATTTATCATATACCTTAAATAAGTGAAAAACCATTTATGAGTTTTCAATGAACTCATTTCATCTGTCAGGTTTTCTGGGTTTGAAACTTTTCATAGAAAAATTTGGGGAAGAAAAACTACTCAACAACAACAACAACAACAAAGGTTTCCAACAGCTGCCAGTTATCTGGGATAAAACACAAAAACCGTGGGCACAATGGCTGACTCCTGCATCTCCCCTCCTATCCCCCTCCTACCTACAATCAGGTAACACCAGGGTATCATTCGCCTTTACCCTTCTACCTTTCTTTGCCACCAGGTGCTGTTGACCATCCCCTCTCCCCAGCTCCAGGTCAGAGGTCACCCTTTGAGATTCAGGCCATCCCGACTCCGCAGAGCCCCATACCGGCCTGTCCTTGAGCGGCCCTCCCTGCTCTTGGAATCCGCACTGGCACACCTAGGAGTTCCTCAACCGTTTGCCGAGAGGAAGTCCATTCAGCTCTGCCATTCAAATCCTCCTCAGGTTGCGTGTTTTTTCCAAAATAGTCAATTTCCAAGCATTTTTGAGAATTCGCAACGGCTAACCGGGTGCCGACGCGGTATCGGGGCCACCTGTATGGGCTGGCAGGCTGGCTGTCTCCAGAACCAGCGCTCTGGCCACTGCAGGCTCGCCTGCGGGGGCCGCAAGGTCCCCCAGCCCGGGGCTCGCGCAGCGCCCTTCGGCGCGTGCAGTCAGGTGCCGCCTCTGTCCTCTCGCGATGTCATCACCAGGAGGACCCTACCGCCTGCGGGACGTGACCAACCACCTCGGAAAGGTCACACCTCAATCGGCCCCGCCCCAAGGCGCCCGAGCCCCGCCTCCTGCCTCCACACGGCCCGCCCACCACCCCTAAGGCCCGCCCCTGCAGCTGCACTCCCGCCCCCTGTTCCCAACAGGTCCGCCCTTGTTCCCACCTGATTCTCCCACTCCCTCACGACCCGCCCACTGCTCCCACAAAGTCCGCCCCCTGCCTCCACAAGCCCCGCCCACTATTTCCACAAGTCCCGCCCCCTGCTCCCTCACGGCCCAATGGGCACCGACGCGGTTCCAACCGGGCTGGGCGCTGAACGGCCGCTCACGGCTACGCGGTGACGTCAGGCGCCGACGCACCTGTCGGCCCTGCTCTAGCCGCCCCTGTCCGCTTCCCGGGGTCGGTGGGTCGGACTGGACGATTCGGAACCGCAGCGCTTCCTGCGGTACCGTCAGCCTGTGGCCGGAGTTGGGCCGGGTGCCGAGGAGGGGTGCTGGCGGCCGGCCGCTCCAGTTTCTCTCCGAGTTGGAGCATGGCTGCAGCTGTGGTCCCTCCAGAGGGAGGTGAGCTTTAAGGCGGTCGTGTTTGATTCGGGGCAGCAGCGGGTCGAGTCCAGGGCTCCAGAGCCGGCGGCTCCAACCTGATGCGGCTCCCGCCTGGCTGAGCCCGTGGGTCGCGGTCGCTGTGGGGCTGGGCGCTCCGGCCGCCCTCAAATGCGGAGCCCGCCGGCGGCGCAGGACGCGGCCCCGGGGCTGCTCTGCCTCTGAGCGGCGAGGTGAGTGGCGGCGGCGGGCGGGGGCCGGGAGCCGGCGGGGCCGGCGTCTCTTGCCTCGCCATCCTGATCTTGGGACGGGTTGGCCTGCGGGACGCTGACCCCGCCAGCGGCAGGTGAGGCCCGAGACCGTTCTTTTAAGCTTGCGCCTGCTTTCTTCAGGAACTGCCAGAAGACCTTTGAACAGAGTGGACGTAGTTGCCAGGAAGAGATTGTGGGTTTCACTTTGGTGAAATTTGCCCAAATATAAACTTACTGTTCAGTGTCACTTTTTAAAAAATTTATGTGTATATCAAACCATAGTTTGTGTGTATACATAGCATTTGTGTTTTGATCTTAAACTTGGACTGGAAACCACCGTAGACACAGAAATTGACTTTCTATATAATGTGGTTTATTTGCACAGCATTTTAAAACTGGAGCTCATAGAAGACAATTAAGTACACCTTATGCATATTAGGGGCTGGAATTTGTGTTTCCTTTGGAAGAAAATTCTTTTTTATGAGATAAATTTTTTTATGAGTGACTACACTTTGTTTTTTTTTGATAATTCAGAAGTTCAGTTCTGCAAACTATAAACTTTTTGAGCCATGCATTTCAGTTCCTGCAGCATCATTGTGGTTTATGTGGTTTATTCAACAATCAAAGGATTGTTGAGTCTTTACATAAATAATTTGATGTCAGTCTATTTTACTTGCTTTGTGAGTCACTAGAAAATGCTGTGTAGCAGGGGAGGACATGCAGGAGTTAAAATGCTCCTGTATAGATGGTTGATTTTCACCTTAAAAGGTGCCAGTGCTGATTGTTTTTTTGTTACACAATAGGGCTTAAAAGCCAGGTGTGTGCCGTGCAGATATTTACTCAGATTAAGCCTGCAGTTTATGACCTCTGGTTGATAGGAACAGCCTATTATTGGCAGAACCCAGAGCAGATTGCATCTCCTCCCACACCTTACCCCCCACACTCTTCAAAGACTGATTCTTTGTTTGAAAAACACCTGAAATTATTTTAAGAGGTCATTATGAATGTATAGTACCTACATCTTTAGTTGGAACTTGTGTTTTAGCATATATTTTCAATCATATGCAAATGTCCTAGCTTTGAATAGATCCAGTTCAGGGGAAAGATTTGCTCGCATTATGGTTTTGTGTTAGTGAGTTGGCAGTTTTCCAGTTCATGTTGGTGATAGGCTTTCCATTTCCTGTTGTGACCTGTTGGTAATAATTTTCAGACTGCTCAGGAAGCCAGGTTTGATCTCTGTGGTGGGTCAGCTGCTAGAGCAGTGTCCTGGGAAGCTGGGCCACTGTCACTGCTTTGTGGAACTTTCAGCTTAGTTTCTAGTCAAACTTTTCAGCAGGGACCTAAAATATGATAAGGGTTAGCATTTACTGAGCAAATTCTGTGGTTCAGGATCTTTCTGAAGTGGTTCTGTATATTATCTGAGTTCTCATGTCAGCTCCTTGGAGTTGGTACTTTGCTGCCCTTCAAGGCAAGTAAGACTCAACAAAATTCTGGAAGAAAAGGTAGGGTGAGAGATGGTATCATAGGTCCATTCATTCTTCAATATAAAAGTAATATAAAATCATAGAAGCTCTGGAGTATCCTTTTTTAAAATTCTTCTTCCATGACTCAATAAACTGTTGTTTTTTTTAAAATTATACTCTCACATGTGTATTTAAACATAGTAGCTATGATACATTTTGATTCTTAGAGATCATTGTTCTTCAGTTAAGAATAAAATGAAAGGTGAATCTACATGGGGAAACTGTCCATTTGCATTGCTGAAATATAGAGAGATTTGATCTGCAGCTTTGATTGGAATGAAGTCAGGTAAACATATTTCTTGCCCTCATGGGAAGTAGTTGAACAGTTTCTGTCTTATAAAGTCATGAAAATTAGCTTTCAAAGTGTACGTCTTCCACAGCATCTTATTGTTGGGTTGTTTACCTTTTTGCTTGTGATAGTCTGAGCTTTATACTTGTATGTGTGTTTTTCCTTTTAAAATCATCTGGCATTTAACTTTTTTACTGGATCTAAAAAATATTTTGAATCTAGGAAATTTTCTTCAGAATAGATAGCCACTTCCTCTAGCAGGTTATGCATTTAGTAAAGGTGCAGTGATTTAGACATGCAACTATCTTAATGGACAGTAGGATAAAATATCAACAAATGTTACACTGGGAAGAAATCAGTTTAATTATCGTTGTTTCTTGTAAGTACTGACTATTTGTATCAGGATACATTCTTTAATCCGGTGATGTTTTGATGTGATCTACGTTTCATGATGTTGTAAGGGATGGAGGAACCAATCCTTTGTAAAATAGATTTGAGAAACTGTTAATAAGTTTTGTTTTCTCAAGAACCTTGCTCATGCTCTTAGCCTTGAAATTTCTAGGGGGTGTGTTTTATTACCCAAACTTATTTGCCCATGAACCTTGGGCTGGACCTGTGTTCTGTGCATAACTCTCTTTCGTAAATGTCTTTGTTACCCTCTTGACTCCATAGCTTGATTCATGCTAGTGCTTTTGCTTCACCTGACTAACCTCTTCTCTCATCTCTGCCCCAGTGAGGTCCGACCTTTTTTTTTCATCCAGCTGTGTCATGGTGGCTTGTGAGACGTTAGTTCACCGCCCAGGGTTTGAACCCAGGTCCCCACCAGCACTGGAAGCTCTGAGTCCTAACCTCTGGACCGCCAGGGAATGCCCTCTCCCCCCATTTTTAAGATCCAGGTCATGTATCTCTTCCAAAGAATGCTCGTCGTCATCAGCTACAGTGGGATGTGGTCTTCTCTCTGAACTCTTCAAACAGTTCTGGTGTCTACGTGTGTCCCCTTTTGTTATATTTACAAACTTACAAATTTGTAGGAAAAAGTTGTCATATCCCTGAGGACAGTAGGAAATGTAATTTATGCCATCAATCAATAAAAATTTCATTTGTATTATATTTTATTTTTTTACAGTTGCTTCAGTAAAGGAATAAGTGATTCTGTTGAAATTCATGGTCACATTTTAATCTTGGACTAGTATCTTGCTCATTTAGCTCCTGCGATGTTTCTTCCAGAAAGCTCCTTGGGGCCAAGTGATAGGTCACTCAGGAATCCCCCCTCGCCGCTGTCATCAATCCTGAGACTCTCGTTCATCTCTCTGGTTGCGGACACCCGGAATTTCCTTTGCCCCTCTCTGGTTGTGCCTGCTGTTCTCAGACAGCTGACAGACATGCCTTGGAAGCTTAGCCGTGGTCCTCAGCCCTACCCAGTTCCCTTGATGAGAACCCAGAGCCTTGTTGGAATTCTGAAGACTCAGTGTGCCTCCCTCAGCTCTGGGCCCCTGAGCCGCATGTCCAGTCTCCCTTGTTCTGCTCACCAGCCCCCCCGTTCTGGGCCGCACTGCTCAGTGTGTGCAGTCTGGGGACCACACTGGTGCTCAGAGTCACCACCCCCTTCTCTAGTCTGGCCTTGATCCTACGTTTGGAAAGCACGCTCTGGTGTTCAGTCCTGTAAGCTTCAGGAGACGACGCTTTGCTTCTTCCAGCTCTTTTGAATCAGTTAATAAAGTCAGAAACCAAGCGGGAATCTAGATTTCCCTGCTCCCTTCCTCGCGTGTTGTTGGTTACATGGCCTCCTCCGCAGTCCTTACAGCCCTTTCTGCGCTGTCATGTCACTGTGACTCAGTGCAGTGATGCCCTCATTGTGTTATACTCAAGGTTGTGAAGGGTCTCCTGGAGTAAGGGCCCCCGGACCCCTCCCCAGAGCTGGTCTTCAGTCTCCTGCCCTTCTTGTCTGTCCTCCACACTGCCGCCGAGGTTGGCTTGTTAAAGTTCGCTTCCGATCAGGTGACTTCTCTTAAAGACTTTGTGGTTTACCATGTGTTGACATGAGTGAGTGAATTGGTTCCTCAGCAGAACCCAAGAGCCTCTTCCTGCTTCTGGGCACCTCCCCAGCTACTCTCTAGTCCCCACCTCTTACTGAGCTGCCCGAGCAGTTTGTATTATGTTGCTTTTCCCCCTCATCAGCTTGTCGCCGCATGGTCGGCCTAGCTAACCCATCCTAACCCTGCAGCACTGTGTCCTCTTTCGGTGTTTGCAGACTCTCCCAGGCAGCAGCTTGTTTCTGGCATCGCGTGGACTTGCTGTGCCCCTCTCCTGTGTGCCTCTCCTACCGTGTGCAGTTACATGTGTGTCTTGCACCTTCACCACCTTGGGAATAGGGACCTCTTCTTACTCAGGACCCCCCAGCACATGCTGGGCGCTCAGCAAAAAGTTTGTCAAATACATTAATCAGTAACTCGGAAAACTGACTTTGCCTACTAGGTAAATGGTGGTGCTGTAAACTGAGATAGTGAGAGGGGGAGGACAAGTGGGTTTGTTTTCAGCTTAGGTCTCGTTGAATTTCAGTTCTCATACATCATCCAAGTACAGATAGATCAGTTTGTTATTCACACCATAGTTAACTGATCCAGGAAAATTCTGTAGATACAGATAGACTATTCTAAAATAAATATGGGAAAGCAAAGGAACTAGAATAACAAAAACAATTTCGGAAAGTAAGAATCAGGTGTGAGAAATCAATCTCTCCAATGTCAGGAGCTCCAGTAGTCAATACTGTGTGTTATTGCTGTAGGTGTAGAAACACAGATCAACGAAACAGAACAGAGAACTCTGAAACAGAACAGAGTTTTTTGAAATCTTTGAAACAGATTCACACAAATAAGCCCAACTAATTTTTAACAGAGGCCCCAGAACAATTCAGTGGGAGGAAGATAACTTTTTTGGCAAATGGCATTGGAGCAACTGGACATCCACACATCCAGAAACAAGCTTCAGCCTGGTCTTACAGCTTATACAGAAATTCACTCAACGTGGACTACAGTTGTAGTTCAGTCACTCCGTTGTGTTCGACTCTTTGCAGCCCCATGGACTACAGCATGCCAGGCTTCCCTATCCTTCAGCATCTCGTGGAGCTTGCTCAAACTCATGTCCATTGAGTCAGTGGTGCTATCCAGCCATCTTGTCCTCTGGACTAGAGTTAAGTATAAAATGTAAAATTATAAAAATTTTAGGAAAAAAATTTGGGAGAAATCTTTGGTAGTAGATTTCCTAGAGTTGATGCCAAAGCATAATCCTTCAGGGAAATATTGATAAATTGAACTTCATCAAACTTTGGCTTCATGATAGACCCTGTTAAAGGGCTTCCCTGATGGCTCAGTGGTAAAGAATAGACCAGCCAATGTAGGAGATACAGGTTCGATTCCTGGGTCAGGAAGATCCCCTGGAGGAGGAAATGGCAACCCACTCCACTATTCTTGCCTGGGAAATCCATGGACAGAGGAGCCTGGTGAGCTATAGTCCATGAGGTAACAAAAGAATAGATACAACTTAGCAACTAAACAACAAACAAGACCCTGTTAGAAAGAAGAAGACCAAGCTACAGAGTGGGAGAAAATATTTGCAAACAACACATCTGACAAAGGACTAGTATCTAAGATACATATTCTAAAATATGAAACTCAGAAGGAAAACAATTCAGTTAGAATTGGCAAAAGATATGAAGAGTCATATCGCTGAGGAGGATATGCAGGTAGCAAGTAAGCACTTAAAATATGTTCAACATTAGCTGTTAGGGAAACCACGTTAAAAGAACCATGAGATACCAAAACACACCTGTCAGAATGGTGAAACATATATACCACCGAGTGCCGGCTTGGATGTGGAAAACCAGGCTCACCCAGACATCGTAGGGAGGGATGTTAAATTGACGGTTTCTTTAGGAGCCAGACATGCAGTTAACATATGGCACAGTAATAGCAGTCCTTGGCTTTTATCCCGGAGAAATGAAGACTTTAAGTTCACAAAGAAATCTGTACATGGGTATTTATTGTGGCTTTGTTTGTGATAGCCCAAACCTGGAAAAGAGCCAGATGTTCTTCCACAGGTGAATGGCTAAACAAACATACGTGGTGTGTGTGTCACGGAGCACGACTCCACCATAAAGAGGGGTGGACTGCTGACAGACCCCAGCCCCGGACGGCTCTGCAGAGCCCTGCCGGGTGCCGAGTGGACCCGTCCCCAAAGGCGTGGACCACACGACTCCATTCGTGCAGTGCTGTTGACGCGGCAGAGTTACAGAAATAGAGAGCGGGCTGTAGGTCACCAGGGGTTAGGAGGCGGTGCTGGGGGACTGGAGGAGAGTGCTGTGGCTGTAGAGGCAGCAGGAGGGTCCTTGTGAGGGAAGGCCCTGTGTCAGTGTCACAGCGTGACCGTTGGGGATGCTCAGGGGAGGCGACGCAGGAGCTCTTTGAATTCCTTACCGCAGCTGCGTGCGAAATCACCGTTGCCGTTCTGTCGCCCAGTCATGTCCGACTCCTTGCGACCCATGGGCCACAGCAGGCCGACCTGCCTGTCCCTCGCCGTCTCCCAGAGTTTGCCCAAGTTCATGTTCATTGCATTGGTGATGTTGCCCAGCCATCTCATCTCCATTGTCTCCAAGTAAAAAGTTTAAAAAAGTGAAGCCCTCTTAAGCACATGGTGCTGTGCAGAAATGGGCGCGGCCAGGCCTTGTGCCGCCTTCCGGGGGGCAGACAGCCGTCAGTTATCCCACGAAGCAGGGTGACACTGCATCTGGGGCGTGTGCCGTCAGGGGAGGCGGGGGACTCACCGTGTGCACTGGGCCTGGTTGGGGCAGCCAGCCCAGGTGGACGGGTGCTGAGGCAGCTTTCGTTACAGCACACGACTTTGCAGTGGTTACTGCAGCTCTTCGTGTGTCAGTGTCCTCACCTGTGAAATGGGGATGACAGTAGAGCCTTTGGGGCTGTGGTTGTGGTTAGTACAGATACTAAATGAGTTTGTAATGTGCTTAGGGTGGTGCCTGACATATAAACTCTGCTGGAGAGTTTGTTCACTGACTAGAGGGTTCTTGAGGTAAGAGCTGAAGGATACATGGGACTGTCACCTCCATGAAGAGGGGAGGGCCCTTTCCACGCCCAGGGAGCAGCTGAGCCTGGGCAGGCACCGGGGCAGCCTCGTAGGGCCCAGAGGAGGGTGTATGTCTGGGAGAGGCGGGAGAGGCCTGGCTGCACGGGCTTGTCTGCTGTGTTGATTACTTTGCTGGCAAAACGTGGTGAGAAGTGATTAAGGCCTTAATGCATGGCATGGGGAGAGGTGAGCATCAGGCCTGCCCTGGGAAAAGATCATGCTGGCTGCAGGGTAGAGAAGAGATGCGAAGGGCCAGGGTGACGGTGCACAGATCACTGAGGAAGTCACTGCAGCGAACCAGTTTTCTCCCTGGGGACTTTTCTCGGATTAGCTCTACTCTTCATAGCTCTATAGGAGTATACTCGCAAGTCACTGTGTCTGTTAAAATGATTTGAAATGGTTTTGAATATGTTTTTAACAGTTTAAAAGGAAAAATAAGACTGTAGTAATCTTTTTTTTTTTTATATGCAGAATTTCAGTTGCTGTATTACGGTTTAAATACCCTTTTGTGATCAAGCCTAGGGATGGAGTTTAGAACCTGAAGCGGTTAAACACTGGTGTCCAGATTCCTTCTGTGTACTTACTTTATGCTTTCATAGATTCTTGACTATTTTATAGTGGTGTTGTGCAATAAAAACACCTGTGCTGCAAATCAAGCCACATGTATAGCTTTCAATTTCTTAGTAACCATATTAAAAAGAAAATGGTGAGATTAATTTTAATGATATATTTTATTTAACCCATTATATGTAAAGTATTATTTCAGCAGACACGTGCGTGCTTAATCTTATATGACTCTTTGCGACCCCATGGACTGTGGCCTGCCAGGCTCCTCTGTCCATGGGATTGCCCAGGCAAGAATATTGGAGTAGGGAAAAAGAAAACAATACTGGAGTGGGTTGCCATTTCCTCCTCCAGGGGGTCTGCCTGACCTAGGGATGGAACCTGTGTCTCCTGCATTGCAGGCAGATTCTTTACTGCTGAGCCACTAGGGAAAGCCCATTTGTTTCATCACGGAATCAATATAAAATTATTAATGAAATATTCGGCATTCCTTTTTTTATGAAATCACAGGAATCCAGTAGAGACTTCTCCTTAGAACCATATTTCAGGGCTAGTGGCTGCTGGTCAGACAGTTCAGCTCTACAGGTTTCTGGGTTAATAAGAATAGTTTTTTAAAGTTATTGAATTTATAGAAATAAGAACCCACACAGACCTGATTTTAACAAACTTTGAAACAGAGTTGGTTGCTCTTGTTACAAAGAAAGCTGTGAAGTTTAGATGTATCAGAGGTGTTCATGAAATGAAGTTTTTTAAACACTGCGAAAGGGTTAAGTTACAAGTTATCACTAACAGTTTTTGAGAGACTTCCAGGGACAAAATGGAGGAGCTGTGTTGGAACTTGCTAATGGAGGGCTCAGGACACAGTTTTACTTGAGCGGGATTTCTTGGTGTTGTACAGCCTCTAGCAAATTAATGTCCATTGACGCATGTTATCACAAGTATTAAGCGCTTCCAGTGTGACCATCACGTAAAGAAGTGAAGAATAGTGTCTGTGTTCTTTGCAAACCCTTAGTGGACGTGCTTTGCTACATCAAAATGAAAATGACTTTTGAATTGTTAATGCTTTTTTTAAAAAAAAAAACTTTTAGTTCTTTACTCAAGAGCCACAATATTTAATTTTATCACCTTTGTGGACACTGCAAAGTTCTTAGTATGAACAGTTATATTCATACTATTTTAACATTTACCTTGAAATAAAACTCTTGTTTTAATTAATATATTCTAACAGATCTCTGTATAATAGACCATTTTTGGTAGAGGTAATCATGAAACATCAGTAAAGTTGAAAAGCAGTAAATATTTAAGATTTTATTTGTAACTTAGGTGCTAGTTTTTGGTTATTTTACCACAACCAGATTAGCACTGTTGTCGAAAGGCCTTGTTTATTGAACACTGAATACATCTCTCTTTTTACCTGCTTGATTAAGTCAACAGTCTGATCACTGTTATCTGTGTATTATGTTCTACTTACTGCGTAAGATGTTCAGACCAGAGCTCTCCAGCTCCACCTTCTCTTAACTTCTCTTTAAATTAGGTAATTGATACATCTTTTTAAAAGTTGTTGTTGTTCAGTTGCCCAGTCATGTCTGACTCTTTGCGACCCCGTAATTTTTAATTAGAGGTTACTTCTCCCCCACCCCACCCCACCTGGCCAGAGGAAAATATCCTGAGGACTGGAGAGTGTTTTGACCTTCAAGTCTTGTGCGCTAGATTCCAGCACTGAAAGCGGACCACGCGTAGTCCACTCGCCTTTACTCGTGTGTGCTCATCGTGACAGAGCTGACAAATCTCGTTTTACCAGGCTTACTGGATGAACTGCTCCTGCGATTATAGCTTTCAAGTCCCACCCCTAAACCTTTTGAACCTCTTGCTGGTATCTTGCTCACTTGTTTTGATGTTGAGCACGTAGGTAGATGGATTTACAACACCAAGCTATTCAGGAGTTACATTGTTCTTAAAGCACGGAGTAAGAGCCTTGAAAACATGTTCTTGCTTGTTAATTTTCTTATGGAAAGAAATGCAAATAGTGACCTGTTACCATATTTTCATGGCTGATATTTGACTATGGGCTTTGAAGCTTTAAATTTTAAAGTGTTGAAAGGAGAATGGAATTTTACAGATGTTTAAATGACATTACTTTAACATTAGTATTGGCACCTGGTGAGATATCCAAAAGGTACGTAGTGTCTCCCGTTCATACCTGGTGTGTCAGCCACTGTCCCTTTCTCCTGTGGGCAACTTTCTTAGAACTCTCTCCAGAGGTGGTCTGTGCACACACAGCCTCTACCACAGCCCCCTTTCTTTGGGTGGAAGCCCCACACATACTGTGGTTGTCACTTAGTTGCTAAGTCGTGTCCAACTCTTGTAACCCCATGGACTGTAGCCCGCCAGGCTCCTCTGTCCATGGGATTTTCCAGGCAAGAATACTGGAGTGGGTTGCCATTCCCTTCTCCAGGGCATCTTCCTGACCCAGGGATTGAACTCTGGTCTCCTGCATTGCAGGTGGATTCTTTGCCATCTGAGCCACCAGGGAAGCCCTTGCGTATACTATAGTATATTGTAAACACTTCTCTGTACTTTGTATTTTGAAACAATGGATCTGAGAGACTACTTTATACCATTACCTGAAGAAGTTCTTCATTCCTTTTTACAACTGCTTAGTGAGAATAGAATTATTAAATGATCCCCAAAGACTTAACCCAATAGAGTTAGCTATTGTTACAGTAATGAAGTATTTTTTTTTAATATGAGATCAGAAGTTTTCTTTACATTGTTAAAGTAGATGGTTTTTATTATATGTTGGGAAAATGTTAAAGCTATTTCTCCCCCCCCCACTTTTTTTTTTTCAGATAACCAGACAGCTAAATGGAGTCTGAGCAGCTGTTCCATAGAGGCTACTGTAGAAACAGCTACAACAGTATAACCAGTGTGAGTAGTGATGAGGAGCTTTTAGACGGGGCAGGTGTTATTATGGACTTCCAGACTTCTGAAGATGACAATTTGTTAGATGGTGACACAGCAGTGGGTAAGTTTGACATTATAGCTCTTAATATTTGTCATCATGAATTGTTTTAGGCATTGTTTTATTGAGGTTAAGTTTTGGGATGGCTTTTTTGTTGTTTTAATTTTTACTTATTTCTTTGGCTGTGCTGGGTCTTAGTTGCAGCATGTGGAATCTTTAGCTGTGGCATGTGAACTCTTGGTTGCGGCATATGGGATTCAGTTCCCTGACCAGGGGTTGAACCTTGAGCCCCCTGCATTGGGAGCGTGGAGTCTTAGCCATTGGACCACCGGGGAAGTCCCTGTTTTTATTTTAATTGCAGTGATTCATGTAACCATTTTAAAGTGCACAATTCATTGGAATTTAGTCCATTCACGCTGTTGTACAGCTACCACTGGTGTCTGCTTTTCATTTGTTGTTTCGTCACTCAGTTCTGTCCAACTCTTTTGCAACTCCATGGACTGTAGCCCACCAGGCTACTCTGTCCATGGAATTTCCCAGGCAAGAATACTGGAATGGGTTGCCATATTCTTCTCTAAGGGATCTTCCCCAACCTGGGGATAAAACCTGAGTTGCGTGCAGTACAGGTGGATTCTTTACCACTGAGCCACCAGGGAAGCCCAAAAGAATATCTCATATATGGATAAACTTAAAAATTTCAGTATAATATACTGCAGAGAGGTACACAACTGTAGTTGAAGCAGAAAAGCAAAACTTACGGGGTATATATTATATATAGAGAGAGACAGAGACATATAGAAAGAGATTTATTATGAAAGATTGGCTCATGTGATGGCAGAGGCTGAGAAGTCCCACCAGCTGCCAGCTGCATAGTGGGAGCTCAAGAGAGTTGGTGGTGTGGTTCCAGTCCAGATCCAAAGGCCTGGGAACCAGGGGAGCCAGTGAGTTGAGGCCCAGTCCGTACCTGAGGGCCCAGGCCCCATGGTGCTGATGTCCAAGGGCTGCTCCAGCAAGAGCAGAGTTTTCAGTCTGCCAGTTCAAATGCTCATCTCTTCCGGAAAGGCCCTCGCAGACACACTGGCTATCTGGGCATCTCTTTGCCCAGCCTCGTTGATACATAAAATTAGCCAGCACAATAATCACCATGTCACAAGCATGGAAATGAATGAATTTCTACAAAGTAGTTACACTCATGTACCTCAATTAAGAAGTAAAACGTGACCAGTTTCCCAGCAATCCGCCCGCGTTCCCCCTTCCAATTTCAGAGGTAACTGTTATTTTGATTTCTGTCACCACAGATTACATTTGCAGGTATTTAAACTTTATATAAAAGGATTTATACTATATATACTCTTTTGAGTCTGGTGCCATTTACTTGTGTTTTGATTCATGTATGTTGTTGAATATAGCAGTAGTTAATTTATTTTCATTGCCATGTAGTATGCCCTTTGTAAATACACTTCAGTTTATCTGTTCTATCTGTCATATGTTGTGAAACACATTTAGGTTTTTTAAATTAATTTTTCTTAGATTTTGGCTATTAACAATCATGGTGCTGAGAATTTTCAGGTACATGTATTTTAGTGCATATCATGTACGCAGTTGTGTGGGATTTATCCCTCAGGATGGTCTCTTGGATGACAGGTGTGTGAATGTCAGATCCTGTGAAAGGCGGTCACAGTCTGGGCATTGTGTCAGCAGTGTGTGAGCTCTGCTTGCGTCACGTCTTCACTAATACTTGATGTCGGTTTAAAAATTTTGGCTCTTTTGATGTGGGTGCATGTGTAAATCATGTGATGTGTAAATCAAATTTTGGGTTTGATTTACAGTTGCCTAATGGCTTATGAGTTTAAATGCCTTTTGTGTGTTGTTTGGCTTTTTAGATAGCGTCTTTTGAAGTGCCTGTTCAGTCATTTTGCCTAAGAGGTCTTTATGCATTCTGATTGAGTCCTTTGTTAGATTTATGTATTGCAGATGTCTTCTCTTGCTCTTAGTAGAATCTTTTGATGAAGATACTGTCAATTTTAATGAAACCCAGTTAATGTTTTCCTTTATTCTTTATACTTTTCCTGTTCTGTGTTAAGATAGCTTCCCATACATACCTCAAGGTCAAGAAGGTATTCTCTCCTTGTCTCCTACAAGTTTTATTTTTTGTGTGTCTCTTGCATTTAGTTTTATAATCTAACTGCAGTTAATTTTTATATGTGATATAAGTGTTCAGATTCATTTTTTCCTATATGGATAACTATTCGGCCCATATATTGGAAAATCTTCCATTTTCCAGTGCATCGGAGTGACCTGTTTCTCATCTATCAAGTGGATGTATTTCTATAGGTCTGTTTCTGGACTTTTTCCTCTGTTTCATTGAAATATTTGGCTGTCTTTGTACCAAAACCCAGGTGGTGCTAGTGGTAAAGAACTGCCAATGCAGGAGACATGAGTTTGATCCCTGGGTTGGGAAGATCCCCTGGAGGAGGGCATGGCTACCCACTCCAATATTCTTGCCTGGAGAATCCCCATGGACAGAGGAGCCTGGCGGCCTACATCCTTGGGGTCGCAAAGAGTTGGACACAATTGAAGGGACTGAGCACGCATGGACGTACCGAAACCCAGCATATATATGAGTTTCGTTTCTCGCATTGGTTTTATGTAAATGTGGTCCGTTTACATTTAATGTAACCACTGATATATTTAGGTTCAAGTCTACTGTCTTTCCATTTCTGTTCTATTTGTCACAGTTGGCTTTTTTTTCCCCACCTTGCTTCCTTTCTCTTCCCTCCAATACTGTTAGTTATGCATTCCCTTATATTTTGTTTGATGGGTTACTCTAGAGATTAAAACATGTATTCTTATTAGTTCTACTATAAATTAGTACTTTTCTTTCTTGACATATTTGTTGTTGTTATTCAGTCGCAAAGTCGTGTCTGACTCTTTGTGACTCCATGGCCTATAACCTTCCAGGCTCCTCTGTCCATGGGATTTCCCAGGCAAGAATACTGGAGTGGATTGCTATGCCTTTCTCCAGGGAATCTTCCTGACCCAGGGATCGAACCCACATCTCCTGCATTGGCAGGCAGATTCTTTGCCACCGAGCCACCAGGGAAGCCCTTTGGACGTATAGTTGGTACTTATTTATTGAATGAGTGAATTAATTACAAATAAAATGAGTCATCAAGCTTGGTTATATGCCTTCATTTCATTCATGACAGCTGAAGGATCATATAAGTCATTTGACAGAGTTAAAATAGTGGAAGAATTAGGATGAAACTTGAAGTTAGTGGATTCCTTCCAGTTTTCATGGTTGGGGTGGTATAAATGAGTGCTTTTACCAGTTTACGGGAAATGTAAGGACCTTAGGATATTTTAGCCCCTTTTCTCCCCTCCTGTTTTTTGTGCTATTGCTGTCTTTTAATTCTTTATATATTTTAAACTGCACAAGACATTGTTGTTGTATTATGTTGATACCTGTTTAGGTTTCGCAACTTTACTTTTTCTGGTGCTCTTTATTCTGTCCTGCATTTTCGTGTTTTTATCTGGGATAATTATTTTTCTGCCTGAAGAACTCTCATTAGTATTTCTTTTAATTGCAATCTGCTAGCAGTAAGTTCACCCACTCCAGTGTTCTTGCCTGGAGAATCCCAGGGATCGGGGAGCTGCCATCTATGGGGTTGTACAGAGTCGGACACGACTGCAGTGACTTAGCAGCAGCAGCAGTAAGTTCACTTAGTTTTTGTACAAGCCTTTGTTTCATCTTTATTTCTGAAGGATATTTTTGCACCTGTATTCCAGATTTACATTGATCTTTTTTGAACACTTCGAAGATACAATTCTCAGGGCATTTGCCTTCTGTTGAAAAGTCAGTTGTCAGTTGTATTTCCCCCCACTCTGGCTTCTTTTATGCCTTTTACTTTGTCTTTGGTTTTTCTGAAACTTAAGCTTAGTCATAGTGTGCCTAAGTGTAGTTTTCTTATTGTTTATCCTGGCTGGGTTTAGCACTTCCTGAATTGTCACCTGTTTTTTTTTTTAAATTTCATTTTTGGATAATTCTGACCTGGTGTCCTCAAGTATTGTTTCTAGTATTCCCCCTCTGCTTTCGTTTTAAGACGCCAATCACATTTGTTACATCTTTTCACTTGTGTCTCTTATGCTTTCTTCTATATTTTCTTTTTTTAATTTGGATGTTTCACTTCATTGGGGTAAATAGCAAGGAAAGTGATAGATAGCTGGATCAAGTATTGTGTGTGGTTTTATAAGCAGCAGCCAAAAGTGGCTACACCTGTTTGCTCTCCCACTCTCCGTGACTGAGAGCTCCTGCTGCGCCCGTTCTTGTTGGTGTTTGATGCTGTGTCCGTGCTCTGGAGGCTGGCTTTTGTCACAGGTGTGTAGCGCTGTCTCATTATTTTTTGTCAGGTTTTGAATTTCAGTTATTTATGAGCCATAGAATTCCCACTTGATTGTTTTTGAATAGACTTCTGTACTCTGGGAGAAATTCTCTGTGGTTTTGTGTATGCGTGTGCTTTTTTTCACCTCTGTAGTAATCACTTGTTTAAAAGTTCATGTCTGAGTCTTCTCATGTCGAGGTCGCCTGTGAGTCTATATCTCTTGCTCTTTTCCTCTTGGTTTCTGTCTTTTGACCTTGACTGCAGATGGGTTGGAGAAGGCAATGGCACCCCACTCCAGTACTCTTGCCTGGAAAATCCCATGGATGGAGGAGCCTGGTGGGCTGCAGTCCATGGGGTCGCTAAGAGTCGGACACGACTGAGCGACTTCACTTTCACTTTTCACTTTCATGCATTGGAGAAGGAAATGGCAACCCACTCCAGTGTTCTTGCCTGGAGAATCCCAGGGACGCGGGAGCCTGGTGGGCTGCCGTCTATGGGTCGCATAGAGTCGGACACGACTGAAGCGACTTAGCAGCAGCAGCAGCAGCAGCAGATGGGTTCTGTAATTCTTATTGAATGCTGAATGTTGTATGCAAATACTTACAGGTGCTCTGGTGAAGGTGACATCTTCACCAGAGTGTATTTAGAGTTTCTGGCAGACGGGTAGTCTGGGAGCCAATTGCAATGATCCCATCAAAGATGGAGAGAATTTGCAGCCTGGTTTCAGGCTTCCTGAGGTTTAGTCTGTTTTTGGCTCACTTTAGTTTTAGGGCAGAGCCCCTGAGGGTCTAGGAGAAAGCCTGGCATGTTCATGAAGGCTCTCGGTCTCTGTGTGCCTGGCTGAGACTGATGGCGGCTCTGCTTGCCGCTTCAGGCTCCAAACCGCTGCTCTGTGCTTGGTTTCTCAGCCTCTCTCTCCTGAAGTCTAGGAATTGTAGCTGTTTGAAGAGAAAGGTCAGTTGGTGATGGACAGGGAGGCCTGGTGTGCTGTGATTCATGGGGTCGCGAAGAGTTGGACACGACTGAGCAACTGAACTAAACTGAAGAGAAAGGTATCCTGGTATGAAGTGTTGCGTCTCATTTCTCCAGGATGCTGGCCCCTTCGAGTTCACTCCCGAGTGCTTTTGTCTCTGTGGCCCCAGGAGATGGGTGAGAGCTCTCAGCTGGAGGTCACCGTCATGGTGCTGCTGTGAACCGGAAATGGCTCGGGGTAAATAGACGAGGCTGTCCGGGAGTACCTGTTTGACTTCTTTTCACAGTGTTGGCAGTTCAGGTTCTCGCTGCCTTGTATCTTGAATGTTTGATTTAGAAAAGCAACAACAGTGTTTTGCTGTTATTGGTCATTTGCTCTCTTCCTTGTTGGTGGATTTTTTTTACCCTAATTTTAATTACAAAGTTACAAACCAGATAAACACATGTATTCATAATTTGAGAACATACCCATTTTTCTGTGTTTAAGTAGCTCCCTGGCCCTTTATATGAAGCGCTTTAGAAACTGAGGGTCGTAGAAAGACATAGGAGGACCAGCTCTTTGCATCTTCCCAGGATTGGTGATGTCTTCATTTATAGTTTTCCACAGGAGAGTGTGTCAAGTCAGAAGGAAGGAACAAGGGAACAAAGAAGAATTTTCTTTTGTTATTATTATTTTTTTTAACCAGGAAGGATATTTTTCAAAAACCCCATCAGTAGACTTCCTCTTCCGTCACTGGCCAGAACTGAGTTACATGCCCACACCTAGACTGATCACTGACTAGGAGGATTGCTGACTGGTTAGAACAATCTTTATTTGTTCCCTGCGGTTAGGCACATTACCAGCCACACAAAATGAAGGTTCTGTCAGCGGGAGAAGCTGGAACGACCTGGGGTGAGCGGCTATCAGTGTTTTCCACGAGAGTCTGTGCTCAGAAGTGCCTGGTTGAATGTGCAGGTTGTGGAACAGCAGTTGGCAACAGCTATGTCAGTGTAAACTTCGGGGGTTACAGGTTCTAAATGTTACATCTTGAAGAAAGCATATTACTATTAATTTTTAGAAGCTTTTTGACGTGGACTATTTTCCAGTCTTTATTGAATTCATTACAACATTGCTTCTGTTTTATGTTTTTGTTTTTCGGCCATGAGTCATGTGGGATCTTAGCTTCCCAACCAAGGATCGAACCCACACGTCCTGCATTGGAAGGCGAAGTCCTAGCCACTGGGCTGCAGGAAGTCTCCAAAAGGATATTATTTTGATACCTGTTTAGAATTGTGAAGAGTGTTCTAGAACGGGAGATAATGCATGAAGGCCCAGTTGGGAGAAAATGGATTATGTTGTGAGACACTGAATGTAGCTGGTAGGATTGGTGCTAGCTCTTCTCTCAGCAGAGCGGACGTGGTTCTCTTCACAGTAGCTGGGGAGGGCTGCAGTCCTGGTCTGCCCCAGGGAGACCTCCCCATCTGGGCCGGGACAGGTTTCTGAGGGCAGAGGTCATCTCTGAGTCTGGAGCATGGAAGTGGACAGTGGGACACGCGGTTGAGTGTTAAATAGTCTTTGACTTAATTTCTCTTTAGAACACCAAAAAGTCATCAATCACTAGAGAGAACTGTTGGTGTTTGGCTTGTGTTGGATAGAAACCTCATGTTCATTGGCTCTCCAGTTGCAGACCTGCACTTACATCATGGCTCTGCCAGTTATTAGCTGTGGAACCCCAGCCAGTCACTTTGCCGTAGAGCTTTCCTCTGTAACTCATAGTGGTTCTTCTCTCTTCTGTGTTCCTTCCCCTTTGGGTGCCTTAGGCTCTATCCCCCAACTTGACCAGTTTCCTTTTAATTTAGCATTCAGGTAAGATGTTGGGAACATTCCTGGTAGTATCAAAAAGAAGTGTAGCCCTATTTAAAACTGGAATACGACACTGGACTAGGATTTAGGTTGCAGAGATAAACCACTGTGGAGTCCCCTGACTCCAGTGAACAATTGAGTTACTTACATGTTGCATAGCTCTTGTTTTGAAAATAGCTTAAAAAGATGGACCCATGGATCTCAAAGATGAGATCAGCCTCATCTGCTCAGAGTGAATCCTAAATGATACAGAATATGCTGTGATTAAAAAATAGAGCTTATCCATAATGATAATGATGACTAATTGGTAGTATCAAAAGTCTATAAACTAGTGAAAAGCTGAAAAATTAGACTTGATATGTGTTTAAATATATTGAGTGAGTCACTTTAGTCTGTAATTCAAATTCTGTGGAGAATGCAAAATTTTTCATTACAAGTAGCAGGAAGAAAGGGCCAAGGTTTTGTTGTCTGAGTTGTATTCATTAAAGAAAGCCATATGGTTCTCGATTCGTTGAAAATGAAACACACATGCGTTCCTCTGCACAACGGCACGTTATTCTTAAATGTACTGGCCTCACTGGGAGTAAGAAAACTGAAACCTAGAGTCAGCCACTGTTCAGCAAAGTAACTCTCAATGATTAGTTTGTGTTGATGATGGTAATGAGTTTAAAGTTTAGTTTCTTATGTCCCTTTTTATATCACACATGAAATGTGAATAGTGCAGCTTACTTGCTGTGTCAGGAGTCCCTTCCATGTTTCTAGATTGTTTGTGAATGGTAGTGTCACAGTCCAGAGAAGGCGATGGCTCCCCACTCCAGTACTCTTGCCTGGAAAATCCCATGGATGGAGAAGCCTGGTAGGCTGCAGTCCATGGGGTCGCTGAGTCGGACATGACTGAGCGACTTCACTTTCACTTTTCACTTTCATGCATTGGAGAAGGAAATGGCAACCCACTCCAGTGTTCTTGCCTGGAGAATCCCAGGGATGGGGGAGCCTGGTGGGCTGCCATCTGTGGGGTCGCACAGAGTTGGACATGACTGAAGTGACTTAGCAGCAGCAGCAGCAGCGTCACAGTCCAAGGGAAAGTGTACCAGGAGCAGAAGCATCCAGAGGGCTCACTCCTGACCCCTCCATGTCTGTTGTTGTGTGGTCGCTAAGGCATGTCTGATGCTTTGCCACCCCGTGGATATAAAGAACCTTAAACATTTGGAAATACTAGATTCAAACGTAAGCTGTTTTTTTTTTTCCCCAAGACCATGGGGCACATAATGACAGGGTCTGAAATGCAGAGACACCACATGTTAACAGATTGTTGTGTTCTCTTTCGCGTGTATACCACAAGCTGAGCCTCAGGACTCGGAGAGCCACATAGCGCACGGGACTGCAGGGTGGACTGTCTGTCCTGGTCTTGTGACCTGTCCACCTCTGCTGGAACTTCCCTTCCCTTCTGAGCTCTTACAGAGAGTCCAGCATTTCATTTAAATAGATGTAGCTTTATTCAGAATGTTTGTGTTTGGGTCTCATGTCCCTCTGGGTGGCACGTTCACCAGTACTGTCTACACGAGGGATTTCAGGGCAGGAGGCCTGGGAAGTGGAGGCTGAGGGGCCAGGCCAGAAGCTGGCTGGCCTTCTCCTTGGATGCCTCTCAGGGTTTGGCAGACCTCACAGTCCAGGGTCCAGGCCTTAGTCCTGCAAACCTGGAAGCAGGGCATTAGCCCCGCCAACTGAGCTGTTGCTTAGAAGTGGATTCATATTAACCAGGATCTTAGATCTTGTTAGATGAAAACTGCGAATGTATTTACAATGAGTAAATACATTAATCACTGATGTTTTACGTCTTTTGAGAGAAAAGACGTAAAGCAGCATGTAAGGACACACAGAATTCAGGACTTGACTATGTTTTTGAGAAGGATGGAGCAAAAGGAAAACAGGTTGAGATGCAGGAAACCTAGAGATGAGTGTTGGTGAACGCTTAACGGCTACGTACTTGCTGAGGGGAGACTGGGAATTTGGCTCTAAGCTTTGTAGTGGTGAGTGAAACTAGGAAACCTGTTTAGTTAGGTGATTCTTGGTGTTTATGAGAGAAAAACTCAATCAGTTTCTCAGCGGATTCCCTGTTACTGATTTTAAGATAATCCGTTTTTGAGCGACATGATGAAACGATTCCTTTCTACGCTCTAGGCTGGTTTTCAGGACTGTGATTGCAGTAAACAGCAGTGGTTTTCACAGGGCTTTCTTTTGTAATAACATCCATTAACATCACCGGCTTGAATCCCAAGGCCTGATTCCACGAGGGCCCTGTTACTATATGGTACAGGCATTGATTATTTATGGTGTTCTGGCAGGCTCCATAGATATAATTCAGGCTGTTTTGGAACAGGTGGACAGCATGGAGTTTCAGAAGTCATCAAACTGTATCACTATTGTCATTTTATTTTTTTTGCTGGAGGGTTTTATATAACATTACATAGCAGTGATTTTAGAATTATATTTTGGAATTATAACAGCTACGTACTTATATTCAGCTCATTTTCCTTAAGCATTTGAAGAGCCTAACAAAACCTAAGACTGAATAGAAGGCACTAGAAGTCCCCTTAATGAAAAGTGGAGGCTGTACTCATGGGCAGGGTCAGGGGCCTTTCTTGAAAATCATTTTGTGTCTACCGGAAGATACAAGTACATGATGAACAGAAGGTCCAGAACTTATATTCCATGTGACAAGGTCACAATAATTGCAGCTATGATAAATTTGAAAGGAAGTAGCTACCCATAGACATTTTAAAAAGAAAAAAGCTAAAACAAAACATTCTCTCATGTATCCACAAAATGCCTGGCTTTGACTAATTTACTCAAGTATGTCTCTTAAGGCAGTAGTCCTCAGATCTTTTGTTTTCAAGATCTTTTTCTATTCTTAAAAGATTATTGAGGACTCTAGCAAGGTGTTTTTTTTTTTTTTTTAATTTTAATATAGGTTCAGTTCAGTTGCTCAGTGGTGTCCGACTCTTTGCAACCCCATGGACTGCAGCACGCCAGGCCTCCCTGTCCATCCCGGAGTTTACCCAAACTCATGTCCATTGAGTCGGTGATGCCATCCAACCATCTCATCCTCTGTTGTCCCCTTTTCCTCCTGCCCTCAACCTTTCCCAGAATCAGGGTATTTTCAAATGAGTCAACTCTTTGCATCAGGTGGCCAAAGTATCAGAGTTTCAGCTTCAACATCAGTCCTTCCAGTGAATACTCAGGACTGATCTCCTTTAGGATGGACTGGTTGGATCTCCTTGCAGTCCAAGGGACTCTCAAGAGTCTCCTCCAACACCACAGTTCAAAAGCATCAATTCTTCAGCGCTCAGCTTTCTTTATAGTCCAACTCTCACATCCATACATGACCACTGGAAAAACCATAGCCTTGACTAGATAGACCTTTGTTGGCAAAGTAATGTCTCTGCTTTTTAATATGCTGTCATATTAAAACTGACAGGTTGGTCATAACTTTCCTTCCAAGAAGTAAGCATCTTTTAATTTCATGGCTGCAATCACCATCTGCAGTGATTTTGGAGCCCCCAAAATAAAGTCAGCCACTGTTTCCACTGATTTCCCCATCTATTTGCCATGAAGTGATGGGGCCAGATGATTACAATATCAATATTTACCATATTAAGAATTAAAATCAAAGTATCAATCCTCTTAAATTCATTAAAAAATAGCAAAAGTACATTAATAACTTTTTTAAGCTAAAAATTAGCTGTATGTTCAAAAGTAAAAATAAACTGAGAAGAGTGACGTTGTTTCATGTTTTTACAACTATGTCTAATGTCTGTTTCATAGGAAACAAAACATCTAGATTCTTAGATCTGTTTCCCCACTAAGCCTTGTGATGTGTTGTTTGGTTGAAACATCTGAGAAATATTTAAGAAAATTTGGCCTTATACAAATATTGAGTTGGCTGAAAAATTCATGCAGATTTTTCCATTACATCTTATGGAAAAACTCAAACAATTTTTTTTTTTGCCAACCCAATATATAGTTAGATAAAAAAGAAATCATTTAATAGCCTTTTCAGATGATGTGGATCTCCTTTGATACTACACCCAAACTCAACAGATGATGATTTCCTAAAGGTTAATTGCAGTATGGTAACTGAACCCATAGTGATGAAAGTTTTGCATTGTGTTAATTAAAATCCACGAGCCCATCTTGTGCTTTGAGTGACTCTGTCACCCATGCATGCATTTGTAATCTGCGTAGCGCTCAGTCGTGTCTGACTCGGTGAGCCCGTGGACTGTGGCCCGCCGGGGTCCTCTGTCCGTGGGATTATCCAGCCAAGGACACTGGAGTGCTGGAACCTCCCTGGTGGGCCAGTGGCTCAGACTCTGAGCTCCCAGTGCAGGGGGCCTGAGTCTGGTCCACGGTCAGGGAACTAGATCCCCTGTGCTGCAACTAAGATCCGGTGAAGCCAAATAAATAAAAACAAATGCTGGACTGGGTTGTCTTTTCCTTCTCCGGGGATCTCCCTGACCCAGGGATCAAGCCCGAGTCTCCTGCATCTCCTGCATCGGCAGGTGGAGTCTTTACCACTGAGCCGCCTGGGAAACCCCTGTAACATGCGTTAGTCACTTGGAAGTTGTCACTAGTTTATTAGTTTGCTAGGGCTGCCTTAACACAGACTGGGTGCCTTCAACAACAGAAATTAATTTCCTCACAGACCTGGGAACTTCCCCACAGTTCTAGAGGCTGAAGGCCTGAGACGGAGGTGTTGGCGGGGCTGTTGGCTTCTTCTGAGGCCTCTGTCCTTGGCTTGTAAGCGTCTGTCTCCTGGTGGTGTCCTCATACGGTCTGTGTATATCTGTGGCCTGATGGCATGAGTTTACTAATCCTCCTGGATTAGGCCCCGCCCCAGTGACCTTACTTAACCTGAATTACTCTTATAAAGGTCACATTCTGAGGTGCTGTGGCGGGGGGGCGGGGGGGGGGGGCAGGGTGTTTTTGTACCCATTTGGTGGGGCACAGTTCAGCCCATAACAGATTTCTTTAGATCTTGCTAATAATGTTCACATTATTTTATTACGCAAAACCAGTGAGTCATGTTTTTCAGTGTGGCCACCAATAATCCCACAATCCTATCAGAAGTCTTCATCTGTTGGGAAGGTGTCAGGCCCCTACTGGTGAATACATCTTTCCCAAAATTTAATATCTGCTTTTCCTCAAGATGACACCATTGCTGAACAGTCTATGCAAAAGGGTTTTGTGTGTTCTTTCCATTAAAAGGGTGTCCACTCAAGAGTTGCACTTTCATAAACTGAATAACCTCCTGTTTCCTGAGGGGCATTTGAAAGGGAATCAGGCTTTTATTGTCTAATGGTAATGTGGTGGTAGAGAATTCAGTGCCCGCCAGTCTGTGTTGGTGCCACTTGTGAAAGTGAAAGTCACTCAGTCGTGTCCGACTCTTTGTGACCCATGGACTATACAGTCCATGGAATTCAGGCCAGAATACTGGCGTGGGTAGCCTTTTCCTTCTCCAGGGGATCTTCCCAACCAAGGGATTGAACCCAGGTCTCCCGCATTGCAGGTGGATCCTTTACCAGTTGAGCCAGCAGGGAGGTTCTGGTGCTACTGGGATTTGTGCTGAATGCCAGCCACTACCTACTATGCGTTGCTCTTGTGCTATGAATAGAGTGAAAGAGAGTCTTGTGGAGGCTGAATAATCTCCCTCCCCCACCCCTGTGATTGATTCCTGGAGCCTGTTAATATGTTACTTTACATGATAGAAGGGACTCTGCAATTTGAATAAGTAAAGAATCTTGAAATGGAGCCATTATCCAGGATTATCTGGGTAGCTCCATTGAAATCCCAAGCATCCTTAAATGGAAGGGGCACGAGGATGAGTCTGAAACCGGGGCTGGCCAGCTGAGAGAGTTGCAGGAGAAAGCCAGTTCTGACCCCATGTTGGAAACTGTTTCTTTGACTTGCTTTCATCATACTCAATGGCTTGCCTGGAGAACCCTGCCCCTCTGCTTGGCTGTAAACTAAAGCGCCTTTGTTCAGCTCATGGAGAGAGAGTTTGTCCCTGCCCACCTGTGAATAGATGAGATAAACACACCCCTTCCAAAGGCTGGCCGCTCCCTTGAAGATGTTTTGCTAGACTGAAGACTCTTTCACTTTACTTGCCCACTGCATTTCCCGTTCCTGCCTTTTGACTTTAGTTCCTCATTGCTTCTTTCTCTCTAATCTATACAAGAACCTGGCTTCCACACCCCAATGAGATGGTTATTTTGAGGCACTAGCCTGCCATCTTCTTGGGCTGCTGGCTCTTCCTTGCCTCAGCACGTCTCAGATTCATTGGCCTGTCATGTGGCGAGCAGAGGGAGCCTGGACTCAGTAACAAGAGGAAGGGGCCACCGGCCAGGGAAGGAAGCCGAGAACAGCGTGGAGGTGATTCTCCCTTGGGGCCTCCAGAAGGGGCGCCCCCGCAGACACCTGGACTGTGTACTTCTGACTTCCACAAGCGGAAGAGAACACATCGTGTCCTTTCAGACCACCGAACCTGTGCTCATCTGTCACCGTTGTGGTAGGTGGCCTGCGCAGAAGTCTCATCTCAGGAAAAATGCTGCGGACCTTGGTGTCTCCAGGGCTCTGTGACCGCACTGTGGGAGTTCTGACTTGAGATAAGCCAGCTGCAAAATGCACATGGGGAATTGAGTACGGCACCTTGCTGTCTGGTATTTTATAAGCTATGTGAATGGAAGGGCTTATATAAAAAGGGCAAAATCTGCATGTATAATGTGATCCCAGTTCTCAAAATACTGAATACATACACGTACACACACCCTGCACACATTTGGTGGGAGATAAACCAAAATAGTGATTTTTCTCTGGATGATGGAATTTTTTTTAATGCTTTACAATTATTTCTGTTTGTTTATTTTTGGCTGTGCTGAGTCTTTATTGCTGCGGGGGCTCTGGTTGTGAAGGTACGGGTTTCCCACTGCGGTGACTCCCCTTACCGTGGAGCACACGCTTTCCCTAGGCGTGTAGGCTTCGGAAGTTGCAGCGCTGACTGAGTTTCACCGTGGTGTGTGGGATCTTCCCAGATCAGGGATCAAACCTTCGTCTCCTGCATTAACAGGAAGATTCTTTATCCATTGAACCACCAGGGAAGCCCCTTGTTAATGCTTTCTGTTGTTTTGCAAATTGTCACCAATTTGTCTGCAGATTTATAAAACGGTGAGCCAAAACTTCCAACTGACTGTAAGGTGTATTTGTCCATATAGAAAGATCGAAAGTGTTTTCTGAACAGTTTAACTTGCGTTATAACTGAAATGTTTAGCCATATGGCAAACATTCTGTGACGTTCTCTCGCTGGGCCTTGCGAATGTTAAAGTTGAGCTTGTGCCTGGCTGGCTGAACTCCAGGTCTCTGCACACCTTTCCTCTGCCTGTAATGCCTGTCATTACCTGTGCCTTGCTCCTCAGGTTTTCCCTCACGCCCCTGGAAAGCCTTCCCTGACTTCTCAGGTGTGGGTTAGACCCTCCTGTGTCGTGAGCTACGTTGCTTCTGTTGTGTTTGCTTTCTTGGCTTTTCTTATTTATTTTGGTTGTACCTTGCCTTCTTCCTGGACTAAGCTTGCCATCTTTCAGTATATTTATCCTTTGTTTTTCTGTCTGCTTTGTTCTATTTAGGGCTGATCAATTATGTACTAATGGCATTTCTTAAGTCTTGATGAGCAATCTTATTTTCTTTATTTCTAAACTTTGTGGCACTGGGGTATTAGTCAACCATGGTCAGCCATGGGTGTGGTTTATTTCTCCCTTCCCAAAATGTCTAATATATTGGCATACATTCCAGTAGAAGCTTGTTAAAAGTTTACTGCTTTATAAAATATTCATCCTGTTTAACATATTAGCTAGGTTTACTTTATAATGTTTAGGAGTCTTTTTTTTCCTTTTTTATTTATTGAACTAATATAGGTGTATTGAGAAAAGTTTTGGTTTAACTGGACACATAAGGCGCCAGTGGAGTGGCAGGAACTGTCACACACCCACGTTGTCACAACGGTATCACACGGGGGCCCCAAATGAAGAGTCATCAGGAGGGAAAAGCCACAGGATAGAAGAGGTGGGCTACGGTGTATCCAGCGCCCTGGGGTTAGTCGTGCCAGCACTTGCGTTTGTCATCTTTCTTATCTAAAAAATGAATGTGAAATATCTAGTCTACTCACCCAACTCAGATTAATCTTGGAAACAAAATAGAACAATATAGTAGAAGACATTGTGGAAATGTTACTGTTAACATGTGAGTCCTTTGTGGCAGTTTTGGCCTGGGTTCTCAAAGGCTATCTGTACTTAGTCAAACAGATTACATCATGACATTCACATAGGTTATCCTGGATTCATAATAATTTCATACAGTTAACTGCAGGGTTTAGTGATGACTTGGGTTGCCTTGGAGAAGTGCTGATTCTAGACCTGGGGCAGGGAAGATACAAGGGGTGTAGTATGAGAAGGAAGGAAATGCTCAGAAACAAAAAGATCAGGACGGTCAAAGGAACACTGAAGGAACCTGAGAGAGCACCTTGTGGCCAAACCTGGAACCACTTGAGCACAAAAATAAGGCAGAAGGAAATGGCAACCCACTCCAGTGTTCTTGCCTGGAGAATCCCAGGGATGGGAGAGCCTGGTGGGCTGCCATCTATGGGGTCGCACAGAGTCGGACACAACTGAAGTGACTTAGCAGCAGCAGCAGATTATATCCAAAGTGTAAGATCAATGTAAATGAGTTCATTTATGCAATGTAAATGATAGGAACTGATATAAATGACTGAACATTTTATAAGTGGGGGAGAAAAGACAAGTGTCCTGGATAATTTCTGTAGCTGTCCATCCTTGAGGAGGAGGAGCTGCCTCCACCCTCCTCCCTTGATGATGGGCTGCATGTGGTGGCTGCCTCCCAAGACTAGAGCCTGGGATGCTAGGAACTCCGCAGTGGAGGGAGCTGGCCAACACCGTCATACCGGATACTGGAGGTGCCACTGCCAGTGAGGCCGTGTGGACATCGCATACCCCCAGCATGTGACAAGAAGACCACTTGCCTTGGTGACACTTGCCTTTCCAAAGACTCATAACCCCAGTCTAAGCACAGGAGGAACTGTAGACAAAGCCAGACTGATGGGGACAAGGTCATGACAAAGAAGGAGAGACTGAGAAACTGTCAAGACCAGACGAGTTGAGAGATGCGTTGCCTAAATGCAGTGTGGTGTCCTGGATGGGACCCTGGGGTAGAGAGAGGACAGTGGCAGAGGCTGGTGAAGCCAGAGAATGTCTGGGCTTTCCTTAGTGTAAGTGTGCCGATGTCAGTTTCTTAGCTGAGAAAAACATGCCCTGAACACACAGGACATTGTGAAAGTGAAGGGAAAGTGAAAATTGTTCAGTCGTGTCTGACTCTTTGCAACCCCATGGACTATCCAGTCCATGCAATTCTCCAGGCCAGAATACTGGAGAGGGTAGCCTTTCTGTTCTCCAGGGGATCTTCCCAACCCAGGGATTGAGTCCAGGTCTCCTGCATTGCAGTCAGATTCTTTACCAGCTGAGCCACAAGGGAAGCCCAAGAATATTGCAGTGGGTAGCCTATCCCTTCTCCAGCGTATCTTCCCTACTTAGGAATCAAACCAGGGTCTCCTGCATTGCGGGAAGATTCTTTACCAACTGAGCTATGAGGGAAGCCCACATAGGATATTAACTGAGAATGAATATTTGGGATGGTAGTCTGGGAAGCTGAGTGAGAGATACTCAGGACCTCTTTGTACAGTCTTTGCCACTGTCTTACACATCTAGAATTAGTCCAAAGTAATGTTTATTAAAAAAAAAAATGAGTCCAAAAGCATTAACTTATAAATAATAAAAGCAAAATGTGCTTATTGTAGAAAATGCGATTGATAGAAATTAAGCATGCTAAATTAAGATCCCTCATAATCCTGCTACCCACAGGTAACTGACAGTTTTGGTGTATTTTTTTTAGACTTCTATGTATTTTCCATCCAGCAAGTAATTGTTAGGCTCCTTTATGGGCCAGGCACCACACCAGGTGCTGGAGATGGAGCAGTGAACAAGAGTGATGCGAGTCTCTTTCATGGAGTCTGGGCTCTGCTGAGAGAGAGAGCACCGCTGAAATAAATAGTAACCCCACAGGAAACAGTGACAGTGGTGTTAAGGTGAATGCTGTCAAGAAGCAGTATGGTTGTGAGGACATATAAGTGAGGGAATCTAAGATGCATCATTGGAGGTGAGAAGTGAAAAATGAGGAGTCGAGCAGGTGATGGGAGCAAGGAGTGGGGTGCTGGGAGTTGGGGTACCAGTGTGGGTACAGTCGGGAGATCCTTGGGGAGGATGGAGTTAGGGGCTAGAGTGGGAAGGGACTGTGGCTGGAGGGGTGGTTAAGCAAGGTTGAAACTCTGCATTTTAAGGTGTTGGGCCTTTTCCCTGAAGAGTGATGGGGGAGTAGTATGGTGATAGTAATTTTAGAAGATTGTTCAGCTGCCATGTGGATTGGAAGGTAGTGAGAGCAGGGAGGTGAGTGTCGTAGGTCAGAAGGGAGCTGATGGGTTCTCTGATGGGCAGAGTGACCTGCAGAGCAGATGGAGTCAATAGAGAATCCCAGGTGAATCAAGCCAGATGTGCTGACAGGATGGGGGCTGGGGGTGCAAGGGAGAGTTCTGCGTTATTAGTATGTGAAGCTGGTAGTGCCATGTACAAGGTGGAACCTGGGACCTTTTTCAGTTAATGTTAAAAACATTGCCTTATGTTACAAAAGCATACCTTAGCTTTAATGGTTGCATAATATTTGAATACATGAATGTGTTCTAAATTTCTGGAAAAAAATTATTGGGAGAATGGCATTTATTAACATTAGTTAATGTATAGTGAATACATTTTGAAAATGGATGGTAGAATTGTTGCTAAAAACTCTAAATGCTGCTAAGATGATTGGAGTTGGTCGGTTTCTGTGAATAAGAATAATGAAGTTTATTTGGTATCAGCTGCAGGGAAAACACGTTAATAACATAATCGAACAGTAATTTTTTAGTAAACTCGGTATCCTCGCCTGGCAATTTGTAAGCAGAAACAAATTACTGATGGTGTAAGATTATGGTACAGCTCAGAAATCTAAGAAATGTAATCTGAGTTAGAATAATTTGACTGTGCTACAGCTTTTCAGAGGTTATGTTTGTGCTTGAGGTCTTCAGGTGACAAGTTGATTTTAATTTCATCCGGCATCTCCCAAAAACATTGGTGGCATTGTTCTAATGAGTGAGGTGTTTGCCTTTAAAGTTGAATTTGGCAACATAGGCTCAAACCTTTAAAAGAACATGAAATGGCTATATCATGAGTCCTCAGTAAAAGGGTTTTTAGAAATTCTTAAAGTTCATAATAAAACAAGGCCACTATCATTTAATGGCTGTCTGTCGGGAGAAGGTCAAACCTCTTTCAAACACTCCGCTCAGAATTATTTTTAGAAATGAGCAAATAATTCTAGGGTTCATCTGATACTCATTCTAAGCACTGTCATGTTCTTAATACATATGACACCCTTCAGATTCTGTTGCCAACTAACTTGTAGATTTTCTCTGCACCTGAATCTCCTACCTAATATACGTGGAGTAGGGGACTTGCTGAATTTATGTGCACGGATATAGGTAAGGTCACGTGTTTAGGGAGAGCTAACCCATACTAAGTTTATGAAGTGCTGTAATTCAAGATGTTACTAACAAACTAGGAAAAAGAAGTTGGTCTGCTAAAGGGGTGCCTTAATGAAATTAGTCTGTTATAGCAATGGCAATCAAATGGTGGTTGGGTATTCTCAGAAAGATCATTGGGAAGATGTGAGGTTAGTTTTGATTATCATCTATAGAACCTGATGGTATTTATCTCAGATGTCACCTGTAATTATTGTAAATTGTTCTACAGAAAGAAGTCCATTGAAAGTTACTGAAATTACTAGGTCAATAAATAATTGTTTAGTATTATACTCTACCTCTCATTGGAAAAGACTGATGCTGGGAGGGATTGGGGGCAGGAGGAGAAGGGGACGACAGAGGATGAGATGGCTGGAAGGCATCACTGACTCGATAGACATGAGTCTGAGTGAACTCCGGGAGTTGGTGATGGACAGCGAAGCCTGGCGTGCTACTATTCATGGGGTCGCAGAGAGTTGGACATGACTGAGCAACTGAACTGAACTGAACTGATACTCTACCTGGAGAAGGCAGTGGCACCTCACTCTAGTACTCTTGCCTGGAAAATCCCATGGACGGAGGAGCCTAGTAGGCTGCAGTCCATGAGGTCACTAAGAGTCGGACACCTGAGCGACTTCACTTTGACTTTTCACTTTCATGCATTGGAGAAGGAAATGGCAACCCATTCCAGTATTCTTGCCTGGAGAATCCCAGGGATGAGGGAGCCTGGTGGGCTGCTGTCTGTGGGGTCACACGGAGTCGGATGCGACTGAAGCAACTTAGCAGCAGCAGCAGCAGCAGCATACTCTACCTCCTTACCCTAATGTCATGATATAATGAATTATTGCTCTGTGCATGGAGACCATTACTTATGAACTGTTCTTGGGAGAATTGAGAAAACAGTCAGTTAAATCCTGTTTGTGCAGTGGCTCCAGTTAAGAATTGAAAAAGGCTTCAGTAGTTATGAAGTAAACCTATAAAATCATCAGTTGAGGTAAATATTAATAACTAAAATCATAGGGAGTCAGTGGACTTGTTTAAACAGTTCTAAAACATTAGCATTTAGAGGAAATTCCTTGAAAGAATCTATGCTTAGAACAAATGAAAGTCAGAATAGATTATTATGAACCTGTCAGTGTAGATCATTATGAACCTGTTACTTGTAACTTGTTTGAGACTGTAAATAAGATTGGATTAGAGGGGGTTAGGATAGGGAAGAAAAAAGAATAATAAATTCACACTAAATTCTAATAGACTCAGAAATGGCAGGATAAATTTCTAACTCAAAGACTTTTGAATTGTGACTTATAACACACATCATAAAGATGCGTAAAGCATACTTGTACAGAATGAGTTACTACACAGCAAGCACTTTTGCAACCTGCTCAGATTAAGGAAATAAGCATGATTGCACTCTAGCAGCTTCCTGACCACACCCCTTTCCCTTTCCCTAGAGATAAATACTATTATCTCTTTGGTCACTTTGTTGCTTTCCTTTATGGTTTGATCATCTAGGTATGCATCATCGGGATTGTCATGTAGCATACCCGGCTTTTGAAGATTAAATAAATTGAATCATACAGTACATATTCCTTTGTTTCTTGCTTTTACAAAGCATGATTTTCAAGAATCTTCTTTGTTGCAGGGAGTAGCTGTTGTGACATTGCTCAAGACTATGTCACTCTTTGTTGTCAATATACCACAGTATAGATATTCATTCTGCTACTGATGGGTCTGCTACTTCTTAACTGTTTCTGGTGGGTACAGACACTGCTGTTTTAAATACGATCCATGTAGCCTGGTGGGTATGTGCACAAGTTTCATTGGCCTGGGTGTGAACTTGTCAGGTTGTAGGCTTTATTTTTTATAGTGTTGATTCAGTTTACACTCAGGTCAGGATGTATGACAGCTCCACCTTTATCAGCTGCTTGGGGTTGTCTGACTTTTGCTGTTGTCCATCTGCTGACTGTGTCATGGATTCTGATTGTGGCTTTAATTTGCATTTCCTTGGCATCTTTTCATGTTGATGGACTATTTGAAAAAATTTTTTTGAAGTACCTATTCAAGTTGCTGATTTTTCGATCGACCTGTGTGTCTTAGAGATATGTAACATTAGTCGTTTTATATATACAGGCTTCCCATTACATGAGTGTAAGTATCTTTTATTCTGTGGGTGGTGTCTCATTCTCTGTCTTAGTCTGTTTGGCCTGCTCTAAGTCTGTTGTTCCATGTCCAGGTCTAACTGTTGCTTCCTGACCTGCATACAGATTTCTCAAGAGGCAGATCAGGTGGTCTGGTATTCCCATCTCTCTCAGAATTTTCCACAGTTTATTGTGATCCACACAGTCAAAGGCTTTGGCATAGTCAATAAAGCAGAAATACATGTTTTTCTGGAACTCTCTTGCTTTTTCCATGATCCAGCAGATGTTGGCAATTTGATCTCTGTTTCCTCTGCCTTTTCTAAAACCAGCTTGAACATCAGGAAGTTCACGGTTCACATATTGCTGAAGCCTGGCTTGGAGAATTTTGAGCATTACTTTACCAGAGTGTGAGATGAGTGCAATTGTGCAGTAGTTTGAGTATTCTTTGGCATTGCCTTTGGGACTGAAATGAAAACTGACCTTTTCCAGTCCTGTGGCCACTGCTGAGTTCCAGATAGGAAAAGGAGTACGTCAAGGCTGTATATTGTCACCCTGTTCATTTAACTTACATGCAGAGTACATCATGAGAAACCCTGGACTGGAAAAAACACAAGCTGGAATCAAGATTGCCGGGAGAAATATCAATAACCTCGGATATGCAGATGACACCACTCTTATGGCAGAAAGTGAAGAGGAACTAAAAAGCCTCTTGATGAAAGTGAAAGTGGAGAGTGAAAAAGTTGGCGTAAAGCTCAACATTCAGAAAACAAAGATCATGGCATCCAGTCCCATCACTTCATGGGAAATAGATGGGGAAACAGTGTCAGACTTTATTTTTCTGGGCTCCAAAATCACTGCGGATGGTGACTGCAGCCATGAAATTAAAAGATGCTTACTCCTTGGAAGGAAAGTTATGACCACCCTAGATAGCATATTCAAAAGCAGAGACATTACTTTGCCAACAAAGGTCCGTCTAGTCAAGGCTATGGTTTTTCCTGTGGTCATGTATGGATGTGAGAGTTGGACTGTGAAGAAGGCTGAGCGCCAAAGAATTGATGCTTTTGAACTGTGGTGTTGGAGAAGACTGTTGAGAGTCCCTTGGACTGCAAGGAGATCCAACCAGTCCATTCTGAAAGAGATTAGCCCTGGGATTTCTTTGGAAGGAATGATGCTGAAGCTGAAACTCCAGTACTTTGGCTACCTCATGCGAAGAGTTTACTCATTGGAAAAGACTCTGATGCTGGGAGGGATTGGGGGCAAGAGGAGAAGGGGATGACAGAGGATGAGATGGCTGGATGGCATCACTGACTCGAAGGACATGAGTCTCAGTGAACTCCGGGAGTTGATGATGGACAGGGAGGCCTGGCGTGCTGCGATTCATGGGGTTGCAAAGAGTCAGACACGACTGAGCGACTGATCTGATCTGAACAGAAATAGCACAGTCTGGGTGGCTCTAACAGCTCTAGAGGCCGGCAGACTCCTTGTCAGGTGAAGAGGGGTCACTTCTGGTTCCTGGTCTGCCATCTTCTCTGTGACCTCCAGGGAGGTCTGTTATAAGGGCACTAATCCTATTCATGAGGGCTCCACCCTCATGACCTAATCACCTCCCAAAGGCCCCACCTCCAGATGGCACCACACTGGTGATTATTTCTCTCTGTATACATTTTGGTGGGATAAATACATTCAGTTGTAACATTCTCCTAATGGACAGACCCTGTTCATCAGATGTTGTTAATTGTAATATGGTCCTGGATAATAATGTTTTGTGTTATGACTAATGGTTTTTGTGTCTTTATGAAAAATTTCCCTGCCCTCAAGTCATGAAGATATTTCTCCCTGTTATTTTGTGAGAGCTTCATTGGCCTTCCACATTCAGGTCTATAATCATCTGAGCAATTTTTGTAAATGTGTGTGGATTAGGGTATATATAATTTTTTTTTTTTCATGGAAATAGCCAGTGGTCCAAATACCATTTATTTAAGAAAACCACTGCTTACACAGTCTTTTATAGTGCCACCTCTGCTATATATCAAGGATCACATATAAAGGAGGATCTATTTCTAGACTCCCTATTATGTACTTTTGGTTATTTTCATAGCCTTATGTCAAAAGCACTCTGTTTAAATCACTATAAGTCTATAAATAGTCTCAGTGCCTGGTAAATAAAGCAAGTCTCCCCTGTTCCTTAAGAGTGTCTTAATTATTCCCAGGCCTTTTTATTTCCATGTAAGTTTTAGCAGAGTTTGCCACAAAGAAATCTTATTTTTTTAAAAAATATAGTTGATACACAGTGTTGTTAGTTCCTGTTGGGATTTTGACTGTCATTTTATTAAGTCTGTAGATCGGTTTGAATCTTTCAGTTCATGAACATGATATACTTCTCTATATACTTGTCTTTTTAAATGCCTTTAGTCTTCCTATTGACTTTTGTCTTCATTCTTTGTTACACTTGTTTCTAGGTAATTTTTAAATGCTATTGCTGTTTAATGCAATTTGTATTTTAAAATTTAACATGCTAACTGCTGGTATATTTTGAAGTTCAGTTCGTTGAATATTGATTTCTAAAAATTTATCCACTTTAACTCTAATTCTAATGACTTATTTATGAAGTCTTGACTATACAGTCATATCATTGGTTAGTAGTGGAAAATCGAGCCAACCTCTGCACTGAGGTCTGTTTTAACTACTGCTCTAGGTGGTGGTGGTGGTGGTTCTGTATATATTGCATTATGTATGTGTGAAAGATGATTCTTTTAAAGGCTATGACATCTAAAAAATAAGTAATTCCTTATAATTAGTGATCTTGTCTATTTCACATTTTCCCAATTGTTTCACAGTTGTTACATTGAAACTGGTTGATAAATCCTTTAAATCTTTTTAAAAAAATTTCTACAGGTCCCTCCCCCCGGCCCCTGTTATTTATTTTTCATTCATTTGTTGATGACGAAATCTGGTCATTTGTTTCCCATTTTGCGTTCTCCTTATTGTGTTCCTGAGCTCTCACTTAACATGTTTCTATGTTTTTTTGTTTCTGGTAAATTGGTAGTTAGATCTAAAGGCAAAAAATACTTTTATTTTTAAAGTTCTTCTAATGTAGATTTTTTGGGTCCTGTGGGTTAGGAGGGGCTGAAAGATCATGTATAGCTATATATGTGTGGTTATAGTATACGGTTACACACTATCCTGTGTACACCTGCCTCCCTGATTCACATACCTCCAGACTCCCACATCAGTTGGAGGGTAGAATCAGGGCGCATTTGGAAGTAGAGACACCTTCTCCCTTTGAAGTTTTAAGTCCTTTTATGTGCTGCCAATTCTTGGTTTTGGTTCTTCAGAGGTTTTGTCCCGAGTGTTGACTTAAAATGCACAGTGTGAGAATTGTGGGTTAAACTTTATCTGGGGCAAAATGATGACTATAGTCAGGGAGACAGCACCTCAGATAGCTCTGAGAAACTGCTCCAAAGAGGTGGGAGGCAGGTAGGTGAGTATGTGATTGTGGTGGTGAGGGTGGGAGGACGGGTGAGGGTCATCAGCAGGCTCATGGCTAGTCATGAGGAGCAGAGGTCACCATGGAGGATTTCAGTGCTTTTCTAGATAAGAAGAGATGTGAGAAATGGGCTCATAAATTTGGCTTCTGAAAATACCTAACCCTCTGAAGACCTGTCCTGCCAGTTTTCCCAGAGCACAGAGTGCTCCGTTCCTGCTCTCCACCCTGAACTCTTTTCAGGGGGTATTGAAGGTCAGCAGCTGCAGCGGCTCAGAATTTGATCCACGTAGAGGCAGATGGCAAGTGGCAGTTTGTAGCTGATCTAGGCATCCCCCCACCCCACCCCAGTGCCTTGGAATTCTTGAATGTGTCTTCTCTCTTTAACTGTAATTCAGGTTCTTAGTCTGATAATACCTAATCTGTGCCAAAGTCCTCTTTGGCCACACCTTCCAGTTTACCTTGTCCTTTTTTCTAAAGTATAATTAGAAAGCACCTGAGCCTAAATAATGCTTTTACTGGAAGAAAATGTGGCAGCCATGGACCCCATAAGCATAACAAATTTGTTTACTTCTGAAATTCTTTAAATTTTCAGATTATTTTAAAAGATTTATTTCAAAATTAATGAGTAATGTATTTGTTTTTAAAATTTTCCACAATGTAGGGCTATATACAGTAAAAACTGAATGTACCATCATTTAAAAATATTCATTTTACTCAGGCTACAAAAATGTTTACCTATGCAACGCCATCAGTGTATTTTATAGGGAAAGTATTCTCCCCCCTTTAGTTACTGCTGGCTAGCTGTCATTTTTAGTTCTCCTGTGTGACTAAGTTGTAAATCAGAAGAAACAGATTAAGAGAGTGCTTCCAAATACCAGGAAAACTTGTAGATAGCTTTTCATCTTATAACAAGTCAGGGAAGAATATAAGTAGTATAAAACAAAATTATTTCTAAATGCCATATAGAATGCATTTTTAAAAGTCTTGTAATGGTAGAACTTGACATACCAAAGTACCAAAAAGGACCAAATTTACTCTTGGTTAATTTAGCAAAGTTGGCTCTTTGTTTAAAAGTTAGATTTCCTTGTTTAAAAAAATCATTTCAGAGGTTGTGGGCTGGGACAGGACAGGATCGTGGAGGGGGAGTAGGGTGGTGGGTGGGTTAGGCTCTCATGCCTTTCTCCATGAGGAAAAAAGGGGAAAAAAAATCATTTCCAAGAAAATATGAAGAAAACAGGAAGAAAAAGCCACCCATAGTCATATCATCAATGCTAATACCAGAACCAGAGAGAATTAGATAGAACATTCCTGTGGCAGTAACTTGTCTATATTCCTTTCCCAGAAAGCTTTTACTCACAAATCCCAGGTGGGGTTTTATAAGAAGGTATGTCTTTCTGAGGTTCAAACTTTTTGAAATAAAAAAACTGATTTAATCTAACTTTTAAAAAGTTCCCAAATTACTAATAATAACTAAGATGTACTAGACAAATGGTTTTTCTAGTAGTCATGTACAGATGTGAGAGTTGGACAGTAAAAAAGGCTGAGCACCAAAGAATTGATGCTTTTGAACTCTGGTCCTGGAGAAGACTCTTGAGAGTCCCCTGGACAGAAAGGAGATCAAACCAGTCAATTCTAAAGGAAATCAACCCTGAATATTCACTGGAAGGACCAATGCTGAAGCTGAAGCTCCAATACTTCGGCCATCTAATGTGAAGAGCCAACTAATTGGAAGAGACCCTGATGCTGGGAAAGATGGAAGGCAGGAGGAGAAGGGGACAACAGAGGATGAGATGGTTGGATGGAATCACCAATTCAATGGACACGAGTTTGAGCAAGCTCTGGGAGGTAGTGAAGGACAGGGAGGCCTGGCATGCTGCAGTCCACGGGGTTGCAAAGAGTCAGAAGCGAATGAGCAACAACTAGACAAGCTGACTATCTCTTTTCTATCTTTACTGCCTTCTGAGTCCTTTCTTTCTTCTCGTGCCTGCAATTCTCATATGAAATCATTGAATTGGAGTAGACCTTAGGGTTGGCACATTCAGTGCTTACAAAAATACATTTTACAAAACCCCCGAGCCCTGTGGAACAGCTTCTAATGAATTTTTGTTTAGTGGCATTGCCCCATCATAGCTATTTCATAAAAAGAATCTTGTAGTCTGGGGAGGAATCACCTGAGAAGCAGCTGTAAAAATTTGAACTCGGCTTAAATGAGTGTGAGCTTTTTTTTCTTTTGGAATGACAGTTTGAAACGAAACATACTTGGTATGTTAAGTTCTACTCTTAAAAGACTTTTAAAAAATGCATTCTATATGGCATTTATAAATAATTTAGTTTTATACTACTTACATTCCTCCCTGCCTTTTTATAAGATGAAAAGCTCTCTGCAAGTTTTCCTGGTATTTGGGGGCACTCTCTTAACTTGTTTGTCCTGATTTACAACTTGGTCATACAACGAAAAATAAAAACGATACACTTTGAAAATAAAAATGATACATTTTGAAATGTTCTGTAGCCTGAGTTCTCTTATTTCTAAATTTCATAAAATGTCTAGTAAAGAGACCATTAGAGAACACGTTGAGACATATTTCACTAAAGCCCCATCCCCCCACTTTTACAAAGCATAACGAAAATCTTTGTGAGATAGGAAAAGTAGAAGTCAGGAGAGAGGAAAATCTCCCAGCTAGTAAGTCTCTTTTTGAATAGTTTGACAACTAGCAAAGTTACCTAGGATGTTAAGTTTCTTTCTTAAACCTCGATGTCTTTCTTAACTAGCTGGTTCCTGAAGAAAGGAGGCTGCTGAAGGGGATTAGTAATGGTCCAGTTACTGAAATGTTGAAGCCACAGTAGAAGTATGCATTAGTACGTTTTAGATACTTAAGCATAGACTTTAAAGCCAAGTGTCTTGAAGACTTTGGTATCTTCTGTTTCTTTATCTTTATGATTCACGTGACGTGGTTACATATAAATTTGTGTATTTATACGGTAAAATCACGTGGCCTTTTTAGCATGTCATTCCCACTTACCTACATTGGGAATGAAAAGGTTCATTCCTTGTGTACACGTATAATTTCTTTGCACAGCTCTTTATTCAGAAATCGAGAAGTACGTTTCTGTCGCCTTGCTGTAGTTGCCCCCTTGCTGTGGAGGCTGTTTGGTCTGTCACCCCTGGGCTTAGTCACCATCATACGTAGCGGGGCCTGATTGATGGGGAGGCGAGCCCGTCGCCCTGGCAACCGTGGCGCCTGGGTGACGTCAGCCCGCGAGGCTGCGCGCGCCGACAGGTCGGGCATGGCGACTACCCAACCTGCTGCGGCGGGGTTCCGGGGCGCGCGCGGGCGGTGAGCTCGCGAGCTTTCCCTCGGCTTCTGCGGACCTCGGCCATGGACGCTCCCTCCGACCCCTACCTGCCCTACGACGGGGGCGGAGACTGCATCCCCCTGCGGGAGCTGCACAAGCGAGGTAACGCGGGCTGTGGGGCTGGTCCCGGCCGCGGTGAGGCCGATGGAGATCCTGGTCGGCGGTTCCCTCCGTGCGCAGCGCGGCCGCCGTCACTGCGCGCACAGGTCCTGTCGGGGGGCGCGGGCGGCGGTGCTTCTCCTTCTTAATTCAGGTGCCACTGGGTTTCAGCTGCTGTCGCTTACCGTGGGGCTCTGCACCCCGAAGTCAGTTCCTAGGAGAAGCTCTACCTGCTTAAAGAGAAACACATTTTCATGTCAATATTTTTTATTTAGTGTGCTTTCAGCTGAGTGACTACATTGTCTTCCATAGGTATCGGGTAAAAATTAATGGAATGATACCAACATATGGAATCATTGTCACACATCAGAAAAAATAATAGTAGTTTGTAAAAACCAGAAAAGCGCCCAGCATTCATGTAAATCTTTCGGCAGGCACTGCCAGAACAGATTACATGTTAATTAAACTGCCCTTTTTTCATTTTCCTTAAACTGATTGTTCTATTTAGAAAAAAAATTGAACCTCAAGAAAAATCTCTGAGCTAGATGACCTGAGCCGTATTAGTTTGAATTTATAAACTTCATATTATAAACTCACTTTTTAAAGTAAGGAAGTCATGATTTTCCTGAGCGTATAAAATATAGTTTTTATTCTGATAACGCCTTCTTTTGGTATTAAGTTCCATTAGGATTAAAAAAAGGTAATATATTTAACAAATTTATTGAATTGTGTCTTCTAGACAATATTTTAGGCTCTGAACAGTTGTAACATCCTGTGGTATTCTGTTGTTAATAAAAGCATGCTTGATAACATGAAGATCATGTTACATATATTGTGCTTTTCTCTTAGTTACCTTTTTAGTAAAGTATGTATATGTTCATGTGTGTATATACATATTTGTTTATATATATATATATATATATATATAAATTATTTTAGAACATTTGGGGAAATACCTAAAAGCATAAAGAAGAAAATTAAATTTTCTCATGGTCTTTGCACCCGGAATTGTTGGGATTGTTTTTCCAGTTCTAACATATTCCTCCTGCTCTCCTTTTTCCTATGCTCTCATCATCCCTTTTCTGGTAGGAATTTCTTTAAACAGGAAAGGATGTGAATGAATGTGACTGCTCAACTGTCACAGTATTTGCTAATCAGCAATTAAACTGTGTTTTCTTTGAGCTGTTTCAACATCCATTTGTTGATTTATAATTTATAATAAACCAGGAGACATGCGGTTTTGGGAAATTTAAATTCCCCATGATAGGCTTGACAGTCTTTACTGTGGCTTAGGTATGGACCTCACCTCTGTATAAGATAGGCAAGTAATAATAAGTCAGCCAAAGCTTATGTGCAAGTAGGCGTGGTTCCTGATATGGTTATTACTAAAAGAGAAGCTTTTTGTTTCTATTATGTTTTCACAAATAGTCCTTTAGAAATCTTGCCTAAAGTCTAAGTCTCTTCCACTGTTTGCATCACAGATGGGTTCCTAGTCCCTTAAGGAGACCTTTCCCAGCTAACCTAAGCCAATGTTTTCGAAGTAACATTGTGTCATTGTAGTACAAATCAGTTGGTTATTAGGCTTGCTTGACTGTTCTGCAGTATCCTAGTATCTATGGATACGAGGTTTTCCTTAATTTATGACCTTTTCTAACCCTGGGTCAAACAAAGGAACTGGAAGTGGAGAAATATAAATCAAGAAAAGAGTCAGCTACTCTAGGAGGACAAAATGGCAATGACCGGAAAGATCTCTTGGGGCTGGGAAAGAGTGAAGAGGCAGATAACCAAAGTATAAAATTGTGAAGGATATCAATAAAGCAAATGTGACTGTTTACTGAATTACTGAGTGCTGGAATTAGGAATTACCTGTGTGGAGTAAATTAAATTTAATGTTCCTTGTCAAGGTGAGATGGTAAATGATGAAGGTTCCAACTTAAATGAATAATATAGAGGCTAGAAATGTATGGAGATATAAAAATACAATTAGTTAATGTATTTTTGATGGATTAGAAATTAAGATGACATTTTAGAAATAGTTATCTTTTGGGGTATATTGCCTTCCTATACAGACACTATTAAGTTCTTTCATAAAATGTCTCTTCCATCTTTGAAAGTGAAAGTGAAGTTGCTTAGTCGTGTTGGACTCTTTGCAACCCCGTGGACTGTAGCCTACCAGGTTCCTCCCTCCATGGGATTCCCCAGGCAAGAATACTGGAGTGGGTTGCCATTTCCTTCAGGGGATCTTCCCAACCCAGAGATTGAACCTGGGTCTCCCGCATTGCAGGCAGACGCTGTAACCTCTGAGCCACCAGGGAAGCCCTCTTCCATCTTTTATCAGGGGGAAAAAAAAAATCTTTAGTTTTTTTTGATTTTTTGATTTGGATTTGGACTGCTAGTTTTATATTCTTGACTTCCTGAAGTTTAGGTAATTTGGAGGTAGAATTCTTGTTTATTCTAACAGGCCCTTATAGTGGATTTGATCTTTGGGATTTTTAGCATTATTTGAATACTGTTTCATTCAGAGTTTTTGTTGAGCTCGTGTGTGTGTGTGTGTGTGTGTGTGTGTGTGTGTGTGTGTGTAAGGCACTCCTGGGTGCTGGAGAACTGGAGGTGGTCGGCTTAGTGATACACCTAATAACTGAGAGGTGTACTGTTGCCGTGCTGGTGGTGAAGAACCCGCCTGCGATGCAGGAGACACAAGAGATGCAGGTTCAGTCCCTGCATCGGAAAGATGCCCTGGAGGAGGAAATGGCAGCCCACTCCAGTCATTCTTGCCTGGAGAATCCCATGGACAGAGGAGCCTGGCGGGCTACAGTCCATGGGGTCGCAGCGAGTCGGACACGACTGAAGCGACTTAAGTGCTTTATCTTTACCAGTTCCTTGATGTGTAACAAGCCATTTTAATCTTCACAGACTGTGGAGTAGGAACTGTTATAATGCTCATTTTCCTGTTGATGAGACTGAGGTACAGAAATGTGCAAGAAGAGTCAGGGTTCGAAGCAGATGATGGGATTCATACTCTGGTCATAGAAACACTGCTTTGCGTTGTGTACGTCCCTGCAGTAGCTTGGCATGTGCAGCCTGGTAGGGACGTAGGAAGGCTTCCCAGTTTTTAAAAACACAGAACCCAAGGGAGTTAACACATTTCTCATGAATGATACAGACTGCATGTTCTGTGAATCTGTTCACACGTGGCAGTGAGGGAAGAGATGAGTCTCCTTTTGACGAGTGTTGTCGAAGTTGGCACGTCCACAGGGGATTTGATGTAGGAGGATAGGCTAGTAAGTGGTAGGTAGGCTAGTAAGTGACCCAGTGGGACTTAGTGCTGTGGTGTCATGGGGTCAGTCATAGGGTCCTATAGGAAGGTGGTGGGATGCTGGGTCCCAGCGGACCTTGAATGCCAGACGAACCAGTTTTAAACAGTAAGAGGTATACCTTTCCTTTATAAGTTTGAGTGTTTTTTTTTTAGGCGGGGGTGGGGTGCATCTTGTGGCATGTAGGATCTTAGTTTCCTGACCGAGGATTGAAGACCGGGCCCACAGTAGTGAAAGTGCTGAGTCCTTATCACTGGAGCAGGGGGATTCCCAAGTTAGTTTTTTTAGTTTGTAACTGAAGTTGTTTCTTGACATCTATTAGCTCAGAGACAAATTTAAGTAAAGCTTTTTTCCTTCCTTTTGTAACAGATGAATTTGTCCATTTTTATTCCCTCCTGAAAGTATCAGTAGTTACATTCTTTGCTCATTATTTGAATATTCATGTTCTGGATGATGCTCTTATTGCCATAGGGGTGTTCTGTAGGTTCTTTTGTAAAAATGATTTTAGAATTCAAATTCTTATTATATGTCTATTGCCTTTAATCTTCTAGCCAACTAGAAAATTAAATCTCTTCTTACAGATTGGTTCATTGGAGTGTAAATTACAGGAACAAATAGAGATTGTTTGTGTGTGTTTGTGCTCACTCACTCAATTGCTGACTTTTTGTGACCCCATGGACTCTAGCCCACCAGGCTCCTCTGTCCATGGGATTCTCCAGGCAAAAATACTGGAGTGGGTTGCCATTTCCTACTCCATTTCCTACTGACTCCTACTGCCATTTCCTACTTCGGGAATCTTCCTGACCCAGGGATTGGCCCTGCATCTTTTCGTCCCCTGCACTGAAAGGCATATTCTCTACCACTGCGCCACCTGGGAAAGCCCAGAGATTCTTTTCCTGATGTCAAAAAGTGTTTCTGTTATAAAATAATAGTATGAAACAAAGCCTGCCTTTAAGTTTATTTTGCACACAGTATATGAATTTAAAATCATCAGTAAATGTATTTCATATTACTGTGTCTGGCTCTGTTCTCTAAAACTGACACTTGGTATGATTAATTTTATTCCATCTCATGACTTGTAAATTAAAAATGCTTTGTATTTCTAGATATTAAAATGTGAGCAAGTCTCTGGCCCCATACTTTAGGTTTATGGTTTTGGCTGGTTTACCAGCATTGAGATTACTGTTTTGTGCTGACATGAAGCCACAGGAGACTGGTGGCTTAAATTGTATTTTAAAGTTTTGTGTCTGTTTTTTAATAAACATGTTTAATTTATAGTTTTTTGGTAGTCCTTTAAAACCTTAATAGATCAAGAATGGAGATTCACTTTAGTTTGTCAGTTTATTCTTTGCCATTGGAGAGAGCAGATTTCGTGGATTTTATTATTCACATGATATGCACATATCTTACACACAGAGAATAAATGAACACAGAACTTTTCCAGTCATACAGATGTCTTAATCCCCACTTCATCATCCCTACCTTCAAGAACTTGGCTTTTTATTTTGAGGTGTCAGTAGAACTGAGAAGGAAACAGTGAACTGAGTAATGTAGCATCTCTACTGACTGGTTGTATCTTCTGTCAGTTTCTTTGGGATTTGGTTTTAATTTCCAGGTTTTTGCAGTTCAAACAGATGGCAGCTAAATATGACTGGATGGCAGAACAAATGTAAAGAGCAAATACTTTATCATATTTATCCAGCGGATGTTTAATTGACCACCTATTAAGTACTAGCGTTGTGCTTACCATTACGTCTTTAATCTTTCGTTTGGAAGTCTGTTAACATTCTGGAACTTCCACTATCAACTTGGAGCATTCACTTTCCCTTCCCTTACCAAAGTGACCGTTTTTTATCAGTAGTGTCACAGAGGGAAGAAAAAAAATGTATTGGGACTAGACTTCCTGCTCTTATTTAAGGGACACATGATACTGGGTTGTAGGAAACGTGCAGAATGTTAGATTTCTGTCTGCCTTCTTTCATAATTTACAATAACAATGCATATGTTTTATGTGTGTGTGTGATGGATAGTAATCTGCCTCTGAGGTTAAATGGCAAGGGTCACTGCTCTCCCATCTTTGAGATTGACTCCAGAGATAATAAGTACTAGTCTTAGTAAGCAAGCATATACCTGCTTCAGCATGCAGGGCTATTATTTGGATGGGCTTCCTTGGTGGCTCAGACAGTAAAGAATCTGCCTGCAATGCAGGACACCCAGGTTTGATCTCTGGGTCAGGAAGATCCCCTGGAGAAGTGAATGGCTACCCGCTCCAGTATTCTTGCCTGGAGAATCCCCAAGGGACAGAGGAGCCTGGCGGTACAGTCCCCGGGGTCACTAAAGAGTTAGACACGACTGAGCGATGATGCATGGTATTTGGATGTTCCTTTTAGACTGCTAAAGGTGTATGACGGTGAAATTTACTGGTTAATTAGTTCAGTTTAAGATGTAACAATTACATACCATTTTTAGCTCAGTTCAGCAAATACATATTGAGGACTAGTGGGTGGGAATATAAACGTTTCTATTGGTGGGAAACCAGATAATAATAAATGTCTGTATTGTTTATTTTTTGTCAAATTACAAGTTTCAACATGTTGGGTTGTGACCAGTATTTAAAAAAAGAAAAAAAAAAAGAAGGAAGCAAATAGTAAAAGTATCAGAGTATATGCCAACTAGTAAATATGCTAAACTTTGTTTTTACTTAGGGTACATATCTGTACACTATGTCAGAAATGTTTGTAGCTGTGACCAAGAAAAATAGTGTGGTAACCGGGTTATGAGTAAGTCCCTGTGGAGGGTCAGTTGGCTTGGCTTCCTGTGCCTCAGATGAGTCTGGAGCAATCTGAGGATGAGAATGGGATGTGTTATTGTCGTTGATCTCTGCTTAAGCACGGGGATTTGAGTGGCAGGACCAAAGCAGGGCCTGTGACAACTGTTGCAGCCACCTTGGTCTGGAGCCAAAGGCAAAGAGGGCTGGTGACGTGAAGTCCTGTTAATTGTCTGAGCTCAGTGCACATGCATGTTTTGGGAGAAGGCCCATCAACAGTCTTAATGGCCCCTAGGTGGGAAAGACTATTTTATTTCTGTTGTAGTCTCATTTATGTTTTTTTCTTTTCCACCTGTGCATTGGAATTTTATCTGCAAAGCTATTACCACATCCAAGGTCACAAGGACATACTCTTCTCCCTTTTTTTAAAGAGTTTAATAATTGTAGCCCTTACATTTGGGCCTGTGATCCTTTTTGAGTTAAGTTTCATTTATGGTGTGAGGTAGGTAGGGTCCAACTTCATTCTTTTACATGTAGGTAGCCTGTTGTTGCAGCATCATTTGTTGAAGACTGTTCTTTTCCCATTGGTGAAAATATTTATTTAAATAATAATATAACCAGAAAACTACTAGAGCTCATTAATGAACTTGGTAAAGTTGCAGGATGCGAAATTAACATGCAGAAATCTGTGGCATTTCTCTACACTAACAATGAAAGATCAGGAAGAGAAATGAAGAAAACAGTCCCATTTACTATTACATTAAAAATAATAAACCTACATGAGGACACAAAAAACTGTATTCCAAAAACTATAAGACTCTGATGAAGGAAATTGAAGATGACACAAAGAAATAGAAAGGTATACTGTGTTCTTGGATTGGAAGAATCAGTACTGTCAGAATGACATAGATTTTGATGATGGCCATCCTGACCAGTGTAAAGTGATCCTCACTGAAGTTTCAATTTGCATTCCTCTAATAATTAGTGATTTTTGTTGTTCATTGGCTAAGTCATGTCCTTCTCTTGGCAACCCCGTGGCCTGCAGCACACCACACTCCTCTGTCCTCCACTTTCTCCCAGAGTTTGCTCAGATTCATGTCCATTGAATCGGTGATGCTATCTAACCGTCTGCCACCACCTTCTCCTTGTGCCTTCGGTCTTTTCCAATTTGTGAGCATCTTTTCATTTGCCTTTCCATGCGCATATTACCCAAGGCAATGTACAGATTCAGTGCAATTCCTATCAAATTACCAGTGGCATTTTTCTCCGACCTAGAACAAAATATTTTACAATTCGTATGGAAAGACTCCCAGCCCCCACCCCCACGCCAAATAGCTGAAGCAGTCTTGAGAAAGAAAAATGGAACTGGTGGAATGAGGCTCCCTGACTTCAGAGCATATTACCAGCTACAGTAATCATGACACAAGAACAGAAATACAGATCAGAAGTAAGGAAAGAAAGCCCGGAGATAAACCCACTCACATAAGGGCATTTATCTTTGACAGAGGAGGCAAGAATAACCAAAAGAGAAAAGACAGTCTCTTCAATAAGTGGTGCTGGGTACACTGGACAGCCAGCCACATGTGAAGTAATGATATTAGAACATTCTCTAACACCTAACACAAAAGTAAACTTACAGTGCCTAGGAGCTTCTAGAGGAAAATGTAGACAGACACTCTGACAACTGTCACAGCACTGTCTTTTTGAATCCACCTCCTAGAGTGATGGAAATGAAAATAAATGGAGGCTATTTAAACTTAGAAGCTTTTTGCAGAATAAAGGAGACTGTAAACAAAATGTAAAGACAGCTTATGAAATGGGAGAAAACATTTACAATTGACACAACTGACAAGGGATTAATCTCAAATACACAGCTTATGTAGCTCAATATCAAAAGAAACAACTTAATAAAAAATTTGACATTTCTCCAAAGAAGACATACAAATAGCCAAAAAGCACATGAAAATGTGCTCAACACCACTAATTAATAGAGAAATGTAAATCAAAACTACAATGAGCTATCACCTCAGACCAGTCAGAATGGTCATCATCAAAAAATCTACAAACAATAAATGCTGGAGAGGATATAGAGAAAAGGGACCCCTACACTGCTGATGGGAATGTAAATTGGCACAGCCACTCTGGAGTATGGAAGTTCCTTAGAAAACTGAAGGTAGAGCTACCAAATGATGTTACAGTCCCATTCTTGGGCATATTTCTGGAAAAAACCATTATTCGAAAAGATCCATGTACCTCCAGGTTCATAACAGCACTATTTACAATAGACGAGATATGGAAGTAACCTCAGTGTCCATAAACAGATGAATGGAGAAAGACAATGTACATACATACAGTGGAATATTACTTAGCCATAAAAATGAAATAGTATCATTTTCAGCAACATGGATGGACATAGAGATCATCATAGTGAAGCATTATGGACAGAGAAAGACAAATATATGGTATCACTTATATGTAGACTATAAAAAAATAAAATGGGGCTTCCCTGGTGACTCTGGTAAAGAATCTGCCTGCCAAAGCAGGAGACACGTGTTCAGTCCCTGGGTCTTGAAGATCCCCTGGAGAAAGAAATAGCAACCCACTCCAGTATTGTTGCCTGGAGAATCCCTTAGACAGAGCAGTTTGGTGGGCTACAGACCCTGGGATCACAAAGAGTCAGCCATAACTGAGCACACACACACACACACAAGTAAAATCATACAAATGAACTTACATACTAAGCAGAAATAGACCCACAGACATAGAAAACAAAAGTTATGATTACCAAAGGGGAAAGGGGTGGAGAACGATAAATTAAGAATTTGAGATTAATATATACACACTACTGTATATATATATATATGTATGTATGTATGTATAAATATATAAAATAGATAACCAACAAGGACCTACTGTATAGCACAGGAAACTATACTCAATGTTTTGTAATAACCTGTAAGAGAAGAGACTCTGAAAAAGAACAGATACGCACGTATAACTGTACCACTTTGCCGTGCACCTGAAACTGACCCAGCATTGTAAATCAACAACGTTTCAGCACAAAAAACAAAACAACATAAATAACATAAATTGAAAGTGGAATTTTCCTGCAGATAATTTAAAAACTCTTTGTTTAGGTTACAGGTATTAATAAAACGTGTTTACATGGAATGCATGAATATTATAAACTATTGTGTCTGGGGAAAAAAGACAAAAGTCCTCTTATAAATAAAGTTATTTTTGCAAGAAAGCTCACTCATTATGCAAGAAAGCTCACTCACTAATTAGAATCAGTAACACTAAAACACATCGTACTTGCTGATACTTGAACTATGAAATATTGCTGGTGATATTTAAATTATAAGATGTCTGTTTTATGGAAAGGTTGGTCATTTACTGTGCATTTTAGAGATTTGTTTTTGTGGCCATACCAGGTATAATGAATTAAGTTATGTTAAAAATCTATAGGATTTTGCTCAGTATATAGTTCTAAGAAGAAATCATTGCTCGTATTTGTAATACAATTTTTTTCTTCTGTTCGTCATATTGTCAGTCTTTTGGTTAATATTAATACCATGTGAGTAATATAATAAGCCCATTTTAAGTTCCAAAATATTTGAGCAGAAGCAGTAACTTGTGTTTATTGATTTCCTAGTGTTTGTCAGATATAGTATATAATAGTAGGTATCTTACACGGCTTATCTGCAGTTCACATACCACAGCCTACAGGTAGGTGACATTGCCTAGGTACCTGAGAGATTAGTAGGTAGTTCTTGCTGGCTTATGTGGCAGCCCTGGGATTTGAATCTAGGTCTTTCTGACCTCAGAGTGCATTAGGTCCTGGGATTTCTCTAATGGGCCATGCTGCAGAGAAAGTGATCTTTTCTCTAGTTTCATTGTTTTCCAGCCATGGGCAGTAGAAGGATAGTCACGGCATCTGACATCAGACCCCCAGGAAGGTTTTTGTGTTAAATCTGGGAGCTCCTGCTTTCAGATCATGCTTTCTTATACACTCTAAGATCTGGGACTGTCCTGTGTCCTGTTATCCTTTTGAAGTTCAGGTGTCAAAAAAAAAATAGACTCTTCTGTCTGTATATCACTGTCAGTCAGTCAACAGTCAGTTCAGCTGCTCAGTCGTGTCTGACTCTTTGCGACCCCATGGACCACAACACGCTGGGCCTCCCTGTTCAACACCAACTCCTGAAGTTTACTCAGACTCATGTGCATTGAGTCGGTAATGTCGCCGAACCATCTCATCCTCTGTTATCCCCTTCTCCTGCCTTCAATCTTTCCCAGCATCAGGGTCTTTTCAAATGAGTCAGTTCTTTGCATCAGGTGGCCAAAGTATTAGAGTTTCAGCTTCAACATCAGTCCTTCCAATGAATATTCGGGACTGATTTCCTTTAGGATGGACTAGTTGGGTCTCCTTGCAGTCCAAGGGGCTCTCAACAGTCTTCTCCAACACCATAGTTCAAAAGCATCAATTCTTTGGCGCTCAGCTTTCTTTGTAGTCCAAGTCTCACATGCATACATGACCACTGGAGAAACCACAGCCTTGACTAGATGGACCTCTGTTGGCAAAGTAATGTCTCTGCTTTTTAATATGCTGTCTAGCTTGGTCATAACTTTTCTTCCAAGGAGCAAGGGTCTTTTAATTTCATGGCTGCAGTCACCATCTGCAGTGATTTTGGAGCTGCAAAAAATAAAATCTGTCACTATTTCCACTGTTTCCACTGTTTCCCCATCTATTTGTCATAAAATGATGGGACTGGATGCCATGATCTTAGTTTTCTGAATATTACATTTTAAGCCAATGTTTTCATTCTCCTCTTTAACTTTCATCAAGAGGCTCTAGTTCTTCTTCACTTTGTGCCATATGGGTGGTATCATCTGCATATCTGGGGTTATTGATATTTCTCCCAGCTATCTTGATTCTAGTTTGTGCTTCATCCAGTCCAGCGTTTCTCATGATGTACTCTGCATATAAGTTAAATAAGCAGGGTAACAATATACAACTCCTTTTCCTATTTGGAACCAGTCTGTTGTTCCATGTCCAGTTCTAACTGTTGCTTCTTGACCTGCATACAGATTTCTCAAGAGGCAGGTCAGGTGCCCTGGTACTACCATCTCTTTCAGAATTTTCCAGTTTTTGGTGATCCACACAGTCAAAGGCTTTGGTGTAATCAATAAAGCAGAAATAGATGTTTTTCTGGAACTGTCTTGCTTTTTCCATAATCCAGGGGATGTTGGCAATTTGACCTCTGGTTCCTCTGCCTTTTCTAAAACCAGTTTGAACATCTGGGAGTTCACGGTTCATGTACTGTTGAAGCCTGGCTTGAATTTTGAGCATTACTTTGCTAGTGTGTGAGATGAGTGCAATTGTGTGATAGTTTGAGCATTTGGCATTGCCTTTCTTTGGGATGGCAATGAAGACTTTTCCATGCCTGTGGCCACTGCTGGGTTTTCTGAATTTGCTGGCATATTGAGTGCAGAAGTTTCACAGCATCATCTTTTAGGATTTGGAATAGCTCAACTGGAATTCCATCACCTCCACTAGGTTTGTTCGTAGTGATGCTTTCTAAGGCCCACTTGACTTCACATTCCGGGATACCTGGCTCTAGGTCAGTGATCACACCATCGTGATTATCTGGGTCATGAAGATCTTTTTTGTATTCTTGCCACCTCTTCTTAATATCTTCTGCTTCTGTTAGGGCCATACCATTTCTGTCCTTTATTGTGCCCGTCTTTGCATGAAATGTACCCTTGGTGTATCTAATTTTCTTGAAGAGATCTTTAGTCTTTCCCATTCTATTGTTTTCCTCTATTTCTTTGCATTGATCACTGAGGAAGGCTTTCTTATCTCTCCTTGCTGTTCTTTGGAACTCTGCATTCAAATGGGTATATCTTTCCTTTTCTCCTTTGCTTTTTGCTTCTCTTTTCACAACTATTTGTAAGGCCTCCTCAGACAGCCATTATGCTTTTTTGCATTTCTTTCTCTTGGGGATGGTCTTGATCACTGTTTCCTGTACAATGTCATGAACCTCTGTCCATAGTTCATCAGGCACTCTATCAGATCTAATCCCTTGAATCTGTCACTTCCACTGTATAATCATAAGGGATTTGATTTAGGTCGCACCTGAATGGTCTAGTGGTTTTCCCAACTTTCCTCAATTTAAGTCTGAATTTGGCAATAAGGAGTTCATGATCTGAGCCACAGTCAGCTCCCAGTCTTGTTTTTGCTGACTGTATAGAGCTTCTCCATCTTTGGCTGCTGAGAATATAATCAGTCTGATTTCGGTGTTGACTATCTGGTGACGTCCATGTGTAGAGTCTTCTCTTGTGTTGTTGGAAGAGGGTGTTTGCAATGACCAGTGCGTTCCCTTGGCAAAACTCTATTAGCCATTGTCCTGCTTCATTCTGTACTCCAAGGCCAAATTTGCCTGTTACTCCAGGTGTTTCTTAACTTCCTACTTTTGAATTCCAGTCCCCTATAATGAAAAGGACATCTTTTTCGTGTGTTAATTCTAGAAGGTCACGTAGGTCTTCATAGAACTGTTCAACTTCAGCTTCTTCAGCATTCCTGGTTGGGGCATAGACTTGGATTACTGTTATGTTTAATGGTTTGCCTTGGAAACAAACAGATCACTCTGTCGTTTTTAAGATTGCATTCATTCAAGTACTGCATTTCGGACTCTTTTGTTGACGGTGATGGCTATGGTTTATTTCTTCAGGAGGTCGATTCTGATGAGAATGGTGAGCTGGGGTTGGGGCGGGGAGGGAAGTGTGAAGATGGTTTGACTGACTCTCCCACCAAGTCTACATGCCCTGAGGAATAGAAGTTTCCTAAAAATAATGTGTTCTGTTTCAGAAAGAAGGGGGAAGGGTTTCGAGGTAGGCAGAGACAATGAAGCTCCATCACATAGATACTAATCTAACCTGAGGACAATACTGGGTAATGTAGTTATTTTCCGTTTGGAAATAATGTAGTTATTTTCAGTTTGGAGGTACATCTGGTTGTTAATATTGAATATCTGGACATAGGGTTGGGAAAGAAAGTTAAGAACAAGAAAAAGGTTAAAATTTTAAAAATTAGTTAGGAAAGTGGATGACTAAGTAGGTACACATATGTTCATTATATATGCTGTTTGTAATGCAAACTAACCTAAATGATAGTGCCTCATAGCAATTAAATACAGCAGTTTGAAGTCCATTGAAAATGATGTGCCGATGCATTTAATGACCTGAAATGGTTTTTACGAACTGTGTTGAGTAGTGAAAATATGCTAAGTAATGGAAAGCTTAAAAATACATGTGGCTAGTTTGATTTTACCTTTTTTTCTTGTAGAAAATGTGGAAAGGTGAAGCCAGTTGCCAGTTTAACTGTTTTAACTCTCTTCTTTACTCAGTTCCCTCTCCTTGCTTCCCCCACAAACCTTACGTAACTGTATAGACTTGCTTCTCATCTGTTCTCTTTGCAGTCCAAGGCTTATTGCAGAAACTCCTTTTTACTTAAAACATTTTGAAACCCAGAATCCCATTGCTTGCAACTCAGATGTACTGCCGTTTAAGATTTTGCCTGTTCTTTTCGGTTTCAGAAGCCTGAGTTTGAAACTGAGGAGCTATAGTGCTGAATCTTGTACTCTGATTTTCCCTGTGGCGGAGGGCGTTTCCTGAATTGGTGGGAAGCATGTGCACCGAGGATGAGGAGATACTGTTGGACAGAGGTCTGATGATTTCCAAAAGGTGTCCTGGGGTGTCTGCGTCAGTGAGCGCTGCACGTTCTTGGAGAGAAGTCCAAGTAAATGGTGTCACTTTGTATCCCCCAGCTCTAAGAGGATTTGTCAAGGAGGGCAGGGAGAGGTCTTATGAGGGAGTGCGGCCTCACCACTTGATTTGGAAAGCCCTGTTATAATTTGCTAATTTCCCGGTCCTTGAAATAGTATTTTAGGAAAGAAAGGGAGGCGCACTTTGCCTGTGAGAGAGCTTTCACTTGTGCTTGTGGCATCGCCTCTGAGGTGTGTGCTGTGTCACGCATGAAATGGAGTGGGGTGATGGCGCTGGGTAACTTACACTCCTGCTTACAAGGATTTTATTAACACAGAGATGTAAGTCCTTTGTGTTTGTCTCATTTTATCCTTTGTAAGGTGAACTTTAAGTGAAATATAGATTGCAGTGAACTGTACACAAATAATAATTACGAATATTTAAACATCATTGTTACTGTTAGGAAACGTAACGTCTTTGAAATTACTGCTAACATGCAATGATGCGTAGGCATTTCTATGATCCTGTGAGAACGAATGTTCCTATCCAGTTTGGAGTAGGACCCAGGCTTTCCTTTTCTTCTTCTTTGAACTACTCAGATTTCCATGTTTGGTAGAACAAAGTATAAAAGAAAATATGTGAAATGATGTCACACACATACTGAAGTAAAAGTTTGAACCCCCCCCCCCTTGTTTTTTAATAGCCAGGTAATTCTTGAATTTTATCTAGCTATCCTAAAGCAGACTTTAAATTGTAAAACTACGTTGATTGATTTTGCATTGGATATGATAGATTTTTTTTTTTTCAGTTGTCAGTTACAGCCCAGTAAGAAGCAGAATGCAAGGAGACAGGTTAAAGCCAGATTGGACTGTCTGCCTTTCTCTGCAGATGCCTTTTCATCATGTTTATCAGAGCCAAAGAAATACTCTAATCAACTAGCAAAAAGTTTTTATTTTCATACCAAAACCGATCTTTGTTAATTCCAAAACCAATTTGATGTCAAGAGTCACAGAAGGACTCAGACTTCTTTTAGGAATAATTAGAGGGCAGACAGTGAATCTGAATAGATAAACGTGTGGGCTCCCCTAAAGCAGGAAGACCCATCAATTCTTCTGTACACTGTCACTGTGTCCGGCGGAAGCAAATAGGCCTGAGGGGACAGGCTGACCTCCCGGAAGTCTGCTGGGCACACAGACTGACAGGCCAGTTCTTTGAAGTGTCAAGGGATGCCCAGACATGAAATGTTGGTACGTGGGGTGCCCTGGTGTGAAACGCTTGAATGCTTTATTTCTGATTTTCAGGAATTTTTAATTACTGTGCAGTTCTGTATGTTCGATGTTGGGGTAGTTTCTACAGACTAGTGACTGGAAAGTCACTGAGGCAGGACACACAGCTTCTGTGAATGTGTGGGGGACTAGGCCTGTGCTGCCCCTGAAAATAAGAACACTGGTCTCTGCTCTCTCCTCCCTAGTTCAGAAGCCTGTTGGGGATACACGCTTCATTTGCTTAGTATCTTCATGCTGCAGGCGGCTGGGAATTCTTAGCAGCTGCTAATTTACTGTGTCAGTGCATGTTAGGTGGTACAGAAATTTTGCTTTTGATTTTTTGTGTAGAATAGTAATAATTAAGATCAGTAATGCGTGTCTCCATCTCTACCCAGATAAGAGTGAATAGGGCAAAGTTTGAAGTTTGCAAAATATATCACAGTAGTCTTAAAAATTCTTTTTAATTTCAGACTTAGAGATGTTGAAAAATAGTGCAGAGAGTCTCATATGCCCTCCCCCTAGATTCCTGAGTGTTAGCGTTTTACCTCATGCTTTCATCCTGTCTCTTTCTGTCGTGTTTGCCGTTCCCTGTCACACACTGCACACACTGTTAATTGTACATATGGGATGCACCATGTTCTTCTTCCCTGAACCCTGTAAGGGTAAGATGCAGACGCGATGGGGCTTCTCAGGTGGCTCCATGGTAAAAAATCTGGCTGCAATGTAGGAGACGTGGATTTGATGCCTGGGTCAGGAAGATCGCCCGGTGGAGGGCCTGGCAACCCACTGCAGCACTCTCGCCTGGAGAATCCCATGGACAGAGGAGCCTGGAGGGCTCTCTTTGGGGTCACAAAATGTCGGACGCGACCGAGCATGCGCACAACCAGATGTGATGCACTGCAACCGCTAAATACTTCAGTGTGTGTTTCCTTATGAAAGGATATATAGCTCGTCCATAGCTTCAGTACAGTTTTCAAAATCAGAAAGTTGGCGCTGATCATGTTATTCAGTCATTATTCCGACGGTTCTCCAGTGTACTGAGTGTTGCCCTGGCTGTCCCGGTCCTGCGCTGCCCATCCCAGGCACAGACTGAGTTCGGTTGCGCGTCTCTGTGGTCTCCTTTTATCTAGTGCAGCTGGTCTTTGGTGACTGACATTTTTGAAGATCGCAAGCCACTTGCCTTGTAGAATTTCCCTCAGTTTGTTTTGCTTATGCCTTTGGGGCAGACTACCCCAGTCGTCTTCCTGAGTGGTATCACAGAGGCCTTGATGCTTCCCTCCAAAAATATCTTCAAAACGACCATTTTTAATATTATCATACCGAAGGTGGAGCCAGAGATGCGGAAATTTGTCAAGGCAGTATAAATGCTGTCATTGTGTTTACTCTCCAGTCGCTTTTTCTTAAGAAAATTTATGGCCTTTCAGTTAGTTTTGACAAAGTGGAAACTACTGAATAAAATCGGGGGAGGGGGACCTGGAGCATGTCAAGGTTGCCGTGGAGGGTTTAGGGCTTGTGTTTTACGTGAGCAGGCATGGGCCATTGAGGAACTGGGCCTTTAAACCTTAGCCAGAATGAGAAATTATTTATCCTGGAGTGCTTCTGCCAAAACTCTGAAGTCAGTACGCTGCTCACTCTCCTGTTAGAATCTTATACCTTTCCAGGCCGAGCATTCAAATGTTGTAAGTGGAGAGGAAAGAGGGACTTTGTTCTATCTGGTAGAAGTAAAGAAATGCTAAGTTCATTGTAGAATATTCAGTATTTGTTGTTGTTGAGTGGCTCAGTTGTGTCTGACTCTTCTGCGACCCCATCTGGAGCCCTGCCAGGCTCCTCTGTCCATGGAATTCTCCAGGCAACATTACTGGAGTGGGTTACCATTTCCTCTTTCAGGGATCTTCCCAACCTACAGATCAAATCCATGTCTCCAAACAGATTCTTTACTGCTGAGCCACCAGGGAAGCCCAGTATTCAGTATTATATCATTTGAAATACTAATAACCCTTTGTGTGATAATGCTTGTTTCAACTGCCTCTTTGAATGATCAAAGAACAGAACTTGCAGCCGGGTATAGTTTATTTCCTTCTATCTGGACGGTAATAAAAACGAGTCCTTGTACGGACGTGGGGGCTCCAAGCGCCTCTCCCTCCCGCTCCTGGCTGATTGAGGAGCCTCTCCTGCTCGAGCCTGGCATTGTTCACAGTGCTGGGCAAAGTGCAGGTTCTGGCTTTGCCAGGGTTGTTTTTTGTGAATGACTGAACATTTCCAATAGTTTCTTTGTAAACAAAAGAGGACAAGTTCGTTTAAACCATCAGACTGCAGGAGTAGTCTGAGAATTCTGCTGTTTGGAATTTTGGTTTTCCATAAAACCACAAAATAAACTAAATGGGTTTCTTGAGTCTCTTTTTATGGTGTTTGTTTAAACATGAGTATAGTGCCACTCCTTATATTCTGTATCAATTCGTACATTTATTTTAAACCAACATAGTTTTAGATGTTTATTTTTTGGCATAAAATCTATTACTGCTGCATAATTTGAAGATGTAATCTGTAATCAATTATGTTAAGATCACCTGTTTGAAATTATGGGGGCTCAGATGAAAAAGAATCCGCCTGCAGTGCAGGAGACCCGGGTTTGATCCCTGGGTTGGGAAGATCCCCTGGAGGAGGGCATGGCAACCCACTATAGTATTCTTGCCTGGAAAATTCTGTGGGCTGAGGATCCTGGCAGGCTACAGTCCTTGGGGCCGTAAAGAGCCAGACACAACTGAGCACGTGCACATATGTATATTTGGGTATAGATACACCTGTGACAGCTATGCAGAAAATTAAAGTTCCCTTCTCTGCCTTTTCTAACAAATCTACTTCCCAGAGGTAACCATTATTAACATGTTGGTTCATTTTGCTTCATAGTATTTTCTCTGTATTTAAATATACTGTAACATTTAACCCAAAATAAATTTAACCAAATAATTTTCCAGTTAAACTTGCTACACTGCCTTTGAAAATAGGGTCAGGCATTAGGTGAAATCTTGCTCTTCTCCTGTAAATAAACTGTTACTGAAACACAGCCATATTCACTCATCTGTGTGTTGTTAGGACTTCTTTTGCACTGACATGGCAGACTTGGACTCAACATGGCAGAGTTGCATAGTTATGACTGTTCGGCCTCCAAAGCCTAGCAGATAGACTCTTAGGCTCTTTTGCTGACCCCAGTTTTAGATTGTGAGCACTTTGGCATTCGTTTGTTTCGCTTTCTTCCTAGAGCTCTAGTGCGGTTCTGTGCCCGCACTGCACAGTTTATGGGCTTACACAAGTGTAAGTGCAGGAAGAGTTCCCGGACTTGGCTTGCTGGGTTGGACAGCATGTGTGCAGCTTTCCCTTCTCAACGAGGTTGCACCAGTTGATACTGAACCTAATGATTTTGTTCCAGGACCTCTTTTCCCTGTATCTTTGCCAACTCAGTGCATTGGCCAACTTTTTAAATCTTTACCAGTCTGATAGAGGAGAATGATACTGTAGGTTTGCTCTGCGTTTCTTTTTTGTGTTAGATTGAATTTCTTTTCAAATTTAAGAGCCAGTTGTGTTTTTGTGAATTGTCTTTCAGTCCCCTTCCTTATACCCTCAAGTCTGTTGCATAGTGGACGCTGGTCAAATAGTATATATTGAGTTCTAGCGAGGGAACCTGCTTGCTGACACAGCTGATGTAGAGGAGGCTTTTCATGAGGAAGAGAGACATTGTCAGGGAGAGGAAGAACTTCTTCCTGGGACAGAATCTTGACCGCACAACCCACACCTCCACTGAGCATTGTCTTTTCTCCTGGACAGAATACAGTTGCCTTTTTGCTAGGGCAGTTGTAATTTTCTTCAATGTATCCACCTTCATCTTCAATGTATCCATCTTCATCTTAAATGTATCCATCTTCATCTTCAATGTATCCATCTTCAATGTATCCTTCGGTGTATCCATACATTTCAGTGTATCCATCCTCTGCCCCATGTTCTTACTTTGTGGACTCTGTGCCCTGGTGGGTGGTAACCAGGAAGTCCTGCAGAGCGCCCTTCCCCAGGGCGTCCCTCAGATGACTTAGGAAGGTGGCTTTTCATGCTCTCATGTGAGTGGGGCAGGATGTGCCCTAGTCCTTTTCCTTACTTCCAAGTTTCAGATGCATTTTTTTAATGCTTTCCTTCCTCTGTTGATTGTAATTACTTCAAGTGATCCTATTTCTTTAGGAATTACTAATGAGCCGCATAGCTCTCCATTGTCGCTCACAGAACACGCTCATTGTTCCTTGTTGGCTCTGCAGGAACTCACTACACAATGACCAACGGGGGCAGCATCAGCAGCTCCACGCACTTGCTGGATCTTCTGGACGAGCCCATCCCCGGGGTTGGCACCTATGATGACTTCCACACCATCGACTGGGTGCGAGAGAAGTGTAAAGACAGAGAAAGGCATCGACGGGTACGTTTGCTCAGTAATCTTTACAACAGCAGCGCACAGAGAGATCCTTGAATAATGTTGTCTTTCTGCCAGTGATCTCAGGCTGCCAAAATGTTACAAGTACACTTAAGTAAGGTTCCACATATTATAAGTAATACGGTTTTTTCTCTATAGGTTTTAAAAGTTTATTTATATCCTTTTTCTTTCTGGAAGGGATTTGAAGCAGCTTACAATCAAAGAAGTAGAGGAAGACAGAATAGGAGGGAAAGGCAAAGGCCTAAGAGTTGAGGAAGATCAAGCCAAGTTCAGGAGGTAGCAGTCAGCATGGCTCTTGACTTTGAGCATCAGGCCAAAGAGGAAATGTGTTACATAATTTCAGTTGTTGGAAAAAGAAGCAGCTTACTGGGGAGATAGTTTCCTGGGGCTTTGCTATTTTATCTCCTTTCTTGGTTTTAAATCCTGAGCTATTTCTCAAATTGAGTCCTGTGTGGACATATGGAATGTTGGTGTAAAGTGCTAGTAATAAAAGAATGGCTTTTGCTTAGAAACTACAATGTATGTTGTTATTTTTGTTGTTGTTTGTGGTTTATTGATAGTGTCATTCAAAAATTTTAAGAGAAAAAAATCTCTTGAAAATAAAATTCCAAGTTCTAACAGGCCATTTGCAAATTTGAGCTCTGAAGTTAACTCATAGATGTAATAATTGCTTGTACAAATGAGTTACTACCTTTCATAATAATGTTTATATATCTATTAAACCTGAAATTGGACTTAGATTATATTGTTTATGCAAAGTACTGCTTCTCAGATTCATTAGTCAGTATTCACCCTTTCTGGAAATAAGACATGACACCATATTAGATGATAAAACTGAGAAATTTCCAAAACATACACTTAAAAGTAGCAATAACAAGCTCATTACGTGTTAACACAAACAATGTTTGTATGAAAAATAGCTATTTTCCGAGATAAAAAATGCTCAGTGAGAGAGCGGCGCTGGACTGCATCTTCATGAACCTCACTCGTTACTGTCTGGTCTCCTGAGAGCCGCTGGGTTTTCTTACCTGCTGCTGCAGACTGCTGGGCGTTTCGATTGAAGTACATGAAGAAAATCCAACCTCACAGCTGCGTAGTTGGAAAAGCCAGGAGTATTTTAATAACCTTTTCAGGTCATTGTGGATTTTCTTCTTTGATACTGCAAGACAGTGACAGGGACATGTGGTTAGTTTCTTAAAGGCTAGCTGCAGTGTGTGGCCTAAAACTGTATCAGCGAAGTTCTTGTCTTTGGTCACATTAAAATCCTTTGGTTCCCCTTGAACTTTGAGTGAACGATTTTGTAACATTATGCTGTGATCATTTGGCAAATACTGATTCACTGATTCATGCAGTTCTCTGAATAGTTGACATGCTCATTGTACCGTATCAGTATACAGTATCAAAAAAAGCCACATTCATTAATGTCAACACTAATCTCCTCAGAAAAGTCTTTAACTGTTGGTATCTGTCATTCTTACAGTAATGGATATAAGTTCTTTAAAATTCTCATTTTTATTTTGAAGCTCAAAATCTGTCATTGGAACCAAATACACATTTTACTTTAAATGACAGGCTTACTTGGTTCGTTTTTTGAGAAAAATACCTCAAAAGATTTCCAAGTCTGGAAAACCATAGTTGCAGTATTTTTTGCTCAAGTAAGAATGGCGCTCCGTGAAAGTGGCTTATGCTGCAGCTCAGAGAGACCACACAGAGGCTTTTCCTCAGGCCTCCTCCTTCGCGGCGTGTGAGAAGTGCTGTGTGCAGTCTTTACACATAGTCTTCAGGAGTTGCGCTTCCAGTGTCACGTTGTCCCTTTATTTTGTAAAAGCACAATCATATGTATTTACATACTTACTTTTCTTAGGTAAAGGGTAGCATCCTGTACACACGGAGGCCTTGCTTTCTCCCCCACGTGATACTGCGTTCATCTCATTCTTTTTTAATGACTACAGAGTTTCTCATGACATAGATGTAACTGCAGTTTTTTGGACCAATACTGTATTGATGAATGTTTAGATGACTTTCAAATTTCTGCTTAATATTGTATTTTATTAAACATTACAGTTATTAAGAAAAAGCAATGCGAGGTTTATTATTTTTGAAAGGAATGATCTACCTTCAACCCTAAAGCAAGGTGAATATCTGTAATTGGTTGCTTATAACATAGGAGGAGTAAAATTGCCTCATTCAGCCTTTTGAATGTGGCCTTGTGGCTTGAAATAGACCAGATGTTTGAAAGGGATCAGATCATTGAATTCTGGCTGTAGCCCTCTCATGGGACGGTGGAGCAGGGAATGCCTGGCCTGAGAGTGTGGCATGTGGAGCAGCCAGGCAGCAGGACAGGGAGGGGTGGGCGGTTCCGGGGGCTTCTTGTGAAGTGCATGCTGACTGAGAGAGCAGACTGGCCCTGGGCGTCTACGGGTGAGAGCTGGCGTCACGTCTGTCAGCATCCTCTGCCTCACACAGCGACAGCACCCCGCCTGTGGCATCGGCACACTGGCACGCTACAGGCCTGAATGCTTCAGCAGCCCCTTTATTCACAGGATTGTGTGGTACTGCGTTTACGGGCACAGTACTGTTCGTCACTGCCCTTGCCTTTTAGGACCACTACATGCCACTTAACTGCTAGAACCAGAGAAAGAGCAGGGAGTGACAGCCGCTTTGAGCTGTAATGTCTTATTTCTGTCACATAAAAGGTGTATGCCAGCTAACTTCGGTGCAGTCTGAAGCAATCTGGGTCAGCGTCTGTGTGGATGGTGGGGCCCTTGCTCTCATTGTGAGGCTCTGGGTCGATGCTTGTCATCTGGTTCACAGGCGTGGCAGCCGTCTGACCTGCTGTTTCTGCCCCAAACTCACTCACTCTATTGTTTAGTTGAGAAAGTACTGTTCCATGTATAGTAACTGAGGAAATTGTTGGATTCTAGAATTGTGGCTGCTACTCACAGTTTGAAGAATGAAGCATGACCGTTTCTAATTTCAGATCAACAGCAAAAAGAAAGAATCAGCATGGGAGATGACAAAAAGCCTGTACGATGCGTGGTCAGGGTGGCTCGTGGTGACGCTCACAGGGTTGGCATCAGGTAAAGAGGACTGTTCGTGCAATGCTGCTCTGGTTAGCAGGACGATAAATAGTTCTCCCCTCCTACCTGCAGTTTTTTTTTTTTTCCCAGAAACTTTCGGAATTTTAGAAGCATTTGTTTTGTTTCTTTCCTTCAAAAAAATATCCTTAAATGTAAGAGTGGGAGGCAGGAGGCTCAGAGCTCTGGGCCTGGCTCTATCACCTTAAGTGTCCAGTTTGATCTTTCTCACTCATTGTCTTTATCTGTAAAATACCTAGTCTGCACCAGATGGTCGGTAAAGTGTATTTTAGTGTTTACATCATAATAAATAGGTAATATTTATTGAGTGCTTCCTATGGGTCATGCCCTGTCCCAAAAGCTTTGTGTGTGTGTAGACCTCATGGCAGTTCCATGGTCTGACTCGTGCAGATGGGGGGCTGAGCACAGAGAGGTTAAGCGACTTGACGAGGTGTCACAGCTCGCGAGTGGGCAGGCCACGGCTAGGGCCGGACTTTAGGCTCCAATGGGCCGCAGAGTGCTCAGTAGCCCTGGGCGCGACTGGAATAACAGTGGAAGATGTACAAACCAGCAGGAAGGGCTGCTTTACTGACATTTGAGCTTCCACCATGGAAGGGTATGTCCTGAAGAGCATGACAGAAAAATATACAATTGTGGAGAGAATAGAGGGAAGTCCTGAGATTCTGAGGTGTTTATGTGACCCGTTCACTTTATATGAGAAGGACTTAGATTTTGACCATCAATTTGTGTATTCTTTGTATTCTGTTTGTAATATGATCTTGAGATGTTTTATTTTTCTGTTAAAAGAAAAAACCTGATTATTTGTCACAGTAATTCATTCCTGCCTTGAGTTTCACTAAATCTAGTGGTTATTCCATTATAGTGAGCTTAAGATCCTTTGTAAGTCTATGAATTGGGTTTCCAATTAAAAAACACCAGTAAAAACTCTGATGTCACAGCCAGAGATGAGGCTCTTCTGCCAAGGGACAGCCTTTGAAAGAGTCAGACACATTTAAAAAGTTACAGTCAATTTCAGTGACGTTAACTAGTTTTAATTTCAAAGAAGAACAATTCTAAGAATAGCTATTTACGGTTGTTAAGAAGTAGTGTAAACGTACATATAGTAAGATTTGAAAACCTTAGGTTCATAGGTTTGTGCAGTATTTCCCATATGACCATTTATTGTAGGGCGTCCCCAGCTCTCTTTGACCCGGTAAGTTGACAGTTTCGGATGCCCCAGAAGTGGACCGTCTTCAGTGTCTCCAACATCTTTTGTAGGGGCACTGGCTGGGTTAATAGACATTGCGGCCGACTGGATGACAGACCTAAAGGAGGGTATCTGCCTGAGTGCACTCTGGTACAACCACGAGCAGTGCTGCTGGGGGTCCAATGAAACCACGTTCGAAGAGAGGGACAAGTGTCCACAGTGGAAAACGTGGGCAGAGTTGATCATAGGCCAGGCTGAGGTGAGTCCTGCCCTGTGTCCGAGTGGGTTAACAGTCAGTACAGTGAAGCTGGTCTCTAGTTCACTTAACAAGCTAGAGGACTGCACCTGTCCTAAAGGGGAATAGAGAAGTGTATGAACAGGGTAGAATGGAAAATATGAGACTGCATTGCTGTGAGTAGAATTTAAGTATTGTTTCAAAAGCTCTGGTATTAGTTAACTGCATAATCACTAACAAGTCTACTGCATTATGATGTAAACTGTGTTTTTATTGTGGAAATGAAGTGCAGTGGGAGCTGTATAAACACAGAGGTTAATATGAAGCCAAGTTATCAAAACTGCTCATTAACATTGTTATATCACAACTGTTTGGGAAGTATAGGTTATCAAGAATTGTAAAATAAGTCTTGTAACTGGAGATAATTTTATAGAAATCCTTAGAATTTCAGGAATTGTAAAGTAAGTCCCTTAACTGGAGATAATTTTATAGAAATCCTTAAGATTTTTCCTTGTGGCGTTACAGTGTTTACATGATTATTTTACTGTTGATGATATTTTATAAAGAACATTTAAAAGTCAGAATGTCATATATAATATATATATGAAGAACATTTTAGAAGTTAAAATAGTATATATATATTTTATATATATATATGTTTTTGAGGAGCTATGGATATGTTTTTAGAATTTTCTTGTAGTTGAATCTTAGAGCTGGAAAGAATGACATGGGCAGTTACTGTCTCCCACTTTATCTCCAGAATTGCTACAGATGAAAGCTGAGTGTGAAGGCAGTTTTGTCTTCACCAACTGTTTTCAAAAACTGGTTTGTGGGTTGGCAGAGATTGAAGTGCAGCTGAGATTCTTGGCAACAAGACTTTGGGGATCAGAAAGCAGCTAGGGAAAATATTAAATAGATTGTCTCCTTCTATGTATACAAATATGTTTTAGGTTCTACTTAAATAGTGTGCTCCGTAAAGCTGTTACAGTTGTGGCAGTAAACCACAAGCCTTTGCAGAGTTTGCCGCAAGTTGCTTAGGTGGCACGCACTGGGATTAGCAGTGCCCGTCAGTAGTTAGTGAGTTCGTTCTGTTGACCCTTTGGTTTCAGGGTCCTGGCTCGTACATCATGAACTACATGATGTACATCTTCTGGGCCTTGAGTTTCGCCTTTCTTGCCGTCTCCCTGGTGAAGGTGTTCGCACCGTACGCCTGTGGCTCTGGGATCCCAGAGGTAAGCCTGCAGTGCTCAGTGTCTTAACATTTTGTGATCCTGATGCTTAGGTTTTTGCCCGTGGGAGGCGAGATAATGGTTTTGCTGGGGAAACAGTTGGTCTGTCATACAAGAAAGAAAATTTTTAAAATGTCCACTGATAGTAGACTTTGTTGAAAGAAATCCTTCCCCATAGTCGTTTCATTGTTTTCTGGAGAGGTCAATTTTTTTTTTCTTCTCACTCTAATGTAGTACATAACTAAACAAATATCAGCACTCACTTAAACACCAAGAACTTGGAAAAAGTCAGCCTAAAATTCTTTGGTGAATTAGTTGATGTTTTTCTCTTATGAATTGGATTTGAATATATTTATTCTCTTTTTATAACTTTTTTAATTAGATAAGATAATCCTTGAATTTGGCAAATAATATTTATAATGATTTTATACTTTAAATATTTGATCATAGTATAAAGGTTGAGGTTTTATATTTTATCAGTAATAATGTCAAGAATACATGTAGGATTGAACATGAACTTACTTCTTTTTCCTCCTCATTATTATTTTTCTGCCTTTAATAAGTTACTTTTTCTAGTGCATAGCTTTTAAAAGCAATGTTTGTGATCGTAAAGCTGTATTAAGAACATCTTTAATACGGAACAATACCATATAGTATTCACCAGTTGTCACACATCCTTCTTAGTATATAAGAAAATATTACACGTAATTACACATTCTACTCTGAGAAGATATAACATCTTTAAAGGCAAAATACCTTTATTTCTGACACAGAGTGTCTGAAATGTATCTAACTGTATTATATTTCTCTAGTAGAAATATTGTGATTTACCATTAACTGGTTATGTAATTGTACCCCCTGTACTGAAGCCTGTAGCCCCTTATCATGGCCTGGTATTTCAGTTTTGTTCATGAGCTAGGGCTGCCTCCTACCCTTGCAGGGGAAGAGAGTTAGAATACGTTACAGATTTATTATATAGAGCATAATAGTTCAGACTTTCAGAAAATGAATTGTGAGTCTTCCCATTGCCCACTGAAATTTGCAGTTTCTTAAAGGAAATTAAGCTGCTTTGATCTTTCCTTTGTAGATTAAAACTATTTTGAGTGGATTCATCATCCGAGGCTACTTGGGAAAATGGACTTTAATGATTAAAACCGTCACATTAGTACTGGCTGTGGCATCAGGCTTGAGTTTAGGAAAAGAAGGGCCCTTGGTCCATGTTGCCTGTTGCTGTGGAAACATCTTTTCCTACCTCTTTCCGAAGTACAGCACAAATGAAGCTAAAAAAAGAGAGGTAAGTGTATTCTGTCATTTATTTAACAGGTGAATATCCATTACATACACTTAGTCCGTGAACAGTTTCACATATTTTACTGTCTACTTTTTGGGTAAGTTCTGTACTCAGATTCAAATTGTAACGTGAGACTTCCTTGTACTCCTTCCCCCTTTCTGAATGGCCTCTGGAGTTGGCCTGGTGTCTGTTGGTTTCAGTAGGATTTCAGAAATATTTTCCTTTGCTTTTGCTTTACCTTACACCTTTCCTTCTCTGACGTGTTTCCCAAATGTTGCATCGCTTTCTCTCCTGGTTCTCCCCATCAGAGTTTCTTCTGGGGTGGGGCATCTCACCAGCTGTTTTCCTTTGGAGGAGGGGTGCCACCTCAGGGAGCTTGCGGCTCCTTAGGGAACCCAGAGGGCGTCAAACCACCTGAAGTTCTACTGGTTCACAGTGAAGGGCATGTAGCACCCGCTCTTTACTCGTTTTTTTAGGGCAGCTTCCTTTGCCCTTTTGTTTAGGTCATCCTGAGATCGTGGAGACATTGAAACCTGATGTTTCCAGGTTGCTGTGGATATTTTCTAGAAGAAAAGTGGGCTCCTTGCACCTTCTTATTAGCTCCGGACTGTGGGAGCCCCGTCCCTTCGTACTTCCCTGTCTAGTCTGCATTTGTCAGTTCACTTCCATTACTTGCTGTTGGACCTTGACATTGTAGGGGAAGATTTGTTATTTGTTCATTATAAGTGCAAAAATTACCTTATTAGGTAATATTATAGAAATTAACTTTACCTGGATTTTGGTGTAGACACATTGTGATGTTTATGACATAACTTAATTCTGACACCTTGGGATCTACATGGCTGGCTTTCATGTTAATTGAAAGCATTTAGGCCTCATATTTTGATTTTCTTCCTTTGCCCACTTCTTTTGATATGTTTAAATGATTCTTAGATACTTATATGGAACAAAGTAAAACATCTGTGAGTTGTAGATACATAGGTGCTAGCTTGATTATCAATTCTGTTAAAGGTAGAATCAGAAAATTCTGTAAGGTGTGTTGTCTACAGTCGTGTTGGTGGGAAAAAAACACTGAAATGGTAGGTTAGACTTGCTCCTCCGTGTCAGAGTCTGCATTCTGAGGCCAGGTACAGTTTAAGTAAAACAAGTATCTGTTCATTTTTAATTTACCAACTAGCAACCTGACTATAGAGTTCATGCTCATAACACTTAGAATTTAATTTTTTATTATTTCAGATTTCTCTTTCAAAGATGTACAAATTCAGCATTTGAGGAAATGCATTGGTAGCCTCAGATATTTGCTGGAGTCAAGTAGTAGAAGGAATAAAGCCTCTTCAGAAAAGTGGTTAATTATGAGTAGATGCCCAGTGACTTTGTGTGTGTTTGGCTTCATGCTGGTGGGAGCTGGAGGGGGACCCTGAGTTCTGTTCCTTCCTTCCCATGGCCTGTGTGCTGGGGTTTGGGGCGGTCAGCCTGAGCCCTCAGGGCAGCTGGGGTTTGCATCTTCACATGAGGCTCCCGTGGTGGCAGCAGCCATCTCTTCAGAGGACTCAGTTGACTAAAAATGTAGGGAAATGGGATGGGTTTGCAGTTCCCTGGTCATTTCACTAGGATGTGGACTGAAGTAATGATAGTGATGAAGCAGTGAGCCCTGAAATCTGAAGAAATGATATCCTACTTAAAAACAAACAGCTCTCCCTGAGCCCCAGTCCTGGCTTGCTGGTCTTCTCATGCAGGCATCTTGATGCTTGAATTCATTGCCTTTTCTCCTTTACATCCTGTTTATGTTGGTATATCTCATGCAAACGTGTTTTGACTGAGTATTGAGTATTTGAATGACTTTTAAAGCAGAAGAGAAAAAAGTGTTTTTAGAAGAAATATTTTGTGTTTGCTTGGAGAGGAAGGTGACATGTGAGTTAAATTTGGCTGGGGATGTAGACACTCTTGAGTACACGCAGACACTGAGTTTGGCCTGCTGAGTCTGTAAGCGTATGAAACGGCTGCATCTTCTTCGTAGGTGCTGTCGGCTGCCTCCGCTGCAGGCGTCTCTGTGGCTTTCGGCGCACCGATCGGAGGAGTGCTGTTCAGTCTGGAAGAGGTGGGTTAAGACCACAGCCACCAGCAGCAATAAAGTGAAGCACAAGCACCATGACGTGTGTATTTTGGCGCACTTCTCAGTCTTGTTAGCTGGTGTGACAGATACTTTGTTTTTGAGTTTTCAGATTTGTTTCATAGTTGCTTTTCACTCTTTATTCCATTAAAAAGTCAAAAAAAGTAATATGTATGTTCTTTATTGAGAAGTCTTAAAAAATATTATCCATGTATGTGGTTATTTAAAATTTAACCTTTTTGATATGATTAAAAGTAAGCACAAATGAATTAGATTTAATAGAAAATATTTGAAACAGTCCTTATTTGCTAAATTATAGCTTTGTTTTTATTTAAGATTTTTAATCAGTTTCTTAGTCATCTTTTTAACTTTTGTGTGTGATTACTTCTGTGGCCCTTATTGATGTTTAAGGAAATAATTCTAGTCACTTAAGGGGAATATTTTGTTTTTGTTCTCTCATTGGTGCTTAAGAGTTTTTACACAAAATTGTGACTCAGAAATGGTTTAAAATTTACTTTTCTCCCCGAGTTGTTTACGTTTTTTTGCTTCAGTAGAGAGGAGGGAAATTTAATCCTTTTTTTGTGAACTAACAGGAGCGGCAATGGTACATTTATTCTTAACTAACACGACTGAACTGGGGTGAAGCTCATTTTGAAAATAACACAATGCTAGGTATTTTAAATGGTTATTAGACATTTATAATCAGTCGATATTGTGAATTTGTAATGGTGTGATAGCCAAGGTTACTAAGATAGTGGTGTTTTTCTTACTGCATTAAAATCCATTATGTATAAATTCTAGCTGCAGAAAAATTTAGAGCGTTGATATTTACTGCTCAAGTTATAACCTATCAGAACAGTTTTCTAAAATCACAGCATTAATTTCTCCCTTGGTTTCCTAGGTCAGCTATTACTTTCCTCTGAAGACTCTGTGGAGGTCGTTCTTTGCTGCTTTGGTGGCTGCCTTTGTTCTGAGATCCATCAATCCATTCGGTAACAGCCGCCTGGTCCTCTTCTACGTGGAGTATCACACTCCATGGTACCTGTTTGAACTGTTTCCCTTTATCCTCCTGGGGGTGTTCGGCGGGCTCTGGGGAGCCTTCTTTATCAGGGCCAACATTGCCTGGTGTCGCCGCCGCAAGTCCACCAAGTTCGGGAAGTACCCGGTCCTCGAGGTCATCGTGGTGGCGGCCATCACCGCTGTGGTCGCCTTCCCCAACCCGTACACGCGGCTCAACACCAGCGAGCTGATCAAAGAGTTGTTCACAGACTGCGGGCCTCTGGAGTCCTCCTCCCTGTGCGACTACAGGAACGACATGAACGCCAGCAAGATCGTGGACGACATCCCCGACCGTCCTGCGGGCCTAGGGGTGTACTCCGCCATATGGCAGCTGTGCTTGGCTCTCATATTTAAGATCATAATGACTGTGTTCACTTTTGGTATCAAGGTAAGTGTCCATGTGAGGGGATCCTGAGGTAACCGTGGCGGGTCCAAGACTTGTACGTGGCAAGAGAAACGAAGGTTTTATCTGAAGATGAGTCACAAATACAGACCGAGAAAGCTGTCTTTGGGGTTTAATTTTTAGTTGTGGGAAAAAGACTTTGTTAGGATGTCTTGTTGAGCATGGTATCTGTTGCTGTATAGCAGCTGACCCCAAGCCCAGCAGAGCTTAAGCCCTGCTCACTGTGCTCTCGCTGTTGGGTCAGCAGGAGGGGTACTCAGCAGCGAGGCTGTGTGGTCAGCTCTGCGGCTGTCCGCAGACATGGTGCGGGCCGGGCATCTCAGAGCCACCTGTATGTCAGGCAGCAGGGCTGAGCAGGTTCTGACAGCTGGGATGGACCGCCAGGGCTCCTGCCCTATCTGTCCCTCTGTCTGTCTCTCTCCTGTCTCTGGCTTTTCCTACATGGTGGCCTGGGTGGGGTGTGGGTGGGTGAGGCTGGTAGGTGCCTCTCGTGGCAGCTCAGGGTCCCCACAGCGAGGGTCCTAAGAGGACCGTTTCTAGCCCAGCCCAAGCTGTCTCCTACATATGCCGCCTGCTGTGTTTTTTTCTCTGCATATGGTCACCAAGGTCCTGGGTTCTTGGGAGGACATACTCTCTACTTCGGGGGTGGTGTCAGAGTTGTGATTATGTGTTAAAGCCACTTATATTAGCTTCCTATTGCTGCTGTGACAAATCACCACAAAATCACACACATTTAATACAATCACAGAGATCAGAACTCCAAATTGGATCTCGCTGGGCTGAAGTTACCATGTACACGTGAGTGACGGAGGTTCTGGGGAAAATCAGTTTTAATGCCTTTTCCAGCCTCCAGGAGCCTTGGCTCATGGCCCCCTTCCTTCTCTTCAGAACCAGTGTGTCTGGTCATATCTCGTTTTATCTCTGCATTCTGACACAACGCTTCTAAATTTTTCTTTCACCTTTAAAAAGCCTTTGTGATACTTCAGGCCCATCCCCATCATCCTGGATAATCTGTTTTAAGGTCAGCTGATTAACACCCTGAATTCCTCGTTGTGTACTGCAGACCAGATTCCCAGGGAATAGGGTGTGGCTGCCCAGTGTGGGGAGCCCCAGCTCGGCCTCCTGTGTCACTGCAGAGCAGGCCACTAAGACCCCCCCATCCTCCTCCACCCTGGCTGAAGCTCTAACATGCAGGAGAATGAGATGCCTGTTTGGTCCCTTCTAAGGAGACGTTTTGTTACCATCTCTTTGGGCTGGAGAAGGTGGTTTGTTACTCTGTAACTCAGTTGGGATTGTTAGGGAGACTGTTGCCAGGGTTTGCTGCAGCTTTATTTTTGCCCTGTGAGAGGAGAGTCCCACTACTTATGCAGGGCAGGTGCGCAGAGAACCCGTCTCACTGAGCATCTGCCCTGTCGCAGGTCCCGTCTGGCCTGTTCATCCCCAGCATGGCCATTGGCGCCATCGCCGGCCGCATCGTGGGCATCGCGGTGGAGCAGCTGGCCTACTATCACCACGACTGGTTCATCTTTAAGGAGTGGTGTGAGGTCGGCGCTGACTGCATCACCCCCGGCCTGTATGCCATGGTCGGTGCGGCTGCATGCCTAGGTAATGAGACTGGGGGGGGAAGGGGTGTGTGTGTGTGTGTGTGTGTGTGTGTGTGTGTGGCTTGGAGAGGAGTGGGGTCAGGGAGAAGGGCCCAGCGGGGACATCAGCCTGTGTAGAGCTAGTTTTCACTTTACCTGTCCCTGAGCACGCGTTTGGAGAAGGCAATGGCACCCCACTCCAGTACTCTTGCCTGGAAAATCCCATGGACGGAGGAGCCTGGTAGGCTGCTGTCCATGGGGTTGCTAAGAGTCAGGCACAACTGAGCGACTTCACTTTCACTTTTCACTTTCATGCATTGGAGAAGGAAATGGCAACCCACTCCAGTGTTCTTGCCTAAAGAATCCCAGGGACGGTGGAGCCTGGCGGGCTGCCGTCTATGGGGTTGCACAGAGTTGGACACGACTGATGCAGCTTAGCAGCAGCAGCAGAGCACGCGTTAGTGCAAAACTGTAGGTGTGGTTAACTTCATTTCAATATCGTGTACTACTTTATGACAGCAAACATCTCGGATAACATAGGCTTGTCTAGTCCTGTCCAAGGAGTTGCTTACTCTTTGCTAGGCTTACCTGTGACCTCTGGCATGGTTCCTGGGTCCACACTCCAGCAGAGCTCCGAGCACCTTCGCCCCAGCTCTGCGGTGATGACTGTGAGCCGTACTAAAAGATTTCTTTATCAGGCTGCTTCTGCTTAAGGTGCGTCAATAGCAGAAGGGGAAAAGATAGCTTCTGTTTTAATGAAAAGAAAAGCAAAATACTGGCATTAAATTCCTAAGAATCTATTTCTTATCCTCTTAAACATGAAAAATTGTTACTTATTTTATATTTAAAATGTCAGCATAATTTTGGCTATATTTAGTTATACTTGGTATTTTGACTTAGTTCTGTTCAGTGAGTTAAAATTGTGTAGTTACTGATCTTCAGGTGTGTTGTAGATGAAAGTGACAGAGAGAGTGGTTCTCTCTAGAGAAGCAGGTACTCATCCGTGCCATGGGGAAGTGAGGAATGACACAGAAAGAAGTGTGAACGCAGGCCCTCCTGCCACAGGGCAGCAGAGCCTCGAGGTGAGCGGGTGGCAGGGGCTCGGCCCGGGTGGACGTTCCCTTTGTGCCGAGAGAGGCGCGGGCTTGGCAAAGGGCGACTTCGTTCACGAGGCCAGGAATGTGCAGACAGCAAAACTGGGATGCTGGGCCTGGCGCTCGTGGGGTCGGAAGAAACTGGCCATGTTGCAGGAGAGAGCACTGTGGGCACCTCAGGAAGTGGAGTTGTGTTGGTGAGGAGGAGCGTGATTCTCATCAGGACGAGTTTGTGTTTGGAATCGGTCAGGTCTGTAGCAGGGTTGTGGCTTTGCCACTTTCAACGTGAAGACTCTGGGAAAGTTCCTTTACTTCTTGATTTTTTATTTTCTTCAAAATGGAAGTAGTAACTACTTGTCTCTTGCTGTTGGGGGTTATATACAATGGTACACATATAAAACTGTTAGCATAATACCTGATAAAATGTGCGTGTAGTTAAAAATAATAGAAGCTTTTGTAAACTGCTTGGGGCATCCATAGCGTAATGCAGATACATCATATATAGTGGGTTCTTTCTGCCTTCTGTTCTTAGACTAATAACAAAAAGAGTGAGGTTAAGCTTGATACTGTATAGACTGCGATCCCCTGGTAGGGTGTTGAGCAGAGAGGCAGCGTGGTAGAAGTAGCGCTGAGGAGAGGGAATAACCTGGGAATGCGGCTGGTCAGGTGGGTGGAAGGTAATGGGGGCTGCAGTCAGCAGGGGAAGACAAAACGACTCAGGTTGAGGAACAGAGTCCTGAGGGCTGACTAGGCTGGTAGGAGTGAAGATACTGTGAAAAGGACCCCTGCACAGAGATTTGCAGAGCAAATCTGAGTGGACGAATTGAGAGTCTTGGTGCCCGAGTAAAGGGATGAATCAGGAGTGGCCACTCGGTTGTCAGGAGCGACGTGGTGCCTGGTGTTGGCATCAGGGAGGTTGCATGGTGAGCTCTTTGGAGAAGAGGAGGAGTTTAGTTTTGAGTGTGTGGTGGTTTCTGCACTAAGGGGTCACCTGAGGTCTTCACAGTTGGAAATGAGTCAAGCAGGACTGTAATAAGATAAGGTATGAGTAGCTGGAGATGGGGGGCAGACAGCTCAGTGGGTGGAGAGGCCTGGGTCAGGGAAGGGTGGGTCCCTGTGGTGGTCTTGTGGACACGGAGAATGGTTCAGAAGGGCTTTCTAAGGGGGTATTACAGTATTAACAGAACTCAAAAGGTGTCCAAACATTTTCACTCATCTTGAAGAGATTTAGAGGACAGATGCATTAATTTAATATTCTACCCACAGGAGTTTAATTTGTAAGTGGGTGGTAAATAAGTTAGCTATGATATGCTTCACTAAACTGTTTTAAGAATTAACCATCAGCTTTCATAGGGGTGAGATTATGTCGCTATTAAACCAAAGCAGCAGACCGTTTTAGCTGGTCAGCTGTGGTTTTTTTTTTTTTTTTATCTGAAGTATACCAGGTTTGAAATGTTATAAAGAAGATGTGCGTTTCTCGGGATCTTACCACAATAGTCGTGGTTCTCTTCACTAAGTTGTGTTCATAGTTTGGGCTCACCCGCCTCGTGGAGCAGTTCTGCCGCCGTGGGTTGGTGGGGCCTGTGCTCCCTGACGCGGGCCCTTCCTGTTTTTCAGGCGGTGTGACGAGGATGACCGTGTCCCTGGTGGTTATCGTCTTTGAGCTCACGGGAGGCCTGGAGTACATCGTGCCCCTCATGGCTGCCGTGATGACCAGCAAATGGGTGGGCGACGCCTTCGGGAGGGAAGGCATCTATGAAGCCCACATCCGGCTGAATGGGTACCCCTTCCTGGATGCCAAAGAAGAGTTCACCCACACCACCCTGGCTGCCGATGTCATGAGACCTCGGAGGAGCGACCCCCCGCTGGCCGTGCTGACCCAGGACAACATGACGGTGGACGACATAGAGAACATGATCAATGAGACCAGCTACAACGGTTTTCCTGTCATCATGTCCAGGGAGTCACAGAGACTCGTGGGCTTTGCCCTCAGGAGAGACCTGACCATTGCCATAGGTACCCTTTTAAAGAAACCCACACACACAGACACACGCCCATCTCTGACTGGCTGTCGGTATCTGGGTACCTAGGTGGCCAGATATAAATATATAATAGATTTCTGAAAGAAAGGGAAACTGGAAAATATAATCTGTTGAGTTTGTGGGGGCAAGTGGTATATTGTGTATCTCTTAATCTCTTAGGATTTTTTTAGGAAAGGCATTTATGCTTCCCTGGGTTGTTTCCCACCTAAATATTATTTGAACTTTTGATTTGGTATTATTTCAAGTAGAGTCAGACTCTACTTGACCAGAAAAGTTTTGTTGACAGTTTTCATAATAACATGAACTAGCACTATGAGGCTTTAGTAAGTGTTGAGGTATTCAGCTAAATACATTCTCATATTTGAATGCAAGTTATTGAAAATCCCATCATCTTTGGTCTGTTTCATATCCAATCCACAGGGTGTTGCTTTTTTTGATTTTGGAATTTAGATTTATACTACTAATTTGTAATGTATAGTTTCAAGTGAAAAAGATAATTGAGATTTTATTATTGGTTAAGTGCCAGGATAAAAAAGGAAGTCCTTCTGTATTCTGTGCTGACATTCTTGAAAATGTATTGGTAGTTTATTAGCCATCTGTGTTATTTTTTGGAGATAAACCATTTCTGAGGAGGAAGCCACTTTTTGGAGATAAACCATTTCTGAGGAGGAAGCCAATTTTGTTCTTCCAAAATATATTTATCCCCTTTCCTTGTAGTCCTGCAGTATTGATGAGGCTGGTAAGACTTCTGCATAATCTGACTCCTTTTCTACAATCTGACTGCTCTTCCCAAAACCCCAGAGGTGACAGAGGGTATTTTCGTCCAGCTGTTGCTTTGATACTCACTCCCAGTGTTCAATAGAGGACTTGGAGCTGAACACGCAGACCATTCAGCCTGTCCCCAAAGGTCATTCCTGTGAACCTGGCGCCTCCCTCCAGCTGACCTCTCTGGCTGCTGCAGAAGGGTTGTAAAGTATTTGAGTTCTTGCACCATTTACGAGGGAAGGCTGGATGGTGTGATGAGCAGTATTTTTCAAGTCAGACTGGAAGCTGTCAGCTACAAAAGCTATTCACGCAGAGACAGGAGAGCAAGTCTTCAGATCAGCCAGTTCAGCTGCGGAGATAGAGCCTGGAGGCCTCCACAGCCCAGCGGTCCTGGCGCTGCGAGCTCTGCTGGAGGCCACGGAGTGCAGGTTCCAATGTGTGTGGCATCAGGGCTACGCACAGGTGCGTCCACCTCCGGGCCGCCACCACGGCTGACGTGCCACCAGAGAAGAGCTTCCTTCTTTACTTTTTTACACTGTAAGCTGTAATAGTAAATGAAGAATAAAAGGATCAGAATTTTGGTGTTAGAAATTTAAAGGAAAAAGCCCAGGTTTTTAAAAGATAAGACGGTGGTAAAGTTAAGAATTATTTGTACTCCCATTGATTCTGTGGATATATTTTAAAATATTTTTTATTACTGTCTTGGGAAATAAAATATTGGCATGACAGGTTTCAGGGACTCGAGGGGCCTTAGGTTCTGTGAGTTATCAAACCCTGTTGTCAGAAAGCTTGGTTACATTGTGGTCTGTTGTACCATACCTTAAATATTCATGCACATATATTTTGCTGAAGTTTTAGTTTTTGAATGGGAAACATAGACCTGTGCACTAGGTTTTTTATGTTATAAACAACATATTATATATGATATGTAGTTTATGTATATTTATATAAACCATAGTATGTAGTTTATATTTATGTAAGATATAGTATGTAGTTTAATATATTTATATAAGATATAATATATTGTCTATATATATTTACATAAGGTACTTCTGAAAAGATATTAGCAAGAAAGAATGCTGAAGTCAGTCATGAGTTGTCTTGTGTCTGGAGATGGGAAAACTCAAGATTCAAAAGACCACTTTTCCCCAGATTTGTTTATAAATTCCCCATTTTTATGTTATTTTCATTAAAACTTTTTTTAAGTCTATGTCTAGTCCAAATGGAGAGACACGCCTCCTGCCTTTCTGGGTCCAGATGTATTAGTTAGGCATGATGTTGTGTGTTTCTTTAAAATGAAGCACAGGACTTCTCTGGTGGTCCAGTGGTTAAGACTGCATGCTGCCAATTCAGGGGGCCCGGGTTCGGTCCCTGGTCAGGGAACTAGATCCCACATACCCTGTGGTGTGACCAAAATACTAATAAAGAAGTAAATAAAAAGCAAACTGTTTTCACTTTCATGCATTGGAGGAGGAAATGGCAACCCACTCCAGTGTTCTTGCCTGGAGAATCCCAGGGACGGGGGAGCCTGGTGGGCTGCCGTCTATGGGGTCGCACAGAGTCAGACACGACTGAAGTGACTTCGCAGCAGCAGCAGCAGCAGCAGCATAGTGTGAATGGAATTGTCTTTTCTGCTTTCCACCTTAGGGTGTAAAAGTGGACCTGCTCCTTTCCGTTTGTGTACTAGGAACTGTGGGTTTTACAGGGAGACTGTTCATGTGTGAGAACTTGAATGCCATGGACAGAGTAACCAGGGTCAGAAAGGTGGGGCACAGGGGCAGGCTTCCCCCTCGCCGCATGGCTCTCCTGCCCCCTCAGGAGCTTCTGTGCCGAGTAAAGCTTTAGCGCACCTGGGGGAGACCCTGCTCAGGCTCTCCCCACAGCAGGGTTACCAACCCCAGACTGTGAAAGGGTGCTTACTCAGGAATCCAAACGCTGGTTGGTCCCTGGACCAGTCTCTCGTGTATCTCTTTGTAGGAGTTAAAATGAGCCTTGTACCTGCTCAGGTAGTTGAAACACCATGCTGTGAATATAGAGACCTGTTTGTTTCCTAAATTAATACAAGTAAGCCCTTCTCCTAGAAGTGTAACTCTTCATCTGCATGCACTCCTTAAAAAAAAGTGAATCATGTCAAAACTCAGATGATGATTTCTGCTTCAAAGGCCTTTAAATGACATTCAAAAACAATTTATTTTTTTCCAAAAACCAAATCTAGGAGATGTCCTGGCACTTAGTACGTGTTCAGTAAATGTCCTTGTGTCAATAATGCCGGCCTTCATATAAAAGTGGTGTTCTTCAGACAACGCATTCGAGTCCCAGATGGACTCCCTAGGCGTGTGCCTCTGTCCCATAGTAAGGGCTGTCTCCTTGCTTGTGCAGGTGTAAAGGCCCATAGTTCCAGGAAAAAAGTAAATGAGTTACAGTCATCAATAGCGTTTTTCTAGACTCTTCTGGGATTGTTTTATCGTTGGATGTATATTTAAGCAGTCTTTCTGCTTGTTGCACTGATGGTATAATATGTGCTTAGTTAAGGTTTCAGGTTGACCATTGGGGTTAGCTTTCTAAAAGCACTCAGATGACTGTCATTCATGGTGGGCCAGTAACCTGATGCTTCCTTGGGCTGACAACAGCTCAACAAGCAGTTTTCAGAAGTCATTTATGTCAGTTGCTGAGGGGCTTTCTTCTCCCCTGTCTTCCTCATGCTTTCGAGGTGTGCTTGGGAGTCCCAGTGTTAGAACCCCACTGGGCGTTACCGCACGGTGAAGCCGGGCCTTAGTGATCGGAAAGAGTGGAAAGGGTTGCAGCTTGTGTCTATGAGCTGTGCTCACTCTTCATGCAGGACTGATGCTTAGTATGTTTGTTTAAATGTTTTTGTAGCAAAATTTCTGTGCAAAATAATGTTCAGTATGACAGATACCAAATGTGTATGCAGTTTTGAATTCACACTGACTCAGCAGCAGGAACACGAGCGTTTTCATTTTCCCTGTGTATGCTCTCCCTTTTGTGGGTTTCCTCCTCCCGCCCCGTGGCCTGCGTTCTTCCTCGGCAGTGCTCTGCCTCCTGGCCACGTCCTGTCTCGCACATTGAGAGGTGGCAGAGGAAGCAGACACAAGGCCGGAGCACCGGCAGCGGGGCCCCAGGAGCAGGATTTCACGGCCTTCACAGATAAGCCATGAAAGTTGGCCGGTGTCCTTCAGGAACGTGACTGTATGAATAGTTTCACCCCACCTCACGGCTCACTGGGAACATTAAGCTTGAATGTCAGAACGAACTAGCTGGTTCACAGCAGAGGACAGACAGTGCGGTCCTGTCAGGAGGCTGGAGTTCTCTGTGGATCTGGCGCAGGCGGGCCCTGGTGGGGAGGCTCCCTTAGTGAGGGCTGTCCCATTGCTTGTGCAGGTGTCAGGTCCCATGGTCCCAGCACGCTTCCTGGTCCGTCAGTGTTAGATAGCAGCAACAAAAATCATGCCATGCTAATGACTACACCAAAAATATTTTATTTGCACAAAGACGATTTGTTATTAGTGGATTCTGATTCTTTTGAGTACAGGAGATCATGAAATAGCTTTTCAGTGGGTTTTTTTCTTGGTTAGGAAGAGAGGAAAAACTGAAGAGGTCAAAAGGATATGTTTGTTTATCGTTTTAAGTCTGTGAATAAGCAGGTCGCCATTAAAACAGAAGGAGCCCTGTCAGTGTGTAATGGGTGGTCTTCTCTGTCTCTGCAGAAAGTGCCCGGAAAAAGCAGGAGGGGATTGTGGGCAGCTCGCGTGTGTGCTTTGCGCAGCACACCCCGTCCCTGCCGGCCGAGAGCCCCCGGCCGCTGAAGCTCCGCAGCATCCTGGACATGAGCCCGTTCACGGTGACAGACCACACACCCATGGAGATCGTGGTGGACATCTTCCGGAAGCTGGGCCTGCGGCAGTGCCTTGTCACGCACAACGGGTGGGTGTGTCCCCCTCAGGTGCGGGGCCCTTGGGGTCAGGTGGGGGGCCCCCGGGGGAGGTCTGCCGTTCAGGATTAGCCCCTCAGAGTCCCACTTACCAAGGGTGGGCAAAGTGTTGACTGCCAGGTCTCTGCTGAACCAGGAGCGCTTCAGGGCTGCAGGGAGGTGATGTGTCCTAGGGGGTTGCAAAGGGACTGGGGGGGCCTCCAAGCTGACGGGTCACTCTTGGAGAGCAGTGGACCCCACTGCATGGAGCAGTGCAGCAGCCTGTTCTTGTAGATATTTCATGGTCAGAGTGTCTGTCTCTAGGACAGTAACAACTTTCTGAATAGCTGGCTGTTTACTGTTTGATTAATTGTGTGGTGAGGGAAATTGTGTATAATTAGACAAAGTTGGTGGATTAGCTGAAAGCCTTTTGCAAATGCTCTGTTTCCATTTTCCTACAGTCTCCATCTGCAAATCCTGTGGATACAGTCTTGCAGATAAACACTTATGTATTTAAAATGCACACATTGGTTTTCTGCCCTTTGCACATAACCTGGCCGTGTTTCTCCACGTGGGGGTTTGGGGAAGTATGGTCTGATGGGAGTTGGGGAGCAGGGAGACACTGCGCCTCTGGCCCTGACGCCAGCCTGCTGCCTGGCGCTGCTCCCTGCTCCCGGGCCTGCAGCGTGCCTCCCTGCCGCCCTTTCTCTCCGGCCCCCTGGTTCCTACCACACTGCTCTTTGTGCTCAGAGCCCACACCTGAAGGCTGAGGACAGTGAGGCTGGGGGGAGTAGGAGGGGCGGTTGGCCCGCACCATGTGAGCCTGCTGGAGGCCTGCGCACGGGAGGCCCCGGCGGCCCCACAGCCGTCCTGCGCAGACAGGACAGGCAGGCCCTCTCTAGGGGACGGCAGGAGGTGGGCGCCTCTGGCTGCAGCCCTCCTGCGGCCCCTCTGGATGGAGGTGGTCATCTATGTGGGAAGCTGTGCCCAGGCCCGTGGTCAGCACAGGTAGTCCAGGGAACAGTAGCCTCCCAGCTCAGAAGTCCTGCCTCTTGCTGTTTGATGTGATTGTTGACCAGTAGAGTCTGTCTCTTTCTTTGTGATTTCTTTTTTTGTTTGTTTTTGGCCATACCGTGTGGTATGTGAGATCTCGGTTCCCCAACCAGGGACGGGACCCATGCCCTCTGCATTGGCAGTAGAGTCTTCAACACTGGACCACCAGGACAGTGCCGTGATTTCTTGGACAATGTGTTAGCCCGTAAGGGTCTGGAATACAAATAGAAGCTAGAGAGTGTGACTCGTGGCTAGTATTTGCACTGTGCTAGCCACTGAAGGTGACTCCAGGAAGCAGGGAGGAGTCGATGGAGGGGTGAGCTCTTGATCAAGGCAGGGAGTTCTCTCTTTGTTTTTTCCCAAGATAAGCGTTTTCTTTTTATCATATGAGAGTCCAGGTACTCTTGCCAAGCCCAGCAAGGTAGTTGCTGGGAGTGGTGGTGGGTTCAGGGTGTCCAGAACAGAGTCCCGGGGCTTCCTTGGCTCTCTGTGGTTGCTCTGAGCTTGCAGGACGGCTGGTCAGCTCAGGGCGTTTCAGGCTTACCGGTGCCGTCTCTGTCGGCTCTTCCTCCGAGGCGTTCTCCACAGAGATCTACCCTGCAACTTCTGCATACATATCGCCCCCCAGAATGGTGCTGCGTGGCCTCTAGATGCCAGCGTCGTCGCATAATTTAATATTTAAGACTCTCAGAGTGTGCTAATAATAGAAAGGCTGAGAATTGACATCGGGTAGTCTAGACTCCTTGGGCGACTAAAATACTCATCTGTGCACACTCTTCCTGCCACATCGTAACCCTTATCCTTCTTATGAAAGAGCTCCATGGTCTTCCTCAGCCACTGCACCTGGCTTGATGTTCACAGTCCACAGTGTCTTTAGCCTTGAAGGAATGTTCACCGTTCTGGAAACCAAAGGGCAAGTTTTCTGGTTCAAATGCCCTCAGACTGCATTGATGAGAAATAACAAAACAACCACAATAATACTGCTCACGAAAGGGGAGAACAGGAAATAAGTAGTAGTCAGTGTGGTAACAGTGAGCAAATGATGGTGGGCAGGATGCCGAGAGCTTACAGCTTTGCCAAGGGTTATGATCAGTTCATTGTCCTGCCTTCTAGTTGACTGTATCCATTCTCTTGAATTATACTGTTACAAAGAATATTCAGTGAACATTCGTATGTACTGATTTACATATGCATATCTGAAGAATATGCAGGGAGAAATAGCTGAGAGAAATATCAATAACCTCAGATATGCAGATAACACCACCCTTATGGCGAAGAACTAAAGAGCCTCTTGATGAAAGTGAAAGAGGAGAGTGAAAAAGCTGGCTTAAAACTCAGCATTAAAAAAACTAAGATCATGGCATCTGGTCCCATCAGTTCATGGCAAATAGATGGGGAAACAATGGAAATAGTGATAGACTTTATTTTCTTGGACTCCAAAATCACTGCAGATGGTGACTGCAGCCATGAAATTAAAAGAAGCTTGCTCCTTGGAAGAAAAGCTATGACCAACCTAGACAGCATATTAAAAAGCAGAGACATTACTTTGCCAACAAAGGTCCGTCTAGTCAAAGCTATGGTTTTTCCAGTAGTCGTGCATGGATGTGAGAGTTGGATTATAAAGAAGTCTGAGCGCCGAAGAATTGATGCTTTTGAACTGTGGTGTTGGAGAAGACTCTTGAGAGTCCCTTGGACTGCAAGGAGATCCAACCAGTCCATCCTAAAGGAGATCAGTCCTGAATATTCATTGGAAGGACTGATGCTGAAGCTGAAGCTCAAATACTTTGGCCTCCTGATATGAAGAACTGACTCACTGGAAAAGACCCTGATGCTGGGAAAGATTGAGGGCAGGAGGAGAAGGGCATGACAGTTGATGACATGGTTGGATGGCATCACCGACTTGATGGGCATGAGCAAGCTCCGGGAGTTGGTGATGGACAGGGAAGCCTGACATGTTGTAGTCCATGGGGTCGCAAAGAATCAACACGACTGAGTGACTGAACAAAACTGATCTGAAGAATAAAGTCCTAAAAGTGAAAAATTTGAAAGTTAATGCATTGAAAATTTAATAGATATTTTCACATTATCCTATAAAATAATTTACCTTCAATGTTAAAGTGCCCAAGTGTCTCTTTTCAGTATAAAGAATCTCTTGGTCCCATGTGTGACATGATGACACTTACAGTTTCTGTTGTTTATCACATAGTGATATTGCTGCATTTGAATGTTTGAATTTTAGTTTTTAAACCAGCATCCCATGTTTGCAAAGCCATATTTGTGCGTGTATATATACGATGACTGAGTTGACTCATTTTGACTTAGTAACTAGTTGTCAAATATGACTGAGTGGACTGCTAAGGTTGGTTTATGTGCCTCATACTTGAGGAGTCATGGCACCAGACCATGAGCTTATGTAGCTGCAGGCATGTGGTTTGGCCTCCTAGGCTATTTGGCACTAAATTTTGCACATGGTTGGTTTTCTGCAAATATTAGTTGATTGTACTTTTCATGTTCATGATTAGTTACTTCAAATTAAGGTTTTTCTCCTCTCCAACTCCCTGTGGGGGAGAAAAGCAGATTCTCACAGCTTTCCTCTTACATCCCTTCCCTAAAATGAGACTTTTTGAGGTTTTCTAAGGATTATTTTTGTTCCATTTATTTTAGTGTAACCATAGGGAAATGAGAAAGTAGGGGGAAATCCTCCCACTTTGTGGTTTCCTCCAGTTAATGGGCATCAGCTGGACTGGGGTTGAGAGTAGCAGTGGCTCCAGAAAGGCTGGGACAGGAAGGTTGGGAACTGGGGTGAACTGCATGTTGGCTGTCAGGGGACAGTGTAAACCTGGCTTTGTTTATGTGGGGCGTATCTTGTAGTTACTGATATGTCATCAGAAATCTGGGTTTTACGTTACATTATTTTACAACTAATGAGAGATAAATGGTGATTGACCAAACAAGTCTATTTGGTGTGAGCCTCCAGGTTTATAACTGGTGTGCAAGGCGGTTTTACCCTTAGGCTTATCTTCAGTGATGGGCAAGGCGTTGGATGATCAGATATCACAGATACTGATGGGAGAAGAGATGTATGTCAGCAGAATAGCTGTTTTCTTTTGTTTAGGGTTGTTTAAAGAATAATGGTACCAAGCATCATTGTTTAAAAGCTTAATAAATAGATGCTAAATGGAGTACCTTTTCGAAAGCTTTACGGGTGGGGGTCCCTTTAGTAATGCACGGCTCAGTTGGAAGCCAGGCCGGGTCATCCTCAACTCTGACCTGCTCCGTGCTGCTCTCTGTGCCCCCCGTGGCTGGTCCTCCCCAGTCGTGACAGTGGGCGTGTCCTTGCGCAGTCCTGGTGAAGCACGTCCCAGGCCCTGGCGTTCGTTACCGCCGTGCACTCTGCTGATAGTGCCAGGTTGTTGAGCGGCACAGGCGCTAGAGAGGAGTGAGTGGAGGGCGCTGGTCAGGGTGGACAGCTCAGGTTCTCGCTTGAGCCTGCCTTTTCACAAGAGAGCTTGGGGTGGGAGGTGCCGTGATTACATTTCCTTTATTTTTGTCCTTTAAGGAAAATAGGTTGATATAAGAAGAGAGCGCGTGTCTTCTGCATTTAGTGGCGAGTCTAGTGGTCAACATGTTAGGGTTTCTTACTGAGTCCTTAGAGGTGGAAAACAGCTGTGTGTTTGGGGGAAGAAGACTTGAGGAATCCAGACGTGCATATGAAAGGAGAAAATGAGGTTGGGGGGAGGGTCTTGCCCACGTTTCGTGTTCTGATAAGCAGAATCTCTCAGAATCCTACAGCTTTGGTGGAACCAGCAGGAAGTTCACAGGAACTGCTCAGAACGAGTTCTGTGGCCGTGTGGGTCAGGAAAGTGTTGGATCAGATGCTGTAGAGGTTTCTTTACTGTGGAGCTTCGCACACGGGGCGGACAGTAAACATGGTTTTCCAAACGTGCACCTTTGGGGGAGGAAGCCGGGGGGCAGAGGGGCTCCTGGGCCTGGTGTTTCTGGACACAGATACCTTGGGGCAGGGTGCTGGTCGAGCTGTATTGCTCTTACAGAGTTGTGCGCCCCAAGGAACAAAATCATCTTTTACGGGAGTCAGATTTTGCATTGATTTTCCCCAGACTTCTGAAATTAATAAAGCGGTACTGAGTTTGTCCTTATTACTCTGAAAACGCTTTTCTCCAGTAACTAAAGAGAGGAAACATATGTATTTCCTCCCTTTATGGCTGTTACTTTGTAAATACAAAGATTACTTTATAAATGTATAAGTTTGCCATTATGTCCTTAATAAATTCATGACTGACCTCTTTGCGTACGTACCTTGAGGTTTGGCAGAGCTTAATAACTTACTAACTGAAATTAATCATTGTATGTAATCAGGTAGAGAAGAACGAGTAAGAATTAAACTGGGGTTCTTTTACTTAATGTCAAGATGCTCAGTTTTCTTGATTCCAACTATATATGCAGGTGAACTGGTGATTGTTTCTCTTAGAACTGAGTGGGTGCTTATTTTATGTGGGGCATGTTCTGAGCTATTGGAGGGAGAGGTGCTCCCACGCTCTGAGAATTGTTCAGCTTGTCTTTGTTCTTAAGGATAAGTGCATTGTTGTAAAAGATGAGAAGACATTTGCAAAGAAGCGGTTTTTGCCTCTCCCAGGCCCTTCCCTGCCTGCTTCCTGCCCATCCCTCCCCGGGGGCCTTCCCTGCCCCGTGACTGACCGCTGTATAAGCAGCCTCCCGGGGGCCCAGAGCCCTTGACTGAGCAGGTCCCCTGCTGAAGTTCGTTCTTCGGGAAGCCGGGGTGGTCTGAGGCAGTGCGACACAGAACTGACCTAGCCAGATGGCAGGGTGTCCAGTCACCCTGCAGAGTGTGCTGGAGGGGCTTCCAGAATTTAAAGATGAAAGCTTTTTAAGGTTCTCAACATCCATTGTGTATACCCCCTGAATTCATTGACTTCCATTATAAAGGTGGATGCAGTGAGGAGGGCCGGGGGCTGGCCCTTGAGGAATGAGAAGCACTTTCCTCTGTGGAGAGAACTTGAAGCTGAAGTTCAGAGTTGTGCAGCTCTATATTGATGGTGTTTCTTTGTACTTTTTTTTTGAGTCATTTTCATTTTGAGCTTTTATAATCTTGATTTTTAATTTAAGAAGGACAGCTACCTACCAGTATTTAAAGTAGGATTGCGTCACATGCAAAAGCCAGTAGAGGTAATGCAGTGGTACCTGGGGTTTCAGAGCACTTCTGTGTGTATTTTTCTGAAGCCCATCACGTTTTAGCTCTTTCTAGCCCTCTGTATCATGATGGTAGGACCCCTCCCCAAGTCCCCCGCAGTCATTAGCATCACGTGGTCTGTTGCAGGAGCCTCTTGGGGATCATCACCAAGAAGAACATGGTAGCACACCTGGAGGAGCTGACGCGGCGCGCCGAGCCCCTGGTGATCACGCGGCTGCTCCCCAGACCGGGCGGGGGGTGGCTCCGTGCCCTTGCCTCCCCCGTCAGCTTTGTTAGACCTTTCCTCCTCCTCACACGGGGGTGTGTGCACACCCTGCCCTGGGAAGCAGCAGGCCCACCTCCTGGCCACCAGAGCCTCTCCTTGGCTTTAGGACTGTAGGCAGTGTGGTCTGTACAATCCTACAGCAGATACCCCCACTCCACCCAGGAGCTCCCCCAAGCCCGTCCCTGTCTTTCTTCCCTGGTCTTGGCTGTGTCGTGGGGAGTCTAAGCCCACGTGTGCACACGTGGTGTTACCCAGCTCAGCAGCCCACCCGCCCCATACGCCCTCAGATCCTGGGGCCTGGGCTCCAGCACGCTCTTTTCTAGAGCTCTTTTCTAGGCTGTTTCTAGAGTGTGGGCAGCAGCTGAGGGTCACGTGTGGCCGTGGGTCCCAGTAGAGTCGTGACTAAAGAGGATTTCGAGTTCTCTGATAAGTTGTCTGGCTCTGGCAGTCTCACGCTGGGCTCTTTTGCCTGGTTGTCACCCCTCCATGAGGCCTGTCCCTGTAGACTTCAATCTAGCACTGATCTCCATGCATCCTTTTTGAAGAAACCACTGGCCAGAAAAATAAGTAACTACTCATCCCTTCTGCTTTCTGCTTCGTCTGTAATAATCTTCTAGGACTGCTTCTTGATTTTTTTTTTCACCTATCTTTTAATGTAAGCGTTAACAACTCAGACTTTCATAAAAGCACTGTACCTTTTTTGACTAAAATCAGAAAAGGAAGACATTGATGACTGTAGTAGAAACTCGGGTCATCCTAGAGATTTATTCTTGGGGTTCTGAAGTTTGGGATTGAAATTCTGTGTTGACCATTTTAAGTGCATTTTACCTGAATTGTATGTGCTTTCATGAAGATTCGGCATACAGCTGGGCACTCTTTAAGTCAGTTTTTTTAAAGACAGTTAATTTTGGCTTTAAAGAAAAGTGCACTCTAAAGGGGACTTGGTCATTATGTTTTCTTCTCTCTCAGCCTGGTGGGAAGGAGCTGTTCTCCTCAGGCGGGCTCAGCGCCCCTTCTTGTTCTGCATTCTGCTCTCTCACGCGCTGGCTCACGTGACTCAGAGGCTCTGCCTCAGCAGTCCGGTTCTCAGTCTCAGGGCAGGGACACTGAGCGGTTAGGGGCGTCATGCTCGATACCTCCGAGCATGGCTGCTGGATGTTGAGTTACTTGACCAAGATACTGTTTGAAAATACAGACTCGGGCTGATTGCTTTGCTCTCCTTCTGTCAGCCGAAAGGATTTAGCTGTGGGTTTAACTTCTCCTTTCCCTTCCTTTTAACGGCAGCCTTCTGCTTGTCCTTTTCAGACGCCTCCTTGGTATCATCACAAAAAAAGACATCCTCCGTCATATGGCCCAGACGGCAAACCAAGACCCCGCCTCCATCATGTTCAACTGAGCTCCGCGGCGGAGGACGGGGAGGAGGCCGGGGAGGAGGCCTGCCTGCTCAGCAGCAGCTCGCTCTGACCCGGAGGCAGCAGGACCGGCGGCGGCGGGCTCCTGCGGCTGCTGCGGTGGTGCGGGGAGGGGCGGTGGAGGCGGCCGGGCCTCCCCGCCGGCGCCGGCGAGCCGCGTGGGGCCGTCCCAGCCGTGCGCTCAGCGCTGGAGGCGGCCCTGACCGGACCCCGTCCTCTCTGGCCCTGCAGAGAGGCCGGCAGGCCCCCTGTCAGAAGGGATCCCTCTGAATTGAGCCATCTCTAAGACTGTAAGGTCTTGCCCTTTTTTTGTTTGTTTGTTTTTGTTTTTTAAATCAAAACTGTTGTGTTTAACTCCTGAACTGTACAGGTAAAGCATTACCTTTCTACATTCCGGACGAGCTTCTTCCTCTCCTCTCCCCTCCCCTGCGAGCTGTCACCAAGCCTCTGAGAGTGGTGTGCACGTGGGGAGCAGTCCTTTCTCATATTGAGATGTGCGTGGTCGTACTGGGGTCTCGTCACAGGGAGGGGAGTGGGTGCTGTGTCCCACACGAGGTGCTTGGGGCAAGCCCGGTACCACAACCCGGGCCGAGGCGCCGCGGAAGCTCTGCTGGGGGAGGGGTTCAGCATCCACCACAGGGGACTTGACTGATAAGGATGGACAGTGTTCTTCTTGCTTTTCTCACCCTCTCTGACTTGATGGATAATGTGAACTGGTCTTAACGCAGATTTTTCTGTTTCTAAAACTCCTATAACACAAGTACCATTGAGCGTAAGGAAATGATGCTGCTTTGATAGTGACAAGAAGGAAGTGTTGTGTCGAGCTGCACCTGCTATGAGTTGCATGTTTAAACACTGGAAATTTTCTTTTTCTTGAAATTAGATCAGTCTGTTTGTTTTGTTTTTTTCCCCTTTCCTTAAGGTATTTTACTGCTGACACTGAAGAAGAAATGTAATTCATAACTTGCACTAAATGTATATTTCTTTCTTAAAAATTTACCATTCTTATTTATATTTTTATGGATTAAAATTTATAAAATACAGATCAGTTAATATCACACTTAAATACTTTTACCTTTTTAATGTGATTTTTATAGACTAACTCAGACTTAGAAATATGGAGATATGAACAAAAAAAGTTTACAGTGGGAACGAGGGTCTAAGATGTGGTGTGGTTGTTTCTTTGTGATCACACGTGTATGGAAACCTTTTCTCATCTCTCACTGCCATCCTCTGGGTTGTGTTTCCAGCTTGTCCATTTTGACTCATTAACTGGAAGCTGAAACACTATGTATCGTTTCGCAGATTAAAAGTTAAATAATGTTAACCTTAAACAGAAAAGAAAACAATAGAATGGCAGAGGTAGCAGTTAAAATGTTGATCTGAACAGAACTTGTGAACCTTCGTGGAGGTCACGTCCAGGTGTCCAGTGACATTTTGAATCCATGCTGCACTTTCTTGCACAGTGGGCTGAAAATGTACCGCATGTGTTTGGAATTTGGGGTTTTGGAAAATACCTGTCTTAATCATGGTCTCAGTTCACATCAGCAAAGGCAGTTCACTTGAAGCACTGGCCTGAAAATTCTGGATTATGCATCTTGGGAGGCAAAATGAATTTTTAGAGACAGACATTTTTCTGAAACACATCTTGCAATGAGCTGTTTTTATATTTTGGAAGTGATTGTTCACCTCTTGATTCTTAATAAACCTGTAAGGTCTGGGAGATCACAGAAGATTTTATGATGCTGAGGATTTATAAGATCTCGAAGCCATATGAGAACGACCACTGAGAGGTGAGCAGACGTTAGGAATTCCACGACACCTGAGCTCTGCTCTGCCTGCAGTTAGTGTTGTGTCCTGTTTCCCCCTTCCGGCCACCTCCGCACTTGCTTCCCAGCGTGTGGAGACAGCCCTTCCTGAACCAAGGTCAGCTGGTCTCCTCTCAACCTCTCGTCCGTGCGTTTGCCTGAGGCCCAGTGAGCGTGCGGGCTCCGTGGCCGCACCGCGTCGCACGTGGCGTCACACGTGGTGTGTTTTGTCTCCCTCGTTTCCTTTCCGATTTTGGGTCCTGCTTCACACTGACATCTCGGGCGGATGCCAATTCTCTCCTCAGTGTGTGCCCTTCCTGCTGAGATGCAGGGGGCGGGCTGTGCCTCCAGCACGCTTGTGGTTGTGTCTGTCACTCCATTCCACTTTTCCTTTTGGGGTGTGGGGTGTCTGCGTGTCAGCCCGACGAGGGGAGCTGGAGACCATGCGGTGGAAGTGCCCGGCCCAGTGGAGCGCAGGTGGAGCCTCATTGGAGTGCCTTTTCTGAGAAGGTATGATGAGAATGGGCAGGGTGTCAGCATCTCTTCTCCTTAATAACTGTGTTCAGTTCTGACTCATGAATGCCTAGTTTGTTCATCTGCGATGTTGCCTAGAGCTGTATTTATCTGTTTATTTATACTAGTGTAGTAAAGCTGCATATCATTACAGTACAAATGGTGACTGTGATGAGTCAATCAGAAAACCTATTAAAATCTCTATGACAACGTGTGGTTTGGCCTTTGATTCCCTCGGTCAGCGTGCCCCGGGGTCACGGCCGCTGTGTGTCGTGTAGCGTGCAGCCTCCCGGGGTGTCCTGCGTCTCTCGGGCTGCGAGGCCCTGCTGTCCTTGGCAAGCAGGAGTCGTGGGGACCCGGCAGACCCCAGGCTGACAGCAGGGTGTGTGCAGCAGCACGCGTGTGGGTGCAGGGACCACACACCTCAAAGGAGACAGGTAAGTCACCTGCAGACTGTGTTTCTGAGAACAAGCACAGAGGTTTGCAAACTGCCTCCGGCGAGGGAGACACACAGTCTGTGGAGCCATATCCGTGGCGTCTAGGGAGTGAACCTGGTCCTGACACGCCCAGGACATCTTGTTTTGTTGCTCTCATGCTGTTCACTCGACGACTGAGCACAAGTGTGCTCCTGGGACTGCTGGGCACGAGCATCAGATGCTGGTACATGTCATGAGTTGGTGTCATGGTTGTTGAGCACATGTGTTTATGTGATCCTGGGCAGCCTCATGCTGTCCTGGTCAGTGTCCGGGCAGAAATACCCCAGCCGGGGGGAGAGGGGCACGACGTGGCCTCGGGGGTAGGGATGCTGGTCGTGGGTGACGGGGGTGGGTGAGCACACAGCGGGCTGACAAGGCTTCCCGTGGGAGGGGCAGGAGCACCTGTACCCCGGTGGGACCCACTGCCAGGTGTGAGAACACCAGGTAGGTCTTGGCGCTGGAGGGACGAGGGCAGGGGCTTGGCAGGGTTGGGGTGTCAGCTGGCTTGTCTGCATACACAGGACCTGCAGGTGCCAGGGAGCAGAAAGCTCTGTGCTGGCGACACAGGGTGAGTCCATGTGGACACAGATGAGAGCACGGTCTTGGGTGAGGTTTCACCGCTTCCACTTTTTTCTTGGCTGGATCATTCTATACGTGCTTGAGAAGTTGTATGGAAGACAGTTTGTAAGCTCCAGGTGTGAGCTTAGCTAAGTCTGAGTTGGGTAACGGTTTTGTTAAATTGGGTGAAGCTGCTTTTATTTATGAAAGAACCCAGGTACTGGGTGAAAATGAACAGGCAGGCAGGTGGCATCCGGGAGCCACAGCAGCCACTGGAAAGGACCTGAAAATGTCTGGTGAGATTTCGAAGGACCAGGCCTCCAGTGCAGGAAGGAGGTAAGAAGGGGAGGTTTGGTGTCGGGCTGGCAGGAGCTCGCTCTTGAACGAACAAGTCTCAGTCCTTGGAAGGCTGGCCCCTCCCAAAATGTGTGACCAGCCCTCAGACACAGCTGCTGGGTGTGGAGCCTGGAAGTGTCTTCACAAGCCTGTTCTCAGGAAGCTCTGCTCATAGCTGTAGTCTTCACATTGTAACTGCCATGTTCTTGGCACTGGTGCACAAACCCTGTTTTGGTTCCCATATACCAAGCCTTCTGATGATATGCACATAGGTGTGTGAGGAATGGATGGTAAGCTTTTTTTTTTTACCCTTTCATTTATTCCTTAATAAGCAATCCTGTTGAAATCTGTATTACTGAATCACAAGAAGGCAAATTTAGAAAACTTACATTTGAAGTGGTTGTATCAACAAGCAGCATGGTTAAAGGAATCGAGAATTTGTAGCCAGCTTGCGTGGTTTTAATGGAAGGTACACTTGAGATTAAGGTAAACGCAATAGCAACTATTTCTAAATACTTCTGCAATATTAACAAGGACCTTAGAAATTAAACAAATCTGTGGAAAGAGCTCAAGTGCTGCTTCAAAGGTTAGACTGTTTTAACACACACTGTACTGTGTCGGTTTTTTAACACAAATCGCTTGGCATTCGGACGTGCCTGGGCCCTGCAGGTAGCGCTCAGGGAAGGGACTGCATCACAGCCTGGGCCCTCTGTCAGCACGGGCCAGTGCTGGATGGAACTGAGGCCCTGTGTGCTGCGTCTCAGTGGCTGTGGCAGGAGGCCCTCTGTCAGCACGGGCCAGTCCTGGATGGGACTGAGGCCCCGTCTGCTGGGTCTCAGTGGCCGTGGCAGGGGGGGGCGGGGGGGGGCGCAGTGCTGGACATGGGCTTCAGCTGAGGGGAGCTGTGACTTATGGGTGTGTCATCTCCAGTAGTGCTGGGGAGACTCCCCCTGGCACCCAGTGAGGGGCACCGTGTTCACCAGGTGCACATCCATTTGGAGGCTCGTCTGACTCCAGGGCCTCCCCGGGAGTGTGTCCTGCTTCTGCCGTCCCGAAGACTCCAGGTCTTGGGACTCAGGAGGCGGCGACACAGTAACTTTGGAGAGTTCCGTGGGCAGGCCTAGCTGGTCCTACAAGATGGGGGTGAGCCAGGTGACCTCAGGGGGGAAGCTCTGCTAACGGGCCTGTGGCCCATCCACAGCTTGCTGCTTTGCATCTGACCGTGAGCTCTGAGTCTGTAAGGTGAGGGATGTTTTGTCAGGTTTAAAAAGGATCTGCATCTGGTGAAACACAGCTCCCCTTGGGCTGCACTGGAGACCCAGTGCATACTTTGTCGTGGAAAACCCTCCTGGTGTGTTGAGTACACAGTGTCTGCATCCTGTGCTATACTGACACGCCGAGCCCTGGGAGCAGTGCCGGAAGGAATGGACCCCAGGGGCTGAGTAAATGCTGTCCACCTGAAGCTGGGGAGGGCCTGGGGTGGGCCCCAAGGCCCTGTCCTTGTGGCTGCAGCTCGTGTTAACCCCTAGTCTCGGGACCCAACTCCTTCGGGCTCATCCACAGGCGCTGGGCATGGCCTGCTGTTGAAGGGGACAGTGGGGCTGAACCCCCTCTTCCGTAGGTGAGCTGGGCATCACCGTGCAGGTTACCCAACTGTCTGAAAGAAAAGCAGGCCACCAGAGCTTTAGGAAAGTAAAGTTGCCATTCATTTATTTCCTGTAGTCCTTAAAAACAGAAGGACATGTTTCACACGAAAGCTCTGCAATCCTGTACACCAGAGAGGCAGCCCCACTCATGCTGCGAGCTGGTCCACGTCCTCTTGGCTCCTGTTTGCTAGATGAGCTTCAATAATTTCCGCAAAGAGATTCCTCTTCAGCAGATTATATGCCAGAGGTAAAAGCTGGCCAGCAACTTTATGAAAATACTGAAAAACCAAAGAAGGTGACATCAGCCAGAGAGCGCAGCAGGTACTTGTTTAACAGAGCCCACGTCCCAAATGCAGACTCTTCACCTGTCTCCAGGTGCCGTGGCCGGGAAGGACAGACTGTGGCCACAAGCAGGACAGACGGTCGGGGAGCGCTCCCCACACTCCCACGGCCACTGCTGGGAAGACAGGACTTGAGGCAGGTGACAGCCCCAAAGTCACCGTATCACCTGCCTCCCTGACCCTGAAACAACTAGAGCTGAGGTACCCCCTGCTGGAACTGTGAGTGGGTGTCTCCTGTTTAATGAGGAGGTGTTAATGATAAAACATCGGCACTGAGTCTTAAAGATTTTAAAGCATATTTCCAAATAGCATTTGCTCTTCATCTAACACAGAACAGATCCCCTATGGAGAATGAGATGGAGCCCAGGAAGGTGTATGTGTCACACCGAAGCTGTATACATAGCTAATAGATCACTTGAACATTTGTTGTTGAGTTTCTAAGCCATGTTCAACTCTTTAGAGGAATGCAGCCCCGCCAGGCTCCTCTGTTCATGGGATTCTCCAAGCAAGAATACTGGAGTGGGTTGCCATTTCCTCCTCCAGGGGATCTTCCCCACCCAGGGATCAAACCTGCATCTCCTGCATTGGCAGGCGGGTTTCTTTACCGCTGAGCCACTTGGGAAGCCCCATGTTAACATATACCTGAAGGCAAAAAAGTCTTGGTCGTTCACCTTGGCCAGAAACATAAGATGAACCTCAAATAAGAAATATTCTTAGAACTCAAGAATCTTTCAAGAATCTGCTTAAAATAATTTCAAAAAGTTCATTTTGAAATTCCAGCTGAGTCCATACCCCACGTGTGTGTGTGTGTGGGGGGGGGGTGGTGCTCACTCACGTGGGAGCCATGGCAGAAGAGGTCCAGTCCCAGCTCCAGCCCCATCCCATAGTCGCACTCATCGTTAGCAAACTGCACGTAGGTCATCATCTCCTGGACGGGGGCAAAGGCCTGCAGTCTGTCGGCGTCGCTCGGGGCCTCCACAATTGTCCCGCAGATTCTCCTGAGGCTGGCTGAGAGAACAGGGCCGCAGCGTTACCTGTGAGCACCCACGCCTCCCCGTGACACTGTCCCTGGGGCCTCCTGCCTTGGTGCTGTAACACATCAGCCATTTTACTTTAGCCATTTTTATGCTTGAATCTTAACAAAAACCATTTCTTGTTCCAGCAAAGTGGTTTCTCCATGAGTCTAACTACAACCAGGAGTCACACCAGCTTCCAGAGATTTTCCCTGGGCTAGTCCAGGGTGCACAAGCCTGGCCCACCTGTTTTTAACTGTCCTCAAGATAAGAATGTGTTTTCATTTTTAAATGGTTGAAAAAAATCAAAAACAGTATGGAGACCGAGCATACACAGAGCCCCACTCTAGGCTCATCCACACCAGAAGCTGGGTTTAAAAAAAAAAAAAAATCCTAATAGTAAAGTTTGCTCTTTTTGCCTTTGTCTAACTTACTTTTAAAAAGCAGTACAGAAAAATACGAGAGACAAATCACTGTGGAATTAAACCTTTACCAATTCCTTTACCAACGTGGGGGTGTGGGGCCACAGCACAAATGCAATTTGAGGTAAAATAGAGAAAACTGCTTAACATTTATCCACATTAGAAAAAACAGTGCTTTAACATTTCTGATCTCGATGCCCTCTTGTTTGCACGCCCCACTCCTCCCCTCCCAAGGGAGCCAGATGAAGGCGTGTTCCCAGGAGAAAAGGAAAGGGGAAGGGCAGGGGACAGGCAGAGCGCTCAGGAGAGATTTTATCCTCCTTTTCAACAAAGCATCAGATTTTGTGTATGAAAAGTCCATTTGCAAAGAGTGCTTATACTTACAGAAGAAGTAACTCAGGATGGGCTTCTAAAAGCTAAAAAAACCTACATTCAGATGGAAAACTGTCCACAAACACATGCTGTTTCAGTAACTACTATAGTGTAAGTGACCGTAATGTCAAAGGTTGTGAAACAGTAGAAAAAGTCACCTAGACCATAGGCTCGTATTGTTTAAACTTGTAAAAACACTGTTCCAAGTGCTGTTAGGCAAGCAGTGCATTAATAATAAGCACCTTATGTATCGGGTTACTCCCAGACACCCCTATGGACGGTACTCACCGCCACTCACCATGTGACAGATGGAAGATGTCATTTAATAAAGTTATACAACTGGTTAAGGCCACACAGCTGCAAACCCAGCTTCAGTTCAAGCCTCCCTGACCCCAGAGCCTGAGCCCTTCGTCACTGCAGGTGGGTGGGGAACTGTATCCACCTATTCAACACAAGGAAACTCCCCCCACACATTAACACATGCTCATGGCCACATAAATACCCTACCATCCGTTTCAGGGAGCTCTCTGTATCCAACATCATTTTTATCCACTGGGACAACCAAGCCTGCCCCATGAAAGGTCTTTGTCACCACCTTAAATAAAACAAAAATAACGTGGAAAATAGACGAAAACAACAAAGGGGGCAAATAAAGCTCATACACAAACCCTTAAGACTTCTGCCAAAATATAATTTGTGCCTTTTATTTCAGTAGATTTGGACCCCAGGGCAGAAGTTAACTATTATTTCTTTCCTTTAAAATCAGGTAGAAGTCAAGTACTTGAAATAATTACAGAGCAGTGCAATGAATGGCCTTTACTAACTGTCAGCATAGGGAAGTCATCCCCGGGTGTCCCGCCACAGAGGCAGGGGGTGGTGTCAGTTCAGGCCACAGCCACAGCTGCTGCGCAGAGAGCCAGAGGCCCGCCCAGCAGGAGGGGATGTGGCCAGAACTCCTGCCCGTCTGCGAAACACAGGTCCCCAGGAGCATTCAGACTTGCCAGCAAACTTCCCCTAAGTCAGGCAGCTTCTAGTTTGGGGGCACCCTTTATGGAGGCAAATGACATAACCATTATCACCATGGTTGAAATCATGGTTCTAAGGTTTTTTTTTTCTTTTTATGTGTTTACCAGGCTACGTCACAGCGGGGTGAGACACGCTCCCCTCCCCTCACTCTAAGGTGGGAAAAGGCCCCTGGTGAAAACTGGAGAGGTAAAACAGCAGCATGAAATCTTAGAGCAGGGAAATGCCCCATGCAGGGAGTTTCATGCCATGGACACTTTTAGAAACTACTTCCTGACCTCCAGGACTAAAAGAGCTGATAAGACAGGGACTCAGTGACTACAACTTACCTGAAAGTCACCCACCCCTGCGGCTGAGTCAGGATCAGAAAATGAACTGGAGTAGGATTTTTAATAACTAAGCTAAAGTACTTAGTTACCAGTACTGGCTTATTCAGGGCTGACTAGTACTCCATTTGCCTGAGAATGCACAGATGAAGCAGCCACATGCAGGAGACCCTGCTCAGAGGCTGGAGGAGACTGGGTGTCCAGACTCCAGTAATAAATGTCCCTCTCAGGGGTTATCAGGATGGACTCAGAATTCTCATTTGCCCCAAAGCAGAATTCTTTCAGCTTCTCTGTTACCCAGGCAGGTGCCAAGTGAAAAACCAGAAGGATCCCAAACCCAGAGGTATCTGCTATTTATGAAACTCCACTCACACAGCAGGCGCAAAAGGAAGGCTGGTGGGCTCAATAAAGCAGGGAGAGACGACTTCTCACACCAATTCCTGGAGGAATTCGCACACCCCAGTACACAGCTCAGGAACAACGTCGCCCATATGCCAACTACCCTCAGGGCTGACTATATAAAGCCCGTAAGGCAGACCTTTACAAATCTACCCAAAATCACCTGGCATGAAATCATCCAGCCTTAGCTATTAAAAAAAGAAATGTAAGCAAGTGTGAGGTACAAAGCCGCTCTTCTACTATGAGATGAGCGACTGGTAGGTCAAGACTAAAGAGACTGGGCTGGCCTGGCCTGAGCTCTGCAACCACAGCGAGGGTGCCCTGTCTCGTGCCCACCACACCTGCAGGACTCTTCCAGTCCAGCCCCCGAACCACCCTGGAGCCAGCTCTGTGGGAGGCGGGGACAGCTCTCCTCAGGAGGGGAGGGGAGGAGATGCAGGTGAGCGGGAACCCACCCCCGCCGCCCCCTACCCTGAAACAGCAAACAGAGACCGACAGATGGAACTCATACTTTCTTGTCTCTCTGCTTCATCCTCACAGTTCTCTGCTCCAGGGAGAACCCCAGTTCTCTGGCTGCTTCTGTGAGTTTCTCATCTATGGTTTTCAAGAGACTACTTTTCTTCTTATCTGTTACTTCTTTAAGTTTTTTCATCAAAAATAATCTGAAAAAGAAGTAAAAGCCCTCATTAGTATGTAGCCCTCGTTCATATGTACCCTACTGTACTAAGTGCACCGACCCTGGGAAGTTGAGGGGAGCCAAGTTACAGATATCAAACCCCGAGAAATAGAAGGCAGAATAACCACCAACGTTCTCTCAAAGCCCCTAACAGATTCTTCAGACAAGAGAAAAGCAGTATTAATAAATACCTACCAGTCACAGAAACAGCAAACAAGATCTGTTTATCCCTGTGATGTCTACAACCAAGACGCAAGGTACTTAAAAAGTGAGGTTAAGCCAAGTTTATGTTGCATCACTTGATGCTAGGATCTGACATACAACCTTGCAGAAGTCTGATGTAACAGGAGAAAAGAATGTGGAGACTCCAAAAAACGACTTTCCACTTGTGCAGAACTGGAGGACCTTTATAATACTTAAACATCAGCAAATTCTTTTAAATGTTACCTTCAAATCTGTGTTAAGAAATTTTAAAAATGTAAAGGAAAGCAAAACTATTTTATAAGCTAATACAAAAGCACAATTCAAAATAACTTTTTTTTAAAGTAACTTAATTTTCACTTTTATTTTTTTGGTTGCATGGTAAGGCGTGTGGGATCTTAGTTCCCCCACAGGGGATTGGACTCATGCCCCCCAACAGAAGAAGCACAGAGTCTTAATTACCAGACCGCCAGCGAAGTATACAAAATAAATATTAAAGGTATGTGAAATAGTACATTATTGCCAGTTATGGAAATAATTTTAAGAATGCATGAGAGGGTGTGGAGATAAGGGAACCCTCCTACACTCTTGCAGCCAATATGGGGAACAGTATGGAGGATCCTCAAAAAACTAAGAACAGAGCTACCGTACTCCTGAGCATACACCTGGAGAAAACTATAATCTGAAAAGACATGTCGGTGCACCCCAGTGTTCACTGCACACTATTCACAACAGCCTGGACATGGAAGCAACCTAGATGTCCATCAACAGAGGATGTTGTACCTACAACTTGTAAAGAAGATGTGGTACCTACATACAATGGAATACTACTCAGCAATAAAAGAACGAAATGATGTCATCTGTGCAGCATGGATGAACCCAGAGACTATCATACTAAGTGAAGTGAGGAAAAGAATCTTAAAAATAGGATACAAATGAATTTATCTACAAAACAAAGATAGAATTATAGATGTAGAAAACAAACTTACGGTTACCAGGAAGTAAAGGATAAATTGGGAGATTGGCACTGGCATGTACACACTATATAAACAGATAACTAATAAGGACCTACTGTATACAGCACGGGGAACTGTACACAATAGTCTGTAATGAGCTACATGGGAAAAGAATCTAAAAAACGGGATATATGTGTAACTCATGCGCTGTACAGCAGAAACTAACCCAACATTGTAAACCAACTATACTGCAGTAATTTTTTAAAAAAGACTTCTACCGCTAGAGCAGAAAGTCAAGAGTGCAAGAGCAAGCTGGAATTGGCCCAGTCCCCTTCCTGCAGCCACTGCCAGGCTCGCGGGAGGAAGCCGCTCCTGCCCAGCACTGACGCTGGGCAGTGCCCGCTGGGGCATTGTTCTCATCCCCATTTTACAGATCAGGAAGCTGAGGCAGAGGACCACACCGTACCCAAGCTGAGAGAATGAGTGTGCGCTGGTTAAAGCTGAGACCACCAGGATCAGAGTCTCCTAATTACAGCAAAGTCCCAGCACACCTCGTGTTGCCTCAGCAGCCGTGAGTCAGGAGGTCGGTCTGTCAACACGACTGCACAGCACACTGCGGCCCGGGCCTGGGGCCCCTCCCCTCACTGCCCCTCCCCACGGCGTGCCTCCTCCCTGCCTCCCGCGGGCCCACGGGGAGGGCCTCTCGGGGCAGGGCCCACCCCTACCGGCGGCCCTGCTGCCCGGCAGGACCACTTCCGCTCCTGCTTGCCCAGCTCCATCTCAGCTTCAAACCTGTGCTGACACCGCTCTGCGGTGCTCCGCTCCGGGCGGAGATGTGCCCGCGGAAAGAGCCAGAACGTCCTGTGCTGTTCCACGAGCCGTGAGTGAGCCTGGACCTCGGGAGACTCCTGTGGTGCTCGTGAGGAAAAGATCAGTTCACTAGGCTATAGAGCGCTCCCCCAGAGTGAAGCTCGCCGTCACACCAGACTCCCCGTCCCGTCACGGTGGGGGAGACCACAGCCACAGCACCACCCATCACAGTAGCAAAGTCTTCAGGAAGTGAGCGGCTGCCATGCTCACAAGGCTGGTTACAACTTACAAGATTTGCTTTTCAAATCTTGAATTTTTAGAAATGACAACAGTCAATTGTCTTCATCAGTTCATTTGAGAAAACGTCTCCCCAACACTCAGGTCGGAATACCCGGTTGTGTGCCGGCCACTCTCTCCAGTGGAAGTGGAAAACAGCTGAGCTCAGCTCTTGGTCCCACAGGGCCTCTCTCACTGAGACAGACCCTCCGCACTTCCCACCCGGCGCCCAGCCGCAGGGCCTGATTCGTCCTTCCAGCTCCGTCGGCAACCTGGGGACGGTGCTGACACTCGCGTCGTGGCTGTGCTGTGACGACACCGTCCGCCGATCACCCGCTGCCGCCCGCTCGTCGAGGGGTGAGAGAACACCCCCACCACCACCCAGAGCGCCCCTCACGGCCCCTGAGCCGGCGGGCAGGCTCCACACCCCACTGTCTGATAGCCGCCGTTCAGTTCGGGTTCCGGAGCAGAGCATGCATCAGAACCTCCTGGGTTCCCAGTTTCAAGGATTCTACTCAGAGCCACTGCTTGAAAAGTCATGGCCTATGAGAATAAGTCTGCACAACACAGGACAGCAAGGCGGGGAGGCAGAGGATGTCCGGGCGCAGGGGAGAAGAGAAGAGGATATTTAACAGTGCAACTCGACCCAAGACCTAACACTCTGGCCGTATTTAGAGAAAGCAGCAAATATTTTAAATGGTCTTTGGGCCCCAATCGAAGTACGCACCCATTAAACGTCCACTGAAATGAATGTTCGTTGAATTAAAGTTACAGAAGTGCACCTCTGGGCTACACTCAGATTTACCTGTAATAGGTAGTTTTAAAAAATGTTCCCGAGTCCTGCTCTGGAGGAGCTGAGGAACAGCAGCTGAGGTGAAGCTCCCATGTGAGGGTCTCAAACCATTAACTCAGCATCAGTGCCCAGAGCAGCCTGTGTACCCCACGGTCTCTGAGACCTTTCAGGAGGTATGTGAGGTCCAGATACTGCTACAATTATTTTAGGGAAAAGAAAGAATAAAGAAAATAACTTCTAATTTTGTTGTATAAAGATATGAATTTTAAAACCTCCAGTCTACCTGGATTTCTGTGTGTGTTCCAGGATGTGAAGCGGGGACCTTTCCACACCATTCTGTTACATGACCTCCTCATGCAATGTGTCCACACCTTCCTAAACTGACGGATCAATATCCTGGTGCTACACTGCATGGATAGTCTCTGTTTACTTACCTAATTTTCTCTACTGCTGGAAATGTGCATTTTTTCCAACTTTTCTTTTTTATAAATAACCTGCAATATATACAGATATCTGTGTACAAACCCAAAACTTCTTCAGATAAGGAGCTAGGAATGGAATTGCTAATTTAAGGTGCAGCACAGTACCTGGCAACCTTCATTATCTGTGAAGAAATCTTTGAAAAAATATATAAACAGCCGTATTCCAACTGCTCTCCATAAACGTTTTACCAATTAACACAGAGCACAAGGATTTCTTACACCGTAAACACCACTGGGCATTCAGTTCAGTTCAGTTCAGTCGCTCAGTCGTGTCCGTCTCTTTGTGACCCCATGAATCGCAGCACGCCAGGCCTCCCTGTCCATCACCAACTCCCGGAGTTCACCCAGACTCACGTCCATCGAGTCAGTGATGCCATCCAGCCATCTCATCCTCTGTCGTCCCCTTCTCCTCCTGCCCCCAATCCCTCCCAGCATCAGAGTCTTTTCCAATGAGTCAACTCTTCGCATGAGGTGGCCACAGTACTGGAGTTTCAGCTTTAGCATCATTCCTTCCAAAGAAATCCCAGGGCTGATCTCCACTGGGTATTACCACTCTTTAATTTTTACTCACCTTTGTTAGCCGAATTTGCATTTTCTTGGGCTACTATTAAATCTTACGCAAAGAAAACTAGTTTCCCTAGGCATAAATAATTTGTTTTTAACAAATGGTCTGCCTGAAAACACCTTACTCAGGCTGATATACAAATTATTTTAATTAACTGATTTCAATAAAGTCTCAAAAATTATACTAAATATACACAAAGTATTATAATCTATAATAAATGAAAAGTATTATAACCTATAGAAGTATTATTAATACTTTATCAAACATGTTTGATATAAATTACCAAAGTACAAAACATTTTTTGAATAACGTTAGCTACTCAAATCCTTGGTGGTGTTCCCCTAAATTATAAATTTATCACCAGTGAATTTTTGTTTTCTTTCTTCTGTGTTCTCTGATAAGCTAAAAAATGCCAGAACAATCTTGTATTATTTTAGATAACAACTGAACTTTCTTTTTGATAAGACCAGTAGGACTGAAGGAAACGTGGTGGTTCTGCTGTCAGAGTTTGTGGAAGGAATGCCTGACTCACAGAGCAGGCGCCGCGCACAGGAAAAAGCCTCTCTCCCATGAACCCACACATCAGCGCAGGAGACGGACAAGGAAACAAACAACGAAGGGTGTGAAGAACCATATAAAATATGAAGAGCAAGCCACACCTTCTGTAACTTCAGAGCTGCCAGGAGAGAAGGGAGCCTGCCGGGAGCCCTCCGCCCTTCGGACGCAGCGGTCTGCACATGCAGGGGCCCTGCAGGCTCACCGACAGACTTGAGTCCGAGTCCTGTTTACTGCCAATCTGTGCCATGCAAGCACAGGGAATCAAAGTCTTTTTAAAAGCAGGTGATTAAAAGATGTCACACAAACATGATCTACTTAGCGAGTCAGATGCCTTCTTCATTTTATTACAGTCCACTGCACACGTGCTGCAGACGGGGCCTGCAGCTGCCCAGGACAGAGCAAGGTGCCCCCGCGACGCCCATCCTGTGCTTCAGCTCATGCCGCTCGCCCCCCTGCCCTACTGAAGACGAGGCCCTGATATCAGAGCGTGGAGACCGGATCCAGCCCCACTGGCTCGTAGAGGCACATGACCGTCCTGTCCCGTCCCCAGTGTCCAGGGACGGCGGGCAAGGGGCTCCCTCTCACTGGCCCAGATCCTGACAGACAATGTAGTCCCGGAGCCCCACTCCCCAGCTCTTCCCTGGGGGTCAGAGACCACCCACCACTGAGCTGAATCAACACCACCCCCCCACCGGTCCCTCACTCCCACCCTGCCCCCAGGATGTGCAGACTGCCTGCTTCACGACACTCAACCTTCTGTGTGAATCACATTCCACGTAATGCAGCTGCTCAGTACGAGCTCGCCATGACTGTGTTTAAAGTCAGATGCCTAAAAATCCTGTGACCTTGCCATGGGACAAATAAGGTCAAGTTTAAGTAATATTTTCATTAAGTAGTCAGAAAAGAGTCTATTGTTTGGTGAAAAGATGAAGTGTGTATGCAAGGGAAGTCTGCAAAATTCATGGAAATGCTCTAAAAATCAGAGAGACTGATACGGTATAAAAATTGTAAACAAATATCAATAGGAGAGGTAGTGAAATATTTTCTTACTTGACTGCAGCAAACACATTATCTCCACTTTGAACAATTATACAATTTTTCTTTGCTTCGTTTGTACCGACAAATACAGGAAGTTCATCAGGAGAATCCCTGTTTAAACGAAAGGTAATAAAAATTTAGCTGCCCATAACTTATCAGAAGGGAGGATTTTAGGTTTGAAAATAAGAATTTATATCTGCATGTCTTTTAAAAAATTGCTAATGAATTTGCTAGGTTTAAGTTCTAGGCTTCTTAGGAATATCCACAACAAATCTCATTTATATAACAGAACCTAAAATTAAGATTCTTAGGACCTAGTTACTTTTACACCTAAATACAAAGAAAGGGGGAATAAAGCTTGTCAAAAGGAGGTGAAATTACATACAATCATCCCACCCCAGTTTTACAGTCTGTGAAAAACAAAGAAGGTGGAGCAGCAAAAAGAAACGAGACGGGAGGACCACAGAATATTTGCGGTGAAAGAACTGGAAGCATATCGACCACCAAGTCTCTTCACTGTATGACTAGGAAACCACACAGAGAGACCAGGTGACTCAGCTAAGGTCCTGGACGGGCAGTGGGAGGCCAGCGGGTCAGGGCCCGACTCCCAGCCCTGGGTGCCCACAGCATCCCTACGTTCCCTCCATGTTCTGTCCCTCACCCCGCCGTCAACGACAGCACCTCTCAAGTGGACAAGGGATCCCCACCTCCACCGGCTCTATTTCTAAGTCTGAGCATCTTGCATGTATCCATTTACCCCCAGATATTCTTGTTAGGTGTGTGGGATGAAAGTGAGTCACAGAAAGTCACGGGTACAGGGGACTGGTACAGGGCCACCCAGACAATAAACAAGAGGACCAGTCTGCTTCAGAGTGTGTGCTTAGTTCCACGGCCCTCGGAAACACATGCCTAACTTAAGTCACAGCAGCTGCTCCGAATTACCTTCCCTGGGCAAAAAGAGCTCTTCTCAACCGAAAAGAAAAAAGTTTATAAGCACAGCAGAAAAACTGATGAGGTTGGCCTAACAAGTTCATCCATTCCAGGGTAGGTCAGTAAGTTAGAACACCACCAACAGAGGGTACATGCCCTTCGCCTTGGGGAGGCCAGTGAATGTCTGCTTGCACTCATAAAAGGGGCAATAGCTGTATTTTGGGAGAAGTAAGGGCTCCCCTTGTGGCTCAATGCTAAAGAATCCGCCTGCCAATGCAGGTGACTCAAATTCAATCCCTGGGTTGAGAAGATCCCCTGGAGGAGGGCATGGCAGCCCACTCCAGTATTCTTGCCTGGACAATCCATGGACAGAGGAGCCTGGCAGGCTACAGTCCACGAAGTCACAAAGACCCAGATACAACTTAGTGACTAAACAAAGACAAAGCTGTATTTTAGAAGAAATGACCCTTACCTGAAATACCCCATGTGGAATTGAGTTTTACTGTCTCCAATAATAATGGTCTGGAACTCAGGAGGATCATAGTAAAATCTCCAGTGAAGATTAAAATTCAAGCTTGCTGATTTTTTCTTTATTTTATGTTTTCCGGCAAGGATATCATAAGGACCCACTAATCGAAGTCCAAGGCTTGCAGATAGTGAATCTATAAATTAAACAAGTTTACTTAGAAGAAGCAGAAAATAGTACCTTTCATTCAGAAAAATGTTTCTAAGCAACCGTCTTTAAAAAGAGCTTCTAAAGTAAAAGAAGTCTTCAGTCACTTGAAGATGTCTGCTGTAAACACTCTATGGAAAAGAAATCAGAGCAATGAAGATGTGGCCCTTACATTTAGGATTTCCTCGTAACTTTACCACTGAGGACCTTTCAAACACTCCTGCTGTTTCTGACTTTGGCCCAAACAGGACAGCTCTGTGTTCCTGGGGGCCTATTAGAGCTGCAGACGTTTAGCTTGTCTCATTATTACGCAATGCAGCTGTTGCCTCAAATATGTGAGCACACCCAGACCAAGGGACAGGCAAGAGGGCTAGCCCATGAGGACAAGTAATTTAACTACAAATGTGTTTAATTAAAGTACTTCCTCCCTCCCCCCCTCAACTACTGATCAGTCTCGATTCCTGGCCTCCTGGGCGCTCAGTCTGGCTCACCCTAACCCAGGCTGAATCCATTTCCTTCTCCAGTCACTGATCAGAGTCGCCAGGTGTGCACGCTTACGACAGACAGGCCCCTCTGCTTCCCGCAGAGGCAGGACCAGGGCCCAGAATGCCACGGAGGGAGAACTCTTGCAAGGGCCAACAGTGAGAAGGGCATGGAGATAGTTGACTTGGAGGGAGGAAAATAACATCCCCCTCCATGAACAGATATGAGATAGGGCTATAAAGGGAGATCTTGCTGTTTGTACTCTGCTTTTTAGTTCTTCATCCTGTTCTCACTTAAATCCTCTGAATAGTTTCTCAGGCTACTAAATGTTTCTTTAAAGAAAGAGGACGTCTACTCTATTGATAGGCATTTACTGTTTGTTACATTTTCAATCTAAACACTGCTTCAGTGGCCATCTCTGCCAACACGCTTGTACACGTCTGTGAATACTTGTAGACAGGTTGCTGCTGCATGGTTGAATGTGTGGATAACACGGCCCAAGCCCAGCTCTCTCCCGGTGTACGTTCCTGTCTACAGTCCAGGCAGTGCTTCCCCGCACCGCATGAAGACACTCCGTCAGTACAAAAGGGTAACAGGGAAAAGTAACTGCTGCAACGTGACCCGTTTTTGGTGTACCTTCCAGGGACAGTATGCTCACAAAGTATACAGGGATGTGTGCTTCTGTCTGTGTGTGGTGTGTATCTGTGTGCGTGGCTGTGTATGTTCCTGACGTAATACTAATGCAGCAAAAGCTATACACGGTCTCTTTTTTCACTTAAAATATTCCAGGCACAATGCTTTATTACTGCCTGCAAATCTGCCGGATTCTTCTGAAACTATACATACAGTCCACTGAACAGATGTGTGACTGTGAGCACATATGCTGTTTCCTACTTCTTGTTTCACTGCTGTTGAACACAGGTTTGGGTTCACTGCGTCCGTACAACAGGCTCCTAGAAGCAGCTGCTAAGTCACGCTCATGGTCAGAGTGTGCTCCCGTTTTCCCCCAAGCCGCTCATCAGAGTGCACTACGGGGTGATGCACCTCTGCTTGTAACAGGTCACAGTGACACCATTACCTTCTGCTTCTCTGACTTCACACCTCTTTGGGGAAGCTCCTTTTCTGTGAACTGTTTAGATCCTGAGTCCAGCTTCCTACTGCCTTTTCCACTGGCAGCAGCAGGAGGAAGGTTCTGGAACACTCACCAGCTGGCTGTTCAGGGTCAAGTCCTTCGCAGAACCTCCAGAAGTGGTAGAAATCTTCAGGCAGAGGAAGCCTGTAATGGCTTTCCACCTCTTTTCGAAGGTCACCGGGCACGTCAGCTTCAGAGGACTTACTCTTCTTCACATCGACCGGTTTTTCACACTGAAAATCAGCACACAAAACTTAGTTTCTCTAAAAGTAATTTGCTTATCTTATTCCCCCAACTCTATGAGATACATGCATTTTCTTTAAAACTCTATATATGGTGTTTGAGTAAAATCTGGGGATTCTTTTGGGCAAGGAGAAAAAGAACAGTAATTGGGTCAGGAGGGGCACACACAACAAATATCTAAACACATGTCTCTAAGATAATGGAAACATAGAAAGCAAAAAGCCAAAATGGAAAAAAGAAAAGGTAAACAGCAGGAAATGAGGAATAAGAAAAGGGCAGGGTTTTATGACATGCAGCAAAAGCAGTTTTAAGACAGAAATTTATGGCAACAGAATCTTACTTCAAGAAACAAGAAAAATCTCAAATAAACAACTTAATCTTACACCTAAAGCAACTAGAGAAAGAACAAAACCTAAAATTAGTATAAGGGAAGAAATCGTAGAGAGCAGAGCATAAATAAAGGAAACAGATACAAAAGGAAACAACAGCAAAGATCAACAAAACTAAAAGCTGGTTCTTTGAAAAGATAAACAAAATTGAAAAACCTTTAGCCAGATTCATCAAGGAAAAAATTCATCAAAATCATCAGATTCATCAAATCAATACAATGAGAAATGAAAAAGAAGAAGTTACAATGGACACCATAGAAACACTCAGGATCATGAGACTACTACGAGCAACGATATGCCAATAAAATGGACAACCTAGAAGAAATGGACAAAGTCTTAGGAAGACACAGTCTCCCAAAACTGAACCAGGAAGAAACAGAAAATATGAATAGGTCAATCACGAACTCTGAAACTGAAACTATGTTTATGAAGAAACTCCCAACAAACAAAAGTCCAGGACCAGATGCCTTCACAGGTGTGTATGCTGCGCTAAGTCATGTCCAACTCTTTGGGACCCCATAGACTATAGCCCACCAGGCTCCTCTGCCCACAACATTTTCCAGGCAAGAATACTGGAGTGGGTTGCCATTTCCTACTCAAAATGATCTTCCCAATCCAGGGATCAGACCTGTATCTTCTGCATTGCAGATGGATTTTTTACTGCTGTGCCACTTGGGAAACCCCAGTGTGAGCTTTAAAGAGAAACAATTCATAATTTACTGACAGCCCATTCAACTGTCATTGTGAAAGACTGCAGCCCCTTCCAAAGACCTTCCCCTCCACTTCTGTAAATTCCAAGATCAGGTTCACCAAGTTTATGTTGCCATATACTGTAGATAAAGGAACACTTCCAACCACTCTCAATGAGGCCACCATCGCCCTGGACCAAAACCAGACAGACACCACATAAAAAAAGACAGTTATAGGTGAGTATCACTGATGAATACAGACGCAAAAAGCTTCAACAAAATACCAGCAAACCAAACCCAACAATGCATTAAAAGGATGATACACCATGAGCAAGTGGGATTCATCCCGGGGTAGTAAGGATTTTTCAATATTTGCAAATCAGTGTTATGTACCATATTAACAAATTGAAGAATAAAAACATATGATCATTTCAACAGATGCAGAAAAAGCCTCTGACAAAATTCAGCTGTTTACAATAAAGACTCTACAGAAAGTAAGCACAGAGGGAACACACCTCAACATAATAAAGACCATATATGACAAACCTACAGCCAACATCATACTCAGTGATGAACAGCTGAAAGCATTCATCTAAGCTCAGGAACAAGACAAGAATGCCCACAAGGATGTCCACTCTCGCCACTTTTATTCAGTACGGTTTTGGAAGTACTAGCTACGGCAATCAGAGAAGAGAAGGAAAGAATAGGAATCCAAATTGGAAAAGAAGTTAAACCGTCACTGTCTGCAGTTGACAGGACAATATACACAGAAGATCCTAAAGGTGCTGCCAGAAAACTACCAGAGCTCATCAGTGTGTCTGCTAAAGTTGCAGGATGCAAAATTAACTCAGAAATCTGTTGCATTTCTGTACACTAGCAACAGAATATCAGAAAGAGAAATTCAAGAAACAATTCTACTTATCATTGTATCAAAAAGAATAAAGTACCTAGCAATAAACCTACCCAAGGAGGTAAAAGACCCATACTGTGGAAACTAAGACACTAACAAAATAAATTGAAAAAGATATAAACAGATGGAGAGATATACCATGATTGTGGATTAGAAGAATCAATATTGTCAAAATGACTATATTACTCAAAGCAATCTACAGATTCAATGCAATCCCTATCAAATTACCAATTTCTCACAGAACTAGAACAAAAAATCTTAAAATTTCTATGGAGACACAAATGACCCCAAATAGCTAAAGCAGTTTTGAAAAAGAGAAACAGAGTTGGAGGACTCAGGCTCCCTGACTTCAGACTATACTACAAAGCTACAGTCATCAAAACAGTATGCCCTGGCACAAAAATAGAAATATAGATCTATGGGACAGGATAGAAAACCCAGAAATAAAGCCATGCAACTATAGCCAATTAACCTACAACAAAGGCAACAATACCACACAATGTTGGAAAGACAGTCTCTTTAACAAATGATGCTGGTAAAACTGGACAGCTACTTGTAAGAAAATGAAATTAGATCATTCTTTAACACCACACACAAAAATAAACCCGAATAGATTAAAGACCTAAATGTGAGACCAGGCACTATAAACATTCTCTGACATAAATTGCAGCATGTCTTTTTTGATTTGTCTCCCAGAATAATGGAAACAAAAACAAAAACAAATGGGACCTACTTAAACTCAAAAGCTTTGGCACAGCAAAGGACACAATAAAAAAAAAAATGAAAAGATAACCCACTGACTGGGAGAAAATACTTGCATGTAATATGACCTATTGGAGAAGGCAATGGCACCCCACTCCAGTACTCTTGCCTGGAAAATCCCATGGATGGAGGAGCTATAATGGACTAGTCTTCAAAATTTACAAACACTTCATGAGGTTTAACAACATCAAAACAAACAACCCAGTCAAAAAATGGACAGAGGAGTTAACAGGCACTCCTCCAAAGAAAACATTCAGATGGCCAAGACGCACATGAAAACATGTTCAACTTTGCTAAATAGAGAAATGCAAATCAAGATTACAATGAGGTATCTCATCTCACACCAGTCAAAATGGCTACCTTCAAAAAATCCACAAACAATAAATGCTGGACAGAGTGTGGACAGAAGGGAACCCTCCTACACTGTTGGTGGGAATATAAACTGGTATAGCCACCATGGAGAACAGTATAAAGATTCCTTAAAAAAACTAAAATAGAGCTACCATATGATGCAGAAATCCCACTCTTGGGCATGTATCTAGAGTAAAACGTATCTGAAAGGATCCATGTACCTCAGTGTTCACTGAGGCACTGTTTACAATAGCCAAAACATGGAGGCAACCTGAAAGTCCATCAAGAGAGGAATGCATAAAGATGTGGTGTGTATATATAATGGAGTATTACTCAACCATTAAAAAGAATAAAATAATGTCATTTGTGGCAACATAAGTAGATCTAGAGATTGTCACACTGACTGAAGTCAGACAGAGGAGAAATATCCTTTGACATCCCTTATATGTGGAATCTAAAAAGAAATGATACAAATGAACTTATTTACAAAACAGAAACAGACTTACAGACTTGAGAGAATGAACTTATGGTTGGCCGTGGGGTGGGGGGGGTTGAGGTGGGGAAGGATGCAGGGGAAGGGATAATAAGAGAGTCTGGGATGGACATGAACACACTGCTACATTTAAAATGGACAACCAACAAGCACCTACTGTAGAGCACAGGGAACTCTGCTCAATGTTACACGACAGCCTGGATGGGAGGGGAGTTTGCAGGAAGAACGGATACACGTATATGTGTGGCTGAGTCCGTTCACCGTCCACCTGAAACTATCACAACATTGTTAATTGGCTATACCCTAATACAAAATAAAAAATGAAATAAAAAAAGAAAGAAAGAAAAGAGCAGGTTTCGCCTCGTTTGGGTAAACAGGATGCCATCATGCCTCTTGTTTAAACAGACTAAGCAATCATACCGGAGGAAATTGTCAGATATAACTGGATATGAGAGGTTAAAACAGTTAAAAAATTATTTCAGAAAAGGTCCTTTAATGCCAGATTGGTTATAAAACTCCCTCCAGCATCTCTGCAATATAAGTGTATTTTGTAAGTAGGCTAGGCTTTCCAATGCCCCTTAGATACCCGGCCCATCTCTGCAGAGATAAAATTCCTGGTCAAAGGTTACGTATCTTCAGTCTCTGAGAAGTGGTAGGAACTTTCCTTCCTGTCCTTTCATTCCCATCTACATCAGGGTTGTTCCACTTGAGCCATCCTGCCTCCAGGGGGACACACTCAGCAGTGTCTGGAGACATTGTTGGTTGTACAAATTTGGGAGGGAGCGTGTGCTACTGCCACTCTGGTGGGTGGAGGCCAGGGACGCTGCTAAGTGTCCTACAACACAGGAGAGGCCCTTTAAGAGAAGCTTAATTAACTGGCTCAAATGTCCACAGAACCAACACTGAGAAATCCTAAACTTCAGGATCAACTTGACCTTGTAACTTTAGGTATCATTTAAAGTCTGCAAAGCGCATTTATGAACCAGATGATATACATAGAAAGGTACTGTTTTATGAGTTGAAAATAGGACAAATGAAAATGCCTATTGACAGGAGAATGGTTACAGGATTTTCAAACATTGGAGTTTTCAGTTCAGTTGTTCGGTCGTATCCAACTCTTTGCGACCCCGTGAACTGCAGCACGCCAGGCCTCCCTGTCCATCACCAACTCCCAGAGTTTACTCAAACTCATGCCCATTGAGTCGGTGATGCCATCAAGCCATCTCATCCTCTATCGTCTCTTCTTCTCCTGCCTTCAATCTTTTCCAGCAACAGGGTCTTTTCAAAGTTCTCCTCATCAGCGCTAAAGTATTGGAGTTTCAGCTTCAGCATCAGTCCTTCCAATCAATACTCAGGACTGATTTCCTTTAGGATGGACTGGTTGGATCTCCTTTCAGTCCAAGGGACTCTCAAGAGTCTTCTCCAACACCACAGTTCAAAAGCATCAATTCTTCTGCACTCAGTCCAACTCTCTCATCCATACATGACCACTGGAAAAACCATAGCCTTGCCTAGATGGACCTTTGTTGGTAAAGTAATGTCTCTGCTTTTTAATATGCTGTCTAGGTTGGCTTAACTTTTCTTCCAAAGAGCAAGAGTCTTTTAATTTCATGGCTGCAGTCACCATCTGCAGTGATTTTGGAGCTCCCCAAAATAAAGTCTCTCACTGTTTCCACTGTTTTCCCATCTATTTGCCATGAAGTGATGTGACCAGATGCCATGATCTTAGTTTTCTGAATGTTTTAAGTCAACTTTTTCACTCTCCTCTTTTACTTTCATCAAGAGGCTCTTTAGTTCTTCTTCACTTTCTGCCATAAGGGTGGTGTCATTTATATATCTGAGGTTATTGCTATTTCTCCTGGCAATCTTGATGCCAGCTTGTGCTTCATCAAGCCCAGTGTTTATCATGATGTACTCTGCATATAAGTTAAATAAGCAGGGTCGCAATATACAGCCTTGACGTACTCCTTTCCCTCTTTGGATCCAGTCTGTTGTTCCATGTCCAGTTCTAACTGTTGCTTCCTGACCTGCATACAGGTTTCACAAGAGGCAGGTGAAGTGGTCTGGTATTCCCATCTCTTTCAGAATTTTCCACAGTTTATTGTGATCCACATAGTCAAAGGCTTTGGCATAGTCAATAAAACAGAAGTAGATGTTTTTCTGGAATTCTCTTAATTTTTCGATGATCAAACAGATGTTGGCAATTAGATCTCTGGCTCCTCTGCCTTTTCTAAATCCAGCTTCAACATCTGGAAGTTCACATACTGTTGAAGCCTGGCTTGGAGAATTTTGAGCACTACTTTACTACCATGTGAGATGAGAGCAACTGTGCAGTAGTTTGAGCATTCTTTGGCACTGCCTTTCTTTGAGACTTGAATGAAGACTGACCTTTTCCAGTACTGCAGCCATTGCTGAGTTTTCCAAATTTGCTGGCATATCAAGTGCAGGACTTTCACAGCATCATCTTTTAAGATTTGAAAGAGTTCAACTGGAATTCCATCACCTCCACTAGCTTTGTTCATAGTGATGCTTCCTAAGGCCCACCTGACTTCGCATTCCAGGATGTCTGGCTCTAGGTGAGTGATCATACCATCCTGATTTATCTCGGTTGTGAAGATCTTTTTTGTATCGTTCTTCTGTGTATTCTTGTCACTTCTTCTTAATATCTTCTGCTTCTGTTAGGTCCATATCATTTCTGTCCTTTCTTGTGCCCATCTTTGCATGAAATGTCCCCTTGGTATCTCTAATTTTCTTGAAGAGATCTCTAGTATTTCCCATTCTATTGTTTTCCTCTATTTCTTTGCACTGATCACTGAGGAAGGCTTTCTTATCTCTCCTTGTTACTCTTTGGAACTCTGCATTCAAATGGTTATAACTTTCCTTTTGTTCTTTGCCTTTTGCTTCTCTTCTTTTCACAGCTATCTGTAAGGCCTCCTCAGACAACCATTTTGCCTATGTGCCTTTCTTTTTCTTGGGGATGGTCTTGATCTCTGCCTCCTGTACAATGTCATGAACATCCACCCATAGTTCTTCAGGCACACTGTCTATCAGATCTAAACCCTTAAATCTATTTCTCACTTCTACTGTATAATCGTAGGGGGTTTGATTTAGGTCATACCTGAATGGTCTAGTGGTTTTCCCTACTTTCTTCAATTTAAATCTGAATTTGCAATGAGTTCATGGTCTGTGCCACAGTCAGCTCCCGGTCTTGTTTTGCTGACTGTATAGAGCTTCTCCATCTTTGGCTGCAAAGAATATAATCAGTCTGATTTCGGTGTTGACCATCTGGTGATGTCCATGTATAGAGTCTTCTCTTGTGTTGATGGAAGAGGGTGTTTACTATGACCAGTGCATTCTCTTGGCAAAACTCTATAAGCCTTTGTCCTGCTTCATTCTGTACTCCAAGGCCAAATTTGCCTGTTACCCCAGGTGTTTCTTGACTTCCTACTTTTGCATTCCAGTCCCCTATAATGAAAAGGACATCCTTTTTCAGTGTTAGTTCTAGAAGGTCTTGTAGGTCTTCACAGAACCGTTCAGCTTCTTCAGCATTACTGGTTGGGGCATAGATTTGGATTACTGTGATATTGAATGGTTTGCCTTTTAAATGAACAGAGATCATTCTGTCATTTTTGAGACTGCATCCAAGTACTGCATTTCAGACTCTTGTTGACTATGATGGCCACTCCACTTCTTCTAAGGGATTCTTACCCACAGTAGTAGATAATATGGTCATCTGAGTGAAATTCATCCATTCCAGTCCATTTTAGTTTGCTGATTCCTAGAATGTCGACGTTCACTCTTGCCATCTCCTGTTTGACCATTTCCAATTTGCCTCGATTCACGGACCTAACATTCCAGGTTCCTATGCAATATGCTCTTTACAGCATCGGACTTTACTTCCATCACCAGTCACATCCACAATTGGGTGTTGTTTTTTCTTTGGCCTCGTCTCTTCGTTCTTTCTGGAGTTATTTCTCCACTGATGTCCGGTAGCATATTAGGCACCTACCAACCTGGGGAATTCATCTTTCAATGTCTTATCTTTTTGTCTTTACATACAGTTCACGGGGTTCTCAAGGCAAGAAAACTGAAGTGGTTTGCCATTCCCTTCTTCAGTGGACCACGTTTTGTTAGAACTCTCTACCATGACCCATCCGTCTTGGGTGACCCTACATGGCATGGCTCATAGTTTCATTGAGTTAGACAAGGCTGTGGTCCATGTGATCAGACTGGTTAGTTTTCTGTGATTATGAGTTCAGAGGGCTCAAAATGGAGTATTACTTAGTGAAAAGGAAACAGCCACACACAATATGGATCAATGTTAACAACATTAAATGAAGGAAAAAAATCCCCAAAGATTATATACAGCATGACAGCCATTTTATGAAGTTCAAAATATAGTTCAGACAGACATAATAACCTCATGGGTGATAAAGGTAAAATAAGAAGACAAAGGAAAAACAGACAGTTGGGGATTGTAGCTGCACTGAATAAGGGCGACAGGAAGGAGCTGGGCAGAAAGGACAAGTGAGGACCGTGAGGATGGAGAGCTGTGGTTCTCCTTTCAGTCCCTGGGCTGGGCAATGGCTTCCCAGGTGTCTGTTCTATAACTAAACAAATGAGGTCAAAGTGGGCCATGATCAAGGATAACAGTGGATTATGCCAAAGATTACAATGTGTCACAGGTCATAAAAAATTAAACTGAACAAAAAGGCTGTTCAAATTGGATCAAAAAATTGATGGTGTCATCGTGCACGCTAAGTCGCTTCAGCTGTTTCTGCTCTTTGCGACCCCGTGGACTGTATCCCACCAAGCTCTTCTGTCCGTGGGATTCTCCAGGCAAGAACACTGGAGAGGGTTGCCATTTCCTCCTCCAGGGGATCTTCCCAACCCAGAAGCATCTAAATCTCCTGCATTGGCAGGCTGGTTCCTTATCACTAGCACCACCTGGGAAGCCGCAATAGTGATACTAAAAGCAATAAAGATGACAGTAAACACTGTTAGTGATAAGTACTTGTTATGCACTTACTACAGTGCCTGCCACTGTTCTAAACACCTATAGATGGAACTCATCTAATCCCCAGAAGTACCTCATGAGCTATTAATAGGTACTACAAGTGCTGCACTCAATATGCCAGCAAATTTGGAAAACTCAGCAGTGGCCACAGGACTGGAAAAGGTCAGTTTTCATTCCAATCCCAAAGAAAGGCAATGCCAAAGAACGCTCAAACTACCGCACAATTGCACTCATCTCACATGCTAGTAAAGTAATGCTCAAAATTCTCCAAGTCAGGCTTCAGCAATATGTGAACCGTGAACTTCCTGATGTTCAAGCTGGTTTTAGAAAAGGCAGAGGAACCAGAGATCAAATTGCCAACATCCGCTGGATCATGGAAAAAGCAAGAGAGTTCCAGAAAACCATCTATTTCCACTTTATTGACTATGACAAAGCCTTTGACTGTGTGGATCACAATAAACTGTGGAAAATTCTGAAAGAGATGGGAATACCAGGCCACCTGATCTGCCTCTTGAGAAACCTGTATGCAGGTCAGGAAGCAACAGTTAGAACTGGACATGGAACAACAGACTGGTTCCAAATAGGAAAAGGAGTACGTCAAGGCTGTATATTGTCACCCTGTTTATTTAACTTATATGCAGAGTACATCATGAGAAACGCTGGAGTGGAAGAAACACAAGCTGGAATCAAGATTGCTGGGAGAAATATCAATAACCTCAGATATGCAGATGACACCACCCTTATGGCAGAAAGTGAAGAGGAACTAAAAAGCCTCTTGATGAAAGTAAAAGTGGAGAGTGAAAAAGTGGGCTTAAAGCTCAACATTCAGAAAACGAAGATCATGGCATCCGGTCCCATCACTTCATGGGAAATAGATGGGGAAACAGTGGAAACAGTGAGAGACTTTATTTTGGGGAGGTCCAAAATCACTGCAGATGGTGACTGCAGCCATGAAATTAAAAGATGCTCACTCCTTGGAAGGAAAGTTATGACCAACCTAGACAGCATATTCAAAAGCAGAGACATTACTTTGCCAACAAAGGTTCATCTAGTCAAGGTTATGGTTTTTCCTGTGGTCATGTATGGATGTGAGAGTTGGACTGTGAAGAAGGCTGAGCGTCGGAGAATTGCTTTTGAACTGTGGTGTTGGAGAAGACTCTTGAGAGTCCCTTGGACTGCAAGGGAATCCAACCAGTCCATTCTGAAGGAGATCAGCCCTGGGATTTCTTTGGAAGGAGTGATGCTAAAGCTGAAACTCCAGTACTTTGGCCACCTCATGCGAAGAGTTGACTCACTGGAAAAGACTCTAATGCTGGGAGGGATTGGGGGCAAGAGGAGAAGGGGATGCCAGAGGATGAGATGGCTGGATGGCATCACTGATTCGATGGATGTGAGTCTCCGTCAACTCCGGGAGTTGGTGATGGACAGGGAGGCCTGGCATGCTGCGATTCATGGGGTCACAAAGAGTCGGACAGGACTGAGCAACTAATCTGATCTGATCTGATTAGCCACACTCTACAGAGGAGGAAACCGAGGTTAAGTGACTTGCCCTGGGTCTCCACCTAGAAAGTGAAGAACCGCACTGAACCCCAAGTGGGCCAGCTCCGGGGTTGGGGCGGGGGGGCGGGGTGGTGCTCAACCACTGCATGCTGCCTCTCCAACTGTAAACAGGCAACAGCAGGAACTCATCAGGGCCTGACCCACCCTCCCTCTTGTTTGTGTAACAGCCTTTGGTTAGACTTTCAAAGACAGGTGCAAATCTAAGATGTTATAAAGAAGAGCCTTTAAAAATACCTCGATAAAAGGCAGTTTTGCATACTGGTTAGGCTGCTCAGGGAGATTCTTGACTCTTGCCATTTCCAGCTCTGTCACCTTGGGTGAGTTATCTAACCTCTGTGCCCTATTTTCTCAGCTACAAAAAAGGTCTATGTAGTACCTATACCATAAGGCTGTGACAATAAATTATTTGTAGACACAGACAGAACAGTGCTAACACAGAATACATAACTGCTACCTATATTAGGTTAACCGTAGCCTCTGTGGACTCCTCTTCATTTCTGAGACTTTTTTCCTAACACTAACACTCTGTCAGAGCAGTTCACTGCCCCTTTAAAAGGAGGAACGAGCGTTTCAGCGCTGCCTGAGCTCACATGCTAGTTCAGGATCCCCCAATTCTCAATAACTAGAGTTCAGGACTATACAGTACCTGTCCCCCTCAGGGCTGCCCTTATCCTTTATTTACCCTTGTATTTCTAGAAAGCGCGACGGGGGCAAAGGCCGCCCAGAACTTGGCCCTCCGGCACCGTCTCACCCCACCCCCGCCACCACCTGCACCCCAGCTGACAGCGCGGCTGAAGGAAGTTTTGGAAACCCTCCTTTACTCTTTACAGCCGGACTCTTTCCTGTTCTTGCAGTGCTGACTCACGTGAGATGCAAGAAAGCCTAAGCAGACGGCCCCTCCAAGTGAGCGCCCCTCTTCCCTATCCCGAGCGCCCCGGACCGAGCTCGGCGCTGCGCCCCGACACCAATCCCCCGAGTCACCCGCTTCGGGGACGGCTCCACGGGAGGGGCCCCACACGCCATCCTACGGGTGGGACAAGGAGGGTGGTGTAGGGGGAGTGGGCTAAGTCAGCCCGCGCCCCGGGGGAGGTCCGCCAGGCCGCGCCAACCTGACCCCGAGGACCCCGGGCTGTGGCCGCCCCAGGGCTGGGCCCCGAGACTGTAACCGGCCTTGAGCTGTCAACGCGCCCCCGAGGGACCCGGAGACGAGGCGCGGCGCCGCTCTCCGCTCCGACCGCAGCGCGCGGCCTGCCCTCCAGCCGAGGACAAACGCGCCGCGCGATCCTCGGGCCCACGGCCGCCCTCGGACCTCAATGCGGTACCTGCGGCCCCTCTCCGCGGAGTCTACGCTTCGCACCACCGCCCACCATCCTGCAGCAAGAAGCTGCAGTGCCAGCCGGTCCCGCCGAGAGCCCGCGCGCCGCCAACCACTTCCGGTTCAAGGGCCACCAATCGTTTCCCCCCGCCGCCGCGCGCACAAACAGAGAAAAGGCACCGCCCCCAGCCCGCCTCCAAGCCCGCGCGTGGCCGAGGCCCCGCCTACTCCGCCTGCCGGGCAGGTGCGCCCTCCGCAGGCTGACCCACCTGAGCATCTGGTTTTCCTTTAAAGAATTACTGCATTTTAAAACGTTTCTATCAAATTATATGTAAAAGAAAATATATAGGCCTCATTCTGTAGTATTCTAAAGAATGAGAATTCACACATTAACTACCAGAACCATATAGCGACACATAAAATCAGTTGTAGCAGTTGGGGTTGCATACTTGAAGGTTCTCAGACCCAATAAAATGCTACAGTAGAAAAGTACAGGTCAAAAAAAAAATAAATAAAAAAAAAAAAAAAAAAAGAAAAGTACAGGTCAAGAAAACCTGTACAATAGAAACAAAAGCACAACAGAAAACAAAAGTACAATAGAAAAGTACAGCTGATCACAGTACAGGTTGAGAAAACACATACTGCAACAATAATAGTTACGAAAAGTCACTGGGTTTACTATTTAGGGGATAGATTGTTAATGAAACAGATTAATAAAAGACAATGGAAATGGGATCAAGAATTCCTACGTACTCCTGAAGAGAGTGATTGATTCTAGGATTCACCTAACTTTAAGCTCCTGATCCAAGATACAATTTTAAAAGAGATATTTATTTCCAATCTTTTTCATGCGTTCAAGACAACAGATATCACATCTAGCCTCTGAAATAAACACTCCATTATTTGAGCTGCTGCAGACAAAAGACGGGAGGGGGCGCTTCCCTGGTGGTCCAATGCAGGGGGTCCAGGATCCATACCTGGTCAGGGGACTAGACCTCACATGCTACAACATGATCCTGCATGTCTTAAAGAAGTTCAAAGAATCCATGTGCTGCAACTAAGGCCTGGGGCAGTCAAAGTAAATAGCTAAATAAATAGTATAAAAAAGACAAGACAAGACAGGATGTACTTGGAATTCCAGGTCCTGGGATGCCGCCACACTCCTACTGAAGCAGAATGAGGCCCTGGAAGTGCGAACTATTGACTCCAGCAATCAGGAGTGAGCCCCTGACGAGGCATGTCCCAACCCTGGATGGTAGCACCAGTGCTGAGAAGGCCCACTGCCCCTAGGGCACTCAGATTCCTGGTGTGTCCTGGCAAAAAGGACTTCTTGTAGAATCTGTTGATTGTAAGGGACCTAATTAGGGAAAGTCAGGTGACTCTGTTTCATCAGAGCACAGGGAGAGGTGGGCAGGGTCCACTTTCATCTAAGTTTCCAGACTGAAAGTCAGAGGCAGCTTCAGACAGAGCTGGTCCCGGGAGCCACACTGATGGGCGGCAGATGCACTGTCCTGTGAACCTTTGACGCTGCATGCTGCCTGCCCCCATCTGTGACCACTGGACCCTGGCAAACTGCCTGATTCAACAGTGACCAACCTCCGCCTGGTCTACCCAACTATGCTTAATCGGGATCAGGAGCCCTGGGGCCACTAACCTTCAGTCATCACTAGTGGGAGGATCCAAACACCTCTTAGGAAGGCTCCACCGATTCCTAAATCTTCACATTTACACTGGAAGACAAGTCTGCAGCAATCCACAGGTTCCTGAGTCTTCACGTTTACACTGCATGATACACAAATCCACTGTTCCTTCTGCTACAATTTCGGGGAATCTAACTCCAAACGCAAAGTGGCACATCACGGCGCTCAATAAAATAGTAATTGACTGGCTGATCTCCATTAGCAAAAATCGATCACCACCACTGAACAGTTACTCACTCCTCCTCATTGTTAAGTGCCAAGCGTGTATCAGAACATGTTAGGCACTGGAAAGGCCAGACGATGGGTGCTGCTCTCGAGGAGCTCTCTTTCTCAGGCAACTGACAAGTCTTGTGAACGTGGAGACTCGGTGCCCCTGCAGCCACATGAAGAGGCAGAAGTATCACACTGTCTTCATCACTCTCCAGCCTTCCAGACACACTGCTCCAGGTCAGCCTCCTTCAGAGAGCTGCTCCAATCATTTCATTCTTAGCACAGAGGTGATCAGACCTGAAATCTGAGCAAGCGGTGGGTGTGTTATTACCAGGATATGACAGATGGCATAGCAGCAAACGGCAGGACTGTTCAGGGTGCTGAGCTCAGCTGATGGAAGGAGTTTACCAGGGGATCTTATGGGGACATCATAAGCAGTCACAGATCAGTAATGGGGAAAACAGCTGTGGAAACAGGATATGGAAGCTCAGGGAGAGTTCCTGCAAGGATTCTCCCAGATTCTGTTGACAAATACTGTCCTGTATGAGATCATTCTCCTTATCCACCAATTTTATGTTTAAATTTCTGAAAATATGGTACTAATGTTTAATTTTAGAAAGTCTGAGTGGTATGAACAAATAAAGAAATGATCACAGCCCACTGAAATGAACCAGGACCTCATGGTCCTTGTCCTCCATGTCCTCTGTCAGACTTTTGTCTGTGGGAAAACCTTAGCCAAAGAGTAAGTTTAATCAGGGAGTTAAAAGATGAAGAAACAAAGGAAAACAGGCCAACAGGAAAAGGGATAATAGTCAGTAAACATGGTGAAGGACCTTTCGTTCTTCCTCAAGGGCTATAGACAATATTCTGAGCCTATCCTGTGAGCAGTCTTAGAGATACTGAAACTCCCACCAGGTGGAGAACTTAACTACATGATGACCAGACTGTAGCTATGACATCAGATGCCGCAATTCCGAGAAACGTCTTCAAAGAAATGGGATCAAACCAACCCTGGAACTGAAGACTAACTGTACTTGAAACAATCAAGGTGACACTAGTCAGACCACTGATGACCAATTTCAAGATGACTGTTGGAGCTTACTGTGCTGTTTCTGCATTGGAGCTCCCTCTCTCTGTCTATAAAAGCTCCCGTACCCTGGCTGTCAGTGGAGGGGGGGTCAGCCTTTAGACAGGAGTCTGCCCTCCTGTGCTCCCCCACCACTTGCCAGCATCCAAAACAAAACAAACTTTCCTTTCCACCAACCCTGCCTTTTGAGCTGCAAGCAGCTGGATCCCACTTTTGGTCTCACCACCATCTACTGGAGAAGGAAATGGAAAACCACTTCAGCATTCTTGCCTTGAGAACCTCATGAACAGTATGAAAAGGCAAAAAGATATGACACTGAAAGATGAACCCCACAGGTCAGTGGGTGTCCAACATGCTACTGGAGAAGAGTGGAGAAATAACTCCAGAAGGAATGGAGAGGCTGAGCCAAAGCAGAAACAACGCCCATTTGTGGATGTGTCTGATGGTGAAAGTAAAGTCCAATGCTGTAAAGAACAATATTGCAGAGGAACCTGGAATCAAGGTAAATTGGAAGTGGTCAAAGAGGAGCTGGCAAGAGTGAACATCCACATTTTAGGAATCAGTGAACTAAAATGGACAGGAATGGGCAAATTTAATTCAGATGACCATTATATCTACTACTGTGGGCAAGAATTCCTTAGAAGAAATGGAGTAGCCCTTATAATCAACAACAGTCCAAAATGCAGTACATGGGTGCAATCCAAAAATGACAGAATAATCTCAATCTGTTTCCAAAGCAAACCATTCAATATCACAGTAATCCAAGCCTGTGCCCCAACCAGTAATGCTGAAGAAGCTGAAGTTGAATGGTTCTTTGAAGACCGAAAAGACCTTCTAGAACTAATACACAAAAGAGATGTCCTTTTCATCATAGGGGACTGGAATGCAAAAGTAAGAAATCAAGAGATACCTGGAGTAACAGGCAAGTTTGGCCATGGAGTACGGAATGAAGCAGGACAAAGGCTAACTGAGTTTTGCCAAGAAAACCTGCTGTTCATAGCAAAAACCCTCTTCCAACAACACAAGAGACAACTCTACACTTGGACATCACCAAATGGTCAATACTAAAGTCAGATTGATTATATATTTTATGTAGTTGAAGACAGAGAAGCTCTATACAGTCAACAAAAACAAGACTGGGAGCTGACTATGACTCAGACCATGAACTCCTTAATGCAAACTTCAGACTTAAATTGAAGAAAGTAGGGAAAACCACTAGGCCATTCAAGTATCAGTTCAGTTCAGTTCAGTTACTCAGTCATGTCTGACTCCTTGTGAACCCATGAACTCCAGCATACCAGGCCTCCCTGTCTATCACCAACTCCCGGAGTTTGCCCAAACTCATGTCCATTGAGTCAGTGATGCCATCCAACCATCTAATCTTCCACTGTCTCCTCTTGCCCACAATCTTTCCCAGTATCAGGGTCTTTTCAAAGGAGTCAGCTCTTCGCATCAGGTGGCCAAAGTATTGGAGTTTCAGCTTCAACATCAGTCCTTCCAATGAACATTCAGGACTGATTTCCTTTAGGATGGACTGGTTGGATCTCCTTGCAGCCCAAGGGACCCTCAAGAGTCTTCTCCAACACCACAGTTCAAAAGCATCATTCTTTGCTGCTCAGCTTTCTTTATAGTCCAACTCTCACATCGATACATGACCCCTGGAAAAACCATAACCTTGACTAGATGGACCTTTATTGACAAAGTAAGGTCTCTGCTTTTTAATATGCTGTCTAGGTTGGTCATAACTTTCTTTCCAAGGAGTAAGCATCTTTTAATTTCATGGCTGCAGTCACCATCTGCAGTGATTTTGGAGCCCCCCAAAAATAAAGTCTCTCACTGTTTCCCCATCTATTTGCCATGAAGTGAAGGGACTGGATGCCATGATCTTCGTTTTCTGAATGTTGAGCTTTAAGTCAACTTTTTCACTCTCCTCTTTCACTTTCATCAAGGCTATTTAGTTCTTCACTTTCTGCCATAAGGGTGGTGTTATCTGCGTATCTGAGGTTATTGATATTTCTCCCAGCAATCTTGATTCCAGCTTGTGCTTCTTCCACCCCAGCGTTTCTCATGATGTACTCTGCATAAAAGTTAAATAAGCAGGGTGACAATATACAGCCTTGACGTACTCCTTTCCCTCTTTGAAACCAGTCTGTTGTTCCATGTCCAGTTCTAACTGTTGCTTCCTGACCTGCATACAGGTTTCTCAAGAGGCAGGTAAGGCGGTCTGGTATTCCCATCTTTTTCAGAATTTTCCACAGTTTATTGTGATCCACACAGTCAAAGGCTTTGGCATAGTCAATAAAGCAGAAATAGATGTCTTTCTGGAACTCTCTTACTTTTTCGATGATCCAGCAGATGTTGGCAATTTGATCTCTGGTTCCTCTGCCTTTTCTAAAACTGGCTTGAGCATCTGGAAGGTCACAGTTTACATACTGTTGAAACTGGCTTGGAGAATTTTGAGCATTACTTGACTAGCGTGTGAGATGAGTGCAATTGTGCAGTAGTTTGAGCACTCTTTGGCATTGCCTTTCTTTGGGATTGGAATGAAAACTGACCTTTTCCAGTCCTGTGGCCACTGCTGAGTTGTCCAAATTTGCTGACATATTGAGTGCAGCACTTTCACAGCATCATCTTTTAGGATTTGAAAGAGCTCAGCTGGAATTCCATCACCTCCACTAGCTTTGTTCGTAGTGATGCTTCCTAAGGCCCACTTGACTTCACATTCCAGGATGTCTGGCTCTAGGTGAGTGATCACACCATCCTGATTATCTGGGTTGTGAAGATCTTTTTTGTACAGTTCTTCTGTGTATTCTTGCCACCTCCTCTTAATATCTTCTGTTTCTGTTAGGTCCATACCATTTCTGTCTTTCATTGAGCCCATATTTGCATGAAATGTTCCCTTGGTATCTCTAATTTTCTTGAAGAGATCTTGTCTTTCCCATTCTATTGTTTTCCTCTGTTTCTTTCCACTGATCACTGAGGAAGGCTTTCTTATCTCTCCTTGCTATTCTTTGGAACTCTGCAGTCAAATGGGTATATCTTTCTTTTTCTTCTTTGCTTTTCTCTTCCCTTCTTTTCACAGCTATTTGTAAGGCCTCCTCAGACAGCCATTTTGCTTTTTTGCATTTTGGAGATATCTTTAAGAAAATTAGAGATACCAAGGGGACATTTCATGCAAAGATGGGCTTGATAAAGGACAGAAATGGTATGGACCTAACAGAAGCAGAAGATATTAAGAAGAGGTGGCAAGAATACACAGAAGAACTGTACAAAAAAGATATTCACGACCCAGATAATCAAGATGGTGTGATCACTCACCTAGAGCCAGACATCCTGGAATGTGAAGTCAAGTGGGCCTTAGAAAGCATCACTACGAACAAAGCTAGTGGAGGTGATGGAATTCCAGTTGAGCTATTTCAAATCCTGAAAGATGATGCTGTGAAAGTGCTGCACTCAATATGCCAGCAAATTTGGAAAACTCAGCAGTGGCCACAGGACTGGAAAAGGTCAGTTTTCATTCCAATCCCAAAGAAAGGCAATGCCAAAGAGTGCTCAAACTACCGCACAATGGCACTCATCTCACACGCTAGTAAAGTAATGCTCAAAATTCTCCAAGCCAGGCTTCAGCAATATGTGAACCGTGAACTTCCTGATGTTCAAGCTGGTTTTAGAAAAGGCAGAGGAACCAGAGATCAAATTGCCAACATCCGCTGGATCATGGAAAAAGCAAGAGAGTTCCAGAAAACCATCTATTTCCACTTTATTGACTATGCCAAAGCCTTTGACTGTGTGGATCACAATAAACTGTGGAAAATTCTGAAAGAGATGGGAATACCAGACCACCTGACCTGCCTCTTGAGAAATCTGTATGCAGGTCAGGAAGCAACAGTTAGAACTGGACATGGAACAACAGACTGGTTTCAAAGAGGGAAAGGAGTACGTCAAGGCTGTATATTGTCACCCTGCTTATTTAACTTCTATGCAGAGTACATCATGAGAAACGCTGGAGTGGAAGAAACACAAGCTGGAATCAAGATTGCTGGGAGAAATATCAATAACTTCAGATATGCAGATGACACCACCCTTATGGCAGAAAGTGAAGAGGAACTAAAAAGCCTCTTGATGAAAGTGAAAGTGGAGAGTGAAAAAGTGGGCTTAAAGCTCAACATTCAGAAAACGAAGATCATGGCATCTGGTCCCATCACTTCATGGGAAATAGATGGGGAAACAGTGGAAACAGTGTCAGACTTTACTTTTTTGGGCTCCAAAATCACTGCAGATGGTGACTGCAGCCATGAAATTAAAAGACGCTTACTCCTTGGAAAGAAAGTTATGACCAACCTAGATAGCATATTCAAAAGCAGAGACATTACTTTGCCAACAAAGGTCTGTCTAGTCAAGGCTATGGTTTTTCCTGTGGTCATGTATGGATGTGAGAGTTGGACTGTGAAGAAGGCTGAGCGCCAAAGAATTGATGCTTTTGAACTGTGGTGTTGGGGAAGACTCTTGAGAGTCCCTTGGACTTCTAGGAGATCCAACCAGTCCATTCTGAAGGAGATTAGCCCTGGGATTTCTTTGGAGGGAATGATGCTGAAGCTGAAACTCCAGTACTTTGGCCACCTCATGGGAAGAGCTGACTCATTGGAAAAGACTCTGATGCTGGGAGGGATTGGGGGCAGGAGGAGAAGGGGAGGACAGAGGATGAGATGGCTGGATGGCATCACTGACTCGACGGACGTGAGTTTGAGTGAACTCCGGGAGCTGGTGATGGACAGGGAGGCCTGGCGTGCTGCAATTCATGGGGTCGCAGAGAGTCGGTCATGACTGAGTGACTGAACTGAACTGAACTGAAAGGAACCAGAGATCAAATTGGCAACATCTGCTGGATCATGGAAAAAGTAAGAGAGTTCCAGAAAAACATCTATTTCTGCTTTATTGACTATGCCAAAGCCTTTGACTGTGTGGATCACAATAAACCATGGAAAATTCTGAAAGAGATGGGAATACCAGGCCACCTTTCCTGCCTCATGCAAAATGCTGGGCTGGATGAAGCACAAGATTGCCAGGAGAAACATCAATAACCTCCTATGTGCAGATGACACCAGTGTAATGGCAGAAAGTGAAGAGGAACTAAAGAGCTTCTTGATGAAGGTGAAAGAGAAGAGTGAAAAAGATGGCTTGAAACTCAACATTCAAAAAATGAAGATTATGGCATCTTGTCCCATTATTTCATGGCAAATAGATGGGGAAACAATGGAAACAGTGACAGACTTTGTTTTCTTGGGCTCCAAAATCACTGTGGATGGTGATGGCAGCCATGAAATTTCTTCCTCCTTGGAAGAAAAGCTATGAGCAACCTAGACGGCATATTAAAAAGCTGAGAGATTACTTTGCCAGCAAAGGTCCATCTAGTCAAAGCTACAGTTTTCCCAGTAGTCATGTACGGATGTGAGAGCTGGACAATAAAAAAGGCTGAGTGCCAAAGAACTGATGCTTTTGAACTGTGGGGATGGAAAAGACTCTTGAGAGTCCCTTGGACTGCAAGGAGATCCAACCAGTCAATTGTAAAGGAGGTCAGTCCTGAATATTTGTTGGAAGGACCGAGGCTGAAGGTGAAGCTCCAAGACTTTGGCCACCTGATTCAAGGAGCTGACTCATTAGAAAAGACCCCGATGATGGGAAAGATTGAAGGCAGGAGAAGAAGGGGACAACAGAGGATGAGATGGATGGATGGCATCACCAACTCAATGGACATGAGTTTGAGCAAATTCTAGGAGATGGTTGGGGACAGGGAAGCCTGGCGTGCTGCAGTCCATGGGGTATCAAAGAGTTGGACATGACTGAGCAACTGGACACAGAATCCATCTAGAAGAAGCATCAGCTAATATTTAATATAGTCAGTAGTTTTCTACTTGCTTCTTCTTTTGAAATTTTTAAAAACATTTAAAAAAATTATTGAGATAATCCTGATCTTAAAATTTTATAACTTACTCTAAAACATAAAGCTTCCTAAAAACATTGTTTCAGGACTTTCCTGAGTGGTGCAGTGGTTAAGACTTCACCTTTCACTATAGCGGGTGTGGGTCTGATTCCTGGTCAGGGGGCTAAGATTCCACATGACTCACAGCCAAAAATCCAAAACATTAAAAAGAAACAAAACTGAAACAAACTCAATAAAGACTTTTAAAAAATGGTACACATCAAAAAAATCTTTTTAAAAAACATTATTTAATACTTCATATACATTTCAATGGCTACATAAATATGCCATTGGACAAATGTTTAATAATATAATGAATGATTCTCTCATTAATTTGTTTTCACCATTTTCCTTAAACTTTTGTTGCTATAAATAACTCTGGGCTTCCCAGGTGGTGCTAGTAGTAAAGAACCCACCTGCCAATGCAGGAGGCATAAGAGATATGAATATAATCCCTGTCTCAGGAATATACCCTGAAAGAGAGCATGGAAACCCACTCCAGCATTCTTCCCTGGAGAATCCCATGGACACAGGAGCCTGGTGGGCTACAGTCCATGGTGCTGCAAAGAGCTGGACACAAGTGAAGTGACTTACCACGCATGCACACATGCACCTAACTATATTCAACACAGAACATTTTGGAGTATTATCTTAGTGAGGGTTCTCAGAAGGCTTGCTGGATCCCTTGACATGAAGAACTTAGGAAAGAACATCCCTAAGACATGAGGAACTTAGTATCATAACATGAATTGCCAGATTTCTTTCTAAATAAAGCACTTTGAAGTTGCAACAAAAAGTGTTTTATCACTTAGAAGGAGTCTGTGAAAGTGCTCTTTTCGAAACAGCATCGGGCTGTTATTCTGAAATATTCTGAATAATCTGAAAACAGATTATTCGCGTTAAAAATAATCTTTGCTAGGACTTCCCTGGAGGTCCAGCAGTTAAGACTCTGCCTTTCCAATGCAAGGGGTGTGAGTTCGGTCCCTGGTCAGGGAACTAAGATCCCACATGTCATGCAACACAACCAAGAAATAAAGGAGAATAATAAAATAATTTAATAAATAATGTTTGCCAATTGTTTTGTATTTCTTTTGAAGTTAAACAACAGAGATGGTAGCCAGTAACAAAAAGTCTGTGCTTACCTTTCCTTTGCGTGAGTGTGTGCTAGGAAGGAGGCATGGTCCAGGCAGGGCTTCCGTTCCCAGTCTAGCCTGTCCGCAGTCTGGGTATCGAGTGAGGCAGTCCTGCTGATGGGCGGTGGGCAGAAGAGCTGCGTGTCATGTCCAGGACAATTTTTCTGGAGAAGCCCATGTGCCTTCTCCATTTCCTCTTCCTTTGCTGTCTGGATGAAGAGGGCACTGCGGCCCCAAGGGATGGTAGAGCCACAAGGCAAAAGAACCCGTATGTGTCAACCCACCTGGGAGGAAAGCCACGGACAGCTAAGGACACTGCTTCATGAACAGGAGATAAATATGTATTAATTACCCCGTGGAAATGCTGGCAGCCACTTCTTACAGTAGCTGACTATCCACCCCATCATTGGTATCCACATAAAAGATGACCAGACAGAAAAGACACCAAGTGCTCCTTTATTTTTATTTAATGGAAAACACCATAATTTTGCTCATTTTTCAGTCACTAAATCGTGTCCAACTCTTTGCAACCCTAAGGACTAAAGCCTGCCAGGCTTCCCTATCCTTCACTGTTTCCTATATAATGGCATATACATGGTAGTTCAGTTGGTAAGGAATCCACCTGCAGTGCAGGAGACCTGGGTTCGATCCCTGGGTTGGGAAGATCCTCTGGAGAAGGGAACGTCTAGCCACTGCAGTATTCTGGCGTGGAGAATTCCATGGACTGTTGGTCTATGGGGTCGCAAAGAGTCGGAGACAACTCAGCGACTTTTACATGCCATTATGTGTATCGGAGAAGGCAATGGCACCCACTCCAGTACTCTTGCCTGGAAAATCCCATGGATGGAGGAGCCTGGTAGGCTGCAGTCCATGGGGTTGCGAAGAGTCGGACACGACTGAGCGATTTCACTTTCACTTTTCACTCTCATGCATTGGAGAAGGAAATGGCAACCTACTCCAGTGTTCTTGCCCGGAGAATCCCAGGGATGGGGAAGCCTGGTGGACTGCAGTCTATGGGGCCGCACAGAGTCGGACACGACTGAAGCGACTTAACAGCAGCATGTGTATATATATATACACACACATATATATATGTCACAAAATTCTTTTTAAAGGTAAAAACCATATATACACACACACATCATATATATATGCATACACATCACAAAATTCTTTTTTTAATATTTGGGACATCTGAGTCATGCGCATAGGTGGTCTTCCTTCTTTCAGGCACAAATACTGTTACTGTTGATGCAGCTCCTAATTCCACAGCCTTCCTGTTTCACCATGAAACTGATGAGAGTGGCTTCAGAGATCGCCCACCAAGTGGGGAGGTGACCTCTGCTAGTTCTGTCCTCAGGCTTTACTTTCTTTCTCTGTGGAAATCCGTATCTGTCGTGGGGCCGTTTATTCCCAGGCCTTTCAAAGTATCTTGTCATGGCTACAGGTCCACGGAGCCTGCGTCTTCACATGCTTTTCAGCTTAGATCAGGGAATCACTGTGGTATTAAATCAGTCACAGGAGAGCTCCATCGCAGTTTCCAGGGGGGTTAGGGGGTGTCTGCAGTTATACTCTCCTGGCACATAACTGCATCTCTGCAGTTTTCAGTGGGTCATATCTATTTATACAGGTGAGATAAGCAGCCAGGGCAGGGGGCTCAGTTACATTCAGAATGTTCCTTTTAAAAGTCCATAAAACCTTCTGGAAGCCTAGAGTGTGTTTCTGTGGAAAGATGCATGAAAATGAGGCTTCAATGGATAAGCTCTGATGTGTTTTATTTTTTATCTTGGACATCTTAAAATTCATAGCAACAGTTTATACTTAGGACACACAGTTAATTCACTGTCTAATGCATGAAAAACACGCTTATTTTTGTGCACTATCCGCTATTTTTCTTTCTTTCCTTATAATCCGTCTGACGGGCAGTTGCCGCAGTCTTTCGCTGTCACATGTGACAGCGCATTCCCGCTTGTCCTACAGGATGAAAAGTACAAGAGGATTCTTGGTACTTGCAGGAGGAGCAAGACTGAGGGCAGTCCCTTACCGCAGAGCTCGTCAGCACAGCATGCGCATCTATCTCCTGGGCAGGCTCTTCAGGGGCACGCACATGCTCTTCTCACAGGCCAAAAGCCAGGTTTCCAAAATCCCCAAAGCCTGAAAAGGGAATCCAAAACCTGAGATCACACCTACTCTGAGAACCGGGGGAAACCACATGGAGAGTGTGAGTTACCGTACTGCCTGATGCTTCTGGGACTCACAGATGGGAACCCTTACAGGACCTGCACCACAGGGCCGACCTGGCAGCCACCAGGACACCCCAGTTTTGAAGTTGTAGCTCATTCTCCTGCAGCGGCTGAGGGCTGTACTCACCAGTTTGCTTCTTTTCAAGTTGGGGAAGAGACAAGTAACTAGGGAGTCTAGTACATGCAAACTCTAGGTGATGAATGTGACTATTCGGGGATTACAGTACATGAGCTCGGATCTGGGCTCTGCACAAAGGAGATGGGGGAGCTGCATTTCAACTACCAATTTTAGAAGAAAAATCACCTGTCTCATCATTTCATGAGGAAATAACTCTAAATCACCAACAAAACAATAGATGACATATACTTTTTTTTAGTTAAAATGGCATTTTTGTGGCCAAATGGTACTTTACGTCACATTTCCAAAGAACTCACTGCAAATCACATTGTCTTTAGACAAATGAATTAATTATTTTAGTTTTGATGGATCCATCCTCTGGGTCATTCTGCTATTTAACTCCCTGTGTGTGTCCTCAGTCACTTCAGTCGTGTCTGATTCTTTGCAACCCCCTGGACTCTGGCCTGCCAAGCTCCGCTGTCCATGGGATTCTTCAGGCAAGAATACTGGAGTGGGTTGCCAGGCCCTCCTCCAGGGAATCTTCCTAAGCCAGGGAATGAACTGGCATCTCTTATGTCTACTGCATTGGCAGGCGGGTTCTTTACCACCAGCGCCACTCTGAGTCTACTGACCTTTATTTCCTGTATCAACTATGTCTCCCCCACCTACCACCCTCTGAACACACCAGCAGATTGAGACGAGCAGCCTGCCCTCCAGGACACCCCTGACTGGCACTTGGATTTACCAGGCCAAGGAAGAGGAGCCAAGCCGGAATGAGCTGCTGGCTTCCTGCACACAGTCCTCTGTGTAGACAGAGACCCTCCTGCACAGGCTGTCAGATAGACTCCTGCTGTGGTAGGAAACACAGAAGTAAATGCAGACTGGAGCTCGGGAAAGCTCATCATGTGGCAGCACTAGGGAGCTGGGAGCTGGCACACCAGACACGTATCTCCCAGATATGCTCCTTTGTTAAGAGTTCTCAAAGGCTGCTCTTCTTAACAGTGGAAATGACGGAGTCCACTGCCGGTCTAACCCTTCTCCCCTTCTGAGAAGCTGCCCACTGTTCTCCAGAGTGGCAGCACCGATTTCCAGCACCCCCCCAACACCCGCTCAGCAGTGCACGAGTTCCCTTCCTCCACACCCTCTCCAGCATTGGTTACTCCCCAGCCCCCTCCACATCTGTGCCTGGTCACTGCCTCTGCAGGCCCCACAGCCACCCACTACCTCCCTCCTTAGACAGACTTTGTAATTTCTGGACCGGTCCCACGTTCCAGACTTTTCTGTCCTTCAGTGATAATTTATCACCATTCAGACAACAGCTGGAACTATACCATATGAACCAAGCTTATGCTATTAGTGGAAGCTAAAGGCCAAATACCTGGTACTGGGGCTCGAGTTACCGATTTTCAAATTGCGGTGAGAAAAAAAAGTCATAAGGTGCTACTGTAGCCGGGGCCCCAGTGTGAGCCAAGTCCCCAAGCAATGCACTCTCATCAGGGATCTGGCTGGAAGGGAGTGGTGTCCTCGGAGCCTAAGGGCAGGATGGGAGGGTCCGAGGGCAGTCTGATGGATCAGAGTGCAGATTCTGCAGCCACAAGGGCCTTGGGTCAGGCGTCCAGCTCCACTGCCTCATGGCTAGTGACAGTCCTGGACGAGCTCCTCAGTCTCCTCTTTTGGGTGTGGATGCGAGCAGCCTTGGGCCTCTCGGGTTTCTTAGGCTGATCCATGCAGGTGACCAAGCACTGTGTGGCATGGGTCACATGCTCTGTAAGTGCCAGCTGCTATGTGGTGAGTCTCTCTAGCCCTGCGTGCTGGACACCTGCGTGAGCTGGTGGAGGACGGGGGACTGCACGGCTCCGGGACAAGGCACCTCGGAGTCTGTTCTCCACTGAAAAGCGACCCAGAGAGGGAGAGAGCTCTGCCGGCCTGTGACCCTGAGACACACAGCTGACTCTGGTGCAGCAAAGACCCTGGGCTGCAGAGCCCACAGCGTTCCCTCCTTGGTGGGGGACTGTCTGTGCATATGGGGCTGCCCAGCACCCTCAAATGTGTCCAGGGGGCCTTCCAGGGACAAGGCTGGGTGATGAGAGCAGGCTGGGAGTCAGTTACCCCAAGCTGTAGTGTGCACGGCCCACCCAGTGAAAGGCTGGCACTGCTGGGGAGCTCGTTACCCCAGAAAAAGAGATTTCGTGAAATCAATCAACTCTTGGAGGCTTTTCTCATTTCCCTCCTTCCTAAACCGTGAAGTTTTCTCCTAAACATATGTGTTTTAAATATAGTCTTGGTCATGTTCAAGGGAACTGGAAGTCAGGCTGGGAAAATGTTTACCCAGAGTGTCTACTCGGGGCTTGTGGGTCTCCCCCGTGATCTCCCAGCTTGTCCTCCACATGCAATTTTACTCACAAATAAAAGACAAGTAATAAAACACGTGGACACACAGATACCGTTAACACAGCCGAGATGACACAAGAGCAGCGGTGATGCTCTCTTCTGGCTGACAGCGTAACTCACCCTGGCGGGTGTCATCCTAACTCTCAGTGAGCACAGACAGACAGATGTGGGTGTTCTTCTGTCCTGAGCTCTCGCTGAAAGAAGGAGCTGCCTTGGGCCTGAGGACTGACTTCAGGGGCCCCAGGCAGGGCAGGCATGGCTCAGCATCAGCACCTAACGGACCTCTAGATGACGGCTTCATACGCTCGTGCCATCCTCAGATGATCGTTTCTCGGTGGGGGGGAGCGGGGGGGGGGGGCGGGCAGAGTCCTTTCACGCTTCTTTGGTATTTCAGCAGTACGTAGTCAAGTCCAGAACATAATAAGGGATTCCCTGGTGGCTCATTGGTGGAGAATCTGCCTGCCAATGCAGAAGATGTGGGCTCTATCCTTGGGTCCAGACGATCCCTTGGAGAAGGGAATGGCAACCCCCTCCAGTGTTCTTGCCTGGAAAACCCCATGGACAGAGAAGCCTGGTGGGCTACAGTCCATGGGGTTGCAGAGTCAGAAACAATTGAGCAACTGAAAAACAACAATCTTTTAAGAGGGACACTAGTTGCAGTGAATTAGGGCCCAGCCATAGGGCTTCACTCTAACTTAATCACCTCTTTAAAGGTACCATCTCTGATTACAGTCACATTCTGAGGTTCAGTGGTTACAATACCAACATATGGATTTTCTGGGGACACATTTACCCCTTAACAGGGTGTTATCTGAAAGTGTGGCTCTTGTCTGCTGGTTGTTCAGTCGTGTCTAACTCTTAGCGATACCATAGGCTGCAGCACGTTAGGCTTTCCTCTCCTTCACCATCTCCCAAAGCTTACTCAAACTCATGTCCACCGAGTCGGAGATGCCATCCAACCATCTCATCCTCTGTCATCCCCTTCTCCTCCTGCCTTCAATCTTTCCCAGCATCAGGGTCTTTTCCAATGCGTCAGTTTTTCGCATCAGGTGGCCAAAGTATTGGACTTTCAGCTTCAGCATCAGTCCTTCCAGTGAATATTCAGGACTGATTTCCTTTAGGACTGACTGGTTGGGTATCTTTGCAGTCCAAGAGACTCTCAAGAGTCTTCTCTAGCACCACAGTTCAAAAGCATCAATTCTTCAGCACTCAGCTTTCTTCACAGTCCAACTCTCACATCCATATATGACCACTGGAAAAACCATAGCTTTGACTATATAGAACTTTGTCAGCAAAATGATGTCTCTGCTTTTTAATACGCAGTCTAAGTTTGTCATAGCTTTTCTTTCAAGGAGCAAGCATCTTTTACTTTCATGGCTGCAGTCACCATCTGCAGTGATTTTGGAACCCCCCAAAATTAAGTCTGTCACTGTTTACACTGTTTCCCCATTTACTTGCCATGAAGTAATGTGTCCGGATGGCATGATCTTAGTTTTTTTAATGTTGAGTTTTAAGCCAGCTTTTTCACTTTTCTCTTTCACCTTCAAGAGGCTCTTTAGTTCCTCTTCACTTTCTGCCATAAGGGTGGTGTCATCTGCATATCTGAGGTTGTTGACTAGTCTTATTTTTTTTAATTAATTTATTTATCTTAATTGGAGGCTACATTACAATATTGTAGTGGTTTTTGCCATACATTGACATGAATCAGCCACGGGTGTACATGTGTTCCCCATCCTGAACCCTCCTCCACCTCCCTCCCCATCCCATCCCTCTGGGTCATCCCAGTGCACTAGCCCTGAGCACCCTGTTCTAACTAGAAGAAAGATATATAAGCTCAAGCATGACTCTTGAAATATTAGAAGTAGATGCCACCTTTTAAAAATATTAAAAAAATTTTTATTTATTTATGGCTGTTCTGGGTCTTTCCTGCTGCATGGGCTTCACTCCAGTTGTGGCAAGCAGGGACCTCTGGTTGACGTACGAGGACTTCTCATTGCGGTGGCTTCTCTTGTGGGGCACAGGCTCTGAGGCGTGCAAGGTTAGCAGTTGCCAGCTCCAGAGCACAGGCTCAGTAGTTGTGGTGCATGGGCTTAGTGGGATCTTCCTGGACCAGGGATTGAACCCATGTCTCCTGCATTGGCAGGCAGATTCTTTACCACTGGAGCCAGCAGGGAACCAGATGCCAACTTTTAAATATATACCAAATAAATTCCTTTTCTTCTCTTAAATGATTAGTGATTTTTAGGGAAGGCAGAACAGCTCCTGGTAGCATTTTGGAAGATTTCTGGAAGTTCTGGTTTCACAATGACTGGCAGGTGTCACTTTAAGGCACAGGAATTGATTATTTCTGTAGCAGCCACATGGTGAACCACATTTAAAAAACTACAACTTGCTTTTTGTTCATATTTTGTAACTATAAAATATGTGATGTTATTATATTTTATAATCTGTACTACAACTTATAATTTACAAAGAGGGCATTACTATGATTTTTTGAATCTGTAGGTAAACTACTTATGAATTTTACATTAGAATCATGATGGTGGCATTACAAATTATTTGTTTTAAAACAGTGTTGTGTTTGACAGGGTTGGGGCTCTTTGCACCAGATGTTAAACTCCTAAGGGTGGGAATGTCTCTTCATCACTTTTCTTTTTCAAACTCTAAACCACAGGGGCTTATAGGAGGTGTTCAGCGTATAGCAGTTAATTAAGTAAATGCTTTCCACAGGTCTTCTGTTCTTACCACTGTGGAAATGCTGAGGAAGGAAGAATGTGAACAGCTCTGAGTCAGGATGTTTCACTTACAGCTGCAGATTTTTGGGTTAAGTACTCTTCATTAACAAAGGAGAATAAAGGGCCTGATGAACCATGGGGAAGGGAGGAGAGCAGCACTTTCTTGTCCTGAGAGGGCAGGTGGTCTCCTATACCTGACCCCCTGTCTCTACGGAGATTCATCTATAGCCTTGGTTCCAGGTCACGTGGAGTGGACTCGGAACGTCTTCCTAAATGGAGCCGCTTGTGATCCCAGCCCTTCCAACTCCCCAGAGAAAAGAAAGCTGATTAGGAGTCAGACTCGGGTGACCCAATCCTCACCCCGTGATCTAGGAAAACAAGCAGATCCGCTCAGCGTGCCAGTCACTCTGGTGCTGTGGGCCGTGTTCCTGAGGTGCTGACTCGGGGAGCAGCAGGAGAGGAAGGGGGAAGGTGGGCGCTACTGAAATCTTGTCGCAGGCCTCAGCTGACCCTGACCACTCTGCAGTGCGGGCTGCTCCAGGGAAAGAGCATGCCCTTGAGTGAGCTGGCTCCCCTCAGCTGAGAAGGGTGCTCAGAGGGGCTTGGGGGAGAGCTGAGAGCGGCCCGCATGCCCAGGGTGGGGACATCAGGATCTCTGCCAGCGTCCACAGCATCTCAGATTCACTTGCGTGGGCTTCTTCAAGCCATCAAGTGCAGACTTGAGCATGTGGAGGTGAATGCTCTGAGTAACACAGGGTTATGGTATGGTTCTCTCTCTGACTTGGGAAATTTTTCTGTCTTCTCTTTGAAGAATTAAAATCTTGCTTTTCTCTTTTTTTTCGTGAAAATAAATATGAAGATTGAAATAAATGCATCCAAAGCTGGAAGCGGTCAGTAGAATACCCCGTCAGCAGCGGAGAGAGGACTTTTCTTTCCTGCCTTAACAAAGACCATTTTTCCCCTTATAAGATGAAGGTGATAAACTCCATGACTCAGCATGGGAACTCAGAACACACAAGACAATTCCACTTACACACTCTCCTTTCTACTACTTTTGAAGGTGATGAAGAAAGTAAAAAATAGTCTGTGGCAAGACAGCCAAACTAAGAAAAAAAAAAAGACAAATGACACGCACCGTCATAGCAGGCCTTGCCTGGTGCATAGTGGGCGTCTACGTTATACGTGAATCACAGCTCCTCTGAGCAGGGGGTGAAATCAACCTGTGAGAAGAGGTTGGGCCGCTTCTTCAGAGGCCAGCACTGTAATATGGTAATTCCATGATTAATCTATTTCCTTTCCATCTCATACAAGGGTATAAAGGACCAAAGGCTTGTCGTGCATGCATAACTGGGAAAAAACTCCCCCAAACCTTGATTGAACTATGTATACAGTGCTAATGGTTCATAATTTCTTTGTCTCAAAAGTGTATGAAACTGCATCTCTAACTCCTGATCAATGGAGCAGTTCTTGGAGCTTCCCAGATCTGTTTCCCGGGATATAATCCTTAGTTTGGCTTGAATAAAATGCTCTTTTCTTTCTTCTTAGCTTGATACTTACTTGGTTTTTTCATTGACCAAGGGAATTGTCAAATTCAGCACTGCAGTGCATCAACTCCCTGGGCTGTACTTCATCTCCTGGTGGTTTTCTCCCCCATTCTTGCCAGATGCTTTTAGGAGAAATGCTCAGATGGCGTCCTCAGACGACCTCCTGCATTCAAACATTTCCTCGGCTGAAAGACTTAGGTTCCTTATTCAAACTAATTTCAGCACTCAGACGATCCAAAAGGCTGGTGTTTGTTTTCCCGACTAGGAGGAGCTTTATGCTTTGGGGCCCGAAAAATCTATTTTGATTTCAGTATTAGCAGCTGAAAAATGTGTGGTACAAAGGGCATAACACAAGCAGCAGATTTAAAGGAATATTTTTCATGGTTTGCATGCCACGGAGGGTCTTTCATCTCATGTTCACACCAGGCTTTTCTATCTTCACAGAAAAACATCTGAGTTCTGGTGTTCATGGCCCTCTGCCTGTAGGGCAGAATGTTCAGATTATCTGCATTGAATACAGTTCTCAGAAACAATGTCTCATTTGTGTCCTGCTCAGAGTGGTTCCGGAACCTCCAAGGCTCCCGCAGAAATTTCTTCACAGGTCGGCTGTCTCTTAGCATTCAAACTTTGCACTTTGATTTTCCTGGTGGGTCTCTCAGGCAGGACTTTGGAAGGCAGATGACCTTAGGGTGGTGTGTGTGCTCAGTCGTGCCCGATGGTATGACCTCATGGACTGCAGCCCACCAGGCTCCTCTGTCCGTGGGATTTCCCAGGCAAGAATCCTGGAGTGGGTTGCCATTTCCTCCTCCAGGGGATCTTCCCCACCCAGGAACTGAACCCGTGTCTCTTGTGTCTCCTGCACTGGCAGGTAGGGTCTTTACCACTGTTGTAAGATACGAGCAAATAGGCGGTAGCCATGCACCCAGCAACTTCAGAGGAGCGGTGGGGGCTGGGAGGGTGCAGCTCTGGTGATGGGCCTGATACGTCAGCTTCTTGTGTGGCTCTTTCATACAACAGCCTGTGTGAGACTCCTCCATATTTTGGGGGTGCACAGTTGTGGGTCACTCCCTGTCTTGCTGGGTGGGGTCATTTTAAACCTCCCTCCACCCCTGACTGCTTCATCATCAGAACCTGTCAGTGTGATCTTCAGCAGACAGATCTAAGCCTGCTCCCCTCATCTCCCCACCCCAGGCCCTGCCATGCTGCGTGGAGGCTGCATCATCCTTGGCATGCGCCGGGGGTGGGGGGGTGGAGGTGTGTGTCTTCTCACTCTGTTCCCTCTCCCCTCCTGTCCTGTCTGCACAGGTGGCCTTTAAAACAGACTAGGGCCTGTTAGGGTGATGCCCATGGCTCACGTGGGCTCACAGGGCCCCGCCTAACCATGCCCCACCATTATGTACTCCTGAGCTCTTTCCCCTTGGGCACCTCAGTCGGGTAAATTCCTACCCACCATTTCTCAGAGAGGCCACCTCCCCAGCTGCCCTGTCCATATGGAAGCTCCCTGTCACTTCATGCACGGTGACGGCCACGCCCCACATTAAACAACGACTCCTCGTCCCACTAGGCAGTGGAACCCTGGCCAGGTCTGGTTGCCCTCCTGCCCCGGCACAGTGCCCAAGAGGCAGCTCTCCACGTATTTCTGGAACCTACAACGGATTACAGTGTCAGGGACATCACGACGTTTAACAGAAAATGTATTACGGGGACTTTCCCTTAAAGCTGTATGATCCGTGGCTTTGCAGCTGAAAACGGGCAGGTTGGGTACCAGGAACTCTGAGTGCTGTCCAGCCCCTTCAGTCCCTGGGGGCAACCAGCCCCTTCATGAGCTCCTCTGGATAAAGTGTTTTCCAGAAACACAGCCCCTGAATTAGAAGCGGCATGGACACGATGCCTGAGCCCCGGCCTGAAACTGGGGCACCGACTCCATCAACGCACGCAGCATCCATAGGGAACAGCGTCCATGCCAGCCCCACTGCCTCCCTATCACTGCAGCTAATACATAATTTATTCAGAAGTTGTGAAGCAAAAAGAATGACATAAGAAGCTGACCCAACTCTGAGTTGCCAGTGGCTTTTTAGGCCACAAGAGGGAGATGTTTAAACTCCAGTTCAACATAAAGAAACAATTAGAAGAAATTGGCAATCATAAGGTTGGCCAGATGGACACCTATTTATATGATGTTGACTCCGGAATTCCATTTATTTTTAAACTACAAAAATTCCAATTCTTTTTGTCTGCAATGTAATTTGCATTTTAAATGGCGTTCTTAAAGATAGAGAATTGTCTGCCTTAAAATCCAATTTTAAGTGTAACTAGTGTGCGGAAGTGTAAGTATTCAACGAAGTGACAGAGATGAAAATTCTTTTCTAAATGAATCTTTTTTTTCTAAAACAGCCTCAAGGACGAAATCAGCTTTCTTTAAAAACTTACTGCTTCTGGCAACAGACTCCAAGACACGGAGAACAAACCTATGGTTGCCAAGGGGGCGGGGGTGCGGGGCTGGATTGGGAGTGTGGGGTTGGCAGATGCAGACTATTACAGATCGGACGGATCAACAAGAGCCCACTGTGCAGCACAGGGATTCCATTCAGTATGGTGATAAACCACAGTGGGAAAGAGTACGAAGACGACTATATATACACGCACAACGGAATCACTTTGTTGTACACCTGAAACTAACATAACAGTGTAAATCCACCATAGTTCAAAAAAAAAAAAACCAAACTTAGTGTTTCTTCCACTAATTTAAAATATTTAAGCACCTGTGCCAATCACGATTTTTATTTATTTATTTTCGGCATGCTGCACAGCTTGTAGGATCTTGGTTCCCCGACGAGGGACTGAACCCACACCCACAGCAGTGGATGCGCACAGTCCCAACCACTGGAGCACCAGGGCATTACCTATCACAGAATTTTAAGGGAAACGGACAGCCCGCGGCTTGAGAATCTATTAAGAGCGCCAAGTCTAACCACTGACGTGTTTACCTACCATGAGTTCATCTGTAGTCGCTGCACCTTCCAGCCCCCCGGCTGCCCCGAGGCCATGGGTGAGGTGTTGAAAGGGCCTGACCCAAGGGCAGAAGAAGGCTTTCTGAGAAGCACCCGAGAGAGTTGAGGGGTGCTGTGATGGAGCCAAACAACCGTGAGGAGGACAACACTCGGGGGTGTCGAGCAGTCCAGGTTCCTTGCTGGGAGCGTCATAAGGATCAGCCAGTGATGATGCTTCAGTTCAGGGATGAGAAAACTGAGGCTCAGAGAGAAGGTCTGAAGGTCTGGTACTGAGTGTGGGGCTGTGACTTGAACCCCACCCTTGAACAGAATTCCAGTCAACTGTCAAGTCTGAGGGTTGCTCAGATCACTGGGCCCTGGAGAACACGTGCCCAGTCGCTAAGTTGTGTCCAGCTCTTTGCGACCCCATAGACTGTAGCCCACCAAGCTCCTCTGTCCATGGGATTTCCCAGGCAAGAATACTGGAGTGGGTTGCCATGCCCTCCTCCAGGGGATCTTCCCCACCCAGGGATCGAAGCTGGGTCTCCTGTGTCTCCTGAATCACAGATGGATTCTTTCCCACTGAGCCACCTGGGAAGGCCCCAGGGAATAGATTCTTTCCTATAATGGACCAGTGCTGTATGCTGTTACCCTATTGAGAAGAGCAGGATTCGGCCAAGGTTCTCTTCTTCCCCTAAAACATCCTGCCCCAAGAGGAGAGAGGAAAGCCTTCATGGCGTCTCAAAGGCAGCTATTTCTGGAATGGCTGTCAGTGAACAGTAGATGGGGTAAAGATGCCGGCTTTCTGCTGACTCAGCAGTGTGATGTCCAGGCTTGTGGGAGCCCAAGGTCACCTGAATCTCCATGAACACACATCATTTCAGGCTCCTAGGAAGTCGTGGAACGCGCTCGAATCAGATGACTTGTAAAAATTCCTGCGCTTTCCTGTAGCTGCCCAGAGCCTCAGCGTGTGTCTTGAGTGTGTCCATGGGATGCGAGGAGACAGCTTAAGATCGTCTTCCTGGCTCAGGTGGCAACGGCAGAGTCAGACCCTCCTGCTGCTGACCGCCTGTGTCTGCGGTCGTTTGCTCCTGACCCTGCTCTCACCCCGACTCCTAACAGTGTGTCAGGAACAGGCTTTTTATTTTTAAATCTTGTATATTTTTGCAACCCCCTGCAAGTGCTGAATTGGTTAATATTTTACATCTGCTCAGTTCATATTTTATAAAATAACTAGTTCTTTAATACTGGCATTAAAGAATCCTTGTTACATGGTTGGGGGGGAACCTAAAAAACAAACAAACCAATTTTGGGGCTCCTTTAAGTACTTGGAGAACATTGCTGGTTTTTCTTATCAGAACACCTGTAAGAAAATGGCACTCCTAAATATGATTACATGACCATTTCTCACCCTTTATATTTTTCCTGGTGCACAGCACATATTTATTGATGAATGAAGCACCTGGTGTTCGGGCTCAGCTTGGTCGGGACACAAAGCCAGACGAGGATGAAGATCGAGGCCAGTTGTGACAGTGCCTGCCCTGTGGACACTGAGGTTAGAGCCACAAGACACTGGGGCCAGGATGACTGATCCTCGGGTGAACCAACTTCCACAAGTCACTCCGGGGAGATATATTGTTCTTTCTCCCTAGGCTGGCACGTGCGGCTCCTAAGGAGACCAGGAGCCTTAAATATGCAGGCTCCTATTTAATAGAAAATAAAACACCAGTGGCCTACAGACACTTTTTTACAAGTTTAAAGTTTTCATCCAGAAACTGCTGTCATGAGCTTTCATCAGCAACATGCTGGAATATTTTTTCCACTGGAATGAGAGTCATGACTCCCATTCCCTTTTTCCCGTCCATTTTCAGCAGTCCATCTCCTGTCTCCCACGGCCAAGCATTTGTTTTGGAATATGACCCTTCAGTGTCACTGTAACAATACCTGAAGATGCCGCAGAGTGCTGTCCCCAGAGATGCAGAAGACATGCCCTTCCCTGACGGAGCAGACATCGCAGTGGGGGCGGGAGGGCAGCCGAGGGGGCGTGGGGGGACTGGTGTGAACAGCACTCTGGGAGCGGGAGATGACGTCCCTCCGGGGCAGCCTTGAGGGAAAACGGGAGGCATCAAGGAGGGCTGCACACAGAGGACGGCGCTGACGCAGGTCCTGGAAGAACAAGCGGGCGTGACGCCGCAAAGCTGAGCGGTGCATCTGGGACGAACCAACAGCCCGGTTTGCCCGAAAAGTAGGTTATTTCAGGGAGCTAGTGGAGATAACACTGCTCTGGGGGAGATAAAAATGCTCTGCGAGAACTCTGTTTGAGGAGAAGTTTGGATTTAAGTCAACAGGCAGCGGGGACGCCTTGCTAATCCCTCAGCAGAGGAGCTGTGGGTCAGATAGCCACCACGGTTTTGCTGTGGGGCACTTCTGAAAGAAAGACACCAACTGCGGACCAGCTGGCTGCCCTGGACATCTTGTTCATGTCAAGGACCACTCAGCTCTGCTGCTGAACTGGCTGTCCCGTATCTCCTGCATTTGTTTTTCATAATGTTTAATTTTCACCTAAGAATTTTAAGTTGAAATATAGTTGATTTACAATGTTGTGTTAGTTTCAGGTGTAGAGCAAAGTGATACACAGACACACACACATATACGTTCATCCATATACATATATGGGTTTCCCGGGTGGCTCAGTGGTAAAGAACCTGCCTGCCAATGCAGAAGATGTGGGTGCAATCCCTGGGTCAAGACGATCCGCTGGAAGAGGAAATGGCAACCCACTCCAGTATTCTCGTCTGGAGAATCCCACGGACAGGGGAGCCTGGCAGGCTACAGTCCACAGGATCTCAAAGAGTCGGACACGACTGAGCAACCAAATGACATTCTTTTTTGGATTCTTTTCCATTATAAGGTTATTACAAGTCCTTGTGCTACACAGTAGGTCCTTGTTGTCCGTTTTATACATAATAATGTGTATACGTTCATCCCAAACTCCTAACTTCTCTCCCTCCATCCCTCGTATCCGCTTTGGTAACCATAAATTTGTTTCCTGTGACTCTATTTCTGTTTTGTAAATAAGTTCATCTATATCATTCTTTTTAGATCCCACACATAAGTGAGATCACACGGTATTTGTCTGTCTCTTAGAATGATCATCTCTAGATCCATCCATGTTGCTGCCAATGGCATGATTCTCGTTTTCACTGGTTGCCCTTTCCACATGAACACTGCTGTGTACATGGCACGGAGGCTGTAAAGTGCTGCTTAAGGAACCCTCATCAGAAGACCGGCAGTGACATGCATGGGCCTCACAGGAAGTGTGCTGAGCGATGGAAGCCAGATTCAGAAGAGGACAGACTGTGGGAACATGTCCACAGGACATTCCGAGAAAGCCCAGATGGCAGCGGTGCAGACCAGTGTCCCCAGGCCTTGGGCTGGGAGAGGGCCTGACATTAAGGAATTCTTGGGGTGATGGCGCCCTTTTGTATCCTGCATGTGGTCATTACAAGAATCTCTGCATATGTTAAAGCTCAGAGAACTGAAAGTGAGACGTTTTACTGTAGGTAAATATAAAATACAAATAATAAGAAAAATCAGGTTAATTATCTTCAGTTTTTTAGAGATAACACTTTGTTATCCAATTTGCCAAGAACTAATAATTTTTTTGTAATATATAGGGAAGACTGCATATAAAATTTAATATACAAATAATTATACCAGCAATATATAAGTATAATTAATATATTTAATCAGAGTAATTAATTATCTAACTATGGCTATCAGAAGAAAACTTGCTATACCACTTTCCCGCCCCTTTCTCCAGCTTTGGCGCCTACAGGTGAATTGGGATTCTTTCCTAGCACCCTGTATAAACATAATGGGGAACCAATATCTGAGCTTCACTTTTCCTGGGATGGCTGCATCCTTTCAGCACTGCCACTCAGAGAACCGCTGGTGAAAACTGCAATTCTGAGGACCCCCCTGATGAACGGGAACCCTCTCTTGCAGAATGAGCCTTAAAGCTAAAAGCTGTTAAACTGGAGAAGGAAGTCCAAGATTTAACAGTGAGATACCAGACAGCTGTAGCTGACAGTGAAAATATAAGAAGGCGAACCCAGAGATGTGTAGAAGATGCCAAGATATTTGGAATTCAGAGTTTCTGTAAGGATTTGGTGGAGGTCGCAGACATTTTGGAGAAGACTACAGAGTGTATTTCTGAAGAAACAGAGCCTGCGGACCAGAAGCTCACTCTGGAGAAGATCTTCCGAGGATTGTCACTTTTAGAAGCAAAGCTGAAAAGTGTGTTCGCCAAACACGTTCTGGAGAAGATGACACCCATTGGTGACAAACATGACCCTCATGAGCATGAACTCATTTGTCACGTGCTAGCTGGTGTTGGGGTGCAGCCTGGCACCGTGGCATTCGTAAGGCAAGATGGCTACAAGCTTCATGGCCGCACCATTAGACTTGCCCAGGTGGAAGTGGCAGTAGAGTCTCAGAGAAGACTATGAATGGGCCCAGAGGAACTGCATGTTCTCCCAGAGTGCAGTCACCTGTGATTCCTTTATTTATTAAACTAGGTTCGTATTGTACAGGAGGTACTTCACGTGATCTGTTTTGGATTTAGTCATATTGGCTTTATTTCTGAGATACTCTATTGATTTAATGTGACCTGTTTGGTCTCATCAGAAGTCTTGCCATTGGGCATTTGAACAATGTGACAAGTGTTCCTGTGGCCTTATCAAAATGTGTTGAAGAAAATTATTTTAAAATTGGTACTCTGATGACTTTCAATCCAAAATCTTTTTTAAAGGTGGAAATGAGTTTTATGTTTATGTGTTTTCAACTAAATGTTCATTTCTGGTCCCTATAACAGAAATTGAATACGATCTTGAATTTGGTGGGAAGAGGAGGTGGTAGGGATTGGTTTAACATTTGGGTACTGAAATGATAAAGCTTAATAGCTGTATGAATTTAAATCATTTGGATTGATTTTTATGCACATAGATTTTCAGAGCCTACTCTTTTCATTTTATTTTTCTTCTAACCGTCTTTTGTCCTTGTAGTTTCTGCCAGGTGGACTTCACATTCACACTCATTTCCCTTTTCAAATCCCATTTACAAGGCTAAGGCCCCAGGAAAGACTTGGAAGACAGAGACTGGCAAGAAATCAAGATACCAGGTCCCTTGCAAGCAAGTCTGGCCAAGAAACCTTCTGCTTTCCTTGCTGAGTTGTCTTCAAATTATTTTCAGCCTCCCTGGGTGTATAATCATTTCAGGGAAATTGAGGCAGCCCCAACAGCTAATGACCTAAACTGGTCTATGCAAGTAGTTTACCACAATTTCTCTTTCCACTGGCCCTTAAATCCTCTGCCACTTTGTCAGATTTATCTTGTGATCCTTGATTAGATTACGTAGGGAGGCGGAGAACTAAATAGACATTTCTCCAAAGAAGACATACAGATGGCTAACAAACACATGAAAAGATGCTCAACATCACTCATTATCAGAGAAATGCAAATCAAAACCACTATGAGGTACCATCTCACACCAGTCAGAATGGCTGCGATCCAAAAGTCTACAAGCAATAAATGCTGGAGAGGGTGTGGAGAAAAGGGAACCCTCGTACACTGTTGGTGGGAATGCAAACTAGTACAGCCACTATGGAGAACAGTGTGGAGATTCCTTAAAAAACTGGAAATAGAACTGCCTTATGATCCAGCAATCCCACTGCTGGGCATACACACTGAGGAAACCAGAGTTGAAAGAGACACGTGTACCCCAATGTTCATCGCAGCACTGTTTATAATAGCCAGGACATGGAAGCAACCTAGATGCCCATCAGCAGATGAATGGATAAGAAAGCTGTGGTACATATACACAATGGAGTATTACTCAGCCATTAAAAAGAATACATTTGAATCAGTTCTAATGAGGTGGATGAAACTGGAGCCTATTATACAGAGTGAAGTAAGCCAGAAGGAAAAACACCAATACAGTATACTAACGCATATATATGGAATTCAGAAAGATGGTAACAATAACCCTGTGTACGAGACAGCAAAAGAGACTGTGATGTATAGAACAGTCTTATGGACTCTGTGGGAGAGGGAAAGGGTGGGAAGATTTGGGAGAATGGCATTGAAACATGTAAAATATCATGTATGAAACGAGATGCCAGTCCAGGTTCGATGCACGATACTGGATGCTTGGGGCTAGTGCACTGAGACGACCCAGAGGAATGGCATGGGGAGGGAGGAGGGAGGAGGGTTCAGGAGGGGGAACACATGTATACCTGTGGTGGATTCATTTTGATATTTGGCAAAACTAATACAATTATGTAAAGTTTAAAAATAAAATAAAATAAAATTAAAAAAAACAACTTGCTATACATTTTCAAATGCTCAGGAACTTTATTGCACTGGTCCTCATGTATTAGATGACACCCTGGAATAGTATATATATATTTATATTTAAAGAGTTTTTATATATTATTCTTCTAACCTTGCTTATGCTAGAAATTTGCATAATACTCTTTTTGATTGTAATGTATTAAATGTAAATCTCAGATCAAATTGGATCTCACAGATTTTGATTTAGTGGTGATTTAAAATATATGAAGTTTGTTTGTGAAGTCTCATTGTTATACTTTTCTATCAGTAGAGAATCTCTGTAACAGCTGACCATGTATTTAAAGTACAGTTACTACAGCCTATAATCCAAATCAGAGTCTCAGACCACATTATCAGTGTGCTGTGGGCAGAGAGTAAAGGGCTTTGTTGTTTATTATAGGTCATGATAAAAAGAAGGCCTGACTTACAGGTTAGAAGTTCCAAAGACCTCCTTCCATGTTCCCTCTGGAGCTTCCTTCCAGTTACTCCAACTTCACTCTGTGTCTCTGAATAAAATAGTGGTTGGTGATTCTTTTAAAATAGTACACTGCCTTTTGACTTAAACCTGTGTTTACTTTGTAAAATAATAGGTTCTAGGATCTGAGTGCCGAGCTCCTCAAAGCCACCATGATTACAGCTTGCATGTTAATGGGAGTTCTGCCAGTCAGAGAGAAGGTCCCCCCAACATCCAACTTCTCTGAGAGCCATGGGGCTGCAGCCACAAACCACATGAAGTCCCACAGCATGGTGGAGCGAATGATTTGGGTGTCCACTGAAGTTTTCATTTCTCTTCTCACGACTGACTGTCACTTAAGATAAAAGGCAACTATATGTTGTGAGAGCTGTTAATATTTTCAAATTAGTAAAGTCAGGTGTTCGAGATGTTAAGGTCCTTAAATCTTGCAGGGCACTGCCTTCATCAGATGTGGTTCACGCCTTGCCTTGTGATCTCTGTTTCCAGGGCACTGCTCCCATCCTGCCCCGCCGTCACTGGGTAGCGCCCTCCCTGAGCCTCCCTGTGCTCTGACGGCCCTGCTCTCATTCCACCTGCACAGCTGCAGAGCTCGCTGACAAGCAGGCACATTTAAAACTCTCCACCTGGTCCTCACTGTCTCAGGATAAAACCCAGAATCCACAACAGGACTGAACAAGTCAGCGTGGCCTGGCCCTTGCCCACTCCGAGGCTCCCTCCAGCTGCTTTGCCCTGGTTCTTCCTTCCACAGGGCTGTGGCTCAGGCCCCACCACCTGGAATGCTCTCTCTGGAACCCTGTTCCCTACCCAGGCTTCCCAGCCCTGTCTTCATCCCTTTCCAGAGGACCTCCTGGAACTCCCGGGGTGTCAGTGCCTCTGGGAATACAATCTTCCATTTCTCCTTAGCAGCACCTGCCAAAATGCAGTTGAGCAATTGCTTGTGAAAGTGTGTGTAGCTGTCTTCTCGGATAGAGTTGGTCCCTGTGCTTCCAGGGAACATCTCTGTCTCGTGTTTCTTCGACTCCCAATGAAGTTCCTTGCTCACAACACTTGTGCAATGAATATTTGTTGAATGAATACACAAAAAAAACTGAGGCAACGATAACTTGGCTACAGAATGAGACAAGTGGTGAAGTGGGAAGGAGCTCTGGTGGACTCCAGCCTGTGTGTCCATGGGTCTTGAAGCTCCCTGTGCATGTGGCTTACCTGGGGATCTCCCTGAACAAGTGGCTTCTCAGACTCCACTCCCATGAACCCTGACGCACACACCTAGGGCAGCAGCCAGGACTCCACACACGGAATGTCCAGGTGATGCGATGCAGGTGTCTGAGGACGGTCTTGGAGAACTGAGGCTGTGAGGTGATGAGCTGCATGGAAACCCAGCCTAGAATTATACCAAGTGCATCTGTGAAGTGATGTGAACATGGTGACCAAGTTCAACTAGCTGCCTTGGAAACAGGCCCGAAACCTTAAAAAGAAAGTCCTTGTAATCAGATAGTAATTAAGATATGGAAATGCTTGGAAAGTTGCTCATTATAAAACTGGGTTAGAATGCCGCCTTTAAACAATAAACCAGTGCAGGGGGCTAATGTGGTTCAAATCAGATGAATGAATGTTGGTACATACGATAGAAGGTGTCAGTTATGATGACAAAAGACTTGTTTTTCCAAATTAATCCTTTGCAGGAAACCCAAGTCCTTTCCTCCCCTCTGCAGCGTGGAGAGCAGAAATCTCTCGTGCATCTGTCTGTTCGGGGTTTCCCTGTCATTTCTGGCACATAAGTCCTTTTGGGGGGCAGAGTGGGCCTAAGTTATACATCTTCCAGTATGATCACCCACTTTCACACAAAAAGATGGTGACTGAATCAGTGTAAAGAGGAAAACCTAGAAGTGAAAAATTGTTTTTCACCCTTTCAATTTGTTCCATTTGGGGCAAAACCCAAGGCTGATTGGCCCTTGTGGGGTTTTGTTTTAATGGGATAACGGAAGAATTTGAAGAGTACCCCCAGGGACTGCCTGCTTCTGAAGGCCTGTTTCTTCATTATGTGTTTTGTTAGAGGTGCTGTAAATGCATTTTCTCTCCTGTCTTTTTGAGAACTGCTTACATTGTAACCATCTGGGCAAATTACGACCCTATTTAAATTAAGAATCCTTAAAGAGATCAATTCCCTGTCTTCGAGCTACATTCCATGTAGCAATTATCGCCTGAGAGATTTCACAAGAGCTCCAGGCTTCATCAGCACTGAGTACTAATGATCCTATTCCAGGACTCAGGATTCAATTTGTATCACAGGACTGGCTGGCTGCAGGTGGAGTTAGAATCTGCTAGGAAAACAAGAATGACACAGGAGGTCATGTCTGGATTGTCAGAGTGAATATCTGCATTTAAGGTTTTGGGTTCTTAATTACACATTTGTTTAGAAAATCTTTGCATCTTCTTGGACTTTGGTACCAATGTCCTGCTGGAACATGGGAAGATGCTGAAAAATAGCCTTTGCATTCAATACAAGAATCTCTTTTCATTTAGTTGGACGCCTGCCTTGGAAATGAAGTTGTCACTGAAGTGAAAGTTGCTCAGTCATGTCCAACTCTTTGTGACCCCATGGACTATACAGTCCATGGAATTCTCCAGGCCAGCATACTGGAGTGGGTAGCCTTTCCCTTCTCCAGTGGATCGTCCCAACCCAGGGATCAAACTCAGGTCTCCCACATTGCAGGTAGATTCTTTACCAGCTAAGCCACAAGGGAAGCCCAAGAATACTGGAGTGGATAGCCTATCCCTTCTCCAATGGATCTTCCCGACCCAGGAATTGAACTGGGGTCTCTTGCATTGCAGGTGAATTCTTTACCAACTGAGCTATCAGGGAAGCCCTTGCACATGGTCAATTGCTATCCTCCAAGTGTCCAGGTATGAATTTATCCATAATGATCCTTCATTCAGCAGCTGCTTTTTGGTGTTAATGACAGCGTGAAAAGTTATTGGAGGAACAATCTGGCAGGATCTGATGTTCACCTGGGAAGGATCCAAGCCTAGAAAGATAAGCCTTCCATGGAGTCTCCCACCCAAACTAAACTGTTACATCTTTCTTTGGACCCTGAGTCTTTCCCGTTTGAGGGACGCCAGAAGCGGGGCAAGGGTGGTGGCAATAAGCTTGGCTCTCATTCACTAAGGATCTGTATCTGGCATAGGTGTGAATCTCTTTTACCAAAAACCAGCCTCCTGGGGATAAACCTGTCTCAGAAACCCGGGTCTTTGAGAGAAAGGGAAGGCAGGCTTGCTTGGGCCAATTTTGCCTACAGGGAGCTATCCAGGGTGCTGACCCTGTAGACCTGACCCTCTGAGGTCACTCTGCTGCTGTGATTGCCAAACTTGACAATTTGTTAGAAAGGAGACAATGCCTACCACCAAAACCGGGTTCTGTTATGCTTGGCCTGGTCTGACCTCTGCCTCACCTGACCTGTTCCTGCTGGAGCTGGGAGAGCTGCCCCAGTTTAGCCCTAAACAATGGCTCCCAAACCTGGCTCTGACCAGAGTTGTGAATATCACGAGTCAGAGTGTCTGGGAGTAGGTCTAGGAATCTGAAGGTTATTGTCCTAGATTAACTTCTTGGTTCCTTTACCATGTTTCCTTTCATTTGAGTCTAATTCCTCTTGCCTTTCTCCTTTATTGAATGGAAAGGAAACTGTAGTATGTAAGTAAAATTTTCAGAGGAGTTACTGGAGAAAATTGTATTGAAAAACCTAACATGGTGAGTACTCAATCCTTCCCAGGTGGTGCAGTGGTAAAGAATCTGTCTGCCAATGCAGGAGATGGGAGAGATACAGGTTCGATCCCTGGGTCAGGAAGATCACCTGAAATAGGAAATGGCAACCTGCTCCAATATGCTTGTCTGAAAAATTCCATGGACAGAGGAGCTTGGTGGGCTACAGCCCATGGGGTCACAAAGAGTCAGACACTTCAGACACGACTGAGCAACTGAGCACAAGCTCAATGGAAAAAAGTATGAAGGTTCTGCAAAAGATTAAAAATAGAACTGTCATATAATCCACCAATCCTACTTTTGGGTATTTATCCAGACTCTTAAAGGGGTGTTAGCACTCCCATGTTCATTACAGCCCTATTTACAATAGACAAGATATGAACACAACTGAAATGCCCATCAGTGATGAATGAATAAAGAAAATGTGGTATTTACACATACAACTGATTATTGTTGTTGCTGAGTTCAGTTGTGTCCAACTCTCTGTGACTTCACAGACGGTAGCCCACCAGGTTCCTCCATCCGTGGAATTTTCCAGATAAGAATACTAGAGTGGGTTGGCATTTCCTACTCCAGATCAGATCAGATCAGATCAGTCGCTCAGTCGTGTCCGACTCAACTGATTATTGTTCATCCTTAAACAACAGGAAATTACGCCACGTGCCACACTGGGGATAAACCTTGGGGATACGATGCTAAGTGAAATCAACCAGCTCCAAAAAGACAAGTGCTGTATGATTCCGCTGGTATGAAGGATCTAAGGCAGTCAGAGAAACAGAAGGGAGGATGGAGGTTACCAGGGAAAGAGGGAGGGGCAGAGGGAGCTGCCGTTTGATGGGCACAGAGTCTCAGTTTTGCAAGAGGGAGAAGTTCTGAAGGTCTGTGGTACAACAATGTGACTCCAGTTGGCACCACTGAGCACTGAAATATGGTTAAGATAGTGAATTCTATTTATATACTCTGTTGTATATTAAAAAATCAAAAAGAAACCAATCTCCATACTCTGGTGACTACTCTATTTTGGGGTGATTCAGTTCAAGACAGAAATAAATAAATTGATAAGTGGACACAGGTATTCACTAGGCTCTAGTTATCTTAGATTTCATAGGATTGCCACATTTTATTTCTCTCTCTTGGCCCAGAATTTTTTATTTATTACTTCTGCTCATTGTATCTGGGTTTGAGTGCGGCTGCTTTATGGGAAAGGATGTTTTAGAAATGACTTTTATCTGTATCTTGTATCAGACATTAGGGAATACTAACTAGAGGACTCTTTTCTCTGGGTTATACTCTGAATTAAATTGGTATAAATCTTTTCGAGATTATTTGATTTCATTGAAAAATATTTAATTCCCAGTCTAAGCGCTAGAAACCTGTAGAATTGAAAGAGCTTTTTAGCAGCAGAAAGTAAAGTTCATTATTAACCACTAAAGTTTGACATGTAATTGAATGCAATGGGCAAAACTATTTTATCCACAGCTGCTCAAAAAACTGATCTAACTTTCCCTTTGGAAGGTCTGGGGAAATCCACATGTTCCTGACCAGATCTGACCCCTCCCCACCGAGCCTGCCTCACAGCCCATGTGAGCCTTTGGTTTCGTTTTGCTACTCTTCAAGAGCTTCCCAGGTCGCTAGTGGTGAAGAACCTGCCTGACAATGCAGGAGACATAAGAGACATGGGTTTGAGCCCTGGGTCAGGAAGATCACCTGGAGAAGAAAACGGCAACCCACTCTAGTATTCTTGCTGGGATAATCCCATGGACAGAGGAGTCTGGCAGACTACCGTCCATGAGGTCCCAAAGAGTCAGACACAACTGGGCTACTAACACTTTCACTTCTTTCATATTGATAAGACATCACTTCTCCTAATAAGCACTCAACCTAGTAGGGATTTTGACCAAATGTGATATTCATAAAGATGATGGAATGAGCCTTCATTCAACAGGAAGACATAAAGCAAGGTCAAGGGAGGATACTGAGAGAAGCGAAAGCTGGCTTTAAGAAAGTCCTCTGTTTGTGGAAGCCTTGGCTACCCGCCAGGAGCCTTCCTGAACTGGGCGTGAATTATGAAATCATAACAGCGATTGAAGAGGTGAAGCTTTCTCTTGTCCCAGTTATGGATTCATGTGATAAGTACAAAATCTTACTTTCCCCAACATGTCCAGACATTTAATTCTTTTAATGAAAATCCAAGACAGAGCAGCTCCATGTCTCCTAGGTCTGTCTTCTCGCAACAATGAGCCCTGGGCATAGCTCAAAGACAAGATAGGGACCTTGAGGCTAGAGACATGACATGGCCACGGGTCTTGTGTTTCCTCATCACCTCCCATATACCCTAGAGGGTCCTCAGCATGTGGGGTCTTCCTGGACCAGGGATCAAACCCTTGTTCCCTGAATTGTCAGGTGGATTCTTAACCACTGGACGACCAGGGAGGCCCCTGCCCTTGGTTTTCTAACCTAAGCAATGGTAATAAATATACAGGCTGCGAGTTTCTCAGTAACATTTATACAATTCAAGTCCAGCTGCTATTTTTAGATCTTCTATCTGTAACTTATGAATTATTATCATATATCATGAAAGCAAAGAATATACACATGGATAGATATAAACACATATGTATTATTTCTCAGAAGAATGACTAGTTCCTTACAGGTTAACTTTCCAGCCTGAAATAGAGTCCTTAGCAACCCCATTTAATTGATGTTAATTTGTATTAACAGGGTAAATTTACAGAACCCCTTAAAACAAATAACTCCTCATAACAGTTTTGACCCTGGGGGAGAAGAACCATCAAGTTTGTCATCCCAGAAGTCCCTGCTGCCTGTCACTAACAAACAAGTCAAGGAGAAGTGTGTGGAGGGACCTCTTCAAGTCCTCTTAAATCCCTCGAACATCTGTCAATCAACTGAACCCTCCCAATGAAGGCCGTTTCTATTCAGAAGCCTGCTGTATGTTTATAATCTCCTTCTCTCCCTCTTCGCCTAGAAGAGCAAGTGAAATGTATTTCCCCTCCTTTCCTTTCAGAAAGACTGCTAGTGGCTTTTAAAATTAGTTTATTCTGCTCCAGACTTTGAGGCTATTTTTCAGCATTTGGTAGGTGGGCTGGATCACAAAATTAGAAATGAGAGTTGGAAGGGATCTTGGTATCATGTCAATGAAACAACCTTGTGCATCTTTGTCACAGATGAAAGAAAACTGGGCTGTCAATTTTTCATATTGTTTTCCAGTCTTTGAAAGGAAGAACTTTTGTTTTTCATAACAATAGGCCAGGACCAGCAGCATTCCAGGCTGCAAGCTCTTCAAGGGTGGCATGGTTTCATTTGCTTTGTATGCCCAGTGTCTGGCGTGGGACCCACGAGATGCTTGAGGAGTGAATCATTCCTAATAAGTCACTCTGCTAATTAGATGGGCTTGTCAACAGTTATTGCTTACATAATTTGAAAAGACACATGCACCCCAAAGTTCACTGCAGCACTGTTCACAACCACCGAGACATGGGAGAAACCTAAATGCCCACCGCCTGAGGAATGCAAAAAGGAGATGTGATACAATATGCATATATATAATATACATACATACATACACAGTGGAATATTCAATTCAGTTCAGCCGCTTAGTAGTGTCTGACTTTGTGACCCCATGGACTGAAGCATGCCAGGCCTCCCTGTCCATCACTAACTCCCAGAGCTTACTCAGACTCATGTCCATTGAGTCGGAGATGCCATCCAACCCTCTCATCCTCTGTCATCCCCTTCTCCTCCTGCTTTCAATCTTTCCCAGCATCAGGGTCTTTTCCAATGAGTCAGCTCTTCGCATCAGGTGGTCAAAGCATTGGAGTTTCAGCTTCAACACCAGTCTTTCCAAAGAACACCCAGGACTGATCTCCTTTAGGATGGGCTGGTTGGATCTCCTTGCAGCCCAAGGGACTCTCAACAGTGTTCTCCAACACCACAGTTCAAAAGCGTCAATTCTTCAGTGCTTAGCTTTCTTTGTAGTCCAACTCTCACATTCATACATGACTACTGGAAAAACCACAGCCTTGACTAGATGGATCTCTGTTGGCAAAGTAATGTCTCTGCTTTTTAATATGCTGTCCTGGTTGGTCATAGCTTTTCTTCCAAGGAGCAAGTGTCTTTTAATTTCATGGCTGCAGTCACAATTTGCAGTGATTTTGGAGCCCAAGAAAATAAAGTCTGTCACCATTTGCGGTGAAGTAATGGGACTGGATACCATGATCTCTGTTTTCTGAATGTTGCGTTTTAAGCCAACTTTTTCACTCTCCTCTTTCACTTTCATCAATAGGCTCTTCTAGTTCTTCGCTTTCTGCCATAAGGGTGGTGTCATCTGTATATCTGAGGTTATTAATACTTCTCCCAGCAATCTTGATTCTAGTTTGTGCTTCATCCAGCCTAGCATTTCACATGATGTGCTCTGAATATTACTCAACCATAAAAAGAATGAAATGACGCCATTTACAGCAACATGGATGCAACTAGAGATGATCATACTAAGTGAAGTAAGCCAGAAAGGGAGAGACAGATTTCCACATGATGCCACTTCCATGTGGAATCTAAAAAATTGAGCCAATAAAAATTTAAAATTGAATTTAAAAATTTTAATTGTATACAACAAAATAAAAGGATAAAATCATGGATAACCTACAATAACAAGTAATTCAAGAATGATTTTCATCAGGTTTAGGGAATGAGTGAGAGGTCCACAACGTAAGTATAAACTTTTTCTCAGCATTTCCCGTTTTCCACACTATGTTACTATTTAATATTCCTGTTGGTGATCAATGCCTAATTGTGAGGAATGACCCAGGTGGGTCCTTGATGCCAGGGGGTGGGGGTGGGGCAATGGCAACGGGGATGCTGTGCAGACTAGCTGATCTATTAAGCGGGTGAGGGGTGAGAGTTGGTGGTTGACAGACCTGGGATTAGGAACTGGGTCTTCCCAGCAGTTGCATGGTGGCATCATCACTGTGGCTTATTTGATGTCCTGTCCACCCAGATGGACTGAGCGCTCTTTCCCTCTGCTCACAGTTACAGCTCTGATGCTCAGCACATGGCCCAACACAGAGGAAGTCCTTATATGCCTTCAGTGGATTAAATGAGTAGTTCGATCTTCCAAAATGGTTGGGGAGAAAGGCAGTGTTTTAATGGACAGTTATATCTTTAGTGTTAAAGCTTTCTTTTTATGGGATGAAAGCTTAAAACAGAATTCAAATTCAGCATCTTATAAACCCCATGCTGACCATGTATTTTCTTTTCTGAGATGACTGTCACATGTCCAGGTGTCTGGTTACTCCGGTTTCTTAAGCCATCAGACCCCTGAGAGCAGCATAGCACTGCATTTGTCAAGGTCAACCGAGACAAAGCTACTCCAGCCAGCCTGCTGCCAGTCTCCCACTTAGGAACAGGGGATCATATGACTCCAAAGCCTTCAAAGGAAAAGACATACAGAGATGTTTCTGCAGCCTGCAGACTTAAGTCTTATTTTAAGAATAATTCTAAGGAGAAGAGATGTCAAAAATTTAGGTTTGACAGATAGTCTTCAGCATTTGTTGGCAATTGCAAAGACATACAAAAGAAAAACTAGTTCTTGTTCTCTGATGTAATATTAATAGATTCTTATCTGAAATATATTTTTTGCTATTATATAATCTGTGGTCTGAAAACAGATTGAATGATTCTAGCAAAGAATAATTTACAAGATGAAAACAAGGGAAATGGCAAGAAATATTGATCAAAGAGAAAACACTACAAACAAAAGGCTTTTCATGAATTAAGAAAAAAATGATGACATTTAAATCGAACAACTAAACAATAATTTGGACAGTTAGCAAACCTCTTAATTTCCACTGCATTATATACTTAAATTGACCTTGGGAAAATGTTATTTGCACGGACATTTATGATAATTTAATTGTTCCATATTATATGCTCAAATGTACTTTAGAAATTGCAGCTATTACAGAAAATTCATTATCTTTCTCCAATTTAAGCCAAGAACAGATTTATTTTTTGAAACACTAAAGAGAAAGAGCAGTAAGCGTAACATAAACGTGTTATAACTAACAGCAAGTGTCATCAAAAATTCTACAAATAACAAATGCTGGAGAGGGTGTGGAGAAAAAGAAACCCCAGGACACTGTTGGTGGGAAGATAAATTGGAGCAGCTACTATGGAGAACAGTGTGGAGGTTCCTCAGAAAAATAAAAACAGAGCTACCATATGACCTAGCAATTTTACTCCTGGGTATATATCCCCAGAAGACAAAAACGCTAACTCAAAAAGATACATGCGTCCCAATGTTCACAGCAGCACTATTCACAATAGCCAAGACATGGAAGCCAGCTAAATGTCCGTCAGAAGAATGGATAGAGAGGATGTGATGAGTACATATACATACACGTGCTCATACATACATAAGGAAATATTACTCAGCCGTAAGAAAGAATGGAATAATGCCATTTGTGCAGCACAGATGGACCCAGAGATGATCGTACTAAGTCAAGTAAGTTAAAGAGAGAAAGACAAATCTTCTATACCACTTATATGTGGAATCTAAAAACACAACAGACTAGTGAATGTAACAAAAAAGCAGCAGACCCACAGAGGACAAACCAGTGGTTACCAGTTGGCAGGGCAATGCAAGGATGGAAGAGTGAGAGGCACGAACTCCTGGGTGTAAGATGGGCTCAAGGATGGGGAATAGAGCCAACATTTTGTAATGACTGTAAATGGAAAGTGACTTTTAAACTTGTATAAAAATAAAAAATTAAAAGTTAGCAGTTCTTAAAAAAATTACAGCAAAGCTAAAGATGAACCACAAGAATGGAAGTAAGTGCAGGGTCAGGAAACCTACTCCATGTCCCTGATATTATGCAGGGCTAACTGCCGGCCATGGGCATGCCAGTGGCTCAGTGGTACACAACTCATCTGCCAACCCAGGAGATGCGGGTTCAATCCCTGGACTGGAAAGATCTCCTGGAGGAAGAAATGGCAACCCACTCCAGTATTCTTTTCTGGGAAATCCTGTGAACAGAGGAGCCCGGCAGGCTACAGTCTATGGGGTCGCAAAGAGTTGGACGTGACTGAGCACACACACACACACAATGTACAGAACATATGGATTTTGAGAAGACATTCAGGCTAAGGCACTCCCATGATGAAGAAAGGTGACTGTGAGTCCGTATGTGTATGTGCGTGAGTGCATGTGTGTGTGTATCTGAGAATTCTTTTGTGTGTGTATTTTTAACTCTGGCCAACACTTATGTCAAGTAACTAGAGTGACAGATGACTGAATTATGATTAAAGCTCTGCACTGCTTTAATCATTAACAAATCATTAACAAATGGTAACAGAGTCACCATTAACAAAGCCTGGAATCATAAACAGGACTTGGACTTCTCTAGAGTGAACACATTAAACCTGTCTGCATGTGTGAGGATGTACAGATGCCTTTTATAGGAATGACAGCTGGCAATTGCCATAGATAGGCTTGATGCTGTTCTGTGTAACTGATGTGTATCATCCCATTTAATTCTTATAACAGCCCCAGCAAAGCTGGTATCACTCACCCATTACAGATTTAAAAAAAATAACTGAAGCAAAGATAAGTTAAATAACCTTCTGACACACATTGTGAGTAAAGCCAGGTTTGAACCTGGATAAACTGGCTTCAGAGTAGTTAGATTCGGAAACATGACTGTCTATGCCTCCAGAACACTTGGATGAATTAAACCAAGAGCATCAAGACAACGGTGGGCAGAGCACAAGGAAGGTGTCATGGTCTTTTGGTCATTGTCCTAAGTTTTTAAGGAGCTCGAGAAGTGGCTAGCTGATTTTGAGCATTCTCACAGAACTAACACAAGTGAGAAAGATGCTGGCCACAGGGAATCCTCCAGAACTTACTGAGAAGAGGGGAAGGCCACCTCCATTTCTTTACCGGTGATGGGCTTAACCACGTGATCAGATCAGATCAGATCAGATCAGTCGCTCAGTCGTGTCCAACTCTGTGACCCCATGAATCGCAGCACGCCAGGCCTCCCTGTCCATCACCAACTCCGGACTCCATAATCACCACTGGGAACAGAGCGTCACCAAAACAACTGCTTATATCTTTGTTCTTAGTTGAGAAAATGCATTTTATAATGTGCAAGATTTAGCTGACTTTGCTAACTAGCTGTGAAGTTTAAAACGCGATCCTTATATCATTGTTTTATGTTGTATCTTGTTGGGGGAGTTTGTAATTTCCTTGGTTCTGTCTCGTCGCAACAAAAATTTGAAGCAACGGACAGACCAGCATTACAGCCCTAGGATAGACCAGTGTTACAGCTCAGTTTTATTTAGAAAGTAAAGGAAAATAGATCCTTGAGGCATGCTGCTGCTGCTGCTAAGTCGCTTCAGTCATGCCCGACTCTGTGCAACCCCACAGGTGGCAGCCCACCAGGCTCCTGTGTCCCTGGGATTCTCCAGGCAAGAATTCTGGAGTGGGTTGCTATTTCCTTCTCCAATGCATGCATGCATGCTAACTCGCTTCATTCATGTCTGACTCTGTGCAACCCCATGGACAGCAGCCCACCAGGCTCCTCTGTCCACGGGATTCTCTAGGCAAGAATACTGGAGTGAGTTGCCATTTCCTTCTCTCTCAAGCCATGAGGGCATGCCAACCCAAAAGACGTGAAGAGAAGAGAGGCCTCTGGCCCAATTTTGGCTTCTCTTTTTATATGTTTTTTCTCCTCCCCCGGAGCCTGTCCTATGTGAACTGGGTTAGCCAGGAGGGCTGTTTGTTCTACCTGAGGTTCTCACTCTGGTCCTCGGACCTTCCTTTGTTCTATTTTTGCAGGCTTTTCCCTTCCTTGCCTTTTAGCCACTGCCATTCTGGACTCCTTTTTCCTATTCTAACTATCTAATGCCTTCGTCTGTATTCTTCGTAGGCCAGCGTACTGGATGCCCAACTCAGCAAGGTGAGGGCCAGCCTTTTGGATGACAGCCTTTGTGATCTGACATTCTCCCAAACTTCACACCAGACAGCTTGTACCAGAGTTTAGAACAGGGGTTCGACCGTCCAACTGGTCAGAGTCAGCTCCTGGTCATGGATCAGTGGTGAGATACCAGGCAGATGACTGACCCTGAGAGTCCATCTCTTCATCTTTGAACATGGAGACCCTTCTGAGCGAGGAGGGCAAGATGAACCATCCACGTAGAGGAGTTCGGGGAACATCTCTGCTGCTGAGAGGCCTGAGTGTTGCAGAGTTCAGGTGTAATACATGTCGACAACATCTGGGAAAGGGCTGGACACCGAGCTTGCTCCCGCAGCCGGCTTCTGTCAGGACCACAGAGACAGTGCTCAGGGGGTGACCTCACGCACACGAGCATCTTCAGTTTCTTCTGCTTCACCAGCCCCGGGCAGGCCATCATCCTCCCCTTCCTTGACGATGACATCCCTTCATGTGAGGGTCAAGTTCTTCATCCTTTCACTGGAGATAATGCTTAAATCATCTGTTTCCCCTGCCCCAGCGCCATTAAACCAGATGACCCCTTCCTTTCCCCTACAACGAGCCTCATTCCCACCACTGGAAGTGACGAGGAGGTAGGAGGCTCAGGGGTGGGACTGTGTCCAGGGCCTCCATGTCTGGGCATCTATACAAAGCTGGGGGCTCCTCTCCCACTTGTAAGAGCACGTGTTGGGGAGGATCCTCCTCGCCCCCTTGTCCTGGGTAACCCCCCCACATACAGAAGCAATGAGTGTCACCCAATAAAAGCTGAGTGAGGGGCCCAGCTGTGTGGGGTCCCATGAGGAAGCTCTGCAAGGAGGCTGACCACTGTGTGCCCACAGGACAGGGTGGAGGCCCCAGGTTTTCTCCAGGTCACACCTGAAGGCATCTTTGTCAGTGAATCCACAGCGGCCAGCGCAGCAACTAGAGGCAAAGGAGCCGGCGGCTGGATCCGCGCAGCTGGGGCAGGCACGGGGGTGGGTGGGGTCCCAGGCCCCAGTCACAGGGCCCCACATGCCCCATCCCGGTGCAGCCCAGGCCTCCCAGGTTCCAGATTCCTCTCTGTGACCCTCCAGCACGATGCCCTGGGAGGTTCTGAAGAATCTCACTTTTCCCACAGAAGCTGGGCAAGGTGGGGGTGGAGGTGAGCTCCCTAAAGATGCTCAGGAGCTAGAGCAACCAGGAGAATACTATGTGTTCTTCCCAGAAGCTTTCACGGGGCGGGGGGACAGGGGGGACTCACCAGAAGACGCATCTGGACAGGCCATGTGACTGCCATGCTGTGAGGGGGTTGGTTCTGCACCATCATGCAGGGCAGAGTTCCTGGTATGTACTTTGGGTGGAGGCCGGGCACAAAATGCATTCTGCGCAGATACAGGAAGGTTCAGGGTTAAACACAGGAGAAATGACCAGATCCTGGGGCAGGGGGGCCTCTAAGTCTAGCGACTTCCTCATGCTCCTTCAGGTGACCCCCACCAACTCTCCCCACAGCTAAGATGGCAGGGGACAGCTGTTTGGGATTTAGAAACCCCCAACCTGCTTAACAGATCAACTTTACCATTGGTTAAGACCCTCATACGTGTGATATCAAGGCTTATCTTTTAATAAAAAGCACATTTATATTCATTTCTTCTTCCAGTTTTAATAAGATTCTTCGAGAAGACTTTTGTTTGGCAAAACCACATTGGGAATCACTGCTAGAGTGTATATTTGTTGGGTACTTTTCTAAATTTCTTCTTCCGGAGAAAGTTTCTTCTAGAGACACATGGATATATGTAGTTCTTCTGTCCCTCACCCACAATTCCAAAACCCAGACAGCACTGAAAAGGGGAAGTTTTTGTATTAATAACCATGTCGGAAGCAAAGTTTGTTCTGACCTGAACTCATTCAGAGTCAAAACCTGACCTGAGCTGCATGAGCCTGTGTTAAGTTCAGTTCATTGCATAAATTGTGTAAATGTAAATGCACTTCTCTGAAGAAATACGAAGATGCAGTACTCCAGAGTGCAGCCCTGGACCACACTTTATGTGCTCTACAGTACATTATCCTTCTGGAATCTGAAAGAGACCTGAGTTCTGAAACACATGCGGTCTCGCGAGTTTCGGATTAGAAGTCATGGCTCAGTAGATATACGTTGAATAAATGACCAAATGTCTGAAGGACTTCACGATAGAGATTTTCTCTGCTCACCCTGGCCAGCTCTATCACCCTGTGGGACCTGCATCTATGCAGAGAGGAGCTTGGGTCCATAACGCCCATGGCTTCCTCCTCTCCTTTGTGGTGTGTGGTGATGAGTGGGATTTCACCACACCATCCACACGGCCCCTTGTCCCTCCCTTCAACCAAGAATATGTGACCAGTGTTGCCAGCAGGCTCTGTGTGGGCACAGAGAGGTAGAGAAGAATCAGACTCAGGCTCTGCCCTCTAACCACACCTGTTTGTGCACAGACAGCAGACTGGTGCTTGCTAGAGGTTGGGAGGGAGATGGGCTACAGGGAAATGCATGGAGGGGGTCAGAAAGGATACACTTGCAGTTATCAAATAACCAAGTCCTGCGATGCACTGCCCAGCATGTGACTGTAGTTAGTAATACCATGTTGTGTACTTGAAAGTTGCTAAAAAGCTTTGTAATTATGGATGGTGATGATGATAACTAGACATATTGTGCTGACCATTTCACAATATAGACAAATACCAAATCGTTGCACTGTACACCTGAAACTAATATAATGTTATATGTCAGTTATACTTCACTAAAAATAAGTAAGATTTTTAAAAGAAACTGAAAACCGTGAAGGGCTTCCCAGATGGCTCAGTGATAAAGAACATGTCTGCTAACGCAGGAGACGTAGGCACTGGTTTGATCCCTGGGTCGGAAGAGCCCCTGGAGGAGGGGGCATGGCAATCCGCCCCAGTATTCTTGCCTCGAGAATCCCATGGACAGAGAAGCCTGGTGGGCTCCACGGGGTCGCAAAAGAGTAGAACATGACTTAGCGACTAAACAACAAAACACCAACAAAAACCATGAAAAGAATAAAAATAAAAACGATTTGCAATACTAACATTATAAAAGTAGAATGTTAGTAATCTCAACTATCTTCTCCTGTATAAAATGCCCCCACGTTTATTAAACTCTTCACCCTTCCAGGCTCTGAGGACACAGAGGACAGACCATGTCTGGACACCCCGTCTGGCAGGAGCCTGGCCCCCGAGGAGCATGCACGTCATCCTTACTGAGTGGGGAGAGAACACCTGTCTCTGGTCGAGGAGCTGTCCCAAAGCGTGTGTGTGTGAGCAGGGAGGGGGTGGATTTGTGTCTCGGGAGGGAACCAGGGCAGGGAGTTCCGAGGGGAAGGCAGGGTGTGTGCAGAGGCTTCAGACTCGAGGTTGTGTGCACCTGGACCACGAGGCCACAGGGGACGCCTGCAGGTCCAGGGGCCGTGGAGAGGATGACGTTTAGAAGTCACGGTAGGCCAGGTGGTGACAGGACCGTGCTCCCGGCGTGGAGTCCATGCCCTGCCTCCAGGCAGCCAAGGCTGCTGTTCAGCCTCCAAGTCATATCCAGCTCTTCGCTACCCCACGGACTGCGGCACGCCAGGCTGTAGACTCCCACTCCAGGCAACCAGGGACCTCTGACTTATTTTTCTTTGTAGAATTCATTGTTTAATTTTAGGTGTATAATAAGGAAGGTGTCCTGTGAATTATATTTACTTCATTATATATGTTTCATTATCATAATTTTTTATTTTGTATTGGGGTATATAGTCAATTAACCCTGTTTTGATAGTTTCAGGTGAGCAGCGAAGGGACTCAGCCATACATATCCATGTATCCATTCTTCCCAAACTCCTACCCCATCCAGGCAATCACATGACACTGAGTTGAGTTCTCTGTGCTGTACAGTAAGTCCTTGCTGGTTATCCACTTTAAATATAGCAGTGTGTACACATCCGTCCCAAGCTCCCTAACTATCCCTTCCCCCTCATCCTGTCCCCTCACAACTATAAACTTGTTCTTGAAGTCTGCGAATCTCTTTCTGCTCTGTAAGTTCATTTGCATCATTTCTGTTTAGATTTTACATGTAAGGGACGTCACATGGTATCTCCCCTTCTCTGTCTGACTGGCTTCACTCAGCACGACAACCCCTAGGAAGGACACCTGACTTAACAGTAGCCACTGGCCCGTGAGCCCTCCTCCTGGGTAAATAGTCTGTAGGAGAACAAAAGTGCTGAATCTGTTTCCCACAAGATGCCCTTCAAATCTGCAAATAAGGAACATGTCTGTCTGGCAGGGCTGGCCGCAAGTGAAATCCTGAAGAGGGCTCTGTGGACGGTCGCCTCCCTCCCACCGTCTACTCCTGCATCTCACGCCCACGAGACCCTGGTGATACGGTGATGCCCAGACTGGCCACACAGCATGAGAAAAACTGGTAGGCATTTCTTTCCAATAGAAGGGTGGTGTGCTAGTGATTTCCTCTTCAAGTGTTTGCTGCTACAGGAGAGTAAATAATAAAGTACACAACAGAGGTACCATTTTCCCCTGCCTCTCCCCTGAGGACCTGTGCTACATTCCATCTGCTCGAAAGCCGAAGGGCGTCCCAAGGACAAAGCGGTGACATGGGTTGTTCACATGCAACCTCCGGGCCCAGCATGGTGTCACTGACGTGTTTTGTGAATTCTGCTTTAATGAATAAAATCTACAGGTAGCAAGGCAATGATTCTAATAATTGCCTGCCCATTCCTTTATAGAGATATGGAACAAATGAGGGTTAATTCTTAATTTTTTGAATTTTCAAAAATTGAAGTATAGTCAACATAAAATACATGATAAACAGATGTACAACATAGTGATTCACAGTGTTTGAAGGTTATATTCCATGTATAGTTACTGTGAAATACTGGCTGTATTCTCTGTGCTGTACAATACATCCTGGGAGCTTATATTTTACACCTAATAGGTTGCACCTCTTAATCCCCTCCCCCTACCTTTTCCCTCCACCATCCTCTCCCCACTGGTAACCACTAGTTTGTTTTCTATATCTGAGTCTTCTTCTTTTTTGTTATATTGACTAGTTGGCTTTATTTTTTATATTACTCACACTGTAAGTGATACCATACAATGTCTTTCTGTGTCTCACGCATTTCACTTAGCATAACGCCCTCCAAGTCCATCCAGGTTGTAGAACATGACAAGTTTTGTACTTTTTATGGCTAATATTCCATTGTTTTTATAGTATGTTTATCCATTCATCTGTTGATGGGCTCTAGGATTGCTTCCCTATCGTGGCGATTATGAGGAAGTATTTTCGGTCATTATCAATCATGCTGGGGTACATGTATCTTTTCAAATATGTGTTCCTGGTTTGTTTTTTGGGGGGGTGATATATACTCAGGAGTGGGATTTCTGGGTCATATGATAGTTCTATTTTTAGTTTTTTGAGAAATCTCTGTTTTCACAGTGGCGGCACCAGTGTATGAGGTTCCCTTTTTTCCATGTCTCCACGAACATTTGTTACTTGTGTTTCTTTTGATAATAACCATCTGACAGGTATGATAATCATTCTGATGAGTATAAGGTGAGATCTCATGGTTTTATTTTGCATTTCTCTGATGATTACAGTATTGGGCATGTATTATTAATGATTGAGAAAAATTTGGAAGCACTGAGGGGAAGGAAAGGTATATTTACATCCTTTGATTGAATAGAACTCTAAGTGAGAGTAAGAATTAACCGTATTCTTTGGCCTGAAAACTCTCTCTTGCCTGTTATCAGCTTCAGAAGGCTGGGATGTGATTGACGGGGACTTTCACATCCCTTGGTGTGGCCACAGTCACAGGGACGCGGTAATGAACAAGGCAAGGATATTGACACAGCTTGATCTGAGATGCTCTTCTGAACACCTTCATCTGTGTGCCACTGGACTCCGCTGAAAACTAAGGCATGATGTTGCCTTCTTTAGGTGTCTCCTGAAATTGTAGATACTTGGAATGAGTCCGACATGAAGCCTCAGCCACAGAGGTTAGGTAAGTGGCTCAGAGTCACACAGCTAGCGTGGAACAGCCTAGAATCTGAAACTTGATTTCTGATTGGTTACTCACCCACACACCTCCTGTTGCCTGATTACCATCACATCTGTCTGTCTGCTTTCACACACAGTGGCGCTCACACGGCCCACAGAGCATGAAATACTGACTCTCTGGTCCTCCACAGGAAAGGTCTGCCAACCCGTGGCTGAGATGATTGCTGTATACGTGCAGGAATTGGAGACACAGCCCAATGTTTATATTTGGTGCAGGAATCAACCTCAGGATGGGCAGCGGGCCCCTCCTGCCAGAGGAGCAGACACCTGGAGCACGGACCTCGGCTCACCAGGTGGTATGGGGGACACCAAGAAACGTGTCAGGCCACCAGCCACACCCGTGAGCCTCTGACCTACTCCACCTGCAGCTGGTGAGTCCCCAGAGCAGCCAAGAGCTATGGGGATGGCATCAAACACCAAGAACTAAGTGGGAATTTACAGTAACCTTGGTGGAGAGATGTGTTAGGGCTTTGGGATTAACAGGTACTGATTGCAGTATATAAAACAGACGAACAGCAAGGACCTACTGTGGTAACATAGAGTTATGCTTGATATCATGAATCTGAAAAGGAATGTGTATATATATACACACCATATATACGTACACACTGTAAGTGTATATATACACACATACAGATACTATCTATCTATATATTTTGCTCTATACTTACTTCAATTTTATGAAATTGTCAAAGAATCTTTTTAAAAATTAAAAAAAAAAAAAAAGCAAACTTGGAAACAGTTAAGGTGTTACAGCTCTGCCAGGCTCTCCCCAGTAGGCCGCGTGTCCTGTGAAGATTAAGGGACCAGTGGGGCAGGTGGGGGAACGTGCAGCTGAGCTGTTTTTTGCGCTGGTAAGTCCTCTGTGTGACTCGTGTCCAGATAGATGCTTTCTTTTAAAATAGAAACATAAGCAAGTGGACAGCTTTTAACTGTGCACCTCAGTGAATCTTCACCATGTATGGGACTGAGTAGCCAACGCCCAGGTCAAGGAGCAGAATCTCTCCAGCACTCAGAGGCTCCTCTGAGCCCAGGTCAGTTAACAATCCCCTACAGAGACCAGACGTTCTGACATCTGTCACTGTAAATCAGTTGTGCCTGGTTCTGGAGCAGCAAAGGAGCGGAATATGACTGTGTGCTCTTTGTGACGGGCTCCTTTTGCTGCGGACAAGCCACACCAGTTCAGCATGGGCCCCGCTCCCAGGTGGTGCTATTGGTAAAGAAGCCTCTTGCCAATGCAGGAGACGTAAGAGATACCTGGGTTGGAAAGATCCCTGGGAGGAGGGCATGGCAACCCACTCCAGTCTTCTTACCTGGAAAATCCCATGGACAGAGAAGCCTGGCTACAGTCCACGCGGTCACGAAGAGTGGGACGTGACTGAAGTGACTAACATGCACGTGCCCTCCCTGGGCTGTGAAGGCAGCAAAACAGCACGAGGACAGAAGAGACAGGAGGTGGCCGCCCCACACTGCCGACCCAGCCTGGCCCGTGGCCCAGTGCGGTTTCACCAGTGCCCCTGAGCCCCTGCAAAAGCCAGCCACGTCTGCTTTCAAAAGGCAAGTGTTGTCTGTTCCCTAATAGCTAAAGGCCATAGGGGAAGAGCCCCTCCCTGAAATCGGCACTGGCTCAGCCCTGCCTGCTCTGCATAAACACCACACATTCTGCGCTCTGCTGTCTGAGATCCCTCCGATTTACCAAAGGCCCACACCTCACCTTCAGCCCTGGTGCCCCACTGCTGCCCCTGGAGACACAGGATTATGGCACAGAAGCAGCCCCTGCCTGTGGACAGAGCTGCCCAAAGCTGCCCAGGTGATACCTGCACTTACCTATGCCCAGCACCGAGGGCACTGCACTCTGGACAGTGTACCCTGGAAACTGCACGCCAGACACTGCGCCCCTCATGACAGCTGCTCAGGATCCTATCCTGAAGCTTGGGGCTCTGAAAACATCAGATAACTGGAGTCTCCCCTCCACACTGAGTCCTGCTCCTACTGGGATACACGATAGAAGAGTCAGCTGATGGGAAGACACACTGTCCCGTATCTTACTGATAAAGCGTCAGTTGGTGGATACATCACGTCTGCAGCAAATGGGCTTCCTAGGACAAACCCTCGAAGGAGTCACAGCACTGCTCCCCAGGCTTGTCCTGACAGTGTGTGTGGAGGAAGCCTGCTGTCCCTGTTGAGCTCATCTGAACCATGTGACTGTCTGGTCCCCAGGATGTGACGTCACATCCTGATACTGATGCTTCAAACAGTATTTATAAGCATAAACGACTTCCATTCAGGAACAGTCTCCAAAAGTGGACTCTAAGAACAGAGAGGAGGGAAAAAACTGCCAAAACTTGTAAATGATGGATGAAATACACTGTTGTTCAAAACTGAAAACTGGAAAATTGCTTTCTGCACTTGAGATTGTTAGTTAGAAGAGGAAAAAGGAGTCCAGAATGGTGCTGCCTAAAAGACAAGGAAAGGAAAAGCCCGCAAAAATAGAACAAAAGAAGGTCCGAGGACTGGAGTGAGAACTTCAGGTAAAACAAACAACCCTCCTGGCTAGACCAATTCACACAGGGCAGGCTCAGGGGAGGAGAAAAAAACATATAAAAAGAGCAGCCAAAACTGGGCCTGGGGCCTCTTCTCTTCGCGTCTTTTGGGTTGGCATGCCCTCATGCCTCAAGGATCTATTTTCCTTTACTTTCTAAATAAAACTGAGCTGTAACATGGAACTGTAACATAGGTCCATTTGAGGGCTCTAACATTGGTCCGTCGGAAGGCTGTAACCCTTGTCCACCCGTTGCTTCAAATTTTTGTTGCGATGAGACAGAACCGAGGAAATTACGCACTCCCCTGACACGTATGGGGCTGTTTCTCAGATTTAACCCAGCTGAAACAACCTTGGCTTTGGCCCCACAAGGAGGAGGCAAGCACAGTAGGAGCCCAACTCAGCAAAAGCTCCCACGGTGGAAGCTGAACACGAAGAAAACCCAACACAGGGGAAGAGACAAGAAGCCCAACATGCTGGAAACTGGGACAGCGAAAAACAAACTCAGCAGAAAGCTCATGCAGCTCAGTTTCAGATTCCAGAAGACCTCCGGTTAAGGTAGGAGGTCCTCACTCCTATGGCTGGAAGGACATATGGCTAACAAAATCTGAATTCCTTTACAAACTCTTGTTTTCTGTTTCCTCAAAACCCCCGTGAACAGGTGAGCAGCAGTGGGTGCTACTGAGGGACTCTGGCAGGGGCTACTCCTCGGTGTGTCCCAAAGGCTCCACTATCTGCTGGGCCCCAGTAGCTGTTACCCAAGTGGGTGGGGGTTGTTCTGTCCTTAATCTTTTGTGCCAAGGATCAAGCCAATTAAAACTGTGAGCACAGGTCAGGTATTTAGCAGATTTTCCAGCAGGTTATGAAGGAGATTCCTCAGTGCGATTTTTCCACTGCTTTTTCCTCCTGTCCTTAAGTTCGTCTCTCCCAGGACTTGAGTCCGGCCAAAACCCATTGAGCCTGGCTTCAGGACCTAATGAAGCTCAGGCTCTGATGCCCCATTGCAAAAATTCAGTTAGAGACACAGCGATAGGTAAGAGGTGGATTAGTTCAGATTCAGAGAGAAGCACATTCCACAGGGTGTGGGCCATCCATAGAGCCATGGAATGTGGTGTGGCTAGCTTCCCCTCCTCCCACAGCTGGGTGATTTCATAGGCTAATGAGTGGGAGGATATCCCAACCACTGGGGAACCATCCACTCTTCCATCTTTGGACAGTGCCTTGGAACTGCCCTGGCACCTTTGGGTGTGTCATTTAACTTGCAGATTGGGGATCAAGGTTTAGTTGAATCTGACTTGTCATCTTGGACCCATTTGATTTTAACTGGTTTATGTTATGCCCTTTGGCTATGTCATTCTTTCAAAAGCTGTCCCCTGCCCTCTTCCCTCCTGCTTCATGCTCTTTTCCTGAGCACTGTCCAGGCCCACAATGTTGCATCTACAATCTTCTGGAGGGACAACCAGAAAATAGCTGGCCCTTGGGAGGGAAATACTGTATAATATCCAATCCCTCTGGATATTCAGGCCTTCATCTTCCATATTTCCTACAACATGTGCAACAACAGCATCTCTCAGTGGACCTGCTAGGGCAAGTGATAGGCACACAATGCCTGCTAGAAGTCCACCTGTTGGTAGCATCCCTTCAAGGGCAGTTGGGATTCTGGGGATAATGTTTGCACTTTGGCCGTTTGGGCCCATACCCTTACCACCCTTCTCCTAAAGTTACAAACATACCTCTGGATCAAATCTCCACTCTGCTTTTTTGAAACATCTGGTCTGTTGCCTCTTATCAATTTGTTCTTAAGCCACTTACTAACTCCTACAACCAGGACCCTGCCCCCTTGTAGGTAACATTGCTCCACCCTGCTTATTATTAAAATACTCAGAATGCCCCTAACAGGACCAGATAACCCACTCCTTTGTCATTACTTCTGCTATTACCTAAAGTGGGTCTATGACAATGAAATGTTTACCATTGGAGACACCCTAACCTGCTCTTATGGAGGACTAAGGGAGGAAATCAGTGACCTACATTCCCTTAGAGTGGTAAGAGGATAAGGCTTATACGGCTGCTTCACCAGGTTCCCAGTCTCAGGGCACAGGCTTGGATTTCTTTACATCATGATATCTATTCCCATCTGTGGTGAATAAACTGAAAATGAGCTAAAATTGCAACCCCTTAATCCTACCCAGTACTGGTCATGCTGGAGAGCTTGGGGATGCCCAACTCCAGTCCAGGGGTCCCAGGAAGTCAACCTGCCTTGACCTGCCTAGGGATCTGGTCCTCAAAAGGTTGTCAGGCCTCAACCTGTTCAGGGATCCACCAGTCCAGGGGTCCCAGGAGGTGGACATGCCTCGACTTGCCCAGGGGCCCAATTATCAGGAAGCCAACATGCCTCGACCTGCCCAGGGATTCGATCTCCAGGATGCTGTCACACCTCAGCCTGCCTGGGGATCTGCACCCTGACCCCGGCTCTCAGGTTGCAACAGTACTGAGTAGGATAAGTTTCAAAAAAACTTACCCCTAAGGAAGTCCACCCATGGAAATTGAAGGAGGCCTATTAGTTTTTTCTTTTTCCTTTTCCTCCCTGTCATCACTGTCTTTCAGATGGTAAATAACCAATCTACTTCCCAACAGATGCCCTTGAGATGCATCTTTGATAACTGGAAGCTATTCGATCTTTTAACTCTGAAGAGAAGTCGTTTAAAATTCTTTTGTGTCACTGCGTGGCCACATCCTCTGGGGGACAAGGAACACTGGCCTGAGGATGGGAATTTAAATTACAATACCATCCTGCAGTAGACTTATTCTGCAAAAGACAAGGGACATGGACAGAAATCCCCTATATCCAAATTTTCTTCCGACTAAAGATATGAAGGAACTCTGTCTTAAGTAAGGGATTGTTGTATGCTCTAAAAGTGAGCCTACTAGGCAAATGGTGTTAGGCACAGACAACCAAGAAAAGGATCCCCGCCCTCCATGAAGGCTCACCTCCCATGGCTCCCAGGTTGCCTGGTGCTCCTTCCTTGTATCCCAACATGCCCCCATGTCTGGGAGCACCCCCTCTATAAAATGTCCCTTAGTTGAAACTGGAGGAGAATTCAGGCAAACCCGGGTCCATAAGCCCTTCTCCCTTTTAGAACTAAGACAGATCAAACGAGACCTGGGAAAGCTATACAGATGATCCAGGCAAATTATAGATACATTCCAACACATTACCTTGGCCTTTGACTTGACGTGGAAGGACATAATGGTCATATTTAGTCGAACTTTATCTGACCCTGGGCATGCTAGGGTCTTAAAGGAAGCCTGAAGGTTTGCTACAGGGCTTCACATGTCAAGTGATAAAAACCCAGTAGGGGAAACTGCCATCCTCTCCTCAGATCCTAATTAGAATTATAGTGACCCTGAGCACATCTGGGAAAGGGATCATTTTCTGACCTGTGTGAAAGCAGGACTGAAAGCAGTCCAGCAAAAAGTATTCAGCTATGCCCGGGTCTCAGCAATAACTCAGGAGCCCAATGAGAACCCCACTGCCTTTCTGGAGAGGCTAAAAAAGGCCCTCCAAAAGTTTACCAATCTGGAGACTCTTATGCCGGGGTTCAGCCCGGCTGATCCAGGGTATTCGAAGGGGAGACAGCTTCGGTGACTATTTAAATATTCATCAAAGATATAAAGAGTAATAGAATGAGGATAGCTCAGTAGGAAAATTCAGTGGAGAAAAGAGGCTGAGTAGCTTGGTTTACGCGGGAGACCAATAAAACTTCAAGACAAGAAGTTTGCACCACTTACGTAGGCCGCAGGTGTTCTTCCGTTCTCCTGAAGGAGAGGAGACACTGAGGCCTCCCCGGTCGGATCTTAGAAGCCCAGGCATAATTAGTTAGCATGGCAGGTTCTGCGCTCCAGATGGAGACTCAGCCAGAATGAGAGAGAGAGAGACATGGGGAGACCAGTCTTTCGAGGAACTGATCCCAATTCTTTATTTTCCAGAGTCTGTTTTTATACACTGAGATGTTATGCAAAAGTCACGCGGGGTCAGCAGTCCTGACTTTTATTAAAGTCAGGTGCTTCATACAAATGTATACAGAGGTCTTAGGGGTGTTACATCATCTTCTGGCCAGGGGGGCCTGCTGACAATTTATGACCCTCTCCTTGTCAGTCAACCAGAACACACACTTTTTTCTCCAAGGGTGATTATTCTTAAAACAGACGCCACCCAAATAAAGTTACATTCCTATAGGGTGAGGGTGTAGTGGGTTTTAGTTAAGGAAAGAATTTACTTAGCCTAAGGTCTAACGTGATTAGTATCAAAGGTTAATACTTATTTCTTCTATATATTCATTAATGTGTGTAAGGGCAGGGGATGTGGAGTCTTAGCAACAAACATTGGCTCAACAAATGAAAAACCCTTCACCAATACAATTTTTAATCAGCCCATTATACTTATACTAACAGTTTTCTAACTTTTCTAAGGAACCTGTTTTTAGAAGGTTTAAAGCATCTCGTGCCTCTCACGGTTGGGAGGCTGTGAGCAATCACATGTGGCCGGACAAGCCTGTCAGGCAGGCTAGAGAACCTTCAGAGGAGTTTGTAGGTTTAAACACTCCTATCACGCCCAGGAATTATTATTAACTGGAGCTCTAAGTTAACTCCTTCTCCGAAAGAGGTGGTGGGGGACAGCCCCCCGTAAAGTCAGATGTGTAGGTGAGAGCACAAAGTAGTAAAATAGGCAGGCTCTGGTTATGGGGGTAGATGCTCGAGGAGTTTCAGGGGGACTCCTGAGGCTCGATCCCGCCTTTGCGTATGTCGAGCCTCCTTCCTCATGACCTTTGTCATGGGCGGAGTGCCTCACGCCGGCCCCCAACACTCTTACGAGGGACAGGTGATTTTAAAGGACAAATTCCTGTCCCAGTGTGCATCAGACATCAGGATAAAGTTACCACAGCTACAGGAGCAGGACCCTGCTGCCTCTTTAGATGAGATGGTCCAGACAGCCATCAATACCTTTTATAACAGAGAACAGGAAAGGGAGGCCAACGCCCAGGAAAGGGAGAAAAGGAAAGAGACAAGCCATGCCCAGATGCTAGCTGCCCTCCAGGGGAAGCCCTATGGCAAGCCCTGAGTCCTTGAAGGACAAGGCACGAGACAAATGCCTAATCTGTAGACAGGCGGGGCACTGGGCCAAAGAGTGTACAAACCATGACAAGTCTCCTAAAACGGCTTGCTACAAATGCCATCAATTGGGACATTGGGCAGCACTCTGCCCTCGGGACCCAAGAGCCTCAAGGTCAAGCCCTCCCTCACGATGGTTCAATAGGACTAAAGTGGCCCTCTCCAGCTAGCCCGCCTGTCACAGATAACCATCATGGAGCTGGAGCCAAGAGTGCAACTGGATGTGGCAGGTAGGTCCGAGAATTTCTTGGTTGACACGGGGGCTACCTACTCTGTCTTGATCTCCCTCTCTGGAGCTTTCTCCTCCCAAACCAGTACCATTTTGGGTGCTACAGGAAAAACAACTACTAAAAGATTCACCCGAGCACTTCTTTGTTGCTGGGAAGGACAAATAGTTTCCCACCAGTTTCTGGTGGTCCCTGAGCATCCTACTCCCTTATTGGGAAGACATATACTCACTAAACTGGAGACCACCCTTGTGATGGGAAGCTTTTCAGCCCCTAGGGCCCTACAGCTTCTGGTTACTACTGAAGAACCTGTTACATCTTCAATAGATGTAAAACTATGGGAAGACAAAATTAACCCCCAGTTGTGGGACCAGGGGATTCCTGCACGAACCCACCAAGTTGAACTGGTCATCATTGTCCTCTGAGATCCCACTCAGTTTCCCAACCGGAAACAGTATCCCCTCAAAAGAGAGGCTCGGGAGGGACTACAGCCTTTAATAAATAAATTCCTTGCTTGTGGACTATTGGTTCCCACCAGGTCGCCATGTAACACCCCAGTCTTCTCAGTAAAGAAAAAGGATGGAACCTGGCAAATGGTTCAAGATCTCTGGGTCATAAATGAAGCTGTACTCCCCCTCCATCCCATGGTACCCAATCCCTGTGTAATCTCAAGAGAAATCCCAGCCAGTGCCAAGTGGTTTATAGTCTTGGATCTCAAAGATGCATTCTTCTGCATACCACTGGCTAAATAATCCCAGTATCTTTTGGCCTTTGAGTGGGATGCTCCAAGAGAAAAACACCAACAGATGACTTGGACAGTATTACCTCAGGGGTTGAGAGATAGATAGTTTGGGTAGGCTCATAGCTGGGATCTCCTAGATCTGGACCTGGGATCTAATGGGCAAATATTACAATACATAGATGACCTACTAATCTGTTCTCCAGATGAGAAAAATGCCCAACAACATGCAATTCAGGTTCTAAGCTTTTTGGCAGAGAGGGGAGATAAAGTCTCCCGTGCTAAGGCACAGATGGTCGAGACAAAGGTCACTTACTTGGGAGTTCAGATTACACACGGGTCCAGGAGGCTGTCCTCTGATTGGGTACAAGGAATCCTCCAGTTGCCCTCCCCCACAACTCGATAACAATTGCGAGCTTTCCTGGGGCTAACTGGGTATTGTAGAATCTGGATAACCAACTACGGTCTAATTGCCCAGCCCTTATATAAAAGCTTAAAGGGACGGGATGATTCAATCCCACTGATGTGGAAGGAAGGGGAAGGAAGGGGAAGTCGCTCAGTCATGTCCGACTCGTTGCAACCCCATGGACTGTATCCCACCAGGCTCCTCCGTCCATGGGATTTTCCAGGCAAGAGTACTGGAGTGGGTTGCTATTTCCTTCTCCAGGGGATCTTCCCCACCCAGGAATTGAACCCGGGTCTCCTGCATCATAGGCAGATGCTTTATCGTCTGAGCCACCAGGGAAGTCTGATGTGGGGAACTCCTCAAAAGAAGGCAGAGGCTACAATAAAACAGGCCTTAACTCAGGCACCTGCCTTGAGGTTGCCAGACCCAGAAAAAGCATTCCAACTTTATGTCCACGAAAAAGAAGGAATAGCCTTGGGAGTGTTCACTCAAAGGTTGGGACCTGAGCCCCAGCCTGTAGCTTATTTATCCAAGAGGCTCGACCCAACCACCCAAGGCTGGCCTCCCTGCCTTCGACATCTTGCAGCTATTGCAATCCTGATAGAAGATGCTTTAAAACTCTCTTTGGGAACAAACTATTTTTTACCAACCACCAAGTGAAACAACTCAGAAATGGGAGAGGCCCGTTATGGATGTCTGATCAAAGAATCCTCAGATATCAAGTACTGCTGATAGAAAATTCAGGCCTCACTATATCCCCTTGTGAGGTTCTTAACTCAGCCACCCTCCTGCCTACCCCCGAGGGCTCTCTCCCTTTTCACTCTTGTCTAGAAACCTTGGACCACTGGACAAAACCCCAAGAGGGATTGTCAGAAGATCCTCTGACCAATCCTGAGGAAATCTGGTACACTGATGGAAGCAGCTTTGAATTGGATGGAAAAAAGAAGAGCCGGGTATGCAGTAGTCTCCAATTGTGCTAAGCCTCTGCCACCAGGTACTTCAGCCCAGTTGGCTGAGCTCATAGCCCTGACTCGAGCTTTAGAGCTGGGAAAAGGAAAAAGAGTAGCCATTTACACTGACTCCAAGTATGCCTTTCTGGTGCTACATGCACATGCGGCTGTTTGGAAAGAAAGGGGCCACTTGACTGCCTGAGGGTCCCCAATCAAATATGGTGATTTAATCCTTAGGCTCTTGGAGGCAGTCCATCTGCCCACTGAGGTTTCAGTCTCCCTTTGTAAAGGACACCAAAAAGGGAGCACGGAAGTGGCATGAGGGTACGAAGCAGCCAATCATGCAGCTAGGAGAGCAGCACTACAGAACCATGACCTAATAGGGTTGCCACCTCAGTTCCACAGACTAATTTGCCAGAAACTCCTTCATATAGTGAAGGTGAGACTCTGAGTGAGGGCTTTCAAGATGATCATATGGGGTGGTTCCGCAGGAGGGACTCCTTTTTCTGCCTGGGAACCTCCAATGGAAGTTGGTTAACTCCCTACATGCCACCACTCATTTAGGGGAAAAGGCCCTCCAAAGATTACTAGAAAGGTCCTTCAGAGGAACAGGCCTCCAAACAACTATAAGGCAAGTGGTCCCCTCTTGTCCCACTTGCCAATTAAACAATCCCCAAGGAGCTTGAAGACCCCAGCTGGCCCAGACCATCCAACGACGTGGGGCCTACCCAGAAGAGGACTGGCAGATGGGCCTACCCAGATGATGGTTTCTCAAGGGTATAAATACCTATTAGCCATGATAGATACATTTACAGGATGGATTGAAGGCTTTCCCACCTGGACTGAGAAGGCTGAGGAGGTGGTAAAAAAAACAAACTGCTCCGTGGAATCATTCTGAGATTTGGTCTGCCCAGGTCATTACAAAGTAACAATGGGACATCATTTACTTATAAGGTCACCCAAGGGGTCTCTCTTAATTGGGCATTACTTATTATCACCATTGTGCCTGGAGGCCTCAGTCTTCAGGAAAAGCAGAAAGAGCCAACCAATTATTAAAATCAGCAATAAAAAAGATAACCCAGGAGACCTCCCTGGGATGGAAGGAGGCTTTACCAATAGCTCTCCTCCACACCCATATTGCCCCTAAAGAACAGGTTGTTGGAGAAGGAAATGGCAACCCATTCCAGTGTTCTTGCCTGGAGAATCCCAGGGACAGAGAAGCCTGGTGGGCTGCCGTCTATGGGGTCGCACAGAGTCGGACACGACTGACACGACTTAGCAGCAGCAGCAGAGTCATCCTGGATGGAAGGGGAGTGTGGGGGAGAATGGATACATGTGTATATGTGTGTATATAGACATATATGTACATGTATATACATATGTGTGTATATATGTGTGTGTGTATATGTGTGTAGCTAAGTCCCTTTGCCTTGGTCTACCTGAAACTGTCACATTAATTGGATATACTCTAACACAAAACAAAACATTTAATAAAAAGTAAAATAGATGACTATTAAGGACTTACTGTATAGCCCAGGGAACTCTACTCAAATCTCTGTGATGATCTATATGGGAAAAGAATCTAAATAAGAGCAGATATGTGTTTATGTATAACTGAGTCAATTTGCTGTACACCTGAAACTAACAGCACTGTAAATCAACTATTCTCTAATAAAAATTTTTATAAATCAACAAATAAAATTAAACTAAAAAAAAAAAAAAAAAGAACAGGTTGGTCTTAGTCCTTATGAGATGCTATATGGGAGACCTTTTACTTATGTCAATGATCTCTTCCTAGATCCAAAGGCTCAGACCCTCCAGTCTTATACCATGGCCATTGGGCAATTCCAACAGGATATACACTTGTGGGATGTCAACCAGGACCCAAATGATAAAAAGTCACCACTATAGGTTCCAGGGACTCAAGTCCTAATTAAAGTCTGGAAAGATGGGTCCCCAAAGGCTCAACTCCAGCCCACATGGAAAGGCCCCTACCTTGTAATAAGTTTTACCCCCACAGCAGTCAAACCACCAGGACATAACTCCTGGATTCACTACTCATGAGTCAAGCCATTGAAGAAAACAGAAGAGGACACTCAATACTCTATGAGCCCCTGGGAGATCTCAGATACCTATTCAGGACTACAAATGAGTGCCATTCTAATGAACACCCCCAAAATTAAGTTTCTGGGGATAAGACTTCTCAGGACAGCTCTAAAGAGGCAGCACAGGTTGGCAGGGACTGTACTCCAAAACAGACAGGAGACAGATCTCCTGATCCCTGAACAAGGAGGGACTTGAGCCATCTTGAATGAGATGTACTGTTTCTGGGTAAATACCTCCAGCTAAGTTAAAGAAAGTCTCACAGTCCTCAAGAAAAACATTCAGACCCTACAGGACCTCAAAGAACAAGCTGGAGAGTTCTTGGGGTGCCAGGGGGATCCTCCTGGAGATGAGAAATTTGGAGGTGGCTAATGCCCCTACTTCCTGGGGCCTCCCTGGTGGCTCAGAGGTTAAAGCGTCTGCCTGCAATGCGGGAGACCTGGGTTGAATCCCCAGGTCAGGAAGACCCCCTGGAGAAGGAAATGGCAACCCACTCCAGTATTCTTGCCTGGAGAACCCCATGGACGGAGGAGCCTGGTGGGCTACAGTCCACAGGGTTGCAAAGAGTCAGACACAACTGAGTGACTTCACTTACACTGTCACTGCCCCTACTAATCTCTGTTATCACCATATTGATGCTGCTTATTATTGCTCCATGTATTATCAATTAAACTGTTGTGTCTCTGACCAGGTCAACAATCTACAGCATACAGTGCCAGTTCAACAAGAATATATAAAACTATAGCCAACCACGGAAAATATCACTCACCCTTAGATGGACAGCACTATAAGGACTTGGAGGCTTGAAACTAGCAAGAGGGGGAGGCCCAATGCCCCTCGACATCCCAGTTCAATAGGAAACAGCCAGAGAGGCCTCGATCCCCCTAGTTCCAAAGAATTGGGCCTCCTAACTCTTGAGGGGTAATGTTAGGTAATTAGAATAGGAAAAAAGAGTCCAGAATGGCAGTGCCTAAAAGACAAGAAAGGGAAAAGCCCACAAAAATAGAACAAAGGAGGGTCTGAGGACCGGAGTGAGAACCTCAGGTAAAACAAACAGCCCTCCTGGCTAGCCCAATTCACATAGGGCGGGCTCAGGGGGAGGAGAAAAGACATATAAAAAGAGCAGCCAAAATTGGGCCGGGGGCCTCTCCTCTCTTCACGTCTTTTGGGTTGGCATGCCCTCATGCCTCAAGGATCTATTTTCCTTTACTTTCTAAATAAAACTGAGCTGTAACACAGAGCTGTAATGCTGGTCCGTCTGAGGACTGTAATGCTGGTCCATCCATCATTTCAAATTTTTGTGGCAATGAGACAGAACCAAGGAAATTATACACTCCCCCAACAAAGGACACTCAGCTGCAACCACATACAGGCTGCACACCTCACCCCCCACTCTGCTGGCAGCTCTGCTTGGTCTGCGGGGCCCAGGAGGGACCCAGCGCGGGCACAGTCCAGCCTCACTCCTGTGCTCACCTGCCTTCCCTGGCTGCTGTCCTGTTGAGGAGGCAGAGGCCAGTCATCGTGTGGCAGTGCACGGCTCACAAAGCTGACAGCGTGTGCTATCCGTTGTTGTTAAGTCGCTCAGTCATATCTGACTCTTTACGACCCCATGGACTGCAGCACACCAGGTTTCCCTGTCTTTCACAATCTCCCGGAGTTTCGAAACTCATGTCCATTGAGTGGGTGATGCCATCCAACCATCTCATCCTCTGTGGTCCCCTTCTCCTGCTGACTTCAGTCTTTCCCAGCATCAGGGTCTTTTCTAATGAGTTATCTCTTCTCATCAGGTGGCCCAAGTATTGGAGCTTCAGCATCAGCATCAGTCCCTCCAATGAACATTCAGTTCATTGGAATCATCAGTCCTTTAGCATTGACTGGTATTTAGCCCTTGACAGAAAATGGTTACCAACCCCTGCTACAGAGTATATTTTTTAAAAAATGAACCAATAGCATAAAGGAACATATGACAAGTGAGTATATGGCAGAACAAGCCATCTGCTATAATGCATGTCTCTAGCGTAGGTCTTTACAGGAAGAAAAGAATGCCTCAGTTCTTACAAAGCACTTTATCTCCACTACATGTTATTGAGATAAATAAATGTATATTTCAAGATGAGCAAAACCACATAGGTGCTGGATCGGCTGATTGATGGATTGATTCATTTCTTGCTATTTCCAGTGGTGAGTCTTGTTGAAAAGTTAAAGCAAAAAAAAAAAAGAGAGAGCTTCTTCATGCCTCACTCCAGACAGGTCTGCCTATGATGAAACAATCGGACAAACGCAAGATGAAGCAGCCCGACGGCTGGAGCTCACATCTATTATTATATGCGGGGAATATCTCATGTATAGACGGCGTTCTCCTGGTGCTTTGTAAACAACGCCCTTCATGACCTGAATACCTTGCATTCTTCAGCCAGGTGACTGGTTTTCGAATTTCATGTCGACTAGCTAGAGCAGGAAAAGCAGGAAGTAAGGCAGCAGTGGCCTTGGGGTGGGGCCTGGGGTTCCCATCTCTGCGGGGCAGCTCGCAGCCAGACCAGAGATGAAACCTCCCTGCCCTCGATTCCCCTCGATTCCGACTCTGGAGACACACAGACACGCATGTGTGTCGGGGGAGGGCCTGCAAATCCGAGCCCTCTTTGCCTTCCCTCTGAAATCCTACCATATCTCCCGGAGCCAGGGGATGCTCACCAGCAGTGTGAGCCCAGTTGAGTTAATCATTCCAACATCTCTTTGGAGACTGTTTACAAGCCCATCGGCCTCTTCCCACCTACAGCGGGGAGTGGGCATTCTAGGGTGCTGGCTGGGGGTGAACCAGGGAAGAGGGAGGCCAGGGTGTGCTGAGAGCTCAAAGCTCCACCTGGTGAAAACCTCTTATTCCCCTGAAGAGCCTTCAGTCTCGCCTGCTAGGAGGGCCAGACAGAGGCTGGCTGAGCATGGGGATCCCGCAGGACAGCCTTTCTAACCACACTTCCACCAGAAGTGGCCATGGAACCAGGGGCCCAGCACCACCCCCTGAGTGGTCTGCAACCCTATTCGCTGGAGTCTGGGCCCCTGCCTGAGAGCCCCCTTTGGAAGCACTGAGGTCGCTGCCTTCACAGCACCATCACCGCCTCTTGGCTCTCGGCTATCCCTCTGGGCCCCCAGGCTGTCTCTAGGCTGTCTCCTCTCCCAGGTACAAGGACACTGGCCTCAACTGGCTAGTCCCTGTGGAATACCAAGGGTTTTTAATTTTCTCCCAGGAAACCTCTTCTTAAAGCAGAATATATTCTGCTCTTCACAGGGGATTACTTGGGAGTTGTTAGCTGTTTTATGATTCTTATATGTCAAATGCTTTACTAATTGTTTATGCTATCTGTTGCTGAGAGAGGTGTATAAAATTTCTGAGACTATGGGTTTGTCAAGTTCTCTCTATAATCCTGTCAATCTTTGCTTTGAAAAATCTGAATCTATGTCTTAGAGGCATGTGGGTCCAGGATTCTATCTTCTTGGTGAAATTTTCCTTTTTAATCATTATGTTAGTAATCTTTTATTTCCTACTGACATTTTATCTAAAAGTCTACGTGGTTTAATATATCTGTCTGGTCTAGCTAGTTTCCCTCCTTGGGTTTAATCTGCTTTACTTTGCTGGTGTGAAACCACAGCAGTCCTGAGCACTCCACAGTGAGGGCGAGTGTAGATCCCGGAGGGTCGGGGGTCCCTGACGGGGACACTGCATTTTCTGTCCTGCCCTTGGTGAGGTGATCCAGCCTGCTGCCCAAGTCCGCCCCCGGCCCTGTCCTAAGCACTGCAGCACCTGCAGCCTTTAGCTCAGGGGACTTCCCTGGAGAAGCCAAGTTTATCTTTCCCTATCAATTTGCCCTTAACCCTCCTGTGTTCAGATGTCGCCCACATGTCCCTTTAGCATACAGCTGATTAAAAAATCAACGTAACTTGGAATCACTTAATCTGTCCATCACGTGTATGAATGAGACTGACGGACTTGGTTCTATCTGTCCTCCCTGCTGTGTGTTCTCATTTTGCCACTTCTTTTTTTTTGGGGGGGGGGTGCTTTTCATTGCTCTTTTCCTGACTTCTCTTTATTCTTTCTTTTCCCTATTAAGTTTTGGTATCGTACATTCTATTTCTTATGGTATCCTTTAAATTTTTAATGTACATAATCGATATTACAAAGTCCAAAGTGATATCTCTACCTTTCTTGAAATCTTATGTTTCATTTCTGCTTTCCCCATCCCGTTTTTAATATTACTGGTGCCCAGCAACCCACTCCAGGGTTCTTGCCTGGAGAATCCTGTGGACAGAGGAGCCTGGTGGGCTGCTGTCTATGGGGTTGCACAGAGTCAGACACGACTGAAGCGACTTAGCATGCATGCATGAGTTGGAGAAGGAAATGGCAACCCACTCCAGTGTTCTTGCCTGGAGAATCCCAGGGACGCAGGAGCCTGGTGGGCTGCCATCTATGGGTTCACACAGAGTCGGACACAACTGCAGCGACTTAGCAGCAGCAGCAGCGTTGCAGGTCTACCTCTTTTAACTCTTTCAATTTTTTTTTTAAAGAAAGTAATCTAGACCTGCCCACAGTGCAAGACTACAGTTTCTTACAGCACGCTTTTTTCACTCTTAATACACACATATATGCATACATATGTGTGTTTGTTTTACTCAGAATTCAAGATTTTGTGGGATTTGGAGTTCCTTATTCTCTATGTCTGCATAGTAACTTTTTAGTTTGCAGTCAATTATTCAATATTTGGCCTTTCTTCATAACATAGACAAAATCCAACAAGCTCGTCAAACTTAAGGAAAAACTCCTTATTTTTTTGGTGCTGAGGATGGTAATGAACTGGCCATTAAGGCACAGAAAGCAAGGCAAAACCCTGACTGCTCTCGGCTGGAAACAAATGATGAAGAGGCTTTCCTGCATGAGGCATTTAGCTAAGCCCCCATCACCAGTGGCATTCAAGGGGCTGATTATGAAGGCTGGTTCCTGATGCCAGTGGTCACCGTGGCAACAAGGCTCCACTCCCACAGCTGAGAACACGTGTCCCCATGCCCACTGTCCTCGTGAGGAGAAATTACGCACAAGTTACTGAGTTCTTGAAAGTGACCTACTTCATTATTCCCCCAAGGCCATGTTTCTAAGGAGTTCACAGTAGGATTAAGGGCCTGATGAAAATCACAAAAAAGTCAGGTCTGTCCATCGTAGGACATTATCCTTTAAGGTGATGCTGAATCAGGTGAAGCCACTGCTTTTTAAATTTAGTACTTACCCAAATTGATTCTCACTCACTTTTCCTGGAATCTTACTTTTTCCTCGTGAATGTTGACCTGTCCTCCCTAAGGGCACAAACCCAACCCCCCAGCGCTCTCTCTTGCCTCGGTGCCTGAGGTCATTCGTAAATGGCTTAGATTCCTCCTCATCACCTCATTATGTTCCCCAAGTCCTGTGAAAGTTATTACGGGTCTATTAACACTGTGTCTTTAAGACACAGTGTTCTCGTGTCTTCTCTGCACTTTCATGCCCCTGCCAGGCCTGGAGGTTTTGGCTTCAATTCTCTTGACCTTGTACTAGAGTTTCTGGGGTTGGAGCAGCTTGGGGGCCTCTGTGAGGGTTCAGTGGTTGTAACGGGGACCCCAGAGCCCTCAGTCAGGACCCCCCACTAAGTGCACAGGGATGAACAGTGAATTCTTAGTGTTAAATCCTGCTTAGAAGGAAGCTGGAATGATTTTTCTTGAATTCTAAGTCCATTTTCGGTTTCATTTCTGACAGAACTCTAGTTTTTCTTAGACCTCTGCCTGCTCCTCAAAGCACTATGGGAAGCTGTGAAAAGGGAAAGTGGTTAAAGCAAAGTTTGAGCCAGAGGATTTACTTTTCAATTAAGTTTTAAACAACCTTATTTTACAGATGAAGACACTGAGGCTTAAAAGGAAAGTGGGGAGCTAGGATTTGAACCCAGAACTACCCAGCATGAAAGCTAGCCCTGCAATGGCCTCTGTTTTAACCTCCAACAATGTGCTGAGGCTGGGTCTGTTTATCTCAACATCACATCAGCCAGGCAGCTTAAGAATGACACTACACAGTGACTGTATCTTTATCTGAATAAACTCTGTGGGAGGTACTTTACACCAAATGTTTCAAATCTGTTCAACTTATCTCACAAAGTCTTGTTTACTGGCTTTCAGAATCTAGGGAGAAAGTACAATTTTTGGTTTTGATTCTCTTAGAAAGGACAGATTTCTATTTATTTGGTTTCCAGGATTCTATTTGGACAGTTATTATATAAAAATGTAGTTATATGTAACTGCTAACTAAAATATTGAATCATTTCACCCAGCAATCCTGTAATAATTTAAAAAATTTGCCCGTTAAACAAGTGATTCATCATACATTCTGAATATAAAGAATTCAGACAACATGAGACACAGAGCAAAATACAAATGTCCGCTGTCACGACCATTTCATTAATTTCTGCCTGTCTCCAAATGCCGGCACTGGAGCGGTAAGGTGTTCACCATTACAGCCCTTTCTGTTCACTCATTTAGGGGTTATGTGCATAGCCACATGCACACACCCCAGTTATTTATTCATGTTTTAAAAACTCAGCTAGACTAAGTTTCAGACTTGCTTTTTCTCACTTAATAGTACATCTTGAAACAAGGATGCCCTATCATTGCTTCTAGTCAACAGAGCATTGGCAGTCCTAGCCACAGCAATCAGACAAGAAAAACAAATGGTATACAAATTGGAAGGGAAGAGGTAAAACTGTCATTATACTCAGATGACCTGACACTATACACAGAAAACCCTAAAGATTCTGCACAAAAACTCCTAGAACTGATAAACAAATTCAGCAATGTAGTAGGGTACAAGACTGATGTATGGAAATCTGTTACAACAATGAAACATCAGAAAGGGAATGTAAACAAATCATTCCTTTTAAAATGCATCAGACAAAATTTAGGAATAAACCTGACCAAGGGAGTGAAAGATCCATATGCTGAGAACTATAAAGCACTAATAAGGGAAACTGAAGATGATTCAAAGAAGTGGAAAGATAGCCCATGCTCTTGGATTGGAAGAATTAGTGATGTTAAAATGAAAATACTAACCATAGCCATTTACAGATTTACTGTGATCCCATGATGTTCTACACAGAACTGGAATAAATAATTCTAAGATTTTTTTGGAACAACAGAAGACGCAGAATTGCTAAAGGAATCCTGAGGAAAAAGAACCAAGCAAGGAGCACAGTGCTCCGATACTTCAGACAATATTACAAAGCTACAGTAAGCAAAACAGTGTTGACACAAGAACACATGGATCATTGGAACAGAACAGAGGGCCCAGAAATAAACTCACACATATATGCTCAATTAATCTTTGACAAAGGAGGCAAGACTATAACATAGAGAAAAGCGTCTCTTTAGCGAGTGGTGGTGGGAAAGCTGGACAAGTGCATGTAGATCAGTAAAGTTAGGACAAACACACACACCATACACAAAATAAACTCCAAAAGCCTCTAAAACTTAAATACAAGACCTTAAATACCTTAAAACTCCTAGAAGAGAACACAGGCGAGACAATCTTTGACATAAATTGCACTGATGTTTTCTTAGATCAGTCTCTCAGGGCAAAAGAAATAAAAGCAAAAATAAACAAATGGGACCTAATCAACTTTAAAAGCTTTTGCACAGCAAAGGGAACCATAAGCAAAATGAAAAGACAGTCTATGGAATCAAGAGAAAAATTTGCAAATGATGCAAGCATATGATAAGGGCTTAAGTTCCAAAATATACAAACAGCTTATACAACAAAAAGATGAACAACCCAACTGAAAAATGGGCAGAAGACCTAAACAGACCTTTCTCCAAAGAAGAAACACATATCATCAATAGGCACATGAAAAGATGCTCAACATCGCCTATTACTAGAAAAATACAAATCAAAACTACAATAAGGTACCACCTCACACTGATCAGAATGGGCACCATTAAAAAGTCTACAAATAACAAGTGCTGGAGAGGGTGCAGAGAAACGGGAGCCCTCCTACACTGTTGGTGGGAATGTACAATAGTAAACTGGAACAGCCACTGTGGAAAACAGCATGGAGACTTTCCAGAAAACTAAAAATAGAGCTGGTATATGATTCAGCAACCCCACTCCAGAGTATGTATCTGGAAAAACTATAATTCAAAAAGATACATGCACCCCTATTCTTATAGCAGTACTATTCACAACAGCCAAGACATGGAAACAAACTCAATGTTCATCGACAGGTACAAATGGATAAAGAAGATGCAGGATGTATGTATGTGTGTGTACAAACACTCAGTCACAAAAGCTAAACGATGCCATTTGCAGCAACACTGATGCCACCAGAGATCATCCTACTTAAGTGAAATATGTCAGAAACAGAAAGACAAATATGATATCACTTGTATGTGGAACCTAAAATACGACACAAATGAACCTATGAAATATAAACATACTCATAACAGAGAACAACTTGTGGTTGCCAAGGGAAGAGAGGGTGGGGGTGATATCCAACACCTCTTTTGAAAGAAGCTTTTTGTGTAAACCTCATGGAACTGGAGTTCACACCTCAGAAACATAAAGGAGAATTTTTGGAGAAACATAATGCTGGGAGCGTTGGAAGATTGTGAAATCAATGTCATTTTATGAGAACAGACTGAAAACTGGCTTCTTTCTTTTACCAAATGTGCATGTAGCCCTGGGGCTTGTGACTGACATTGGCATCAATGATGTGCTAAGTCACCTTAAAATATTCACCCAAACATTCTAGGTGCCCTACATAGAATGTGAGTCATCAAGCAATTCTGGTCCACACATGCTTCATTATATTAAATGTTACTACATACCAGGTGCTGCGGGGGGACAGAGAGGTTTAGGACAATGCCCCAGAGCACAGGCAACTGCAGATCCAGCCAAGGAGAGAAGGCCACACCCAAGCGGTGCAGGAGCTCATCACACACTTGCTAAGTAAGAGAATGCATCCTCCATGCCTGCAGCTGACTCACATGGAGCAGACATTCGGTGAGAAGGAAAACCCACTTTGTGCAGGAGGGGAAATCAGAGCAGAGCTTGGCAGGATGGGAAGGATGGAGCAGCCAGGGGAGACCCTGGAATCCAGCAAGGCAGTGAGCATGGCCAGAGGAAAGTGAGGGAAAGGAAAACAGTCCCCAGCTGTTTATAACTTCCCGGACTCCAGCCACGCATGGTCTCACCAGGTCTTCACAGCACCCCAGCGAGTAATACTCTGCCTGTGTCTCAGATGGTGATGTGTGTGCTAGGTCACCTCTGTCATGTTAGACTCTTTGAAACCTTATGGACTGCAGCCTGCCAGGCTCCTCTGTTCACGTGACTGTCCAGGCAAGAATACTGGAGTGGGTGGCCATGCCCTCCTCCAGGGATTGAACCCACATCTCACGTCTCCTGCACTGGGTGGGTTCTTCACCTCCAGCGCTGCCTGGGAAGCCAGATGAGGATGCTGCAGTGTGGACTCAGGTTCCCTCACCTGTGCTTTTCCCACCACACATCCCCTCCATGACAGCCCAGAGGGGAGGGAGTGCTCTGGTGAACAGCATCCTCACTTGATAAATGATGAGATAGAAGCACAGGAATTCAAACGCATCTTCAAAGTGAAACAGCCAGTTTGGGTCATGATCAGCTTACTCTGTTTGCCAAGCAGCACACTCTCCTCATCTATAAATCCTCCTCACATTTAATAAATGTCAATGCATTTGGCCCTCTGTTAACTTGACTTATGAGGTTTTTATTTCCTCGTGGCAATTATCTCCAAAGTGATGAATTAACAACCCGGTCAGTGTGGGTCTGTGGCTGAGCAATTAGAGAAATGTGGTTCTTGCTAAAACCCTCCCTGGCTTGTGAGCTCCTGGAAAGAGAGTGCTTCACTGAATCAAATGCTCGTCAGTGCTGGCATTAACGGAAGGGTGGAAAGGCTTTGAGGAATTCTTATGACCATAGATTTTTGCTTAGTTCTTAATTGGCTTAAATATTATGCAGAGATGGGTGGACATCTGAGGCTCAAAGATGCTCAGAGGTTCACTGGAAAATGGGTTCTAGGGTCCCTTCCTCACTGCCTCACGGTTCGTCTCTCTCTCATTTCAGGCCCACTGACGGCTTCTGCTCTGGGAACCAAAGGCCTCTCCCTGGACTTCAGCTTATTCACAGCTTTATGTCTTTCGTTCTAACAACGTCTCTTCTTTGAGAACTTCAGACATACATCTTCTTCCTTGCTACTACGAACATTTTACATTAACGCATGATTACACTTTCTATCTTTGCCATAGATGTTGCAAATATTCCCTCCACATAGTCATTTGCTAACTTTGTTATTAAAATATGGCAATTTTTACATTTAATTTTTAATATATCTGGAATTTGTTTTGTTGTAATATAGGAATCTGGGCTTCCCTGGTGGCTCAGATGGTGAAGAATATGCCGGAAATACAGGAGACCCAGGTTCAATCCCTGGATCAGGAAGATCCCCTAAAGAAGGGAATGGCAACCCATTCCAATATTCTTGCCTGGAAAATTCCATGGACAGAGAAGCCTGGTGGGCTACAGTCCATGGGGTGGCAAAGAGTCAGACTTGACTGAGCAAATAACACTTTCACTTTTCAACACAGGAATCTAGACTACTTTCCCCACAAATGATGCAGTCTTTGCAGCATCATTTCTTGAATCACCCATCATGGTGGATCTGCTGCAGTAAAGGCCCCAGTGAGCTCCCTGCATCCACACTGTTTCCAAGCGCCCTGCTCTGCTGACCTTGGGCCTGGGGACCTGACTTCTTTGGCGGATGGCACAGTAGCGAACACAATGCAAGCAGAGACTTGCAAGGAGCCTGGACACTGAAGCCCAGCCCTTGCTGCTCCTGGAAATCAACAAGACCGGGGAGCTGGCGGGAGGGTGAGACGTGTGGTCCAGTCTCCCTTATTCCCACCAGGAACTCTTAGGTCATATGAGGGAGACCATTCAAAACCTGTCAGCTCCAGCCAACTCACCTGCTGACCACAGAGCCGGGAGCATGCCCACACCCGAGAACCTCCCAGCTCCCTCCGGCCCCAACTGCCACGCCACCAAGTCACGAGCTAAGTAAATGGTTCTTCTTTTAACCTACTGCATGTCGTATGCTTCTCCATAAGAGGTGACTGGTGTGCCCCAGCTTCTCTAGACTGACTCGAATGTCACACTCTCTGTGCAGTATGTCTCCATTCACACACACACCTGTTTCTGAGCTCCTTATCCTGCTTCTTCTATCTCTTTGCTTCTTCCTCTGGTAAATTCACACTTTTAAAGTTATTGTAGTTTTACTATTTTATAGGAGAACTTCTCCACCCCCTGCCCCCGCTGCCCCAATTCTTTCTTATTTAGCAGAAGCTTGTCAAGTTTTTTTTTTTTTTTTTTAAAGAAGTTTTGCTAGGATTTTAATTGCATTCATTTCTTTGGAATATTTTGAACTTTCAGGGGAGAAGTTTGTGAAGTCTCTTATCTACTTTTATATCCTTTAGCCACACTTGACATTTTTCTTTAGAAAGACCCCTCACAAGTTCTTGTTACGGTTATCATCTGTTGCATTAGTCAGGGTCCAATCAGAGAAGCAGAGCCAGTGGAGGTGCATGTTAAAAAATCTGTTGTAAAAAATTGGCTAATGGAATTTGGGAAGCTGGTCCAAATCTATAAGGCTGTTAGGAAGGGCAGGTAGAAGACCTCGGGCACGAGATGGCTGTCCACAGCTGGAACACAGGTGGGACTTGTCCTCCTTCTCCTGGGAAGCCTCTGTGCCACTTTTAAGGCCTTACACAGATTAAATGAGGCCTGCCCAGACTACCTAAAAAAATCTCCCTTACTTAAAAGTCAACTGAATACAGATTTTAGTCATGTTTACAAAATGCCTTCCAAGTAACAGCTAAATTATAAATAGTATTTGCTTCAATATTGGGGACATTAATTTAGCCAAGCTGACATATAAAAAAGCACCATAACACTTATATTAGTGATTTCTTGTTCCAGGGTTCTCATCCTATTTTCTGTTAATTGATTTTCAATAGCAAACCAAAGTGATTTTAAAAATACTTTTCTTGTATCTTGTACCTCTGTGTTTTTATTACATTTAACAGAATAATATTTTCATTTTCTATAATCTTTTGCTTATTTCACTTGTCAGAACTTCCAGAAAAATCCTAAAGGATGATGTAGACTTCTGCTTCTATGGACCTTGAGGGCACGATGCAAAGTGAAGAAGTCAGAGAGACAAATACTGTATGAACTCACTTATATGTGGAATCTAAAAAACAAATGACAACAAACCCAAACTCATAGAAAAGGGGATCAGGTCTGTGGTTCCCAGAGGTGGGGGGTGTTTAGGGGCTTCCCAGGTGACACTAATGGTAAAGAACCTGTTTGCCAATGCAGGAGACATAAGAGACACATATTCAATCCCTGTGTCAGGAAGATCCCCTGGAGGAGGGCACGGCAATCCACTCCAGTATTCTTGCCTGGAGAATCCCATGGATAGAGAAGCGTGGTGGGCTGCAGTCCGTGGAGTCACAGAGAGTCAGACACGACTGTAGCAGCTAAGCACGCATGCGTGAGCCATGACTTTCATTCAAAAAAAGTTCTGACCACAGAATAAGACACACACACACACACACACACACGAGTTTTAGCTATGTCATCAGACTGATCCTTTTTCTGGAGACCCCCGCCCTCACTCCACAAATCTGTGCAAAATGTAAAAACATTTTCTTAAAACCTTCAAATTGCTCTGAAGACAGCATGGCATTAGAGGAGAAGAATCAGAGCCTGAGCCAGACATTTGGTCCACGTTTGCTCTGGGAGCAACTGGGGGTCAGGGAGAGACAGCCAGAGCTGTGCTCTCAGGCCCCTAGGACAGAGGAGGTGATCCAGTTCCTGTCCAAGGTGGATGCCTTACAAACCAGCCTTCCCTGGGCCTAGCTCTCCCAGACACTGGCCTGTTAAAGAGAAGCCAGGAGCATCCTGCCCTGGCATGGATTGGGACCCAGATACTGGCAGTCTGGCCAGCAAGGTTCTAAGCCCTAACTGATGAGGGTGGAGGTGACTGGTGCCCTGCGGGTGCCGAGTGCTCAGCAAAAGCAGTTCCTCAGATCTTCTCTTTGGGGACATCACGTCGTTTCTACAATACTTTCTCTCTCTTTTTTTTTTTTTTGCCCACACTGCACGGCATGTGGGAATCTTAGTTTCCTCACCAGGCACAGAACCCATGCCCGCCACACTGGAAGGCAGAGTCTTAACCATATGATCGCCGGGCAAGTCCCCAAATAGTTTTCAAATAGCATAGTCAGCATACAATCAAGGAAAGATCCTCAAGTGATCAGACTCCATGAACAAGAACTGGCAGAAATAATCAACAAGAGAAACAAACTAACAGACTCCGGATGATGGAGTCATCAGGCAGAGGGTGACAGACAACCTTCTTGTTCTGTTTCAGCTTTGGATGAAAATTCCTTTGATGTCTCACTAATTTTTATGACATCTGCTCCATTTACCAAGATAAGGCACTCTTCACTCTCAATTTACTGAGATTTTTTTTTTAATTAGTAATGAATATATATAAAATATCAAATTTCTTTTCAGTGTATATTGTGACTTTCATCATGAACTTTGTGATTTTCTAACATTAAACCATTATTGCATTTCTGAAATAAATCCTAATTGGTGTTAGTGTGTTTTTAAAAGTGTACTTCTGTCTGTTAGTATTCTTATACTCATAAGTGAGATTCATATGTGTTTTTACTGTTTTTTGAGCCATCTGTCAGATTTTGGTATTGCGATCAGAAAGAGAATCGGAAAATTGGAAAAAAAACCCCACAAAATCTAATATATTTGTGTTTTTGTTGTTGTTCAGTTGTCAGTTGGGTCCGACTCTCGGTGACCCCATGGACTGCAGAACGCCAGGCTTCCTTGTCCATCACCAGCTCCCAGAGTTTGCTCAAACTCAGGTTCATTCAGCCAGTGACGCCATCCTACCATCTCATCCTCTGTCGTCCCCTTCTCCTCCTGCCTTTAACCTTTCCCAGGATCAGGGTCTTCGTGTTTTAGAAGGTCAGAATTATTAAGGACTCTCTGTTCCACGGGTCTATTTTAAATTTTACTCTTTCTGGTTTATCACTGTAGGTGATTTGAGCCCTTTTGCAATAGCATTTATTTATTTTTGTGAGTTGACTTCATCCTTAATCTAACAATTTTGGTTAGTTTGGTCATCACAGTCATAGATTTTTAGGGTTTTTCACATATTCATGAAATTAACTCTTTCTCACTATAAGTGTTACAAATATTTCCCCCAGCTTTAAATTTTAGTTTGATTTACTGTTTTTTTATACAGAAATTTATAATTTTAAATTAATTTTATCAATTTATTTGCTTAGGAAGGCCTTCTTCATTCTCATTATTTTTAAAATTCTATATTTTTACTGTTTTGTCACATCATTTTTTTGATGTTTGAATTTATGGTCTGTGTGGAATTTATTGTGAAGTAAAGGATGAGAAAGGAATCCAGTTATTCCCTCAGCTATAACATGATGGCTATAACAAACTGTAACCATAATTTAATGACTCTTTTAACCACAACTGATTTCAAATAACTGCTTTTTATCCCCATTTTTATTTTGATCTGTGTCTTGACTTTCTGGTCTGTTCTACTGATCTGTCTTGTCATTGCCGATACCAAACATTTTTACATTTTCTAGATTTATATCACATTTTAATATCTACATTTTATAGAGCTTTATGATCCTATTATGTTTATTTCTACCTCATTTCATCATGGTTTTTTGTGATTTTTTCTAATTTTGTGATTATCTTTGGGGCTTAATATAAAGTTAATTTTTATAAAATTACATAATTAATTGAAAAAATTGTTTGCTGATGAAAATTTACATATATAGTTTGAGGTAAAAAATAAGAGCTAAATTGGTCATAGTATCTATTTTCTTATTTCTGTGTTTGGCTTTCTGACTGTTCAAATTCTGAAAGAGGTGTGTAAAAATCTCTAAATACGATAGTAGATATGTTACATTTAGCAATCCATCAGCTTTTTAATTCAATGTAATGGTCACTTGGTACAAATATGTTTATGCTACTTCATGTGTTGCATAGAAAGTGAAAGTGAAAGTGAAAGTGAAGTCGCTCAGTCGTGTCCGACTCTTTGCAACCCCATAGACTGTAGCCTTCCAGGCTCCTCTGTCCATGGGATTTTCCAGGCAATAGTACTGGAGTAGGTTGTCATTTCCTTCTCCAGGGGATCTTCCCAACCCAGGGCTCGAACCTGGGTCTCCTGCATTGTAGACAGATGCTTTACTGTCTAAGCCACCAGGGAAGTTTATAAATAACCAACCTCTAATCCAATTAATTTTTTCTTGACATCCACTTCAGTATTGATAAAGTCACTTCTGTTTTCTTTCTTTTCACATCAGTTTCAAATATTTTAATCTATTCAGTTCAGTTCAGTCACTCAGTCATGTCCGACTCTTTGTGACCCCATGAACCGCAGCACTCCAGGCTTCCCTGTCCAACACCAACTCCTGGAGCTTGCTCAAACTCATGTCCATTGAGTCAGTGATGCCATCCAACCATCTCATCCTCTGTCATTCCCTTCTCCTCCTGCCTTCAATCTTTCCCAGCATGAGGGTCTTTTCAAATGAATCAGTTCTTTGCATCAGGTGGCCAAAGTATTGGAGCTTCAGCTTCAACATCAGTCCTTCCAATGAACACCCAGAACTGATCTCCTTTAGGATGGACTAGTTGGATCTCCTTGCAGTCCACAGGACTCTCAAGAGTCTTCCCTAATACCATAGTTCAAAAGAATCAATTCTTTGGCACTCAGCTTTCTTCATGGTCTAACTCTCACATCCATACACGACAACTGGAAAAATCAAAGCTTTGACTAGACGGACTTTTGTTGGCAAAATAATGTCTCTGTTTTTTAATATGCTGTCCAGGTTGGTCATAGTTTTTCTTCCAAGGAGCAAGTGTCTTTTAATTTCATGGCTGCAGTCACCATCTATACTGATTTTGGAGCCCCCCAAAATAAAGTCTGTCACCATTTCCATTGTTTCCTCATCTATCTTCCATGAAGTGATGGGACCGGATGCCATGATCTTAGTTTTCTGAATGTTGAGTTTTAAGCCAGTTTTTCACTTTCCTCCTTTACTTTCATCAAGAGGCTCTTTAGTTCCTCTTCACTTTCTGCCATAAGGGTGGTGTCATCTGTGTATCTGAGGTTATTGCTATATCTCCCAGAAATCTTGATTCCAGCTTGTGCTTCATCCAGCCTGGCATTTTGCATGACGTCCTCTGCATATAACTTAAAAAAGCAGGGTGACAATATACAGCCTTGACGTACTCCTTTCCCAATTTGGAGCCAGTCTGTTGTTCCATGTCTGGTTCTAACTGTTGCTTCTTACCTGCATACAGATTTCTCAGGAGGCAGGTAAGGTGGTCTGGTATTCCCGTCTCTTGAAGAATTTTCCACAGTTTGTTGTGATCCACACAGTCAAAGACTTTGGCGTGGTTAATAAAGCAGATGTTTTTCTGGAACTCTCTTGCTTTTCGATGATCCAACGGATGTTGGCAATTTGATCACTGGTTCCTCTGCCTTTCCTAAATCTAACTTGAACATCTGGAAGTTCTTGGTTCATGTACTGTTGAAGCCTGGCTTGGAGAATTTTGAGCATTATTTTGCTAGTGTGTAAGATGAGTGCAATTGTGCAGTAGTTTGAACATTCTTTGGTACTGCTTTTCTTTGGGATTGGAATGAAAACTGACCTTTTCCAGTCCTGTGGCCACTGAGTTTTCCAAATTTGCTGGCATATTGACTGTAGCACTTTAACAGCATCATCTTTTTAGGATTTGAAATAGCTCAACTGGGATTCCATCACCCCTACTAGCTTTGTTTGTAGTGATGCTCCCTAAAGCCCACTTGACTTCACATTCCAGGATGTCAAGAGTGAACATCAACATTTAGGAATCAGTGAACTAAAATGGACTAAAACGGGTGAATTTAACTCAGATGACCATTATATCTACTCCTGTGGGCAAGAATCACTTAGAAGGAATGAAGTAGCCCTCATAGTCAACAAAAGAGTCTGAAATGCAGTACTTGGATGCAATTTCAAAAATGACAGAATGATCTCTGCTCGTTTCCAAGGCAAACCATTCCACATCCCAGTAATCCAAGTCTATGCCCCAACTAGTAATGCTGAAGGAGCTGAAGTTGAATGGTCCTATGAAGACCTACAAGACCTTCTAGAACTAACACCCAAAAAAGATGTCCTTTTCATCATAGGGACTGGAATGCAAAAGTAGGAAGTCAAGAGATACCTGGAGTAACAGGCAAATTTGGCCTTGGAGTACAGAATGAAGCAGGGCAAAGGCTAACAGAGTTTTGCCAAGAGAATGCACTGGTCATACCAAACGCCCTCTTCCAACAACACAAGAAAAGACTCTACACATGGATATCATCAGATGGTCAACACCGAAATCAGACTAATTATATTCTTTGCAGCCAAAGATGGAGACGCTCTATACAGTCAGCAAAAATAAGACCAGGAGCTGACTGTGGCTCAGATCGTGAACTCCTTATTTTCAAATTCAGACTTAAATTGAAGAAAGCAGGGAAAAACAATAGATCATTCAGGTATGACCTAAATTTTAATCTATTCCTGAATGTTAATATGTCTGTCTGAATTTATTAAGGCATATCCTATAAATGATATAGCTGGATTTCATTATGTTTAATGTCGGTCTTTAATGATCCATATTTCATTTTCAAAGCCTGTTGTGGAGGTTAATCTTCCCCATGCAGGGCTCTAGGGCTAGGATGCCCAATGTGGGGCTCCAACCCCTCTCTCTTTACAGAGGAATCCAAGCTCTGATGTCCCCTCCTGCAGGTGCGGAGTCAGGGCATTGCTCTCTGCCCCTCCTACTTGTCTTGGTGTGGTTTTTCTTTACACCCCTGGTTGTAGAAGAGCCATTCTGTTGTCTTCAAGTTGTTCTTATAGAGGGTTGTTCAATGTGCAATTGTGGTTTTGTTGGAAGAGGAGAGACTGTAGGAGGTGAGACTAGAGTCTTCCCAACCTGCTAACTTGTGTCCTGTTAACTACAGTCAGTCCTGATCACATTCTTGATCTTGTTGTGTCTTCTTCAGTTTTGGTCATGCTCTGATATCCTCATATTTATTTATATTGTACTGACTGCTTTCCCCTTTTCACCAGCACTCCATGAGGACAGAGACCTTTCCTGGTGTATTCATTGTGTGTCTTTGACTCAACAATGCCTGGCATGTCAGAGGGGATGAATGAATAGAGAAAATATGAAACAGCAGAAGCTGCTTTTTGTCTTTCCAGGATTTCCATGTGATCAATCCTCCTTCCTCTATTTAATGTTCAGGCTCCATCCTTCTGGTCTGCCTTGAAGCCTTGGTGAAAGCACAGTAACAACACACACGCACACACACACATGTGCACACACACATGCTCTCACATACTTGTCTACCCCAAAGCCCTGGTGAGAAGCAAAGTAACAACACACACACACACACATGTGCGCACACACACGCTCTCACATACTTGCAAGGGGACAAATTCACGCACCCAGTGTGAAGCTGATGGAATTCTGCCATGGAGGAAAGCTGAACTGCTTAGCTGATTTACTAAAATTCACAGAACTTTCTAGAGTATTTGGTAACTCCTGACCTCCGTTTCACAACATTTAAATGATATGAAATATGATCCAGTTCTTCTGTTTACTGCCTACTCACTGCCAAAGAGTACTGAACGTTGCTTTCATTGTTCCTTCAGACATGACTCAACAGATAGCAAGATTATATTGTAAATGGATCTGTTTTTGTTAGAGATTTAGTTTAATATGACTCAGTTTGACCAACATAACAAGACTTTGGCAACAGAAGTTATTCACAGAAATCTAATATTAATATTTAGGCCATTTTCTTCAGCTGTTTATCTGGAGCATGTGGTTAAGACTAGAAACCTGGACTCCCACACTGGTGTGTTTGCTTTACCACAACCTGATTTTGCTTAAAGGACCAGAGTTGAAATGACAGGCTGTTATGACCCATGTTTTGTGATGAGAATGAGTTATTCTATTGCTACACAGCAGGTGTGCTGTCAGTGCTGAACACATGCATGGCTGAATATAAACAAACACTGAAAATAATTCAACACACTATTAGTTATGCTTTATTTTTTTGTTATTAAATCTTTCTGGAATGATTAGGGATCTCTCTGAAGAAATCAAAGGAAGAGAGGAAAACTTTCGCTTTTGGATAAATATAAGCAACATTTATAAATAAATAAAGTTTACCTATAAAGTTTATAAATATATATATAAAGGTTATATATAAGTTTATAAATATAAACTTTATGCTGAGTTTCTGTAAAATTCTCATCATTTGTCAGCAGTCTACTCAACAAAACCAATTTGTTGCAGAGACTGCTGGTCAGGGAGTGTCACAGCTGCACCACAATCATTAGTGTGGTTCACCCTGTCCCCCCCAGTTCTTGTGCTCTGGGCCTGAGGGAGCATCATAGTTGCCGGTGTCCTGGAGATGGTGTTGGGGCTTCCTAGGTGGCACTAATGGTAGAGAATCTGCCTGCCAATGCAGGAGATGCAAGTGACACAGATTCAGTCCCTAGGTCGGGAAGATCTCCTGGAGATCTGGAGTGGCAACCCACTCCAGTATTCTTGCCTGGGACATCCCATGGACAGAGGAGCCTGTCAGGCCACAGTCCATGGGCTTGCAAAGAGTCAAACATGACTGAGCACACACACACGGTGATGGTGTGGCCCCTGTGACCACCTGTGGACAATGAGTGTGAGCAGAAACGACAGTGCCACATGCCATGGTTCAGCCAGCCCAATTTATCAGTGAGGCGAGACCCCCAGAGCTTCCCCTCCTTCTGACGTGATTACCAGCAGTGTTCCTGACCACAGGTGCTGAGGGCCTGAGGGGAGGCGGGTGTGGAGGGCCCAGTTCAGAGCCAAGAATAGCATTGATCAGGAACTGGGAACTGGAAATAAGTGCTTCTTGTCTGAGATACTTAGTCTGGGGGCTATCAGCGCAGCAAAACCCAGCCCATTCTGACTTATATGCAGAATTTAAGTAACCTGCTCCAAGGGGCACTGTTGCTTCATCTGTTACTTTGATGCTCTGTCTGGGTCCAACTCTCTGGCCTAATTCTTATGGGCCCCCAACAGCTTTTGGACTCTACTTTTGCCTTTCCATTTGAATCTTACTGCCTTCAAATAAAACACAGCTGATGGGCTCAAATAAAATACATACGACTTTTTGAGAACTAAGATTTGAGGGCTGGTTTATCTCATCTCTCATTCCTCTCATTTATTCATTCATAAAACAAATGTGGAACATTTCTATGAGCCAGTGTCAACTACCAGGATAAAATGGCAAACAAAAATCATGGGAATTATATTCTATTTGGAAAGATAAAAATTAATCAAACCGTTGAGACTTCCCTGGTGGTCCAGCACTTAAGAACCCGTCTACCAACGCAGGGGACGTGAGTTTGATCCCTGATTTGGGAACAAAGATGGCACATGCCGTGGGGAAGTAAGCCCGTGCTGCAAGTACTGAGCCCACTCACAACCACTACTGAAGACTACGCGCTCCAGAGCCCGTGCTCTGCAACAGTGGGAAGCCCATGTGCTGCAACCAGAGAAAGCCTGCTTGCAGCAACACAGAGCCCATGAGCCATAACGAAGACCCAGTGCAGCCAAAAAAAATATGAATCAAATAATTATACAAATAAATGTAATATTACAACAGTGATAAGTGCTATGCAGAGGAGATACACAAACTATCTATCATCTACCGACTTACCTATTATGTATATCTATCTGTCTGCCTTCTTTTATCTATCATCTACCTATGCTATGCTATGCTATGCTATGCTAAGTCGCTTCAGTCATGTCCGACTCTGTGCGACCCCATAGACGGCAGCCCACCTGGCTCCCCCGTCCCTGGGATTCTCCAGGCAAGAACACTGGAGTGGGTTGCCATTTCCTTCTCCAATGCATGCAAGTGAAAAGTGAAAGTGAAGTCGCTCAGTCGTGTCCGACTCTAAGCGACCCCATGGATTTCAGCCTAACAGGCTCCTCCATCCATGGGATTTTCCAGGCAAGAGTACTGGAGTGGGGTGCCATTGCCTTCTCCGTCATCTACCTATAGATACTGATAAAGCAAAATGTGGCAAAATGTTCATGATTAGAGAATGCTGGTATCTGAGAACAATGGTACACAGAGATTTTTGTATTATTTTTGCAGCTTTTCTCTCAGTATGAAATTCTGCTAAAATTGGAAGGCTTTTGCAAAGTACTGACTGGTGTGGTAGCATGCACCTTTACTGGCCAGAGTTATCTGGGTTGTTAATCTCGGTTTGGTACTTGACTCAAAATCCTGGCCACATTACACTGTCTGGAACTGCCATCCACCTTTCTAGTAACCACCCCTGCAATCCTGTGGCCCATTCATGGTAGTGAGAGGAAAGAAAATCCATTTAAAATTGTGCTTTGTATTAAAACAAAATACAAATTAAAAACCACTGCCTTTTGGTTTCTTTCCTGTATTTAAAAAAATGATATATAATAAATACTGAAAATCAAGAAAAGATATAAAAAGTCTAATAAAAAATGAAATTACTCATAACCACGAATCAGTTGGTGATCACGACAATTAACGTTTTGGCTCATTTCCTAAATTATACATTTTTGGTCTTCATTTGTCAGTATTCATTGTTTGCACATGTTAACAAGTGACCCCTAAACTCGACTGTTTAAAACAAGAAGCACTCCCTGTCTCACACGGCGTCTGGATCATGACTCTGGGATGATGGGTCCAGACCACGGTTCTCGGGCTGTAGTCAAGCTGCAGCCTCCTGACCTCTTTCCCAGAGCTGCTGCTGGAGGTGTCAGCCCCTCACCAGTGAGACTGCCCACAGAGGCTCAGAACTGTTCACGCTGCGCTGCAGGGAACTCGGCCTCCCCCTAGGAGTGATGGCAGGAGAGAGGGTGAGAGACAGAGAGACAGAGGAGGGAGGGAGGCCAAGACAGTTGCAGTCTTTTACAACCTAATCTTGGGAGTGACGCACCATCGCTTGTATTCTATTGCCCATAAGGCTTGCTCTGTACAGTGTAGGGGACAACCCCACAAGGGGTGAATGACTCTGGGAGGCGGGAAACGTTGGGGTCATCTTGGATACTCTTCATCATACAACACTCTTATCATAAGCATTTAATCACCTTGTAAACTATTTCCTACAGTATTATTTCAATGAATTAATAATATTTATTAACTTCATCAAATTATTGCATCTGTATGCAGGTCAGGAAGCAACAGTTAGAACTGGACATGGAACAACAGACTGGTTCCAAATAGGAAAAGGAGTGCGTCAAGACTGTATATTGTCACCCTGCTTATTTAACTTATATGCAGAGTACGTCATGAGAAACGCTGGACTGGAAGAAGCACAAGCTGGAATCAATATTGCTGGGAAAAATATCAATAACCTCAGATATGCAGATGACACCACCCTTATGGCAGAAAGTGAAGAGGAACTAAAAAGCCTCTTGATGAAAGTGAAAGTGGAGAGTGAAAAAGTTGGCTTAAAGCTCAACATTCAGAAAACAAAGATCATGGCATCCGGTCCCATCACTTCATGGGAAATAGATGGAGAAACAGTGGAAACGTGTCAGACTTTATTTTTTTGGGCTCCCAAATCACTGCAGATGGTGACTGCAGCCATGAAATTAAAAGATGCTTACTCCTTGGAAGGAAAGTTATGACCAACGTAGATAGCATATTCAAAAGCAGAGACATTACCTTGCCAACAAAGGTCCATCTAGTCAAGGCTATGGTTTTTCCTGTGGTCATGTATGGATGTGAGAGTTGGACTGTGAACAAGGCTGAGCGCCAAAGAACTGATGCTTTTGAACTGTGGTATTGGAGAAGAGTCTTGAGAGTCCCTTGGACTGCAAGGAGATCCAACCAGTCCATTCTGAAGATCAGCCCTGGGATTTCTTTGGAAGGAATGATGCTAAAGCTGAAACTCCAGTACTTTGGCCACCTCATGTGAAGAGTTGACTCATTGGAAAAGAGTCTGATGCTGGAAGGGATTGGGGGCAGGAGGAGAAGGGGCCGACAGAGGATGAGATGGCTGGATGGCATCACTGACTCGATGGACATGAGTCTGAGTGAACTCCAGGAATTCGTGATGGACAGGGAGGCCTGGGGTGCTGAGATTCATGGGGTCACAAAGAGTCGGACGTGACTGACTGACTGAACTGAACTGAACAATAATATTTAATTGCATTCTACTGCTATGGGCCTTCAAACTCAAGTACAAATGGACATTAAAAAGTTATGAGGTTGTTATTTTACATTTTTTAAATTGAAGTAAAGCTGATTTACAATGATGTGTTAATTTCTGCTGTATAGCAAAATGATTCAGTTATATATAAATAAGTACATTCTTCTTTAGATTCTTTTCCATTATGGTTTATCCCTAGATACTGAATATACTGCCTTACAGTAGAATCTTGTTATCCATCCTATAAATAACAGTTTGCTCTTGCTAAGCCCAAACTCATAGTACTTCCTCCTCCACCCCCTCCCCCTTAGCAACCACAAGTCTGTTCTCTGTTTGTTTCTGTTTTGTAGATAAGTTTATTTGTATCATATTTTAAATTCCACATATAAGAGATATCATATGGTATGAGGGCGACAGAGGATGAGATGGTTGGATGGCATCACCAATTCAATGGACTTGAACTTGGGCAAACTCTGGGAGGTAGTGGGGGCAGGGAGGCATGGCGTGCTGCAGTCCACGGGGTTGCAAAGAGTCAAACATGACTTAGTGATGGAACAACAACAACAAAATATAGTATGAGATCTCTTTCTGACTTACTTCACTTAGGATGACAATCTCTAGGTTCATCCATATTACTGCAAATGACATTATTTCATTCTTTATTTTTATTCCATTCTTTTTTATGGCTGAGTAATATTCCATTGTACATATGTGCCACATCTTTATCCATTCATCTGTTGATGGATATTGAGGTTGTTTCCATGTCCTGGCTATTGCAAATAGTGCTGGAGTGAACACAGGGCTACATGTATCTTTTTGAATTATAGTTTTCTCTGTATATATGTCCAGATGTGGGGTTGCTGGATCATATGACAACTCTACTTTTAATTCTCTGAGGCACCTCCATACTGTTCTCACAGTGGTTGCACCAACTTTCGTTCTCAGTGAGGTTGTTATCTTAAAAAATGACACGAGAACTTCTCTATCCATCCAAATATGTGCTGGTCTTTAAAGTGCTCACCTTGGGAACCTATTGGACTTGGACTGCAAGGAGATCAAACCAGTCAATCTTAAAGGAAATCAGTCCTGAATATTCATCGAAAGGACTGATGCTGAAGCCGAAACTCCAATACTTTGGCCACCTGATGTGAAGACCTGACTCATTGGAAAAGACCCTAATGCTGGGAAAGATTGAAGGCAGGAGGAGAAGGGGACAACAGAGGATGAGATGGTTGAATGGCATCACTGACTCAATGGACATGGGTTTGAGCAAACTCTTGGAGTTGATAATGGACAGGGAGGCCTAGTATGCTGCAGACCCTGGGGTCGCAAAGAGTCGGACACAACTGAGTGACTAAACTGAACTGAACTGGGAACCTATGGACTTATTCTGATGATGCTGGCTGGGCTGTGGTCACAAACAGCCTGGCACCCTTCTTCTGAAATTACAATCAGAGTCTTTCAGCATTATTACTTTCAGTAAACTCGAGGTGGTATGAGATAGTTATGTTAGCAAGTAGAACATTCATTGGATTTATTCTTGTTCTGCTGTTCAGTTTGTGATATCAAACCAGATGTACAGTCAAAAATGTATTTTTGGCACTCAACTGCAACTTAACAAAATGGTATTTCTTTGCAAAAATAAGTTGTCATAAGAATGAAGTATATGTGGATGAACACTGTTGACTCAGAGATTTTAGTGCCTTGGGCTTTGAATGTATGCCCATCCATACCACCTGCCCAGTGAGTGTCCTGAAACATTTTTTTTAAGTACAGTTCTTGGAATAAGTTCTAGTCTTGTAGAAACTTACACCTGCCAACATCCAGTCCTATATTTACATTAGCTGTGAAGTTTGCTGGCAAAGGAAATTGTGGACTATACGCATTGTTGAGTCAGAATGGAGTCTTGTTTGACTTTGTTTCTCCTCATACTGGGTACACAGGACATATCTAAGACACACTTGTTGAATTAATGACACCCTGAAATTCTGGTGGTGTAAAAAAAAAAAAAGACACTTCCGCTAATAGTACTTGCCTGGTGGTCTAAATCTTAAAACCAACCATGTTGCAACTAGGACCTGAGTGTCCTTTTTTAAACTCTATGCAGTGACATCATAGAATCTGCTCATTTTTCCTGAGTCCTGCAGTAACATTTGAGCTGAAGTAGATGGCAGGCTGAAAGACATGGGCATTTCCCAAACAGCCTGAATACCCCAAACAAAAAGCAATCACCAGCGAAACAAACCAGTCACCCTAGTCAGGAACAGAATGTTTTAAAAGCTTGTATGCTACTCTAACCTTCTTTGAAGTCGTGATGCGTATATTTGTGCATCTCCCACACTGAAACCATCGCAGTTATTGGTTTTCTCTGAGACACCCAAGAAGTATGTGTGGACCGTGCATGTAATTACGTCTTTTCAAACAACTGCTCGGGACGGGCTGGGGCACTCGGGAAACAGGCAAATTGCTGCGTTTTCCCAGAAAGCCAACGCTGTAGCAGCAGGTCTACTGTGGAGGAGAAAAACCACCCAATCTCCACGCTGGAGTAAGTATTACTCTCATCACTCACGTTCTCACATACAACTCCGTGGTTCCTGCCAAGCCCTCCACACAGACACGGCATGGCTTTCTGATGTACAAGGTTCTTCCTAATTAAGTGATAACCTACGCTTCCAGCAAGAATCAGGGCAGCTTCTGATGCTGAAACCCTGAGACCAGATCATTAAAGATAAAAACAGAACAAATTCTAAGGAACAGAACAGAAACCCCCCCAAGGGGCTCTCTAATGAGAGAAGGCTCTGGGTGCCACAGATGAGAGTGGGCCCTGGTGAAACCCTTCAGGCTCTGTCCCCAACATGCAAACCAATGGGTCTCATCTGCACCAGCCTTGGTCACTGCCTGGCTTCTCTCTCTCTTAGAATATAACTTCACACTTACAGAAGTTGACAGAATAGAACAAGATAAGAACACCTAAGTGTCTAACAAAACCTTCCAATATTTTTACATTTTCCCCTATTTTCTTGCTTACTCATTCCCTTCCTCTCTACAAGCACATACACACACTCACACCCCACACTTTTTTCTGAACTGTTTCAAAGTAAGCTGGAGATGTGCCTTTTACCATAAGATACTGCAGCATCTTATTTCCTTCAAACAAGAAAAGGATTTTTTTCTGACATGATCGGAATGATTATCAACACCTGGAAAATGAATTGACGTGCACCTAATCTATGGATCTTACTCAAGTTCTGTCACCTATCTGACTGATGTCCTTTAGAACAAAAGGGACGAAGTCCTGACCCGGTCCACACAGGATGGACGGCAGATGGTTCCCATGTCCTAGTGTCCTTTAATCTGGAGCTGCTGTGCTCTCCCTCACGACCTTAACAACCCTGGAGAATACTTTGCAGGTGGCCCTCAGGCGGGGTCTGGTCATGTTAGGTGATGGTTTTCAATGGCACTTCATAAAAGGCGCAGTATGCCGAGAGGCACCTGGTGCTGGCTGTCCCAGTGCTGCATGTTAACCTCATCAGCGTTTGAAATCCTCCCGTCTGCTCCGTGCCATGAGGCAAACTGACAGCGTGGAGACCCTGTGTCTCACACCTGGAGGGTGGCTGTGTGCTGGTACTCTCCGTCTGTCCCATCCTAGGTCTGCTTCAGACCCTGGAGGTGGACACCCAGCACCATCCCCAGGCTCCTCCGTCACAGCCTCTGAACAGATTCATCCAATGGGAGACACCAACAACAGGTCCGAGTGGCAAGGAGAAGCTGGGGGGACACACCCTGGGACCCCTCATTGCTGTGCCTTAGCCCCGGCCTGTGGCAGGGGCCACATCCCTCCATGACTGCAGCTCCAGTTGCCCACTCCCCTGCCCTCTCAGCCCTGGGCAGAGGGTGGTTGGGGTGGCTTCCTGCTGTGGCCCATCCCTATCACGCCTTTCTGGTGCCCTTTGCTGCCCACGCCCCTAACAGTGGTCCTCTGTTAAAGAGACTTCATTTCTCAGACCTGACTGAATCGTGTCCTGCACTATGCCTCTCACTGGCTGTGTGGGGTTTCTGGGGAACAGATGCGGAAGAAGAGACCACTTTTAGAGAAGTGTGACCAGTGGTGTGACTCTCATCATTAAGAACAGGACTTCCCTGGTGGTGCAGTGGATAGGAATCCACCTGCCAGGGCAAGGGACATGCGTTTGATCCCTGATGCAGGAAGATCCCACATGCCCAAATACTGAGCCTGTGCTTTGAAGCCCAGGAGCCACAACTACTGAACCCTGTGCTGTAACTACTGAAGCCCACCCAGTCTGGAGCCATGTGCCACAGCAAGAGAAGCCAGTGCAACGAGACATCCGCAGGCTGCACCTGGAGAGTCGTCCCCACTCACCACCACTGGAGAAAAGCCTGAGCACCAACGAAGACCCAGCACAGCCAAAATAAATACGTAAACAAATATATTTCGTTTAAAAAATAAAAGAAAATTTAGCCCAAAGGATTGTGTACAATAATGGCATATTTGAGTATATAACCACAAGTCCTCAGGTTACCCGGTATCTTTCCTCCAGGGAGTTAAAGGCTGGCCACACAGGATGGGTGAGACAATTCCAAGAGGCACAGCACACAGCAGTGCCAGTCTCGGAATCAAACCTCATCAAATCTATCAATACAGACACAGAATTCTGCAGTTCAAAGTCCTTAGGACGCACACTATCCCATTCCTCCTTCAGCAGGATTTCCTGACAAGCACCATCACCTCCCACAGGGTCTGTCCTGGGCACCATCCCTGGGGTGGGGGAGTCGCTCTCTGCCTTCCTCCAGGCTCCTTCCTCGCCCAAGTCCCTTCTTCTTTCTCAACACCTTCCACGCTGTTTAGTCCCTTACTTCCTGCTGACTTTCCCTGCTGATGTGTTAACTGACATTTAACGAAATGGCTGATGGTAATTTAAGATGCCACTTTACCTGGGGTTCTGAGTTCTGAGGAAGGCTCTAGGGGTTCCTCAATAGAGAACAGACTTGTGTTGCCAAGGGCTGGGGGTGGGACAGACTCAGAGTTTGGCATTAGCAGACACAAACCATCACACAGGATGTGTAAGCAGCAAGGTTCCGCTCTAGAGCACAGGGAACTATAGCAATATCCCGGGATAGGGACTTCCCTGGTAGCCTAGTAGTTATGATTCCCACTCCCAGTGCAAGTGGCCCAGGTTCGACCCCTGCTCATGAAACTAGATTCCACGTGCGGTAACTAGGAGTCTGCATGCTGGAGCTAAAAGACCCCACACGCTGCAGCTTAGCCCCAGCACAGACAAATAAATAAAATACTTAAAAAATCCTATGATCAACCATAATGGAAAAGAATATTATAAAAAGAACGTATATATGCGTATAACCGAATCACTTTGCTGTACAGCAGAAATTGACACGACACTGTAAATCAACTATACTTAAATAAAAAAAAAAAAAAAGCAAGGAGCAGTTCCTGCACTCAGAGAGATAGGCTGGATGGTGCAACTACAGGAGGTCTGCTGTCACATTCCAGGGTAAGGAGCCCCCACGTGCTCCAGAGATAAGGAGCATCTGGGCACGGCTTTCACAGGTACAGGGGATCTGGGGCAGACCTCCCTTGAGACGGGAGATTTCGGGGAGACAGAGAGGAACTGTCTGGCCCCTGCAGAGCTCCTCGCTTTTCTGTGAGGACTTAGGGACTCGGGGGTTGGCCTGGGATGCACCCCAACCCCTGTGTCTTCTTTGGGGGAACCACAGGATAGGTGATGATGGATGTCCCAGCGTCAGAGCGTTAGAACGGGGAGCCACAGCCTCACGTGCTGCTCAGAGTCAGGCACCTGTGACTACTCGGGAGGCTGCTCCCCAAACCCTGCTGACAGCTGGCTCTCCCCCAAGGCCATCACAGAGGAGAGACACCTGGTCTTGTGACACACGCCCTTTGTAACGTGCAACCTCCCTGTTGGCTACGACAGGCAATTTCTCCCAGGTAGGTGCACGATGCGGATTCACTGCATTCAGCATCACTTTCCTGGAGTGGGCAGAGAAGGGTGAGGTCTCTGCCCTCCATGTGCCAGGAGACCGCTGCAGGGGAAGGGCAGAGGTGAAGCCCCTCTCCTGGCTCTGCAGACACAGGAGGGTGGAGCAGAGCCAAGGGTGACCTTGGAGCCCAGGCACTGCATCCAGGTCTCCTGGGTACTGCGTGGGGCATGAAACCATTACCATGGATGGAAGGGGGCTCTGGACTATGCCCGGGAGAGGGGGCACTGCTTACCTTACCCGGCCCTCGCCCCAGAGCCTGAACCCAGGATACTGGAGATCTGAAATCAGTGCCTTTCCTGACAGCCCGAGCCCTGTGGTCCCTGCACTCACACAAACATCACACTCTGTAGAAGGCCCTCTTCACACAGGAGAATGAGGTATTCGCCTCCACTTGACTGCCCTGAACACAAGGCACAGCCTTCCCTCCTCACCCCGTGCCCCCACGCTGGCCCGGGGCACTGGTCAGCGTGGCCTTGCTCCAGGCTGGAGCTCCAAGCCCATCAGCGCCTCCCCGGTATCGTTCAGCAGTGCCCGGGAAACTGCTGCATTTCAGGATCCAGCCCTGCAAAGTTTCCGTCCCTTCCTCCCACGTCCCAGGTAAACTGTAAAGAATGGAGAGCAGTAAAGGAAGATTTATTTCACAGAAGTCCAGCACCAAGGCGAGGCGGCTCAGAGCTCTGCTGTGTGGGGCTTTGGGAAGTGAGGTTTAGATGATCTTTTACAAATTGCAGTTCACCTTCAAAGAGGCTGATTGTGATTTCCTGTCAGCTTTGTTAATTACCTGCCAGGTGGAATTCCTCCTCTCTCTGCTGAGGACTGATGCCCGCAGAGTGACCCTGGCCAGGCTGGTGCAGCAGCATTTACCAGCAAACAAAGTGCCTCAAGTTGGGGCAGGCAGCCGCCAGCCAGGTCTGAAAGTAAAGTATCTGGGGGGCAACTGGACCGTGTTAGGGATTCTTTGTGGTCTGGGGTTTCTAGATCCACCCTTCAGTATCTCTCTCTAATGAACACACTCCATCTACCTGGGTGCAGGATGAGGCATGGAGCCCAGCAGAGGACAGCAGTCTCCCGCGGCAAGAGAAGGTGCAGGGGCGGATCGGGGTCTCAGGGAGCCCGGGCTGCCCTGGGCTCAGCCCATGGTCCGGACCACGAGTGCCTGTGGCAGTCAGGGTCCCCCCGTGGGTGTGCGTTCCTGGGGCTCAGAGTTTACCTGGCTCACGGAGATGCCACAGGACCAGGGGGAGCAGAGTGGGAGAACGGGAAGCAGACTGAGAGCAGCTGTGTGCTCAGGGGAGGTGGGGACAGCAGGTGAGGAGAGGGGCCAGCGTCTGGAGAAGTACCTCCTGGGACGGGCGAGCTGGGGAGAAGTCTGCTGTCACGACCCGTGCTCCCTCATCTCTCACTCAGAGGAGTTTCCGGGGTTTTCCTCCGGGAGAAGGGCAGAACTGTGTCCCGTCACCCCGCCTGCTCAAGGGGCCATGTGCCATTCTGCATCATGCCATGCCACCTGCCTCTCTCCACAGAGGTCGTGGAGGGGACCCGGCGGACACTAACAACTGGACGGACACGAGAGGCCTCCGACGGCCCCAGACGCCCGCTCCCTGACCTGCCTGCCGCTGGCCTCCGAGCCACACCTGCGCAGGACGCACCCTCTGCTCCCCCAGCCAGCCTGGGCGTCCGCCTCCACGAAGCCGCCCCACCCACCTCTGGACGCCTTTGCATTGCTACCGCATGGATGCTGTTTGTCTCTCTCTCATTTTCTACCGAGACAGTCGGCAGTTCCGAGTCTGGGACCACATCTCTGATAAACGTCCTTGGTGGGCACACTGCAGGAAGCACGGAGACGTGGGGTGAGGACTGTCCCTCAGTGAGTGTGCACGACAACTGGGGCGAAGAGATCCCTGCATGGAAGGCGAGGGGGCTGAGCAGGAATGCGGACAGGCAGGGAGACTCAGCTGGAGTCGCCCCTTCCACCCCCGACCCTGGCCTGCGATGGTGCCACGCCTTTCACCTGCCCTGGGAGAGGGTGGAGTGTGCATGTTTCACAGCTGACTCAACCTCTGTCTCAGCCTTGTCTTTGCGCATCTGAGCCGCCCTCCTCTTGGGCTTGGTCCCGGCAGAGTGGCTGGGGGACACTTGTGCTGCTGGGCCTGGGGGCCTGCTGGGGGAGGCACCAAGTGGACATCAGCGTGGGGGGGTGTTCTCCACCTCGTCACCTCCCCACGGCCCAGGTCAGAGGCTCCCCAGTCACCCCCTCCCCTCCGTCTGTGCAGGGATGCAGAGATCCAGAAGGCTTTCTCTGTAATGTTTTATTTCTGAAAAGAGGTAAGAAACAAACAGCAGGGGTCTTTGCGGGGACAGGGGTGGCGGGGGGTTGTCTTCCTCTTACAGGGAATGCTGTGAAAACAACTGGCTCCAACAGGTCTCTCTGAAGTGCCAGGCAGGATGTCAGCCTCCAGGGCCTTACCTGAATTCCGGCCTCTTGTCTCCCGTGAATCATGCAGGTCACACCAATCACAGGAGTCTGAGCAAACTCCTGGAGATGGTGAAGGACAGGGAAGCCTGGCCTGCTGTAGTCCCTGGGGTTGCAGAGAGTCGGACACGACTGACTGCCTGAACACCACCTCCACATGGATCACAGGAAGCTGTGGGGAGGGTACAGCACACACGAGCCCTGAGCGTAGCGCCTGTCACGTAACCCGAGTCCCCAAAACGAGGCTGCGAGTTCATCTTGGTGTAGGATTTCAAATAATCTGCTCTTTGCTGTCTAGAGCTCTGAAGGGTCTTCTAGCTTAAATCCTATTCTGTGACTTGGCTTGAGCCTGTAGTGCAGGGTGGGGTGAAGCTCCTATTTACAAGCAGGATGGGAAGGTCGGTTTTGAGAAGCTCAAAGGACAAGGGAAAAAAAAACCCAAGCTTCAGTTTTTCTTAAAAATAAGTCCCTCTTCCCCTGGGGAGACGTCTGACCCTCGTCCCCATCGTTCCATGTTGTGGGGAGAACACATAAGTCTGTGTGTCCCCAGACTCCTCTCTAATTGACCTGGGGATGCTGCTCTGTGGTCCCCTCTGCCCTTCTGAAAACAAACCCCTCCCAGGTAAATGCCCTGGAAACAGGTGCTTATGTCTGCTTTATTTGCTTCTTGGTTGTGCTGGGGGATGGTGACAGTTGGCAACTATAAAAGAAAGAAATCTAAGAATAGAAAGAACTAGATCAACCTTACCGCACTTTTTCTAAACAGATGGACAATCCTCGAAACTGAGGTTGTGGAGACCTGGTTTATTTACTTCAACTACCGTGTGTCTATTTAAAAAAGAGACTCATAAAGAAAACCTAATAGATGAATAAAGCAGGATTTATGGCCCCCAAATATGTGAGGATATCCCAGATAAGATTAATACTTTGTCTCTGAAAAATGTCTTCTATCGTGCAGTGTTGCATCATTTGTGTTTGTTTATTTGAGAGTTCATATCTTGGGACATTAGTCACTTCCTTTAGCATAAAAGATAAGAAGAAAATCTTGGAGATACAGTCTTGGCAAAAACAAGGGGAAGAGGGACAGGCTTGCTGTAGAAAACACTGCCTTATAAATAACTAAGCTACAAAATTCCTTGAAACTAGAGAAATACTGTAGATGGAGTTTCAGGTTTTTATGAAACACCAGTGAGAACATTATTTAATAAAAGTGCTCGAACATATAAGAGTGTAATGTTTTTCAGGCCTTCAATAAAAAATTTTACTTCTCACTTCTTGGGTTATCTAAATTTGCCTTTCCTTTTTGGTGATGCTTTCTGTCTCCTAAAAGGTAGGACTGGCTTGTCTCCCGTTTATGAAGATGACCCCTGGGTTGAAGTTCAAGGACACACTGAGCATCTGCCCACTGGGCTGCTTGCTGGTGTACAGATGGTCAGGCTGGAGGCTGACTGGCCTGTGACTCTGGGTGAGAAGCCACTGCTCCTCTTCCATAATTTGTTCCACAGGAACAAGATTAGAGCTAACAAACTTATTCATTAAAAAGCACTTGCTGCTGCTGCTGCTAAGTCGCTTCAGTTGTGTCCGACTCTGTGCGATCCCGTAGACGGAAGCCTACCAGGCTCCCCCGTCCTTGGGATTCGCCAGGCAAGAACACTGGAATGGGTTACCATTTCCTTCTCCAATGTGTGAAAGTGAAAAGTGAAAGTGAAGTCGCTCAGTTGTTTCCGACTCTTAGCAACCCCATGGACTGCAGCCCACCAGCCTCCTCAGTCCATGGGATTCTCCAGGCAAGAGTAGTGGAGTGGGGTGCCATTGCCTTCTCCGAAAAAGCACTTGAGTAGCCCCCAAATGAAAAGGCGCTAATGCAGCAAATCACTGAAAAAGAGAATTCCTTGATCCTGTACTTGTTTTAGTCAAAGAATGATAAAAGAAGGAGTTGGCAGCTGGATTCTGTTCTGCACTGTAGCACAGCTCTAGGCTGATTTCTGGGGCCCCCAGAAGATACAGATGGGTGCCCACAGACCCAGCAATGACAGTTCATTCTGGCGGAGGTTTCTGCTCTCCTGGCCTGCACTCTGCTGGCAGAACCCCAGTCCCAGGTGTTTTCAGACAAAGGAAGGTGCTGTGATCTAACAGTTTTCAATTTTCAGTGATAACTTGTACTCCAGGGCAACTGTCACTGTGGAAAGTGAAGGCTATTCATGAGCACGAAACAGAAGAGAAATAAACAGACAGGGTTTGCTCATGTGTGGCCTTGTGTGGCTTCTGGAAGCCAAGAGTTTCCACCCACGCAGTGAACATCCGATCTTGCCCTGATGCAAGTCAAACGTCCCGAGAGCAAACTAAAAGCAGATAATTACTGAATGTGCCGACTGTGTTTTGCAGGTGTGATGGCTGTTGAAGAAGGTCTTTTTGCCCGATTCCATCAGCTCTCGCCTTGGGTTTTGTTCTTATTTCCTGTCTGGCCCCTGCAATGGCCGTGTGCTTGGAACTCTGTCTCCACAGCTCTCCCCTCTGTCCTCTGCACTCTGCTGGAGTGATCTTCACAAACACAAGCTGAACCAAGACCCACGGTACTGAAAAGTCTGCACTGGCCCCTCATCACCAGACTAATACCCAGCTTTCTTAAGGAGGTGTCTAGGGAGGATTGGTCTTTATTTTGCTTGAACTTGGAGCATGTAACTGGGAGGGTTGCCAGCAGCTTTTGGTGATGGTGTGTTTTTTGTTTGTTTGCTGTTCTTGCTTTCTAGGGGGGCAGACTGCAATTTATCTTTGGGAAATCCCTTTGTTCTGAGCAACCATTATGGCAGTGACCTTTGGTTATGCAGAGGTAACAAAAGAAGTAATAAGGACTCAAATGTTATTCCTGTGGATGGAACTGATGAGACACCCAAGAGAAAATGCTGCAGAGTGAGATGTTAAATGGCCTGTTTAATAAGGTAATACCTACGACTAAAATTTATTGAGCCAAATCCTGTGCGCCAGGCACTCTCCTAAGCTTTTAGTATTAATTCACTTAATACCCATAATAAGCCTTTTATCATCCCTTGCTACTGATGAAACAGACACAGAAAGGCTCAAGAACATAACCGGGATTTCGGTCCAAGTGGACTAATGCCACAGCCCACACTGATGAGCACGGGCTGTGCTCTTATCCTGTTACGTTAGCGGGGTGGCCCCTGAAGAGTCCTTGACACCCTCCCCTCCTCCCTTCTGGGTATCCCTTCTGGGTACTGTCTCTGAGCATTTGCATGTGAAAGTAAGGCCTGCAGCTTGATCACGGCTGGAGAAATATGCTGTTTGAGCCACTCTGGGGGAAGGACTCAGAGAAGTGCAGTGCAGTCCAGATGGGATCCTGGTATCCTCTGCTGGTGGTCCTTAAAACCAATCACTCAGGTATTCAGAAGTGTCCTGTGGACACCATTTTTGTTCTCATTTGATCTATGTTATTCCAAATAAAAGGTGGGGTTTTATGTGGAAGGGTTGACTGTTTCTATTGTCAATTGTTCTGGGGAAGATAATCCAAAAATAGGCATTTGAATTGTTAGAGAAACATTTTATATTAATATTTTGGGTGCTCACGGAGTTGGACTTTGACTGCTATGTGGGGCTTCGGAGGTATCCCTATGATGGAGGGTAAACTAGCCTGAGAACTCAGTAGGGACTTAAGTGTTGGCATCAGCAGTGCTAAGTAAATCTGCTCACCAGACCTGCAGTCATGCCTTCTGAAGGGTCATGGTTTGGTATGAAGACACTCCTCAAGGCCCGAGAGGGGTTGGCAAGGGCCTCACATATGCACCCTTCTCCTTCCCTGCTGGTCTCCACATAACCCCTGGGATTTCCACCCGGCTCAGCATGGTCTTCTAGGCTCCATGCTATTCCTGAAGCCAGACATGGAGGCCGTTCAGTAAATTTAATGTCAGCTTGGATAGGTCACAGTGCCCAGACACTTGGTCAGATGGCAGTTTCATGTCACTGTGGAAGTATTTTTTTTTTTTTAAACTGAATTTACATCTAAGTCAGCAGACTTTGAGTAAAGCCGATTATCCTCCATAACATGGAGGGCTTGGTCTAATAAGCTGAAGGCCTGGGGGCAAAGACTCAGGTCTTCTGAGGAAGAGGGATCCTGCCTTCAGATGCTGTAATAATAGACGTGAGCTCCAGACATGCGGTGTGTACATCGGCTGTGACCGCAGGGGCCTACACGCGCCATGCATATGTCTTTTGTGACCACAGGGGCCTACACACGTGGCGCGTACATCGGCTGTGACTGCAGGGGCCTCAACTGCTTCAGCACTTGTCTCCTTGGGGCAGAGCACACATTCAAGGGCAATGGAGCCTCGTTAAACCTGACCCTCAGGGCTTCTCCTCCAACATCAAGGGCGCAGACCCCCTTCCCCAACAGGGCTGTGACAGCCACAGAGCACAGAAGAGGCCCCCAAACACCCAGTGAGGCTTCGTCACCACCACACCAGTCACACCCTTATCAAGGGGGTAATGACCAGCGCACACTGAGAAAAGAGAAGTACAGCCCTCACTTCAGAAATACTGGGCTCGCTTAGTCTACACAGGGATTCGGAATTTGCCCACATAAACACTGCCTGTCAAGACCACAGCAGACAACTGCCTCTCTTAAATTCACAGATACAGAGATTTAAGGAAAATGTAGGTGCAGAGGAACTATTCCCAATTAAAAGAACAGAAATCCCTTGAAAGTCCAAATGATGAAACAGACCTCTCCAGTCCACCACTGACTTCAAAATGGAGGCAATAAAAATGCTGAAGGAATTAAGAAAGATTATTGATAGAAACACAGATGACTGTAACAAGGAACTAGAAGCTACAAAGAGGAACCAATCAAAATTAGACAACTTCACTGCCAAGATGAAAACAAGCTACAAGCAGTGAACAGAAGACTAAATAATGCAGGAGAACAAGTAAGTGATCAGGAAGACAGAATAATGGAAATCAATCAATCAGACAGTAGACAGTAGACAGATAAATGAAAAAAAATGGAAGCAACATACAAGATCCACAGGATCATATAAAGTGTGCCAATCTATACACAACAGGGGTTCTTGAAGAAGAAGAAAGAAAAATAAGGCCAAAAACATATTTGAAGAAATTATGGCTGAAAACCTCCCAAACGTAAAGCAAGAAACAGATAACCAGGTACAGGAGCACAGAGGGTCCCAAACAAGATGAACCCACACAGATCCACACTGAGACATGAAAGTGAAGTGAAGGTGAAAGTCACTCAGTCATGTCCAACTCTCTGGGACCCCACTGACTATACAGTCCATGGAATTCTCCAGGCTTTTCCCTTCTCCAGGGGATCTTCCCAACCCAGGGATCGAACTAGGGTCTCCTGCACTGCAGACAGATTCTTTACCAGCTGAGTCACAAGGGAAGCCCAAGAATACTGGAGTGGGATAGCCTTTCACTTCTCCAGTGGATCTTCCCCACCCAGGAATCAAACTGGGGTCTCCTACATTGCAGGCAGATTCTTTACCAACTGAGCTATCAGGATACACTGAAATATAGTATAGTTGAAATGGAAAGAGTTAAAGAGAGGATTCTAAAGGCAGCAAGAGAAAAACAGAGAGTCGGTTACAAGGGAACCCCCCATAAGGCCATCAGCTGATTTCTCTACACAAACACTGCAGGCCAGAGACAGTGGCAATGTATATTCAGAGCCCTGAAAGGGAAAAACCTGCAACCTAGGATACTCTACCCAGCAAGATTATCCCTGAGAACAGAAGGAGAGACTAAGAATTTCTCAAACAAGAAAAAACTAAAAGAATACAGCAATACCAAACTCATCCTAAAAGAAATACTGAAAGGTCTTCTCTAAACAGAAAAAAAACAATATTCTATAAAAGAGGGAAAATCACAATAGGAAAGGTAAATTTATAAAATGACTGAAAATCACTTAAGTAAGTCAGTATATAGACTTAAAAACAACCAAAAATTGATGAGAGATTATAACTATAGTTAACAAAAAAGGATAAACATGAAGACATAAAATAGGACATTAAAATCACAAAATGTGGGGGGAGGGGAGTTAAAAATGTAGACCTTTCAGAACATGTTTGGACCTATATGACTGCCAGTCTAGAGTAAGCAGATATACTTATGGGTTAACATTCTTGAAAACCAGGGTGCCCACAAATCAAAAACATACAACAGACTCACAAAACCCCAAAATAAAGGAACACAAGCATAATACCAAAGAAAATCATCAAACCAAAAAAGGAAAAACAAGTAATCCTAAAATTCACATGGCACACCAAAAGATACAGAATTGCAAAGCAATTCTAAGGAAAAAGAGCAAAGCCTTTTTTGGGAAACCCTCCAGTTTCCCAGACTTCAAACAATACTACAAAGCTGTGGTAATCAAAACAGCATGGCACTGGCACGAAACCAAACATATGGGTCAATGGAACAGAACAGACAGCCCAGAAATAAATCCACACACTAATGACAAATTAATCTTTGACAGAGGAGGCAAGAACATAAAATGGAGAAGAGACAGTCTCTGCAGCAAGGGTGCTGAGAAAGCTGGAGAGCCACATATAAATCAATGAATTTAGCACACACCCTCACAGGATACACAAAAATAAACCCAGAATGACTTAAAGACTTACATATAAGAAAAGACACCATAAAACTCCTAGACAAGAACACAGGCAAAACATTCTGACATAACTGTAACAATATTTTCTTAGATTAGTCTCCTACAAAAAAAGAACAAATTGGCAAAAATAAACAAATTGGAACCTAATCAAACTTAAAAGTTTTTGCACAACAAAATGAAATGATAACCTATGAATTGGCAGAAAATATCTGCAAATTATGTGATGGACAAGGGACTAATTTCCAAAATATACAAAAGCTCATACAACTTAACGTAAAAAAAAACTCCAACCCAATTTAAAAAAATTAACATAAGACCTACACAGACATTTCTCCAAACAAGACAGATAGCCAACAGGCACATGAAAAGATGCTCAGTCAGTCAGTCAGCTCAGTCGCTCAGTCATGTCTGACTCTTTGCGACTCCATGGACTGCAGTACACCAGGCCTCCCTGTCAATCACCAACTCTCAGAGTTTATTCAAACTCATGTCCATTGAGTCAGTGATGCCATCCAACCATCTCATCTTCTGTCATCCCTTTCTCCTCCTGCCCTCAATTTTTCCCAGCATCAGGGTCTTTTCCAGTGAGTCAGTTCTTCTCATCAGGTGGCCAAAGTTTCATCTTCAACATCAGTCCTTCCAATGAACATTCAGGACTGATTTCCTTTAGGATGGACTGGTTGGATCTCCTTGCAATCCAAGGGACTCTCAAGAGTCTTCTCCAACACCACAGTTCAAAAGCATCAATTCTATGGCGCTCAGCTTTCTTTATAGTCTAACTCTCACATCCATACATGACTACTGGAAAAACCATAGCCTTGACTAGACGGACCTTTGTTGGCAAAGTAATGTCTCTGCTTTTTAATATGCTGTCTAGGTTGGTCATAACTTCTCTTCCAAGGAGTAAGCATCTTTTTATTTCATGGCTGCAGTCACCATCTGCAGTGATTTTGGAGCCCAAGAAAATAAAGTCTGCTACTGTTTCCACTATTTTCCCATCTATTTGCCATGAAGTGATGGGACCGGATGCCATGGTCTTAGTTTTGTGAATGTTGAGCTTTAAGCCAACTGTTTCACTCTCCTCATTCATTTTCATCAAGAGGCTCTTTTGTTCTTCTTCACTGTCTGCCATAAGGGTGGTGTCATCTGCATATCTGAGGTTATTGCTATTTCTCCTGGCAATCTTCATTCCAGCTTGTGTTTCCTCCAGCCCTGCATTTTTCATGATGTACTCTGCATATAAGTTAAATAAGCAGGGTGACAATATACAGCCTTGACATACTCCTTTTCCTATTTGGAACCAGTCAGAAAAGATGCTCAACATCACTAATTATTAGAGAAAAGCAAATCAAATCCCCAAGGAAGTATTACCTCAAACCAGTCAGAATGGCTATCATCAAAAAGTCTACAAATAGTAAATGCTGCAGAGGATGTGGCGAAAAAGAGAACCCTCCTAGACTGTTTGTGGGAATGTCAACTTGTACTCTGGAGATTATGGAGGTTCCTTAAAAAACTAAAAATAGAATTGCCATATGATCCAGAAATCCCACTGATGGGTGCATATTGGAAAAGACAAAAACTCTATTTTGAAAAGATACATGCACCCTATGTTCACAGCAGCACTATGTCACAGTAGCCAAGACACAGAAGCAGCCTAGACGCCCATCAGCAGACAGATGGATAAAGCAGATGTGGCACATAGACACAAAGGAATATCTGCTGCTCTTGCTCAGTTGCTCAGTCATGTCCAACTCTTCACAACCCTATGGACTGAAGCATACCAGACTCCTCTGTCCTCCACTTAGCCATAAAAAAGAATGGAATAATGCTATTTGCAGCAACATGGACAGACCTAGAGATTATCATAGTAAGTGAAATAAATCAGATAAAGACAAATACCATATGCTATCGCTTAAATGTGGACTCTAAAAAATACAAATGAACTTATGTATAAAGCAGAAGCAAACTCTCAGACCCAGAAAACAAACTTATGGTTACCAAAGTGGAGAGGGGTGAGGAGGGATAAATTAGGAGTTTGCAATTAACAGATACACACTACTATATATAAAAGAGATAAACACTAAGGATTTACTGCATAGCACAGGGAATAATATTCAATAGTTTGTTATTATCTACAGTAGAAAGGAACCAGAAAAATATATAACTCAATCACTTTGCTGCATATCTGAAACTCACACAACACTTTAAATCAACTATACTTCAGATTTTTTAAAAAGCGTTTATTAAGCATTCCTTCTTCTCCCAAAATAACTTTTGTCCAGCTCCCAGCCTCAGGACTTTTCCATTGCACTTTTCTTCTTACAGTGGGGGCCCACAAATTATTAAAAGCATACAGAATTTATTCATGGCAATGTTTGTTACAAAGAACTAACAACTCAAAAGAAATCCTATTTTCCAGGAGTCTCTCCATGGAAATAGTGCTTGATGATATGCATCTGATCAAATGATTTCAGGACATTTCAGTTGCCCCGCTGGCAGCTCACTCCCAGGGCTTTGGGGCGGTGATCCTTCTGTTCTTTGGACGCTTTCGCTAAAGATTCACAGATTGCCTCTCACATGTCAGGCACTGTTTAGGTGCTGGGATACCACAGGGAACAAGGCACAAAAATCCCTACTGTCACGAAGACTGAATTTATAGGGGGGAACAGACAATAAATAAGATTAAATAAGAATATCAGAATATTACTAAGAATATCATTAATTATAAGACATCATTAATAAGAATATCAAAATAAGAAGGAAGCAAGGAGTCTTGTACAGTTATGCAGGCTGTGCACCACGCAAGGGTCCTGTGTCTGAGGGAGTGTGGTGACATGGCACACATCATGGCTTTATATGCTCATTCTCACATCAGTTTGACAGATGGAAACTGCTTTGTGGAGCAGGATATCTTTCTCTAACTTGCACAAAGACACTGTCTGGGCCAGCGGGGACCCTACCAGCAAAGAGCGAGTCTGTTAGAGGCTTCTGCATTCATCCGGGTAAGACCTGCGGGTGGCCAGGATTAGAAGAGTGGCTGTAGAAATGGGGGACAATCTGAGGTTGAATTCTGTATGTATTTTGAAACCAAAGCTGAAAGATTTGCTACAGACCAGATGTGGGGTGTGAGGTGAGATGGCCACCGAGGCTTTTGTCCTAGGCTTCCGGCAGAACTGAGCTGTCCTCAACTGGGAGGGGAGACCTCAGAAGGAGCTGGGCTGAAGGCAAGGTCAACAGCAGTGCGCTGGACACGGGCACTGGTGATGGGGGTGTGAGTGCAACAAACACGCCCAGACTCAAGACACACAGTGCACTTCTTATGGGAGACACTGTGAGCCGTCATTGGCCTCGGAAAGGCTGTGATTTCTACCCAATGTTTGTGACAAGTTCCTCCCCATCTTATACCTCTCTGCCTTTTCATGTGAACTGAATTGCATTGGTTTTCACTTGCAATTCTGCCCCTAAAAAGTTTGCAAAGTACTTTGAACAAATTATGATTGAAAACACTGCTCTTAAAAAATTATGACTGAGTCCAACTTTTAAAAATTTATCTTTAGAGAGAAGAGCAGAGAGAAGAGATGTCTCCCTGATACCTGCTGAATTTTCTCAGATGTAATTTGTATTTTTTATTTTGAAATATTTTATTTTTTATTAATTTTCATTGGAGTAGAGTTGCCTTACAATGTTGTTTTCATTTCTCCTGTACATCAAAGTGAATCATCTCATCTGTACGTACCCACACATCCCCTCTTTTTTTAGATTTTCTTCCCATTAGGTCATCACAGGGCACTGACTAGAGTTCCTTGTGCTGCACAGCAGGTTCTCATCAGTTACCTATTTTATACATAATAGTGTATATATGTCAATCCCAATCTCCAATCTGTCCCACTCTGCCTTTCCCCCTTTGCTAACCATAAATTTGTTCTCTACATCTGTTGACTATTTCTGGATATATATTTTTTCTTTGCATATAAGTTCATTTAAACCATTTTTCTAGATCCACATATAAGCAATATTATTCAGTATTTTTCTTTTTTTGACAATTCACTCTCTCAGAGGGAATTTAAATTTGACCATATGTGATCACTCCTTTTGAGTTATTTTTCATGGCAAGAATAAAGGTCACTGCGGTCAGTATATGCTGCTATCAGTTACCACATGGATCTCTCTAACGTCAATTTTGGAGTACGTAAAACCAGGAAAACAAGACTAGACAGAGTAAAACAGCAGAACTCTAACAACCAAAGGAATCTATTGTTTGCATCTGTCAGTAAAAGATCTGTGAGGAATGGCGGGCAATTGACAGGAATCAGCTGAACGCACACAGGCCAGCCAACTCCTGTGCTCCCCAAGACTGACAGTCCACAGGTTTCCCGCAGCCTCCTGACGCGTGTCCTCCTCTCGTGGGCAGGAGTGAACGGCAGCCCTGCTCACAGGTTGAGCCTGTGTGTCAAATGCTTTCTGAAGGCCGCGCTCACCGATTCCAGAACTATTTACAGCTGTGCAGTGCTTTCCCCCTTCAGCCCACCGCCTGGCGCCGTCACGGGCAGTCAGGGAAGAGCGGGGCTGTGGGCGACTCGCCGTGGTCCGGGACTGCCAGCTCCACGGGGCTCAGGCCTTCCGCACGACCGGCAAGATGCCAGAGTCGACCGCTGTAACAAAAGGTGTCCTGTGGCCTCGGCTTTTATAAGTCCAAGTGTTCCTGTGTTGACACTGTTAGTTCTAATTGGCAGTTAGCTGCCCCTTTAGTTATATATGTATCTGAGTAGCTTTTTATAAGTTGACTTTCTGGAAAAACAGCTTTATTTAGATAGAAATTCACATAGCATACAATTTAGCTACTTAAAGTGTTAAATTCTATGTTTTTTTTTTAGCATATTCACAGGGTTATTTAATCATCACCAAAACTGAATTTTAGAGCATTTTTATCTCCCTTAAAAGAAAGTCAATACCCACTGCATTCACTCCCCTTCCTACTTTGTCCCCATCAGCCATCACTCATCTACTATCTGTTTCTATGAATTCACCTCTTTTGGACATTTCATACAAATGGCACCATATGACACATGATCTGTGGTCACTAGCTTTTTTCACTTCACAACATATCTTCCAGGTTCACCCTTGTAGCGTTTCTTGGTACTTCATTCTATTGCCTACTATTCCATTGCGGGAGTACCGCACAGGCGACCGCCTGTGTGTGGACCTCTGACTGAGGGACAGCTGGCTGCTTCCACTCTGTGGCGTGAGCAACGTTACTATCGACATTCATGGACGCGCTTCTAGGTGGACGCGTGTTTCATTTCTCTCCAGTTGATGCCCAGGAGTACAACTGCTGAGTCACAGGGAAACTCTACCTTTTTGAAGAGCTGCCGAATTATTTTCCAAAGTACAAGCTGGCTTTAACACAACCTGCACCTACTTCCCTTCTCTTTCAGACTAACTTTTTTTTATATGAATGCGTACATTTCCAGGCATCGTACTCCTGTTACACATATACAAACACTTTGCAGGGTTGTCACCTCAGTCCTGTTTTGAATATACTACGGTAAAGTAGGCCATTTCTCTCAGTCAAATCAATTCCTAGAGTACTACTTCATTTTTCTGGGACTGCACAACATTAATAAAGCTTAAAATTTTTAAATTTGAATTTATTTTTATTTATTTGCCTTTTGAATAGGTACTAGAATCCAATGGTTCAAAATTCCAGGGTCCATTAAGACAACTGGAGTGTGTCTCCCCTACTTTCCATCTCTGGGGGAAGCAGGATTGCTGTCTACTTTTAGGTAGTCTTCCAAGGCATTGTAATGCAATTTTAATTTGAAAAAGCTAAACAAGAACAACAAAAGTATGTGGAACTTTAGGATTTTGCTCCAAACTCAGTTATTCTGGGTAATAAGAGTCGGAACAGCATAACCTCAGTGGTGGCTTATTTCAGAGTTGAATAGCAATAAAGAGCTCGAGTTTAATGATTGCCTTATACAGCTCAAGGAAAATTTTGCCCCAGGAGCCAACCCTTGATCTAGTTATTATTTCACTTTGTCACATTCCAGAGACTACACCGCTCACTTTATTGTCTCGAACTCCACCTCTGCCTCACGTGCTTTGCCCTGTGGAGATCATCCTCGGAGACCTCCAGGCTGCCTCCTGCCTGACCCCGAGTCACACTGCACACCCGCCCTCTCCGACTGCCTCTCAGTCCTGAAACACGAGCCCTTTCCACCCCAGCACCTTGGACCTACACGTTCCTCCCTTTGTCAGGAAGATTTCCTTCTGTCCTTCTACCCTCTAGGTCCTAGCTGAAGTGGCATCTTCTCTGACCATCTGAGCTACAGCTGGCCTCTTCTTTCTCCCGTGCATTCTACAGTTCCCTTCATTCAGGGCACTTACTACAGCATTTGTTCACTGACTGGTTCATTGTCTGGAATCATCCATTCCTGAATATCTACATCTGAAACAGGATAGGTAAACTAGAGTCCAACTCTGCTCTTGTATGGCTCTGGAGCTAAAAGTTGCTTTACATTTTTAAAAGGTTGTTTACAATTTTTAAAAGCAAAAAAAAAAAAAAAATAATAATAATAAAAGCAAAAACAAAACAAAACCCATGCAACAGAGTTTGCAAAACTATAAATATTTAATGTCTAGCTGTTTTTAGTAAAGTTTGACTGTAGGGCTGAACAATGTCTCCAAGGTAGACTGTCTACACTCCAAGGGGTGTGTGAGATAGTCCAGGGGGATCTTAGTTATTCACTCTTCACAAATATTTATCATGGATGCTTTATTAAGTGCATGACTTTAATACAGTAGCATGCACACATAATTTATAAATCAATATTCATTATAATAGATTATGTGTTTTGGGGATAGTGCTCAGAAATTTTTAAATACTGACATTCTGATAAAAATTGCAGGGGCAATGGTGCTAAAACATATCACTTACACGGTGGGAACCACATTCTCTCCTTCCTTAATCCCATCATCTGGCCGATCCACACTCAACACAATATTTTTTGAATAAATGATGGCAGTAGACTTTCCACTTATTGAGCACACATTACATTCTCCAGGTATTAACTATGCTCTTACTGTACAGCATGTCCTTTAACGATCGCAACTGCACTATGTCCTAGGTCCTGTGTGTGTAGTTGCTCAGTCATGTGCGACTCAAACTCTGTGCGACCCCATGGACTGTAGCCCACCGGGCTCCTCTGTCCATGGAATTCTCCAGGCAACAGTACTGGAGTGGGTATCGCCATTCCCTTCTCCAGGGGATCTTCCGGACTCAGGGATCAAACCGAGGTCTCCCGCATTGCAGGCAGGTTCTTTACCATCTGAGACACCAGGGAAGCCCCCTATTTCACAAATGAGGACACTGAGGCCCCGTGAGGTTAAATGACTTCCTGAAGGTCACATGCCAGTGAGAGGTGGAGGTCAAGGTCAGCTGCCTTCTGATCCCAAAACCAGTGCTTTTATCCACTATTGGCTCGTCCCTAATTTCGCTCCTTTTGACTCTTGCTGTGCATTGCTATCTAATCCCACTTGGAATCCTTTACGTCTGAAATGATAAAGCCACACTGGCTTAGAAGGGTTAATTATCTCCCCCAGCCGTTAACAAAAATGAAGGGGTGTGCATTTTCCTGGCGTGGAGAGTCAGTCACCTTCAGTGCTTAGTTACCAGCTCTTAATGTTAGAGTTAGGACACAAGAGTTTGCATGAGTCTGCAGTTTACTAGATAAATCATTAAACTTTTATGAACTGATTTCTCACCTATGTGTTAGTTGTTCAGTCTTTTCTGACTCTTTGCAACCCCATGGTCTATCCATGGAATTTTCCAGGCGAGAATACTGGAGTGGGCTGCCATTCCCTTCTCTAGGGATCTTCCCTAGACCTAGGGATAAAACCCAGTCGCCTGCATTACAGGCAGATTCTTTACTGTCTGAGCCACCAGGAAAGTGGGGTTAATAGTAATATTAGGGGCTCCCCTGGTGGCTCATTTGTAAAAAATCTGCCTCCCAATGTAGGAGATATAAGAGATGCGGGTTTGATCACTGGGTCAAAAGATCCCCTATAGCAGGAAATGGCAACCCACTCCAGTATTCTTGCCTGGGAAATCCCATGGAAGAAGAGACTGGTGGGCTATAGTCCAAGGGGTCCCAAGAGTCAGACCCCACTGAATGACTAAACAATAATAGTAATATTATCCCAGAGGTGGTTTTGAGAATTCAATGCATGTATACTGAGCTCTATAAAACATTAGTCCTTCTTTGGTCATGTAACTGCGTAGGGACATACTTTTCCACTCTTGTAGTTTTGCTACTATTAATTGTAACATGCTTTGCTTCATCACCCACTTGGGGAGCTATTCAAAACAAGCAGCCCCATCCTGGCTTAGGAAAGAATCAGTGCCCAGGCCTGAGCTGGCATTCTGTTTCTAGGCTTCTTTTAAACCCAAGTTTGCTTGATCTTAGTCCAAAATGCACATGGCTACTACCAGCAGTGCAATTTACAGAGAAAACTGCAGTATCAGTCAGGTCTCCTTTATCTACCTGCTGGAACGTGGAACAACAGAGGGCTTTAACTGTCACCCCCAGCAACTTTAGAATTAAACTGAAAGCTACTATTTAGAGTTTGCTGGTGCAAGTTTTTCTTGTCAGTTTTAAAATTCTTCAAGTCCTTTTAAAAAGCCATAGTTCAAGCTATTTTTACATGAAATTAAAAAATAAAACCCAAAGCATATGCTACATTAAATAATAGCTTTCACACATTTTAAACACCGAGCACCCCAGGCCTTAAGCTAAGTCTGAAATAAAAACTTTTAAAATAAACCGATTCTCTATCGGGGTCAGAGAGGGACAGACTGAGAGTTTGGGGTTAGCAGATGCAAACCATGATGCACAGAATGGATGGACAGTTTAGGCCCTGCCGTATAGGACAGGGAACTATATTCAATTCAATGTTTGGTCCTGGGATAAACCAAAGTGGAAAAGAATATAAAAATATATATGTATATATGTATACAACTGAGTCACTTTGCTGTACTCAGAAAAGATTAATACAACACTGTATATCAACCAGACTTCAATAAAAAAACAAACAAAAAAAAGGAAACCGAATGACATCAAATCCTTCTCACAGAATCTTGACATTTTTGCCAGGAATCCTTTATCTTTTTCCTTCCCTAAAGTACGTCTTCCAATTTTTCTCTTGCCAGGCCATCGTGCAGAAGAAAGCAGGGCCCAGTTTTCTCTTATTTTCTGCCTTTGTCCTGCCTCCAGTTAGTGATTTATTTAGAAAGTCCCAATACACGGAGTGGGCTTCCCAGGTGGCTCAGCGGTAAAGAATCTGCCTGCCCAAGTAGAAGATGTGGGTTCTACCCCTGGGTCAGGAAAATTCCCTGGAGGAGGGCATGGCAACCCATTCCAATTATGGCCTGATGGTTCAGTTAGCAGCTCATCACGCTCTGCCTCGTGACACATTTTTGCTTTTGACTTGAACCATCATCTGACTGCTATGTAATTTACATGCATTGGCCTTGCCTCTCACTGTGCTTTGGAATCCTGAGAGGCCAGGCCTTCTGGACCCCACAGCATGGAGCAGGGCCCTGAGGGTGGCATGGCCTCTTGTCCCAGACCCCAGTTTCAGCCCAGCTCTGCCCTGGATGGTTAGCGTGAGCCTGTTTCCTGTCTGAAGGAGATGAGAGTTCTCCCGGGGGCTATCACGTCTGCCCTGAGTATGGGTGCGGGGCCAGGCAGCGCTGCAGGCTCCGGGGCTGCCATCCCGGGACAATCACCAGTCAGTGGACACGCTGTCCCTGAAACCCACGCTCTCGGTTTTTAAGGAGGAAGGAGGACAAGCCCAGCAGAGCCCCCGGGGAACAGTGTGTGACTTGCTGGCAGGGAGTCTTGAGTGTTTGGCTCAATCTTCAAAGATCCACACAGATTTTAATTCTCCTCGGGGACAAGTCAGCTGCTTTGGAAAGTTGTAACATTTCTTCTCTCAGTAAATTTCCTTTAAACAATCAGTTCTAATCTCTCCTTTGTGTCATATGAGATGGGGAGGCAGAGAAGGACAGAGATACTCGGCCCCCAACCCCAATCCTCTGAACGCGACGGATTCTCTTTTTGGGTCTGTCCTTGGGGGTTGGTGATGCCAACTGGAGGAAAGAGGGACCCAGATTTACAGCCTGGGGTATCCTCAGACATTCACAATGTGATGCCACTCAAAATTCCAATACCAGTCCTTCTGGTTACCAGCTGATTTAGGCCACCACAGCAAAAAGAGCGGAATGGAGCTCCCTTAAAAAACTAAAAACAGCGACTCAATGTGATTCAGTGATTGTACTCTGGGCATATACCTGGAGAAAACCATACTCTGAAAATGTACACGCACCGCAATGTTTGATGCAGCACTGTTAACAATAGCCAAGACATGGAAGTAATCTAAGTGACCATCAACAGATGACTAGATGAAGAAGATGAAGTTCAGTTCAGTTCAGTCAGTCAATTGTGTCCGACTCTGTGCGACCCCATGGACTGTGGCACACCAGGCTTCCCTGGCCACCACCAACTCCTGGAGCTTGTTCAAACTATTGTCCATCGAGTCGGTGATGCCATCCAACCACCTCATCTTCTGTCGTCCCCTCGTCCTCCTGCCTTCAGTCTTTCCTAGCACCAGGGTCTTTTCCAATGAGTCATTTCGTCTCATCAGGTGGCCAAAGTACTGGAGTTCCGATTCAATATCAGTGCTTCCAATGAACATTCAGGAATGATTTTTTTTAGGATTGAGTGGTTTGGACTCCTTGCAGTCCAAGGGACAGTCAAGAGTCTTTTCCAACACCACATTTCAAAAGCATCAATTCTTCGGCCCTCAGACTTCTTTATAGTCCAACTTTCACATCCATACGTGACTACTGGAAAAAGCATAGCTTTGACTAGATGGACCTTTGTTGGCAAAGTAATGGCTCTGCTTTTTAATATGGTATCTAGGTTGGTCATAACTTTCCTTCCAAGGAGTAAGCATCTTTTAATTTCATGGCTGCAGTCACCATCTGCAGTGATTTTGAAGCTCAAGAAAATAAAGTCTGTCACAGTTTCCATTGTTTCCTCATCTATTTGCCATGAAGTAATGGGATCAGATGGCATGATCTTAGTTTTTTGAACTTAGTTTTTTGCTGAGTTTTAAGCCAGCTTTTTCCGCCCTCTTTCACTTTCATCAGTTCCTCTTCGTTTTCTGCTTTAAGGGTGGTGTCATCTGCATATCTGAGGTTATTGCTATTTCTCCCAGCAATCTTGATTCCAGCTTGAGCTGCATCCAGCCTGGCATTTCGCACGATACACTCTGCATATCAGTCCTGTATATTCACTGGAAGGACTGATGCTGAAGATGAAACTCCAATACTTTGGCCACCTGATGCAAAAAACTGACTCACTTAAAAAGACCCTGATCCTGGGAAAGATTGAAGGCGGGAGGAGAAGGGGATGACAGAGGATGAGATGCTTGGATGGCATCACTGACTCAATGGATATGAGTTTGAGTAAGCTCCGGGAGTTGGTGATGGACAGGGAAGCCTGGCGTGCTGCAGTAATGGGGTCGCAAAGAGTCAGACACTACTGAGTGACTGAACTGAACTCTGCATATAAGTTAAATAAGCAGGGTGACAATAAACAGCCTTGATGCACTCCTTTCCTAATTAGGAACCAGTCTGTTGTTCCATATCTGTTTCTAATTGTTGCTTCTTGACCTGCATACAGGTTTCTCAGGAGGCATGTAAGGTGGTCTCGTTTCCCATCTCTTGAAGAATTTCCAAAGTTTGTTGTGATCCACACAGTCAAAGGCTTTGGTGTAGTCAATAAAGCAGGAGCAGATGTTTTTCTGGAACTTTCTTGCTTTTTATATTCTTTTCAGCTGAAGATGGAGAAGCTCTATACAGTCAGCAAAAACAAGACCAGGAGCTGACTGTGGCTCAGATCATGAACTCCTTATTGACAAATTTCAGACTTAAATGGAAGAAAGTGGGGGAAACCACTAGGCCATTCAGGTATGACCTAAATCAAATCCCTTGATTATACAGTGGAAGTGAGAAACAGATTCAAGGGATTAGATCTGATAGCGTGCCTGAAGAACTATGGATGGAGGTTCGTGACACTGTACAGGAGGCAGAGATCAAGACCATCCCCAAGAAAAATAAATGCAAAAAGGCAAAATGGTTGTCTGAAGAAGCCTTACAAATAGCTGAGAAAAGAGAAGCTAAAGGAAAAAAAGGAAAGAAAGACCTATCTGAATGCAGAATTCCAAATAATAGCAAGGAGAAGAGAACCTTCCTAAGTGATCATTGCAAAGAAATAGAGGAAAACAATAGAATGGAAAAGACTAGAGATCTCTTCAAGAAAATAAGAGATACCAAGGGAATATTTAATGCAAAGATGGGCTCAATAAAGGACAGAAATGGTAAGGATCTAACAGAAGCACAAGATATTAAGCAGAGATGGCAAGAATACACAGAAGAGTTATACAAAAAAACATGTTAATGACCCAGATAACCACGATGGTGTGATCCTTCATCTAGAGCCAGACATCCTGGAATGCAAAATCAAGTGGGCCTTAGGAAGAATCACTGGGAACAAAGCTAGTAGAGATGATGGAATTCCAGTTGGGCTATTTCAAATCCTAAAAGATGATGCTGTTAAAATGCTGCACTCAGTATGCCAGCAAATTTGGACAACTCAGCAGTGGCCACAGAACTAAAAAATGGTCAGTTTTCATTCCAATCCCAAAGAAAGGCAATGTCAAAGCATGTTCACACCACCACACAACTGCATTTATTTCACACACTAGCAAATTAATGCTGAGAATTCTCTAAGCGAGGCTTCAACAGTACATGAACCAAGAACTTCCAGATGTTTAAAGCCGGATTTTGAAAAGGCAGAGGAACAAGAGATTAAACTGCCAACATGTGTTGGATCACAGAAAAAATGGAATGTTACTAAGTCAAAAAAAATGAACTAATGTCATTTGCAGCAACATGGATGGACCTAGAGATTATTACACTAAGTGAAATCAACCAGGCAAAGACCAATACATGGCACTGCTATGTGGAATCTAAGAAATGACACAAGTGAACTTATCTATAAAACAGGAACAGCTGACAGTCATAGAAAACAAACTTACAGTTACCAAAGGGGATAGCTGGTCTGCAGGGGAGGGGGATAAATTAGGAATTTGGGATTAACATAGACACACTACTATCTATAAAATATACATAACATATATACACTACTACCTAAAAAAAACCCAACAAGGTCCTACTGTATAGCACAGAGAAGTCTACTCAATATTCTACAATAACCTACATGGAAAAAGAATCTGAAAAAGAATGGATATATGTGTAACTAAATGACTTCGCCATACACTTGAAGCTAACGTGACATTATAAACCAACCACGTGTGCTATGTACACTAAGCTGCTTCAGTTGTGTCTGTCTCTTTGCGATCCTATGGACAAGCCTGCCAGGCTCCTCTGTCCATTGAATTCTCCAGGCAAGAATACCGGAGTGGATTACCATGACCTCCTCTAGGGGATCTTCCCAACCCAGGGATCAAACCCTTGTTTCTGCATCTCCTGCACTGGCAGGCATGTTCTTCAGCACCACCTGAAAAGCCCTCTAAATCAACTATACGCCAATATAAAATAAAATATTTTTAAAAATAAAATAATATCAATTTTAAAAGAACATCATTTAGATAGGATGAAAGAAGGAAAGAGTAACATAAGCATGGGTAAATGAAAGATTTGAAAGTCCAGGTGGCTTTTTAGTTAAGCATTGAGGATGTGACAGGTACTAGTGGAAGCCCTGAGTACGGTCTTTGTTTAGCTGGAGAAAAGGAAAGAAGGAAGGTGTCCTTGTCACAGAGCAAGTGACACTGGTAAGGAGGAAGGGCAGGGAGAGTGGTTACTGCCATTAGATGAATGTCACATCACTGCATTGTACGGAAGAAACAATAATGTTATCAGGCAGGTGCTAAGAGCAAATCACAGGAAAATATTAACTGGTTAATAGAGCACAGGATAGCAGAGCTGAAGCCACCTGCAGAGATGACCTGGCCCTGCCCCGTCTTCAGACAAAGGCAGATCTAAACCATTAACTAAGATCAGGGCATCCGGTCCCATCACTTCATATCAAATAGATGGGGAAACAATGGAAACAGTGACACTTTATTTTCTTGGGCTCCAAAATCACTTCAGATGGTGACTGCAGCCATGAAATTAAAGACACTCGCTCCTTGGAAGAAAAGCTATGACTAACCTAGACAGCATACTAAAAAGCAGAGACGTTACTTTGCTGACAAAGGTTTGTATAGTCAAAGCTATGCTTTTTCCAGTAGTCATGTATGAATGTGAGAGTTGGACTATAAAGAAAGCTGTGTGCTGAAGAACTGATGCTTTTGAACTGTGGTGTTGGAGAAGACTCTTCAGAGTTCCTTGGACAGCAAGGAAGTCCAACCAGTCCATCCTAAAGGAAATCAGTCCTGAATATTCATTGGAAGGACTGATGCTGAAGCTGAAACTCCAATACTTTGGCCACCTGATAGGAAGAACTGACTCATTTGAAAAGACCCTGATGCTGGGAAGGACTGAAGGTAGGAGGAGGAGGGGATGACAGAGGATGAGATGGTTGGATGGCATCACCGACTCGATGGACCTGAGTTTGAGTAATCTCTGGGAGCTGGTGATGGACAGGGAAGCCTGTCATGCTGCAGTCCATGGGGTCACAAAGAGTCGGACACAACTGAGTGACTGAACTGAAAATCATCCACTGCAGGTGTTTTCTGCATCTCAAAGAGATCACTAGAGATAGAGGCCTCCACATTTTTTGGTGGCCCCATGATTACTTTATCAGTTTCAGAATTAAAAAAAAAAACTCACATCCTTATCTTATCTAAGGCTCAGATGATTACTTTAGATTCGTGGGGTTTTTTCCCCCACCAATGACTGCAGACGGATGGCTGCAGTGATGGTGTCGTAGACCAAGGACCAGTTCTGGACACCTGCCCCTTCTTACCCCTGTTCTCCATTAGAAACTATTCTCTCAGCAAGTGCTGAGCTCTGTGACGGGGGCTGAGGACACCATGACAAATAAAACAGCATCCCGGGGTCAGTGCATGTGTGGCCTGGGGGAGGGCAGCAGATGAGGAGAGGGGTGACCATGGCGGGTAACGTGGTGGGTGTTAACAGTGTCTGTAACCAGCACGTGAGTGTTGCCACATCCACTGGAGTGTGTTCAGTACCAGGCACGCTGTCTCAATCACTGTCACACTCTCTCCTCCCTCACACACAGACAACCGTACAACAGCACATTAGTGCAAACTCCTCCTTCTGCCTGGAACTTTCTCCAGCACATCCTAAGCACTCCCTGCCAAGGGCCTAGAGTGAACCAAGGATCAGTCATCAAGTTTCACTTGTGAGAAGTAAAGGAAGTACCCTGGGCTGATATTCCTACTCTCTCTCCCACACTTAGGTTTTCAAGACTATTGTGTTTCTGTGGGTTTCAAAAATCCTCTTCTGGAAGTCAAAAGCTTTCTCTCTGTTTTTCTACAGTAACCATTCTACTTCTCCCAAAGGCAGATGGAGACGGTTGAAGAGGGAAATGTCATATGCAAGAAAATGAGGAGGAAAAAGGAAGAAAATCATCTTTCAACACATCACCTCTGCTTTATGACAGAAATGCACACACAGAGCGGCCCCAGAGTAACGGACTCCAGGATTTCATGCACATCCTCATCCAAAGATATTAATGATCTAACTGGAGATGAGTCTTAAGTCCCCATAACGTACATTATTTGTAATGGTGGAATCTGAAACATCAAGGTACTGTGTAAAGTTTTTCTCCTTTTCTATCAGTTTTTCTTCTTTGCAGAACCCACTAAGTTACAGATATCCCATAAGAAGTTGTCCCTTTATGGAAATTAATTGTCAGCGTTTATTACAGCTTTTGTGAAGTCCTCACAGGCACTTTCTGCTCTGCCGTGTCTGACTCCCCGCACATCTACACCACACACACACACGTGATCATGGCCTCTGAATTGACTGTTGGGCTCATGGTAGTGATCAGAGTGGTCACAATAGTCTCTGGTGACATGTAAGAGCAAATACAGAGAGGCCTTCTGCCCACTCGGGTGTATTTAATGCAAATGGCACAGCGATGCAGAAGGCGGCTGGTGTGCCTGGTCTGGGCTGTCCCAAGTAGAACAGAATGGGGCAAAGACATGCCTCCCCTCTGCTTCCTCCCATTTCTGGGCCATCACATCTCGCTCAGGCTCCTAGGCTGAGGGTTTACCAGTTTTAACTGAAAGTCTGTGTCTGGATCCTAAAGCTCACACTTGGTACGAACGCAATCTCGGGCTGTGTTGGTTAGTAAGGTGCTGTTCGGGGGAACCCCAGTGTCATGCATGCACCCCATGGGCCCAACCAGGCCTCCTTGACACCGGCCCTGCCTGAGCCCGGAGTGAAGGCCAGGATGGAGGTGTGTTCTTTTTGGAAGGACCCTCACTGTCCTCTCTCGGTCTCACTTTGCTTCCTTCCAGGATGAATGAGGACAAATCTGGGAACCAGTGTAGTGACACAGTGTGAAGACCATTTTTAGACCATTTTTAGCTGTATGTCCACCTGTGCACCTCACCTGGTGTCGGGGAGCCCGACTGGGCCGTCTCCCTCTGCCTCCCAAAGTCCAGGTTATGTTTGCACACCCACATTTCTCAGCTTCTCGGCCCCTTCCTGAAGATCACGTGTGCTTCTGCCTCCACATATCAGCTTATCCCAGGTTGGAGTGCATTCATTTGCTCAGCAGGCAGCAGGAGAAACGGCAGGTAAGCTGGAGACTCAGAGAGGACCCTGTGCAATACACACCACATGCGCTAAGAGCACACGGGAAACTTGCTATCGTCATCATCTATCACGGTGTGTCCTAACCACCCTGTCCTAACTATACTTCATATTTCAAATGGATGGGCAAGACGTTTAGACTTGAAATATCAGACACTTAAGAAGGTTATGGTTTAAAGACACTACTCACAACCCTAGAGGAAGAAACCAAAAGCAAAAATCCTTGCATTTTCCCTCTGAATGTTCTTGAATTTGTTCTGTCTTTTCTTTGGTGGGAAAGAGTGGTGCCGCACACAAACAAATCTGCCTGCATGGGGGGTGCTTCAAAACCGTCTGAGCTATTCACTCGGATTCCTGAGGTCCAAGGAGCCTGCAGTCCTGCTGCTGTGGGAATGGGGCGGGGGTGTGAGGCAGGGAAGGGGTTGGAGATGCGGATGACTGAGACAGTGCAGATGGAGATGGTGGAGCTGATGCAGGTGGAAGGGGAGAGAGAGGCTGCAGAGAGTGCAGGGTGACAGGATGGGAAGAAGAAAGGGAATGAAGTCACTGTCTGGAATCAGAACCCACGGCTCTCCCAGTCCAACTCTGGCCCGGTGACTGCCACGCCAAATCCAGGCTCTAGCGTCTCTCAGGAGCACAAAAGGAAACGAGGGCGCCGACAGTGAGGCTGTGAGACAGGAAGCAGGAAGCCAGGTGCTCCTGCTGCTGCTGTAGCCTGGAGCTGTTCCCGAAACGCCCTCCCTGCCCGAGCACACGCCATGTTGCGGACAGCGCAGCCCAGGTATTCGCGTTTCGGCCGGCAAAGCCCCCACCTCTGCTTCGGACTCTATCTCCTGCCCCCTGGGCTCCAGACAGGGACAGCTAAATACTGCTCTGCGGGGTTATTTATCTGAAAAAAAAAATATTGCTTTAGAACTGTACCAGCTTCATGGTTCAGCAGCTGGGACACTTAGGTAAAATCTGAACCTGATCATCAGGAGATGTGCTAGAAAAAAACACGAAGTAGCAAAATCCAATTTCAAGCCAGCATCATTCGCTGGAAGGGAAAGCACATGTTCAGCAGAAGGGAAGACAAACCTGAAACTGATCTGCAGGGCTGAACATTATGCCTCAGACCAGCTTAACCTCTGATTCACTGGGAATTTAATCATCTCCTTTATGTCTGAATAAACCTGAAGGTAAGTCACTAGCAGACGGTCTTACCTTGTTAGGTTTTTCTTTCCTTACAAATTAAATCTGTATGAGCAGAGATAAGTTACTGGTTTAAACGTTCCTGCAGCTCAACCGAGTTTAACTTTATTAAATTTATTACTACACTAATTAATTTTAATCAATAAACTTTAACTGAGTTTAATAAAATGTAATTTTATTAAATTCATTAGGTTTAATAAAATGTAACTTTATTAAATTTATTAGCACATTAATTTTAAGCAATAAAGTTAAACTACATATGTAAATATATAGGTAGTTTAACTTTATTGCTTAAAATTAATTAGTATACTAGACCCCATGCAATGTAGCCCGCCAGGCTCCTCTGTCCATAGGATTCTCCAGGCAAGAATACTGGAGTGGATGGCCATGCCCTCCTCTAGGGCTCCAGGGGATCTTTCTGATCTAGGGATCAATGCCGCATCTCCTGCATTGCAGGCAGATTCTTTACCACTGAGCCACCTGGGAAGTCCAAAATATATGCACATATATTTAATAAACCATAAATTTGAGCAAAGCTCTTATGTGACGTAATGTCATACATCACAAAGTGAAATGAGCATGAAGAATAATCCTGGAGACAGCTTCAAAGGACCTCACTGACGCCAGAGCCGGGGGGCTGCTAAGGAACCACATCCACCATAACCCAGCGTGGGTCTCTGCCCGCTTCGTCCAGCTGGTGCTGTGATCTTGGCTGACCCTTCTCCCTTTCCCTATTATTTCATATCAGTGTCAAACATTTGGGGGGCACCTATGGCTGCAAGAGAAAGCCTCACCCCCACTTTGTATCTTAAGCCAGAAGATGAGCTCAGTCTCCTGGTCCTGCGAAGAAGGTTCTGACTCTCAGTTCAGCCTCTTTCTGTGACACCGGCTGCCCTGCACCAGCGTCCCTGAGAAGAGCTGAGACCTGGGGAGCGGCCTCAGTACTTAGGGCAACTTACCGGGGCCCCGCAGAGCAGGAGTGTCTCACACCAAACCCGCCCTGGGGCCCTTGCAGACCCAGAATCCGGGAGAGGCAGGGTGGGGATTGACACAGGAATAACTCGGGCAGGCTCCTCAGCCTCCTCACACACACTGCCTTCCTGAGTGCAGTGAGCACACACTGGCACAAGGCAGTGTGCGGGGTGGATTCCGTGCATGGATCCACGCACAGCGCTGCGTGGCGATGCAGTGACTGCTCAGAGCACCAGCAGCGAAGGACGCACACTGTGGTTCGATGGCTTCACTGCCCCGCTTCCAGACTCAGCACCTCGAGGTGTGACCTTGGTTCTGGGCTGCTTCAGAACACAACTGAAGCTTCCGGCATCTCCCACCAGCATCCCATCCTGAACAACTCTCTCATCCCCTCTCCAGAGAACCATTAGGAAGGCAGAAGTGCTTGCCCACCCCTGGAGTCTCGCCTGGCTTGCTCTGTGCGCTCCAGGGCAAACAGTGAAGGCAGACAACCTCGCCTGTGCCTCGTGGGGATGTGGGAACAGGCACTGGCCTCCTGATGTCCACTGGCATCAAGGGACCTGCAGTGTGAAGTCTATGCCAGGTTCAAAATATAATTCTAACCAAGTTTTCTAAAATAAAACATTTCCCTCATAGAAATACCTATGCCCACCCCAGTCCTACCATCCTCATGACTATAAAAATTAAGTTATTGTCAAAACAGACAGGAGCAGTCAACCTGGACACAAACCGTTCGTCCTGGATTCGGGGGCTATGTAATCTTCCCCTCTCCTTCTCCAGACATCTTGTGACCTAGAACCTTCTTCATGGGCTCTGGAAATGTTGAGTGTGGACCCAAGAACACCTAGGGTTCAGGGATACCATCTAGATCCATAAATTTTCCCCTAATGGACAGCCCCAGTGTGGGAAAAGAAAACCCACGCAGATTCCACACAGAAGACAGGGAATGTCGAAGACCAACGTTGTGGGTGAGACTGAGTGCCGATGGTAAGCACCCTCCTATCTGGTGAGAGGATCCGTAAAAGCACCGTTCAAGGGAGAGACCTGCTCTGTGACCTGGCTGGGCACTGCTCATCCCAACTCCATCCGTGAATTAGCCTCCTATTAGCAGCACCTCCAATCAGTGTGTCCTCCCCCATGGGTTATCCGAGTGGGTGGAATGGCTGTAAAATACTTCTCTGGCTAATGAGGGTGATGATAAGACAGTGCAGCATCATAGGCCCAGTCGCAACAGAACATCACACATACTGAACAATTACTGCACTCTGTGAAGTGCCATGTGTCTCCACTCCGGGCTCAGCTCTTAGTATTATTGTTTCTGTTAAAAATCTGCATCACAGCAGGAGTGTGGATGAAAAGTGAAAGTGTTAGTCACTCAGTTGCGTCCAACTCTTTGCACTCCCATGGACTTTAAACTGCCAGGCTCCTCTGACCATGGGATCCTCCAGGCAAGAGTACTGGAGTGGGTTGCCATTTCCTTCTCCAGGAGATCTTCCCGACCCAGGGATCAAACCCAGGTTTCCTGCATTGCAGGCAGATTCCTTACTGTCTGAGCCAGATACCTATTAAGCTCTTTAAGCAATTGGAAAAAACCTTCTGGCACTAGTGTGATCACAATTTTGACCTTCACAAAAGCCGACTAAATAAAACAGTCTAGTTTACATTCATAGCCTGAACCCCCAGCTGAGAACTGCCTCTTAAGCAATGTGCGTGCCTAGACATAAGATGACAGGGCTACAGAAGGTGTATGGCATGTCTGCCCATCACGATTACTGGAAAAAGCAACACAGAGACCTTGGCCTCATGTGAAGAATAGCACATTATTGACAACATAGTGAGAAGGTGCTAGACCCAGCTTCAAGCTCAGGCCACTCACCAGCCCCGTGACCTTGGGCCTCTGAACTCTGGTTGTCCCATTTGCAAAATGGAAAAAAAATTAATTGTTTTTCTTCCTTTGTCACCTAGGTGTTGTGGGGAATAAATGAGAAACCTCTTTATAACCATAAAGTGCTTCTACAGGTCAAGGACACTATTAACATTTACAGCCTAAATCCTCAGAGATTTGTTATAGCGGCTGCTGTGTTTGTTTTGGCTCCCCTTAGGGTACCTTTAAAAAATGTGGCCTGTGTTTCTGTTATGATGGCATTTAGACCTCTGCTTCATCAAAGTCAGGGGCGAACTTTCATAAATTCTTTCTCTTGATGGAAACAGCAAGCCCTCTGCCTGCAGTGGCAAATCGTGACCAGCAAGCCCTCAGTCATGATGAACAGCTATGAACCGGGGTTGATGGCCAGAGCATCATTACCCTTCTACACATACTCCACGAGGACAACCCTGTGCAACACCGCAGAACAAGGCTGGCGTGCGAGAGGCTATTTTTAATCGATACAGTGTGAGAAAGAAAAGAGATGGACACGGCACCCGAAAGTGCCGCCCGCCCAAGAAACAGTGGCTGCCTGGCTGGCTTTCTGTGTTACAGCCACCCTCCCATTCTGCCTGGCTGAATTTGAATATTAAAACCAAAAACACAAGACAGCCCTTCACTCTCTTCCTTTCACTGAATCAGGCTTTAGCTTGAAAATCACACAAGATCTCAGAAATTCTCTCTTTAAATAATTAATTTAGGTGCAGAGAGAAGCATTCCAGTGACCTTAACATTGGACTCTATTCAGTGAATTCCTCCACAATTTAAACAGTAAGGGGAAAACGCTCTGTCCAGTGAGAAATAACACGCGATAAATAACAGAACGCTTGAATCAGTGACTGATAGCAGAAAAAGGAGAAAAGTCAGCATGAGGGTGGAGTCGGTTCAAGACCAGACCAGTGTGATGCTAAGCCGCTGACACCAGCCGTGTGAAGGCCCCAGGACTCGGTACCAGGCTGGAGCGCCTATGACAAGGGCCACCTCGTGTTCTGAGGGGGCTCAAGAGGGGACCCAGATAAGACAGGCCTGGCGGAAAGACAGCTTCTCACCCTGGAGGGGTTCATACCAACTCCGTCCCCCTCCAGACTCTAAGCAGAAAGGTCTCCGGTTTCCTGAGCTACCGGGCAGAGTGGCTGCGCTGCCCGATGGGAGGACAAGGTCAGGACTCCTCCTGTTGAGGGAGGCACCAGGCCTCCTTTGGGGAAGACTGCCATTTCATTCCGTTTCCCATAAGAGGGATGTGGGGACCCCTGTTTAATTATTTTTCTGGATAATACTAAATCATCTGGTAGCTTTGACTCAAATATGGCCTTAGCCCTTAGAGCCTACTGTTAGACAAGGAAGGGAATTTCAATGTGCTTTAAACAGGCTCTTTTGCTTGGAGTGGGTATTCAAAATGGAGATCTAGGTGTGAGGTTAGGAATACATATGTATAGGACCTGTGAGAACATCATGCTCAGTTGTTCGGTTGTGTCTGACTCTTTGCGACCCCATGAGAATGTCAGTCAACACCTAATGTCCTTCAATGACCAGGAAACTACCACATAGGCATCCTCTGATTTTTCTAGTTTCTGTCCACAGCCTCAGAGACTCAGTGGTTGATGTTTTTACAAAGGGCTGTTAGGAGGTCTTACAATGACAATTACACTTGTGTTTATTTTCCACAACATAGATTAATTGCTTGTCGTTCAGTTGCTAAGTTGTGTCTGACTCTTTGCAACCCAATGGACTGCAGCAAGCCAGGCTCCCTTGTCTTTCACCATCTCCCAGAGTTTGCTCAAACTCATGCCCATCGAGTCGGTGATGCCATCCAGCCATCTCATTCTCTGTCATCCCCTCCTCCCCCTGCCCTCAATCTTTCCCAGCATCACAGTCTTTTCAAATGAGTCAGCTCTTTGCATCAGGTGGCCAAAATATTGGAGTTTCAGCTTCAACATCAGTCCTTCCAATGAACACCCAGGACTGATCTCCTTTAAGATGGACTGGATCTCCTTTCAGTCCAAGGGACTCTCAAGAGTCTTCTCAAACACCACAGTTCAAAAGCATCAATTTTTCTGCGCTCAGCTTTCTTTATAGAAAGAACTTTCATATCCATACATGACCACTGGAAAAACCATAGCCTTGACTAGATGGACCTTTGTTGGCAAAGTAATGTCTCTGCTTTTTAATATGTTGTCTAGGCTGGTCATAACTTTCCTTCCAAGGAGTAAGCATCTTTTTATTTCATGGCTGCAATCACCATCTGCAGCAATCTTGGATCCCAGAAAAATAAAGTCAGCCACTGTTTCCACTGTTTCCCCATCTATTTGCCATGAAATGATGGGACTGGATGCCATGGTCTTAGTTTTCTGAATGTTGAGCTTTAAGCCAACTGTTTCACTCTCCTCTTTCACTTTCATCAAGAGGCTCTTTAGTTCTTCTTCACTTTCTGCCATAAGGGTGGTATCATCTGCATATCTGAGGTTATTGCTATTTCTCCTGGCAATCTTGATTACAGCTTGTGCTTCTTCCAGCCCAGCATTTCTCATGATGTACTCTGCATATAAGTTAAATAAGCACAACATATACAGTAAATGGCCATGACAGAAAGGAGAAAACCTGGACCCGCGGATCATCTTCTTTTGGTCCTAATCAAAAGTATTGTTCCTTGTTCTGTGATGTCCACCTTTCAGTGAGGGAGTGTGTGGCTTAAGCCCGAGGCCAGTGTGGAGCTTTCACTTCTCCACAATCTTCAAAGTTGAAATCCCACATGCTCCATCTCTGGATAGCGATACAGCACAGGAACCCTCCATGAGTTGTGGAAGCAACGATCAACCAGCTCAGAAGGCCATGCAAAAGGAAAGGACTGAATGCAGGTCCCAAGACAAGCCCCATGGCCTTCAGTGACCCTTCTTCATGGGCTTGACTGAACGTCTAACAGGTCCTTAACCTGCCCAGGGTCCGCACCCAGGACCCCTTCTAAGCCTGAGTCTGTCCCATCTCAGTTACCAATACTTGTTGCTAGGCCAACAATCCATGGGTCCCTCTAAATTCTTCCCATCCTCCACCCACAACATCTGACCCAGCAGCAAGGCCTGTTGGTTTATTGCCAAAATGTCGTCAGAAGCCATTCACTTCCTGCTGTTTTCACAGGACAGCACCTATGACAGGCCAGGCCTGTCCAGGTCTCCCCTGTCTCCTGCCAGCATCCAGCACCTAGGCCCAAATGCCAATCTGTCCATCTCCTCCCAAGTACAATCCCCTGGTGGTCCCCAGTGAATCTAGACTAAAACCTCCGCCTCCAGCTGAAGCCAGCCCCCAGGGTCCCTACCACCTGGCAGCTGTCTGCTTCCCCCACTTATGGCACCTACTCTTGACCACCCCCTACTACCCTGACTCATCTGCATTTTGCTTAACAGGCTCCTTGTCTTGATTTGGGTGAAACTGTCACCTCCTTAGAGAGGTCTTTCCTGACACTTTACACTAAATAAACCGCCTTCCCATCGCAGCCACCCTGCTCTGTCTGCCCTAACCTCAGCGTTCCTTCATCTAAGACGCTCTCGTTGTTAATGTACTCGTCACCCCCTCTGTGATGGGTCCGCTTGTCACTTCATGGCCACATCTCCAGGGACCCAAGCAGTGTCTGCAAAGCTTGTTCAGCACATTCTCAATAAGGAACTGCTGAATAAATGACTCTGAAGACATCCTCCCCAAAGTAAATGTAGCCACAAGTGTTCTGCAAGGAGACCAACCAATGTGGCATCTCGGCATCCTGGGAAGACGTGAGAAGGTGGGCGACAGAGAGTGAGCACGAGCAGAGTGGTCAGCAAGGGCACAGGTTGGAAGTGACTTTAGAGACACAACCACTGAGCTCCGAAAGTTCACCGCATGGTCTGGAAGTGGGTGCGACATGAATCCACAAACGGAGGATGAGATGCCAATAATGCGATGGGTTTAAAGAGGGGAAGACTGGTATGAAACCCAATGGTTGAGCTAAGCTTCATCAAAGGAGTCAGAGAATCTGACAAGACAGACAGAAGTAGCAGGGCTTGCAGACGGAGGAAGGGGTATAAACGAGAGAAAAGGTCTGGAGTGGGGGCGCATTGGCTGGGCCTAGATTTTGCCCTGAGGAAGCTCAAAAGAGACTGATTAGATTCTGCTCAAACTGTGTGTTTTAGAATGCGCAAATATTTATTGTCTAAAGGAATTCAGAGACAGACAGATGGGGGTGGAAGGTGATTTGTTCAGGCGTTTCTTTCGTCTCTAAGGCACTGGTGGTATTTTTCTTGAGAACTTCGGTTCATTTGTTAAACAAATAGTTATTACTTGCCTCCCAGGTACCAGGCACTTTGTGCGTGGATGGGCTTCCACAGGGAATGAAAGGTCACAATTCTTGTGCCAGAAGTCCAAGGAGGTCAAGAGTACACAGGCACATTTAAAATAATGATGGAAGTATAATTTTTAAATTCCGTATTTCAGGCAATCTCTTTGATGCTAGTCATGTGGGAAGATAAAAAGAAGATGTTATTCATAGTTATCGGTGAGGCTGTCTGTACCACAGGGTTTTAGAAGGGATAGTGGGTGAGGTGAGATACATAGAACAAGCTAGTGGTCATCAGTGGGGAGGGGAAATGTATGGGTAGGGAATAAGGACAAACTCTTAGGTGTAAAACAAATGAACCAAAGGATATAATGTACGACACAGGGAATACAGCCAAGTTTTAAAATAGTAACTATAAATGGAATATAACATTTTAAAAAGGTGAATCATTATACTGCACGCCTGTAACTTACATAATATTGCCCAGCAACTACACTTCAATTAAAAAAAAAATAAACATACAAGGCCCACGTGATCAGGACACACATAACTGGAAAAAAACGAAAGGACAGTGAGGCTGAAACCGAGGAGGACCCACCCCCTACAAAGTCCTCCTCCTGCCTCTTGTTTGTAGAAAAACTTAAGCCAAAGAACAAATTTAATCCGAGAGGTGAGAAAATGCAGAAGAGAAGGGAAATAGTCAAACAACATCAAATAATAACAGTTTACCCATTAAACAAAGTCAAAGACCTTTAGTTCCTCCTCAAGGGCTATAGATAGTATTTTGAGTCATGTCCTGTGAGCTTCTTATAGATACTGAAACCCCCACCAGGTAGGAGAAGTTAACTACATGATGACCAGACTGCAGCAGTGGCAAAAGCTGCCACAACTGCAAGAGCTGTCCTCAAACAAATGGGAACAAGCCAATCTTGGAACTGAAGATTAACTGCACTTAAAACAGTTAGGGGTACCTGGTGTGCTGCAGTTCATGGGGTCGCAAAAAGTCAGACACGACTTAGCGCCTGAACAACAAAACAATAAAGATGACACTGATGAGCAATTCCAAGACGACAGCCAAGAGCTGATTGCTCTTCTACACATAGCCTTCCACCCCACCTGTGCACCCTGACCCTCCCCTATAAGAGTTCGTGCCCCCAATCAACAAGGGGGAGCTGGCCCTTTGGGACATGAGTCCACCTTCTCCCCTGGATTGCTGGCTTCCTCAAGGAAGCTATCTCCTCTCACCCAACAGTTGTCTCAATACTGGATTCTTGAGTCACAAGCAGCTGAACTTGAGTTTGGCAACAAGGTAACTCATTTTGAAACATCCACAGAGCAGCTGTGAGGGGCCCACTTGGAGCCTCTGCTCCTTCTTCTCCCTCCTGCCTTCAGACATTTCTGCCAGTTTAATCACAGCCATGTAAAAACACACATGGTATGGACAAGGCCTGATCAACCTGTATCTGGAAGCAGTGTCTGCCATTGGGAGGGAACTGTGAGCATGACTGTCAATAGGAGGCCAGTGCCAGGTGCAAGCTGTTGACTCACTGACTATAGACATAGAGAGTGGCTACTTAGCAACTTTCATGATGAGAACAGAGCAATTCACAGAGGAGTGGTCACTGCCTCCTCTCAGACACTGCCAGCCACGGGCAATCACTAACTGGTCAGTGACCTGGTTCTGCCAAGAGATTTCTTAGAGAAACGTGGAACGTTCTGGCTTCAATCTGGTCCTCTCCCTTGCACCTCAGACCAGAATTCAACAGTTGTTAATTCTATCAAGAGATGTAGATTCCAACACTCCCTGGTTATTTCGATTCTTGTTTTTTCCCAGAGCATTGCCCTTTACTATGTTATGATGACCCGTGAACACCTATTTTCATAATATACTGGTACATTCAAAAAAGTAAATTCTTAAATGCAAACTTAGCTCTCAACACAGCCTGGTACACTATGTGGATTACTAAACAATCAACTATGATCAGGTTCTCCTCCACAGTTCTGTTCTGCCTGTATTTACTGACTAGGGCTGCCAGCTTGAACAACAAATTATTTCTCACAGTTCTGGAGGCCAGAAGTCCAAGATTCAGGTGTCAGCAGGTTTGGTTTCTCCTAACCCCTGGCTATCCTCTCACTGTGGTGATGTGGCTGTTCTTCAGTGCTCGCACCCCTAGTGTCTCTCTCTCTGTCTCCAAAATTCCCTTTCTTATAAGGATATAGGTTGGATCAGGAACCACCTAACAGCCTCATTTTATTTAATCACCACTTCAAAGGCCCTAGCTTCAAACACAGACACATTTGGAGGCCCTGGAGGTCAGGGCTTCAACATTTGGAGTTTGGGGGAACACAGTTCGGTCAGTCACACTTCCCAGTCCTAATATACAGTTGGTCCTGAGGGGCAGTGGGTGGGACTCAGAGATCCCTTAGAGGGCTGGCTCTTGGGCCTGGGGAGGCACCTCACCCTGCTCCCAGAGTCCCACAACGAAACACAGGAGAGCTGGTGGGAGCTTTTAAAGTCCTCCGTCTCCTTTCCGCTATTTCCTGAGATTCCACAGAAAGAAGCAGCCTGGGCTCCAATCTCGTTCTAGTGTAGAGGTAAAGATGGCAAACTGTAAGAATTCGCAGGAGAAGGGCTTTACTTGTAGGGGGTGGATCCCAGCTTTGTGTAGGAGGCGACAGCTCAGCTGGGCCTTGGAGAACCGGCAGAAGGTTGGTGTGAAGAGATAAGAGCGTCAGAGGCGAGAGGAAGGTGTGGCCGTGGGGAGTATGGCGCGTGCGAGGAGGTGACCGAGTGTGAATGACCACACGCTGGGGCCCTGGGCGTACGTTATCACACCGAGTCCCCATGGAGCCCCCGTGCAGTAAGCCAATCCGGATTTACACTCCTTTCCAATGGCAAACAGAACAGAGGCTGGGCAGCTGGGTAGCCGTACCTGAGGGAGATGATGTGAACACACCTGACCACAGCACCCCCCGCCCCCCAGCTCAGAGGCGCGTGCGTTCAGTCCCTACTGCCAGCCTCACAAATTCTCACATACTTAAATAAACAACCCAAGTTTCTTACCTTCGTTCTTCAAGTCAACAGTCTATGCAGGCTCGCCTGGTGTTCAGATCCGGGTTGCCCAAGGCCAAAATCCAGGCGCAGCCAGTGGGACGCTGCCGGGATCTCTGGGGAGATGGGCTTCTAGCCTCGTTCATGGGCAGGATTCGGGTCCAGGCTCTCCTGTGACCGAGGACCCTGTCTCCGGGCTGCTGCGGTCAGCTGAGGGTCACTCCCGGCTTCTGGAACTGCCTCCTCAGCTCCTGGTCCTCACCGGCTCAAAGCCGGCCCTTCTCAGCCCGTGGCCGCTGGCCTAGAGTGTGACGACTTGCCCTGTTCCTCAATGTGCATGCGTGCAACAAGGGCTCACCTGATCACCCGGGAACCTCTCTCCACGCCGACGCTCGTCCCTCAAATCACAGGGAGACTCCCCACGTTGGGGCACGTTCCTCCAATCACAGCTGCTAAGTCGTGCTCACCCGGGAACGTGCAGCCGGACTGCTTGAGCTCCAGGACTAGGCTCGGGTCCTCGACCCTTTCTTCACAGGTGGTGAGACCTATTCGAGCTGTTTGGCTGCTGAACAGCCAAGAGGGAGGACAGGGTGGCAGAGAGGGTTTTGTCCTGGTCAGGAATCTGCTCCGAGGAGATTGCTCTGGCAGCCGTAGGGAGGTGGGTTGGTCTGGTGAGAGATTGGAGCTGGGGGATGAGTTTGCAGGCTTTCAAATACCCAAAGTGGGCGCCATGAGGAAGTGAAGAAGGGCTGGAAGGCCATTCGCCCAAACTCCAGTTCTCCTTAAGTTAATTAAGCTGCCAGTTTGGCTTGATGTGAATTTCCTGTTTCCCTTCCTGGCCTCAGAAGATACTGAATGATGCCCTCGTGAAAAGAGCCGATAAGGAAGAAAAAAAATTGATAAAAACTTGAACTGGCAAGAAGGTCGACTAATGAGTGGCCAGGTTCCTAAGAGAGGGAGTGGACCCCGAAGCTTGAAGTGTCAGAGACCAGACATAGCCCAGGTCTTTGAAGGGCATGGCTTCTTAAAGGATGCTGACCACCTGCACAGGCTGCTGCTGCTGCTGCTGCCGCGTCACTTCAGTCGTGCCCGACTCTGTGCGACCCCATAGACGGCAGCTCACTAGGCTCCTCTGTCCCTGGGATTCTCCAGGCAAGAATACTGGAGTGGGTTGCCATTTCCTTCTCCAATGCATGAAAGTGAAAAGTGAAAGTGAAGTCGCTCAGTCGTGCACAGGCTAGGACACCCTAAAGGGCACAGAGGGAGCCAGGAGTAAGCCTGCCCCATCTCCCCTGCTCCCCACAAGGGGAACATTCTCATTTTTCGCCACTGAGTGGAGAGAACCCAGAAACACAGCTGAGAATATATAGACACTTAATATGCAAAAGAGATGGCTTTTAGGGTCACTGGGGAAAGAACAGACTTTAAATGGTCATAGGACAACTGGGGATTCATGTTCAAAAATTGACATTGCAGCCCTATCTAAATATGTAACACAAACCAAACTCCAGGTGGATGAAGGACTTAAATGTGGAAGGCAAAACCCTAAAATTTTAGGAGACCATGCTGGTTATCTTTGTGATCTTGGGGTAAGGAATAATTTCTTACACAGAATACAAAAAAGCGTAAACAAAGAGTGACTTATAAGTCTGACCACATTAAGATTAAAAGTTTATGTTTAAGGACACCAGAGTTTGGGAGATATTTATAACATATGTTATTGACAAAAGATTAGCATTCAGATTCTATAAAAAAAATCCCCAAGAATCAAAATGAGAAAGATAAATAACCAGAAACAGCAATGGTCAAAAAACATTTCAGAGACGGGAAAACTTAAATAGCCTGTAAAGAAAGGAGAATATATTTAACTGGAGTTTTCTGGGAAATTAATCTTAAAAGTACAGTAAGAATTGACACCAAAGCTTGTATGTCAATACAACAGCAGTAGAATCCATAATACCCCAGACTGGAGACAACCCAGATCTCCTAAAACCCATGAGTGGTCATAGAAACTGGAGTCCATCCAGATGGTGAAGAGCTGCTGCTTTCAGCCCTGAAATGGATGACCTGTGAGCCAGGCAAGAACCAGGGTGGATCTCAGGGGTATCGTGCTGAATGATAAAAGCGAATTCCAAAAGTTTGCAGGCTGGGTGATTCCATCTAGGGCATTCTTGAAATGAAAAGAATTGTAGAAATGAATAATGGATGCTCAGCTGTCAGGGTGAGGGGTGGGGAGGGAGGTCAGTGGGTGTGGTTGTATCTGGCAACACCGAGGATCCCTGTGGTGGTGAGAAAGTTCTGGATCCTTGTTTCCCTGCGGTGGTGGATATACAAACCTACGCGTGATAAAACTGCACAGAACTAAATGTGCGCACGCACGCACGCGCACACACACACGCGCACACACACACACACGCGCGCGAGAATACGTGACCTGAGTAGGACCAGTAGGTGTGTCTGTGCTGGCTGTGACACTGCACTGAAGTCTTTTGGGTGTTCCTGCTGAGCGGGGGGACTGGAGAGAGATCTTAAGATACACAGTTCTTTTCTCCTCTTTTTCCACCCTCACCCTCTGGGTGGTGATGAGCAGTCAGGGCCGCTCTGCGTCTGCAGATTTAAATGGCCTTTTCCAGACAACAACTTCTCTTTGGGAAATATTGGTCTCTCAGCTGGCCCCCTTCTCCCCCGGCCCTCCCCGGGGCTTGTGGGATCTGTGTGTGATGTGAGGGTGGGGGTGCCCTGTCTGATCTGGGATGGTCACTATCCAGGCCCTCACCCTCAAGGGTGGGGGCTGGGCAGGGGCTGGAGAGGCCAGAGCCCTCTGGCCAATTCTTACCGATCACAGTCACCTCCATTTACACCACACACATACAAACATTCAATATTACCATTTTTTTCTTACGTAAGCAGTGGTATGGGAAAACTGTGATTAATTAAGTCTTCATTCTGGGGCAGCTAAACCAATGTCCATGTGAGCTAGATGCTATTATTATCCAGGTTTAAGAGAGGAGAAAGTGGAGGTTTAGAGGGGTTGAACTACTTTAATGGTTCACATCAGTGTCACACGGTTGGTTAGGAACTGGCAGATGCAGGATTAAAGCCCTGTCTGGCCCATTTCCAGACTTTGAGCCTCTAATCATTGTGCCTCTGCCAGGAATTGGACATTATCTGGGTGGGGGTGATATTTAAAGCAATGAGATTGAATAAAAAACACTGAGACCAGAGATTATAGAGAACGTCAGAGCACATCATTTATGGAGCCCCTATATTTAACGGATGAGGGAAAAGTACTGAGTCCCAGAGGAGGCCACAGACCTGAAAGGAGACAGAGGCACCGACAGAAGGAGTTTCAGAATCGTCACGTGCTTTGGAGCTGTCCAGAAAGGAAAAGACTTCGAGAAGGCCCCTGAAGTTTCAACTGAGATCATTGTTGATCATTAAAGGAACAGCTTCACCAGAAAAAAAGATTGGTATTGCCAGTGTTTTAGTTATCTATTGCTAATTAACAAACAACCTTAGACTGTTTCTTAAAAAAAAAAAAAAAAAATATATATATATATATATATATATAAATATATATATATATATAATTTTGTCCCCGGATCCCTGATCCCTTCCTCCTCAGGGTTGCTCCCGGGGCCACTCGGCTCCCCTTCTCTCAGGACCATTTCATCCACTGCTGTGGATTTAATTCCTCTCTAAGGGCTGCCAACTTCCCGAAGTTAGATTTCTAGTCCAGATTTTCTCATTAGTTCCAGCCCATGCCCAGCTGCCGGCATGTCCCACAGGCACTGAAGCTGGACATTCCACACACAGAGTGCATCCTTTTTCTCCCTGTCCTTGCTCTGCTGTTTCCTGTGTTGGGGAAAGGCACCAAGACAGCTTCTTTGCTTGATGAGGGAACGCAGGGTTGTTGACACACTGCTTTCTTCGCCCTCTCCCCTCCCATCTGCAACACTTCACCACTTCCCTCCTTTCCTATGGCCACCTCCCACCCCAGCTACTGTCACGTTTTGTCAGATCACCCCTTCAGGCTCCTCCACTTACTCATTCCTTCTAATAGTGATCCCCTACCATCTATTCTCTTCCCTATCGCCAAAGGGAGCTTGGAAAATGCAAATCTTATTATGTCAATACCTCCCATCTTGACTGACTTACACCAGTTAAAATCCTCTGACTTCCTGTGGCCCATAGAATAAATAATAAAGGATAAGATATACCAGGGACTTCTTTGTGCTGAGCCTGAGGACGCACATGACACATGTTAAACCACAAATCCCTCAGCAGGATGACTGCAGATCTTCCTTACCTGGTCCCAGTGTAACCGTCCAGCCTCTTCTTTGTCTACTCCTCCCTCTTCACCTGGCTCATGCCAACTCACCCTTCATGAATCAGGGCACAGGTTGAAACCACCTCCAGGAACCCTGTGATGTCCTGGGTTCAGTCTCTGTTATGAGACACGTTCCCAGCACGTTCTACAGGATTCACCTTCTGGTTCATCTCCACCACTCCGCTGTCCTGCTTGTTTCATACCTTCAGTGTCTTTCACAGGGCCTGGTTCATTGTCGTTACTCAATAAATATTTGTGGAATGGATGGATGGATCTTGGAGTTAAAACAGTTCCAAGCATTGGGAGTCATCAGGCAGATGCTTTAACATTGAGCTACCTGGGAAGCCCTAGAAATCCAATACTTTCCCACATAGCATTCTGTTTCCTTGCAGTGGAATGAGACTCGGCATCACCCCTTCTGGGAGCAGATGCTTCTCCTCTGATGCTCAGTCTCCTGCCTTCCTGTCTCCCTTTATCTACTTGTCTTCCACCCTTTCTCCAGCCCTGATGTATGCAGAGCTCTCCAGCTCTGATTAAAGCAAGGCTATTTTCAAAGTCCTATTTCAGTCTCAGAAATTAGTCCAAGTTCCTACACAGCCCTGGCAGTGCTGCAATTTAATAAATGACATTGATTACCACCTACGTAGGGGGCTTCCCAGGTGGCACTAGTGGTAAAGAACCCACCTGCCAATGCAGGAGACAGAAGAGACACAGGTTCGATCCCTGGGTCGGGAAGATCCCCTGGAGGAGGGCATGGCAACCCACTCCAGTATTCTTGCCTGGAAAATCCCATGGACAGAGGAGCCTGGTGGGCTGAAGTCCATAGGGTCACACAGAATCAGACATGACTGAAGTGACTTAGCACACACATACCACCTATGTTATGTCTCAGTACGACCCTGGGTTTCATACAGCAATGCTGAATTAATCTCTATGTCTGATCAAATCTGAAGGCCACCTCTGGAGAAGAAAACAGTTAATGGAGACGGTCAGAGATTTAGGAACATTTACGGACTGAAGGAAGGGCTTCTCTGGTGGCTCAGTGGCAAAGAAGCCACCTGCCAATGCAAGAGATGTAGGTTCGATCTCTGGGTCAGGAAGATCCCCTGGAGAAGGAAATGGCAACCCATTCCAGTATTCTTGCCAGGAGAATCCCATGGACAGAGGAGCCTAGAGGGCTACAGCCCATGAGGGTCACAAAAGAGCTGGATACAACTTAGCAACTAATCAACAACAACAATGGGCTGAAGGAAATAGGCCAAATAGAGGTAATATTGGAAGATATAAGAGAGGAAAACACGGATCATTGATGAGACATTGGAAAGTTTTCCTGAAGTCAGTAGAGAAAAACAGCAAACCAATAGTGAGCTGTTTGGAGGTTGAGTGAGTTCACCAGACAGCCCTGATGGCGGTGAAGGGGGGAGGTTGTGCGATGTGAGGGCTGGGAGTGGGTGGAATAGCCTGGCTGGGGAAGGAGTGTGGCCATAGAGGAGAGAACAGCTTCAGAGACATCACAAGACTTGCCACCAGAATGGCGCAAAGTACGTGGACCTGCAAGGACAGTCCCTAGCGCCTTTCTGGCACAGCTCACCGGTGCTCAGCAGATGTCTGGTCCCTTTTTTGTTTTTGTTTATGTAGTTTACCAGGTCCTGGAACATGGAGACTTTTCAGGCCACGGTATCTACTCCCTGAGGCCACTACTTTCCATCTGTGGTCTTGCAGGTACCATCCACGCCAGAAAACCCTGTCACACATTCTTCACGGCTCACAGGCTGGCCTCCCTCCATCAACCCCCGTCTCAGCGTCTCTGCTGTCAATTTCAAGCACGCTCTAATCCCAGCCCCTTACAGGCTTGTTGACGCATGTTTCTTCTCGCCACTCTAGTCATAGAAATAGACACTGGAGAAGTGGCAAAATTGGTTTGCATGCAGATGATGTGTCAAAGATTTACCTCAAACCCAACAAAATAACAGAAGCCAGCACGAGTCTCCTGCTTGGCACGGAGCAGGCTGGTAGGGAGCCCCCCTGGGGAAGTACACGGAGGAGCAAGTGAACAACGGCCCCAGAAGCATCACTGGGAGCTCTGAGCCAACTCAGCTGCTAACCCAACAAACACTCAGTGTGACTATACATGTGTATGTCACATAGGGCGTGGAACACATGTCTATAAATAGTCCGCTGAGGCTGGCAGTGACCACACAAGCTCGGTACTTTGCTGGCTTACTTAACTGTACAGAAAGAACAGTGTGTGAGCCCTGCTTGAGGGGCTATGCGTTCAAGGAGGCTGCTGAGAACCTGATGGTCACATCAGCCCTCTGTCATGTTCAATGTGACGGCTGCAGGGAGGGCTTTGAGCTCAGGGAAGGGCCTCCCAGTGGTAAAGAATCCGCCTGTCAATACAGGAGACGGGAGTTTGATCCGTGGGTCAGGAAGAGCCCCTGGAGGAGGAAATGGCAACCCACTCCAGGATTCTTGCCTGGGAAATCCCATGGAAAAAGGAGCCTGGCAGGCTGCAGTCCAAGAGGTTGCAAAAGAATCAGACACGACTGAGTGACAGAACAACGGCAACCCTCTAAGTAGTGGTTTATGCAGCACACACATTGAGAATCTCCCATGTTCCAGGCACCGTGGTGGCTGCCAGGCACACAGAGATGAGTAGAACAGAGTTCAAACCACGCAGAGCCTGCAGTCCAGCGAGCATGACAAACATGAGGATTCTGGGAGGTAGCTGAGTGCTGCAACACTGGAACATACTGTCACTGGGGCTCGTAGAAAGTTGCTCCAGTTCCTTTTGCTGGATGATAATAAACTAGCCCAGGACGTAAGGACACGAAGGGATTGTTGTATTTGTATCCTCACAGATTTGGGGGTGCACAGAGCACAGAGGAGGCGGCTGTGTGTGTGCCACCATGTCAGGGGCCCCACCTGGAAACAGGGCAACCAGGTCTGCCTACCAGGTGTGTCACATGGCTTCTGTATGGAGCCAGGCTTCCTCATGGCTCCAAGGGAATGTGTTCCAGCCAACAGCATGGAAGCCATGTCATCTTTTAGGGCCCAGCTTCCCAGGTGGTGCAGTGGTAAAGAATCCACCTGCCAAAGCAGGAGATGTGAGAGACTTGGGTTCAGTCCCTGGGTTGGGAAGATCCCCTGGAGGAGAGAGCAGCTTACTCCAGTATTCTTGCCTGGAGAATCCTATGGGCAGAGGAGCTGGTTGGCTACAGTCCACAAAGTCACTAAGAGTCGGACACGACTGAGCACACACACACAGGGCGTGGCTCCTGAGACACCACACCTGCCACAGACTCTTTGGGGTGAAGCAGTTACAAGCTTACCCAGAAGCAAGGGGAGGAATGTGGACCTGAACTCTCAGTGCAGGGAAAGTAGAAGAATTATGCAGCCGTTTATAAAAACTGCTCTGGAGAGAGTGCCTTCCCAGCTGGAAATCAGGGAGGAGTTCACAGAAGAGGTGATGTTTGGGCTGCACCTTGAGAGGAGTGGAGGTTCGCCAGGAGAAGTGGAGAGGTGTGAAGAACAGCAGCCCAGGCTCACACGTCCACAGACACGTAGAAATACGAGAAAGATGAAGCCAAGGGATAACCATGAAAGGAACAAGCATTGGAGGAAAATCAGTTTCACTTCTCTCTCGTTCTCTGAGTACATCAATGTGTCTGAACTGCTAACTCAACATTGCTCACTGGTCCCTAAACACGTACAGTGCCTGGGCAAGTGCTGTGGAGAAGGTGGGTTTAAAGTCAGACTCGAAAGTGAAGGCACAGTTTTTCATTAGCAAACACCTTGGAGAAGGAACTAGCAACCCACTCCAGTATTCTTCCCTGGGAAATCCCATGGACAGAGGAACCTGGTGAGCTAAAGTCCATGGGGTCACAAAAAGTCAGACACGACTTAGCGACTAAACCACCAGCATATGTACTCCCTGTGGGCACCATGCCAAGGACAGGGCCATCTATACTCACTTAATCTTCCCCACTGCCCTACAAGACAGCCCTTGCTACTATATTGCTTACAGATTGGGCATTGGGGTCCAGAAAGGTGAGGTTACATGTCCACCTGGACAGAGGCAGACCTGGGATTCACAGCAGGTAGCCTGACCACAGGGTCTGGACCCCTGAGCCCATATGGTGCCACCCCTCAGACAGCTGGGGCCGAATACAGGCTGAAACTGAAGGTCAGCCTGGGAGCTTGGACTTGATCTGTGTGGCGACCATGAGCTGCTTAGGGCCACCTGAAAAGACAATGAATGTGACCTAAATTGTGTGCACGCAGCTCACATGGCTGGTTCTTGGCTGATGCAGGTAAGACAAGTCTCTGGATTCTGCGTCCAGTGTTCCTCACTCTTTGCTAAAGCTTGCAGGCCCAAGACAGTACCTTCTGGCCCAGCACCTCTTCTGATCTCTCCAGTAATGCTGTGAGAATCTCGACTCTGGAAGAAACCAGCAACGGGGTTCTCTTGAGCGAGGACTTAGCCCACAGCTTCACAGGGGTGCGTTCCAGCCAACAGCATGTGAGTGGGAGCCTGGGCTGTTTTAATTCTAATCTAGAACAAGACCAAGCATTTCTCTGCGGTTTGACTTGCAGAGATGAAATGCAATGTATCAAAGCAGTTTCATTTCCCCATCAACTCAGCACTGGTTTTACCATCGTGAGCTGTGGTTGACCTAATGCTTTGCTGAGCTGTGTGTGGTGTCATTCAGGTGCGTGTGATGATACAGGACAGACAACCTCAGTTGGGCAGAAGGTCTCAATGGAAGCACTACGGTATTAGCATTCCTGCTGTGCTTATTATAGAACCTAAGATACACAATGGTTAGAGCGTGGTAGGGGGGCATGGTGTGACTGCAGAAAAACAATGGAAGCAGCTGGCGGCTCCATTTTGGGTTTTGTGGAAGTTTTAAATGGACATTGTGCTAATCTCATCATCTATAAAATTTTTAAACTGGTTACTTTGTGGTGACTTGACACTTCCACTGAGATATATTAGAATGTGACAAGAATTCTAATATATCAATATTATAGTATCAAGTACCTAATATAGCAATAGTATAAATCGAATTTCAATATAAAAATATCTAATAAAAACAACAAAAACCATGACATCAAGCCCCTGGCTCAAAAATGTCCTCCAGGCAGACTCACAGAAAAAGACCGGGGCAAGTGAAGTAGATCATTTTGAAACTGAAGGTGGTTTAAAGGAGGAAAGCAACAATTCTAGAAATTGTGTAGTCTGAAGACATGACCTGGGAGGGAAGTCAGGCTCGTTTTGACAGAAGGTGTGTGACTGTGGGGCTGGATCTAGCTGGGACCAGAGCTGTGTGCCTTCAGCCTCACAAATCACCCCAGTGAGCTTCAGTGGACACACACAAATACGTATTTTTGTTGCACAGCAAAGGAAACCCTACACAAAATGAAAAGACAACCTATACAATGGGAGAAAATATTTGAAAATGATGTGACTGACAAGGGATTAATTTCCAAAATAGAAATTATGAAGTTCAATTAAAAAAAAAAAGAAACCTAATCAGAAAAAAAGGGCAGATAATCTTAAGTACACATTTCTCCAAAGAAGACATACAGATGGCCAACAGGCATATGAAGAGGTGTTCAATACCACTAATTATTAGAGAAATTCAAATCAAAAGTACAGTAAGATATTACCTCACTTTGGTCGGAATGCTGCTGCTGCTGCTAAGTCTCTTCAGTCGTGTCCGACTCTGTGCGACCCCATAGACGGCAGCCCACCAGGGTCCTGCATCCCTGGGATTCTCCAGGCAAGAATACTGGCGTGGGTTGCCATTGCCTTCTCCGTTGGTCAGAATAGGCATCATCAAAAAGTCTATAAATGATAAATGCTGGAGAGGGTATGGTAAAAAGGGAACCCTCCTACACTGTTGGTGAGAATGTAGACTGGTGCAGCCACTATGAAGAACCCTGTGAAGGCTCTTTAAGAAACTAAAAATAGAGCTCCTGTGTGACCCTGCCAGGCATATATCTGGAGAAAACTCTAGTGAGAAAAAATAATGCACCTGTGTTCACAGCAGCACTATTTACAATAGCCAAGACAGGAAAACAACCCGAATGTCCATCAGCAGATGACTGGATAAAGAAGATGTGATGCATATACACACTGGAATATTACTCAGCCATAAAAGGATGAAATAATGCCATTTGCAGCAACATGGGATGGACCTAGAGATGATTATATTAAGTGAAGTAAGTCAGACAAACAGAATATTGTGTGGTATCACTCATATGTGGAATCTTAAAAATGTGATACAAATGAATTTATTTACAAAAGAGAAATAGACTTGCAAATGTATAAAACAAACTTATGGTTACCAAAGGGAAATATGGGGAGAGATAAATTGAGAATTTGGGTTTAACAGATACCTACTATTAATACTATATATAATATATAATACTATATATAAAATAGACAAATAACAAGGACCTACTGTATAGCACAGGGAACTATGTTCAATATCTTGTAATAACCTTTAATGGTAAAGAATATGAAAAATAAATAGTAAAGAATCTGAAAATACATATATATTGCTTCCCAGGTGGCACCAGTGGTAAAAAATCTGCCTGCCAATGCAGAAGACGTAAGAGACGCAGGTTCGATCCCTGGGTTGGGAAGATCCCCTGGAGTAGGGCATGGCAACCCACTCCAGTATTCTTGCCTGGAAAATGCTATGGACAGAGGAGCCTGGAGGTCTACAGTCCATGGGGTCACAAAGAGTCAGACATGACTGCATACACACACATGTGTGTGTGTGTGTGTGTGTGTATACACATAACTGAATAACTTCTTGTGGTACATTTGAAACAATGTAAATAAATTATACTTCAATTTTTAAAAATCTACATAATCAGCCTTAAAAAGGAAGAAAATTCTGATACATGCTAAAACAAAGATCAAGCTTAAAGACACATACTAGGTGAAATAAACCAATGACAAAAGGAAGAAACAAAAAAACCCAAAAAACCCAAATATGCATTTTTTGCTGAGCTTTCTAAAAACTTGTTAATTAAGTAAGCCATTCTGAAAATTGTGCTTCCTGTATGAATGGATGGGTGGATGGATGGATCTCACTAAGTATCTTTCTCTCTAGTGAAGCAGTCTACTTGGTGCCCTACCTGACTTTCTGGACTAAACTCCAGCAGCAGCAGAAAACAGAGAGGTCAAAGCAACCAGCGCTGGCTCGTCAACCGACCAACAGCCAGAAAAAGGGCCTCCTTTTTCTCTTTCTTGAGCCCATTATACATGTTTTTTGGTGCAGAGTAAAAGTGAGCCAAGAACACCCATTTGTATGCCACAAGCCTTCTGCACAGACTGTTATTTTAAAAGGACATTCACACACACTGTAGCTGTCTCTTGGGGAAGCTATGAAAATACTTGTGGATTTCTGAGCTGTCATTTCAAACACACAGTGGTGGGGAAACTAATCTACAAGTATTAAAGGATTCTTGGTTTTGTGCATTAAGGTGACATGAAAAGATGTCATATTCTCTTCTAACTTGAATCCACTGAGTACTTATTTGGGTCTACAGAGACACTTAAATTTCTCTTCAGAAAATCTTTCCTGCTGACAAAGCTAGGGTGTCATTGGTGATGGAATATCAAAACTTTCACTTACGGACCTAAAACACACATAAGAGGGAGTACTGAGCGTTCTTCTTGTGTGTGTGTTTTCAGTAGCTCAGTCATGTCTGACTCTTTGCGACCCCATGGACTGTAGCCCACCAGGCTCCTCTGTCAATGGGATTCTCTAGGCAAGAATACTGGAGTGGGTTGCCATTTCCTACTCCAGGAGATCTTATTTGTTAGTTATCTTGATGACAATGGTTCAAGAGGGTATATCTCATACCCAGGGGATTTAAATCATTCCCCAGTTACTTCCTCTCCAAGGTTTTCATACATATTATCGCTTGGCTGAAACTGAAAGTCGCTCAGCCACGTCCAACCGTTTGCAATCCCATGGAATTCTCCAGGCCAGAATACTGGAGTGGGCAGCCTTTACCTTCTCCAGGGAATCTTCCCAACCCAGGAATCAAACTGGGGTCTCCTGCACTGCAGGCAGATTTTTTACCACCTGAGCCACAAGGGAAGCCCATCAATACTGGAGTGGGTAGGGTAGCCTATCCCTTCTCCAAGGGACTTCCCAACCCAGGAACCGAACCAGGGTCTCCTGCATTGCAGGCGGATTCTTTACCAACTGAACTATGAGGGAAGCCCATTCCTTGGCTACATATGTGGTTATTCCATGCTGAAACAAACCATACATGGGATATTTGGGAAGAGATAATTATCCACTTGGCTGATTTTGGGGAAGGAGTTGGTTTTACCTTCCAACCTGAATTGCTTACAAGAAAGAGAGGCCATTTTTGGATTCCTTCTGATTCTATGAATGTTAGCTCTATTGAAGCTCTTTGATTCTCCTACCTTGTTGCTTAGAAACATTTCATTAAATAGTGTCAGTGCTTCAATCTGATACGATTTAAAATGTTACTTTTCTCTTTCACTGTAGAATGAGCTTTTTGCTTTGTCATTTCCCCCAGTAATACCCAAGTTATTTATAGTTGCTAATATTTTATTGACACAAGAATGGTAGGTCAGAGTGAGCTAATGGTTCTGGCCTTTCTATTTTAAGGGCACTGGTTGGGGGTTGGTCCAGAAAAGGCTGAGGTGGACAGACAGGTGTGCTGGGCTATCCTTAAGAGCCTTCCTTTCTGACTCTTAGAACCCAAGAAGAAGAAGAGATTCACAACCCCCATTTCAGATTTCTTCTGAGCACCCCTCCTGGGCCCAAGTGCCTATCACTGACCCCCTGAAATCCCACCAGTGGTGACATTTCTCTGATGTTGTTTAAGCAGTTACCAGATTCAAACTTCCCTGGAGAGTTGTTGAATAGCCGGATGAGAATAAAGCCTGAAAGAAGTGTGGGCTGAGACAGCACTTGTGAAAGCAGGGGAAGAGAGTAGGGGTGCAGACGGGGAAGAAGGGAAACTGACAAAATCAAGATCACGGACCCCACCCCACCCCTGCCCGGGTCATGTATAATTTGGCCCTAATTCCTCAAAGAGCTACTTCACAAAAGAGTTAATTAGGCCTGTAACTCATGTTAAAACTTGAACTGCTAGTTTAGAAAACCACCAAATTCTATCTTTAAAAGTAAAACCTGGGGCTTTCCTGGGGGTCCAGTGGTTAGGAATCTGTACCATTGCAGGGGGGTGTGGGTTCGATCCATGGTCAAGGAACTAAGATCCCATATGCCTCATAGTGCAGTCAAAAACTAAAAGAGAAAAAAGTGATACTTGATTTATACCATCTGAATTATGCAACAACTATATTTCAAATGAATGTATCTATATTATGTCCACTAATAGAGAGGATTTTACATGGCTTAGAATTGTTCCCTTAAGACTTGAAGGTTATTGAAAACTAAGTGAAATAAAACTTCTCAAATGATCATTCCAATGATCATTTGATCAAATACACATACACACATATCATACTTATACTGTGGTCCCTGTACTTCAAGCTCCCTGTTAGATAAAGGGTGTTGCCAACTTATACCAATGACTTGATTGACCATCCTGATTGTAATACCTTGTGTTACAGGTAATTCTCATTGTTTCAGAATCCTTCCTCCTTCAGGGTGACTAGCTTGTCTTGCAGCCCTAGACCTAAAAGAATAGTAGACACATCCAATTTGTTGTCGTTCAGTAGCTTAGTCGTGTCTGGCTCTTCTGACCCCATGGACTGCAGCATGCCAGGCTTCCCTGTTCTTTACCATCTCTTGGAGTTTACTCAAATTCATGTCCATTGAGTCACTGATGCTATCTAACCAACTCATCCTCTGCCTCCCCCTTCTCCTCCTGCCCTCAGTCTTTCCCAGCATCAGGGTCTTTTCTAATGAATTGGCTCGTTGCATCAGGTGGCCAAAGTATTGAAGCTTCAGCTTCAACTTCAGCATCAGTCCTTTCAGTGAATATTGAGGGTTGATTTCCTTTAGGATTGACTGCTTGATCTCTTTGCAGTCCAAGGGACTCTCAAGAGTCTTCTCCAGCACTATAAATAGAAAGCATCAATTCTTCGGCGCTCAGCCTCCTTTATGGTCCAACTCTCATATATGTACATGACTACTACATCCAATACCAGTGTTTCATAAGTAAAAAGCTTGCTACCGTAACATACACAGTAGATCAGACTTCCTTAGAGTTTCAAGTTTTATGGGTGAACTGACGCAGAGTAAGGAAGGCCCTTTATTCATTTATGAGAGGCTCTCTGACCGAGAGCTGCCAATAGAGGCACAAGCTAGGAAGAAGATACTCAAACGGACTGTAATTTGATTATCTTCTAAGACAAATAGATCTTAGCCATGATTCAGGCAGAAAAAGCTAATAATAACTTCATGTGGAGTTATTATTTTTGCCCATAAGCATCTGGGTGGTTGAAGCAGTCTGTATGATTTGGCACAAGTCCAAACTGTAGAAATACTTTGGTTGAAAATAGTTACGTGGGAAACCACTGGAAATGGATTTCAACGTCTGAGAGATTTCAATAGGGTGAATCGGTCCATTTTTCCCCCCTGATATTTGGTGTTTATTTTTCATGGACTATAGCCCTCCAGGTTCCTCTGCCCATGGGATTCTCCAGGCAAGAATAATGGAGTGGGTTGCCATTTCCTTCTCCAGGGGATCGTCCCAACCCAGGAACCGAACCTGGGTCTCCTGCATTGCAGGCAGATTCTTTAGCTACAAGGGAAGCCACCCTCTATTTTTCATTGGCAAACACAAAAAGAAACAAACAAAAAAAATATGCATGTTTTCTAGAATTTTGGATTAATGGCCAAAATCATGGCTGATGATATTAGGTGCCTCGAATACTCTGTGGAGCTCATGGTGCACCTGCTCGCTGATCCTTAAGACTGCTGGGAAGTACAAGGTAGAGGCAAGATTCTATTTCCAGGCAAAACTTGGGCTGTCTTATCAGCTATTCACAAATAATACACCTGTATAAAGGTAGGATTCAAACACCTGAGCCCACCTATAAAATGTTCTCTTCTGTATATGACGGGTTTCCCTGATGGCTCAGATGGTAAATAATCTGCCTGTAAGAGACCCAGGTTGGAGCCCTGTGTAGGGAAGATCCCCTGGAGAAGGGAATGGCAACCCATCCCAGTATTCTTGTCTGAAGAATTCCATGGACAGGGGAGCCTGGGGTTGGGGGGGGCTACAGTCCATGGGGTTGCAAAGAGTTGGACATCACTGAGCGACTAACACACACACAAAGGTAGGATTCAAAAACCTGAGCCTACCCATAAAATGTTCTCTTTTGTATGTGAGAACTTCAACTTTTAAATTTCATAACTAGTCAAAATGTACAGCATGTATCCTTGATTTCCTTTCTTCTTTTTTGTCTGTTGTTTCAACTAATGGCCAGTTTCAGTCCCCTAGACCTACTAGTCCGAAAAAGAATTGTCCTTTGATGGCTCTGGGGCTTCCTTGGTAGCACAGATGGTAAAAAAATTTGCCTGCAGTGAAGGAGACCCTGGTTTGATCCCTGCGTTGGGAAGATTCCCTGGAGAAGGGATGACAACCCACCCCAGTATTCTTGCATGGAGAATTCCATGGACAGACCACAGGGTCGCAAAGACTCAGACATGACTAAGCGGCTAACACTTTCACTTCCACTTTGACGGCTCTAGGGAGGCAGCTGGCTCACTCAGTGTGCTGACATACTGAAGATTCGTGGAGGTTTCAGATCTGGCCAGCACTGCTGGGAACATCCTTCCCTTTTGCAGCAAAATGCCAGGTCTGAGAAAAGAAAAAGAAATGAATGTAATTTTTATAGACACAAGGTTCTATGCTTACAAAGTCCATGGACCGATTTTAGCGATAACAGTAATAGTGAAGTTTTAGATTTAGAGACATCAAGTCATTTCCATGTCTATCTGGTCAACTAATTAATGATAAAAGACCCAAGAATATAAAATGCTGGGGAAACTGTATAGTTACATGCAAAAGAATGAAACTGGACCACTGTCTTAGACTACAGCTCAACTCAAACTGAAATAAAGACTTGAATGTAAGACCTGAAACCATAAAACGCTTTGATATAAACAACAGCAATATATTTTTGGATCTGCATCTTAAAGCAAAGGAAATTAAAGCAAAAACAAAGAAATGGCACCTAATTAAAGGTTTTTGCACAGCAAAGGAAACCACTCACAAAACGAAAACACAACCTACTGCATGGGAGAAGATATTTGTAAATGATTTGACTGACAAGAGGTTAGTATCCAACATACATATGCAGCTCCTCCAACTCAACATCAAAAAAAAAAAAAAAAAAAGAAGCAACCTGATTAAAAAATGGGCAGAGGACCCGAATAGACATTTCTCCAGTCAACAGGCACATGAAAAGATGTTCATCGTCACTAATCATCAGAGAAATGCAAATCAAAACTACAATGAGATACCATTGTACCTGGCAGAATGGCCATCTTAAAAAAGCCTGTAAGTGATAAATGCTGGAGAGGGTGTGGAGAACAGGGAGCCCTCCCACACTGTTGGTGGGAATGTAAATTGATGCAGGCACTATGGAGAACAGTATGGAGGCTCCTCAAAAAACTAAAAGTAGAACTACTGTATTCGACAGCAATCCCACTCCTGGACACAATACCTGAAAAAAAAAACACAAGAAAACAAAAATACCAAGAATGGGGACCTTTCCTGTTCACTGCTGGTTTCCAACACCCAGAATAGCATCTGGCAGACACACAAGTAGGCAATTAACAGCATTTGTTAAAGGAACAGCAGTGGTCATCACCATCATTGTTGTTCTTTGCTGCTCTATCATATTTCATTTCTGGTATAGATAGATAGTGATAGATGTAGAGATAGATATTCTTCATATTGATTTACAAGAGAGTGGCAGGACACCCAGCCAGCGAGGGTGTCCTGGATCACCTGGCAGTGGTAGTTTGTCTATGACCTAACAAGTGTAGACAGGGTGGGCGGTTACCCTGACGGTAAAGACAGGTATCCAGGCAGTAGGGTTTGGACAGCTGGGCATGCGTTTTTCCAGGCTTTCCTATTGACCAGTGATGGCCAATGTACACATCTGTCAGACTGACATGAAGGTGCTGAGACCTCAGCTGTGCACTCCTTCTTCATCTTACCCACACCACACACACATATCAGTCATTCCCAATCTTGTAAGAAAAGTCCCAGAGGCAGGACAAACAGAAAGGGGAGCTGGATTCACAGGCAAATACCCCCAGGAACCTGAGAGACATGGGTTTACACAAACCTGAGAAAGCCTGACATGTAATGCTTTTGTCAGGTGAGTGTAAATGGAACATCAGAGGCTGAAGAGCTTCTGTCTGACAGCACGATGACCATTAGGTATTCAGGACAGAACCAGCGATTCTCCTTTCCTGAGAGCACCTGTCCGTGGTTCCCATTGGCTGTCTCCTCTCTGCTCCCAGAGGGTGTTTGGAGCCGGAAGCCCTCTCCCTGGGCTGGGTGAGCATGCTCCTTGCCGAACTGCTCATCCAGCCCAGAAGCCCGGGTCCCACACCCACCTAAGAAGAGCTCCAGCTCCCTGCGGGTGTACCAGTTCCTCCCAAACTGTGACTGAGGCTGGAGAACTAGGTTCCAATCAGTCCTCGTTTCTATGGCTACAAGAGTTCCCTGGGTGGCAGAAAATAAGGGCAGATTGCTCTCATTTTCTAAATGCATTGATATAAAGTGTTTTTTATTTATTTATTTTTTCGCTCCTATATTATATTTATTATTTTTTTATTTTATTTTTTAACTTTACAATATTGTATTGGTTTTGCCATATATCAACATGAATCCGCCACAGGTATACACATGTTCCCCATCCTGAAATCTACCCTCCAGTTGTTCATTCTCTGCCTCTCTCCCTCCTACCCCTGTTGTTGTTGTTCAGTCACTAAGTTGTGTCCAACTCTTTGTGACCCTGTGGACTGCAGCACGCTAGGCTCCCCTATCCTTCACTATCTCCCGGAGTTTGCTTAAATGCATGTCCATTGAATTGGTGATGCCTTCCAGCCATCTCATCCTCTGTCATTCCCTACGTACCTACCACTGGGATTAGAGCAAAGGCCACGTGGTCTCCCAGCCTCCATCTGCCTCCACTGCCTCCTCTCTAGTATCACCCGGATTTTGCTCGGCCCTCTTTGCCCCACTTCATAGTTGGTGTGGTTAGAACTCACAGGAGACTGGTCCTGTCCACAGGGTGTGCATCACAGCTGATACAAGCCAGGGACTGATTTAGGGACAGGCCTGTCATTAAGTCCAGGACAAAGAGATGTGAGATCAATTTGCTCGATATACTGATGAGAAAGAGTTCCCTTCCTTAAAACAAGAAAAACAAACAAAAATAATAAGAAATTGCCCTTTCATGTTTTCTGTTTCCGAATGACCAGTGTGAACAGCAATGTCCACACTTGCTTTTCCACCTGGAGATCACCAGGGAATCCAGTGAAGGACCAGGAGAAGCAGGATTGCTGAAGCCCGGAGGAAACCTCGCTATTTATTGACCCTGATGGTTTAATCACCCTGAGAAACTCTCCACTGACAGAGCGCTTGTCGTGTGAGAGTGAAAAAGAATCCTAATGTTGCTTGTCACTTTGAGCTCAGTTTTCTACCTTCTGGAGGCCCAAAAGCACCCTAACTAAGCTGCTGGATTCCAGCTGTTTGTTCAACATATCTTAAGAATCCCCTGGTTTGGGGACTTTTGAACAACAGTAGAATTTTCTACTTAGCTGGACTGTAAAGAAGGCTGACCGCTGAAGAGTTAAGGCTTTCAAACTGTGGTCCTAGAGAAGACTCTCAAGAGTCCCCTGGACTGCAAGGAGAGCAAACCGGTCAATCCTAAAGGAAATCAACCCTGAATATTCATTGGAAGGACTGATGCTGAAGCTGAAAATCCAATACTTTGGCCACCTGATGCGAAGAACTGATTCATCTGAAAAGACCCTGATGCTGGGAAAGATTGAGGGCAGGAGGAGAAGGGGACGACAGAGGATGAGATGGTTGGATGGCATCACTAACTCAATGCACATGAGTTTGAGAAAGCTCCAGGAGATGGTGATGGACAGGGAAGCCTGGAGTGTTGCAGTCCATGGGGTCGCAAAGAGTTGGACATGACTTCGAGACTATAGAACAACCATCACCACAAAGGATTTTATAGTAATTAGGAGAATACACCATGAGAAATGCTGAGCTGGAAGAAGCACAAGCTGGAATCAAGTTTGCCAGGAGAAATATCAATAACTTCAGATATGCATATGACACTACCCTTATGGCAGAAAGCAAAGAGGAACTCAAAAGCCTCTTGATGAAAGTGAAAGTGGAGAGTGAAGAAGTTGGCTTAAAGCTCAACATTCAGAAAACGAAGACCATGGCATCTGGTCCCATCACTTCATGGGAAATAGATGGGGAAACAATGGAAACAGTGGCAGACTTTATTTCTTGGGGCTCCAAAATCACTGCAGATGGTGATTGCAGCCATGAAATTAAAAGATGCTTACACCTTGGAAGGAAAGTTATGACCAACCTAGATAGCATATTAAAAAGCAGAGACATTACTTTGCCAACAAAGGTCCGTCTAGTCAAGGCCATGGTTTTTCCAATGGTCACGTATAGATGTGAGAGTTGGACTGTGAAGAAAGCTGAGTGCTGAAGAATTGATGCTTTTGAACTGTGGTGTTGGAGAAGACTCTTGAGAGTCCCTTGGACTGCAAGGAGATATGCAGTCCATCCTAAGGGAGATCAGTCCTGGGTGTTCTTTGGAAGGAATGATGCTAAAGCTGAAACTCCAGTACTTTGGCCACCTCGTGTGAAGAGTTGACTCATTGGAAAAGACTCTGATGCTGGGAGGGATTGGGGGCAGGAGGAGAAGGGGACGACAGAGGATGAGATGGCTGGATGGCATCACCAACTCGATGGACATGAGTCTGAGTGAACTCCAGGAGTTGGTGATGGACAGGGAGGCCTGGCATGCTGCGATTCATAGAGTCGCAGAGTCGGACACGACTGAGCGACTGAACTGAACTGAACTGAATGTCAATATGTGAAATAGATGAGCCTCTCTTTTCAACCGAAGATCAATTATTGATTCTATTTTTCAATGCTGTATGTGTTCTATCTTCAGTTCATAAGGCTCCACTGTACACTCTCAAGTCTGGTCCTGTGAGCAAGACTCCCTAACTCAAAGGTACCGAGAGGAAGCAGTTTCGACTCCATGTTTACAGACACATCTATCAGTCTCAAGCTGCTGAAAACAACTTGTAGAAACCACAGCAGTCATGGTGCTACTTGCTGCCATGTCCTGTATCCCTCACCTTCTCCTCCGCATTTCTCTAATGCCAATGTGATTCTTTGAGGCATCAGGTTTTAGTTTTAAAATCCCCAATTTATTTCTGCTCTCCTCCCACCCTCTTACTCCAGAAACAACTGTGCCCAAGCCCCTGATGGCACCTTCAGAAACACCTCATATCCCTTCCGATCGCCCTGCCATTCCTGCCACTCCCCTGGTTCAGACCCTCACCTAGAGCCTTCTGAAGTCCCCACAGGGAGCTTCACTCTCTCCCGAGCATCTTTCCAAAGAAGGCGTCCGTCCTGCCCACCCTGCTCCCTGGCCTCCAGGAGACCCCAGCCCCCCTCCCACTCTCCCCGTGCCTCCCCTTCTCTTCTCCAGCCAGCAGGAGGCCCTGGGACCCCTTTATGTCCTCCACCCCTCACCTCACATCGAGTCTGCTCAAATCCCATCTCCATCTGCTCAAATCCCAACTATTCTTCACAGAGTACCCAAAACCGTATTTTTCTTCATAAAGTTCTCCCTATTTCTCCCAGTCAAAAGTATGGCACTCCTCCCCTGACTTACTAGGATTTCATTTCTCTAATGAAGGCATTTATGACTTTTTGAAACACTGTCTATTGTAGATATTTACTCTATATCTTATTTACTTTCTAAAAAGATGAAGTGTTGAGGACAGAAACCAGGTCGTGTTCATTTTCATGTTCTTCAGTTCAGTTCAGTTGCTCAGTCGTGTCCAACTCTTCGAGACCCCATGAATCGCAGCACGCCAGGCCTCCCTGTCCATCACCAACTCCCGGAGTTCACTCAGACTCACGTCCATCGAGTCAGTGATGCCATCCAGCCATCTCATCCTCTGTCATCCCCTTCTCCTCCTGCCCCCAATCCCTCCCAGCATCAGAGTCTTTTCCAATGAGTCAACTCTTCACATGAGGTGGCCAAAGTACTGGAGTTTCAGCTTTAGCATCATTCCTTCCAAAGAAATCCCAGGGCTGATCTCCTTCAGAATGGACTGGTTGGATCTCCTTGCAGTCCAAGGGACTCTCAAGAGTCTTCTCCAACACCACAGTTCAAAAGCATCAATTCTTCGACACTCAGCCTTCTTCTTGGAGGCTAGTATTTCTTTGACCATTACTAACACCAGATAAAGAAAGCTAAACTAGTAAGGATGGGTTGGCTTTCTGTTGAATTCTGTTTTGTGAGTCCAAAACCTTGTATTATCTGATTAAAATGAAATAGAATTTTGAAAAAAAAAGGAACATTATTAGGTTCAGCTGGTCACTAATCAACTAAATAAGGGAGAATTATTTTTTAATATTTATTTATTCATTTATTTATTTGCCTGTACCAGATCTCAGTTGCAGCAAGTGAGATCTAGTTCCCTGACCAGGGATCAAATCCAGGCCCCCTGCATTAGGAGTGCAGAGTCTTAGCCACTGGGCTACCAGGGAAGTCCCAGGAAGAATTCTTTAAGGGGAGATGAATTCAGAATCATGTTAACTGCAAACGAGGAGAGATACCTTTGTTTTCTATTTCAGAGACATTCTTAATCTGAAAGACAGTTTGAATAACATCCATACTTCAGGATGATTCTCCGAATTTATAAGTACTTTTGGCCTTTCATTTGAAGTTTATCACTGGAACTTTACCAAAGAATGACTGTTTTGCTTTAGTGAAAAATACCACTTTTCAGTGAGTCAAGAGGTTGTATATACCCATATCAAAATGAAGGATCCTTTAAAACAAATGCCTATTTCTTTGCTGGGTGGACTTCTCTACTGATGAAGGTGATACTCTGCTATTCTTCTGCAGGCACCATGAGAGGATGAGATGCATGTTATCTAGTCACCAGTTAACACCGGGAGGTCTGATTGGACCGAAGGAACCTCTGCTCAGCTGGTCTGCAGGAAAAAATACACCCCAGGCTCATGCTGGGGAGACTCTGAGACACATCTAGGATAATCCTCCACATCTTCTTACCCTTAATTTTTTCCCTGCTGTTTAGCTTCAATCTGGGGCCTCTCTGGTGGCTCAGCAGTAAAAGAATCCACCTGCAATGCAGGAGATGTGGGTTTGATCCCTGGGTCAGGAAGATCCCCTGGAGGAGGGCCTGGCAACTCACTCCAGAATTCTTGTCTGGAGAATCCTTATGAATAGAGGAGTCTGGTGGGCTACATTCCATAGGGTCACAAGAGTCAGACAGCTTAAATTTAATACACAGTATAAAATAGAAGTAGATCCAGAGGTTATCAGATCAGGAAAACCGTAGAGTAAATAAACCCTATTCATTTCCATGAACTTACTGCTTATTGGGTAAGCAGATAAGGTAACCAGATAATAGAGTAGGATTTATTTTGACTCAGTTTAAGGACCATTTACAAAGTAAGCACTTGATAACTGGCAAAACAGAATTCTTGAGTATTCAGTAAGAGCAATTAAGATTTTATTTGCACAGTATTTGCATAAAAGTAAAAACCAACTGGGCCTATTTTGGTTCCACATCCAGTGGGGATAAAGGCAGCTCAGAGACACACAGTCAAGAAGCAGAGGAAAGTTGAGTTACAAAGGATCAAAAAGATTTCTGCCCTGTAATTAAGTAACACCTAGGGGTTAGCCTCCATGATTGTAAATATCAGGAAAGGGGATTTGCCAAGGGGTGGGCAGGGCTGAGGTCAGCAGGACTGAGGTCTGCCAGATGACGGGCGGACAGAGCTCGGGATCCGCGCCTGTCTTGGATCCGGGCGGCAGCGATTACAGAACCAGACATCACAGGGGAGTGTGGCCAATTGGCTGCCCCGGAGCCTGGCAGAAACATGTGGAATCTGGCCAGGAATTCCCCGTTCACCACTGCCTCTGGATTGTTACTCAACCTTCAGATGGAAAGCTGGCGTTGGAACCAAGACCGAGATCTGGCCGATCCAGTCGTGGGTGCGTTTCTGCCCAGGTAGGTGACGCGGGGTGAAGGCGTTGACAGGGATTCTCACAATTCAGATGTCAGCCTCCCCACAGCAAGTGTGCGCATGTGCCCCGTGGTGACGCAGTTCTGCCTTTACAGGACCATCCTCTTGATTTTCCATAGTTGCTTCTTTTTAAGAAACATAACTGTATTTATTTATTTTAGGCTGTGCTGGGGCTTCATTGTTCGCGGGACTTTTCTCTAGTTGTGGCTCGTGGGGGCTGCTCTTCATTGCGGTGCTCTGGCTTCTCAATGCAGTGGCTTCCCTTGTTGCGGAGCCCAGGGCCCGTGGGCTCAGTAACTGACTCGGCTCCCAACTCCAGAGCACAGGCTCAGTACTTGCAGCGCATGTGGGGTCTTCCCTGACCAGGGATCGAACCCGCGTCTCCTGCACCGGCAGGCGGATTCTCAATCTCTGGGTCCCCAGGGAAGCTCCATAGCTGCTATTTCTGAGACAGATCAGCAGGGATTATGGCCCTGGGATGACGTGCCTGCTGTGCCCTGTCCAGGGCCTCCTCAACCCTGAAATAATTTCCTCACATAATAAGGCGTGTCGTCCTGCTCCTCCAACAAGGCCAGCGGGCAGTGCTGCCCTGTTTGTGCCCTGAAAGCAGGTCAGGGAGAGGACACACCCCTGGTTGTTTAGGGAGCATTTAAAGCTCTCAGTTGTGTGTGGTTCCTTTTCCTCTGGGGTGGGTCTATCCTGGCAAAGGCTGAAGGAGAGTGCAGGATGGGCTTCTGGAATGGGATCCTCCATGAGAATTTTGTTTGAGATTAAAAGAAACCCAGGAGGCAGTCAGGGCAGCCTGGGCGGTTAAGCTGTAACCCCTCTCGAGGGCAAGGGGGCTGTCCCCGCCAATCCCTGAGCTGCAGAAAGGCTGCGCTTTTATTTTACTTAACCCTCCAGGATCTGAAAAGTGCCCGCAGAGAACACGGCATGAAAACACAGAGGTGATTCCAGTGTGACTGTTCCTTTTTCTTGAATTCACCGCAGGTTTCTAATTGTGGAAAGCGGTCTCACCAAGACAGCCCCAGAGTGGACAAAAGACCTTTAAACATCCCTTTAAAAGATATATATTAAGTTAAAGTTGACAGAAAGAGAAGAGTTATATTCCATTTCTTGAAAAAGAAATCTACCCCATCCTGAGAATGGGGGAACACTCTACAAGCATGGTTTTAGCTTCAATGAGATTCTTCAAAATGTACATTTTATCCTTCACTGGGCCCTGTGAATGAAGACATTTAATCCATTACCAATAGATCCTAATTAGCTGCAAGACGTGTTTGTTTTCATTTAATGTTGACTAGAGGCTTGGCATCTTTCTGCTTCTGCTGGGAGCACTGTGGGGGTTCAGACATGGTTGTTATCTGCACAGAGCTCTGTCTGGTAGCTGGAGAATCTCCTATGGTCTCAGGGAAAATGACTCAACTATTTCGTTCTTCAGAACATGGGACCATCTTTTGGGCTACACTGCCTGTAGGACAGGGAGGAAGAGGGGTGTCCTGTTATAAAGGGGAAACCAAAGAAAAGACTTAAGGGTTTACCCAGGTTTATCTGGTGGCTCAGACAGTAAAGAATCTGCCTGCAACACAGGAGACTCGGGTTCGATCCCTGGGTAGGAAAGATCCCCTGGAGAAGGGAACCCACTCCAGTATTCCTGCCTGGGAAATCCCGAGACAGAGGAGACTGGCGGGCTATAGTCTATGTGGTTGCCAAGGGTCGGACAGGACTCAGCGACTAACACTTTCACTTTCTTTCCAGCTTTATCTAAATAGTCTGACATGAAAATTGACAGGAAATGTTCCATCTCAGTGTTGATGAATGGGCATAAATAATTTCGTAAGGCTGTGACATAACAGCCTGTGCGCAGGAAACACAGTTAAACTTAGGTAACACATCTGAACATCATGGTTAGACTGAGGTGTGCAGACTTGGTGTTTTGCCCAGAGTGGAAAACACAACAGCAAGGTTACTGCAGCGGCAGTTATGAAAAAGACACTTTCGATCTTGATGGAGACAAAATATTCCAATTAATGCATCACAGTCAAAATAAACAAATATTTGAAAGAGGCTTCAGTGTTGCTGCTTAAAGGGAAGTCTGCCCTCCCCACTACCACAGGGCATCATTTCTTAGAAATGGTTTAATAACCTGAGTTCTGTAACAGGAGCCCACTGATTAGCTTAGCACAAAACACTTTGGGCATTGGGGTTCGTGTCACCGAGGAGATGACCAGGACCTAAACTGGAGGTTTCTTGGCTAGAAATTAGGTGGGTAGCCATTCCCTTCTCCAGGGGATCTCCCCAACCCAGGGATTGAACACTGGCCTCCTGCATTGCAGCCAGTTTCTTTACCATCTGAGCCACCAGGGAAGCCCAAGGAGTGTAATTTTCTGTAATTTTAATAATGGATTCACACAAGCTAATGCATTTACCAGCTGGCATATTTTAAAAATTCACTTTTATCCAGGCTGGCTAACAGTACAGAGATCGGTTTCTCAGTTTCCCTCTGCTTCCTTCAGGCAGCTCCTTTGAAGCTTTCAAGGGGTTGGCGTCCAGATCAGGCTGCTCAGGTCCTCCAGCCGTGGCTGGCCTCCCAGAAGTCCCCTTGGGACCTTCATCCCTCCTCCCCACTCTCCTCCATGATCTGAGTCCTGGGCACTCAGATTTCAGCTGCTTGGTAGGTAAAATCACTGGAGTAAACCAATCCAGACCACTTATCCATAATGCCTGATGTGATTACAAGTCCGGGTATTTGCACAGTAGAACAATGTTATCTGGAAGGAAGGAATCTTTCCTGGTGCCATTTCAGTGGCTTTGAATGAGGACTCTTCAAGGCTCATCAGATGATCCTGTTCTGGAAGCTGTCTCCTACACTTTCCTGGGTTGGGCAGAGGACCTTTAACTGTGGCCAGCTATCCTGGTCTCAACACCTGAGACGGTAACTGGCATTCATGCTTTCCTAATGTGACATCAGAAGTGACAGGCTGGGGACTGGCACTGCTCTCCAGCTCCTGTCTTACCCTGGGGAGGCTAACGAGATCAGCAGCGTCAGAAGGTGTCCGAGCCTTTCCCACTGACCGTTACCACTCTGTGCCTTAGCTGTGGAACTTCTGGAGTATATGTCGCCCTTGTGGAGGGAGGACATTATCTCTGAGACTCTCCAAGGCACAGAGCCCCCACGCCTCTGTTTGCTGCTCTGCATCTTCCGGCCGCACTCGGGTACAGGCTGTGATCTGGGAGTCCGAGGACCCTGCCAACAAGACACCTGCCTTGAGCCCCTCCTTCTCAAGGGCTTTCCAGGGACTCATGTGTCTGGTGGTCTTTCCTTGGTTTCAGAAACCACACCTGTCTGCCTACATTGAACCAGAACTTCTAAAGCAACAGGAACTCAGACACCAAGAAACAGAAATCTGCACACTTATTTCTATTGGAAAATATGATGCTAAAGCTGAAGCTTCAATATCTTGGCCTCCTTATGGGAAGAGTCGACTCATTGGAAAAGACCCGGATGCTGGGAAAAGATTGAGGGCAGGAGGTGACAGAGGATGAGATGGTTGGATGGCATCACTGACTCAATCAGTTCAGTTCAGTCCAGTCACTTAGTTGTATCTGACTCTTTGCGACCCCATGAACTGAAGCACGCCAAGCCTCCCTGTCCATCACCAACTCCCAGAGTTCACTCAGATTCACGTCCATCGAGTCAGTGATGCCATCCAGCCATCTCATCCTCTGTCGGCCCCTTCTCCTCCTGCCCCCAATCCCTCCTAGCATCAGAGTCTTTTCCAATGAGTCAACTCTTCGCATGAGGTGGCCAAAGTACTGGAGTTTCAGCTTTAGCATCATTCCTTCCAAAGAAATCCCAGGGCTGATCTCCTTCAGAATGGACTGGTTGGATCTCCTTGCAGTCCAAGGGACTCTCAAGAGTCTTCTCCAACACCACAGTTCAAAAGCATCAATTCTTTGGCACTAAGCCTTCTTCACAGTCCAACTCTCACATCCATACATGACCACTGGAAAAACCATAGCCTTGACTGGACGGACCTTTGTTGGCAAAGTAATGTCTCTGCTTTTCAATATGCTATCTAGGTTGGTCATAACTTTCCTTCCAAGGAGTAAGTGTCTTTTAATTTCATGGCTGCAGTCACCATCTGCAGTGATTTTGGAACCCCAAAAAATAAAGTCTGACACTGTTTCCACTGTTTCCTCATCTATTTCCCATGAAGTGATGGGACCGGATGCCATGATCTTCGTTTTTTGAATTTTGAGCTTTAAGCCAACTTTTTCACTCTCCACTTTCACTTTCATCAAAAGGCTTTTGAGTTCCTCTTCACTTTCTGCCATAAGGGTGGTGTCATCTGCATATCTGAGGCTATTGATATTTCTCCCGGCAATCTTGATTCCAGCTTGTGTTTCTTCCAGTCCAGCGTTTCTCATGATGTACTCTGCATATAAGTTAAATAAGCAGGGTGACAATACACAGCCTTGACGTACTCCTTTTCCTATTTGGAACCAGTCTGTTGTTCCATGTCCAGTTCTAACTGTTGCTTCCTAACCTGCATACAGATTTCTCAAGAGGCAGGTCAGGTGGTCTGGTATTCCCATCTCTTTTCAGAATTTTCCACAGTTTATTGTGATCCACACAGTCAAAGGCTTTAGCATAGTCAATAAAGCAGAAATAGATGTTTTTCTGGAACTCTCTTGCTTTTTCCATGATCCAGCAGATGTTGGCAATTTGATCTCTGGTTCCTCTGCCTTTTCTAAAACCAGCTTGAACATCAGAAAGTTTACGGTTCACGTATTGCTGAAGCCTGGCTTGGAGAATTTTGAGCATTACTTTCCTAGCGTGTGAGATGAGCAAACTCAGGGAGATAGTGAAAGACAGCGAAGCTTGGTGTGCTGTAGTCCATGGGGTCGCACAGTTGGACACGACTGAGACACTGAACAACTACTATTGGAAAAACACACTGATTACAGTTGGTTCCAGAGAAACTTGTTATCTAATTAAGTTTACTGCATATTAAAAAAAAAAAGTGTGTTCAGGGTGGGAAGGAGGAAGGTGTGGTTATCAAAGGGAAACTGAGGGATCCTTGACCTCCTGGAATTTCTGTGTCTTGGAGGTGGTGGTGGTGGATGTGCAGACATACACATGTGGTGAAGTGTCACAGAACTACATGCACACACACACACACAGTGTGTAAAACCAGAGCCACCTGGTCGACACTGGAGACTGCTCCAGTGTTGGGGCCCCGACTGTGATGGTGTACAATGCTTCTGTTAAGAGGTGACCCCTGGGGGAACTGGTCAAGTGTACATGACATCTCTCTGTGCTGTTTCTTACAACCCCACAGGCACCCAGAATTCTCAGCATAGAAAGTCTGATTATCACACACTGGCAGCTTAAACAAAAAACATTCATTGCTCACGGTTCTGGAGGCTGCAGAGTTTGTAACCAAGGCTCTGAAGATGCACTGTTTGCTGAGGCCGGCTTCGTGGTTCAGAGATGGCTGTCTTCTCGCTGTGTCCTTGGAGCCCTCTGGGCCTCTTTTCTAAGGACACAAACCCCATTCCTGAGGGCTCCACCCTCACAACCTCACTACCCTCCAGAGGCCTCATGGCCAAATACATCATGCTGGGGTTTGGGATTTCCCTGGTTTCTGAGGGGATCCAAACATCCAGTCTGTGAGCATGGCATCATCGTCTTCTGCTCCACAAAACCTTCCATTTTCAGCTACCGACAAGAGCATTTCTAGATCATAAGATGATTACACTGCTGTCCTGCTTCTAGAGTCATTCTTAAAGTCTCTTACTGATTCAAGATGATTGGGAGTAAAATCTTTGATTAATATGGTAGTTGGGTTACTGAGTTAGTGAGCCTGTGTCAGACACAGCAGTTCCAAACTTCAAAGGATGCACAGAAAGTAAAATATATTTAACTCAATCACCTCTAACCCATTATGGGATGGGAGAAGGAAACATAAAATAGCACGATGTAAGAATTATCCATCTATAAGTATTTTTAAAGACATGTTAAATTTTTTTTCTAGGACCCACCCGGCAGAATTTCATAAATATCACTAATGTATCTCAATAATTACTGTAATGACAAAAAGCTAGGATAGTTATATTCTGCACATAAAAAAAATGTAATGATCCCAGATTCCTCACATCAGCCGTCACCTTTCTTTTCTCCTACAAATTTAAATTTCTAAGGTCGTAACACTTTCAAAATGACTTCTACTAATAGAAGTAATCTAATCTACAAATATGGTTGTTGTTATTGTTTAGTTGCTGAGCTGTGTCTGACTGTTTTGCGACACCATGGACTGTAGCCTGCCAGGCTCCTCTGTCTATGGGATTCGCCAGGCAAGAATACTGGAGTGGGTTGCCATTCCCTTCTCCAGGGGATCTTCCTGACCCAGGGATTGAACTTGAGTCTCCTGCACTGGCAGGCAGATTCTTTACCACTGAGCCACCAGGAAGCCCACAGATGTGGTTCAGTTCAGTTCAGTTGTGTCTGACTCTTTGCAATCCCATGGACTGCAACGCGCCAGGCTTCCCTTTTCATCACCAACTCCTGGAGCCTACCCAAACTCATGTGTATTGAGTTGGTGATGCCATCCAACCATCTCATCCTCTGTCGTCCCCTTCTCCTCCCGCCTGTGTCATCCCCTTCTCCTCCCGCCTTCAATCTTTCTCAGCATCAGGGTGTTTTCCACTGAGTCAGTTCTTTGCATCAGGTGGCCAAAGTATTGGAGTTTCAGCTTCAACATTAGTCCTTCCAATGAATATTTAGGACTGATCTCCTTTAGGATGGACTGGTTGGATCTCCTTGCAGTCCAAGGGACTCTCAAGAGTCTTCTCCAACACCACAGTTCAAAAGCATCATTCATCTGTGCTCAGCTTTCTTTATAGTCCAACTCTCACATCCATTCATGACTATTGGAAAAACCACAGCTTTAAACCATATTTTGTTGGCAAAGTAATGTCTCTGCTGTTTAATATGCTGTCTAGGTTGGTCATAACTTTTCCTCCAAGGAGCAAGCGTCTTTTAATTTCATGGCTGCAGTCACTATCTGTAGTGATTTGGGAGCCCCCCAAAATAAGTCAGTCACTGTTTCCAGTGTTTCTCCATCTATTTGCCATGAAGTGATGGGACTGGATGCCATGATCTTAATTTTCTGAATGTTGACTTTTAAGCCAACTTTTTCACTCTCCTCTTTCACTTTCATCAAGAGTCTCTTTAGTTCTTCACTTTCTGCCATAAGAGTTTTGTCATCTGGTGCCAGATTCTAACTTTTGTAAAGCTTCAGGTTTAAAATAATTTTAAATACAGCCAACATTAAAATGCACCTCTTTTATGTTCAAGGGTCTAATACCTGGTGGATGAATTTTCTCACAGTCTCTATCTGTAATCAAGCCATTTACTTCATGCATAATAGCCTCGTCCTCTGGCCCAGAGGGTAAGGAATGCTATGGCAGGAAAGACAGGAGACATCACCCCACGGTGAGGGCCACGTGACCAGCTGGAACTGAAGACTTCTATCTCTTTGTTCAAATGAACTTGTCTTTTTTTCCCCACTTCATGTAAAAACCTTAATGTTTAGAATTAAGAGTACTTTTAAAGCTTTGGGACAACTTTAGTCACCTCATCAAATGGCTGGGAGGAATAAGTGTGCCACAGCAGGTGTAATAATCTATCAGACTTAAGAGTCAGAGACACGGATCCCCTCGGGGTCTCCAATGCACCTGAGCTTCACAGGAGTCATGAGAACTTTCAAGAAATAGATGTTGTAAACTGAACAAGAACAAAAATCCCTTAATCTAGCTAAAGGTCAATGTACAGGTGATTTTTTGCATGATTCACGGGGATCTCTATTCCATAAATGAGCTTTAAAATTAAGTTCATTATAAGAAAACTCTCTAAGAAAAACATCACAAGAAATTTGCTTGTTGAAAAATTCATATGCTATCAGCCTTTGTGCTTATTTTTTAGCTTATTTAATATGAGTTAATATCTTAAGAAAATTCTTACTCTTGGCATCTTCATGTTACCTAATAGTTAAATGCAGTTGGTACAGGCTTTACTTCACCTGTTATTTAAAAATACCTCAATAAACCACAAACACATACATATACTTCATTCAATTTTTGTTTGTTGTTTAGTTGCTAAGTCACATCCAACTCTTTTGTGATCGCATGGACTGTAGCCTACCAGCTCCTCTGTCTGTGGGATTTCCCAGGCAAGAATACTGGAGTGGGTTGCCATTTCCTCCTCCAGGGGATCTTCCCCACCCAGGGATTGAACCTGCGTCTCCTGCATTGGAGGTAGATTCTTTACCACTGAGCCACCTGGGAAGCTCACATTTCTTTCAGCACGTCAGTTCTAATGGTCTTTCCAAAACATACTCATCTACTGAGCTTTCATTTCAATCATCTGCTGATTCTTTCATTTTTCTAGCCATTGAACTATCTTTCTATTTAATGAACTGCAGCCTCAGGGTATCTCAGGGGCCGAGGGAGCACCAGAATCATTTGACTTCTGCCTCCAACACCCCGCTGGCAGAAACCATCTAAACTCAAGAGAGTGTGAGCCACATGATCTGTAATTAACGAGTGGTGCCAGTGAAGTGAAAGTGCTAGTGGCTCAGTCGTGTCCGACTCCTTGCAGCCCCATGGACTGTAGCCTACCAGGCTCCTTTGTCCATGGGATTTCCCAGGCAAGAATACTGGAGTGGGTAGCCATTCCCTTCTCCAGGGGATCTTTCAGACCCAGGGATCGAACCCGCGTTTCCTGCATTGCCAGCAGATTCTTTACCGTCTGAGCCAGTTGGGAAGCCTTAGTGGTGTCAGGAGCACCCACATTTTTTGGTAATCCTCTCTTCGACACAAATACATTTATAACTGTCTTTTTAGGTTGATGGTAAAAGGATGACTTCATTGTGGCAGGACAAACTCATGCTTTCTGTTCCAAATGGCTGGACAAGGACCAGTGTAGCACCATTTTTAAGATTTTTGACTTGGCACTTAAAACCTACCAACACCAGAGTATGTCCTCCATGCGGTCAAGGGCTCCGCTTCACCAGAGGTTTTCAAGTAGAGAGGAACCATGTGTGTTAGCTACTCTGCCTTAAAAGATAGGGAAATCAGAAAACCTGACATTTAATTTCCAACTCTGTGACTACACACTTGAAAATCCATCAGATGAAGCCTTACCTAGGCTCTTTTGATTAAGGCCCATGAAAGAATGGACTATTCCAAAACCTGTTAAAAATAAAAGCACAAAAATTAGCAGCTGTTTGTCCTGAATCTGAAAATATCTACCAGTCAACATTACACAGTTAGGACAAAACTTTCCTATTTTCTCTTCCCTAATGGCACATTTGTTACAGTTTCCATTAATGCCACTGCAGTTCTCTTAAAGCCTGTTTTGTTTGAAGAACTTACAGATATTAGTTATGTGCATAGTTTATTGGGTAACCCACTCAAACTTTTGTTTGCCTCTTCAGATTGTATCAAAATTTAATTTCTTTCCCATCTGGTGTTGTTCAGTCTTGTCTCATATACACAGCCTTATCTCAACCCTGAATATTCACTAGAAGGACTGATGCTGAAGCTTGAATACTTTGGCCACCTGATGTGAACTGGTGACTCATTAGAAAAGACCTTGATGCAGGGAAAGACTGAGGGCAAGAAAAGAAGCTGGTGACAGAGGATGAAATAGTTGGATGGCATCACCGAGCCAATGGACATCAATCTGAGCAAAATCCGGGAGATAGTGAAGGACAAGGAAGCCTGGTGTGATGCAGTCCATGGGGTCACAGAGTCGGACACCACTTAGCGGCTGAACAACAATCTCAGCTTATCTGAGAGGAACCCAGCTTTGAGAACTCTCATTGGGCACGTTCAGAGCAATCTGGCCTGAACTGAGTGCTCTCAGGTTTCTGCGTGAGGTCTGCAACTAATACCTTCTCTTGGGTGAGTCTCCTGGTCGTTGCGGATCTTCTGCAATAAGCTTGATGTTACATGTTAAAATTCCCTCTTGATATAAATAAATGGCCATCAAGTTCGTTAGGACAGAGTTAAGATTTTTGACTTTGGATAAAGTTTGTAGATTCACATGAAAATTACTTCCTTTACCCCATTTCCCCTAAGATATGCCACAGATGCAAAAGGTAGGGATGCACACTGCCCACGTACTTCTTACACAAGTAAAAAGTAAATCAGGCCACATGCACACAGCCTTGACCAGGGACATGGCACGCTCGGCACACCTGTGCAAATCCTTTATTAAAGCAACAACCAAAGTACAGGATGGCTCACATGTTTTTTTTTTTTTGCTGCTATATCAAATTAAATATTAATCATTTGTTTATACATTTAAATTATTTTAAAAAGGTGAACATTTATAGCTCACAAATCAACGGAGTGACATTTCCACCCAGATACATTTTTCCATCTTAGTTCCCAGTTTTAACAACAGACATTCAGAACCAGAGGGACAGCACATCAAAGGTAAGTGGCAGCACCTTCTGTGAGCAGCGCCAGGGTGTCTGAGAGATACACTGAAGGTTTACATTCTTCATTAAATAAAAACAATTTATGCAGGAATATTCTTAGACCTATTTGCTTTATTTTTACATTCTCTATGAGCTTTAAGTTTGGTGGTGGCATTCTGAGCATTAGACCTCTTACAAACGACATCTCTGAAAAAGTCTTAATTAAAGGTCATTATCACTGTCATATGATATTTTCTTGCATAACAGACACTCAGTCTTTCAGAAAGCAAAATAAGCAATTATATTTGATTTTTCACCCCACCACTGATTTGTTTAATCCAGATCTTGTTAATCACTGTAGAAACCCTATAAGTCATTAGGAAGATGAACTTTGTTATCTACTAGAGGATTTTACAATGAATAGGTGAATGTAAAAATGACTAATACCTTGAAGATGGTGGTGGTTTAGTTGCTAAGTTTTATCCAACTCTTTGCCCCTGTAGCCCGCCAGTCTCCTCTGTCCATGGGATTCTCCAGGTGAGAATACTGGAGTGGGTTGCCATTCCCTTCTCCAGGGGATCTTCCCTACCCAGGGATCAAACTCGCATTTCCTGCATTGCAGGTGGATTCTTTACTGCTGAGCCACTAGAGACACCCAACCTTGGAAACAACAGAGATCAAAATATGTGGGTGACTATACAATGAGATTTGGTGGCTATTTAAAGAGTACCAATGAATTAGTCTAAAGAGCCAGAACAGAAACAGGGATTATGACGTAAAGGAAATGCAAAAAGGGTGTGTGAAGATGGATACTGGGTAGTCATTGAACTGTGCTGAGTATAAAACAGAGTATCTGAAAGATACGTGAAATGCTGTGTTTTCTCACCCAATGAAACACTGAGACGAAACCCCTGTTCACAGAACGACTGGGGCTGTGAGGAGTTTGAGCACTGGTGAAAAAGTAAAAGTGGCAGTCACACAGTCGTGTCTGCCTCTTTGTGATCCCGTGGACTGAAGCCTGCTAGGGTCCTCCGTCCATGGGATTCCCCAGGCAAGAATACTGGCGTGGGTTGCCATTCCCTTCTCCAGGGGATCTTCCCCACCCAGGGACTGAACCCAGGTCTCCCGTGTTGTAGGCAGATTTTTTACTGTATGAGACACCAGGGAAGCCCTGGCATAAGACTGAAATTCAACCTGCACATACAGGTGGGCTGGTTTGCCTTTCTGAAACAGCTCCTCAGCCAGCAGGGATTGGGGTCTCTAGGGTTGAGCTGGTTTGTGTCGGTGGCACTACATTTAGAGGCTATCTGTTCAAAACAGGCAAACATTCTTTCTGCCTTACGCTTTCTTCATGGGCTAAAGAGCTGAACAGATTCAAGGTTACCAATAAGTAACAATCCATGTATTATATTTGAAATGTTATCAGTCCAGTGAATAAGCTACATAGCCATCATTCAAGCCCAGTCTCCACCAAACTGCTTTCTTATCACATGTGCCCTTCAAAGGAAGTCTGAACAACACAGATGTCTACAGTTAAAAATGAAACACACAATAAAGAAGCAAAGGATTCCAGACTCCACTGTGTGGGAGGTCAGGACTTTTGGCCTTGGCTTTGGGGAAAAAAACACAAACGCCCATCAGCAATCATTCTGGGTGTAATGACAGTACAGTAATGCTCAGGACGAGCGAGGACATTCAGGTGTTTCTAGAGCGATTTCTATATGTTACAGATGTCACATTTGGTTCCTAGAGATTTAGTCAAGTATTAGTATCTCGTTTTGTCAAGTATGATATACAAAAAGATGAGAATAGTAGATGTGCCCTAAAGATATGAAAATATATATAAAACAAAACCATTATAAATTACATAGATTTGCAATATAAAATTGTTTTTCCCCCATTTAGAATAAATACCATCCAAGTTTATAGGTCATTGCAGTGAATTAAATATGCACACATATCTGAATCATTTTCAGAACTTCAAGAAAAAAATTGTTATAGATATGACCAGCTGACTTGGAAACCAGAAACTGCTTGCTTTTGAGAAGAATGACCTAAGACCCAAAGGACATGGCTTGGGATTCAGTGTTAAGCTGCAAAACTGCCCCAAAGAGCCATATGTAGCCATACTTCTATAAATTTCTATGAAGCTGAACAATTTATCTTTGAAAAACCAGGCGAAAGTCATGAGACTGTCTCTGTCCCGTATTCTAGTGGGACAGCATTTCTATTTCGTAAAGAAGCTATAGCATAAACAAGAAGAGACAGAGACATCTTTGTAGTAAGCCAGCCTCATCTCTGGTTGGCTATTAATATTATTCTATCAAGAGCTTTCTGATGCCTTAAAGGGGAACATTTTAAAAATCTACATAATCTCCCCAGTCTAAAGAAGCTAAAACCAACCTGAAAACATTCTTTGGTCACTCAGTTCTGCTCCTGCTTTAAGAAAAATCTGCCTGTGTTTAACTATCTGTATCCGACATCCAGGTGGGAGATGCCTTCTCCTGTCATTTCCACGTGGAAACCTGTATGTGGGTTTCGGTGGAGGGAGAAGGGGACGGAATGGGAAAAAGTTTATTTGGGGACCCCCTATTGTGGCTTTGGGTGCACAGATCCATGGTAAGGATCTGCTGACCTCCACAAGTGGAAAAATGTTTACATTCTAAGACATATGATTAAACTTCTCCACAGGCCAAATACAGAAAACCTTTGTCCAGGGAGCCCATGCGGGGGTCAAGGTTTCTCTGGACTGTTCACTTCTCATGTTTTAGGTGACCACCCAAGACACTCCAAACTGATGGCAATGGGTCATCTGAGGCCAAGAGGAATCTGACCCAACTGTGTGTGTGTCAGACCACCTTTCACATCAGTTATCTCTACATAGAAAAGCCACTGAAGCCAAGTCCTCTGTTCTCAGCTCCAGACCCAGATGAGTTTCCTGAAAAAGTTGGCAGCAAAAGCATCTAATAACATCACAGGCCCATTTCTGCTCCTAAGACTCCTTGTCTCGTGTAAGGGGGGCCATCATGGGAGATGACAAACTTTCCACAAAACTCTAAATGTCAGAACCAGGTGGGATCTGGGGACCCAAGTACCACCTCCGTGTTTGGCAGACGAGAAAGATTCAACCCAGGGACGCGGTGAAGTCTCACTCACGCAGACAGTGAGGACGTGAGGACTAAGCCTTGGGTCTGTTCACCAACCGTGCAGCCCAAGGGACTTTTGTGGACCCATGACGTGGCCATGACACTCATGACGACCTCAAGGTTATGGCACTCCTGCTCATAAATGGCAAGGAAATTATACCTCTCCTTTTCATGGTTACATCTAAACTGCGGACGTTGCTCTAATGCTTTTGGGGGCAGAAGATCCACAACTGTCTTAAAAAGCTTTGAGTTTTGTAAGCTGGTTCCTTGAATTTGCAACAGTACTGATTTTCAGCATAAAAAATGTTAGAAGAACCACAGAGGACAGTGGAAACCTGAAAGCAATTGTGGAGAAGGGCAGGGTGATGATGCTGGTTTGGTAATGTGGGCAAGGGAAGCACTTAGATGGAGCCGGGGAGTGCGTGGGGTGCCCCCCACTTGCACAAAGCCCACAGTGGTTACCAGCACAGGCCAGTGAGGTGTGGGCCTGAGGCAACTAGCTTCGGCTTCTTTCTAGAACATCACTCTGGCCTCACATACAGCTGCCTTCTTTGGGGGCTAAAAATGAATTCAAGAACGCTGGCATGATGATGCCATTATCCTAACCTGTCTCTGCCCCCTTCAAGGATGGACAAGTCAGCCATGCAGTTAACAGGAGTGGGCCTGGTGGGGCGACCCCCAGGACCCTCACGCTTGCTGCCCTAACCCAAGCATTGGGGTCCCCTGACATCCGTGGTCCATGGCAGCGTGGCGGGAGCCCCACGCTCCCCACTTAAACAGATTCCTCAGGCGCCTCTGTCTCTGGAGGTGATACACCTTCCAGATGAAGCAGCAGCTGGCTTGGAGGGGGACACTGCTTAGACATAAGAACAGGGCTTTCCACGGGCAGTCTGGGCAGATTCAAGTTCATGGTCTCCCTCCAACCTCAGCTGAGCTCACCCAAAGGCTCTCAGAATGGGACGGGTAAACCTATTTTTATTTGGCTATTAAAGTGCTATTCCTGGGCAAGGTTTTATTTTTTTTCTTCTCTCAGTTTCACCACAGCAGCTTCACTGGAAACGAACGAACAAAAAAAGCAACGATGGAGACAGGCCTGGGAAACGACAAACATCAGGAGGCTGGTAGCTAGCTGCTTTGGAATGTTAAGATGACTCGTGGGAACCAGCCCTGACACCAAAGCCTGGGAGGTAAAAGTCTGGGGTGTGCGTTAGACGGTGGAGGTAGGGGGCGGGAATAAGGACAGAGTGGCCAAGGGAACAGACCCGCAGGAACGGTCAGCATTCAAGTCACAACGCCTGGGTTATAAAGCGACAGTGATGGGGCAAAACTGAGAAGAAAGTGCAACAGAGCCGCGGAGGGATGGACTACAGCTGCTCCCTTAGCAGACCCATTTTTCAAAAGAAGAGCGGCGCCCTGTGCCCCAGGCAGGGCTGTGAACTCAGAGTCTCTGACAGTCAGTGTTCTCTGCCAAAAGGGCAGCAGCGGTTAAGGTTATCTGGCGGAGAAGAGCCTCTGAGGTTCGTGTCATGTGGACAGACACCTGCCCAAGGTCACCACCCCGCTCCCCGACGATGCTCGCATCCCCCTTGGCTGGGGGTCGACTGGGGCGTGCGTGCAGGGGCCTGACTCATACGTGCGTGCGTGCGGGGCCAGACTCCTACCTACGACTGGCGTCTCCGGTAAGGCTTAGCGGCGAGGGCGGCCTGCATCTGTCCCGAGGGGTGGCCCTGAATCTCGGGGTGTGCATAGCTTCAGGGTTGGGGGGTACACTGTTAGACATGGCTTTCATAGACGACATGGGTGCTTCCGTCCCGCGGCCTGGCTGGCTCCGCGGCCTCTAGCAGACCAGGCGGCAGGACGTGGTCCGGCACCTCGACGGGCGTTGGTTCCTCGGAGGTCAGCGCTGCTGACGTGACCTCGGTGGAGGGCGCCGCGGACTCCGGGGAGTGCTCGGCCGACGGCTCGGTGTCCTCCTCCTCGTCTCTGGCCTCGAGGGCCCCGGCGGCCCGGTCGTCTGAGGGCTCCCGGTGGGCTGGGGGGTGCACAGACACCTCGATAGCGATCTGCTGGGGCTGCTCGTGCAGCGACGAGGCATCAGAGTCGGCGTCGGGGATGGTGTAGACCTCGTCCCCATCAGCGGCTGCGGCCTCCTGGCCCTCAGGCGTGTGGCGCACGAAGTTCTGGTGGCCATGCTCATCCAGGCCCACCACTTCCATGAGCTCCTCCACGATGGTCCTGCAGTTCATGATGAGTGGGGGCAGCGGCACACTGCGTGCTAGCTCCTCGATGTAGCGGGCGAACTCCATTGTCTTGAACTGCGTGACCTTGGCCAGCTCCAGCGTCTTGGCTGAGGTGATGATTGGGATGCGCTTAGCGATCTCGAAGGCCTTCTGCAGCTTCTCAGCGCCCTCCGTGCGGAAGAACTCGTTGATGGCCTTCTCGGTCTTCTTCAGGTGGCTGCTCATCATGCAGAGGCGGGTGACGTTGAGCACCAGCACGACGGCGAAGGCCACCAGGCACACCACCATGTAGTACACACCCATGTCGCCCGACGTGAAGACCACCCGCAGCGTCACCGTGTTGTTCACAGAACCGTGCACGTTGGAGGCCATGCACGTGTATCTCCCTCGGTCTGAGAAGGACACCTTGGTGATGTTCAGGAGGCCGTCATGCATCTGCCACTTTCCTGTGGGAGAAGGAGGACAGGGTCAGCTGGGCCCTCCGCTCCCCGCAGTGACCATCCACGTGGCACTGTGTGTGCCTCACACCACTACCGAGGCCGGCAGTGAACAGTGAACACCTCCCTCCACCACTGACGGTATGCACGGTGAGCTCTGAGCACACTTCCCACAACCAGATCTGCTGCTGCTGACTATGGGGACAGTGAATGGTGACTTCGACAGACGGGGAGAGGAACAGTTCTTAATCCACAGAACTCAGGTAAAAGTCACGAGCACCAGCCCATTTTATAGGATGGAGAAACTGAGGGAGGGGCCTCTAAGGAATCAGGAATTGGAATTAGGAATCAGTTGAGCTAGATGTGAGTTCAAGCCCAACAAGTTAGACTCTGAACACCAAATCATACTGTGCAATTCCACACTCTAGAGAAAAATTAGAAACACAGTCAGTCTGGAAAAACACTGTGCTATTACTAGGGAATTCCTTAATGTGGCATCTGATTTTCTCCCCTGCCTGTGAGCATGGCACTGCAGATACTGCAGAATATATGTTCACTGGAAAGTTTTTGTTTATAAAGTATAAAGAATATAAAGTACATTGGGATCAACCTAAGAAACAGAGTGAAAGTGTTAGTCACTCAGTGTCTGACTCTTTGTGACCCCATGGACTGTAGCTTCCCAGGCTCCTCTGTCCATGAAATTCTCCAGGCAAGAACACTGCTTGCCATGCCTTCCTTCAGGGATCTTCCCAACCGAGGGATTGAACCCAGGTCTCCTGCACTGCAGGCAGACTCTTTACCATCTGAGCCACCAGGGAAGTAAATCAGTTAAATTATAATTGTTTACCTGGGTTTCTCATATTTGAGATTGAAGTTATCCTCAGTTGATGGAAACATGACTTAAATCATTCATTCAGAGACTCTACAATGAACTACATCACTTACATTGTGCAGATTCAGAAGCTGGGTGTGAATAAATATAAATTTGGTTTTGCTTTGCAAATAAACAATAGACCCATCAGGTTGAATGGAGAAGGAAATGGCAACCCACTCCAGTATTCCTGCCTGGAGCATCCCGTGGACAGAAGAGCCCAGTGGGTTACAGTCCATGGGGTCGCAGAGTCAGGCATGACTGAGCAACTGAACAACAAATCAGGTTGAAAGCAGGCCTCACACCATGGAGAACACATGATAAAAAGTATTGAAACAGAGACAAACTCTTCCCTGTCTGGCCTGGAAAGGATCTAGCACTGCCCTGGGAATCAGGTTCTTAATCTGAACTAATCTTTGCTAGGAGAAGGCAATGGCACCCCACTCCAGTACTCTTGCCTGGAGAACCCCATGGATGGAGGAGCCTGGTAGGCTGCAGTCCATGCGGTCGTGAAGAGTCGGACACGACTGAATGACTTCACTTTCACTTTTCACTTTCATGCATTGGAGAAGGAAATGGCAACCCACTCCAGTGTTCTTGCCTGGAGAATCCCAGGGATGGGGGAGCCTGGTGGGCTTCCGTCTCTGGGGTCGCACAAAGTCGGACACGACTGAAGCGACTTAGCAGCAGCAGCAGCAGCAGCAGGGGTTCATCCTTAATCTGCCTGTGTACCCGCAGGTCAAAAGACCTGACCCCAGGGCCCCAGGAAACATGACCCTAGGTCTGCCTTTCAGGTTTTGGGTCTGAGTCTTCTGCAGCCCCTCCATCTCCCCAGATGGGCCCTCAGAGACACAAGGCCAGGCCCGGCCCTGGGGGAGTTCTGAGAGCTGGCTGATATTTCTGTAAAAGCACTAATGTCCCCAAGCGAGCCAGAGAAGCTCTCCTGAGAGATGGGGCAACTTAACTATAGTTTCCTTCCAAGTGTCTGTTATCACATTGCATTTTTGTTTGTTTCATCCCCCTCTGGCATAAACTTAAGCCTAATGAGAAGTCTGAGAGTTCCCCAAAGCAACTAGCGACTGTTTTAAAATAATAAAACAATCTGTAAGCATTAAAGTGACGAGGGTCCCCAGGGAGTGTGAGACAGGAAATAGCCTGCATCACTCCAGGTCCTCTGCCTCAGGGACCGTCCTCAGGGAAGCTGGCTGGAGCCGTGGGGGCCTGCAGCACCACCTCCCCCTCCCGCCCCCGCTAGCCTGGGGAACCTGGCGGGAAGCCTGCCATAGAAGGCGCTGTCACATTTTCTGGAGGAACATCTGTGGAGAGGGGCTCTTGGCGTCCCTGAGCACCCAGCTTCTAACAACTTAGCCAGTGTCCTCTCTGAGAGTAGAAGACGTGGGAAATCTAGTTAATTTCAATCTCCTGTGAGTGTGCGCAGACAGACCAACCTGTACCCACTGTGTGAAACCTCCCCTTGTCCACATGGGCAGGGGCCAGCCTCCTACTCTATTTACTCCTTGAATATCAGGCTTCAGATGTGATACAGCAGACTTATCCAAATATAAAAGCATCTGAGCAAGGGAAATGATCAACTTGATCTTCCTGACCCAGGGATCAAACCCACATCTCCTGTGTTCCCCTGCGTTGGCAGGTGGATTCTTTACCAACGGCACCACCTGGGATCAAACCAGACTATAGAAGGCACAGAAAAAAAGAACACGTCTCGTTGACTCAAAGTTTATGACAGACAGGGAAGGTGCTGAGCTCAAGAGGACTGCAGATTCTATCTGTGGGAACTTCTCACACTGACCTTCCTCACTTCGGTGGGAAATACAGCAGCAATAGGACAGGAGAAGGTGACGTTATGTGCATGGGGAACACTTGGGATCAATCTGTTCACCTCCTACCCTTTCATCCCCACTCCCTCTGTGGAGGAATCATCTACGAGTTCAAGGTCAGAGAAGGAGGAACCTGGGTGTAGAAGAGGAGGAGCAGAAAAGAGAGCTGAAGTCAGGAGGCAGGCACCTGACGGGAACATAAATGGCTTTTCCCAAATATCTCAGCTATGCTTTTAGTGATGGCTGTATTCTAACTGTTACAGAAAAGTGAAACTCAGAAATGCATATTAGTTACAAGACACCAATGCTTTATTGACTATTCAAAGGGTTTCTGAACTTGGATTTTATAGTTATCTTCAGGGATGTGTTCAACTGTCTCAGTTCAGTCCAGTTCAGCTCAGTCGCTCAGTCATGTCCGACTCTTTGCGACCCCATGGACAGCAAACACACCAGGCCTTGCTCTCCATCACCAACACCTGGAGCTTACTCAAACTCATGTCCATTGAGTCGGTGATGCCATCCAACCATCTCATCCTCTGTCGTCCCCTTCTCCTCCCACTTTCAATCTTTCCCAGCATCAGGGTCTTTTCCAATGAGTCAGTTCTTCTCAACAGGTGGCCAAAGTATTGGAGTTTCAGCTTCAGCATCAGTCCTTCCAATGAACACTCAGGACTGATTTCCTTTAGGATGGACTTGTTGGATCTCCTTGCAGTCCAAAGGGACTCTCAAGAGTCTTTTTCAATACCACAGTTCAAAAGCATGAATTCTTTGGTGCTCAGCTTTCTTTATAGTCCAACTCTCACATCCGTACATGACCACTGGAAAAACCACAGCTTTGACTGGAAACTGTCCACAGACATGTATTTATCTGGCCTGGGCCCAAGCAATTCAATGCAGATACAGACTCAAACACGTCAGAAGTTCCTAGTCACAGGTCAAAACAGGCCCCGTCTGCAGTAAACACAATTAGGTGACACTTGTGATTCGTTTGGGGGAAACCAGTGGGATAGTCAGTGCATAAATTGTTAGTTTCGTGCATATTCTGCTTCTTAGCCCAGAACAATGGGTCCTTAGACTAACACCTATTGTAGACTTTATCCAGTAATGAACCTTGTTTATTCTTGAAGTCTGAAGCCTCTCTGTGTGATAAAGTTGAAGTCTTTAGAAGGACAGCTGTCTTTTTTATCTTGTTCATGCATTCAACAAACTTTAGTTTACAAATTGTCTGTCACCAGGCTCCCTAACAGATAATGCAGATGCAAAGATGAATCAGACATGACCCCTGGCTGCAGAGACCAGTCATGTGGAGAGGGACGCAGACTCCCTGCCAAACCGGGGTGCATGGCACGTGCCCTGAGTGGGCAGGGCACCAAGGATGCTGCTGGATGAGAGGATGCAGTCCTGAGTGGGGCTGGGGTTGTTGGGAGACGAACAGGAGGAAGAGAAAGCACTCCAAGGCCAGAGCGGGTGATGGGACATGTGAGAAAAGGAGGGGAGCCCATGTGCTGCAGGGGCAGAGAACTGCGGGCAGAGGCCTGGCCACCCTACCTCTTCCCCTGCTCTGAGCCCTGGTTCAACCAGCGGAGAAAACCTAAAGGTCCAGACGCAGATGCCGGAAAGCGGGGGGATTTTAAATTAAGGAAGATGTCATTTCAAATCAAGGGGGCTTGTTTGAAAAAAAAATAAAGTTAAATTCCTAGTTTAGTGACACATAAAAACAAATCCCAAGTACTCTGAAGATCCAAATGTAAAACTATAAGTATAATGTCAATAGAAGACATGAAAATATTTCTATGGCCTTGGGACAGGTAAGCCTTTTTCAGCATTTCAAGAATCCCAGAAACTCCAACAGAGAACCCTGATGGATCAGACTTCTCCCCAGTTAAAAGTTCCACACTATGATATATGTTATACTAAAGTTACAAGCAAATGATAGAGTAGGAGAAAATTCTAGAATATCCGACAATTGCTTAGTAACTAGAAACCAAGAAGAACTCCTACATGTGTGTGTGTTGAGTTGCTTCAGTTGTGTCTGACTCTTTGTCACCCCATGGATTGCAGACCATCAGGCTCCTTCAGGCTCCTCTGTCCATGAGATTCTCCAAGCAAGAACACTGGAGTGGTAGCCAGTCCCTGCTCCAGGGGATCTTCCCAACCTAGGGATCCAACACATCTCCTGTGTCTCCTGCACTGCAGGTGAGTTTGTTACCACTGAACCACCTGGGAAGCCCAAAGAATGCCTAAAAATCAAGACAATAACCCAAAAGGAAAAAAAAAGGTGGGGGGAGGATTTGGACGAATAAGTCACAGAAAAATGGAACGCAGGTAGTGCCTAAGTACACAAAATCACCTGTGGTTAAATCATAGCAAAATTTAAAGAAATTCAAGTAACTTCTAAAACAGGTAACTTTTCCACCTTGCAGAGTACCAGAGGAGGGATGCGGGGGCGGTCATGGGAGGATGAGAAAGACATACTGCCCACAGATGCGGCTGCTGTGGGGACGCTGCTGCAAGGCTGCTTTCTGGAATCTACCGAAGTTCAAGATGAGTGTATCTGTTACCCACCTCTAGGATTCTTGAAATGCTTCAAATCAGGCAGGCCTACATCTGATCGGGAAAATATTACTGAATGTAAGAAAATCAAGGGCGTGGAAATATCTTTTCAGCATCTGTCTCCTTGGGGACACAGTTCTGGGACCTTCCTCCCAGCTAACACCCTCTGGGCGAAGCCGACATCTGGGTCCCAGGCCGGGAAAGCGGCTGAGCTTTTATCGCTTGTCACCTCGGGGCCTGGGCACACGGATGGTGAGTCACTCAGGGCAGCACAAGCTCACGTCCACAGAAGCAGTCAACAGCATCGTGTGGTGACAGCTAAACCTATGGTCCCAAGAAATGCCACGGTACATGGGATACTATGATTCGACATGACAGGTCAGGAATAACACCCATGCCAACACCTTCCAGTCAAATGACCACTGGACAGAACCAGAGTACCAACCTCTCCCGGAAGTGAAGCAGCTTGAGAAAGCTGGCAGTACAGCCATGGAGATGCTGTAAGCATAGTTCTCCTCCAAACCCATGTCTGCCAAAACCCCCATCTGTCCAGCTATCCTGAGGACCACTCAGCATCAATTAACATCATGCCCATGAAAGCATTCAGTTCAGTTCAGTTGCTCAGTTGTGTCTGACTCTTTGCAACCCCATGGACTGCAGCACACCAGGCCTCCCTGTCCATCACCAACTCCTGGAGCTTACTCAAACTCATGTCCATGGAGTTGGTGATGCCATCCAACCATCTCATCCTCTGTCATCCCCTTCTCCTCCTGCCTTCAATCTTTCCCAGCATCAGGGTCTTTTCTAATGAGTTAGTTCTTCGTATCAGGTGGCCAAAGTATTGGAATTTCAGCTTCAGCATCAGTCCTTCTAATGAACACCCAGGACAGATCTCCTTTAGGATGGACTGGTTGGATCTCTTTGCAGTCCAAGGGACTCTCAAGAGTCTTTTCCAACACTACAGTTCAAAAGCATCAATTCTTCGGTGCTCAGCTTTCTTTATAGTCCAACTCTCACATCCATACATGACTACTGGAAAAACCATAGCCTTGACTATATGGACCTTTGTTAGCAAAGCAATATCTCTGCTTTTTAATATGCTATCTAGGTTGGTCATCACTTTTCTTCCAAGGAGCAAGCGTCTTTTAATTTCATGGCTGCAATCACCATTTGCAGCGATTTTGGAGCCCCCCCCCCCAAAATAAAGTCTGCCACTGTTTCCACTGTTTACCCATCTATTTCCCATGAAGTGATGGGACCAGATGCCATGATCTTCGTTTTCTGAATGTTGAGTTTTAAGCCAATTTTTTCACTGTCCTCTTTCACATTCATCAAGAGGCTCTTTAGTTATTCTTTGCTTTCTGCCATAAGGGTGGTGTCATCTGCATATCTGAGGTTATTGCTATTTATCCCGGCAATCTTGATTCCAGCTTGTGTTTCTTCCAGTCCAGCGTTTCTCATGATGTACTCTGCATATACGTTAAATAAGCAGTGACAATATACAGCCTTGACGTACACTGACATGAAAAGCATACACACTAGCATGTGTAAAATAGAGAGCCAGTGGAAATTTGCTGTTTTGACTGGGCACTCAAAGCAGGGCTCTGTAACAACCTACAGGGGTGGGAAAGAGGGGGAGGAGAGAGGGAGGTTCAAGAGGGAGGGCACAGATGTACACCTATGGTTAATTCATGTTGATGCATGGCAGAAATCAAAGCAATATTGTAAAGCAATTATCTTTCAATTAAAAATAAATTTAAAAAATTAACATCATGACCAAATACAAAGCTCTTAGAATTTCCCTTAAATTATTTCTTAGAAGGAAAGGATTTCTCTTTTTCCTTGGAGAGGTCTTTCTGTGAAAGGGTAAACCACTAATGTATGGTTAATCTACTCATGGATAGGAGTAGATATTGTTTAGTCCTTAAGTCACGTCCGACTCTGTAGTGACTCCATGGACTATAGCCCGCCAGGCCCCTCTGTCCATGGGATTCTCCAGGCAAGAATACTGGAGGGGGTTGCCATTTCCTGCTCCAAGGGATCTTCCTGACCAGGAGACTGAACCTACATCACCCATGTCTCCTGCACTGCAGGTAGATTCTTTACCACTGAGCCACCTGGGAAACCCTGATAGGTGGTACAAGAAGGTTAAGTCTCTGCTCACAACCTCATTTAGACATGAAGGATCCGTTCAAACAAGGTTATTTTCATGAAACCAACTGAAGACTTTCCAGGAGGTGAGGGTCCTGACAACGTTTACACAGACAGAAAGGAAGTGCAAACACTCAGTCGAATGGCGCCGCACTGAGTCCACACTTGTCTGGAAGTGTGGGGCCTGTTGTCCAGTATGTGAAATAGAGGAGACTCAGGGAAGGCATCCAGCCTTTCTACAAAACAGACCTGAACACGAACGGAGCCCCACATGGCTGTCATGGGGCTTCTGCAACAGGTGCGAGCCACCCTTCCCGCCTCCCCAGAGCCCAGCCACTGCAGAGACCCAGGGCACAGACACCGTAGCAGCCAGGCCCCTGTGCCCCAGGGTCCCATCCTCCTGGGTGGCCTCTTCAGCCAGTCCTGGGGCTGCTAACAAGCTTCTTCCTACATCACATGGGGCCAAGGAGCCTGGGATCATCCCGGCTTAGTTCAGCTCTCTGCTCAGGAATGGGGGGAAGGGACAGGGGAAAGCTCAGGGTGTACACAGCCTGCTGTTGTGCTCCGCTTTAAAGGATCAAGAATACCTGAAAAGAAGCCATCTTTTCATTTCCTGGCAAGGGAAACATCTGACTCGCCAGCTAATTCAACTTGATAATCTTCATTTTTATAAAAGTGCCAAGCACACCACTCCATGCAGGCTGGCAAGAGTCTCTTCTGAGAGCGCCCAGCACCGGGTGGAGAGAAATAACTTCCTGTTTTGGCATCTTGGCTCTCCTCATCTGAGAGTGATAGGGAAGGCTCTTCCCACTGCTCAGACTAAAAGCTGTCTGGGCTCACATCCCAAAGGGAGCACCACTCTGAAGAAACACTACACACGGCGGCCCGTTAGCAGGCTGGCCTCTGACATGATTCCTTCTGGAAAATGAACCAAAGTACCACTTTTATGGGAGACTACATTACCGGTTCTCACAGGTGACTTAACTGACTGTGGAATGATTCTTTAGCTGGCTAAGATGCTTCTTTAGGTGGGACCAGGGTTTCTCCAGTTGATGATGGACAGAGAAGCCTGGTGTACATGGGGTTGCAAAGAGTTGGACATGACTGAGCAACTGAAATGAACTGAACTGAACTAAGGGTTTTTCCACTTGGGCTGGCATGTTGCATCAGATAATTCTTTGGAGGGCTTCGCTGGTGACTCAGGGGTAAAGAACCTGCCTGCCAATGCAGGAGACACGGGTTTGATCCCTGGGTGGGGAAGATCCCCTGGAGAAGGAAATTGCAAACCACTCCAGTATTCTTGCCTGGGAAATCCCATGGACAGAGGAGCCTAGCGGGAAACAGTTCCTGGGGTCTCAAAGAGCTGGACATGACTAAGTGACTGAGCAACAACAACACTTCTCTGTAGCGGGCTGTCCTGTGCATTGTGGGATGTTGAGAATATTCCCGTTTTCTACCCACTAGATGTCAGTAGCATCATCTCCCCCTCCTTCCTCTCCTGCCCTGTCCGCGACTACCAAAGACGCCTCCAGACTTGGCTGGTATCCTCTGGGTGAGAGAACCACTGGTTCTGGCAAAAGGAAAGTACACTGTGTGCATAACACCCCCCAAAGCATACACATGCACTGCTTTCTCCACGGCCGGAGCACATGGGGGTCAGCGGGCCTCTGCATACGGAGGGAACGTGCCAGGAAGGGGAGGTGGCTGACGGAAGAGAAGGTGCCTCCCTTGCCATCACAGTGTCATCTCAAGATTTTAAATAACACTGCAGGGATAGACATGCTTTTTAGTTTTTGGTTTTAAGGTTGAGAACTTGAGAGAGTGAATACGAAATTGCTCAGAAATGTATTTTCTTTCTTTACAACACACACCGTCCTATGAAGCAGAGACAGAAGCACTTGGGATCTTGACTGTGACAACACAGAACGAGGATGAAGTGACTGGTAACAGTGATGCAGCTGCCGTTTCCTGATGTCGTGGTGTATTCTAGGTACCATTGTTGTTCAGTCATTAAGTTGTGTCCGACTCTTTGTGACCCCATGGACTGTAGCCCGCCAGGCTCCCCGGTCCATGGAATTTTCCAGGCAAGCATACTGGTGGGTTGCCATTTCCTTCTCCAGGAGATCTTCCCGACCCAGGGATCGAATCTGTATCTCCAGCATTGCAGGCAGATTCTTTACCACTGAGCCACCTGGGAAGCCTCTCCAGGTACCATACTGAGCATCTAATACATCATGGAAGGCTCACAACCCTCCCTGGAGGTACAAGAGGATTATCTCTGCTTTACAGATGGGAAAACTGGCTCCAAAAAGTGGAGGAACTTGCTCAAAGAGCCATCATTGTTCTGTTCTGCTGAATTTCCAGTGGTATATTTACAGTTACACAAATTTTGTCTAATTTTGAGGAATCAACTTTTTAAATCTCAAATATTTAACTTCCTAAAAGAAGAATTTAGTGTAGCACTTTCATGGGTTCACACACTATTCCTTGCTTCATCAGAGAGGCAAACAATGATGTACACTTAATGCTGTGGGCACGGACTCCCTCCTGGATATGCTGGATTGGGGGGAGATTCACTCAGGTCTGAAGATGTGACCAGCACAGTTTTCTGTGATCCCTTGGCAGGAGGAGGTAAAAGCATCTCACAGGCTACTAAAAACATCTGCAGGAGCAGAGGATAAAAACACCAGAGCAATGTAAACTAAACCAAAATTCATAACAATGAATTCTACAAAGGTGGAGCAGCCATGAAAGAACTGTGAACTTCATAGAACTCAGCTAACTCTGGGTGTGTTTATTTTCAGAGATAATTCTTAATTATTTTTGGTGACAGAATGCTATAAGAGAATGGAGAGCAAATCCACAGGGAAACCTAAACCCTCACTTGAAGTAAGAATTTCCAGCATAATTGAGCCAGGCATGATTGCCAGGCCTGTGCCTTTTCCGGAGCAGACTTTCTTGAAATTCTTGTTATTTATTATCTGATAAAGGTGCCAATGTGCATTTTCATGGTTTAAAGTCAGAGTAAGAAACTACAGCAAAAATACACTGGAGAATTCATGCCTGAAATAATAGGGGCATTTTTATAACACTTGCTGGCACTTACATATGGCTACTCACCTGTAGCAAAAGAAAAACTGAAAAAAGGACATTTTGTGGCCATGTGTGGTTGCTCACATTATTGGAGCTCTGGGTTATTTTTGTAAAATGGTGGACCACCTCAAACATGTCCTTTGCATGTGTGCTAAGTCGCTTCAGTCGTGTCTCACTCTTTGTGACCCCATGGACTGTAGCCCACCAGGCTCCTCTGTTCATGGGATTTTCCAGGCAAGAATACTGGAGTGGGTTGCCATTTCCTCCTTCAGGGAATTGTCCTGATTGAACCTGGGTCTCTTACATCTCCTGTGTTGGCAGGTGGGTTCTTTACGACTAGCTCTACCTGGGAAGCCCAGGTGCATCCTTCGGTGAACTCCAAAAAAAAAAAAAGAGTCCCCCAGAAACAGATCATACAGTGGCCTCTCCTGATCTGTGGCATTGAAGTGATAACACGAGGGACACAAAGCAAGCCAGCTGCTGTTCCCACCAGCGAGGGGCAACAACCGATGCCTTCTAGGACCCGCAGGGCTGGCATCAGGAACAGTTGCGTCACTTCTCAGCACTAGCAAGAAATGGAACTATTAAACACTCCTGGAATCGCAGAGCACGCATGGCGGGCAACTCACCAAATGGTTCTGAACACACCTGGTGTACGCATGCTTCGTGTATGCATCACGGTGGGGGCCTAGCACTGCCTCTTGGTGACGGTGATGGGGCTGGTGCACCAACCATCCAGCCTCTCATCTGTTCTGTCTGCTCAGGGGCTTTCACCACCCCTTGCCTGCTGACACCTGGAGGAGGAGCAGGTGCTGGTAGGCACAGAGGGAGAATAAAGCCCAACCTGGCCACGCCCTGCTGAGTCCTGTCTTCTCCATCCCCCTGCTTCTCAATCCAGACCCGTGAGGATCAAGGCCACGAAACCCTCACGCCCACTGTAAGGACCAGAAACAAACTGGGCAACACGGTACAGGGCCTTAGTCAAAAGGGTGGTTGCTGATGGGAGTTACGCTCGCCTTGTTTGATTTCAGCAGTGGTCTGTGGCTCAGTGGTAAAGAACCTGCCTGCAGGAGATGCAAGAGATGAGGGTTCAATCCCTGGGTTGGGAAGCTCTCCTGGAGAAGGGAATGGCAATCCACTCCAGTAATCTTGCCTGGAGAATCCCATGGACAGAGGAGCCTGGTGGGCTACAGGGGCCTTGGGGTCACAAAGAGTCGGACGCGACTGAGCGACTGAGCACAGCACCAGGCAGCACTGCAGCGTACGCATGTAACTGACATTCTAGGATGTTAGCGCTGTTCCCACACTGTGGCAACCACCTCTTTGTTGAGTTATTAATGAAATACCACTCCATGTAAACTCCTAGCTGATCAGCCCAGATCTATATCCTGGTTAGAAGGTGGACATCTTCCTGTCATAAATGAAGACTTTAAGACCTTGGCTCCTCGAGTGGCACACTGATGCTCAAATTTTATGCTGAGGATAAACGTTCCATTTCCTCTGTCTTGCTCAGTGGTTCTGAATATTACCCCGTGTTACTTGTGTCCTGAAATGACTGTTATTATGTGAGGTAATCACTAGAGCTGAGCTGGCACGTTAAGTACCAATATTACAAGTTCTTCTAAAAAATCTAGTGTGTCTTTCCTCATGAGGCTTTAGAATAGCCAAGGGATTTGTCAGCACGAATGCAGCTACAAACAGGACCGGAGGGCTCTGGAAAACGAGCCATGAACCTAGCCTCTGCCTCCAGGCCACCTGTGTCTGCTCCTTCCACCCCCGGTGCCCACAGATGGAAGGGAAGTGACCCCAGGTGACTCCAGGGTATTCAACCACCCAAAGCACAGAGAGAGCCATGAAGCACAGGTCCACCTGCCGAGACTGACTGGTCACCATCGAGATCTCCTTGGAGTGGTCAGTACGACTCCAAGACAGACCTCGAAACATCACTGCTGAAGTCCAGGCCCACTCTGTGCCCATACTCTCCTCTTGCCAGGACACAGGGCTCAGAGTCCCTGCCATGGCCCTCTATACGTGGGACCACCTCTGCTCCAGGCCCAAGGGGGGCAGCAGACTCAGTCTGGAGTCCCTGGTCACTTCAGTGTCCTTGGAATCCCTAGCCCTGCAGAAAAACCCTTGGGGTCCAGGGACTTGAATATGTGCACATTGCCGTGATTACCATCCCCTCACAGGTGTGACGTCACTTCCTCCTGACTTACAGTGAGAGGAAGGGGCTGGACTGTTCCGTCTGCTCACCGTCAGTATGGATCAGCTCTGTGACCAGAGTAGTATCAGCATGGAAGGTTCTGGTCACAGCTAACGACCACAGGACCAGGGAAAAATCACATGAGAGAGGGGCTTCGCCTGTGCAGTCTCCAGGGTTCCTTCTAGTGGGCAAGTTCTGTGGTCCCATCATTGCTTCTCCCTCTTGCAGCCTCCCCGCCACCTCCTGGCCAACAGTCTAGAAACTTCAGCCAGGTTGCCAGGAAACACAGGTGATCTGTGGCTGCCAGCGAGAAGCTGCACAGAGCCTGCTTTCAAAAAACGTGACCTCGAGGGACTTCCCTGGTGGTCCAGTGGTTAAGAATCCACCTGCTGATGCAGAGGATATGGGTTCAGTCACCCGTCCAGGAAGATCCCACACGCATCGGAGCAACCAAGCCTGTGCACCTCAACTACTGAGCCTGAGCTCTAGAGTCCACGTGCCTCAACTCCTGAAGCCCGTGGGCCCTAGAGCCTGTGCTCCAGAGCCAGAGAAGTCACCACAGTGAGTAGCCCCTGCTTGTACAACCAGAGAAATATGGCACAGCAACAAAGACCCAGCACAACCCAAATAAACCAATAAAACGTTTTAAAAAAGCATGGCCTTTAACAACCGCTACATTCCATGAAACCAAGGAAAACTCCCTTATGAATGAGACACGTAAGGAAAACCCACTATATTCCACCCCTACAGCAATTAGTATGCATTATACTGTAACATTTTAAGAGGTTTTTTAAAAGACACTAATGCTTGCCTTTTGTTTTCTGAGTCAAGAGCGAAAAAAATGAATTCATTACCGCTGTGAATCCTTATCTAGTTCTCTCTCTTTCCTGAGAAAAACAAGACTCAAGAAGAGCCTGAAACGACATGATTAAGAACCAGAGACGTCTGGGGCACCCGCCCAACCCCTCCTCGTTTTTCTGACCCTGGACTAGTGGGATGGCCTACCTCCCCCTTGATCCTCCTCGTTCTCACTCAGCAGTTTGCCCGCCGAATTGTACCACTTGAACTGGGGTTCGGGAAGGCCGGAGACACTGCAGTTGATCAAGGCACTGTTCCCTTCCTTGACGATGATATGGTCGGTTCTGGCAACGACCACGGGCGCCGAGCCCACAGCCACGTTGGTGCCATTTAAAGTGCTGCTGGTCACACTGCTGGCGGTCGCCAGAGTGGATACTAGGATTAACAAGGGCACAGGAGGCAGGAAGCACACAGGCAGATGTCTCTTCACTCCATCCATCTTCTTCGCTTGTTCTTTACGGAGGCAGAGCCAGCTGGCCGGGGGAATCCTCTAGTGGGTGACACTCTGCTCATAGCAGGCCAGGGGCCAAACCTGGCCTGGCTCCATGGAGTTGGCTCCTGATTAAAAACCTGTTTAGAAAAAAAAAAAGAAATGCATAAATACTAGCATTCATACTTTAAAATGATTATTTATAATATGTTAGAAACCCAGCTAAAACACATATCTGGCTAATTTTTAAATAGCACACCAAATATGAAGTTGTTCCAAACGTTCATGGAAATCATGATATATGAGTTTGTTACTTCTGCTACTGAAGCATAAGACTCCTAGCAGGAACAGCGTAACTTTGTATCACACGACTTGCAGGGCTCAAAGGCCAGCCCGGCTTTCCTCAGTCAGCACCTCGAGGCCTCCTCTCACCCCCTACCTGTCTGCTTGTGGACACCGGGGTGCACTGGGTGCTTAGAATCTCTCTCTGCCGCTGGACAGGCCCTCTTCCTGCTGCAGTGCGCCCGGGGGTCTCCCCCAGCATCAGCTGGCGTGTCCCTCCCCCGACTGGGACGCCCTTCCCCTTTCAGGCAACCACTCCCGCGCCCTCTGCCCCGGCGACCCTCCCCACCCCCCGACGTCACTCACTGAACTCCTCGGTCTCCATCTTCATGTGCCTCCTGGGATGCAGGATGTGACATGGTGGGTGGCTGCACTTGCTCACCCAAGATCTAACCCCCGCCTACTGCCCTCCCCTCCATCTCACCCACTAAGCACATGGCCACACCCCGGGGCCTTTCTCCTCTCCACATTCTAAATTCTGAAGTTCCAGGTCATCCTGAGGTTCTCAGTAGCCGTCCTGCCCTGTACCCCACCTGCTCAGTGCCCTCTCTGGGTTCCTGGTCTCCCGACTCCCCTCAGGCTGCCCCTGCTGCCCCGGCCAGCACCCAGGCACACAGACCACCGCCCCCCCCCCACCAAGACCACGTCCTCCTGCCAGCATCCAGCGGGATGCAACCCACCCCGGGACGTCTTGGCTCTCACCACAGAGGCCTGCGCAGAACTGGGGATGAACTACACCCATGACGTGCTCGCAGAAACCAAGGCACGTCTCCGGCCCAGCCAGGATCCCAGCTTGCTGGTCCACTGTCCTCTTCCCTCCATGGTCTCTCCAGCTTCAGAACCAACACTGTGGCCCAGCATGGTACAGCCTGCCCCCCACAGGGTGCGGGGCTGAGTCCCCTTGTCCGCCTCCCACCCACTGGGGAGGCCTCCTGCCTCTCAGCCGCAAGCCGTCAGCTGCCATCAGCTCCTCTAATGGGGACACTCGGTGTCCACCTGCTCTCTGTTGAAGCGGATCCTGTTCACATCACCAGTCTCTTCCTTACCAGACCTGTGGCAACTGTCACTGTGACAGCGGCTCTCCCCAGCCTCTCCTCCTGTGGGGTCTCTGTACTCCACCCCCCACTGATGGTGCTCCCTGTTCTTCTCCAGCCCCTCTCCTCCCCCTGCGGCTAGTCCTGCCACCTCCCACCCAAGCACCCTCTGGGCCAGATTCCTGGTTCTGACCCCCTCCCTGCGGACAGTACCACCCACAGCTCATGCACTTCCTCACCAGGATGCTCTGTGGGGACTTGCGTCAGGCCCTCAGACCAGCCGGTCAGTCTGCCAAACAGGCTGTGGCACCGTCTATGCAGGAAGGCACAGGGACAGTCCTCAACTCCACCATCACCCTCTTCCTCTCTGAACGTCCCTAACACCACACTGTGAACTCCACCTGCTGAACACTGCTTGGGCGGGCCCCCCGTTTCTGTGTCCTCTGAGGCCCTCCCCGGGGGTCTCCGTGTCCCCCTCCTAGGAGCAGGGAGGGAGCCTTCTGGGCTGACCGCCAGCCTTCAGTCTTGGCCCAGGTTCCAGGCCGACCCCTCCAGCCGCTCTAAACACGAGCCACACGGTGCCCCTACTTTCTGTAGCAAGAATCTGCATCTTTGCGCTGCTGTGCTACACAATCTGGATTCCTTATCTCTTCTATTTAAAAAGAGTTACTGAACATCTACTATGAAAGTGAAAGTGTTGGTTGCTCAGTCTTCTCTGACTCTTTGCGACTCTTATGCACGGCAGGCCCCCAGGCTCCTGTGTCCGTTGGATTTCCCAGGCAAGAATAATGGAGTGGATTGCCATTCCTTCTCCACTGGGCTGAACTCACGTCTCCTGCACGCAGGCAGATTCTGCACCTGAGCCACCAGGAAACATCTACTATGGGCAGACGTTATTCTAGGTCCCCGAGACAGACGAACAGACAATACAGATCTTTCCTGTAGAGGTTATATCCTCATGGGAAAAGCAGAGTAAACACCATGGGTATAAGAACTTCGGATAACCACATATGCTTTGAAAAACACACCATGATGCACCTGAGTGCCAAATGAGGCAGTCCTAGAGAACTTCCCTGAGGGGGTGGCCTTGGAGCTCTTTGGGGATCACCCAGGCTCCAGAAAAGGGCACTCCAGGAAGAGCCAACCACTAAAGCAAATGGGGCACTACCAGATGTGTCAAAGAGGACGGGTCCAGATCTCCTAGGGCTCTAGAGGACAGACTAAGGAACCTGGATTTTATCAGACGTTCATCGAAAAATGTTATGCAGGGGAGACAGAGGATATGATTCCTCTTTTAAAATCAACTTTGCTCATGCTCAGTCACGTCTGACTCTTTGCGACCCCTGGACTGTAGCCTGCCAGACCCCTCTGTCCATGGGCTTCTCTAGGCAAGAATACTGGAGAGGGTTGATATTTTCTCCTCCAGAGTCTTTCCAACTCAGGGATCAAACTCACATCTCTTGCGCATACTGCACTGGTGGGCAGATTCTTTACTGCCAAGCCACTCACATCAGATCAGATCAGTTGTTCAGTCGTGTCCGACTCTTTGCGACCCCATGAATTGCAGCACGCCAGGCCTCCCTGTCCATCACCAACTCCCGGAGTTCACCCAGACTCACGTCCATCTCATCCTCTGTTGTCCCCTTCTCCTCATGCCCCCAATCCCTCCCAGCATCAGAGTCTTTTCCAATGAGTCAACTCTTCGCATGAGGTGGCCAAAGTACTGGAGTTTCAGCTTTAGCATCATTCCTTCCAAAGAAATCCCAGGGCTGATCTCCTTCAGAATGGACTGGTTGGATCTCCTTGCAGTCCAAGGGACTCTCAAGAGTCTTCTCCAACACCACAGTTCAAAAGCACCAATTCTTTGGCGCTCAGCCTTCTTCACAGTCCAACTCTCACATCCATACATGACCACAGGAAAAACCATAGCCTTAACTAGACGAACCTGTGTTGGCAAAGTAATGTCTTTGCTTTTGAATATGCTATTTAGGTTGGTCATAACTTTCCTTTCAAGGAGTAAGCGTCTTTTAATTTCATGGCTGCAGTCACCATCTGTAGTGATTTTGGAGCCCAGAAAAATAAAGTCTGACACTGTTTCCACTGTTTCTCCACCTATTTCCCATGAAATGCCAAGCCACTGGGGAAGCCAAAAATCAACTTTACTGTGCTGTAATTTACAAATTAATACAAGTACCCATTTAGGGTATGCATTTTAATAGGTTTGGGCAGATTTACGCACCCATGTAACCACAACAATACACAAGATGTGGAATGCTTCCATCATGACCAGAAGCACTCTCGTGCACCTTCCAGTTTTAGCTTTTCCATGGACCCACTTTGGTTACTTTGTATGTGGTGTAAGGAAGAACCAAGGTTCATTTCCTCCCCACAGGGGCATCCAGCTGTGTTTGCATCATCTATAGAAAATACCCTCCTTTTTCAGTGGCTGGCCTTGCCCCCTTGTCAAACACAATGAGTCTGTCTCTACACTCCTCCTGTTCCACTAGTGCTGATGTCTTTCCCGAGGCCAACACCATCCGGACCATACTGTCGACCTCAACATGTCTCTGTGGAGTCTGACATGTTCCCTGACACTTTAGATGCCCAGTGAATTGTTGAATGAATGAATCTGTCTTCAAAAGCAGAAATCATCATTCCAACTGTGTGGATAAAAACACTGAAGAGGTACTGGGGATGATAAGGCAGCTTCAGGTCACAGATTTCTTCAGTAGGAAAGACACACAGTCCCCACAGGGCTGGGTGCCTTCCTGTCCTGGACAGCCCACATGTGACTCTCCAGCAGCAACTAGGGGGCCCAGGATCATGACACATTACCCCCTGAGACTATGGTTTTCTCTACGTGGCTCATCTTGTGGTTTTCTTTCAGCAGAAGTTATCAAGCTGACCTGCTCCTTACCCAACAGTTAAGACATGGCCTCAGGTTTGAGAGCAACTAGGCGAGGATCCTGGAGTAGGCAATGGCACCCCACTCCAGTACTCTTGCCTGGAAAATCCCATGGATGGAGGAGCCTGGTGGGCTGCAGTCCATGGGGTCGCTAAGAGTCGGACACGACTGAGTGACTTCACTTTCACTTTTCACTTTCATGCATTGGAGAAGGAAATGGCAACCCACTCCAGTGTTCTTGCCTGGAGAATCCCAGGGATGGGGGAGCCTGGTGGGCTGCTGTCTATGGGGTCACACAGAGTCGGACACGACTGAAGCGACTTAGCAGCAGCAGCAGCAGGCAAGGATCCTGGATCTAACCCCCCTGACAACCAGGCTGTCTGTTACTACTGGTAACAGACTTACCAGTAAAGACTGCTACAAGGATTTATGATCACACATATGTCAAACATGCACTGCTTGGCTTGATAAATAAAAATTACTAATACAATGTACAAAGAATCCTTCACTGAAATTAATGCTTCTTGAGTTTACTCTAAGTTATATCACATCTTGTTTTCAGCTCTGTTGAATACATTGTGACTGCCATCCCACCACTGGAAATCATGACAACTGATTTGCAGCCATGGTTCCTCTGAAGGGGCTCAGATCCGAGAAGTGCGAGCACCATGGCCAGCACCTGTGGTCACTCCAACTCCCTAGAGGCAGGCGAGGACAGATGCTGACCAAGGACCTCAGGGAGAATGAGAAAGAAGTCATAGCAGGAGACAGGTTCTCATGAATATGTGCTGTAAATACACTGTGAGTTTTTTTTTTTTTTTTTTTGCAATTAGAGAGAATGCAGTAAATGCAGACTTTCAGTCAGTTCAGTCGCTCAGTCATGTCCGACTCTTTGTGACCCCATGAATCGCAGCACGCCAGGCCTCCCTGTCCATCACCAACTCCCGGAGTTCACTCAGACTCACGTCCATCAAGTCAGTGATGCCATCCAGCCATCTCATCCTCTGTTGTCCCCTTCTCCTCCTGCCCCCAATCCCTCCCAGAATCAGGGTCTTTTCCAATGAGTCAACTCTTCCCATGAGGTGGCCAAAGTACTGGAGCTTCAGCTTTAGCATCATTCCTTCCAAAGAACACCCAGGAATGATCACCTTCAGAATGGACTGGTTGGATCTTCTTGCAGTCCAAGGGACTCTCAAGAGTCTTCTCCAACACTATAGTTCAAAAGCATCAATTCTTTGGCACTCAGCTTTCTTCACAGTCCAACTCTCACATCTATACATGACTACTGGAAAAACCATAGCCTTGACTAGACGGACCTTTGTTGGCAAAGTAATGTCTCTGCTTTAAGCATAGTCAAAGCTATGGTTTTTTTCAATAGTCGTGTACAGGTGTGAGAGCTGGGCCATAAAGAAGGCTGAGCACTGAAGAATTGATGCTTTCAAACTGCAGTGCAGGAGAAGACTCTTCAGGGTTGCTTGAACTGCAAGAAAATGAAACCAGTCAATCCTAAAAGAAATTAACCCTGAATATTCATTGGAAGGACTGATGCTGAAGCTGAAGCTCCAATACTTTGGTCACTTGACATGAAGAGCTGACTCACTGGAAAAGACCCTGATGCTGGGAAAGACTGAGGGCAAAGAAGAGGGGGGCAGCAGAGGATGAGATGGTTGGATGGCATTGCCAACTCAATGGACATCCGTTTGAGCAAGCTCTGGCAGACAGTGAACAGGGGAGCCTGGCATGCTGCAGTGCATGCAGTCGCAAAGAGTTGGACACGACTTAGCAAATGATCAACCACAGGTCTGAGAAGCATGAGCACCATGGACAGAGCATGGGGTCAGTCTGACTCCCTGGAGTGGGGGGACGCCTGTGCAGATGCTGACCAAGGACCTCAGAGAGAAACAGAAAGAAGACACAGTAGGAGAGGTTCTCGTGCATATGTGCAGTGAGCACACTATGACATTTTTTTCTCCCCCGCAATTAGGAAGAATATGGTAAATGGGAGATCGTACTAGGCTTTAAGATGCATAAATCAGACGTACTTTCAAACAAAAGCTGGCCACATGGTTTCTACTTTCCAAGACACTGTGCAGGCCAGGACAAAGAGAAGAGGAGACTACTGTCCAATCATTTTCCAATCATGTCCATCAATGTTCTGGGCTAGAAACATAGTAACTGTTCCGGACTGGCATCTGGTTCCCTCAGAGACCTTACCAGGTAAGGGGCGGGGGCATCCCCTCCCACCCCACCCCCATGCAGGCCAAGTAGGGAGCTGACTCATCCCTCCCCTCCTTCCCCATCTGAAAAGTCACTGAGGCACTTAGAGAACAGAATGTGTCATTTATGGGCTGTTTGTAATCCAGGCGTTTTTACTGTAAAAACTCTCTGTGAACATTTATTTTCGAAAAGAAAGCATTTAATGCACATGAATGAATTAACAGTTTTTAATTAAGAATTCATCCTATTTCATGCAGTGCCCTTTCAAGTTCAGATTTTTACAAAAGTGTCTATTATGTGCCGGGCACACTGCCAGGGACCTGCGGAGTCAACACGCCATAGAATGCAGAGTTATAGGCCGTGTCTACTTACAGTGGCCTGCGGTAAGAGCCAGCAGTTAGTTCAGCGTGCTCTGCCAGTGCCGGGAGCATGGGGGTGGGCTGGCGACACTGGGAATGGGTGTTTTCTGTTGGCCTCCCCAGTACCCAGCCCCACTCCAGCTCTGTCCCCACCCCCGGAGTCCCATGGTGCAGACCCGAGTCCTAATTGTCCCAGGGCAGGTACAGCTTGTTCCAGACTCCCTGACACCCCTCCCACACAAGCCCTTGGCTTCTCAGGCACGCGGGGCAGCTCAGCAGACTCTTCTCCCTCCCCAGCACCCAAGGTCCTGCCTCCTTCCTTCCACACCCGCTCTGCGGCCACACTGGGGTGGAAGCCCCAGGTAGCTGCTCAAGAGGCAGGAGTCGCCAAAAGAACAGAAAGGCATCACGTCCCTTTGCACGCTGGGAAAACGTTCCACAAACGGACTTTGTTCAGCTTGTCAGACTTTGCACATGGTATCGCGAGGAGTTCACTTAATATCACCGTCACACTCAGAAAGACATTTCAGCTTCTGAAGAATAAATCACGAGGGCTAAAATCCACCAGCTTAAAACACAGTCCTTCAGAATACAACAAGGAAGGCCACAGATCCCCAAAACCAGGCTTACCCACAGCCACAATAGACGAATTGTTGAGGTTCATGGGTAAGCTCGGAAAACTTTCACAGAATACTTGACTTTAAAAATAAATGAAACTTAAGAGAAAACAGTTAGCAAGCATCAAAGGTCCTTTCTTCAGCTTGGCCCTTCCCCTACTTCCAAACAACTGCATTTTATCTAAATGCATTTTAATAAAATGCTTTGTGGCGTCTTATTTGCTATCTCTTCACCTATAATAAAACAGGACTATTGACCATGAAGCTCTGGAGTTGGAAGGGAAAGGGCCTCTTGTGTCAGGGTGTTCTGAACTACATGAATGTACATGATTGTTTTTTTCTTGGCAGGGTCCATGCTGGCGCTTCCCCATCAACTGTGATGAATAATTTTATACTTCATACAATGGCATTTTGTCACAACATCTACAAAGAGTCATCACTGGCTCTCACTTGTGCAGAAGTGATGTAAGCAGCACAGAGGCCTCCCCTTAGATAAGACGCATTCTTGATCGGTCCCTATTCCTCAGGTGCGGTGGGAAATCTCAACTTCCTGCGGAATGGAGAGGGCCGGACACGGTACGTCGTAGATGCTAACATTGAAAACTGACAGCCTTGGGACTTCCCTGGCCGTCCATTGGTGAAGACTCTGCCTTCCAGGGCAGGCGGGGCAAGTTCAGTCCCTGGCTGGGGAGCTAAGAATCCCACATGCCTTACAGCCACCCCTCACCCCCACAAAAAACCCCATAAAACAGAAGCAATATTGTAACAAATTCAATAAAGACTTAAAAACAAAAAGAGTAGTCCGAATTGAAAAAAAAAAACCCCAAAATAAAAAAACACAAGACAACTGATAGCCAGCTGCCACCACCCTGGTTTGGCTATCTTCCTGGAGCTTCCTTTCCTGTGTCTTAGAATCAGTGAAAAACACCCACACTAACCTTTTTAACCTGGGCTTCCCTGGTGGCTCAGCAATAAAGGACCCATGTGCCAGTGCAGGAGATGCAGGTTGGGTCCCTGGTTGGGAAGATCTCCTGGAGAAGGAAATGGCAACCACTTCCAGTATCCTTGCCTGGGAAGTCCCATGGACAGAGGAGCTCGGTGGGCCATGGGGTCACAATAGTAGGACACAACTGAGTGACTAAACAAGAACAAACCTTCTTTTACAAACGTGGTTTAAAAATGACTTTCTTTTGCAATTTTAAAGAAAAATGAAAAATTCTACCAGCCCATTCTTTCTCCAGTCACTTAAGTATTTAGATAGTGAAGGTGACGTCTGAACACGGGCTGTGCTGTGTGCTGTGCTTAGTCGCTCAGTCGTGTCTGACTCTTTGTGACCCCATGGACGGTAGCCGGGCAGGCTCCTCTGTCCATGTGATTTCCCAGGCAAGAATACTGGAGTGGGTTGTCATTTCCTTCTCCAGGGGATCTTCCAACCCAGCAATCGAACCTGGGTCTTCTGCACTGCAGGCAGATCAGGCAGATTCTTGACCAACTGAGCTACAAGGGAGATGCCCAAACACAAGCTAAGGGCGTCTAAAGCCAAGATGAAGAGTTGTGTGGAGCAAGCGTGTTCCTGCATGGGTGACTGCAGCCCAGCCACAGCATTTAAGTCCTCAATCAGCTGAGTTCTGTCTCAATGTCCAAAGTCATGTTAGAGAAATAGGGTCACGCAGTCCTTCTTTCTTCCTGACATGTACTCTGGCATGTATGCCTGTGCAGGGATCCTGATGCCTCTCATCACACAAAGCTAACTCCCCACCTGGACGGAGATGTGAAGGTTACAGGAAAGGAGGAAGAGCATCTTTGGAGGCACCCAGCATCCGTCCACACCACTGCACAGTAACTGAGGAGATTCCCTATGCCAGGCACACTGCTGTGGAGCACACGGGGAGGACAGGTCCTTACCCCAGTCCTCCAGAGTCAGGAAGGAGGACTCAGAGAGTGAACCAACAGTGACAGGGCAGTGGGACAACCGCCCCATCAGACAGGGCCCAAAGAGCCATGTGGTACCGCACAGGAGACTGCAGTGGTGCAGGCTCCAGGAAGAACCTTCTACAGGAAGTGACCCTGGGATCTAATGACAAAGGAGTTCGCCAAGGAGGCCAGGGGCCAAAGAGACCACAGTGCTTGGAGAGGACCTGGCACGTGGGGAAATGGGTATGACGGTGATGGGTGGCTGAGTCACTAAGTCATGTCCGACTCTTGCAACCCATGTGCACTGGACCCCATGTGCACTGGTAGCCCCGTGCACTCAGGCTCCTCTGTCCACTGGATGCTCCAGGGAAGAGTACTGGAGCGCGGTGTCCTTTCTGCTTCCAGGGGATCTTCCACACCCAGGGATCGAACCTGTGTCTCTTGCATTGGCAGGCGAGATTTTTTTTTTTACCACTGAGCCACCAGGGAAGCCCCAGTTCAGTTCAGTTCAGTCGCTCAGTCGTGTCCAACTCTTTGCGACCCCATGAATCGCAGCACGCCAGGCCTCCCTGTCCATCACCAACTCCCAGAGTTCACCCAGACTCACGTCCATCGAGTCAGTGATGCCATCCAGCCATCTCATCCTCTGTCGTTCCCTTCTCCTCCTGCCCCCAATCCCTCCCAGCATGAGGGTCTTTTCCAGTGAGTCAACTCTTCGCATGAGGTGGCCCAAATTTTGGAGTTTCAGCTTTAGCATAATTCCTTCCAAACAAATCCCAGGGCTGATCTCCTTCAGAATGGAATGGTTGGATCTCCTTGCAGTCCAAGGGACTCTCAAGAGTCTTCTTCAACACCACAGTTCAAAGGCATCAATTCTTTGGCCCTCAGCCTTCTTCACAGTCCAACTCTCACATCCATATATGACCACAAGAAAAACCATAACCTTGACTAGACGAACCTTTGTTGGCAAAATTATGTCTGCTTTTAAATATGCTATCTAGGTTGGTCATAACTTTCCTTCCAAGGAGTAAGCGTCTTTTAATTTCATGGCTGCAATCACCACCTGTGGTGATTTTGGAGCCCCAAAAAATAAAGTCTGACACTGTTTCCACTGTTTCCCCATCTATTTCCCATGAAGTTATGGGACCAGATGCCATGATCTTCGTTTTCTGAATGTTGAGCTTTAAGCCAACTTTTTCACTCTCCACTTTCACCTTCATCAAGAGGCTTTTGAGTTCCTCTTCACTTTCTGCCGTAAGGGTGGTGTCATCTGCATATCTGAGGTTATTGATATTTCTCCCAGCAATCTTGATTCCAGCTTGTGTTTCTTCCAGTCCAGCATTTCTCATGATACACTCTGCATATAAATTAAATAAGCAGGGTGACAATATACAGCCTTGACGTACTCCTTTTCCTATTTGGAACCAGTCTGTTGTTCCATGTCCAGTTCTAACTGTTGCTTGCTGACCTGCATACAAATTTCTCAAGAGGCAGATCAGGTGGTCTGGTATTCCCATCTCTTTCAGAATTTTCTACAGTTTATTGTGATCTACACAGTCAAAGGCTTTGGCATAGTCAATAAAGCAGAAATAGATGTTTTTCTGGAACTCTCTTGCTTTTTCCATGATCCAGTGCATGTTGGCAATTTGATCTCTGGTTCCTCTGCCTTTTTTAAAACCAGCTTGAACATCAGGAAGTTCATGGTTCACATATTGCTGAAGCCTGGCTTGGAGAATTTTGAGCATTACTTTACTAGCCTGTGAGATGAGTGCAATTGTGTGGTAGTTTGAGCATTCTTTGGCATTGCCTTTCTTTGGGATTGGAATGAAAACTGACCTTTCCCAGTCCTGTGGCCACTGCTGAGTTTTCCAAATTTGCTGGTATATTGAGTGCAGCACTTTCACAGCATCATCTTTCAGGATTTGAAATAGCTCAACTGGAATTCCATCACCTCCACTAGCTTTGTTCATAGTGATGCTTTCTAAGACCCACTTGACTTCACATTCCAGGATGTCTGGCTCTAGGTCAGTGATCACACCATTGTGATTATCTGGGTCATGACCAACATTATACAAATTTGTACATCAAGGATGAGCTGCACACAGGTAATGAGGGAGTGACCCCCAGATGAGGTTGGCTGCTGCTGCTGCTAAGTCGTTTCAGTCATGTCCGACTCTGTGCGACCCCATAGACGGCAGCCCACCAGGCTCCCTCATCCCTGGGATTCTCCAGGCAAGAACACTGGAGTGGGTTGCCATTTCCTTCTCCAATGCATGAAAATTGAAAAGTGAAAGTGAAGTCGCTCAATCGTGTCTGACTCTTAGCGACCCCATGCACTGCAGCCTACCAGGCTCCTCCATCCATGGGATTTTCCAGGCAAGAGTACTGGGAGTGGGGTGCCATTGCCTTCTTCAGATGAGGTTGGCAAGGTCACTAAACAATTCAGAAGGAGCTAGAACAAAAAGGTCTCATTCTACACTATGAACTACACTGATGTTCAGGCCTCTACAGCATCGTACGCTTGGTTATTTTTCTGATACACAAAAGGCACCTAACTTTTCAAAAATGGATGTTTTAAATCACTGTTTTTCAAACCTAACAATGAATGAGAGGTGCCAAGATGTCATCTCTGTAATACTTAATTTTTTTAATGGATCCGGCATAAAAAGAAACCCTTCTTGGGTCTTCATTTTTTTCCACATGCTGTGCCTTTTCTGATTAAAAGTTAGAATCATCTTACTCCTCTGCCATCATCTTCCACTTTTCCATGGAGAGTGGCATGGAAGCACATACACTGCCATATGTAAAACAGAGCCAATGGCAATTTGCTGTATGACTCAGGGGACCCAAACTGGACCTACAGGGGTGGGAAAGGGTGGGAGGTGGGAGGGAGGTACCAGACCGAGGGGACACATGTATACCTATGGCTGATTCATTTTGATGTTTGACAGACAACAACAAAATTCTGTAAACCAATTATCCTTCAATTAAAAAACAAATAAATTTAAAATAAATAAATATTTTAAAAAGAGGAATAAAGTAGGAGTCATATAAAATAAAACTCATAAATATAATGTTTAGAAAAGGAGAAAGAGAAAAGGAACAGTATTAAAGGTTTTCCACTAGTGTTAGTTGCTCAGTCGTGTCCGACTCTTTGCGACCCCATGGACTGTCGCCTACCAGGCTCCTCTGTCCATGGGATTCTCCAGGCAAGAGTACTGGCGTGGGTTGCCATTCCCTTCTTTACGGGATCTTCACCTAAGACAATTGTCAGGCAAGATAAAAACAGGTCTATTGCATGTATCTGTTCACAGAACAAGAATGTTAGGTCTGGAAAACCCTGGGCGTCTCTTCTCAAAGGTTTTTTTGTTTTTGGTGGGGATTTCTGTTTGTTTTAGTTTTTTAACACAAGGTAATCATGATGGTGTGATCACTCACCTAGAGCCAGACATCCTGGAATGTGAAGTCAAGTGGGCCTTAGGGAGCATGACTGTGAACAAAGCTAGTGGAGGTGATGGAATTCCAGTTGAGCTATTTCAAATCCTGAAATATGCTGCTGTGAAAGTGCTGCACTCAATATGCCAGCAAATTTGGAAAACTCAGCAGTGGCCACAGGACTGGAAAAGGTCAATTTTCATTCCAATCCCAAAGAAAGGCAATGCCAAAGAATGCTCAAACTACCACACAATTGCACTCATCTCACAGGCTAGTAAAGTAATGCTCAAAATTCTCCAAGCCAGGCTTCAGCAATACGTGAACCGTGAACTTCCTGATGTTCAAGCCAAATTTAGAAAAGGCAGAGGAACCAGAGATCAAATTGCCAACATCCGCTGGATCATGGAAAAAGCAAGAGAGTTCCAGAAAAACATCTATTTCTGCTTTATTGACTACACCAAAGCCTTTGACTGTGTGGATCACAATAAACTGTGGAAAATTCTGAAAGAGATGGGAATACCAGACCACCTGATCTGCCTCTTGAGAAACCTATATGCAGGTCAGGAATCAAGAGTTAGAACTGGACATGGAACAACAGACTGGTTCCAAATAGGAAAAGGAGTACGTCAAGGCTGTATATTGTCACCCTGCTTATTTAACTTATATGCAGAGTACATCATGAGAAACATTGGGCTGGAAGAAGCACAAGCTGGAATCAAGATTGCCGGGAGAAATATCAATAACCTCAGATATGCAGATGATACCACCTTTATGGCAGAAAGTGAAGAGGAACTAAAAAGCCTCTTGATGAAAGTGAAAGAGGAGAGTGAAAAAGTTGGCTTAAAGCTCGACCTTCAGAAAATGAAGATCATGGCATCTGGTCCCATCACTTCATGGGAAATAGATGGGGAAACAGTGCAAACAGTGTCAGACTTTCTTTTTCTGGGCTCCAAAATCACCACAGATGGTGACTGCAGCCATGAAATTAAAAGACACTTACTCCTTGGAAGGAAAGTTATGACCAACCTAGATAGCATATTAAAAAGCAGAGATATTACTCTGTCAACAAAGGTCCATCTAGTCAAGGCTATGGTTTTTTCAGTGGTCATGTATGGATGTGAGAGTTGGACTGTGAAGAAAGCTGAGTGCCAAAGAATTGATGCTTTTGAACTATGGTGTTGGAGAAGACTCTTGAGAGTGCCTTGGACTGCAAGGAGATCCAACCAGTCCATTCTAAAGGAGACCAGTCAGTCCTGAATATTCATTGGAAGGACTGATGCTGATGCTGAAACTCCAATACTTTGGCCACCTCATGTGAAGAGCTGACTCATTGGAAAAGACCCTGATGCTGGGGGGGATTGGGGGCAGGAGGAGAAGGGAACGACAGAGGATGAGATGGCTGGATGGCATCACTGACTCGATGGACATGAGTTAGGGTAAACTCCAGGAGTTGGTGATGGACAGGGAGGCCTGGTGTCCTGGGATTCATGGGGTCGCAAAAAGTTGGACACGACTGAGCCATTGAACTGAACTGAATTGAAGACAGAGAGACGAAAGAAGGTAAGAGACTGCCTGGGGACACACAGTTTAGTGGCTTCAAACCAGGATAAAAAGCCATGCCCATATCAGATCTGATAACATATTAAAACCTCTTGGCTCCATAAAGGTAGTTTTTCATTGTTCTGGCAGCTGAGACAGACACTGAGGGCTGTTCTAATCACAAGAGTATCTTTCAGAAGAGTTTATTGATGTTTTGGCCTGTATTTTACATCTTTGAATTCTCATTTCAAATGATCAGGCTAAAACAGTTTGGGGCCCAATTAATGAAAATCATTACTTGATCAGAGAGATACTTCCTCAGAAATCTGACAGTCCAGGGAATAAACCAGACCTGGGGACTGAATACAAATGGGATCAACCACTGGTGAGGGGGTGCACTGTGCTGCCAAACCTGTTCCCGAAGCATGGCAGGAGGTGGACAGAAGGTGAGGATGCTGCGTTGGCATTCTTCTCTCACCTCGGACCCCGTGATGATCAGATCACTTATCAGACTTAAAGCTGGTACAGAAGCATCTTGAGCTGTTTCTCACTTTCTCCTCCTGTCTCTATCACTAGGCGTTTTCCCAGATTCTCCTTCTACTTATAAAAAAAAAACAAACCTGAAACTAAATTATGTCCTTTCAAAACATTCTTCCTATCCTTTGGAGAGTGTATATAGGGAGATTCGATCAAACGTCAGTTTGATCCCTGGGTGGGAAGATCTCCTGGAGAAGGAAATGGTAACCCACTCCAGTATTCTTGCCTGGAGAATGCCATGGACAGAGGAGCCTGGGGGGCAACAGTCCATGGGGTAGCACAGAGTCAGAGATGACTGAGCATGCACGCATGCTGCTATAGGGAGATTCAAATTTTCATTCGAGAGCAATTAATTTTCTCTTATTGGCTAATCTACAGCATAGCTTCAGCTGACCTTCCATCCTTCCTTGTTTAATTTCACTGTGAGTCCATTTTCAAGACACTCATGATGTACTTTGTAAATAAGCTCCTCCGTGCAAAGTGAGACCAGGCAGGAGCTGGGGCGCATCTGGGAGCCTAGACGTCTCCACAGGCCAGAACTGCCTTCCCGCCTGGAACAACAGGCAGAGGTGCCCACATTCAGGAGTGATGCGTGATGGATGTGCTGATCCTGAGCCCTGCCCACGAGTCCAGTGCTCTGCCTTGATAGAGGGGTAGCCTCCTCCCCCGACAGGCTGCATAAACCAGAGACCAATATTCTTAACCTGCTTCCTAAATATGATGTTCAGGCTTGAAGAGACTGTGCACTTAGATTTTCTCAGATTCTGGCATACATAGTAAACACTTAAGGCCGTGGCAGAGAAAGCCCCTTTCTCAACCAATCTGCCTGTACATGGACGACCTCCCACTGGTCAATGGTGATGCCCCGTGTGGACTGGGTGGGGGAGGGGGGTTTCTCCACTGACTGGGGTGCATGGCTGGTTATTTCTTCTCCAAACCCACCATCCTGTGACCACAACAAGCAGGGGTGTGGCTGTGCTGTGGAGGGAGGGAGCTGGGAGGTGTCAGTCTGCAGACGAAGGTCCTCCTGCAGGAAATTAAGCGGGACAGAACACCAGATTGCCAGCTGCCTCTGAGCTCTTCCTTTTGATAGACTACCTTACTGGTTTTCCAAATGGCTCAGTGGTAAAGAATCCGCCTGCAATGCAGGAGACACGCGTTCGATCCCTGGGTCGGAAAGATCCCCTGGAGAAGGGAATGGCTCCCCACTCCAGTATTCTTGCCTGGGAAATCCCATGGACAGAGGAGCCTGGTGGGCTACAGTCCATGGGGTAGGGCTGCAAAGGGTCATACACAAGTGAGTATACACACATACACACACCTTACAGGGCATCCACGCAGACCCTGCTTTCCTCCAAATTCCACCCATTTCTTAGGAATTCTAGGTAACTGTGCCCATTCTTTACCACAGATCTAAGTTTAAAACATAAATCGTGGCTTCCCTAGAGCTCAGCCATCAACATATACTTGTGGGAGAGGCAGGGCACTGCCCATGAGCCCCTGGACGTGGGCAGGGCCAAGGACTCAGGCCTGCGAGGTGAGTGAGGTTTATGGGACTCTGGTACGTACCTATGATTGAGGAAATGGCATTTATATTTCACAGAGTCGAAACCACCCCTCATTCCTGGTCTCCCTGGTGTCTGATTAGCGCCATTGAGAGTTACCGAAGAGGGACTGGATCACCTGGGGAGTCTTCCTTCATCAGAATAAAATCTCATCTATTTGAGAAAATATGCTTATAACTGCAGAGAGCAGTTAGAAAGCTTTTATTCTCCTTACCAGCCCCGCTGCCACAAAGTGGTCACATGAGTGCTCTTAACAGGCTCTCTCTAAGAACCAGGTCTTAACAAAGACAGAAGAGATGTTGTAATTCCAACTCTACTAGATTCAATTCTTGTTCACAGTATGAAAACAACATCCCTTATACTCATCCGGCATTTATGATTTATAAGACACACCCTCGGATACTACCTCTTAGAGCCTTGCCATGACCCTATGACATGGGAAGGACCGTGTAGATCTGTCTACACTGACAACGAAAGAGGTCAAGGCCAAGCTGCCCACTGTACAGGGAGGCCCCGAGGACCCTGTGGCCCTGGCTGGGGCTCCTGCCACCTGGCCACAGTGACTGGGGGTCAGAGGTCACGGCCAGGGCACACTGGGTAAATGCCACTAATGGCCAAACTGCCGTGACTGCCATTTTCAAATGGTGATTTTTAAATATTTTCATATTTTTTAAGTTATTGTTTTAAAATTTTGGATATAGAGCAATAATTTCCAAAATGCGTTTGAACCAGAATAACCTTCTAGCTGAGTTCAATGCATATATCTTAAGGTCAATCTTCCCTAAAGTTTAAGTGTGTTTCAATGTGACACTGTGGAAAATTATCTTCACAAAAATACCAGAAGAAAAGTCAAAAACGTGGATTTAGTGTTTTCCATCACAATAAACTGGAAAATTCTTACAGAGATGGGAATACCAGACCACCTTACCAGCGTCCTGAGAAACCTGTATGCAGGTCAAGAAGCAACAGTTGGAATCAGACATGGAACAACAGACTGGTTCCAGATTGGGAAAGGAGTACGTCAAGGCTGTATGTTGTCACCTTGCTTATTTAACTTATACGCAGAGTACAGAACGTGAAATGCCAGGCTGGATGAGGCATAAGCTGGAATCAAGATTGCCCAAAGAAATATCAATAGCCTCAGATATGCAGATGACACCACCCTTATGCCAGAAAGTGAAGAAGAACTACAGAGCCTCTTGATGAAGGTGAAAGAGGAGAGTGAAAAAGCTGGCTTAAAACTCAACATTAAAAAAACTAAAATCATGGAATCCAGTCCCATCACTTCATGGCAAATAGACAGGGAAAAAAATGGAAGCAGTGACAGACTTTATTTTCTTGGGCTCCAAGAAAATCTGCACCATCACTGCAGATGGTGACTGCACCCGTGAAATTAAAATATGCTTGTTCTTTGGAAGAAAAGCTATGACCAATCAATACAACATATTAAGAAGCAGAGATATTACTTTGCCAACAAAGGTTTTTTCAGTAGTCAAGTATGGATGTGAGAATTGGACCATAAAGAAGGCTGAGTGCCGAGGACCTGAGGCTTTCGAACCCTGGTGTTTGAGAAGACTCTTGAGAGTCCCTTGGATTGCAAGGAGATCCAACCAGTCCATCCTAAAGGAAATCAGTCCTGGGTGTTCATTGGAAGGACTGATGTTGAAGCTGAAACTCCAATATTTTGGCTACTTGCTGCGAAGAGCTGACTCATTTGAAAAGACCCTGATGCTGGGAAAGATTGAAGGTGGGAGGAGAAGGGACGACAGAGGATGAGATGGTTGGACGGCATCACTGACTCAATGGACGAGTGTGAGCAGGCTCTGGGAGTTGGTGAAGGACACAGAAGCCTGGTATTGCAGAGTCAGACACGACTGAGCAACTGAACAGCAACAATGCACTCTCTGAAGGAAGCTTTGCCTCTCTAGGCTCTAACGGGAGAAGGCCCTGCTAGGCTGAGCACACTCTCCAGGTGTTCTCGATGACTTGTCAGGTGGGCAGTTAGATTCCTCTCAGTGATAAAAACAATTAAGACTCAGTCATCTCAATCAACTGGAACTCAAAGTATTTAGGAGGCCCACTGTTATCAGTTCATACTGCTCTGGGGCTTAAGAAATTTCTTAAGACCAGATCTTTACACTCAAGGCACTTATATTCTTGGTGATACTTGTATACAGAGCAATACATAATTAAGTGCTAAACTGAGTAAATACTGCAGAAATTGAGAGAAAGACCAGCTGGAAAGGTCCCAGAATGTTCACTGGGGTTGGCCAGGACTTGAAGGGCAAGAAATGGAGACAGGAGAGTTTTCCAGCAGGAGCGATGGCTTGGTTTAGCCAGGAGGGCGTGGCCCACCCATTAAAAACAAACATCTTCCTCACAGTACATTTTAGCAGGACTCATGCAGCAAGAGCCAAGTCATTGGAAAAGACTCTGACACTGGGAAAGAGTGAGGGTAGGAGGAGAAGCAGACACAGAGGATGAGATGGTTGGATGGCATCACCAACTCAACTGACATGAGTTTGAGCAAATTCCCCGAGAAAGTCAAGGACAGAGATCCTGGCAAGCTGCAGTCCATGGGGTCACAAAGAGTCAGACACACTTAGCCACTGAATCAGCATCAACAACATGCAATGCATCTGCTGTGCATGCTCATCTTGAGAATGCCAGCATATCAAGGCGCTCCTTCAGTCCAGGGCTTCTTAGGAGCAATGATAAAGGATGAGGACAGAGATCCATTACTCCAGTGGAGGAAGAGGAGATAACCAGAACCCAGAGAAAGGAAGAGATGGACCCGCTACAAAGGCAGAAGGGTCAAGCCTACCAGAGGTCCTGGGGTCAGACATACAGGGGAAGAAGCCCAGCCCCCAGTAAAGCAGAGGATTAGTAATATTCAAGCATTTTCTGGAAATTAATTTCAAGTTCCTCAAAAGCATTTTAAAATGGATTTCAAAAGCCAGGTTATCTTTGGGATGTCTAATGAGAGCTAGACTCACTCAGAGACCAACACCTAGGGCTGTCCAAGCCCCGAAGGACAAAAACCTTCCTTCCACCCAGTCCAGGAACAGAAATCTATAGGATGAAACTAACAACAGCATCTGAGAAGCGAGAAAGCTCCACAGCTGCTGGAAGTTTAAGCCATTCCACGGCCATCCTGGGGTGTGCACACCCAGAGTGAAGACCTGGGTGAAGCTTGGAGCCAAACCCTATGGCCATCTTCACTCCAATGCCTTCTCCTGCTAAGGGCCAGAGAAAGTGGGCTCTTTACCTTTAGAAAGCATCACTACGAACAAAGCCAGTGGAGGTGATGGAATTCCAGTTGAGCTATTCCAAATCCTGAAAGATGATGCTGTGAAAGTGCTGTACTCAATATGCCAGCAAATCAGCAGTGGCCACAGGACTGGAAAAGGTCAGTTTTCATTCCAATCCCAAAGAAAGGCAATGCCAAAGAATGCTCAAACTACCACACAATTGCACTCATCTCACACACTAGTAAAGTAATGCTCAAAATTCTCCAAGCCAGGCTTCAGCAATATGTGAACCGTGAACTTCCAGATGTTCAAGCTGGTTTTAGAAAAGGCAGAGGAACCAGAGATCAAATTGCCAACATCCACTGGATCATGGAAAAAGCAAGAGAGTTCCAGAAAAATATCTATTTCTGCTTTATTGACTATGCCAAAGTCTTTGACTGTGTGGATTACAATAAACTGTGGAAAATTCTGAAAGAGATGGGAATACCAGACCACCTGATCTGCCTCTTGAGAAATTTGTATGCAGGTCAGCAAGCAACAGTTAGAACTGGACATGGAACAACAGACTGGTTCCAAATAGGAAAAGGAGTACATCAAGGCTATATATTGTCACCCTGTTTATTTAACTTATATGCAGAGTGCATCATGAGAAACGCGGGACTGGAAGAAACACAAGCTGGAATCAAGATTGTCGGGAGAAATATCAATAACCTCAGATATGCAGATGACACCACCCTTATGGCAGAAAGTGAAGAGGAACTAAAAAGCCTCTTGATGAAGGTGAAAGTGGGGAGTGAAAAAGTTGGCTTAAAGCTCAACATTCAGAAAATGAAGATCATGGCATCCGGTCCCGTCACTTAATGGGAAATAGATGGGGAAACAGTGGAAACAGTGGCAGACTTTCTTTTTCTGGGCTCCAAAATCACTGCAGATGGTGACTGCAGCCATGAAATTAAAAGACACTTACTCCTTGGAAGGAAAGTTATGACCAACCTAGATAGCATATCTAGAAGCAGAGACATTACTTTGCCAACAAAGGTTCGTCTAGTCAAGGTTATGGTTTTTCCTGTGGTCATGTATGGATGTGAGAGTTGAGCTGTGAAGAAGGCTGAGCGCCGAAATTGATGCTTTTGAACTGTGGTGTTGGAGAAGACTCTTGAGAGTCCCTTGGACTGCAAGGAGATCCAACCAGTCCATTCTGAAGGAGATCAGCCCTGGGATTTCTTTGGAAGGAACGATGCTAAAGCTGAAACTCCAGTACTTTGGCCACCTCATGCGAAGAGTTGACTCATTGGAAAAGATTCTGATGCTGGGAGGGATTGGGGGCAAGAGGAGAAGGGGACGACAGAGGATGAGATGGCTGGATGGCATCACTGACTTGATGGACATAAGTCTGAGTGAACTCCAGGAGTTGGTGATGGACAGGGAGGCCTGGCATGCTGCGATTCATGGGGTCGCAAAGAGTCAGACATGACTGAGCGACTGACCTGATCTGATCTGATCTGATTACCTTTAAGAAAGCACAACTACCCCTTTAGAGTAGACAAAGGAGTCAGTGGGCCAACGTGGGATGGTCCCCACTGCCACAAATGTCACAGAGCTCTTGGCACATTCAAGAAAGTAGGGGGAAAGTGTTAATCAGAGGGAGAAACACTTAAATCAGGCACAGCCCTGGACACAGCAGCCATGTGGGCAGAAGGGAGAAGAGGCATCATAACTCCTGCGTGGTTGGAGCATCTGTTAGCTGTGTGACGACCCCTTCCAGAGGGACTGAGGGCAGAGAGACTGTCCACCACAATGTTTAACCAGAGAGATGGAAGCGGCAGGCGGGAGGGGGAGGTGGGGGCAGGAAAGCCCAGGTTAGTGTTAGCTGCTCAGTCATGTCTCTTTGTGACCCTGTGGACTGTAGCCCACCAGGCTCCTCTGTAAAGGGACAGGCATGGAAATAATCATGTCCCATCTCTTAGAGGAGACTTACTGCTTTAAGGAGCCCCAGTCTGCTACCTCCAGCTCTGTCAGTGGGTACCGACTCCAATTCTTTGATTTTTTTTTTTTTAAGGAGCAAACGATTCCCTTACACTTTTCCTCAAACCATCAACCACCTCAAATCCTCAATGGAAGGAAAGGGTTGGGACACTATTTAAACATCTGCCCAGCAAGCCTCCTCTTTCCCACTGATGACAAAGAAGCAACTTCAGCCAAGTGTCTAACAGAGCACAGAGCTCAGTCGTTTCAGTCATGTCCAACTCTCTGCGACCCAATGGGCTGCAGCCTGCCAGACTCTGTCCATGGGATGCTCCAGGCAAGAATACTGGAGTGGGTTGGCATTTCCTTTTCCCAGTTTCTAAAAGAGTCACCTTCTAAATCCAGAATTAGGAATTCTACCCACACTGATTTCCTTTTAGTCTCCCTGGAAAGCCCCAGACTTCTGACCAGAAGCTGGATAATCGGTTCAGTTCAGTACAGTTGCTCAGTCCTGTCTGAATCTTTGCAATCCCATGGACCACAGCACGTCAGGCCTCCCTGTCCATCACCAACTCCCAGAGTTTACTCAAACTCATGTCATTGAGTCCATAATGCCATCCAACCATCTCATCCTCTGTCATCCCCTTCTCTTCCTGCCTTCAATCTTTTCCAGCATCAGGGTCTTTTCCAATGAGTCACTTCTTCACATCAGGTGGCCAGAGTATTGGAGTTTCAGCTTCAACATCAGTCCTTCCAATGAATATTCAGGACTGATTTCCTTCAGGATGGACTGGTTGCATCTCCTTGCTGACCACAGGACTCTCAAGAGTCTTCTCCAACACCACAGTTCAAAAGTATCAATTTTTTGGTGCTCAGCTTTCTTTATAGTCCAACTCTCACATCCATACCTGACTCTGGAAAAACCATAGCTTTGACTAGATGGACCTTTGTTGGCAAAGTAATGTCTCTGCTTTTGAATATGCTATCTAGGTTGGTCATAACTTTTCTTCCAAGGAGTAAGCGTCTTTTAATTTCATGGCTGCGGTCACCATCTGTGGTGATTTTGGAGCCTCCCAAAATAAAGTCTGTCACTGTTTCCAGTGTTTCCCCATCTATTTGCCATGAAGTGATGGGACTGGATGCTATGATCTTAGTTTCCTGAGTGTTGAGTTTTAAGCCAACCTTTTCACTCTCCTCTTTCACTTGCATCAAGAGGCTCTTTAGTTCTTTTTAGCTTTCTGCCATAAGGGTTGTATCATCTGCATGTATGAGGTTATTGATATTTCTCCTGGAAATCTTGATTCCAGTTTGTGCTTCATCCAGTCCAGCATTTCTCATGATGTACTGTGCATGTTGGGGGCCAGACTGAGGTACTCCGCCCATGGCAAAGGTCATGAGGACGGAGGCTTGACATACGCAAAGGCAGGATCGAGCCTCAGGAGTCCCCCTGGAAATCCTTGAGCATCTACCCCCGTAACCGGAGCCCGCCTACTTTACTACTTTGTGCTCACCTACACCTCTGACTTTATGGGGGGCTGTCCCCCACCACCTCTTTCAGAGAAGGAGTTAACTTAGAGCTCCAGTTAATAATAATTCCTGGGTGTGATAAGAGTGTTTTAACCTACAAACTCCTCTGAAGGTTCTCTGGCCTGCCTGACAGGCTTGTCCAGCCACATGTGATCGCTCACAGCCTCCCAACCGTGAGAGGCACAAGATGCTTTAAACCTTCTAAAAACAGGTTCCTTAGAAAAGTTAGAAAACTATTAGTATAAGTATAATGGGCTGATTAGAAATTGTGTTGGTGAAGGGTTTTTCATTTGTTGAGCCAATGTTTGTTGCTAAGTCTCCATATCCCCTGCCCTTACACACATTAATGAATATATAGAAGAAATAAGTATTAACCTTTGATATTAATCACGTTAGACCTTAGGCTAAGTAAATTCTTTCCTTAACTAAAACCCACTATACCCTCACCCTGTAGGAATGTAACTTTATTTGGGTGGCGTCTGTTTTGAGAATAATCACCCCTGGAGAAATAAGTGTCCTGGTTGACTGACCGCTGTCACAAGGAGAGGGTCATAAATTGTCAGCAGGCCCCCTGGCCAGAAGATGATGTAACACCCCTAAGACCTCTGTATACATTTGTATGAAGCACCTGACTTTGATAAAAGTCAGGACTGCTGACCCCGCGTGACTTTTGCGTAACATCTCAGTGTATAAAAGTAGACCATGGAAAATAAAGAATTGGGATCAGTTTCTCAAAATACTGGTCTCCCCATGTCTCTCTCTCTCTCACTCTGGCTGAGTCTCCATCTGGAGCACGGAACCCACCATGCTTACTAATTATGCCTGGGCTTCTAGGATCCGACCGGGGAGGCCTCAGTGTCTCCTCTCCTTCGGGAGAACTGAAGGACACCTGCGGCCTACGTAAGTGGTGCAAACTTCTTGTCTTGAAGTTTTATTGGTCTCCCGCGTAAACCAAGCTACTCAGCCTCTTTTCTCCACTGAATTTTCCTACTGAGCTATCCTCATCCTATTACTCTTTATATCTTTGATAAAATATTTAAATAAATAGGTCGCCGACGCCATCCCCGCTTCGAATACCCTGGATCAGCCAGGGCTGGACCCCGGCATGTGCATATAAATTAAATAAGCAGGGTGACAATAGACAGCCTTGATGTAACTCCTTTCCCAATTTGAAACCAGTCTGTTGTTCCATGTCCAGTTCTAAGTGTTGTTTCTTGACCTGCATACAGATTTCTCAGGAGGCATGTAAGGTGGTCTGGTATTCCCATCTCTTTCAGAATTTTCCATAGTTTGTGGTGATCCACACAGTCAAAGGCTTTCGTGTAGTCAATAAAGCAGAAGTAGATGTTTTTCTGGAACTCTCTTGCTTTTTCAATGATCCAACGGATGTTGGCAATTTGATCTCTGGTTCCTCTGCCTTTTCTAAATCTAGCTTGAACATCTGGAAGTTCACTGTTCACATACTGTTGAAGCCTAGCTTGGAGAATTTTGAACATTACTTTGCTAGTGTGTGAGATGAATGCAATTGTGCAGGAGTTTGAGCATTCTTTGGCATTGGAATGAAAACTGACCAACCAAGCTGGATAATCACCAGAGAATTAATCCCTTCTTTCTTTCTCCCTTGCCTGGCTTAGGAAGTCTGTACCCTGCAGTAATGCAGTTCTGACTACAGCCCTGGGGCTTCCCTGGTGGCTCAAATGGTAAACAATCTGCTTATAATGCAGGAGACCATGATTCCATCTCTGGGTGTGACGATGCCCTGGAGAAGGGAATGGCAACCCACTCCAGTATTCTCGCCTGGAGATTCCCAGGGACAGAGGAGCCTGGTGGGCTCCAGTCCCATGGGGCTGTGAAGAGTGGGACATGACTGAGCGACACTAACTAACCTGGGCTTTCCTGCTCTGCTCCCATCAGCTTCAGTTCCGTCTGGTTAAACCAGTCTCGTGGCCCATAATCCCTCTAGAAGCAGCTGCACACACCTGACAGATGCGCCTCCTCCCTCCTCCTGGTTTAAGCGCTCACTCCTGACTAGCACTGCCTGATGGATCCCGTCCTGCCGGCCTGCCTGCAGTCCACACACTGAGGGGCTGCTGAAGCGGGCTGACTCTGAGAGATCCGATTCAGACATCCTCCAGGTCCTCATCCCGCCACTAGTATAAAACTGAAGTCCATGGCAGGACACACAGGATCCTCCATTCGGACTCCTGCCTGCCAGCCTCTATAGCCTTGTTCAGAGCTCTCTCAGCACCCATGTCCTCTAGACGTGCTGCCTTCCACAGTCTCACACACCTGGAACCCCCTACTCAGCCCTCAAGTCTCGGTTCAAAGCCAACCAGGACTTCCCAGATAGCCCCAGACACTCCTCTACTCACTGAGCTTCACCCAGAACCTCACAGTTGCACTGCAATCATCTTTGTGCACAGCTGTCCTTCCCCTCGATTATAAGCTCTCAGGTTATCAATATTTGCTGAGATGAATCAGTGAATGGATGAGATAGGCTTATCTGAAGGCAGAGATTTGGGGACACTGGCGTGTGGGTGACTGGTATGGTCATGGAGAAAAATAGATCACCCAGAAGGAACAAAATGGACCTCATGACGAGAGGAGTAAGGTTAGTGAAGTGAAGTCGCTCAGTCGTGTCCGACTCTTTGCAACCCCATGGACTACCAGGCTACCAGGCTCCTCTGTCCATGGGGTTTTCCAGGCAATAGCACTGGAGTGGATTGCCATTTCCTTCTCCAGGGGATCTTCCTGACCCAGGGATCGAACCCAGGTCTCCTGCATTGTAGACAGACGCTTTACCATCTGAGCCACCAGGGAAGTGTTAGAAACCAGCAAAGGAAAGATAAACCCTTAGAGAATGACAAACCTGTATCCCAGAGCCTAAGGGAGAGGAGTGTCAAGACAGAACAGCTTATACTGAGCTTGTCCTGCGCAGTGTAAAATAATAGTTAGTGCATTTTTATACTCAATTAAGGAAGTCCAGGTATAAACCTTACAAAGTTATGCAGATGGAAGCTAAACTGTAGATTCACAGCTGTGTTTCCATTAAGGTAAGTTTCGATCACGTCTCAGTGTTGGTCCTAGGATTGGATTTTGTCAGCACAGGGCTTCCTTTGCCATGTTGTTGGAAAAATCTGTTCTCCCTTACTAATTTTTCTACATGCAGTTCCGTTTCAACTTGGAGCTACTCTTGTCACACCTAAGGTAGAAGATTTCTTCAGATTTGGTTTTCCAGACACACAGAGATGTAAATTTACCCCAATTACAGGTTTTTACAGGACCGATATTAAGCCCTTGTACGTGAAAGAGACTGTACATAAAAGAGACTGGAAAGAATGATTGGATTTCTTAACATTTAAATCCGTAAGTTAGGGTGCCTGGTATGATAACTGTCACTTGCTCCCCAGCAAATGCAGAGCCTACAGAAACACTGCTGATGGGGGTAGCAGTTTCTCAGTGGAGTCCCTATGAGCCCATGACATGACAGACAGCTCCTGCCCACTGGTCAGAGTTGGCCCAGTGACCTGGCATCGCCTCAAGGTAGCACGTTCAACCTGACTTGCCCACAGACTCATGTCTTCATGTCTGCTGTGCTCCGTGTGTATTCAGAAGAGCAGCTGTCTGTTGGGAGGACAGTGACAGGAAGCTCAGTCTGGCGCTCTGTGACGCACTAGAGGGGTGGAGCGGGGAGGGGAGGCTCAGGAGGGAGTGGATGTATTAATATGTATCATTATGGCTGATTTGCATTGTTGTAAGCAGAGACACAACACTGTAAAAATTAAATAACAAAATAAGCTACAAGGATATACTGTAAAATATGGGAACACAATCAAATTTTACAATAACTACAGATGAAGCACAACCTTTAAAAAAGTGTGAATCATTGTACTGTATACCTGTAATTTATATAATAGTGTACAACTATGCTGCTGCTGCTGCTAAGTCACTTCAGTCGTGTCCGACTCTGTGCGACCCCATAGACAGCCTCCTACCAGGCTCCTCTGTTTCTGGGATTCTCCAGGCAAGAACACTGGAGTGGGTTGCCATTTCCTTCTCCAATGCATGAAAAGTGAAAAGTGAAAGTGAAGTCGCTCAGTCGTGTCCGACTCTTAGCGACCTCACGGACTGTAGCCCACCAGGCTCCTCCGTCCATGGGATTTTCCAGGCAAGAGTACTGAGTGGGGTGCCATAGTGTACAACTATACTTTAATAAAAAAGAGGACAACGAACAGAAACAAAATAGTCAAAATGTGACCACTCCACTGCTTTACTGTCTCCGTTCTTCCTGTACTAATGAATTGTGAATGCAAGTTTTCTTAAGCTCTTTTTTAAAATTAGTTCTTTGGCTGCATTGGGTCTTAGCTGCAGCCCATGGCATCTTCCATCTTGTGTGCTGCACTCGGGATCTTTAGTTGGAGCATGTGGACTCTCAGCTGCAACGTGTGGGATCTAGTTCCCTGGACAAGAGAGTGAAGCTAAGGCCCTCCCACGTTGGGAGCAAGGAGTCTCACCCACTGGACCACCACGGAAGTCCTATTTTAAGCTGTTAATTTCACACATGCATACTAAGACCATTTCAGATTAAAGAGGAGAACTGAGTTATACAACACACTGGTTCCAGATTCCCCACTGCCACGGATGACCTCCGGTTACACACCCTTTGTCGAACTGCCCTGTGAATCCTGGGGTTTAGGAAGATAAAATGGCAGCAGTTTGTCTGTCACAGGCTCCTGTTTCAAAGTCCTTAGGTGATGTCCCATATTTATCAAGAATATGATGAAATCCAAACTCCTCTGCCCCAGCTCCCGATCCCATCACACCAGACCTTTCCTCGTGTACGGTCAGATGACCTTTCTTGGGCTCCCTCCTAAGGCACCAAGTCACAAACCTAGTGACTTAGAACACACCCCTGTTATCTTTCGATCCTGCAGGTGAAAAGTTCCACATGGTCAGGACGGGCTAAGCAAGGAACTGGCAGGGGGTGGGGGAGGGACATCCGTGTCCTCACCTTCACCAGCTTCCATAGGCTGTCCCGCCCCCACCTCCCTCCTCGTTCCCTGGCCCTTCCATCTTCAAGGGCAGCAATGGCCAGCGAGTCTTCCTCACACGCATCTGACACTGAGTGGGCTTCCCTGGTGGCTCAGCAGTAAAGAAGCTGTCTGAAATACAGGAGATGTAGGAGACTCAGGTTCAGTCCCTGGGTTGGGAAGATCCCTGGAGAAGGGAATGGCAACCCACTCCAGTATTCTTGCCTGGGAAATCCCATGGACAGAAGAGCCTGGTGGGCTCCAGTCCATGGTGAAGTCTCTCAGTCGTGTCTGACTCTTTGCGACCCTGTGGACTGTAGCCCACCAGGCTCCTCTGTCCATGGGATTCTCCAGGCAAGAATACTGAAGTGGGATGCCATTTCCTTCTTCAGGGGATCTTCCCGACCCAGGGATTGAACCTGGGTCTTCTGCATTGAAGGCAGACGCTTCACCCTCTGAGCCACCAGGTCCATGCGGTCGCAAAAAAGTCAAACGTGACTGAGCATGCACACACACACACACACACACTCTGCTTCTCTCTTCCACTTGTAAGCACACTTGTGATGACATGGGGCCCACTGGATAACTCAGAACAATGTCTCCATCTCCAGACCCTCCATCTAATCACACCTGCAAAGTCCAGAAGTGGACATCTTGGGCAGGGAGGGAGGGCATTGGCTTAACTACCATCATGGTGGTCTGTCTGTCTGGAGAGCCCACTTCCGGCCAGAAGACGCCTATCCAATTCCTCAGGCATTCCTATTATTATCACTATTATCATGAAGCCTCCTCCCCTCCACCCCAAGGGCCTCCTTCCTGCACATTTTCCGTTCCTGGTTCAGATGCCTCTTGGGCAGCACTTACCTTGTTATTTGTGCTCAAGCCTGTCTCTCTGACTAGATTGTGAATCACCATGTCTTACTCACTTCTGCAGCCTTAGGGGCTTGACTATAAAGATGGTGGGGAGAAAAAATGAATGTGATGTTTTAAAGAGTAAAGACCTCAGGTAGAGGCAAGACCAATAAACACACAGGGCTTCTGTGCTGAGTATAACTTAGAAACTAGTTCTGACAGCTCTTCACTGGTCCTTATCACATCATCAACCAAGCCCTTTAATCCTTTAACTATTCCAGGGAGGTTTTCCAGCAAACTTAAAATCAACCATTTGCATCTAAGGCTGTTTCTAACTTTATAATTTTATTTATTTATTTTTTGGCTGTGGTGGATCTTCATTGCTGCACAAGCTTTTCTCTAGTTGCAGCGAACAGGCTTCTCATTGCAGAGGTTTCTCATGTTGCAAAGCACAGGCTCTAGGGCACATGGGTTTCAGCAGTTGTGGAGCACAGGCTCAGGTGCCGCACAGCACGTGTGATTCTCCCAGATCAGGGATCGAACTTGTGTCTCCTGCAAGCCACGTGTGATTCTCCCAGATCAGGGATCAAACTCATGTCTCCTGCAAGCCACGTGTGATTCTCCCAGATCAGGGATCAAACTCGTGTCTCCTCCAAGGCACGTGTAATTCTCCCAGATCAGGGATCGAACTCGTGTCTCCTCCAAGGCACGTGTGATTCTCCCAGATCAGGGATCGAACTCGTGTCTCCTGCAAGGCACGTGTGATTCTCCCAGATCAGGGATCGAACTCGTGTCTCCTGCAAGGCACGTGTGATTCTCCCAGATCAGGGATCGAACTCGTGTCTCCTCCAAGGCACGTGTGATTCTCCCAGATCAGGGATCGAACTCGTGTCTCCTGCAAGGCACGTGTGATTCTCCCAGATCAGGGATCAAACTCGTGTCTCCTGCACTGGCAAGCAGATTCTTTACCAGTGAGCTACCAGGGAAGCCCTTCTCTAACTTTTCTGTGATTTGCCATAGATCACAAAGTTCTGTCAAATGTCCTCCTGGGCTTGGCTAGAAAAGGGCGAGCCACACACCAAATGCTTGGTTAGATGCTGCATTGGGGAATTATTATCTGCACTATTTCTGCCCAAGGAGAAGGAAATGGCAACCCACTCCAGTATTCTTGCCTGAGAAATCCCATGGACAGAGAAGGAGCCTGGGGAACTACAGTCCACAGGGTCACAGAGTCAGACACAAGTTAGTGACTGGGCACATGCACTACTTCTGAATTCTAAGAAATGATTCTTGACCAAATCTGACTACTGTGTTGTGGGTTAAAAGCAACTTCGCCACAATAATTATTTGGTATTAGGAAGCAGCCTGAGAACACGAGTCCCATCATACCAGGTAAGCTTTACATGTATGTAATATACACAGGAGATTTTGAACTGGATGTACTTCTACAGAAAGGGGAAGCACATTTTCTCAATATCTGACTTGGTTCTTTCTCAAACTTCTAAAATTTTCTACAAACACATTAAGAAAAATGTTTAGGAGCAATGAACACCACCAACCAAACTTTTTGACTAAAATGAAGAATTGCAGGTCTAATTTGCAGAAAGAGTCAGCATGTTGCTGTTCTTGTGGTCTGGACACTTGCAACCTGTTTTCCCATTTTTCCCATTCCATGCCATGAAGCAAGTAATTCAATGTCAACTTGCTATGGAGTCAAATGCTCTTGTTATTAAATCTCAGTCACCTACAGGCAGGGCACACAGCCCGCATGGGGAAATGGTTTAGAGCATCTGGAATGAGAGCTGGCACCATCTCACCCACGAACAAACATTAAAAGCTATTCACAACCAATGAAAAGCAAATGCACCTCAAAAGTCTACTAGAATCTATAAAGAGCACAAAGCAGATGTTTTGGAACACGCTTAATAAATAAAACAACTGTATCCACTAAGTGGTGCTTTTGGCCACCAGCTTGAGAATCAGAACTTTAGTTAGAGGCAGAACTATTCCCCACTGGAATAAGGATTGTTTTCCTTGCTCCCGAAATCCAGTAACCATAAGGGTAGTAATGGTGCCAAATGTTTCAAGAACCAGCAAAAACTGTGGTGGGACCTACAAACTGCATTTGTCATGAAAATTATAAGCCCAGTAGAACTACATTGTTCTAACTTACTCCTTTCTGAAAACATTTTTTCCCCCATCTTCCATTTCATCCTGAACAATTTTACTATGTTCAGCATAGTAGCAACTGAGAAAACATGTTTCATTTAGAAACAAAAGTGAGAAAACTTTATAAAAAAAAAACACTGTGCTTCTGCCACACTACCGGTATTTCCAAGTTCTTATACGTATAAAATACCGCACAATAAAGATGGCTACAGTAACCCAACTTCTGAAAAACAATGACAATTCAACCATAACAGATTATTTTCTACACTGTGAGCAGATAGTGCGCACCTACAAACATTTTGTTTTTCCTTTTTGCTAGTTTTCTTTATAAATCTTGCAGGCTCAAGTTTTTCTCTTTTTTTGGACTGGAAGGCGGGTTAATGGTCGAGCTTAAAATAAATCGGCTTTGCAATTACTCTGTTTTTTAAGCCTATGAAGCACGTTTTCCCATTCCACGCCATGAAGCAATTCGATGTCAACTTGCTATGGAGTCAAATGCGACAAACTCCGGGAGCTCCAGCGGAGGCGGCGGCTCCCTGAGCGCATAGCTCCTCGCTTTCCTGCGGCAGCAGGATGCGCCGCCAGCACTCGGGGCCTGCGGGGCGCAGGACAGTGCACACCCCCCATCCCGGTCACTAAGGTCCGGTGACCCGGGCAGCCGGAATCGGCGAAGGCCCCACCGTGGCTTGACGTCCCCTTTCCTCCGAGACCTGCCGGCTCCTCGGCTGCGCGCGGTGCACACCGTGCTCCTCGCCATGGGAGGGCTACGACACGAGCCTGGGACGCGATGTCCCCACACCACTGCTCTGGGATCCCGCAACATCTTGCGACCCTGGAGCCCACTGCGGGGACCCGGGCGCCTCCCAGAGCGCAGCCCCAGCCGCGGGCTCCTCCAGCCCCAGCACCCCAAAGTTGGGCGGCCGCTACCGCGGCGACTCGGCCACCACGCGGTGCAGGGCTCCCCACCGCCCGCGCCCCGCCCGCCGGCGCCCAGCTAACCCGGCTAACCTGACGCCGCCTCGCCACTCCGGCGGCTGCCGTGCGCTCCTCGCCATGGCCAGCCCGGGAGCCGCGCCGTGTCGACGCCCGCAGCCTCTCGGCGGCTGTCCCTGCCCCCGCGCCGGCTGATGTGCGGGCTGCGGAGCCTCCCGGAGCCCAGCCTCCCAGAGCAGAGCGGAGCGGAGCGGAGCCCAGCGGCCGGGCGGAGCATGCCCAGTGCGCGCGCCGCGGCGCCGCCGGGTCTTCGCTGCAGCGCGGCGGGGCGGGGCGACCGGCGGGGCTGGGGGCGGTGGGCAGGCCCGCGGGGGAGGGACCAGGGCTGGGAGGTGGGGCGTGGCCCCTAGGTCCTAGCGGACCCGCGGCGGGACCCCGCGCCCGGCCGTCCCGGTCCAGTGCCGGCTCCGTGCGGCCTTGGCAGTCCCGGGGGAGTCCCGGGCTCCCGCCCTCAAGGCTGGGGACCCGCGTTGGACACGCGACGCTGCACCGCTCCTGCACCTACCCTTGCAGGGACCCTGTGCGGCCGCGAGGAGCCGCAGGAGCGGGACGTCAACCGGCGGCTTCTGAGCCGGAGCTCGGGATTCTAGACCTCCTTCTAGACTACTTGTAGTTTCTAAGTTTTCTTTAGTGACCACTGCTGGGCTTTTTCAGTAAGAAAGACAGATTTTCCAAGGCGCCTGCAGAAGTTGAGCGGCCCGGCCTCGCTCTGCAAGCTCGCCTCTTTGCAGACCCGCCGGACCCCGAGATGCGGGGACCCGGACCAGGCTCCTTCTAGGGCCGCCCCCGCCGCGGCGGCCACGCCCAGACACGCCCACATCAGCTTCCCGGGTCCCGCCCCCAGGGCTGCGGCGAAAACCCGGCGCGGCGGACTTTTCGCCGCGCCGCGGGGGCCGACGTTCGCCGGGCTGGAGCCCCACGAGGGCAGGCTGACCCTGCTCGGCTCTCCCCACGCCGCTCTCTCCCCGTCCCCTGTGAGCCTCGCGGGCGAGCGTCCCGACCCCCGCCGCGGCCCGGCCGCAGAAGCGGGTCAGGACCCGACTGAGCATGCTCGCCCGCTCGCCGCCGCGTCTGGACGCAGCCGGGCCTCTGGATCCGGCCGCACAGGGGCGGCGCAGGTGCGCGGTCCGGGCGCAGGTGCGCGGGAAGCGGCCGCGCCGGGCGTGGAGGGGGTCTGGCTCACGGGCGAGTGGACCTAGAAACCCTATTTTAACATTACTTTCATGACCTCAGGAACTTTCGGCTGGTTTTTTCTTTCAAGAAGCCTGAACCCTTCATTCCCGTCTCCAGGGTAGGAAGCATCTTTGACAACCACACGAGGACACGACATTGTCATCTGGTTTTTCAAACATTAAGGCCTTGTCCTCACTCTCAGGTCATTTTGCAATATGATAGTCCTCTTTGTCTTCAGACAGGTCTTCCTTTGAGACCCCACACTCTCCAGGGCCCTGCAGGACTGCGCTCGGCCACCTTGGACGAACTTGAGGTGGGCGTGGGAACTTCTTGGGTCACGGTTACGGAGGAGAGGACGGAAATGGAGAGCTTCCAGCGAGGAGAGTCTGCAGGCTGGAGAGGCATCAACTAAAGACCCCAGAGAGATGCCTTCAGGTCAGTGGGGTGAGGCCTGTTTCCCGTCTGGGGTGGGATGCGGGGAGCCGGGAGCGCTGGCCCCACCAGGTTCTGCGCTATGGTCGGGTCCCCTATGTGGGGCGGCATCACTTTCCCCTCGTCCGGTCCCAGGGCAGCGCCAGCGTCCTAGGAGACACCACCTGTCGTGGAAGGTCACGCAGGCAAAGAACTTCCTGGGAAGCTTACTTACGCTGGTACTTCTCAGAGCCCTACCTTGTGCTGGGGTCCCCGCCTCTCTCCCCCGTCATTGTCCCTGCCTCCCGAGCCCTGCTCTTGAGCTTGCTCAGGCTCCTTGGCAGTCCTCAGCGCGAAGAGTCTAGCCTGGGAGACGATGGGTGAGAATTTGCACCCGGCCTGTCCCCAGCAGAACTGGTGAGCTGTGGTTGCCCCTCACCCTCATGTCCTAGCTCGGTGACCGGTACCCTTCTTCTCAGCTGTACACCCTTACGGATGTTGTCCCGGAGTCCTCATCCACTTTCCCCTGTTGTCTAGCTAGTTGCTGGCCCACTCACTTGCCGGTAGACGTCGCTGGGGGCAGACCCACCACCTGCCCCACCCTCTTCAGTCGCATGATCTTGGCCGTCAACCAGAGTAACGACGTTCCAGAAGGATACTCCCTTAGTGATCTCTTCAATCCATCCTGTCTCCACACACTCTTCTTTCTAAGCAAATTGTATTTCAGTATGTCTGGTAAAAATTCTTACATGGATTCCCAGTGCCTTCAGGATCAAGTCCGAGTTTAAGCATGAACTGGCCCCCAGCTCCCTCTCTGAATTAGTATGTCCCCCATCCCAGTGACTTACCATGCAAAGTCATACCTCTGTGTTCCTGTAGCTTTCCTGTGCCTCCTTTTGTCTTGCTCACCCCTTTGCTGACTTACTTCTTCAACACCCAGCACAGGTTGGGTGTTCTCTGACTTTCCCAGGGCTTCCTGGTGGGCACCTTGCCTGTTCCATATGCTTTGTCTCCATCTGACACATCTGACCTTGATTTATTTTCCTTCATCTCCACTGAACCGAGGCAGCATGGCTGCACAAGCTCCTGTGGACACTCTCTGTCTTCATTAAGACTATGCTTAATTAGTGAATGATAGATTTATGCACCCCTATAATATTTCAACTTCATTAATTTAAAAAATTCTTTTCAAGATTGCACATTGTGTTTTGTTGCATTGAGCAGCTTCAGCTGCATGCAACAAATTCTGGTACAAATATTTTCTAATTTTCCTTGTTACAGCTTCTTGGTCTTCTATGTGCTCAGTTGTGTCTGACTGTTTGTGGCCCCATGGACTGTGGCCCACCAGGCTCCTCTGTCCATAGGATTTCCTAGGGAAGAATACTGGAGAGGGTTGCTATTTCCTCCTCCAGGGGATCATCCCAACCCAGGGATAGGACCCGCATCTCCTGCATCTTCTGCATTGGCAGGCAGATTCTTTACCACTGTGACACCTGGGAAGCCCATGGCTTCTTAAATACACTCGTCATTTAAAAGTGGACATTTAATTTCCAAATACATGGGGATTTTAAAGTATCTTTGATATTAATTTCTCATTTAAATGCTTTCTTCTCTGTAATCACCCTCTGTGTTTTTTCATTCTTCTAATTTTATTGAGGCTTTTGATGATTAAGTCAAAGATCTCTCCTTGTCACATTGCACTTGAAAACATGTGAGTTATTTTCAAGTATCTTTTGACGTTGATTTCTAACATAACTCCACAGTGATAGAACAGATTCTGTATGATTTCAATACCTTTAGCCCATGAAATTTTTGCACCTGGTTTTACATCCCTGGATATGTTCCAGTGTCTCCTAGTTTACAGTCTATGGGAACTTGAATAGAATTTGTATTATACTGTTTTGTGAAAATTGTATAAATCTTAATTATATTGAATTGGCTCATGGTACTTTTCAGGTCTACTGTATCCTTCTACTTTTCTATATTTTCATTCTGTTAATTTTTGAGCTTTTTATATTGAAACTCCAACTAAAAATCTTAATTTAGCTACTTAAAAATAATTGTAATATATAGTGAAACTATATGTAACTTTGTTCTGTGTTTTCTGAGCCTCCCAGAAATGTGTTGTCATACCTTCATAATTTTAAAAAATGACAGTAAAAAAAATAATGCTGCAAAAAATATCCTTTCTGAGAATTGTAAGGAAAAATACTAGAATAAAGTTACATCACATGCAATTTGCTGAATGGCTGTGCTCCTCCGAGTGATGTAAGTGAGACCTCAGATCTGACCTCTGGCCCAGTGGATTTTCTTCAGCTTCAGAGGTCAGGGCGTGTTTGCCGAGCCAGTCTCAGGCCCTTGTTTATCAGTCTGTGGCTGCAGAGTTCCACATGGTATTGCTCATTAATCCGCAAACTCCTGTGTCCTCTGTCCTCGGTTCCTTCTACAGCGTAGTCATAGCCTTCTAATTATGGGTTACTCTTAGAATAGATTGTGTTTGTTTTTTTTTCCTGTTGAGAGTGTGGCACCAGGGAGGGCAGATTAACCATTTAGAAGGAACGTATTTTCTGCGTCTCTCCTGGATCTCGTTGCTTGCTCGGCAGGACCAGCACTTGGAGCTGTCTGTGGCAGGACTGGCCCCCTACTTCAGATTAGCTGGGGCTGGTTGGCACGCCCAGACCTCCTGGGCAGAGTGGGCCGGAGCCGGCAAGTCCAACAGGCCGTCCGGGTGACACCTGGGTTCATTTGAGAAACACAGCTGTATGTCATTTGGGTAAAAGGAAAACACTGACGAGTCCAGAACTTCAAGTTGCCCCTGTCATGGTTTTCTCGGGTGGAGAGCTGCATGTGGGCGGGAAGCGTGTCAGGTCAGCTGTCTCAGAAGTGTTACCCGTGTGTCTGCTTGTTGATCAGCCGGCACTTGTGTTAGGGAGTCTGGGGGTCCTCACCAGCACAAAATAAGGCAGCTGCTTGCTCCTCTGTGTGCTTTACTTGGTGGCTGTTAGGCCACGTGTGAGTCCCTGGCACTCGCATCCTCAGGGCAGCCCCCCTTGAAGGGGGTTGGGGGCTGTGGATGCTCTGACCTGACCCCTTCCCGGAAGAGTCTGGGAGGTGCAGCGTGACTCTCATTAGGCAGTGTCCTTGTTCCTGGGAGCCTGAACAGGCATGGGGCGGGTGGGGGAGGCCTGAGTCAGTGTTAGGAAGCATTCCCTTCCTTGTTCTGGATGTAGACGGAGCACTGATGCTGGTCCTCTGAGGGTGTGTGCACGTGTGTGGTCAGACCAGTCAGCCGGACACTGGCAGAGCAAAGGGCTGCCTGTGGCTCACGCAGGACTGGTGACCCAGCTGGGGCTCACACCCTCTCCGACTGCCTTCTGAGGCCATGGCAAAGCCCTGGTCACCTTCCAGCAGAGCCTGCTGCCCACCGGATTTCATTCCAGATTGTGACTCGGATTAGGGACATGGTTTATGGGCAGGAGAGGGATGAATCCGGGAGTCGCCTCTGTGTGCAGGGCCTTCCCCAGAGGAGAGGTGTTGGTGCAGGAAGGTCAGGGGAGGGCATCTCTCTGCAGAGAGCCTACATGGGAGGTAGGTGGGGGTGGAGGCTTTCTAAAACAAGACTTCAGAGCTGTGTTTCCTGTGGATTCTGAGAAAGTGATCTCTTGTGTATAGCCTTTGTTCTGGTCTTTGAGTTTAGAGTCACCTCTGGAAGGAGGAAGGGAAGACATCCCCTTCCCCACCGTGGGTTAAAGTTGAATGACCTGTGTAATGAAACTGACAACCATGTCGCTGATCGGCAAGTGAGAAACAGAGATGCAGAGAGGTGCCCCAGGAACTCCAGTCGGGAGACCCTGCGCCCACGTCGGGAGACCCTGTGCCCACGTCGAGTGCCGCTCTGCCCTGGACTTTGCCCAGAGGGGCACCTGCAGCCTGCAAACCTGGGTGGGAGGGACCGTGGACCCCGCACCTGAGAACTCCAAGGGGAAGCGAGAGAGTCGAGGTGTGGTTTTTGTGCTGGTGATACCACGCTTCACTCATTTTTCAGCAATTATGTGCTAGAACTAGGAAGGGGCTTCCCAGGTGGTGCTAGTGGTAAAGAACTCCCCTGCCCACGCTGGAGACATCAGTTCAGTTCAGTTCAGTTGCTCAGTTGTGTCCGACTCTTTGCGACCCCATGAATCGCAGCACGCCAGGCCTCCCTGTCCATCACCAACTCCCAGAGTTCACTCAGACTCACGTCCATGGAGTCAGTGATGTCATCCAGCCATCTCATCCTCTGTCGTCCCCTTCTCCTCCTGCCCCCAATCCCTCCCAGCATCAGAGTCTTTTCCAATGAGTCAACTCTTCGCATGAGGTGGCCAAAGTACTGCAGTTTCAGCTTTAGCATCATTCCTTCCAAAGAAATCCCAGGGCTGATCTCCTTCAGAATGGACTGGTTGGATCTCCTTGCAGTCCAAGGGACTCTCAAGAGTCTTCTCCAACACCACAGTTCAAAAGCATCAATTCTTCGGCGCTCAGCCTTCTTCACAGTCCAACTCTCACATCCATACATGACCACTGGAAAAACCATAGCCTTGACTAGACGGACCTTAGTTGGCAAAAGTAATGTCTCTGCTTTTGAATATGCTATCTAGGTTGGTCATAACTTTCCTTCCAAGGAGTAAGTGTCTTTTAATTTCATGGCTGCAGTCACCATCTGCAGTGATTTTGGAGCCCAGAAAAAGAAAGTCTGACACTGTTTCCACTGTTTCCTCATCTATTTCCCATGAAGTGATGGGACCAGATGCCATGATCTTCGTTTTCTGAATGTTGAGCTTTTTTCTTTTTTTATTTTTTTTCTTTTCTTTAATAGAAAATTATTTAATTAGTATACATGTGTTCCCCAGAGGGATGGTGTGGGGAGGGAGGAGGGAGGAGGGTTCAGGATGGGGAATGTTGAGCTTTTAAGCCAACATTTTCACTCTCCTCTTTCACTTTCATCAAGGTGCTTTTGAGTTCCTCTTCACTTTCTGCCATAAGGGTGGTGTCATCTGCATATCTGAGGTTATTGATATTTCTCCCGGCAATCTTGATTCCAGCTTGTGTTTCTTCCAGTCCAGCATTTCTCATGATGTACTCTGTGTATAAATTAAATAAGCAGGGTGACAGTATACAGCCTTGACGTACTCCTTTTCCTATTTGGAACCAGTCTGTTGTTCCATGTCCAGTTCTAACTGTTGCTTCCTGACCTGCATACAGATTTCTCAAGAGGAAGGTCAGGTGATCTGGTATTCCCATCTCTTTTCAGAATTTTCCACAGTTTATTGTGATCCACACAGTCAAAGGCTTTGGCATAGTCAATAAAGCAGAAATAGATGTTTTTCTGGAACTCTCTTGCTTTTTCCATGATCCAGCGCATGTTGGCAATTTGGTCTCTGGTTCCTCTGCCTTTTCTAAAACCAGCTTGAACGTCAGGAAGTTCATGGTTCACGTATTGCTGAAGCCTGGCTTGGAGAATTTTGAGCATTACTTTACTAGCGTGTGAGATGAGTGCAATTGTGCGGTAGTTTGAGCACTCATCTCACATGCTAGAGTCCCTTGGACTGCAAGGAGATCCAACCAGTCCATTCTGAAGGAGATCAGCCCTGGGATTTCTTTGGAAGGAATGATGCTAAAGCTGAAACTTCAGTACTTTGGCCACCTCATGCGAAGAGTTGACTCATTGGAAAAGACTCTGATGCTGGGAGGGATTGGGGGCAGGAGGAGAAGGGGACGACAGAGGATGAGATGGACGTGAGTCTGGGTGAACTCCGGGAGTTGGTGATGGACAGGGAGGCCTGGCGTGCTGCGATTCATGGGGTCGCAAAGAGTCGGACATGACTGAGCAACTGAACTGAACTGAACTTGAGCATTCTTTGTCATTGCCTTTTTTGGGATTGGAATGAAAACTGACCTTTTCCAGTCCTGTGGCCACTGCTGAGTTGTCCAAATTTGCTAGCATATTGAATGCAGCACTTTCACAGCATCATCTTTCAGGATTTGAAAGAGCTCCACTGGAATTCCATCACCTCCATTAGCTTTGTTCATAGTGATGCTTTCTAAGGCCCACTTGACTTTACATTCCAGGATGTCTGGCTCTAGGTCAGTGATCACACCATCGTGATTATATGGGTCGTGAAGATCCTTTTTGTACAGTTCTTCTGTGTATTCTTGCAACCTCTTCTTAATATCTTCTGCTTCTGTTAGGTCCATACCATTTCTATCATTTATCGAGCCTATCTTTGCATGAAATGTTCCCTTGGTATTTCTAATTTTCTTGAAGAGATCTCTAGTCTTTCCCATTCTGTTGTTTTCCTCTATTTCTTTGCATTGATCACTGAGGAAGGCTTTCTTATCTCTTGCTATTCTTTGGTACTCTGCATTCAGATGCTTATATCTTTCCTTTTCTCCTTTGCTTTTCGCTTCTCTTTTTTTCACAGCTATCTGTAAGGCCTCCCCAGACAGCCATTTTGCTTTTTTGCATTTCTTTTCCGTGGGGATTGTCTTTTCCTGTCTCCTGTACAATGTCATGAACCTCAGTCCATAGTTCATCAGGCACTCAATCTATCAGATCTAGGCCCTTAAATCTATTTCTCACTTCCACTGTATAATCATAAGGGATTTGATTTAGGTCATACCTGAATGGTCTAGTGGTTTTCCCTACTTTCTTCAATTTAAGTCTGAATTTGGTAATAAGGAGTTCATGATCTGAGCCACAGTCAGCTCCTGGTCTTGTTTTTGTTGACAGTATAGAGCTTCTCCATCTATGGCTGCAAAGAATATAATCAATCTGATTTCGGTGTTGACCATCTGGTGATGTCCATGTATAGAGTCTTCTCTTGTCTTGTTGGAAGAGGGTGTTTGTTATGACCAGTGCATTTTCTTGGCAAAACTCTATTAGTCTTTGCCCTGCTTCATTCTGTATTCCAAGGCCAAATTTGCCTATTACTCCAGGCGTTTGTTGACTTCCTACTTTTGCATTCCAATCCCCTATAATGAAAAGGACACTTTTTTGGGTGTTAGTTCTAAAAGGTCTTGTAGGTCTTCACAGATCTGTTCAACTTCAGCTTCTTCAACGTTACTGGTTGGGGCATAGACTTGGATTACCGTGATATTGAATGGTTTGCCTTGGAAACGAACAGAGATCATTCTGTCGTTTTTGAGATTGCATCCAAGTACTGCATTTAGGACTCTTTTGTTGAGCATCATGGCTACTCCATTTCTTCTAAGGGATTCCTGCCCGCAGTAGTAGATATAATGGTCATCTGAGTTAAATTCACCCATTCCAGTCCATTTTAGTTCGCTGATTACTAGAATGTCGACGTTCACTCTTGCCATCTCTTGTTTGACCACTTCCAATTTGCCTTGATTCATGGACCTGACATTCCAGGTTCCTATGCAATATTACTCTTTACAGCATTGGACCTTGCTTCTATCACCAGTCACACCCACAGCTGGGTATTGTTTTTGCTTTGGCTCCATCCCTTCATTCTTTCTGGAGTTATTTCTCCACTGATCTCCAGTAGCATATTGGGCACCTACTGACCTGGGGAGTTTCTTTCAGTATCCTATCATTTTGCCTTTTCATACTGTTCATGGGGTTCTCAAAGCAAGAATACTGAAGTGGTTTGCCATTCCCTTCTCCAGTGGACCACATTCTGTCAGATCTCTCCACCATGACCCGCCTGTAAAAGACTCAAATTAGATCCCCGGGTTGGGAAGAACCCCTCGAGGAGGGCATGGCAACCCACTCCAGTATTCTTGCCTGGAGAATCCCACAGACAGAGGAAGCTGGTGGGCTCCAGTCCATGGGATCTCAGAGAGTCAGATACGACTCTGAAGCGACTTAGCACGCACACAGGAAGGAAGGAAAGGAATTCTGTCCTCTGTTTATCTTGTGGGTGCTTATGATAAAAAGTGGCTCCAGCTGGGACAAAGGCTGAGGGGAGCCCCAAGGTGCAGCTGAACCTGGTGGGCAGAGGCCCAGGTGGATGGCAGTGGAGAGGACCCTGGTGAGGAGGAACAAAGGGCGTGGGGATAATGGGTGCTGGCTCTGCAAAAGGCAAAAAGAGCTGGTTTAGGAGAACTGAAGGACTGGGAGGCCCAGAGGCCCTGCTTTCCATGGGTACTGGCTTCCTCTTGGGCCTTCCCCTCTGCCAGGTTCCGGTCCTGGCAGTCCAAGCCTTGCCCTGGGGCAGCAAGGTGGGGGAGGCGATGGGGGCTGGGGGGTCAGGTTCTGTCGCCAGCAGCATGGGGGCATTGGACAGCCACACAGGAATTATCACCACAGTGATGGGATGGGGCTGAACTTACTTCTGATGCTGGTACCACTGTAACTTGAGCCCTGTCAAGGAAATGAAGTCTCCCAATAGATTGAAAGTCCTCCCCTGTCACAGGAGACACACCGAAGTGTGCCAAGCTTCATTCTGATCCCTGCCCCATCTCCCTAACAAGTGCAGTGTCTACCATTGCTACAGGAACAGTTGTGGGGTGTGTTCTCCATGGTGGGCAAGTGTGCTTGTGAATCGTTCTTCACTGCTTCCAGCCACACAGGGGTTGACCCAGCTGAATCATCCGACCCAGTGCAGAAGAGTCTCCTCCTGGCTGGACCACACCAGAGTTTCAGACAGACACAAATTCTGCAGCTTCTCTTCAGCAGGCATTTCAATCTCATCGCATATAGATTCTGGCATGTAAGCTAGGCCAATACATTTTGCTGAATAAAATGTTGGAATTGGTGTTAGACCCACATGTTGGAGTATTTTGGAGGCAGGCATGTAAAAATACAAAATCTGTCATTCAGTTGGTTAGTGGGAAATGCCATCCAGGCTTTGGGCTCCATCTATGTCATGTTGATTTGGCTTTTCTCTCTGGTGAAGTGCTTTAGATCCATTACCAGTGTGTTTCTCCCTTACTTGGGGCAGCTGGCAAAAAGGCAGAGCTGCGAATAAATCCTGGATGAGTGTGGGACTGAATTCATGTAAATTTTTGCAGAAGGCTACTAAGTGGCTGGTTTTTTCAGCATCATGGTTCAAGGGCCCTCTATTGTGATAGATGAGCATTTCTGCTATTAATTTCAACGAACCTTTCCTTTTGCTTTAATAGGAATCCTAACATGTCTTGGAATCAGCCCTTCCTTGGGGAATGTTGTGATTGTGCATATGAACTGAATGCGCCAGTTTGCTCATGTTGAATGGAAATGGGCTGTAGGATCAGGGAGAAAGGCAGTCAGAAATTGCTGACACACCCAATGACACTGGCTGGTGATGTCCTGCATCATCAGAGCAGAGTTAGGAGAGTGCTCTGCAAGGCTGGGTCCACGTGGTTGACTTCAGTGAGTTATAGGTCCATGGGTCTGTGCTTGGCCTGTAGTGCTAATGACTGCAGATGGACTGAGCTAACCAGCCGGTCTTCAGGAACCTCTGGCTGGTACATGAATATAACATTTAATTATGTTAAAAGTCCACTGTCGCTTATTCCCCATAAGAGACAGAGGAGACGATGGCCCGTCATCTGCTAGCCGCTTATCGATGTGTAATTCACCTGCCACTGGGCCCGCAGTCCTCTGGCGCCAGAGAAGTGGGAGAGCCAGGGCGGCTCTGAAGGTGTCCTGAGCCCCAGACTAGCCCGGCCGCAGCCTGGAGTCGTTTCCATGGGCAGGGTCAACATCTGCCTTCCAGCCTTCGGGGCTTCGGTTCTGAAGGTCCGGTCTGGTTTTCTGTCTCTCTCGTTTTCGCTTGTATTGACTCTCACCCCACTCATTCTCTTGAGGGTGTCATTTCTTTCCTTTCGTCCTGTCGTGGGATGACTCCTGAGAAGACTTACCGGAAAAGGAGGAGCCACATCAGTGCTGAGACCCCAGGGATGGGGGGAGGCCAGGCTGCAGCCCCTGATGGCGGTCTCCCTAGCCTTTCGTCCAGGACGGCTCCCAAGACCGCACACAGGGCATGCTGAATTGATTTATCTGTAACGAGATTCTGGCTCAGGTTTCCCTTGAATAGTAGTTGTTACCTAACTTGGAGGATTCAGAATGTGACCTGACAGGCCAGTCAGGAGCATTGAATTACACAATTCAAGCCCTGCCAACTTTCAGACCCCCTGGAAATACACCTTTGTTTGCTGTGATGTGCTGTGTTGGATTGTCAGGAATCAGTTAGGACCGCGGGACCGCGGCCCCAGCTTCACCGAAAGCCCTCCCGTTGCTGGGTCTGCCTGGGCCTCACCTCCTCTGGGAGGAGCCTCTGTCTATGTGGGCCTCTGCTGGCAGGGCCTGGGGGCCAGGGGGCTGAAGGCCGAAAGCGCAGGGTGATGGGCACCTTCTGGGGCCCACGGTTCCGGAGTTTAGGAGGGGATGTGTGTCTGCACTTCATCCTCTTGTCAGTGGAGTACGATGTTTTTATGGACTCTGTATGTCTAATATTTATAAACGCATGTTTATACTTTTAGAGGGAGAATATTTTTCATTTGCTGCACCAGGAGTCAAGCTGCATCCTCCTAAACAGCTGGGCTTCCCTGGTGGCTCAGTGGTAAATAATCCACCTGCAATGCAGGAGACATGAGAGATGCAGGTTCGACCCCTCAGTTGGGAAGATCCCCTGGAGAAGGAAACGGCAAATCACTCCAATGTTCTTGCCTGGAGAATCCTGTGGGCAGAGGAGCCTGGAGGGCTATAGTCCATGAGGTCGCAAAGAGTCAGGGCAATGATATATGAGCATCATGACAATTTGCTCTGAATGTCAGCACAAGAAATTAGTCACAGAACTTGTGACTTTTAGAAAGGATTAGATGCAATATTTTGGACCAGTGAAAGTCATATTGCACATAAGTGAGAAAATAGAGTCTAATGCATGCATTTTAATTTATTACAAAATAAATATGCCAAATTTGTCTAACAATTTAGAGACATTGCATAATTTATAGTGACAGTTCATTTACGAAAGAACTAGGGTATCTTTTTTTTTTTTAAGTCATAAAACAAAGTGGAGAGTGACTCTTATCCCATGAGTGATTTATGGCAGAAGATTAATAAAAAAAATTAAGCATAATGAATGTACTTGCATGACAGGATTATAGCAGGAATAAATATCACAATAAATAGCAACAAATTTTACATTTTTAATCAGTCTAAGGAATTTTACTACACAGCAAATTAATTTTGTTTTTATCTGGCACAACATTAAAATTGTTTTATCAAGCAAACTGCATTGAACACACATTGCCCGTCCTCCCAAACTAGTTGAAACTCCTTGGGGACGGAAGCCTGTCTCTGGTTTATGCAGCCTCTGCATCCAGGGTGTTACTCTGCGTGATCGATACTGGCTCAGTGTCTGCTGGGTCAAACCTGACTGTAAGGTTTTTTATTTTGGACTATAGTTGATTTACAATGATGTATTAGTGTCTGCTGTTAATATATATATATATATATATATATATATTAGCAAAGTGAATCATATATATATACACATACATACACACATGTGCTCATGTGTACTCAGTCATGTCTGACTCTTTGTGACTCCATGGGCTATAGCCCTCCAGGCTCTTCTGTCCAGGATTCTCCAGGCAATAAATTGGATTAAAGATTTATTGAGCATGGTCCCACCCATCAGAACAAGACCCAGTTCACCCCTCAGTCAGTCTCTCCCATAAGGAAGTTTCCATAAGCCTCTTATCCTTCTCCATCAGAGGGCAGACAGACTGAAAACCACAATGACAGAAAACTAACCAATCTAATCACATGGACCACAGCCTTGTCTAACTCAATGAAACTATGAGCCATGCCATGTAGGGCCACCCAAGACGAACGGGTCATGGTGGAGAATTCTGATAAAATGTGGTCCACTGGAGAAGGGAGTGGCAAACCACTTCATTACTGTTGCCTTGAGAACCCCATGAACAGTATGAGAAGGCAGAAAGATAGGACATTAAAAGATGAACTTCCTAGGTCGGTAGGTCCCCAATATGCTACTGGAGATCAGTGGAGAAATAATTCCAGAAAGAACGAAGAGACAGAGCCAAAGCAAAAACAACACCCAGTTGTGGGTGTGACTGGTAATGGAAGCAAGGTCCGGTGCTGTAAAGAGCAATACTGCATAGGAACCTGGAATGTCAGGTCCATGGATCAAGGCAAATTGGAAGTGGTCAAACAGGAGATGGCAAGAGTGAATGTTGACATTCTAGGAATCAGCGAACTAAAATGGACTGGAATGGGTGAATTTAACTCAGATGACCATTATATCTACTACTGTGGGCAGGAATCCCTTAGAAGAAATGGAGTAGCCATGATGGTCAACAAAAGAGTCCTAAATGCAGTACTTGGATGCAATCTCAAAAACGACAGAATGATCTGTTCGTTTCCAAGGCAAACCATTCAATATCACGGTAATCCAAGTTTATGCCCCAACCAGTAACGTTGAAGAAGCTGAAGTTGAACAGTTCTGTGAAGACCTACAAAACCTTCTAGAACTAACACCCCCCAAAGATGTCCTTTTCATTATAGGGGACTGGAATGCAAAAGTAGGAAGTCAAGAAACACCTGGAGTAACAGGCAAATTTGGCCTTGGAATACAGAATGAAGCAGGGCAAAGGCTAACAGAGTTTTGTCAAGAGAATGCACTGTCATAGCAAACACCCTCTTCCAACAAGACAAGAGAAGACTCTACACATGGACATCACCAGATGGTCAACACCAAAATCAGATTGATTATATTCTTTGCAGCCAAAGGTGGAGAAGCTCTATACAGTCAGCAAAAACAAGACTGGGAGCTGACTGTGGCTCAGATCATGAACTCCTTATTGTCAAATCCAGACTTAAATTGAAGAAAGTAGGGAAAACCATTAGATCATTCAGGTATGACCTAAATCAAATCCCTTATGATTATACAGTGGACATGAGAAATAGATTTAAGGGATTAGAGCTGATAGAGTGCCTGATGAACTATGGAATGAGGTTCGTGACACTGTACAGGAGACAGTAATCGAGACCATCCCCAAGAGAAAGAAATGCAAAAAAGCAAATTGGCTGTCTGACAAATAGCTGTGGAAAGAAGAGAAATGAAAAGCAAAGGAGAAAAGGAAAGATACCCATCTGAAGGGAGAGTTCCAAAGAATAGCAAGGAGAGATAAGAAAGCCTTCCTCAGTGATCAATGCAAAGAAATAGAGGAAAACAACAGAATGGGAAAGACTGGAGATCTCTTCAAGAAAATTAGAGATACCAAGGGAACATTTCTTGCAAAGATGGGCTAGATAAAGGACAGAAATCGTATAGACCTAACAGAAGCAGAAGATATTAAGAAGAGGTGGCAAGAATACACAGAAGAACTATTCAAAAAAGATCTTCATGACCCAGATAATCACAATGGTGTGATCACTCACCTAGAGCCAGACTTCCTGGAGTGCAAAGTGAAGTGGGCCTTAGGAAGCATCACTACGAACAAAGCTAGTGGAGGTGATGGAATTCCAGCTGAGCTATTTCAAATCCTAAAAGATGATCCTGTGAAAGTTCTGCACTCAGTATGCCAGCAAATATGGAAAACTCAGCAGTGGCCGCAGGACTGGAAAAGATCAGTTTTCATTCCAATCCCAAAGAAAGGCAATGCCAAAGAATGCTCAAACTACCGCACAATTGCACTCATCTCACATGCTAGCAAGGAAATGGCAACCGACTCCAGTACTTTTGCCTGGAGAATCCCATGGATGGAGGAGCCTGGTGGGCTGCAGTCCACGGGGTCGCAAAGAATAGGACACTACTGAATGACGTCACTTTCTTTCTTTCATATGCTGGCAAAGTAATGGTCAAAATTACAATACATGAACCATGAACTTCCAGATGTTCAAGCTGAATTTAGAAAAGGCAAAAGAACCAGAGAACAATTTGCCAACATCTGTTGGATCATTGAAAAAGCAAGAGAGTTCCAGAAAAACATCTATTTCTGCTTTATTGACTTTGCCAAAGCCTTTGACTGTGTGGATCACCGCAAACTGTGGAAAATTCTGAAAGAGATGGAAATACCAGACCACCTGTCTTGCCTCCTGAGAGCTCTGTATGCAGGTCAGGAAGCAACGGTTAGAACTGGACATGGAACAACAGACTAGTTCCAAATAGGAAAAGAAGTACATCAAGGCTGTATATTGTCACTGTGCTTATTTAACTTCTATGCAGAGTACATCATGAGAAACACTGGGCTGGAGGAAGCACAAGCTGGAATCAAGATTGCCAGGAGAAATATCAGTAACCTCAGATATGCAGATGACATCACCCTTATGGCAGAAAGTGAAGAAGAATTAAAGAGCCTCTTGATGAAAGTGAAAGAGGAGAGTGAAAAAGTTGGCTTAAAACTCAACATTCAGAAAACTTAGATCACGGCATCCAGTCCCATCACTTCATGGCAAATAGATGGGGAAACAGTGGAAATAGTGTCAGACTTTATTTTTCTGGGCTCCCAAATCACTGCAGATGGTGATTGTAGCCATGAAATTAAAAGATGCTTACTCCTTGGAAGAGAAGTTATGACCAACCTAGACAGCCTATTAAAAAGTAGAGACATTACTTTGCCAACAAAGGTCCTCCTAGTCAAGGCTATGGTTTTTCCAGTAGTCATGTATGGATGTGAGAGTTGGACTATAAAGAAAGAAAGCTGAGCGCCGAAGAACTGATGCTTTTGAACTGTGGTGTTGGAGAAGACGCTTAAGAGTCCCTTGGACTGCAAGGAGATCCAGTCAGTCCATCCTAAAGGAAATCAGTGCTGAGTATTCATTGGAAGGACTGATGTTGAAGCTGAAACTCCAATACTTTGGCCACGTGATGTGAAGAAGTGACTCATTGGAAAAGACCCTGATGCTGGGAAAGATCGAAAGCAGAAGGAGAAGGGGATGACAGAGGATGAGGTCGTTGGATGGCATCACCAACTCAATGGACATGAGTTTGAGTAAACTCTGGGAGTTGGTGATGGACAGGGAGGCCTGGTGTACTGCTGTTCATGGGGTCGCAGAGAGCTGGACACTACTGAGTGACTGAACATTTGCATGAGTAAAAAGTATTGGTTTGTCAAGTTGCTTCTGAGTCTTGGGCAGAATGGACTTGAAGACAGTCTTTGGTAAATATATAGTTCATTAACATAGCTTAAGACAAACATTGCCATAAGGAAAATGCATTGGTCAGGTCAAGGTTTGAGAAGAATTAAGTTCAGGTGGAGCCAGGTGTTGTCATGGCAACACAGAAGTTTAAAAGGAACCTCTCTTTAAATTTGTATAGAAAAAGAAAAAATCTAGGACTTGTAGTTTGTTTCCTCCTGCAGCTAAAGAGAGAGATAAAAAATGTCTGACACTTGCAGCCAATTTCCTCCATTTGGAGACCCCTGGCCTTCCTGCCTGTTACCCTCTCATGTCTGGGCAGTAAAATCCACAGCACTGTATTGAAGAAACCTCTCAAATTCCTAGGTAGCTGGCGGCTGGGGAGATGCCCCAGGGTCCCTGATCACCCACAGGATCTAATCTGTTCTGCCTTAGTAGTAAACCTTCAGAAACTTCATTGGTGGTCCAGTGGTTAGGAGTCCAGGCTTCAAATGCAGGAGGCACAGGGTCAGTCCTCGATCAGGGAACTAGGGTCCCACATGCCATGCAAAGTGGCCAAAAAAAGAAAAAAAAAAAAAACCTTTATGCTTCAGTGCATTTTACTATAAGGATTAGACTTAAGTCACATTTTTTCCATCGCATGCAAGAAAGGGTCAGATGCAGGAGTCAGAGACCACACTGCCTTTTGTCCTGTAAGGAAGGTTTCTGTGATGTGAAGGAGACTGGAGATCACAGCAGATCTTTCATTGAGGTGTGTTATTGGAGGGGCAGCCATTCAGCAGCCTGGCTATGCACAGAGGTTTTGATCTAGCTTGAACTTTTCACTGGAGGCCTGCTTGATTGGCCACTGCTCTCAGATCATAGGACATGTGACAGTAAAACCAGGGTATTATTTATGATTAGAATTTAGTCTCACTCTATTCTGGTTTTAAGACCATCACAGGAGGTTGCTTGAGGTCCGAAGTTCATCAATATTGTCTTTGGACCAAAGGTACAGTATTTCTGTTCTAGCTGTGTGAGTGAGTTTCTCCATCTGCCCTTTGTTTCTTGACCTTTCCTTTAACAGGGACCTTGCTAATCTCACTGCCTTCAGAGTCCTGTGTGTAATCTGCTAAGGAATCTGGGGGATCACAACCAGTGCGAGATTCATCCTGAAACAACCAGATGGTCTAAACGCCAGGGATGCCACTTCAGTTTATGCTCCAGGACCAGGGACCGTGATGGCTTATGTTATAGCGAGTTGCCTGCTGACAGTGCCGTGAGGGTACCACATGCAGGAAGCGTCCCTGGGGCCACTGCGCTGAAGGCGCCCCCATGCCGAGTAAGAACTGCACATGGAGGCTGTGCATTCCAGGAGCTCTGTGACTTGGTTGTCTTCTCATTAAAGTACATTTAATCTTGAATAAGTACATTTCGTTTTTGTCAATTAAATTTCATTTTTATTAGTAATTACATTTGACTTAATAATAATTGCATCTAATAGTGGCCTTCCCAGATGGCTAAAGAATCTGCCTGCTAAACAGGAGACACGTGTTCAATCTCTGGGTTGGAAAGATCCCCTGGAAAAGGAAATGACAACCCACTCCAGTATTCTTGCCTGGAGGATTCCATGGGCAGAGGAGCTTGGCAGGCTATGGTCCATGGGGCTGCAAAAGAGTAGGACCTGACTTAGGGACTAAATAGCAGCAGCAGCAGTGTTTAATATTTCCAATAACGAACCCTTCCCAGCAGCCTGGTGTCCTCTGGGGGCCGAGCAGCTTGGGTCCATGTACTCAGTTCCCCAGACATCAGATGCTCCATGTCCTGGCCGGTGGCCCCTGGCCAGCCTGCAGATGGGGTGTCTCTCTCCAACACATGCAGTCCTGCCATCTGAGCTGCCTGCGTTTACCAGGGCAGCTGGTCCTTCCCTGACATGTTGTGACATTGTGTCCAAGGGTGTGCCCTGCATGGCCGTATGTGCTGTGTCCCTGCATCCTAGCACCTGGGTGGGGGCAGACCCCAAGCCCACTGGAGTGAGTCTGTTGCAGGAAGGAGGACCCCTTCCAGGGCCTGAAGCCAGGCTCTTGTCTAACACTCGGAAATGAATTGTCTGAGGAGATGCATGTGCTGACAAAGCAAGAGATTTTATTGGGAAAGGGCACCCGGGCAGAGAGCAGTAGGGTAAGGGAACCCAGGAGAACAGCTCTGCCATATGGTTTGCAGTCTCGGGTTTTATGGTGATAGAATTAGTTTCTGGGTTGTCCTTAGCCAATCATTCTGACTCAGAGTCCTTCCTGGTGGTGCACGCCTTGTTCAGCCAAGATTGATGCCAGAGAGAAGGATTCTGGGAGGTGGTCGGACATGTGGCGTCTCCTTTTGACCTTTCTGGAACTATTACAGTTGGTGGTGGCGTATTAGTTCCGAGTTCCTTACCAGGACCTCCTGTTGTAAAACAACTCATGCATATGGTTACTATGGTGCCTGGCCAGGGTGGGCAATTTCAGTCAGTGTGCTTCCCCTAACAAGTCCTGCTGGGCTTGTGCCAAGTGTGCACCGAGGGGTGATGTCCATGGGCTGGTCCGCACAGGCTGGCAGGTGGGGTCCATCCTTCTCTGTGCCATGGATGGAGTCCTGTTTCCCCCAGAGTTTCCCACGTGGGAGCCTAATTCCCAACGGGCTGGTCTTAGGAAGGGTGGATGGGTGCTGAGGGTGAGCTCTCCTTCTGGACTGGTACTCCTGTGAGCAGAGTCAGAGAGGGCCCTCCTCACATGGGGACACAGCAGAGGCAGCTGTGCAGGCTGGGAACACTGCCCCCAGCCCTGCCAGAAGCTGACCCGTGGACTCCCAGCCTCCAGAGTGTGACAGTAATGTCTGCTGTTTAAGCTCCCAGCCCAGGCAATTGTGACAGCAGCTTAGGCTGACTAAGATGCCATGTTTCCAGGGGAGGTTTGTCTAGAACATGGTCTTTCCATCAGCTCACAGCAGGGCTACTGGGAGGCCGGCTATGGGGGTGGCGGCATCCGGGTCGCCCTTAGCACAGATACTGCGACTGGGAGGCCGGCTATGGGGGTGGCAGCATCCGGGTCGCCCTTAGCACAGATACTGCTACTGGGAGGCCGGCTATGGGGGTGGCAGCATCCGGGTCGCCCTTAGCACAGATACTGCTACTGGGAGGCCAGCTATGGGGGTGGCAGCATCCGGGTCGCCCTTAGCACAGATACTGCTGTGGGGTTGTTTGTACTTGGCGTTTATGGGCCTGTGACTCCAGTGCAGGGGCCTTAGATCCAACTTTCGAACTGGTTCTGGATTTTGCTCATTTTGAGACACTTTGTTAGTCACTCAGTCATGCCCAACTCTTTGTCTTCCCATTGACTAGCCTGCCAGTCTGCTCTGTCCATGGGATTCTTCAGGCAAGAATACTGGAGTGGGTAGCCTTTCCCTTCTCCAAGGGATCTTCCTGACTCAGGGATTGAACCCAGGTCTCCTGCATTGGCAGTTGGGTTCTTTACCGTCTGAACTACCAGGGAAGCCTTTATGATAATTCAAAAGCTCTCTTACAGAAGAGGTGTATAATGTATTTGTTCACACTGAAACTCTTGGATTCTGAGTTTTTGTTTTAAAATTTTCTTGCAAAATCATTTGTTAAAATTATTAAATTAAAAAAAAAACCTTAAAATTTGTTAAAATTATAAAAATTAAAAAAGAAAAATTTCCAGGTTATTCCCATCTGTGAGCTCATCCAACCCCTCGACTGTTTCATTGGTCTCCACCGGCAGCCAGGCTAGGTTTTAAGACAGCAAAAGAGGCTTACCCAGAGTCTTTGAATTGATCTAGCCTCTGCACAGTCACCCCCTCCCCCACCCACCATCTGCAGTTCTAATGGCTGACTCCTTCTGCGTACTTCTGCTGGGTCTCACTGTGTGTATTTACACATAACCAAATATATTGAGATAAAGGTAGTGAAATTTAGGTGATGAGTGTTAGTAGTTTGCTAGGGTTGTGGTAACAAAGTTTCACAAACTGAGTTTCACAAAGGGAAACTTATCTCTTAGTTCTGGAGGCTAGAAACCCAAGATCAAGGCGTCAGTCAGCAGGACCATTGTCCCTCCGGGAAGGGGTCCGTCAGGACTTCAGTGTATGAGTTTGGGGGGACACAATTCCACACATAACTGTGATTGGCATGAAGACAGTCTGCTTATGGAGGCTTAGAACCAGTGGGGTCCTGGGGGATTATTGGATGCAACCTTAAAATTTGGACATGAGCTCAGTGGGCAGTAAAGACCTTATTATATTCAAAATTAAATCAGGTGATTTGTCATTGTTTAGTCATGCCTGGCTCTTTGTGACCCCATGGACTGTAGCCCGCCAGGCTCCTCTGTCCATGAGATTTCCCAGGCAAAATTATGGAGTGGGTTGCCATGTCCTCCTCCAAGGGATCTTTCTGACCCAGGAATCGAACCCGTGTCTCTTATATCTTCTGCATTGGCAGGTGGGTTCTTTACCTTCTGAGCCACCAGGGAACTCCTTAATCAGCTAAACCATCCTCCAAACGCTCCAAAATAATGAACGCTCCCTGCTGTCTGCCCGTGTCTCTTCTCCAGCCCCAGTGGGCATTCTCTTTCTCCGACTGCCCATCCTCCTGGTTCCAGCCCACCTCCACTGCCCCAGGAAACATTCCACCCAACCCTGCACCACCAGCCTGTAGTAACTAGGTCCCTTCTGTCTCCTGATTTTTATTCACTGAAATTTTCAGTGTACACACCACTTTATGTTTTAATCATGTTGTGCATTTTTAGGCTCTGTGCATTTGTCCATGGAAAAGTTTCTGGTTCTGTTATTAAAAGGAACTCTGATACTTAGGCACGTGAAATTTTTCTGAAATATAGTTTTTTTCCTTTTTTTTTTTTTTTTTTTTAGCTGTATCAAGTAGCATGTGGGATCTTAGTGCCGGGACCAGGGATCAAACCCAAGCTCCCTGCATTGGAAGCACAGGGTCCCAACCACTGGACAGCCAGGGAAGTCCCCTGAAATACAAGTGTTAGTCACCTGGATTTTGAAGAGTGGATGTGTGCGGCCGGGCTGTGGAGTGGATAGTAATGAGTGTCTGGCTGGCCATTCCTCACCCATACGTGAAACATGCTGCTCATTTGCACTTTGACAATGGCAGGCCTTTTGTTGGGACTGTATGTGCAATCACATATTTAGGAACTTTAGGGAGTCCTCAGGGGCAGACTCTGTTGGTCTTATCTCTATAAGGCTGTGTGCTCCTCAAAGGCATAAGCCTTCTCTTTCCTGCTTGGTGATGACTTCCTGCTGGGGCAGGGCTGTGCTTGGGGACCTGTCACTGTAGCTAGGGAAGCCAGAGGTCGTCTTAATGTAAGTAAGGTCAATGGGGGAAAAGGTGTTGTCTCACTAGACTAGACCCAGCCAATATTTTGAGAGTAAATGTATTTACCATGATTATCCTATGGGGTTTGCCATTTGAATTTTGAATACAATGTGAAATATACTTTTAAATATTGTAAAAATTACAGCCACATTAATCTTTCTGAAAAGTTAAAGGTAAGTTTTATTATTTCTCTACAATGAATGAAAATGCAGATCTTTAAAAAAATTAAATGAGACACAGGAGTATGCAGCATACAATTACTGACATGCCTTACACAGGAAGACAAAATAGATTAAATGTCTTAATGGTAAAATCAATGTTTAAATATATTACTTCCCCCACTATGACTTATAATGGCCTAGATGTTAATGCTTTATGTGAAATGTGCAGAATTGTCTTGATTAATTCTCTTAATACCTACTACATATATTATCTTGTATTCTTGCAGTTAATGGAATGAACAAATTTAAAAACATTACTCATGAAACTCCAGGCAACATTATGATTAAATAATGTTGCATTCATAATTCCTGCTAAATATGAGACACATTTGGATTTTTGACTCAGAATCAAAAATTTACTGTAATCTGGCTTCAAGCTTTTGAAGAAATCATGAGGCAAGCCTGCCACCTGCTGGCCAAGACTTGTTACTTCAGTCTACATTTCAAATAATCTGGGCATTTTTGATTACAGGAAAAGAATGTAATACAACTTGAAGCAATCCTACATGTGGACTTTTGAGATTTCCCAAGCTGTCATGAATTACTGAAGCCTGAACATCCCAACAATTTTCATTCCCACAAGCCTTTCATGTTTATTCTTCCTTCTTGATGACCACTGATGATAAATCTAGGGCTACATTTCTGAGCCTTTGATACAGAGTCCAAGTGCAATTCGGGCTTCTTTCTCTTGAGCAGTTATGTGCCAAGAACCTAACTGTAAGTGCTCCCACCGTCCTGCAGGATTGCACTCCTCTGCCTCTTCTTTCCTGACCACACCGCACACACACACTGGCGGAGTCACCATGTCCCCGTCATGGAGGACCCCAGGGGGGCTGCACCCCCCAGAGCCACCTGGGAAACCCCCGTTCCATTAACAGAAGACCCTTGTGGCTCTGTTTTGAAAAATCTGGACACCAGCCTTTCCTAACTATCTGGCTGCCTTCTTCTGGGTCCGAGTCACTGTCCTCCCAAGTCTGAGTTAGTGCAGTAGCCCTTCGACAGGCCTCCCTACCTCTCCTGTTCCCCTCAATTCAGCAGCCAGAGCCGCCCACTCAAGCTGGAGGCCTCCTCTTTTTCATGGTCAACATCCCACCATGGTTCCCCCGCTTGCAGGGTAAAAGCCAGAGTCCTCACCGGGGCAACAAGATGCCACCCCACCCTCCTTTCCCAGTGGGTCCCTCTTGTTTGCTCTGTTGCAGTCACCCTGGTCCTTTGGCTGTCCCCTGAATGAAAAGGCTCAAATCTGAGGTCTTACTCCTCCACTAGATACCCGTTTGGGTCCAGTCTAGTGTCCTGAATTCACCCTGCACCATGCTCCCTGCCTGCATCTCAGCCCTCTCTGCCAGGCAGCACCCACACGGCCCTTTGTCCCGTCTAAGATGCTATATGATACACTTGTGTATTGTGCTTATTACTTATGGTCAGCCTCCTCGGTGAAAAGGTAAGCTCTGTGATAACAAGGATCGTCATTCACTGATGGGTCACAAACACTTAGAACTGTGCCCACAAATATAGGCATTCAGAAATACTAAATATGTGGATATATCCCTTTGTTAAGCCAAAAAAAAAAAGAAAACAACCAAAAACAGCAACAAAGTATCAGGTTTATATTGTAAAACAAACTGCTTTATCAAAACTCTTTTGCATAGTATTTCCTGAATATTTTCCCATGTCAATAGACATGCACCTCATTTTTTTCTAACTACATTGAATGCCACTGTATGGTAATTGACTTTGTGTTAGTCGCTCAGTCATGTCTGACTTTTTGTGACCCCATGGACAGTAGCCCGCCAGGCTCCTCCATCCATGGGGTTCTCCAGGCAAGAACACTGGTGTGGGTTGCCATTCCCTTCTCCAGGGGATCTTCCATACCCAAGGATCGAACCCAGGTCTGCTGCATTGCAGGCAGATTCTTTACCATCTGAGCCACAATTAGTTTACTGTTTAATTAATTAATTTGTTTTAATGGTAACCTTTTAAAACTAGCTTTGTTGAGATGTAATTCATACAACACAAACTTCCCCATTTAAAGTGTATGATCCAAGGGACTTCCCTGGCCATCCAGTGGTTAAAGTGTCCCAAATAAAGTGCAGAACCCAAGGGCAGGAATCACTTACTGAAGACCTGCCCCCCGGCCAGGCGCTGAGGATGAGCCCTGAGGATGCGGCCACGAGGAGCGTGGCTTGGCTCCTGTCCTCAGGGCCTGGGAGGAGAACGCTGATTAACAGCAGCAGGGAGAATTACTGACCATGGGAAGAGCTGCAAGGAAAAGTGGTGCTGCCTGATGGCGGCCCTGTCCTGGCCAGTGCAGGGTGATGGCGATCTGGGCCTCCCCTCCACGAGCAGGGGGCCGCAGGACCCGAGTCCTCAGCATGAGCCGGGGTGGGCGCTGGGACGGGGGGCACTGGAAGGAAGTTGCTGTGGTCGGCCGCCTGGGCCGCTTCTTTCTTAAGGTGCTGTGATGAAGGGCCTTCAACTGTCTCCATCCGTGAACTCGGAGCTTCAGGTGCTCCGACAAGACGTATGCAGGTCTGGCCTTCCTGCCTTTGTTCTTCCTCTGCTTTCTGAAAATTTTAAGAAGAATTGCTGGAAGGGTGTCTAGGGAATCCTTGGTGTCCCTGTGGCTTCGTTGTCTCCTTCCTGGGACTGTTCACAGGCGGTTCGAGGCACCTGGGGAGAAGCCCCAAGGCAGGTCTTTGCAGGTGGAGGCTGTCCCGGGGGCAGCCTCAACCTGGACTCTCAGTCAGGCTCCAGTGTTCTTGAATTTTAGCCAGACTTGTTTTTATTTTCTCCTGGTTTCTTCCTTGAATGTAAAATCACTAAGAGCCCCGTGAAGTTCTCATCTGAAGTGCTTTTTCAATGACTCTAATAAACATATGACTGTAGTGTCTGGGCAATCCAGCTTGTAAATACTCAATGTTACTGGAATTATGACTGTATTACGAGCTAGTACTTAAATTTTCAGTGTCAGTTATAAATTTCCAGATTTAAAAAGGACATGAAACATTTACGAGAAGTATGAAATACAGAAAAAAAAACCCAAAAAAAAAAAAAAAAAAAAAAAACCATGAAAGCAGGAATACAAAAGAAAAGCAAATGAGCCAAACCAAGCTAGTAAGTGAGAAAATGAGTTACATATTCAGAGCAGATGAGAGCAGGAACCGTGCAATACTTGCTTCACCCTCAATTCATTGTTGTTCAGTTACTCAGTTGTGTCCGACTCTTTGTGACCGCACACCAGGCTTCCCTGTCCTTCACTGTCTCCTGGAGTTTGCTCAAACTCATGTCCATTGAGTCAGTGATGCCATCCAACCATTTCATCCCCTGTCGTCCCCTTCTCCTCCTGCCTTCAATCTTTCCCAGCATCAGGTCTTTTCCAACGAGTCAACTCTTCAAATCAGGTGGCCAGAGTATTGGACCTTCAGCTTCGGCATCAATCCTTCCAATGAATATTCAGGGTTAATTTCCTTTAGGATTGACTGGTTTGATCTCCTTAAGTAGCCTTTTAAAATTTCATTTGTATTGAAAGGTCGTTTTGCTTCTTTTCCTCAAGTATCTGCCCTTTATTCAGATTTTGCTTTAGAGGCTGCATTGTAAGAGTTTGTCCTGATCCCCTAGTTGAGATGGAATGTCCCATCTGCAGGCTCCTCGGGGTTCCCCCAGTGCTTCTCCTGCTCCATGGTGACCCATTTTCTGGGTCAGGATGGCCTTCGAAAGCCAAGTCAGTTCCGCCATTCTCCTGCTTAGAACCCTGCAGTGGCTCCCACGTTCTTGGGCTAATTCCAGATCTTGCATGGCCTGTAAGGCCTTACCTGGTCGAGCACCCCTCCACCTGCTCTCTGTCTCGTATCACTTTTCTTATGGGCTGAGTTGGGGTGGGGTATTCATATGTTGATATTCTAACCCCCAGGACCTTAGGATGCGCCTGTATTTGGTTGGAAAGCCTCTAAAGAGGTGATTAATTTAAACTGAGGTCATTAGGGTGGGTCCTGGTCCCTTAGGACACCTGTGACCATGGTCCTTATAGGGAGAGGTGAGGACACAATCATGCACAGAGGGATGACCACTTGAACGCAAAGGGAGAGGCAGCCATCCAACCATAAGCCAAAGGGGGAGGCCTCAGAAGAAACGGCCCTGCCTGCCCTGGATCTCAGACTTCCGGTCTGCAGACTGTGGGCAAGTACATTTCTGTTGCTGAAGCCAGCTCTCTGCAGGGCTTTCCCCACCTCCACTGACCCTGCAGCCTCTCTGAGCTCTTCACAGTTACTTCTCAGGCCCCTGGGCTCCACGGCCACGTGTGTGGTGTCTGCAGTCTGCCCTCTGCCAGCCTCACCTGCCCTCTCCAGCCCCCACTACAGGAGCACCCCAGCTGTACATCACCCTTTATCTTGAATTGCTTTCTTTGTTGTGCTTAGCACTGCATAAAACACTAATAAATTTCTTTACTCTCCATCTTCCTCTGCCGACTCTTCTTTGCCCCAAATGTAAGGATCTCTCTTTTGTTCACTGCTTTAGGTTGAGTGCTTAGAGTAGTAGGTGTACGCTGAGTTCAGAGAAAAAGAGAATGATCCAAGCAGTCAGACAAGAAAAGGGAATTTATTAGAGGGGAAGCCAGAGGATGACTGGCCCTTGAGAAGAACCTGTGTCCTCCCTTTCTGACCCGGTCTTTTTTATACCCCGCCAATGAAAAATTCTCTGAAGGGATGGTTAATTTTTAGCCTGTAGCTGAGTCCTGCGGTCATGTAGCCAGAAGTCTGGAATCCGGTGGTCTCATAGCCTTGAAAAAGTAAGTGCCAGTGGGAAAACAGAATGTCCTTTGGACAACTTGGTCAGTCTCAAGGGTCACTGTGGCTTTATTCTTTGTTTTTGAGGTCAACATAATGAGCCATTTCAACCATGGGCCCCCATGTAGACCCTATCAGTAGGCACTCAGTAAATATTTACTGCCTGAATGAATAAAATGAATAAATGAAATGTTAAATTGGGAAGCGTCGAAGTAAGGTAACTCTAAAGGCACACCAGTCAATGGGTATGTTTTGCCACCTGAGCCACCAAGGAAGCCCCAGTACATACATTAAAACATAATATTCCCCTAGTTAGTGTGGGGTTTCAGAAAAAGGGGTTAAGCTCCATGACTTCAGGAATCTTGATACACATTACCAGTTAAAATGAGATATTTAGTCAATATTTGATTTTCATGGAGATTAGATTCTCCAAAAATTTTAATGAAACCTACTTCTGTTAAAGTCAGTAATTGCTACCCACTGATGGTTTAACTGGACTTCTCTGTTGGCTCAGATGGTGAAGGATCTGCCTGCAATGCAGGAGATCTGGGTTCAATCCCTGGGTTGGGAAATCCCCTGGCTAAAGGCATGGCAACCCACTTCAGTATTCTTGCCTGGAGAATCCCATGGACAGGGGAGCCTGGCGAGCTACACTTCATTTGGAAAGGAATTTGAAGATACACCATGCTGTAGAAGTATTGTAGGAAAGCATGAAAGGTTTAAGGAAGTGTGGCGGGAGTGTGGAATTCCTTAAGTGGACAAGTCAATACTTGAATTTAAATGAGAAGAAAACCATGCAGAGTGACAACTGTTGACTTCAGGTCAATTTGAATCAGTCCTGTTAATTCCCACCAGGACCTAACAGCTCTGGCTCTTTAGGTGGTTGTGGACCAGGGTGGTGACCCCGGGGCTGCCATGGAAGGTCCGGGCACCAACAGCAGGAAATCCACACAGACCACAGGTGCGACCGTGCATTTGGCTTTCCCTCTGGTAGTGGTCACCCCACTCCAGTGCTCTTGTCTGGAAAATCCCATGGGCGGAGGAGCCTGGTGGGCTGCAGTCTACGGGGTCGCTAGGGGTCGCTAGGAGTCGGACACGACTGAGCGACTTCACTTTCACTTTTCACTTTCATGCATTGGAGAAGGAAATGGCAACCCACTCCAGTGTTCTTGCCTGGAGAATCCCAGGGACGGGGGAGCCTGGTGGGCTGCCGTCTACGGGGTCGCACAGGGTCGGCCACGACTGAAGCGACTTAGCAGCAGCAGCAGCGGCAGTGGTCGCCCCCACGTGCTGGCTCCATAGGTGCTTTGTACCACTGCCTTTCAGAACGTCTGTGTATTTGAGTGAGAGAAGTGTGATTGGCTTGCTTAGGGTATGAAAAAGTAAATTCATTGTTTCAGCTATTAAAGAACCATGTTAGAGAAGGTTTTGTGAATAAAGAAAAAAAGTGACCCCACTGTTACCCTCCGCCCCTCACCCCCTCCTTTTTTTGGTAAATGTCTTAGCTTTTACACAGTTGTAATTCAAATTATCTAATCTGGGTGGGGAGACCCTTAGGTAACGGATCCTGAGAGAGTCATTTCCTAGGCAGGTTGATAAGAAGTCTAGGGGTCCCCAAGGAGACAGGGGTCTGGAATTCTCAAGGAGGAAGAAAGGACAAACTTTTTCCCTCTACATTCTTAGGATTATGTATCCTGCCTGAGGACAGTCTCTGGATTAAACCTGGCTAATCATGTTATCTTAAAATGTAAATTATGGGAGTAGGTCTGGTCTTTACAAGGATTATACAACAATAATGTATCCTGCCTGAAGGCAGTCTCTGGACTACACCTTCTAGCTAATCCTGTTATCTTAAAATGTAAATTATGGGAGTAGGTCTGATGAGATCTTTACAACCTCCAGACATTCTTTGGATTCTTTGGAGAGTATGTAATTCCATTGCTAACACTAGCAAGGGGGTACACTTTTTACCTGCTCTGATGTCTATGTAAGAAGCTTTCTCTATCTCCTTTATACTTTAATAAAACTTTATTACACAAAAGCTCTGAGCGATCAAGCCCAGTCTCTGGCCCCGGATTGAATTCTTCTCCTCCGGAGGCCAAGGATCCCGGAGTCTTTGTGTAATTCAGCAACAAACTTTCATCTTGGGGGCTCATCTGGGATTCTTCAGGACAAGGTAAGGATGCTTGGAGCTCTAGTTCTTTGTTCTCCTAGCGAACATGTTTTCTGCTGCACTTTACTAACTCTACAGTGTGCTTGCGTGGATGAATGAAACACCCTGTGTGAAGCAAGTGAAGAGCCCTGCTCTGTGGTTCCGTGGTGACCTCGTACAGCTTATGGCAGAAACCTGTCGGGGGTTTATACTGACCTGCCATTGCCAAGAGGCACCCAACGTGTCTGACTGTTTGCGACCCCATAAACTGCAGCCTGCCAGGCTCCTCTGTCCATGGGGATTCTCCAGGCAAGAATACTAAAGTGGGTTGCTCTGCCCTCCTCCAGGGGATCTTCCCAACCAGGGATCTAACCCAGCTCTCCCACACTGCAGGTGGATTCTTTATTGACGGAGCCAACAGGGAAGCCCAAGAATTCTTGAGCGGGTAGTCTATCCCTTCTCCAGGGGATGTTCCTGACCCAGAAATTGAATTGGGGTCTCGTACATTGCAGGTGGATTCTTTACGAGCTGAGCTACCAGGGAAGCCCAGATTTAAGTATCAGTTCAATTCGGTTCAGTCGCTCAGTCGTGTCTGACTCTTTGTGACCCCATGAATCACAGCACGCCAGGCCTCCCTGTCCATCACCAACTCCCAGAGTTTACTCAGACTCACATCCATTGAGTCGGTGATGCCGTCTAGCTATCTCATCCTCTATTGTCCCCTTCTCCTCCTGCCCCCAATCCCTCCCAGCATCAGGGTCTTTTCCAATGAGTCAACTCTTTGCATGAGGTGGACAAAGTGTTGGAGCTTCAGCTTTAGCATTAGTCCTTCCAATGAACACCCAGGACTGATCTCCTTTAGAATGGACTGGTTGGATCTCCTTGAAGTCCACGGGACTCTCGAGTCTTCTCCAACACCACAGTTCAAAAGCATCAGTTCTTCAGCGCTCTGCTTTCTTCCCAGTCCAAGTCTCACATCCATACATGACCACTGGAAAAACCATAGCCTTGACTAGACGGACCTTTGTTGGCAAAATCATGTCTCTGCTTTTCAGTTGGTCATAACTTTCCTTCCAAGGAGTCTTTTAATTTCATGGCTAGGTATACATTTCTCAAAGAAGTCATGCAGATGGCCAACAGGCACATGGAAGGGTGCTCAACATCACAATTATCAGAGAAATGCAAATGAAAACTGCAGTGACAGCCACACCTGTCAGAATGGCTATGGTTGAAAAATCTACAAATAACAAATACTGGAAAGGGTAGGGAGAAAGGGAACCCTCCTATACTGTTGGTGAGCAAGTAAATTGGTGTTGCCACTCTGAAGAACAATGTGGAGGTTCCTTAAAAAACTGAAAACATGAGTATCATATGGTCCAGCAATCTCATTCCTGGACATATATCTGAAGAAAAGCATAATTTGAAAAGATACAGGCATTTAATGTTCTTTGTAGCACTATTTACAATAGGAAGACATGGAAGCAACCTAAAAGTCTATTGATAGATGAATTGATATAGGTGTGGTGCATGGGTGCGTGCTCAGTTGCTTCAGTCGTGTCTGACTCTCTGTGACCCTGTGGATTATAGCCTGCCAACCTCCTCTCTCCATGGGGATTCTCCATGCAAGAATACTGGAGTGGGTTGCCATCCTTCCTCCAGGGAATCTTCCCAACCCAGGGATCGAACCCGTGTCTCTTACATCTCCTGCATTGGCAGGCTATAAGTACCGCTAGTACTACCTACATATGTGGTACACAGACACAGACACACACACACACACAGACACACACACACACACACACACACACACAGAGGAATATTACTGAGTCACGAAAAAGAATGAAATAATGCCATTTTTAGCAACATTCATGGACCTACAGTTTATCATATGAAGTAAGTCAGATGATGAAAGACAAATATCATGATATCACTTATACATGGAATCTAAAAAATGATACAAAGGAACATATTTACAAAGGAAATAGATATCACAGACATACAAAACAAACTTATGAGTACTAAAGGGAAAGAGGAGGGGAGAAATAAATTAGGAGTTTGGGATTAAAATATACATACTACTATATATAAAATAGATAACCCACAAAAGCTTATAGCACAGGGAAATGTATTGACCCTCTTGTAATGACCTATAATGGAAAATAATCAGAAAGTCTGTGACCCCATGGACTGCAGCCTCCCAGACTCTTCCCTCGATGGGATTTTCCAGGCAAGAGTACTGGAATGGGTTGCCATTTCCTTCTCCAGGGGATCTTCCCGACTCAGGGATTGAATCTGGGTCTCCCTCATTGCAGGTGGATGCTTTACCCTCTAAGCCACCAGGGAAGCCCTGTATAACTCAATTGCTTTGCTGTATATCTGAAACTAAGACAACATTGAAAATAGACTATATTTCAATAAAAATTTAAAAATAACAATAATTGAGTGAAAAAATTTTTTACAACGGATAAGCAAACACTTTTCTTAGCAGTCAAATGTAAAATTGTTCACTAAATGAGAGTTATCCAGACTGCACTTATGGTGAACTGAAAAGGTCTTAGACTTGAAAATCAGATGCTATATGAAAGTGAAAGTGTTAGTTGCTCAGTCTTTACTCATATTAAACTTGTCTTAAGCCTGGGGTTAGGATTAGATTGTATAATTTGTTGTTGTTGTGCTCAGTTGTGTCCGACTCTTTGTGACTCCCTGGACTGTAGCCCATCAGGCTCCTCTGCAAGAATACTGGAGTAGATTGCCATTCCCTTCTCCAGGGGATTTCCCAGATCCAGGAATCAAACCTGGATCTCCTGCATTGCAGGCAGATTCTTTACCGTCTGAGCCACCAAACATGAATGAAAGAAGTCAATACTGGATCATGAAATAAACAATATGGACATCAGCATGTTCCCTCACAGCCTGGCATTGTTCTCTGGACATGTGAAAATGTGTGTGCACATGAGCAATTTGCACAGACACAAGTCTTATATTTATAGGTATTGTGTAATCTTATGCCTAAGAAGTTTAGGAAAATAATTAACACTCAGTATCCACTAACTAAGAAAAGGCAATTATTTTAACTTAGTGTTTAAAATTATGACCAAATACATAAATAATAAAAAGTTGCCATTTTAAGGTGAGGGATTCAGTGGTATTAACTACAGTCACATGTGTACATCCATCGTTACTATTATTTTCCAAAATCTTTCATCACTACAAATAGACCCCTTGTACCCATTAAGCATGAATCCCTCATTTCCAACTCCCCCCCGCCCCGGTTCCTGTAACCTCTGATCAACTCTCAGTCTCTATGAATTTGCCTATTTCAGATATTGCATCTAGTGGAATCACACAATGTTTGTCCTTTAGTGTCTCGCTTCTTTCATTTGGCATCACGTTTTCAAGGTTTATCTGTGTTGTAGGAGGTACCAGAACTCCCTTCCTTTTTCTGGCTGAATAATCTTCCACTGTGTGGATAGACCACATTAATCCATCCACTGATGTACACTTGGAAACACCCATATTTTGGCTATTATATTGCTGCTATGAACATTTACATTTCTGTTTGACCCCCAGTTTTTCAGTCTTTTTTGGTATGTACTAGGAGCAAAATGTTGAGGCACTGATAAACTGTTTTTTACAGGGGGCTACACCATTTTGCATTTTAACCAGCAATGTACATTTTCACCAGCAATTTCTATGACTTGCTATGTTCCATTAAAAAATATAATAGACATCCTGGTTGGTGTGAAGTAGTATCTCATTGTGGTTTTGACTTTCATTCCTCTAAGGACTAGTGATACTGAGTATTTTTCATGTACTTATTGGCCATTTATGTATCTTCCTTGGAGAAATGTCTGTTCAAGTCCTTTGTCTAGTTTTAAATTATTTTTGTTGTCTTTTGCTATTCAGTTGTAGGAGGTCTTTATAGACTCTGGATATTGAACTCTTATCATATATATGATTTGCAGGTGTTTTCTCCTACTCTCTAGGCTGTCTTTTCACTGTTTTCATGATGTCCTTTGATTCGGAAAAGATTTTAATTTTTGATGAAGTCCGATTCATCTATATTTATGTTGTTGTTGCTTGTATTTTTGTTGTTATGTCTTAGTGCCAAATCCAAAGTCAAGAAGATTTGCCATTATGTTTTCCTCTAAGAATTTATAGTTTTAGCTTTTATATTTAAGTGTTTGATCCATTTTGAGTTACATTTTTATACAGGGTGAGGTAAAGGTCTGATTTCTTTCTTTTGTACATGGAAATCCAGTTATTCCTGCACAATTCATTGAAGAGATTATTTTTTTTCCTATTGAGTGGTGCCCGTGTCAAAATCAATTGGCCACAGCTGTATGGTTTATTTCTGGATTCTCAGTTCTATTTCATTGGAATATCTGTCTATCCTTATGCCAGAACCACCTGATTTGGATTAGCATAGCTTTGCAGTTGATTTGAAATTGGGAACCGTGGAGTCCACTAACTTTGCTCTTTTTCAGGAATGTTTTGGCTATTTAGACATCTTCCAATCCCAAATGAATTTGAAGACTGGCTTTTCTATTTTGCAAGAAAAGCCATTGGACTTTTGATAGGGACTGTGTGGAAGGTGTGTTTCACTTTGGTAGTATTGACCTCTGAACAGTATTAAGTCTTCCTATCTGGGAGAAGGTGATGGCTTTCTGTTTACGGGAGTCTTCTCTAATCTCTTTCATCGATGTTTTATAGTTGTTAATGTGGACGTCTTTCACTTATTTTGTTAGATTTATTTCCAGATATTTTATTCTTTTGGGTGCTATTATAAATGGAATTGTTTTCTTAATTTCCTTTTCAGTTTGTTCATTAGAAAAGCAATGTTTATAAATAATTTTACCTCTACCTAGGAGGGTTGAGGAAATATGCCTTTCATCAAGACAAGGTAATTGCTTTATACATATTCAGTTTTACAAAGACAATATTAAATTAGAAAAAAGATAATCCATGAAATTAAGATCAGTGAAGCATGAGAATCACGTCATTAAGTCACCTAGTCTAAGCTGGAATTACTTTGCTAGCATTTGTGTGAGGTGGCCGTGAGTTACTTTGCGCGCCTGCAGTGATGGGCCTGCTCTCCTCCTCAGAGAGCAGGTAAGGCTGTGCTTAGAAAGTTACACTGACATGAACTTGCTTCCCTGTAGTTTTCGCCCTTTGGTTCCAGTTCCATCAACCTAAGGACGTGCACAGACAAATCTAACTCCTCTGTGACACGGCTAACTTTAATGTAGTTGAGGACAATTGTCACGTCTCGATGGAGTCTTCTCTTTCTGGGAAATAGAGTAGTTCCTAAAACCATTCATCGTGTGTTTCCAGTTCGTTGTTTACTCTGGTTGCTTCTCTCTGACTGTGCTCCAGTCTGTGTTTATATCGACCCAAAAGCATTGTGCCCCGGACAGTGCTGTGTTCTGGCCAGGGCCCACAGACCAGGTGATCCGCCTCCTTATTCTGGATATTGGGATCTGTTAGTTAACACTGGATATCAAAGTACTAGACTTAACATATTAGTTTTCAGTTATATTGACATATGCTTATACTTTGACTTGTGGGAATACAGATGGTAATAAAAAACGTCTTTGTCAATTGTCACATTTCAAGTGAAATAATAAGAAATCTGAACACGATTTTGTACAATCCAATTTTAGCACCTCTACATTTAGACTGTCAAGGACATATATAAATAGAGGGTATATACATTTGACATATTTTGCACATGTTAAAGATTCTGTTACAGAAGAAATATGCTATTTTATTTTTCAGTGGGAAGATAATTCTAAAGTTGTGGTGTTTTCTCCTTATTTATTATAAGAGACAGAGAGTAGCCTTTTGTAGGAATTTGTACTCACGGCATGAATTGTTCTTGAATAAGTAGGTTCATTTACAAGGATATTATCTCCAGGATTAACGATCATTTCAAACATCTAACAAAAGAAGCACAGGTTAGCTTGTATGATTTCCAGCCATAGAAACCCCCATGACTTTTTTTTTTTTTAAATTTTGAGCTCACTAGTGTTCTAGAGTAGGCATTGGCAGGTTTTCTGTAAATACTACATGGGGCGTGTTCTGTGGCCCTGGTGTCAGCGTTGCCACTGCTCATCTCTGTCTCTGTGGTGAGAACGCAGCCATGGGCCACGTGTAAGCCGATGGTGTGGCTGAGTTCCAGTAAAGCTCTACTCACAGGATCAGACAAGGGCTGGTTTTGCTCTCAAGCCACAGTTTGCCAACCTGTGTTGAAAAACAAAACATAACTGATTTGGCTCCTACAATTCATTTCTTCCTTATTTGTAAACATTTTAAATATTTGCTAGAAACCACATCTGTGTAAACGATGGAGATCAAGTGGTGAGAACAACTGTATAGTTTTTACCCTTATGGCAGTGCTCGGCCACCATGATGACTAAGTTTGCAGAAGTCCCAGAAACATGGGCTTCCCAGGTGGCACTAGTGGTAAAGAACCCACCCGCCAATGCAGGAGACACAGGAGATGCTGGTTTGATACCTGGGTGGGGAAGATCCCCTGGTGGAGGGCATGGCAACCCATGCCCAGGAATACTCCAGTATTCTTGCCTGGAGAATCCCATGGACAGAGGAGCCTGGCAGGCTACGTCCTTGGGTTGGCAAAGAGTTGGACACAATTGAAGCAACTTAGCGCTCATAGAACCGTCCTTTCCTACCCTGGGATGTTGCATAGTCCCCAGGCCAAGAGTCTCCTCTGTATCATTTTAACAACCCAGAGCTCTTGATAAACAGCAGGGCCGTTATCCATTGAGACAGAAGATCTGACTTTAGTTTCCTGATATGGTCTCAGATCTTCCATTTACCATTCCTCATGAGCTTTTGGCATTTTAAGACAAAAACAGTGCCCTTCTCTGAAGAGTTTCTAACTGAGTCAGGATTTACAGGACCTCCTTTGTTGTTGTCATTGTGGAGTCACTAAGCCGTATCTGACTCTTCTGTGACTCTGTGGACTGTAGCCCGCCAGGCTCATCTGCCCATGGGATTTTCTAGGCAAGTTGCCATTTCCTCCTCCAGGGGATCTTCCTGACCCAAGGATCAAACCTGAATCTGTTTAACTGGCAGGCAGGTTCTTTACCACTGAGCCACCTGGGAAGCACACAGGGCCTTTAAGGGCCAAACAAGTCACTAGGGTGGCTTGTGTATTATCCAGGAATCAGATGAAAAACCTCATCACAGACATTTCCCATGTTGATGAGGGACATGAGAAAGTCCAATAACCTAAATGAGGAGGGAGGGCTGTTTATTATCTGAAACACAGGCATCTAAAATAATATCTATCCTGGAGAACAAAGTGGAAGAAAGATTGACCCGGATTCCCAGGAGATCTTGGTAACAGCATGGCGACAAGCCAGTGAGTTACTGGTACATCTGGCCACCTTTGCTGCCTTTCTTCTTCATATGACCAGTGTTGAGACAGACAAAGAAGAAACTTTCTTGTGCATCTTTCTGGGGAGAAAAAAAGGCTCGCAGTATACCTTCTTAAGAAAAGAATTTCACTGAAAAGAACTTTTTCTCCTACTATTCTGGGGCATCACAAATGTTTGTATTCAAGAAAAAGACTCAAACAGCAGCTAATCCTTTTATTTTTTGCTTGTTAAGTCCAAAAAGAGGGGAAAAATGTAAAGTCTTATTACTTTAATATATTATTCTTAATAATAATTTAATTAAAATTCATTGAAACTGACCAGATTATGTCTTTCATATTTACATAAAAAAGGAGCAAGAAAGCTACTCTTGTTTGATATAAACAAGAGTCAGACTTTAATCTAGAGGTAAAGACTGAATTAGAGTCTTATCCAGGACTACTTATTCAAGAAAAAGAAAAGAAAAAGATATATGAAACTGAGAACTATATACGCAGTCTCTTTATCAGGGGAACCCCCAGTGGTGGTTACCTCGGTGGACTTCCTGGAATCCAGGAGAGAGGCAGAGAGAGGGACAGACAAACAGAGAGAGAGAGAGAGAGAAGACGCTAACGCAGAGGAGAGGTCAGCCACAGCCCAGACGTACCCCTGGATCTGGAGAAGCACAGCCAAGAGGGAGACGGGGCACAAGAGGCAGCTGGTACAGACGATGGCAGCAACAGACACACAAAGGGACGAGGCCTCAGCTCAGGAGGGTCAGGACGCACCCTCGAGGAATTAAACAGTCGTACAGACATAACCACGGCCTAACTCAACGTGGCCTGAATCTCTGAGCCACATGAAAGTGATCCTTGCTCACTAAGCTGCAGGGAATCTTGTCCGAAGGACTCAGAGCTCTGGGCTCTCTGTTTAAGAGAAACCAGGTTGGTTTCCCGGTCTTCAAGTTCTACTTATGATTCTAGTGAAGACCTGGTGTCCCACAAAACATGCTGCTCTGTGGTTAAGGGAGAGATGGCTGTATGGGTGCACATGTTAGATTCTTGCCATGGGTGCCCTTCCCCTCCAGTCTTACCTTACAGAGACCTTCTAGGCTGCCACATATGACGCATATGTCCATCTGTCCTTGGCTGGGTACATAATGGATGATGGGTGGATTATGCAATTTTTTTGTAACTGTTTTAACCAGGATAACAGTTCTGGGTATCTAAAGCAAAAAATGCATTTTGAAGTTGACATTAGTGAAAACCATAATAGTAGTAGATAGCAACCATATGGTAGCTTCATGGTGGTGGTGGTTTTCTTGCTAAGTTGTGTCTTACTCTTGTGACTCCATGGACTGTAGCCTGTCAGGCTCCTCTGTCCATGGGATTTCACAGGTGAGAATACTGGAGTGGGTTGTCATTTCCTTCTTCAGGTGGCTTCATACCAGGGACTTTATACATTCAGTTTAAAAATCCTTAAATGCTTTTTGCTGATATTAATATCTTACTTAAAATATAAGGCAACAAAGTTATAGATTAAGAAAATCCACATAAAGTTCATCAGCTGGTGGTTTAATGAGCTGAGACTTGAATCTACTGCTTTCTTATTCCAAAGCCTGTACTTTTTCTTTTACATCAGAGAATTCACTGTGTATATGATTTTTTGTTTTTCTTAGGGAGATTTTTGTAGGATACCTAGAAGTTTGGGTTCAGTAAGTTGTTTGCATCACAGAAAGAAAAGCCTAGGTATTCATTATGTACAATACTATTGTTATGCCCCCAATGTGTATTAATCCTTCAATCACAGAGGAAATAAACTCTGATAAAGTATAGTTAATAGACATTCTGTCAGTTACCCTTCATCACTGGAAGAAGACCAGCTAAAGAAAGCTGTATAATATTTGTTCTGTTTCCTTTATGAAATTAAACACATCTGAATTGTTGGGAAATGTGTTTCCATAGCTGCCTGTTAGAATAGAAATATAATTAGTGAAAAATTCCCAAGGCCCTAAAGTGTTTTCTGGGTCATCTTTTTCCTCCTCTCTTCTCCCCTGCTTCTTCTCCTAGTTTATCTTCTGTCTGTCTTTCTTTCCAGTCTCAGATCAAATGGTACCTGCTTTTGAAAACTTCTCCTTCTCCAGGTGACTACTTTTAAGGTTGAAAAGCAGGCACTGAGGAGTGTTAAGCAGTCAGTATCATTCCTGCTGTTAATTTCTCTTGAACAACTCTTCCCCAAACCTTCCTAACTGTTGAATATCCAGTTAAAAAAGACACAGTCATTTATCAGCTGGCTGCAGACTGCTGCTCATGAAAATGAACCAACTAAGTTAAATTATCTACTGATCAGATTGAGGGCAGGAAGAGAAGATGGCGACAGAGGATCAGATGGCTGGAGAGCATCACTGACTCAGTAGACATGAGTTTGAGCGAACTGTGGGAGGTAGTGAAGGAGAGGGAAGCCAGGCGTGCTGCAGACCATGGGGTCGTAAAGAGTCGGCATGCCTTAGTGGCTGAACTACTGATCGGTACCCAGCACTCTGAGAATACTGCAGTGCTCTCTTCATCATCTGTTCATTAAATTGGAAGGGTTTTCCGTTTTCTATGGTGATGACCACAGTCTTGAAAGGGAATGTGCTGCGGTTTGGTGCCCCAGTTGCCAAGCAGAGGACAGATTTTGGTGCCTTGCCCAGTTTCTCACTTTCAACAAAGGGAAGAGAGTAAGAAACATGTGTTTTGTAAACCGAGACGGTATGTTGCATTAAAGGCAATAAAACTTTACAGTGTAACGATGTCTAGTGATAGAATGCTAGTCTGAAAGAAACATAAGATGACTTTGTACGGACCTCACTAGTGGAGGAACTGAGGAATCAACACGTGCCACTGAGAAGGCGGACTGATCGCCCAGACAAAGCAGAGGCCACAGTGACAGAAAACCCTCCTCCACTCGGCCCCTCCCTGCCTGCCAGGCTCCCTGCAGCCCCTTCTGTCCTGTGTACCCGCCCTCCCCGCTCTGCACACGCCTGCAGGCTGTGCTGAACCCTGACTCCTGTGCCAGAAGAGCCCCCTGAAGTCTAACCATGACCGTGACCTGGCCTCTCTCTGTTGCTGATTTACTGCCCTTGTGCCAGTTCCAACTGAGTTCTCTGAGAGCGAGGGCAGTGCCTGTCCCAAGTCTTCTCAGAGCCGGGTTCAGACCTCCTGGAGCAGCTCTGCGGGGACCCCTCCCTCCTAATGGAGAGCTGCACCCCAACTCACCAATGACTCGAAGGGCAAAAGACTTTCTGGCTGCGCTTCTAGCCATGATGAGCCGTGTGTAATTCATTATCGAATCTAAGCACCAAGCCCCTCCTTTGGTAGTTGAAGACTAGGAAAGCTAAGGATCCACCTCAATCGTTCCTCCTAAACCTTGCCCTGAAAAGGTCACCTCCTCTGTCCCCTGAGTCTGAGTCTGGTGCTTGGAGCAGGAGAGGCCGGAGAAGCCCTGGCTACAGGTGTCGCTTGAACTTGGTTAGGAACCGGCTGCGGTGGATGGCAGGACTGGCAAAGTCCATGGCAGTGGCAATATACGTACCCCTTCGTGCCCCGTGGCCTTTGGTACCTCCCTTCGTCATGCCCATCCTCTGGCCACCGCCCCCGGCCTTGCCTCCATCCTGGTCTAGGTCCTGACTTCTCCTCCAGCCTGGTCATCGGTCTTGGCACAGGCAGTGTGGGAACCTGGCCCTCCAGCATTGCAGCCCTAACCAGGGTTAAAAATCCAGTCAGATTCCTGACTCTGCAGCTGGAGTTGCAGAAGAAAGTGGCGGATGGACTGGGGAGCCACCTGGATCCAGGCGAGAGGCTGGTGGAGGGCTCTTAGTCTACCCTGCTCAGGTCCTGGAGGAAGGCCACCTGCCTGGCTTCACACCGTGACCAAATCAGATGCAAAGTTCTCCTTTCAGCAGTGCAGACTGTAGACCCTCTCCTGGCAGGTCACCAAAGTGAACCGACGATTTCCAGAGCCTCTGTCTCCAGGACCTGAGAGTTTTACAGTTTTAAAACCATGTTTTAAACTCTCTGTTTCTGCCGAGTGCATGTCTTTCCCTGGTTGTCGGCCGTGGGTGCTTGTCTCCGGGTGCCCTAGTCTTCTTGATGTGGGGGGTGCTTCTCTTGTAGCAGGGCACAGGCACCCCGGCCTCTGGGCTAGGCAGCTGTGGCCTGGTGGGCTTAGCTTCCCAGGGCAGGTGGGATCTTAGTTCCCTCATCTAACCCAAGCTCACCCAAGCGGCCTTCAGTGGAAGGCCTAGGACCCAGGGAAGTCGCAACCAGAGTATTGTAGAGTGAGGATTCAGTGTTGACGCAAACTTTGCAGGAACCACTCTGAGGGTCTCCTCAGATTTTACTATCTCCTCTTCCCTTGGGTCCTCTGACCATCCATTATAGATTTAGGTTGGAAGTGTAGATCCAAAAAGATTCAGGACTTTGGGGCTAACACCTTGTCCCCCTTTTCTTATAGAATAATCCTCCTCCCCACACCCTCCACCAGTTTTCTCTGTGATTTCTCTTTTCTGAATCATCAAAATGGAATGCACAGGCTTCCATGGGAGCCCTTAATGAGAGATTTGTAAACAGTCCTTTTCTTTTTAAATTCTTAAATGGGTATTAAGTCATTTCTTTTTAACCAAATTCCTAACTGGATTCATTCATTTGGTAAACACTGTTGAGTTCTTCCTGAATGAGTGAGTATTGACCCTCTGCCAAAGGACTTTCTTAGACATAATAGTTTGATCTTGGAGTCCCTTCTGCCCTTATCTAGGTCCTGGCAACAGCAGGATGAGACCAGGAAAATCTTTATGCCCCCAGCTTGCGTGCTCAGTCATGTTTGACTCTAGTGACCCTATTGACTGTAACCTGCCAGGCTCCTCTGTCTGTGGGATTTTCCATGCAAGAATACTGGAGTGGGTTGCCATTTCCTTCTCCAGGAAATGGCAGATCTTCCTGACCCAGGGATCGAACCTGCATCTCCTGAATCTACTGCCTTGCAGGCAGGTTCTTTACTTGCTAAGCCCCTGGGGAAGCCCCTAGCTTAGGAACACAAGGGAATATATTATTAAAGCTGCTAGAAACCTAAAAGGCAATGATGGCGTTCTGGATTCAGAGACCTCAAGTGGTTTAAATCCCACTTAATGAAGTTATTTAATCTTGCTGTGCATCAGTTTGCTCCCGCTGTGAGCGGGATTAAATCAGAGAATCTCTGAGGCTTATCAGCACAGTGGCCTGATCTTATAAAAGTACTCAGTGACTCTTAGCTGTTATTATGACTAGTAACACTGTCCTTGGAGAAGGAAATGGCAACGCACTCCGACCTGGAGAATCCCAGGGACAGAGGAGCCTTGTGGGCTGCTGTCTATGGGGTCGTACAGAGTCGGACATGACTGAAGCGACTTAGCAGCAGCAGCAGCAACAACAAGGTTCTAAGCAAACCTAAGAACTCAGCCTGCTGATGGCATTGGCTAGAGAAACTATATGGCAACTTTTAAGGAAAATTATGTCCTTTGTTAATTCATATATGCAATTAAGAATCTTTGTGAGGTTACCTAAAGTGTTGCCTCTGAATGTTTCTAGAAATTAGCTCAAGAAGCTCTAACTTTTAAAATTAACTAAGTTATAAGCAATAGTTAATTATGAAATAAAACTGCAGATATTGATGTTACTAGAGATTCAGGATCCTCCCCCCGCCCCCATTAGTGTGATTCCCTTGATACTTAATATAAATCCAAACTTCTTCCCTTTGGCAGCAGGAAAGTGTTTGGTGAAAGGTATTTGGTGTTCTGAGCCAAGAAGAAAACTAGAATTTAGCCTTTGTAGCCATATTCTTGCACAGGTCTGTGCTTCTCATAATATTTATTATAAAGTTTTTTTTTAAGTATGGAACTAATCTCCACCCACACTTTCAGTCAATGATAACAGAACTAAAGGAGTCCAGAGTAAAGAGATTTTAGGCCAGCTTGTCATATCATGCAGGCGCTCAACCTTCATCAGTTTGCTGAATTTTATACTTGGCTGTAGGAATGCTGATTCACTGTGAGGTGGTGATCATTGAGGTCATGCAGAGAAGCAGAGAAGTAGCCCATCAGAGCAGATACTGAATGCAGGGGACCTGAGGCTGTGCTTGGAAATTCAAGGCAGAGAATGGCCAGTGTGGTGGGAAAGGGTAGGCAAAGGCTAAGCTAGGGACAGCTCACCTAAGAATCAGAAGCTGAGGAGATGATTGGTTGCTAGAAAATCAAAGAGACCAGACTTTGAAATTGTCAGGAGCAATCGCAGGAGGAATTTTCCTGAGGGTGTGGAATGAGTGATCAAGGTTCGCAGCTCAGGCTGCCTTTTAAAGGCTTGGCTTAGGACTCTTGGGTACAGAATGAATTATAAGGCCAGGTGTTCTGGACCCAGTCATTCTCTAAACATTTGTTGAGTGCTTGTCCTGTGCTGGGAGCTGTATCACGTTTAAAAGTGATGATGGAGACGAGCCACAGGTCCAGAGGCTGGAAGTACAGGATGAAGGCATCGGCAGGCATGGTTCTCTCTGAGACCTGTGACCCAGAATCTGTTCCAGGTCTCTCTCCTAGATGCTGCTGGTGTGTGGTATGGTTGAACGTTCCTTGTCTTGTGGCTGCATCACCGTGATGTGGCCTTGGTCTTCACGTGGCGTCTCCCTGTTGTGTGCACACCCCTGCTGTCAAACTCCTTATAAGGACACCAGTCTCATCAGACCAGGGCTCACCTTCATCGCCTCGTGTTAACTTGGTTACCTCCGTAAGGACTTTGTGTTCAAATAAAGTCATACTCCTAGGTACTAGGGGTTAAGACTCCAAAGTATCTATTTTAAAACATTGAAGTGTAGTTAATTTACAATGTTCTGTTAGTTTCAAGTGTACAACAAAGTGATTCAGTTATGTATACATACATGTGTATTCTTTTTCAGATTTTTTCCATTATAGGTAATCACAAGATATTGAATGTAGTTCTCTGTGCTATACAGTAGGTTCTTATTGTTTATCTATCTTACGTATGCTCCGTTGCTCAGTTGTGTCTGACTCTTTGTGACCCCATGGACTGTAGCCCTCCAGGCTCCTCTGTCCATGGGATTTTTTCTAGGCAAGAATACTGGAGTGGGTTGCCATTTATATTTTAACCTCAGACACTCCTGCGTAAGCTTCTTCTTCTCCCTGTCATCTCTCCATCCCCATTAGAAACACTAATTTTATGTTTTATGTCTGTGACTCTTTTCCTGTTTTGTAAATATGTTCATTTGTATCATTTAAAAAAAATTCCATATATAAGTGATATACAATATTTGTTTCTTTGTCTTCATTTAATATAATACCTAGGTCTGCCTATGTTGCTGCAAATGGCATTATTTCATTCTATTTTGTTTTTTAATGGCTGAGTAATATGTACCAGATTTTCTTTTTCCATTTATCTGTGATGTCCATTTAAGTTGTTTCCATGTCTTGGCTATGTAAATAGTGCTGCTATGAACATTGGGGTGCATGTATCTATTTGAACTAGAATTTTCTCCATATATATATACCCGGGAGTGGGATTGCAGGATCATATAGCAACTCCACTTTTAGTTTTAAAAATAAGCTACATAGAATTTTCCACATGGATATACCAGCTTACATTCCCACCAATAATGTAGGAGGGTTCCTTTTTCTCCACACCCTCTGGAAATTTTTATTTTGTAGACTTTTTAATGATGACCATTCTGACCAATGTGACATGGTACTTCATTGAAATTTGGATTTTCATTTCTGTAATAAATAGTGATGTTGAACATCTTTTCATGTGCTTGTTGGCCATGTATGTTTTCTTTGCAGAAGTGTCTATTTAGGTCTCTTGACTTTTTTTTTTTTTTTTTGATTGGGTTGTTTTTTTCATGTTAAACTCTAATAGTTCTTCGTATATTTTGGAAATTAATTCTTTGTCAGTAGCATCTTTTGCAAATATTGTCTCCTATTCCCTAAGTGGTCTTTTCTCATTTTTATGGTTTCCTTTGCTCTGTAAAAGCTTTTAAATTTAATTAGGTTCCATTTATTGTTTTTCTTTTTATTTTCATTAGTCTAGGATTGATCCAAAAAGATATTGCTGCCATTTATGTCCAAGAATATTCTCCCTAAGATTTCCTTTAGAAGTTTCATAGTATCTATTCTTACATTTAGATCTGTAAGCTATTTCCAATTTATTTTTGTTTACGGTATTAGCGAATTTTCTAATTAATTTCATTCTTTAACATGTAGCTGTCCACTTTTCCCTGTACCGCCTGTTGAAGAGACTGTCTTCTCCATTGCATATTCTTGCCTCTTTTGTCACAGATCACTTGACCATACATTTGTGGGTTTGTTTCTTGGCATTCTATGCTATTCCACTGGTCTGTATTTCTGTTTTTGTGCCAGTTCTATAGTGTTCTGATGACTCCCTTATATCAGTAGTCAGGGAGCATGATTCCTCTGGCCCCATTCTTCTTTCTTAAGATTGCTTTGGGTATTTGGGGGGGGGGGGGGTCTTCTGTGTTTCCATACATTAAAAACATTATTTATTTGTTTCCTTTTGGCTGTGCTGGGTCTTGGCTGCTGCGTGAGGGCTTTCTCTCGCTGCAGCAAGCAGTGGCTACGCGTCACTGCAGTGCGCGGGCTCCTCATTGTGGTGGCTTCTCTTGCTGCGGAGCACGGGCTCGCTTGGTTGCCCCTCAGCAAATGTGATATTCCCACCAAGCATCGAACCTGTGTCCCCTGCATCAGTAGGCAGATTCTTAACCACTTAACAGAACACCAGGGAAGCCCTCCATACATATTTTATTTTCTCAAGTTCTGTGAAAAATGTCTTTGGTAATTTGAGTGGTATTGCATTGAATCTGTAGATTGGCTTGAATAGTATCATTTGAACAATATTGATGCTTCCAATCCAAGAACAAGGTGTCTCTTTATACCTGCTTGTGTCGTCTTCTAAATCTTTTATCATTATCTGACAGTTTTCGGAGTAGAAGTCTTTGCCTCCTTAGGTAGGTTTAATCCTAAGTATTCTATTCTTTTTGATACTGTAGTAAATGAAATTGTTTCCTTAATTTCTCTTTTGATATTTCCTTGTTTGTGCACAGAAATGCAACAGATTTCTGTATGTGAATTTTGTGTCCTGAAAATTTACAGAATTTATTAATGAGCCCTAATAGTTTCCTGGTAGGGTCTTTAGGATTTTCTACGTATAGCAGCATGTCATATGCAAACCGTGATAGTTTTACTTTCTTCTTTTCCACCTTGGATTCCTTTTATTTTTCCTGTGTGATTGCATGGCTAGGAGTTCCAAATCTATGTAGAATAAAAAAGTTGAGGGGACATTATCTTCTTGTTTCTGAGCTTAATGGAAATGCTTTCGGCTTTTCACTGTTGAATATGAGATTAGCTACTGGTTTGTCACATATGGCCTTAGTATGTTGAGATATGGTCCCATTATGCCCACTTTCTGAGGAGTTTTTAATCATAAATGGATGTTGAATTTTATGAAAAGCTTTTTCTGCATCTGAGATGATAATACGGTTTTAATTTTTCAGTTTGTTAATATAATGCATCACATTGATTGATTTCCAAATAATGAAAACTTCTAGCACCCCTGTAATAAATCCCCTTGATCATGGTGTGTGATCTTTATATTGTATTGTTGGAGTTGATTTGCTAGTATTCTGTTGAGTATTTTTGTATTTGTGTTCATCAGTGATATTGGCCTATAATTTTTTTTGTGATATCTTTGTCTGGTTTTGTTATTAGGGTGACAGTGGCCTCATAGAATGAGTTTGGAACTGTTCCTTTCTCTGCAATTGTTTTGAAATAGTTTTAGAAGGATGATTGTTAACTCTTCTTCAAATGTTTGGTAGAATTCACCTGTGAAACCATCTGGTCCTGGGCTTTTGTTTGGAGTTTAAAATTTTCTGATTCAATTTCAGTATTGATAATTGGTCTGTTCATATTTTCTATTTCGTCCTCATTCAGTCTTGGTACCTTCCTAAGCATTTGTCCCATTTCCTCTGGCTTTCTGTTTTATTGGTGTATACTTGCTCACAGTAGTCTTTTAGGGTCCTTCTTATTTCTGTAGTGTCAGTTGTAGCTTCTCTCTTTTCATTTCTAATTTTATTGATTTGAATCCTCTTTTTTTTTTTTTTTTATGAGTGTGGCTAGTGGGCTTCCCTGGTGGCTCAGATGGTAAAGTGTCTGCCTGCAGTGCGAGAGACCCGGGTTCTATCCCTAGGTTGGGAAGATCCCCTGGAGAAGGAAATGGCAACCTGCTCCAGTACTCTTATCTAGAAATTCCATGGATGGAGGAGCCTGGTGGGCTACAGTCCATGAGGTCACAAAGAGTCAGACATGACTGAGCAACTTCAGTGGTTTATCCATTTTTCTCATCATTTCAAAGAACCAGCTTTTAGTTTCATTGATCCATAGGGAAGCATAAAAGACTTTCTTACACTGGGGGGAGGGACTCCTAAAGTGGACATGTCAATATTTAAATTTAAATTTGAAGGAAACCATGCTGAGTGACAACTGTTCCCTGTGTATGGCTGTTTCTATTTGCATCATATATTCAGGTGTACCTGTGTTGGTTGCATAGATATTTATACATGTATATCTTCATCTTGGATTGATCCCTTGATCATTATATAGTGTCCTCCTCTGCCTCTTGTAACAGTCTTTAAAGTCTATTTTGTCTGGGTATTGCCACTCTAGCTTTCTTTTGGTTTCCATTTACATGGAATACCTTTTTCGAACTCCTCATTCTCAGTCTGTATGTGTCCCTAGATCTGAAGTGGTGCTGTGTAGACAGCGTCTTATGTTTCTGTCCACTGAGCCAGTCAGTGTCTCTCATTCAAAGCATTAAATTCATTTACATTTAAAGTAATTATCCATAGGTATGTCCTTATTACCTCTTTGTTAGTTGTTCGTTTTTACGAATCTTTTTTCCCCCTTCCTCTTTTGTTCTCCTCTCTTATAATTTGATAGCTAACTTTAGTGTTGTATATGGATCCTTTTTTATGTTTGTGTCTATTGTAGATTTTCAGTTTGTGGTGATCAGCGGGTTTTGATATAGCATCTATATATAAACACGATTATTTTATGTTGCTGGTCTTTTAATTTAAATGCATCTCCAGGACCCTGCATTGTGCTCTCCTCACGACTGATGCTTTTGGTATCGTAGTTAGGAGTGGCTGATTTCCTATGTTTACCATGTGTATCTTTACCAGTGAGCTTGTCCATTCATAATTTTCTTTTTTCTAGCTGTGGCCTTTTCTTTTCCACCTAGAGAAGTTCCTTTGGCATTTGTTGTAAAGCTGGTCTGGTGGTGCTGAGTTCTCTTAGCTTTTGCTTATCTGTAAAGCTTTTGATTTTTCTGTCAAATGCATGAAAGCCTTGCTGGGTATTCAGTTTCTTCCCTTTCTTCACTTTAAAGCTATCATGTCACTCCCTCCTGGCCAATGTTTCTTCTGAGAAATCAGCTGATAACCCTATGGGAATTACATTGTATGTTATTTTTTGCTTTCCCTTTTTTAACTTTTAATATTTTTCTTTGTCTTTAATTTTTGTCAATTTGATTTGTATGTATATCTTCATGTTCCCCTCAATTTATTCTGCCTGTGACTCTGTGCTTCCTGATAGTTAGTTCTTCATTTTAAGTCAGCTTGAAATAGCTATAGTGATGACCACCAGGACCAAACGCTCCAGCTCATTCACATGGTGGAAAAATAACAACTGTCATGGAGGTTTTTATGTACATAAGGATCTTGGGAACGACAGTGACCTATACTTCTCATTCCTTACAAGACCTGATAACTTCACAGTGACTAGATGGAATGCTGGTAAATTGTTCTATAAGGACAGAAAATGGATACAGGGTGTTTATGATACTGTCCTAATGACATCCTATGCTCATGTACATGCACAGAAACATCTAAAAGGATGGATGATAAATGGTGTAATGAGACAGGCAGTGGCTTTTACTTTATCCTTTACATTTCTAGGATTATCTGAAAAATTACATGAGCATATTTTTAATAATCAGATGGGAAAATAAAGATAGTAAAAGATGAGAAAGAAAAGCATTAAAAAGTATATCCTGAGTACCTCAAAGGTATGTAGTAGCTTGAAATCACATAACTGGTAAGAATGTGTTTTTGAAGTTGTGTAGAATCATAAAATACAATGTAGTCCATTTTTCAAAGTCCTCAGTCTCCCCTCCTCAGAATTAATAGGAACATCTTTAGGTATGTTTAGTTTTAGAATTTCATGTTATAGAGATTTTTATATTATATAATGTCTGTGATACTCTTACTGAAAATTATGCATAATGGTCAAATTCTAACAACTTTTGCAATAAGCTTTCATTGAGTGAGTGCTCAGTCATGTCAGACTCTTTGTGACCCCATGGACTGTAACCAGCAAGGCTCCTCTGTCCATGGGATTTCCCAGTAAGAATACTGGAGTGGGTCACCATTTCCGACTCCAGGGGCTCTTCCCAACCCAGGGACTGAACCTGAGTCTCGTGAATCGGTGGGCAGATTGTTTTACTACTGCTCCAGGTGGAAGCTTTCATAACATTTCCTTAAAAAGAGATAAAGTTCACATTATATGCCATTTTAAACTTATTGGCTTATAAATAATTTACTATAAAATGTCAGTTTCAAAGAAGATTTATGGGAAATTATAAAGTGAATACAGAGTTCTTTACAATAAAACCCAGGATAAAATTAACTGTGTGGGTTGAATATTTATCAAAAGGTATGGATGAATTATATTTTGGAGATCTGATGGGTTCAAGGGCACTTTGAAAGCTGTGTAGTTAAATGACTACAGGCATGACATATTTAGTGAAACCCTGTCTGTAAATCTAGCACCAATGATTGTTTCTTCTTGCTGAAATACAGAAATAATTTATCTGAAATCCATGAGTGCTATGAAGAGTTTGATTTCTTCATTAAGATTCTTTTATAAGTTGGGCCAGTCTCTGAAAGGCCTAAAATAGAACAGAGAGAAGAATTAAGAAAATTAGATGCCATTTAGGAAAAGTCTGTCATAACTTAAAAAATTCAAACAAAGAGATCAGACCATGTAAGGTCAGGCTTAAACCTCAGGTCTATCTGAGTCAGACGCCATCATGTCCACTAATATAGGAAGATGGAAGCATATCAGAGTTCCAGGAATTTTTTAAAATTCTTATTCCTTCAAGATCATCTTTTTCTGTCACAACACAAATTGGTTTTTGCGTATACTCCCTCACTTGCATATGCCTTCTGTATAGTTTCAATTGTCCAACTCTATTCACATACAACTTACGAAAAGCATATTTAATGATGTGAGAAAGCAAGTAAATCAAGAACACACCCAGAGGCACCCCATCTCCAAGGATAAGTATACACTCTTCTCACAGTTACTGGATCTCAGCGTATGGCTCTTCTGTGAGTTCCCGACACATCAGTCAGTGCCTAGGAACTTGCTTTCTGTTATCTTGGTTGAAGATGGACTTTGTGATTAATCAATTAATTAACTCTAATCATTAATATTATTTTATTTGGCCTTTGCTGAATTTTTCCTTCAGAGATAGAGAGAGATGACTTAATGAATTTATACTTTTGGCTCATGTTAATTCCATGAAGGAGTGAAAGAGTTTCTCTTTGTAACATGTTGATAATCTGCAAACAATGTTGAGTAAGTCTGAAAACTTCATGAAGACAATAAAAATTCAACTGCAACTTGCTCTCATCATTTTTCTAAAGAAGTCTGGCAATTTCTTTGAATGGTAACTTATGACTTTCCAATTATTCTAGCTTTTCAGAAAACAAGGAAGACAACAAATAATGTTGTAACTCACAAAATGAACACAAAAAATAAATTGATATCTAGTGTTTCTCTAAAGAGAATATGGTACTCACCAAGTCCATCTGTTCTGGAGAAGCTGAAGAGAAGGATGCTCTGAAGTACGGGCAAGGAGCTGAACTGTCAGTGTAGAAACCACATCCCGGAAGCATGAATATCTGAGAGAGTTTATGGAAAATGGGTGATATTCCATTAAAGGGACAATAAAAACAGAGGAAAATCTAACCTGAGTAGGGGAAGACTTTTTAAGTTTAAAAGCAATTGAAGAAATCACAAGAGAAAAATCAATTTATATAAAAATTCTGCATGTCTTACAATAAACAAAACTAAAAGCATAGAAACTGGGAAAGTGTATAAATATTTAATGTAACCAGAAAAGTGAAATAAATCCAAACCACTTTTTAAGGTATCAAATTTGGAGGTGACCTTTAAGCTGGGACTTGAGAGATAAGTAGGTGTTGGTCAAGCAAAAGTAAGGGAAGAGTCCTTCAAGGAGAAGATATAGAATATGGAGGCCCCGAGTGGAAAGAAAACTGATCACTCAAAGAGGTGGTAACACTTCATACATAGAGTGATGGAATAAAAATGTCAAGTAATGTGTCCAAATGGTGGGACAGCTGTTCTACTTGGTGACCTCTGTGGCTGACAGCTCGCTGCCCTAGAGCACATGTCCGCTGCTTCCTGGCCATGAAAACACTGTTGCCAGCCTCTTTCTAGATGCCTGTGGCTGAGTGCTCGAATCCCAGCCAGGAGAGGGGACATCTTGGTGCTCCTTCTCAGCCTGGCCCCAAATACCTCCTGTGTGACCCACCATGCCCTCTGCAGTGTGCAGTCATCATGGATCTGTGTGCTGAAAAATGCAGAGCAAGAAGGTGGCATGAACCCAGGTCTCAGACTCATGGCAGGAGCAGAGGAGCCTGCAGACCATGTCTTTGAAAATTGTTCCCGAGTCAGAAACAAAATCCTTGAGATGATTGTCTAGTACAATCACGACATTCAAAGTTTTAAGTAACTGCTTGTTGTTACATGGTGTGAGTGTGGGACCTCTGTGCTGAAGTTAGATGAGGTGGGAATGAAATGATCTGGGGCATTCTGGGGAGAAGGTTTCAAGGCAGAAGATGAGTTTTGTGTCTTGATTAACGTGCTAACTCGCTTCAGTTGTGTCTGACTCTGTGTGAGACTATGGACAGTAGCCCACCAGGCTCCTCTGTCCATGGGATTCTCCAGGCAAGAATACTGGAGTGGATCGTCATGCCCCCTCCAAGGGATCTTCCCGACCCAGGGATCACACCCATGTCTCCTGCAGGTTCTTTACCACTAGTGCCTCCTGGGAAGCATCTAGAATGAAAACCATAATTTCTTTCAATATTGTGGGACTCTTTTGGAATGTGCCAGAAGCAAATTTCTGTAGAGAAGGAGGAAGTGGTAGTAATTTCCTTCCAATATGGTCAAAATCTAGATTAAGAGAGTGGTAATAAAGTTGATGATTATTTAGAAAAGTTAAAGGTACATGCAACAGGGAATAGGGAATAAATGAAGGGGACTGAAAAAACTATGATAAAACATGAAGTCTGTATCCTTAGCTCCTAGCTCAGGGATACACACAAATAGCCATTCATCAAATGTTTCAGATGATTATGGCATTGATAAGAAAGCAAACAAAATGTTATAAAATTGACTTATTATACTAAAATGCACTTCTTTGAGTCAGGTAAGTATTTATTAAGCATTTACTATGTGCTGTCATTAGAATTAAAAAATTCATAAAGCACAAGTCCTGTGCTCAAGTACAACAGTTAGAGAAGGTGAGTGACTTTCCCAGGGGAGTGGATTTGGCCTCAGGTCCAGTCAGCCAGTTCCCAGCTCTGACCTCTAGACTGCCTCATCTCTTATGCTCTAGCATGGGAGTTGGCCAATATCAACAGTCTGTTCTTTTGCACTCGTTGCTTCAAGAAAAAAGGTATTCTAGAAACAGATCTGGGTGTTTAGAAAAGAGTGACAAAAACCATAAAGGAATTAATTAATAGAGAAAGGATACTTTATTTGGTAAATTGGAAAGCCAGACAAAAATGTTTAGATTTCCCAGTGTAATCAATGTCTCTGAATGAGAGGGGATGTATATCTAAGTATACTTATGATTTAAGTATAAAAGGAGAGAAAAACCCAGAAGAAATCCTTGCAGGACAATTTTAAGTAAAAAAGCAGGATGTAAACTTTTCTGTGTAATTTTAATCATTTAAAACAATTGCATAGCCATATTAAAAACTTGATTAAAAAATGCACATCACCCACAAGTGCATGAGAAGATGCTCACCATCACTAATCATCAGAGAAATGCAAAGTAAAACCACAATGAGATATCATCTCACACTTCTCAGAATGGCTATAAACAAAAAGAACACAAGTAACTAGTGTTGGCGAGGATGTGGAGAAAAGGGAACACTCATGTACTACTGGTGGAAAAGTAAATTGGTGCAGCCACTATGGAAAACAATATTGAGGTTCCTCAAAAAATTAAAAATAGAGCTACCAAATGATCCAGCAATTCCAATCCAATCATATATCTGGAAGAATAGAAAACTCTAATCTGAAAAGATACATGTACCCCAATATTATTTACAATACACAAGATAAAAGAACAACTTAAGTGTTCATCAAACATGAATGAATAAAGATGTGCTACACATATACATCGGAACTCAGCCAGAAGAAAACGAAGTCCTGCCATTTGTGACAACATGAATGGACTTGGAGGGTATTATGCCTAGTGAAATAATTCAGAAGAAGAGAAACACCATGTTATCACTTATATGCAGATAACAGAAAGAAACAGACCCATACCTATAGAGAACAAACTCGTGGTTACCATTGGGAAGAGAGAAGCAGGGAGGGGCAACACAGAAGCAGAGGAATACGATGTACAAACCACTGTGCATAAAGTAAATAAGATACAGGGATGTATTATACAGCATAGGGAATATGGCCGAGATTTTATAACTTTAAATGAAGTCTAACCTTCAAAAATTTTGAATCAGTATGGTGTACACCTAAAACTAATGTAATATTGTAAATCAACTATACTTTAGAAAATAATTTCATAGCCAAAATACTAGGTATATACAAACTCTTCAAGAAAATATATCACAAATGGTAATAAAATCTGGGTGGTAAAACTATGGGCTATTTAAAATTTTTTCATTATGCTTTAATGAAGTATGATGCTACAGTGAATATGCTTTACTTTCTTTTTTTTAATTTAATTTTATTTATTTTTTTTGCTTTACTTTCATAGTCAGGAAAAAAATGTACTTTAAATATTATAATGGCCAATACTTAGCATTTACGATGTTCCAAGCATTAGTTTAAGTGTTTTTTCCGTGTTGATGTCTGTCATCATCATAGCAACTCTAAGAGGGAAAGAGTCCTATTACCTGCATTTTCCAGATGAGACTTGGTGAGGGCACCTCACCCAGCACCACATATCAGGGCAGGGCTGGAGCTGGGGTTCACTCCTAAGGACTGAGGCTCCAGAGACTGTGCTCTTAGCCACTAGGCTAACCAGTAGCTGAGCTGAATGACTGTATTTCCCCTAGTTTAGACCAGAAGACTAGTTCTGTAACCCCAAATCCATCATGATCTCAGGACTTCTCCTAATGCAGAGGCTCTGGGTTTGATCTCTGGTTGGGGAACTAGATTGCACATGCCACAGTGATGTTTTTATGCTGAAACTAAGTAAATAAGTAAATATTAAAAAAACAGCCCCCCCCAATCTATTATGATCTTAATAATAAGATATTGTAACTGATACACAAAATCATCCTTCAGTTGGTGGGCAGTGATAAACATCTCTTGCTGTTTTTGTTAAGATATCACCTTACAGAAAAAGTATAGCTTCCCCCCCACCCCCTGTTTTACCTCTTTCTTAAAGGCTTTTTCTTCGATCAGTTTTCTTACATCATGAATGCCCTTAATTTTAACCCATAGAAACATTCCTGCAGTAGGAACATGCCATTCTGCCAAACCTACAAAGAGAAGAAGAGAAGAAATATTTCCTAAGGCCATTGTTGATGATGTCAACTATATTGCTTAAATGATGTATCGCAGTAACTGTAAACTAGTATTTCCAAAAAAGTTCCCTTGGAGATAGCATTTTTTAAAAAAACATAGTTTTATGAGTCCTGAAGAATGAGTGTTACAGTTTTATTTCAAAAAGCAAGGGGAACATTTGAAAGGGAGAGAGGAGACTCATGTATATTTAAGATTTTAGTGGGTCTCAGGGCCATTCAGGAACTCCAATGTCATGCTTGCCTCCCTTCCTTAGAGCTGCCCCTAAGACACTCTTTCAATTTTAGGAGAGGATTCTTCAACTCTTTCTAGAGTCTTCTAGTATTTCAATAAATCCTATCATTTATATAGCTGTTCAGAAGTCCAATAAAGTTCTTTTTTTTTTTTTTTAATCAGAATGTACTAATAATTAAGAAGTATGGGCTTCCCAGGTAGCTCAGTGATAAAGAATGCATCTGCCAATGCAGGAGATGCAAATTCGATTTCTTGGTTTGGGAAGATCCCCTGGAGAAGGAAATAGCAACCATGCCAGTATTCTGGTCCGGGAAATTGTATGTCCAAAGAGTTCAACCAAAGAGTTGAACATGACTTAGCAACTCAGCATGCATGCACAATTAAGAAGTACTTAAAATTCAGGAATTCCAGGTATATTTGTAGGTTTTGTTTCATTGAATATAAGCATAGAGAAACCAAGAAGGAACAAGAGTTACTTTGATTTTAGTCATTACTCTTTAGGGAAAAAAAAGAAAACCAAACATGGATGAGGATTAAAACCTTTTTTTCAGCACAACAGAAGTGATGCAACAGTACTCTTATCAAAAAGATAAGACTTCATAGGGAAGCAGATATGATGGAAACAAGGAATTGATACTTTGTATATACTATTATTCTTGCCAAAGGCATTTTCAGTGGGATAATTAAAGCCATGCAATTCATTTTACTTTCTTTGTCAATAGACAATTAAATCTAAACTATTCTGAAATCAGATTAGTGATAAAAAATATTAGATAAATGAAGTTAATAATTACAAGGCAAATCATCTGTAATGAGAAATCCACCTTAGATTGCATTTAGCTTGTACTATAGTACTATTTTGTCTTTACGGAGTCAGGTTAGAAAAGGAATATATTGCTTATGTCACAATTCCTCTTCTATTTGGAGCAATATTTTGAAAATCTTTCAATACAGATGTTGGCTTTAAGTAGGTTATTGATGGTTGATTGTTAGCTTAATTGATCTTTTTTTCTGAAAACCATAGATCCTTTCCTGAAGCCAGGTATAGACTTCATATATAGAAATATGTAGAGTTGTGTCAGGGTTTGTGCTGTTGTTCAGTCGCTCAGCTGTCCGACTCTCTGTGACCCCATAGACTGCAGCAAGCAGGGCTTTCTGTCCTTCACTATCTTTTGGAATTTGCTCAGACTCGTGTCCATTGACTAGATGATGCCATCCAACCATCTCATCCTCTGTCATCCCCTTTTCCTCCTGCCTTCAATCTTTTCCAGCATCAGGGCCTTTTCCACTGAGTCAGTTCTTTGCATCAGGTGGCCAAAGTATTGGAGCTTCAGCTTCAGCATCAGTCCTTCCAATGAATATTCAGGACTGATTTCCTTTAGGATAGACTGGTTGGATCTCCTTGCAGTCCAAGGGACTCTCAAGAGTCTTCTCCAACACCACAGTTCAAAAGCATCAATTCTTCAGTGCTCAGATTGCTTTATGGTCCATCACATCCATACATGACTACTGGAAAAACCATTCAGTTCAGTCAATCAGTCGTGTTCGACTCTGCGACCCCATGAATTGCAGCATGCCAGGCCTCCCTGTCCATCACCAACTTCTGGAGTTTACCCAAACTCATGTCCATCGAGTCGGTGATGCCATCCAGCCATCTCATACTCTGTCATCCCCTTCTCCTCCTGCTCCCAATCCCTCCCAGCATCAGGGTCTTTTCCAGTGAGTCAACTCTTTGTGTGAGGTGGCCAAAGTATTGGAGTTTCAGCTTCAGCATTAGTCCTTCCAATGAATATTCAGGACTGACTGATCTCCTTTAGGATGGACTAGTTGGGTCTCCTTGCAATCCAAGGGACTCTCAAGAGTCTTCTCCAACACCACAGTTCAAAAGCATCAATTCTTCAGCGCTCAGATTGCTTTATGGTCCATCACATCCATACATGACTACTGGACAAACCATTCAGTTCAGTCAATCAGTCGTGTTCGACTCTGCGACCCCATGAATTGCAGCATGCCAGGCCTCCCTGTCCATCACCAACTTCTGGAGTTTACCCAAACTCATGTCCATCGAGTCGGTGATGCCATCCAGCCATCTCATACTCTGTCATCCCCTTCTCCTCCTGCTCCCAATCCCTCCCAGCATCAGGGTCTTTTCCAGTGAGTCAACTCTTTGTGTGAGGTGGCCAAAGTATTGGAGTTTCAGCTTCAGCATTAGTCCTTCCAATGAATATTCAGGACTTACTGATCTCCTTTAGGATGGACTAGTTGGGTCTCCTTGCAATCCAAGGGACTCTCAAGAGTCTTCTCCAACACCACAGTTCAAAAGCATCAATTCTTCAGCGCTCAGATTGCTTTATGGTCCATCACATCCATACATGACTACTGGACAAACCATTCAGTTCAGTCGATCAGTTGTGTTCGACTCTTTGCAACCCCATGAATTGCAGCATGCCAGGCCTCCCTGTCCATCACCAACTTCTGGAGTTTACCCAAACTCATGTCCATTGAGTCGGTGATGCCATCCAGCCATCTCATCCTCTGTCATCCCCTTCTCCTCCTGCTCCCAATCCCTCCCAGCATCAGGGTCTTTTCCAGTGAGTCAACTCTTTGTGTGAGGTGGCCAAAGTATTGGAGTTTCAGCTTCAGCATCAGTCCTTCCAATGAATATTCAGGACTGACTGATCTCCTTTAGGATGGACTAGTTGGATCTCCTTGCAATCCAAGGGACTCTCAAGAGTCTTCTCCAACACCACAGTTCAAAAGCATCAATTCTTCGGCGCTCAGCTTTCTTCACAGTCCAACTCTCACATCCATACACAACCACTGAAAAAACCATAGCCTTGACTAGATGGACCTTTGTTGGCAAAGTAATGTCTCTGCTTTTGAATATGCTATCTAGGTTGGTCATAACTTTCCTTCCAAGGAGTAAGCGTCTTTTAATTTCATGGCTGCAATCACCATCTGCAGTGATTTTGAAGCCCCAAAAAATAAAGTCTGACACTGTATCCACTGTTTCCCCATCCATTTGCCATGAAGTGATGGGACCAGATGCCATGATCTTCATTTTCTGAATGTTGAGCTTTAAGCCAACTTTTTCACTCTCCTCTTTCACTTTCATCAAGAGGCTTTTGAGTTCCTCTTCACTTTCTGCCATAAGGGTAGTGTCATCTGCATATCTGAGCTTATTGATATTTCTCCCGGCAATCTTGATTCCAGCTTGTGCTTCTTCCAGCCCAGTGTTTCTCATGATGTACTCTGTATAGAAGCTAAATGAGCAGGGTGACAATATACAGCCTTGACGTACTCCTTTTCCTATTTGGAACCAGTCTGTTGTTCCATGTCCAGTTCTAACTGTTGCTTCCTGACCTGCATATAGGTTTCTCAAGAAGCAGGTCAGGTGGTCTGGTATTCCCATGTCTTTCAGAATTTTCCACAGTTTATTGTGATCCACAGTCAAAGGCTTTGGCATAGTCAATAAAGCAGAAATAGATGTTTTTCTGGAACTCTCTTGCTTTTTGATGATCCAGCGGATGTTGGTAATCTGATCTCTGGATCCTCTGCCTTTCTAAAACCAGCTTGAACATATGGAAGTTCTTGGTTCATGTACAGTTGAAGCCTAGCTTGAAGGATTTTGAGCATTACCTTGTTATCATGTGAAATGAGCAAAATTGTGTGGTAGTTTGAACATCCTGTGGCATTGCCTTTCTTTGGAATTGGAATGAAAACTGGCCTTTTTCAGTCCTGTGGCCACTGCCGAGTCTTCCACATTTGTGGCATATTGAGTGCAGCACTTTAACAGCATCATCTTTTAGGATTTGAAATAGCTTGGGTGGAATTCCACCACCAGCACTAGCTTTGTTCATAGTGATTCTTCTTAAGGTCCACCTGACTTCACACTGCAGGATGTCTGGCTCTAGGTTAGTGACCACACCATAGTGGCTATCCAGGTCATTAAGACCTTTTTTGTAAAGTTCTTCTGTGTATTCATACCACCTCTTCTCAATTCTTCTGCTTCTGTTAGGTTCTTACCATTTCTGTCCTTTATTGTGCCCATCTTTGCATGAAATGTTCCTTTGGTGTCTCTAAGTTTCTTGATGAGATCTCTAGTCGTTGCCATTCTATTGTTTTCCTTTATTTCTTTGTGCTAATATTACTAAGATTATTTATAGAGTAATATTTTCTTGTCAAGAATACTCCTGGACCCTGTTTCCTTCCCCGGGATTATTAACAATACTCTGTGGTATCCCTCACTCATATAAGGACTGCTGCTCATCCCAGGATAGGATGTGCGTTCCACTCACCACTTAACCACTTGTCTGCTGCTGCCATTAATGCATCCCTCTGCTTCCTGTAGAAATCAATAACCCTAGAGGAAGAAAACAATGAAAAATATGTGTTTGCTATACTGATTGCAGAAACCAAAAGGCTCTGAGGGTCCAGTCTATAAGAATCTATTTTATATCTTGATGAAGATGTTGAATTCTTGATGAGGGAATAGACCATATTTCTTTGATCTGTCCAGTGGTAAACTTTCTAATTTGTAGTGTTTCCATTATTTTGGAATAATTAGAAAATGAAAATTAATAGGGTGAAGTCCATTTCTATGTAAAGTATGAAACCTCAAATACATTACCTGTCTACGTGACCCAGGAAGCCCTCTTCTCCCCATTGGTATAGAAGCTGTGATACCAGGAGCTAAAAAGCATAAGACAGTAACAAGGTTCACACTCTAAATGTGTTTTTGCCAAAAATGAAAGCAAATCACTCTTGACTATGTGCAAACCATCCTAAAAAAGATGCACCAAGCTGCAACAAGCTTTTTCGAGTCAAGCTTTTTATAACAGTGCTGATTAACAACAGTGACAACAATAACATTAAAAATAACAAATGTTCATCAGGTTCTCACTGTGTGTCAGAAACTGCTGTACCATGTGAATATACTAATATTTCAGATTAGTTGGTCTTTGTAATACCCTTATTAGGCAGGTCATTGTCTCCAGTCTACTGAGGCAGAGACTGAAGCATGAGGTGAGCTTTCCTGAGGTCACAGCTCATCACAGAGCCTGGACTCAAGTAAGACTGTCCAGTCCCAGATCTACTCAATAAATGCTGCCCTGGATGGCCTAAGTATAAAACACATACAGTTGATGCATAAAGTTATACAATATTTCCAGAGATTTTTTTAATCCAGAATAGATGTTCTAAATGTTGTAAATGGATAGTGAAATTTGGTTGATAACAGATACAGAAAATATGGAAAAAGTCCCCAAGGTGATAAAACATGCAGGCATCTGCACTTTGTGGAACATATAATATCAAACAAATGTCCATTTTACATAAACTACCCTTTTGGGTTTCATAGCTAGCAGTTCTGTCCTTAAGGTTTGATTTTCAAGGTTGCCTTAGGGATGGGTCCAATCATTTCTCAAAGCTTGTGAAGAAATGTATGCAATCTCCAAAAATAATTTTACTGTCTTTTAATTAAAATGCATCCCAGCTGGTCTCTGTAGGGAGCTTAGCGCGTGGGCAGTGAAGGCAGACGCCTGGCCACTGGGAGGTTAGCACGTGGGCAGTGAAGGCAGACGCCTGGCCGCTAGCAGGTCCGGAACCCTTGCTCTCAGACTCCAGGACAATGGAGCGAGCTGTGTGTTACTTCACCAAACCCCTTCCATCCTGTTGAGTCTAACACTGTTTTTATTGGGTTCCTGGGCTAGATGCCAGGACACAAGATGAATGAGATCTCTGACTCTCAAGGGGCTTGGTCTACACTTGAAACAGCATCAGGTCCATTCAAATCTCTTTTGCCTTTTGGAGCAAATACGTGCTGTCTAGCTAGTCCATGTGGAGCTAGAGATGGAGTCGGTGATCTCTCTCGTAGTGACACCTTACTCTGTCTATTTGCCAAGATCTATTTCTTTTATGATCTGATTCAAAAAGTTGATATTTCATAAACCGTCATTACCTGAGCAAAAGTGCTGGGGTGCATTGTTGAAACTTGTATGTGTAAAACAATTCTCTCAATCAAGGGCTTTGGACCAGTTATAAACCCTATTCTCAACCTGCTCAAAACGAAAAGGCACATTACCAATCATGCATTATCAATGAACACCATGTTACTGATTTCATGACTTAACACCTTCTAGTAAAACTTCTTATTTAAACTTAACTGTACACTTAAAATAGAATGAATATCTGACAAGGTATTTTTAAAGTCTTCTGTACATGACCCAAACTTGACCAGTTCCCTTACAGGTATAGCTTAAAGGTCAAGGATCTTTGACCAGTGGGGATGGATTGGGAGAAAATCTGTTAGTAATAGTAATAATCGAACAGATGTGTTAAGGTGAGTGTGTACAAGCATCTTAAGTGAGAAGAACTGTCTGCACTAAAGATGCTGAGGGGCAGCCCTGTCACCTTTATCTGCAGCCTGAAGGCAGAGCCAGGGCCTTACCCTGAGGACAGGACTTTGGAAAAAGAGTCAGCTCGGATGACGCGCCCATCCTCGTCCATGGAGAGAAATGTCGGTGCCCAGGGCTTGAAATGGAAGATAAATACGATATTTATATCTGTTAGATCTGTATCCCTACTTTGTGCAGAGTGGGGAAACTTCACCTAGGACCTCCTTGTCCCAAGGCTTGAGATCCAGGATGAACAGTTTCCCAGGAAGGATTCCAGGAAAACTAGTTTGGAAAAGACCACAATGAAGAGGGTCATCAGCATGCAGGGCTGTTTAGAAAGGGAATGCTGACCCTTAGAACAACCAGAAACCCTGAAAAAGTATAAATGAAGATGAGCCATGTAGTCAGCGTGCAATGCTGAAACTTCCATGTTTATTTCAAAGTAAATGCCCACAGGGAAGGGGGCCATGGTCGTGTTTAGGGTGGGTGGCAGGCAGACATGATAGGCAAATAGATAAAAAGCCAAGAATTGTGTTTCTTTTCAGTAGATTTGTAGTGGGGACTGAATCCGTGTGTCTGTTCTCTGCAGTCCTGAGAGCAATTCTAGTGTTAGATTTTGAGGAACTGGGCGCTGGAGTCTGGGCCATTATTGTTGTCTCCTAGGGAAGAGTGCTCGGGGACAGTGGTGCACGTGGACACTGGGGAAGGATCTCCTGCTGCTGCTGCTAAGTCGCTTCAGTCGTGTCCGACTCTGTGCGACCCCATAGACGGCAGCCCACCAGGCTGCCCCATCCCTGGGATTCTCCAGGCAAGAACAATGGAGTGGGTTGCCATTTCCTTCTCCAGTGCATGAAAGTCATGTTGATGTGTGGTAGAACCAATACAATATTGTAAAGTAAAAAAAAAAAGTGCAGAGGAGACTATATAATATACAATGTTTTGTGGAAAAAAGAAAAGGAAATAAAAATACATATTCATGTTTGCTACTAGATGCATAAAGAAACTCCAAAAGAATTAAAAGAAATTAATAAAAATGATTACCTGTTGGAGTAGTGATGGGAACTGGGGTGAGTGAGTGTGACATTTTTCCCTGTATATTTTTATATATGATTTGCTTCTTGTACCATATGAATGTACTGTCATTAAAACTGAATAAAATACAAAATATAAATGAAAAAAAAACAGGAAAGTGAAGTCGCTCAGTCGTGTCTGACTCTTCGCGACCCCATGGACTGCAGCCCACCAGGCTCCTCCGTCCATGGGACTTTCCAACTGGAGTGGGTGCCATCGCCTTCGGTCCTTTATTGTGCAGGTGCGTCCCGTCCCTACGCGACAGGGATGGCAGGCAGGGACCATGATGCTAGGAGCGCCCTCCTCTGCTCACAGCACATCACTGATGAGCACAGCCCTCCGCCTTCTCTCGGAACACAGCTCCCAAGTCCTCCAGCACATCAGCCTCCCCTGAGAGACTGAGGCTAACACCCCAGGAGACACCCACTCCACATCCCTGGTACCATGTCTATGGAACTACGATCAGGATGTGGAGTCAAGACGACCCTCACCTTGACTCACATGTTCCTTCATGTGCCTGACACAGAGCCAGCCACTATTCTAAAAGTAGGGAAATTCTGGAATAAGCAGTTAACACCACAGAAGAAAATATTCAGCAGCCAGGCTAATATTCAATCAGGTGCATTAACAACACCTCATCTTCTAACTGTGGGCTGAGTTGACACCATTGCTTACCTTGTTGAACTGCATAAAATAGTAAGGATCATCTTCTATGATGAGGAAGTCATATTTTCTTGCGAGCTAAAACACATTAAATAAAGTAAGAGTAAAGTTAAATTAAGAGCTGTGTAAGATGAAAATCACTTGAAATCATTCATAGTTCTTTGTACTCATTCAATCACTCATTCATTCATCCCAGCAGCTGCTGAGTGCCCACTGTCCTAGGAGGAGGAACCAGCCCTAAACGTTCTGTCCTCACAGAACTTTCATTCTGGTGGTAAAGACAGAACCTGAGCTCCTAGATAGTGACCAGAGAAGGATTAGGTGGGAGGTTCTGAGGGCCCGGCAGATGGTTGAGGAGGCTGATGTTTGAGAGAGCGAGACAGGGAAGCTGCAGGAGAGCCCAGGCTGACCGGAAGGATCAGTTGTGCAGATGCTGGGGGAGATGTTTAGACTGAGAGCAGGGAGCAATGGCCCTGGAGGCAGAAAATACTTGGCATGTTTTAGGGACAGAAGTTTCTAGAAGGCATGGCTGTTTAAGGGACAGAGGGAAGGATGTGAGAGCCCCCGGTTTGGGAGCAGAGGCCCAGGTCTCATCAGTGTGTGGAAGTGAAGGACTTTTATCTTTATTTTCCGTGTGTGGTTGGGAAGCGGCTGGAGGAGGGGCTGTCGGTCCACACTTGAATAGGAAGAGTTTCAGTGACTGGTGGTGGGGCCGGCGCTGGGGGACGGGGCGTGTGTGTGGGGAGGAGCTTCACGAGTGAGTCCCAGGGTCAGGGCGGGAGGGTGGCTGAGGAGATGGTGGGTTTGGGTAAGTGGTTGGTGGGGGCCATGGGATGGATTGGAGGTGGGAGATGAGGGGCAGACAAAAAAAGGGAGTAAGAGGTGAATGTAACATCACACCAAGAAAAGCATCTCTTTCAATGAAAATATCAATTAAAGGGAAAGGAATATATCATAGTCAACCAGATTGTAGTAATTTCTTGTGTTTAAATTTGTGGCGACCCTGGCATAGATGGCTTCTTTTTATTAAAAATCATCTTCCTTGAGAGGAAGAGGCTAACCAGAGAAGGAATTTGGGAGCACTCTTCTAAAGAGTCAGAAGGAATCAAGCACACAAGTACGTAACACCTTTGAAAATACCTCATAGATTTCCCTTTTGCGCTCAGCTGTTAATGAGTTCCCAGAGGGGTTGTTGCCATTTGGGACAGTGTAAAGAAATTTGGGGCTGTTTTTCTTGGGGTTCTTTGAATCTTCTGGTTTCCATTTGGAAAGTATTTCTCTGAGGGAGTCTGGAATAATCCCGTGCTCATCACTGGAAACATTAATCATGTTGCAGCCCAGGGGTTGCAGCTGTCAAATACAGAGAGAAAAGCAAGTCTGAGATTGAGACATGACTATAAAATATCAGTGCCAAGGGTTCTTACACTAAGGAGAATGTTACCATTTACACCCTTAAACGCAAACCTGCCCTCAGCTCTATGCCCACGCTGCATCATCTTCACAATTATGATTAGAACTGGTTCATAAAATAGGTGTTTATTAGGGAGTGATTTTGAGGAAGGAAATCAATCTTAGAAAGCACCTGTGATGCTAATACATAAAAAGTTTTAAGCAGAGGTGATACTCAAAATATTGGACAAGCGGTGTAGCATGGGAGCACAGACACAGAGCAGGGTGGAATGGGGTCCTGGAGACTCCCCGCCAATCGGCATTAGCTCTGCACTGTGGGGGTTCAGGGTGGTCGCAGGAGAGGGGTCGGGGGGGCCACGGTGGTGCTGGGGCACCAAGGAGCATCCAGGCCTTGGCTCCTCAAGAAGTGTGCAAGTATTTCTATATTGCACTGATTGCAGAGGCTGTAGTTGATAATAGTGGCCTTGTTCATGAACACAGTTTTACAGAAGTCTTGCACACAGATCTTCAGCCTATTCCCTCAGAGCCTGGCACAGATCTCTATTTGGGCATGTGACAGTGTGGTGCATCCAGCTATTTACATAGATGCAAGTTTTATATGTATATTTGAGGAAAGTGATTAATAATTAGCCTCCAATCATGAAGAAAAGGGAATTATTTTTAGTTTTTAAAGTTGTGGTAAAATGTGTATTCCTAAAAACTGTGCCATTCTAAAGTGTGTGATTCAGTGGCAATAACTGTGTTCGCGACGTGTGCGTCTCGTGACACTATCAAGTCCAGAATCATTTCATCACTCCACACAGAAACCCTGGACCCAGTAAGCAACCACTCCCCGTTTCCCCTTCCCCAGTCCTTGGTCACCTCCAATCAACTTCTGGTCTCTATGAATTTGCTTGTTTTATATATTTTGTATAAGCAGAATCATACAATATTTGTTCCTTTGTGTCTGGTTGCTTTCTCTGAGCGCCTGCAGTGATGGGCCTGCCTTATTCCTCAGAGAGTGGGTAAGACTGATGGTTAGAAAGTTGTTACATGGAGTTGAAATTGCTTCCCTGTAGTTTCCACACTTTGGTTCCAGTTCTGTCAACCTAAGGACATACACAGACAAATCTAACTCCTCTGTGACATGGCTAACTTTTATGTAGTTGAGGACAATCCTCATGTCCCCGTGGATCTCCTCTTTCTGCGGGAAAAAGCATGGTTCCTAAAAGCATTCAACGTATGGTCTCATTTCCAGTTCTTTGTGACTGTGGTGCTTCTCTGACTGTGTTCACATCAGTCCCAGAGTACTGTGCCCCAGACAGTGCTGAGTTCTGAGCAGGGCCCAGCAGAGCAGGTGATCTGCCTCCTTATTCTGGGTCTAGAGTCTTCTAATAAACACTAGATATAAAAGTCCTGGTCATACTGATAGGTTTATTTATATTACATTGACATATGATTTGTCTTAGACATGTGGTAATATAGACAGTAATGAAAAATGTCTTTGTAAATTAAGAGGCATTTCAAGTGAAATATTAAGAACACTGGACAGGATTTTGCACAACTGAATTTTAGCACCTCCACACTTAGATTTTGTAAAACGTAATGTATATATCAGAAGTTATGGTTAGCATATTTTGCTTCTATTAAAACTTCTCCTCTTCACAAAGATGCTATTGTATTTTTCAGTGGGCAGATAATTCTAAAGGTGCAGTGCTTTCTCCTTATTTACTATAAAAAAGAGTTACCTTTTGTAAGAATGTGTACTCACAGCATGAATTGTTCCTGAATAAATAGGTTCATTTACAAGGATATTATCTCCAGGATTAACGATCATTTCAAATACCTAATAAGAGAGGCAAAGGTTAGCTTGGAGAGTATGATTTCCAGTCGTAGAACCCCCCACAACTTTATTTTGAGCTCACTAGGGTTCCAGAGTAGGAGTTGGCAAGTTTCCCATAAACGCCAGATGGGGCGCGTTCTGTGGGCCCTGGCATCTGTGTTGCCACCATTCAGCTCCGCCTCTGTGGTGACAGCACAGCCACAGACAGCATGTAGGCTGAGTTCCACTAAAGCTCTACTTGCAGGATCAGACATGGGATGATTCTCTTTGGCTCTCAAGCCATAGTTTGGCAACCTCTCTTCTACACTGAAAAATAACAGAACTGATTTGGATCCTAAACACATTTACGCCTTCTTTGAAAAAAGTTTGTCTCTGTTATAAGCCAGGCCTGTGTAATGTATGGAGAGAAAGTGAAGATTGTATGGGATGGTTTTACCCTCATGAAGGTGCTAGAGCACTGAGCTAGACACCACTCAGATAAATATGCATGTAAAATCAGTGATAAGTACTGCTGTGTAGATGCCAGTGTTCTAGTGCTCATTGTAGGAGGACTTGGGCACTCGGCAGACTTGGGGTACTCAGGGAAGGCTTCTTTGAGGAAGTGAAGAGTTGGGGAAGAGGTGACGATAGGTACACATCTGAGAAATTGAAAGAATCCTGTGGCTTGGAGGTGGAGTGTGAAGAGGAGAGTGGAGGGAGGTCAGAAGGAAGTGGGCAGAGAGCATCCCATGGAGGCCTTTGGACAAGTGAGCCAGGGAGACTTTTAAGTAGAGGGCGGGACCCAGGAGTCATGAGATCAGACAGGCATTTGAGAAGGTCATTCTGGCTTCAAGATCAAAGTATCAGAGAGGAGTGAGAATACAGGTGGAGTCTGGGAAGATTCTAGGCTCATTTGGGAGGTTTTTGCTGCAGTCCCAGGGAAAGGCAAGGATGGTCTGGGTGGGGTGGTGGTGGTGGAGCTGAAGAGAGCTGAGGGGCATTGAGGAAACCAGTAGCAAGGGACACAAGTGTGGGCTGAGGGGAAGCAGAGAAGGAGGGGTAAGGAGGGGCCTCTAGATTCCTGGCTGTACAGCAGGGAGGTGATGGGAGGGGTGTCATTCACTGGAAAACACCCCCGATGTTGTCTGTTCTGAGGGAGAAGCAGCTGAGTGTGTTTTGGTGTGAGGTGCCCCTGAGACAGCCTGGGGTGAGGTCACTGGGGGCGGTGGACATGTGGATGTGGAGGGCGCCTGGCGATGGAGGCGTGGGCAGGGGCACCTGGCGTGATGCCCAGGGGAGGTGTGTGCGGGAAGGGAAGAGGTCCGAGGCCCAGTCTTGCGGGGCTCCTGTGGACCATGGACACTGCAGGGTGGGCAGGGCAAGGACGGGGGAGTTTCCAGAAAGGACGGTTTCAGCAAGGGCTCAGGAGACGCGGAGGTCAAGGGAGACCAGGCCTGCAAATCAGAGCAGATCTTGAGGACCCTGTGATGCCTCAGGACATCAGCAGAGCCAGACAGAGATTTTCCCTGCCTGAATCAGAGGGGTCCGTTCCAACGAATCTTACACAAGGCACAGAACCATCCTTGCCTACCCTGTGATGTTTCATCAGCCCCAGGTCAAGCCTCTCCTCGGTGTCACTGAACAACCTAGAGCTCTTGACAAGCATCACGGCCAGTATCCATTGAGACAGAAGATCTGACTTTTCTTTCCTGATTTGGCCTAGGATATTCCATTTACTATTCCTCATGAGCTTTAGGCATTTTATGACAAACACAGGCCTCCTCTGACAAGTTAGTTGATTTACATTTTACACGACCTCCTGCTACTGCTGCTGCTAAGTCGCTTCAGTTGTGTCTGACTCTGTGCGACCCCAGAGACGGCAGCCCACCAGGCTCCCCCGTCCCTGGGATTCTCCAGGCAAGAACACTGGAGTGGGTTGCCATTTCCTTCTCCAATGAGTGAAAGTGAAAAGTGAAAGGGAAGTTGCTCAGTCGTGTCCGACTCTTAGTGACCCCATGGACTGCAGCCTACCAGGCTCCTCCATCCATGGGATTTTCCAGGCAAGAGTACTGGAGTGGGGTGCCATTGCCTTCTCCAACAGGACCTCCTAGGACCAAGCAAATCCATGTATAATTCATGGATCAGATGAAAACCTCATGACCAACATTTCCTGTGTTGGTAAGGGGACATGACAAAGTCCAATATCCTAAATGAGGAGTGAGTGCTGTTTATTATCTGAGACTTGTGCACCTAAAATAATATTTATTCTGGAGGGCAAAATGGAAGAAATGTGAAACCATATTCCCAGGAGGCCTCTGTAAGCGCATGGCTGTGACCAGTGAGTAACTGATGTTTTTGGGCACGTGTGCTGTGTTCCTCTTCGATAGGACTAATGTTGAGATGGACAAAGAAGGAACTTTCCAGAGCATCTTTTGTAGGGGAAAAAAAAGGCTCATGGTGTACCTTTCTAGGAAAGGTATTTCACTGAAAAGAACTTTTTTCCTACTGGTCTGGGGCATCACAAATATTTCTCTTCAAAAAAAAAGCACCTCAAACAAAACACTCTCTGACATAAATCACAGCAGGATCCTCTATGACCCACCTCCCAGAATATTGGAAATAAAAGCAAAAATAAACAAATGGGATCTAATTAAAATTAAAAGTTTCTGCACAACAAAGGAAACTATTAGCAAGGTGAAAAGACAGCCTTCAGAATGGGAGAAAATAATAGCTAATGAAGCAACTGACAAACAACTAATCTCAAAAATATACAAGCAAATCCTGCAGCTCAATTCCAGAAAAATAAACGACCCAATCAAAAAATGGGCCCAAGAACTAAATAGACATTTCTCCAAAGAAGACATACAAATGGCTAACAAACACATGAAAAGATGCTCAACATCACTCATTATCAGAGAAATGCAAATCAAAACCACTATGAGGTACCATTTCATGCCAGTCAGAATGGCTGTGATCCAAAAGTCTACAAGCAATAAATGCTGGAGAGGATGTGGAGAAAAGGGAACCCTCTTACACTGTTGGTGGGAATGCAAACTAGTACAGCCACTATGGAGAACAGTGTGGAGATTCCTTAAAAAACTGGAAATAGAACTGCCTTATGATCCAGCAATCCCACTGCTGGGCATACACACCGAGGAAACCAGAATTGAAAGAGACACATGTACCCCAATGTTCATTGCAGCACTGTTTATAATAGCCAGGACATGGAAGCAACCTAGATGTCTATCAGCAGATGAAAGGATAAGAAAGCTGTGGTATGTATACACAACGGAGTATTATTCGGCCATTAAAAAGAATACATTTGAATCAGTCCTAAGGAGGTAGATGAAACTGGAGCCTATTATACAGAGTGAAGTAAGCCAGAAAGAAAAACACCAATACAGTATACTAACGCATATATATGGAATTTAGAAAGATGGTAATGACAACCCTGTATGCGATACAGCAAAAGAGACACAGATGTATAGAACAGTCTTTTGGACTCTGTGGAAGAGGGAGAGGGTGGGATGATTTGGGAGAATGGCATTGAAACATGTATAATATCATATAAGAAACGAATTGCCAGTCCAGGTTCGATGCACGATACTGGATGCTTGGGGCTGGTGCACTGGGATGACCCAGAGGGATGGTATGGGGAGGGAGGAGGGAGGGGGGGGTTCAGGATGGGGAGCACATGTACACCCGTGGCAGATGCATGTTGATGTATGGCAAAACCAATACATAAAGTAAAAAATAAATAAAAAGAAAAAAAAGAAATAAATATGAGAACTAATAAACTATATTATGTTCTAAAAAAAAAAGAAATGTTAAACCATATTCCCAGGAGGCCTCTGTAACTGCATGGCTGTGAGCCAGTGAGTTACTGATGTTTTTGGGCACGTGTGCTGTGTTCCTCTTCGATAGGACTAATGTTGAGATGGACAAAGAAGGAACTTTCCAGAGCATCTTTTGTAGGGGGAAAAAAAGGCTCATGGTGTACCTTTCTAGGAAAGGTATTTCACTGAAAAGAACTTTTTTCCTACTGGTCTGGGGCATCACAAATATTTCTCTTCCAAAAACAAAAAAAACAAAAAACCACCTCAAACAGCAGCTTATCCTTGTCTTTGTCCTAATTAAGTCATAAAACAGGGAGGAAGTTTTAAAGTGTTATTGCTTCAATACATTATTCTGGAATAATAATTGAATTAAAATTCATTAAAAGTAACCAGATTATAGGTTTCCTCTTATACATAAGAGGAACAAGAAAACTACTCTGGTTTAATATAAACAAGAGTCATACTTTAAGCTAGATGTGCAGACGAATACAGAATCTCCTTATCCAGGACTACTTATTCAAGAAAAAGAAAAGAAAAAGATATATGAAACTGAGAACTATATACGCAGTCTCTTTATCAGGGGAACCCCCAGTGGTGGTTACCTCGGTGGACTTCCTGGAATCCAGGAGAGAGGTAGAGAGAGAGACAGACAAACAGAGAGAGACAGAGAGAGATGACGCTAACGCAGAGGAGAGGTCAGCCACAGCCCAGACGTACCCCTGGATCTGGAGAAGTACAGCCAAGAGGGAGACGGGGCACAAGAGGCAACTGGTACAGATGATGGCAGCAGCAGACACACAAAGGGATGAGGCCTCAGCTCAGGAGGGTCAGGACGCACCCTCAAGGAATTAAAAAGTCGTACAGACATAACCACGGCCTAACTCAATGTGGCCTGAATCTCTGAGCCACATGAAACTGATCCGTGCTCACTAAGCTGCAGGGAATCTTGTCCAAAGGACTCAGAGCTCTGGGCTCTCTGTTTAAGAGAAATCAGGCTGGTGCATGTCTTCAAGTTCTACTTATGATTCAGGTGAAGACCTGGTGTCTCACAAAACATGCTGCTCTGTGGTTAAGGGAGAGATGGCTGTATGGGTGCACATGTTAGATTCTTGCCATGGGTGCCCTTCCCCTCCAGTCTTACCTTACAGAGACCTTCTTGGCTGCCACATGTGACACATATGTCCATCTGTCCTTGGGTGGGTGCATAATGGATGGTGGGCGGATTATGCAATTTTACTTGTAACTGTTTTAGCCAGGATAACAGCTCTGGGATTCTAAAGCATAAATACATTTAAAAATTGACAGTAGTGAAAATCAGAATGGTAGTAGACAGCAACTAAATGGTGACTTCATACCAGGCACTTTATATATATTCAATTTAAAAATCTTTGAATGCCTTTCACTGATATTACTATCTTTACTTAAAATACAGGGCAACAATCTTACAGAGTAAGAAATTAACATAAATTAATCAGCTGGTTGTTAAATTAGTAGAGACTTGAATCTAAAGCTTTCTTATTCCAAAAGCTATAGTTTTTCTTTTCCGTTAGAGCATTCACTGTTACTGACTTTTTGTTTTCCTTTGGGAGAGTTTGTAGGATACCTGAAGTTCAGGTTCACTAAGTTCTTTGCATCATGGAAAGAAAAGCCTCTCTGTGTTAGCTGCTCAGTCATGTCCTACTCTTTCTAACACCATGAACTGTAGCTTGCCAGGCTTCTCTGTCCATGGGATTATGCTTGCAAGAATACAGGAGTGCGTTGTCATTTTTTTCTGTAGATCTTCCCAACCCCAGGATCGAACCCGCATCTCTTATATCTCCTGCATTGGCAGGCGTGTTCTTGGCATACATTATATACAATTGTTATGTACCTAACATGAATTATTCTTCCATCACAAAGCAATGGACTAATAAAATATAATTAATAGACAGTCTGTAAGTTACCCTTCATCAGTGGAAAAAGACCAGCTAAGGAAACCCTTAGAATATTTGTTCCATTTGCCTTTATGAAATTAAATACATCTGAACTGTAGGCAACACATTTCCATAGCTGCCTGGTTAGCATGGAAACATAATCATTAAAACTTTTTCTCAGGACCTAAAATGCCTGCTTCCTGTGTCATCCTCTCCTTTCTCCTATCCTGGTTTATTTACCTATCTATTTTCACTTTGTATTTTTTCCAGTCTGAGCACAAATCGTACCTACTTCCAAAATCTTCTCCCTCTCCTAGTCATATAAGGTTGAGAATCAGTCATTAGGGATCTTAAGCAGTCAGAAACATTGCTGCTCTTAATTACTCTGAAAACTCTTCCCCAAACCTTCCTAAATGCTGATATCCAGTTTAAAAAGACACAAGATGCTTTATCAGCTGGCTGTAGAATATTGCTCATGAAAATGAACCAACTAAGTTAAATTATCTACTGATCAGATTGAGGGCAGGAGGAGAGGGGGCGGCAGAGCATAAGATGGTTGGATAGCATCACTGACTCAGTGGACATGAGTCTGAGCAAACTCTGGGAGACACTGAAGGACAGGGAAGGCTGGCGAACTACGGTCCATGGGGTCATAGAGTCGACACAAGTTAGCGGCTGAACTACTGATCAATCAGTACCCAGCACTCTGAGAATACTGCAGTGCTCTCTTCATCATCTGTTCATTAAATTGGATGGGTTTTCCGTTTTCTATGGTGATGACCGCAGTCTTGAAAGGGAACGTGTTGGGGTTTGGTGCCCCAGTTGCCAAGGAGATGACAGATTTCGGTGCCTTGCTCAATATTTCAGCTACAACAAATATGGAAGAGAAGAAGAAACACTTTCAGTTAAGACTTTCATGAACAGAGATGGTCAGTATGTTGCATTAGAGTCAATAAAACTTTACAGTGTAACGATGTCTAGTGATAGAATGCTAGTCTGAAAGAAACATAAGATGACTTTGTACGGACCTCACTAGTGGAGGAACTGAGGAATCAACACGTGCCACTGAGAAGGCGGACTGATCGCCCAGACAAAGCAGAGGCCACAGTGACAGAAAACCCTCCTCCACTCGGCCCCTCCCTGCCTGCCAGGCTCCCTGCAGCCCCTTCTGTCCTGTGTACCCGCCCTCCCCGCTCTGCACACGCCTGCAGGCTGTGCTGAACCCTGACTCCTGTGCCAGAAGAGCCCCCTGAAGTCTAACCATGACCGTGACCTGGCCTCTCTCTGTTGCTGATTTACTGCCCTTGTGCCTATTTCGGCCCGATTTCTGTGCCAAGTCTGCGTAGAGCCAGGTTCACCCAGGCTGGAGCCGCTTTGAGGGCACCCCCACCCCCACTTCCAGCCCATGGGAGAGGGGCACAGCTCGGACTCACTCATGACTCGGATGGTAGAAGGCTTTCTGGCCGCGCTCGTGGCGGTAATGAACCGAGCGTAATTCATTCTCCTTCTCCGATTGGAGGTTTTTCTCAGTCCGGCCTAACCCTTGCCTGAGAAAGGCACCTCCTCTGGGTATCGGTTTCTGGCGTGCAGGGCCAGAGTCCCGGCTGCAGGCTGCGCTCGGGCCTGGTTAGGATTCGGCCGGCGGGTGGCAGGCCTGGCAAAGTCCACTCACAGGCTCACGACGCGTGCCTCCTCCCTCCCTGCGTGACGCGGTCTAGAGCCAATGGCCACCACTCCCAGTCGGTTTCTCGCCCCGAGACCACGCCTCCACTCCCGTAGTGGCTGCGTGCCGCGCCTCGGGTCTGGTTTCCGCCTCCAACCTGTGAGGAGTCCCGGCGTCCCGGCGGCAGCAGGTCAACCCCACCCCTGGCCGCGCCTCTAGACGGGTCCTCGCCTCCAGCCCCTTGGCCGCAGAGAACACGCCTCCATTCCGGCGCCGCCCTGATGGCCCGCCCCTCCAATCCGAGGCCCGGCCACACCCTCTAGCTTGGTCCTGCGTCTTGGGGGGCCAGGCAGTATGGGGACCTGGCACCCCGCATTAGCAGCTTGAACCGGGACCTGGAGTCTCTGCAGGAGACTGGACCTGGAGCGGCCAGGACCTCCTGGAGACTGCACCTGGAGCGGCCAGGACCTCCTGGAGACTGGACCTGGAGCGGCCGGTTGGCCGGGAGCAGGATAGCCGGGGCGATAAAATGGAGATGTTGATGTGACTAGAGAGATTCAGGATTTCCTCCTCACATTTAATTAGTGTGATTCCCTTAGATACTTAATACAAACTTAAACATCTTCCCTTTGTCAGGAGGAACCTGTTTGGTGAAAGGTGTTTGGTGTTCTGGGCCAAGGAGAACATTAGCCTTTGGAGCCATATTCTTGTACAGGTCTGTGCTTCTTATAGTATTGATTACATACAGAATTTTATTTTTTAAAGTATGGAAATTATCCCCACCCACATTCCCAATCAATGGTAACAAAACTAAGGGAGCCAAAACTAAAGAGCTTTCTCTTCATAAGATGCAGGCTCTGAACTTTCATCAGTTTCTGCTGAATTTTCCACTCAGCTGCAGGAGTGGGACAGGTGAGACTTTGAGGGTGCTGATTGACTGTGAGGTGGGGATGATTGAGTTCAGGGAGACAGGCAGAGAAGTGACGCATCAGAGCAGATACTGAATGCAGGGGACCTGAGGTTGTGCTTGGAAATTCAAGGCAGAGAATGGCCAGTGTGGTGGGAAAGGGTAGGCAAGGGCTAAGCTAGGGACAGCTCACCTGAAGATCAGAAGCTGAAAACTGAAAAAATGATTGATTGCTAGAAAATCAAAGAGACCAGACTTTGAAATTGTCAGGAGCAATCGCAAGAGGAATTCTCCTGAGGGTGTGGAATGAATGATCAAGTTTCGCAGGTCAGGCTGCCTTTTAAAGGCTTGGCTTAGGACTCTTGGGTACAGAATGAATTATAAGGCCAGGTGTTCTGGACCCAGTCATTCTCTAAACAATTGTTGAGTGCTTCCTCTGTGCTGGAAGCTGTATGTTGTTTAAAGTGATGATAGAGACAAAGGACAGGTCTGGAGGCTGGCAGTACAGAATGAAGACATTGGCAGGTGTGGTTCTCTCTGAGACCTGTGACCCAGAATCTGTTTCAGGCCTCTCTCCTAGATGCTGGTGGTGTGTGGTAATTTTCAACGTTCCTTGGCTTGTGGCTGCATCACTGTGATGTCGGCCTTGGTCTTCACATGGCATCTCCCTGTTGTGTGCACACCCCTGTTGTCAAACTTCTTATAAGGACACCAGTCTCATTAGACCGTATGGGGTCACACAGAGTCGGACACGACTGAAGCACCTTAGCAGCAGCAGCAGCACCTTCATCACCTCGTGTTAACTTGGTTACCTCCGTAAGGACTTTGTGTTCAAATAAAGTCACACTTCTAGGCACTAGGGGTTAAGACTCCAAAGTGTCTCTTTTTAAAAATTGAAGTATAGTTAATTTGTAATGTGTAGTTTCAAGTGTACAGCAAAGTGATTCAATTAAACATCTATATTCTTTTTCAGATTTTTTCCATTATTAAAAGATACTGAGTATAGATCCCTGTGCTATACAGTTGGAACTTATCTATTTTATATATAACATACTTTATTTTAATCCCAGCTCCTAATTTAACTTCTCCCTCCCTTCTCCTCCCAGTGACTTTGGTAAACACAAGTTTATGTTATATGTCTATGAGTCTCTTCCTATTTTGTGTATAAGCGCATTTGTATCTTTTTTAAAAATAAGATTCCTCATATAAGTAGTATCATATAATGTTTGTCTTTCTCTGACTTCACTGAATATCATAATCTCTGAATCTACCCATGTTGCTGCAAATGGCAGTATTTCATTCTTTTTTATGGCCTAATAATATGTACCATATCTTTTTTCATCAATTCATCTGCCAGCAGACATTTAGGCTTCCATGCCTTGTCTATTGACAGTAGTGCTGGAATGAGCAGTGAGGTGCATGTATCTTTTTGAATTAGAGTTTTCTCCAGGTATATGCCAAGAAGTGGGATAGCAGGATCACATGGTTTTTTAAGAAACCTCCAAACTATCCTCTATAGTGGTTGTGGCCGTTTACATTCCCACCAGCAATGCAGGAGGGTTCCTTTTTCTCCACACTGTCTCCAACATTTATGCTTTGTAGACTTTTTAATAATGACCACTGTGACGTGATGTTGTTGTTTAGTTGCTAAGTCGTATCTGACTCTTTTGTGACCTCATGGACTGTAGCCCCCAGGCTCCTCTGCCCATGCAATTTCCCAGTTAAGAATGCTGGAGTAGGTAGCCAATTCCTCTGCCAGGGGATCTTCCTGACCCAAGGATCGAGCCTATGTCTCCTGCTTTGCAGGTAGATTCTTTAACACTGAGTCACTTGGGCAGCCCTTGTGATGTGATACCTGATTGTAATTTTGATTAGCATTTCACTAATAATTAGTAATGTTGAGCATCTTTTAATGTGCCTGTTGGTAATCTGTATCTCTTCTTTGGAGAAATGTCTATTTAAGTCTTCTCTCCATTTTTTGATTGGATTTTTTTGGTTTGATATTAAGCTATATGAGCTCTTTGAATATTTTGGAAATTTATCTTTTGTCAGGAGCATCTTTTAAAGTATTTTCTCCAGTTCCCTAAGTTATCTTCTCATTTTATTTATGGTTTCCTTTGCTGTGCAAAAGCTTGAAAGTTTAATTAGGTCCTATTTGTTTAGTTTTGTTTTTATTTCCATTTACTCTAGAAGATGGATCCAAAAAGACATTGCTGCCACTTATGTCAGGAATGTTCTACTTGTGTTTTCCTCTTGGAGTTTTATTTATTTATTTTTAAATACATAGAAATGAATTTAATGGGTAAAACACCTGTACACTAAAAATATAAAGTACTATTGGAAGAAATAAATGCAGGGACAGACTATGTCCATGGATTGAAAGACTCAAAATTTTAAGATGGCAATAGAACAAATTGTTCTTGGAGGCTCAATCCAATCTCTATCAAAATTCCAACTGCCTTTTGCAAAAATAAACAAACTGATTACTGAAACACAAATGCAAGAGACTCCAGATAGTCAAAACAATGTTGGAAATGAAGAACATAACTGGATAAATTAAAACTGTTGGCTTCAAACCTTACTACAAAGCTACAGTAACCAATACAACGTGCTCCTGGTATAAGGATAATTACAGGATCAATGGAATTGAATTGTGTTTCTAAAAAACACACGTATATGTAGTCAATTGATTTTTGAGAAGGTTGCCACAATAATTCAGTGGGCAAAGAACAGCCTTTTCAAAAAAATGGTGGGGTAACAAATGGACCTCACATACAAAATAATAATATTGGATAACTACATCACATCTGCTACCAAAATTAACTCAAATGGATTAAATAGGTAAATATAAGAGACAAAATGTAAAAATTTCAGAAATATACATGTAAATTTTTTATGATTTTACCTTAGAGAAAAGTTTCATTATAACACCAAAACAACCAACACACAAAAAAATTATTATTGGACGTCATCAAAATTAAAACTTTTGTGTGTCTAAGATACTGTTAAGGAAGTGAAAAAACTCTTGGAGTTTTATAGTATCCTTTCTTACATTTAGGTATATAAGCCATTTTCAGTTTATTTTTGTGTATGGTATTAGAGAATGTTCTAATTTTGTTCTCTTACATGTAGCTGTCCAGTTTTCCCAACACCACCTGTTGAGGAGACCGTCTTTTGCCATTGTATATTCTCGCCCCCTTTGTCATAGCCTAGGTGACCACAGGTTTTATTTCTGCACTTTTTATCCTGTCCCACTGGTCTAATGTCTCATTTTCTGCCAATACTATACTGTTTTGATGGCTGTAGCTTTGTGGTGTAGGCTGAAGACAGGAAGCATGGTTCCTCCAACTCGATTCCTCTTTCTCAAGAGTGTTTTGGCTATTTGAGATCTTTGGTATTTCCATAAAAATTTTTATTAAAAATTTTTTTAAAATTTATTTTATTTTTTAAATTTACAATATTGTATTGGTTTTGCCATATATCAACATGAATCCGCCACAGGTATACACGTGTTCCCCATCCTGAACCCTCCTCCCTCCTCCCTCCCCGTACCATCCCTCTGGGTAAAAAATTTTTTAATTATGTGCTCTAGTTCTATGAAAAATTCTTCAATGGGTATTGTATTGAATCTGTAGATTGCCTTGGATAATATGGTCATTTGAATAATACTGATACTTCTAGTCCAACAACACAGTGTGTCTTTCCATCTGTTTGTGTCATCTATATTTTCAATATGCTGCTGCTGCTGCTGCTAAGTCACTTCAGTCGTGTCCGACTCTGTGCGACCCCATAGACGGCAGCCCACCAGGCTCCCCCGTCCCTGGGATTCTCCAGGCAAGAGTACTGGAGTGGGTTGCCATTTCCTTCTCCAATGCTTGAAAGTGAAAAGTGAAAGTGAAGTCGCTCAGTCGTGTCTGACTCCTAGCAACCCCATGGACTGCAGCCCACCAGGCTCCTCCATCCATGGGATTTTCCAGGCAAGAGTACTGGAGTAGGGTACCATTGCCTTCTCCGTATTTTCAATATATCTTTTATCAAATCTTATAGTTTTCAGAGTATAGATCTTTGCCTTCTAAGGTAAGTTTAGTCACAGGTATTTTATTATTATTATTATTATTTTTGCTGTAGTGAATGGGATTGTTTCCTTAATTTCTGTTCTATTTTCTTTTGTTTGTGTATAGAAATGCCACAGATTTCTATATATTAATTTTGTATCCTGTAAGCTTATGGAATCCACCAATGAACCCCAGAAGTTTCCTGGTAGCATTTTTAAGGTTTTTTATGTACTACATTGTGTCATCTGCAAATGGTGAGAGTTTTACTTAGGGGAAATGCTTTCAGCTTTTCACAGTTGAGTGCAGTATAAGCTGTGGGTTGTTATATTTGATGTAATTATGATGACATCAAAGTAAGTGAGTGAGAGTTGCTCAGTCATGTCTGACTCTTTGTGACCCTATGGACTGTAGGTCACTAGGCTTCTTTGTCCATGGAATTCTTCAGGCAAGAATACTGCAGTGGGTAGCCATTTCCTTCTCCAGGGGATCTTCCCGACCCAGGGATTGAACCCAGGTCTTCTGCCTTGCAGGCAGATTCTTTACCATCTGAACCACCAAGGAAGCCCATATGGTTCCTTTATGCCCACTTCCTGAAGAGATTTTTTAAAGTCACAAATGGATGTTGAATTTTATCAAAAGATTTTTCTGCATCTATTGAGATGATCCAAATTAAAAATAAAAACCATCTTTAATTTGTTAATGTGGTATATCACATTGATTATTTTCTTAATATTGAAAAATCCTAACTTCCCTGGGATAAATCCCCTTGATGATGGTGTGTAATCTTTTTAATGTTTTGTTGGAGTTGATTTGATAGTATTTTGTTGAGGATTTCTTGCATTTGTGTTCATCAGTGAAATTGGCCTGTAATTTTCTATTTTTGTGGTATCTTGTCTGATTTGGTATCAGAGTGATGGTCGCCTCAAAATGAATTCAGAAGTTTCCTTCCTCTGCAATTTTTTGAATAGTTTCAGAAGTATGGGTGTTAATGCTTCTGTAAATGTTTAATAGAATTCACCTGTGAGGCTACCTGGTCCTGGACTTTTGCTTGTTGTGACCTTTTAAATTTCTGATTTAATTTCAATACATGTAATTGGTCTATTCATATTTTTTCTTTCCTCCTGGTTCAGTCTTGGTACCTTCCTAAGAATTTGTCCATTTCTTCTAGGCTGTTCATTTTATTGGTGTATATTGTAGTTGCTTGTAGTAGTATCTCATGATCCTTAGTATTTCTGTGGTGTCTGTTGCAACTTCTCCTTTTTCAGTTCCAATTTTATTGATTTGAGTTCTCTCCTTTTTTTTTCTTGATGGGTGTGTCTAGTGGTTTATCAATTTTGCTTATCTTTTCAAAGAACTAGCTTTCAGTTTCAGTGATCTACAGGGAAGCATTGAAGACTTTTTTACATGGGGCCAGAGGAGGGACTCATATTTGACAAGTCAATATTTAAATTTAAATCAGAAGGAAACCCTGCACAGTGACAACTGTTCTATTTGCCTTATATACTGAGGTACTCCTAGGTTGGGTGCGTATATATTTACAATTGTTATTTCTTCTTCTTGGATTGATCTCTTGATCGTAATGTACTGTCCTTCCTTGTCTCTTGTAACAGTCTCTATTTTAGAGTCTATTTTGTCTGATATGAATATTGCTACTCCAGTTTTTTTTTGGTTTCCATGTGCAGAGGATGCATTTTCCCGTCTCCTCACTTTCAGTCTGTGTGTGTCCCTAGATCTGAAGTGGGACTCTTATGTATAAGGTATTGTTTTTGTATCCATTCAGCTAGCCAATGTCTTTTTGTTGAAGCATTTAATACATTTAGGCTTAAGGTAATTTTCAGTACATATGTTCTTCAGTTCAGTTCAGTTCAGTCGCTCAGTCATGTCTGACTCTTTGCGATCCCATGAATCGCAGCACGCCAGGCCTCCCTGTCCATCACCAACTCCCGGAGTTCACAGACTCAGGTCCATCGAGTCAGTGATGCCATCCAGCCATCTCATCCTCTGTCGTCCCCTTCTCCTCCTGCCCCCAATCCCTCCCAGCATCAGAGTCTTTTCCAATGAGTCAACTCTTCGCATGAGGTGGCCAAAGTACTGGAGTTTCAGCTTTAGCATCATTCCTTCCAAAGAAATCCCAGGGCTGATCTCCTTCAGAGTGGACTGGTTGGATCTCCTTGCAGTCCAAGGGACTCTCAAGAGTCTTCTCCAACACCACAGTTCAAAAGCATCAATTCTTCAGCGCTCAGCCTTCTTCACAGTCCAACTCTCACATCCATACATGACCACAGGAAAAACCATCCTTGAAGATGGACTGATTTGATCTCCTTGCAGTCCTTCTCCAATACCACAGTTCAGAAGCATCAATTCTTTGGCGCTCAGCTTTCTTTATAGTCCAACTCTCACATCCATATATGACTGCTGGAAAAACCATAGCTTTGACTAGACGAACCTTTGTTGGCAAAGTAATGTCTCTGCTTTTGAATATGCTATCTAGGTTGGTCATAACTTTCCTTCCAAGGAGTAAGCGTCTTTTAACTTCATGGCTGCAGTCACCATCTGCAGTGATTTTGGAGCCCCCAAAAATAAAGTCTGATACTGTTTCCACTGTTTCCCCATCTATTTCCCATGAAGTGATGGGATAGGATGCCATGATCTTCGTTTTCTGAATGTTGAGCTTTAAGCCAACTTTTTCACTCTCCTCTTTCACTTTCATCAAGAGGCTTTTGAGTTCCTCTTCACTTTCTGCCATAAGGGTGATGTCATCTGCATATCTGAGGTTATTGATATTTCTCCCGGCAATCTTGATTCCAGCTTGTGCTTCTTCCAGTCCAGTGTTTCTCATGATGTACTCTGCATATAAGTTAAATAAGCAGGGTGACAATATACAGTCTTGACGTACTCCTTTTCCTATTTGGAACCAGTCTGTTGTCCCATGTCCAGTTCTAACTGTTGCTTCCTGACCTGCATACAAATTTCTCAAGAGGCAGATCAGGTGGTCTGGTATTCCCATGTCTTTCAGAATTTTCCACAGTTTATTGTGATCTACACAGTCAAAGGCTTTGGCATAGTCAATAAAGCAGAAATAGATGTTTTTCTGGAACTCTCTTGCTTTTTCCATGATCCAGTGCATGTTGGCAATTTGATCTCTGGTTCCTCTGCCTTTTCTGAAACCAGCTTGAACATCAGGAATTTCACAGTTCACATATTGCTGAAGCCTGGCTTGGAGAACTTTGAGCATTACTTTACTAGCGTGTGAGATGAGTGCACTTGTGCAGTAGTTTGAGCATTCTTTGGCATTACCTTTCTTTGGGATTGGAATGAAAACTGACCTTTTCCAGTCCTGTGGCCACTGCTGAGTTTTCCAAATTTGCTGGCATATTGAGGGCAGCACTTTCACAGCATCATCTTTCAGGATTTGAAATAGCTCCACTGGAATTCCATCACCTCCACTAGCTTTGTTCGTAGTGATGCTTTCTAAGGCCCACTTGACTTCACATTCCAGGATGTCTGGCTTTAGGTCAGTGATCACACCATCGTGATTATCTGGATCGTGAAGATCTTTTTTGTACAGTTCTTCTGTGTATTCTTGCCATCTCTTCTTAATATCTTCTGCTTCTGTTAGGTGCATACCATTTCTGTCCTTTATCGATCCCATCTTTGCATGAAATGTTCCTTTGGTATCTCTAATTTTCTTGAAGAGATCTTTAGTCTTTCTCATTGGGTTGTTTTCCTCTATTTCTTTGCATTGATCGCTGAAGAAGGCTTATATAAGAATATATGTTCTTATTGCCATTTAATTAATTGTTTGGGGTTTGTTTTTATAGATCTTTTTTCTTCCCCTCTGCTTTTGTTCTCTTGTGATTTGATGATTAACTTTCGTATTGTGTTTAGATTCCTTTTCTTTTTTGTGTGTATCTATTTTAGATTTTTGGTTTGTGGTTATCATGAGGTTTTGACATAGCATCTATATACAAGATCGTTTTAAGTTACTGGTCTTTTAATTTCAAAGGTATTTCCAGTATCCTATGTCTATGCTGTACTCTTCTCAATTGCTGGTTAGAAGCATTTACTGTACGTTTGCCTTTGTATGCATGAATGAGCTTTTCCGTTCATAATTTCTGTGTTTTTAGTTGTGGCCTTTTCTTTTCCATCTAGAGCAGTTCCTGTAGCATTTGTTGCAAAGTTGGTCTGAAAGTGAAAAAAGATGTTAGTTGCTCAATCGTGTCTGACGCTGTGACCAAATGGACTGTAGCCCACCAGTCTCCTCTGTTCATGGAATTCTCCAGGCAAGAACACTGAAGTGGGTAGCCATCCTTTCTCCAAGATATCTTCCTGACCCTGGGTCTCCTGTATTGCAGGCAGATTCTTTACCGTCTGAGCCACCAAGAATTCCCTGGTGGTTCAGATAGTAATGCTTTTCAGTCTCTGATGAAATGCTTTTCATTTCTCTGTAGAATCTGCATGAGAGCCTTGCTGGATATTCTCAGTTGTAAGTCCTTCCCTTTCATCACTTTAAATATATCATGTCACTCCCCTCTGACTTGCACAATTTCTGCTGAGAAACCAGCTAACTTTATGGGGATTCCTTTGCACATTATTTATTGCCTTTTCCCTTAATATTTTTAATATTTCAATATTCCCTTTAATATTTTTTCTTTAATTTTTGTCAATTTGAGTACTATGCCTCTCAGTGTGTTCCTATCTGGGTTTATCCTGCCTAGGGCTCTCTGAACCTTCCGACAACTCTTAATTTTAGGTTAGCTTGAAGTAACCATAGTGATTCTCACCAGGGCTCAATGCTCCAGCTCATTCAGATGCTGAGAAAATAATAGCCATGATGGAGACATTTATATATATATAAGGAAGGTGGGAATAACAGTGACATAAGTGTCCTAATTCCTCAAAGAACCTGATAACTTTATAAGGACTAGATCATGGAACGTAGGTAAAGTTTTCTACAGCAACAGAAAACAGATACAGGGTATTTTTGATACTGGCCTAATGACATCCTATTCTTGTACATATTATGTGTACATGCACAGAAACATCAAAAAGGCTGGCTGATGCATGCTGAGGCTGAGACAGCCAGCAACTTTAACTTTATTGCTTATTCTTCCTGGATTGTTTGAAAACATTTAGATCAGCATATATTTAATAATCAGATGAGGGAAATAAAGATCATAAAGGTGAGAAAGAAATCATTAAAAAGTATATTCTAAGTACCTGAAAGGAGTGTAGTAGCCAGAAATCCTATAACTGGTATGAATACATTTTTGAAGTAGTGTAGTATAAAAATACAATTTAGTCAATTTTTCTAGGTCCTGGATCTCTCCTCCTCATTTAGAATTAGCAAGCAGACCTTTAGGTATGTTTAGTTTTAGAATTTTATTTTAAAGAGATTCCTATGCCATAATATAATGTCTGTGTTTCTCTTACTGAGAATTATGCCCAATGGTCAAATTCTAACAACTTTTGCAATACATTTTTATTAAATTTAATTAAAAATAGAGTTTACATGATATACCATTTTGAATTTCATTATATTCTTACAAATAATTTACTGTAAAATGTTAGTTTCAAAGAAAATTTATGGGAAATTATGAAGCGACTATCAGCTCAGTGCAGTCGCTTAGTTTTGTCCAACTGTTTGCGACCCGTGGACTGCAGCATGCAGGGCTTCCCTGTCCATCACTAACTTCCAGAGCTTGCTCAGACTCATGTCTATTGAGTTGGTGATGCCATCCAACCATCTCATCCTCTGTAGTTCCCTTCTTCTTCTGCCTTCAATCTTTCCCAGCATCAGGGTCTTTTCAAATGAGTCAGCTCTTCGCATCAGGAGGCCAAAGTACTGGAGTTTCAGCTTCAGCATCAGTCCTTCCAATGAATATTCAGGACTGATTTCCTTTAGGATGGACTGATTGGATCTCCTTGCAGTCCTTCTCCGATACCACAGTTCAGAAGCATCAATTCTTTGGCGCTCAGCTTTCTTTATAGTCCAACTCTCACATCCATACATGACTACTGGAAAAACCATAGCTTTGACTAGACAGACCTTTGTTGGCAAAGTAATGTCTTTGCTTTTTTGTATGCTGTTTAGGTTTGTCATAACTTTTCTTCCAAGGAGCAAACGTCTTTTAATTTCATGGCTGCCGTCACCATCTGCAGTGATTTTGGAGCTCGAGAAAATAAAGACTGTCACTGTTTCCACTGTTTCCCCATCTGTTTGCCATGAAGTGATGGGACTGGATGCCATGATCCTAGTTCTTTGAATGTTGAGTTTTAAGCCAGTTTTTTCACTCTCCTCTTTCATTTTCATCAAGAGGCTCTTTAATTCCTCTTCACTTTCTGCCATAAGGGTGGTGTCATCTGCATATCTGAGGTTATTGATGTCTCCCGACAATCTTGATTCTAGCTTGTGCTTCATCCAGCCTGGTATTTTATTATAGTAAGTGTGAAAAGGCAGAAAGCGACTATAGAGTTCTTTACAATAAAACCCATGATAAGGATATCATTTGGGGGGTTGAAAATTTATCAAAAGGATTATAAATATATTTTGGTATTCTGATGGTTTCAAGGGCACTTTAAAAGTTTTGTAGTTAAATTTTTACAAATGTGACATATTTGTTGAAACCCAATCTGTAAGTCTTACACCAATGATCATTTCTTCTTGCTAAAACATAGAAATAATTTATCTGAAATCCATGAGTGCTATAAAGAGTTTGATTTCTTCATAGAGATTCTTCTATAAGTTGGGCTAATCTCTGAAAGGCCTAAAATAAGACAGAGAGGAGAATTACCGAAATTAACATGCTTTTTGGGCTTCCTTTGTGGCTCAGCTGGTAAAGAATCCACCTGCAACGCAGGAGACCTGGGTTCTACACATGTATTGGAAAGATTCCTTGGAGAAGGAAAAGGCTACCCACTCCAGTATTCTGGCCTGGAGAATTCCATGGACTACATAGTTCATGGGGTCACAAAGAGTTGGACATGACTGAGCAACTTTCACTTTCAAGAGGCTTTAGGAGAATTCTACCATAACATTACAAATTTTTAAAAAGGAGTCTTATCTTATGTTGAGATCAGATAATGAAAGCTCAGGGTTAACCTCAGGTTTATCTGGGTTGTATGCCATCATGTCCACTAGTATATGGAAACATGTCAGAATCCCAGACATTAAAAAGACATTTTTTTACCCTCAAGTTCATCATTTTCTCCCAGAACACCAATTACTTTATTTTTTCAAATATTCTTTCATCTGCATATGCCTTATATGTAGTTTCAGTTGTCCAACTCTACTCATATATAACTAATGAAGAGCATATTTAATGATGTGAGAAAGCAAGTAAATCAAGAACACACCCAGAAACACCCCATCTCCAAGGATAAGTATTACAATCTTCTTGCAGTTACTGGATTTCAGTGTATGGCTCTTCTGTGAGTTCCTGACATGGTAGTAGTTAGCAACTTGCTTCTTTTCTTCATATTATCTTGATTAAAGCTGGACTTTTTGATTAATCAATAAGTTAATTCTAATCATCAATATTAGTCTATTTGACCCTTGTTGATATTCTTCCTTCAGAGAAAGAGTCCGATGGCTTCGTGAATTTGTACTCTGACTCATGTTAATTTTATGCAGGAGGGAAAGAGTTTCTCTTTATAACATGTTGATGATCTGTCAACACCGTTGAGTTAGGTCTGAAATCTATTCACAGAATCAATAAAATTCAACTCCAAGTTGGTCTCATTACCTTTCCATAGAAGTCTGGCAACTTCTTTGAGTTATACTTCACGACTTTCCAACTATTCCCATTTTTCAGAAACCAAAGGAGACATCAAATAATGTTGTAACTCACAAAATGAACACAAAAAATAAATTGATAACTCACCATGTCCATCTGTTCTGGAGAAGCTGAAGAGAAGGATGCTCTGAAGTAGGGGCAAGGAGCTGAACTATCAATGTAGAAACCATATCCTGGAAGCATGAATATCTGAGAGAGTTTTGGAAAATAGGTAATTAAAAGAAAAATAAAAATAGAGGTAAATCTAATCTCAGAGTGTCAGAGGACTTTCTGAGTTTAAAAGCAATGAAAGAAATTTGAAGAGAAAAAACAACTTACAGAAGAATTCCGCATGTCATACAATAAACAAAACTAAAAGCACAGAAACAGGAAAAGTATTTAGGATAAATATGACAGTCCTATCTCTTCTCTGTATACTAAAATAAAAAAGCACAGAAACAGAAGAAAAACACTAAATTTTAGCTTTAATGGACCAAGGACAGATCCTACAGGCAACAGAAATTGTAATAAACATAATAACCATTTAATGTAACTAGAAAAGTAAAATAAATTCTAACAACGAAACATTCTTTATGAGATATCAAGTTTGGAAGTGACCTTTAAGTTGGGACTTCAAAGATAAGTAGGTATTGACCAAACAAAATGTAAGGAAAGAGTCCTTTGGGGAGAAGATACAGAGTGTAGAGGCCTGAAAATGCAAAGAAAATGGGTCACTCAAAGAGGTGGAAACAATACTTAGACTGGAGGAATAAAATGGCAAGTAATTCTGTCAGAACTCTGGGACACCGTCTCCTTCGGTGACTTCTGTGGCTGCCAGCTTGCTGCCCCCACACAAGTGTCCTCTGCTTCCTAGGCATGCAAACACACTGTTTCCAGCCTCTTTCTAGATGCTCATGGCCAAGTGATTGAATCCCAACTAGGGAGGGGAAGTCTTGGTGTTACTTCCTGGCCTGGCCTGTGAACATCTCCCCATGTGACCCGCCATACCCTCTGCATGCTGTTTTCATTGTGGCCCATGAATTGAAATGCCATGCAAGACGGTGGCAGGAGCCCAGGTCTCTGACTCAAGGAGGGAGCAGAAGAGCCTGTAGACCATGCCTCTGAAAATTGTGCCAGAGAAAGAAATAAACTTGCCTTGTGTTAAGTCTTTGAAATTGTTGTCTAGTAAAATCATGATATTCAAACTTCAAGTAACCATTGTTATTACTTGTTATAAATCTGGGCTCTGGTCACTGAAGTTTGATGAACTGGGAATGAAATGATTTGGGGAACTCAGGGAAGAAGATTTCAAGGTGGAAGAAGAGTTTTTTGTCCTCATTAACAATGAAAATGTCATTTCTCCCAATATCGTGGAATAGTTTTGGGGTGTGCCAGAAGCAAGTTTCTGTAGAGAAGGAGGAAGTGGTAATAATCTCCTTGAATGATGACCCAAATCTGGTCTAAGGCAGAAGTGATAAAGTTGCAGATTATTTAGAAAAGTTAAAGTACATGCCACAGGGTATATGGAATAAGTGAAGGGGACTGAAAAAAACTACTATAAAATAGGAAGTATCTATCCTTAGCTCTTAGTTCAGGGAGCTGTTTTCTTACACAGAAATAGCCACTTATCAAATATTCTGGATAATGACATTGATAAGAAAGCAAACAAAATGTAATAAAATTGACTTATTATAAGTTCAATTGCTCAGTCGTGTCCGACTTTTTGCAACCTCATGGACTGCAGCACACAGGGCTTCCCTGTCCATCACCAGCTCCCACAGCTTGCTCAAACTCATGTCCACTGAGTCGGTGATGCTATCCAACCATCTCATCCTCTGTCATCTCTTTTTCTCCTCCCACCTTCAATCTTTCCCAACATCAGGATCTTTTCCATTCAGTCAGTTCTCCACATCAGGTGCCCAAAGTATTGGACCTTCAGCTTCAGCATCAGTCCTTCCAAAGAATATTCAAGACTGATTGCTTGAGGATTGACTGGTTCGGTCTCCTTGCAGTCCAAGGGACTCTCAAGAGTCTTCCCAAACACCACAGTTCAAAAGCATCAATTCTTTGGTGCTCAGCTTTCTTCACAGTCCAACTCTCACATCCATACATGATCACTGAAAAAACCATAACCTTGACTAGATGGACTTTTGTTGGCAAAGTAATGTCTCTGCTTTTTAATATGCTGTCTAGGTTGGTCATAACTTTCCTTCCAAGGAGTAAGCATCTTTTAATTTCATGGCTGCAATCACCATCTGCAGTGATTTTGGAGCCCCCAAAATAAAATCTGACACTGTTTCCACTGTTTCTCCATCTATTTCCCATGAAGTGATGGGACCAGATGCCACGATCTTCGTTTCTGAATGTTGAGCTTTAAGCCAACTTTTTCACTCTCCTCTTTCACTTTCATCAAGAGGCTCTTTAGTTTTTCACTTTCTGCCATAAGGGTGGTGTCATCTGCATATCTGAGCTTACTGATATTTCTCTCAGCAATCTTGATTCCAGCTTGTGCTTCATCCAGCCCAGCATTTTGCATGATGTACTCTACATATAAGTTAAATGAGGAGGGTGACAATATACAGCCTGATGTACTCCTTTCCCAATTTGGAACTAGTCTGTTGTTCCATGTCCTGTTCTAACTGTTGCTTCTTCACCTGCATACGGATTTCTCAGGAGACAGGTAAGGTGGTCTGGTATTCCCATTTCTTTAAGAATTTTCCACAGTTTGCTGTGATCCACACAGTCAAAGGCTTTTGTGTAGTCAATAAAGCAGAAGTAGATGCTTTTCTGGAACTCTGTTGCTTTTTCAATGATCCCATGGATGTTGGCAATTTGATTTCTGGTTCCTCTGCCTTTTCTAAATCCAGCTTGAACATCTGGAAGTTCACGGTTCACATACTGTTGAAGCCTGGCTTGGAGAATTTTGAGCATTACTTTGCTAGCATGTGAGATGAGTGCAATTGTACAATAGTTTGAACATTCTTTGGCATTGCCTTTCTTTGGGATTGGAATGAAAACTGACATTTTCCGGTCCTGTGGCCACTGCTGAGTTTTCCCAATTTGCTGGCATATTGAGTGCAATGCTTTCACAGCATCACCTTTAAGGTTTGAAGTAGCTCAACTGGAATTCCATGACCTCCACTAGCTTTGTTTGTAGTGATGCTTCCTAAGGCCCACTTGACTTTGCATTCCAGGATGTCTGGCTCTAGGTGAGTGATCACACATCGTGGTTATCTGGGTCATGAAGATTGTTTTGTATAGTTTTTCTGTGTATTCTTGCCACCTCTTCTTAATATCTTCTGCTTCTGTTAGGTTCAAACCATTTTTTTTCCTTTATTGCGCCCATCTTTGCATGAAATGTTCCTTTGGTATCTCTAATTTTCTTGAAGAGAGTCTTTCCCATTCTATTGTTTTCCTCTATTTCTTTGCATTGATCACCGAGGAAGGCTTTCTTATCTCTCCTGGCTATCTTTCCTTTTCTCCTTTGCCTTTAGCTTCTCTTCTTTTCTCAGCTATTTGTAAGGCCTCCTCAGACAGTCATTTTGCCTTTTTGGATTTGTTTTTCTTGGGATGCTCTTGATCACTGCCTCTTGTATAATGTCATGAACCTCTGCCCATAGTTCTTCAAGCACTCTGTCTGTCAGATCTAATCCCTTGAATATATATGTCACTTCTCCTGTATAATTGTAAGGGATTTGATTTAGGTTATACCTGAGTGGTCTAGTGATTTTCCCTACTGTCTTCAATTTGATACAATGAGATGGCGGAGTAGAAGGACATGCACTCATCTTCTCCTGTGAGAGCTCCAAAATGACTTATTAAACTAAAATGCAATTCTTTAAGTCATGTAAGTATTTATTAAACAATTATTATGTGCTATCATTAGCATTATAAGAATTGATAAAGCATGAGCCCTGAACTCAAGGATGATGGTTAGAGAGGGTGAATGACTTTCCCAGGAGAGTGCATTTGCTCTTGCTTCCAGACAGCCATTTTCCTGCTCTGACTGCTAACCTGCCTTGTCTCTTATGTTCTAGCACAGGACTTTGCTAGCATCAACATGGTTTTTCTTTTGTACTTAGTACCTCAAGACAAACATGATACTAGAAACAGATCTTAGTGTTTACATAAGACTGACGAATATGTTAAAAAAATTAATGTTGAAAGGATGATTTATTTGATAAGTTGGGAAGCTGCACAAAAAATTATTTAGATTTTTTAGCTTTATCAATGCCCCTAAATTAAATCTCAATAGACTTATGGTTTAAGCACAAAATGTGCAGACATCCTTGTAGATTAATTATGTGAAAAAAGGTGGATGTAATTTTATGTAAAATTACATGTAAATTTCCCTGTAATTTTAATCATGTAAAATAAATGTATAGCTATATCAAACAAATTAAAAGTCCTGTTAAAAAAACAGCAGAAGACCCAAATAGCCATTTTCCAAAGAAGATATGCAGATTGCCAATAGGCACATGAAAAGATGCTGAACATCATTAGTCATCCAGGAAAGGCAAATCAAAGCACAATGAAATATCATATCATACTTCTCAGAATGGCTCTCATCAAAAAGACCACAAACAAAAAATGTTGTTGAGGATGTGGAGAAAAGGGAACTGTCATATACTATTGGTAGGAATTTCAACTGGAGTAGCCATTTTGGAAACCTGTATGAGATTTCTCAAAAAACTAAAATAGAACTATACTATGATCCTGAAATTCTATTCCTGGGTATACATAAAATAATTTAAATATTAATTTAAAAAGATACATGCACCCCTATATTTATAGCATTATTTACAATTGCCAAGATATGAAAGCAACATAAACATCCATTTGCAGATGAATGGATAAAGAATTTGTGGTATATGCCTATGATGGACTACTACTCAGCCATACAAGGGAATTAAACCCTGCCATTTGTGACAACATGGACAGATTTGGAGAGTATTATGCTTAGTGAAATGAGTCAGAGATAGAAAAATGCCATATGTTATTGCTTCTATGCAGAACCTAAAACAGAAATGAATAAATATAACAAAAAGAAATAAGCTCATAGGTATAGAAAACAAACTTGTGGTTACTGGTGGTGAGAGGGATGGGAGGAGGGGCCGGATAGGAGTAGAGGATTAATAGGTACAAACTATTATGTATAAAATAAATAACACGTAAGGATATATTATACAGTGTAGGGAATATAGCTAGTGTTTTATATTAACTTTATGAAGAGTATAATTTTAGAAGTAATGAGTCACCGTGTTGTATACCTGAAACTAATGTAATATTGTCAATGAACTATACTTTAGTAAAAAAAAAAAATTTCATTTCATTAAAAAAAATTAGATACATACAAGCTCTTCAAGAAAATGTAGCATGAATGGTCAAAAAACCTGGGTGGTAAAATTATGGGCTATTTAAAAAAATTCAGAAGTAATACAGAACACGGTGGAGTAAAAGGACTTGAGTTTACTTCCTCTCGTGAAAACACAAAAGTCACAACTAACTGCTAAACAACCGTCAACAAAATGGACTGGAACCCACGAAGAAAGATAGTTCCATATTCAAAGAAGAAACCACAACACGATGCTGGGAGGGGTGCATTTGTGAGATTAGCAAATCTCAAACCTGCCAGGTGGGTGACCCACAAGCTGGAAAATAATTACAGCTCAACGGTTCTCCCACAGGAGCGAGAGTTCTGAGACCCCCACCAGGTTCCCCTCGGCATCAGGGGGAGGAGCTCCACTAGAGCATTTTGTCTTTGAAGGCCAGCAGGGCATGATTGCGGGAGTTTCACAGGTTTGAAGAAGAGAGAAACTCCACCCTTGAGTGGCACAAAGGAGGTTTCGTGCGCACTAGCACCCAGGGGGTAAAAGCAGTGACTTCCCAGGAGCCTGGAATGCACCTATCTGTGTGTCTTTGTGGGTCTACTGGGTGGGAGGTGTGGTGAGTGGGAGGCAGAAGTGGCTTAATGTGGGGGCAAAGACACTGGTGGCAGTGGTACTGGGGAGTCCTCATTGGCATGGTCTGTCCTGGAGGTTGTCACCCTGACACCAAGACCTGGCCCCACCCAACAGTGGCTGCAGTGCTGGGACACCTCAGGTCACAGAACCAATAGGATGGAGACACAGCCCCACCCATCAGCAGACAGACTGCCTAAAATCTTGCTGAGCTCACAACTACCTCTGAACACACCCCTTTACATGGCCCTGTCTGCTAGTGGGCAGGAAACATCCCCTCCCACCAGGAAGCCTGGATAAGTATCTTATACCTGCCTCATCTGCCAGAGGGCTAACACCAGAAGCAAAGAAGCACTATAACCCTGCAACCCGCTGAATGAAAACTGCAAACACAGAAAGTTAGAAAAAATGAGATGGCGGAGGAATATGTTCCAGATGAAGGAACAAGATGAAACCTCAGAACAACCAAGTGAGGTGGGGATAGGCAATCTACCCCACTAAAATTCACAGGAATGATACTAAAGATGATTCTAGATCTCAGAAAAGGAATAGAGGCACAGAACAAGAAGATACGAAAACGTTTAACAAAGATCTAGAAGACATAAAGAAGTGAGTTAAACAATACAATAACTGAAAAGAAAAATACACTAGAAGGAATCAATAGCAGAATAAATGAGGCAGAAGAATGAATAAGTGAGCTAGGAGAGAGGATAGTGAAAACCATTGTCACACAACAGATTAAAGAAAAAAAATGAAAAGACGTGAGGACAATTTGACACCTCTGGGACAACTTTAAATGCACCAGCATTAGCGTTATAGGGGTCCCAGAAGGAGAAGAGAGAGAGCAAGGGCCTGAGAAAGTATTTGAAGAGAAAATAGCAGAAAATTTCCCTAATGTGGGAAAGAAAACATTTACCCAAGTCCAGAAAGTGCAGAGTCCCATACAGGATAAACCTAAGGAGGAACACACTGAGATACATAGTAATCAAATTGAAGACAAAGAAATGAATCCTAATTGGAGAGGAAAAAGTAAAACTAAAATTGTTTGCAGATGACATGGTACTATATATAGAAAATCCTAAAGATGCTACTAGAAAACTACTAGAGTTCATCAATGAATTTGGTAAAGTTGTAGGGTAAAAATTAATGCATAGAAATCTGTTAACTTCTATAACACTGAAAGATCAGAAAGAGAAATTAAGGATTAATCACATTTACCATCTCATCAAAAAGAATACAATACATAGGAATATAACTAACCACGGGAAGAGGGAATGGCAAATCACTCCAGTATTTTTGCCTAGAGAATTCCCATGAACAGTGGAGCCTGGCGGGCTGTAGTCCATGAGGTTGCAAAGAGTCAGATATGACTGGGTGACTAAGCACAGCATAGCACATACCTAACCAAGGCCTCAAAAGACCTGAATTCTAAAAGTATGAGATGCTAATGAAAGAAATCAAAGATGACACAAACAAATGAAAAGATACACCACCATGTTCTTGGACTATAAGAATCAATATTGTTGAAATGACTCTACTAACGAAGACAATCTACAAGTTTAATGTAATACCTATCAAATTGCCAATAGCATTTTTTTTTTTTTTTGCAGACATAGAGTAAATAAATCTTAAGATATATATGGGAACACAAAAGACCCCAAATAGCCAAAGCAATCCTGAGAAAGAAAAAGGGAGGTCAAGGACTTGGGGTCCCTGACTTCAGACTATAATGCAAAGCTACAGTAATTAAGACAGTGTGGTTCTGGTGAAAAAAAAACAAAAACAAAAACAGAAATATAGATGAATGGAACAGTATGGAAAGCCCTGAAATAAACTCATGCACCTATGATCCATTAATCTATGACAAAAGGGGCAAGACTGTAAAATGGAGAGAAGACAGTCTCCTCAATAAATAATACTAGGAAAGCCAGAGAGATACATATAAAGAAACAAAATTAGGACATTCTGTAACACTATACACAATCATAAACTCAAAATTTATTAAAGACCTAAATGTAAGACCTGAAATTATAAAACTCTGAGAGGAAAACATAGGTAGAACACACTCTGACATAAATTTCAATAATATCTTTTTGGATTCACCTCTTACAGTAAGGGAAATAAAAGCAAAATAAACAAATAGAAGCTAATTAAACTTAAAAGGTATTCAGCAAAGGAAACCATTAACAAAATAAAAGGTCAGTCTATGGGATGAAAGAAAATATTTTCAAACAGGGGATTAATCTCCAAAATATATAAACAACACATGAGCTCATTATCAGAAGGATCAAACAACCCAATAAAAAAATGGACCAAAGATCTAAATAGACATTTCTCCAAAGAATACATACAAATGGCCAAAAAGTACATGTAGAGATGCTTAACATCACTAATTAATAGAGAAATGAAAAATGAGAACTACAATAAGGAATGACCTCACACAGGTCAGAATGGCCATCATCAAAAATTTTACTAACAATAGATGGTGGAGAGGGTGTGGAGAAAAAGGAACACTCCTACACAGTTGGTGGGAAAGTAAATTGGTATAGTCACTATGGAGGACAGTATTGAGATTCCTTAAAAAACTGAAAATAGAGCTACTGTATGATTCAGGAGTCCCACTTCAGGGAAAATGTCTGGAGAAAACCAAAATTCAAAAAGTTATATGTGCCTCACTGTTCACTGAAGCACTTTAGACAGTAGTCAAGATGTGGGAGCAACCTAGATATCCATCAACAGAGGCATGGATAAAGAAGATGTGGTACTATTGAGTTCAGTTCAGTTCAGTCGCTCAGTCATGTCCGACTCTTCACGACCCCATGAATCAGAGCATGCCAGGCCTCCCTGTCCAGCACCAACTCCCAGAGTTCACTCAGACTCACGTCCATCAAGTCAGTGATGCCATCCAGCCATCTCATCCTCTGTCATCCCCTTCTCCTCCTGCCCCCAATCCCTCCCAGCATCAGAGTCTTTTCCAATGAGTCAACTCTTTGCATGAGGTGGCCAAAGTACTGGAGTTTCAGCTTTAGCATCATTCCTTCCAAAGAAATCCCAGGACTGATTTCCTTCAGAATGGACTGGTTGGATCTCCTTGCAGTCCAAGGGACTCTCAAGAGTCTTCTCCAACACCACAGTTCAAAAGCATCAATTCTTCGGGGCTTAGCCTTGTACACAGTCCAACTCTCACATCCATACATGACCACAGGAAAAACCATAGCCTTGACTAGACAGACCTTTGTTGGCAAGGTAATGTCTCTGCTTTTGAATATGCTATCTAGGTTGGTCATAACTTTTCTTCCAAGGAGTAAGCGTCTTTTAATTTCATGGCTGCAATCACCATCTGCAGTGATTTTGGAGCCCCCCAAAATAAAGTCTGACACTGTTTCCACTGTTTCCCCATCTATTTCCCATTAAGTGATGGGACCGGATGCCATAATCTTCGTTTTCTGAATGTTGAGCTTTGAGCCAACTTTTTTGCTCTCCACTTTCACTTTCATCAAGTGGCTTTTGAGTTCCTCTTCACTTTCTGCCATAAGGGTGGTGTCATCTGCATATCTGAGGTTATTGATATTTCTTCCAACAGTCTTGATTCCAGCTTGTGCTTCTTCCAGTCCAGCGTTTCTCATGATGTACTCTGCATATAAGTTAAATAAGCAGGGTGACAATATATAGTCTTGACGTACTCTTTTCCCATTTGGAACCAGTCTGTTGTTCCATGTCCAGTTCTAACTGTTGCTTACTGACCTGCATACAGATTTCTCAAGAGGCATGTCAGGTGGTCTGGTATTCCCATCTCTTTCAGAATTTTCCAGTTTATTGTGATCCACACAGTCAAAGTCTTTGGCATAGTCAATAAAGCAGAAATAGATGCTTTTCTGGAACTCTCTTGCTTTTTCCATGATCCAGCGGATGTTGGCAATTTGATCTCTGGATCCTCTGCCTTTCCTAAAACCAGCTGGAACATCAGGAAGTTCACGGTTCACATATTGCTGAAGCCTGGCTTGGAGAATTTTGAGCATTAGTTTACTAGTGTGTGAGATGAGTGCAATTGTGTGGTAGTTTGAGCACTCTTTGGCATTGCTTTTCTTTGGGATTGGAATGAAAACTGACCTTTTCCAGTCCTGTGGCCACTGCTGAGTTTTCCAAATTTGCTGGCATATTGAGTGCAGCACTTTCACAGCATCATCTTTCAGGATTTGAAATAGCTCAACTGGAATTCTATCACCTCCTCTAGCTTTGTTTGTAGTGATGCTTTCTGAGGCCCACTTGACTTCACATTTCAGGATGTCTGGCTCTAGGTGAGTGATCACACCATCATGATTTTCTGGGTCGTGACGATCTTTTTTATACAGTTCTTCTGTGTATTCTTGCCACCTCGTCTTAATATCTTCTGCTTCTGTTAGGTCCATACCATTTCTGTCCTTTTTCGAGCCCATCTTTGCATGAAATATTCCCTTGGTATCTCTAATTTTCTTGAAGAGATCTCTAGTCTTTCCCATTCTGTTGTTTTCCTCTATTTCTTTGCATTAATTGCTGAGGAAGGCTTTCTTATCTCTTTTTGCTATTCTTTGGAACTCTGCATTCAGATGCTTATATCTTTCCTTTTCTCCTTTGGTTTTTGCTTCTCTTCTTTTCACAGCTATTTGTAAGGCCTCCCCAGACTGACGTTTTGCTTTTTTGCATTTCTTTTCCATGGGGATGGTCTTGATCCCTGCCTCCTGTACAATGTCAGGAACCTCATTCCATAGTTCATCAGGCACTCTATCTATCAGATCTGGGCCCTTAAATCTATTTCTCATGTCCACTGTATAATCATAAGGGATTTGATTTAGGTCATACCTGAATGGTCTAGTATAATGCCATTTGCAGCATGGATACACCTGGAGATTATCACACTAAGTGAAATCACACAGAGAAAAACAAATATGTGATTAAACTGTATATGGAATCTAAAAAAAATGATACATAGGAACTTATTTCTAAAACGGAAACAGACTCGGAGATTCAGAAAAGTTTACCAAAGGGGAAATGGTGGTGGTGTGTGTGGAAAGGATAAATCAGGAGTTTGGAATTAACATATACACACTACCGTATGTAAAATAATCAATAAGAACCTACTTGTATAGTACAGGGAATTGACTCAGTATCTTATAATAACCCATTTTCTAATATGGGAAAAGAATCTGAAAGGCATAAATATATGCCTATGTATAACTGAATCAATTTTCTGTATACCTGAAACTAACACAGCACTGTAACTCAACTATACCTCAATATCAAATAAAAATTAAAAAGTGACATTATGCTTTAATGAAGTACAATGCCACCCTGAGTGTGCTTTACTTTCATAAGGGAAAAACCCTTCTATTTTAAATACTAATGGCTAACACTTATCAAGCATTTACTATGTGCCAGGCATTAGTCTAGGAGTTTTTTCCATGTTGATTCCTTTCATGATAGCAATCCTAAGAAGGAGAGATTCCTATTATCTCCTTTTTTCAGATGAGACTCAACACCACATATCATGAAGGACTGGAGCTGGGATTCACACCCAAGGACTGTGGCTCCCAAAACTGTGCTCTGGCCACTAACATAACCAGTAGCTGAGCTGAATGACTGTATTTCCCCTACTTAGGAGACTAAATCTGGAACCCAAAATCTATCATGATCTTAATAATGAGATAGTGTATCTGATAGGCAGATGTAATGCCTTGTGCTAGTTGGCAACGATAAACATCTCACAATTTTTATTAAGAAATTACAGAAAAAGTTTAGCTTTTCCTCCTGTCTTACCTCATTCTTAACGGCTTTTTCTTCAATCAGTTTTCTTACATCATGAATGCCCTTAATTTTTACCCACAGAAACATTCCAGCAGTAGGAACTTGCCATTCTGCCAAACCTACAAAGAAAAGAAGAGAAGAAATATTTTCTGAGTCCAGTTTTCATGATGTCAGTTATATCACTTAAATGACAAATGACAGTAATTGTAAACTAGCATTTCCAATGGAGAAGGCGATGGCACCCCACTCCAGTACTCTTGCCTGGAAAATCCCATGGACGGAGGAGCCTGGTAGGCTGCAGTCCATGGGGTGGCTGAGGGTCGGACACGACCGAGCGACTTTCCTTTCACTTTTCACTTTCATGCGTTGGAGAAGGAAATGGCAACCCACTCCAGTGTTCTTGCCTGGAGAATCCCAGGGATGGGGGAGCCTAGCAGGCTGCGGGAGCCTGTTGGGCTGCCATCTATGGGGTCACACAGAGTCGGACACGACTGAAGTGACTTAGCAGCAGCAGCAGCAGCAGCATTTCCAAAAAAGTTCCTTCAGTGACAGAATTTTAAAAAATATATTTTTATGAGTCCTGAAATTGGATGTTCTGAGTTTTATTTCAAAAAGTGAGGGGAAGTTTTGAAAGGGAGAAAGGGGACTCATGTGTATGTATAGGATTTTAGTGGGTTTTAGGGCCATGCAGAAACTCCTGTGTCATGCCCCTCTCTCTTCCTTAGAGCTGTCCCTAAGGCATACATGTCTCTTTCAAATTGTAGGAGAGGATTCCTCAACTCCTTCTAGAATCTTATTAGTGTTTCAGTAAATTGTTCAGAAGTGTAATGAATTGACATTTTTATCAGAATGTAATTAGTTATAAAAGTCATACTTAAAACTAAGGAATTCTGGGTGCATTTGTAGGCTTTATGTTTCATTGAATATAAGGATAGAGAAACCAAGAAGGAAGAAAATTATTTTGATTTTAATTATTACCATTTTAAAAAAAGAACTTGTTGGTGATTAAAACCTTTTTTCAAGTTTACAGTGTGGTAAAATAGTACTCTTATAAAAAATACTAACTGTATTTTTACCAGGACTTCATAGGGAAGAAGGTATGATGGAAATAAGGAATTGATACCTTGTATTAGGGCTTCCCAGGTGGCTGAGTCCTAAAGAGTCCACCAGCAATGCAGGAGACCTGGGCTTGATCCCTGGGTCGGAAAGATCCCTGGAGAAGGGAATGGCAACCCGTTCCAGTATTCTTGCCTGGAGAATCCCATGGACGGAGGAGCCTGGTGGGCTACAGTCCCCGGGGTCACATAGAGTCGGACTGAGCCATGTTCACTTCACTGTGTATTCACCATTATTTTTGCCAAAGGCATTTTTAGTGGTGTAATTAAAGCCATGAAATTCATTTTACTTTCTTCCTTAATAGAAAATTAAATCTAAACCATCCTGAAATCAAATTAGCAATATAAAAGATTAGATAGTAGATAAATGAAGTTAATGATTAAAAGGCCCATCATCTGTAATGAAAAACCTGCCAAAGATTGCAGTATTTTGTTTTTATAGAGTCAGAAAGAATTATGTTGTTGATTTCACAATTCCTCTTCTCTTTGGAGCAACATTTTGAAAACCTTTTTGGTTCAGAGATTATTTGGCTCTCAGTAGCTTATTGCTGGTTGATTGTTAGATTACTTGGTCTTTTCTTCTTTAAACCACAGATTCCGTGCAGCAGTCAGGTATGGTAGAAATGCTGTAATTGTGACAGGGTTATTGCTGGTTGGTTGTTAGACTGATTGGTCTTTTCTTCTTTAAACCACACACTCTGTGCAGCAGTTAGGTGTAGTAGAAGTGCTGTAATTGCAGCAGGGTTACTGCTGTTGCTTCTCACATTATTTATAGGGTACCACTTTCGTTTTTGAAAAGTACTTATTTCTGACTGCGTTGCATCTTTGCTGCTGCGTGTGGGCTTTCTCTGGTTGTGGTAAGCAGGGGCTATTCTAGTTGCCGTGCACAGGCGTATCACTGTGGCTTCTCATGCTGCAGAGCATGGGATCTAGAGTGCCAGTCTGATAGTCATGGTGCCTGGGCTTAGTTGCCTGGGGCATATGGGATCTTCCTAGAACAGGGATTGAACAGGTGTCCCCTGCATTGCAAGGCATATTCTTAACCATTGCATACCAGAGAAGCCCTAGAGTAACATTTTCTTGACCAGAATAGGCCTGGACCCTATTTCCTTCCCCAGGGTTATTAACAATACTCTATAGTATCACTCACTCATAGAAGGACTGCTGCTCGTTCATCCCAGGACAGGATGTATGTTCTACTCACCACTTAACCACTTGTCTGCTGCCGCCAGTAATGCATCCCTCTGCTTCCGGTAGAAATCAGTAACCCTAGAGGAAGAAAACAATGAAAAATATGTGTTTGCTACACTGATTGTAGAAACCAAAAGGCTCTGGAGTCCAGTCTATAAGAATCTATTTTGTATCTTGATGAAAATGTTGAAACTCATTGAGGGAATAGAGCATATTTGTTTGACCTGTCAGGTAGTAAACTTTGTATCATTGTGATTTTTCCATTGTTTTGGAATAATTCAAAACAGAAAATTAATCAAGTGAAGTCCATTTCTATATAAACTATGGAACCTAAAATACAGTACCTGTCGATGTGAGTCAGAAAGCCCTCTTCTCCCCACTGATGCAGAAGTTGTGATACCAGGAGCTAAAAGGCATGAGACAGTAACAAGGTTCATCCTCTAAAATGTACTTTTTGTCAAATGTAACAGCAAATCACTCTTGATTATGTACAAACCACACTAAGAAGATGCAATAAGCTGCACCAAGCTTTATAGGGCCGGTGACTTATAACAATGTTGCTTAATAACAATGACAACAATAATAACAAATATTTATATGGTCCTTGGTATATCCAAGAAACTGCTGTACCATACATTTCAGCAAAGTTGGTCTTTGCAATACCCTTATTAGACAGGCCGTTATTTCTCTGTACTCATATTGAGACTGAGGCATTGCTGCTGCTGCTGCTGCTAAGTCACTTAGTTGTGTCCAACTCTGTGCAACCCCATAGACGGAAGCCCACAAGGCTCCCCCATCCCTGGGATTCTCCAGGCAAGAGCACTGGAGTGGGTTGCCATTTCCTTCTCCAATGCATGAAAGTGAAAAGTGAAAGGGGAGTCGCTCAGTCGTGTTCGACTCTTAGCAACCCCATGGACTGCAGCCTACCAGGTTCCTCCATCCATGGGATTTTCCAGGCAAGAGTACTGGAGTGGGGTGCCATTGCCTTCTCAGACTGAGGCATTAGGTGAAGTTAAATTTCCTGTGATCACTGTTGGTCACAAATCCTGGACTCAAGTCAGAATGTCCAGGCCCAGATCCATTCAATAACTGCCACCCTGCACAGCCTCTCGAAATAATGGTGTGTTACTTCACCAAACCTCTTCCGTCCTGATGAGTTTTTATGGGGTTCCTGAACTAGATGCCAGGACACAAGATGAATAAGATCTCTGACTCTAGGAGCTTGGTCTACACCTTGAAACAGCTCAGGTATATTTAAATCCCTTTGCCTTTTGGAGCAAACATCTATGGTATATCTGATCTTCTAATTCAGCCCATAGGGAAATAGAGAAGCAGTCAAATGACTTCACTCCCTGACACCTTCACATTGTCTTATTTGCCCGCATCCATTTTATGATCTGATTTCAGACATTCCTGTTTCCTAAATTGTCCTAAATTCCTAAATTTCCTAAATTGTCTTCAGTGATCAATGCAAAGAAATAGAGGAAAACAACAGAATAGGAAAGACTGGAGATCTCTTCAAGAAAATTAGAGATACCAAGGGAACATTTCGTGCAAAGATGGGCTCGATAAAGGACAGAAATGGTATGGACCTAACAGAAGCAGAAGATATTAAGAAGAGATGGCAAGAATACACAGAAGAACTGTACAAAAAAGATCTTCACGACCCAGATAATCACAATGGTGTGATCACTGACATAGAGCCAGACATCCTGAAATGTGAAGTCAAGTGGGCCTTAGAAAGCATCACTACGAACAAAGCTAGTGGAGGTGATGGAATTCCAGTGGAGCTATTTCAAATCCTGAAAGATGATGATGTGAAAGTGGTGCACTCAATATGCCAGCAAATTTGGAAAACTCAGCAGTGGCCACAGGACTGGAAAAGGTCAGTTTTCATTCCAATCCCAAAGGAAGGCAATGCCAAAGAATGCTCAAACTACTGCACAATTGCACTCATCTCACACGCTAGTAAAGTAATGCTCAAAATTCTCCAAGCCAGGCTTCAGCAATATGTGAACCATGAAATTCCTGATGTTCAAGCTGGTTTTAGAAAAGGCAGAGGAACCAGAGATCAAATTGCCAACATCCCCTGTATCATGGAAAAAGCAAGAGAGTTCCAGAAAAACATATATTTCTGCTTTATTGACTATGCCAAAGCCTTTGACTGTGTGGATCACAATAAACTGTGGAAAATTCTGAAAGAGATGGGAATACCAGACCACCTGACATGCCTCTTGAGAAATCTGTATGCAGGTCAGGAAGCAACAGTTAGAACTGGACATGGAACAATAGACTGGTTCCAAATAGGAAAAGGAGTACGTCAAGGCTGTATATTGTCACCCTGTTTATTTAACTTATATGCAGAGTACATTATGAGAAACGCTGGACTGGAAGAAACACAAGCTAGAATCAAGATTGCCAGGAGAAATATCAATAACCTCAGATATGCAGATGACACCACCCTTATGGCAGAAAGTGAAGAGGAACTCAAAAGCTTCTTGATGAAAGTGAAAGAGGAGAGTGAAAAAGTTGGCTTAAAGCTCAACATTCAGAAAATGAAGATCATGGCATCTGGTCCCATCACTTAATGGGAAATAGATGGGGAAACAGTGGAAACAGTGTCAGACTTTATTTTTTTGGGCTCCGAAATCACTGCAGATGGTGATTGCAGCCATGAAATTAAAAGACGCTTACTCCTTGGAAGGAAAGTTATGACCAATCTAGATAGCATATTCAAAAGCAGAGACATTACTTTGCCAACAAAGGTCTGTCTAGTCAAGGCTATGGTTTTTCCTGTGGTCATGTATGGATGTGAGAGTTGGACTGTGGAGAAGGCTGAGTACCAAAGAATTGATGCTTTTGAACTGTGGTGTTTGGGAAGACTCTTGAGAGTCCCTTGGACTGCAAGGAGATCCAACCAGTCCATTCTGAAGGAGATTAGCCCTGGGATTTCTTTGGAAGGAATGATGCTAAAACTGAAACTCCAGTACTTTGGCCACCTCATGCGAAGAGTTGACTCATTGGAAAAGACTCTGATGCTGGGAGGGATTGGGGGCAGGAGGAGAAGGGGACGACAGAGGATGAGATGGCTGGATGGCATCACCGACTCGATGGACGTGAGTCTGTGTGAACTCCGGGAGTTGGTGCTGGACAGGGAGGCCTGGCGTGCTCTGATTCATGGGGTCACAAAGATCGGACACGACTGAGCGACTGAACTGAACTGAACTGAACTGAAATTGTCCTTACCTGAGTAAAAGTGCTGGTGTGCAATGTTGAAACTTGCATGTGTAAAACAATTCTCTCGATCAAGGGCTTTGGACCAGTTATAAACCGTACTCTCAACCTGCACAAAGACAGAAAAGGCATATTATCAACCCTGCTACATCAGTTAACTTCATGTTACTGAGTTCATGGGGAAGGAGGTTGTAACCTGGGGACAAAGGAATCTAGACAGTTAACACCTTCTAGTGACACTACTTCTTATTTAAAATACAGATTTAAATTTAATTGTACACTTAGAATGCATATCTGACCATATATTTCTAAATGTGTTTTTTCATACATGCAACCAAAAACCTGGGCATCCCCCTACACCTATAACTTAATTTGACCACTGAGGATGGATTGGGAGAAAATCTGTTAGTAATAGTAATAATCTAACAGATGTGTTAAGGTGAATGTGTACAAGCATCTTAAGTGAGAAGAACTGTCTGCACTAAAGATGCTGAGGGGCAGCCCTGTCACCTTTATCTGCAGCCTGAAGGCAGAGCCAGGACCTTACCCCGAGGACAGGACTTTGGAAAAAGAGTCAGCTCGGATCACACGCCCATCCACGTCCATGGAGAGAAATGTCGGTGCCCAGGGCTTGAGATGGAAGATACATACAATATTTATATCTGTTAGAGTCTGTATCCCTACTTTGTGCAGAGTGGGGAAACTTCACCTAGGACCTCCTTGTCCCAAGGCTTGAGATCCAGGATGAACAGTTTCCCAGGAAGGATTCCAGGAAAACTAGTTTGGAAAAGACCACAACGAAGAGGGTCATCAGCATGCAGGGCTGTTTAGAAAGGGAATGCTGACCCTTAGAACAACCAGAAACCCTGAAAAAGTATAAATGAAGATGAGCCATGTAGTCAGCGTGCAATGCCGAACCTTCCACATTTATTTCAAAGTAAATGCCCACAGGGAAGGGGGTCATGGTCGTGTTTAGGGTGGGTGGCAGGCAGACATGATAGGCAAATAGATAAAAAGCCAAGAATTATGTTTCTTTTCAGTAGATTTGTAGTGGGGACTGAATCCGTGTGTCTGTTCTCTGCAGCCCTGAGAGCAATTCTAGTGTTAGATTTTGAGGAACCGGGCGCTGGAGTCTGGGCCATTACTGCTGTCTCCTAGGGAAGAGTGCTCGGGGACAGTGGTGCACGTGGACACTGGGGAAGGATCTAGAAGTCCTTTATTGTGCAGGTGCATTCCCATCCCTACGCGACAGGGATGGCAGGCAGGGAGCATGATGCTAGGAGAGCCCTCCTCTGCTCACAGTACATCACTGACTGAGCACAGCCCTCTGCCTTTTCTCGGAACACAGCTCCCAAGTCCTCCAGCCCATCAGCCTCCCCTGAGAGACTGAGGTTGACACCCCAGGAGACACCCACTCCACATCCCTGGTACCATCTATGGAACTACGATCAGGATGTGGAGTCAAGACGACCCTCACCTTGACTCACATGTTCCTTCATGTGCCTGACACAGAGAGCCAGCCACTCTTCTAAAAGTAGGGAATTTCTAGAAAAAAAGTAAGCCTCCAGAGATGAAAACACTCAGGATCCAGGTTAAAATCAAAGCAGTGCAGTAACTTACAACCACTTGTCTACTGATTGTGTGTGAAGTTGATACCATCACTTACCTTGTTGAATTGCATAAAATAGTAAGGATCATCTTCTATGATGAGGAAGTCATATTTTCTTGCGAGCTACAAAAAGGTTGAAGGAGCATATTTATTTCTTAAGAGTTATCTAAGATGAAAATCACTTGGTATCAAAGTTCTTTGTACTCACTCATTCATTCATCCCAGCAACTACTGAGGCCCCGCTGTCCTAGGAGGGGGAACCAGCCCTAAAGGCTCTGTCCTCACAGAACTTTCATTCTGGTGGTAAAGACAGAACCTGAGCTCCTAGATAGTGACCAGAGGAGAATCAGGTGGGAGGTTCTGAGGGCCCGGCAGATAGTTGAAGAGGCTGATGTTTGAGAGAGAGACAGGGAAGCTGCAGGAGAGCTCAGGCTGACCGGAAGGATCAGTTGTGCAGATGCTGGGGGAGATGTTTAGACTGAGAGCAGGGAGCAATGGCCCTGGAGGCAGAAAATATTTGGCATGTTTTAGGGACAGAAGTTTCTAGAAGGCATAGATGTTTAAGGGACAGAAGGAAGGATATGAGAGACCCTAGCCTTACACAGAGGCCCAGGTTCCATCATTGCATGTGGCAGGTGAAGGACTTTGATACTGTTTGCAGTGTGGGGTGAAGCGGCTGGAGGAGGAACTGTAGGTCCACACTAGAGCAGGAAGGATGTCAAGGGCTGGTGTGGGGGTCGGGGTGGGTAACTCCAAAGTGCTCACAGGTCAGGGAGGGAGTGTGGCCAAGGAGATGGTGGGTTTGAGTAACGTGGGTGGTAGGAGCCACTGTATGGGGTGGAGGTGGGGGATGAAGAGAAGACAGAAAGAAGAGATGGGTGTAAGAGGTGAGTGTAACATCCCACCAAGAGTAGCATCTCTTTCAGTGAAAATATCAATTAAAGGGAAAGAAACATCATAGTCAACCAGACTGTAGTAAATTCTTGTGTTTAAATTTGTGGCAACACTGGTATAGATGATTTTGTTTTATTAAAAACCATCTTCATTGTGAGCAAGGGGCTAATAAGAGAAGGAACTTGAGAGTACTCTTCTAAAGAGTCAGAAAGAAACAAGAACACAAGTACGTAACACCTTCTTTGAAAATACCTCATAGATTTCCCTTTTGCGCTCAGCTGTTAATGAGTTCCCAGAGGGGTTGTTGCCATTTGGGACAGTGTAAAGACATTTGGGGCTGTTTTTCTCAGGGTCCTTTGAATCTTCTGGTTTCCATTTGGAAAGTATTTCTCTGAGGGAGTCTGGAATAATCCCGTGCTCATCACTGGAAACATTAATCATGTTGCAGCCCAGGGGTTGCAGCTGTCAAGTACACAGAGAAAAGCAAATCCAAGATTGAGACATGATTACAAAATATCAGTGCCAAGGGTTCTTACATTAAGGAGAATGTTATCATTTACCCTTCGCAAACCTGCCCTCAGCTTTATGCCCACGCTGCATCATCTTCACAATTATGATTAAAACTGGTTCATAAAATAGGTGTTTATTAAGGAATGTTTTTTTGACCCAGCAAATCAATCATAGAAAGCATCTGTGATGCTAATACATGAAATAGTTATAAGCAGAGGTGATACTCAAAATATTGGACAAGTGGTGTAGCATGGGAGCAACAGACACGGAGCAGGGTGGAATGGGGTCCTGGAGACTCCCCGCCAATCAGCATTAGCTCTGCACTGTGGGGGTTCAGGGTGGTCTCAGGAGAGGGGTCGGGGGGGCCAGGGTGGGGCTAGGGCACCAAGGAGCATCAGGGCTGTGGCTCTGCAAGGGATGTGCAAGTGTTTCAGTACTGTACCAACTACAGAGGCTGAAGTCGAAAGTGGTGGCCTTACTTATAGATAGAGTTTTGTGAAAGACTTGCATTTTCATATTTTATGTTTATGGATGAACAAAAGAAAAAACATGAGACTTAGTAAATAAGAATGAAAGGAAACCATACACAAAATGAAAAGACAACCTATGGATTGGGAGAAAATATTTAGAACAATGTATTTGACAAGGGATGAATTTCCAAATTATACAAACAACTCGCACAATTCAATATCAAACAAACAAAAACAAAAACAACCCAGTCAAAAAGTGGACAGAAGTCCTAAAGAGATATTTCTCCAAAGAAGACCTACAGATGGCCAACGTGCACTTGACAAGGCACTCAACATGGCTGACTATAGAGAAAAGCTAATGCAAACTACAGTGAGGCGTATCTCATACCAGTCAGAACGACTATGACCAAAAAGTCTGTAAACAGTAAATGCTGGAGAGGTCCCATTTGTTTATTTTTGCTTTTATTTCCAATATTCTGGGAGGTGGGTCATAGAGGATCCTGCTGTGATGTATGTCGGAGAGTGTTTTGCCCATGTTCTCCTCTAGGAGTTTTATAGTTTCTGGTCTTACGTTTAGATCTTTAATCCATTTTGAGTTTATTTTTGTGTATGGTGTTAGAAAGTGTTCTAGTTTCATTGTTTTACAAGTGGTTGACCAGTTTTCCCAGCACCACTTGTTAAAGAGATTGTCTTTAATCCATTGTATATTCTTGCCTCCTTTGTCAAAGATAAGGTGTCCATGTGTGCATGGATTTATCTCTGGGCTTTCTATATTGTTCCATTGATCTATATTTCTGTCTTTGTGCCAGTACCATACTGTCTTGATGACTGTGGCTTTGTAGTAGAACCTGAAGTCAGGTAGGTTGATTCCTCCAGTTCCATTCTTCTTTCTCAAGATAGCTTTGGCTATTCGAGGTTTTTTGTAATTCCATACAAATTGTGAAATTATTTGTTCTAGCTCTGTGAAGAATACCATTGGTAGCTTGATAGGGATTGCATTGAATCTATAAATTGCTTTGGGAAATAAATGCAAAAATAAACAAATGGGACCTAATTAAACTTAAAAGCTTCTGCACAACAAAGGAAACTATAAGCAAGGTGAAAAGACAGCCTTCAGAATGGGAGAAAATAATAGCAAATGAAGCAACTGACAAACAACTAATCTCAAAAATATACAAGCAACTCCTACAGCTCAATTCCAGAAAAATAAATGACCTAGTCAAAAAATGGGCCAAAGAACTAAATAGACATTTCTCCAAAGAAGACATACAGATGGCTAACAAACACATGAAAAGATGCTCAACATCACTCATTATCAGAGAAATGCAAATCAAAACCACAATGAGGTACCATTTCACGCCAGTCAGAATGGCTGCGATCCAAAAGTCTACAAGCAATAAATGCTGGAGAAGGTGTGGAGAAAAGGGAACCCTCTTACACTGTTGGTGGGAATGCAAACTAGTCCAGCCACTATGGAGAACAGTGTGGAGATTCCTTAAAAAACTGGAACTAGAACTGCCTTATGATCCAGCAATCCCACTGCTGGGCATACATACTGAGGAAACCAGAACTGAAAGAGACATGTGTACCCCAATGTTCATCGCAGCACTGTTTATAATAGCCAGGACATGGAAGCAACCTAGATGTCCATCAACAGATGAATGGATAAGAAAGCAGTGGTACATATACACAATGGAGTATTACTCAGCCATTAAAAAGAACACATTTGAATCAGTTCTAATGAGGTGGATGAAACTGGAGCCTATTATACAGAGTGAGTAAGCCAGAAAGAAAAACACCAATTCAGTATACTAACGCATATATATGGAATTTAGAAAGACAGTAACAATAACCCTGTATACGAGACAGCAAAAGAGACACTGATGTATAGAACAGTCTTTTGGACTCTGTGGAAGAGGGAGAGGGTGGGATGATTTGGGAGAATGGCATTGAAATATGTATAATATCATATATGGAACGAGTTGCCAGTCCAGGTTCGATGCACAATACTGGATGCTTGGGGCTGGTGCACTGGGACGACCCAGAGGGATGGTATGGGGAGGGAGGAGGGAGGAGGGTTCAGGATGGGGAACACAGCTATACCTGTGGAGGATTCATTTCGATATATGGCAAAACCAATACAATATTGTAAAGTTTAAAAATAAAATTAAAAAAAAAAATGCTGGAGAGGGTTTGGAGAGAATGGAACCTTCCTACCCTGTTGATGGAAATGTAAATCATATAGATCCTATGGAGAAGTGCATGGAGGTTCACTAACAGACTAAAAATAGAGTTACATATATGATCCAGTGATCCCACTCTGGGACAATTAAAAAATATATATCCACACCAATGTTCAGCACTATTTACAATAGTCAGGACATGGAAGCAACCTAATGTCCATTGAGGGATGAATGCATAAAGAAAATGTGGTACATACATAGAGTGGAATATTGTTGTTTAATCACCAGGTTGTGTCCGACTCTTTGAGACCCCATGGCCTGCAGCACACCAGGCTTCTCTGTCCCTCACCATCTTTTGGAGTTTGCCCAAGTTCATGTTCATAGCATCAGTGATACCATCCACCCAACTTATCCTCTGTTACCTTTTTTGCCTTCTGCCTTCAATCTTTCCAAGCATCAGGGTCTTTTCCAGTGAGTTGGCTCTTCACATTAGGTGGCCAAAGTATTAGAGCTTCAGCTTCTGTTATCAGTCCTTCCAATGAGTATTCAGGGTTGATTTACTTTAAGATTGACTGGTTTGATCTCCTTGCAGTCCAAGGGACTCTCCAGCACCACAGTTCAAAAGCATCACTTCTTCAGCACTCAGCGTTCTCAACCATACACGACTACTGGAAGGACCATAGCCTTGACTATATGGACTTTCATCGACAAAGTGATGTCTTTGCTTTTAAACACACTGTCTAGGTTTTTTTATTGCTTTCCTGCCAAGAAGCAATTGTCTTTAATTTCATGGCTGCAGTCACCATCTGCAGTGATTTTAGAGCCCAAGAAGAGGAAATCTGTCAGTACTTCCACCTTTTCCCCTTCTATTTGCTATGAAGTGATAGGGCCAGATGCCATGATCTTGGTTATTTAATATTTAGCTTTAAGCCAGCTTTTTCACTCTTGTCCTTCACCCTCATCAAGAGGATTTTTAGTTGCTCTTCGCTTTCTGCCATTGGAGTGGTGTCATCCACATATCTGAGATTGTTGATACTTCTCCTGGCAATCTCAATTCCAGTTTGTAACTCATCTAGGCTGGTATTTCTTCACGATGGGCTCTGTGTATAAGTTAAATAAACAAGATGACAATAAACAGCCTTGTCGTACTCCTTTCTCCATCCTGAACCAGTCAGTTGTTATATACAAGGTTCTGTCGCTTCTTGACCAGCATACAGATTTCTCAGGAGACAGGTGAGATGGTCTGGTATTCCCATCTCTTTAAGAGTTTTCCACAGGTGGTTATGATCCACAGTCAAAGGCTTTAGCGTAGTCAATGAAACAGAGGTAGATGTTTTTCTGGAATTCCTTTGCTTTCTCTATGATCCAGGCAATATTGGCAGTTTGATCTCTGGTCCCTCTGCCTTTTCTAAACTCAGTTTGAAAATCTTGAAGTTCTTGATTCACATAATGATGAAGCCTAGCTTGCAGGATTTTGAGCCTAACCTTACTAGCATCGGAGATGAGTGCAGTTGTCTGATGGTTTGAATCTTGTTTAATATGCCCTTCTTCGGAATTGGGATGGAGATTGAGCTTTTCCAGTCCTGTGGCCATGGCTAGGTCTTCCAAATTTGCGGACATATTGAGTGCATAACTTTAATAGCATCATCTTTTAGGATTTTAAGTAACTCTGCTGGAATTCCATCACTTCCACTAGCTTTATTGATAGCAGTGCTTTCCTAAGGCCCACTTGATTTCAAATGCCAGAATGTCTGGCTCTGGGTGAGTGCCCATACCATCATAGTTATCTGGGTCATTAAGATCTTTATGCACAGTTCTTCTGTTTATTCTTTCCATCTCTTCTGCTTCTACAATGTCTTTAGTCTGTCCTTTATTGTGCCCTTCTTTGGATTAGATATTCCTTTGATATCTCGAATTTTCTTTAAGATATCTCTAATCATTCCCCTTCTGTTGTTTTCCTCTATTTCTTTGCATTGTTCACTGAACAAGGCCTACTTCTATATTCATTTCAGTTCAGTCGCTCAGTCATGTCTGACTCTTTGCGACCCCATGAATCACAGCACACCAGGCCTCCCTGTCCATCACCAACTCCCAGAGTTCACTCAAACTCATGTTCATCGAGTTGGTGATGCCATCCAGCCATCTCATCCTCTGTTGTCCCCTTCTCCTCCTGCTCCAATCCCTCCCAGCATCAGGGGCTTTTCCAATGAGTCAACTCTTCACATGAGGTGGCCAAAGTATTGGAGTTTCAGCTTCAGCATCAGTCCATCCAATGAACATCCAGGACTGATCTCTTTTAGGATGGACTGGTTGGATCTCCTTGCAGTACAAGGGACTCTAAAGAGTCTTCCCAAACACCACAGTTCAAAAGCATCAATTCTTTGGTGCTCAGCTTTCTTCACAGCTCAACTCTCACATCCATATATGATCTCTGGAAAAACCATAGCCTTGACTAGACGGAACTTTGTTGGCAAAGTAATGTCTCTGCCTTTCAATATACTATCTAGGTTGGTCATAAGTTTCCTTATAAGGAGTAAGTGTCTTTTAATTTCATGGCTGCAATCACCATCTGCAGTGATCTTGGAGCCCAGAAAAAGAAAGTCTGACACTGTTTCCACTGTTTCCCCATCTATTTCCCATTAAGTGATGGGACCGGATGCCATGATCTTAGTTTTCTGAATGTTGAGCTTTAAGCCAACTTTTTCACTCTCCTCTTTCACTTTCATCAAGAGGCTTTTGAGTTCCTCTTCACTTTCTGCCATAAGAGTGGTGTCATCTGCATATCTGAGGTTATTGATATTTCTCCCGGCAATCTTGATTCCAGCTTGTGCTTCTTCCAGCCCAGCGTTTCTCATGATGTACTCTGCATATAAGTTAAATAAACAGGGTGACAATATACAGCCTTGACGTACTCCTTTTCCTATTTGGAACCAGTCTGTTGTTCCATGTCCAGTTCTAACTTTTGCTTCCTGACCTGCATATAGGTTTCTCAAGCGGCAGGTCAGGTGGTCTGGTATTCCCATCTCAGAATTTTCCACATTTTATTGTGATCTACACAGTCAAAGGCTTTGGCATAGTCAATAAAGCAGGAATAGATGTTTTTCTGGAACTCTCTTGCTTTTTCCATGATACAGGGGATGTTGGCAATTTGATCTCTGATTCCTCTGCCTTTTCTAAAACCAGCTTGAACATCTGGAAGTTCATGGTTCACGTACTACTGAAGCTTGGCTTGGAGAATTTTGGGCATTATTTTGCTAGCGTGTGAGATGAGTGCAATTGTGCAGTAGTTTGAACATTCTTTGGCATTGCCTTTCTTTGGGATTGGAATGAAAACTGACCTTTTCCAGTCCTGTGGCTACTGCTGAGTTTTCCAAATGTGCTGGCATATTGAGTGCAGCACTTTCACAGCATCATCTTTCAGGATTTGAAATAGTTCAACTGGAATTCCATCACCTCCACTAGCATTGTTCACAGCGATGCTTTCTAAGACCCACTTGACTTCACATTCCAGGATGTCTGGCTCTAGGCGAGTGATCACATCATTGTGATTATCTGGGTCATGAAGCTCTTTTTTGTACAGTTCTTCTGTGTATTCTTGCCATCTCTTCTTAATATCTTCTGCTTCTGTTAGGTCCATACCATTTCTGTCCTTTATCGAGCCCATCTTTGCATGAAATGTTCCCTTGGTATCTCTAATTTTCTTGATGAGATCTCTAGTCTTTCCCATTGGGTTGTTTTCCTCTATTTCTTTGCATTGATCACTGAGGAAGGCTTTCTTATCTCTTTTTCCTGTTCTTTGGACTCTGCATTCAGATGCTCATATCTTTCCTTTTCTCCTTTGCTTTTTGCTTCTCTTCTTTTTACAGCTATTTGTAAGGCCTCCCCAGACAGCCATTTTGCTTTTTTGCATTTCTTTTCCATGGGGATGGTCTTGATCCCTGTCTCCTGTACAATGTCACCAATCTCAGTCCATAGTTCATTAGGCACTCTATCTGATCGAGTCCCTTAAATCTGTTTCTCACTTCCACTGTATAATCATAAGGGATTTGATTTAGGTCATACCTGAATGGTTTAGTGGTTTTCCCCCACTTTCTTCAATTTAAGTCTGAATTTGGTAATAAGGAGTTCATGATCTGAGCCACAGTCAGCTCCCAGTCTTGTTTTTGCTGACTGTATAGAGCTTCTCCACCTTTGGCTGCAAAGAATATAATCAATCTGATTTTGGTGTTGACCATCTGGTGATGTCCATGTGTAGAGTCTTCTCTTCTGTTGTTGGAAGAGTGTTTGTTATGATCAGTGCGTTCTCTTGGCAAAACTCTATTAGTCTTTGCCCTGCTTCATTCCGTATTCCAAGGCCAAATTTGCCTGTTACTCCAGGTGTTTCTTGACTTCCTACTTTTGCATTCCAGTCCCGTATAATGAAAAGGACATCTTTTTTGGGTGTTAGTTCTAAAAGGTCTTGTAGGTCTTCATAGAACTGTTCAACTTCAGCTTCTTCAGCGTTACTGGTTCGGTCATAGGCTTGGATTACCATGATATTGAATGGTTTGCCTTGGAATAGAAGAGAGATCATTCTGTCGTTTTTGAGATTGCATCCAAGTAGTGCATTTTGGACTCTTTTGTTGACCATGATGACTACTTCATTTCTTCTAAGGGATTCCTGCCCACAGTAGTAGATATAATGGTCATCTGAGTTAAATTCACCCATTCCAATCCATTTTAGTTTGCTGATTCCTAGAATGTCGACATTCACTCTTGCCGTCTCCTGTTTTACCACTTCTGTATTACTCAGCCATAAAAAAGAATGAAATGATGCCATTTGTAGTCACATGGGGTCTAGAGATTATCATACTAAGTGAAGTAAATCAAAGAAAGACAAATATTATATGATATCACATATATGTAATCTAAAAAATGATACAAATAAACTATTTTGAAGTATTTTACACAACAAATAGACTTACAGACATATTATAACAACTTGTGATTATTAAAGGGGAAATGTGGGGAGGGATATAGTAGGAATTTGGGTTTGACATATACATACTACAATATATAAAATCAACAGCAGTTTCCTACTATATAGCATAAGTAACTATATTCAATGTCTTATAATAACCTATAATGGAAAAGAATCTGAAAAGAACAGATATATATTGTAATATATATATATATGTATGCACATATATATATATATATCTGAATCAGTTTCCTGTATACTTAAAACTAAAATGACATTGTTAATAAAGTATATTTCAATAAAATTAAAAATAATAATAATTAAGATTAGCTTCTCAGAAAAATAGTTTTCAAGGGATAAGCAAACATAGTTAGTAGAGGTCAAATGTATACTTATGCACTGAGAATAGTCTAGACCATATTTGCAGCAAATTTAAAAGATCTTAGACTTTCCAAGCACGTCTACATGAATACAAGAAGTTGATGTTGGGCGATGAGATAAATGTGCATGGAACTTTAGCCTCTTCCCTCAGAGGCTCGTACGATTTGTGTTTTGGCATGTGACAATGTATGTGCATCCAGCTATTTACATAGACGCGATTTTACATATATGCTGCTGCTGCTGCTAAGTCGCTTCAGTCGTGTCTGACTCTGTGCGACCCCATAGACGGCAGCCCACCAGGCCCCACCGTCCCTGGGATTCTCCAGGCAAGAACACTGGAGTGGGTTGCCATTTCCTCCTCTAATGCATGAAAGTGAAAAGTGAAAGTGACCTTATGAGTTTAGGAAGGTAGTTAATAATTAGTCTCCAATCACAAAGAAAAGGCAATTATTTTACTTTGGTTTTAAAAGGGCTTCTCTGCTAACTCAGATAGTAAAAAATCCACCTGCAATGCAGAAGACCCCGGTTTGATCCCTGGGTTAGGAAGATCCCCTGGAAGAGTGCATGGCAACCCACTCCAGTATTCTTGCCTGGAGAGTCTCCATTGACAGAGGAGCCTGGTGGGCTACAGTCCATGGTGTCTCAAAGAGTTGGACATGAAGCACAGCACACCTTTTGGCTTTGCCAGTAAAGAATCTGCCTACAATGCCGGAGACACAGGTTTAATCCCTGGGTCAAGAAGGTCCCCTGGAGGAGGGAATGGCAACCAATTCCAGTATTCTTGCCTGGAGAATCCCATAAACAGAGGAGCTTGGGGAGCTACAGTCTATAGGGTCACAAAGAGGCGGACATGACTGAGCAACTAACACTTTCACTTAAAAGTTTTGGTAAAATATATATTACTAAAAAATGTGCCATTTTAAAGCATGTGATTCAGTGGGAATAATTATGTTCACAGTTTGTGCAACTCTCATCGTTATTAATTCCAGAATCTTTTCATTACTCCAAACAGAAACCCTGTGCCCACTAAGCAAGAAATCCCCATTTCCCCCTCCACAGTCCTTGGTCACCTCCAATCAACTTCTGGTCTCTATAAATTTGCTTGTTTTATATATTTTGTATAAGCGGAATCATACAATATTTGTTCCTTTGTGTCTGGCTGCTTTCTCTGAGCACCTGCAGTGATGGGCCTGCCTTATTCCTCAGAGAGTGGGTAAGACTGAGGGTTAGAAAGTTGTTACATTGAGTTGAAATTGCTTCCCTGTAGTTTCCACACTTTGGTTCCAGTTCTGTCAACCTAAGGACACACACAGACAAATCTAACTCCTCTGTGACATGGCTAACTTTTATGTAGTTGAGGACAATCCTCATGTCTCCTCTTTCTGCAGGAAAGAGCATGGTTCCTAAAAGCATTCAACATATGGTCTCATTTCTAATTCTTTGTGACTGTGGTTGCTTCTCTGACTGTGTTCACATCAACCCCAGAGTACTGTGCCCCAGACAGTGCTGAGTTCTGAGCAGGGCCCAGCAGAGCAGGTGATCTGCCTCCTTATTCTGGGTCTAGAGTCTTATAATAAACACTAGATATGAAAGTCCTGATCATACTGATAGGTTTAGTTATATTACATTGACATATGATTTGTCTTAGACATGTGGTAATATAGACAGTAATGAAAAATGTCTTTGTAAATTAAGAGGCATTTCAAATGAAATACTAAGAAAATGGGACATGATTTTCCTGACTGAATTTTAGCACATCTACATTTAGATTTTGTCAAAAGAAATGTATAAATCAGAGGGTATGTTTAGCATATTTTCCTTATACTAAAACTTCTCTTCTTTACAAAAGAAAGATGCTATTTTATTTTTCAGTGGGCAACTAATTTTAAAGGTGTGGTGATTTCTTCTTCTTTATTATAAGAAAGAGACTTGCCTTTTGTAAGATTATGTACTCACAGCATGAATCGTTCCTGAATAAACAGGTTCATTTACAAGGATATTATCTCCAGGATTAACGATCATTTCAAACACCTAACGAAAGAAACACAGGTTAGCTTGGAAAATATAGTTTCAAGTCTTAGAACACCCCCTCCAACTTTTTTTTTTTTTTTTTTTGAGCTCACTAGGGTTCTAGAGTGGGTGTCTCTGATAGCTCAGTTGATAAAGAATCCGCTGCAATGCAGGAGACTCTGATTTGATTCCTGAGTCAGGAAGATCTGCTGGAGAAAGGATAAGCTGCCCACTCCAGTATTCTTTGGCTTCCCTTGTTACTCAGCTGGTAAAGAATCTGCCTGCAATGCAGGAGACCTGGGTTTGATCCATGGGTTGGGAAGATCCCCTGGAGAAGGGAAAGGCTACCCACTCCAGTATTCTTGCCTGGAGAATTCCAAGGACTGTATAGTCCATGGGGTCACAAAGAGTTGGACACGACTGAGCGACTTTCACTTTTACTTTCAGGGTTCCAGAGCAGGAGTTGGCAAGTGTTCCATAAACGCCAGATAGGGCGTGTTCTGTGGGCCCCGGTGTCCGTGTTGCCACCACTCATCTCCGCCTCTGTGGTGAGAACGCAGCCACAGACAGCGCGTAAGCTGAGATACACTAAAGCTCTACTTACAGAATCAGACAAGGATTGGTTTTGTTCTCAAGCCATAGTTTGCCAACCTCTGTTCTAGGTTGAAAAAAAATAACTAGTTTGGCTCCTAAAGTGTATTTATGCATTCTTTGAAAAAATTTTAAATCTTTGATATAAGCCAGGCCTGTGTAATGTATGGAGAGAAAGTAAAGATTATATAGGATGGTTTTACCCTCATGAAGGTGCTAGAGCACTGAGCTAGACACTACTCAGATAAATATACGTGTAAAATCAGTGATAAGCACTGCTGTGTAGATGCCAGTGTTCTAGTGCTCATTGTAGGAGGGCTTGGGCACTCGGCAGACTTGGGGTACTCAGGGAAGGCTTCTTTGAGGAAGTGAAGAGTTGGGGAAGAGGTGACGATAGGTACACATCTGAGAAACTGAAAGAATCCTGTGGCTTGGAGGTGGAGTGTGAAGAGGAGAGTGGAGGGAGGTCAGAAGGAAGTGGGCAGAGAGCATCCCATGGAGGCCTTTGGACAAGTGAGCCAGGGAGAGTTTTAAGTAGAGGGCGGGACCCAGGAGTCATGAGATCAGACAGGCATTTGAGAAGGTCATTCTGGCTGCAAGATCAAAGTATCAGAGAGGAGTGAGAATACAGGTGGAGTCTGGGAAGATTTTAGGCTCATTTGGGAGGTTTTTGCTGCAGTCCCAGGGAAAGGCAAGGATGGTCTGGGTGGGGTGGTGGTGGTGGAGCTGAAGAGAGCTGAGGGGCATTGAGGAAACCAGTAGCAAGGGACACAAGTGTGGGCTGAGGGGAAGCAGAGAAGGAGGGGTAAGGAGGGGCCTCTAGATTCCTGGCTGTACAGCAAGGAGGTGATGGGAGGGGTGTCATTCACTGGAAAACACCCCCGATGTTGTCTGTTCTGAGGGAGAAGCAGCTGAGTGTGTTTTGGCGTGAGGTGCCCCTGAAACAGCCTGGGATGAGGTCACTGGGGGCGGTGGACATGTGGATGTGGAGGGCGCCTGGCGATGGAGGTGTGGGCAGGGGCACCTGGCGTGATGCCCAGGGGAGGTGTGTGCGGGAAGGGAAGAGGTCCGAGGCCCAGTCTTGCGGGGCTCCTGTGGACCATGGACACTGCAGGGTGGGCAGGGCAAGGACGGGGGAGTTTCCAGAAAGGACGGTTTCAGCAAGGGCTCAGGAGACGCGGAGGTCAAGGGAGACCAGGCCTGCAAATCAGAGCAGATCTTGAGGACCCTGTGATGCCTCAGGACATCAGCAGAGCCAGACAGAGATTTTCCCTGCCTGAATCAGAGGGGTCCGTTCCAACGAATCTTACACAAGGCACAGAACCATCCTTGCCTACCCTGTGATGTTTCATCAGCCCCAGGTCAAGCCTCTCCTCGGTGTCACTGAACAACCTAGAGCTCTTGACAAGCATCACGGCCAGAATCCATTGAGACAGAAGATCTGACTTTTCTTCCCCAATTTGGCCTAGGATATTCCATTTACTATTCCTTATGAGCTTTAGGCATTTTATGACAAACACAGGCCTCCTCTGACAAGTTAGTTGATTTACATTTTACACGACCTCCTAGGACCAAGCAAATCCATGTATAATTTATGGATCAGATGAAAACCTCATGACCAACAATTCCTGTGTTGGTAAGGGGACATGACAAAGTCCAATATCCTAAATGAGGAGTGAGTGCTGTTTATTATCTGAGACTTGTGCACCTAAAATAATATTTATTCTGGAGGGCAAAATGGAAGAAATGTGAAACCATATTCCCAGGAGGCCTCTGTAAGCGCATGGCTGTGACCAGTGAGTAACTGATGCTTTTGGCCATGTGTGCTATCTTCCTCTTCGATAGGACTAATGTTGAGATGGATAAAGAAGAAACTTTCCAGAGCATCTTTTGTAGGGGAAGAAAAGGCTCATGGTGTACCTTTCTAGGAAAGGTATTTCACTGAAAAGAACTTTTTTCCTACTGGTCTGGGGCATCACAAATATTTCTCTTCCAAAAACAAAAAAAACAAAAAACCACCTCAAACAGCAGCTTATCCTTGTCTTTGTCCTAATTAAGTCATAAAACAGGGAGGAAGTTTTAAAGTGTTATTGCTTCAATACATTATTCTGGAATAATAATTGAATTAAAATTCATTAAAAGTAACCAGATTATAGGTTTCCTCTTATACATAAGAGGAACAAGAAAACTACTCTGGCTTAATATAAACAAGAGTCATACTTTAAGCTAGATGTGCAGATGAATACAGAATCTCCTTATCCAGGACTACTTATTCAAGAAAAAGAAAAGAAAAAGATATATGAAACTGAGAACTATATACACAGTCTCTTTATCAGGGGAACCCCCAGTGGTGGTTACCTCGGTGGACTTCCTGGAATCCAGGAGAGAGGCAGACAGAGGGACAGACAAACAGAGAGAGAGAGAGAGAAGATGCTAACGCAGAGGAGAGGTCAGCCACAGACCAGACGTACCCTTAGATCTGGAGAAGTACAGCCAAGAGGGAGAGGGGGCACAAGAGGCAGCTGGTACAGACGATGGCAGCAGCAGACACACAAAGGGATGAGGCCTCAGCTCAGGAGGGTCAGGACGCACCCTCAAGGAATTAAACAGTCATACAGACATAACCACGGCCTAACTCAATGTGGCCTGAATCTCTGAGCCACATGAAACTGATCCGTGCTCACTAAGCTGCAGGGAATCTTATCCGAAGGACTCAGAGCTCTGGGCTCTCTGTTTAAGAGAAATCAGGCTGGTGCATGTCTTCAAGTTCTACTTATGATTCAGGTGAAGACCTGGTGTCTCACAAAACATGCTGCTCTGTGGTTAAGGGAGAGATGGCTGTATGGGTGCACATGTTAGATTCTTGCCATGGGTGCCCTTCCCCTCCAGTCTTACCTTATAGAGACCTTCTAGGCTGCCACATGTGACACATATGTCCATCTGTCCTTGGCTGGGTGCATAATGGATGGTGGGCGGATTATGCAATTTTACTTGTAACTGTTTTAGCCAGGATAACAGCTCTGGGAGTCTAAAGCATAAATGCATTTAAAAATTGACAGTGAAAATCAGAATGGTAGTAGACAGCAACTAAATGGTGACTTCATACCAGGCAATTTTACACATTTGAGTTAAAAATCTTCAGATGCTTTTTGACGATATTAATATCTTTACTTAAAAGACAAGGTAACACACTTAGAGATTAAGAAATCCACATAAAGTTAATTGGTTGGTGTAAAAGAGCTGAGATTTGAATCCACAGCTTTCTTAGTCCAAAGCCTGTACTTTTTCTTTTATATTAAGCACTTCCTGTATAATTTATTTTTCTTTTCTTTTTGTTTTGTTTTCCTTAGGGAGATTTTCTTAGGATACTCAGAAGCCCAGGTTAAGTTCTTTGCATCATGAAAAAAAAAAAAACCAAAAAACAAAACGTAGGTGTACATTGTATACAATTCAATTCTTATTCACCCAACATGCATTGTTCTTTAATCACAGAGGAAACAGGCTTTAATAAGGTATAATTGATACTCATAGGTTACCCTTCATCACTGGAAGTAGATCAGCTAAGTAAAGCCTTTGAATGTTCGTTCCATTTGCCTTTATGAATCTAAATACATCTGAACTTCAGGCAACATATTTGCACAGCTGCCTGTTTACAATGGGAATATAATTAGTGAAAAATTCCCCCAGGAAATAAAATGGCTGCTTCCTGGATCATCTTTTTCCTCTTTTCTCCTACGCTGCTTCTTCAGTTAGCTTATCTTCTTTTTTTATCCCGTTTCACTTTTTTTCCCCCAGTCTCAGCTCAAATGATAATCGCCTTCAAAAGCCTTCTCTCCTTCTCCTAGTTATGTATGGTTTAGAAGCAATCAGTAGTGGTGTTAAGCTGTCAGTGTCCTTGCTGCTTTTAACTCTTCCTCAAACCTTCCTACCTACTGACTATCCAATTAAAAAGACACAAGTAACATTGTCAGCTGGCTGTAGAACATTGCTTATGAAAATGAATCGAGTAAGTTAAATTATCTACTGAACAGGACCCAGCACTCTGAGAATACTGCAGTGCTTTCTTCATCAACTCTTCGTCAAACTGGATAGCTTTCCCGTTTTCTATGGTGATAACTGCAGTCTTGAAAGGGAACATATTGGGGTTTGGTACTCCAGTCGCCAAGGAGATGACAGATTTCGGGGCCTTGTCCAATTTCTCATCTTAAACAACGTGGAAGAGAAGAAGAAACACTTTCAGTGAAGACTTTCATAAACAGAGATGGTCAGTATGTTGCTTTAAAGTCAATAAAACTTTACAGTGTAATAATGTCTAGTGATAGAATGCTAGTCTGAAAGAAACATAGAAGATGAATTTTTCTGGGCTGACCTCACCGGTGGAGGAAGTAAGGAATCAACAGGTGAAGCTAAGAAGGCCGGCTGATCAGGCAGTAAGCCAGGGGCCACAGAAACAGAAAACCCTCCTCCACTCGGCCCCTCCCGGCTCGCCAGGCTCCCTGTGCCGCTTTTCTGTCCTGTGTACCCACCTTCCCTGCTCTGCACACGTCTGCAGGCTGTGCTGAACCCCACCTCCTGTGCCCAGAAGAGCCTCCTGGACCCTAACCAGGACATGCCCACTGCGGCCTGGTCTCTCTCTGTTGCTGATTTACTGCCCTCCTGCCTATTTCAGCCTGACTTCTGTGTCAAGTCTCCACAGAGCCAGGTTCACCCAGCCTGGAGCTGCTTTGTGGGACCCCCCTCCCCTCCACTTTCGGTCTGGAGGAGAGGGGCGCAGCTTGGACTCACACATGACTCTGATGGAATAAGGTTTTCTGGCCGCACTCTTGGCTGTGATGAACCGTGTGTAATTCATTCTGGATTCCAAGTACCAAGCCCGTCCTTTGGTGGTTGAAGACTAGGAAAACAAAACAAGGATCCACATCAGTCCTGCCACCTAATTCTTGCCCAGGAAAGACTTCTTCTGCTGCTGGTCAGTCCCACTCACATGGTCAGGCTTCATGTCCCCTCCTGCCCATCAGAGCAGCTACTGGAATGCAGGGGACCTGAGGTTGTGCTTGGAAAATCAAGGCAAAGAATGGCCAGTGTGGTGGGAAAGGGTAGGTGAGGGCTAATCTAGGGACAGCTCACCTGAGGATCAGAAGCTGAAAACTGAAGAGATGATTGATTGCTAGAAAATCAAAGAGACCAGACTTTGAAATTGTCAGGAGCAACCGCAGGAGGAATGAGTGATCAAGGTTCGCAGCTCAGGCTGCCTTTTAAAGGCTTGGCTTAGGACTCTTGGGTACAGAATGAATTATAAGGCCAGGTGTTCTGGACTCCGTCATTCTCTAAACATTTGTTGAGTGCTTCCTCTGTGCTGGAAGCTGTATGTTGTTTAAAGTGATGATAGAGACAAAGGACAGGTCTGGAGGCTGGCAGTACAGGATGAAGACATCGGCAGGCATGGTTCTCTCTGAGACCTGTGACCCAGAATCTGTTCCAGGCCTCTCCCCTAGATGCTGGTGGTGTGTGGTAATTTTCAACGTTCCTTGGCTTGTGGCTGCATCACCGTGATGTCGGCCTTGGTCTTCACATGGCGTCTCCCTGTTGTGTGCACGCCCCTGTTGTCAAACTTCTTATAAGGACACCAGTCTCATTAGACCAGGGCTCACCTTCATCACCTCGTGTTAACTTGGTTACCTCCATAGAGACTCTGTTCAAAGAAGGTCACACTCCTAAGTACTAGGGATAAGACTCCAAAATGTCTTTTGTTTTTAAATTTGAAAATAGTTAATTTACGGTGTTGTGTAGTTTCAGGTGTATAACAAAGTGACTCAGTTAAACATATATATTCTTTTTCAGATTGTTTTTCATTATATGTTGTTTTTTAAATATTATTTTATTTATTTTAAATTTATTTATTTTAACTGGAGGCTAATTGCTTTACAATATTGTCCTGGTTTTGCCATACATTGACATGAATCAGCCATGGGTGTACATGTGTTCCCCATCCTGAACCCCCTCCTACCTCCCTCCCCATCCGATCTCTCAGCATCATCCCAGTGCACCAGCCCTGAGTGCCCTGTCTCATGCATCGAACCTGGACTGGCGATCTGTTTCACATATGATAATATACATGTTTCAATGCTATTCTCTCAAATCATCCCACCCTCGCCTTCTCCCACAGAGTCCAAAAGACTGTTCTATACATCTGTGTGTCTTTTGCTGTCTCGCATATAGGGTTATCATTACCATCTTTCTAAATTCCATATATATGTGTTAATATACTGTATTGGTGTTTTTCGTTCTGACTTACTTCACTCTGTATAATAGGCTCCAGTTCCATCCACTTCATTAGTACTGATTCAAATGTATTGTTTTTAATGGCTAAGTAATATTCCATTGTGTATATGTATCACAGCTTTCATTATATGTTATTAAAAAATTTTGAGTTTAGATCCCTGTGCTATACAGTTGGAACTTTATCTATCTTATATATAATAGTGTGTATATTTTAATCCAAACTCCTAATTTATCCCCGTGCTATCTGCTTTAGTAACCATAAGTTTCTTTACTATGTCTGTGAATCTACTTCTGTTTTGTAAATAAATTTATCTGTATAATTTTTTAAGACTCCACATATAAGCAGTATTAAATGATATTTGTCTTTTGCTGTCTCACTTATTTCACTTAGTATGATAATCCTCTGTCCAACCATGTTACTGCAAGTGGAATTTTTTCATTCTTCTTTATTGCTGAGTAGTATTCCATTGAATGTGTGTGTATACACACACATACACACACACACGTTCTTCATCCATTCATCTGTCAATGCACATTTATGTTGCTTCAGTGTTTTGGTCATTGTAAACTTTGCTGCTGTGAGTATTAGGGTACACATATCTTTTAAGATTAGTTTTTCACTGGATATATATCCAGGAGTGGATTTTGTAGATCATCTGGTGGGTCTGTTTTTAGTTTCTTAAGAAATTCCCATATTGTTCATCACCAATTTACATTCCTAACATCAGTGTAGAAGGGTTCCCTTTTCTCTAAATACTCTCAAGCATTTATTATTTGTAGCCTTTTTTTTTATGGTGGCCATTCTGACTGCTGTGAGGTGATAACTCATTGTAGTTTTGGTTTGCCTTTATCTAATAATCAGCGTTGTTGAGCATATTTTCATATGCCTTTGAATTGACTTTTGTGTATGGTGTTAGAGAGCACTCTATTGTCATTCTTTTAAATGTAGCTGTCCAGGCTTGCCGCATCACTTACGGAAGAGACTGTTCTCTGTTGTATTCTCTCGCCTCCTTTGCCATAGATCAAGTGACCGCAAGTTTGTGCGCCTGTTTCTGAGCTTTCTATCCTGTTCCGTGGATCTCTGTCTTTTTTCTGCCAGTTCCGTACCTTTCTTTGATGACTATAGCTTTGCAGTATAATGTCAGGGAGGCTGAGTCCTCCAGCTCAGTTCTTTCCTGTGATTCTTTTGTCTATTCAGAGTCTTTTGTGTTTGCACATAAATTTAAATTTTTAAAATCTAGTTCTGTGACTATGCCATTGGTATTTTGATAGCGAGTGCCTTGAATCTGTAGATTATCCTGGGTGGTATGATCATTTTAACAACATTAATGCTTCCAATTCAAGAATCTGGTATATCTTTCTGTTTGTCACGTCTTTAGTTTCCTTCATCAGTGTCTATAGTTTTTTGGAATAGAGCTCTTTTGCTTCTTTAGCAGGTTTATTCCTCAGTATCTTATTCTTTCTGATGATAGTGGTAAATGAGATTGTTTCCTTAATTGCTCTTTCCAGTGTTTTGCTATCAGTGTATAGTAATGCAACAGATTTTTGCATATTAATTTTGTATACATCAACCCTGCCAAATTCATGGATGAGCTCTAGGAGTTTTCTGGTAACATCTTTAGGATTTTCTATGTATAGTATCATGTGTGTGTGCATCCATGCTAAATCACTTCAGTTGTGTCCAACTCTCTGTGACCCTGTGGAGTGCAGCCCACCAGGCTTTTCTGTCCATGGAATTCTCCAGGCAAGACTACTGGAGGAGGTTGCTGTGCCCTCCTCCAGGGGATCTTCCTGACTCATGTATTGAAGATGTGTCTCTTAAGTCTCCTGCATTGACAGGCATGTTCTTTACCACTAGCGCCATCTGGGAAGCCCCGTATAGTATCATACAAGTGCTAAATGTTGATAAAGAAGAATCTAATTCATAGTGTAGATTGGTCCCAACCTGTGCTTACCAAGCTCAAGTGGTTCTGTGTTACTCCCTGGGGACGCTGCACGACTGCTTGGTTCTTGATAGTAAACCTTCAAATCCAGGCATCTGCAAACAGTGGCAGTTTTACTTTTTCTTTTCCAATTTGGATTCCTTTTATTTCTTTTTCCTCTCAAATGATCATTGCTAGGACTTCCAAAAGTGTGTTGAATAATTGTGGCAAGAGTGGGCATCCTTGTTTTTTTCCTGATCTTAGAGGAAATGATTTTAAAATTTCAATGTTCAGTATGGTGTTAGTTATTACTGATTTCTTTCTGGATGATCCATGCATTGATAAGTGAGGTGTTAAAGTTCCCCGCTATTATTGTGTCACTGTTGATTTCTCCTTTTATAGCTTTAGCATTTGCTTTATATATGGAGGTGCTCCTAAGTGGGGTGCATATATGTTTACAATTGTTATATCTTTTATTGGATTGATCCATTGATTATAATTTACTGTCCTCTTTTTCTCTTGTAACAGTCTTTATTTTTAAAGTCTATTTTGTCTGATATGAATACTGCTACTCCAACTTTCTTTTGATTTCTGTTTGCATGGAATACCATTTTCCTTCTTCTCACTTTCAGACTGTATGTGTCTCTTGATTGGAAGTGGGTCTCTTATAGGTAACACATGTATGGTTCTTATTTATAGGTTGTTATGAATTTGTTTTTTCTCACACAGCATGTGGGATCTTTGATCCCTGACTAGGAATCAAACAGGCACTCCTTGCTTTGGAAGCATGGAATCTTAACCACTGGACCACCAGTGAGGTTCCTATGGGTCTTGTTTTTGTACCATTTATCCAGTCTATGTCTTTTGGCTGGAGCATTTAATACGTTTAGAGTAATTATAGATATATTGCATTTTGTTAATTGTTTTGGGTTTGCTTTTGTAGGTCTTTTTTCTTCTCTTCCTCTTTTGTTCTTTTCTCCTGTGATTTGACAGTTAACTTTAGTGTTGTGTATGGATGCCTTTCTCTTGCGTGTGTTTGTATCTATTGTAGGGGCTTTCCAGGTGGCACTAGTCATAAAGAACCTGCCTGCCAATGCGGAAGACATAACAGACGTGGGGTCAACCCCTGGGTCAGGAAGACCCCCTGGAGGGGGCCTGGCAACCATTCCAGTATTCCTGCCTGGAGAACCTCATGGACAGAGGAGCCTGGCAGGCCACAGTCCATAGAGTCACAGTCAGACATGACTGAAGCGACTTGGCATGCACGCACACAGCTATCATAGATGTTCCCTGAAGCACTGTTTCTCAGATCCTGTTCCAAGGATTATTTGCATCAGAATCACTTTAAGGGCTTATTAAAAATTCAAATTCCTGGGCTCTGCCTCTTACCAAGTAAATTAGAATCTGCCAGGAGGAGTGGGGTGAGAGGGTTGGAGGATGGGTGGTATGACAGGAAAGAGCTCTGAATCCTTTACAAATGAAGTAAGAAAGCCAAGGCTCAGGTTTGTGGTAACCACGAGGTTTTGATATAGCAGTCTATATATAAGCAAGATTGTTTTATTTTTTATGTATTGATTTTTTGTTTCCCTTTATTTAAACTAATTTTTAATTGGAGGATAAGTGCTTTATTTTCAATGTTATGTTGGTTTCATAACAGTGTGAATCAACTATAAGTATAAATATATCCCTATACTTTTTAACCTCTCTCCCACCCACACCATCCCACCCCAAGATTGTTTTAAGTTTCTGGTCTTTTAACCTTGGCTGTACCACCTGCCACCCAGTGTACAGACATATGTGTGGAAATAGGAAATCTTGTTGCAGGTATAGGAGGGCTTATCTATTTATTTTTCTAGAGAATTAGGAGGTCCAGTGCTGAAGGAGAAGGGGGATGTGGAGGACTGGGCATTTGATGTGAAAGAACAGGATCTGAATGTTTAATATGCAAGCAGAGCAGTGGCATAGCATCCCTGAACAGTAACACAGGCCCATTTGAGGCTGGCAACTACAGGTTGGGACCAGGCTACACTATGAATTCGATTCTTCTTTATCAATATTTAGCACTTGGGTGCAAACACAGATGACAAGGGGTAGCTGTATCTATCCAGGATCAGGGTTTTGCATGTGGAGGCAATGAGCGGTCTGTGGCAAACATTAGGAAGAGAGGAGTTGAGATTGTATCTAAAAGGGTGCAGGTGACGGGACACAATGAAACAGCTGATGGATAATGTGAGGGTAGGGGCTTCTGTGGGCTTCCCTGGTAGCTCAGCTGGTAAAGAATCCGCCTGCAATACAGGAGACCCTGGTTCAATTCCTGGGTTGGGAAAATCCCCCTGTAGAAGGGATAGGCTACCCACTCCAGTATTCTTGGGCTTCACTGATGGCTCAGATGGTAAAGAATCCACTGCAATGTGGGATACCTGGGTTTGATCCCTGGGTTGGGAAGATCCCCTGGAGGAGAGCATGGAAACCCATTTCGGTATTCTTTCCTGGGAAATCCCATGGACATAGGAGCCTGGCAGCCTACAGTCCATGGGGTCACTGAGTTGGACCTGACTGAGCAACTAAGCACAGCACAACACAGAGGCTCTTCTGTAGATGGGAGGTTCCCTGGAACTTGGTATGGGAAAAATACTCTGCGCTGGGCGCCCTGGCGGTGAGGGAAGCTGGCCCATAATAGTGGCAGCATAGGCAGATGCGGAGTGTGCCCGAAGGCAGGGTCTAGAGGGGTCAGATTGCCTGAGTCTCCAGGGAGTAGGGCCTGCTGAAGAAAGTGTGTGAGCGATGGTGTGGACGTGGTTTTGGGAGAAATGAAGATGCCAACCTCATTTCTCAAGTGCAAGGTAAGGGGGGTGTAGGAGGATGGGCAATTGTTGCCTAAGGAAGCTACAGGAGTAGGCATCCACAGTGCTTTGCAGGCTGAAGTAAAGCCAGAGCCTGGTAAGGCCAGGGAGCGTGGAACAGAGTTTAAAGGTCAGAAGGAATTATGATGATCCAGCCATTCCAGAGGCTTGAGAGGTGGAAAAGAAGTGAGTTGCTCAAGGAAGTAGTCACACAGGTTATTTGTGTGATGAGAGTGTGTAAATAACCAAAAGCCTTTATGTTAGAATAGGAACCAAGGAAAACAGGGATGTGTATCCTGGTTGATATGCCAGCTGTTCCCTGAAGCACTGTTTCTCAGATCCTGTTCCATGGATTGTTTGTGTCAGAATCACTTTAAGGGCTTATTAAAAATTCAGATTCCTGGGCTCTGCCTCTTACCAAGTAAATTAGAATCTGCCAGGAGGAGTGGGGTGAGAGGGTTGGAGGCATGGGTGGTATGACAGGAAAAAGCTCAGAACCCTTTACAAATGAAGTAAGAAAGCCAAGGCTCAGGAGGAGAGTGGACACATACTTCACTAGAGGATGCCTGCAGTGCTGGATGGGAGCCCAGAGCAGGATGCTCAGAGGTGGTGAGCCCAACAGGGAATCATTCATCCTGGTGTTCAACGGCTGTGGACTGGCCTGCCGTAGTGGATTGATTGGACGAGACTAGGGTTTTAAGTCATACGAGGCTGAACTTCCTATAGATGAGAATGAGGCTGTCCTTAAAGCTAAAAATGACCCCAAAACTTTGAGATCTGCCCCAGGTCTTGTCAAGGGGCAGGGAAAGGGGAGCCCACAGAGTCTGTTTGTTGGCAGTAAAGAGAAAATTTACCTGTTTCCAGGGTTTCCCTGGCAGTCCTGTGGTTGGAACTGCACTTCCACTGTGAGGAGCATGGGTTCAGTCCCTGGTTTGGAAACTGGGATCCTGCATGCTGGGTGGCATGGCCAAAAAATAGGGGAAAAAAATCTGCCTCATAAATATAATTCCATCAGATCTGGCCTTTCCATGAACTAGTTACACTTTCAGGGTTCCCTCCCTACCACAATTCAGTTTTGACTGGTAGTTCTCTTACCACTTGGAAGATTTCATCTCATTTGTGACCTTCCCAGAAAATCAGATCCCAACCGTCTACATTCTATCCAATTTCTCAAAGTTAGACTGATGTCATTGCAGCTGCTTAGACTGGCTCTTGTCTGGTAGAGGCTGACTTTGTGGGTTCTGGCAGCCTCCCATTACCTGAATCCCCATTACCAAAGCCAACAATCAGGGGATATTCCAGTTGAAGATCTGGAGGGCTTTTGCTTCACCTGCACCATTATCTCAGCTATTGACAGGCCAGTGTGACACCTTTCCGTCTTGTGTGTGGAAACTTGTTCCAGGATATTTGTAAGTCCAAAAGTTGCAGGCTTCCCTAGTGGCTTAGACAGCAAAGAATCCACCTGCAATGCAGGAGACCTGAGTTCGATCCCTGAGTCAGAGAGATCCCCTTGAGAAGGGAATAGCTACCCACTCCAGTATTCTTGCCTGGAGAATTCCATGGAGAGATGAGCCTGGCAGGCTAAAGTCCATGGGGTTGCAAAGAGTCAGACACGGTTGAGCAATTAATACTTTCATAGTTCAAAGGCTGTGGGAGTAGGACTCCTAGAGGGTGGTGGGTAGGAAAAAAAATCCAGCTGTATTTGGGGTGCTAAAGCAGAGATTACTGCGTGGGAACACACGATCCCATGGGTCACTAGCTTGTATGTAGCAGTTTTAACTGTTATATCTGAGGGCTTATCTAGGACGTGAAAATCTGTCAACCTTCATAGCTTTAACATTGCATTGTGTGTATAGTATATTCTTAGACTAGAGCCAAGAATCTTTAGCTTCTCTCTGGATGGATGTGGTTGTTAGAAGATGGATACATAGAGGTGGAGAGAATTTCACCTCACATAGTTGTGGTCTTCTAGCTGGGAGAATGGAAGAGATATTATTAAGGCAAAACTAGAGCTAGGGAGCTATAGAATTCAGGCGATGGGTCTCAGGCAACTTTATAGGAAGTACATCAGGCTGGTGACCCTAACAGTGCTCTTAGGAAGTCATCTTGGGAGTGAGTGGGGACAGCTGATTATCAGATATTCTTCTGGCCTCCCGAGCACATGGACACCCAGCTTTATCTTTGTTTTCCAGTGTCCTTTGTGACCAGGGGCCATGTGACCCAGTTCTAGCCAATGGAAAGTGATGTTCTCTGCTGGCATAACCGGATCTGACGCCTGCATCAGACATAACAGCTTGCGCTCATGCTTTTCCATAGCAGTTTTGCTCTTCCGTCTGTGGCCTTACAACCAGAGCACTGGCTTTGCACCCGTGTTCTTCTCTTGACCCTGTGAAATCTATTAGCTCAGCTTGTCCTTTGTGGCTTCAGTGGAGTGGGCTGGGGCAGTGGTCCCATGCCAAGGGCATCTGCTGTCCCAGCTGCATGTGTTCATTCAAAATAAATTTGGGTTGATTGCCTCCAAAGGTACACAGCTTTTCTGATTTGATGGGATGAAGGAGGGTGCACATATTCAACTACAGAGGTGCTGTCCAGGGAGTGTGGAGCCTCTTCTCAGGCAGGGACTTTCATTCAGGGCTGGAAGGGATGGACCAGTTAGAAATGTGGCTCAGATGTGCCCTCAAGTTACTGACTGTGTTTGATGAAGCGAAGTAGGTGTACCAGCTGGACTGGAAAATCTTCCCACACGAGGAAGGAGGAAGTGTAACCCAGGAGGCAGACCTGTGCTCGTTATGTAAGAAAATTATGTTATGTAAGAAAATTACGTTATGTAAGAAAACAGGTGCAGATAAGGCCTACCCTGGATGATGGCTCAGCTGAGAGGTGAGGATGCAGTCACGGGGAACAGATCTGTGTCATCACCACTTAGGTCAAGAAGTGGGCTCTTCCCAGGACCCCAGAAGCACTCCCCACTCCTTCCTCAGTGACCACTTCCTCTTCTCTAAAATTGATTTCTGTCTTGACTTCCAATACCGCAGGTCGCTTATGCCTGCTTTTGAACTTGATATAAAATGGAACCAGGCAGTTTGCCTCACTTTGTTTTCTTTTCGACAACATCGTGTTTGGGAGATTTACTTACATTGTTAGTAGTAGTACTTTATTCACTCCTGTTGCTGCATTCCAGTGTATGACTGTAGCATCTTGTATGTGACCGTGTATCCCTTGTACTGTTCATGGACATGCGGAAAGTTTCTACTATTTGGCAGCTAAGAGTGTTGCATTCATGAACATTATTGTACACATCTTTTGGTGAAAATACCTATGTATTTTGGATATACACCTAGAGATGAAATTGCTAGGGCTTCCCAGGTGGTGCTCGTGGTAAAGAACTGTCTGCCAATGCAGGAGACGTAAGAAATGTGGGCTAGATCCCTGGGTTGGGAAGATCCCCTGGAGGAGTACATGGCAGCCCACTCCAGTATTCTTGTCAGGAGAATCCTGTGGACAGAGGAACCTGGCAGGGTACAGTCCCTAGGGTCACAAACAGTCAGACACGACTGAAGTGACTTAGCATGCAGGCGGGATATATACATATTTTGTGTTGATAGAAACAAACAATTTTCCTAAGTGGTTATTTGCTACTTTACCTTTTCGTTAGCAGTGCATGAGAATTCCAGATGCTCCACCTTATCAACTTTGGGCATTGTCTCCTTCTAAAATTTTAACTATTCTGGCAAGTGCATAGTGATAGTTCATTGTGTGCTAAAGACTGAATGTCTGTGTCTGCTTCCCCTCCCCTTCTCCCCCCATTTCACGTGCTGAAATGCTAGTCTCCAAAGTGATGGTAGGAGATGGGGCCTTTGGAAGGTGCTTAGGTCATGGGGATAGAAGCCTCATGAATGAGATTAGTGTCCTGATAAAAGAGACTCCAGAGTGTTCCCTAGCCCTTCCACCATGGAGAACACAATGAAATATCTGGCCCCTGGCTGAGGATGTCACCCAGCCATGCTGGCACCCTGATCTGAGACTTTCAGCCTCTGTGAGATATACGTTTCTATTTATTATCAACAACAACAAAAATATTGCTTGCTTTGAAGTCCCTCTTTTCCTGTCACATGAGCTTGGTCCTTGCCATGCCCATGACCCAGCTTCAACCATGCAGAGGAGGACAACCCGGTCATATAGGGGTCAGCAAACTACAACCCTTGGCCCTTTATGGAATTATTTTCATATTTTTAAATGGTTGGAAAAACTCAGAAGAAGAATTATATTTTAACACATGAAAATTATATTAAATTTAGATTTCAGTGTCTATAAATAAAATTTTATTGGAACTCATTATTTTAGCCATACCCATTAGCCATACTCATTATTTTTTTTCACTTACTGTGGTTGCCTTTGCAGCAGGGTTGAATAGATGTAACAAAGATGCTATGGCCTGCAAAGTGTGAAATACTTACTATCTAGCCCTTTCCAGGAAAAAACTTGCCCACATCTACTTAGAATATTGCTAAACAAAAAATAAAATGAATTTGTGACCTTAAGTGTCCATGAGAGCAAAGCTACTGACCACATGAGGGGCTAGACCATTATCTTACTTAAGTGACTCCAGTAAAAACAATTATGGCAGCCTTTTTACCCTAATACAGAAATTAATTCTGCAGGCAGAGTGTTGCTGTAACAAGAAGCTAAAGCCATATGGCATTGGCTTAATGGTTGGGCAGTGGATGGTGAGGAACATTATTTCTGGAAAACTGGAATCAGGTGACTCAAGTCAGTTGGTGAGTGTGGCTCCCACCCCTGTTAATTTAGAAGTCAGATCATGAGTTTTTGGTGCCTATTGCTTAGCGGAAGGGGTTGCCAGGACTCTTTCCTAGTTGCATTTAACAAGGTATAATAAAAATGGGATGAGCTGGCAAGAACTGGTTCATTTTGAAGCATATTTGGAAGCAAATGGGCTTTAGGTTTGAAATCCAAATGTTTCCAAATTCAAACTCTGGAGACAAAACTTACTCAGCGTCTTTATCAGCTTAACAAAACATTCCTGCTTTATAGCAAAATCAGGCTAAAAGATTGTTATCCAGCTCAAGCCTATTATTTCAGATAATATTGTGGGCATCAAGGTAGTCTTCAAAAAATGGGGAAGAAATGCTTGACACAAGCAATGAACCCGTAAACACAAGACAGGTATAAATATTTGCTCTGGAATACAACTTCAGTTAAGGCTCCAAGTACATAATGCTGATTCAAAGTCAATACACAGAAAAGATGCTTGGAATGATTTCTATTTTTTTTTGAATTTACCAAGGCTAGATTTATGGCCCAGGACGTGATCTATCCTGGAGAAGGTTCCATGTGCGCTTGAGAAAAAGGTGAAATTCATTGTTTTGGGATGAAATGTCCTATAGATATCAATTAGGTCTAACTGGTCTATTGTATCATTTAAAGTTTGTGTTTCCTTGTTAATTTTCTGTTTAGTTGATCTATCCATAGGTGTGAGTGGGGTATTAAAGTCTCCCACTATTATTGTGTTATTGTTAATTTCTCCTTTCATACTTGTTAGCATTTGTCTTACATATTGCGGTGCTCCTGTGTTGGGTGCATATATATTTATAATTGTTATATCTTCTTCTTGGATTGATCCTTTGATCATTATGTAGTGACCGTCTTTGTCTCTTTTCACAGCCTTTGTTTTAAAGTCTATTTTATCTGATATGAGTATTGCTACTCCTGCTTTTTTTTGGGTCCCTATTTGCATGGAAAATCTTTTTCCAGCCCTTCACTTTCTCTGTATGTGTCCCCTGTTTTGAGGTGGGTCTCTTGTAGACAGCATATGTAGGGGTCTTGTTTTTATACCCATTCAGCCAGTCTTTGTCTTTTGGTTGGGGCATTCAACCCATTTACGTTTTAGGTAATTACTGATAAGTATGATCCCGTTGCCATTTACTTTATTGTTTTGGGTTCGAGTTTATACACCGTTTTTGTGTTTCCTGTCTAGAGAATATCCTTTAGTATTTGTTGGAGAGCTGGTTTGGTGGTGCTGAATTCTCTCAGCTTTTGCTTGTCGGTAAAGCTTTTGATTTCTCCTTCATATTTGAATGAGATCCTTGCTGGGTACAATAATCTGGGCTGTAGGTTATTTTCTTTCATCACTTTAAGTATGTCTTGCCATTCCCTCCTGGCTTGAAGAGTTTCTATTGAAAGATCAGCTGTTATCCTTATGGGAATTCCCTTGTGTGTTATTTGTTGTTTTTCCCTTGCTGCTTTTAATATTTGTTCTTTGTGTTTGATCTTTGTTAATTTGATTAATATGTGTCTTGGGGTGTTTCGCCTTGGGTTTATCCTGTTTGGGACTCTTTGGGTTTCTTGGACTTGGGTGATTATTTCCTTCCCCATTTTAGGGAAGTTTTCAACTATTATCTCCTCAAGTATTTTCTTATGGTCTTTCTTTTTGTCTTCTTCTTCTGGAACCCCTATGATTCGAATGTTGTAGCGTTTAACATTGTCCTGGAGGTCTCTGAGATTGTCCTCATTTCTTTTAATTCGTTTTTCTTTTTTCCTCTCTGATTCATTTATTTCTACCATTCTATCTTCTAATTCACTAATCCTATCTTCTGCCTCTGTTATTCTACTATTTGTTGCCTCCAGAGTGTTTTTGATTTCATTTATTGCACTATTCATTATATATTGACTCTTTTTTATTTCTTCTAGGTCCTTGTTAAACCTTTCTTGCATCTTCTCAATCCTTGTCTCCAGGCTATTTATCTGTGATTCCATTTTGATTTCAAGATTTTGGATCAATTACACTATCATTATTTGGAGTTCTTTATCAGGTAGATTCCCTATCTCTTCCTCTTTTGTTTGGTTTGGTGGGCATTTATCCTGTTCCTTTATATGCTGGGTATTCCTCTGTCTCTTCATCTTGTTTAAATTGCTGAGTTTGGGGTGTCCTTTCTGTATTCTGGCAGTTTGTGGAGTTCTCTTTATTGTGGCATTTCCTCACTGTGTGTGGGTTTGTACAGGTGGCTTGTCAAGGTTTCTTGGTTAGGGAAGCTTGTGTCAGTGTTCTGGTGGGTGGAGCTGGATTTCTTCTCTCTGGAGTGCAATGAAGTGTCCAGTAATGAGTTATGATATGTCTATGGTTTTGGGGTGACTTTGGGCAGCCTGTATCTTGGAGCTCAGGGCTGTGTTCCTGTGTTGCTGGAGAATTTGCTTGGTATGTCTTGCCCTGGAACTTGTTGGCTCTTGTGTGATGCTTGGTTTCAGTGTAGGTATGGAGGCGTTTGATGAGCTCCTGTCAATGAATGTTCCTTGGAGTCAGGAGTTCCCTGGAGTCAGGGTTTGGACTTAAGCCTCCTGCTTCCAGTTATCGGTCTTATTATTACAGTAGTTTCAAAACTTCTCCTTCTATACAGCACCATTGATAAAACGTCTACTTTAAAGATGAAAAGTTTCTCCACCATGAGGGTCACCCAGAGAGGTTCACAGCATTACATGGAGAAGAGAAGAGGGAGGAGGGAGTTAGAGGTGACCCGAAAGAGATGAGGTGGAATCAATAGTGGAGAGAGTGGGCTAGCCAGTAATCACTAATTGCAGAGGAAGGTAAACTTCCAACTCATTTTATGAGGCCACCATCACCCTAATACCAAAACCTGACAAAGATCCCACAAAAAAAGAAAACTACAGGCCAATATCACTGATGATATAGATGCAAAAATCCTTAACAAAATTTTAGCAATCAGAATCCAACAACACATTAAAAAGATCATACACCATGACCAAGTGGGCTTTATCCCAGGGATGCAAGAATTCTTCAATATCCGCAAATCAATCAATGTAATACACCACATTAACAAATTGAAAAATAAAAGCCATATGATTATCTCAATAGATGAAGAGAAAGCCTTTGACAGAATTCAACATCCATGTATGATAAAAACTCTCCAGAAAGCAGGAATAGAAAGAACATACCTCAACATAATAAAAGCTATATATGACAAACCCACAGCAAACATTATCCTCAATGGTGAAAAATTGAAAGCATTTCCTCTAAAGTCAGGAACAAGACAAGGGTGCCCACTTTCACCATTACTATTCAACATAGTTTTGGAAGTTTTGGCCACAGCAATCAGAGCAGAAAAAGAAATAAAAGGAATCCAAATTGGAAAAGAAGTAAAACTCTCACAGTTTGCAGATGACATGATCCTCTACATAGAAAACCCTAAAGACTCCACCAGAAAATTACTAGAACTAATCAATGATTATAGTAAAGTTGCAGGATATAAAATCAACACACAGAAATCCCTTGCATTCCTATATGTTAATAATGAGAAAACAGAAAGAGAAATTAAGGAAACAATTCCATTCACCATTGCAACAGAAAGAATAAAATACTTAGGAATATATCTACCTAAAGAAACTAAAGACCTATATATAGAAAACTATAAAACACTGGTGAAAGAAATCAAAGAGGACACTAATAGATGGAGAAATATACCATGTTCATGGATTGGAAGAATCAATATAGTGAAAATGAGTATACTACCCAAAGCAATTTATAGATTCAATGCAATCCCTATCAAGCTACCAATGGTATTCTTCACAGAGCTAGAACAAATAATTTCACAATTTGTATGGAAATACAAAAACCTTGAATAGCCAAAGCTATCTTGAGAAAGAAGAATGAAACTGGAGGAATCAACCTACCTGACTTCAGGCTCTACCTCAAAGCCACAGCCATCAAGACAGTATGGTACTGGCACATAGACAGAAATATAGATCATTGGAACAAAATAGAAAGCCCAGAGATAAATCCACGCACATATGGACACCTTATCTTTGACAAAGGAGGCAAGAATATACAATGGAGGAAAGACAATCTCTTTAACAAGTGGTGCTGGGAATACTGATCAACCACTTGTAAAAGAATGAAACTAGAACACTTTCTAACACCATACACAAAAATAAACTCAAAATGGATTAAAGATCTAAACATAAGACCAGAAACTATAAAACTCCTAGAGGAGAACATAGGCAAAACACTCTCCGACATACATCACAGCAGGATCCTCTATGACCCACCTCCCAGAATATTGGAAATAAAAGCAAAAATAAACAAATGGGACCTAATTAAACTTAAAAGCTTCTGCACAACAAAGGAAACTATAAGCAAGGTGAAAAGACAGCCTTCAGAATGGGAGAAAATAATAGCAAATGAAGCAACTGACAAACAACTAATCTCAAAAATATACAAGCAACTCCTACAGCTCAACTCCAGAAAAATAAACGACCCAATCAAAAAATGGGCCAAAGAACTAAATAGACATTTCTCCAAAGAAGACATACAGATGGCTAACAAACACATGAAAAGATGCTCAACATCACTCATTACCAGAGAAATGCAAATCAAAACCACAATGAGGTACCATTTCACGCCAGTCAGAATGGCTGCGATCCAAAAGTCTACAAGCAATAAATTCTGGAGAGGATGTGGAGAAAAGGGAACCCTCTTACACTGTTGGTGGGAATGCAAACTAGTACAGCCACTATGGAGAAGAGTGTGGAGAGTCCTTAAGAAACTGGACATAGAACTGCCCTATGATCCAGCAATCCCACTGCTGGGCATACACACTAAGGAAACCAGAATTGAAAGAGACACGTGTACCCCAATGTTCATCGCAGCACTGTTTATAATAGCCAGGACATGGAAGCAACCTAGATGTCCATCAGCAGATGAATGGATAAGAAAGCTGTGGTATGTATACACAATGGAGTATTATTCGGCCATTAAAAAGAATACATTTGAATCAGTCCTAAGGAGGTAGATGAAACTGGAGCCTATTATACAGAGTGAAGTAAGCCAGAAAGAAAAACACCAATACAGTATACTAACGCATATATATGGAATTTAGAAAGACGGTAACAATAACCCTGTATACGAGACAGCAAAAGAGACACTGATGTATAGAACAGTCTTTTGGACTCTGTGGGAGAGGGAGAGGGTGGGATGATTTGGGAGAATGGCACTGAAAAACGTATAATATCATATATGGAATGAGTCGCCAGTCCAGGTTCAATGCACGAAACAGGATGCTTGGGGCTGGTGCACTGGCTAGACCCAGAGGGATGGTATGGGGAGGGAGGAGGGAGGAGGGTTCAGGATTGGGAACACATGTATACCTGTGGCAGATTCATTTCGATATTTGACAAAACCAATACAATATTGTAAAGTTTAAAAATAAAATAAAATTAAATTAAATTAAAAAAAAAAAGGAAAAAAAAAAAAAACCACAAAAAACCAAAGTCAATACACAAAACTTCCCAAGCTCCTGGGGGACTTTTATCATCAAAGAAACTGATACTGGCCTCAATAAGCCCTATTGTTGTTGTTGTTATTGTTTAGTCACTAAGTCATGTCCTATTGTTTACAAGCCCATGGACTGTAGCCTGCTAGGCTCCTCTGTCCATGGGATCTCCTAGGCAAGTATACTGGAGTGGGTTGCCATTTCTTCCTCCAGGGGATCTTTCCTACCCAGAGATAGAACCCATGTCTTCTGCATTGGCAGGTGGATTCTTTATTGCTGAGCCACCTGGAAAGCCCTCCAAAATGCCCTGAGGCTCCCCTGGCCTGAACAATGGTGGGGAGATGGAAAACCTACAGCACCAAAGAGAGCAGATACTCTAACGTCCACCTCAGGTGTGGATACTGAGTAGGGACAGGAAACAGGAGGCATCTCCACTGGCCACCTGCACAGTGGGCAGAGGTTCCTCCTGGCAGGTACTGCAGGGCAGAGCAAAGAACAGACTTCAGGCAGAGCCCAGATTCCATTATTTTTAAGATGTAAAATTCAAAAAGGTAAAAATCACAACACTCATACCCATATAAAATGAGCACATGTCAAAGATTTCATTTAACTCATTGTGAGGTAACCCATAAAACATTAAAATGAGTTGAATTGATAAGAGTGAACATCGACATTTTAGGAATCAGTGAACGGAAATGGACTGGAATGGGTGAATTTAACTCACATGACCATTATATCTACTACTGTGGGCAAGAATCCGTTAGAAGAAAAGGAGTAGCCCTCATAGTCAACAAAAGAGTCCAAAATGCACTACTTGGATGCAATCTCAAAAATGACAGAATGTTCTCTGTTCATTTCCAAGGTAAATCATTCAATATCACAGTAATCCAAGTCTATCACCTGACCAGTAATGATGAAGAAACTGAAGTTGAATGGTTCTAGAAATACCTACAAGACCTTTAGAACTAACACCCAAAAAAGATGTCCTTTTCATTATACGGGACTGGAATGCAAAAGTAGGAAGTCAAGAAATACCTGGAGTAACAGGCAAATTTGGCCTTGGAGTACAGAATGAAGCAGGGCAAAGGCTAATAGAGTTTTGCCAAGAGAACGCACTGGTCATAGCAAACACACTCTTCCAACAACAGAAGAGAAGACTATACACATGGACATCACCAGATGGTCAACACCAAAATCAGATTGATTATATTCTTTGCAGCCAAAGCTGGAGAAGCTCTATACAGTCAGCAAAAACAAGACTGGGAGCTGACTGTGGCTCAGATCATGAGCTCCTTATTGCCAAAATCAGACTGAAATTGAAGAAAGTGGAGAAAACCACTAGACCATTCAGATATGACCTAATCAAATCCCTTATGATTATACAGTAGAAGTGACAAATAGATTAAAGGGATTAGATCTGATAGACAGAGTGCCTGAATAACTATGGACGGATGTTCATGACATTGTACAGGAAACAGTGATCAAGAGCATCCCCAAGAAAAACAGAGGCAAAAGGCAAAATGATTATCTGAGGAGGCCTTACAAATAGCTGTGAAAAGAAGAGATGCAATAGATAGAGCAGAAAAGGAAAGACATACCCATTTGAATGCAGAGTTCCAAAGAATAGCAAGGAGAGATAAGAAAACCTTCCTCAGGGATTAATGCAAAGAAATACAGGAAAACCATAGAATGGGAAAGACTGAAGATCTCTTCAAGAAAATTAGAGATACCAAAGGAACATTTCATGAAAAGATGGGCACAATAAAGGACAGAAATGGTGTGGACCTAACAGAAGCAATAGATATTTAGAAGAGGTGGCAACAATACACAGAAGAACTATACGAAAAAGATCTTCATGACCCAGATAGTCACGATGGTGTGATCACTCACCTAAAGCCAGACATCCTGGAAGGTGAAGTCAAGTGGGCCTTAGGAAGCATCACTACCGACAAAGCTAGTAGAGGTGATGGAATTCCAGTTGAACTATTTCAAATCCTAAAAGATGATGCTGTGAAAGTGTTGCACTCAATATGTCAGCAAATTGGGAAAACTCAGCAGTGCTCACAGGACTGGAAAAAGTCTGTTTTCATTCCAATCCCAAAGAAAGGCAATGCCAAAGAATATTCAAACTACTGCACAATTGCACTCATCTTACATGCTAGCAAAGTAATGCTCAAAATTCTCTAAGCCTGGCTTCAACACTATATGAACTGTGAACTTCCAGAAATTCAAGCTGGATTTAGAAAAGGCAGAGGAAACAGAGATCAAATTGCCAACATCTACTGGACCATCAAAAAGCGAGAGAGTTTCAGAAAAAAATCTACTTTTGTCTTTATTGACTATGCCAAAGCCTTTGACTGTGTGGGTCACAACAAGCTGTGGAATATTCTGAAAGAGATGGGAATACCAGACCACCTGACCTGCCTCATGAGAAATCTGTATGCAGGTCAAGAAGCAACAGTTAGAACTGGACATGAAACAACAGACTGGTTTCAAATTGGGAAAGGAGTACATCAAGGCTGTATATTGTCACCCTGATTATTTAACTTACATGCAGAGCACATCATGAGAGACGCTGGACTGGATGAAGCATAAGCTGGAATCAAGATTTCCGGGAGAAATATCAATAACCTCAGATATGAAGATGATACCACCCTTATGGCAGAAAGTGAAGAAGAACTAAAGAGCCTCTTGATGAATCTGAAAGAGGAGAGTGAAAAAGTTGGCTTAAAGCTCAACATTCAGAAAACTAAGATCATGGCATCTGGTCCCATCACTTCGTGGCAAATAATGGGGAAACAATGGAAACAGTGAGAGACTTTACTTTTGGGGGCTCCAAAACACTGCAGATGGTGACTGCAGCCATGAAATTAAAAGACATTTGCTCCTTGGAAAAAAAGTTAGGACCATCATAGAGAGCATATTAAAAAGCAGAGGCATCACTTTGCCTACAAGTTCCATCTAGGCAAAGCTATGGTTTTTCCAGTAGTCATGTATTGATGTGAGAGTTGTACTCTAAAGAAAGCTGAGCATGGAGGAATTCATGCTTTTGAACTGTGGTGTTGGAGAAGACTCTTGAGAGTCCCTTGGACAGCAAGGAGATCCAACCAGTCCATCCTAAAGGAAATCAGTCCTGAATATTCATTGGAAGGACTGATGCTGAAACTGAAACTCCAATACTTTGGCCACCTGATGCGAAGAACTGAGTCATTTGAGAAGACCCTGATGCTGGGAAAGAGTGAAGGTAGGAGGAGAGGGGGCTGACAGAGGATGAAATGGTTGGATGGCATCAGCAGCTCAATGGACATGAGTTTGAGTAAACTGTGGGAGTTGGTGATGGACAGGGAAGCCTGGTGTGCTGCAGTCCATGTGGTCACAAAGAGTTGGATGTGACTGAGTGACTGAACTGAACTGAGCTGAATTGACAATTTTTTTCAGATTTTTATTTTATAAAGGGACAAAATTCATTTGCTTTTTTATGAACAAGAATTATTTCTACTGATTTTGATAGCAAACATTACTTTTTAAATTCAAAGTATAGTTGATTTATAGTATTAACATTAATTTCATGTGTATGATATAGTGATTCAATATTTTTATGGATTATACTTAAAGCTGTTGCAGAATAATGGTTACATTTTCCTGTGCTGTGTAATGTATCCTTGTAGCTTGTTTATTTTATACACAGTAGTTCATATGTCTTAATTCCCTTCTTTATCTTATCCCATGACCTCTCTCTCCACTGATAATCTCCCCAGAGATAGTTTGTTCTCTGTATCTGTGAGTCTATTTCTGCCTTTTTTGGTATTGTTCATTTGTTTTATAGTTTAGATTCCACATGTAAGTGGAAATATACAGTGTTTGCTTTGCTCTGTCTTATTGCACTAAACATGATACCCACTAGGTCCATCCATGTTTTTGCAAATGGCAAAATTTCATGTTTTTTGTGGCTGAGTAATATATTTCATTGCAGAGCTATATTACATTTTCTTTATCCATTCATCTGTTGATGGATACCTATGCTGCTTCTATATCTTGGCAGTGTTAATAATGCTGCTATGAACACTCAGGTACTTATATCTTTTTGAATTAGTGTCTTCATTTTCTTCACATGTATACCAAGGAGTGGAATTGCCTGATCATATGGTAGTTCTATTTTCAGTCTTCTGAGGAACCTCCATACTGTTTTCTATAGTGGCTGCACTAATTTACACTCACACCAACAATGTATCAAGGTTCCATTTACTCTGTGTCCTCATCAACATTTATTTGTTGTCTTATTGACAATAGCCATTTTGACAATGAGTTGATATTTCATTGTGATTTTGATTTGTATTTACCTAAAAGTTAGTGATGGTGACCATTTTTTTTCATGTGCCTGTTGGCCATCTGTATGTATTCTTTAGAAAAAGGTCTATTCAGGTCTTCTGCTAATTTTAAAATTGAGTTGTTTTTATAATATTAATTTGTGTGAGATGTTTTTCTATTTTGGATCTCATCCTCTTATTGGTTATATAATTTGCAAATATTTCCTTCCATCCTGTAGCTTGTCTTTTCATTTTTCCAATGGTTTCTTTTGCTGTGCAAAATCTTTGTTTAATTTGGTAAAACTTATTTATTTTTGCTTTTGTTTCCCTTTCCTGAGGAGATGGGTCTAAAAAACATTGCTATGACTTATATCAAAGAGTGCTGTATCTGTGCTCTGTTATAGAAATTTTATGGCTTTTGGCCCTACACTTATGTCTTTAAACATAAAGAATTTATTTTTGTGTATGGTATGATGGAATGTTCTAATTTCATTCTTTTACAGGTAGCTGTCCAGGTTTCCCAGCACCACTTGTTAAAAGAAGAGACTGTCTTTTCTCCATTGTATATTCTTGCCTCCTTTATTACAGATTAATTAAGTGTAGATATGTGGGCTTATTTCTGGGCTCTCTATTTTTTGCATTGATCCATATATCTGTTTCTATGCCAATACTATGGTGTTTTGATTACTGTAGCTTTGTAGTATAGTCTGAAGTCAGGGACCATGATAACTCCAGCTTTGTTCTTTTTTCCTAAGATTGTTTTGGCAACTTGGGGTATTTGTGATTCCATATAAATTTTAGGATTATTTGTCCTAGTTCTGTGAAAACTATTATGGGTATTTTGATAGGGATTGCATTAAATATGTAGATTAGTTTGGGCAGTATGGATATTTTAACAAGGTTAATTCTTACACTTTATTAACACTGAATTTCTCTCCATTTATTTTTATCATCTTCAGTTTATTTTCTCAGTGTCTAATAGTTTTCAGAGTATAGGTCGTTCATCTCCTTGGTTAAATTTATTCCTAGGTGTTTTGTTCTTTTTGATGTGGTTGTAAATGGAGTTGTTTTCTTGTTTTCTCTTTCTAATAGTTCATTTTTAGTGTACAGAGATGCAATACATTTCTGTATATTAATCTTGTATCCTGCAACTTTACTGAATTCATTTATTAGTCTTTTGGTGGGGACTTTAGGATTTTATATATAATATCATGTCACTTGCAAATAGTAACAGTTTTACTTTTCCCCTTCTGATTTGGATGCCTTTTCTTAATATTTCTTTTTCCTGTTTGACTGCTGTGGCTAGGGCTTACAATACTTTATTAAATAGTATTGTATTTAAGAATGGGCATCCTTGTCTTGGGAGGAAAAGTGTTCAGCTTTTCACCATTGGGTGTAATATTAGCTGGGGTTTGTCATAAATGGCCTTTATTATGTTGATAATAATAGCTATATTCCCTCAGTTACAACTTTGATGAGAGTTTTTCTTTATCATAAATGGATGTTGAATTTTGTCAAATTGTTTTTCTGCATCTATTGAGATGATTATGTGATTTTTATCCTTTCTTTTGTTAATGTGATGTATCAAGTTGATTGATTTGTGGATATTGAACCATCCTTGCATCCCTGGAGTAACTCCTACTTCATCATGGTGCATGATCCTTTTTATATATTGTTGGGTTGTTTTGCTCATATTTTGTTGAGGACTTTTTTCTCTGTGCTCATCACCTGTACTTTTCTTACTTTTCTGTGTCTTTGTAACATTCGCGGGCTTCTCCAGGTGGCTCAGATGGTAAAGAATCTGCCTGCAATGCAAGAGACCTGGGTCCAATCCCTGCTTCAGGAAGATCTCCTGGATAAGGGAATGGCAACCAACTCCAGTATTCTTGCCTGGAGAATCCCATGGAAAGAGGAACCGGCTGGGCTACAGTCCATGGGGTCTCAAAGAAGGACACAACTGAGCAACTAACACTTTGACTTGTAACATTTGCATTGTTTAACTTATATTTTATCCTTACAGGGTTGTAAAAAGCTTAGTCAAAGACAGAACACAGACTTATAGAATCTGGTGACTGCAGGAGGGCCTGCTGGACTACTTAGATTGGAAGGATGCCCAGTAATCTTGCTGATTTCCATGTTTACACTATGGAACTGTGACTTCTGTGTACTTTCTAACCTTTCACTTCCTGAATGGCAGTTTTATCGTGGTGTTTCTGGTTCATGTATCTGTTGTGAGTATATGGAGAGCAGGTCACTTTCTTTTAGTCTGTTTATCCCTGGATAGTACATCACTTGAAGGGTCTGGACTTTAAGCTGGATATACAGTGGGATCCTGGGTTGTGTCTGAGGGGAGTTGTCATTTGTAGAACAAGGGTACTGACAGAATTTAGATGGCCAGAGAAACAGACATGACTTTCATTCCAATTCTGTTCTTTCCTTCACCGTGGCTTCCCAGCTAGAAACTTTATCACCTGGCCTTATTTGCAGCTAGGTGTCACTTGGTGACTGAATTTTCACCGATGAAATCTTAACAAAGCTGTCTAAACCTCACTGTGCTTTCTTTTTAAAAACCACTTATGCACTCATTTTTGGCTGTGCTGGACCTCCGTTGGTGGGCTTTCTCCAGTGCAGTGAGTGGGGGCTGCCGTCTAGCTGTGGTGCATGGTCTTCTCATTGTGGAGGCTGCTCTCATTACAGAGCACAGGCTGTAGGGCGCACGGGCTTCAGGAGCTGTGACACGTGGCTCTAGCTGCCCCATGCATGTGAAATATTCCTGGACTCGGGATCAAACCTGTGTTCCCTGCACTGGCAGGTGGATTTCTCACCATTGGACCCCCAGGGAAGTCCATACTGCATTTTCTTAAGAGAAAATGGCTGACTCTGGTGTTCTTTTTTCCCCTCTACTCTGACTTGGGAATGGAAGTAGCTGTGACCCAGCTTCAACCCTGCAGATGAGCATGACTCTTAGAGTGTGTTGGAGTGAAAATATGGGAGAACACAGATCCCATAAGGACCCATGGAGCAGAGCTACTGGTCCAGACTTTCTGGACTATTACATGGGAGAAAGATGAATGCTTTTGTCTTTTTAAAAAAATTTCTTAAAGATATTATTGCTACATTTTAGCCTTTGCCCTGAATTATATAAGAGAGCTTAGAAAGGGGTACAATTATCTGACCCTTTCTGTGCAGCAGTCTTAAGAAGAATTATTTTTCTCTTTCAGGAAGAAAGCTATGCTGCTGCTACTGCTGCTGCTAAGTTGCTTCAGTCGTGTCTGACTCTGCGACTCCGGAGATGGCAGACCACCAGGCTCCCCTGTCCCTGGGATTCTCCAGGCAAGAACACTGGAGTGGGTTGCCATTTCCTTCTCCAATGCAGGAAGGTGAAAAGTGAAAGTGAAGTCGCTCAGTCATGTCCGACTCTTAGCGACCCCATGGACTTCAGCCTACCAGGCTTCTTGATCCATGGGGTTTTCCAGGCAAGAGTACTGGAGTGGGGTGCCATTGCCTTCTCCGAAGAAAGCTATATCCCATTTAAATGAGCAAGTTTATTCATTGAATTTATTTACTCTCTCATTGTGAGAAATATCCTCTGGCTTACTCCAGAAGGGGCCCTCAACAGCAGGATACTGTCAGATGAATCCTCAGGAGGTGATTCTCTGTAATGTTTTGCAGCTACTTATTATGAGGACATGTCCAAGCACTATAAATGCCTAATTCTGTTGTTCTTCTCTCACGTATCTAAGGGCCTATGAGATTTATTCCCACAGCCTTCTAACATTCTTTCCCTGGAAGATGGAAGAAGAGGGACATGAAGGCCAAGGCCTTTGGGGTCTGGGTAGAACTGATGCCATCTTGTTTGGCAGCAGATTAAGGGTCCAGAAGCAAAGGGTGAGATGTTGGAACTGAGGTCCAGAGAACAGCAGCTCTCAGATGCCTTCCTGAAGCTCCTTCTCTATTAACTACCAGAGTAATATTAGCAAGTTGAGCGTCAGATCTGAATGTCCTTAGACTCCTCAGCTGATCTCCAGGAGACATCTGAGCGGTTATGGTATCAACCTGGGGGAGCGTCAAGCCAATTTTCTCACACTCTTGAGAAAATTGTGTCCCTTATAAATGAAATGTCAAAAACAAACTAAACTTGTGATGAAGAACCATCTTCTGCCACTTTTGTTTCAACAGGGGTTCAAACATATTAGAATGGAGAAGAGTTTTATGTGATTAAAAGGGGAAATCTGAGAGAGTCTTAGTTGCTAAGCCTTCTGAGGTGAGGCTTGTGTGATCAAAATCTCCCTAATTATAACTGTAAATCTTTGGTACATTTGGTTGTCTTTGGTTGGCTTCCAGGGGACAAGTGAGCAGTTTCAGGACACTTCAAAAGAAGAGTTATTCAACATTAGGGGCAGAGGGTTTTTGTGGCCAGTGATTCATGGAGTAAGTTAGGATTGGTGGCAGTGACACTTTTGCTGTACGAAGAATCTGACTGCCATGATAACAGTTCCCAGAAGGACCTGACTATGGAAAGTTAAGGCTCTTTTCTGAAATTCTTTAGCAAAGGCTGCCTTTGGACACTAGTTAGTAATGTTGTGCTTAGTTGCTGATTTGTGTCTGACTCTTTGTGAGCCCACCAGGCTCCTCTGTCCATGAGGATTCTCCAGGCAAGAATACTGGAGTGGGTTGCCATGCTTTCTCTAGGGGTCTTTCCAACCCAGGGATCAAACTTAGGTCTTCCACATTACAGGCAGATTCTTTTACTGTCTGAGTCACCAGGGATGCCCAGTTAGCAATGGAGAGGTGTTTCTAGAATGGCAGGTGTCAGAGTGGGTTGTTGGGGTGTCAGGACATCCAGGTTTTGTGGATCACTCCCATTCTCAGTGTGAACAGTCCTTGAGTAACAATGACCAGATGCCTACATCAGGGTGAGCACAGTGCTGGGGCAGCGCAACAAGGAGACGGGAGGTGTTGGTATAGAGGTCTTTGCACCAGGAGACTCTAGATTAAGAAAGCATGCATCAGTGCAGTTCACACCAACTATGGGCCAGGAAATTCTCCATCTCCTCTTGACCCAAGATTTAGTGTTATCCTAGTTATCAAAGCTGGTCTGGCAAAGGGAAGAGGGGGAAGCCGAGGCCAGTTTTGTGGTCTGCGGATGCACCTCTTGAGCAAAGACTTGATTGTGGAGCCTGCTGAGGCTCTGGTGTCTAGAAGACGGCCTATCCAAAGTTCTGAGAGAGTCTTTTAGGCCTCTGGGATACAGAGTAGTGTGTTCTACTGGTAGCCTGAGCCAGGGATCAGTGAGGGAACCATAGAGCCTTGCAGAGCGGGGAAGTACATTCCGTGGTCAGAGCACACGCTGGAGACAAGGAAGTGGGTGTAAACCCAGGGCTGTGAGTGTCTGGGGCACGGGAGCAGACCTGTCCTCCTCTCACTATCTCTCACCCTTCACTCACTCTCACAGGTTTGCAGAGTCCAGGCTTCTTTCACTCTTTTCATTCTCCATCTTCTCGCTGGACAATCTCTTTAACATACAAACCTTCAAATACCTTCTCTGCTAACAAAACTAAAGATGTAAGCCCCGATTTCCCATGCTTACCCCAAACCCCACAAAGAAAAGTTGTCCTTATATCAAACCCTCAAACAACTACATAAGCTCATAACAGAAACTCCTCTTTCCATGAAGCAGTTCTGTTTTTAAAGATAGTCATCATGTACATTTTTTTGGACAGACTAGCATGGAAACATATACACTACCATATGTAAAATAGATAGCCAGTGGGAATTTGCTGTATGACTCGGGGATTTCAAACCAGTGCTCTGTGACAACAGAGAGGGGTGGGATGGGCTCGAAGGTGGAAGGGAGGTCCAATAGGGAGGAGACATTAGTATAGGTATGGCTGATTCATGTTGATGTATGGCAGAAATTAACACAATATTGTAAAGCAATTATCTTTCAATTAAAAATAAAATTTAAAAAATAAAATTAATTTTTATTGGCATATAATTTATTTACAATGTTGTGTTAGTGTCTACTGTACAGCAAAGTGAGTCAGCTGTACATATACATATATCCTCTCTTTTTTGAATTTCCATCCCAGTTAGGTCATCGCAGAGCACTGAGTAGAGTTCCCTGAGCTATACAGTAGGTTCTCATTAGTCATCTATTTTATACAGAATATCAGTAGTGTATATATGTCAATCCCAATTTCCCAGTCCATCCCACCACCCCTCCTCCCTTGGTATCCATACGTTTGTTCTCTATGTCTGTGTCTCTGTTTCTGTTTTGGAAATAAGATAATCTGCACTATTTTTCTAGATTCCACATGTATGTGTTAATACACAATATTTGTTTTTCTATTTCTCACTTCACTCTGTATGAAAGTCTTTAGGTCCATCCATGTCTCTACAAAGACCCAATTTCATTCCTTTTAATGGTTGAGTAATATTCCATTATGGATACGTAGCATATCTTCTGTATCTCAATCCTCTGTTGATGGACATTTGGATTGCTTCCATGTCCTGGCTGTTGTGAACAGTGCTGCATTGAATATTGGGGGTACATATATCATTTTTTAATTATGGTTTTTCTCTAGGTATATGGACTTCCCTGATAGATTAGTTGGTAAAGAATCCACTTGCATGCAGGAGACCCTGGTTTGATTCCTGGGCCGGGAAGATCCACTGGAGAAGGGATAGGCTACCCACTCCAGTATTCTTGGGCTTCCCTGGTGGCTCAGCTGGTGAAGAATCTGCCTGCAAAGTGGGAGACCTAGGTTCGATCCCTGGGTTGGGAAGATCCCCTGGAGAAGGGAAAAGCTACCCACTCCAGTATTCTGGCCTGGAGAATTCCATGGACTGTATAGTCCATGGAGTTGCAAAGAGTTGGACATTTCTGAGCCACTTTCAGTTTCACTTCTGGGTATATGCCTGATGTGAAGAATCGACTCATTGGAAAAGACTCTGATGCTGGGAAAGATTGAGGGCAAGAGGAGAAGAGGGTGACAGATGGTAAAATGATTGGATGGCATCACTGACTCAATGGACATGAGTCTGAGAAAACTCAGGGAGATAGTGAAGGACAGGGAAGACTAGGGTGCTGCAGTTCATGGAGTTGCAAAGAGACACGACTTAGCGACTGAACAGCAACAACTGGGTATATGCCCAGTAGTGGGATTTCTGGATCATATGGTAGTTCTATTTTTAGTTCTTTAAGGAACCTCCATACTGTTCTACATTATGGCTACTATTATATTACATAAATTTACATTCCCACCAATAGTGAGAAAGGGTTCCCTTTTCTCCACACTCTCACCAGAATTTATTGTTAGTAGATTTTTTAATGATGGCCATTCTATCTGGTGTGAGGTGCCACCTCATTGTAGTTTTGATTTGGATTTCTTTCATAATTTGTAAGGGATTATGCATTAAGAAAATGTATTATTTGCTTATGTTTTTATGACTCAACCTTATCATGAGAAGAACTTTCTAATGTTTTTGAGAATTGCTAGGTGTAGAAATAACAATTACTTGTCTAGTCAAGCTCTTGTTTTTTTTTGTCTAGCCAGCTCTTGTCATCATTTGGTTCGTCAGCCAATTAATGTTGGAAATTTTAATCAAATCAAATTGTTTTTGTTACTATTGTTGCTGATGTTAATACAGACAACATTAGTGAGTAAAAGAGATTCAGGTACTTAGGACTTTCAAACAAGTAGCTGTATTTTGAATCAAGTGTCTAGGAAAGTCACAAAAAGTATTTATGCCTATCAGAATGGAAGATGGAGTCAGGTAGAGGAACAAAAAAATGGTGCTCACGTGGACATGGGGACTTGCTCTGGTTCCTGGTTCAGTATGTTAGTTGCTCAGTCGTGTCCAGCTTTTTCTGACTCCCCGAACTGTATTCTGCTAGGCTCCTCTGTCCATGAAATTCTCCAGGCAAGAACACTGGAGTGGGTTGCCATTCCCTTGTCCAGGGGATCTTCCCCACTCAGGAATTGAACCTGGGTCTCCCGCACTGCAGGCAGATTCTCTACCATCTGGTTATCTATTGCTATTTAACAAATACACTCAAAACCTAGCTGCTTAACAGTCAGTCATAGAAGAAGCTCTTCCCTGGGGTCCCTGGGATGTGGTCTCAAGGAGGCTGGGGATGAGTCATTGGAAGGTTTGACTGGGCAAGGCATCTTCAACAGTTCTCCACGGTGGTGGCGGTTGATGCTGACTATAGGCTGTGGATTGAAGGGCTTCTCCCCTCGGCCTCCCCACTCAGCCTCCCCACAGGGCTTAGGCTTTGATTTGTTACATCTGAAACAGGCACAGAGTTAGTCCTCCTGATTTTAGTCAAGGCAGTCATAGGACACAATTAGACCAAACAGTGTGGAGAAATGAGCACTTCTAGATGGAGGAGAGAGAGTCACACACAGAAGAGTGGGTAGGATGGGAAATACAATGGAGGCAGTCTGTGGAAAATACAATCTTCTATGTCCTATGTTACTTATTTTTTTTCCCCACTGTGCTATCAAACTCTGTCACCATTAATTACATCTGAGGCTAAGGACAGTCTAGCAAGCAGATGTTAGCCCAAATTTTCCATGCTTTTCCAGATAGGTATAAGTTTTTTTTCTGCCTAAGGGCAAGATTCTCTGCTGAGGACTATTTCTTTAAGGTCTGACTTTTCCTGTTTCCCGTAATGGATTTATGAAATCCATTATCTGACTTTTCTAATGTAATCAGCACAAATATTCAATTCTTGCAATAAGATGAACTTTGCTGCTTTGACAGGGAATTTGTGGTAGGATCTATATAAAAGTGATTTCATGATCCTCACTTATTCAGGGGCAGATTTAAGGGAGAAAAGAATCCCTTCCAGACACTTGTTACCCACTGCATTCATAACGTGAAAAACCACTCCTTTCGGCCTGAGGTTTGAGTCTGCAGCTCTTACTTGGCCTTGTAATGTAGTAACAGTAATTGCTGCTATTTTTTCAGTGCTCATACTGTGCCAGGCACTGTGCACGGAGCACTGGATACAGTTAATTTTATCACTTAGATACTCTTGTGGACAGGTGACAGGCAAATACACAAAGCTAGTAAGTCACGTGAGAACCTGAGAACTTCATATGGGGTCCGCTTCAGTTACGAATTTACATTAGGCCAGAATCCAGGCTGGGTTTAAGTAACTTAATGCAAGGTTACTCTTACTTTATTTATAATAAGAATAGTGAACATTATGAAGGGTGTATATCATGTAACGTAAAGTAATGTAATATAAAGTAATGCCCCCACAAGTCAGTGGTCAGAGCAGACCATGCTGAGGAGCTCAAAGGTACAGTTGTGTTGAGGGACCACACCGTCCCTCAAGAAAGGGTTCACCCTGTTGCCATCCTGGGCAATTTCTCAGTGGGCCACAGCGGTCAGCCTCTGTGATATAGGAAGTCGGGCCATGGCCCACCATTGATCTTCTTTCATCTCTAAATAAGTTGAATCTTTCCTATTTGGGCTGCAAGTCCACTTACTTTGATTTCTAATTACTTCTGGATGAGAGTAACACATGTGGGAATAAAACCACACATGTACAAATAAACGCCGCTGACCAGCGCGTCCTCTTTCCCGTGCTTGGCATACACTTACACACATCTACACATGTCTCAGGAACTTGGCAGCTGCTCTGCATGGCTAAGTTGGCATGTCTGAGACAGATGGGACTCCAGGCCCTTTGCTGAAATGCTTATGCCTAAACCAACATCTCCTCAAGCAACAAAATACAGAAACTATAAGGGACTAAAAATAACTTCATGCATGCCCAGTTTGGGAAAATTATAGACAAAAAGATACAAAAAGGCCAGAAAGCCCAATTGCCACTTCTGAAGAGCTGGGAGCGAAAGCAGGGACTACACGTGCTCCCTGCAGTCACCACCACCGGGGGAGGGTGGTAGGCAAAACCCCTAAGCCACGTCTCTGACTGGAGCCCGGGGCACATTGCTACCCTCACCCCATGGAAAGAGCCAGCTCCCCACCCCTGGCCTTGGGGAGTGAGCAAGGGAAACTGTATTTGTTTTCACTGTATTTCCCTGCTGCAGCAGGGACCCCAATAAAGCCTTGCCTGAATCTCTAGTCTGGTTTCTGATCAATTCTATTGATTGCAGAAGGCCAAGAACCCTGGTTGGTATCTTTGTGTTTATAACTGGGGAATGGTTCAGGTGCTTAACCCATGTTAAGGAAATGGGTGAGCATCACATTAAAAAAAAAAAAAAAAAACAACAAAACTAGAATGGACTTTTCCACAAATTGCTTTGTATTTATATTTTAACTTGTATCTGTCATGTCCGTTTGTCATTTGACTCAATGTTGCAGTCAGTAGCCAATGCTAGACCTTCCTTTCTTCCTAAAGTCCAGCCTAGAGTCACCTTCACTACCAAAAAGAAGAAGAGAATACCATCACAACTTGAGGTGAACAGTTGCAAAGGGACTAGTGACCATTATTGGCTTCAATTCAGAGACTGGAGAACTGACTCAAATAAGGAAAGTGTAGCAGTTATGGCACCCCACTCCAGTACTTTTGCCTAGAAAATCCCATAGACGGAGGAGCCTGGTAGGCTGCAGTCCATGGGGTCGCTAGAGTCAGACACGACTGAGCGACTTCACTTTCACTTTTCACTTTCATGCATTGGAGAGGGAAATGGCAACCCACTCCAGTGTTCTTGCCTGGAGAATCCCAGGGACGGGGGAGCCTGGCGGGCTGCCGTCTACGGGGTCACACAGAGTTGGACACGACTAAAGCGACGCAGCAGCAGTTGCCTGGGTCACCTTTGCATCAGATCACCAGCTTCTGTTTTTTATTTCTTAGGTGAAGTCACATGATGTTGACGTGTAACATGGCAACAAAAGGATGTTCTAACAAGTGGAAGGGCATGTCAGTCTGTTGAGTTGGAGCCCGTCTTTGCTGAATTAGATAGGATTTTATCAGGAGGTAGATGAAACACTAAAATAGCAGCACTATTTGAGGTAGCTCAGTGCCCTAGGGCTGTACCACTCCTAGGTACAGGACCTGAGGAGAGAAGCTGCCCTGCAGGGGCTGCGATCTGGGCTGGAGGCAGTCGACCAAGGCCACCTTGTAGGAAGAGAGCCCAGGTCAAGCACGCTGACCTCACCCTCTTCTCTTCGTCATCTTGGTAGAGATGAAACCTCTAATAAGGGTAGATTTTCAACTTTTATGAGTAGCCAAAGAGAGAGATTGTGTGGCCAGGAACCCAGATAAAATCAAAGACTCTACCATCATCACTAGGTTTCTGGGGTGGGATGATGAATGGGAACATATTAAGGCATTCCTACCAAAGTTTATAGCGGACACGTTAGTCTTTTCCCACTAACCATAAAAGTCAATCACAATTGCCATTCAGACAATGGCAATTTGAGTTCTAATGCTAGCCCATGTCTCATCTGGGAATAATCATGACACCACATACTTAGTATCTTGAAAAATTCCTATCTTTCAGTGACATCTGCTTCAGGAACAAGTCTTGAGTTATTGTGGACAGCCCTGCCTGTGGCCAGTAGATGCCAGAAGCATATATACTAGAGAGCTCAGGACTTAATTTGGGTGTAGTTTGGAGTCTTATAGGAGAGGCACAAAATAGCCTCTGATCTCTGGTAAAGACAGAAAGGTCACAGAGTAGCCATCATCACAGGAGAATACTATACCTGGCAAAGCTGCCCTTCAGAAATGAAAGAGAGAGAGACTTACCTGTGCAAAAAAAGGCTGAGGGAGTTCCTTGCCTCTAGCCCTGCCTGACAGGAAATTCTAAGGCTGTTCTTCAAGTGGAAATAAAAATTAATTAACATGAAAAAATGTACAAATGTGTAAAACTCACTGGTAATGATAAAATATAATCAAAATCAGATATCCTCTAATATTGTAACTGTGGTTCATAATTCACTTACAACTCCAGCTTAAAAATTTAAAACAAATGTATTAAAAATGTAATGATAATAATTTGTTATTGGATAAATAATGTAAAAAAAGATGTAAAGTGTAACATTGATAACGTAAAATGTGAGTAAGGAGGAGAAGTAAAAGTATAAGGTTTCTGTATGCTGTTAAAGTTAAGTTGTTATCAGCTTAAAATAAAAAAATACCTTATAACTTTAAGGTATTTTGTGTAAGTCAGGAAAACTATAACATAGTACTGGAATTTCTAGACAGAGCAATCAGGCAAGAAGAAGAAATAGAAAGCATCCAAATCTATGAAGAAGGAGAAGGGGAAGGGGAAGGAGAAAAAGAGGAAAAGGAAGAGGAAGAAGAAGAAGAGGAGGAAGAAGAAGAGGGGGAAGAGGAGGCAGAGGAAGAGGAAGAGGAGGAGGAGGAGGAAGAAGTAAAATTTTCTCTATGTGCAGATGACAAAATCCTATGCAGTAAGTCCCCTACATACAAACGAGTTCTGTTCTCAGAGCACATTGTTCAGTCCAATTTGTTGTAAGTCCAACAAAGTTAGCTTAGGTACCCAACTAATACAATTAGCTATATAATACTGTACTGTAATAGTTTTATAATACTTTCCACACAGATAATATGTAAACAGCAAGCAAAAACATTTTTGATCTTAAAATACAGTACCTTGAAAAGTACAGTGTACAGTAAAACGGCTGACACACAGGTGCTGGCATGGAGTGAACAGGCAAGAAGAGTTACCGCCTGGAGGAGGGAGAGGAGGTGGGAGATGGTGGAGCTCAAAGATTGTCAGCAATAGGAGGCAGGGGCAAACTGTAGTTTCACTCATGCCTGATGTTGATGGAATGTGTGTTCACATCTTTGAAAATTTGCAACCTGAAAGTTCATTTGTAGGGGACTTACTGTATGTAGGAAACCCTAAAGTAAAAGTGAAGTGAAGTTGCACAGTCGTGTACGACTCTTTGCGACCCAATGGACTGTAGCCCACCAGGCTCCTCTTTGTGACCAGGCTCCTCAATCCATGGAATTTTCCAGGCAAGAGTACTGGAGTGGGTTGCCATTTCCTTCTCCAGGGGATCTTCCTGACCCAGGGGTCGAACCTGGGTCTCCTGCATTGTAGGCAGGCGCTTTACCATCTGAGCCACCAGGGAAGCTCAGGAAACCCTAAAGATGTCACCAAAAACTCTTAGACCTAAACATGCCTTTAGTAAATCTCTAGGATACAAAGTAAACATACAGAAATCATTTGCTTTCCTGTATGTTAGCAATGAAACATCTAACAAAGAAATAAAACAATCCCATTTAGAATATCATCGGTAAAAAAATACTTAGAATAAATTTAACCAAGGAGTGAAATATCTCTACGTTGAAAACTATGTCTCTGATGAAAGAAATGGAAGACACAGAAAAATGGGAAGAAAGACATCCTGTGTTTATAGATCAGAAGAATTAATATTGTTTAAATGCCCAAAGTTCTCAAAGCTGTCTATAGAGTCAATGCAATTCCTATCAAAATTTCAATGTCATTTTTCACAGAAATAGAAAAAAAATCCTAAAATTTGTATGGATTTATAAAAGAGCCTGAACAGCCAAAGCAGTAATGAGAAAGAAGAGCAAAACTGGAGTCACCACATTTCCTGGATTCAAGCTGTGCTTCAGTTCAGTTCATTTCAGTCGCTCAGTTGTGCCCAACTCTTTGTGACCCCATAAACTGCAGCATGCCAGGCCTCCCTGTCCATCACCAACTCCCAGAGTTCACTCAAACTTATGTCCATTGAGTTGGTGATGCCATCCAACCATCTCATTCTCTGTCATCCCCTTCTCCTGCCCTCAATCTTTCCCAGCATCAGGGTCTTTTCAAATGAGTCAGCTCTTTGCATCAGGTGGCCAAAGTATTGGAGTTTCAGCTTCAGCATCAGTCCTTCCAATGAATACCCAGGACTGATCTCCTTAGGATAGACTGGTTGGATCTCCTTGCAGTTCAAGGGACTCTTGAGTCTTCTCCAACAGCACAGTACAAAGCATCAATTCTTCTGTGCTCAGCTTTCTTTCTTTCTTTTTTTTTTTTTTTTAATTTAAATTTATTTATTTTAATTACAGGCTAATTACTTTACAATATTGTATTGGTTTTACCATACATCAACATGAATCTGCCACGGGTGTACACGTGTTCCCAGTCCTGAACCCCCCTCCCACCTCCCTCCCCATACCATCCCTCTGCTTTCTTTATAGTCCAACTCTCACATCCATACACGACCACTGGAAAACCCATAGCCTTGACTAGACGGACCTTTGTTGGCAAAGTAATGTCTCTGCTTTTGAATATGCTGTCTAGGTTGGTCATAACTTTCCTTCCAAGGAGTAAGCATCTTTTAATTTCATGGCTGCAGTCACCATCTGCAGTGATTTTGGAGCCCCCAAAATAAAGTCAGCCACTGTTTCCACTATTTCCCCATCTATTTGCCATGAAGTGATGATGGGACTGGGTGCCATGATCTTAGTTTTCTGAATGTTGAGATTTAAGCCAACTTTTTCACTCTCCTTTTTTACTTTTATCTATACTTCACTTTCAAGCTATACTTCAAAGCTATAATGGTATTGGCATAAAAAAACATAGACCAGTGGATCAGAACAGAGAGCCAGAAATAAAACCCTGAATTTACAGTCAACTAATATTTGATGAAGGAGTCAAGAATATTCAATGGAGGGAAAGAATAGTCTCCAATAAATGGTGATGGGAAAACTGGATAATCACATGCAGAAGAATGAAGTTGGACCCCTGTCTTATATCACCCACAAAACCCCACTAAATCAGAGAGTTAAAAGGTAGTCCTGAAATTGTAAAACTCCCAGAAGGAAACAAGAGAAAATGCTTCTTGATTTGGTCTTGGCAATGATTTTTTTGGATATGGCAAAAAGAAGCACAAGCAACTAAACAAAAATCTCATCAAGTGGAACTACGTTAACAAAAAAGCTCTGTGCATTTTCATCAACAAACTAAGAAGGAAACCTAAGAATGGGAAAAAATTTGCAAATCATAAAACTGGTAAGGAATCAACATCCAAAATATATGAGGAACTCATACAACTCAGGGACAAAGGAACAAACCAATTAAAAATGAGCCAAGGACTTGAATAGTTTCCCAAAAGAAACACGCAGGTGGCCAACAGGTACATGAAAATGTGTTCAGCATCAGTAATCATCAGTCAGTTCAGTCACTCAGTCATGTCCAGCTCTTTGCGACCCCATGGACTGCAGCACGCCAGGCTTCCCTGTCCAGCACCAACTCATGGAGCTTGCTCTAAATCATGTCCATTGAGTCAGTGATGCCATGAAACCATCTCATCCTCTGTAGTCCCCTGCCTTCAGTCTTTCCCAGCATTAGGGTCTTTTCAAATAAGTCAGTTCTTTGCATCAGGAGGCCAAAATATTGGAGTTTCAGCTTCAGCATCAGTCCTTCCAAAGAATATTCAGGACTGATTTCCTTTAGGATTGACTGGTTTGACTTCCTTGCAGTCCACGGGACTATCAAGAATCTTCTCCAACACCACAGTTTAAAAGCATCAATTGTTCGGTGCTCAGCTTTCTTTATAGTCCACCTCTCACACCCATACATGACTACTGGAAAAACCATAGTTTTGACTAGATGGACCTTTGTTGGCAAAGTAATGTCTCTGCTTTTGAATATGCTATCTAGGTTGGTCATAACTTTTCTTCCAAGGAGCAAGTGTCTTTTAATTTCATACTGCAGTCACCAACTGCAGTGATTTTAAAGCCCAAGAAAATAAAGTTTGTCATTGTTTCTGGGAATCATCAGGGAAATGCAAACTGAAACCACGATGAGATATCACCTCACATCTGACAGAATGGCCATTGTCAGAAAGACAAGAGAAAAACTGTTAGTGAAGATGTGGAGAAACCCTTTATCCACTGTTGGTGGGAATGTACATTGATGCAACTATTATGAAAAACAATGTTGATGTCCCCCCAAAAATTAAATATAGAACTACCATGTAATCCAGCAACCCCACTTTTGAGTACTTATCTGAAGGACACAATATTATATCTGTATCTTTATGTTCATTGCAGTGTTGTTTATAATAGTTACGATATGGAAACAATGTAACTATCTGCTGATGAATGAATGGGAAAATGTGACATATACACAGTGGGATATTATTGATACATAGCCATGAAAGGAGAAAACCCTGCTGTGTGTGACAGCATGGATGAACATTCAGGGCATTGTGCTAGGTGAAATAAATCAGTCTGAGAAAGACAAACCCTGTGTGACTTATATGCACAATCTAAAAACTGGAAACATATTGGTTGCGATGTGTGGAACTGGTGGGAATAGGTGCAGATGGTCAAAGGCACCAACTCCTAGCTATTAAGTGATGAAGAACTGGGATGTAATGTACACATAGTGACTACAGTGTACAGTACTCTATTGTGTACTTAAAACGTTGATGAGAGAAGACCTTTAAAGTTATCACAAAAAACCCAAAAGGTAACTAGATGAGATGATGGATAAAACTGACCTTATTGTGGTAATCATTTTGCAATGTATACGTACATCAAATAATCACATAAGATACCTTAAACTTGAATGATGTTAGGCGACCCACTCCAGTATTCCTGGGCTTCCCTTGTGGCTCACCTGGGAAAGAATCCACCTGCATCATGGGAGACCTGGGTTCTATCCCTGGGTTGGGAAGATCCCCTGGAGAAGGGAAAGGCTACCCACTCCAGTATTCTGGCCTGGAGAATTCCATGGACTGTAAAATCCATGGGGTCACAAAGAGTCGGACACGACTAAGCAACTTGCGCTTTAGCTTTGAATGATGTTGTATGTCAATTTTCTCTAAATAAAGCTGGTAAGAAATAGAATTATGTGTAAAAAAGATATTTATGATGCATGCCCCCTTCCTTTTCTTTTCTTTTTTAGCAGAAGAAATTGCTATGTGATGATTAGAAGAAGGTTGGCCAAAAGTTGAGTTAACAGTTTAAGGTTCTGTTATTTTATAAGTTATCAAACTTGGTCATGTGGATTCACAGTGTTTGGCTGAAGTTCCTGGTTCAACCCTGAAAAACAGCTTGCTAAGCTAATGTGGGGGAAAATTGCTAAAACCTGAAACAAGGTGTTTAAAAAGGTGATGCTTTACAAACATCTGTAAGAAGCAGGAAATAAATGCAAACTGTGAATTTTATTATCATAAATTTTAAAAAGGCAGGATGACTTTGTATTTTGTGCATCTCCTCAGTAAATTGTGTGTAAGCAACAGTAGAGATTAAAACTGGCTGTGCGAGCATAGTGCTCATCCCTGGGAACAGCTTGCATCCAGACAACAGTGGAATTCATTGTAGGAAAACATCCTTGCTTGACAGGTTCTGGGTCTTGTTTGGCTGTTTTTGGGTGTATGTGTGTGTGCTGGCAGGGACTGTGTCATCAACACACTCAGGAAACATGACTGGTGGGACATTTATTTGGGCGTCTTTCCTTTCTAGCTGCTCGGTGCTAGTCACTGTGGCAGCCTTCTCCTGTGAAGAGAGAGCCTCTGGTGTGTGTGTGTGCTTTTATTCACGCGGAGCACATGCAGCCTTGTTAAGGGAGGCCTGATCTTACCTGAGATGTGCAGTGGCCCGCACTCTGCAGGGGAGCTCTGCCTGCAGCTTGTTCTGAGACGGATGGGATTCCCAATTTGGGCTGTATTGGATCCTCTAGTCTGGCTTTTAGAAACTCACGCCGTATTAGAGCTGTTACCCACAGAAGCTGTTCTCTTACATAGTACGGGGTTGAAGGTGGAGGTCAGAGGTGCTGGAGATGTCTTAGACTATGTAGCGTGACGAGGCACTTCGTGACACAAGGCTGGGCAGGATGTGTGTGAGCAGGAGGTGGGGAAGGGGGTGCTTGTGTAAGGAGGTTGATGAGCAGTACCTGTGGGGAGGTGATCCAGAAAGATGGCCTGCTGAAGCAAAGGACACATGCATGCTGACTTGTCCTACCGTCTCCTACCTCGCTGACGCTTATCCTCGGGTCCTTCCTGGCTTCAAGTTACCACCTTTGCAGGTTTATCACAGGATCCGTCATAGTGCATATAAGTCTGCCTCGCTCCTCCTTCCTCGCTGAGAAGTCCTTGAGGGCAGCCACACTTTCTCATCCCTTTCCTCTCGTTTCCAGAACTGACTGCTTCCCTAGTGCCTGGAGCCTCTGAGTAATGTTTAACCATTTCTGGAATAGATGGATAGCTGTTTCACACTGTGAAATAGCACCCAAGTCACATGAGTAGGGCAGACCTCTTCACAGAGAACATTAGACAGAAGAGTCACCCAAGAGTCACGGTCCGTGGGAAGACGTGGGCATGGAGTGCAGGGTGAATGGGGACTTTTGTCCTATGTTACTAATAGGCTTTATGACTTCAGGTGATGTAAATGAATTCATGCCTCTTTGGAAAATTAGGGAGCTTTCATTGAGCAGAAATAATAAATATTTTATTTGAAAGTGAGTATAAAAATATCTGCTCATAAAATTTTAACAATTGTTAAAATGACATTTTATATATACTGAAGAATATACTGGAGAATAAAAAAAATAAGTGAAATGAATCAGACAGAAACATGCCTCTGTAATAGAGATAATGCAGTGTTCATGGTGAAATGTTTCTTTTACACCAGATTCCCTCTTGTACTGAAATAGGTTGGAGTGGCAGGCTGCGGGACCCACAGTGGGAGGTCCTGGAGTTTCTGGAGACAGACCTGGGTTCGAACTTGCCATCTAGCTGTGTGTCTGTGTGAATGACTCACACACTCGAGATTTCCTCACACAGAATTTGTATGTATATAACACTCTGAACTTCAGGGCTGCACGAAGGGTCTTGGTGGAGAGTGTACCACATACCAAGGACTCAGTTACAGGCAGGTCTGTTTCCTATGCTGTCCAGTGTAGTCTGCACCTCTAGAGCTTTCCTCTGGGGTGTCTCACCTTCTCCTGCACCCTGATCAGTGTTTCTGCGGGGGGTGGGTTCACTGGCCCCGGTTCACAGAGGTGTGGGTGAGAGTGCAATGGAAACTTCCCCAGACTCCTGTGCCGTGATGGAGCAGCAAGTCTGAGTCCTAAGCACTGGACACTAGGTGTCTCTCTCGTGCTGGCTTTCAGCCTGGACTCACCAGGCTGCTTTGGGCTTCACCTGCACTGGATATGTGACTCTTCTGCATCTCTGGCCTGCACTGGCCTGCACTGCACATCTTCTCTGATGTCCGTGCCAGCCTCTCGCTGACCCTTGCCTCTGTTCAAACCTCCCTGCTGCCTCAGCCCAAACCTCCCTGCTGCCTCAGCCCCTGTTCTCTCCATGTCACTGCTTCCCAGAGCCCCACAATTTAGCTCTTTCCTTTTTTTCCCAAAGGAGTGTCTTGCAGTGTCACATACCTCGATGTCCACACATAGTCCTCTTAACTCACTCCATCCAAAGCATTTCATAGGAAGCACATTGGCTCACAGGTTCATTCACTGATGTTTATGGAGTTTGTGTTCTGTGTGCAGCTGAGGCTCACCTTTTGGTGTGAAAACACAAGGCTTTCTCCCTGATGCATTTAGAAGACTCTGGAGAAAAATGGAAATTTCCCAACACAGAAAAAGATCTCTTCAGCCACTAGAGTGTGTATGCCAGACAATTAAAAAAAAAAAATATATCCATTTTCTGCCTTTGGAAAGGATAACTGCAGGAGATGCAAGAGACATGGGTTCGATCCATAGGTCAGGAAGATCCCTTGGAGTAGGAAATGGCAACCCACCCCTGTGTTCTTGCCTGGAAGATTCCATGGGCCCAGGAACCTGGCAGGCTATAGTTCATGGTACCACAAAGACTCGGACATGACTGAGCACATAATAACTGCATTCTGTTGTGGGTGCTTTGAGGGGAGAGGACACACTGACGTCTATTGAGAGGGAACAAAAAGCAGCAGAATGAGGACTTGTGTGTAGGACAATGAGAATGTGGGTAGAGCAGGACTCGATTGCTAAAGAGGGACAGAAGTCAGCAAAGGATGGGCTTGGCTAGGTAGTGCTGGGTCCTTCCCCTGATGGGTCTGTAGGTTGGTGATCTGTCACTGGGAATGGGCATCCCATTCATGTGTGTGAGCCCTGTGGGTGGTTCTGGGATGGCCTGGGTGGGCAGCTGTCAGGCAAGGGGTCATTATCGTTACTAAGTGGAGACACTATTGTGCTTTGTTCCAAGCCCTCTGCAACTGATGACCACAACTGAGATGGTGACCATATTTGTAGCTTCATCACCCTGCCTATACCGGGAGGTATTTTTAGCCCATTACCCTATCACCTGTTAAGTTGGGAGTCAGTGTTATGCCCCATGCCTTGAGCATGATACACGTTTTGGCTAACCTACACGTATGCTTCTCTCTGTGAGCTCGTGAGTCCTCTCCATGTATGGGATGGGCAGACAGGAGTAGACTCCATGATATGATGTATGAGCAGTGTGCTCAGCAATGTGGGAAAAAAAGAAAGGAAGAAGCCTTGGCCCCCCCGACTCCTATTTATAGGGCAGGTTCATGGTGCAGTGTCAGTTCAGGGAGTGAATGCACTTGCTAAAGGGTTCGTCTGCTTGAGACAGTCATAGGAACCAAGACTGTGTAGGTCTCTTCACTCTTCAGATATGGCTCAACTCTGTTTTAATACATTTTTCACCTGTCTGATCTCATGCGATATGTGTGAAACGAAAAGGTCATTTTCTGAATTTCTTGGAAAAGTCAAATGTCCTCTGTAAAGTCTTTTGTTGATAGGTGATATTACACAGAGGGAAAATCATGGGCTGCTGGCTTGATGGGTTTCTAGCTGAACACCTGCACGTACAAGGTGTTAATCTGACGATGAGGATGAGTATTCCGGCTTCATGCTGGATCCTGTTCTGTTGGGTACATTCATCAGGGACTTGGATAAAGATCCTGGGGACACTCTTGCACATCTGTGAGTGATGCAGAGTGAACAGGATTAATAAAGGAACAAAATGACAGAATCAGATGATGAAAGAGGTCTCAACGTGCTAGACAGATGAACCAAACTTTTAAAGAAGCTTGATGGGAATAAATACCAAGGACTATGTGATTTGTTGTTGTTGCTTTAGTATTGTTGTCTCTTAACTTTAGAAGCATAATAGAACAAAATAAGCAAAGACACACCAGGATGTGATAGTTCAAAACATGTATTTATGAACACATAAGTACACTATTTAAAACACATGCAATTGTAGAATTAATGTAATACTTCAGAACAATATTTTACAGAGGGACCTGACTAAATAGATAGTTCGCCTTTTTGTGGTCTAGGTCACCAATCATTCAAATAGCAACAGCCTGAATCTTCATTTGTCCTCTTTGAGACTTGTATTTTGGTGATGACAGTCTCAAAGTCAGCCTTATTTGTTCTGAAAACAGCTGGCCAGGAAAGTCTGCCTGAGTAAGAAATCTTATATTTCCCTGGTTAAAGCCCAGAGCAGCTTGTCGGCAGCGGCATGACAGCTGCAGTGTCAGCCTTGTCGTTCACGAGGCCACACACTTCTAAACATCACCGAACAAAGCTGTCCTATCCTCACCCATGACTTTCTGTCTTTGTGAATCAAAGGAACTTCAGCACCGAATGTGTCTGCAATTAGGTAGCACTTTTGGAATCACTTTCATGAGAGGAAGCAATGAGACAGATCCCCCACTTTGCAATATTTTCTTGAATCCACTGCAGACTATAGGCACTGCATGGAAACTATCCTCAGGAATATTTTTAAAAATAACTTTGTCTGAGAAGTGAATATCTGCCCTAGTTACTGAAGTCATAGTGGTCACAAGTTTTATAGAAATCGGAGTATGGGTCACGTTTTGGTGTTTTTTTCTTTGTTTTTTTAATTGAAGTATAGTTGATTTACCATATTAATTTCATATGTACAACATAGTGATTCAACATTTTTATAGATTATACTCCTTTGGAAGTTATTACAGAATAATGGCTATATTTCCCTGTGCTGTGTGATGTATCCTAGTCGCTTATTTATTTTATACATAGTATTTTGTGCTTCTTAATCCCCTACCCCTATCTTGTCCGTCCCCTCATTTTCCTCCCCCAACTGGTAGCCCTTGGTTTATTCATTATATCTGGTATATTTATTAGTTTGTTCATTATATCTGTGAGTCTGTTTCTGTTTTGTTATATTCACTAGTTTGTTGTATTTTTTTCTTTACAATTTCACATATAAGTGATATCATACAGTATTGACTTTCTCTGTCTCCTTTATTTTACTAAGTGTAATAATTTCTAGGTTCATCCGTGTTGTTGCAAATGGCAGAATTTCATTGTTTTTATGTCTGAGTAGTATTCCATTGCGTATATGTTCCACATCTTCTTTATCCGTTCATCTGTTGATGGGCACTTAGGTTGCTTCCATATCTTGGCTATTGTTAATAGTGCTGCTGTGAACCAGAGGTCACCTGGATCTTAGAGTTTTATTTAATTTCATCTCCACTTGGATGTGGGAATTTTATTTTTAGTTTTTATTGCAGATCCTTCATGCTGTTTTCCATTTATGTGTTTCCATTATTGTGTCAATTTATGTTCCCACCAACAATACATGAGGGTTTCCTTTTTTCCACATCCTCTTGAGGGTTTGCTATTTATGTTCCTTTTGATGATGGCCATCCTGACAGGTGTGAGGTGATATCTCATTGTGGTTTGACCTGCATTTCCCTAATGATTAATGTGATGCTGAGCATCTTTTCATGTGCCTGTTGGCATCTGTCTATCTTCTTTGGAAAAATGTCGATTCAGATCTTCTGGGCATTTTTAAATCGAGTTTTTTGTTCTTTTGATATTGATCTATATGGGCTATTTATAACTTTTGGATATTAACCTCTACTGAATGAGAGAAAATATTTGCTAATGTCTCTTTGTTTTTTTTCTTTTTGGGGGACAGAAACACTCCTTTGATGATGGATGTAGTTTTGCAAGTATTGATTTGATGAGAGGTTTCGCTGGGGCATCCTATTTCCTCACAGTCACTCCACGTGACACGCCCAACTTCATCTCTTAAACCTCCACAGTCTCTACTCCAGCATCCTGGTTGCTGAACTCCGTGGTGGTCACCTTGCTCAGATCCAGACCCGTCTCTTCACCACTTTTCAGGACACATCCTGGCTGAGCTGCTGCTGAACTGAGAGGTCCTAGGCTTGGTGGAGGCTATTGGGCTACTGGGGCACGAGAATGAAAGCCACTTAAGAATAGAAATTTTATGAAGTACAGCAAAAGAAAACAAAAAACAAACTAATGTTCAATTACAAAATGAGGGAGACTTAGCAGTAATGTTTGTGAAATGCTTTAGAGGCTATTAGTAAGAATCTTCTGAAAACAAATGCACTGTGTAATGTGGCTGCAAACCCATGTCTGTGTCACGCAGTGTCAGCCGAAGTGCATCAGAGTCAGGAAGTCAGGACCCACGCCCTGTGAGTCGATCGGTTCACTCCTTCCAGTGTTTTCGTTTCAGCTTTTAGCAATGCAACTTTCTTTTTAAAATAGCATTTATTATTTGCTTTTATTACAAAGTAGTGTATTTTAACTATAAAAAATCTGGAAAGTACAGAAAAATCCATCAAGTAAAATGTCATCTGTGATCTTATCCATGGGAGAGAACTGCGGGGAGCGAGCTCCGCCCGTGGCAAAGGTCATGAGGAAGGAGGCTTGGCATACGCAAAGGCGGGATTGAGCCTCAGGAGTCCCCCTGGAAATTCTCGAGCATCTACCCCCAAAACCAGAGTCTGCCTACTTTCTGCTTTGTGCTTTCACCTACACCTCTGACTTTACGGGGGGGCTGTCCCCCACTGCCTCTCTCTGAAAAAAGAGTTAGCTTACAGCTCCAGTTAATAATCCCTGGGTGTGACAGTGTTTCACCTACAAACTCCTTTGGAAATCCTCTAGCCTGCCTGAATAGGTTTTTCTGGCCACATGTGATTGTTCAGAGCCTCCCAACTGTGAGAGGCAGGAGATGTTCTAAACTGTCTAAACACAGATTCCTTTGAGTAGTTAAAAGATTGATTAGAAATTGTATTGGTGAAGGGTTTTTCACTTATTGGGCCAATGTTTGCTGCTAAGTCTCCATACTCCTTACCTACTGTGTCCTTGGCAGTGTATTGACTGATATAATGGGTGTATAGAAATGTAAGTAGTAGCCTCAATGTTTGTAACCTTGGACCCTTGAGTTAATTCTTTTCTTGATTGAGCCCACCTCACCTTTGCCCTATAGGAATGCAGCTTTGTCCAATGCTTTTTTGGAGGCTGGTGCCTGACTTTGGAATAATCACCTTTAGAGAAAGATAAGTTTCTTAAAATGTTAACAAGCCTCCTGGCCAGAAGATGATGTAATTCACCTGAACTTTTGCATATGATAAGTTTGAAAGCCTGGCTTTGATTAGGACCAGGAACTGCTGTCCTTGCATGACTCCACCCCTTCCCCCATTATCCTCTGTGCACAACTTAAGGTATAAAAACTACTTTGAAAAATAAAGTGCAGGCCTTGTTCACTGAAACTTGGTCTCCCCATGTTGCTCTCTCTCCCAAATTCTGGCTGAGTCTCCATCTGGAGCGCGGAACCCACCATGCTTACTAATTATGCCTGGGCTTCTAAGATCTGACCGGGGAGGCCTCAGTGTCTCCTCTCCTTCGGGAGAACGGAAGGACGCCTGCAGCCTACGTAAGTGGTGCAAACTTCTTGTCTTGAAGTTTTATTGGTCTCCCGTGTAAACCAAGCTACTCAGCCTCTTTTCTCCACTGAATTTTCCTACTGAGCTATCCTCATTCTATTACTCTTTATATCTTTGATAAAATATTTAAATAAATAGGTCGCCGACGCCATCCCTGCTTCGAATACCCTGGATCAGCCGGGGCTGGTCCCCGGCAGAGAACCACTGTTAAAGTCTTGTCACATGATCTTCCTGAACATACACAGATATATACACATGAATGATCTCACTATACACTTTGGTGAGATCCTTTTTCTTCCTCTTTACAACATAGTAAACATCTGAATGCCATTCAGTTACTTCTTCAATGTACTTTTAAATTTGATCATGTAAGTATGCTATACATGCTACATTTTTGAAAACTGTAAGTAACTCTGTGATGACATTATTGTAGACAAATGTTTTTTTCATATACCTGATCATTTCCTAAAGAAAACTCTTAGAAGGGTAAATTCCAGATGGAGAAATGAAGTATGTTCAGAAGACAGTGACTTTATTTCATGAAGGGACTAGAGGGACTAGAAATGATGTCATTGGGAATAGTTGCAAGAAAATAATTGAAAATCATTGTGAGAGAAAAAAATGGGGATTCAAATCTTCACATATTTCAGGTCTGTCACAAAGAGAAGAGGAATAACATGACTCAGAAATATAATACCAAGAACTTGAAGCTAGAGGGAGACACAGATAGTTTGATGCAGGATGCTCATTACTGCCAGAGCTGCCGAGACTCAGCTGAGAGGGGTTGAAGGGGAAGCACTCTCAACTTGGAGGCATCTTCATAGGCTGATGGCCACTTGGGAGAGATGGGGTCACAGGTGTTCAGGGCCAACCGTGGGGTGGGCTCTTCTAACCTTCTGAGTCAATGATTTGTCCTAGGCAGAAAGTTTTCTTAATAAATGGATCCCTGATTAGATCATGTCAATAGGAAATTATTTACACAGGCTTTTGGGGAAAAAAGAAACAGCTGCAAAGCTGGCTTATTTCAGAATTCAGGTGTATTTTCTTTCTAAAATAATTCTAGTGGAAATATTTCTTGTAAAGGAATTGATCATTTCCATCATCACTGTATTCATTATCATCTGGATTTTTAAAATTTATAATACATGTGTATACATACATATGATACATATACACAGATATATATCTATGATATATCTATATATAATCTGTAATGGGATGCCCAACTGAGTGTCCCTTTTATGGTGGTTTCCCCCCATTTATTTTAGGGAGAGAGCAGTCAGAGGTCATGTTGTCAATCTTGGCAGGTGTGAAGGCAGCTTCCTCCACAGAGGGCCTTCCTGGGGGCAGTTGCTGCTGTGGGCTGAGCCTGATACAGAGTAGGTCATCGGCAAGTGTTTGGAAAGTGAATGAAAGGATGAACGAATGGTGTAAGTGATGCCTTCTGGAGACTGAAGAGAGTCCTTCCGATTTCTAAGCAGAGAGTGTGCTCAGATTCTGGGTCCCCAAGTGGAAAGGAAGTAGCTGTCTGGTGTCTAGGGATGTGGCTTTCTTAGAAGGGCAGAGGGATGGTGGCTCAAGGTCTACAGGAGGCTGAGAGCTCAGCACAGTGCTCCTGGGTGTGTCCCCTTGGGGTAAACTGGGGATTGGCAACAAAGGGAGTCCAGGCAATGGAAATTCTAGCCTGCCCTGGCTTGTTCTAATTTGGAGGAGGCTGGGTTATCCTCCTTAAGAACCACCAGGGTCTGTGGGGGAACTGAATGCATATCCTCTCAGCTGACCAGCATGAAAATCAGACTCGGTGTCAGCACCATTAGTGCGACAGGACCAGGGGCGTTGGCCACCATGTGCTGGCAAGAAGCAATGGGGTAATGGGCTTACGCAGAGAATACAGATTGTCTTTGCTTAGCTGTGGAAATCAGGCTGACACTCTCACCTTTGGACTGAGAAGGCTGTTAAGGTTTGGGTGATTTAGGGAGGGTCCGGGAGACTGTCAGCTGACCGAGGGCTGGAGATCCTGCGTGCTGTTTACTCACGCGTCCTAAGCAGAGAACAAGGCCTGGCTCATAGTGGTCACTCTGCAAGTATTAGTGGAATAAAGGAGTATTGGACTTCCGCTGCTATGGCACGTGGAGTTCAAGTTGTTGGTTACTTAGAAAAATAAAGATATCGCCATATATTTATACTGATCTGTGGAACAGCTTATATAATTTCCTAATTATCTACTAACACATGCATAAGGAGATGTGAGTATACATGTGTAAAAGATGACATTTTAATTCCAAAAAAGGAATTCTTTTCAACTGGCTTCAATACCGCAGCCTATCCAGCCACAAGTTTGCCAATGTCATCACTGTTACCAGTGAGTTGGTTATAATTCTGGGTTATAATACTGACTTATCTTTCAAACCAAATTTTTGTCTGTGTTGTGAAAGCAAAATTAGATGGAGCAAGGATCAATAAAGTGTCCACTGAATATACTATTGTAAAAATGGAATTAATAATAAGAAATGAAATAACCTGACAAATGCTGTTGTAAAAAACCTCAGGGTGTCATTTGAAATTGATATTGTAAGGAAACTCTAGTTGCAGAGTGAACTTTAACATATAAATCTTCCACAGCACAGGTCGTTCATGATTTATTTCTGAAGATGTTGGGCATCATGATGTGAAGTATATTTCAGACTCATTGACTGACTCAGATTTCTGTTTCTTTCTTTTTCCTGGAACTCACACAATATGACTTGGAAGAATATTTATTTTAGAATTCTAGAATTATCATTTTTACTTAAAGATTAACCATAATTGGATAGGTTTCCCCTTCTCTTTTTCCTTCTTGTAGAAGGACTTCAAGATGAAAAACACTGAGCGTATTCTAGGGGCCAAGGCACTTCAGTGTCAGGAGGAGCTATTTCCTTTTGGTAGAGAGGGTGTGAAGTTTTAACACCTAGCCAGAGAGGGATTGTAACCTCCATGCTGTTACTAAAGCTACTTTTTTGAGATGAGACTTAAAAAAATTTTTTTGGCTGAATTCACATGTTCAAAAGTCAGAGAATCATTTGGCTCAAGGGCTTTTCCATTCACTTTGAGTCCAAGGATACATCCAGTGTTTGGTAAATATTCAGATTCTCTGAGAGTTAATGCCCAAGCAAGTTGTGCATGCCAAACAACTCCCAGCGTGGTGTTCTTTCTGGTAGCATGACAATCAGATGTGCCTGTCACCTGGACCCTGGAAGGAGCTTCCATTTGATGTGGTTATGAATATAAACAGAGATGAATGACAAAGATCTTGGACTGGCAGTTCTAATGAGGGGGATGAACCTAGAGTCTATTATACAGAATGAAGTAAGTCAGAAAGAAATATCAATACTGTATACTGATGCAAATATATGAAATCTAGAAAGATGGTACTGATGAATTTATTTGCAGGGCAGCAATGGAAAAACAGACATAGAGAACAGACCTATGGACATGAGGGGAGGGAAGAAGGGAGGGGGTGAGATGTATGGAGAGAGTCAAGTGGAAACTTACATTAGTATATGTAAAATAGACAGCCAGTGGGAATTTGCTGTGTGACTCAGGGAACTCAAACAGGGGCTCTGTGACAATCTAGAAGGGTGGGATGGGGAGAGAGATGGGACGGAGGTTCGGGAGGGAGGGAACATGGGTGTACCATGGCTGATTCTTGTTGATGTTTAACAGAAAACAACAAAATTCTGTAAAACAATTATCCTTCAATTAAAAAATAAGTGTAGTGGCAAAAAAAAAAAAAAAAAAAGATCTTGGGGTCGGAATTTTTAAGATGGTAGAAAACTGATATTGTTCTTGTGTCAATTACAAAATCTTCAACTTGAGCCATCTTCCCCATTGCCAGCCCCCCAGCATTAGGGTCCTAGTTATTTACTTATTTCCCAGCTTTATTGAGATATTCTTGATATAATAACATTTTATAAGTTTAAGGTGTACAGTGGGATGATTTGATACACTTACATATTGAGAAATGATTTCTATGGGAGAATTAGTTATCACCTCCATAACTCACATAGTTACTATTTGTTTGTTTGTGGTGAGAACTTTTAAGATCTACCCTCTTAGCAACCTTCAAGTATATGAAAATGAAAGTTAAGTCGCTCAGTTGTGTCTGACTCTTTGCAACCCCGTGGACTGTAGCCCACCAGGCTCCTCCATCCATGGGATTCTCCAGGCAAGAATACTGGAGTGGGTTGCCATTTCCTTCTCCAGGGGATCTTCCCAACCCAGGGATTGAACCCAGGTCTCCCACATTGCAGGCAAGCGCTTTAACCTCTGAGCCACCAGGGAACTATAGTCACCATGCTATACCTCAGATCCCCAGAACTCATTCATCTCATAATTGGAAGTTCATAATCTTTGATCAGCATTTCCCCATTTTCTCTACCCCCAGCCTCTGGTAGCCATCAGGCTATACTCTCTGTTTCTATGAGTTCTGCTTTCTTAGATTTCACATTGGCATCTGCATGCTTGCTCAGCCATGTCTAACTCTTTGAACCCCATGGGCTGTAGCCCACCAGGCTCCTCTGTCCATGGGATTTCCCAAGCAAAAATACATTACTTTGCTAACAAAGGTCCGTCTAGTCAAGGCAATGGTTTTTCCAGTGGTCATGTATGGATGTGAGAGTTGGACTGTGAAGAAAGCTGAGCACTGAAGAATTGATGCTTTTGAACTGTGGTGTTGGAGAAGACTCTTGAGAGTCCCTTGGTCTGCAAGGAGATCCAACCAGTCCATTCTAAAGGAGATCAGCCCTGGGTGTTCTTTGGAAGGAATGAAACTAAAGCTGAAACTCCAGTACTTTGGCCACCTCATGCGAAGAGTAAACTCCTTGGAAAAGACTCTGATGCTGGGAGGGATTGGGGGCAGGAGGAAAAGGGGACGACAGAGGATGAGATGGCTGGATGGCATCACCGACTTGATGGACATGAGTTTGAGTGAACTCTGGGAGATGGTGATGGACAGAGAGGCCTGGCGTGCTGTGATTCATGGGGTCGCAAAGAGTCGGATACGACTGAGCGACTGAACTGAACTGATGATTAGTGATGCTGAGCATGTTTTCATGTACCTGTTGGCCATCTGTGTCTCTTTCAGGAAAATACCTATTCAAGTCTTTTGCCCATTTTTAGTTGGCTTGTTCTTTTGTCGCTGAATTGTATGAATTCCTCATGGTTTTTAGACATTAATCCCTTATCAGATATATGGCTTGTGAATATTTTCTCCCATTCTGTAGGTTTCCTTTTAATTTGTTGATGGTTTCCTTTTCTGTGCAGGAGCATTTTGTTGATTAGTTCCACTTGTTGATTTTTGGTTGTTGCTTGTGCTTTTGGTGTCATATCCAAAAAAATGTTGCCAAGACCAAAGTCAAGGAAGATTTTTTTTCCCTGTTTCCTTTTAGGAGTTTTGCAGTTTTAGGTCTTATAATCAGACCTTTACTCCATTTTGAGTTATTTTTTTGTGGGTGTTATAAGACAGGCTCTAGCTTCATTCTTCTGTGTATGACCATCCAGTTTTCCCAACACATTTATTGAAGAGACGGTTCTTTCCTCACTGAGTATCCCTTGTCAAATATTAATTGACTGTAAATACAGTAGTTTATTTGTAGTGTAGAACTTAGGAAGTGTGATGCCCCCAGCTTTGTTCTTCTTTCTCAGGAGAACTTTGTCTATTCAGGGTCTTTTGTGGTTCCATGTGGATTTGAGCATTGCTTTTTTTCTATTTCTTTGAAAAATGCCATTGGAATTTTGATACAGATTACATTGACTCTACGGATGGCTTTAGATAGTATGGACATTTTGACGATATTAATTTCCTGATCCATGAATGCAGGATATCTTTCCACTAAGTTGAAACTTCTTCAATTTCATTTTGTGTCAAAAATTTCTACACTAATAGAAAATTCACAGTGACTTTTTGACAATTACTGTCTTCTTTATACCTAGGCTGTCTCTTTTGGGTGCATTTCAAATTGTTTTTCTACACTTCCTGGGGACACCTGGAAACAGCACCTCTTACTTCTCCACACGTGTGTAACATCCCTCTGTGTTTCATGACTTTGCTCAATTATTCATTTCTCTTTATAGCTCCTCTGTTTGTAATGACTCCGCTGCAGGTATCTTTTCACATATGGGAGACATGTGGGTGAGGGTCTCATATTGGACCCCGAGCCCCTGCTTCCAGGATGCTGCGAGTGAGCAGCTGCCAGCCCCGTCAACCACAAGGGCTCCAGTGTTCAACCAGTGATGTGAGAGGTGATGTCCTGAGAGTCTTATATTCTCTGCACAGACCTGAGTTTCTTTTTGCTTTTTAAGTTCCTGAAAACATTGACTCTTTGTGGAATATAAAAATAATTCATTGTCATAGTAGAAATACTGGAAAGGCTAAAACCTTTTAAAAAGAAAATAAAAACTACACAAGACTACACAGGGATAACTATTGTTAATATTTTCACATATTAATAAAAATTCCTTTCTAACTTTTTTCTCTGGAAAAAGGTCTTCCACCCAAATTTTGAGGGTTTCTCTCCAAGACCCATTTTGTATATGGTTTTTAGTATGCATACAGTTTTTTCCCACTTAATGTTGTATCATGAGCATTTAAATAATATCATGAATTTTCCCTTGGAAACAGGAATTTATTAATGGCTGCATAATACTTGAACATATAGATACACTGTAATTCATCAGAAATGCACTGATGCTGCAAAGATGAGCATTTCTGGGCTATATGAAATAATCACCATTGCCAATAACTAGAATACCCCATGCCATTAGTGATTGGCATTGGTGATTATTTCACATAGCCCAGCAATGCTCATCTCTGCACCATCAGTGCATCTCTGATGAGCTTTTTTTTAACATGTTATTATGCAAAATGTCAAATAGATACAATAAAGGGGAGAATATTTTATTACAGAAATTTTATTCTTTCCATCACTAGTTTTAACAATTAAAAACTCACGGCCCGTCTGGTTTTATCTATATACTCTCTTACTCAGGTTGTGTTGAAGCAAATCCCAGACATTATTAAATATCAGTAGTTATCACTAAAACATAAGGTCAAAAGTACTGCAACGCTACCATATCACACCAAAAAATTTATCCATAGTTCCTCAATATGTGATACTTCTTTTAGAGAGTAGGTCTTTAGAGGCGAATGATCACTGCTTGAACAATGTATCTCTTGACAAATATTACTTTTTAGGAAAGTTTTAAAATTTGTACTTCCATTTCAGTGTATGGAGATTTCTGTCTGGCCTCTAGAATCACATTGAGCTCGGATCCAGGTCTCCCGCATTACAGGCGAATTCTTTACCATCCGAGGCACCAGAGAAGCCCATATTATGTTGTTAAATAGGGAACAGTTTGAAGGGCAAATAATGGATGAACATTATTCAAGGGTGTGGTTGAACACCCACTGTGCTCTGGAGTTGGACTGGAGTGAACTATCTGGGGGCATGGCTCTGGGTTTTACACTCACTTTTACTTTACCTTTGATTGTGCAATGTCATCTTTAACAACAGCAATTATACTTGGGTTCACACACATTTTGTGCATTAACTTCATCTCTGCTTTTACTTAATTTTCTTTTGTCCTGATTGTTTGTACTTTTTTTTAATGTAGGTATTTAATTAGAGATGTATTGGTTGCTAAGAAAGGAAAAACACAGGATGAAGTTTTATCATAAAGTAGGAAATTCAACTAATCATTAAAATTGCTCCCAATTTTTGCCTATTTTAAATGATGATGTAATGAACATAGTCTGACAACATTCCTATCCCCCTGTTTTGTTTTTAAGGAAAATTTCCTACAGGTGACATTATGAGGTCAATGGGCATGATGCTTAATTTTGTTGGTGGTGGGGGTGTTCTGAATAGCTTTTTCTGACCTGTTTTCCAAAATGTCTATATAATTTGCACTGCCTTCAACAGCTGTGAGCTGAAAAGCTTCTCTTCACCTTTGGAAGTATTGTTGTCATTTGGAAAAGAATTGTGTTTTTTGCTGAAAAACTAAATAATGATACCTGAAATTATTGGATTACTAACAGAGTGGAATAGTTTTCTTGTATATTTATTTATAAATTAATTTCATCTTGACTTCTGGGAAAAACTGAATGAAAAGTAAAAAGAAATTTAGGCTGAAAATGTAGAGAGAAGAGATCAAATGGAAACTCTCAGACTTCTGAGTTGTGTCTTGAATGGAGATGGACTCTGGGGATGAGAAATTGATGTGAAAGCTGTGAGAAACTTTGTGGGGTCTGGACAGGAGGCCTGGCACTCCCACTGTGGTGGAATTCACTGCATTTGCAGAATCTGGAGACTGGAGGGCTTCATGCAGGAGGGGACTGAACACAGAGAAGCTGGTCCTGGGAAAGGCATGGGGTGAGGGTGCACTCCGGCCCTCTGGGTCCTTCCCTGCGATGCTTAGATTGGGTCTGCAGTTTCCTCTTCGGGCCCTGGTCATAGTCTCTTATTTGCCCCTTGTTCCATCCATATTTCTCCTCAGCTGCTTCCAGGGCGGCATTTCTAAAGCGTAAATGTGTACATTGTGGAGTGGATCTGCCGACTTAAGGCTTCGAACCTTCTGGACTCCACTGACAAGGAAATCTGTGAGCCAACACAAGCCTTCAGAAATTTATGTGGAAACATGTCTGCAGATTGATTGGCGGCTATAAACCATCTTCTCCCTAGAATTTACAGCTCACCTGAGACCTTTGGGTCAGGACCACCTAGTTATTTCTGGAATGACAGTTTATTGCCTTGACAGAGGACTTTAACAACTATTTTTTACTGTAAGTCTTTGCTAAGAATACTTCCACCTGTTTTACTACCTAAACGTGATTCAGAAAATGCAGAGGGTAAAAAGGCATTATTTGTTAACAATTTTAGTGTCCCGTTTTTAACCATCTAAGTATTTATTGGTGATACATTCTGTGTTTAGCACAGGGTTAAGAGTTTGAGAAATTTGGGGCAAACTAGATATAATATTGCCTTTATCCTTGTTGGAAAGACCAATGATACCTATGATGAAATTAAAATATCATAGTTTAATAATATAATAAAATAATGTAATAATGATAAAAAAGAAATAATGATAATAATATAGCTAACACTGGACAATTACTGTATGCCACAAAGTATGTTATACAGGTTTATATGAATTATTTTAACTGTCACATTTAATTTTTACAACCAGCTTATGAGGTACATTAATTAAAGGTCAGATGTCATCTATTGAGACAGATGTGGTCAACGCCTAATTTGATTAAGTCCACAGGAGGGAGAATCACTTCCAGAATTGTCATAAACACCTTCAAGATGGGAGAGAATTTGAAACTCTCTCTGAAGGCTGGGTGGGGATCACACAGATGAATATAAGCAGGAAGCAGAGATGAGGGTGCCCCGAGCAGATTCCCAGAGGTAAGGATCTCAGTTATTGTGAGTATTACAGGATGCAGAGCATTTGCAGAAGGCGATGAAAGAAAACACATGAAGGTACGCAGGCTGGGAGTAAGTAATATATGTGTACAGCTATGACTTGCAGGCAGGCTGGGCGCTTCACGTCTAAGAATTAGGCTCCAGAGCTTTTTCGCTTGCCCCCTTAGCCTTTTTCTAGAGTGCTATGCTTTGGGATGGCTCTGGGCGGAGGTTCCGGCGGAGAATTTCCTTGCCGTGTAGTCTGTGAAACATCAGAGGAGCTCTGTGAAACATCAGAGGAGCTCTGCAGCAGACCTTTCTGAGGACCGCTACCTTGTTACCTGAAAACTATCCAGATTCTGGGTCGGGATTTATGGTTTCAAACTTTCTTCTCAAGCCGTGGCCATCGTCACGGGTTCAGCTAGTTTATGTTTCATCTGTGATGGCCCAGGTGTCGGGGTGTGGGCTTAGTATAAGCAAACCTCAGAGACACTGCTGGTTTGGTTCCAGGCACCCCAATAATGTGTGCTTCCCTGATATGTCATTTGGTGACATATCATAAGAATCAGTCTGCAGTGCAGGAGACCCCAGCTCGATTGCTGGGTTGGGAATATCGCCTGGAGAAGGGAAAGGCTACCCACTCCAGTATTCTTGTCTGGGAAATCCCATGGACAGAGGAGCTCGGTAGGCTACAGTCTATGGGGTTGCAAAGAGCAGGCCTGACTGAAGTGACTTAGCATGCACAGCATGCATGTATTTCTGTACAGCTTAGTGCCGAGCTTCCAAGTGCAGACTCTGGAGCTGAATTGTCTGAGTACTAATCCCAGCTCGTCTGTGGCCCAGTCTTTATTCCTCTTTCTTCACATGAAAATCTACTTTGAGTTCCTTGATTAGATTATTGAGTCTGTGGACAAATACCTCTCTTAATGTATATAAGATGTGTCCGATAATGCATTTATTGGAAATGAATTACTGTTTTGCAGACCCAAGTTCAGGAAGCACACTCTTTTCTATCAATGTTGTGTATGTGTGAGGTGGACCACAGTGACCATGCTTCCCTTCCCACCCTGGGTCCTCTTTGCTACTGTCATGTCACCCGGCGACAGAACCGATAAGACCACCAGTCGCGTTCATGCATCCTCCTGTCCTGTTCTGGGCTTCAGTGTGCCTAGAGACACTTGCTGGTTTTTCAGATTGCCTTTACCTCCACATCAGTAGGTGTGGGGAGGCAGAGGCCGTGAGCGATACACTGTGTCCGGGGCTTGAGCAGGTTGTCCTTATGACTCCTAGCTGTCTTCCTGAGGAGAAGCATGGGGCCTGGGCTGTGTGAGTCTGTTTCTCGCATCCTCCCCCTGGGGAGGTGACATGCCTTCTGAATTTCTCCACTACTCTATCTGGGGCAGCTCTATGTTTATTGGAGGGGAGTAACAAACCAGTGTGAAGTCCATCTCTCCTCCAATTTTTAGAGGTCGGAGAAGGCAATGGCACCCCACTCCAGTACTCTTGCCTGGAAAATCCCATGGACGGAGGAGCCTGGTGGGCTGCAGTCCATGGGGTCGCTAAGAGTCGGACACGACTGTGCGACTTCACTTTCACTTTTCACTTTCATGCATTGGAGAAGGAAATGGCAACCCACTCCAGTGTTCTTGCCTGGAGAATCCCAGGGACGGGGGAGCCTGGTGGGCTGCCGTCTATGAGGTCGCACAGAGTCGGACACAACTGAAGTGACTTAGCAGCAGCAGCATGGAGCATTACATGGTTTCTTGTAGGAAGTCTGAAGCTCTTCCCTATAACACAGACTTTCTCCTTTATTCACAATATCCTGGTCTTTACACGTCTACCTGGTAATGATTTCTGTTCACCCTGTAGAATATTCTTTTCCAGCTCCTTCTCAGGTTTTTGCATCTCATTTTTAAAGAATACTCACTGTCTGAACCAGTTCAGGCTGCCATAACAAAATACCACAGACTGAGGGGCTTAAACAATAGAAATGTTCTATCTCACAGTTCTGGAGGCTACAAGCCGGAGACCAAGGTGTCAGCATGTTGCTTTCTGGTGAGGGCTCTTTCCCTGGCTTCCTTCCTTGCCTTCTTGTGTCCTCACACAGCGGGGAGAGTGAGTGAGCAAGTCCCTGAAGTCTCTTCTTGTAAGGGCACTAGTCTCATTAGGAGAACCCCAACCTCATGAGCTCATTTAAACTGTCACCTCCCAAAAGCCCTACCTCCAAACACTGTTGCATAGGAGGTCAAGGCTTCAACATGTGAGTTTTAGGGGATACATTCAGTGCATGCACACATGATCTCTAAACTAGAGGTGGACACACTCCTCACCAACAGGGAAGACACACGGACTCCCTCCTGCAGCCTTAGGGGATACATTCAGTGCATGCACACATGATCTCTAAACTAGAGGTGGACGCATTCCTCACCAACAGGGAAGATGCATGGACTCGCTCCTGCAGCCATGTCTGCAGGCACCTCTCTGTTGCTCTGCAGCCTCTGTTTCCTGTATTTGCCTCCTTGTAGGCCATGGCTCCTGGAGGGTGAGCAGTGTCCTTAGACTTGAATTTCTAGCACAGCCACAGGGAATCTATAGGTGTGGGTTACTGGATAAGTCAGCACTCTCAGTCTGAAACATCCCTTGATGTTATCGCCGTGGTTTCGTCAGTGCCCACTGGCTGAACTCCCTGTTTCCCTTGGCTTTCTCACCCTGTCTCTGTGGTGCTGGCTCTCTTCCTGTTCTTTATATGATAAGCCGCTTGGTACGACTCTCTCCCTGGCTGCTTTGCTGGGTTAGCAGTTACAGGTTATCAGCACTTTCATTGTTCTGCATTTTTTTCTTGTTATCTATTACTGTGTGCATGTATGTCACACACACGGCGGGAAGGAGGCCCACACTCACCCTCATCATGTGTGTTCACCAAATTCCATTTGGGCCCTTCTCCCCAAGTATAAGGACAGCAAATTTCTTACATTTTAGAAATGACAGGATCTGTGGTTGTGAATCTGTGGTGTTTTAAGATATTTTTCTTAAGCATGATTATATAGAAATCACTTCACTGGGAAACCTCACAAATTCCCAAACTGTCAAACAACATCCACCAAAATTCAAAATTGAACTGAAAACATAAGACACATAAACAACAAACAGTCTCCACCCCACCCCCATTAAATGAAGTTGACTTGATTTTTCACTTTGATATACTTGGAATTTTTTTTCGAATTGTCATAGTGGATGAAGTTTTAAAGTTAAAAAGAAATTCTCGTCTATCAATTAAGACCAGAGGAAATCAAATAGAAAGCAAAGGCATGGATTATGTTAAAAATGGAAGGGCTGTGAATATAGACATCAAATATGACTGAATGTGAGCTGTTTTATTTCCCTGAGCACTGCAGATACACGAAGCAGCTCTGATTTCTCAAGATTCAATAGACTGAAAAGTCAGTCAAGTGGCTGGAGTTCTATTTCTTTGATGGGGAATTAGGCAAGGAGGCCCTCAGAGCAGGTTTTGCCAATTTTTGAGGGAATGGGTGGAACAGCACTTCTCTAGTCAGGATTCATCATGAGCAGCACAGCTGATGGGTGAGGGCAGAAAAGATGGAGTGTGTGGGCAGAGTTAACACCCCAAACACAGCACAGGGGCTGGGGGACAAGAGGGATGCTCTGGGGGCGCAGCCCTGCCCTTTCTGCACCTGGGCAGCCCAGTTTCTTTGGTTTGGGTTTGTTTTTTTTGTTTTGTTTTTGTTTTTAAAGCAGTGCAACTGCTGCAGTGGTCTCCACCAGGCATCGAACAGTAGCATTTTTAATGCATCAATTCCGTTGATTTTTCTTATGTTCAACTTGGCTTTCATTGAGAGAAGAACCCCTTTCCTTTTACATTTTCATTTTATTGGTTTCAGTTCAGTTCAGTCCTCAGTCCTGTCCGACTCTTTGTGATCCCATGGACTGCAGCGTGCCAGGCCTCCCTGTCCATCACCAACTCCTCGAGTTTATTCAAACTCATGTCCATTGAGTTGATGTACCATCTAATCCTCTGTCATCCCCTTCTCCTCCCACCTTCAACTTCCCCACCATCAGGGTCATTTCAAATGACTCAGTTCTTTGTATCAGGTGGCCAAAGTATTGGAGTTTCAGCTTCAGTATCAGTCCTTCCAATGAATATTCAGGACTGATTTCCTTTAGGATGGACTGGTTGGATCTCCTTGCAGTCCACGGGACTCTCAAGAGTCTTCTCCAACACCACAGTTCAAAAGCATCAATTCTTCAGTGCTCAGCTTTCTTTATAGTCCAAATCTCACATCCATACATGGCTACTGAAATAACCATAGCTTTAACTAGATGGACCTTTGTTGGCAAAGTAATGTCTCTGCTCTTTAATATGCTGTCTAGGTTGGTCATAACTTTTCTTCCAAGGAGCAAGTGTCTTTATATTTCATGGCTGTAGTCACCATCAGCAGTGATTTTAGAGCCCCCCAAAATAAAGTCTGTCACTCTTTCCACTGTTTCCCCAACTATTTGCCATGAAGTGAGGGGACTGGATGCCATAATCTTAGTTTTCTGAATGTTGAGTTTTAAGCCAACTTTTTCACTCTCCTCTTTCACTTTCATCAAGAGGCTCTTTAGTTCTTTGCTTTCTGCCATAAGGGTAGTGTCATCTGCATGTCTGAGGATATTGATATTTCTCCCAACAATCTTGATACCAGCCTGTGCTTCACCCAGTCCAGTGTTTCTCATGATGTACTCTACATATAAGTTAAATGAGCAGGGTGACAATATACGGCCTTGACATACTCCTTTACCAATTTGGAACCAGTCTGCTATTCCTTGTCCAGTTCTCACTGTTGCTTCTTGAACCGCATTCAGATTTCTCAGGAAGCAGGTCAGGTGGTCTGGTATCCCCATCTCTTTAAGAATTTTTCACAGTTTGCTGTGATCCACACAGTCAAAGGCTTTGGCATAATCAACAAAGCAGATGTTTTTTCCTGGAACTCTCTTGCTTTCTCAATGATCCAGCGGATCTTGGCAATTTGATCTCTAGTTCCTCTGCCTTTTCTAAATCCAGCTTGAACATCTGGAAGTTCACAGTTCATGTACTGTTGAAGCTTGGCTTGGAGAATTTTGAGCATTACTTTGCTAGTGTGTGAGATGAGTGCAATTGTGCGGTAGTTTGAACATTCTTTGGCATTGTCTTTCTTTGGGATTGGAATGAAAACTGATCCTGTGGCCACTGATCCTATGGATACTACTGAGTTTTCCCAATTTGCTGGCATATTTAGTGCAACACTTTCACAGCATCATCTTTTAGGATTTGAAATAGTTCAACTGGAATTCCATCACCTCCACTAGCTTTGTTCATAGTGATGCTTCCCACTTGACTTCGCATTCCAGGATGTCTGGCTCTAGGTGAGTGATCACACCATCATGATTATCTGGGTCATGAAGATCTTTTTCATATAGTTCTTCTGCGTATTCTTGCCACCTCTTCTTAATATCTTCTGCTTATGTTAGGTCCATACCAATTCTGTCCTTTATTGTGTCCACCTTTGCATGAAATGTCCCCTTGGTATCTCTAATTTTCTTGAAGAGATCGCTAGTCTTTCCCATTCTATTGTTTTATTTCTTTGCATTGATCACTGAGGAAGGCTTTCTTATCTCTCCTTGCTTTTCTTTGGAACTCTGCATTCAAATGGGTATATCTTTCCTTTTCTCCTTTGCCTTTTGCTTCTGTTCTTTTCATAGCTATTTGTAAGGCTTCCTCATACAACCATTTTGCCTTTTTGCATTTCTTTTTCTTGGGGATGCTCTTGATCACTGCCTTGTGTACAATGTCATGAATCTCCGTCCATAGTTCTTCAGGCACTCTATCAGATCTAATGCCTTGAATCTATTTGTCACTTCCACTGTATAATTGTAAGGGATTTGATGTAGGTCATATGTGAATGGTCTAGTGGTTTTCCTACTTTCTTCAATCTATTGGTTTACGTAATGTTTAATAAAATGTTAGTTATAACAAGGTCTAGTGACACATGCAGTTTTGTGACCAGATGAAACTGGTAAGCAGTGGTGGATGAAAGGAAAGTCCAGGAGTCCAGCTGGGCTCATTCATGTGTCACAGGCAGTCAGTTCTAAAGAGAAAATAAAACTCAGGCATTTGAGTAGGTAAAGTTTCAGGCAGTTAAGAGAGCTCTTTTTGTAAATGGCATGAACATATGTGTTTACTCATTTATCTTTCATGTATACCATATTCAAATATGGAATAATTTATACAGACGTTATCATGCAGCAGTTTTTCTCGAAGGTTTAGTTTTATTTTGTGTCAGAGTTTCTTCTGCCCCTAACGGTGTCAAGTCTTCTTGCCCTTAATGCCCTGCTGCTTTTAGCATTTCTGCAGTGATGTCTCAGCTAACTTCCCAATCTTTTTTTTTTCCCCTTTGATTTGTCTAGGGCATGATTCAAAATCTCCCATTAAAGCCAGCTCTAGCCAAGTTCATTTTTATGATCCAGTTTTGTGAAGCACACTTGATTTTTTTCCCCACACTTCAACAGATTTAAAACACCGACTCGATGCACATGAGTCTGAATGAACTCCGGGAGCTGGTGATGGACAGGGAGGCCTGGCGTGCTGTGATTCATGGGCTCGCGAAGAGTTGGACACAGCTGAGCAACTGAACTGAACTGAAGGGGTTTTGAGGGTAGTGATAACCTACGCACCGTGCAGGTCCGTCAGGGTATTGAGAGGAAGCAACTGCTTCTTTGGTGACAGATGACATCTGTACCCTCCAGTCTACATACAGCATTCTATTGGCAACTCGATGTTAAGCAAAAGGTTTGGCTTTGCCCCTGGCTTTGTTTGTGCTCAGCCGTCTTCCACGTTAGGCACTGACAACAGAGTTCAGTGGCGGAGCTTCTTACGAATGGTGACGTTAATTATGCAGCTGGCAAACTCATGGCTGCTGCCCGGATGGTACCACGAATACTACCTTGAACTTTACTGTTGTTGTTTAGTCGCTCCGTTGTGTCTGACTCTTTTGCGACCCCGTGGGCTAGACCGTCCGTGGGATTTCCCAGGCAAGAATACTGGAATGGGTTGCCATTTCCTTCTCCAGGGAATGTTCCTGTCCCAAGTGGATTCTTTACAGCTGAGTCACCTGGAAGCCCAGCTTAAACAATAGCTCAGCAATAAAACAGAGTCCTAGTTCTTCCTCAAGGGATACATATACCAACAATCTGACACATATCTTTGAGCTGTTTGGTAGAAACCAAGACTCCTGCCCAGGTGGAAGATGGTGACTACATGCTGACCACAAGCACACAGACCCCAGGCTGGTTGGAACTAGTAGGCTGATGAATAAGATAACCAAAACATCACCCCATTACCTCAGTGCTAAGCAATCAGAAGAAAGTCCACAAGCTGCAACACTCAAACCAAATGTTTCCTTTAAAAATGCTTCCCTGGAAACCACTGGAGAGTTCAGCTCTTTTGAGCATTAGCTGCCTATTCTTTAAACTTTGTGGCGGACAAATCGCAATTAGTCTTAGGTACGAACCAGACAGCACTTGGCTTCCTGCAGCAGTAAACATGTGAAGCCCAGAGGTTGTAATTTCAGAGTGACTGACTGGCTCTGTATCAAGTCTAAACACCCAGATGGAAAGGGAAAAGCAGTGTCCATCGGAGCGCAGGTGATGCTCACGGTGCCTGTTTTTTTTCCTCCTGATTTTAGGAAAGAATTTCTAGAGAAAAGCCAATAATTTATGCTTTGCTGCTGACTTCAACAGTTTTCTGCATGCCTATAAAATGTAAACGTGTATTGTAGGGACAGGCTGGGGCTTTCAGGCCATGGCAAGATGTCTGGGTGCACAAGATGAATGAGATAAGAACACTGCCTGGGAGGAGCTCACATTCTAGTGATGCAGACAAACACCCCCAAACTCACGTGGAGATATGTATGGGAGTGGAGGAATAAGCTCTTGACTGGGGGGAACAGAAGGAGGAGGTGACCTCTGAACCTTGAAGATAAGCAAGCACTTGTCAGGCAGATAGATGTTCTGAGATGGCAGAGTCTGCAGCCCAGATGCCCAGCATCTTTGGAATATATAATAATGGCCATCTTCGGGAAAGTAGAAATACACACAGAGATCTTTAAACAAGTAACCTCTTAGGATTAGTACAGTAATACTTGCTATGAAGGCAAAGCGGTTACAGATGAGAGCTGTAGAGGGATTCTAGGCAATGGAGAGTCATTATAGGTTTCCGTGCAGTTCTCTGAAGTGTGTGTGTGTGTGTGAGAGAGAGAGAGAGAGAGAGAGAGGTTTGAAGAGAGATCTATGTGGCAATGTGCAAGAAACACTTGGGCAGGGACTGGAAGGGTCTGAAAACAGAGATACCCATTAGGAACCGGAAACAGTGTAGGCAAAGGAGGTAAGTTGTGAACTTCAGAACTGACAAAGGAAAGAGAGAATAAAAATATAAATTTAGTTATTTCCCAGAGGGATCTGACCAGAGATTTATTCATTCATTGACCAAACAATCAATCATTCATTTAATATTTATTAAACACACTCTGTTTTCAAAGCACTGTTCTTTCAAGAAATAGAAAGAGGAGGATTGCTTTTGAGAGTTCAGTAGGGAAATCAGGCATTATACTCTACTAGTTGGGGTTCCCCAGAGAAACAGAATCAGTAAGATATATATTTATAGTGACTGTGTGATGGTGGTGACTTAGTTGCTAAGTTGTGACTGACTCTTTCGGTACCATGGACTGTAGCCAGCACCATGGACTGTAGCCCACCAGGCTCCCCTGTCCATGGAATTTCCCAGGCAAGAATAATGGAGTGGGTTGCCATTTCCTTCTCCAGGGTGTGTGTTTATAGTCTATTTCTTATGATGTGTATGTATATCTATCTATCCACCTAGAGATAGAGATTTATTTTAAGGAATTGGCTCACATAATTGTGGGTTCTGGCAATTCTGAAGTCTGTAGGACAGACCAGTAGCTTGGAGACCAAGAAAAGCCTGATGTTGCATCTTGAGTTAGGAGACCTCAGTTTTTTCTCTTAAGATCTTCAACTGATTAGACGAGACCCACCTATGTTATGGAGGGTGATCTGCCTTATTTGAAGTCCACTGATCTAAAGGCTCATCTTGTCTAAAAATGCTTTTGTAGCAATATCTTGACTGGTTTTGCCCTAAAATCTAGGTACCATGGCCTAGATGAGTTTACAAATAAGATTAATCATCACACACAAAAATAGCTGAGAGAAACCTGTGTGTGTGTAAGAAACTGTATTTTAGCTTAGCTTGGAAGAAAGGGATGAGGATGAATGTTTGAAATGGAAGACACAGAATGAAAATAAAGATGGAAATGAGGAAAAAGCAGGATGTGTATAGAGAATTATAGTTTCCTTTGATTAATGTGGTGTGTGAGGAAGGGAGTGATGGGACTGAAACTTGAATTTTTAATTTGAACTTCGTGTCCCATGAAGACTGAGGTGGAGGGGCTCCAGTCAAGCTTTTTGCTCAAAGGATTGTGTTTTTGGGGTCAGTATGGAGTTCAAGCTGACAGCAAGGCCTGGTCAAGCCGCCTCAGAGTCAGGTGGCTTCCACGGGGGCAACTGATGCACCTTCTTGCTGTATGACCATCCAGAATACGATTCTCTTGGAAGGTGGGTATGAACAAGTCCCAGACTATCATTTAGGGTTTCAAGGTCATCAAAGAACATGATTGCTGGAACATTGCTTACAATTGTTTCATAAAAAGATATCACCCATTTTAAACAGAGGGCATAGATGAAAAAAAGAACCTGTGGGTGAGATGTAGCTGTTCAAAAGTAATTAAGATGGGAAATCAATTCTATTGTACTGCCTGAGTTCTTTCTTTAAATTCTTGATGAACTTGTTGAAAAAAATTCCATAACACTGGTTTCACGCCTGAGAAGGACTGATACATTATTTTCCATGACTTACTCTTTTGTACTAATAATTCTTTACTTACAAAGATTTTATGGTTGCTGTTAACCTATTTGAGTTAAGGCCTTTGGTTAATTGTAACCCTCTCAGTTCAGACATTTCTTATATGGCTTAAGCCAAGTGCAGAATTTCCCTCTTTTTGTGTTTTTGATTAATTTTTTTATGTTTTTAAGGACATTGAGTTGTGGTCCATTTTCTATTATGTTGATCCTTGGATTAGCCTAAAGGAACCCAGACATTTGATTTTGCTTCTTTGGAACAAAATATCCCCAGGCTTTGGGGAAAGTATGGGTGTGTATTACTAGGGTCTTCATGGCAAGGGCTTAGTCCCTCCCATCCATCCATCCACAGAGTGTCTCTCTGTAGGACCTTGTAAGAGAGATATTCCATCCAGCAAACTTGCTATTTTTCTTTCTTAGGATAATGAGTAGGTTATATTAAACTGGTTTCTAGGAATCTAAATCTTAGATCCCCCAGCAGCCTGCCTGGGACCATATTGCTAAGGCTTTGGACTTTGGAGCCAGGCTTTCCGGGTTAGAACCTGGCTTTGTTACCTGTCCTGCGTGCTTCTGTGAGCTACTTAACCATTTTGCCCCCGTTTCACACCTGCAGAGTAAGGATGGGAATATAGCATCATTGCTGTGAGGACTGGAGGATTTAATGATACTCAGAGTTTAAACAGTGCCTCTCATGTGACACATGCTCCGTAAGTGCTAAGTCTTGTCATCTCAGGTGAGAACTGGGTGGGTGTGCTGAGTTGTTCAGAAGAATCTTGTACCATTAACAAGTCTTGGATGACTGTTTTCGGCTGCATAAATGGAACTTTACTTCTCTGGGACAGTCACTAACCCTAAGCACAGCTGTCCATGGATAAAGCTGTAATTTTCTCTTTCCTAGGTCCTTTCTCTTTTTAGATACCTAGTTATTGTTCCACCTGGAAAGACTCATTAGAGAAGCAACATGTAGTTAGTTTTTAAATGATGGAAGAGGATGGGATTGCCCCCCGACTGGGTCAGCTGTCACCTGTACAATGATTATGAGATGAGTAGGAAGGTGCAGGAAAAATTAGGGTTTCTCTCTGGCCAGAGTGGAGACTTTTTTCTGTGTGCATAAACATCCTTACAGACATAGTGGTCTTTAAAACTGATGCAGTGACATTTACGTGTTGATAAGTAAAATCACTTTTACGTATTATTGTATTATCTCCTGACTTTTGTGGCCAGACTGATAACTTATCGGGGATATTGTTCAGCATGCATTATACAAGGTCTGTAACTCTGGTGATGCGATCAGAAAACATGTGACAATTTGTCTTCTTGTCATGCTGGTAATCTGGAAATCATATGTACCATGATAGGCAAAATGGGCAGTAATTATGTTTCATAAGGAAAATACAGGTTTTAAAACTGTCTAGTAATAGTGAAAATGTCATTGTAACTGCATCTCCTATGTCTTATACAACTAGAAAAGCAAAGAGGAGGAAATGCATCTGCAGCTCCTATCCCTAAGAACCAGAACAATCAGAAAAACAAAGAGACATTCCTATTTAATTGGTTTCTTTTTATGTACCCTCTTGGTGTTTCAGGAATCCCATTTTCTTTTTATTGGCATCTTAGCTGCTCTGTTTATGTGCCCCAAAGCTAGTGATTTTTAAAAAACTTTCTATTTCTTTTCCTCAAAGCCTTTACGTAACTGCTGATCCTCTTTCCACTGTTATCCCCGACAGATGATTTGTTAGTTTCATTTCCTCTTCTGATCAAAACTCCTTTGTCTGGATGACTCCAAATTACTCACATCTAATCTTGCTGATTCCCTGAATGACATTTCCATGAAGTTATCAGCAGGCGGTGCGCTGTATGATGAAAAACATTAAAACGTGAAGCCTGTTTTGACAGCAAGATTCTTCCCTGGGCAATGCTAAGCAGTGTCTATGTCTGACCCGTGAATCATGATGAGAATCACAGGACTTAACAGCAGTAGTAAAACCTCGTGATAAAGCACCTTGTTTTCCCACCATTTGGATAACACAGTGGGTCCAATCTGCTCCCTCGAGACCAGAGTGTAATATCATGACTGCATCTCTTTAATACGATCCACACCCGTGTGGCTCTCATTTTCCAGCAAACAAATGAGTGCCTACTCGATGTGCAGCATTCTAGTATCATGAGTGGGTCCTCCTCCTTTTCTTAATTTTATTTTTTATTGACATATTATAGTTGATTTCTGATGTGTTAGTTTCAGGTGTACAGCAAAGTGATTCAGCCACACACACACACACCACACATACACACACACATATTAACACACACACACACATATATATACACACATGTATGTGTATATAGGCTTCCCTGGTGGCTCAGTGGTAAAGAATCTGCTGGCCAATGCAGGAAATGAGGGTTCAATCCCTGGGTTGGGAAGATGCCCTGGAAGAAGAAATGACAACCTGCTCCAGTATTGTTGTTGTTCTGTCACCCAGTTGTGTCCGACCCTGTGACCCCCATGAACTACAGCACACCAGGCCTCCCTGTCCCTCCCCATCTCCCAGAGTTTGCCCAAGTTCATGTCCATTGCATTGGTGATGCCATCCAACCATCTCATCCTCTGACGCCCTCTTCTCCTTTTGCCCTCAATCTTTCCCAGCATCAGGGACTTTACCAATGAGTCAGCTGTTCGCATCAGATGACCAAAATACTGGTATACTCCAGTATTCTTGCCTGAAAAATCCCACGGACAGAGGAGCCTGGCGGGCTACAGTTCATGGGGTCACAAAGAGTCGGACACGACTAAGCGTGAGCATGAGCGTGTGCGTGTGCACGCACGTGTGCGTATATTCTTTTTCAGATTCTTTTTCCTTACAGGTTATTACAAAATGCTGTCTATAGTTCTCTGTGCTGTACAGTTGGTCCTTGTTATTTATCTATTTTATATACAGTCGTGTGTATATATATGTTAACAGGAGTGGGTTCTTCTGTTTTTGAATTTATGAAACATTTTCTTTTCACGACTCCGAGAACACCTTTGGCTCATCCTCATAGCAGTTTAAGAGGTTAAGAGCTTCAGTAATGAAGAGAAACCTGAGAACCAACTGCTCATTCCAGAACGTGTAGGCAGCCCCTGTCTGCATCTCATCCAGTGGCACACTGCGAGATGGGGGCATGTGGATAAATAAGATCTGGGCTTCACAGTCCATGTCTTGGTGAAAGGATGGCGGGGAGAGGAGAGGTGAACCAACGTGTACAGAGTGACATGCAAGACCCTCACAGACGTACTTCTTAAATCATGTCAACAGCGTTGGTAGACCTGGTGCTCCCTCTGTTTTACATGGAAGAGACCGGTTCTCAGAGCAGTTGAGTATCTTCCTCAGGGTCCCAGGGCCAGTGTGAGCTGGAGCAGTGGTTTCCACCAGGGCTGTCCTCCTTCCCATCTGTGCTCTGTCTGCCCTTTGCACGGGCCACTCACAGGCAGAAGGAAAAATCAGCAGGGCAGTGATTATAGGAGTTCATGGTCGTGTGTCTTCATGGTCAAGGAAGTCATCATGCAAAGAGTTCCAAAAACCTAAAGGTGAAACTGATGATCTATCAAAAGGGAGAGCAAATGTCCTCCTTGAGATGGTGAAGTATACTGAAAAACTAGAAAAATACCTGTGCTAGATTAAAGCTCACTGCCTCAGATTGCTTTCTCTACAGCCTGCCTCTTCTAACGTGCTCTGTCTGCTATCAGCAGCTCTTCAGGTGCCAGGACACGGAGTTATATGGAAATTCCCTGTCACTGCAGCTACTTCAGTGTTTAGATTTTTAGGCAAAGATTCTTTCCTGTGGTCATTTTTACAGGCATAACTTATGGGAGAATACCAATCGTGAAATAGAAGCTGTTTTAAAATGAAAATGCATCTGATAGATGCTGTAGAATCTAGTCCTAGGATGGTGTAGCAATCTGAAACAGGCTTTGAGACAGAGAACATAAATATTCATCCATATCCAGTTCATTTGTCTTGTGCCTTCTGCTTCCATTACTCATCTGAAAAGACTGTGTGCATGTGTGTCTGTGTGTATATATGTCTGAGAGAAAGTCATTTTTCTTGAGAGTATTTTAAGTTTAATATTGCAGAAGGTGTACCAGCTGTATGAAAAAAAGGCCCCAGTTCCAGTAGACTGGAGCTGGTGTCAGTGGGCTTAAGGCTCCTACGTGAGCTCTGCCCCTTTGGACACTGAGTAGCTGATGGTTCCGGCCTCTGCCATTTGACAGTCGTTCCCATTGGGCAAATCCAAGATCCTGCTCTTGCACCATGGCTGGCCTGTTTTTATAGAGTTTTCCTGAGACATGGCCGCACTAACTGGTTGACATGCTGTTCATGGCCGCTCTCATGCTACAGTGACAACTGATTAGTTGAGACCCTGTGGTCCAGAAAGTAGAAGATGTTTACTGCCTGACCTTCAGGGAAAAGTTTTCTGGCTCTAGTCGGGAGCACCCACCCTTTATCTTTGTTTATTGGACTTAGTCCTAAAATACATTGCATTGCACTAGAGCTTTACAAAACCAGCATTGCATTAATGAAACTTAAGCAATATTTTGAAATACATCAAAGTCCTTTGGATATAGAAGACTAGGAATGGAATAGTCACAGTTTCTGGATTTTCTCTTGCCCCGAATTTGCATCCATAGGCTTCCAAATTGTATTCTCTTTCACAGACACTCTGTTGGTCTCAGTTTTTAAATCTGAAATCTTTAACAGGATGCCGTGCACAAAAAATGTGATACCTGGCAACATAGAATGGGATTAAATTTTTAGTCTGTGGTTTTAATACTCTGTGAATTTTCCTGTTTCTTTCCCTCCTGTTTCACTGGCTAGCCTTCAGATGTACATCATCCACTGGAACTCATCCTTTACATTTTAGTTTGTCAATTTCCTGAATTTAACACTCATCACCATTATCTGCAAGCTGCAAAATATAAAAATCCTGTTGTGAAAATGATCAAGAATCTCCATAAGCTCAAGTGTTGACTTGGCACTGGAATAACAGATATTTCCTATGGTAATGTAAAAGAAAAGGAAAACCACCAATTCTTTTAGATTTCTAGGTATAGATCTTTACAGAAAATCTACAGATTTGTTTTATAGGAACAGAGGAAACTTCAATGTTTCCTCTGTTCATTTTTAAATTTTCCATATCTTTAGGCTTTGTTTTCCATATCTTTAGGCTTTATTTCCTCTGATCATTTTTAAATTTTCCATATCTTTAGGCTTTATTACAGCTTTGCATGACACAGTTGTTCAAAAGACATTTTATGAAGCTGGATAATTTTTTATCTAGTAATGCTGTCTTAGTGGCTCAGCTGTGTCCAGCCCCATGGACTGTCGCCCACCAGGCTCCTTGTCCATGTTATTCTCCAGGCAAGAATACTAGTGGTGGAGGTGGTTTGGTCACTAAGTCATGTCTGACTCTTGCGACCCATGGACTATATAGCCTGCCAGGCTCCTCTGTCCATAGGATTCTCCAGGTAAGAACATTGGAGTGGGTTACTGTTTCCTTCTCCAGGGGATCTTCTCATCCAGGGACTGAACCTGGGTCTCCTGCGTTACAGGCAGATTCTTTACCATCCGAGCCACCAGTATTAATATGACAGGAACAGCATAGAGAGGTTCTGAAGTCCGTTTTAAGATGAAAACTCATATGCCAGCAGGAAAGAAGTCAGTAACAATCTGGATAATTTAATGAAAACAACCTCCCAGTTTTAATTACAGCATCACAAATGTGCAGATATAATAATTATGTTACCTTGATGTATATTTTCCAAAGGAATCCATAAAATAAATTCAAACGCAAGCAGATGGCTATCATGAGTAGTATCATTTCTCCGTAGGAACAATACAATTGCATACATTTTTATAAAAAAAAAGATGAATAAAAACATCCCAAGCTACAATATAGCATTTAAGTATTTTCTGCATGTCTTGTTTAAAAGCCTTTTCCTTATTATTATTTTTTTGCCCAAAGGGTTAGAGAGATGTAAACCTATGAAGATACTAGATTAGCTTGTTTAATTCCAGTATCTCTAGCCTTCTCTAGATGGCAGTCAAGTCACAGGGTTTTTTCAGTCTGCTTCTGTTGAGAGCCTACAGGAAGAACACAGCAGATTTCTTTTCTTGTTTGTCACAGTCCTCAAACAATGGTGATGAGACTATTAAAGTCGGGCAACTGACATAATTGACATGAGAGGATGAATATAGCAAAGGATGCCTGTCTTAAGGCTGCACACGGAAACCAGACAGCAAGGGACATAAAACAAGAAGGGAAGAGACTCAAGGGAAATGGGCCTGGACTAACTCGTATCCAGTTATTACGTGTGTGTGTGTGTGTGTGTGTGTGCACGCATGAGTGCGCACATGCGTGTGTGTACAGCATCCTCTTTGAAGATCTCAGATTTAAAAACAGGCCAGTTGAGCTTCCGTGGAAGAGAATGCACATTTGGAAGCCTATGGATGCAAATCTGGGGCAAGAGAAATATCAGAAAGCGTGACTCCTAGGCTGCAACATCCAAAGGACTGACTTACTGTAAAATTTGATTACAGCAAAGTGTCACTGATGCACTGGTTTTGGAAAGCTCTCGTGAGAGACAGCGTATTTTCAGATTGAGGCTGGGTGACCTTGGATGATGTCCGTACCTGGCACTCCTTAATAGTGAAAAGAGTCAGTGGTCTAGGACAAGAATATTTACTCGCTCATTTTAAATGGCTGATTGTGAATCCTGAGGAAAAGTGTTTGTGTAACATGTATTCAACATGCAACAGATATTTTTGACTGCTTACTGTGCACCAAGCCCTCTGTTCAGAGACTGGGATTTAGATGGGTGTTGGTCCCTACCCCAGTGGCTCCATGAATGGATACTCTGCTAGGACAGATACAACTGGATGACATGGGACCCCTGTCTCATGCTTCTAGCATAGGATTGAGAAGAGCTGATAAGATATGGTTAGATTTTCCATGAAGGTCTTTGTCCAGCACTGGGATTTAATAAAATAGCAATGAAAACATCAACAAACCCACATTCATTTATTGTATATCTAAATAGACTGTGTTTTAAATAACTTCATCTATATGTATTACATGAATCTGGCAAGGCGGGTATTAGTACCTTTATCCAGGGATCGAACTCAGATCTCCTGCATTGCAGGTGGATTCTTTACCAACTGTCAGTCTTTACCCTGGGAAGCCTTCCAGATGATGAAGCTCAGAGAAGGAAGATGTCCTTCCTAGGGGCACACCGCAAAGCACACAGATTCCAGCCAGGGTCCTTGGGTCTCCAGCAGGAGCGCTCTTCTACCACACCCAGCTGCCCGCACTGGGGGCTTCCCTGTGTGTGTGGTGTGTGCACTTCTTCCACCTGAGACGGATCCACCCATACAGAAGTGTTGGGGACAGCACGCACGGCCTTTCCTGGATCAGTCTGTGTTGGGACGACTCAAGGGAACTCAGTGCTGATGCTCCAGGGCTTACTGTCTGCTGACATGTTGTCAGGATCCGGAAGGGAGGTGTTTTGGCATCAAGAATATTTTTCATATCCCCTAACAGGTGCTGTGGTGACTCCTACTCCTCTGGTCCTGATGCAACTTGAAATGTGGCTCAAAGGAAAGAAGAAACACCGCCTTTGGCACTTGGTGTCTGAAAGTGAGTGTCCAAATGTAGGGACAGTGGCCGGGGAGGTGGACAGGCTCTTGTGGTTTCTGTGACCATAAAGACAGGATAAGTCTGCTCTGCAGCAGCCCTGTTGTAAGACTCAGTGTGAGCAAAGATGTTGTTCAGTCGCTCAGTCATGTCCGACTCTTTGTGACCCAATGGACTGCAGTGTGCCAGGCTTCCCTGTCTTTCACCATCTCCTGGAGCCTGCTCAAATTCATGTCCATTGAGTCAGTGATGCCATCCAACCACCTCATCCTCTGACTTCCCCTTTTCCTCCTGCCTTCAATCTCTCCCAGCATCAGGGTCTTTTCCAGTGAGTCAGTTTTTTGCATCAGATGGCCAAAGTATTGGAGCTTGAGCTTCAGCATCCGTCCTTCCAGTGAACATTCAGGGTTGATTTCCTTTAGGACTGACTGGTGAGTAAAGTGGTGGGTGTGTTAGTATCCCAGGACTACTGTAACAAAGTACCACAAACTGGGTAGTTTAAACAGCAGAAATGTATTGTCTCCAAGTTCTGGAAGGTAGAAGTCCAAAATCAAAATGCTGGAGGGACCACACTCCACTGAACGGGGCAGGAGGTCCTTCCCTGCCCCTTTCTGGCTCTGGAGAAACTGGGCCAGTGTTCTGCCAGTAGCCCTGTGCTCCTGTCTTGCAGCTGCCTCAGTGCAGCCCTGGCCTCAGCCTCAGGTAGCTCCCTTCCTGCGTCTCTGTCTTCTTGTGAAGACACCTGTTATACTGGGTTAGGGGGCACCCTAGTCCAGTATGACCACAATTTACAATCCAGTATAATCCAGTTCAGTAGAATCATACTTGTGATCTCCCAGTTTCCAAACAAGGTCATATTCTGAGGTACTGGGAGCTTAAAGATTCTAGCATGACATTTTTTAGTGAAAGATGTTTTTCTCCCATAACTATATGTAAAGCAAAGAACAGATTCTAGCACTAACTCTGTCACTAACTAGCCATGTATCTAGCATTTCCATCTCCCTGGACATTGGTTTGCTCATCTATAAAGTGTGGGAGCTGGAAAAGTTGACTTCTAAGGTCTTATTCTATTAGCCTGAGAATCAAGGGGCTGGGGCGTGGCCTCTGGGCATGCACCTCTGGCGCCTGGACATTGCTGTCAGGACAGGGTATGTGGCTCAACCAGGCTGGACACCATGCAGCTCTCTTCCTGACCCGACCCTGGTCTCCTTCTTCAGTCAGTTGATAGGCTTTGAGGATCCTCAGGATCTGAGATTTCATTTATTTTACCTCTGTGCTGTCTGCAGGGATACAACAAAGAAAATGGTATGAGGAAGGAGGGAGGGATTTATAAACCGGAAACCATAGAACTAAAGGAAAAAACAGAGACAGTGATCACAGCTCCAATAGGTTAACCATGATAGGCTCCAAGTCTGTTGCTGGTGGAAGGGGACAAGCAAAATTATTGCCTCAGTTCTAAGTGCAGATTGTATTGGACCAGTCTTTTCCAGCAGATTATTTCGTTACATTGAAGTGGATGTGTTTATGAGCAGGTTCAGAGCGAATTAATTCACAGAGAAAGTTGCTGGTGGCCTGAGTTGCCGATCATTTCCTTTAGAATTGCTTCATTCAGTGCATCCAGCTGCCCAAGTGACCATGCCTTCACTCCCCTACCTGTGAAGGTCACTCAGATGGGATGCAGGGACCTCTCATCCCTCTCTAAGTAACTGCAGTGCTGTGCTTGTGAGCTCAGGAGTGATCAACAGTGTCATTCAACATACAGATGGCCAATAGGCACATAACAAGATGCTCAACATCACTATTAGAGAAATGCAAATCAAAACCACAATGAGACGTTATGTGCCTATTGGCCATCTGTATGTTGAATGACACTTTAGAAAGATGGTAACAATAACCCTGTGTACGAGACAGCAAAAGAGACACTGATGTATAGATCAGTCTTATGGACTCTGTGGGAGAGGGAGAGGGTGGGGAGATTTGGGAGAATAGCATTGAAACATGTATAATATCATGTATGAAACGAGTCGCCAGTCCAGGTTCAATGCACGGTACTGGATGCTTGGGGCTGGTGCACTGGGACGACCCAGAGGGAGGGTAGGGGAGGGAGGAGGGAGGTGGGTTCAGGATGGGGAATGCGGGTATACCTGTGGCGGATTCATTTCGATATTTGGCGAATACAAATAGCAAGTGCTTGAGATGGTATGGAAAAAGGGAACTGTACACTGTTCATAGGAATGTAAACTGGTGCAGCCACTATGAAGAACAGTATGGAGATTTTTAAAAAGCTAAAAATAAAGTAGCCATATGATGCAGCAATCCCACTCCTGGGCATATATCTGGAGAAAACTAATTCAAAATGATACATGCATTCCACCCTTCATAACAGCACTATTCACAGTAGCCCAGACATTAAAGCAACCTAAATGTCCATCGACAGATGAATGGATAAAGAAGATGTGATATTGATACATATATACAACAGAATACTAGTCAGCCATAAAAAAGAAAGGAATAATGCCATTTGCAGCAACATGAATAGACCTAGAGATTATGATACTATTTTAAGTGAAGCAAGTCAGACAGAGAAAGACAACTATCACACAATATCACTCATATGTAGAATCTAAAAAAATGATACAAAGGCACTTATTTATAAAACAGAAATAGACTCACAGACTTAGAAAATAAACTTATCTATTATGGGTTTAATAGATACAAACTATATAAAATAAGTAAGCAACAAGGATTTATTATAGAGCAAAGGGAACTATACTCAATATCCTATAATAACCTATAATGGAAAATAATGTGAAAAAAGTATATAATTGAATCACTTTGCTGTACACCTAAAACGAATACAATATTGTAATTGACTACACCCTGAATACAAATATGATTTCACAAACAAATTTTAAAGAACATTTTATAATAACAACTATCCATCCTCTTTTTCAGAAGTAGCATTATTGGGTTATATTTTGTGTACATTAAAATTCACCCATTTAAAATGTGTATTCCAATGGTTTTCAGTGCTTTCACAATATGGCGTATTAATGTTCACAGTATATGTGACCCACATCACACTGGATAACTCTCATACTGGATAGCTATAACAGTCTGATTTTAGAACATTTTATTAACTCTTAAACTAGGTCACTCCCAGTTTCTGCTAACACTTCCACTCCCTGCCTTTGACGATCACTAATCTACTTTCTGTCTTTACAAATTTCATATGCTGATAATTGCATGAAAATGAACTCATACAATATGTGATCTTTATGACTGGCTTTTTTCATTCAACAGAATAATTTAAAGGTTTATCATGTTTTAGCAGGTACCAGTGATTTAGAACAGGCAGAGGAACCAGAGATCAAATCGCCAACACAGTTGTATCATCAAAAAAACAAGAGAGTTCCAGAAAAACATCGATTTCTGCTTTACTGACTATGCCAAAGCCTTTGACTGTGTGGATCACAATAAACTGTGGAAAATTCTGAAAGACATGGGAATACCAGGCCACTTGACCTGCCTCTTGAGAAACCTATATGCAGGTCAGGAAGCAAGAGTTAGAACTGGATATGGAACAACAGATTGGTTCTAAATCTGGAAAGGACTATATCAAAGCTGTATATTGTCACCCTGCTTATTTAACTTATCTGCAGAGTACATCATGAGAAATGCTGAGCTGGATGAAACACAAGCTGGAATCAAGATTGTTGGGAGAAATATCAATAACCTCAGATATGGAAGAAAGTGAAGAAGTACTAAAGAGCCTCTTGATGAAAGTGAAAGAGGAGAGTGAAAAAGTTGGCTTAAAACTCAACATTCAGAAAACTAAGATCATGGCATCTGGTCTCATCACTTCATGTCAAATAGATGGGGCAACAGTGGAAACAGTGACAGATTTTATTTTTGGGGCTCCAAAATCACTGCAGATGGTGATTGCAGCCATGAAATTAAAAGACACTTGCTCCTTGGAATAAAAGTTATGACCAATCTGCTATTGCTACTGCTAAGTCACTTCAGTCATGTCCGACTCTGTGTGATCCCATAGATGGCAGCCCACCAGGCTCCCTCGTGCCTGGGATTCTCCAGGCAAGAACACTGGAGTGGGTTGCCATTTCCTTCTCCAATGCAGGAAAGTGAAAAGTGAAAGTGAAGTCACTCAGTTGTGTCTGACTCTTAGCGACCCCATGGACTGCAGCCTACCAGGCTCCTCCATCCATGGGATTTTCCAGGCAAGAGTACTGGAGTGGGGTGCCATTGCCTTCTCCAATGACCAATCTAGACAGCATATTAAAAAGAAGAGACATTACTTTGCCAACAAGGGTCCGTCTAGTCAAAGCTATGGTTTTTCCAGTGGTCATGTATGGATGTGAGTGTTGGACTTTAAAGAAAGCTGAGCACTGAACAACTGATGCTTTTGGACTGTGGTGTTGGAGAAGACTGTTGAGAGTCCCTTGGACTGCAAGGAGATCCAACCAGTCCATCCTAAAGGAAATCAGTCCTGAATATTCATTGAAAGGACTGATGCTGAAGCTGAAACTCCATACTTTGGCCACCTGATGTGAAGAACTGACTCATTTGAAAAGACCTGGATGCTGGGAAAGATTGAAGGCAGGAGAAGGGGACGACAGAGGGTGAGATGGTTGGATGGCATCACCGACCAAATGGATGTGAGTCTGAGTGAACTCCAGGAGTTGGTGATGGGCAGGGAGGTCTGGCGTGCTGCTGTCCATGGGGTCACAAAGAGTTCCGATACGACTGAGGGACTGAACTGAACTGAACTGAATGATTTAGCTTCTTTTTGTTGCTGAATAATATTGCATGGCCTGGATCCATCACAGTTTATTCTTTAACTCTCAAACTAGCGGTCACTCCCAGTTTCTGCCAACACTTCCACTCCCTGCCTTTGACGATCACTAATCTACTTTCTGTCTTTACAAATTTCACATGCTGATAATTGCATGAAAATGAACTCATACAACATGTGATCTTTATGACTGGCTTTTTTCATTCAACAGAATAATTGACCTTCACCAGTGTTCCTTCACCAGTGGAGGAACACATGGGTTGTTTTCACTTTTTAGTTTCTATGAACAGTGCTGTTGTGAACATTAGAAATAATTTTTTATGTGGATTTGTGTTTTCTTTTCTCTTGGGTTTACATGCAGGAGTGGAATTCTGAGTCCTGTGGAAGCTATATGTTTAACAGATGGAGAAATGGTCAAATTTTCCAAAGTGGCTGCACCATTTAAAACATCTGCCAGCAATATATGAGGGCTCCAATTTCTCCTAATCTTTGCATATGCTTGTTATATTTTTTTTCGTCCTTTTAATGATAGCCATTCTAGTGGATGTGAGATGGCATCTCACTATGCTATTCTTTGGTATTTCCCTAATCATTACTGAGGTTGGGCACGTTTTTCTTCTGCTTATTGATCATCTGGAAGAAGGTCTATTTAGATTCTTTACCCATTTTTAAATTGGGTTGTCTTTTTGTTATTGACTTGTAAGTTTTCTTTGTTTTATTCCAAACACAAATTCCTTATCAGACCTGTTTAACAAATGTTTTCTCCCATTTTGTGAGTTCTTATTTCACTTTCTTGATGGTATTGTTTGCAGCACAAAAGATTTTAATTTTCGCGAAGTCTGATTTCTCTTTTTCTCTTGTCCCTGTGCTTTGCTCAAGGAACCGTTGTCTAAGTCAGGGTCACAAAGATTTGCTCTTATGTTCTCTTCTAAGAGTTTTACACATTTGGCTCTAACACTTCTACCTGCGGTCCATGCTGAGTTAGTTTTGTCTGGCGAGAGGCAGGGCTCCATTTTCATCATTCACGTGTGGATGTCCAGTTATCCCACTACATTTTGTTGCAAAGGCTGCTCTTTTCCCATTGAGTGGTTTCAGCATACTTGTCAAAATTCAACAGACACAACTGCTTTTTACATTTTATGGTACCTTGAAATTTTTTCATATTTAAACTGTTTCAGTAATTATGCATGCATATATTTGCATTATGGTTTTTAATTTAATAACATACATATTTTCCAGATTTATACAGAGAATTTCAATGTTTATATGCCATCATTTTGAGGTATGGTATTTTACCAAACTGTTTCACTGTATTTTGACACATCCATTGCCACATTAACTTGGGGGAAAAAATGAATGAAATTTTGACTGAGTTTGGAATAAAAATTTTGAATATCAGCATCTTTTGACTTAGACATACAGGGAATAATAATATTTTCTGTAATCAAGGGAACTTCAGAAATGGAGGAATTTCTAAAAAACCTCATCAGAGAAAGAATGAGATGTAGAAACTTGCCAAATCCAGCGAGCGTGAAGCAAACATTCAACAATACCGATAAGGACTCTTCTCACTCTCTCCTCCATGTCTTCTCAAAATACTAGGAAGATGCTGATGCCAAAGTTAGCAGGCTAAAGTAAGAATTGGTGAGAAACCCATTTTGATTGTTACATAGAATTAGAAAATCCAGTTTAAAATAGAATCATGATTGGAGTTTTTGTTGTGAGGATGGTACTTAAGGTAGATCCAAGAGTCATGAGAATTCCTAAGTTTTTATTCCAGGTAAGTGAGAGGAGAAGAAATTATGCAAATTCACTTTAACCAGATTGTGTCTTATAAAGTTAACATTTCCTTTTGTTTCAACGGATAGGAGAGGAAATTATAGAAAAGTAATAGGATCTAAACTTAAGTAAAATTATTAGGCTTTTTTTTTTCTTTTCTTTTTTCTATTTTTAGGAGTTTCTCTTTGTGTCGGGCAAATTACCTAGACAAATCTTTAGCAAAAATAAAATGAGAACTAATCTATTAGGCAGTGAAGGATCTATAGGTTATTCAGGAAAGAACTTCTTCTGTAAGTCATTTGGGAATAAAACCATTTTACAGTGGCTATGAACTAATAAGGTGAGGAGGCATCGAGGGTAAGATGAGCCGAGAACAAGTGTGAGCAGAACATACAAGAAGGTGCATGGAGGACTGGCAGGAAAGTAGGCAGGATGGAAAGGCAAGAAAATGAAATAAACCTAAACATCATTTGCATTGTTTGCATTGAAAATGCGAAGTTCTGATTTTTTTTTTTAATGTTTCTCTTTTGGCAAGTTAAAAAAATTTTTTTTTAAAACTAAGAAGTTGTTGAAAGAGAGCTTCACTGGTAAGCAACACAGAAATTGTACAGGAACCCACACGTTTTGTTTTAGAATTATGTTTCTGTTTATAATTTTACAGACTGTCCATAAGTTTTGAGTGGTATGTGACATTCTTAAGTCTCTTTGAAGGTGTGTTAACTTTATCTCTTGCTCTAAAGCAAGTTATCCCTGACTTCTGTGATTTTAGAACCACTATATCACGTCATCCATGATGTTGTGGGTCAGGAACTCTGGAAGGGCTGGCTGGATGATTCGTCTCTGCTTAGGTTGGCAGCAGCTGGGCCTGCAGGATCCACTCAAATCTGATTTCTCCGTTCGCATCAGGTGCCTGGTGCTGCCTGGCCTCTCTCTCTCTCCAGCATCGCATCCTCTGGGTCTTCTGTGTGCGGTGGGAGCCTCTCATGGACCATATTCTTAGGGCTCCAGCACCCCGGTGCTTGCGTTGCTTGTCCAGGCCGAGCCTGGAGCTCGTCCCCAGCGTCCTGCTGGTAAAAGCAGCCGTGGTCCAGTTTAGATCCGTGGGGAGGGGAGAGAAAACCCACTTCCCCATGGAAGGAGGATCAAAGGCTTTACAGCTTTCTTCAGTCCTCCATGACCAGCTTATTTTATTTTACTTTTTTTTTTTTAGCAGTTTTAGCTTCTGGGGTCTTCTGAGAATCCAGTGAAGGTTAGAGAAAACATTCTCTGCATTTTACATACACTTTTGGTATAATCACTTACCCTGAAGATGTGAGAATCTCAAGTAAGGCTGCTTGATGAAGGGAATTGGAGACAGTGTGGTAATCATTCCCTCGATGTCAGACCCCCTGGGCTGCTCACTAAACCCAGTCTCCTTGGCCCTCTTCCTGCCTCCTTGAGCACGCTTGATGCCCCTCCCCCATCCTTAACCTTCTCCTCTGCTTGCTGGAGGTCTGTCTTTGGAAGGATCTTGGTTGTAGTTTGGCGGTTATAATTTCACAAGGTTCATTTCTCTCAGGGTAGCAATAAACCTGTGAAGTATGACTGGGTCAACATTTCTCCAAATGAGTTCTTCTGTCCATAATTTATAGCCAGCACCAGACATTCTGTGACTAGAAAGACAGGAAGGAAATCATCTCCTGGGATGGTATTTTAATAGCCAGATGTCATTGCCATTAGCGAACTTTTAGGCTGGACACATGGATAACCTTGACAACAGACTTCCCACTCTGGTCCAAGCTGTCCACCTGGATTTTGGTTTTTACCCGCCGAAGTCAATACAAAGATTGTTTCTCAGTTTCATTCTGTAAACTTACAGTGACTGCAACCCGCAGGAACTGAAATGAGGCATCCCTCGCTTGGGAATTTTTTTCGGAAACAATTAACAGGCTTCTTTGGGGTTGTCTTTGTATGAGGAAGCTCTGCAGCCTGCTCACAAGCTTGTAATGTAATCTCAAGACACAGCTGTTGTTTCAGAGAGTTCATTCATGTCAGCAACAATTAAAAAGTTCTTTGTTTTCCAAACATGCTTCCCAGCCTGCCTTGAAGAGCTTGGCAGACAATGACTCCTGCAGCTTGTGGAGAGAAATCTTCCTTGGGGAGAAATCTTCCTTGGGGAGAAATCTTCCTTGGGTGTGGCAGAATGGGTGTGCCCCATTCCTGTCAGTCTGGTTCCATGATGTACTACAGGTACACCTGTGCGTTTTGACAGCGAGGTTTTAAATTTAGGAAATCCACAGTCATCGCTTTGACACTTTGAGGAGTGGCTGCTTGTCACAATGAGTTAAAACATGCTTATGAGATGGGGTGAAGCTCAAGCCACTCTCTTGCAATCACTGTTACCCTGTTTCTTTATTTTTTCATTTTGCATATCAAGGTGATGTTTCCCTGGGACATGAGCCTAATAGCCTGTAGGTCTCTCCCTTGAGTGAGGTGCGTCATACAGCTCACAGGCTCCCTGTGAAGGCTTCGTGCTTTGAGATTGGGAGCCCCTGGACCAGGGAGAACTGAAGGAGGGACATATGACACGATTTCAAAGCCTAGAAGCAGGTTCTTCGCCTGTCAGTGCGGTGAGCCTCTGTCAGGAGCAAAGCAAGGAACAGAGAACGTGTGCAGAGCAGTTTTGTGTCCATCTGACCCTTCACCCCGTGGACGGGGCTTCCTTCACAGCAGGCGGGTGCCAGCTGTGCATCTTTACAGACATTAGTGCCGTTAGTGTGTGCATCTCTCAGGTTGTGCACATATGCTTTTTGTCATTTTAATTGTGTGTGTGTGTGTGTGGTAGTTAGAGAGCTCATCAAACAACACACCTCTTCTGTTGTGGTTTCGTTTCTAGACCCCTCTTTCTGCTGTGAAGGAGGGAAACAGGTGGAGCTGGGGTAGGTGAGGGGAGCTCATTTATGATAAGCTGAAAGCCACCTTGTTGCACAGCCAGGGGGGTGTTTTCCTCTCACTTTTTACGTAATCAGAACGAGCTGCTGGCATCGCGAATGAAATATTGTGTTAGCTACTTAAGAACCAGCTTTATATTCTTGCAAATGCCAATAAAATGAAACAAAACAACCCTGACCCCATCGTCTGAGGCACGCAAAAAGTAAAGCTGGACAAAGTATTTCCAACTCAAGTTTCACAAGTCGACAGATTCTATAAAGTCTAATGACATCAATGTAAGAGTGTCAGGCATACAGATAGATATTGATAAGTGAGATTTTGACTGTCTTGCACACCTATTGGCACACACCCATCCTGGCTCTCTTGTAGCCACATGGTTTCCATGGTTCAAACTCCCCTTGTCTGGAAAGACGCCCCAGGCCAGGGACACTCCTGTCTCATAAAGTCAGAGCCTCCCAGGGAAGACCTCCAGAGCAACGCAGGGCTGCCATCCTTGGTCTGCATCGCATGATACAGCTTTCTTATTCTGCCTTTGTGAAAGTCAAGACCCACAGTATCTCGGTGGTAGACGTGGACTTAGTCTCAAGTCACTTGTGAAATAAATCTTGCTTCATACAAAAGGAGGAGGATGCAACAGAAGCAGAGAGATTGAGGGATTGCCCAGGGCACACTCTGCTAGTGACAAAGCTGGGATCTGAACCCAGGCCTTTGGACTAAGTTGACCTCAAATATTAAATCAGAAAACTTGATATGAGTGTTCCAGTTGCTATAGATGGAAGGCTTGTGTTTCCTAATTTTCTGCATTGAAACCTAACTCACAATGTGATGCTTTTAGGAGGCAGGGTCTTGGGGTGGTGATGTGGTCAGAGGGTGGAGGCCTCATAGCTGGAATTAGTGCCCTTATAACAGAGACCCTGCCCGATCTCCCAGGTGGAACAGAGGAAAGAATCCGCCTGCCAAGGCAGGAGACAAAGGAGACCCTGGTTTGATCCCTGAGTCAGGAAGTTTCCCTAGAGAAGGAAATGGAAACTGACTCCAGTATTCTTGCCTGGAAAATTCCATGGATAGAGAAGCCTGGTGGGCTACAGTCCATGGGCTTGCAAAGAGTTGGACGTGACCGAGCACACACACACCCACTCCAGTGCCTTGCCCCTTCCACCCTGTGAGGACTCAGAGAGAAGATGCCATTTACGGATCAGGACCTGGGTCCTCACCAGACGCTGAATCTGTCTGTGCCTTGTTCTTGGATGTCCAGCCTCCGAAACAGTGAGAAGTACACGTCTGTTGAAGCTGCCTCATCTGTGATAGATTTGTTATGACAGCCTGAGCAGGCTAGGCCTTAGGTCTTTTTGTTTTTATAGTTTTATTGAGATATACTTCATACACCATAAAATATACTCATTTAAAGTGTATAGTTGTGTGTTTTCTCACATATTCAGAGAGCAATCACCGCTGCCTTTTAGGTCATTTTAATACTACACAAAGGGACTCTGTGCCCATTAGCAGTTGGTTCTCAAATCACCCTAGCTGGCCCACGCCCAGCCCTAAGCAATGGCTAACACTCTCTGCATCTTTATGGATTTGCCTGTTGTGGGCAAGGGGAATCAATACAGTATGTGGTCTTTTGTGACTGGCTTCTTTCACTTGGGATAATGTTTCAAGGTTTGTCCATGTGTGGCGGGTGTCCATACTTCATACTTTTAAAATTGCTGAATAACATTCCATTGGCTGGCCAGCCCACATCTGTTTATCCATTCATCAGTGGATGGCATATAGGGGTACTCAGTTTTTGGCTGTTAGGAACAATGCTGTTGTGAACATCGTGGGCAAGCTTCATGCACACATGTATTTGTATTTCTCATGGGTGTGTACCTAGGAATGGAGTTCTTGGGTCATATGGTAACTCTAGTCAAGGTCCGTCTAGTAAAGGCTATGGTTTTTCCTGTGGTCATGTGTGGATGTGAGAGTTGGACTGTGAAGAAGGCTGAGTGCCGAAGAATTGATGCTTTTGAACTGTGGTGTTGGAGAAGACTCTTGAGCGTCCCTTGCACTGCAAGGAGTCCAACCAGTCCATTCTGAAGGTGATCAGCCCTGGGATTTCTTTGGAAGCAATGATGCTAAAGCTGAAACTGAAGTACTTTGGCCACCTCATGTGAAGAGTTGACTCATTGGAAAAGACTCTGATGCCGGGAGGGTTTGGGGGCAGGAGGAGAAGGGGACGACAGAGGATGAGATGGCTGGATGGCATCACTGACTCGATGGACATGAGTCTGAACTCCGGGAGTTGGTGATGGACAGGGAGGCCTGGCGTGCTGCGATTCATGGGGTCGCAAAGAGTCGGACACGACTGAGTGACTGATCTGATCTGATCTGATCTGATGGTAACTGTATTTTAATTTTTTTAGAAACTGACAAACTGTCTTCCATTGTTATTTGTTTATTTTTTATGAGTTTTTTTTTTGCTTTTTAATTGAGGTATAGTTGATTTGTAGTGTTGTGTTAGTTTCAGGTGTAGAGCATTATACATACATATTTATCTATTTTTTCAGATTCTTCCCTTTTATAGCTTATTATAAAATATTGAGTGTGCTATACAGTAAGTCCTTGATGTTTATCTACTTTATATATGGTAGTGTGTATGTTAATCCCAGGCTCCTAAAAGTTATCCCACTACATCTGACATGAGTTTGTTTTTACAACAAAGTGAAAATGTTATGTTAATAGTGACCATGAGCCAAGGAAACTTTAGTGAATTACAAATATATGCATAACTACATAAGCACAAGTCTGTATACAATAATACACAGTTCAATTATGGAAAGGAGCAAGACATTTCTCATAGCTAAAAATGAGACTATATAAAGCAAAAACCTTGCTTTCCACATCTCAGATTACTTGCACAGGCTGTATTTAAACCAGCTTACAGACAACAGGCTTCTGATTCACAGTTAGACAGATGTGGCCAAGTTAATGTTGTCAGAGAGCTCTTGTACTTGGCATTTCTGGACATAGACAATGGCAACAGCTTTGTTATAAGGATGTTAGAGTATTTTGAAATACGAAAATGAAAGTCAGCAAGAGAGAAGACTGCCAATGCAGGACAGGGCTGGTTTTTACACTGAGGGTCTCTAAGCAGCCTGATTGGACTTGGCATCAGGGTCCCGGGGATGCAGACAGTGGTGTCGTCTGGAGCAGCCCTCGCTGACCCAGGTGCGAGCACACAGATGAGGCTGTTGGATTTTTCATTTGCATTTCTAGTAATGCATTTTGCCAGCCCTTTTTCTTAACCTTTCACTGTGTGTGATGGCAGGAATTCTAAGATCTATGTCCAGACTCCACACGACCCTTGCTCTGTGTCTTGGGCCCCACCTCCATCTGTAGCATAGGAGTCATTATCCCCCAACCACTTCCAGGGTCGGCATTCCCGGATGATGGGGAGACAGTCAGTGGCACCAGCACTCTGAGCTGCCCAGCTCTAAAGAAAGGGCGCTGACACAAGCCAGGAGAACTTTGTCCTTGGGTAGATGGTTTAAGGGACACTGAGAATGCTCAGAGCACTGACTGACAATTTTGTTTCCAGATCTACCTGTGGTTGATACCCAGTGCTACTATGTACAGCACCAAAAAACACATTTCTAAGCTAATGCGTGTGTGTGTGCTCAGTCGCTTCAGTCATGTCCGACTCTTTGTGACCCCATGGATTGCAGCCTGCCAGGCTTCTCTGTCCATGGGGATTCTTCAGGCAAGTAACTGGAGTGGGTTGCCATTTCCTTCTCCAGGGATGTTCCCGATGCAGGGATCTAACCCACGTCTCTTATGTCTCCTGCATTGGCAGGCGGGGTCTTCACTGCTAGTACAACCTGGGAAGCCCTTCTAAGTTAATAGGCACAAATAAAAAGGTAATATTGTAAAGAATCGACAAATTTCCTCAGTGCATCAACATGAGGATTTCTTTGGCATGTATTAGAAAAAGCATGTGTGCATGTTCAGTCACTTCAGTTGTGTCCGACTCTTTGTGACCCCATGGGCTATAGCCTGCCAGGCTCCTCTGTCCATGGGATTTCCCAGGAAAGAATACTGGAGTGAGTAGCCATTCCCTCCTCCAGGGGATCTTCCCAACCCAGGGATCAAACTTGCATCTCGTATGTCTCCTGCATTGGCAGGCAGATTCTTTACCACTAGTGCCACCTGGGAAGCCCCAGAAAAAGCATACAGCACAGCAATTACAGAAAAACTGCATTTACATTTTCTTTCCTTTTATCTCCCACAAATACTTGAAGTTCACCATATGCCTAATGCTGCCTTTAGGGAATCTTCTTGTACTTTTTCTCATAAAAGCAGATATGAAGGCATCTGAAACAGCTTCAGATCAGATCAGATCAGTCTATCAGTCATGTCTGACTCTTTGCGACCCCATGAATCACAGCACACCAGGCCTCCCTGTCCATCACCAACTCCCAGAGTTCACTCAGACTCACGTCCATCGAGTCAGTGATGCCATCCAGCCATCTCATCCTCTGTCGTCCCCTTCTCCTCCTGCCCCCAATCCCTCCCAGCATCAGAGTCTTTTCCAATGAGTCAACTCTTCACATGAGGTGGCCAAAGTACTGGAGTTTCAGCTTTAGCATCATTGCTTCCAAAGAAATCCCAGGGCTGATCTCCTTCAGAATGAACTGGTTGGATCTCCTTGCAGTCCAAGGGACTCTCAAGAGTCTTCTCCAACACCACAGTTCAAAAGCATCAACTCTTCGGCACTCAGCCTTCTTCACAGTCCAACTCTCACATCCATACATGACCACAGGAAAAACCATAGCCTTGACTAGACGAACCTTTGTTGGCAAAGTAATGTCTCTGCTTTTGAATATGCTATCTAGGTTGGTCATAACTTTCCTTCCAAGGAGTAAGCGTCTTTTAATTTCATGGCTGCAGTCACCATCTGTAGTGATTTTGGAGCCCAGAAAAATAAAGTCTGACACTGTTTCCACTGTTTCCCCATCTATTTCCCATGAAGTGGTGGGACCAGATGCCATGATCTTCGTTTTCTAAATGTTGAGCTTTAAGCCAACTTTTTCACTCTCCGATTTCACCTTCATCAAGAGGCTTTTTAGTTCCTCTTCACTTTCTGCCATAAGGGTGGTGTCATCTGCATATCTGAGGTTATTGATATTTCTCCCAGCAATCTTGATTCCAGCTTGTGTTTCTTCCAGTCCAGCATTTCTTATGATGTACTCTGCATATAAGTTAAATAAACAGGGTGACAATATACAGCCTTGACGTACTCCTTTTCCGATTTGGAACCAGTCTGTTGTTCCATGTCCAGTTCTAACTGTTGCTTCCTGACCTGCATACAGATTTATCAAGAGGCAGATCAGGTGTTCTGGTATTCCCATCTCTTTCAGAATTTTCCACAGTTTATTGTGATCCACACAGTCAAAGGCTTTGGCATAGTCAATAAAACAGAAATAGATGTTTTTCTGGAACTCTCTTGCTTTCTCAATGATCCAGCAGATGTTGGCAATTTGATCTCTGGTTCCTCTGCCTTTTCTAAAACCAGCTTGAACATCAGGAAGTTCACAGTTCACGTATTGCTGAAGCCTGGCTTAGAGAATTTTGAGCATTACTTTACTAGCATGTGAGATGAGTGCAATTGTGCGGTAGTTTGAGCATTCTTTGGCATTGCCTTTCTTTGGGATTGGAATGAAAACTGACCTTTTCCAGTCCTGTGGCCACTGCTGAGTTTTCCAAATTTGCTGGCATATTGAGTGCAGCACTTTCACAGCATCATCTTTCAGGATTTGGAATAGCTCAACTGGAATTCCATCACCTCCACTAGCTTTGTTCATAGTGATCCTTTTAAGGTCCACTTGACTTCACATTCCAGGATGTCTGGCTCTAGGTCAGTGATCACACCATTGTGATTATCTCGGTCATGAAGATCTTTTTTGTACAGTTTTCTGTGTATTCTTGCCACCTCTTCTTAATATCTTCTGCTTCTGTTAGGTCCATACCATTTCTGTCCTTTATCGAGCTCATCTTTGCATGAAATGTTCCTCTGGTATCTCTGATTTTCTTGAAGAGATCCCTAGTCTTTCCCATTCTGCTGTTTTCCACTATTTCTTTGCATTGGTTGCTGAAGAAGGCTTTCTTATCTCTTCTTGCTATTCTTTGGAACTCTGCATTCAGATGTTTATATCTTTCCTTTTCTCCTTTGCTTTTGGCTTCTCTTCTTTTCACAGCTATTTGTAAGGCCTCCCCAGACAGCCATTTTGCTTTTTTGCATTTCTTTTCCATGGGGATGGTCTTGACCCCTGTCTCCTGTACAATGTCATAAAACTCATTCCATAGTTCATCAGGCACTCTATCTATCAGATCTAAGCCCTTGAATCTATTTCTCACTTCCACTGTATAATCATAAGGGATTTGATTTAGGTCATACCTGAATGGTCTAGTGGTTTTCCCTACTTTCTTCAATTTAAGTCTGAATTTGGCAATAAGGAGTTCATGGTCTGAGCCATAGTCAACTCCTGGTCTTGTTTTTGCTGACTGTATAGAGCTTTTCCATCTTTGGCTGCAAAGAATATAATCAATCTGATTTCGGTGTTGACCATCTGGTGATGTCCACGTGTAGAGTCTTCTCTTGTGCTGTTGGAAGAGGGTGTTTGTTATGACCTGTGCATTTTCTTGGCAAAACTCTATCAGTCTTTGCCCTGCTTCATTCCATCTTTTAGACATGTGATTATTTTATTATATTTTATATTTAAATTGAAGTATGGTTGATTTACAATGTAGTTAGTTTCAGGTGTACAACAAAGTGAGTTCTAAATATATATATACATATTTAGATATTTATAGTATTATATATAATATATAATATATTTATATATTATATATTTTATTAATATATTATATTATTATATATTAATATATATTGTTTATATTTATATACATAAATATATATATAATATATACAACATATTATATATATTAATTTATTGTATATATTCTATATTATAATATAATACATTATATAATATTATATATGTATTATACATATATATGTATAATATATAATACATATATATAACATATAGAATACATATATATTATATATAATATATATGAAAATATATAATATATTATATATTAATATTAAATATATATACATATATACACACACATATATATACACACATTCATGTAATATATAGATATATATATTAGATATATAATATATCTAACATATATATATAATATATATATATAATATATATAATATATAATAGATATATAATATATCTAACATATATAACATACATTATATATAATATATATAGTATACTTATGTAAATGTACATATATACACACATATGTATATATGCATAGTATAATATATTTAATAATATATATTATAGTATATATTATATATGTTTATAATATGTATATGTGCATGTATATTATATATATGTACATATGTTATAAAATATATACATAATATCTATAGTATATATATTAAATATATAATATATAACATATAATATATTATATATTTATAATATGATTAATATAATAGTAATAATATATATAATATTATATATATATTACACATATTTTATATATGTTATATATTATATGTTATAGATTTTAGATTATAGATTATATATGTATTATACATATATATAACATATAATACATATGTAGAATACATACATATATGATATATATTATATTTATATATGAATATTATATATTATACTATATATAGTATATATTTTAGTATATATTATATAGTATATTTTAGTATGTATTTTAGTATATATTATATATTTTAGTATTTTTTTTAGTATATATATCACAGAGAAGGCAATGGCACCCCACTCCAGTACTCTTGCCTGGAAAATCCCATGGATGGAGGAGCCTAGAAGGCTGCAGTCCATGCGTTCGCTGAGGGTCGGACACAACTGAGCAAGAATTCAGTTGGATATGACTGAAGTGACTTAGTATAGTATAGTATATATTATATTTTATAATATATAATATAATATGTTTATATATAATATATATAAACATATATTTATATATTTAAATATTTATATATAAATATTAAAAGTATTATATATAAACATATATATTTATATATTTAAATACATTTATATATTTATATATATATATATACACACACACATACATATATTCTCTTTTCAATTCTTTTCCCTTATAGGTTATTACAAAATAATGAGTATAGTTCCCTGTGCTTTGTAGTAGGTCCTTGATGGTTATCTATTTTATATAGAGTAGTGTTTATATTGGAGAAGGTGATGGCACCCCACTCCAGTCCTTTTGCCTGGAAAATCCCATGGACGGAGCAGCCTGGTAGGCTGCAGTCCATGGGGTCGTGAAGAGTTGGACATGACTGAGCGACTTCACTTTTCACTTTCATGCATTGGAGAAGGAAATGGCAACCCACTCCAGTGTTCTTGCCTTGAGAATCCCAGGGACGGTGGAGCCTGGTGGGCTGCCGTCTATGGGGTCGCACAGAGTCGGACACGACTGAAGTGATTCAGCAGCAGCAGCAGCAGCAGCAGTGTTTATATGTTAATCCTGATCTCCTAATTTATCCCTCCCCTCTTTCCCTTTGGTGACCATATGCTTGTTTTCTATGTCTGTCTGTATATTTCTGTTTTGCATATAAGTTAATTTGTATCATGTTACATGCCAGTATAAATGATATCACTTAATTTTGTGTGTCTCTGACTTGCTTCACTTAGTATGATAATGCCTCAGTCCGTCCGTGTTGCTGCAAATGTTATTTCACTCTTTTCATGTATGGCTCAGTAATAGTCCACTCTATATGTATCACACCTTCTTAACCTAGTCCTCTGTCTAGGCTGTTTCCATGTCTTGACTATTGTGAATATTGGGATGAATATTGGGATGCATGTATCTTTTTGAATTTTTTTTTTTCGGATATATGCCCAGGAGCAGGATTGCTGAATCATATTTTAAGTTTTTTAAGGAACCTCCATACTGTTTTTCACAGCAGCTGCACCAATTTACAGTCATACCAACAATGTAGGAGCGTGCCCTTTTCTTTACACTCTCTCCAGCATTTATTATTTGTAGACTTTTTGATGATTATTATTTTAAATGAAATATATGTAATTTGTTTCCTCTGCTAACCTATTGTGGACCAGCACCAAAATGAACTGTTTTCTTAAAATAGCTTCTACAAGTTTCATTTAAGAAAAGGGAATTTGAGATAACCACCACTGGTACCAAACAGTGTCAATGACCAAGGTCAAAGCGGTACAGGGAAGATGGCCCCACAATGCCGTTTCTTTTTCACTTCTACTCATTTATCAATATCATTACAGCTTCATTACCATTTCAGATTAAAAGTTTTCTTAAACGTTTATCTTAAAAGCATTACCTTAAAAACTTAGAAGGGTGATGCTATACTTTACCTTGGTAAATAATGGCAGACAGAAGATAAGGCCAATGATAGAAAATTTTAGTAAGAATAGATTCATAGAAAAAATAATTAGCATTTTTTTGAGAGTATTACATTTTGCTTGTGCCTAATTTTATGAATAGCAGCTGATCTGCCAGTTAAAACCAAGCATCAATATCTTAAGACAACACAGAGCTTGGTTTTGTTATTTTTTTCCCACCACCCAAGAGAAAAAGACAAGGAGTTCAGCAGGGGCTGGTTCTGGAGAAAAATGACTTGCATCACGAGCATCTTCAATTATTTGCCTCACTTCACATACCTTCCTCTTTCCTCCCTCCAAGTTTTCATTCAAAAATCATTTACCACTAAATTATAGAAAAATAGTTTCTCCTAGAGCAGAAGTGCAGTGAAGCTGGGCATGAGTCAATGAACAATTATGAGGCTCTCAAATCATCAGAGAGATGCCACCTGAGACATATGACCTGTCCTGGCCTCCAGACACCTGGCATCCGTTTATATGGGGAGATTAGACGGGTGCTATTTTCTCTTCTCTGGAATGGATGGTCACTGTCATCTCAACTAAGAGTTTTTCTTTGGAAGAGCAAAACATACCAGTGTTTGGAGGATGTACTGATGATACACATGGTGGCATCTATTCCCAGAAAACGGTCTGAAGCTCTAGTCATATTTTGACAACAGCCTCACATCACAGGTGCTGCAGCCACAGGAACCAGTCCTTGTTTTCCTTGTTGTGTGGCCGCACTAGTATGGTGTGGCCAGGCAGAGGCTCTGGGGCCGGCCAGGCCTGCCTTCAGAGTTGCCGCCTTACCAGCAGTGTGACTTGGGCAAATCATTGGATTTCCTGAAGCCTGCATTTCTTTATTTAGGAACCATAAGGCTGTGCACCAGGGTGTTCTTGTAAAGATTTGCAGAAGTATGGGTACAGTACGTGATGCACGCTGTGCGGCACACACTGCAGGGTTTCTTTTCTCTTTCCTTGCCAAAAGAACCCTGAGGCTATCTGAGTGATGGTGTGGCTGTGCCAGGGGCTTAGTCATGATTGTTTCAAAGCCGTTGTGACAACCTCGTTGTCTATCACTGTGATTGACTGGTTTGGGGGCATGAAATCCAGTTCTGGCCAATGATATGTTAGGAGCAGCCTTCTGGGGCCCCCAGGAGAGACTGTCTACCCTGAAAGGACAGAGTGACAAGGAGAAATGTTCCCTCTGGTGTAGTCATTTTATGTGGCAGCAGCTGACCGGCCAGGGCAGAACTGAGATATACAACCAAGGCTGAGGACGTGAGCTCTGGAGGGGAGCTGGTGCCCCTCACTGTGGAGCACCATGGCTGCCTTTTGCAGTCTCTGAATAAGCAGCGAATCCCTGTGTTGGAGCTCTCTGAGTCTGATTTTCTGTTACTGCAGCCCAAAGTGTCATACTAATATGAATTAATCAGTAAATCTGAAAGGGGTTAAATTGATATTTCATAAACTGTTTTCATTGAGTATTAAGAGAAAAGAGTCCCCAATATAATTCCAACTGTAATTCTATCATACTTTTTTAAAAAAAATTTAAAAGCATTAAAACTTTAAAAATATTTTTCTTACAGGGAAGGTCTAATAATAAAATATAGCTGACGGTTATCAGTTATATTTTAAGACAAAGTAGGAAGCCATATAATCATACATTGGAAAGGATTTGTTAATTATTTTTGGATCTAAAGTTTAGATCATCTTCCTGTCTGTGATTTGTTGTTGTTCAGTCACTTAGTCTTGTCTGACTCTTTGTGACCCCCATGGACTGCAGCATGCCAGGCTTCCCTGTCCTTCAGTGTCTCCCAGAATTTGTTCAGACTCATGTCCATTAAGTGGGTGATGCCATCCAACTGTCTCATCTTCTCTCACCCCCTTTTCCCCCCGCCCTCAGTCTTTGCCAGAATTAGGGTCTTTTCCTGATGCCTGTAATTAGAGGGCACATTAAAACCATCTCGCAGGATAGAATTGGGGTTTTAAATTTAAAAACATAAGCTATAATATAGAAAAATTCCTAGATAATTCTAGATTAGGTTCATGTATACATTAAGTGGGCTTTCCTGGTGGCTCAGCGGTAAAGAATCCAGTGCAAGAGCCACAGAAGATATAGGTTGGATACCTGAGTCTGGAAGATTCCTTGGTGGAGGGCGCGGCAACCCGCTCCAGTATTCTTGCCTGGAGAAGCCCATGGACAGAGGAGCCTGGCAGGCTATAGTCCATGGAGTTGCAGAGTTGGACACAACTGAAGCAACTTACACATGCATGCATACATTAAGTGGTGGTGTTAATAATTATGGATGTAGGAGGAGAGATTCATTCTGGAGCACTCATGGAAAAGAATTGATCTTTTATTTCACATGAAGGAAGGTGTTTCTCATTCCTTCTTTTAATTACCTAGGTAGGATTTACCACACAGGAGAGCCTGATTTCTGTGGTATTTTCATTTCTCTGCTGGAGACTTGTCCCATTCCTTTGTTCTGCTTATACCTGACAGATCACAAAGCTGAGAGCACTATAAAACTTCTGAACCTGCCAATCCTAGAAATCTTTCTGGATTTTATTAGACCCTATGGTATCAACCAGGAATGAGAATCTTCTTTTGTTTTTGTCCTGAAACCTGCAGACAGAGGCCTTCTGTCCTGTTCTCTAAAAAAAGTTGGTAAGAAGTGGAATATAGCTCAGAAAATGATATATGTGTGTGTGTTAGTTACTCAGTTGTGTCCAACTCTTTGCAACCCCACTGATGGTAGCCTGCCAGGCTCCTCCGTCCATAGGATTCTCCAGGCAAGAATACTGGAGTGGGTAACCAGTTTCTTCTTCAGGGGATCTTCCTGGTCCAGGGATTGAACTCAGGTCTCCTGCATTGCAGGTGGATTCTTTACCATCTGAGCCACCAGGAGGCCCAATTTATATATTCAGTTCAGTTCAGTTCAGTCGCTCCGTCGTGTCCGACTCTTTGCAGTCCCATAAATCACAGCACACCAGGACTCCCTGTCCATCACCAACTCCCGGAGTTCACTCAGACTCACGTCCATCGAGTCAGTGATGCCATCCAAACATCTCATCCTCTGTTGTCCCCTTCTCCTTCTGCCCCCAATCCCTCCCAGCATCAGAGTCTTTTCCAGTGAGGCAACTCTTCGCATGAGGTGGCCAAAGTCCTGGAGTTTCAGCTTTAGCATCATTCCTTCCAAAGAAATCCCAGGGCTGATCTCCTTCAGAATGGACTGGTTGGATCTCCTTGCAATTTATATATAATTATACATAAATTAGTAATAATATATATATATAGTTCATATATATGTTAGGTAACCAGATATATACACATATTTTTTTTTAATTACCAGCAACTCTAATGATAGGATATACCAAACAACATGGGAAGTATAGCCAATACTTTATCAGATCAGATCAGTCACTCAGTCGTGTCCGACTCTTTGCGACCCCATGAATTGCAGCGCGCCAGGCCTCCCTGTCCCTCACCAACTCGCAGAGTTTACTCAGACTCACGTCCATCGTAACTATAAATAGAGTATAACCTTTAAAACTGTGAAAACTGTGTTGTACACCTGTAACTTATGTAATATGGTACAGTAGCTAAAACTCAATAACTATACCTCAATTAAAATATAACTTAATCTTCTCCAGGGGTTTTCCGTCTCACTGAGACATTTCTGTTTGCACCCCTCCAACCAAGCCCTTTGGCGCTCAGTGCACCAGTTACCCATCCTGGTGGCTCCCTGGCCTCATCAACTCCTGCTGCCATCCCCACTATCTCTCCTCCAGGATCCTGGTCCGAAGCCCAGAACAGGGGCTTGCACAGTGGGTGCTCAATACATTCTGGATAAATAAATGGTGACCCACATAGGTTCTGAGCTCAGACTGTCTTCTGAAACCCAAAGAAACTTTGATTTCCGTCTTCCACTTTGTGTTTCACTCCTGACATCTTGGGTGAGTTCTGGGAAACTTACATTTCTCTTCCGTTTCCTCTCAATTCTCACTTGCATTCCTCAGTCTGCTCTCCCCACATGCTACCCTGTTTTCTGCATCCTACTGCTCTGGAGTCCCTGCTCACATTCTCTTCTCCTGAGTCCTGTGTGTGGCCGTCTTTGTTAAAGACTGGGAATAATGGAGCAGATGACAACACCTAAGATGAAATTACAGGGTAACCCCTGAAGTTAAATTTTAGGGATCTGCTTTCTTAAAAATCATTCATTTTTGTGCTGGGACCTGAGGACACTTCCATCTGTTCAAGCTCCACCCTATGGCCTCCTGCTGTCTTCTTTCCCCCATTCCCTCAGTCCTGCTGTTTTTCCTTTGCCAAGGCGCTGCACTCGGTTTTAGACCGTCTGTCAAGTACCTCTTTAAATTTTGAGTCAAAATCCATCTCATATTATTTTACTCATTTGTGGATAAAATTAGTTTTCCTATCTGTAGTTTCCATTTAGAACAAAAAGCACCCCTTTTCCAGTGTCACTGTCTTCTAGGGTCCTCAAAAATGTTAGCCATCTGGATGTATTTGAATATACATGCTTGAAAAGAAAAATATTCTTCCATGGGAAGCTGTATTTGTTTGGAAAAATATTGATTAGTCTTCAAATGTAAGCTTTTGGCCACCTTACTAACTTTCTGATTCACACCAACTTTTTAAAAAACACTTTCATAACTGATGTTTTGATATGGTAAAAATTTTGAATAGTTTTTGATATTATTTAAGTTAATAATATTTAATATTAAATATTTATATTAAATATATTAACACCAATATAAATTTATATTTATACAATTCCATATATTGGTTTTATTAATGAATTTAAATTACTACATTAATATTAAATATTAGTAATATTTAAATAACAAGATGTATTTCATGAAATACAAAATATTTTATATGATATATGAATTTACACTTTATGGCTAAAACTTAGCAAAAATAAACTATATGAAACCCCACATTTTGTCTGGTGAAACTTGTGTGAGGCCAAAGGTACAGTTTATTCAGAGCCTACGCGAGACTGGCCTCCGCCTGTAGGACCAGCTTTTCATTTACATGCATCTCATAGAGAAATGTAGGTAAGAGGTTGCAGGCAGCTACCTTCCTGTTCTGGGCTTTGAGCAGTGCCGGTGATTAATGGCCCATAGTGGTGACTAGCTCTGGGTTACAGACACCTCAGACGTTGGAGCAGTGAGACGGTAATGAATAGGGATTTCACGGCAGCTCTCCCAGGGTTTCCTCCCTAAGAGATGAGCTGACCTGATGCACAGGATGAGCCTGCTTACATAAAATTCCAGACGCTGCTTTTAGCCTCCCTTGCATGGCTGTCATAACTTTTTTAACTAAAAAAAAAAACAAGAAACCTGTTTTAGAGTTAGGAAGTGTGCCAGCTGGAGAAGGAAATGGCAACCCACTCTCGTATTCTTGTCTGAAGAATCCCATGGACAGAGGAGCTTGGCAGGCTACAGTCCATGGGGTCGCAGAGAGTCAGACATGACTGAGCAACTGAGCACTCACATGCACTCACAAGTGTGCCAGAGAACGTTATGAAACAAATGCTACCCAAAACATTTGAAACCAAACTGTTAGTCAACTGAAGAGAAACAGATTCTTATTTTCTAAACAAGCAACATATCCCAATGTCGGAAATATGCTTCTGAGAAAGCCAGTGAGTTACCCAGCCTGCCCCCACCCCCAAATAAAAGAAAACCCATGAGAGTGGAGTCCTGGGCCCTCCAGAGATGTGCCAAGCCAAGAGTCACTGATAACGCAGGACCAGGCTGTACATAGATTAAATAACTGATACCAGAAGCAGGCATTTTGGACACTTGGAAGTGTCCCCTTCAAATGGTATGGCCCTTACACGTTTGTATTAGTAATTTAGTCTTAAAATTTGCCAACCTCTGACCACATCCTGTCTGCCCACCTTCTTTTGCTTCAAGGATGAGTTTCCCACAGGCCCTGCTCCTCTGCTTGCCCAGAGTAGGGGTGTGTGTAGCCAGGGATGTGGTGGTGAGGCTGAGCGCATCCCAGCCCACAGATGGGTGGAGGGGGCTTTGGACATTTGCCATCAGGTGACTTGAAAGGACAGGGTGGTGTGTTCATGAGGTGTGCGCGTGCACGCAGTGCAATGCAGTCTACATGTTGAGCTGCACTAGGTTTGCAGGGGATTGAGTGCCACTCAGATGAACGTGGCAGAAATTCTTGGTCAAGGTTTTGAGGTGGGATAGTGAGACAAGATCATGTCTTCATGTGGTTTAGGAAAATAGTTCTTGTGTTAGTGCAGAGGACTTACGGGGATGGAGGGGGCCAGAAGAAGCTCTGTGTTTCTATTGGTTCACGCGAAGATCACTGGGACTTAGATCAGGGAACGGGTAGTGAGAAGGTTGAGAAGACTACAAACTGAAGAGCTATTCCTGGCAGAAGGGGCAGGGCTTGGCACGTGACAGAGTTAAAAGAGAAAATGAGAGGAGCTGGAGGGAACTAGGGGCAGGACGAGGAGAGGTCCTAGTTTGTGGGATCAGGGGTGACGGGGCTGTCTGGGGAGGTGTGTGCTGCAAGAGGGGTGGGGCTGTGTAGGGGAATGGGTGAGGTGAGGGTGCACTGAGTTTGAAGGACTACTGAGTCACCTTCCAGTCAATTAATGTCCACCTAGATGGTAGGATTTAGAATAAGGCCAGGGATGAAAGAGAAGATGGTTATCTCCTTAGTAGGAAACGTTTTCTCCGGTGCTCACGGGCTCTGGGTTCTGGGATGGTGGGTCCGCATTCTGCTCAGGGTTGCGTCCCTACTGCCCAGCATGACGACTGGTGTGAGCACTGCCCTGAACACGTACTGGGTGAAATGTTGTGTCATTTTACCAACTCCCCATTTCTTTTTTCTTTTTGACTTTTTTCCTTAATTTATTTTTTATTGAAGGATAATTGCTTTACAGAATTTTGTTGTTTTCTGTCAAACCTAAACGTGAATCAGCCATAGGTATACATATATCCCCTCCCTTTTGAACCTCATACCCATCTTTCTCCCTACCCCACCCCTCTAGGCTGATACAGAGCCCATATTTGACTTTCCTGAGCCACATGGCAAATTCCTGTGGGCTATCTATTTTACATATGGTAATGTAGGTTTCCATGTTACTCTCTCCATATGTCTCACCCTCTGCTCCCCTCTCCCCATGTCTGTAAGTCTATTCTCTATGTCCGTTTCTCCATTGTTGTCCTGTAAGTAAATTCTTCAGTACCATTTTTGTAGATTCTGTGTATATGCATTCAGTACAGTTCAGTTCAGTAACTCAGTTGTGTCTGACTCTTTGCAACCCCATGAATCGCAGCATGCCAGGCCTCCCTGTCCATCACCAACTCCTGGAGTTCACTCAAACTCACATCTATCGAGTCGATGATGCCATCCAGCCATCTCATCCTCTGTTGTCCCCTTTTCCTCCTGCCCGCAATCACTCCCAGCATCAGAGTCTTTTCCAATGAGTCAACTCTTCACATGATGTGGCCAAAGTACTGGAGTTTCAGCTTTAGCATCATTCCTTCCAAAGAACACTCAGGGCTGATCTCCTTTAGAATGGACTGGTTGGATCTCCTTGCAGTCCAAGGCACTCTCAAGAGTCTTCTCCAACACCACAGTTCAAAAGCATCAATTCTTCAGTGCTCAGCTTTCTTCACAGTCCAACTCTCACATCCATACATGACCACTGGAAAAACCATAGCCTTGACTAGACGGATCTTTGTTGGAAAAGTAATGTCTCTGCTTTTCAATATGCTATCTAGGTTGGTCATAACTTTTCTTCCAAGGAGTAGGCGTCTTTTAATTTCATGGCTGCAGTCACCATCTGCAGTGATTTAGGAGCCCACAAAAATAAAGTCTGACACTATTTCCACTGTTTCCCCATCTATTTCCCATGAAGTGATGGGACCAGATGCCATGATCTTTGTTTTCTGAATGTTGAGCTTTAAGCCAACTTTATCACTCTCCTTTTTCACTTTCATCAAGAGGCTTTTGAGTTCCTCTTCACTTTCTGCCATAAGGGTGGTGTCATCTGCATATCTGAGGTTATTGCTATTTCTCCCAGCAATTTTGATTCCAGCTTGTGCTTCTTCCAGCCCAGTGTTTCTCATGATGTACTCTGCGTATAAGTTAAATAAGCAGGGTGACAATATACAGCCTTGATGTACTCCTTTTCCTATTTGGAACCAGTCTTAGACTACAATATTTATCTTTCTCTTTCTGACTTACTTCACTCTGTATAATAGGTTATAGATTCATCCACCTCATTAGAACTGACTCAAAGGCATTCCTTTTTATGACTGAGATGGTGTGATCACTCACCTAGAGCTAGACATCCTGGAATGTGAAGTCAAGTGAGCCTTAGGAAGCATCACTATGAACGAAGCTAGTGGAGGTGATGGAATTCCAGTTGAGCTATTTCAAATCCTAAAAGATGCTGCTGTGAAAGTGCTACACTCAATATGCCAGCAAATTGGGAAAACTCAGCAGTGGCTTCAGGACTGGAAAAGGTCAGTTTTCATTCCAATTCCCAAGAAAGGCAATGCCAAAGAATGCTCAAACTACTGCACAATTGCACTCATCTCACACGCTAGTAAAGTAATGCTCAAAATTCTCCAAGCCAGGCTTCAACAGTACGTGAACTGTGAACTTCCAGATGTTCAAGCTGGATTTAGAAAAGGCAGAGGAACCAGAGATCAAATTGCCAACATCTGTTGCTGCTGCTGCTGCTAAGTCACTTCAGTCATGTCTGACTCTTTCTGACCCCATAGATGGCAACCCACCAGGCTCCCCTGTCCCTGGAATTCTCTGTTGGATCATCAAAAAAGCAATAGAGTTCCAGAAAAATATCTACTTCTGCTTTATTGACTATGCCAAAGTCTTCGACTGTGTGGACTGCAACAAACTGTGGAAAATTCTTTAAGATATGGAATAACAGACCACCTGACCTGCCTCTTGAGAAATCTGTATGCAGGGCAGGAAGCAAGAGTTAGAACTGGACATAGAACAACAGACTGGTTCCAAATAAGGAAAGGAGTATGTCAAGGCTGTATATTGTCACCCTGTTTATTTAACTTATCTGCAGAGTACATCATGAGAAATGCTGGGCTGGAAGAAGCACAGGCTGGAATCAAGATTGTCGAGAGAAATATCAATAACCTCAGATATGCAGATGACACCACTCTTATGGCATAAAATGAAGAAGAACTACAAGCTGGAATCAAGATTGCTGGGAGAAATATCAATAACCTCAGATATGCAGATGACACCACCCTTATGGCATAAAATGAAGAAGAACTACAAGCTGGAATCAAGACTGCTGGGAGAAATATCAATAACCTCAGATATGCAGATGACACCACCCTTATGGCAGAAAGTGAAGAGGAACTCAAAAGCCTCTTGATGAAAGTGAAAGTAGAGAGTGAAAAAATTGGCTTAAAGCTCAACATTCAGAAAACAAAGATCATAGCATCCAGTCCCATCACTTCATGGGAAATAGATGGGGAAACAATGGAAACAGTGTCCGACTATTTTTTTTGGGCTCCAAAATCACTGCAGATGGTGACTGCAGCCATGAAATTAAAAGATGCTTACTCCTTGGAAGGAGTTATGGAAGGAAAGTTATGACCAACCTAGATAGCATGTTGAAAAGCAGAGACATTACTTTTCCAACAACTGTACGTCTAGTCAAGGTTATGGTTTTTCCTGTGATCTTGTATGGATGTGAGAGTTGGACTGTGAAGAAGGCTGAGCACCGAAGAATTGATGCTTTTGAACTGTGGTGTTGGAGAAGACTCTTGAGAGTCCCTTGGACTGCAAGGAGATCCAAACAGTCCATTCTGAAGGAGATCAGCCCTGGTGTTTCTTTGGAAGGAATGATGCTAAAGCTGAAACTCCAGTACTTTGGCCACATCATGTGAAGAGTTGACTCATTGGAAAAGACTCTGATGCTGGGAGAGATTGGGGGCAGGCGGAGAAGGGGAGAAGGGGACGACAGAGGATGATATGGCTGGATGGCATCACTGATTTGATGGATGTGAGTCTGAGTGAACTCCGGGAGTTGGTGATGGACAGGGAGGCCTGGCATGCTGCGATTCATGGGGTTGCAAAGAGTCGGACACGACTGAGTGACTGAACTGAACTGAACTGAAAGAGCCTCTTGATGCAAGTGAAAGAGGAGAGTGAAAAAGTTGGCTTAAAACTCAACATTCAGAAAACTAAGATCATGGCATCTGGTCCCATCACTTCATGGGAAATAGATGGGGAAACAGTGGAAATAGTGTCAGACTTTATTTTTGTGGGCTCCAAAATCACTGCAGATGGTGACTGCAGCCATAAAATTAAAAGATGCTCACTCCTTGGAAGAAAAGTTTTGTCCAACCTAGATAGCATATTGAAAAGCAGAGACACATTTTGCCATCAAAGGTCCATCTAGTCAAAACTATGATTTTTCCAGTAGTTATGTATGGATGTGAGAGTTGGACTATAAAGAAAGCCAAAGAATTGATGCTTTCAAACTGTCATGTTGAAGACTCTTGAGAATCTTGAGAGTCTCTTGGACTGTGAGGAGATCCAACCAGTCCATCCTAAAGGAAATCAGTCCTGAATATTCCTTGGATGGACTGATGCTGAAGCTGAAACTCCAATACTTTGGCAACCTACGTGAAGAACTGACTCATATGCAAAGACCCTGATGCTGGGAAAGATTGAAGGCGGGAGGAAAAGGGGATGACAGACGATGAAACGGTTGGATGGCATCACTGACACTATGGACATGAGTTTGAGTAAACTCCAGGAGTTGGTGATGGACAGGGAGGCCTGGCATGCTGCAGTCCATGGGGTCACAAAGAATCAGACAGCGACTCAACTGAATCGAACTGAATATTCCATTGTGTGTATGTACCACAACTTCTTTATCCATTCATCTGTTGATCAACATCTAGATTGCTTCCATGTTCTAGCTATTATAAATAGTGCTACAATGAGCAATGTGATACATGTGTCTTTTTCAATTTTGGTTTCCTCAGGGTATATGCTTAGGAGTGGGATTGCTGGGTCATATGGTGGTTTTATTCCTAGTTTTTTAAGGAATCTCCATACTGTTTTCCATAGTGGCTGTATCAATTTACATTCCCACCAACAGTGCAAGAGTGTTCCCCTTTCTCCACACCCTCTGCAGCATTTATTACTTGTAGACTTTTTGATGTGGGCCATTCTGAGTTTTGAATTGCATTTCTCTAATAATGAGCAATGCTGGGCATCTTTTCATGTATTTGTTAGCCATCTGTATGTCTTCTTTGGAGAAATGTCTGTTTAGATCTTTTTCCCACTTTTTGACTGGCTTGTTTGTTTTTCTGGTATTGAGTTGTATGAGCTGCTTGTATATTTTGGAAATTAATCCTTTGTCCGTTGTTTCACTTGCTATTATTTTCTCCCATTCTGAGGGTTGTCTTTTCACCTTGCTTATAATTTCCTTTGCTGTGCAAAAGCTTTTAAGTATAAATAAGTAAACACTTGTTTACTTTTGTTTTTATTTCTGTTACTCTAGGAGGTGGGTCATAGAGGATCTTGCTTTGATTTATGTCATTGAGTGTTCTCCCTATGTTTTCCTCTAAGAGTTTTATAATTCTGGTCTTACATGTAGGTCTTTAATCCTTTTTGAGTTGATCTTTGTGTAGGTGTTAGGAAGTGTTCTAATTTCATTCTTCTACTTGTAGCTGTCCAGTTTTCCCAGAACCATTTATTGAAGAGGCTATCTGTGCCCCATTGTATATTCTTGCCTCCTTTGTCAAAAATAAGGTACCCATAGGTGCATGGGTTTATTTCTGGGCTTTCTGTCTTGTTCCATTGGTCTATATTTCTGTTTTTGTGCCAGGACTATACTGTCTTGATGACTGTAGCTTTGTAGTATAATCTGAAATAAGGAAGCTTGATTCCTCCAGCTCCATTCTTCTGTCTCAAGGCTGCTTTGGATATTCAGGGTCTTTTGTGTTTCCATATGAATTGTGAAAATTTTTGCTCTAGTTTTGTGAAAAATGCCATTAGTAATTTGATAGGGATCATATTGAATCTGTAGATTGCATTTGGTAGTATAGTCATTTTTACAATATTGATTCTTCCTACCAAGGAACATGGAATATCTCTCCATCTGTTTATGTTGTCTTGATTTCTTTCATTAGTGCTTTATAATTTTCTGTTTACAGTTTTTTTGTCTCCTTAGGTAAGTTTACTCCTAGATATTTAATTTTTTTTGTTGCAATGGTGAATGGGATTGATTCCTTAATTTCTCTTTCTGATTTTTCATTGTTAGTATATAGAAATGCAAGTGATTTCTGTCTATTGATGTTGTATCCTGCAGCTTTGCTAAACTCACTGGTTAGCTCTAGTAATTTTCTGATACTATCTTTAGGGTTTTCTCTGTACTGTATCATGTCATCTGCAAACAGTGAGAGCCTTATTTCTTCTTTTCCCATCTGGATTCCTTTTATTTCTTTTTCTTCTCTGATTGCTGTAGCCAGAACTTCCAGAACTATGTTGAATAATAGTGGTAAAAGTGGACACCCTTGTCTTGTTCCTGATCTTAGGGGTAATGCTTTCAGTTTTTCACCACTGAGAACAGTGTTTGCCATAGACTTATCATATATGGCCTTTATTAAGTTGAGGTAGTTTACTTCTATGCCCATTTTTTGAAGAGTTTTAATCATAAATGGGTGCCGAATTTTGTCAAAAGTTTTTCTGAATCTATTGAGATTATCTTATGGTTTTTGTCTTTCAATTTGTTAATATTATGTATCACATTGATTGGTGTATATTGAAGAATCCTTGCATCCCTGGAATAGACCCAACTTGATCACGGTGTATGAGCTTTTTGATATGTGCTGAATTCTGTTTGCTAAAATTTTGTTGAGGATTTTTGCATCTATGTTCATCAGTGATATTGGCCTGTAGTTTTCTTTTTTGTGTTGTCTTTGTCTGGTTTTGGTATCAGGGTGATGGTGGTCTCACAGAATGAGTTTGGAAGTGTTTGTTCTGCTGCAATTTTTGGCAAGAGTTTTAGAAAGATAGGCATTAACTCTTCTCTAAATGTTTGATAGAATTCTCCTGTAAAGCCATCTGGTCCTGGGCTTTTGTTTTTTGCACTTCAATTTCAGTGCTTGTAATTGGTTTGTTCATAATTTCTATTTTTTTCTGGTTCAGTCTTGGAAGACTGAACTTTTCTAAGAATCTGCCCATTTCTTCCAGGTTATCTTTTTTATCGCCATATAGTTGTTCATAATAGTCTCTTAGAATCCTTTGTGTTTCTGTATTATCTGTTGTAACCTCTCCTTTTTCACTTCTAATTTCATTGATTTGATTATTCTCTCTTATTTTCTTGTTGAGTCTGGTTAAGGGTTTGTCTATTTTATCTTCTCAAAGAACCAGCTTTTAGATTTATTAATCATTACTATTGTTTCTTTCATTTCTTTTTCATTTATTTCTGCTTGGATCTTTATGATTTCTTTCCTTCTACTAATTTTTTTTTTGTTTTTCTTTTTCCAGTTGTTTTAGGTGTAAAGTTAGCTTGTTTATTCAAATTTTTTTTTTTTCTTGAGGTACGATTGTATTGCTATAAACTTCCCTCTTAGAACTGCTTTTGCTGCATCCCATAGGTTTTGAATTGCTATGTTTTCATTGTCATTTGTTTCTAGAAATTTTTTTATTTCCCTTTAAATTTCTTCAGTAACCTGTTGGTTATTTAGAAACTTGTTATTTTTCAGTTGGAAGCCCTGGATACAAGGGCAAAGTAAGAGAACAGGAGGCAGTTGAAGGTGTCACACCGAAATTTGTATCCTTTGGACATAGATCTGGCATGTCTCGCAAAAAGATAGAGCAACACATATGGCACTTCTACCCATTTCTCTTGTTTTCTACAGAACTGGTCTAGTTGTAAAACAGTATTATAATTAAGAGACCCTTCAGCTGTCCAGTATTCCCCATCTTCCAAAGGATACTGTGGCCATTCAGAAGATCAGGCATGTCTTTTTAAATTCTGAGAATCAAACTTGTTCCAGTTTTTAAAAAATACATTGTAAAGGAGTGGTTCTGAAACTGTTAGCTCCCATCTTGTCCCGAAGATCCCAGACAAGCCCCCAAGATGATAGCTTATAGTGAACGGTGTCAACCCTCCCCTACCCTTATTTCTTTATCTCAGTTCTCTACCAATTACTTAAAAGAATGGAAACATGACCTTAAATATTTTATTAGTATTTACCCTCCTTAATTTGGAAGATAAAATTGCATACTGTGGGGAGAGGAGATTGGATGATGTTTCCAACATGGTGGTTATGAATTCCCAATCTCCAGTTTTCAGACTTTTGAAAGCTAGCTTTTGTTTTTCTCTGTATTATGATTAACCATCTCTGCAAAGGCTCAGAGCTTAGCATAGGTCCTTGAACTAAAAATTAGTTTTATTGTTTTGTTGAATGCCATAATAGCACACTGAAAAAAGAGAGAGATTCAATTATATAATATTAGGAAAAAGAGTGGTTTTCAACAAAACAGGTAGCCTTTCTAATACAGAGAACATGCTTAAGTCGCTTCAGTTATGTCCAGCTCTTTGTGACCCTGTAGCTCACCAGGCTCCTCTGTCCATGGAATTCTCCAGGCAAGAATACTGGAGTGAGTTGCCATGATCTCTTCCTAAAATAGTAACAGTGGGTTACAGATAGGATCAGTTCTTTGTTAGTAGAACAGTTAAAAAACAGTTTTGGGGAATTATGATTTTCCTTTGATAATTAAGATGATTTGGTGAAAGAGTGTGGCTTCGTCATGACATTTAGTCTCATCCTTCCATAGCCCACTCTGACCATCCAAAGGTTTGCAGAGGTGATGAAAAAGGTGTAGGGAAATTCTAAGAACTTGCTTTGCTTCTTGATCCCCTATTGTTATTTGTATATCATTGTTCTGTGGTTTTAGAAATTCCCAATGAATTTTTTTTTTCTGAGAAGATTTTTTTTAATCTCTAAAATTAGCTTTTAAGAGATTTGACTGAAAAAATACCTTTGTAAACAGTTTCTGACATAGTATGATACTAAACAGTCATGATAGTAATTGACTATAGTAATCACCAGCCACTTGTAAATGCCTTGAACAAAGAGCTGAGTCTGTGTGTGTGTGTGTGTATGTGTGTGTGTTACAGTGTACTTATGCATTAGAAACTTATACACATGTGCTGAATATGGATGAAAAAATGTGTGGTCACTGAAAACATGTATAATATCATGTAAGAAATGAATCACCAGTCCAGGTTCGATGCAGGATACAGGAAGCTTGGGGCTGGTGCACTGGGATGACCCAGAGGGATGGTATGGGGAGGGAGGTGGGAGGGGGGTTCAGGATGGGGAACACGTGTACACCCATGGCAGATGCGTGTTGATGTATGGCAAATCCAATACAGTATTGTAAAGTAAATAATAATAATAATAATAAAAGAAAAGAGAAAAAAAATTTGTGGTCATTGAATAGTGATTAAATAAAGTATATTTTCAAAGACTACTTTAAGCTTGTGTCAGGAAATCTCATTATTCCTTAATGTATCTCTCAAACTAGTGACTTTCAAACCTGTTCAGAAGGACAGGACACCATTGGTAAAGCCCATATTCTACCTTTTCCATCTGAGACTAATGTGGTGGATCCAAATTGCCAGCCAATGGTTCGTTGTTTCCTCTAGCAGGTGAATCAGACATTCAGAAGACTCACAGTGTCTTCTCCTTTTGCATTTCTATTCCAAGTCAATGCTGCACATGCATTAGGGAACATGCTCAGACTCCCTTATTGACCATAAGCTGCATTTGGTGTTTATTTATTTATTTGAGTACTGGTCAGAGATGTCATATCCCTGGGCTTGTTGGATGGCATCACTGACATGATGGACATGAGTTTGAGTAGGCTCTGGGAGCTGGTTATGGACAGGGAAGCCTGGTGTGCTGAAGTCCATGGGGTTGCAAAGAGTCGGACAAGAGTGAGCGACTGAAATGAACTGAACTGAACTGACCTCCTTAGTGTATGTTCCTCAATGAGCAGGAAGAAGGGGTGCATCCCTGTGCTCAGGAGGCTTATCCAGTGAGGCCACAGTTCCCTGAACTCTGCATGTTTCAGACACCCATGTTCCCATGGCTCTCATTCTTCAGCTCCTCATCCCATGGAGAAAAGCAGGAAACCTCCCAGTTCATTTCAATTCAGTCACTCAGTTATGTCCAACCCTTTGCAACCCCATGGACTGCAGAATGCCAGGCTTCCCTGTCCATCACCAACTCCCCAAACTTGCTCAAACTCATGTCCATTGAGTCAGTGATGCCATCCAACCATCTCATCCTCTGTTATCCCCTTCTTCTGCTTTCAATCTTTCCCTCATCAGGGTCTTTTCCAGTGAGTCAGTTCTTCACATCAGGTGGCCAAAGTATTGGGTTTCAGCTTCAGCATCAGTCCTTCCAATGAAAATTCAGGACTGTTTTCCTTTAGGATTGACTGGTTTGATCTCCTTGCAGTCCAGGGACTCTGAAGAGTCTTCTCCACCATCACAGTTTAGAAGCATCAATCTGTTGGCACTCAGCTTTCTTTATGGTACAACTCTCACATCCACACCATGACTATTGGGAAAACCATAGCTTTAACTAGATGGACCTTTGTTGGCAAAGTAATGTCTCTGCTTTTAATATGCTGTCGAGGTTGGTCATAACTTTTCTTCCAAGGAGCAAGTGTCTTCTAATTTCATGGCTGCAGTCACCATCTGCAGTGATTTTGGAGCCCCACAAAATAAAGTCTGTCACTGTTTCCATTATTTCCTCATTTATTTGCCATAAAGTGATGGGACTGGATGCCATGATCTTGGTTTTTGAATGTTGAGTTTCAAGCCAGCTTTTTCACTCTCCTCTTGCACTTGCATCAAGAGGCTCTTTAGTTCCTTTTCACTTTCTGCCATAAGGGTGGGTCATCTGCATATCTGAGGTTATTGATATTTCTCCCGACAATCTTGATTCCAGCTTGTGCTTCATCCAACCCAGCATTTTGCATGATGTATTCTGTATAGAAGTTACATAAGCAGGGTGACAATATACAGCCTTGACGTATTCCTTTCCCAATTTGGAACCAGTCCGTTGTTCCATGTCCAGTTCTAACTGTTGCTTCTTGACCTGCACACAGATTTCTCAGGAGGCAGGTAAGGTGGCCTGGTATACCCATCTCTTTAAGAATTCTCCAGTTGATTGTGTTCCACACAATCAAAGGCTTTGTCCTGGTCAATAAAGAAGTTGATGTTTTTCTGGAATTCTCTTTCTTTTTCTATGATCCAACAGATGTTGGCAATTTGATTTCTTGTTCAAATTGGAAACCTCCCATCCTGTGTCTAATCATACACTCCCTCTCTCCAGCTAATGGTGACTTTATGATCTAAGGAGGATCGTTGTCCTGGTTGTTTTGGTCCACTCTGGTTCCAGCGCTGAGGCTTCTTGCTTGCTTGTTGGTTCTAGAGCATGTTTCCACGGGAACAGACTTCAGAATTGGACTGTGTTCTGAGAACCCATCTGGGGAGTTTTGTTTTTTTTTTTTCTTCTCCAGACTGTAGAAACTTGGTCCAGCACCAAGTTTTAAAAGGGAAATTTAAAAGCAGTTAACTCTGTTTTGAAAGGAGTTACTCTGTTCCTAGTCTCCTTTCCTTCCTTCCTATCCTGGGCCTGTCTTCCCTGCTGTGCCGCTGGGCCCCGCCCACATTCCCCTCCTGGCTCCAGCCCCAGAAGGCCAGCCCAGCCTCCAGTACAGACCACTCAATTATTTCTGATGGAAACAAATTTGACTCAGATGCCGAGGCTGTGGGGGTCATCCTGCTGAGTTCTGGAGCCCAGAGCTGGCAGGCTCCTCCTAACCCCATCTAAGCCCACATGGCATGGTCCTGTCCTCTGCAGATGGGAAAGGGCAGGGGCAGGTGAGCCCAGGAGCAGTCCCAGCAGGTGCTCTAGTGTCCCTGCTGCTCTCCCTGCACCAGCCATGTGGTGACCAGCTCCCAGTGGGAGAAGCCGTCTGTTAGGGCACTAAAGGGCAGCACCTGGAAGAGGACTCCCCCAGAGCTCCCTCCTTGTTTCCCTGCACTCCAAGCTGGTGCCCTCCTTCCCAGCGTCCTAACAGTGTCCTTGCAGCCCATTCCACCTGACTGCTGTGAGAGCTGCTCTTCCTTCTCAGAGGTGGAAGACAGGGACGGGGGAGAGAAGGAAAGTCCCACCTGGTCCTGGGAGTTGGTCAGGAGTCAGCAGGGCATCTGTCTGTGTTCCCCATCTTGACAGACTGGCCACCTTCATCACTGGAGACCCTTAACCTCACTGTTGGGAACTCGGGCCTCTCCCCAGGCCCTTGGTTCCCAGAGGGGGGCTGGTGGCCTGCATCTCAGCTGAGGTGCCCTGGGCCTGCCTGCTCCTTTCTGGCTTCAGAGGTGGTCCTGCTGGAAGCCAGGTGGGTCAGAGCCCTGGGTTTCCTTGGGCAGGAGACAGGATGGAACCACAGCTTCATTTTCGTTCCCATTGCCTGACCTCTCTGGTAATTCACAGCACATCTAACTTATTCTTGCCTCTAACCCTTGACTGTTTCCAACCCTAAATAGCGTCCCCCCCCACCCCACCCCCCTGCCCAGGCTCCTCTGTCCATGGGCTTCCCCTATGGCTCAGTTGGTAAAGAACCTTCCTGCCAATGCAGGAATGCAAGAGACATGGGTTCAATTCCTGGGTCTGAAAAATTCCCTGGAGGAGGAAATGACAAGCCATTCCAGTATTCTTGCCTGAGAAATGCCATGGACAGAGGAGTCTGTTGAGTTACAGACCACAGGGTCTCAAAAGTGTTGGACATGAATGGGCAAGCATGCAATGCAAAACCCTTTATTCAAGTTGCTCCTCATTCTCGGAGTCCTTTCCCATAGGACTTTCAAATTAAGCTCTTCTTTCTAAGGTTTTTGCCATCTTAGCCTCAAAGAACTTCTCTTCTGCAAATTGAGAGATTTACTTCATACTGTCTCATACTTGTGAGACACATGCTGTCCTTATTTTAATTCTACCTCGCTCTAATTTTCTTTTCTCACACTGGTCAAAGTTATTTTGAATTATTTGCAGAGTTCTAATGAATACTCTTGCCCAACACTTCCATTCTGTTCTCCTTATAATCTTAACATTCCTGTGTGTGTGTTAGTTGGTCAGTCGTGTCCAACTCTTTGTGACCCTGGGGATGGTAGCCAACAGCTCCCCCCACCCCCCAGCCTCCTCTGTCCATGGAATTCTCCAGGCAAGAATACTGGAGTGGGTTGCCATACCCTTCTCCAGCAATATCCCTGGGGGCCCAGCAATTTCTTATGAATCTGATTACAGTCAGTGAAAGCTTACTTCCCAGCGAGTGACAGTCCAAAGCTCTCCCTACAATTGCTGCCTGTCTGAGATCTCTTCCTCATCACCCAGGTAAATGCTTCTCTGTTTCTTTCCCCACTTCCTGGGTCTAGAGTTAGAGTTGACCGACTCTGACCCTGACCCATAGGCTAGCCTTACATTGGGAATGGGTGTGACGTTTTTATGTGGTTGAAAAACGTTGAAAGAAGAACAATATTTTGTGAAACATGAAAAGTGTATAAGATTCAAATGTTGGTGTCCCAAATAAAGTTTTATTAGAACAGTTGTGGGCTACACCCTTCATTCACACTCTGGGAGTCTCGATGCACAAGGGCAGGCTGGCATGGCTCAGACACAGACCACATGACCTGTGGAGCCTGAGACATTTGCTCTTTGGCCCTTTTGGAAGGACTTGTCCTGATGTCTGGTCTAAGGCAGGGACCAGCCTCTTGGTGTTCAGCTCCCTCCTGCTCAGGCTTTAATAATTGCAGTCATTACTGAGACGACCCACGCAGAAGTCAGAGGTCACTCTGCAGTCCTGCTTTTTCACTGTTGTCTTGAGTCCACATGCTGTTTCTTTCTCTTATCCTCTCTTCCAGACCCTCTCCCTGTCTGCAGAAACTGGCAGATATTCCCCTCATCTACCACAGTTCAGTTCCCCTAGAATGATGTCTCTTGGAGCCTTAGGGATATTCTCAGTTCAACCCTCAATGAGGAAATGTGGTTACAGCTGTTAGGAGAATTGCTTTTCCCATTTTACTACACATTTTTAAAGTGACCTTTAAACAAAAAGCATTGCCTCAGTGATGTTATATCAACTGCTTTACTCTAATTTTTGTCTTAAGGTTTATTAAAATATTTGAAAAGCTGTATATCTGATAACTAGAGCTCCAAATAAAATCTGTATATTAAGGTTTCCAAGATCTGTGGAGCACAGCGTGGGGTGGGGGTGGGGGGGGTGGATCTAAAATCTATTTTTGTATTAAAACAAGACAGAAGATCATTCTGAATCATAAATAGTTGTGCCAGTGCTTTTTAAGGATAAAAAGAACACAGTTCATTAAAATCCTGATGTATCTTCATAATAGCAAAGATAGGAGTCATGGATATTAGTTGACGTAGTTGAAATAAAGATATCTTCACTGATACCCAAGAAAGGTATACACAAGCCTTCTCTGAAAGGTCATATAATTAATGTACACCCATGTTGACTAAGTAATTACCTAAGAATCACAATTCTCAGGTCATTATATTAGAAGAAAAATAATGTTTCTCAAAAAAAAAAAAAGCAAAAGCAAAACAGGTGACTGAGCCCTCAAGAGTTAATTCTTCACTGAAGGCCCCATAAGAGGTGAGCGATGGCTACCTTCCACCTGAGACCAGGCTCAGGTTTCCTGACTCTCATTGTACCACGCCAGCTCCCCAAATTTCTTTAGGTTTTCTCCTAGTAACGTATAATAAAAGTAAGTCAACAAATACATAAACAAACTCTTAATTTCAAATATTTAACAGTGGAGCAAAATTATCCAAAATAATAATCTTAAAAAAATATTTATTCTTATTTATTTATTTTGGCTGCACCGGGTCTTACTCGAGGCATGTAGGAGGTTTAGTTGTGGCATGCAAACTCTTTAGTTGCAGCATGTGGGACCTAGTTCCCTGACCAGGGATTGAACCCAGGCCCTCTGCACTGGGCGTGTGGAGTCTTAGCCAGTGGACCACCAGGAAACCCCAGAAAAGTAATCTTGATGTGGTCCTGAGGGTGGAAAGTTCCTCAGGAGAGACTCCTCAGTGGGCTGCTGGGGACGGCAGTCATCTCCTGGGAGGCACACAGGCAGGCAGGGCACCTTCTGGCTTCCTTTGTTAAATAGTGCAGCCCCAGAGGCAATCATCCACACTAAGCTGCAAAAGCAATAATTACTTTATCTCCGGGACTACTGCACTTTTCCCATTGTCCCACCTCATCATTAATTTAAGATAACTTGATGGCATTTAAATAGGGGAAAAGAATTTGTATGTAAATGAAGCAAAGGACAAAAATTGTCTATTAAAGTTTATTGGATTCAAGAAAGCTTCAAGTTTGATTAAGAAACCAGGAGTCTACAAAAGTGTTTAAGAGTATCTGGAGAATTTTCTCTATTAAATTCTTTTATTTTGAGACTAATAATGTGATTTTTATTCTAGAGAAAAATGAATCCTGCAGCAGCTTTGGAATAAAAAAGCAGCAAGGTGACAGCAGCTGAAAACTTGGCCTGCTTGAGCGATAGCATTATAACCACTTGTATCAGGGAGAGTCATTTCTGCTAATCTGTTCTTTTAAAAAAAAATCCTGACTTTTTGACATGATGCACATGTATACGATATATGTGTATAAATACACATATTATAGTAAAAACATTATTATTAGAAAAAACCATGATCTACTTCACATAAACAAGCTATGTTAGAGCTTTAAAATCATATAAACAAATTATACAGTTAGACTAATTTCATGCTAATGGTTATTATTTGAAAGTTTGCTGTGTATGCTCAGTCGTGTCTGATTCTTTTTATGACCCCATGGACTGTAGACCATCAGGCTCCTCTGTCCCTGGGATTCTCCAGGCAAGAGTAATGGAGTGGTTTGCCATTTCCTCCTCCAGGGGATCTTCCTGACCCAGGGATCGAATCCAAATCTCCTGCTTCTCCTGTGTTGCAGGGGGATTCTTTGTTACTGAGCCACCAGGGAAGCCCATTATTTGAAGGTAGGCACCGAGAATCTCTAACAGGATGTGAGGTACCTTACGGATGGATGTAAACACATTGTAGAATCAGGTATTTATGAGAGAACACAACAGAGGCCATGGGCTCAAGGTCGAAGAAATAAGAGCTATTTTCCCATCCCACTGGCTCCAGCCTCTTTTCTTAGGTGCAAACAGGAGAGCAGATGGGGCAGAAGAGACTGGACTATAGCTTGATCACTTATACACACTTGATAACTGTATCTTCACATTTTGTTTTAGGTTTTTAATTATCTAAGAATTTCAGATAAATTTATCAGTACTTAATTGGCAAAGAGAGAGGGGGGAACGGTGGTGTGTGTGCCAGAAATGACCACTTCATCTATTTTCTAACATTGTGTGGCAAGTTGAGAGACGTTCAATAAGATTAAAAAGAAATAGACTTTAACTCTTGTAACCATGTTTTGTAGTCTGTTCTGTCAACAGCTTTGACCTCGCTTTAAGGATAGGTTGTTCAGGTGTCCTCCTGTTGGGAAAAGGGACTTCTGGGTTTGTTCACTGAAGCTCTTACATTGGTACCTCAGAAGGATGTAAGATACTTGTGCTCCTTGAAATCATTTTGCTTTATTCAATATATTGTACCGATTATGTACAAATTCTAGACTTTTCAACCTTTTCAGTTCAGTTCAGTCGCTCAGTCGTGTCCGACTCTCCACGACCCCATGAATCGCAGCACGCCAGGCCTCCCTGTTCATCACCAACTCCCGGAGGTCACTCAAACTCACATCCATTGAGTCGGTGATGCCATCCAGCCATCTCATTCTCTGTCATCCCTTTCTCCTCCTGCCCCCAATCCCTCCCAGCATCAGGGTCTTTTCCAATGAGTCAACTCTTCGCATGAGGTGGCCAAAGTACTGGAGTTTCAGATTCAACATCAGACCTTGCAAACAATACTCAGGACTGATCTCCTTTAGGATGAACTGGTTGGATCTCCTTGCAGTCCAAGGGACTCTCAAGAGTCTTCTCCAACACCACAGTTCAAAAGCATCAGTTCTTTGGTGCTCAGCTTTCTTCACAGTCCAACTCTCACATCCATACATGACCACTGGAAAAACCATAGCCTTGACTAGACAGACCTTTGTTGACAAAGTAATGTCTCTGCTTTTGAATATGCTATCTAGGTTGGTCATAACTTTCCTTCCAAGGAGTAAGCGTCTTTTAATTTCATGGCTGCAGTCACCATCTGCAGTGATTTTGGCGCCCCCCAAAATAAAGTCTGACCCTGTTTCCATTGTTTCCCCATCTATTTCCCATGAAGTGATGGGACCAGATGCCATGATCTTCATTTTCTGAATGTTGAGCTTTAAGCCAACTTTTTCACTCTCCTCTTTCACTTTCATCAAGAGGCCTTTTAGTTCCTCTTCACTTTCTGCCATAAGGGTGGTGTCATCTGCATATCTGAGGTCATGGATATTTCTCCCGGCAATCTTGATTCCAGCTTAGACCTGTATATAGTATCATTTTCCATTGAGTTTTTATGATTACAATGCTGTCCTGTTGTCTAGAAGGTGACTGTGAATCTCAAGCATAATGATTAGCTGAATTAGATTTTTAACAAAATTGAAAAACATGGCACAGTATTTTGTGTTGCAGAGAGTGTCATTGATATGTTTGTAGTATCAGAAAAGGTGGCAGGGAACAGAACAGGGCTTCTTAACGTGTGTGTGTGTGTGTGTGTGTGTTTGTTATGGACATGGTGGGAGGCAGTGAGTTGCCCCCAAAGATACCTACATCCTAATCCTGGGGCTTGTGGAAATGTTACCTTACATTTCAAAGGGTGCTTTGCAGATGAATTTAGGATCAGAAGGCAATGGCACCCCACTCGAGTACTCTTGCCTGGAAAATCCCATGGACAGAGGAGCCTGGTAGGCTGCAGTCCATGGGGTCACTGAGAGTCAGGCACGACTGAGTGACTTCACTTTCACTTTTCACGTTTGTGCATTGGAGAAGGAAATGGCAACCCACTCTGGTGTTCTTGCCTGGAGAATCCCAGGGACGGGGGAGCCTGGTGGGCTGCCATCTATGGGGTCGCACAGAGTTGGACACGACTGAAGCGAGTTAGCAGCAGTAGCAGCAGCAGCAGCAGATTATCCATGTGAATCCAGTGTGATTGTGAGTTTCCTTATAAGTGAAAGAGGGAGACTGGGTGGTTGGAGAAGGAGGTGTAATGATGGAAGCAGATATTGGAGTGATGTGATCAAGGACATGAGCAGACAAATGTGGTCCTCCCCGGAGCTGGAGACAGAAACTTCCTCGCATCATGGTGGAGCCCTTCTGACACCTCGATTTTAGCTTCACAACACCTATTTTTGGACTTCTGGCCTCCTGATCTATAAAATAACAAACCTGTGTTGTAAGTTTCTAAATTTATGGTAATTTATTTTTTGGGCTCCAAAATCAATGCAGATGGTGACTGCAGCCATGAAATTAAAAGACGCTTACTCCTTGGAAGGAAAGTTATGACCAATCTAGATAGCATATTCAAAAGCAGAGACATTACTTTGTCAACAAAGGTCTAACTAGTCAAGGCTATGGTTTTTCCTGTGGTCATGTATGGATGTGAGAGCTGGATTGTGAAGAAGGCTGAGCGCCGAAGAATTGATGCTTTTGAACTGTGGTGTTGGAGAAGACTCTTGAGAGTCCCTTGGACTGCAAGGAGATCCAACCAGTCCATTCTGAAGGAGATTAGCCCTGGGATTTCTTTGGAAGGAATGATGCTAAAGCTGAAACTCCAGTACTTTGTCCACCTCATGAGAAGAGTTGACTCATTGGAAAAGACTCTGATGCTGGGAGGGATTGGGGGCAGGAGGAGAAGGGGACGACAGAGGATGAGATGGCTGGATGGCATCACTGACTCGATGGACGGGGGTCTGGGTGAACTCCGGGAGTTGGTGATGGACAGGGAGGCCTGGCATGCTGCGATTCATGGGGTGGCAAAGAGTCGGACACGACTGAGCGACTGACCTGATCTGATGGGATGAGGAATGATCCACTAGTCGGTGAAGAGGAAACTGGATGCAGCCTGGAGGAGGTTTGATATCTATCATGATTTCATATTAGGAGCACATTCGGAGATACTGGTGACAGCGAGAGTGTGATAGGAACACACCTGTGCTATTTGTGACAAATGACACATACCACTAATACTTCCTTTTCCACATTGATAATTGAATGCAGTGCTACATTTCACCTAAAGGTATACAGAATAATAAAGAGCTATTTATTTACAATCCAAGTTCATGGACTTTCTTTCCGGGTTGTGAATCATCAGAGCAGAAGCAGAGCCATGGGTAGTTTTGTAGACTGAAGCTTGGCGTCTTCCTCCTTTTCACTCTGATTTTGAGGGGAAGGATGCCTTTCTTATGCACACAAATCACATTAAAATGTGCAGAGCACATGGAGCATAGACGGACCTGTCTTCTGACATCCTGCCAGTCCTGACAGTGGAGGTTTGAGTGGACGTGGCTAGGGAGTCCAAGTTTTCTTCCTCTCTGTGCACCTTCTTTTTCTTTAATCACAGTGCTTCTTTTCTTAGGGAAGCAGGTAATTCCTAGTTTATTCTTCGATGATGAGAAAATTGCATTCAGTGTCATAATAAGGAAGTTAAATGGGAGACAGAAAATGGAGATTACATAGGAGGTTAGATCAGATCATTCGTGTGTTGATATTTGTTAATATGTCACATGGAAATTAAGGGGAAATGGTATTAAGGTATCTACTATCATCTCCTCAAAGGAAGTTGTAGAATCTATTTTAGCATCAATATCCATATGAACCAAAAGATCTACAACTTCAGTTGTCCAGCCTGCCTTGGCAAGTACACAGGGCACCCTCCAGATACCCAGATGGGTGCCCACTGATATACAGAGTGAAGTGCCCCAGCTTTAGAACTCAGTGAAACAAAATGGACTCATTTCCCGCAATCCTTTGCAGATTTAACATTGCTCATTTTTCATTAAAAGAAAAATAACCCTCTTCTCTGTATAAAAATAGTGCTCTTATTTAACTCACTGTCATGAAGACAAATGGAGCCAGCCGACGGGGTAGTAAAGCAGACCTCTGTTCAAAGGTAGTCAGTGAAAAGTCCAGCTATGTAGGCATTTTTCAGGGTTTGCATGAAAGCAAGAGAAATGATAACTTGCTGAAGTACAAACCAGGCAAAACAGATGTCCAAGTTCAAGAGAAAGTTGAATCTGGAAGCAAGGTCTGGGCTTCTCAAGATGACAAATAAAATTGCCCTGACTTCTGCTGTGATTGCAGTGGATTTCCATTACTCAGCCACGGGGCCCAAGGTGAATCTGATGAGGCTTTAGGAAGGGCCCAAGGTGTATGATGGCAAGTGGCGACCAATATTAAATTGACACTTAGATGCTGCTATTCAGAACAGAAGTCGCTGGTCGAAGCAGACTTTGGATGCATGCTTAAGGTAAAAATGCATCCAAAAGAGCTGACTGAGACTTTGAGAAAACCAAGGTGAAGAATGTCTTATTTAAGACTGAAAGGAAGAAGTCTTATTCACCATCAAGAGAAGATTCCACTCCAGATTTGGGGCTCATAATCTTATATTTAGTAGGTTTTGGTCTTTCTCTCCTCCCTCCCTCAACAGCCACACTTGTTTGTAGCTATGTATGCACTTTTTTTGGAGAAGGCAATGGCACCCCGCTCCAGTACTCTTGCCTGGAAAATCTCATGGACAGAGGAGCCTGGTAGGCTGCAGTCCATGGGGTCACAAACAGTCGGACACTTACTGAGCGACTTCACCTTCAGTTTTCACTTTTATGCATTGGAGAAGGAAATGGCAACCCATTCCAGTGTTCTTGCCTGGAGAATCCCAGGGACAGTGGAGCCTGGTGGGCTGCCATCTGTGGGGTCTCACAGAGCCAGACACGACTGAAGCGACTTAGCAGCAGCAGCAGCAGCATGCACTTTTGTGTATGCTGGTGCTTGAGGAAGGAAATGTGGATTCATGAACATGAACTTCGGAGTAACCAGACCTCCTGGGTGTACAAAGGACCTGCCTCACTACTGGTCAGCTCAGAGGGTTTTACAGCTGTTCTCTACCTACCAGAGCTCTGGTGGAGGCCGCGGGGCCAATGAGGAGGAAATGGCAACCTACTCCAATATTCCTGCCTGGAGAATCCCACGGGCAGAGGAGCCTGTTTGGCTACAGTCCATGGCGTCGCAAAGAGTCAGACACGACTGAGTGACTAACACACAAACAGGGTCAATCACAGAGCCATGTGTGCCCCAGGCCGAGTCCTCAAGGAGGCATTCGAAACTCAAAGCCCAGACACCCCTTGACCTTCACACGCACAACTGATGGCCATGTCATAGCAACTCTGGTGGTGACACGGACTTGGGATTCACAGTCACCACACATGCCCTGCCTGCTCACACCCACACTGTGAGCTGCCCCACAGGTCTCAGATGCAATGACAGCTCTGAGAGCAGGGGGATGGGGCTTGGGAGGACCTGTGATCAGGCTCCAGGAAGAGGAGGAGAAAGATGCTGGGGTTTCTTGGTTAAAAGGAAGAAAGTAGTGATTTTCATTTTGGTGTGTCTCTTTGAATAGGCAGCGTCAACATGAGTGCTCCTAGCTGGTTATGTTAAAACGTCCAGATTTGTCTCTTTTGAGACTTTCCTGTCATTTCTTGGGTCTTTTTGATGAGGAATTGCATCTTTAATGCTGTCTTTTAAGATCGTGTTTAAGTACTTAATATTCAGCAGATGAGTAGTGAACATCTATGACGGGTAAGGTCCTGAGCATTATGGACTTCGTGATGAATACATGTCCCACCCTCAAGGAGTCTGAGTTGAAGTTGGGGCTGTCACTCAACAATTTCACCCTGCTTCACCCCATGAGACTTTGGAAGGTTCGTTTTTAAAGGAGAAGGGAACTCATATTCACTGAATTTGGATTCACTGTGTACTACCTAATCCTTGAATGAATCTAACAGATTTTCGACAGTAGCAGGGTTGACTCTTCACTGCTTTATAAATGGAAGTCAGTCAAACTACTTAACCTCCCTGAGTACCAGACTCCCCTAATAAGTAAATCAGTGAAATTAATAATATCTGCTGCACAGGGTGAAAATGAAATAAAGTGTTAGATCTCAGTACATTTCCTCTCCTACATTCTCCCTATTTTATATCAACATTAATTAAGGCCCTTGTCCATGCTTCCCATGTGGCCTCTCAGGAACAGAACTCCTGTGATGCAGGTGTCATTGGCAACATTGCAGAAAATCCAGTGGGAATAAAAGCTCATGATGAGTGGTCAGCTCTTTCCTTCCTCCATCAGTGCTCCGGGACACACAGCTTCTGATGTATCAGGTGCAAAATGGTTTAACTGGTAGTTCTGGGCTACTGTCCACAGGGGTGTTTCAGGCATCTCCTTTTCATCTGCTTTCTAAAATAAAAGTTAAATTCTCTTCCTCTCTTCCTCTTTAGATAGCCAGGAATGTTGATTTCACCAATAACATAGCCAATAATCAGGGTTCAAGAGCAGATATATCAAAGCTCCCAGAATTAGAAGGGAAAGAAGATCCTAGAATGTTCAGAGGAGGCTTCCAGCTGTCTGGAACCAACTCCTTAGACCTGAGGGAGGAAGATTCCATGTCAGCCACATTTGGTGTTAGAATTTATTACAGATCTGTGTGTTCAGCAAAATTTATGTCAAAAAGCACATTTAAATGCTTTCCTGAGAGAATGCATGTCTGTGATTAAAACCCCCCACTGTAGACTTAGCTTCCTCAACCCTGCTGCTGCTCCTGACAATACCCACTTCTGTTCGCAACTTTCAGATCTTTGTGATGCCCTCTGTCACTTTAAATAATAGGTGTTTTCTTGTATGTATTGTTTCAGTACCTGTAATGCCATCTTTAATAACCGCCTCACACATGGGAGTGTTTCTTTTGTTATCCTGATTCTCGCCTCTTCTCTCGCCCTTTTGCCTCTTTCATCTGTGCTCTTACTTTTTGATTCTTTGGGGCAAACTCAGGTATTACAGGGGAGTATAGAAGGCAATGGCACCCCACTCCAGTACTCTTGCCTGGAAAGTCCCATGGACGGAGGGGCCTGGTGGGCTGCAGTCCGTGGGGTCGCTACAAGTCGGACGCGATTGAGCGGCTTCACTTTTGCTTTTCGCTTTCATGCTTTGGAGGAGGAAATGGCAACCCACTCCAGAATTCTTGCCTGGAGAATCCCAGGGACGGGGGAGCGTGGTGGGCTGCCATCTATGGGGTCGCACAGAGTCGGACACAACTGAAGCGACTTAGCAGAAGCAGCAGAAGCAGCAGACATTTCCTTCTTTGATTGTCTGCCTTTTGTTTCTTACACTTTGCTGTGTGCACAGCAGTGATCCTTCAGTTTGCAGTTTCTAGCATTCAAGCCCTGGGAAGTTCCGGTTCTGTGTCTCTGGGCTGAGCATGGGAATTTGCATGTTTACTAGGCACCGAAGACGATTCTGAGCAGGTAGTGCTCAGAGCACACTGCACAAAAGAGCAATTCTTCCCCTGGGTGACCTTTTGGCCCAAGATGGCAGATGCCGTATCCAACTCTGAGCCACCTGCATCCTGAATCATCTTCTTGTTGTTCTGTTGCTAAGTTGTGTCTGACTCTGCAGCCGCATGGACTGCAGCATGCCAGGCTTCCCTGTCCATCACCAGCTACCTGAGCTTGCTCAAACTCATGTCCATTGAGTCAGTGATGCCATCCAATCATCTCATCCTCTGTCGTCCCCTTCTCCTGCCTTCGGTCTTTCCCAGCATCAGGGTCTTTTCCAATGTGTTGATTCTTTGCATCATGTGGCCGAAGTATTGTAGCTTCCTGGATCTAATGGATCTCGAATCTAGTGGAATGCACTACAGACCACACACACTCATGCAGCTCTGGAGTTTTTGGAAATAGTTGGAACCTCGGAGATGGAATCCAGGAGATCAATGTGTAATGATGAATAGCTACACCCCTCTTGTACAAGCTTATGCCTTGGGCTGACAGAAAGCCCCAAATTGTCACACACCTAAAGGAGATCTTTCAGCGAGAACCAACTGCTTTAAGAGTGTTCCCCGAGCCTCAAGGCTGTTACACAAGAAGACCGCTTATCTCTAAAATAGAAATTGGGTGTTTCCCTTGAGCAGACGAGATGAGGGAGCTGGCCCATGGTCTTTCAGTTTCATGTTTGTAATATACCAGGAAAGAGGCTACAGGGATTTTCCTTTAGTTTTGATGTTGTAGCAGAAGCTTTAGATGCCCATCCATCTCTACTTCTGGATGGTGAGGGGCACACACTGTTGGAAACTTTGCTTCCTGTGCATATAGGTTCAGTGATGAATCACAGGATGTGACAGACGTGTCCGCGCTGCGGTAGAGTCAGGAGAGCAGAGCCCCTCTGAATGCCGTGAATTTAGCATCTTCCCAAATTGCAAAGATGAATTGCAAAATGAAGGTCCAGGAGAGGGCGCTGCAGGATCAGAGAACACCAAGCGGTCCGCGGAGCACAGGCGTGGGTCGGGGGATAGGCGCGTGTCCAGGGCTCTAAGGCAAGAGGCCAGTCCTTCTAGGGTGGGCGGAACAAAGAGATGTCTTTGTGGATCAGGCGCCGGTGGTGGGCGAGCGTGCACGAGGGTGCTCCTGGTGGACCAGAAGTGAGTCCTCAAGGGGAGAGAGGTGCTCTCAAGCCCCTTAAAACTCTTTTCTGGAGAACTCTGCAGCGGGGATGGGCTCCTGGATTTCCAGCGGAGCTATCGTCCTCAGCCTGGCCTGAAGTCCACACGTACCATCCCAGGACAGGAGTTAGCTGTCTGTGGGAACTAACAGTCACACCCCCACCTGCCTGGGGAAACCGGCCCGACGACACTTGTTCTGCCCTTGACCTTTCTTGCTTCCTCTGCTCCAAACCTGCCCGGATCAGAGGAGCAGAGGAGCAGAGGCAAGGGGCGGGGAACTAGGACAGAAGTTGAATATAACCCAGCGAGAGCCTGCCAAGCTTGTCTCGCCCAGGAGAGGCTTTAAATAAAAGCCAGGCTCTTAGAAAACTGCACCAGGCTGGATCTATTAGTATTTATGACTGTTCTTACGCTTGAAAGTGAATGGAGGTCATCTTACTATTTAACAGTGATTGAAGACGTTATTGACTTTCTCAGAGATTTCAGGCAGTGTTAGGTAAAGACCTAGGCTCACAGAGGAAATTTAGAAGTCAGCACTGCGCAGAAACGTTAGTTTCTGATGGAGCCATATGACTCTTAATGTTCAGCATAGCAGTTACCTGCCTTGGTTAAAAAAAAAAAAAAAAAAGTCAAACTATAGTAGGTAAAACCAGCTTACTTTTTTGGGGGGGTTATATGAATATGTGCATTCTTTCAAAACAAACAACTTTTTATTGAAGTATAGTTGATTTGCAATGTTAGTTTCTGGGGTATGGCAACATGATTCAGTTATACGTATATATCTATTCTTTTCAGTATAGATTATTACAAGATATTGAATATCATTTCTTATGCTATACAGTAGGTCCTTGATGTTTATCTACTTTATATAGTGTGTGTATGCTAATCCCAAACTCCTGATTTATCCCTCTCCTTCTTTCCTGTTTGATAACCTTATGTTTGTTTTCTGTGTCTGTGAGTCTCCTTCTGTTTTGTAAATAAGTTCATTTATATATATATATATTTTTAGATTCTACATCTGAATGATATCATATGCTATTTGTCTTTCTCTGTGTGACTGATCACTTAGTAGGATAATCTCTCGGTCCATCCATGTTGCTGCAGGTGGCATTATTTCATTCTTTTTTATGGCTGAATAATATTCTATTATATGTGCGTGAGTGTTTTATATATATATATATATATATATATATATGAATGACATCTTCTTTGTGAATAGTGCTGCATTGAACATTGAGGTGCATGTATTTTTTTCAATTAGAGTTTTCATCTTTTCTGGATATATGCTCATGAGTGGGATTGCTAAGTTATGGTAGATCTATTTTTAATTTTTAAGGAACTTTCATACTGCTCTCCATAGTGGTTGCACTAATTTATATTCCCACCAACAGTGTAGGAGAGTTCCTTTTTCTCCACACCCTCAACAGCATTTATTGTTTGTGGACTTTTTGATGATGCCCATTCTGACCAGTGTGAGGTATTACCTCATACAGTTTTGATTTGCAAAGGCAATGGCACCCCACTCCAGTACTCTTGCCTGGAAAATCCCATGGACGGAGGAGCCTGGTGGGCTGCAGTCCATGGGGTCGCTAAGAGTCGGACACGACTGAGTGACTTCACTTTGACTTTTCACTTCCATGCATTGGAGAAGGAAATGGCAACCCACTCCAGTGTTCTTGCCTAGAGAATCTCAGGGACGGGGGAGCCTGGTGGGTTGCCATCTATGGGGTCGCACAGAGTCGGACATGACTGAAGCGACTTAGCAGCAGCAATAATTAGTGATGTTTGGCATCTTTTCATGTGCCTCTTGGTCATTGTATGTCTTCTTTGGAAAAATGGCTATTTAGGTTTTCTGTCTGTTTTTGATGGGATTGTTTGGTTTTTTTTTGATATATGACAAGGAGAAGAAAGGACTTTGTATTTGGAAGATTTTGCTGATGTAAGTAAATGCAGTGTGTGTAGTTTAGAAGTATAAGACAGTATTGAGTTTTGTTGCAGAAGAAAAACTTGCTCAATGTACTGGGGTTGCTCCCATGCTTTCAGTCACTTCTCTGCAGCTTTCAGAAAGTGACCTGAGCCTCCTTTGGGGCTTTGCTAGGGCTGTGGTTAAGCCCGTGACATGAAACTTTTACTGCTTTGGAGATTTCAAAGAGTCTAATGTTTTGCTGTCTTCAGCTTTCCCCAGCCTGTAAAATTCATGCAACTTAGTTGAAATGTCTGTTTTCTACTCATGTAGAAAATGAAGAAAATGAAGTCACAGGGTAATGCCATCAATCTAAATTATTTAAATGCCAGTCTCCTTTTGCTTGAAATTATAAACTTCTATATACTGGTGAATCCCTTAATATAGAGTTGGAAAGGATATGGTTTATTCAAAACAGAATAAAAATCTTAGATTTAAAAATGTAACTCAAAAGAATCTGGAATATGGCTTTAAAATAACCCTCATCTATATCCTTGGAAACCACAATCTTCCAAATACTCTTTGGGAAAAGATTGATTCTTTCTTATGTCATTATAATAATTTTTATTAAGCATTATATTTTGGAATACAAAGCAATGCTGAAAATGAAGTGTGTTATTGAATTGACATTGTACAGTTTTCATGAGCACTGGTTTCTATTCTTGAACCATGTAATCTCTCCAGGAGCAGGTCAGAAGTGACCCACTGAGGAAGATCCTGTTTTCCTAATGGTTCCTTGAGTCCTGTGTGGAAATGGATGTAAGATACTGGCTGAGCCTCCTGTGGTGTCAGCCCAGATCAAGGAGCTTACTAGGTTCTTGTCCTAAAACATAAACCCAAACTGCCCTGTTTCAGCCCGTTAAAAAATGTCCCATGGGCATACATATGGCTGATTCCTGTTGATATATAGCAGAAACCAACACAATATTGTAAAGCAATTATCCTTTAAAATAAATAAATTAAAAAAAAGGAAAAAATGCCCCATTTGAAAGAAAAATTATTAGAAATAATAATGCCAGCAATAACCAGCACTGACTTCTTGGCAGGCTTGAGGTTGCGTCCTTGAGTCAGATTCTGTGGCTGGAAAGCAGCGTATTTGGCATCGGTTTGTCCTTGGCAGATGCCCTCCTTGCACTGCGGTGTCATGGGCTGTTTGCAGGTTTATGGAGGCCGCAGCAAGGAAGAAGCTTATGACGTTTGCCCCTTCATTGATTCTGACACCGCCTATTACATTATTTAACGTGCCCTATATAAATCCCCACACAAGACAGTCTTTTAGGACTTAGTTCCAGGAAGGAAAAAAAAATTGTCTTCCCTGAGGAACTTATTAAACTTCTTTCTGATCCTGGGAACTTACTATGATTCACCTGCTTACATTTTATTTTTATGCTTCTGAAGTACTATCACAATTTGTTAACCTTTAAACCTACATTTTTGTATATTGTTTCATGTAATTTTTGAGATGGGATAGAAGATGACAAATTGAACAAATCAATAATGCTCTGTGATTTGCCCTTTTTTGGGTAGTCTTAGAAAACTGCCATTTAGGAATGTTCTAGTTGGCAAGTTCTAAAAGTATAACATCAAAAAAAAAAAAATCCTTCTTTTAACACAGTAACATTACTTATTTTATGATGCTATTGTGGTGATCACAGAGATAACTTATGTAAAACACTTAAAACAGAACCTGAAACAACCTCCCCACTTGAAAACAATGGTTGAATATATCTTTAATTCATTTAAGCTCCATATGGCATGTAACAATGCACCTTGCCCAAAGAGCAAGTTTATTTTGGTTACTTATTGCAGTATTGCTGTTCTTATGTGTATTATATCAAAAGTCAAGCCTCCCATATGCAATAAGTATACATCTTCAAAGTAAAAATAGTCAATGGTTCATTTACTAATTTTTAAAAACATAATCTGCTGACTCATTCATATATTTAGATGATTTTTCTTTCTTTCAAAGAAGCAACAAACAGCATCTAGTCTTTGCTTGGGCTTCCCTAGTAGCTCAGCTGGTAAAGAATCTGCCTGCAATACAGGAGACCCTGATTCAACTCCTGGGTCAGGAAGAGCCCCTGGAGAAGGGATAGGCTACCCTTTCCAATATTCTTGGGCTTTCCTGGTGGCTCAGATGGTAAAGAATCCACTCACAATGCAGGAGACCTGGGTTCAATTCCTGGCTTGGGAAGATCCCCTGGAAGAGGACATGGCAACTCATTCCAGTATTCTTGACTGGAGAATCCCCATGGGCAGAGGAGCCTGGTGGGCTACAGTCCATGCAAAGAGTCGCAAAGAGTTGGACCACTGAGTGACTAAGCACAGCACACAGCACAGTCTTTGTTTATATGATATGGTATTTTCTGCTTTCATAATCAACTGCATTTTTCTTAACTTTTTGAAAGCAATTCTTACTTTGGTTTCTAAGTTCTTTTGTTGCTATGATCCTTCACCTGTCTCTTAAAAGAACTTCAAAGAGCATCGAAGGCCGCTGTCTCAATTGAGTAATGGGAAACACATAACTGTTAACAGATTATTACTGAAATAGTTTCTAAGACAATTATTTTCTGGAAAGGTAATTTAAGTAATCATATGTTTGTGCAATATTGGGTTGGCCAAAAGGATCATTTGAGTTTTTTGTAACATCTTATAGATGTTAATATTAGAATATCTGATACCAATATATAATACCAATATTAGGATGAAAATTCCATAGTTAAAATTGTCTTTTATAAAAATAATAATTCTTATTTTTCAAGTCCATTGATGAAATACATTTTTCCTGGAAAAATTTATTTATTATAAAGATAAATTTCATTATTAAGGAAAATTGAATACCATGTGGACTTAATATCTGCCTCAGAGAATTACCTGGACTGGTTTATCAGTGAGTTCTTAAGCACATACTTCTGTATGTTAACTGTTATAGGCTACTGTTCTTTCATGGTGTCTTTGAGTTCTTAGAAGCTTGATGACCGTATGTATCAACCAGTTGAAATAAATAGCATTTATTATACTGACCACTAGACTTATGTAGCATCTAAGGCTTAGATTCTAAGCTGTCACCAGGTACTCTTATCAGTTTTAGCAATCATGAAAAATTGAGAAACAGTGAACAGTTCTCCCGCCTGGCCTGTTTCAGTTATTCTTCCCTCCTTTCTTACAAGATAGCCTTGTAAGAAAGGAGCCTTTCTTACAGAAGCCTTGTACAGAAGCCTCTGGGTTAGTTTGTTATTTTTTGATAACTTACATACAGACCAAGTAAATGCTGCCTTCCAATCTCCATTTCCAGCTAGGTTACTGGTTACATTAAAAAAAAAAAATTCTCTGGAATGGTGTGTGTCTCTGTGTGTGGTGTGTGTTACTCACTCAGTCATGTCTGACTCTTTGAGACCACATAGATCGCAGCCCACCAGGCTCCTGTGTCCATGGGATTCTCCAGGCAAAAATACTGGAGTGGGTTGCCATTCCCTTCTCCAAGTGATCATCCCAAATCAGGGATCAAACCCCAGGTCTCCTGCATTGCAGGCAGATTCTTTACCATCTGAGCCACCAGGGAGCCCAATGTCTGTCTATGGTTGTAAAATCTACAAAGTATTTATTTCTGCCGAGTATTCATTTGGTGAGAATAGCTGAGAATACTCATTTAGCTGGGAATAATTGAGAATATTCATTTACCTGAGAAATCTGTATGCAGGTAAAGACCATCCCCAGAAAAAAGAAATGCAAAAAGGCAAAATGGTTGTCTGAGGAGGCCTTACAAATAGCTGAGAAAAGAGAAGCTAAAGGCAAACGAGAAAAGGAAAGATATACCCATCTGAATGCAAAGTTCCAAATAATAGCAAGGAGAGATAAGAAAGCCTTCCTCAGTTATCAATGCAAAGAAATAGATGAGAACAATAGAATGGGAAAGACTAGAGATGTCTTCAAGAAAATTAGAGATACCAAGGGAACATTTGACGCAAAGATGGGCATAATAAAGGACAGAAATGTTATGGACCTAACAGAAGCAGAAGATATTAAGAAGAGGTGGCAAAAATACACAGAACTATACAAAAAACATCTTCATAACCCAGATAACCACAATGGTGTGATCACTCACCTAGAGCCAGACATCCTGGAAGGTGAAGTCAAGTGGGCCTTAGGAAGCATCACTATGAATAAAGCTAGTGGAAGTGATGGAATTCCAGTTGAGCTATTTCAAATCCTAAAACAGGATTGCTGCCAAGGTGCTGCACTCAATATGCCAGCAAATTTGGAAAACTCAGCAGTGGCTGCAGGACTGCAAAAGATCAGTTTTCATTCCAATCCCAAAGAAGGGCAATGCCAAAGAATGTTCAAACTACCGCACAATTGCACTCATCTCACACTCTAGCAAAGCAGTGTTCAAAATTCTGCAAGCCAGGCTTCAATAGTATGTGAAGCAAGAACTTCCAGATGTTCAAGCTGGATTTAGAAAAGGGAGAGGAACAGGAGATCAAATCGCCAACATCTGTTTGATCATAGAAAAAGCAAAGAGAGTTCCAGAAAAGCATCTACTTCTGCTTTATTGACTATGACAAAGCCTTTGACTGTGTGGATCACAATAAATTGTGGAAAATTCTTCAGTTCAGTTTAGTTGTGATTTTAGAGCCTAAGAAAATAAAGTCTCACTGTTTCCACTGTTTCCCCATCTACTTGTCATGAAGTTTTGGGATTGGATACCATGATCTTAGTTTTCTGAATGTTGAGTTTTAAGCCAACTTTCTCCAAGAGATGGGAATACCAACTAGACCACCTGACCTGCCTCTTGACAAATCTGTATGTAGGTCAAGAAACAACAGTTAGAACTGGACAAGGAACAAAGGGCTGGTTCCAAATTGGGGAAGGAGTGTGTCAAGGCTGTATATTGTCACCTTGGTTATTTAACTTCTATGTGGAGTACATCTTTCGAAATGTTGGGCTGGATGAAGCACAGACTGGAATCAAGATTGCCAGGACAAATATCAATAATGTCAGATATGCAGATGACACCACCCTTATGGCAGAAAGCGAAGAAGAACTAAAGAGCCTCTTGATGCAAGTGAAGGAGGAGAGTGAAAAAGCTGGCTTGAAACTCAGCATTCAAAAAACTAAGGATCATGGCATCTGATCCCATCACTTCATGGCAAATAGATGGGGAAACAATGGAAACAATGACAGACTTTATTTTCCTGGACTCCAAAAATCACTGTAGATGATGACTGCAGTCATGAAATTAAAAGACACTTTCTCCTTGAAAGAAAAGCCATGACCAGCCTGGACAGCATATTAAAAAGCAGAGACTACTTTGCCAATAAAAGTCCATCTAGTCAAAGCTACGGTTTTTCCAGTAGTCATATATGGATGTGAGAGTTGGAGTATAAAGAATGCTGAGCGCTAAAGAATTGATGCTTTTGAACTGTGGTCCTGGAGAAGACTCTTGAGAGTCCCTCGGGCTGCAAGGAGATAAATTCAGTCAATCCTAAAGGAAAACAGTCCTGAAAATTCATTGGAAGGACTGATGCTGAAGCTGAAGCTCCAATACTTTGGCCACATGATGGGAAGAACTGACTCATTAGAAAAGACCCTGATGCTGGGAAAGATTGAAGGCAGGAAGAGAAGGGTACGGCAGAGGATGAGATGGTTGAATGGCATCATTGACTCAATGGGCATGAGTTTGAGCAAGCTCTGGGAGTTGGTGATGGATAAGGAAGCCTTGAGAGTCCCTTGGACTGCAAGGAGATCCAACCAGTCCATTCTGAAGGAGATCAGCCCTGGGATTTCTTTGGAAGGAATGATGCTAAAGCTGAAACTCCAGTACTTTGGCCGCCTCATGTGAAGAGTTGACTCATTGGAAAAGACTCTGATGCTGGGAGAGATTGGGGGCAGGAGGAGAAGGGGACGACAGAGGGTGAGATGGCTGGATGGCATCACTGACTTGATGAACGTGAATCTGAGTGAACTCCGGGAGTTGGTGATGGACAGGGAGGCCTGGCGTGTTGCGATTCATGGGGTCCCAAAGAGTTGGACATGACTGAGCGACTGAACTGAACTGAACTGAAGGAAGCCTGGTGTGCTGCAGTCCATGGGGTTGCAAAGGGTTGGACCTGACTGAGTGACTGAACTGAACTGATTCATTTAGCTATACTGATTTTCTTTATCCGTCTATCATGGCCAAGTTCAAGATTAAATTCTAGATTCCACACCCCCCCCCCCCCAACTGACAATCCAGAAAGAACTTGTTCTGCTGCTGTTTATTTTTATTGTTTTTTTTTATTTTTTAACTTTACAATATTGTATTGGTTTGGCCATATATCAAAATGAATCCGCCACAGGTATACATGTATTCCCCATCCTGAACCCTCCACCCTCCTCCCTCCCCTTCGATCCCTCTGGGTCATCCCAGTGCACCAGCCCCAAGCATCCAGTATCCTGAATCAAACCTGGACTGGCGACGCGTTTCATATATGATATTATACATGTTTCAGTGCCATTCTCCCAAATCATCCCACCCTCTTCCTCTCCCACAGAGTCCAAAAGACTGTTCTATACATCACTGCCTCTTTTGCTGTCTCTTATACAGGGTTATTGTTACCATCTTTCTAAATTCCATATATATGCGTTAGTATACTGTATTGGTGTTTTTCTTTCTGGCTTATTTCACTCTGTATAATAGGCTCCAGTTTCATCCACCTCATTAGAACTGATTCAAGTGTATTATTTTCAATGGCTGAGTAATACTCCATTGTGTATATGTACCACAGCTTTCTTATCCATTCATCCGCTGATGGACATCTAGGTTGCTTCCATGTCCTGGCTTTTATAAACAGTGCTGCGATGAACATTGGTGTACACGTGTCTCTTTCCCTTCTGGTTTCCTCAGTGTGTATGCCCAGCAGTGGGATTGCTGGGTCGTAAGGCAGTTCTATTTCCAGTTTTTTAAGGAATCGCCATACTGTTCTCCATAGTGGCTGTACTAGTTTGCATTCCCACCCACAGTGTAAGAGGGTTCCCTTTTCTCCACACCCTCTCCAGCATTTATTGCTTGTAGACTTTTGGATCACAGCCATTCTGACTGGCATGAAATGGTACCTCATAGTGGTTTTGATTTATGGTAGCAAATGGATTAAGACATCCTGCAATTTTGGTAAGGATCAGAAGCTCAGACAGAGCCAGGACTTGGTTACAAAATTCAAGCTGGTGGTGGGAGGGTTAGGGGCCACCATCCTGGGCTCTGCTTTGGGCAAGTCTTGGTGAAGGGAAGCATGCCGATTCAGAGTATGAAAGTATTGTTTAAAGCAACATTGACTGAGCCCCTATAAACACTAGGTGTTTTATTCTACTGGGAGTAAATAAATTTTTGTCTCCATAGATGTGACAAAGGAGTTGTAGATTTGGTACCATTATTGATACCGTGATTCAACATGCATTTGATTTTTCTAACATATAAGATATCAAAGAATCTTATCAAGAATGCCAAGTAATTCCTTTTCTAAGAACTTGGATAAGCACTATTTTTTTAAAAGAGAAAATAAAAAGTATGTATTTTTTTTTTGCCAATTTTAATTAGAATGGTAGAAAAATTAGGTTTGAAGATTTATTTATTTATTTAGGTTCTATGATAAATGTTTTTTTTTAAACACACCTGATATGTATCTTTATGTGTAAAATATGTAGTTTAAAAAGCAGTTTTTAAAATATTCATTTTATCCATTCTACAAAGATAAAACTGAGCAAGGGGTGTTATTTTAAAAATGTTATTAACTTTTCTAACATTTTTAGAGATTATGAGAACTTAGGACAAGGGACAGCATCCCCAATATTTGTAAAGATAGAACAAGTCAAAACAACAACAGAAACCCAGCCTCTGACACTGCATTCATAAAGGAGGCACTTAGCTATGGGAGCTCTTGTTTTCCCAGACAGAAAGTGCCACGTCATCTGGACCAGTGTCATATTCCCATGATCACACTCCTCTGGTGCCTTTCTTGTCATGATTTTCACCAAAATGGTAAAGCTTAACAAAGACAATTATACCTTCATCCTGTATGCAGTTTATTGCCATATCTTTAAAAGATTAGCACAGGGAGCAAACGAAGTATCCTTAATTTTTAACTTAGAGACTTAACGAAGGAAGGAAATTTGCTGAGTGGTAGATAGTGTGCAGGTGCATGTGTACACACACACACACACACACACACACACACACAGCCCAATGACTTGTTGAAAAAAATGTGATGTGCCGGGGCCACTGTGCCTGATGAAAGAGAAGGGAAGAATGTGGTAGAAGCTGGGGGATTCCCAGGAGTAGTCAGGGTTCTAGTTTAGGACAGTGGCTCAGGAGGACCTCTGCGAAATGGACAGAGTCCTGGGAGTAGCCGGAAGCCTGGAGGGCTGCCCTGGTAGCCGACAGGCCGCCTTGGTGTCCAGAATGTGTCTGCCGGCTGTGTCATCCTAACTCGCTCTGGTTAAAGACTCTCATCTCAGCGTGCCTGGGACTGTTTGCCATTAAGGGAACATACTCTTGATTTTAAAATGGGATTAATTTTTATAGCAAATTCAATGTATTCAAATTTAAAGTCAACTTTACTTGAAAGGGCTTCCCTGATTGCTCAGTTGGTAAAGAATCCGCCCGGAATGCTGGAGACCTGGGTCCGATCCCTGGGTTGGAAAGATCCCCTGGAGAAGGGAATGTCTATCCACTCCAGTGTTCTGGCCTGGAGAATTCCATGGACTGTATAGTCCATGGGGTCGCAGAGAGTCAGACACAACTGAGTAGCTTTTGCTTTCACTTTCACTTACTTGAAAACTGTAAGAAAATTGGCATCATTATTAAGCAAAGCCATGTGAAATACGTTTGGTCTGCGTGAATGTTTCAAGGTGGGATAAGGAATTTAAGTGATTTCACAGGTACTTAAGTGGATCAAGGCCCTTTGTGTATTTTGCTTTTTTTCTTTTTCTCCCCTGATTTTTGGTACTTAAAAATTCTCAATAGTATAAAGGAAAGTTGATGCCGTTTGGCAACTAAGCGTGGTCCATGAATCTAAGGAAATGTCCAGTACTTTATAGCCAGGAAAATAGATTCCGTGTCTTGACCTTTTATTGAAGCTTTTCTTTTCAGAATGTATTACCTTGCAAAGTACACAGGGCACAGGACCAGCCTGTGACCTTTTGTTAGCATGTCGTTTTGAGAAATGGGAAAAAGGCATGGCATAGATCAGGAATTTTATTACCAAGAAGATGAGGAGTTAACTGCAAGTTCCGCCTTTCTTGGGGAGACAGCTAGCCATGCAATTTCTGGAGCAGAGGAGAAGGCTGGGCCCAACTCCTGCAGTGTCATCCCAAGGCCTCCATGTAAAGTGAGAAGCAATCAGATCTCAGAGGGTGAGGGTGGAGAAGCTGGGAGGAGACCTTTGGCGAGTTGCTGTTGGAACATCCCCAGAGGTGGTTGTTATTAGTTCACCTCTGCTTGCTGCTCAAGCAGACTCCACTGATGCTATGTGACAAGTCCCTGGTGGATTAAGGGCTGAGACTGGGGTGGAAGTGAGCTTGGTGGGGATGCAGCGCAGTCACATGTGTACAAGGCTGTGACGCCCAGGGGGATTGTATCCACAGCTGGTCCTGCGGGTGCTGCCTTCTAAATATGTAGAATCCACGGGTGTCTCAGCTCACCATGGCCCCCACTGTCACCAGGAACAAGCCTCAGCCCCCGGACACTTTGATTATGGCAAAGCCCTTACCTGTCTGTCACCTGCTCCTGCCCTTGCCACCCGGCCCTTTCCCATCCCCCCCAACAGTGAGAGAATACCACTAATACAAGTCAGACGACGCCATTTCTCTGCTCACACCCTGCCTTTGCTCCCAGGAGACTCAGCATAAAAGCCAGTCCCACTGGGACCTACACAGTCCACAGGCTCTGGCCTTGGTGGCCCTTGACCTCGCTGGCCACCGCCTCCCCTGCACACCTGCTCCGGTTATGCCGGCTCTGCCCAGCTTGTTCTCTCTAGAAACTTCACTCTGCCTTTATCTCTGGCTGGATCCACCACCACGCATTTGCATGTTCCCTGCCCAGTGAGACTTTTCCTAACTGCCGACATAGGGGGGTGGCATGGTTCTCTGGACACCCCGCTTCTCCCCACTGACACCCACATGTTCACGTGTTCATTTGTGTCTGTCTGTTCCCCCACTGTACCATTTGCCCCTCAGAGCTTTGCTTCCTCAGCACTTGGGACATTGCATAGAGTAGCTCCGTGACTACTTGTGTGAATAAATGAATATGAAAACCAGCAAAATAATCTCATTTGAACAAATGCTTATTAAGGAGTCATCATGTTTAAAGCACCTCGCTGAGTACCTGGAGGACAGAATGCTCCGGGAACACAGATTTTGCAGACTCAGAGCGGCCAGGACTCAGCATCATCCTATTAGCAGACAACTGACATGTTTCCCACAGCAGGCGTGGGGCAAGCAATGATGGGGTCCCTTCTGCCTTGTGGGGAAGACTAACCATGTAATGAATAACAGGAAAATATTTTTTTATATAAAGGGATACTGTTCAAATCATTTCCTCCAGTTTTATTAAGACATCATTGACATACAGTACTGTGTAGATTAAAGGAATACAGAAAATGACTTGACTTTTACAATAAATAATTATCTCAAGTTTAGTTAATGTCCATTATCTTGTAGATAACAAAAAAGAAAGGAAAAAAGTTGTTGTAATCCTTGTGATGAGAACTCTTAGAATCTATTTTCTTAACATTTTTCAAACATACAACAGTGTTAGCTGCGGTCATCATGTTGCATATTGCATCCTCGTATTTGTTTATAACAGGAAGTGTGTACCTTTTGACCATGTTCATGCAATCAGTTCCCCGCTCCCCATCCCCTGCCTCTGGTAACCATGTATCTGATCTTTTTTCCATGACTTTGGTTTTTTTTTATTCCACATATAAGGGACACCATACACTATTTGTTTTCTCTGACATAATACCCTCAAGGTCCATGCGTGATGTCACCTATGACAGCATTTTCTTCTTTGTTGTGGCTGAGTAATATTGTACATACATGTATGTACAATGTTGCATAGTGAATGCATATACACACATATCGTTATACTTATATACATCTCAGCATCTTTATCCATTCACCCGTCTATGTTTCCATGCCTTGGCTATTGTGAACAATGCTGCTATGTGCATAGGGGATTCAGGTCTCTCTTTGGCATGGTGTTTTTGTTTTCTTTGGATATGTTTCCATCAGTGAAATTGCTGGCTTACACGATAGTTCAATTTTTAACATTTTGAGGACCCTCCACTGTTTTCAATGGTGGCTGCATCAATTTACAGCACTATCAACAGGGCTAAAGTGTTCCCTTTTCTCCACACCCTCTCCAGCATTTTCCTCTCATGATTGTGATGATAGCCATTCTAGCAAGTGGGCTGTGATATCCCACTGTGGTTTTGATTTGTGTTTCTCTGAATGACTAGTGATGAGCATCTTTTCATGTATCTATTTGCCCTTCATCTACTTCTTTGGAAAAATGTGTATTCAGGCCCTTTGTCTATTTTAAAATTGAATTTTTTTATTATTTTGTTATTGAGTTGCTTGAATTATTTATATATTTTGAATTTTAACCCATTATTAGATGTATGGCTTGCAAACATTTTTTTCCCGTTTTGTAGGTTTCTTCATTTTGTTGATCAGTTCGTTTGCTATGCAAAGCTTTTTAGTTTGATGTAGCCTCATTTGTTATTTTTTTGTTGCTTGCACTTCAGGTATCATATCAAGAAAATCATTAGCCAGATCCATGTCAAAGAAATTTCATTCTATGCTTTTTTCTGAGAGTTTTATGGTTTCCAGTCTTACATTTAGGTCTTTTAATCCATTTTGAGTTAATTTTTGTAATTGTGTAAGATATGAGTCTAGTTTCAGTGAATAATCCTTTAGTTTGCTGCTGAGTTCAGTTAGCTTGTATTTTATTGGGAATTTTTACATTAATATTCATCAGGGATACTGACCTTATAATTTTCTTTCTTTGTAATGTCCTTTTCTGGCATTGGTATCAGGGTAATATTGGCTTCATAAATAAGTTTTGTAGTGTTCCCTCCTTTTCAGTTTTTTGGAAGAGTTTGAGAAGGAATGGTGTTTATTCTTCTTTAAATATTTTAAAAAATTCACTAGTGAATCCAATTGGTCATAGATTTTTTGTTTGTTGTTGGGAGATTGTTTATTATTGATTCAAACTTCTCTTTTAGGTTGTACCATTTCTTGGTGTATATATTCATGGTAGCTTCTCATGATCCTTTATATTTCTGTGGTATCAGTTGTAATGTTTGTCTTTCATTTATCATTTTGTTGAATTGTGTCCTCTTTCTTTTTTTTAACATGGTTAGTCTCCAAAAATTTTATATTTTGTATATCTTTTCAAAGAAGCAAGTCAATCTTTTGTATTGTTTTCCTATTTTCTATTTATTTCTGCTCTAATCTTTGTTATTTCTCTCCTGCTAACTTTGAGCTTAAGGTTCTAGTTCACTGAAGTGCAGGGTTAGGTTGCTTATTTGGGATCTTTCTTGTTTCTTATACGTTTATTGCTATGAACAATTGCCTTAGAATTGTTTTTGCTGTGTCCTATCAATTTTTCTGTGTTATGGCTTCCCTGGTGGCTGAGATGGTGAAGAATCCATTTGCAATGAGGGAGATGTGGGTTCAGTCCTTGGGTTGGGAAAATCCCCTGGAGGAGGAAATGGCAACCCACTCCAGTACTATTGCCTGGAGAATCCCATGGACAGAGGAGCCTGGTGGGCTACAGGCCATGGGGTTGTAAAGATTTGGACATGACTGAGCAACTTTTACTTTACTCTATCAATTTTTCCATGTTGTGTTTCCATTTTCATTTGTCTCAAGAAACTTTTAAATTTCTTCTTTAATTTTGTTTAACCCATTTGTTCAGGAGAAGGTTGTTTAATTTCCATGTTTTTGTGAGTTGTACAGTTTTCCTCTTGTTATTAGTTTCTAGTTTCATTTCACTGTGGTCAGGGAAGATATTTGGTATGCTTTCAATCTTCTTGAATTGTTAAGACTGGTTTTGTGACCAGACATATGGTCTATTTAGAAAATACAGCATATGTGCTTCAGATGAATTTTTATTCTGCTATTTTCAGATAGAATATTTTGCATATGTCTATTTGGTACATAGGGTCTACAATGTCAATCAAATCTACTGTTTGCTTATTGGTTTTCTCTGAATGATATATGTATTGTTGAGAGTGGAATATTAAAGTCCCTATCTATTATTGTTTTGTACTATATTGCTTTTTATCTCTCATTTGGTTCTGTTTTTGTTTATTTTTAGATACTCTGATGTTGGATGCCTACATATTTACAGTTGTTTATTTTCTTGGTGTATTAATCCCTTTATCATTGTGTAATGACCTTTGTCTCTTTTTCCATTTAAGTTTAAAGTCTATTTTGTCTTATATAAGTATAGATACCCACTATTTTTGGAGGGTTATCATTTGCTAAAAATATCTTTTTCCATTGCTTCACTCTATATGTGTCTTTAAGGTTAAAGTTGGTCTCTTGTAGGCAGTTATGTTATTGGATCTTTTTTAAAGTCTCTTCAGCCATCTATATCTTTTGATTGCAAATTTTAATCTATTTACGTTTAAAGCAATTATTAACAGATAAGGACTTACTGACATCATTTAGTTTATTATTTTCTGACTGCATTATAGATCCATTGTTCCTCGCTTCTTACCCTGATGTATTTTTTTGTGTTTTGATGTCTTTTGGTAGCAGTATGTTTTGATTTATCAAAGAAAAAGATAATTGTGATATTTTCCGTTGTAGTTACTTTAAGGCTTATATAAAATATCTTAAAATTATAACGTTCTATTTTAAATTAACAACTTAATTTTGTAAAATTATTAAAATACAAATTGTAATAACTCTTTTAAAGGAGAGTTGTAAGTGAACTATGCACCATCATTACCATATTACAGAGTTGAACCTTAGCTATATATTTACCATTATTGTTGTTTAGTCGCTAAGTCATGTCTGACTCTTTTGGGACCCTCTGGACTATAACCTACCAGTCTCCTCTGTCCATGGAATTCTCCAGGCAGGTATACTGGAGTGGGTAACTGTTCCCTTCTCCAGGGGATCTTCCTGATCCAGGGATTGAACATGTGTCTCCTGCATTGGCAGGTGGATTCTTTATCACTGAGCCACCAGGGAAACCCATGAATTACCAAGTCCATAATATTTACTATTATCAGTGAGTTTTACACTGGCTTTTTATGTTGCAATGAATGAAGTTTTATTGTAACTTAGTGTAGCCCTTTTTGAGTTTAACCTATTTGTGGTCTTTGAGGCCTCATGGAAATGGATGTTCATTTCTCTCCCCAGGAAGCCATTATTGTTTTAAATATACTTTCTCTCCCCTTTTCTCTCCTCTTCTCCTTCTGGAATTCCTATAATGCACATATTGTTTCTTAATGGCACCCCACTCCAGTACTGTTGCCTGGAAAATCCCATGGATGGAGGAGTCTGGTAGGCTATAGTCCATGGGGTCGCTAAGAGTCGGACACGACTGAGCGACTTCACTTTCACTTTTCACTTTCATGCATTGGAGAAGGAAATGGCAACCCACTCCAGTGTTCTTGCCTGGAGAATCCCAGGGACGGCGGAGCCTGGTGGGCTGCCGTCTATGGGGTCGCACAGAGTCGGACACGACTGAGGCGACTTAGCAGCAGCCGCAGCAGTCCCTTAGGCTTTCTTCACTCTTCTTCATTCTTTTCTTCTTTTCCGCCTCTTACTGGAAAATTTCAAATGTTCTGTGTTCTAGGTCACTGGTATTTTTGTTCTGTATGATTTAGTGTGTTTTTCATTTCTTTTTTAAAAATTGGGGTGTAATTGCTTTACAATGTTCTGTTATTTTCTGCTGTACAATGAAGTGAATCAGCTATATGTATACATATATCCCCTCCCTCTCGGACCTTTTCCCACCCCAAAACCCATGTAGGTCATCACAGAGCACCAAGCTGACTCCCTCTACTCTACAGCATATTCCCACCCAGCTATCTCTATGACCATAGTTGGACCATAAAGAAGGCTAAGCACCAAAGAATTGATGCTTTTGAACAGTGGTGTTGGAGAAGACTCTTGAGAGTCCCTTGGACTGCAAGGAGATCACAGCAGTCAATCCTAAAGGAAATTAAGAGTGAATATTCATTGGAGGGCCTGATGCTGAAGCTGAACCTCCATTACTTTGGCCACCTGATGCGAAGAGTTGACTCATTAGAAAAGACCTTGAATCTGGGAAAGATTGAAGGCAAGAGGAGTAGGGGATCACCGAGGATGAGATGTTTGGATGGCATTACTGACTATGGACATGAGTTTGAGCAAGCTTTGGGAGACGGTGAAGGACAGGGAAGCCTGGCGTGCTACAGTCCATGGGGTCACAAAGAGTCAGACATGACTGAGTAACTGAACAACAACAATCTCTTTTACATACAGCAGTTCACATATGCCAACCTCCCAATCCTCACCCCTCCCGCCCTGTGTCCACATGCCCATTCCCTATGTCTGCATCTCTCTTCCTACCCTGCAGGTAGGTACAGAAAGAGAAAATCAAATATTGCGTATTAATGCATGTATGTGGAATACAGAAGAAAGGTACAGATGAATCGTTTGCTTTTGAAGCTCTCTGTTGAATTCTTCAGTTCTGTTGTAGTTTTTAGCTCTAGGATTTCTGTTTCTTTTTTCTTTCTTTTTTTTTTTTTTCATGGTTTCTATTGCTGTTTTAAAATTCTTTTTTGTTTATATATTACTTTACTGATTTAGTTTTCTCTCTGTGTGTTCCTATAGTTCACTCAACTTCTTTAAGATGATTATTCTGGATTCTTTGACAGCATATACATCTCTGTTTCTGTATGGCCAGTTATTGAGGCTCTGTTAGTTTCCTTTGGTGATGTCATGGTTACCTGATTTTCCATCACCCTTGGTTCCTCCTGTTGGCATCTGTACATTGAAGAAGGTGGTTTCTTCTCCCACACTTTCCAGGTTTGCTTTGGCAGAGACAGTGCTTCCAGTCAGTTCAGCTTAGAGTTTCATATGTGTCCACGCTTTATGTTCTTGGGCAGGTAGGCTTGCTGTCAGGGTCTATGTTGGGGCAAGGCCATGGCCTAAGCTGTGGGGTGGGGTGGGATTCCACTGGCTAGGAGAAGGTGAATGCACTGCTGGCTTGGTTCCTGCTCAAGAGATGCTGTTGGCTGGGCTCTGTGCTCAAGTTCTCTGCACAGGTTTCCTAGACTAGCAGGACTGTTACTACTCTTAGAGGTAGATGGGGCTGTGGATGAGTGCCCCTGTCCTGGGGGTGCACAGAATGGTCCTGGAGCCCACACGGCTCATTGTTTGGGGACCTGAGTTGGGTGAGACTGTGCACCGAATTCTCTGGCCAGATGGGGCCACTGGTGTGGCTCCATGCTCTCTCTGCTTCAGTGTGGTTGTAAGTGGGCTGTAAGAAGGAAGGGCCGGGTAGCTTCCTATGCTCTGGTTGGGGCCTCTCTCTGGGTAGTTTAAAGGCTGGTCTTGGCCGCAGGTGGGCTGTGAACTACCCTGGGCTCCTCGCAGAGCAGGAGGACTGGCTCCAATTCCTGCACGGCTCTCTGGGTTATTGACTCAGGCCGACTTGCGCTCCAGATTCCGTGGCCAAATAGGGCCGCTGCCTTCACTCTGCCTGCTGGACGCGAGGCCCAGGTGTAACTAGGTCACTCACTCTTGCTCTGCATGGACGCCCTGCTCCGGTGAGACCGGAGGGTACGTGGCAGTGGGCAGGGAGCATCTCCAGGTTTAGCGAGGCTTCTGTTCCGGGTTTTAACTCAAGATGACCTATGCCCCAAGTTCCCAGGCCTAATGGCGGGTCCACTCCGCCTGCCGTTCTCATGCTCTCTGCTTGAGCATCAGTGTGCGTGTTCTGCTGAGCTTTCTGGCAGGGAGCCACACGGGGCAGTGGGCAGGCCCGGACTCAGCTCCTATGCCTGGGGTAGAGGAATGGGCAGACCAGGCTCCAGCTAGAGAGATCCTTTACTTGAGGACCCACATCTCGGTAACCTGTGACCTGTTGATTTCCTTGGTCAGACTGCGTCACTCTCCCGGCTCTGCAGAGGAGTAGAGCTGCTGGTTGGCCTATTCCCTGGGTTCTGCAGGTTGGAACAGGCCTGCCAAGCCCTGAGTGCTAGTTGTTAGAAACCTTCCCCCTTCCCTGTCGTCATTCCCTGTGGTCAAGCCCCACAGAGTCCCCTTTGTTCCTCCGGGGTAAGACTTGAGGGAGGGTGGCCGAGAAGCGACCCCAGCACTGGGAGCTGGACATCCAATTGGGCTCGCTTCCCTCTGGAGCAGCTGGAGCTCAGGGGAGACCTCGGTGTGGGGACTGCAATGTGGTGACCTCCATGGGGAGACCTCGGTGTGGTGCTGGGCTGGCTTGGCAGAAGGGCAAGTGGTCAGCCCGCATCTGCTCCTCCTGCCTTTTGACATGGTCTGTCTTGGTCTCTGTGGTGCAGGGGTGTGGCCTCACCCCATTTTCTAGGATTCTCTTAGTGCCCTCTTATGCATAAACTGTTGTTAGTTGCTCCTGTGAGGGGAGTGAAGTTGGGAACAATCTGTGTCACCATCTTGGGAACTTCACTCAGGGGATACTGTTTGAAAAAAAAAAGCCGAATGTTTTCTTTGTTTTTCTAACCTCCACTTCCTCCGTGTTTTAGTCAGTTATCTCCTTGTGTAAGAGGAGTCATATGCTGCATACAAGCGGAGAAAGGCTTTTGGCTTTTCAAACTATTGGTTTTTATGTTGCAAAAACCTAGGCCCCAAAGGGAAGGCTGATGAGGTAGAGGTCTTCCCATCTGCACCCTGCTTTCCCTTTCCCTGTGTGGAGGCAGGAAGGACCAGAGTGTGCTGGAGGACATGTCCTCCCTGTCCTGCAAGCTCTGCTGTGGGGAAGGGAATGGAGGGCGCTTAATTTGCTGAATTTTCCAACTCAGATGGACCCATCGGAGGTGCCAGCAGCAGGGCTGAGCTCCCTTCAGGAAGGAGGCAGGAGAAGGGCTTCCTCACTTGCAGGAAGGGGGCTGCACTAGCCCAGGCGGTTTCCAGCAGGTTTGTTTCTCACGGGCCGTTCTTGCTTGGAGCTCATGGGCAATTCCTGGCAAGGGGACTCAGGATTAACTCTCCACCGCAGAAACTAGTTCAGGTACCAAGAAAACAAGTGCACATGGCATAGTTGGACTGAATTTGTACCCAGAGAACTTAGATAAACCAACTGTCACCTGAGTGACCCCATGTCCTCCAGCCTCTCAGGTCCCCTTTCCTTTGATACCTTTGCTGAATGGCTCAGCCCTCCACCCCTGTGATGTGGAAAGTCTAGGCATCCTAAGTGTCCCTGGGAATGGTATTTTCTGGCACTGCCTGCCGTGATTTCCTCCATCGACCACTGTGTTTCTCCTGCTCACTGCTCTCTATTTTCTGTGCCCTGGGCCACATTTTCTTCTTCCTTTATTCCTCTGATGCGTCACTAACCAAGGGTGATGAGAATAGCATATTTCTAAAGGACATTTGAGATAATGGAGGGAGTAACAGCAGAAGTTTTTGGAAGCAACTACTGGAAACAGAATATTGAGTGAACATCATGTCCTAACAGTGTTTCTTTATGTATCTTCTTAGACGTCTTTCCTGTTGTATCCAGAGCCCGATGAGTCAAATCCTAGTGAGTTTTCTCTATAATGTCTTTCGAAGCTCTCTGCACTTTTCTGAATTATATTTAAAAATGATCAGAATTGTTTTGGGGTATGCTCCTTGGAAGAAAAGCTATGACCAACCTGGACAGCATATTGAAAAGCAGAGACATTACTTTGCCAACAAAGGTCCATCTAGTCAAGGCTATGGTTTTTCCAGTGGTCATGTATGGATGTGAGAGTTGGACTGTGAAGAAAGCTGAGTGCTGAAGAATTGATGCTTTTGAACTGTGGTGTTGGAGAAGACTCTTGAGAGTCCCTTGGAATGCAAGGAGGTCCAACCTGTCCATCCTAAAGGAGATCAGTCCTGAGTGTTCATTGGACGGACTGATGCTGAAGCTGAAACTCCAATGCTTTGGTCACCTGATGCGAACAGCTGACTCATTTGAAAAGACCCTGATGCTGGGAGGGATTGGGGGCAGGAGGAGAAGGGGACGATAGAGGATGAGATGATTGGATGGCATCACTGACTCAATGGACATGAGTTTGGGTGGACTCCGGGAGTCGGTGATGGACAGGGAGGCCTGTCATGCTTCGGTCCATGGGATGGCAAAGAGTCCAACGCAGCTGAGCAACTGAAATGAGTTGAACTGATGATCTGAGATAAGAGACCTGAAGTATCCAAGGAGATCAGGTGCCGGCGCTCTGAAACAATGTTGCAGAGTGAGCTGCTTTCCCATCAAGGGCCTGCCTCCCTGTTCAGCTCCTCTGGGCTTTGTCTGCCTCCTTGAATTACAGGACTCTGCTCCCAGCTCTCGCAGAAATGTCAGTCCTCCAAGCTCACACTTTCCCACCTTGGCTGCTCGGTGCACACCACAGTCCCGTCCTTCTTCATGGAGCCCTTGTTAATGAAATACACTGTGTCAGACACTGACCTCTTCTCTTAATGGTCATAAATTACCCCGCAGGATAAGCTTTTCCCTCCTAACCTTTGGTACCACTGAAACTTACTGAGAGATTCTTCTTCAGAGTGCTACACAATGACAGTTCCTGTTCCTCACAAGAGCCTTGAAATGGTCTGCTGAACTTGACAGAGAGGTGACAGCAGAAGTCACACCAGTCCCTCTTCTCTATCATTAACTGCATTGAAATGCAATGAGAGCAGCTCCAGAGGCACTGAGACCTGGTCCTTGGAGTTGTCTCATCAGTGTAGCTATTCAGCCTTGAATGAATTAACGCAAAGCAGTGTTGGCTCCCTGAAGCCTAGGAAATCACATCTCATGGAAGAGTGATTCACTTGCTAAATCTATGAGGGCAAGAGAGGCTGAGATTTGTTGAGAGCTTTTCCAGCCTACCAGGATGACTCTGAAAGCAAGAGGTGTGCATACTGATGGAGCCCTCTTTGGGAAATGAGCTGGAGCTCGTAGGCAGAGCCACCCAGTGCTCCTAAGTGAGGCTGGAAGTGTCAGAAAGAAAACCCTGTGATACTTTGCTCAGAAAGGAAGAGCACCCTGCCCTGGGGTGTGCATCATGCCACAGCCTTACTTTGAGCGGTTGTGTACACCCTGAGCATTTGTCACCCCAGCCTGCAGTTATTGGCTGTCTGGTTAGTAGATACCACTTGAACTTCGGGGGGTTGCTGTGCAAAGTTGTCCTTGTCTTTGCATCCTGAGTGTTACACACAGGGCCTCGTTCATGGTGACTTTACAATATGCGTCTGAGGAGAAACACTGTTCATAACTTAGCTCCTGGTCCAGGAACTAGAGCTTGGTGACCGACTCACAGCAGCAGCTCAGGACTGCAGGACACAGATAAGGTGAGTAACAGGAGGAGTGTGGTCCAGCCTGTTAGTGATTGTCTCTCCTGCTACTGTTAACTCAGTTACACTTGTACATGTGCCCTTTCAACATGTTCCAAACCTGCTGGTGGTCTTTGAAAATAAGTGTCTCTGTCCATTCAGGATCCTGGTTGCAGGGCTTTCCTTCCACCCAGAGCTCCTTCTTGCTCTGCATATGGCTGTTGTATTCTCATCTCTTCATGTCGTTTTCATCAGAATAGTCTCCTCTCACCATGTGATCTGTGTTCCTTGCCTCTGCCAGCCAATTTCATGGCATTTGCAATATCCCATTGATTCACTTATTTACTTCTCTTCTTAGTCTGCATTTCCTATTGTAGCATAAGTCCCATGAAGGCAAGGGCTTGGGTTTGCAACTCATTCTTCCCCAGTGCCTGGTACAGTCTTTAACAAAAAATGAGCTCTCAGTGCATATTTGACTCTTAATCATAAAACATCCTATTATTATTGCTATGTGTTTTGATATGAAAATTAACATTTTAAAAGCATTAGATGATTTGAGATCACTGTCAGAAATGTGACATAAAAGGAGATTTTCAGGAACAGAAGATTTTTTGAGTTGAAAATGCTTTGTGGATTGTTTGAACATGATTCTTTTGTGGATAACATTACAACTTTTAGTCTTGGAATGTTATGGACCTGTTGTGGATTAAATCTGTCCTGGTAGAACTTCACTATCACTTTATTCATATTAAGACCCAAAACCTTATATCTTAAGCTTGGGGTTAGGAATGGATAGTACAATTTATTGATACTGTGCTCAGTTGTGTCTGATTCTTTGGGACCCCACAGACTGTAGCCTGCCAGGCTCCTGTGTCCATGGAATTCTCCAGGCAAGAAATTGGAGCGCCACTCCAATTTCCTTCTCCAGGGGATCTTCCTGACCCAGGGATTGAACCTGTGTCTCCTGCATTGCAGGTGGATTCTTTACGACTGAGCCACCTGGGAAGTCCTGGATAGTACAATAAATAAAGCTAATTTATACCACTGTGGACATACTAATTTCAGGAACATGGTTAAGACAGGAGGCGCTGACTGGGTTCTAAACCATAACCTGATGAGTAAGTTTGAGCAGGGCACTGAACTTGGCTCTGACATACATGCAGACTTCAGAGATGTGCGTTTGGTTCCAGACCACCACAGTAAAGTGAATATTGGAATAAAATGAGTCACACCTATTTTTTTGTCTTCCCAGTGCATATAAAGTTACGTTTATACTATAGTCTATTAAGTGTACTACTACTACTAAGTCGCTTCAGTCGTGTCCGACTCTGTGCGACCCCATAGACGGCAGCCTACCAGGCTCCCCCGTCCCTGGGATTCTCCAGGCAAGAACACTAGAGTGGGTTGCTATTTCCTTCTCCAATGCATGAAAATGAAAATGAAATGAAAAAAATGAAAGTCGCTGAGTCGTATACTATAGTCTATTAAGTGTACTACTACTACTAAGTCGCTTCAGTCGTGTCCGACTCTGTGCGACCCCATGGAATGCAGCCTACCAGGCTCCTCCGTCATTGGGATTCTCCAGGCAAGAGTACTGGAGTGGGTTGCCATATTAAGTGTACAACAGCATTATGTCTAAAAAAGAATGTACATATCTTAATCAAAAAGTATTTTATTGCCAAAAAATGGTAATCACCATCTGAGTCTTCAGTGAGTTGTAGTCTTATTGCTGGTGGAAGGTCTTGCCTCTGTGTTGGTGGCTGCTGACTGATCAGGGTGGTAGTTGCTACAGGCTGGGGTGTCTGTGGCAATTTCTTAGAACAAGATAACAGTAAAGTTTGCTGTATCAATTGACTCTTCCTTTTACTGATCATTTTTCTATAGCATATAGTGCTATTTGATAGCATTTCACCCACAGTAGAATGTCTTTCAAAATTCAAGTCAGTCCTTTATAACCCTACTGTTACTTAACGAACTTTATGTCATACTCTAAATCTCTGTTATATCAACAGTCTTCATGGCCTCTCCCCAAGGACTAGATTCTATCTCAAGAATCCACGTTCTTTGCTCATCCCTAAGAATTTCTCCTTTATTGATTGTGCCAAAGCCTTTGACTGTGTGGATCACAATAAACTGTGGAAAATTCTGAAAGAGATGGGAATAGCAGACCACCTGATCTGCCCCTTGAGAAACCTATATGCAGGTCAGGAAGCAACAGTTAGAACTGGACATGGAACAACAGACTGGTTCCAAATAGGGAAAGGAGTACGTCAAGGCTGTATATTGTCATTCTGCTTACTTAACTTATATGCAGAGTACATCATGAGAAATGCTGGGCTGGAAGAAACACAAGCTGGAATCAAGATTTCTGGGAGAAATATCAGTAACCTCAGATATGCAGATGACACCACCCTTATGGCAGAAAGTGAAGAGGAACTAAAGAATCTCTTGACAAAAGTGAAAGAGGAGAGTGAAAAAGTTGGCTTAAAGCTCAACATTCAGAAAACTAAGATCATGGCATCTGGTCTCATCACTTCATGGGAAATAGACGGGGAAACAGTGGAAACAGTGTCAGACTTTTTTTGGGCTCCAAATCACTGCAGATGGTGATTGCAGCCATGAAATTAAAAGACGCTTACTCCTTGGAAGGAAAGTTATGACCAACCTAGATAGCATATTCAAAAGCAGAGACATTACTTTGCCAACAAAGGTCCGTCTAGTCAAGGCAATGGTTTTTCCAGTGGTCATGTGTGGATGTGAGAACTGGACTGTGACGAAAGGTGAGTGCCAAAGAATTGATGCTTTTGAACTGTGGTGTTGGAGAAGACTCTTGAGAGTCCCTTGGACTGCAAGGAGATCCAACCAGTGCATCCTAAAGGAGATCAGTCCTGGGTGTTTATTGGAAGGACTGATGCTGAAGCTGAAACTCCAATACTTTAGCCACTTCATGTGAAGAGTTGACTCATTTGAAAAGACCCTGATGCTGGGAGGGATTGGGGGCAGGAGGAGAAGTCGACATCAAAGGATGAAATGGCTGGATGGCATCACCGACTCAATGGACATGAGTTTGGGTAAACTCCGGGAGTTGGTGATGGACAGGGAGGCCTGGCGTGTTGTGCTTCATGGGGTCGCAAAGAGTCGGACACGACTGAGTGACTGAACTGAACTGTAGAAGCAGCTCCTCATCTGTTAAAGTTTTGTCATGAAATTGTAGCAATTCCATCACATCTTCAGGCTCCATTTCTAGCTCTTCTGCTGTTTCTAAATCTGCAGTTTACTTTGTCCACTGCAATCTTGGACTCTTCAGAGTTATCTATGAAGGTTGGAACCACCTTCTTCCAAACTCCTGTTAATGTTGATATTTTGATCTCTTCCTATGAATGATGACTGTTCTCAATGACATTTAGAATGGTGAATCCTTTCTAGAAGGTTTTTGATTTACTCTGTCCAGAGCCATCAGAGGAATAACTATCTGTGGTAGTTACAGACTTAATATGTTTTTAAACAAGGCCCCAGGAGCATGAAGATACTAGTCTATTTATATCCAAAAGTGAATTTTCTAGATTTCAAATTTCAACTTACAGTCAACCTGTAATCATTTCTGTGTGTTTGTGAGGCATGATGCAGGAGAGAAATTGATTTTCTAGTATGTATATTTCTCATTAACCCACACTGTTTATTGAAAGAATCATGCTTTCCCAAATGCTCAACAGTGCCACTTTTGAAATATATCAATTAAAAAGTGTGATGGAGTAGCCAAAGGAAAGGAATATATTGGGTAGTTATTTTGTCTGGGTAAAACCGGAGCCTCTTCCAGTAACTTTCTTATGCTTTCCTCTTCCATGTGATCTTATGCTTTTCTAGATCCAGTTTTGTTCATTAAAAAATTTGAGAGTGATAATGCTTACATTTCTAGTTGTTTGGTAAGAATAGTGAAGGATGGGAAACATAAAGGTCAGAGATAAAGGCCAAACACAAAACAGCTACTCAGTAAACAAGATACTGATCAGAATGACTGTGGTTACAATTCCATTATATTGATAAGAGGATTCTCATATTTTTTAAGAGTATCATATTATTCTAATACAAAGAAATGTGTACTTTATCCTTGGTCTTCAAATTAACCAATTTATATTATAAGAAGCATGGCAAAGACTTAAACACTTAGCCCAAATTCATTGTAACTACCGGGTGTAGAATGACTTCTTAGGTCATTTGTAAGTATTTGTCTTCATGTATTATTCAGAATGTTGACCGAAGCCCCAGCTTACTTCACTTTGGTTAAAAAATTTTTGAAGCAAATAATTCTCTTGCTATTATAAAAGTGACACAAGCTTGTTATAGTATAATAATGCATTTAAACAAAGCAGACAGCTCGAAAGTAAAGTGGAAAGAAATCCCTTGATTCCACAACTTGAAGTAATCACAATTTTAATATTAGTAATCATTATTTTAGATATCTTAGTAAATGTAAATGCATCTTTTGCCTCTGTATATGTCTCAGGAATGATTTATGTGTATGAATATATATCTATCTATAGATACTACATTTCAATAGGAGTCATAGAATAATTTGATCACTAGAATCATGCTCTTTTAAAGTTAGACATATTTAATTGTATATAACTGGAAAAAATTGAGGTAAATTTTCTGGGATTAACAGATTACAGATAAAAGATAAAATTTCTTCAATAAATTTTATTAGCCCCTAACACTATTCTATTGTTAATAAAAATAGATCTGTTGAGAGGTTTAATTACTCTTTTTTCAATTATATACCCTGTTTTTAAATTGATGGTAGAGACTGACCTGTTTTCAAATTTAAGGTGATTAGTGGAGTGACTCTTGGTCTCATCTCCTGCTCTGTACCCTCTTGATTATTATTTATGAGATTTTTATTTTGAATTGTTAGGAATTTTAAGAATGTTTTATATTTGAGAGCCATCATCTTTCAGGCATTCTGTTGCAATTCTGAATTTTACCTGCAATCCTAGTTCTTAACCATTTTAAGGAACCTCTTCATTGTCAAATGTTTCACTTGATTTTTCTTTTGTTTGTCAATTTTTCAATTGTCTATTGAAAAAAGCCCATCAACATATGAATGGATAAAGAAGATGTGGTATATATACAATCTAATACTATTCAGCCATATAAAAGAATGAAATAATGCCATTTGAAGCAACATAGATGGCCCTAGAGATTACAATACTAAATGAAGCAAGACAAACAAAGATAAATACCATATAATATCACTTATATTTAAAGTAAAAAAAATAGTACAAATGAACTTACAAAATAAAAACAGATTCACAGACAGAAAACAAGCTTATGGTTACCAAAGGGGTATGTGTGGCAGGGAGGGATAAATTATGAGTATGGGGTTAACAGATGCACACAACTATACACACATATGTGTGTGCGCACACACACACACACAGTTCTTTGGAGCCTCAGTAAAGAACTGGCAGTGTGCCTGCCAATGCAGAAGACACGGGTTTGATCCCTGGGCTGGGAAGATCCCCTGGAGAAGGAAATGGCAACCTACTCCAGTATTCTTGCCTGGAAAGTCCCATGGACCTGGGAACCTGGTGGGCTGTAGTCCAGGGTCGCAAAAGAGTCAGAAATGACTTAGCAACTAAACAACAACCAATATGTATATATATATATATATTTAAAATTTAAAATTTATTTATTTCACTGCTATGTATAAAATACATAGCAAGATTCTACTGTATAGCACAGGGAACTAAATTCTATCTTGTAGTGAATTATACTAGAAAAGAATAAAATATATATTTATAACTGTAACTTTGTTGTAACCTGAATTTAACAACATTGTGTATCATCTGTATTTCAATAAAAAACATTACAAGTTAAACACACAAATAAGAAGCAAATATTTAAAAAACCAAGTATATGTGTTTAATGAAATTTTCACTGTGGTCTACACAAAATATTTTTTAATACCATTCAATACAATTTGTACTTAAAAAGAAAGCCCAGTAATCTTGAGCACTTGAGAATCCCTGTTAGTTGCTTTTCTAGCTGAGGAACTAGTAGGTCATTATGATATTATACCATGCTGTTTTTCCCTGAGGGTTTTGGAGATATTTTCCATTACTTCCTGCTCTCAGATGTCACTGTTGAAAAGCCTGAAACCAGTGTGATCTTTCTCCTTTAATGTTACTTATTTTTTCTTCCTGGGTGCTTGAAGAATTCTGACTTTATCTTTGAAATTTAGTAACTTAAGAAGAAGCTAGCAGTCTTACTTTTTCTGTGGCCTTTTTCCATATCAGAAAGTATATTTAAAATTTTTAATTTATTTTATTCTAAATTTAAGGAAATGCTTCTGTATTTCTCGGCACACCTTTCCTAATCTATTTTCAATGAAGGATGTCATTTATCTGCTCTTTACATTTATTTGTTTCTTTTAATTTCATCTGATTAATGCATTTCTAGGCATTTCAAGACATTCTCCATGCTATTTAAATTTTCAAACTTTTTTCTTGCTGCTTCCAATTTATTTAGTAGATCTGCAATAATGCAGACCTTAATTTTTAGTTCTCAAATTTTCCCTTTAGCTCAACATTCCTTTTTCTGTCTTATTGTTTTGCCTTTGAGCTCTCATTTTATTGAATTAATTTTCTTTAAAATTCTTTGCAGTGTAAAGTACTTGTAGGGAATCAGTTTTGTTCTTTGGATTGTGTTTTCTATATGACTGAATTCTCTTTCTGTCATTCGCTCGCTGAGATGCTCTTAAACTGTAGTTCATTGTGTTATTGCCATGGCATACATTATTATGCAGTTCGTGGTTTACAGGGCACTTTGCTGGAACTTTCCATTCTTACATCGTGTGGGTGAATTCTTTTTGCTGTATTTCCTTCGTTTTTTAAAAAAATTATTTAATTGGAGGAAAATTGCTTTACAATGTTGTGTTGGTTTCTGCTGTACAACAACGTGAAACAGTCATCAGTTCAGTTCGGTTTAGTCACTCAGTTGTGTCTCTTTGTGACCACATGGATCGCATCATGCCAGGCTTCTCTGTCACCAATTCATGAGCTTGCTCAGACTCATGTCCATCGAGTCAGTGATGACATCCAACCATCTCAACTTCTATCATCCCTATCTCCTCCTGCCTTTGATCTTTCCCTCATCAGGGTATTTCCCAATGAGTCAGCTCTTCGCATCTGGTGGCCAAAGTACTGGAGCTTCAGCCTGAGCATCAGTCCTTCCAATGAATATTCGGGACTGATTTTCTTTAAGATGGACTGGTTGGATCTTCTTGCAGTCCGAGGGAGTCTCATGAGTTTTCTCCAACACCACAGTTAAAATGCATCAATTCTTTGGCACTCAGCTTTCTTTATGGTCCAACTCTCACATCCATACATGACTACTGGAAAAACCATAACTTTGACTAGACGGACCTTTGTTAGCAAAGTAACATCTCTGCTTTTTAATATGCTGTCTAGGTTGGTCATAGCTTTTCTTCCAAGGAGCAAGCGTCTTTTAATTTCATGGCTGCAGTCACCATCTGCAGTGATTTTGGAGCCAAGAAAGTAAAGTCTGTCACTGTTTCCATTGTTTCCCCATCTATTTGCCATGAAGTGATGGGACTGGATGCCATGATCTTGGTTTTCTGAATGTTGAATTTTAAGCCAGGCTTTTCACTCTGCTCTTTCACTTTCATCAAGAGATTCTTTAGTTCCTCTTTACTTTCTGTCATAAGGGTGGTGTCATCTGCATATCTGAGGTTATTGATATTTCTCCTGGCAATCTTGATTCTAGCTTGTGCTTCATTCAGCCCAGCATTTCACATGATGTACTCTGCATAGAAGTTAAACGAGCAGGGTGACAATATACAGCCTTGACATACTCCTTTCCCAATTTGGAACCAGTTCGTTTTTCCATGTCCAGTCCTAACTATTGCTTCTTGACCTACATTCAGATTTCTCAGGAGGCAGGTAAGGTGGTCTGGTATTCCCATCTCATTAAGAATTTTCCACAATATGTTGTGATCCACACAGTCAAAGGCTTTAGTGTAGTCAGTGAAGCAGAAGTAGATGTTTTTCTGGAATTCTCTTTTTTTTCTGTGACCCAATGGATGTTGGCAATTTGATCTCTTGCTCCTCTGCCTTTTCTAAATCCAGCTTGAACACCTGGAAGATATATCCCCTTTCTCTTGAGTTTCCCTCTCCTCCCTGCATCCCGCCCCTCTACGTCATCACAGAGCACCAGCTGGGTTCCCTGTGTTATATAGCAAAATCTCACCAGCTATTTTACACATGCTAGTGTATATATGTCAATGGTACTTCTCAATTCACCCCACACTCTCCTCCCCCCGCTGAGTCTACAAATCTATTTTCAACATCTGCATCTCCATTCCTTTCCTAAAAATAGGTTCATCAGTACCATTTTTCTAGCTTCAATATATTATATATGCTTGTGCGCTCAGTTGCTTCAGTCATGTCCAACTCTTTTTGACCCTGTGGACATAAGCCCATCCAGGCTTCTCTTGCCCAGGGGATTCTCCAGGCAAGAATACTGGAGTGGGTTGCTGTGCCCTCCTCGAGGGGGTCTATCCAACCCAGGAATCGAACCTGCGTCTCCTGCATCTCTGCATTGCAAGAGGATTCTTTACCCACTGAGCCACCTAGGAAGCCCAATATATGCAGTGAAGTGAAGTGTGAAAGTGAAAGTTGCTCAGTTGTGTCCGACTCTTTGTGACCCCATGGACTATATAGTCCATGGAATTCTACAAGCCAGAACACTGGAGTGGGTAGCCTTTCCCTTCTCCAGGGAATCTTCCCAACCAAGGATTGAACACAGGTCTCCTGCATTGCAGGTGGATTCTTTACCAGCTGAGCTATCAGGGAAGCCCAATATATGCAGTAATACACTATTAATATGTTTGCTTTTCTCTTTTTGACTTACTTCACTCTGTATAACAGTCTCTATGTTCATCCACCTTGCTACACTGACTCAGATTCATTCTTTTTTATGGTTAATATTCCATTGTATATATACACACACACTCATATATCTATATATCTATATACTACATCTTCTTCATTCATTCATCTGTTGATGGTTTTCTAGGCTGTTTCCATGTCCTGGCTATAATAGTGCTGCAGTGAATATTGGGGTACATGTATCTTTTAGAATTGAGGTTTTTCTCAGGGTATATGCCCAGTAGTGGGATTAGTGGGTCATATGGTAGATTTATTCCTTAGTTTTTTAAGGAATCTGCATAGTGTTCTCCATAATGTCTGTATCAGTTTACATTCTCACCAACAGTGCAGGAGGGTTGCCTCTTCTCCACATTCTCTCCAGCATATATTTCCCTTCTTCTGGAGAGTGGTTTGGTTTGTTATTTAGGTGCTATGTATTGAAGGCTGGTTGTCTATTCTATCTACATTTCTGCAGCCTGAGGGTCTAAGGGTAGGAGAGGGAGACACACAACCTTTGTTCTGGATTCTCACACTTGATTTTCCCACTGAAATCCTATGATAGTCTCCTCCTAGAACCTATAGCCATTGATTTTTTGCTGTCCTCTCCTACAGAGGATGATATACCCCCATATCTCCTCTTGTTTCTGACCCCCCAGGAGGCTGTAGGGGCTTCTGCTACTGAAAGTCTTCCCCTGAGTGTTTGCAGAGTTGCCCACTCATCCATGTCTTGAGTTTGCTTCTTTCCAGATTGTAGGATATGAGGACCATTCTTAGGAGTTTTTCAACCTGCTCTCTTTCCTTAGTGATCTTTTAGGAGAGTAGGGCTCTGCCACTAGCCTGTGTCTCACGCAGTGAGCGGTCGTTGCTTTTGTTGTGGACACACTCAGTCGTCTGAGGTGGCACCGCCCTAACATCCCAGGTGCAGTGCAGCATGCAGCTGGTGCATGTGTTTGTAAAATTCAGACAAATTCTAGGTGTCCGAATATTTTTCTTTCTAGGTTTCTGTTGCTCAGTATTTATAGCGCCAAGCTACTCTCCTTCCCTTGTTTGTTTTTTTGCTGCTGCTGAATTTGAGTTTTCTTTCTCTTTCATTTCTTCTTGTAAAACTTGTCTTAACCCCAAAGACTAGGCTATCCCTTTATGTTCTGCTTTATATTACAAGACAAAAGAAAGCTACTCAAAATAGAGGATCGCATAAGATCAAATATACTCATTCAGTGAAAGTTAACTTTTAACTATCTTGTTGTTAGATACCAGTAACATAAGTCATTCATATTCTAGTAAAAAATGCAATAGTGCTCTAGATACCAATTATATATCCTTTCTTTGCATTATTGTCTAACTGGCCTTAAAATGAAAATTTTTGGAGGAATAAATTCATGTGTTTAGTTATCCTCTATTTTATATAAATACCTTTTGAAATAATGAGTTATACCTAACATACATATTCACACATATATATACACACACACATATATATTAATAAAAATGCTCCTTAACAAAATGATCTAGTCTTGCAATCTTATTGCTAATTTGTTAGTTTTATCCTTTCCCTAATAAGAAATTACTTAATTATCTGTAAGATTTCAGCCAATTGCTGTGTCTTATTCTTTCCCATGGCAAATAGATGGCAAAACAATGGAAACAGTGACAGATTTTATTTTTTTTTGGCGGGGGGGAGAGGTCCAAAATCCCTGCAAATGGTGACTGAAGCCATGAAATTAAAAGACACTTGCTCCATGGAGGAAAAGCTATGACCAACCTAGACAGCATATTAAAAAGCAGAGACATTACTTTGCCAACAAAGGTCCATCTAGTCAAGGCTATGGTTTTTTTAGTAGTCATGTTTGGATGTGAGAGTTGGACTATAAAGAAAGCTGAGTATCGAAGAATTGATGCTTTTGAACTGTGGTGTTGGAGAAGACTCTTGAGAGTCCCTTGGACTGCAAGGAGATCCAACCAATCCATCCTAAAGGAAATCAGTCCTGAATATTCATTGGAAGGACTGATGCTGAAGCTGAAACTTCAATACTTTGGCCACCTGATGCAAAGAACTGACTCATTGGAAAAGACCCTGATGCTGGGAAAGATTGAAGGCAGGAGGAGAAGGGATTAACAGAGGATGAGATGGTTGCATGTCATCACTGACTCGATGGACATGAGTTTAAGTAAGCTCTGGGAGTTCATGATGGACAGGGAAGCCTGGTGTGCTGCAGTCCATGAAGTCACAGAGTTGGATACGACTGAGCGACTGAACTGAACTGAACTGAACTGTAAACCCTGGGCTTCCCAGGTGGTCCTAGTGGTAAAGAACCCGCCTGCCAATGCAGGAGATGTAAGAGACGCAAGTTCCATTCCTGAGTAGGGAGGATCCCCTGGAGGAGGGCATGGCAATCCACTCCAGTATTCTTGCCTGAAGAATCCCATGGACAGAGGATCCTGATGGGCTACAGTCTATAGGGTTACAAAGAGTGGAATACAACTGAGGCAACTTAGCACATATACATGCACTGTACTCTTATACAAGGAATGCAAGTTGAAATTCTTAACAAATCTCTAAGTAAGCACTTAAAACCTGATTCTCAATACCTACATTAGGATTACTAAATGTTGCTGAATTGTTTTGCATTCTTCCTTCTAGTGATAGAATTACTTTATAATAGGTTTTAAAGAAAACATTCATTGTCTCTATGTTTCTGTGTCAAAAATGATAAAAATATACTTCACTAAAATTAGAATGTTGTAAGTCCAAGAAATATAAATGTTTTTCAATGAAATTAAACATATCCAATAACTTAAAAAAGATCACTTTGACCAGATTGGGTTTTTTTCAGGAGCATGGACTTGCCTTCTGGTAAGATATGGTGCTTGTCACATATAAGCAGGAGAGCAAGTACACTCAGATTTTTGGAAACATGTTATATCACATAAGAGCTGCTTAAAAAACAGACATTATTATTCTGTGCAGACAAAGGAAGACTTCTGGCATTTAAAATTTTCATTACTTTTAATAAATGTAGCCATTACTGAAATTTATTAACATATTGACTGTAATCAAACATGTGCTACTGTTATTAACATAGCATATTCTTAAGTTAAATGTAGCTCTTGTATTAATATTCCAGACAATAGTAAAGTGCTGTTTTCTTACTTGCTTAATAATGTGAAAATAAATCCTCTACTCTTCTATTTTATAGATGGGGAAAATCTTTTTCTTAGATTCTGGGAATCATGGATTAAGTCAGTAAGAGAATTGACATGTTGTAGTTTCAGATTTCAGACTTTTCTCTAGAATTCTTACTGCGTGTTAGGCACCATCCTGCAATAATGTCTGAACATAATTAACTTAATACTACCTTCTAAAACTTAGCATTGCCAAGATGTTGATTTTTATTGGTTTGGCTTATGTTACTTTAGGTAATAATTTGCTTTCTTGTTTTTATATTGAATGACCACTATTGAGTTCAACGTTCCCTTCCTAATTTGAGAGTATTCTGAAAAGGAGCCTCTAATGCTGTATAATTTTCTCCTTTTTCAGCATCTGTCCATGCTTCTGCCAACTTGCGCTTGCATCAGCTAACTGGTAGAGAAGCACACACAGCCACAGTGCCTGTTTACTTTAGAGTCCTGATCACTAGTTCAGGCGATCCCTACAGGTGATCATGCTGTTTTTCCCTAGAACTTATTCTTCTTTTCTCTGAGTTGACTGTTTCATATGTTCTCTGTTTTCAAAACTCTTAGCCCCTTTTCCTCATTCTCATTTCCACCTTCAGCTTTTGTTTTTATAACAGGAAAGAGCTTCTCCCACATCCACTGACCCCAGCTGCCCACTTCCCTGCATACGGCACTTTCACTTGCCTTCTCTTTTGTGACTGTGTGGGTTGTCCATGCTCCTCCTTCCCCCTGGCTGGTGCAGAGATGCCTCATCTCCAGCTGGTGGAAGACCTGGACCAGGCTCTCCTTCCCTCTCTTCTATCAGTTTTCCCATCAACTAGGGAATTCTCATAAGTACACGTGCAGACCAGTACACCTTAAAACAGAAAGAAGCAAAACCTTCCCATCTCCAGTTGCAGCCCTACATTTATCCTTTCCTTTACAAATAAATCTCAGAGTTTCCGCACCACCTGTCCTCTATTTCTTCCCCACTTTCTCTTGACTTCACTTGAATAATCCAAGGTGACCCCTGACCTCCTCCATAGTGTCAGACCCAGCGCTTGTAAGAAAAGCCCATCTCACTTTATCTGTCAGCAACATTTGAATCAGTGACCTTAAACTCTGTTGCATCACTGTCCTTTCCCTCCTTCTCACATGGGCCATTATCCATGTTTTTATAGTAATCATTTTGTAGCTTTTCTTCCTAATTTTCCAGCTCACCTTGGAGTCCTAAGAATAACTCTGCAGTGGTACATATTTTCTTAACTTCATGAGTTGGGTCATGCAGATTGTTTTTGTGTGTCCAGATGCTTGTGTCAGTGTTGCATTTGCTGTGTGCTGTTCTTGGGAGTGGCTGTGGCACTCACTGCCATTGCTCTATGCTCATCTGCTGTGTAGATACATCTCACGTGGGTGTGTGTGGGACTTGGCTTCTGCCACTGTCTGGCTCTGTGACTGGGTGGAGGTGGGTAGGCAGTCCTGGCAGCGTTCTAAGGAGCTGCTCTGGGAGGGGGCTGTGAGTGTTGTTGATGGTGAGAGGGTTGCTGCAGCCGTACCCACGCCAGAGTCATGCTTGCTAGGCTTTCCTGGCTGCTGCTTGGAGAAAATGCTGACTTTTCTTGTAAGTGCAAGGAGTCTACAGCTCAACATGATGGCTTTTAACTAATGGAAGATGGAGAAGAGGAAGCTGAGAGTAAATTCTTTTCTCCTCAAACAACCAGTGCACATGCACATGTGGGATGCAGGGCTTAGCTGGCCTCTCTGAGGACATCCTGGGAAATGGAGGCATCAGTCACCCTCCCGCTAGCCGACAGCTGGCTCTATACTTCTCCCATGTGTCCTCCTCTTTTCCTCTGTTGTCCTCTTTCATACACAATGCTGTTTCTCTGGGGTATGTTCCTCAGTAATGTGCTAGCATGTCTGCTTTTGCTCAGGCTCTGTTTTCTGGAGAACCTAGAAATTCTCCCCCAGGACTGGCTACATAACTCATGTGACCAGTGCAAGATGAAAATATGGGGAACTTTGCTCAAAATTGGGAAGGACTTCAAAACGATGACAGCAGAGCATTGGACCCAGCGTAGGACTCTCTGAAGCTCTGGGTCCCGTGTGAGCTCACAGGTCATGTGTCTGGGAAACTGGCCTTGGTTCCTCCCAGTCCCGGCCCTCCCCAAACTCCTGCTTCCCTGCTCCCCATCCTCCACTTCTCCATATGCCCTCCTTGTCCTCCATTATTGCCTGTTTCCTGTGCACACGTCTATCATCTATCAGTTCTGTCTATCTGTCCATCATCTGTCTAAGGAATCTATGTAGATACTCTTTTCAAATATACTGTAGCTACCTGGTGAAAAGTGTTCACTGATAGATAAGTGAGGAAGAATTTATGGTGATTAAGCAAGATTGTTACTGTATAGGAAAGTGTTAATTGCTCAGTCATGTCCCATTGTTTGTGACCCCATGGCCTGTAGCCCGCCAGGCTCCTCTGTCCATGGGATTCTCCAGGCAAGAATACTAGAGTGGGTAGCTATTTCCTTCTCCAGGGGATCTTACATATATGACTGTTAGATAAATGATAGCTTAGCCTAATTATTTAATTAAGTCACATATAGTTCACCCATAGGACTCCTTTGTTCTTTTAAAATAATTTATCTGGGCATTTATTGAGTCTTAAACTCATCTACCCATACACACACATTCGCATGTACACACACACACACATGTCTTTCGTGAGTTTAGTTCTTAGTAGAGATCAGATCAGATCAGTCACTCAGTCGTGTCCGACTCTTTGTGATCCCATGAATCGCAGTACGCCAGGCCTCCCTGTCCATCACCAGCTCCTGGAGTTCACTGAGACTCATGTCCATCGAGTCAGTGATGCCATCCAGCCATCTCATCCTCTGGCGTCCCCTTCTCCTCCTGCCCCCAATCCCTCCCAGCATCAGAGTCTTTTCCAATGAGTCAACTCTTCGCATGAGGTGGCCAAAGTACTGGAGTTTCAGCTTTAGCATCATTCCTTCCAAAGAAATCCCAGGGCTGATTTCCTTCAGAATGTACTGGTTGGATCTCCTTGCAGTCCAAGGGACTCTCAAGAGTCTTCTCCAACACCACAGTTCAAAAGCATCAATTCTTTGGCACTCAGCCTTGTTCACAGTCCAACTCTCACATCCATACATGACCACAGGAAAAGCCATAGCCTTGACTAGATGAACCTTTGTTGGCAAAGTAATGTCTCTGCTTTTGAATATGCTATCTAGGTTGGTCATAACTTTCCTTCCAAGGAGTAAGTGTCTTTTAATTTCATGGCTGCAGTCACCATCTGTAGTGATTTTGGAGCCCAGAAAAATAGTCTGACACTGTTTCCACTGTTTCCCCATCTATTTCCCATGAAGTGGTGGGACTGGATGCCATGATCTTCGTTTTCTGAATGTTGAGCTTTAAGCCAACTTTTTCACTCTCCACTTTCACTTTCATCAAGAGGCTTTTGAGTTCCTTTTCACTTTCTGCTATAAGGGTGATGTCATCTGCATATCTGAGGTTATTGATATTTCTCCCGGCAATCTTGAATCCAGCTTGTGTTTCTTCCAGTCCAGCATTTCTCATGATGTACTCTGCACATAAGTTAAATAAACAGGGTGACAATGTACAGCCTTGACGAACTCCTTTTCCTATTTTGAACTGGTCTGTTGTTCCATGTCCAGTTCTAACTGTTGCTTCCTGACCCGCATACAAATTTCTCAAGAGGCAGATCAGGTGGTCTGGTATTCCCATGTCTTTAAGAATTTTCCACAGTTTATTGTGATCCACACAGTCAAAGGCTTTGGCATAGTCAATAAAGCAGAAATAGATGTTTTTCTGGAACTCTCTTCCTTTTTACATGATCCAGTGGATGTTGGCAATTTGATCTCTGGTTCCTCTGCCTTTTTTAAAACCAGCTTGAACATCAGGAAGTTCACGGTTCACATATTACTGAAGCCTGGCTTGGAGAATTTTGAGCATTACTTTACTAGCGTGTGAGATGAGTGCAATTGTGCAGTAGTTTGAGCATTCTTTGGCATTGCCTTTCTTTGGGATTGGAATGAAAACTGACCTTTTCCAGTCCTGTGGCCACTGCTGAGTTTTCCAAATTTGCTGGCATATTGAGTGCAGCACTTTCACATCATCATCTTTCAGGATTTGAAATAGCTCAACTGGAATTCCATCACCTCCACTAGCTTTGTTTGTAGTGATACTTTCTAAGGCCCACTTGACTTCACATTCCAGGATGTCTGGCTCTAGGTCAGTGATCACACCATCGTGATTTTCTGGGTCATGAAGATCTTTTTTGTACAGTTCTTCTGTGTGTTCTTGCCATCTCTTCTTAATATCTTCTGCGTCTGTTAGGTCCATACCATTTTTGTCCTTTATGGAGCTCATCTTTTCTCTGGTATCTCTGATTTTCTTGAAGAGATCCCTAGTCTTTCCCATTCTATTGTTTTCCTCTATTTCTTTGCACTGATCGCTGAAGAAGGCTTTCTTATCTCTTCTTGCTATTCTTTGGAACTCTGCATTCAGATGTTTATGTCTTTCCTTTTCTCCTTTGCTTTTGGCTTCTCTTCTTTTCACAGCTATTTGTAAGGCCTCCCCACACAGCCATTTTGCTTTTTTGCATTTCTTTTCTATGGGAATGGTCTTGATCCCTGTCTCCTGTACAATGTCACGGACCTCATTCCTTAGCAGAGATAGGCCACCTTGAATGGTGTTATTTCTGTTTAGCTTCTCTAAAACTGCAGCTTTTCCTGATTTTTTTCCTTTCTCATTGTTGTTCCCTCCTAGGAGTACCAGATTAAGCAAGTAAAAATACAGGATTCTCAGTTAACTTTGAATTTCAGATAAACAATTTTTAGTCTAAATATGTCCCATGAAATACTTCAGACACACTGATACTAAAAAATGATTTATCACCTATTTGAACTTCAAATATTACTGGCATCCTCTGTTTAGTCTGGCCACTCAGCCCCTTTAAGGCTTGGACGATGAGGCCACTGACCCAGGTCCCCTGCGTGGGATGCCCATGCCTTCTCACAGGGGAGGCCTGTGCTCAGATCTTTATGAGAGTTAGCTGACTGGTGGGGACATCTCCTGGAAAGCACCTCCAACAATCGGATATTTCAAATGTAGTTTCCCTTAGGCCTTTCTGATGCTAAAAGGACTTTCTGAGCTATTGTCAGTATTGGCTGGAGGTTTGTAAGGGAGGCTGTATCCTAAGGAGCATGCACTCAAACCTCGGTAACTCAGGGCATGAGCCCGGGAAAATGGTCATGTACACTTCTCAGACCCTGCCCTTGCTTCTGGAGACAAATTCATGACCTTTCAAGACAGTTTTTGCATTGTTCTCTGATTTCCTGCTTTTTTCTGGGTAAATAATTTAAACTTAATATGTCTTTTATCATCTTTTTTCTTGCATAAATTGTGACTGCTCTTAGGGAAATTTGATGAAGAGTAACACCCCACAGAGGATTGTCACTGTGGCCGTGTAGCATATGAGGCATACTTAAGGCGATAATGACACTCCCCCTGAGTCCCAGGTCCATAGCAAAGGAGGACGTGAAGCAAAAACTGGGTGTCCTTCACATTGTGTTTAATTAGCAAACCCACTACCATATTATAGATGTAGCTTTACTTACTTAGTTCAGGGAGTGCATTCTGCAGCAATTAAAATACTAATAGAAGTAGTTAACTTCTGGATGAGGAAGTTGGCTGGTCTGCGCTGAAAGATGACAGCCATTTTGAGCCCTTGGGCTGGTGTCCGTTGCTTTTACTTATTTATTTATTTTTGAGGTGACTCCCTGGTCACTGTAGCCAGTGACCATAAGACCATTCCTCCTACCTAGGTCTTTTTTTAAACAGTTAATTTAAGTTTTTAAAAATTTTCAATTTTATGTATAGCTGATTTATTATGTATAATTGATAGACAATGTTGTTGATTTCAGCTGTACAGAAAAGTGATTCAGTTGTGTATACATGTAAAATTCTTTTTCGTATTCTTTTCTGTTATAGTTTATTAGAAGATATTGAATATAGTTCTCTGAGCTGTGGGCTTCCCTGGTAACTCAGTGATAAAGACTCTACCCACCAATGCAGGAGATGCCCAAGACAGGGGTTTGATCCCTAAGTTGGGAAGATGCCCTGGAGAAGGAGATGGTAACCCTCTCCAGTATTCTTGCCTGGAGAATCCCATGGACAGAGGACCCTGGCGGGCTACAGTCCCTGGGGTCACAAAAGAGTCGGATATGACTTAGCAACCAAACTCTGTGTTATACAGTATGTCCTTGTTGTTTATTTTATATATATAGTAGTTTCTATCTGCTAATCCCAAACTCCTAATTTATCCCCTCCTTTCCCCCTTTGGTGACCGTAAGTTTATTTTCTATGTCTGTGGGTTTATTTCTGTTTTGTAAATAAGTTTACTTGTATCCTTTTTGGATTGCACATATAAGTGCTATCATATGATATCTGTTTTGATCTGTCTGGCTTATTTCACTCAGTGTGGCCATCTCCAGGTCCGTCCACGTTGCTTATACCTAGTGACTGAGGTCAGCCTGGGGTCTGCGGGGCCTCAGTGTGTTTTCATCCCCGCCGGGAGGCTATGTGCCACAGCGGTGCTGTCCTGCACTTTCCACATGAAGGGAAGTGGTACCACTTCACTTCCCAGGCTTGCAATTTCCCTTCTGATCTGATTGTTTCTGAGCAGTTGCTTTGTTTGGAGAATTCAGTGCTTTGATTAGCATCTTAAAGGGTTCTCTTCCTGTGGCTAGATTTCTATTTCTCCCAGTGTTTTAGGCTTGGTTCCCTCACAGAGAGGATTCTTTGAAGTCAGTGGAAGCTGTGCTGAAAGGGAGGGGCGCTGCCCTGTGGAATAGATGGTGGGAGGCCAGATCACAACCTCTGGTTTCCAACTTGCTTGTGACAACTGGAGAAATAATGGAATTAGCAGGAAAGAGTGTGTTTGGTGTGTTTAAAGTAAATTTTAAACAAAGCATAGAAAACTATACGAATTTCTCATTTAGTAAAATGAGACATGACTACTGAATATTCACATCTGTAGAACAACTAGTTGAGCACAATAAAGCTTGCCTTGCGTATAGGTTTCTCACCCTGTTTATCTCTATAACCTCCACCCTCCTCTCTCCAAAATCTCTAAATGGAATAAATGTGATTCTTATAAGGACATCATCTTCAGAATAGGAATATAGTATTTAAGGGTATGTACTGAAAATCACCACTTAACAGAGAGCAAACTCACTGGAAAACAAACCAGAAAATCATTGTCTTCAGAGATAAAAACCAGAGCATGTTTGGTAGAAGTGCTGATTAAGCTTGGTGTATGTAAATAATACATTAACTTAGATAAACTTCTGATGGGGAAAAACTCTCTCATCAAGCCTCACTTAATGAATTAAGTTTCCCTTTCTTCTTGAAATTTTTATTTTTATTGCAACTGAGTCTTGGCATTTGCATTTTCTCTTCAAATTAATACGATTAGAATAGAGCTCATGAGTTTCTTTTCTTGGCGACACTAAAACTTCTCAGCATTTGAATGACCCATGACCTTTCTGAAATGGGCCCATCTTCTAGCATGAAAAATAATTCTTAAATGTTGCTTTAACTCCTAGCTTTAGTACAAAGACAGATCGTCAGGGTCATAAATTAAAGGCACCTCACTGCCGCTCTTTGGTCAGTGTTCTAGCACAGACCCATATTAATATTTTATTCCCTTTAATATTATTACATGATGCAGGCTTTATTTAAATGGATTTGATGGGTTTCTGGGTTGACTTGACAACCAGAGGGAAAAATTAATGTTCTGCCTTTAATCTCAGCTCAAGGCGCTAAATTATTTTGGAGGTCAAAACCGTCATGCATATCACGCTAGATTATTGAATGTAATAACTATTAGCTAGCTGTCTATTTATGGGCTTTTTAAATTGTTTACTTCATGCATCTTGAGCTAATTTTTAAGAAAAGCTCCCTTTTAGTTTTTTTCCTTTCACGTGCCACAGTTATCGCAGTCTTTACAACAGGACTAAAGGCGGATGCCTGGGGCCGGCTTATAAACAATGTCCGAATTGTAAAATGTTATAAATTGCAGAGAGTACTCCTCTTTTCATTGGTCCCATCTTCACATGGAGTTCAAGTATGTTGAGAGAAATGGTGACTTTGTTATAAGCTATTACCTTAAGATAAAACTCACAGAATGCTTCACATTAAAAGCTTGATGGTTAAAAGAATATAGTTGCTGAGAGAAATAGTAAATCTTATTCTATAATTATCCTAAGAATAATTGGAACAGGACTGAAAAAGCAACTGAAGGATAAAATGATACTGTTAGATATTTAAAGAAATGTTTTAATGAGAGATCTCATAAGTGAAATATAAGATGAGGTGTTTATTATTATAATTGTTTATTATTTATTTTAAAATGTTAATTGGAGGATAATTACTTTCTAATATTGTGATGGTTTTTGCCCTACACCAGTATGAATTGGCCATAAGCATATATGTGTCCCCATCCTCCTGAACCTACCCCCACCTCCCTCCCCATCCTATCCTGAGAGGGTGGGAAGATTTGAAAGAGTAACATTGAAACATATACATTCAGTTCAGTTCAGTCCCTTAGTTGTGTCTGACTCTTTGCGACCCCATGAATCGCAGCACGCCAGGCCTCCCTGTCCATCACGAACTCCTGGAGTTCACTCAAACTCTCATCCATCGAGTCGGTGATACCATCCAGTCATCTCATCCTCTGTCATCCCTTTCTCCTCCTGCCCCCAATCCCTCCCAGCATCAGAGTCTTTTCCCATGAGTCAACTCTGCGCATGAGGTGGCCAAAGTATTGGAGTTTTAGCTTTAGCATCAGTCCTTCCAAAGGACACCCAGGACTGATTTCCTTTAGAATGGACTGGTTGGATCTCCTTGCAGTCCAAGGGACTCTCAAGAGTCTTCTCCAACACCACAGTTCAAAAACATCAATTCTTCAGCACTCAGCTTTTTTCACAGTCCAACTCTCACATCCATACATGACCACTGGAAAAACCATAGGCTTGACTAGACAGACCTTTGTTGGCAAAGTAATGTTTCTGGTTTTCAATATGCTATGTAGGTTGGTCATAACTTTCCTTCCAAGGAGTAAACGTCTTAATTTCATGGCTGCAATCACCATCTGCAGTGATTTTGGAGCCCCCCAAAATAAAGTCTGACACTGTTTCCACTGTTTCCCCATCTATTTCCCATGAAGTGATGGGACTGGATGCCATGATTTTTGTTTTCTGAATGTTGAGCTTTAAGCCAACTTTTTCACTCTTCTCTTTCACTTTCATCAAGAGGCTTTTTAGTTCTTCACTTTCTGCCATAAGGGTGGTGTCATCTGCATATCTGAGGTTATTGCTATTTCTCCGGCAATCTTGATTCCAGCTTGTGCTTCTTCCAGCCCAGCATTTCTCATGATGTACTCTGCATAGAAGTTAAATAAGCAGGGTGACAATATACAGCCTTGACATACTCCTTTTCCTATTTGGAACCAGTCTGTTGTTCCATGTCCAGTTCTAACTGTTGCTTCCTGACCTGCATACAGGTTTCTCAAGAGATACATTACTATATGTAAAATAGATAGCCAGGAAGCCCAGAGCAGATATTTATTGTTTATATATATTTGTCCTTTGGACTGGCCTTAATCTAAAAGCTGGATTCATGTCAGTGTTATTCTGTACTGTTTGTGGTATACGAGAGCTCTGATCTTACCTCTTGGGCATTTTTGTGATGAGGGCTATAACACCCTGTACCCTGGGAGTAGAATCTTGCACCTTTAGGTACTAGGAAGGTGGGGGTGGGAGGTGTCCGAATGCCTCTGCTCACCTGCCTCTGCTCTGCCTCCTCTGGATTTTATCTGATCCACAGCTGGCACCTTCTGTGTGTGAGGCTCTCTGAGGTTAAGCAGTTTTAACTGCTTTACTTAAAGCCGCATCAGTCATGGCCAATGGACCATGATGAAAAAAAAAAAAGAGCCTTACATGAGAGGTGATTTTTCTTCCTGGTAATGAATGGCTATGGGCCACAGAAACTTCTCGTACTTTCCAGGGCAGTATAACAACTTACCTGAGTAAGGGCAATGAGCACTGGATGAGGCTGATTGTTGGTGTAGACCAGACCTCACTGAAAGGGCTGAGACAGCATGCTTTATCCCATCTTTCTTTCTTTTTCATGTTGCTTATAAATGACTTCATTCATCTAAATGAGAGCTTCTTGGAAGGCTGTTAGTCTGGACATGGCAGGTCTGTCTAGTGACCCAAGAGAGCTTCTGTGGCATCTAGCTGTGCAGAGAGACTCTTGGGAAAGCGGTCGGGACTGCCTGGCTTCCGCCCTGTTCGGCAGCCCCTGCTGTCCAGCAGAGGCTGAAGAGGGGGCAGTGGGGCAGCCAGCCAGGCAGTGAGTGGAGGAGAGAAGAAAAGGTTTGAGATTTAACCCTTCTCCAGAGGTCTGGCGATGAACATCTAGGACCCAGATTGTGAGAGTGGTCTGTCACTGGGAGAATATCAGTGTTCTTTTCCTCATCTTCATCCAGCGACTCAATTCAAGCGCAACTAAAATGAAATAAAACAGAAAGTGTAACTCGTACCTGCTGTGCCGGGCTATGGTGGAGAAAGACTGCACTCGGGTCCTGAGGAGCTCATGACTGCTGCCTTCCCCAAGTCCGCGGGCTCGTCCCCACCGCTGCCCCGTGTGATGGAGGAGGGGGCCTGGGGCAGCCGGGTGAGAGGGGAAACCAGTCTCCTCTGGCGGGGAGAGGGGGGAGATGGAGGGGCTGCAGTCCATCCTGGGGAGAGAAGCACTCAGGGTGGGGAAGGGGCTGACGCCTGGACCGAGGGGATTGAAACCCGAGGTGATTGGAAGTGGGCGGGTCTTCACTTTATCTTTCCCTTTTTAACTCTCTTTGGGGGCTTTTGAAATCCAAGTGCTTTCATAGGTGACATTTTTGAGTTTGGATGTTTGACTTTTCTGAGACCTTTATTAAGAAAGTGGTCGTCCTTCCTTGCTCTCCATGCTGGCATTTAAAACTGGAGACTCCTTGCTCTTAGGCCCTTAGGTTCATAAGAACTGGGAGAGGCCTGAGGAAGAAGAAGCTGAGAACTTCCTCCAGTGTTTCCTGACCGCTTATGCTCTGCTCTCCACAGGAAGATATTGCCACTAAATTTCAGTGGGAAATGTTAAGTGGGGGAAAACGCGCCCAATTCTGTGACTAAGGGCAGTGATAAGAAGTCATTAAGTGCCTTACAACAAAGTGCTTTAAAACTACATTTTATAAAGCAATGCTCTCTGCCTCTGCAATTTGGAAAACTTTGACAACAGTGTGTTGAAGCTTTATCAAAATAAAAGTGCCGTATAAAAAGTAAGCAAAAAACTCTGTCACTGTTTGAAAAATACTGTTATTATTCAAAAGGATGTCACCCATAATTCTATCACTTTGAGGTGTTCAGACTTCAATAGATAAAGAAGAATAGATGCTAAGCTTTCTTTATTATTCATAGAAAATCTCATTAGTTCATTATTGAATGACAAGCACTTTCTGGCTAGGAGAATGGACAACCCCTGTGACAAAGGTTTTAATCTTTTTAGAATAAGTTACAAAGTGGTCATTGATCTATTAAATCATTTGGCTTCATGAACATACTTTAGAATCCTAATCAGTATCTAGGAAGAGAAGTAAAAGTTGCACTTAAGATACAGGCAGCCAGAATTGAATTCGCTAGGCTTGGTAACTGCTGAAGACCAGTGTTTAGAAGGTATTTTGTTTGTCCTTCTGTGTTTGCAGTATCTACTTTCCTTATCGGATATTCAATAATGAGCTTTACTCTATGCACTGAACTCTGTAGGGCACAGTTGTGTACATGCTTAGTTGCTAAGTCATGACCCCATGGACTGTAGCCTGTCAGGCTCCTCTGTCTGGGATTCTCCAGGCAAGAATACTGGATTGCCATTCCCTCTTCTAGGGAGTCTTCCCAACTCAGGGATTGAACCTGTGTCTCCTGCATTGGCAGGTGGATTCTTTACCACTGAGCCACCAGGAAAACTCTAGAGCACAATTAAGAAATGGCTTTATTTTTGTGCCTGTCCATTGGGTCACAAAGAGTCAGACACGACTTAGCCACTGAACAGCAATGAAACCCTTAGCTTTTAATTCCTTTTTAAGTTTTAAAATGTCCCTTTCTGTCTAAATTGAAACATTGTTTCCTTATTCAACTGAAAGTTTCCCCACCCTTCTTTCACCTAAGGAAGCTGGGCCTACTGTGTTTTGATAAACTCCTGGTTCACATTCCTGGGTGCCGCCCCTCACTCTGGCTCCTCCAGGTGGGCTGGGGAGAGGAGAGACAAGGGAAGATGTGGCCACGCCCAGGGCGTTAGACCCTTGGCTGCACACAGCAGACATGTTCTCTGGAGGCTGGAGCCCTGCACCCTATGGCCATCTCCCCCCTCTGCAGACTGCCTTCCTGCTGTGTCCCCACGTGGTGGAGACAGCCCGCTCCTGTGTCATCCAGCCCTGCTATTCGAGGGCCTTGTCCTCATGACCTCATTTGACCTTTATCACTACCCTACAGGTCCTATCTCCACATACAGTAATGCTTAGGGTGAGGGCTTCAACATACGGATTTTGAGGGGACAAAAACATTTAGTCCGCAATGCCCATTTTACTTCTCTTCTGTTTTATCTGTGTTTATTTTTTCACTCCCAGTTCTTTAATGACCTTTACTGTGGCAACACTTCTGTCGTTGGCTAGAAACAGTGAGCTTGTGGGAGGAGCCAGAAGGGGCTCTGTCTTACTGAGTTCCCTCACTGTGTTTGTGAGGGCAGAGGTAAGCTGCTCGAACAAAGAGACCAGGCATTTAATAGCTGAAAACATGTGTTCTCAGTAGTGGTGAAAATTGATCTGGGAGCAAAGAGGGGTGAAAAATATCCTTAGCTATTGAAATGATTTGTGGCCTTCCAAAGCTCAATAAAATCATATTTCTTAGCATTTCACCTCTCTTGTTAGGAAGAAGTTATATTAAATATTTAATTACTCAAGTTATTTTTTTCTCCTTAAGGGGGCAATAGTGAAAAAAAATGCTAGGAAATTATGGCTTAAATAAAGCAGATTTAGGTATCACACTTCTCGATTTCAAACTCTATTACAAAGCTATCGTACTCAAAACAGTATGGCACTGGCATAAAAACAAACGTATAGACTAATGCAACAGAATAGAGAGTCCACATATACAATCAACTAATCTTTGACCAGCACCAAGAAAGTACAATAGGAAAAGACCGTCTCCTCTGTAAATGGTTTTGGGAAAACTGGATACTCATGTGCAGAAGAGTAAAATTGGGTCCCTATTTTACAATACTCACAAAAATTAACTTGAAATAAATTCAAGATGTAAATGTAAGATCTGATGGAATATCATAAAAAAAAATAAAGCAGATTTATTACTGTCTCAGTTAGGAGTCTAGCTCTGCCTCATAAAACCACCTGATTTCCTTCCATCTTTCTGTTTCACCATCACCTTGGGTGTTACCTGGTCTGCAGGATCCAAAAGTTGCCTTGAGCATGTCTATTTTCAGGTAGAGAGGAGGGGAAAGAGGCAGATCCAGGGCAGATATTTACTTTGGGCAAGTGAGGCAGAAGTTTTTGCTAACATTACATTGATGACAACTTAGTCATGCAGTTACTTTGAGTGGGAGAGGCCGGGAAATGCAGTCTGTAGCTTGGCAGCCATGTGTCCATCAAGAGGGAGCAGGCATTTGTGGGGACAGCTAGAGACAGGGCTGACTTCTCCCATCAGCCTTGAAAACACACTCTGTGGCAGACTGCTCCCACCAACCCCCACCCCACCAAACCCTGTGGTTCATGCAACAGCTCTCAGGTTCCTCTTCCTGCAGGCCACCGTCTGGGGAGATATCCTTCCAACAGCATCCTGGTCCATCATTCAGTGCATCTCCCAGGCCATGGGAACATTGGTAACCTTGCTGCATTGTTGTAGAAGGCACTTTGATCTCATGACTGTATTCTCCTCTCCTTGCTCTGCACCCTGGACTACTCCAGCTAGCTCACTGACTCCAGATGAAAAGAAAATCAAGTTTAAAGGGGTATATATTAAAATCTGGGCTTCCCTAGTGGCTCAGCAGTAAAGAACTTGCCTGAAATGCAGGAGATATAGGAGGTGCTTAGACATAATAGACTTGGGTTTGATCCCTGCGTTTGGAAGATCCCCTGGAGGAGGGCATGGCAACCCACTGCAGTATTCTTGCCTGGAGAATCCCATGGACAGAGGACCCTGGCAAGCTATAGTGTTGCAGAAACCAGTGCTCAAGAAACCAAGCACCACACTCAGAGAGTTGGAGAACTCAGATTTATTCCGCTGGCGGGCCCAGAGGAGTTAACCCTTCAAGCTCTGAGCCCTGAACAAACGGGTTACAGAGTTTTTATAGACAAGCTATAGTGAGCTTCACTAGCTGCTAATAGGCTGGTTTAAACTAAGGGTTTCACGTGCGTGGGAACAGCAGTCAAGATGGGGAGGGGGATGTCTGACCTTTACATGGACAGGCACGATTAAGTAGGTTTGCAGGGGCTAGGGAGTTGCAAAGAGCAGGACAAGGGTGAGTGAGATAAGCTCCAGTTCCTAGCATTGTAAGCCCCCACTTTCTGAGACTACGTGACCTACGTGATCCAGACACTGTAAGGAGCAAGCTGAGTTACAGAGGCAGAAGGAGCAGGAGGTTATGTAAAATTTTAACTTTTCCTCTCCAATAGTCCATGGGGTCACAATGAGCAGGACACTACTGAAGCGACTTAGCACACAGGCATGTGTTATCAAAAGTCAGAAACATTCTCTTTTCTGTTGGAAACAGACGTAAGCCCGGGCACTTCTCTTGGTGAGGAGAAGGATGTCTGATGGCAATGAGATTTAAGGCCTAGTCTCCCTCCCGGCCCTCTCCGCCCAGCACTGCAGCCTTCCCCTAGGCACTGGGCAGAGCTCTTTTTAAATTCCTCATTCGAGTTGGTATGAAAAGCAGCCCTATACCCTGTGGGAAGAGTAAGGGAAAGGCCACGGTGCTGTGAGGGCCTTTGCTTTAAGAAGTTGCTCTCTTTGCTCCATTTCTAATGTGTCTTCAGCAGAAGGATGGGCATGAGGTGGAAGGATGGGCTTGGGGTGGATCAGTGCAACAGAGGCTTGGCGTCCTGCGTCTCATCCTGCTGGCCCACTTTTTATTTCAGTCACGGATGTGCCAGACAGTTCTAAGCACACGGGTATCATCCCACCCCTAGGGCCCACCACGAATCTCTCCATTTCTGCCCCAGAATCTCCTGTAAAGCAGCTCGCATGCCCTAGGCCTGGTCTCAGGTTCAGCCCCCACGTGCAATGCAGTTTACACAGCAGTTAGCCCTTACCCGAGGGCAGGCCAGTAGTGAGTGCCCAGCCCGGCTGCTGTGGCGGCCACCCCAGATGGCTTTCTGTGTTCCCCAGAGGGCCCTGGGCAGACTGAAGCCCAGATGCCCGAGTCGAGGATCTCAGTATTGTGCCCTGAGTGCGTTTTCCACCTTCCCTGTCTCCATTCCCCTGTTCCTTCCCTCCTGCTTTTTTGTGTGAACTGTTAAATGAACTGCCTCAATATAGGTTCTTCCTCAGACTCTCCTTTGGGAGTTCTCAAACGCCGCCACGGGTTTATTAGTTTTTGTCCATCTTATAGCTATAGGGTTGGTAGCCCTCCTTACTCTGTAGGAACTTTCTTCATTTTCTTCAAGTTTGTGGGACCTCAGCTGAAACTCTAAGTTAACAGGAAGACTTTCACTTTTATCTTTTCCTTCCTACAACAGTATATTTTCTTAAGGCCATTTAGCTTCATATAATAAGTGCTGTTTAGTTGAAGCAGGAAGTCCTGTTTTCATTTTACCAAAGGCATTCTTGAGTAAATTATGTGCTAGTGTCCTAAGACTGAATAGTCTAAGGAAAACCTGGATGATTGGCCGGTGTACAAAGTATGCCTAGCCTAGCCACAGGCGTGGTCCCTGGGAGTAGCTGGGTTGTGCAGGATTGGCCTGTCACTTAGGAAGTGACATCCATATCACAGTGTCCTTTTGTTGAAAGTTTGAAGGCATTCTTTCTGCCTTTTGAAATTTTGAAAAGACAGGTGTCTTTTGTCTTGATTGTAGATATTATATAACAGAATTTTTATCTCCAGGATGAATAGTTGAGGGGAGATTAAGAAGCTATTAAATATGTATTGGGATTATCATAAATATAATAGGTAATCAATTTTATGGGTAATCAAACAATCCATTATACCTAATCAGTTCTGGTAATTCATTAGGGAAGCTAGTGGAAGAAAAACATGTATGTTGGACAAGTTTTTGCTTTCCTTATGCTCTTTTCTAATGAAAAATAATTGACCCTTGACATGAAATAGGCCCCATGTTCTAGCCTATAGCCTTCCCTTGGTCATCTCAGCTTTTGGGGGAAGGTCGAGTCATACCTGCACTTTACTGAATATGCTATTATTGTTGTGCTATAGCAGTATTTCTTCAGAAGTTAAAGTGATGTTTTCTGGCTTTAATATAGAAAGCTTGATCAAACTGTTGTAAATCACCAGTAGTTGGGGGAAAAGACAAGATTCTGATTACTTATGATTTCTATAGTTTCTCAGAATTGTCTAGGATTCTAAGTCTCTCTGTGTCAATGTCTCTAGTGATTTAAATTTCTTGGATTTGAAGGAAATTGGTAAGAACACTTCAAGATTATTCAGAAAGATGGTTTCCAACACTTTTAGAAGAAATAGGTTCCCAGTTGCCTAGGGATTAAAGTAAACTTTCTTGGAACATCATTAAAACAAACTGCTGCCTCCGCTGGCTCAAGTCTCTGCTACTAGACGCAGGAAACTTCTAATTTTCACAACCAAAGTTCCTTTTTCCAGTGTTGTTTATGACCCATTTTTAATACTTTGAGGTTTTCTTTCACTCTTTCTCTAGCACAGAGGATGGTACTCATCCATCATTAATTCATACAGCTATTATGCAGCTCAAGTGTGCTTGGGAATCCTTTTGAGGCTTATGAAAGAAATCCGAGGTATGGATTTCCTGTTCACCAAAATTATTCTTGGAAAATAAGGTGAGGCAGATGGGTATTTTTAAAGAGAGAGTGAGGATATTAGAGTCCCAGACCTGAGCACTGCCTGGCTCGGCGATGTTCCTATGAGCTGGGAGTCCTCTGCGGGGCTCCCTTTCATCTACTTCAGCCCGCTAGAAGGTGGATTTCCTTTTGCATTTCAAGTCCTGTTGATTCATTGATTTGAGTTCTATTTTAACTAACATTCTTATGTAACGAGGCAAACATAAAAATATTAGAACTGTCCACATTAAATTGGTTTAGATCCAAACACTGTGCACGGACTTTCCTCTCTGATACCTGGGGATCAGTAGCACAGATGACAGCCAGATACACAAACGTGCATTTTAGGAAGGAAATCTCATAGGAAGGAAGACTGCTTATGTATAAACCAGCATTTCTCAACATTGAGTTTTTCAAGGAATTATTTTGTCACAGAGCATCTTGAAGTCAGAGGGCAAATATATAGGAAATGTTAAATTAATCCCTATAATTTTGCCTTCTGATAGCTTCCCCATAACTGTCTACAGAAGCTATCTTGTTTCCCTCAGATCTGCCACCATCACCTTAGTTAAGACCTTTACACAGTCATGCAGTGCAGGCAAATATTGTAATACTCTGCCAGCTGACCTGTTGGTTACAACGTTTGTGGTTTCCCTTCTGCATCTTTATACTCATCGCTGCTGTGGCCCCGTTGCAGGTGTCCACCTCACCCGGGCTGCACTGTGTGCCTGGCCCAGGTCTTCTCTACCCCTACCGGGCATCTCCCTCTGAGAGTGCAGACATTCGTTCTGATGAGCATGCACACCTGGGAGTAGGGACAGATGGCATCCTCCTGCAGCCCTTGACCAACCTAGGGGGTGTTGGGGGCAAATGCTGCCTTTTTCTGATTGGAGTGCCTTAGATGATCCCTCACATGACCCTACTCAGATTACTTGTTGACCGTTGTCAGAACCAAATGGAGAATGGCAGAGGACAGTGGCTGACTGTACACATTAGCCATTAGCAGTCCAGTCACAAGTGCTGTGATGAGTGTAGAGTCCTGGCTGTGATGAGTCAGTACAGACTCTGGTACTTGGTATATAGCAGATCGTTGGCTGAATAGATTTTTCTCAGTCCTCATTAAGATGGTCTAAAGTAGTGTGCTTTTACGTGTGGTGGACAGCAATGCATTGTCACTGTCTTGTTCCAAGATTTCATCATCATATACTTCTTGGGAAACTCAACCATCTTAAAAGTGTATGGATTCATGTTACTTTGCTATGTCAAAACATCAGGCCAAGTGGATGTGGTGAGCAAGAAGTAAAAAGTACTGTGGATAGCTTAGAAAGGGCCTCTGTGCCAGAGCCTATGAGATGGACCCCAGGAGGATTCAGATCCACAAAGTGCCTCGTGGACTTTGGCATACCTGGACATTGCCTCAAAAGGGCACGCTGTCGGACCATACACTTCCCACTATCAAGAAAGAGACTCATGGTGGGCCTATCTGAATTCTGAAGGTGGCCTATGCTGCAGTTGGGAATCATACTTTTACCTTTTTATTGAGTAACACAGAAAGCCACCGGTTTTGAGCATGGCTCAGAGCAAGAGAGGGCTCCATGGGAAGTCCGACTGGGGGTGAAAGCTGTCCATCCAACCAGACTGTCTCACCCCGCAGAACTGGCGGTGCTGGAGCTCTTGTTACAGATGAGTGTACTGTGTCCTGAGTCACTCTGCAGTCTGCTAGGGCTCTGGAGTGATGCTATGTCCTCTGCAGTACAGAACTACAGCTTGATGTTTACAAAGCAGCCCTTGACATCCTGCTGAGCCCCAGGAGACTGGTCACCTGACACGGGCCATCACACGAGCATGCAAGCGGAGTGGTCCATCCCTGTCCAGGTGACTTCCAAGCACCGCACCATACTGTCGGGCAACGTGATGGTGGCACATGTTCAGTGCAAATGGTACATTCGGGGACGAACGCAGGCGGCTTCTCAGGGCACAGGAAGTTGTGTGACAGGCGGCCCAGACTCCTTGTCACTTCTTTCTGTTGCACTACTGCCTCTTCTGTAGCTCTCACCTATGGACTCCTATGATCAACTGACAAAAAAACCCCCTAAGCTTTAGTTCATGGAGAGCTCGGATTAATATATTGGTAGTAGTTAAAAATGTTCTGCCACAAGTCTCTAGCACCGTGTAGGAGTGAATTTAGATAGCAGTGAAGGAAAATTCTTCCATTTTAGGCATAGAGCTCCTAAAAGTGATGAGAACAACAAAAGTGTCTCTTGTTAGGCTTGCGTGCATGTGTGTGTGCTAAGTCACTTCAGTGTGTCCAACTCTGTGCAACCCTATGGACTGTAGCCCACCAGGGCCCTCTGTCCATGATTTCTTCAGGCAAGAATACTGGAGTGGGTTGCCGAGTCCTCCTGCAGGGGATCTTCCCAACCCAGGGGTTGAACCCATGTCTCTTATGGCTCCTGCATTGGCAGGCAGGTGCTTTATCATTAGCACCACCTGGGAAGCCCCTTGCTAAGCTTATGAGTTGAATTTTGGATACACACTCACCCACCAGCTCAAGGATGGGCACTAGTGGCCAGAAGAACAAGCACGGGATTAGAGGGTTGTAACTTCCAGTCCCACCCCTAGCATCCAGGGAGGGGAAAGGGCCTGGAGATTGAGTCAGTCATGGTTGGCCGATTGTATGGCCATTTATGACTGTGTAATGAAGCCTCTGTATAAACAGAAAGGACAGAGAGCTTCCGCGTGGGGAACCAGGACACTTCCATGTGCCAGTATGCTGGCACCACGCCCCCTGGGGACAAAAATTCCTTTGTCTGGGGCCACCTGTGTATCTTTTAATCTGGCCATCGGTTTGTATCTTTTCACATTCTTTTGTAATAAATTGGTCATCTAGTGAGTGAATGGGTTTTCCTGAGTTCTGTGAGCCATTGTATCAAATTAATGGAACCTAATAAGGGGTTGTGGGAACCTCTGATTTGTAGCCAGTTCGTCCAGTACAAGTGGCAACCTAGGCTCGTGCTCCGTGTCCTGAGTTGGAGTGGGTCGTCAGAACCTCAGGTTTGCAGCTGGCTGGCTGGGAGCACAGGTAACACCGTGGGTTCATGTTGGCATCTGAAGCAGACGGAGGTCTTGTGGGGCTGAGCCCTTTACCAGTGGAATCTGATCTCTTTCTGGGTAGATGGTGCTGCAATTGAACTGCAATTTTTCAGATGCCCAGCTGGTACCTGAAGACTGCTTGTTGGTGTGGGGAGGCCTCACACACAGTTTGGAATTGGGTCGGGGAAGCCTTTTGGAATTCCTGCAGAGGTCCATCCACCCTGTGCTGGTCGTGGGCAGACTCAAAGGACTGAGGAAGGAGCATCCCTGGGGGGCAGCTGCCCAGCAGCTCAGAGGATGTCCAGCAAGGTTGTCCCCCAGGAGGCGTGTGGGCATCTGCTCAGTGATGTACCTTACAGAGGCGGCTCCTCATTTCCTGTTGGATGTTTTCCGACGGCACTGTCCCTGTGCCCTGAGACCACTTCACAAATGCTCAGTCGTGTCTGACTCTTTGTGACCCCACAGACTGTAGCCTGTCAGGCTCCTCTGTCCGTGGGCTTCTCCAAGCAAGTAGCCATTCCCATCTCCAGGGGTTCTTCCCCATTCAGGGATCAAACCCGGTTTCCTGCATTGCAGGTGGATTTTTTTACCGTCTGAGGCACCAGGGAAGCCCTCACAAATGATCTATCTGCACACAAGTCCTGATCTCTGGAGTTCAGATGTGGCTTTCCTCTTTTTACCCTTTTCTGTTCCTTCTTGTGGTCAGGCAGGTCTTCCTCAAATGCAGAATGGAGCATGCATGTTACACCGTCACTTCCTCTGCTCTGGACTCTCCCAGTACAGGTGTCTCTCTGTATGCACACAACCCTCTGTGGGGCACTTGGAGAGATGGTGTCTAGAGCATGAATGGGTCAGACCCTCAAACGTCAGTCATGGTAACTGGTGTGCTGAAGATGAGAGCCTGCTGCTCTGTCTTCCCTGGAAAGGCAGGAGGAGGCTCCCTCACTGTTTCGGGAAGAGAATAAACTGCACAGAGAAGCGTAGATTTGAGGAAGATAGTATTTTTCCTTGATTCCAAGCATATTTTTCATTATGTGCATGAATTGTTTCAGAAAATCTCAATCAGTTTCATTCAGTTGACTCACTCATGTATTCAGCACACTTACATTGAGGAACCAAGCTCACTAATTACTCTTGTCTTTAAGATGTGCTATATTTAGGCAACCTTTTCTTGTCTGAGACAGGCTGAATTTAGTTAAGCTCAGCTCTTTCAGATGGGGGCTTATTAAAGATTGTGTGCCAAGGCTGCAGGCAGATAGAAGCCTGATACAAGAAAACACAGTCAGAAAAGTTCTTCTCGGATCCTTTTAAAATATTCATCTTTGCTCCCCATTACTCTCTAAATATTGCTGTGAGGTACAAGTCTTCAACCAAGGCCTCTGAGTTTAATTCCTTGTTTGTGTTCCTTAGAGGCTAATGTGAACCTGGGCACATTTCTTAGTCTCTCTAAACCTTGTTCTCCTCATCTATACAATGGGGATGAAGGAAGTTCTACTCTGCAGCATTGTTTGAAGATGAAATAAGACAATGTGATCAAAACTGGTACCACGTCTTCTTTATCCATTCCTTTGTTGATGGGCATTTACGTTGCTTCCATGTCCTGGCTATTGTAAATGTGTGTGTTAGTCGCTCAGTCATGTCTGACTCTCTGACCTCGTGAACTGTAGCCTGCCAGGCTCCTCTGTCCATGGGATTCTCCAGGCAAGAATACTGGAGTGGGTTGTCATTTCATACTCCAGGGGATCTTCCTGGCCCAGGGATTGAACCCATGTTTCCTACATTGCAGGCAGATTCTTTACCACTGTGCCACCTGGTGCTGCTGCTGCTGCTAAGTCACTTCAATCGTGTCCGACTCTGTGTTACCCCATAGACGGCAGCCCACCAGGCTCCCCCATCCCTGGGATTCTCCAGGCAAGAACACTGGAGTGGGTTGCCATTTCCTTCTCCAATGCGTGAAAGTAAGTGAAAGTGAAGTCGCTCAGTCGTGTCCGACTCTTAGCGACCCCACGGACTGTAGCCTACCAGGCTCCTCTGTCCGTGGGATTTTCCAGGCAAGAGTACTGGAGTGGGGTGCCATCACCTTCTCCGTGTATCTATTTTACTATGTGTAAAATAGATAACTAATGAGAACCTACTGTATAGCACAGAGAAATCAGTGCTCTGTGGTAACCTAAATGGGAAGGAGATCCAGAAAACAAGGGGCATATGCATACATATAGCTGATTCACTTTGTTGTACAGCAGAAACTAACACAACATTGTCAAGCAACTATACTCCAATAAAATTTTTTTAGAAAGACTGGTCCCAATTTTTGATATGTGATGAGTACTTAGTGAGTGTCCTTTTGCTCATGATATTTCCCTCTCTGTTTAATTTTGCTAAACAACAGCTTAAATAAATATCTTTCCTCCTCCACTGGGTTAACTAGTTGCTTTATGATGAGTAGAATTTGATGGGTCTTAAGTTTTCTAGACACAGATCTGTAAGGGACTTGGGGTCTCTTGTTTTGTTGTTCACCATATACATTTCAGCCTGCTCAGGGGGAAGACATTGTGATGGATGTTGATGTTTTATAGTAAATAAGGAACAAGGAAAGTGGTAAGAAGCCACGTAAGGCTAAGGTCTTAAAGGGTGGATCCACGTGAAGATATCTGTCATAATAAATTGAAAATCGCAGGAAAGTGTCAAAGTGTCCTCGCCTTTTGTGTGTGTGATGGGGGGAGGCACTGGATCCTTTCCTTACTTTTCCCTTTTCAAGATGTCAATCTCGTAAGAATTACGGTGAATCCTGGCCAGAGTGGGAGGTTAGGAAAGGTGGGGGGGGGGCATGGGAGGAGGGCTCTGGGGGTTGCTGTAAGCAGCGTTGCTGAGGGATTCTCCTCCCTTATGCTCTCGTTTGATTCTGAGGGCTCCTTACTGACGAGAGAGATCTCTAGAGCTGCAGGACTACAGGTGAAGAGGAGGGCTGTGAGGACTGGGAGCGGAGTGCTGGGTGCTTAAAACTTTCTCTAGGACTTGAGACGTTCTTGTAGGGAGACAAGCACAGTTGACCAGATTAGGAGAGGAGGCAGCTCAGGGACTCAGACTGGGAATCGGGTTGTAGGAGCATTTTGTGGGATGCAGCCCTCCAACAGAAAAGACAGTGGCTGGTGGTGGGGGACAGCATTGAGGAGTCCCAGTGCAGACAGCGGAATCAAATCAGAGGAGCTGTGTTCACTAAAAGACGTTACGCTGTCACTATGCCTAAAGGGTGAATGGCATCAAAGGCCAGCTGTGTTTTTCTTGTGTAGAGGGTTGCTGGTTAAGCCACATCTTCTCTCCAGGGAAGTGGGATTACTCTCAAGGGCGGTTACTCTCCCAGAACACATCTTGGTCCTGATGGGGTTAGTGTTCTGGCTTTGGCGAAAGGCTGATGCATATAGGATGGGGGGAGCTGATAATGCTTTGCTTGTTCATTTCTTCGGACCAATGAAATGAATGACAAGGGCACTTCCGCTTTTACGAGCATCAGCTGTGTGTGATTAGCCTCTTCGGAACTTTGATTTGTTGGCTGCTGAAATCAGAAATGGAGAGGTCATACAGGTAAGGATGAGTTTGATCATCTGAGGACAGCTGGGCTTTCTCAGAACACAGCACCTTAGTAGACAGAGGGACAAGTTGGGAAGAGGATGTGATGTGTCTTTATGAGAGGCTTCTAAATGGTGTGTGACTAGTCATGACTTCAAGGCTATCACATGGTGAACATAATTTTAACGGTTTGGATAAGAAATGCCTACAAACAGGCAGAGCTTCTGATAGGTGAAGTGATGAGGCTGATGAGTCTTTTTCAGATTCAGTACCTGAGCAATGGTGAGCTACAACACTGGAAACAGTCTCTTTTCTGAGAGACTGAAACCAAGGTTTATAATGATTCTCTACAGGTTACTGGAAAGGTATTCATTTTAATTCAAGGTTTTCCCTGAACTCCTGGTAGTTCTATTCTTAGTGTTTGTGGGAACTCCACGCTGATTTCCACAGTGGCTGTACCAATTTACATTGCTAGCCAGTAGTGTACGGGGTCCCCTTTCCTCCACGTCCTCTAGTGTCCGTTACTTATGTTTTTGATGACAGCCATTCTGACAGATGTGATTCCTCTTGTTGTGATTTGCATTTCCCTAATAATTAGTGATGTTGAGCATCTTTGCACATGCTTGTTGGCCATATTGTCTGTAGAAAAATATTTAGGTCTTCTGCTCATTCTGTTCATTTTTTTTTCAACTGAATTGTATGTTGTCTTGACATTGAGCTGTATGAGCCGTTTATATTTTGGATATTAAATCCCTTGACAGTCACATTGTTTGCAAATATTTTCTCCTATTTTTTCCAATGGTTTCCTTTGCTGTGCAAAAGCTGTTAAATTCCATTTGTTTATCTTTGCTTTTATTTTTTTATTTTTGCTTTAGGGAACTGATCCAAGAAATATTGCTATGGTTTATGTATAAGAGATTTGCCTATATTCTGTTCTGGGAGTTTTATAGGCTTCCATACTGGCTCAGATAGTAAAGTGTCTGTCTACCATGCAGGAGACCTGGGTTCGATCCCTGGGTGGGGAAGATCCCCTGGAGAAGGAAATGGCAACCCACTCCAGTATTCTTGCCTGGAAAATCCCATGGACCTAGGAGCCTGGTAGGCTACAGTCCGTGGGGTCGCAAAGAGTCGGACACGACTGAGTGGCTTCACTTTCATACTGGCTCAGATGGTAAAGAATCTGCCTACAATGCAGGAGACCTGGTTCGATTCCTAGGTTGGGAAGATCCCCTGGGACGGAAATGGCAAGTCCCTCCAGAATTCTTGCCTAGAGAATTTCATGGACAGGGGAGCCTGGCAGGCTACAGTCCGTAGGGTTGTGCAGAGTTGGACATGACTGAAGTGACTTAGCGTGCACACGTGCAGGAGTGTTATGCTTTCAGGTCTACATTTAGATCTTTAATCCATTATGAGTTTATTTATGTGTGGTATGAAGAAATGTTATAATTTCATACTTCAACATATAGTTGTCCAATATCCCAGCACCACTTGTTGAAGAGATTGTCTTTTTCCCATTGTGTATTCTTGCTTCTCTTGTCATAGATTAATTGACTGTAGGTGCATGGATTTATTTCTGGGATTTCTGTTCTGTTTCCATTGGTCTACGTGCCTGTTTCTGTGCCATTACTGAGCGGTTTTGATTACTGTAGCCTTGTAGTATGGTCTTAAGTCTGGGAACATGATACTTCTAGCTTTGTTCTTTTTTTCTCAAGATTGCTTTGGCAATTTGGGGGTCTTTTGTTCCATGTGAATTTTAAGATTATTCTAGTTCTGTCATGGTTATTTTGATAGGGATTGCATTTAAGTCTGTACATTGCTTAGGGTAATATGGTCATTTTAAAAACATTAATTCTTCCAATCCAAGAACATGAGATATTCCTTCAATTTCCTTTATCGCTGTTTTATGGTTTTCAGAATATAGATCTTTAACATCCTTGGTTTAGTTTATTCCTATGTATTTTATTCTTTAATGCTATTGTAAATGAGATTGTTTTTGTGCTTTATCATTCTGATAGTTCATTATTAGTGTGTAGAAAAGCAGCAGGTTTCCATATATTAATCTCATGTTCTGAAACTTTGGTGAGTTTATGTATTTGTTCTAATGGGTTTTGGGTGGAGACTTTAGGGTTTTCTACATATAGTGTCATGTTTTCTGCAAATCATGACAGTTTTATTTCTTTCCTTCCAACTTAATTTATATATTTTTTTCTTCTCTGATTGCTGTGGCTAGGACTTCCAATACTATGTTAAACAGAATGGATAAGAGTGGACAACCTTTTCCCTGAACTTAAAGGAAAGGCTTTCAGCTTTTCACCACTGAGTATACTAGTTGTGAGTTTGTCATAAATTGCCTTTATTATGTTGAGATATGTTCCCTCTATACCCACATTGTTTTTTTTTTTTAATCATGAATGGATGTTGAATTCTGTCAAATGATTTTTCTGTGTTTATTGAGATGATCATGTGATTTTTACCCATCCTTTTCTCAATGTGGTGTATCACATTGATTTTTGTGACTACTGAATCACCTTTGTGTCCTTGGTATAAAGCCAACTTGACCATGGTGTATGGTCCTTTTTATATATTGTTGGATTCAATTCACTAATATATGAGGGTTTTTGCATCTATGTTCATCAGAGATATCAGCATGTAATTTTGTCCTTTTTTAGTGTCTTTAGTTTTGGAATCAGGGTAATTGTGGACATTTAAAATGAATTGTGAGTATTCCATCCTCTTCAATTTTTTTGGAATGGTTTCTGAGTGATAAATATTATCTCTATCTTATATATTTGGTAGAAATCTCTTCTGAAGCCATCTGGATTGAACTTCTGTTTGGTGGGGATTTTTAAAAATTATAAATTCATTGTCACTACTAGTGATCAGCCTGTTCAAATTGTCTGTTTCTTTCCTGATTCAGTCTTGGCAGGTAGTATGCTTCTAGAATTGTCCATTTCTTCTAGGTTGTCTAACTTTTTGGTGTATAACTACTCATAGTATTCTGTTACGATTTTATGTATCTCTGTGGTATTGGTAGCAATTTTTTTCATTTCTTATTTTGCTGAGACCTCTTCCTTGGTGAATCTGCTACAGGTTTATTAATTTTGTTTCTCTTTTAAAAAAACTAGCTCTTTGTTTCATTGCTTTTAATCTTTATTTATTTTCTCTCTAGTCTTTATTATTTTCTTTTGTTAATATAAATTTATTTATTTTAATTGTAGGCTAATTACTTTACAATATTGTAGTAGTTTTGCCATACATTGACATGCATCCGCCATGGGTGTACATATGTTCCCCATCCTTTCTTCTGCTGATTTTGGCTTTTGTTTGTTCTTTTTATTATTCCTTTCGGTGGTAGGTTAGGTTGTTTATTTGAAAATTTTCTTGTTTATTGAAGACCTATGTCACTATAAACTCCCCTTTAGAACTGCTACATCATATACATTTTGAAATGTACTATTTCTGCTTTTATTTGTCTTTAGATATTTTCTGATTTTTTTCATTGACCTGCTGGTTTTTTAGTAGCATATTGTTTAGTCTCCACATGTTTGTGATTTTCCCATTTTTCTTTCCATTATTGATTTCTAATTTCATACCATTGTGGTCAGGAAAATGTTTGATATGATTTCTGTCCTCTTATATTTAAGACTTGTTTAATGGCCTAGCATGTAATTAATCCTGGAGAATGTTACATGTACACTTGAAGGCTGTGTACTCTGCAGTTTTTGGATGTAATCTATAGAGATCTATAGAGATCTAAGTCCAGCTGGTGTATTGTATTGTGTCATTTATGATCACTGTTGCCTTATTGATTTTCTGTCTGGGTCATTTGTCCATTGATGTACGTGGAGCGTTAAAATCCCCTACTATTTTAACACTCCAATTACAATAATAAGTTATTGTTATTGTCAATTATTGTCAAATCTCCCTTTATGTCTTAGTATTTGCTGGATATATTTGCTTTACATGTTTAAGAAAAGGTTTATGGATTTGAGAACTTGGAATAAGTTCAGGGAACTTAGTTATTGTTCATGTTGCATATAGATGATATGAAGCATCTATATTAAGTAAAAGATAAAGGTAGAACTGTAAAAGATAAAGATGGAACTGTAGAGCAATAATTATGCTAAAGAATTTGCACTGGGTAGAGGGTAGTCCATTGAAGCATTTTGTGAAGTCATGTTCTCCAATTAATATAGTTCTTTTGAATGTTCTAAACTGACTGCTGTATGTAGAATGGGTTGGTAGTGAAGACCTCATAGTGGCAAGCCATTGGAAAGCAAATTGCAACTATTTAGGTATTGGGAAGAGGTAATAATTCATTGTGGCAGTCACAGTAATATACTGTAGATGTCTACTCTAAGTAAATGTTTTATATAACGTTTTAGTGTATCTGTTTCTAAATTATTACAGTAATAGTTAACCCAATAAGTGAGGAAAGTCAGATGAAGGACCTCACTGGAAAGTTATAGTGAATGTTAAAAATTACTTGAAAATTTGGTTAAAATATTTAATATCAAATTTGAAATATATATCTTGGGTTTAGGGGAAAGGTTGGAGCTAGTAATATAGATTTTGGTGTCAGCTATATAAAATGGTTTGGGCTTCCCTGGTGGCTCAGAAGGTAAAGTGTCTGCCTGAAATACAGGAGACCTGGGTTCGATCCCTGGGTCGAGAAGATGCCCTTGAGAAGGAAATGGCAACCCACTCCGGTATTCTTGCCTGGAAAATCCCATGGACGGAGGAGCCTGGTAGCCACAGTCCATTGGGTCACAAAGAGTTGGGCACAACTGAGCGACTTCACTTTCACTTTCACATAAAATGGTATTTAGTGTTAGTTGCACAGTCGTGTCTTACTGTTTGCGATCTCATGGACTGTAGCCAACCAGGTTCCTCTGTCCATGGGATTCTTTAGCAAGAATCCTGGAGTAGGTTGCCATTCCCTTCACCAGGGTATCTTCCTGACCTATGGATTGAACCTGGGTCTCCTGCATTGCAGGCAGATTCTTTACCATCTGAGCCACTAAGAAGCCCCAAATGGTGTTTAAAGTCAGGAGAAAGAAAATGCAGATGAAATTTCCAAGAAGACAGTATAGCGTAGGGAGAGGAGAGAACAGGCACAAAGTCTAGTGTTAGGGACTCCCAGACTTGGAATATTAGAGGAAAAAGGGAAGCCATAGATGTTGGATGAAAAAATGACTCAGGAAACTCTGTTACCAGCTATGTCCTGCACTTTACCAGTCATAGATAGGACTGGCCAAAAACTTTATTGCAGTTTTTCCAAAACCTTTTGGCCAACCCAGTAACATGGCAGCATAAAAGGGGTATGTAATAGGGAGAAGGGGAGTTATTTAAAAAGTCATTGGAATGTGTTCCACAGTATTTAATTATTCATGTGTTTATTCATTTATTCATCACCCAGATATCTTTGGCCACTATGATTTGATATTAACACCCTGTGGCAGGCCATACTTTCCAAGGATGACAGCAACAACAGTTCCCATTCTGGGAGCTTTTTAGAGCCTTGCCCATTTCCACCAAGAGGCAGTCTAAATGCCCTTCTCTTGAATATGGTTGGGCTGGTGACTGGTGTGCACCAAGAGACTGTGGCAGCATTGTCGCTGAACAACTTCTGGGGCTTTGTCATAAGAGGTGAAGCAGCTCTGCAGCTTTCTTCCTCGAGTAGTCACCTGTGCAGGCTTCACCTGCCAGGGAAGCAATCCTACCCTGAGTGTGGTCTGCTATGAGGAAATGTCCACACGCTGGGGCCATGTGGAGACGGCCTGAGAACAGGAGAAGAGCCAGGTGCCTGGCTAGTCCCCTGCTCCACTCGCTCTGCCCACCTGCAGTCTGATTGTGCCTGTGTATTAGACCCAAAGCCAGAACCACCCAGTCTGCTCATCCCCAAGTTCTTGACTTATAAAGACTTAAGATAATAATAAAGTGATTATCGTTGAACGCCAATACATTTGGGGGTGATTTTTTATAACCAAGAATTCTTTTGTATTTCTAAACCTATTTTGCTATGAGTTCATAGAGCATAGGTCCTGGCGGCTGAAGTTGTCCTCCAGTACCTCTTGCAAAGTGTTCATCTCTGGACGCAGCAAGTTAACTCCTTACTTGAACCCAGGTTTGTATCTCTGTCTTTGGCTTCCTTCTTTTTCTGGTCATTTTCCTTCACACATTGCAGGAAGTTATCTCAGTTCTCAGAGTGTGTAATGTTTTCAATATGTGCATTGATTTTCTTGGTAAGAGTCTTGCCCTTAATTTGTTAGTTTACAGCCGTGACAACAGCGTACTGGGCACAACAGTTTTGGTATGGTAACGGTGTATGTGCATTGATTTTCTTGGTAAGAGTCCTGCCCTTAATTTGTTAGTTTACGGCCATGACAACAGCATACTGGGCACCGTCTTGTGGTTTTGCTATGGTAACGGTGTGGGCTGTGCCTCTTTGAGCAGTGCCCCTTCTCTCGGTGTGTGTAATGTCACCTTTCTTGAAGATCCACGTGGCCCAGGACAGCTTTGTTTTCCAAAAGGCCCAGAGAACGAACAGTGTGTGTGTCTTCTGTCTCATTTTTTTTTTTTTTTTTTTGCCATTTTGGAGAATTACTGGAAGACCGAACCTGTTGGAGAGATTTGTTTTCAGCGATAGTGTAACTGGAATAGGTCACAGTAAAAGAACCAGTATTCATATTTTTTGGCTTTAAATCCATCTGTCCTTAAGAACCCTCACAGCTTCAGTTTTTCACCATCAGTTCTGAGAGTCCTCCTCTAAATTACATTGCACGACCCCTAGCAGTTGTCCTGTGGTGGCTGCCATTGTATTTTCTCTCCTAGCCTGACTCTGAGGAGCTGGTTGGGGTAGAGGTAGTAGACACGTGCACCTGAGTGGTGTGCAGGTTATCTGTCTCATCCTGTCTTCGTCAGTCCAGATGTGTGATGCCTGGAGTGCAGTCCAAACAGTGCCCTCCACCCATGCACATTAAGTACTTGTCTTTATCTGTGACTTACTTCACTCAGCATAATACCGGCTAGATCCACCATGTTGCTTCAAACGGTAGGATTTCATTCTTTTATATGGCCATGTAGTATTCCCTTATGTATATCTATCATATCTTCTTTATCCACAATGGACACTTAGGTTGCTTTCATGTCTTGGCAATTGTAAATAGTGTTGCTGATACTGGACAAACTTTATCAAATGTCCAGGCTCTTGTTCATATGGTCCAAAAAGAATTGGAGTGAGGAACACAGAAGATGTGCTGCTAGTGGTAAAGAACCTGCCTGCCAGTATAGGAGACAAAAGAGATGAGGGTTCAATCCCTGGGTCAGGCACAAAACACACACACACACACACACACACACTCTCTCTCTCTCTCTCTCTCCCGCTCTCTCTGAGGAGCAAAGAGAACAAAGAAGCAGTTTATTTATGACAGAAGCGAAAGAACACACTCAGAGAAGAGTGTGGGCATCTTTGTGGGTGAGGGACACCCTGAAGAGTTTTTTAATCTCCCTTTTATCTTATTTTTAGCCCTCAGAATGAGTGGTTTTTTTTGATTAGGTGTGAAATATTCATTGAGGAGAAGGTTGAGGTGTGGTCTGGATTGCACCAGGTTGTACCAGCACATTTATCTCCTGAAGTCACCATTCATACGCTCTAAACATAAATGCTGTTTTCCCTTAAATGTCCCCCGCTAGTCAAGCACCACATGTGGATGGAGTGCAGGATCATTTTGTTGTGCAGACTCCATGGTTTTTAAGGCCAGAACTGCTTGCTGAGACACTGCAGAGTTTCTGTTTTCGATGCCATTCCTTCGTGCTGCCTGGCCTCCCTAAGTGCAGAACGAGGAGGTGGCGTTGCCTTCTGCCTAGTGCCTAGGCATGGGAGATTGTCCTTGGACCCGGCCCTGTCTTTCCTGTCCCACTGCTCTGAACACTGGGGTGCATGTACCTTTTCAAGTGAGTGTTTCTATTTTCTTCAGGTATAAACCCAGGAGTGCAATAGCTGTGTTATACGGTAGATCCATTTTTGTTTTTTTCAGGGAACTCCATACAGTTTTCCACGTTAGTGATTGCATTAATTCACAGTCCTAGGAACAGTGGACTAGGGTTCCCTTTTCTCCATATTCTTGCGAACATTTATTTTTTGTCTAGTTGACAGTAGCTATTCTGATAGGTGTGAGATGATACCTCATTGTGGTTTTGATATGCATTTCTCTAATGATTTGTGATTTGAACATCTTCTCATGTGCCTGTTGGTCATCTGTACGTCTTCTTTGGAAAAATGTCTACTCATTTCTTCTGCCCATTTTTAAATCAGGATTTTGTTTTTTTGATGTTGAGTTGTATGAGCTTTTCATATATTTTAGATATTAACCCTTTGACAGTCACATCATTTGCAAATATCATCTCTAATTCAGTCTATTGTCTTTTTGTTTTGCTTATAGTTTCCTTTGCTATGCAAAGCTTATAAGTTTAATTAGACCTAATTTGTTTGGTTTTGCTTTTGTTTCTCCTGTCTGAGTACACTTATCTGCAGATATTGCTAGATTTATTTTCACAGGTATTTTGAATGTCAGCTTACATTCCTTTATCATGGTTGCCTCTTGTTAAGGGAACCATGAATTCACTCACATAAGCCATGCAGGAGGACAGTCCCAGTGATGGTTACAATGGCCTCTCCCTTATAACAGAAATTTATTGTTCTCAAAACAAACTTGCTAACTCTTATTTTCCTCATCTTGAACATGGGGACAATTGTGGTTGCTGGCTTGTGGGGTTGTCTGGGGACTCATTGTGGTGATGTTACAAGTCCCTGATAGAAAGTCTGAAACAGGTGACTCTGATACCAGCTGCTTCACTGTTGTTGAATTTTAAGTCCAGAAATAAAACTTCAGTTTTATAACTATAAACTTATATTTATTTCATAAAACTGATAGAAACCTACACCTGAGTACACTCTAAGCTTACCTTCTTAAAGAGTGCCTTAACCACAGATACCTGAATAGCCACCTGTATTTTCCTCTGTTTCAAATGCTGCTGCTGTGTTTTTAGCCTCTTCATACTGGTGATTTAGAATCTCTTCACTCAAAATCCTTTATCTCATAACTGTTTGTTGCTTCATTTGAACATAACAAGTAGCAAATTGACAAAAGGCTAGCCTGTATTCCTGTAAGAAGTGATTATAGTTATGCAGGGCAAAAGGCAAAATGATCATTTGTAGATTTTTTTAAAATGTCATACCAAATACTTATCAAAGTATTAGTGACTACTACTACTACTACTAAGTTGCTTCAGTCGTGTCTGACTCTGTGCCGCCCCACAGACGGCAGCCCACCAGGCTCCCCCATCCCTAGGATTCTCCAGGCAAGAATACTGGAGTGGGTTGCCATTTCCTTCTCCAATGCATGAAAGTGAAAAGTGAAAGGAAGTCACTCAGTTGTGTCCAAGTCTTAGTGACCCCATGGACTGCGGCCCACCAGGCTCCTGCGTCCATGGGATTTTCCAGGCAAGAGTGCTAGAGTGGGGTGCCATTGCCTTCTCCAAATTATTAGTGAAACAGCCATAAACTTCGGTGGACTTCTGAGATACGGCCATGAGGAGGCAGGGTCATGACAGCGAGGAAGATGCCTGGGTTTCCTAAGACCTTCAGAGAAACAGCACTAGGTTAGACTTGCAGGAAGCCGCAGACCTGCTTCTTCATCTTATGTGACAAATGGTGCTGAAATGACTCAGGTTTATACACGTCATAAATAGCAGTACTGGACTTTGACCGCTTTTCTCTCCCTGGAGTTAAATTTCTCATGTTAGACTTTATAACACAGGGAAAAAGAAAAAAAAAAAAAAAAAACACCCTCATGAAGGATATCAGCTGACACCAATTACTGTGTAGAGAAAAATCAAGAGTTTGTATATTTAGACTTGCCATCCTCACATATTTTAGTAAATATTAGAGGAGTGGTATTAGGGTTTACAATGACAATTCATTTTCAGGGTTTTGGCTCATTGGCTGAAGCACAGAAATGAATAGCTTTATTTTATTTTATAGTCTGAGCAGCACTTTGTGGGTGCTATCTCAGCGGCTTAGGTGATGGATGTACTCATGGCCTTTTATGGCTTATGGTAATACGTTCATATATCACACACTGAGAACCAAAACAGATATGTCTATGATGTACTGATCTCACTCTATTTTTGTTATGATTTCTCATCCACATAAACAGCACATGATGTACGTACTTGACTATTGGCCTGCAGTCGCATATATTTCAAATTCCAAATATTGCTCTTTTGGAAGGCTACTGGGATGGGTTTTCTACTCCACTCTCTTTGAAATTGATATTCTAGGATTAGCATCATATTTCAAACCACCTCATGCAGTTAAGCCTTAGAAGCATACTAAGAAGCATTTTTTGTGCTGATGACAGGTTACAGAGACTTACCGGCAGAGTCATAGCCTGGCCGTGTTTCAGGACCCTGGTGACCACACGGTCCTTACAAATGCATGTGGCATTCTTTACTATGTCCTATTTCAGGACTTAGTCTTAATGATGTCTTACTATCTGTTTGTTTTTTTTTTTTTTCTCTCCTAGCTTTCTAAAACTCTTTTACTTACCTGAAATACCTGAATATATGTCTTCAACGACTGAAAAGAGATTCAGGATCCAAGGCTAGGGGCTTGTGTCTGTTTCCACAGGAGGGCAGTATTGTACTGGAAAGAAAACATAAGAACTTGGAGGGATTTCTTGCACTCTGACCTCATAATTAAACCATTTCCTGATGGAGGGTGGATGGTATTTCAAATCAAACTAATAAATCCATGGATTAATAAAATGTGAGTCAGAGCAGCGTGCACAGTAATCATTGCTGTTGGTCCATTTGTCTCGCTTTGCATGGCGTATTGATTTGTTCCAAGAGCGTAACAAAGGAAAGAACTTTATAAAATGTTCTTGTCTTTAAACTCTGCTTGTTAATGTATTTCTGTTGCCGCTCGTCTGTTTCTAATTTCCTGACCAGTAACTACTGCTATTATAATTGAAAAAGGTTTTGAAAAGCAGTTTTGTTTCTTGGTGAAAATTCTTAGAACTGGCTGCTGCTGCTGCTGCTAAGTCGCTTCAGTTGTGTCCAACCCTGTGCAACCCCATAGAGAGCAGCCCACCAGGCTCCCCTGTCCCTGGGATTCTCCAGGCGAGAACACTGGAGTGGGTTGCCATTTCCTTCTCCAACGCATGAAAGTGAAAAGTGAAAGTGAAGTTGCTCAGTTGTGTCCGACTCTTCGAGACCGCATGGACTGCAGCCCACCAGGCTCCTCCGTCCATGGGATTTTCCAGTCAAGAATACTGGAAGTGGGTTGCCATTCCCTTCTTCGGGGGAATCTTCCTGTCCCAGGAAATTGAACCTGGGTCTCCCACATTACAGGCAGATTCTTTACTGTCTGAGCCACCGATTTTGATCATAGCATCATTTATGAAGCGCCTACTAACCCTAGGCACTGTTTTGCTCTGGTGACAGTACACAGTCACTCTGTCCAAGGGATGTGTAAGAGGAGGTAAGAGTTGGAGGACATTTACAGTGAGGGGAATCCAGTGACATTGGTCAGGCACTGTGTGAACTGTTGGCTTATTTGTGCTACATTCCTTTAGACGATGTCATATCTTTGTGAAGCTAGGTTTTCTGAAGTTATGGTTATAAAACAGTCACCACATGAAAATTAAGTGGAGCAGGAAATGGAGGTGGTGGAATAGAAGGTTTGATTCCAAAGGCTTAAGATGTTGTTTGAAAAATTCAAGACAGGCTTGGACATTCTGTTAGGAAGTAATTGTGCTTATTTAAAAATTAAATAAAAATATTTTTTTTTCAGTTTATGTATATTTTAAAAAATGAGAACTTGTGCTGTTGAACATCTTCCCTGTCCCTTTTTGCCATCTGTATATCTTCTTTGGAGAAAAGTTTATTTAGATATAGATCTTCTGTCCATTTGTTTGATTTTTTTTTTTTTTTTGCTTCTTTGATATTGAAATATATGAGCTGTTTGTGTACTTTGGAGATTAATCCCTTGTCAGTTGTTTCATTTACAAATACTTTCTCCCATTGTGTGGGTTGTCTTTTTGTTTATGGTTTCCTTTGCTGTGCAAAAGCTTTTGAGCTTAATTAGGTCCCATTTGTTTGTGTTTGTTTTCATTTCCCATTACTGTGGCAGATGGATCAAAAAAGATATTGCTGTGGTTTATGTCACAGTGTCCCACCTATGTCTTCCTCTAAGAGTTTTATAGTGTCTGGCCTTACATTTAGGTCTTTAATCCATTTTGAGTTTATTTTTGTGATTGATGTTAGACAATGCTGTAATTTTGTTCTTTAAAACGTGGCTGTCCAGTTCTGCCAGCACCATTTATTGAAGAGGCTGTCTTTTCTCCATTATATACTTTTGTCTCTTTTGTCATAGATTAGGTGGCCACAGGTTGCCTGGGTTTATATCTGTCATCCTATCCTGTTCCATTGAGCTATATATCTGTCTTTCTGTTTTTGTCCTAGTTCCATACTATCTTGATGACTGTAGCTCTGTGATATAGTCCGAAGTCAGGGAACTTGATTCCTCTTGCTCTTGCTTTGGATTGTTTCAAGACATGGCTATTTCAAAGGTTGGGCTTCCCATGTAGAGCTAGTGGTAAAGAATCCACCTACCAGTGCAGAGGATGTAAAAGACGTAGGTTTGATTCCTGGGTCGGGAAGATCCCTTGGTGGAGGAATTGGCAATTGATTCCAGTACTCTTGCCTGGAGAATCCCATGGACAGAGGAGCCTGGAGGGCTATGGTCTATAGAGTTCCAAAGAGTCAGATACAACTAAAGCGACTTAAGATGGATGGGCTTAATGAAGGTAACTGTTAGATGGCCTTTGGCTTCAGTTCAGTTCAGTCATTCAGTTGTGTCCGACTCTTTGTGATCCCATGAATCGCAGCACGCCAGGCCTCCCTGTCCATCACAAACTCTCGGAGTTCACTCAGACTCAAGTCCATTAAGTCAGTGATGCCATCCAGCCATCTCATCCTCTGGCTTCCCCTTCTCCTCCTGCCCCCAATCCCTCCCAGCATCAGAGTCTTTTTCAATGAGTTAGCTCTTTGCATGAGGTGGCCAAAGTACTGGAGTTTCAGCTTCAGCATCATTCCCTCCAAAGAAATCCCAAGGCTGATCTCCTTCAGAATGGACTGGATGGGTCTCCTTGCAGTCCAAGGGACTCTCAAGAGTCTTCTCCAACACCACAGTTCAAAAGCATCAATTCTTCGGCACTCAGCCTTCTTCACAATCCAACTCTCACATCCATACATGACCACAGGAAAAACCATAGCCTTGACTAGACGGACCTTTGTTGGCAAAGTAATGTCTCTGCTTTTGAATATGCTATCTAGGTTGGTCATAACTTTCCTTCCAAGGAGTAAGCGTCCTTTAATTTCATGGCTGCAGTCACCATCTGCAGTGATTTTGGAGCCCCCAAAAATAAAGTCTGACACTGTTTCCACTGTTTCCCCATCTATTTCCCATGAAGTGATGGGATGGATGCCATGATCTTCATTTTCTGAATGTTGAGCTTCAAGCCAACTTTTTCACTCTCCACTTTAACTTTCATCAAGAGGCTTTTTAGTTCCTCTTCACTTTCTGCCATAAGGGTGGTGTCATCTGCATATCTGAGGTTATTGATATTTCTCCCGGCAATCTTGAATCCAGCTTGTTCTTCTTCCAGTCCAGCGTTTCTCATGATGTACTCTGCACATAAGTTAAATAAACAGGGTGACAATGTACAGCCTTGATGTGCTCCTTTTCCTATTTTGAACCAGTCTGTTGTTCCATGTCCAGTTCTAACTGTTGCTTCCTGACCTGCATACAAATTTCTCAAGAGGCAGATCAGGTGGTCTGGTATTCCCATGTCTTTAAGAATTTTCCACAGTTTATTGTGATCCACACAGTCAAAGGCTTTGGCATAGTCAATAAAGCAGAAATAGATGTTTTTCTGGAACTCTCTTGCTTTTTCCATGATCCAGCAGATGTTGGCAATTTGATCTCTGGTTCCTCTGCCTTTTCTAAAACCAGCTTGAACATCAGGAAGTTCATGAAAAAGAAAATGGAGACTCTGAGGCTGCCATGAGCCATGAACTGAGGAATGTTGGGAACCTCTGACCTTGACACTGACTTTGTATCACCTATCCCTGTCTTAGATCTGATTCACAGTGAATCAGATGTTTACAGAAATTTTCTTAGCATAAATGACTTCATTTAGAAATTTCTTTCAATGCCTACATGTAGAGAAATACACAGTTTTAAACACAGGACATGTATTTTGGAATGATTATAGTTTTATAAGAGTAGAAAGGAATATATTTTTATAACATATTTTGACTCAATGATAAGACAGTGAAAACAAAGTAATATGAAATCTTATAAATAATATATGCTGACAAAAATTAATTATATTAAAATCTAGAAAACAGAAGTTCTCAGTTGAGATTATTATATATTCACATATAAATCAGAAAAATTGAATACAATTTAACTATTGCTAACATTTCTAGAAGAAGCACAAGCTGGAATCAAGATTGCTGGGAGAAATATCAATAACCTCAGATATGCAGATGACACCACCCTTATGGCAGAAAGTGAAGAGGAACTAAAAAGCCTCTTGATGAAAGTGAAAGAGGAGAGTGAAAATGTTTGCTTAAAGCTCAACATTCAGAAAATGAAGATCATGGCATCTGGTCCCATCACTTCATGGGAAATAGATGGGAAAACAGTGGAAACAGTGTCAAACTTTATTTTTGGGGGTTCCAAAATCACTGCAGATGGTGATTGCAGCCATGAAATTAAAAGACACTTACTCCTTGGAAAAAAAGTTATGACCAACCTAGATAGCATATTCAAAAGCAGAGACATTACTTTGCCAACAAAGGTCCATCTAGTCAAGGCTATGGTTTTTCCTGTGGTCATGTATGGATGTGAGAGTTGGACTGTGAAGAAGGCTGAGTGCCGAAGAATTGATGCTTTTGAACTGTGGTGTTGGAGAAGACTCTTGAGAGTCCCTTGGACTGCAAGGAGATCCAACCAGTCCATTCTGAAGGAGATCAGTCCTGGGATTTCTTTGGAAGGAATGATGCTAAAGCTGAAACTCCAGTACTTTGGCCACGTCATGCGAAGAAATGACTCATTGGGAAAGACCCTGATGCTGGGAGGGATTGGGGGCAGGAGGAGAAGGGGACGCCAGAGGATGAGATGGCTGGATGGCATCACCGACTCAGTGGACATGGGTTTGGGTGGACTCTGGGAGTTGGTGATGGACAAGGAGGCCTGGTGTACTGCGATTCATGGGGTTGCAAGGAGCTGGACATGACTGAGCGACTGAACTGAACTGAACATTTCTAGAATAGAAGTTCTAATTTTTGTCAGTTTATAATTTTCTAGCCTAGAGTTATAATGGTATCTCCTTGAACTCTTTCTTTATTTAGTAAACTTGTGTCTTTTAATATATCTGTGTGTGTAATGCTAAGCTATTTCAGTCATGTCTGACTCTTTGCGACCTCATGGACTGTAATTTGCCAGGCTTCTCTGGCCATGGGATTCTCCAGGCAAAAATAATGGTGTGGGGTACCATTTTCTTCTCTAGGGGATCTTCCTGATTCAGGGATTGACTGCAGTTCTCCTGAATTGCAGGCAGATTCTTTACCGTCTGAGCCAATCTACTCTTCCAAAATTTATACCTCTTTGCTTATTATTGGTGCAAATTGGTGCAAATGAATTCATTCACTTAGCCATTCAACAAACATTTATTGACTACTTGCCATTTGCAGACTCTGTTGGTACATACTGAAGGTCATGGAGAAAAATTAATAGTTTATTTGGGAACACTTTCCCTCAAAGATTCTCTAAGAAGTTACTTGTTTTAACTAAAAGGAAGACCTTTAAGCTCTAGTGGGGACTGCTGGAGAAACTCCCTGAAGAGTTTTAATTATGAGATTTTGAATTATCATTGTTGGTGAAGGACAAACCCTTTGCCTGCCAGAAGGAACCACCAAAATCCCTTCCAGTTCTAGGCCTGTGTATAAGTTCCCTGGAATAAAAATCTTTTTATTTGGATTGATAATTTCCCTATTGATGTTTTTATATTTTTAAAAGTTTTTCTTTCCCCATTATAGGTTCCTTTGATTTGCCAAATGAGCTTTAGGAAGACTTGGACTGATTTCAAGGGTTTGGAAATATTTCTGTGGTGGTCATATAGGCCTAACGTCTTTTATATACTATTTTGCAGAAATTATCTTCTTTCCTGTGTTCTAACCACATTTCTTTATAGTTATTTTCTCTGCTTGACAATCACTTTCAATAATAAGTCTCTCATTGCATATGCCTTTGTTTGAATACCAGCTGATAGCCTTGGTAATGAAAAACAGAAATGATATCTCACTGTTCAGTTTTTGTTTCTATGGGAAAAGTGATTTGTTAATGCTTTATATCACTTTTATTAAAAGTGATATGTTAATTTATGATTTGTTAATTTATGGTTTGTGTAAGTTAACACTTGAAGGAATTGAATGAATCCTCAGCTATCAACTTAAAAAATATATTTAAATCAAATTAAGTAGTGAAGTTTCCAGATACTAATGACTTTAATTTTTTTAGATATTTATGAAGATATAATTTCACTTGACAATAGAAATATAATCAAAATTCAGTTTCATATTCAACACAAATTTTCTCTTATTTTCAATATTGTTTCCTTTTATTCATATATAGATAATTGGGATGCTCTCTAGTAAACTTTAATTTGCTAAATTTTCCTTAAAAAAAAAAAAAAACCTTTATCTCTTGCTATTTTGAAAAATATAAATGAAAACTGAAAGTATATAATATGCTAAAGACTATATTCAGGAAAAACTGATTCCCCAAAAATAGTATATGAAAAAATATATGTAACACTATTCTTAAAATGTTTCATTCTCAATATGAACCTTGAACTGGCTTTTTATAAATATATATTGGAATATGGAAAGCCACTGAAATTCATAGATCATACATTATTCAAGCAAAATTATTTTCCCACTTGCATTCCTTTCTTTGTCAAAAACAATTCTTATATAAAATAATTAAAACACTTGTCAGTTTTCTGTTTAGACAGACAGTCCAGGTTTGATGCACGATACTGGATGCTTGGGGCTGGTGCACTGGGATGACCCAGAGAGATGATACGGGGAGGCAGGAGGGAGGAGGGTTCAGGATGGGGAACACGTGTATACCTGTGGTGGATTCCTGTTGATATATGGCAAAACCAATACAATATTGTAAAGTTAAAAAATAAAATAAAATTAAAAAAATATAAATGAAAGAAGCTACACAAGTTTTCATTGCTTCATAAATGAGAAACAACTTCTATAAATCATTTAGACATTTTCCCCACTTCTATATCTTACCTCTGACACACATATGGTCATTTAGTGTGGGCTTCCCTGGTGGCTCAGTTGGTAAAGAATCCACATGCAACCAGCTTCCCAACCACCTGGGTTTGATCCCTGGGTCGGGAAAGTCCCCTGGAGGAGGGCATGGCAATCCACTCCAGTATTCTTGCTGGGAGAATCCCATGGACAGAGGAGCCTGGCGGGCTACAGTCCATGGGGTCACAAAGAGTCAGACATCACTTTGCGACTAAATACATTGTCATTTAGTTTACAACAAAGGAACCAAGGTTATATAAAGGGGAAAGAACAGTCTTTTTAATGGTGCTGGGGAAACTGGACAGCCACATGCAAATGAATGAAACTGGACCTCTATCTTACATTATATACAAAAATGAACTCAAAATGGATTAACAACTTGAATGTAAGACCTGAAACCATGAAACTCCTAGAAGAAAACATAGGTAGTGAGCTTTTTGCTATAAGTCTTGGTGATGTTTTTTTAATATCTGACACCAAAAGCAAAATCAACAGAAGAAAAATAAACAAATGGGACTATATTACGCTAAAAAGCTTCTGCACTTGTATACCTGTGGCAGATTCATTTTGATATTTGGCAAAACTAATACAATTTTGTAAAGTTTAAAAAAAAATAAAAAAAATAAAGTGGACAACCACCAAGAAAAAAAAAAAAGCTTCTGCACAGCAAAGAAACCAACAGAATGAAATGGCAACACACTGAATGGGAAATAATATTTGCAGACCATATATCTGATAAAGGACTAATAATCAAAATATACAAAGAACTCATACAACTTGATAGCAAAGAAACAAATAATCCAGTTAAAAAATAAGCAGAAGGTCTGAATAATTTCCCATAGAAGACCTTCAGATGGCCAACAGGTACATGAATAAATGCTCATAGTCATTAATTATCAAGGGAATGAAACTCAAAACTACAGTGAGATGTCACCTCAAACCTGTCAGAAAAGACGAGAGGTAAATGTTGATGAGGATGTGGAAGGGGAACACATGCATTGTTGCAAATGTAAATTGGAGCTGTTTCAATGGAAAACAGTATGGAGGGTTCTCAGAAAATTAAAAATAGAACTGCCATGTTGTTTTTGTTGTTCAGTTGCTAAGTCATGTCTGAGTCTGTGACCCTATGAACTGCAGCATGGCAGGCTTCTCTGTCCTTCACCATCTCCCGGAGTTTGATCAAACCCATGTCCATTGAGTCGGTGATGCCATCCAACCACCTCATCCTCTGTCATCCCCTTCTCCTCCTGCCCTCAATCTTTCCAAGCATCGGGGTCTTTCCCGGTGAGTTGGTTCTTTGCATCAGATGGCCAAACTATTGGAGCCTCAGCTACAGCATCAGTCTTTCCAATGACTATTAGGGCTGATTTCCTTTAGGAGTGACCAGTTTGATCTTCTTGCAGTCCAAGAACTACCATGTGACCCAGTGATCCTACTCCTGGGTATTCATGGCAGTAATAGCAATAACATTAGGATGTGCCCTTTAGGTTGATGAGCCCTCTTGTTGGCTCCAGGGGTTTTTGAGCATGCTAAATTTATACCACCTTTCTTAACTGCCCTCCCTTCTATACCCAAAACTCTACCCACATTGCTAGCCTTATTCAGATGCTTACTAGGGAAATATTTTCTGTCCTGCTGACTTCATCTTTACCTGTGTGGGAATGATCAGTATCTAACAGAAAATGTGAATTTTCAACCTGAACTTCTCCACCAACCTCTAGACTCATACACTCCATGTTTTTACTAAAATCTACGCTTGGATGTATAATTATCTCAATCTCAACATAGCCATACTTAACCTGTAATCTCCCCTTTCATCCAACAGCCATTTACTCTCTTATCTGATGTGAACTCTGTGCACTCATCATTCGGTCCAAACAACCTTGGAGTACTTTTTCACCACCTCTTTCCCTCCCACTTACTTCCAGTCATCAGACAGTCTTACTCTGTAGACTTTAACATATCTCTGGAATCTGGTCCTATCTGGTCAGATCTCCCGTGACTTTTCTCCTTCCTCAGAATTTGTAGCCAAGTTCCTGGTTCTTCTGTAACACGCTAGGCCACTAGGCATCCTTGGTCATCAGGGCCTTCATCCTGGCTGGTTCCTCTCTCTGAACCCCCTTTCTCTAGCACTACCTTTTTCACTCCCTGACCTCCTCCATCAAACCTTTGTTCAAATCTCATCTGTCAATGAGGCTTACCTTGATCACAGTACTGAAGACTGTGATCTGACCCTCAGCCACCCCACTATTACAAAACCTCATTATCCTGATGTACTGTTTGCAAAAGCACATATCATCTCTAATTCTATGTAATTTACTTATCATTTGCCATATTTTTCTTATTTTCACTCTCTACAAGAAAGTTCCATGAGGATAGAGTTTTTATTCAATAGTGTTTTCCAAGTGCCTAGCACTGTACCCAACACATAGACATTTGATAAATATTTGTTAAATAAGTGGACAATAGATTAATTCTTCCTGAGGTATTTACATGTTTAAAAGTGTTGCTGATTCATCCACAGGAATTGGTCTCCAAGAACAAAATTCCATGTCATGTCCCCAGATTTCTGGGGGCCATCCTGGGACTTTCCCATCACTTCTCATATCACACAGTTTGCGTTTCTGAAACTTATCCAATTAACATTTCTGAAATTTCAGTATTAATATCTGGGTATATAAATATAAATGCAAATGCAGAACTGTTAATATGTTTAGAGACATAAAAGCAAATTCAAGTCGTATTATGAATACACACACACACACATACACACATACACATACTCAGGAAATGTTTTAATAAATTATTTGAGGGTTATGTTATAATGGGCTTGCCAGGAGGTGTTAATGGTATAGAATCTGCCTGCCAATGCAGGAGATGCAAGAGATGTGGGTTCGATCCCTATATAGGGAAGATCCCCTGGAGAAAGAAATGACAGGCCACTCCAGTATTCTTGCCTGGAAAATCCAATGGACAGAGGAGCCTGGTAGGCTACAGTCCATGGGGTCATAAACAGAGATAACTGAACATGCCCCCATCACATGTGATAATCAGTAAAAGCTCTCAGACATTATTTATAACTTAGCAGTTACGATCTGGAGCCTCAGGTAAGCCTTGGTGCCTCCACTTCCTGTGTGTGACACTGGGCAAGTTTTAGACCTCTCTAGAAATAACTCCAGAAAGAATGAAGGGATGGAGCCAAAGCAAAAACAATACCCAGTTGTGGGTGTGACTGGTGATAGAAGCAAGGTCGGATGCTGTAAGGAGCAATATTGCATAGGAACCTGGAATGTTAGATCCATTAATCAAGGCAAATTGGAAGTGGTCAAACAGGAGATGGCAAGAGTGAACGTCGATATTCTAGGAATCAGTGAACTAAAATGGACCGGAATAGGTGAATTTAACTCAGATGACCATCATATATACTACTGTGGGCAGGAATCCCTTAGAAGAAATGGAGTAGCCATCAGGGTCAACAAAAGAGTCCTAAATGCAGTACTTGGATGCAATTTCAAAAACGACAGAATGATCTCTGTTCATTTCCAAGGCAAACCATTAAATATCACAGTAATCCAAGTCTATGCCCCAACCAGGAATGCTGAAGAAGCTAAAGTTGAACGGTTCTTTGAAGACCTACAAGACCTTTTAGAACTAACACCCCAAAAAGATGTTCTTTTCATTATAGGGGACTGGAATGCAAAAGTAGGAAGTCAAGAAGCACCTGGGGTAACAGGCAAATTTGGCCTTGGAGTACAGAATGAAGCAGGGCAAAGGCTAATAGAGTTTTGCCAAGAGAATGCACTGGTCATAGCAAACACCCTCTTCCAACAACACAAGAGAAGACTCTACACATGGACCTCACTAGATGGTCAACACTGAAATCAGATTGATTATATTATTTGCAGCCAAAGATGGAGAAGCTCTATACAGTCAGCAAAAACAAGACCAGGAGCTGACTGTGGCTCAGATCATGAACTCCTTACTGCCAAATTCAGACTGAAATAGAAGAAAGTAGGAAAAACCACTAGATCAATCAGGTATGACTAAATCAAATCTCTTAAGATTATACAGTGGAAGTGAGAAATATATTGAAGGGACTAGATCTGATAGAGTTCATGATGAACTATGGACAGAGGTTCGTGACACTGTACAGGAGACAGGGATCAAGACCATCCATGGCTGTCTGGGGAGGCCTTACAAATAGCTGTGAAAAGAAGAGAAGCGAAAAGCAAAGGAGAAAAGGAAAGATATAAGCATCTGAATGCAGAGTTCCAAAGAATAGCAAAGAGAGATAAGAAAGCCTTCCTCAGTGATCAATGCAAAGGAATAGAGGAAAACAACCCAATGGGAAAGATTAGAGATCTCTTCAAGAAAATTAGAGATACCAAAGAAATATTTCATGCAAAGATGGGCTCGATAAAGGACAGAAATGGTATGGACCTAACAGAAGTAGAAGCTGTTAAGAAGACGTGGCAAGAATACACAGAAGAACTGTACAAAAAAAGATCTTCATGACCAAGATAATCATGATGGTGTGATCACTCACCTAGAGCTAGACATCCTGGAATGTGAAGTCAAGTGGGCTTTAGAAAGCATCACTACAAACAAAGCTAGTGGAGGTGATGGAATTCCAGTTGAGCTATTCCAAATCCGGAAAGATGATGCTGTGAAAGTGTTGCACTCAATATGCCAGCAAATTTGGAAAACTCAGCAGTGGCCAGAGGGCTGGAAAAGGTCGGTTTTCATTCCAATCCCAAAGAAAGGCAATGCCACAGGATGTTCAAACTACCGCACAATTGCACTCATCTCACACACTAGTAAAGTAATGCTCAAAATTCTCCAAGCCAGGCTTCAGCAATACATGAAGAGTGAACTTCCAGATGTTCAAGCTGGCCTTAGAAAAGGCAGAGGAACCAGAGATCAAATTGCCAACATCTGCTGGATCATGTAAAAAGGAAGAGAGTTCCAGAAAAACATCTATTTCTGCTTTATTGACTATGCCAAAGCCTTGACTGTGTGGATCACAATAAACTGTGGAAAATTCTGAAAGAGATGGGAATAACAGACCACCCGACCTGCCTCTTGAGAAACCTATATACAGATCAGGAAGCAACAGTTAGAACTGGACATGGAACAACAGACTGGTTCCAAATAGGAAAAGGAGTACATCAAGGCTGTATATTGTCACTCTGCTTATTTAACTTATATGCAGAGTACATCATGAGAAGCGCTGGTCTGGAAGAAGCACAAGCTGGAATCAAGATTGCTGGGAGAAATATCAATAACTTCAGATATGGAGATGACACCACCCTTATGGCAGAAAGTGAAGAGGAACTCAAAAGCCTCTTGATGACAGTGAAAGAGGAGAGTGAAAAAGTTGGCTTAAAGCTCGACATTCAGAAAACGAAGATCATGGCATCTGGTCCCATCACTTCATGGGAAATAGATGGGGAAACAGTGTCAGACTTTATTTTTTGGGGCTCCAAAATCACTACAGATAGTGATTGCAGCCATGAAATTAAAAGACACTTACTCCTTGGAAGAAAAGTGACCAACCTAGACAGCATATTAAAAAGCAGAGACATTACTTTGCCAACAAAGGTCCATCTAGTCAAGGTTATGGTTTTTCCAGTAGTAATGTATGGATGTGAAAGTTGGAATGTGAGGAAAGCTGAGTGCTGAGGAATTGATGCTTTTGAACTGTGGTGTTGGAGAAGACTCTTGAGAGTCCCTTGGACTGCAAGGAGATCCAACCAGTTCATTCTAGAGGAGATCAGTCCTGGGTGTTTTTTGGAAGGATTGATGCTAAAACTAAAACTCCAGTACTTTGGCCACCTTATGAGAAGAGTTGACTCATTGGAAAAGACTCTGATGCTGGGAGGGATTGGGGGCAGGAGGAGAAGGGGACGGCAGAGGATGAGATGGTTGGATGCCATCACCGACTCGATGGACATGAGTTTGGGTAAACTCCGGGAGTTGGTGATGGATAGGGAGGCCTGACACGCTGGGATTCATGGGGTCGCACAGAGTCGGACACGACTGAGCGATTGAACTGAACTGAACTGAACTGTATAAAAACTGTGGCTTTCTGCTGTTGGGTGTTGCAGTTAGCCAATGATAGCTGTGGATAAAAGCAACACAATGAGCGCTATCCTTATATTTTGCAAAATACAATACCCAGATTTGTTTGTGGGTGTTTATACCTTTGAAATGCAAGTTTTTGTGTGAGCCAATGAATTGTAGAGAAGACAAGACTTCGGTGATAACGCTATAAAGATATGATAGTGAGAATACATATCTCATGGTGGTTTTGTAAGAAATAAAACAATCCTTGCAAAATACTCAGATCAGTACGTGATACATATTAAGTTCCCAGTATCTATAGGTCAAAAAAGAAAAAAAAGGAAAACAAATAGAGCTCATAAACATTAAGTTCAAACCAAGCACTTTATTAAAATATATGCTAGTTATTTTGCTCTTGCACTGACCTATATTGTAATATATGTATCATTTTATTTTTTCAAGATTTAAACCATACAATTTGCCATGCAAAGAAAGCATAAAATGCAGTTTTATTTCACTGACATGTGTGCGCATGTATTATTTTCTTTCTAACAGAGACAACATTTGTTGTTGAAAAGTTGCCTAGAAATGCATGGTGAAGACAGGTAGAAAATATCAAAGGAACAAATTATGTTTTTCAGGGTGAAGCAGCTGTTGTGAACTGAGCACCCCAGCACCACAGGATGTCCAATCAACCTGCTCCGTGAAAAGTTCCCATTGTGGAAGGACATGAAGGACGTTTCACGCTTCAAAGTATGTCTGTCTTCTTTTCTTCACCCTCACACTTCCTTTCATGTTGCTGCGGGTTTTCAACTTCTCTGTATTTTTCCCCAAAAAAGAGCAAAAATAAGGACAAAAATAAATGAAGAAACCAAGACACAATGTTTAAAGGTTCAAGAATAAACTGTATGAATGAATTAAAATGAAATCTTAGATCACTTCCTCAAAGCATTGAAATTCCTGTTTGAGGTCATCCTCTTGTGACAGCATCTCAGAATTTTACTACAGCGAGTGGCCATTGGGAAGTAGATGAAGAGAAAGTGGGGTGAAGATGCTGTGACTTCCTTCTTTTGATTGTGTCTGTAGTAGGTGATAGAGTGGCGCTGAGCAGGACACATGGGGATTCTGAATTGCTGGTCAGTTTCCACTTCTTGGTCTGGGTGGTCATTACTTGGTTCTCTTCTGTAGTCACTCAGTACAATTCACCAAACTCTATGTAAATTGTGTATTTTTAAAAATGTACAAATTAAAAGTTTACTTAAAACTTATTGTATAATATTCAATGACATGAATGAACCTTAATGATATGATGCTAAATGAAATAAGCCAACCATAGAAAGACAAGTACTTCATTATTCCACTTTTATAAGGAATCTGAAATAGTTATAGAATCAGAAAGTGGGAAGGGGTTTGCCAGACACTGCAGAGGAGGATGGATATGGGGAGTAGCTAATCAATGGGCATAAGATTTCAGTCAAGTGAGGTGAATAAGCTTTAGAGATCTGTAACAACACTGTAACACCTGTAGTTGATAATATATTGTACACTTGGCAAATTTGTTAAGAGGGTAGATCTCAGGTAGATGTACCTTTCACAATAAAAAAAAAAAAAACTTAATCAAAATAAAAGGTGCACCAAATATATTAAAATGAGGGAGGAATGAAATTTATCTTGTGCCTTCCTGCAGCTGAGGGAAGCAGTTAGCTTATGAGAGCTATGGAAACAAGAAACATAATGGGTTGTATAGTGCTTTTTACCTCGGTAACATAAAATACCTATATTTGTGAGTCAAGGTTTATCTTTTTGGCAAATATATTCGTGTGTGAGCCAATGAATTGTATAGTAGGCAAATCTTTAATAATTACATTTAAAGGGCACACTGTTCAAATTTATACTTCCTTTATTTGATTCTGTATAAAAGTAAGGGCATACAATTAAATCTTAACTCACTTGACATTATGCTGTAGGAAGTAAAGATATTAAAGTTTAGGTGTGTTCCTTTCTGAAGGTGTAGACACATGATTTCCAGGACATTACATAGTAAACAGATTCATTATTATCTATTTTTAAAATGTTAATTATCTGACAAGCTATTTGCTCCTCAGTGTGGTGGATATTATGATTGGTTTCTCTGAGTGTCAAAATTGTCTGCTGTAGTGAAGGGCCTTGGAAATGAACAGAGATCATTCTGTCATTTTTGAGATTGCATCCTAGTACTGCATTTTGGACTCTTTTGTGGACTATGATGGCTACTCCATTTCTTCTAAGGGATTCTTGCCCACAGTAGTAGATGTAATGGTCATCTGAGTTAAATTCACCCATTCCAGTCCATTTTAGTTTGCTGATTTTCCTAAAATGTTGACATTCACTCTTGCCATCTCCTGTTTGACCACTTCCAATTTGCCTTGATTCATGGACCTAACATTCCGGATTCCTATGCAATACTGGTCTTTACAGCATCGGACCTTGCTTCTATCACCAGTCACATCCACAACTGGGTGTTGTTTTTGCGTTGGCTCCCTCTCTTCATTCTTTCTGGAGTTATTTTTTCACTGATCTCCAGTAGCATATTGGGCACCTACTGACCTGGGGAGTTCATCTTTCAGTGTTCTATATTTTTGCCTTTTCATACTGTTCTTAGGGTTCCCAAGGCAGGAATATTGAAATGGTTTGCCATTCCCTTCTCCAGTGGACCACATTTTGTCAGAATTCTCCACCATGACCCATCCATCTTGGGTGGCCCCACATGGCATGGCTTAGTTTCATTGAGTTAGACAAGGCTGTGGTCCATGTGATTAGCTTGGTTAGTTTTCTGAGATTGTGTTTCAGTCTGTCTGCACTCTGATGCCCTCTCTTAGTGCCTATTGTCTTACTCGTGTTTCTCTTACCTTGGACGTGGAGTATCTGTTCACGGCTGATCCAGCAAAGTGCTTCTTACTTTGGACATGAGGTGTCTCCTCATGGCCCTGCTACTGACTTGGATGTGGGGTATTTCCTCTCAGCCGTTCACCACTCCTGGCAAACCATTCAATATCACTGTAATCCAAGTCTGTACTCTGACTAGTAACACTGAAGAAGCTAAAGGTGAATGGTTCTATGAAGACCTACAAGACCTTTTAGAACTAACACCCAAAAAAGATGTTCTTTTCATTATAGGGGACTGGAATGCAAAAGTAGGAAGTCAAGAAACACCTGGAGTAATAGGCATATTTGGCCTTGGAGTACAGAATGAAGCAGGGCAAATTGTAACAGAGTTTTGCCAAGAGAACACACTGGTCATAGCAAACACCCACTTCCAACAACACAAGAGAAGAATTTACACATGACATCACTAGATGGCCAACACCGAAATCAGACTGATTATATTCTTTGCAGCCAAAGATGGAGAAGCTCTATATATTCAGCAGAAATAAGACTGGGAGCTGACTGTGGCTCAGATCATGAACTCCTTATTGCCAAATTCAGACTGAAATAGAAGAAAGTAGGGAAAACCACTAGACCATTCAGGTATGACCTAAATCAAATCCCTTAAGATTATACAGTCGAAGTGAGAAATAGATTGAAGGGACTAGATCTGATAGAGTGCCTGTGTACAAGAGACAGGGATCAAGGCCATCCCCATGGAAAAGAAATGCAAAAAAGCAAAATGGCTGTCTGAGGAGGCCTTATAAATAACTGTGAAAAGAAGAGAAGCAAAAAAAAAAAAAAAAAAAAAGGAGAAAAGGAAAGATATACCCCTTTGAATGCAGAGTTCTAAAGAATAGCAGGGAGAGATAAAGTCTTTCTCAGTGAACAGTGCAAAGAAATAGAGGAAAACAGTAGAATGGAAAAGACTAGAGATCTCTTCAAGAAAATTAGAGATACAAGGGAACATTTCATGCAAAGATGGGCTTGATAAAGGACAGAAATGGTATGGATATAACAGAAGCAGAAGATATTAAGAAGAGGTGGCAAGAATACACAAGAACTATACAAAAAGATCTTCATGACACAGATGACCATGATGGTGTGATCACTCACCTAGAGCCAGATATCCTGGAATGCGAAGTCAAGTGGGCCTTAGGAAGCATCACTATGAACAAAGCTAGTGGAGGTGAAGGAATTCCAGTTGAGCTATTTAAAATCTTAAAAGATGATGCTGTGAAAGTACTGCACTCAATATGCCAGCAAATTTGGAAAGCTCAGCAGTGGCCACAGGACAGGAAAACGTCAGTTTTCATTTGAGTCCCAAAGAAAGGCAATGCCAAATAATGCTCAAACTACTGCACAATAGTACTCCTTTCACACGCTAGCCAAGTAATGCTTAAAATTCTCCAAGCCAGGCTTCAACAGTACGTGAATCATGAACTTTCAGATGTTCAAGCTGGATTTAGAAAAGGCAGAGGAACCAGAGATTAAATTGTCAACATATATTGGATCATCGAAAAGGCAAGAGAGTTCCAGAAAAACATCTATTTCTGCTTTATTGATTATGCCAAAGCCTTTGACTGTGTGGATAAGAATAAACTATGGGAAATTCTTAAAGACATGGGAATACCAGACCATCTGACATGTCTCTTGAGAAATCTGTATGGTGGTCAGGAAGCAAGAATTAGAACTGGACATGGAACAACAGACTGGTTCCAAATAGGAAAAGGAGTACGTCAAGGCTGTATATTGTCACCCTGCTTATTTAACTTATATGCAGAGTACATCATGAGAAACGCTGGGTTGGATGAAGCACAAGCTGGAATCAAGATTTCTGGGAGAGATATCAATAACCTCAGATATGCAGATGATACCATCCTTATGACAGAAAGTAAAGAAGAACTAAAGAGCCTCTTGATGAAAGTGAAAGAGAGTGAAAAAGTTGGCTTAAAGCTCGACGTTCAGAAAAGTAAGATCATGGCATCTGGTCCCATCATCACTTCATGGGAAATAGATGGGGAAACAGTGGAAACAGTGGCTGACTTTATTTTTCTGGGCTCCAAAATCACTGCAGATGGTGATTGCAGCCATGAAATTAAAAGACGCTTACTCCTTGGAAGGAAAGTTATGACCAACCTAGACAGCATATTCAATAGCAGAAACATTACTTTGCCAACAAAGGTCCTTCTAGTCAAGGCTATTGTTTTTCCAGTAGTCATGTATGGATGTGAGAGTTGGGCTATAAAGAAAGCTGAGCACCAAAGAATTGATGCTTTTGAGCTGTGGTGTTGGAGAAGACTCTTGAGAGTCCTTTGGACTGCAGGGAGATCCAACCAGTCCATTCTGAAGGAGATCAGTCCTGAGTGTTGTTTGCAAGGTCTGATGTTGAATCTGAAACTCTAGTACTTTGACCACCTGATGTGAAGAGCTGAGTCATTTGAAAAGCCCCTGATGCTGGGAAACATTGAAGGCAGGAGAAGAAAGGGATGGCAGAGAATGAGATGGTTGGATGGTATCACTGACTCAATGGACATGAGTTTGTGTAAACTTCAGGAGTTGGTGATGGACAAGGAGGCGTGGGGTGCTGCGGTCCATGGGGTCGCAAAGAGTCTGACATGACTGAGTGACTGAAAACTGAACTGAACTGAACTGAAGGGCTGATTATTTCCTGGAAGTGCTTTAAATTCTGGATAGCCAGTAGGTTGAGTCACTTTTTAATTTGGAAAAGTAAGAACCAGACAAAAGGGAACTTGCTTAAAGTCAAGACTCTTTCTCAAATTCTTCTAAGTTTTAGATTCTATAAAATGGGCCTTACTGCAAAGGCTTGGGGAAATTCTCTGTTTGTTTTGTTTTTTCATTTCCCCATAATAGACTAAGTAGAGTGGCAAATAGCTGTCCTGGAATGAATAGCAGAGTATATGAGGGAAGATTTCCTGAGTAAATGAGGTCTAGAATGCTTCAAATGAATAAATACAGCCTGAAAAGCCTAAATCAAAGAGAGAAAGGGAAAGATCTTGGTGGATTTTTCATAAAAACTAAACAAATTTTGATATCTTGCTGATTTTTTGCTTTTTAATTTGTTATAATGGTTATTAGTTGTAAGTCCTAATTGTCCAAAAATATGTTTAAAAATATTTTTTTCTCAAAGGAAAGATGAGATTAAAGGATGTAGGACTTGTTAGTTCTACAGAACATATGGTACAGAACATATTCATTATAGTACTCTTTTCTCTTTTTCATGACTGAGGGCACTAGCTGTATACGCTCTTGAAAAGAGAGAGATACAGTGCTTTCTAAAAAGTGGTCTAACCACTATGTCCAGGGTGAGGAAGGAGATGGGTCCCAGGATGCTGCCTTGCATCTATTTAGGGCTAATCATGGAGTCAGCCCTATGGGGACAGTGTAAAATAGATCTTCAGTTAGTTCAACAGATGTTTGAGTGCCTTTAAGGGATCAAAGATAAATGAAGAAACTGTTATTTTTCCACAAGGAGCCAGTCAAGTGGGAGATACAGATGAAAGGACCTACAATTACCGTACAATAAGATGGGTGCTATAATAGAATCTCAAGGGCACTATTCATAAAGGAAGGTCAGGGAGGCTCTGCGGAGGTGGGGTAGGGGATGAGCTTCTGTTCGGAAGAGCTGGTTCCTGTGGCTATCGGAAGAAGATAAAGTGTTCCAGCAGTGGAATGACTGGGACTATCACCCAGCCCGACACCTCTGGGGACCTGGAGCCCCGAGAATATTCTGGGCCAGTCGTAAAGGAGGCGAGGCTGATGAGAGGACAGCTGGATGTTGTTTCATAAAGTGAGGTGCCACACTGGAAGGGCAAGGCTCAAACAAGGCTTGTAGTTGCTGCTGTTCAGCTGCTCAGTTGTGTCCGACACTTAGCATCCCCATGGACTGCAGCACGCCAGGCTTCCCTTTCCTGCACTGTCTCTTGGAGTTTTCTCAAACTCCTGTCGAGTGGATGATGCCGTCCAACCATCTCATCCTCTGTTGCCCCCTTCTCCTCCTGCTCTCAATCTGAAATAGGGTAATTAGAGGAAAGTTTGATGTCTAAGTGGGTTGAAGGCAGGACTGACAACTAGCCTTCCCAGTATGACGCTTTTGTTTTTAGATTTACTTTTTTTTTCTGCGCTGGTCTTTGTTGCTGCTGTGCAGGCTTTCTCTGGTGGCGAGCAGCAGCTACGCTCTAGCTGCAGTGTGTGCGCTTTTCATTATGGTGGCCTCTCTGGTGGCACATGGACTCTAGGTACTTGGGCTCAGTAGTTGTGGAGCATGGGCTCTAGGGTGCTCAGGCTCAGTTGTGGTGCATGGGCGTGGTTGTTCCTTGCCATGTGGGATCTTCCTGGACCAGGGATCGAACCCATGTCCCCTGCATTGGCAGGTGGATTCTTAATCACTAGACCACCAGGGAAGGAGAAGGCAATGGCACACCACTCCAGTACTCTTGCCTGGAAAATCCCATGGACAGAGGAACCTGGTAGGCTGCAGTCCATGGGGTCGTGAAGAGTCGGACACAGCTGAGTGACTTCACTTTCACTTTTCACTTTCATGTATTGGAGAAGGAAATGGCAACCCACTCCGGTGTTCTTGCCTGGGCAATCTGTTGTTCTGTCCCTGGACAATCCCAGCGACAGAAAAGCCTGGTGGGCTGCTGTATATGGGGTCGTACAGAGTCGGACACGACTTGACGCGACTTAGCAGCAACAGCAGCAGACCACCAGGGAAACCCCCCAGTATTACCCTCTTGTGTAGCTCTCTCTGGGGTGTGGCTGGTGGCATCATGGGTCCTGGGTGTCTTCAGAGAAGCATCAGAAATCCATGTGGCAGCTGTTTAGGTCCTGCTGGAAAAGCCAGATACCAGCCTGTTTGGTTTTTTCATGGGTTTTGTAAGACTATAGTAATTTATGGAGAAATGGAACCTCTTAGTCTTTTTTAGTTTGTTTTTTTTTTTTGCTTCTTTGTGGATGGGATTTTAGCAGCAGTGAGAGAAACAATGTAGTGAATTATACGTGGTCATTTTTTTCATTATTTAATCATTATGTACAGAAATCATTAAATAACAAAGTACTAATAAAAAAGCCATAATTTCCATGAAGGGGTGATCTTAGCAGAGATTCTGTAAAGACATCCAGGTGTGTGGGCAGATGGTGAATGTGGCTGGGCTGTGTGCCCTCGACTTCTCACTGCCTGATGCCTTACTCCCTGACTTAGTGTGACTCTGGAGCAGCTTCTCTTCTCAGCCCCACTAAACCTTAGACAGGCTTCTTCCTGACTCTGGACCCCTGATTTCTCTTTTATTGGAGCATTTGATATAGAAAACTTTCAATTGCAAATTACTTTTCTGCCCTTTCAGTTGTAAATATTTTTAAAAACCTTCTTGCCAATTTTATGATCCAAAAATGTCTTTCTCAAGGATCTGGGAGCCACTTTTCTGAGCTGTGATTATCAGGGAAGATATAACTTGTAGCATCCTCAGCCAGCCCGGGCTTTGTGGGCGGGGAGGAGCCTAGCTTCCACCCGGGCCAGTTAAAACACAAATGGCCTCATCTCATAGGCCATCCTCCCACCTCCTCCCATTTCCTTCGGTACTTTTCTGCTAGCTCACCCTGGCTTAAAAACTCCCCCACCGTTTGTTTCTGGGGAGTTGACTTCAATCTCTCTCCTCTATTGCAATAGTCTTGAGAAAGATCTTCCTTTTTGTTTAATTTGCCATTGCACTAATGTTTGGACACAGGATTGGCTTAGCATGGGGCTTTTGGTGGCTCAGACGGTAAAGAATCTGCTTGCGATGCAGGAGACATGGATTCGAGCATGGCCACCTAGAACTGTGGCCAGTTAAGGGTCCAGTGAAAGGTGGGCTAGTGTATGGTACCATGTATTCATGCTCAATGATTGGAGATAGTGGCAGAGACTTAGGCAGAAAGCATACTCTGTCCCCTTGAGATCGACCCACATGGAGTGAATGAGTGGTATTCCAGTGGACTGAAGTCTAGGTCAAAGATCTTTAACAAGGTCTGAAAAAAAAAGTGACTTGGGGCAGAATAATTAGCTCTGCACAGGGGAAGTGAATGTGGAATCCTGAGATGAGGTGAGAACATGCAAGTGGCTCTCTCTCCCGCTGCAGGCTGTCGTCTCCCTGAGTTCTTCTTTCCTCTTTCCAGAAGTAAGATGGACAGTTAGGTTACATGTGACCAAGTCACTTTCTATGATGTTGAGTTTTCTTTGGACTTTGCCTCCAGCCTTCCAAATGGTGAAGACAATAAGGTAGGGTATTTCAGTGGTTCTTAAATGCCAACTTTGCTTACAAAAACAAAGTGGGTCAAAAATGCAAATTTAGCCGTCTGCTTTAATGCAAAGATGGAAATAACATCAGCAATTATCTGACAAATGGCAGCTGTTTAAACTGCAGGATACTAAACTGATATCTTAGCAGGGGTGTCATTATCTATAGGCCATTAAAAGTTTGTTTATTATTTCATGTTTATTGGCTTAGGTTTTAAAAAGAGAAAGATAAACTCCCCAACTGAGGGCTTTATAACTTTCACTACTTGAATGTTGCTCTATTACTAAAAAGATACATTATTTGATTAAAACTTTCAAAAGATTAGCTTCAACTTTCTTATTATTTGCACTTAGAGACACTATCTGAATGTCTGGGTGTGTGTAATGGTGAGGCTAACACTTTTTATGTTGACATTATCCTTGTTAAAACTTACCTTCACAAGTTATACAAATTACTGGTTACTGAACAGTTTTCATATTCTTATTAAGCTTTGGATATAGTTAAGGAATTTCAGGACAGAACACCCTTCATCATAGGATTCTGCTTGTCCATGTGGAGGTGAATATGAGATGGGACTAACTTCAGGGAAATGGTCAAGTAGATGAGGCTACCTTTTATTATTCCTATTTACTTCTTTTTTCCCCACTCCTAAGGATAACCTCCCTACTTCATTTCAGGTATTCAGTAGCCTGCTAATTGTAATCCAAACTCCCTTTGAGAGAAATGGTAATTACCTGCGGGTTCATGAATACCAATTGATGCTCTTCCCTCATTATTTCCTTTGACAGGATAACTACACTGACAGATCAGAGCAAAATATGTACACTTAGGGTCTTGATTTCATCAGACACTTTGCATGTAACCTCTGATACATTTGTGGATTAGTTATATAAGCTAGACGCCAGTACTCCAATCTAATGTCTGTGTGTGGTATGCCTGTTAGTTAACTCTTGTCAACAAAAAGAAATCTATTTAAAGTATAGCTCTATCCTTGTTCCTTTATAATATAGTTTTTAAAATTAATGCATCAAATGCATATGTGCTAAGTCGCTTCAGTCATGTCCGACTCTGTGCAACCCCATAGACGGCAGCCCACCAGGCTCCGCCGTCCCTGGGATTCTCCAGGCAAGAACACTGGAGTGGGTTGCCATTTCCTCCTCCAATGCATGAAAGTGAAAGTGAAAGTGAAAGTGAAGTCGCTCAGTTGTTGTCCGACTCTTAGCGACCCCATGGACTGCCGCCTACCAGGCTCCTCCATCCATGGGATTTTCCAGGCAAGAGTGCTGGAGTGGGTTGCCATTGCCTTCTCCAAAATGCATATGTGGGAACACTTTTTCTAAAAATATGATGTACCGCCTGAAAAAAAAAATGAGCCTACTGTGCACAGTGGCGTCAGGATTCATTTAAAAGTGATCAGATTGCAGTGTGGTGTGAGATCTAATGAGATTACTGCTCCACTGAAGATGAAAGTGAGGTCCTACACTTGGTTTCCAACCCTGGGAGGGTGGGAATTGACATCGAACCTGCTTTGGGGAGGAATCAAGATTTCAGTGGAAGCATAGCTGATGGGATTGGCTGCCTGATATGGTTGTCACTGGGTTAGCACAACTTTGGCTGCATGAACAGAAATTTCAGAGAATGAGGAAACATTGCTCTTGTCTCTTCTGGAGACCAGGCCCACTTCCATGATGGCTTTTAGCCCAGGTGTCACAGTTTAGGGGGAACATGTGTTGCTGACCAGAATCTTGGCTTTCTCTGCTCACTGAAGTCGAGTAAAAAATATGGAGACAGAGTTTGGAGGAAATAGAAAGGTGGCTTTAATTCTCAACTGGTGGAGAGAGGAACACAGTAGATTCGTGCCCCAAGAACTGTGCCTTCCACCCTGCTACCCAATGAGGAGTCTAGGAGCTTATATAAGATGAGGGCTCACAGTCAGGAGTAGGTGATAAGGAACAAAGGTGTTAGGATCTTGATTTCTTCCTCTTGAATTGTTTCAAAGACAGTCATAGGCTGATGGCAGTGATACAGTAATTTAGTCTGGCAGTTCCATGGCTCTGGGACTTTCTTTCTGATACGTAAAAAGAACTATAAGGGGAAGAGTGTTGCAAGGGTAACACCAGATACAGGATATATTTTGCAGTGAGTCAAAGGAAAATAGGTGCAAAGTGAGCTCCTGCAGAGTTAGAAGTGAAAGTGTTAGTCACTCAGTCATGTCTGACTCTTTGAGACCCCATGGACGGTAGCCCGCCAGGCTCCTCTGTTCATGGGATTCTCCAGGCAAGAATACTGGAGTAGGTTGCCATTCCCTTCTCCAGGGGATCTTCCTGAGCCAGGGATCGAACCCAGGACTTCTGCATTGCAGGTAGATTCTTTACTATTCCAGCCACCAGGGAGGCTCTTCCTGCAGAGTTAGGGGACTGAAGAGCAAGTTTAGTTACAGGCATGCAGAATTAGGAGCAGTTAAAGTAAAAGAAAAAGACTAGAACAGTGAAGTCGCTCAGTCGTGTCTGACTCTCTGTAACCCCATGGACTGTAGCCTACCAGGCTCCTCTGTCCACGGGATTTTTCCAGGCAATAGTACTGGAGTGGATTGCTATTTCCTTCTCCAGGGAACTTCCCGACCCAGGGATTGAACCTGGTCTCCCACATTGTAGACAGACACTTAACTGTCTGAGCCACCAGGGAAGTCCCTAAAGTAAAAGAAAAAAACTAGAAATGTTCAGGCCTGCTCACTGTGCTCTTTATCTTCTTTGTTCTCAGGAAAGGAAAGGAAAAAACTCATTCCCTTTTTTTTTTTTCCTTTTCATTGTAGCACATGCAGCATCTAGAACACTGAGAGGAGAGACTTGGGAAAGAGAGGGGCCCAGGAAAAACCTTGGGGAACCTGGAGGAACTTAATTTGATGAAATAGTGTGGTGTGTGTTGTGGTTGGGGAGGTGAATGTGAACTGGGTGTGTTGGAAGGTCTGCCTATTCTGTTTATATCCAGTGAATAGAATTAAGATCAAAGAGTGTGTTCTAAATGAGGAATTCTTTTCTCTAAGAAAACTAGAAGGAATTTTTGCAGAGCTGCTTCAGCATGGAATATAGTTTCTCTTGCTGGAGTATCTACACATCTTATGATGCCTATTTCACATTTCCAGTTAGAGCTGTGTTCTTTTAGTAAGGATTCAGTATTATTCTTCACACTTTACTTCTCTTCTTGGATGCTTCTCTATGCCTGCACGAGAAAGCTTGATGGCCATAGCTTGTTTGAAGAAAGACATTGTTTTTGGCCGCGCCATGCAGCATTTGGAATCCTCGTTCCCTGACAAGGGATTGAACACATGCCCCCTGCAGTGAAAGTACAGAGTCTTAACCACTGGACTGCCAGGGAAATCCCTGACTCTTTTATTAATAATGAGGTATTGACTGATGGTCCTATGGAAAAATAGCTTTAATTGTCTTGCAGTTTTTGTTAGTTACCAACTTACAAATTTCATTTTCTTTTGTTTAATAGCCTCATGTAATTTCTATGTTATGGTTGTTGTTGACATCATATGACTAAATTAATTCCAAATGTGTAGATAAGAAGTCAGAATTTAGTGAGTTACTAAAAAGGTCTGTATGATGGTTCTTTCTTGTTTTTGTCTTGCAACTCCAAAACTATTCACTTTCATAATTTTGTCTGGGTTTTGGATTATCTTTTGCCCAGAGCATGGTCATGGCTCCATTATGACTTTGAATAGTCAGGCTCTTAACGTCAGTTGTGGTACAGAGAAGAGCCCACATTTCCATTCAGATTTTTGCCATGGATATAGGACTGTTAATTAAGTAGTCAATTATTAATATTAACAAAAACTTCAAAAAAATTGACATTCAGATAGTGTAAGATTCCAAGAAATGTGAGCACTAGTTGAAAGTTAGTGAGAAAACATCAAACTTTGCTGATTATGGCTCTCTTACACACCTCACGCTGCTTCTACCCAACCTTGAGTCAAACAGGTTCATTCTGGAAGTATCGTGCATTCAGGTCCCATTTTCCAGGGCCCATAGCTGGCAGTGCATCCCTCTTTCAGCCACAAATAACTTCTTCACTCTTTCCAGCTATTCAGTGGAGAAGTGGGGCCTTCATTGTATCATTCATTCCTGATGAGCTGTGGGAACGTTTCTCCTTTCTTCCTAAAACTTTCTCACTTGACACAGTGGAGAGAGGAAGAAACAGTTGAGTGGATTGTCTTGTGTGAATGCTCCTGTGATTTTTATCACCACTATCACTAACTTTCCTGGAGTTCCACTGCAATATTCTTCTCCTTCACTTAGTGTGTTATTGCTAATTTAAAAATAAAGATACGGCTTCTTCATTAAACTCTTCTCTGCTGGCGCTGTTTAGCATGGTCCTGTAAGGTTTCTGGATCATTTACTGACCTGCTTCTGCTTCACTCTGCTTTCAGTTATAGCCCAAGCTTCTTGTTATGAACTTTTAAAAGCATATTTAAACATAACAGCATTTGCGGTTTAAAACCAGAGATACAAAATGATCTTGAAAATAGGAATCTGTGGCTTTGCAGTTAGATAGATTGACTCCTAAATGATTTAATAATGACAGGTTATGGTGAACTATGTCAGATTCATGATCTCCAAAGAAGATTTTTGCTTCGGGACCAGGGACTGGGCTCGATCACTTGAGAGCTTTTGTGTAGCAGAGTTTTATTAAAGTATAAAAGGACAGAGAACGCTTCTGACACAGACATCAGAAGGGGGATGATGTCTATGTCAAGTGCCCCACTTGCTAGTCTTATCAAGGCCTTATATACTTTTACCAGACCCATTTCCCCAACATATATCTTAAATTAACATGATTAGAACTAGCAATGGAAAGGTCTTACCAGACCCACTCCCACAACATACTTCTTAATAAGATTAGTCAGAAGGCTCTTGTTAAGGAGAAACGTGTCCTCGAGCAAGATACATTGTTATATTGACTAAGATAAAAAAATGTAGGAGAAAAACCAGTTTGTCCTTTTCTCCTCCTTGAGGGCCCTGGACTCCTTATCTACCTAAGGATCAGCTCTCTCACTAATGATTTCACTTTTTAAATATATTTCATGAAAAAAATCGGTAAAGAATTACTAATTCTTCTCTGTCCTTTTATACTTTAATAAAACTCTGCTACACAAAAGCTCTCAAGTGATCAAGCCTGGTCCCTGGTCCCAAAGCTAAATCTTCTTCGGAGATCATGAATCTGACATCGTTCTGCCTGCAATGCAGGAGACCTGGGTTCGATCCCTGGGTCAGGAAAATCCCCTGGAGAAGCAAATGGCAACCCACTCCAGTATTCTTGACTGGAAAATCCCAGGATGGAGGAGCCTGGCGGGCTACAGTCTATGGGGTCGCGAAGAGTCGGATACGACTAAGCAACTTCACTTTCTTTTTATTTTCTTTCTTTCTTGTGAAAATTAGTCTGGATATCTGGCTGGTTTGTGAGTTAACTGTTGGCTTCTTAGGGAGATCCATCTCATGGAGTTTATAATCAGTTTAAGAGAGGCAGGTGAACATTTAATTGGCATTAAGATATTCGTAAAATAGAATCATCATTCTTTAAATTCACCTCATAGACTGACTCAGTGAAATCTTCCAAGTTCTCCATTCCCATGGAAACATATACTAACTCATGGTCAGGGTAAATAGAAGATTACAAGACTACATACATGCCCAGATTCTTCTTCCTGTATCGGCTGGTTAGTTTTCTTGCCAAGAATGAATTGGTTTCCAAACCTTTTTATGACAGATGCATATAATTTTATAATTATATAAGTTAACACCATAAAAACTAATAACATTGAATATGGATAAAAAGGGTATTTTTTTTTTCTATGAAGACCAACTTGGGTACTTTAGAAAGATGATAAAGGTAAATAAAACATAATTCTGTTGAATTATAGAATGGGCAAGATGACTATAAAAGATTGGGGAAGATCTGAAATTCCCCAAAAGGTTTTACTTAAGGAGTCTTTAGGTTTTCACTCCATTTTAATAAATATACACTAAGACTCATGGGTTACTGCAAGAAAGATATTTCATGATTTCAATTAGCAGATTCATACTTAAAGAAAAGGCTTTCATTCTATATTATTATATTGGAAAATTATGTGTTTTTAGGTAAAATAAATTAAATATGTCAGATTTTGATTCCTTCTTTAACTTTTAAAATTATCTTAGTATCTCTTAGCTTTGCCCATGTGTGTTAAGCAGGCTTTTACCAAGATATGTGACAAGAACCAACTGTGTATACTAACTGTGTTGGTTTAAAATTGGCAGAGCCATGAAATAAGGCATAAGCATGAAGAGAATTCTTTGGAATAGATTATACTGCTGTTAACTGGGCTGGTAATAAATTTCTTTTAAGGCTTTAATTTTATTTTTTTAAAATCAAAGTATAGTTGATTTACAGAGTTGTATTCATTTCCAATGTACAGCAAAGTGATTCAATTATACATGTACGTGTAGTCTTTTTCATTATGATTTATTACAGGATATTGAATATAATTCTCCGTATTATGTAGTAGGACCTTGTTATTTATCTATTTTGTATATGGTAGTTTGTATCTGCTAATTTATCTTCCCCTACTCCCTTTCCTCTTTGGTAACCACGTTTGTTTTCTATGTGAGTCTGTTTCTGTTTTGTGAATAAGTTCATTTGTATCATATTTTAGGTTTCACGTATGAGTGATGTCATGTAGTATTTGTCTTTCTCCTTCTGACTTACATCATAGTATGATGATCTCTAAATCCATCCATGTTGCTGCAAATGGCATTTTTGGGGGGGCGGGGGGAGGGGGGTTAAAAAAGACTTGTTTAATTAAATACCAGGATGAGGCCAGGCAGGGCAAGGGGGAGGGAGTCACCTCAAAGCAAAGTGCCTTGGGGCTCTCCCCCTCCACCCACCTCTAGAGGCCACAGCTAAATGTCTGGGACCAGGTCCCAGTGACTACCGGTCTCTTCAGGCCCCGGACACTGGGGAGGGGTGGATGGGCGAGTTCTCAGCTCCCTGGGTCCTTAGTCCACAGTCCACGTCCTGTGGACAAGCACGGGCCAGCGCTGGGACAATATGGGGAGGGGGCATTCAGACGGACACAAAGGGAAACAAGGTTAGGCATGCCCTACCTCTCCCCCCGACCCGGGCTAAGGCATCTCACCGTGGCGCAGCCCCCCTCCCCAGGGCCCTAGGGGCTGTCCCTGGATCCTGCCAGGGCCGGTTTGGGTCCACACTAGTGCCATCCAAACGCCCCAGCCCCGCACTGGGAGACAGGAAGTTTCTGGAACAGGTTGGGAGGGTGCCACAGATCTGTAGCCAAAAGCTATGGAATAGGTCTTTTCACGGTAAGGGACAGCGAGCCTGGGTCCCTTCCCATTCCAAGGCCAGGGTCTTCAGTCTCTTTCCAAAATGAAATCCAACCTCAGCCACAGTTGAGGGATGTGGCATTTATCCCTCCCCCACCCTAAGTTCAGACCACGCAGATCCTCCCCCGACACCCACAACCCCTGAGGACAACAGACCACCCACAGGGGCCCAGATCAAGGAAGGGATTGGAGCCTGAAAAAATCTTCTACCGGGTCCCCAAAAAATTGAGCTATACTTCCCCCCTCCATGGGTGGGATCTCAACCGCGGGTTCAGGGGCCACCCGGCTGCCACCGCCAGGGGGCAGGATCGAGCCAGGGCCCGGGGCCTCTTCACCCCCATCCACAGTGCTGGCAAGGGGTCTATTTGGCCCAAAGGCTGTTCTGGTCCAAATAGGAGGGACTGATTGTCACATGATGCTGCTCAAGGCCAGTGTCGGGGACTCTTCCCCTGCAGGAGGGAGGCCGGTCATTGTCTCTCACTCACACACTCGCACACCCACCCAGCGAGGGGCAGTTCAGCCCCCTACTCCAGCAGACAGGCATTATTTCATTCTTTTCTGTGGCTGAGTAGTATTTCATTGTATATATATTCCACATCTTTATCCAGTCCTCTGTTGATGGATATTTAGGTTGTTTCATGTCTTGGTTATTGTGAGTAGTGCTGCTATGAACACTGAGCTACATGTAGCTTTTGGAATTAGAGCTTTCTCCAGATACATGCCCAGATGGGACTGCTGGATCATATAGTAGTTCTATTTTAGTTTCTTAAGGAACCTCCATATTGTTCTTCAGAGTGGCTGCACCAATTTACATTCCCACCAACTGTGTAGAAGGATTCCTTTTTCTCCATACCCTCTCCAGCATTTATTGTTTGTAGAATTTTTGATGATGGCCATTCTGACTGGTGTGAGATGATTCCTCACTGTAGCTTTAATTTGCATGTCTCTGCTAATTATTGATGTTGAGCATTTTTTCTGAATATCTGTATGTTGTGCCTGTTGGCCATCTGTATGTCTTCTTTGGAGAAATGTCGTTTAGGTTTGGTTTGTATTTTTCAAAGTCTTTTATAATAATGATCTTACATAGAATACAGAGAAACTTCTTAAACAGCTCATAGGAAAACCATCATCTATTCCATTTGAATATACACCTCTTCAAGTTTAAACTGGAGTCGCTGTGGTGGCAAGTGATTTTTCCTGAGCATGTGTCTGGGACTTATTCCAGGATTATTAACTCCTCTATGCAGACGCTTCCTTGTTTCTGCAAGAGCACGAGGGTTAATTGTTGTTAGCTTGGCTCTGTTAATGACACCCCTATTGGTGAGACAGAAAAGGTACAACTTCTCACCCTATTTGGAGCCCTGTTTGGGCTGAGTGAGACGACGTGATGGACATCGCTGTGTAGAAAGAAAGCCTGCATGCATGCTCTCCTGAGGCTGGGGCGTGGAGGGGGCTAATGACACTCCAAATACAGACTAAGAGGGTGTGTTACTTTGTTGTGTCCACATGTATTACACAAATGGCAGGGTCCTCTTTTGGGTATCAGAACATGAAGTCATCCAGAGCTCATTTTTCCATTTCAGCCCTGTGGGGCACAGAGGTGATCTCTCCACGTAGCTAAAGGGAAAAAAATGTTCTGTGTCAACACTGCATTGGTAAATCTGCTGCCTTCTGACTCTGTGTAAAATGTTTAATTCACCTTCTGATGTGCTCACTGAAGTCTCAGTTCTTATTTTATCTATGGATGAGCCTGTCGAAACTGCCTGAAAGAGTTCAATAGTCACACTGGACTCGGACATGTGCAGTTATCCTTATAACTGGATGGATGATAAAGTTTCATTAAATAAAATGATCAGTTCCATTCAGTTCAGTTCAGTCACTCAGTCATGTCTGACTCTTTGAGACCCCATGGACTGCAGCATGCCAGGCTTCCCTGTCCATCACCAACTCCAAGAGCTTGCTCAACTCGTGTTCATCTAGTCAGTAATGCCATCCAATCAACTCATCCTCTGTCATCCCCTTCTCCTCCTGCCTTCAGTCTTTCCCAGGATCAGGGTCTTTTCCAATGAGCCAGTTCTTCCCATTAGGTGGCCAAAGTATTGGAGCTTCAGCTTCAGCATCAGTCCTTCCAATGAATATTCAGGACTGATTTCCCTTAGGATTGACTGGTTTGATCTCCTTGCAGTCCAAGAAACTCTTAAGAGTCTTCTCTAGAACCACAGTTCAAGAGCATCAGTTCTTTGGCTTTCTTTATGGTCCGACTCTTGCATCCATACATGATTACTGGAAAAACCATAGCTTTGACTATATGAACCTTTGTCAACAAAATAACGTCTCTGCTTTTTAATATGCTGTCTAGGTTTATCATAGCTTTTTTTCCAAGGAGCAAGTGTTTTTTAATTTCATGGCTACAGTCACCATCTGCAGTGATTTTGGAGCCCAAAGAATAAAAAGTCTGTCACTGTTTCCATTCCATAAAAGCATAGAAGATGTGTTATCAGGTGTGATAAACACTCTTTTCTCTACAGGCAGGCATTGAATTTCCTCTTCAGGCTTCTTTTATTTTGTTTTGTGTTTTCCTTGCTTGATAAATGGTAAAATTCTGGTGTATATGTATATAAAAATACGTATTGTAATAAGCCTTGCTTCCTTTCAGGCATTTCCTGCCCATTTCCTTAGTGTGGAAGCTTATTTTTACCAAACAGGTCAATTGAAATGAGGGTGTTATTTATTTAGGGGTGAATGGACTTCAGTTCAGTTCAGTCGCTCAGTCGTGTCCGACTCTTTGCGACCCCATGAATCACAGCACGCCAGGCCTCCTTGTCCATCACTAACTCCCGGAGTTCACTCAGACTCACGTCCATCGAGTCAGTGATGCCATCCAGCCATCTCATCCTCTGTCGTCCCCTTCTCCTCCTGCCCCCAATCCCTCCCAGCATCAGAGTCTTTTCCAATGAGTCAGCTCTTCACATGAGATGGCCAAAGTACTGGAGTTTCAGCTTTAGCATCATTCCTTCCAAAGAAATCTCAGGGCTGATCTCCTTCAGAATGGAGTGGCTGGATCTCCTTGCAGTCCAAGGGACTCTCAAGAGTCTTCTCCAACACCAAAATTTGACTCCTTGGCATGTAGACTGTTGTAAACTGGAAGAATTTGAGAAATGGCAGCTGCAGGAAGGATTTGCTAATCTTCCTCTGAAACAGGTCATAAGACCCTCACATGAGAGGTGTCCTCTCTATACCCAGAGGAAGGAGCCTCCTTATCTCTCAAGATATAGGGGCCCTGAGGGGAATCCAAGCCAATAGGCCTTGCTGTTTCCCAGCATTCTCTGTACTGAGCTCAGGCTTTGTCTTCTCCCATCTTTCCAAGACTCTCCAAGATTCATGAAACCTACATTAACACTGTTCTGTCGACTTAAAAAATGCACAGCATGAAAGTTGTGAGTTAAGTCTTATTTTGGGCAAAATGAGGACAGCAGCCCAGAAGAGAGCACCTCAGAGAGCCCTGAGAAACTGCTCCCAAGAGGCAGGGGGACAGTCAGTCTTTGTATGACTGTGATGAAGGGGGAGTGCATGAAGTCAAGCACATATTTTTTTTGCAGAATGTTTCTACTAGTCCTGAGGAACAGTCATCACCATGTAAGGATTTTAGTGCTTTTCTAGATATGAGAAGGTATAACAATTAGGATCATAAAATCTTCTGAAAATACCTATGTGAAGACCTGTTCTGCCAGTTTTTCCCTGAGCACAGAAGCCTCATTCCTTCTCTCCATGTTGAACTCCTTTCAGGGGGTGTTGAAGGTCAGCAGCTGTAGCAGCACACAATTTAATCCTTGTAGAAGTAGATGCGTGCATGCGTGCTGAGTCGCTTCAGTCATGTCCAACTCTTTGCGACTCCATGGACTGTAGCCCACCAGGCTCCTCTGTTCATGGAATTTTCCAGGCAAGAATACTGGAGTGGGTTGCCTTTTCCTCCTCCAGTGATCTTGACCTGGGGATTGAACCTGTGTCTCCTGCAATTCCTGCCTTGCAGGCAGATTCTTTATCAATGAGCCACCGGGGAAGCTCATAGAAGTAGATGGCAAGTGCCAATTTGTAGTTGATACTGTCTTCATTTCCTTATGAAGACTCTTGTGTGACATAAAACTTGTGTTAGATTAACTTGTATGATTTTCTCATGTTAATCTGTCTTTTGTTATAGGAGTCCCAGTCAAGAACTTAGAAGGACAGAGGAAAAAGATTTTTCCCTCCCTACAAGGGGACGTATGTCAATGTTGCTCTCATAAAAGGTACCAGTATCATCAAAAAGTAGACTAATAAGGTGTGGATGAAGAATGTCTTCTGCCATAAGTTCAGTTCATTAGCTCAGTTGTGTCCGACTCTTTGCGACCTCATGGACTGCAGCATGCCAGGCTTCCCTGCCCATCACCAACTTTCAGAGCTTGCTCAAACTCATGTCCAGCAAGTCGGTGATGCCATCCAGTTATCTCATCCTCTGCCATCCCCTTCTCCTCCTGCCTTCAATCTTTCCCAGCATCGGGGTCTTTTCCAATGAGTCAGCTCTTCGCATCAGGTGACCAAAGTATTGGAGCTTCAGCTTCAGCATCAGTTCTTCCAATGAATATTCAGGAACTGATTTCCTTTAGGATTAACTGGTTTGATCTCCTTGCATTCCAAGGGACTCTCAAGAGTCTTCTCCAACACCATAGTTCAAAAGCATCAGTTCTTCAGCACTCAGCTTTCTTTATAGTCCAACTCTCACATCCATACATGACTACTGGAAAAACAATAGCTTTGACTAGATGGACCTTTGTTGGCAATGTCTCTCCTTTTTAATATGCTGTCTAGGTTGCTCCTTTCTTCCAAGGAGCAAAAGGATGTTGTAAACAAAGGATGTTGTGGCCATCAAGCTGTTAGCCTCTTAGCACCCCTCACTGTGTGCTCTGAGGGGGTTCAGGATGGAGAACAGCAGGACACTGATGCCAGAGATTTGAGGCACAGATAAAGGAATGGTTTCAGTGAGCCCAGAGCCTTGCATCTTCCCGAACCAAGAAAAGTGCTAAGTTCTTAACCTGAGATGTTTGTTTTTCCTTTCATTAGCAGTAATCTTTTTTTTTTTTTTTTAATAATCAAAAGATAGTTAGTTTACAATGTTTTTACTTTTAGATAGGACTTCCCTGGTGGCTCAGACAGTAAAGCGTCTGCCTACAATGCGGGAGACCTGGGTTCAATCCCTGGGTCAGGAAGGTCTCCTGCAGAAGAAAATGGCAACCCAGTCCAGTATTCTTCCCTGGAAAATCCCATGGATGGAGGAACCTGGCAGGCTACAGTCCATGGGGTCACAAAGAGTCAGACATGACTGAGCGACTTCACTTTCACTTTATTATAGTTTATTGAAGCTATCAAATAGAATTTCCTGTGCTCTACGGTAGTCCCTTGTTGTTTATCTAATTTACCTATAGTAGTTTTTATCTGCTAATCCAAACCCCTAATTTAAACTCCCTCCCTCACCCCACCCCTTTTGCCTTTTGGTAATCATAAGTTTGTTTTGTACGTTTGTGAGTCCAGCAGTATCTTTTGACGTTCAACTGTCTGTTATTTTGTAGTGGTTTTTTGGCAAAAAATCTCCTATATATCCTGACTCCTCTCTTACCTTTGCAGAGCAGCCCCTCAGAGACGTCAGAGAGCCTGTCTCCCAGGCTTACATCCTCAGTATTCTCACTCATACACACTCACACAGCACACTCAGTTTTTAGGTTGTACATTATTTTCAGTCAACAGTTTCTATTAATATGGACTTTTAGGTTCTACCTAAAGGCAAAACCCAATGGTTATTGAGAGCTTGCAGGTTCCAGAACTTAAATATTATAGATGACTTAACTCCTATATCAATGCTGAGAAAGTGAAGTGTTGGTTGCTCAGTCATCTCTGACTCTTTGGGGGACCCAATGGACTTCAGCCCTCCAGGCTCCTCTGTCCATAGGATTCTCCAGACAAGAATACTGGAGTTGATTGTCATTCCTTTCCCCAGGGGATCTTGCCGACCCAGGGATTGAACCCAGGTCTTCTGCATCGCAGTCAGATTCTTTACTATCTGTGCAACTGGGGAAGCCCCCTGAGAAGTAGATGTTTTTGTACAAGTCAGGAAACAGACTTGGGTGAAGTGACTTGCCTGAATCCCAAACTCTGAATTCTAAGCACTTGACCCTGTGGTTTCAATCCTGGCTGCACAGGAAAGTCACCTGGCGTGCATTAGGAACTTTTGACTGTCTGGGTGAACATCTGGAAATTAACAGAAGGGGCATGGGCCTATGATGCCAGGATGCAGCCAAGGTTAACCCACAGGTTAATCAACATCTGTGTGTCTCTCAGGTCTAGTGACAGAGCAGTAGGGAAACATGGTCAGTCTGCTCTTCTGTCTCATCCTCTCGATAATTATGAAGAGAGCTATAGTGGGGCTTCTGCCTGTGACCCATGTGTGGGCTAAGCCTTAGAAAAACTTGTCAGAAATAGCAGAGCTGGAAAACTGACAAGAGAATCCATTGAACAGAAGATAATAAAAACTCTGCTGTTATCTTTCTTATAAGTCCAGATGTGTTTGTTAAATGGAAATTCCAGTAAATCAGAAGTTAGTGTGAGATTCTGTCATTTTCTTAGGCAAGAATGGACTTACAAATAAAATTAATAAAGTCAGCTGGTCATTACCTTAACTTAGGCTAAATCTTGTTTAAAACAACTGAGATTTGTGAAGCTCCATTTATTGATCGAAGTATTTTTTAAATTAATTAATTGATTTTAATTGGAGGACAACTACTTTACAATATTGTGGTGGTTTTTGCCATACATTCACATGAATCAGCCACGGTACACATGTGTCACCAAATCCTAAGCCTCCCTTCCGCTTCCCTCCCCACCCCATCTCTCTGTGTTGTCCCAGAGCACTGGGTTTGAATGCCCTGCTTCGTGCATTGAACTTGCACTGGTCATCTGTTTTACATATGGTAATATACATGTTTCAATGCTATTCTCTCATATCATTCTACCCTTGCCTTCTCCAACATAGTACAAAAGTGTATCTTTACATCTGTGTCTCTTTTCCTGTCTTGCATGTAGGATTTTAGTTACCATCTTTTAAAATTCCATATACATGTGTTAATATACTGTATTGGTGTTTCTCTTTATGATATACTTCACTCTGTATAATAGACTCCAGTTTCATCCACCTCATTAGAAGTGACTCACATGTGTTCCTTTTTATAGCTGAGTAATATTTCATTGTGTATATGTACCACAAATATCTTATCCATTCATCTGCTGATGGACATCTAGGTTGCTTCCATGTCCTAGGCATTGTAAACAGTGCTGCAATGAACACTGGTTTACATGTGTCTCTTTCAGTTCTGGCTTCCTCAGTGTGTATACCCAGCAGTGGGATTGCTGGGTCGTATGGCCATTTTATTTCCAGGTTTTAAGGAATCTCCACACTGTTCTCCATAGTGGCTGTACCAGTTTACATTCCCACCAACAGTGTAAGAGGGTTCCCTTTTCTCCACACCCTCTCTGGTGTTTATTGTTTGTAGACTTTGTGATGGCAGCCATTCTGACTAGCATGAGATGATACCTCGTTGTGGGTTTGATTTGCATTTCTATGATAATGAGTGATGTTGAGCATCTTTTCACATGTTTATTAGCCATCTGTATGTCTACTTTGGAGAAATGTGTGTTTATTTTTTTTTGCCCACTTTTTGATTAGTTTGTTTTTCTGGTATTTAGCTGCGTGAGCTGCTTGTATATTTTGGAGATTAATTATTTTTCTGTTGTTTCCTTTGCTATTATTCTCTCCCATTCTGAAGGCTGTCTTTTCACCTTGCATATAGTTTCCTTCATTGTGCAAAAACTTTTACATTTAATTAGGTCCCACTTGTTTATTTTTGTTTTTATTTCCATTACTCTGGGAGGTGTGTCATAGAGGATCTTGCTATGATTTATATGAGAGAGTGTTTTGCCTTTGTTTTTCTCTAAGAGTTTTATAGTTTCTGATCTTACATTTAGATCTTTAATCTATTTTGAGTTTATTTTTGTGTATGGTGTTAGAAAGTCTCCTAGTTTCATTCTTTTACACATGGTTAACCAGTTTTCCCAGCACCACTTGTTAAAGAGATTGTCTTTTCTCCATTGTATATTTTTGCCTCCTTTGTCAGAGATAAGGTGTCCGTAGGTGCAGAAATGGTATGGGTCTAACAAAAGCAGAAGATATTAAGAAGAGGTGGTACAATACAGAGAAGAACTATACAAAAAGATCTTCATGACCCAGATAACCATGATGGTGTGATCACTCACCTAGAGCCAGACAACCTGGAATGTGAAGTCAAATGGGCTTTAGGAAGCATCACTATGAACAAAGCTAGTGGAGGTGATGGAATTCCAGTTGAGTTATTTCAAATCCTGAAAGATGATGCTGTGAAAGTGCTGCCCTCGATATGCCAGCAAATTTGGAAAATCAGCAGTGGCCACAGGACTGGAAAAGGTCAGTTTTCATTCCAATCCCAAAGAAAGTTCAAACTACCGCACAATTGCACTCATCTCACATGCTAGCAAAGTAATGCTCAAAATTCTCCAAGCCAGGCTCAAACAGAACATGAACCATGAACTTCCAGATGTTCAAGCTGGATTTAGAAAAGGCAGAGGAACCTGAGATCAATTTGCCAACATCCACTGGATCATCTAAAAAGCAAGAGAGTTCCAGAAAAACATCTACTTCTGCTTATTGACTACGCCAAAGCCTTTGACTGTGTGGATCTCAACAAACTGTGGAAAATTCTTCAAGATATGGGAATACCAGACTTAACCTGCCTCCTGAGAAATCTGTATGCAGGTCAAGAAGCAACAGTTAGAACCGGACATGGTTCAACAGACTGGTTCCAAATTGGGAAAGGAGTATGTCAAGGCTGTATATTGCCACCCTGCTTATTTAACTCATATGCAAAGTACATCATGTGAAATGCTGGGCTAGATGAAGCACAAGCTAGAATCACGGAGAAATATCAATAACCTCAGATATGCAGATGACACCATCCTTATGGCAAAAAGCTAAGAAGAACTAAAGAGCCTCTTGAGGAAAGTGAAAAAGTTGGCTTAAAACTCAACATTCATAAAACTAAGATCATAGCATCTGGTCCCATCACTTCATGGCAAATTGATGGGGAAGAAATAGAAACAGTGAGAGACTTTATTTTTTTGGGGCTCCAAAATAATTGCAGATGGTAAATGCAGCCATGAATGAAAGATGTTTACTCCTTGGAAGAAAAGCTCTGACCAACCTAGACAGCATATTAAAAAGCAGAGACATTACTTTGCTGACAAAGGTCCGTTTAGTCAAAGCTGTGGTTTTTCCAGTAGTCATGTATAGATGTGAGAGTTGGACTATGAAGAAAGCTGAATGCTGAAGAATTGAGACTTTTGAATTGTGGTGTTGGAGAAGACTCTTTGAGAGTCCCTTGGACAGCAAAGTGATCCAAGCAGTCCATCCTAAAGGAAATCAGTCCTGAATATTCATTGGAAGGACTGATGCTGAAGCTCCGATTCTTTTGCAACCTGATGTGAAGAACCAACTCATTTGAAAAGACCCTGATGCTGGGAAAGGTTGAAGGCAGAAGGAGAAGGGGAAAACAGAGGATGAGATAGTTGGATGGTGTCCCCAACTCAATGGACATGAGTTTGGGTAAACTCCGAGAGTTGGTGATGGACAGGGAAGCCTGGAGTGCTGGAGTCCATGGGGTCACAAAGAGTCAGACACAACTGAAATGAACTGAACTGAACTGAACTGAGGTGCATGGATTTATCTCTGAACTTTCTATTTTGTTCCATTAATCTATATTTCTTTCTTTGTGCCAGTACCATATTGTCTTGATAACTGTAGTTTTGTGGTGTAGTCTGAAGTCAGGAAGGTTAACTTTGGGTTTTTTCTGTTCTTTTTATAGTTGCTTTAGGTGTAACTTTGTTTATTTGAGGTTTCTCTTGTTTCTTGAGGTAGGCTTGTATTGCTATGAACCTCTCTCTTAGCACTGCTTTTACTGAATCCCATAAGTTTTGGGTTGTTGTGCTTTTATTTCTTTTTTTTTTTTTTTACTTCTATGCATATTTTGACTTCATTTTTGATACCTCCTGTGATCTATTATTTATTCAGAAGTGTATTGTTTAGCCTCCATTTGTTTGTGTTTTTCATAGTTTTTTTTTTTTTTTTTACTGTAGTTGACATCTAATCTTAATGCATTGTGATCAGAAAAGATGCTTGACTTTATTTCAACTTTTAAAAATTTACCAAGGCTAGATTTGTGGCCCAGGGTGGGATCTATCTATCCATTCTCTATGGAGAATGTTCCGTGTTCACTGCAGAAAAAGGTGAAATCCCTTGTTTTTAGGTGAAATGCCTATAGATATCAATTAGGTCTAACTGGTCCAGTGTATCATTTATTTTTTTATTTATTTTTTATTTTTTAATTTTTTAAAATTTTATTTTATTTTTAAACTTTACAATATTGTATTAGTTTTGCCAAATATCGAAATGAATCCGCCACAGGTATACCTGTGTTCCCCATCCTGAACCCTCCTCCCTCCTCCCTCCCCATACCATCCCTCTGGGTCATCCCAGTGCACCAGCCCCAAGCATCCAGTATCGTGCATTGAACCTGGACTGGCGACTCGTTTCATACATGATATTATACATGTTTCAATGCCTTTCTCCCAAATTTCCCCACCCTCTCCCTCTCCCACAGAGTCCATAAGACTGATCTATACATCCGTGTCTCTTTTGCTGTCTCATACACAGGGTTATTGTTACCATCTTTCTAAATTCCATATGTATGCATTAGTATACTCTATTGGTGTTTTTCTTTCTGGCTTACTTCACTCTGTATAATAGGTTCCAGTTTCATCCATCTCATTAGAACTGATTCAAATGTATTCTTTTTAATGGCTGAGTAATACTCCATTGTGTATATGTACCACAGCTTTCTTATCCATTCATCTGCTGATGGACATCTAGGTTGCTTCCATGTCGTGGCTATTATAAACAGTGCTGCGATGAACATTGGGGTACACGTGTCTCTTTCCCTTCTGGTTTCCTCTGTGTGTATGCCCAGCAGTGGGATTGCTGGATCATAAGGCAGTTCTATTTCCAGTTTTTTAAGGAATCTCCACACTGTTCTCCATAGTGGCTGTACTAGTTTGCATTCCCACACACAGTGTAAGAGAATTCCCTTTTCTCCACACCCTCTCCAGCATTTATTGCTTGTAGACTTATGGATTGCAGCCATTCTGACTGGCGTGAAATGGTACCTCATAGTGGTTTTGATTTGCATTTCTCTGATAATGAGTGATGTTGAGCATCTTTTCATGTGTTTGTTAGCCATCTGTATGTCTTCTTTGGAGAAATGTCTATTTAGTTCTTTGGCCCATTTTTTGATTGGGTCGTTTATTTTTCTGGAGTTGAGCTGTAGGAGTTGCTTGTATATTTTTGAGATTAGTTGTTTGTCAGTTGCTTCATTTGCTATTATTTTCTCCCATTCTGAAGGCTGCCTTTTCACCTTGCTAATAGTTTCCTTTGTTGTGCAGAAGCTTTTAAGTTTAATTAGGTCCCATTTGTTTATTTTTGCTTTTATTTCCAATATTCTGGGAGGTGGGTCATAGAGGATCCTGCTGTGATGTATGTCGGAGAGTGTTTTGCCTATATTCTCCTCTAGGAGTTTTATAGTTTCTGGTCTTACATTGTGATCTTTAATCCATTTTGAGTTTATTTTTGTGTATGGTGTTAGAAAGTGTTCTAGTTTCATTCTTTTACAAGTGGTTGACCAGTTTTCCCAGCACCACTTGTTAAAGAGATTGTCTTTAATCCATTGTATATTCTTGCCTCCTTTGTCAAAGATAAGGTGTCCATATGTGCGTGGATTTATCTCTGGGCTTTCTATTTTGTTCCATTGATCAATATTTCTGTCTTTGTGCCAGTACCATACTGTCTTGATAACTGTGGCTTTGTAATAGAGCCGGAAGTCAGGTAGGTTGATTCCTCCAGTTCCATTCTTCTTTCTCAAGATCGCTTTGGCTATTCGAGGTTTTTTGTATTTCCATACAAATTGTGAAATTATTCTAGCTCTGTGAAGAATACCATTGGTAGCTTGATAGGGATTGCATTGAATCTATAAATTGGTTTGGGTAGTATACTCATTTTCACTATATTGATTCTTCCAATCCATGAACACGGTATATTTCTCTATCTATTAGTGTCCTCTTTGATTTCTTTCACCAGTGTTTTATAGTTTTCTATATATAGGTCTTTAGTTTCTCTAGGTAGATATATTCCTAAGTATTTTACTCTTTCCGTTGCAATGGTGAATGGAATTGTTTCCTTAATTTCTCTTTCAGTTTTCTCATTATTAGTGTATAGGAATGCAAGGGATCTCTGTGTGTTGATTTTATATCCTGCAACTTTACTATAATCATTGATTAGTTCTATTAATTTTCTGGTGGAGTCTTTAGGGTTTTCTATGTAGAGGATCATGTCATCTGCAAACAGTGAGAGTTTTACTTCTTCTTTTCCAATTTGGATTCCTTTTATTTCTTTTTCTGCTCTGATTGCTGTGGCCAAAACTTCCAAAACTATGTTGAATAGTAATGGTGAAAGTGGGCACCCTTGCCTTGTTCCTGACTTTAGAGGAAATGCTTTCAATTATTCACCATTGAGGATAATGTTTGCTGTGGGTTTGTCATATATAGCTTTTATTATGTTGAAGTATGTTCCTTCTATTCCTGCTTTCTGGAGATTTCTTATCATAAATGGATGTTGAATTTTGTCAAAGGCTTTCTCTGCATCTATTGAGATAATCATATGGTTTTTATTTTTCAATTTGTTAATGTGGTGTATAACATTGATTGATTTATGGATATTGAAGAATCCTTGCATCCCTGGGATAAAGCCCACTTGGTCATGGTGTATGATCTTTTTAATGTGTTGTTGGATTCTGATCGCTAGAATTTTGTTAAGGATTTTTGCATCTATGTTCATCAGTGTTATTGGCCTGTAGTTTTCTTTTTTTGTGGGATCTTTGTCAGGTTTTGGTATTAGGGTGATGGTGGCCTCATAGAATGAGTTTGGAAGTTTACCTTCCTCTGCAATTTTCTGGAAGAGTTTGAGCAGGATAGGTGTTAGCTCTTCTCTAAATTTTTGGTAGAATTCAGCTGTGAAGCCGTCTGGACCTGGGCTTTTGTTTGCTGGAAGATTTTTGATTACAGTTTCAATTTCCGTGCTTGTGATGGATCTGTTAAGATTTTCTATTTCTTCCTGGTCCAGTTTTGAAAAGTTGTACTTTTCTAAAAATTTGTCCATTTCTTCCACGTTGTCCATTTTATTGGCATATAATTGTTGATAGTAGTCTCTTATGATCCTTTGTATTTCTGTGTTGTCTGTTGTGATCTCTCCATTTTCATTTCTAATTTTATTGATTTGATTTTTCTCCCTTTGTTTCTTTAAAAGCAGTCCTAAGGAGAAAGTTCATAGCAATACAGGCATACCTCAAGAAACAAGAAAAAAGTCAAATAAATAACCTAACCCTACACCTAAAGCAACTAGAAAAGGAAGAAATGAAGAACCCCAGGGTTAGTAGAAGGAAAGAAATCTTAAAAATTAGGGCAGAAATAAATGCAAAAGAAACAAAAGAGACCATAGCAAAAATCAACAAAGCCAAAAGGTGGTTCTTTGAAAGGATAAATAAAATTGACAAACCATTAGCCAGCGTATCATTTAAAGCTTGTATTTCCTTTCCAATTTTCTGTTTTGTTGATCTATACATAGGTGTGAGTGGGGTATTAAATTCCCCCACTATTATTGCATTACTGTTAATTTCCCCTTTCATACTTGTTAGCATTTGCCTTACATATTGAAGTGCTTCTATGTTGGGTACATATATATTTGTAATTGTTATATTTTATTGGATTGATCCCTTGATCATTATGTAGTGTCCTTCTTTGTTTTTATTTCAAAGTCTATTTTATCTGAAATGAGTATTGCTACTCCTGCTTTCTTTTGGTCTCCATTTACATGAAATATTTTTTCTAGCCCCTCTGACTTTCAGTCTTTATGTGCCTTGGGTTTGAGGTGGGTCTCTTTTAGACAGCATATATAGGGGTCTTGTTTTTGGATCCATTTGGCCAGTTTTGTCCCATGTACATTTAAAGTAATTATTGATAAGTATGATCCTGTTACATTTACTTTGTTGTTTTGGGTTCATTTTTATAAACCTTTTCTGTGTTTCATGTGTAGAGAAGATCCTTTAGCATTTGTTGAAGAGCTGGTTTGGTGGTGCTGAATTCTCTCACCTTTTGCTTATTTGTAAAGCTTTTGACTTCTCCTTCATATGTGAATGAGATCCTTGCTGGGTAGACAAATCTTGGTCATAGGTTTTTCTCTTTCATCACTTTTAAGTATATCTTGCCATTCCCTTCTGGCCTGAAGAGTTTCTATTGAAAGATCAGCTGTTACCTTTATGGGGATCCCCTTGTGTGTTATTTGTTGCTTTTCCTTTGCTGCTTTTAATATTTGTGCTTTGTGTTTAATTTTTGTTAGTTGGATTAATATGTGTCTTGGGGGTGTTTCACCTTGGATTTATCCTGTTTGGGACTCTCTGGGTTTCTTAGACTTGGGTAGCTATTTCCTTCCCCATTTTAAGGAAGTTTTCAACTATTATTTGCTCAAGTATTTTGTCATGCCCCTTCTTTTTGTTTTCCTCTTCTGGATAACCCATGAATATTGAAGTATTTAACATTTGAATGTTGGGATATTTAACATTGTTTTAGAGGTCTCTGAGGTTGTCCTCATTTCTTTTTTTTTCCTCTCTGCTTCATTTATTACAATTATTCTATCTTCCACCTCATTTATCCTCTCTTCAGCCTCAGTTATTCTACTGTTGGTTCCCTCCAGAGTGTTTTTAATCTCAGTTATTGCATTGTTCACTATTGATTGACTCTATTTCTTCTAGATCTTTGTTAAACATTTCTTGCATCTTCTCAATCCTTGTCTCTAGTGTATTTATCTGTAACTCCATTTTGTTTTCAAGATTTTGATCATCTTTGCTATCATTATTCTGAATTCTTGTTCAGGTAGACTCCCTATCTCCTCCTCATTTGTTGTTTTGGTGGGTTTTTATCATGTTCCTTTACCTTCTGAGTATTTCTCTGCCTTTTCATTTTGTTTAGATTGTTGTATTTGGGGTGTCCTTTCTGCAGGCTGGAAGGTCATGGTTCCTCTTAATTGTGGAGTCTGCTCCCTATGGATGCATTGGACCAGTGGCTTGTCAAGGTTTCCTGGTTGGGGGAGCTTATGTCTGTGTTCTGGTGGTTGGAGCTTGATCTCTTCTCTCTGGAGTGCAATGAAGTGTCCAGTAGTGAGTTTTGTGGGTGTCTATGGGTTTCGTATGGCTTTGGGGAGTCCGTCTTTTAATGTTCAGTGTTGTGTTTCTGTTTTGCTGGAGAATTAGTGTGATATGTCTTGCACTGGAACTTGTTGGCTCTTGGCTGTAGCTTGGTTTCAGTGTAGGTATAGAGACTTTCGGGTGGGCTCTTGTCTATTAATGTTCCCTGGAGTCAGGAGTTCTCTGATGTTCTAAAGTTCTGGAGTTGAACCTCCTGCCTCTGGGTTTTGGTCCTCCTCATACAGTAGTCTCAAGACTCCTTTCAAAGTGATTCGGCTGCCTTTCTAGGGGCCTAGTGTCCGCTGCCAGCATTCAGAAGTTGTTATGTGGAAGCTGTTCAACATTCAAATGATCTTTTGATGAATTTGTAGGGGAGAAAGCGGTCTCCCATTCATCTGTGATCTTGGGATTGCTCCCCATTTCTTGGTCAAAGTCTTAAGGTGCTTTATCCCAGCTGTTTTATAGGTCAGCATGTCCATTTAATCCACAAAGTCAGCCAAATAAGGGATGTTTGAATTTGTCATTCTATTTTCAGTATTCTGTGATCTCAAGTTACTTGTGTTCCTGATACGTTTAAATGCTTATATTGTCCCTACTACTGCATATATCAGCTTGTAGAATGGGAAATTTTATTCTGATTTTCATCTGAAAGGAAGTCCTCATCTAAACACATGAGAAGGAGAAGCTGATGGAATTTTCTTGTTTTTTGCTGCCACATGCCACATGCTTCTCTACTCTGGTGGGTCAGCCTGTGAATTCTGTCTGTCCAGGGTTTTGCCTCTGTGTTGTCCTTGCTAAATCGTTTGACTCTTTGCAGACCTATGGCCTGTAGTCCACAAGGCTCCTCTGTCCATGTGATTCTCCAGGCAAGAATATTGTAATGGTTTGCCATGCCCTTCTCCAGGGGATCTTCCCGACCCAGGGATCCAGCCTGTGTCTTGTGCATTGGCAGGTAGGTTCTTTACCACTGAGCCACCAGGGAAGCCTCTGTGCTGTCCTGGGTACAGAATAAAGAGCTTTTGCCTCATAGGATAAATATGCCCCTTTCCCCTTGGTCTCTTATCAGGCGCCTAGATTCCCACCTGGGTTCTAATGCATTTCCCTAATGGTAGAACCCCATGCCCCGGATTATGCTTCCTACTCCTCTAGGTCTTGGTGTTATGTTCCAGGGTTCTTGGCTTTCCCCAGTCAATAGAAATTGATCAGAGGCCAGACTAGAGATTCATACATGGCTTTATTGAAGCTCCTGCTATAGCATAGGGGAGCCAAAACAAGTAACAGATTACCTTGCTCACTCCTGGACTGGAGAGGGAGGTGAACTGCCATATATGGGGTGAGGATAGGGTGTGTCCACGGCTGTGGAGTGGCTTAGGTGTTTTGCCCACCCCTTTGTGATCTTGTGTGCAGGTGGCGTGCACAGTCCCTTGCTTTTGCGCCTACCTTCCTGACAGCTCTTCAGAAGTGGCAGTTGGGCTTTTTGGTCTTTTTGCATTGTGTTGTCTGTAATTTGCCCCAACTGTGCATGCATGCAGTTATTATCAGTGCCTATAGTTTCTTTGTATTTTATTGCTGGAGGAGAAGTTTGTCTAGCTGCAAGCACTGTGGCGAAGGGTCCCAGGTCCCAGCCTTTCTCAACAGAAGAAGCCTGAGGTTAACTGGAAACTCACTGTCCTTCTTGCTTTCCTGCTTGGGAGTCCTTACAGGCTCTGGATGTCTGTAAGGATTCTCTTCATCCATTCCTGACCTTTTAAACTAGAGTGCTGGTCCTTGTGTCTTCTGGATTCCACTGCCCTCATAATCCATGTCTTTCTCTGTTTTATCTGATACCCCATCCAGACCCTTAATGTTTTTAATAATTCCCTTCCCTGCTTCCAGCACCCACCTATTAACTAGATTCAAAGTCCTGTGTCTTGGCCATGTAAGGCCATTCCACTAGGGAATCAAGTTTTCTGGTCACTGTCATCTTTGGCATTACTGTTGATCAGGTTTTCAAGGCTGACATGATGTATGTGTACATCATAAACTGAGCCATAATCTCTGGCCTCTTCCTGCATAATAGAAATGTTAATGGAAAAATATTGCCTGCGCATTAGCAAGGAAAGGAAGCTGCAGCCATCAAGCTGCCACATTCTAGCTACCCCAATGGTGAGCCCTGAGGGGACTTAGGGTAAGAAAGCACAGGATGTTGGCCCCAGGTAGCTGAGCTGCAGGTCAAAAGAATGATTTCAGGGAGCTCAGACTCTTGCATCTTCCCATACACAGAAAAGTACTACATTCTTTAACTTGAGACTCCTAATTTCCTTAATTAACAGTAATCTTTTAATGTCCTGACTACTTGGTCTTTGTTGCAAAAACCCATATATATCCTGGCTCTTCCCTTATCACTTCAGACCAGCCCCTTAGAGCCATCTGAGATGCTGTGTCCCAGGCTTAAGATCTTAGTTTTGTCTGCTAAGTAAGACATAAGTCTTAACTTTTAGGTTGTGCATTTTTTTTTTCAGTCAACATAAAGGAAGTACTCAGATTTCTAAAAGCAAGGTTACTGTGAGTTTTTACATTGCTGCTGCTGCTGCTAAGTTGCTTCAGTTGTGTCCAACTCTGTGTGAGCCTGCAGCCCACCAGGCTCCCCCATCCCTGGGATTCTTCAGGCAAGAATACTGGAATGGGTTGCTATTTCCCTCTCCAGTGCGTGAAAGTGAAAAGTGAAAGTGAAGTCACTCAGACTTTCTCAATTATTCTTGTGATTACCTTTTAATCTGATGCAATTTATTTTTCATTGCATTTCTTAGTTCAAAAAATAGGAGATCAAAAGCAAAAGGGAAAATAATTTAAAAGTAAAATAATATGACACAAAAGTTATACTAAAGCTTAGGCAAAGCAATTTTAATGAACAGTGACTTTTAAAAGCCTAATTTAACTTTTTCAGTAGTATTTGACAGAACTTCCCTGTGATCATTGTTTTTAGAGGCTAAGACACAGGTGAAGTGTAATAAAAAAAAATATTCAGGTGCTTGTTTAGTAATTCAAACACAAGTACATAAATATCAGAAATAAAGCTCAGGATATTCTGTGTGGCTCCCTACTTCTTAAAAAGTGAATGTAGCCCAAATGTCTGTACCCCCTTTCCTTTCCAGATTATTCCTTGATGCAACATAGGAAAGTGAGATGACTTTTTTTTTTTTTATGGAAAGTATTGTGAAAAACAAAGTGAGCTAATATAAACAGACAGTTCTTACTGCCCAGATTTTCCTTAGTAATGGGACTTGTTTTAGTGTCCTGCTTTTCAGCACATTTTGTGTTTACAGCTTTTGGGGATTTGAAGGGTCCAGATAAATAATAGATTAGTATTTTCTATCATGTTGTTCTCTTTTTCCTCCCTGTTTTATTCTGGGAAATCTCATTTTAAAAAAGTTTGTTTTTATTATTTTCATTTTGGCTAAGAGGAATGACAATTAAAATCTGACTTTTCAGTTCAAGTTTTAGGGATCCAATATTTTAATAAATCTTTTAATTACATTTTTTAATGGTTAATATTTTTGCCTGCTTGTTTCTGTGCTTCTCTCTCCCCCACCGCTCTGGGCCAATTATTTTTTTGGTTGGCATATGCCACAGGGGGCTTCAGGTTACCCAGGCTGTGACAAAACTTGAGACAGACTTCCTCCTTCCTCTGGTTCCCAACCTTTCTCTTAGAGGTTTAAGAATTAGTTATTGTAATTTCTATTTCTGCCCCTTGGAGATGCATATCACTCTAAAGCCTCCTGTAGATATTATAACCTGGGAGTGCCCTTCTCAAGGACTTGGGGGCTATCTTCTGAAATGTGATCATCAAGGAAGACAGCTCCCATCTCCTGGGGAGTGAGGTTGGGCAGGGATCTAGCTTTCCTGGGCACCGAGCTCCAACTTGTGAAGCTGTGTCCTGTCTTGAAACAAGATAGCTTATTCCTTTGGCAAGTCCAGTCATCGAAAGCAGATGGCTGGTGATCCTCCTGCCTCTTGAAAAGTCTCTTGTCCTTCACCTTAGTGGAGTTCAGTATGAGTATGGTTTCTCTTACTGTAGCCATGTGTTCCGGGAAACAAACTCACTCAGAAGGACAACGCAGATAGTGGAGTGCAGTTTATTACACCGGCGGACCCAAGGCAGAGTCTCCTCTTAGCCAAGGACCCCGACCAGTTTTTGTGAAAACCTTATATACCCTAAGTGTACGTGCCCAATTCCTTGACACTAGTCTGGACAAGGTAAAAGAGAGATATGATCAAAGTTAACCCATGATTCATGTGTCATAAGCCTAGATAGTTAAACAGTGGACATTTATCAATAGGCCTGTGGTCATACCCCGATAAGCATAATGGGATTTACGACTTTGTTCTGTTACAGAGATAATTAGCATATTCTTTTAGGTGAAGGAGAGTCTGGGTACAAATCCTGAGGCTCCTTCATGGGGGGGGGGGGGGGGAGGTGGGGAAGGGGTCTGGTTTTCCAGTTTGTATGTCGTTTCCATAGATACAGGGCACATAGCTCAAAGTCCACAGTCCGGCCCGAGATGGAGTCCTGCTTTTGAGCTGGAGCCTGTTCCGTCTGTTTCCTCCTTCACTCTTGTGACAATAGCCTTGGGTAAAGTGTTCCTTGCCTGTGTAACTTTGCCTGGTGCAGTTTTTGCTTTGACATTCATTTTTAATCTGTCTTGCCCTTTTAAAACAGCTTTAATTGAGGTATAATTTATAAACCATAAAATTTATCCATTTTAATTGTAAAAGTCAATAATTTTTAGTAATTTTATTGCATTGTTTCTCCCCTGAATGGGAAGTCTGACCAGTAGTTCTACATAAATGGTTAGGGCTTGTCCAGTTGCAGGACTTACTTGAAGCTGAGCAGGTGGGAGCCAGGCATGAGGCTGTAGGGTTCCAAGTACTTTTCTATGATCCTCTCACAAGCGTTTTTATCTGAGATCTTCAGCTCTGTTCTTTCTTTGTTCTTTCTTTCTTTTTTTAAAATTTTTGTTTTCATCAAAATTAACCTAAGTCTTCAGCTTTATTTCACTGGGATGTGGTAACAAAATTGTCATGGAAAGGATACTGATATTAGACCTAGTTAAAGGATACTGATATTAGACCTAGTTAAAGAAAATGCCTCCAGCCAGGTGGTAGGAGCATGAAAGTGATCAAGATAAACATGAAGTTGGAGTTTTTAAAAAATGAGTTTAGTATTAGTTGTGCCACATTTTATGTGACTGGAGATGGGTTTTCTTCTCTAACTCTAAGCCTGTTTTCTCACATGTCGGTGTTTGGATTTGGATCACTCTGTTCACATTGTTACAATCCAAGCGTTTTGTCACTGGAGTGTCCCTTCATGACCACTTGAGGCTACCATCATCTGAGCTGTGGAGATAAAGCCACAGAAGCAGAGGTGGTTTGAGGACCGGGGCTGGCTGGGCTTGAAGCCAGGTGACCGGCAAGCTGGCAGCGCCATGCCCAACTTAGGTGTCAGGGGACAGAGGGTGGGGAAGGTCAGGACCTTCTGGGTTCTGGAAGGAGAGACCCATGGGAGGTTGAGCTCTTCAGTTCTAATCTTTCTACCCAGGCTGTTTATTTTAAACCAGGTTCTGCCCAAATGGAAAACATCTGAATTCTTCTACAAACTGTTATCCCCTATCTCTTGTTGTTTTTAAAAATGTTTGTCTTTGTTCTATAAACCTTGAAGTAATCATAGCAGCCTCTCTGTAGGTGGTGCCTCCAGTCCCATCCTGACATTCCTTAGGATCCTCACCTGCCTGACTGCCTGCCATCCTCTCTCCAGACTAAACACAAGCTTTCCTAGGGCTCTGCTGTTTCCTTCTAGTTTGAGGTCCTCTCCTCCCAGTGTTCTCAAAGCTCAATATGCTTAGGGCAGATGCTGTTATAGAGGTGAACAGTCCTCTCACCTGGGCTTGCTACTGAGTTCAAGCTCATATTGCTCACTGCGTGCTAGGTGAATAGATTGAGAGATAAGGTGCTGGGAAGCAACACTGACTTTATTAGGAAAGCCAGCAGACCGAGGAAAGGGTGGACTAGTGTCCCCAAGAATCATCTTGCCTGGGTTTGGATGTTAGTTTCTTTCATAGAACAAAGAAGAAGAGTTGAGGGAATAAAGTAAGAAAAGGCAATAGGTTGTTGTAAATATTTCCAGGTTCCAGCCAAACTCCAGAGGAGATGTGTTCATTTCTTCTTTCCTGCAGTCATTCATGGTGGGGCCTGGTTAGGATGTTTTCTGGAGCTAAACAAAGATATTTTAGCTTAATGCTCAGACATGTGGGGCAGTGTTCACAGAGATGGGCTGTCATGAACACTTCAAACCATGGGCAACATCTCTTTAGTGATTAACTTTTAGTGGAAGCAATAGAATACAAAAATCAAAGTACAAGGAACAGGTCTAATACAGAGTCAGATTTGTTCCTCCCTGTTACAGGCTAAAAGGCCTTGGGTGTGGGGAGCAGAGAGGGTGTGGGTGGTGAGGATGAGCCCAGTAATTAGGGCGAGCCCCCTGGGCACAGTTCTAGTTCACTCTCTAGGGAGGGGTTAAGTGGTTTTTATCTTCTAAAAACCAGGAGACTGAAAAGCTACATTTCAGTATTAGACTGATAAGCTTTGTAAGAGGTTATCCTAAATTCCTACTTGGTGTCCAGCAGAGAAAGATCCTTGAACAGAGCTGACAGAGTAAGATGCGTAATGACAGCAGTGATAATCTCAAACTGTGCTGTTTTTATCTTCCTATTTCTGGTTTAGAGGCATGAAGTCATTATATTTAACCCACTGCTCGTGCTCAGAAATAATGCTGTAACATAACTTAGGTTATAGAAGATTTCTTATAGCTTTTATACTCTTTTATGACTGAAACTTGTATTTTCCTCGTGACTGCTAATTCCATATATCCCAACTCGGTCACTGTGCTCGCTATTTTATTAAACCTGGAATTACAGGGAGCAAAGGGGAACTGGGAACCCCATTTGTTTCCAGGAAGAGGAGAAGACCGAGTTGCCCCATCTGCTCACTGGTTTGTGGAATAAGACAGGGGCTCCTTGTCCTAACAGTGTCTTACTCCTCAGGTGGTGGTTAGAAGAGGCTCAGGAGGGAGGTTCAGGAGGGAGGGTACTTATGTACACCCATGGCTAGTTTATGTTGATGTAAGGCAGGAATCAAACCAATATTGTAAAACAAATATCCTTCAGTTAAAAATAAATGAATGAAAAGAAAATACTGAATGGCTTTTTAGTGAGTGGGAACCCTCTCTACTAGCTGTTTAGTAGAGACCTAACACCAGGTGCCCCGTCAGTAGCCTGGATGGGACAGACACCCAAATCAGTAGATTCTTCATGGCACACGGTCTCTAAGACCATAGTCCTGTGCCCTGGGGGGAAAGGACTTCTCTAGGAACTGAAGCAGATGGGAGTCACACCAGGCCCAGAGGGACTGGTGCCCAGGCACTGCTTTGACCAGGTCTCAGAGTTCTGAGCACTGGCTTCCTTCCTAAATCTCACTCAGAAGTCTCAGCTGCTCCATTTTCCTCCAGTCTGCGAACCCCTGAGGCTTGCAGGTGAGGGTACAGAAGGCACTGGGAAGACCCCTGACATGGGCTCAGGCCTCACCTGGTGGAACATCACTGCTGAATCCCTCCTGGTTTCTGGGCTCAGTAGAGCTTCCTTCTCTGCTCACCAACACCCTGCTCCTGAGAAAGTAGGAAATGAAGCAACAGAGTGCTCACATCCTGCCCCAGAGATTCCATCCTTCCTTCTTGGGCCTTGCATGTTCCCCCACTGCTCTTTGGGTTGGGTCTTGTATCCCGCCTTGAAAATAAAGGGGAGGGTTTGGGTCAGAGCCTCATCTCCCAGCCTCCCCCCACCCCCAAAGCCTGGGGTATAGCAGCATTGTCCCCAGACTCCCCTCTGCTCTGACTGCCAGGCTCCTCTTGCAGGAGGGGCCGTTGTTCCTGGTTGGGGGAGGGCAGCTTGTAGTCAGAGCAGAGGACCCTGCAGTGAGAGGGCACACTGGGGATGGCTGAGTGCAGGGCTGAACTCTGTGATCAGAGTGAACTCTGCACTCTTTGCAGTGCCTGGGACCCGGGGCTGCACAGGGGGCAGGGGGCATTTTGGAGAACTCTGTGCAGGGGTCCTGGAAACAGGATGGTGCCCCAGCTGGACAGACACTGGGGTGTCCACTGAGCTGTGCAAGAAGAGAGACCTGTGGGCACTGCAGGCTCTGTAGGCCTGGTGGAGAGCCTCCCCTGGTGGGAGCCAATTGTGTGTGTGTCCCATCATCCTGAATTCTAGCTCAGTTGTCTTCCAAAAGTTCTCCCAGGCCTGGGGAGTCTGCCTGGAGACCTCAACACTGGGGCTGAATGGTATAGCCCCTCACGGGCAGGGTGAAAGGGAGAGGTTCCCTTACCTCCTCACCCTTCCCCCTTCTGAAGGGAAGGAGTTTGGCCCCAGTCCCTAGAGAGCTGGGTGGAGGGAATTGTGCTGAGAATTTAAAACCTCAAGCCTGCTGCATTCAGAGGCTAAACTCATGTATTTTGTATTGCCCATAAAACTTTAAGGCAAAAATGTATTGTGTTTCACTAACTTTGTGACAGTTACTTTTTCCTTCCATTTTAACATCTGTAAAATCAAAATGTATCCTTCTCTCAACAACTTATAGTCTATGAAATATTGTAGTCTAAAATTTCCTGGCAGAAGCTAAAGCAAATTTTCTTTGGAGTAACCCAACTTCATGGTAGTCTCAAAAGATTCCCACAGATAATTTTTTTTTTTTTTTTGGTGTGTGTGGAAAATGAGTAGCTTGCTGTGAACAGTTCTTACCCAGGCAAGTAACAGAGCACACATCTGTGAGGCCAGTACAAAGACAAAGACAGCAGGAACACATCCTGTAAATGAGGTTATTAGAACCAGTGATTATTAAAGAAGAAAATGTTGACATAACTGTTCAAAGGAATCAGACAAGATTGAAAACATCTTTAGAGAACAAGGAATTCTAAAACATATCTAACAGGTTTGAGAAAAAACCAAATAGATAATCAGTAAATTCTTTGAATTTGTTTGGTTTGATGGTATAGTGTTCTCTGTTTTTCTTTTCATGATGTCAACATTAGGTCATTATTAGGGTTCTCCAGAATATCAGTAGAGAAAGAGAGAGAGAGGGAGTGTGTTTGTGTAAAGAGATGGAGAGATTTGTTGTAAGAAGTGGCTAATGTGATTGTGAAGTCGACCAAATTAAAAATCGCAGGGCAGACTGGAAATGTGGAAAAGAGCTGATGTTGATACTCAGGTTCAAAGAGAGACCCACAGGCAGAATTTTATCTCCCTTGAGGGAAGTCAGTCTTTTTTCTCTTAAGGCCTTTAACTGATTGGATGAGGCCCACCCACATTATGAACGGTAACTTGTTCTATTCAAAGTCTGTTGGTGGTGTTGTTCAATCACTAAGTCGTGTCCAACTCTTTGATACTTCATGGACTGCAGCACAGCAGGTTCCTCTGTCCTTCACTATCTTCCAGAGTTTGCTCAAACTCTTGTCCTTTGAGTCGGTGATGCCATCCAACCATCTCATTCTCTGTCACTCCCTTCTCCTCCTCAGTCTTCCCAGCATCAGGGTCTTTTCCAGTGAGCTGGCTCTTTGCATCAGGTGGCCAAAGAATTAATCTCATCTTAAAACTAACTTCACAGCAATATCCAGAATAGTGTATAACCAAATATCAGGATACCATGGCCTTGCCAAGTTGATGTACAAAACCAACCATCACAACTGTATTTCTCACTCTGTACATTTTTGACTTTCTCAAATTATTCTTCAGGCTGAGGATGTTTTCCTTTAGAAGACAACTTTCTGGAACATTTTATTTATGCTAATCTCAGTAACACAGTTCCTCTTCTTAGAAGACTATATTGTTTCTTATTCTTGTGTGCAGAAAGCACTTTAGATATTTTAGAGCCATATCTGCCATCTTTCTTGATTCTACGTATGTGCATTAAAATATGGTATTTGTCTTTCTCTTTCTGACTTCACTCTGTATAATAGACTCTATGTTCATCTACCTCATTAGAACTGATTCAAATGTGTACCTTTTTAAAGCTGAATAATATTCCATTGTATATATGCACTATGTGTGGCTTCTTTATCCATTCATCTGCTGATGGACATCTAGGTTGCTTGCATGTTCTAGCTATTGTAAATAGTGCTGCAGTGAACAATTGCGTACATGTGTCTTTTTCAGGTATGGTTTCCAGAGGGAATATGCCCAGTAGTGAGATTGCTGAGTCCCATGATAGTTTTAGTTTTTAAAGAAATCTCCATACTGTTCTCCCTAGTAGCTGTATCAATTTGCATTCCCACCAACAGTGCAGGAGGGTTCCCTTTTCTCCACACCCTCTCCAGCATTTACTGTTTGCAGATATTTTTATTTATTTATTTTTTTTTAAAGAAGTCTGGAACTAGTTTTCTTTTATTAAGAAAAGAGGCACGAGCCTGAACATGCAGTTAATAGGACACTGGTGCAGATAAAACAAAGCTAATTATCATTTCTACTGGCTGTGTTTGCAGATATTTTTAATGATGGCCATTCTGACTGGTGTGAGGTAATACCTCATTGTAGTTTTGATTTGCATTTTTCTACTGCTACTGCTAAGTCGCTTCAGTCGTGTCCGACTCTGTGCAACCCCAGAGATGGCAGTCCACCAGGCTCCCCCGTCCCTGGGATTCTCCAGGCAGGAACACTGGAGTGGCTTGCCATTTCCTTCTTCAATGCATGAAAGTGAAAAGTGAAAGTGAAGTCGCTCAGTCGTGTCCGACTCTTAGCGACCCCATGGACTGCAGCCTACTAGGCTCCTCCACCCATGGGATTTTCCAGGCAAGAGTACTGGAGTGGGGTGCCATTGCCTTCTCCATGCATTTCTCTAATAATAAGCAACATTGAGCATCTTTTCATGTGTTTTTTAGCCATCTGTATGTCTTTGGAGAAATGTCTGTTTAGTTCTTTTGCCCACTTTTTGATTGGGTTGTTTGTTTTTCTGCTATTGAGCTGCATGAGCTGCTTATATATTTTGGAGATTAATCCTTCGTCAGTTGTTTCATTTGTTATTGTTTTCTTCCATTCCAAGGGTTGTCTTTTCACCTAGCTTATAGTTTCCTTCATTGTGCAAAAGCTTTTAAGTTTAATTAGGTCCCAATTGTTTATTTGTTTTTTTCTCTAGTAGGTGGATCATAGAAGAACTTGCTGTGATTTATGTCCAAAACCGTTGTATTCAGATTTCTTCTAAGAATTTTATAGTTTCTGGTCTTAGCACATCTTCTCTATCCAGTCATCTGTTGATGGACATTTAAGTTGTTTCCTTGTCTTGGTTGCCAAGCATATTTTTATGTGTAGTTTTTCAGTTTCACGTTGACTCACTAGCCTAGGAACAGCCATCTTCTTTCTAAAGTGAGCACATTACACAGAAGGTGAAGTTTATCGTTCTGTTTGGAGGATGGTTCTGGCCAGCACCATCAGTTATAACATAAAACTAAGGAGGAAATAAATGTGGCTTCTCCTTCGGGTGTCAGTTTACTTCATTTGAAACTTCAGCCCTAGAGAATGTGTGCCTTTGTACAAGAATGCGAGTTGGTGACATATTAGTTGTTATGGAAAAATGATGCAAAAACCACCCATCATACAGTTGGTGTTTCAATAGCAGCAGTTTGTATATGAATTATGACACTTCAACCAGATTGTTTTGATTTACTTATTTTCATTTCCCTGACTCTGTTTGTACTTGAAAATAGTACCCCAAATGGGAAATCCCTAAGAAATTTTTTTTGTCATCAAGGACATTTCTACACGTTAAATTCCCAGGAAGGATTTTTACAGAATGATGTATTTCTGCAGAGGCAAATTTCTTTCACTAAACTTCTTCGAGTTGATGGATACAGATTGTTTTCATACCTTCCCTGTTAGGAACTGTGCCAGCATCTAATGCTAATGGCATGGGTCATTAGCATTTCTTGTCACTTTTTCTTCTTAGGAACAGCTAGGTGAAAATGGCGGTTTTCATCTTTGCATACTGCTAAATCTCTATGCTTCTTTTTTTTTCTGACAAAGAGTAAATGGAACTTGTTCTTCTCTTAATTTGATAGCTTCTCCTTGTCAAAGTATTATTCTTAGATAATTCAATAATTCTGTGATAATTACAAGAGATATTTTTTAAAATTTTTTGTATTTACTTCACTTGTTTTTGGCTGTGCTTGGTCTTCACTGCTGAGCACAGACTTTGTTTAGTTGTGGTAAGCGAGGGCTCCTCTGTTGTGGCTCACTAACTTCTTGCTACAGTGGCTGTCTTGTTGCAGAACACGGGCTCTGGGCACACAGGTTCAGTAGTTGTGGCACGTGGGCTCACTAGTGGTGGCTCGGTAGCCCTAGCACAAGTGCGTTTCCATAGCTGCAGCTCACAGGCTCTAGAGCGTGGGCTCAGTGGTTGTGGCACACGAACTCAGCCGATCCTTGGCACGTGGAATCTTCCTGGAAACCAGGGATTGAACCTGCATACCCTGCATTGGCAGGCGGATTCTTATCCACTGCACCACCAGGGAGGAGAAGGCAATGGCAACCCACTCCAGTGTTCTTGCCTGGAAACTCCCATGGATGGGGGAGCCTGGTGGGCTGCCGTCTGTGGGGTCACACAGAGTTGGACATGACTGAAGCGACTTAGCAGCAGCAGCAGCACCACCAGGGAAGTCCTACAGTAGATGTTTCTGCCAAGGAGTTCTCAGTTTTTTAACCCCCAAGTCATGTCAGTCACCACAGCCACATAAAGGAAGGTGAAATGACCAGGCATGAAGGGTGGTTGAGATACACCTCATTAGTGCAAGGTGCTTCCCTTCCAGAGGAGCGACAACAGCACAGTGGAGTTAGGCGCCGGCACTGCTGTGAATGTCGGGATGGAACACACTGTCACAGACTCTCTCTTTGCACTTGATGTCTCTCTGTTTCCAGCTGTCTCCTGTGCTTTGCATGGTGTTTAGAAGTGTCTCTAACCTCTCTCCAGGGAATCCACTCGGTTGTGATGATCAGAAGGTTTCTGGACACTGACAAGTGTTCCCAGGGGGCATGGGGGCAAAAATTCCCTTCTTTGAGAACCCCTGCCCTAAGTCACTGTCATCAGCCCTGGTCTCTCTCAAGCGTGGAAAGAACACAGCTCAGGGTGACAGTCCAAATGGCTTTGGGGAGCCGCTGAGTTAAGGTGGTTCAGAAGTGTCTCTCTAGCCTGTGTTGAGCCATCTGTTGTGCAAACAGATTTATCCTGTGGTTTTGTTTCCTGGGAAGAGAAGCAGGGTTTGCTCACAGCAGAAAACCAGGTTACAAGACTATCTTGTTTGGAGAGTCATTCTGCATTTGAGGGTCAGTTAAAGAGATAGTGGGAGAGGGTACAGCAGACAAGCCATACGGGAGTGGATCCTGGAGCAAGGCCATCTGGCATAACCCACATCTCCAATGCCAAGCTGAGTGACCTTAGCAATTTACTACAGTTTCCTATGCTGCAAACTTCTGCAAAAACCTAGGGGTGATGGTAATGTCCAATTAAGGAGTTGCTGTGAGAATTAAATGAGATGCTATGTGAGAGAGTGCTCAGGAGGATAGTGGGTGTGTGGTTCAGTTCAGTTCAGTTCAGTCACTCAGTCATGTCTGACTCTTTGTGACCCCATAGACTGCAGCACACCAGACCTCCCTGTCCAACACCAGCTCCCAGAGTTTACCCAAACTCAGGTCCATTGAGTCAGTGATGCCATCCAACCATCTCATCCTCTCTCGTCTCCTTCTCCTCCCGCCTTCAATTTTTTCCAGCATCAGGGTATTTTCAAATGAGTCAACTCTTTGCATCAGGTGGCCAAAGTATTGGAGCTTCAGCTTCAACATCAGTCCTTCCAATGGATATTCAGGACTGATCTCCTGAATATGATGTCAGTTCTATCCTCAGGTGTTGTTAGAGACTTGACTACACCTTTGTCTTCAGTGCTGTGACCACCAACCCTAGACCCATCCTAGTCTAACCTCAGACATGAGGAATATTTCCTAGGCCCTTCTCCTTTAGTTAATGTGAAGTGTCCGGCCAGGACATCTAAGGAAACCAGGCAGAGCATACAGATCTGAGAGCTCAAAGAAGGGCCTGGTGATGCTGAGTGGGACCCAAACAAGGAGAAGCAGCCAGACTCAAGTAAATGACTTGTATCCTCCAAGTCTGCCTAAGTTGCCTTTCCTCAGCTCTGGAAATACACAGAGAAATTTAGCCCTAACCTGATATGCCATCTAACTGCAGCAATATAATGTTTTGTGGTTTAGATGGAAAAAGAAAAAACAGGTTTTTACTGTTATCTATTATTGTGATCACAGATACCTGGGCTTAACAGAAATGGCTACTGGCCCTGGACTCCTGTTAGAATTCTAAGTTCATACTGGGTTCCAATCCTTGCAGTCTTAAAGACTTACAGAAAGCCCAAGTTAAGCCTGATTTGATGCACATATGTAGAAATAATATTTTAGAATATCAGTTAGGTTCAGTTGCTCAGTTGTGCCTGACTTTTTGCAACCCCACAGATTGCAGCACGCCAGGCTTCCCTGTCCTTCATCAACTCCCGGAGCCTACTCAAACTTGTGTCCATCGTGTCAGTGATGCCATCCAACCATCTCATCCTCTGTTGTCCCCTTCTCCTCCTGCCTTCAATCATTCCCAGCATCAGGGTATTTTCCAATGAGTTGGTTCTTCACGTCAGGTGGCCAAAGTATTGGAGTTTCAGCTTCAGCATCAGTCCTGCCAATGAATATTCAGACTGATTTCCTTTAGGATGGACTGATTGGATCTCCTTGCAGTCCAAGGGACTCTCAAGAGTCTTTCCAACACCACATTTCAAAACCATCAATTCTTCGGCACTCAGCTTTCTTTATAGTCCAGCTCTTACATCCATACATAACCACTGGAAAAACCATAGCCTTGACTAGACAGACCATTTTTGGCAAAGTAATGTCTCTGCTTTTTAATATGCTGTCTAGGTCGGTCATAGCTTTTCTTCCAAGGAGCAAGCATCTTTTAATTTCATGGCTGCAATCACCATCTGCAGTGATTTTGGAGCCCCCCAAAATAAAGTCAGCCACTGTTTCCACTGTTTCCCCATGTATTTGCCTTGAAGTGATGGGATTGGATGCCATAATCTTAGTTTTCTGAATGTTGAGTTTTAAGCCAACTTTTTCACTCTCCTCTTTCACTTTCATCAAAATGCTCTTTAGTTCCTCTTCACTTTCTGCCATAAGGGTGGTGTCATCTGCATATCTGAGGTTCTTGATATTTCTCCCAGCAATCTTGATTCTAGCTTGTGCTTCATCTAGCCCGGAATTTTGCATGATGTACTCGGCATATAAGTTAAATAAGCAGAGTGACAATAAACAGTCTTGATGTACTCCTTTTCCTATTTGGACCCACTCTGTTGTTCCATGTCCAATTCTAGCTGTTGCTTCTTGTCCTGCATACAGATTTCTCAGAAGGCAAGTCAGATGGTTTGGCATTTCCATCTCATGAAGAATTTTCAAGTTTCTTGTGATCCATACAGTCAAAGGCTTTGACATAGTTAATAAAGCAAAAATAGATGTTTTTCTGGAACTCTCTTGCTTTTTATGATCCAGCGGATGTTGGCAATTTGATCTCTGGTTCCTAAACCTTTTCTAAATCCAGCTTGAGCATCTGGAATTTTGTGGTACACATACTGTTGAAGCCTGGCTTGCATAACTTTGAGCATTACTTAGCTAGCAAGTGACATGAGTACAAATGTGCAGTATACATTTTAAAATATACTATTATATATTATAATAAATATATATAAAATACTATTATAATATACTAAAATATATTATATCATATATTATGATTATATTATATATAATTATATACAATATATAGTATGTAATAATAATATATATTATATATATTATATGATATATAAAAATAATATATATAATAATAAATGATAAATAATAATAATAATAAGGCAATGGCACCCCACTCCAGTACTCTTGCCTGGAGAATCCCATAGGCGGAGGAGCCTGGTAGGCTGCAGTCCATGGGATCCTTATGAGTTGAACACGGCTGAGCGACTTCACTTTCACTTTCATGCATTGGAGAGGGAAATGGCACCCCACTCCAGTACTCTTGCCTAGAGAATCCCAGGGATGGGGGAGCCTGGTGGGCTGCCATCTATGGGATCGCACAGAGTCAGACACGACTGAAGCGACTTAGCAGCAGCATAAATATATATAATATATATATATATTATATATGATATATCATATATATACAAAATATTATATATAATATATATAATATATATAATACATGTATATATGTATATATATATCATATGTTATATGTATATACGTATATATGTGTATACATATGTATATACATATGTATATATATTATAATATGTAATATATTATATATTATAATATATAATATATATAAGCATGGATGTGAGAGTTGGACTGTGAAAAAGGCTGAACACTGAAGAATTGATGCTTCTGAACTGTGGTGTTGGAGAAGACTCTTGAGAGTCCCTTGGACTGCAAGGAGATTCAATCAGTCCATTCTGAAGGACATCAGCCCTGGGATTTCTTTGGAAGGAATGATGCTAAAGCTGAAACTCCAGTACTTTGGCCACCTCATGCGAAGAGTTGACTCATTGGAAAAGACTCTGATGTTGGGAGGGATTAGGGGCAAGAGGAGAAGGGGACGACAGAGGATGAGATGGCTGGATGGCATCACTGACTCGATGGACATGAGTCTCAGTGAACTCTGGGAGTTGGTGATGGACACAGAGGCCTGGTGTGCTGCGATTCATGGGGTTGCAAAGAGTCGGACAAGACTGAGCGACTGATCTGATCTGATACATACATACACACATATATACATATAATAATATATATGTATATATATGTATATAATATGCATATATATACGTAAAATATACATGTACATATATTATATGCAATATTATATAATATATTACATGTAATATATTATATATTATATATACATGTATATATATACATATACATTATATATAATATGTATATTAATATATATAATATAATATATAATATATATACATATGCATTTTATATAATATATATATAAATATTATATATGATATATATATACAATACGTATATATCATATATAATATATACATACATATTATATATATTATATATGTAATATAATATATATAATTATTATTATAATTATAAGATTATATATATATTATATATATAATATATTATTATATATTGTATATATATGTATAATATATAGATAATATATATAACTATATATAATATAATATAATACATATTATATAATATACTATATATGTAATAAATATGATAATATGCAGAATATAATATATTATATATAATATAATATATATGATTATATGTAATATTATATATATATTTAATATATAATATAATTATACATACAATTATATATAAAATATGTATATGTATTATATATATGTATATACACAATATATATTATATTATATTTATATATTATATATATTATATATAATATAATATTTATTATATTATATTATATATTAATTATTTCATATATAATATAATATATTTATATTAATGATATATAATATATATCACATAATATGTATTATATATAAAATAAAATAAAATAATATTATATTATATATATAATAATTATTATTATATATTATAATATATATTATATATATAATATATATATTATATATATGTATAATATATAAAATATTATATTATTTTATGGGAAGTAACTTCCATTTTGAAGTCTTGGTCATAGTAAATTTTAATTCTGTAGCTTGCAGTCACCATTTGCAGTGATTTTGAAGCCCAAGAAAATTAAATCTGATTACTTTGGCTATCTGATGTGAACAACTGACTCATTGGAAAATACCCTGATGCTCAGAAGGATTGAAGGCAGGAAAAGATGGGGGCAACAGAGGATGCATGGCTGGATGGCATCATGAACTCAATGGTCATCAGTTTGAGTAAGCTCCAGGAGTTGGTGATGGACAGGGAAGCCTGGCGTGCTGCAGTCTGTGGGGTCACAAAGTCATACACAGCTTAGTGGCTGAACAACAATAGTGGATTATTTTAAAGTCTAAACAAATATAAATTGTGTACAATATTCCAGATGTTAGGGATATACATTGATGGAAGTCAGTTGTGGATGGCACTGTCTCCAGAAAAGCCTATCAGGTCTGTGCCCTTATGGGGAGAATCACACAGGCGTGGGCTGGCTTTGCGTCCTTCTCTGCTGCCAGCACTTGTCTTTTTGGAGGTGTCTGCTGGGTTGGCCCTTGCTTCAGTTACACCCATGAAACTACCTCAAAGTGGTCTCCCCATTTATAAAAACAACAGAAAAGAGTTGTTTCAGTACAATAAACTCATATCAACAAAAAAATATTAGAGACAATTTAGTTTACTAAATAATTAGCTACATTCACATTTGCTATGAATTTTAGTTCACAAATTTAATTGGGCAAATTAAAACCCAGCATATATCTATTTTTTTTTTTCAAACCTAAGTATCCTAGCCCTCTACGGAGTCCCTCCACACATTCCTGCTACCTTCAAATTAGGGAGAAATTGTTGATGAGCCGTTTTGGGCACTTTCTCTCCTTTGTAAGACTTCCGAGGCAGCACTAGTGGTAAAGAACCCACTTGCCAATGCAGGAGAAGTAAGAGACTAGGGTTTGATCCCTGGGTCAGGAAGATGCCCTGGAGGAGGAAATGGCAACCCACTCCAATGTTCTTGCCTGGGAAATCCCATGGACAGAAGCGCCGGGTGGACTACAGTCCATGGGATCACAAAGAGCTGGACACAACTGAGCACACACTCATACAAGCCATTTTGGGGCACATTCCCTCTCTTACACCAATTGTATATGAATCCAGAAGTTTGAGTTTATTGGAAAATAGGAGAAAGTGTCTAATTGTCACTACATCATGGCTGTCCACAAAAAATTACAGTGGGTTGCTTCACTAGAGTGATGTCTGGCAGGCCACAGGGTCCCTGAATCTGGGCTCTGGTGTGTATAATCCAGCATCAGAGTCAGATCTTGTTCACTCCTCTGTGTCCTATATTTTTCTATTAGGACATTTGTCCTGAGAGAAGAATGTATTTTTTTAAAGACACTGCTAATCTTTTAACATCAAGCATGATATCATCAATTTTATGTTCATAGTTTAAATCTGTTTCAGTGACAGGAGAAATGGTAAAAAATATGTGCTTAATACACTTTGCCTTATGAATGTTGACATAGCCATGGCTATTGGTATCGAAGTTATGTGTGTGTGTATGCGTGCGTGCATGGACCTGTGTGCACTCAGTCATGTCTGACTCTTTCATGGTTGACTCTTTGCAGCTCCATGAACTGTACTGTAGCCTGCTAGGCTCCTGTGTCCATGGGATTTCCCAGGCAAGAATACTGCAGTGGGTAGCCATTCCCTTCTCCAGGGTGAGCATTGCTCAAACTTGAAGGAGTCATTTCAAGACCTGGCGCTGTTTCTACCGGGCATCAGCTGTAAGGTCTGTGCTGCTCTGCAGGCGGTGGACCTCCTCTTCTTTGTAGAGTCCTTCTATGACCCCTCTTCTCCATCTTGCCTCTCCTCTTTCTGAATATGCGTGGAGATATCCTGGAGCCGTATGGGCACATCCGGCTGTCACCACCTGCCTCTCTTCCTGGTGTTACTGTGCAGAGGCCTCTGTGGGCCTTCAGTGGTCCTGAGTGCGTCCAGGCACTGGTGACGCATGCTGCCTTCTGTGCTCGTCCTTCCTGACTGCTGAGAATTGAACTGGCAGGTGACGGTGGTTTAGGAGGCTTTCTGGGTATGTGTTTTCCAAATTTCTCTTGTCTTGCACCAAAGCTTTTGAAATGAAAAACAAAAAACCAAAAAACACCCACAAATTAAAGACTGTTTTCAGATGTTATGGAAATAGAACCTGAATTCTACCACTAGAACTTCTAAACTCTTATTTAATTGTTGATTCTGGCAGTGAGTGATGGGCAAGGAGGACTTCAAAGGGGAATAGTTTTGTTCTCATTGTAGTCAATGCCCTGTTGCTAATTCTTATACAGACTTTATCAACCATGTTTATAACTTCACTCGTGTTCCTAATTTGCTGCCCAAGGTTTGTTTTCCTTCTCTGTTGGCACTGAAAGTGTCACTCCCACTGCCCGCTACCAGATACGGCTCTGCTCCTCTTTGTACCAGGGGTAGGAGATTGTTAGAGATAGTTATGGCTTTTTGGCAGTCACAGAGCAGCTTCCAGGTGAAGTCATACCTGAAAAAATCTACCACTGTGCAGAAGTCGTTTCTTTCGGATGCTTTCAGTGTCAGGCCCTCCAACACCTTTGTGGCTACAGGACCCCAGGGTTTAATTGTCCAGTGGGTTCTCTGGATAAAACAGAAGGAAGAAAAGTCAGGTTTTGAGCTCCCATTTAACAAAGGAGATTTGAATGACAGATGCACAGATGCCCACATTTTCCTAATTTTTTTTTTTTTTGGTAGTATTTTACTCTCTCTCCTCTGAACACATTTTTCCCCCCCTGACTTTTAAATCTCTCATACATTTTCCCAAGGGGACAGCCTTGTCTATTGCCTTCACTTAAAAGAGTATGAAAAAGTTGTTTTTGTTTGATGTCTTGTGTGCCTGCCTTGCCATAGATGATGAAACAGACTGCTGTTTAAATCTTAATTCACACCCCTTGCAGGGGAGTGGACGAGCTCACTGAATTAAAGTTTAAGAGATGATATAATTAACATGCATCAAGCTGCTGCAAAAGCAGGATGTTTCACTTGCAGTGGGCTCATCTCTGTATTAAAATAACTCCATTTAAACACATTTATTATCATTCTGCTGATAACTGTCAGTAATTAAAGCAGACACTTTATTCCCTACTATAGTAATACAGTAGTATTACTATTAGTATAATTAGTATAGTATATTAGTATATAGTAGAGTATAATTCCTATTATTGTTATTAATTTTCTTTTTAAATTTTACTGTTTAAAATTTATGGTTGATTTACAATGTTGTGTTAATTTCTGCTGTACAGCAAATTGACTCAGTTGTATGTACACATTTTCTGTTTCATATTCTTTTCCATTATGGTTTATCACAGGATATTGAATATAGTTCCTTGAGCTATACAGTAGGCCATTGTTTATCCCTCCGATATATAGTATTTTTCATCTGCTAATCCCAAACTCCCAATCTTCACCACCTCCCCACCTCCACCTTCCCCACCCTTGGTAAGCACAAGTCTGTTCTCTGTGTCTTATTATGCCTATTATTGTAAGTAATCACTGATATAATTTCTATCATAGGTTTATTGAATCAAACCTATTTAGGTCTTCCTGTTTTAAAATAAAAGATGAAAAAATATTATGCCAATCATGGTCCTCAAAAGTATATATTTTAAGTAAAGTTTATTGAATCTGAAAATGTCCCTTCATAAGGATTCAGTGAACTCTGGGAGTTGGTGATGGACAGGGAGGCCTGGCGTGCTGCGATTCATGGGGTCGTAAAGAGTCGGACATGACTGAGTGACTGATCTGATCTGATCTGATCTGAAGGATTCAATATCATATAACTATAGAAACAGAAATTTTATTTTTGCCTATTGAATGAATCCCTTGGAACCTAAAAGAACATCTTTAGTTGGTACATCTTCTTCCATTTCTACTAATCTTGCCTTTACCCTCTTTGTCTAAAATAGAAGGAAATATCACTGATGGGACATACATAAAACCAACATTGTTTAAAAAAGAAAGCTAAATATTTTGTAGTTTCCATTTGAACCATTGAATGATAATAAGAATCTTCTTTTAAAGGCAACTCTGAATAATTAAGCATCAGAGTCTTTGTCATTTGAGTTTTCTTAAATGATTTGGTTAATTTGGATTTAGATTTCACACAAATTAAGAATCCTCTCACTGAACACCACTTGACTGGCTGGACCCTTTCTACTGCTGTCCAGCAAATCATTTTTAGAACGAGGATTGAATTTTGTCAGAAAGGGACCTGGAATACTTTGGATTGTAACCCCTTTTGAGAACATTGGCGGTCAATTGCACATGGCTCCACTTTGGCTGCTGCACTAAGGGTTGTTCATGTTACCTGCTGAAACTCCCATCTGTGTGTTCTTGACTCCTCTAGATACCTTGAGTTTATCATGTAAGATCATATACTTCTTTATCTAAAATGGGGACATTTGATGAGATTACTGAATTTTTGGATGTGTTTTTGTCTCTGGTGTCACTTTTAATCAATAAAAATATAAAATAATGGAAACTGAATCAGCAGGAATTCTGCTGCTAATGTTTCAGTCATACCTCTGTTTGGCATGTTTTTAGATTTTGTCCATGTGGGTCATCAGCAGCATGTGTAACTGAGTCCAGTTGGTACTCACCATGGCTCCAAGCAAATGCTGTGGCTGATGAGACTACATCATCATAGAAACTGCAAACTGTAATGGCTGCGTATAACTAGATTGTCTGCATGTAAGGATTTCTTCATACCTCCTCGTGTTATTGAATGTGGGGTCCTGCTTCTCACCACTTACAAAATCAATTACATACTCACAAATGTTGGTAGAAAGGAAAGGTACCTTTCATCAGAATGCTGGCAGTCTGGGAAGAGGGCGGACTGAGCATCTGCCAAACCACCTCTGAGATTCTGCTCAGCCATGAAAGTTTTAAAGGGAAGGAGGGGAGTCATTTCAGTGAATCACTGAGATGAGGAGGGGTGGTCAGTCATTGCTATCCCCCACTTCATGCAGGCTTGAGGATGCCTCAAAATCTTCCTCTGGTTTTATCTTGTTCACATAGCTTGGTCACATGTTTGTTTGCGTGTTTACTGAAGGGAAAAGCCTGGGGCACCTGGTTAAAAGTTAGTGACAATATAGCTCTGCTGAAGTGACAAGAGGGACTTCCTGCTGAGAACAGTTTCCTACAAAGAGCTGATTACAAATCCCCACTTATCAGAACATCATTTTATTTCTATGGGATTAGAAGCAGAGGTCCACCTTCTGTAACTGCTTCATGCTGGCATAGGATGCCATATTCTCAGAACAGATGTCAGTGTGGGTCTGTAGCATCTCTTAGCTGACATTTTTAGTTGCCCATTTACATGCATAGGCAGAGCAAGATACAATTATTTTAATGTCCACAAAGATATAGATTATTAAGAGCAATAATGTTAATTCCACTCTGTTGAGGCCAGTTCTTAGAATTGTGCTAACCCATAAGATTCGTTGCTGCTCAAGATGAAGCCACTTATGTAGTGGCTGCAATATGGTGATCACACAGTTAGCTTTCTCCCTCTGGCGGCAGTTACAGTATCTGTGAACCGACTCAGGAATGCACATCAGTCACTGAGTCTGTGACTCTGTTGTCCTAATTATTAACTGCTGGGTTTTGTACTTGGTCATTGTTTCATAATTTCTTGTTCTTTTATGAATGTCATTCATTTATTTTTATGATCTTGAATTTTTAAAGGCATTATCAACTTTTTCTCTTTTTAAATCTTTATATCCTTATTGTTGATTGCGTTAGCTATTTCCTTAATATCAGATCTTGTGAACCTTTTTAGCAGTTTGTATGCAGCTTCACTTGAGAGAGTGTTTCTTGTTTCCTGACTCTTCCTCCGCCCTCCTCCCTGCTTTCCTGTCTGGAGGTTTATAGTTGTCCTCACCAGGTTCCTCCCTGAAGTCCTGAACTGAGGATCATGCCTTATACTTGCAGAGCAGTCTTCTATCCCAAGGAATATGCAAATACCGGCAAGGCAGTTGACAATTTAGATCCATTTAGATTTGTCTGATAACCCGTGTCTAATCCTTCCTTTCTCCCCTTGTACGTATGCAGTTTTGTATAAGCCACTGACCTGTAACAGTGTTGTATCATTTTTTTCCAGCTTCCCTTTCTCAGCAAAGTCTGAAAGTTCCAGTTGCTCCATATCATAGCTTATACTTGACATTGTCAGTCTTTTCAGTTTTATCCATTCTAATGTGTGTAAATTGGTATCTCATGGTGATTTTAATTTGTGTTTCTCTGATAACTTAAGATACTCAACGTTTCATATACTATTGACCTATGTTTGTTGTCTTTTGTGATAGGTCCCAGTCTTGTGTTCATTTCCTAAAAATTAGGTCATTTGTTTTTCTTATTTTTGTGCTATAAGAATTCCTCATATATTATGAGTTCTTTGTCAGATATATATATTGCAATTGTCTTCTCCTAGTCTATAGTTTGCATATTCATTTTATCAATAGTATACCTTGAATTTTTATTTTCTTTGAGGTTCAATTTGTCAAATTTTGATTTTATGGTTTTTACTTTAATATATAGTCTGAGAATGCAAATATATTATGTCCTAGAGGGAATACATACCTATTCGTAATTATGCCTTCATGTATGGACAAGAGGGCTCATTATAGAGACTTATAATTTTCATTAAAATATTCTTTTAATATTTGCTTGCACTATAAAAAGCTGGTTATAAGTGGGACTATTTAAAATAGATTTCAATAATAGATCTGTAGAATTAAATGGAGGGATTCTCATTTTTAACAGTGTACTTCAGGATGGGAAAATCTGATATTATGCCTTGTTATTTTTACACATGCCTTTTTAGGCCATATAAATAATAATATATATGTTACTAATTCCATCATAGTTCTGTTCTTTGCAAGTGTAAATTTAAAAATTTTCTTCGTGATCATGGTATCTCCCCTGCCATTTGCTTTAATGTTGTGTACTTTTCTGCAAAACATAAGATTTGAGACATGAACTTTTATATGTTAACTACTTACTGCGGACATTGCAAGAATCTGTGCTGAGTGTTAGTATAGTTATTGGGAAGGAATTTAGAAATAATTAAACATTTCATTAATTTAAAACATTTGACAATACCATTTGTATCTTGTTTTGATCAAATATATTTTCTTTCCAATATGGTGAAAATGCAATGGGGTCATAATTCTTTTTGTTCTTTCTGAAGCTAAGGAGTGCCAATGCTGCTCTTAATACTTACTCCAAAATGGCCGATGGGGCTGTTGTCAAGCAAAGTTTCAGAGTTGACTGTCGTTTTTGCTCTGGAACCAATGACAGGGTGTATCTTTCTATTCATTTGCTTTGCTTTTGTTTATTTTTTAGCAGCTTTATTGAGTTATTCACATACCATTCAACTCACCAATTTGAATTATGTAATTCAGCATTTTTCAGTATACTCATGAGTTGTGTAACCATCATCAGGATCAGTTTTAGAGCATTTTTATCACTCTTACAAAGAGCTGGAACTCACTAGAAGTCACTCTCGACTGCCTCCCTGTCCTCTCCCACTCCCCAGTCCTGGGCAATGGCTAATGGTTCTGTCTTTATGTTTTTTTGTTCTATTGTGGACATTTCATGTAAGCACAGCCACACAATAAGTAATCTTTTGTGACTTGTTCCTTTCATTTAGAGATGCTTTCATAGATCGTCTGTGCCGGAGCCTGTATCAAGTTCCTCACTCCTTTTTGTGGCTGAATATACTTCATTATACAGCCAGGCCACCTTTGGTTTCTCTGTTCACCAGATGAGAGAGATTTGGGTTGTTTCCACTGTTCGGCTGTTGTGACTTACGCTGCTCTGAACATTGATGTGTGGGTTTTTCGTGTGGACCTTTGTTTTCATTCCTCTAGGATATATACTTAGGAATGGGAATTAAGGGTCATATGGTTACTCTGTGTCACATTTTTGAGGAACTGCCAAACTATTTTTCCGAAGTGACTGAATTTGATTTATTTTAAAATTTATCATGATACACCTTCAAAAAGAGTGCATCAACTTGTGATAGATACTGGAGTTGGCTCTGCCTTTCTCTGTGTCTTCGAGATAACCCATTTCTTCAGCTCATGCTTTATTTTTTCTGCAAAAATACATGATTAAGATAGTTGGAGATTTTGTCTCATCTTAGGATCATATGCCAGAATTTGGCATTAGTGACTTTTTAAAAATGGACTCTGTGGGAGAGAGCGAGGGCGGGATGATATGGGAGAATGGCATTGAAACATGTAAATTATTATATGTGAAACCAATTGCCAGTCCAGGTTTGAGGCATGATACAGGATGCTCGGGGATGGTGCACTGGGATGACCCAGAGAGATGAGATGCGGAGGGATGTGGGTTCAGGATGGGGAACACATGTACACCCATGGTGGAGTCATGTCAATGTTTGGCAAAACCAATACAATATTGTAAAGTAAAAAAAATAAACAAAACTGAGATAAAAAAAATAAAATAAAACAAAACTTAAAAAAATGGAAATATAGGTGATTTATAATGTTATATTAGTTTCAGGCATACAACATGGCAAATAATATTTTTATAGATTATACTTTATTTGAAGTTACTGTGAAATATTGGTTGTTTTCCATGTGCTGTACATTGCATCATTTTCTCTTATTTAATTTAGGCCTCGTAGCCTGTATCTCTTACTCTGTTCCCTTTCTGTGCCCCTGCCCCACCCTTCACATGTTACTGACTTGTGTCAAGGTGGTACCCTAGTTACTGAGATCTTGCCCAGATTTCAATATCCTGTTCTGTTGCCCCCAGTAGTGAGAGTTTGCTTAGTCCAAGCAAGGATTTCAGGCTGAAGAAATAGTTTGTTGCCACAGACTCAGACTTCTGATTCTTCCTTGCAGATTTAATATGAATATTATTTCCTGACAAAGTGTGGGTTATCCAGGGATATGTTTATGGCCTGATTTGCAGGTGTGCTATTTTGCCTTTCAAGGAGATGTATAAGGAGCCTGGGGGTTCTGGATAAGTCTGCTGAAGTCCTGGGATGAGACAGACCGAGGCCATACACAGAGCTTTCCCTGGACCGCACCCTGGAATTCTGGGAGCTGTCCTCCCAGGATGACTGGGATGTCAAGAAAGATCATTGAAAGGATTCAAAGCCCTCCAGATGGGGCAGGGCAGCTGGTCTCTGCAGCATGTGTAACTGCTGCTCAGCCTCTCACCTCCGCACAGACGTCATTCATGTAGTGGGGGTGTGACAGACTCCTCTCACTGCCGTCATCCAGGAAGCAGGAGAAGCCCAGTGACAGCTGTTGCAGACAGCTGGTGAGGACCCCTGGGGCTGCTGCCAGCAGGAATGGCTGACGGGACAAGTAGCGTCTGGGGGTTGTTCTCTGGGAACTCTGTCCAGAGTTGCTGCCCTTGGCATCTTCTCCTGGGATGAGCAAATTAAGTATCAGTTTGGAGAGGATTCATTTTTCGCTAGTATCTCCCAGACTCTGCCAACTGACATGAATTATTGAAGGGAAAATGTGCTGGGGTACACTTTGCAATTGCCAAGCTATCCCTGGGTTTTTATTATTTACTGAGAAGAAAGAGTTAACAATTTCTTTCTAGGAAACATGGAAGGATACTGAGCCAGAAAGTGAAGTCGCTCAGTCGTGTCCGACTCTTTGCGACCCCGTGGACTGTAGCCCACCAGGCTCCTCCGTCCATGGGATTCTCCAGGCAAGAATACTGGAGTGGGTTGCCATTTCCTTCTCCAATTGAGCCTCCCAGAGACACATAAAACAGAGACACTGTTTTATGAACCAGTTCTCAGATTTCTGGTGATGAATGCACTGCAGAAGGAGAAGAGCACATAAAGAATAAAATGCCTGTGTCAAGGCTCCAGAACTTGTTTAAGTGGTTTCATAAAAGATAAAATAAAATTCTGAAAGCACAGAATAGAAACTTCACACTTCAAGTATATGTGTTCTACATTGATTGGTTTGTCTACCACATGACCATTTCCTCCAACTTTTTCTCCAGCTGTGCTGCTGTTAGAGTGTTTCTTGTTTGTTTGTTTACAATGAGGGCAAAGCACATTATTGCTTCATGTTATAGTTATCAGGAGGGGCATTAGGATTTGGAGTTAGATCTGAGTTAGAATTCTACTCCAGCACACAATAATTTTAGATGTGGAACAGAACACTTGATTTTCTCTGAACCACACGTTCCTCAGATGTTGAATGTGGAGAATACCCGTACTAGGAGTATTTTCATCTGAGCCTGTATTCTGATGGTCACGAGCTTTTGTTTTTCACCCAGATTCCCCAGCTGAGAGGCCTATTTTTGTGTCCAATGTGGGTTTAGAGCTGTGGTTCCCAGCGTGGGGAGACTCTGCCCCCCAGGGTAGAGCGGGTGAGGCCTGGAGACACCTTTGGTCCTCGGCTTGACCTGGGTATGCTGGACTGTGCTCGTGGCATCCAGGGGTACAGGCCAGGGAGACGGCTCCATGTTCTGCACAGGACAGCTCCCCTCCCCTCAACACAGATGTGTCCAGCCCAGATGTCCGCTGTGTGAGCTAGAGGAGCCCTCCTTAGGGGAGGGGAGGGACAGAGCTTCAGCGGGGCCAAGTCCTGCCTAAAGGGAGACTGTATGGATGTCTGTGGCAAAATATCCCTCTTCTAAAGGGATGATGGTGAGGAATTGAGAACGTGGCATGGTCTCAGTATTGGGTTTTAAGTATTTGAGCTACTTGACCAGATGAGAATTGTTAACATCTAAGAAGACTATATTGTAAATTTATCAAAAGGAATGTCTTGAAATGTGTTTTTGTTTTCATCAAGGAAATTGAGCCTTGTAGATACTGTTATGAATGGGAAAAACAAAACAAGAACTTAGAAGCCACTCATGACTGGGTTCCATTGCCACTTTTAATATTTTTTTCTGTGTGACCTTGGGGGAGTGACTAAACCTCTCTGAGCCTTCATTTCTTCACTGTAAAGTATAAATAATATTCATCTTAGAAGATCATAAATTTTGGATTTTATTAGGATGAATGAAGTGATAAAGTGTCTAGTATATCATATAAGATGAACCAGTGTCAATTTCTTCTTTCCCATGATGAAGTTTTGGAATTAGAGTTGGTGGATTTGAAGATGTTTTTCATAATGGGAAAAGTTTTATTTGGGGAAGAAAATTGGCAGAGGGTACCAGAACGAGCTATAAAGATCCAGGGTGAGATGCACAATGCAGTGACCAGTCTGCCTGGAGATGAGTGTGATGTCACTAGCTGGACAAAAGTGAGGAAACACATTTCATGGAAGAGTAATAACGTGGCACAGACACTAACTGGGTGCCACAGATGGGTCTGGACAGTGCGCTAGAGGCAGGGACATCTATGGGTGAGATGCAGATGGCTCAAGCCTGGATGTTGTTATGGGTTTGCCTCAGGAGATAGGAGTGTGATCATGGTGATGAATAAAAATATGTTATGAGTAAAGGATTAACACATATGAATCTGAAGCATGAAGAGGGGTTGGGAAGCTAGAGGAGTGAAAAACACAGATTTCAAGCCTGGATGGTGACGGGGAAACACCCTTTGTCTAGAGAATAGGGAGGCTGTCTAGACCAAGTTTGTTTTGAAAGGGGTTTTATATACATTACTTGAATGGCTTGTTTCTGTTGATGGGTGGTGAGGTTTCTACAATTATATTGCATCATGTGTATACGTGTAAGACCTAGAGGTGTTCCTTAAGTGGCATGACCTTTGTTTTTTATCCATTTCCTACACTAATAGGTGAGGTCCTTGAAGAAGAGGGCTGTATATTTCCAACTTGGTCCCCAGGAACATGGCATGGTGCATTGTGTATGCACATGATCAAAGGTTAAATGAACTCGTGTGTGAACAGCACACTCTTAAGTTCAATGATGACTCTTCATTTTTACAAGACAAAGCTCTAATATTCATGCTCAGTCTAATCTAACTGATATAAAGACCATTTTCCCTGGATGTCAGGAAACTTTAAAAAACCAGCTTCTGACATTTCAAGGGAAAAGGTTTCCTTTATTTAATACTCCTGGACTCTGACCCTGTGTCTCCTCCTTGGAGGGAAGAAGTGGATTCTGGTGGGAAGTGCTCAGCTTCTCTCTTGTCACCTGCTTTTGGGTGACATCTGGTCCTTGTAAATGAAACCACACAACTCAGACTGGGACTTGAATCCACAGTCTTATAATTGAGATCACACATCTGGTCTCAGGACTTAAGGAAGCTCAGGTTCTTGATGTCTCATCACAGAAAGAATTCAGTGAGAGACAAAGTGATAGGTGAGAAGTGGGTTTATTTAGAGAGAAACACACTCCACAGACAGAGTGTGGGCCATCTCAGATGAGAAGCCCCCAAATAGGGGGTGGTTAGTTTTTATGGACTGAGTAATTTCATAGGCTAGTGAGTAGGAGGATTATTCCAACTGTTCCAGGGATGGGGCAGAGTTTTCCAGGAACCAGGCTACTGCCTGCTTTTTGATCTTTGATGATCAATCTTGAAATTGTCTTGGTGTCTGTGGGTGTGTCATTTAGCTTATTTATTACAATGAGCTTATCATGAGATTGAAGGAAGTCATATTTTCTGCCATCTTGGACCTAGTTAGTTCTAACCAGTCTTTGTCATGTCCTATTACTTCTTTTAAAGGTTGTACCTTGCCTGCTTCCCTCCTGTTTCAGAAACACGCTCTTGCTTACTGTTCATGCTATGTAAGCCAGCTGTGGTTGTTCAATCTGCCTTGGCTGGCTGGGTGAATCTGTCTAATTTTGGCATGTGGAATTTGTAGGCTGTTTAGAATGGTAGTTCCAGGCACTTTAAAATTTAAATATGTTTACCTATTTTCTGACTGCATATATTTCTTTTCTCTATGAACAATGATGCTCTCTCTCCTAGTCCATCTGTGGGTTTACATTTAAATATTCAAAAATTTGTGAAATAATTCTAATTACTTTCTTTAAGAATGAGTAAAATCTTTTTTTAAAAAATTGATTTTTAAATTTTAGTTGGAGGCTAAGTACTTTGCAATTATGGTGGTTTTTGCCATACATTGACATGAATTAGCCAGGGGTTTACATGTGTTCCGCATCCCGAAACCCTTCCCACCTCTCTCCCCATCCCATCCTTCTGGGTTGTCCCAGTGCACTGGCTTTGAGTGCCCTGTTTCATGCCTCGAACTTGGACTGGAGATCACATATGGTAATATACATGTTTCAATGCTATTCTCTCAAACCATACCACCCTCACCTTCTCTCACAGAGTCCAAAATTCTGTTCTTTATATCTGTGTCTCTTTTGCTGTCTCACATATAGGGTCATCATTACCATCTTTCTAAATTCCATATACATGCGTTAATATACTGTATTGGTGTTTTTCTTTCTGACTTACTTCCCTCTGTATACTAGGCTCCAGTTTCATCCACCTCATTAGAACTGATTAAAATGCATTCTTTTTAATAGCTGAGTAATACTCCATTGTGTATATATACCACAGCTTTCTTATCCATTCATCTGTTGATGTACATATAGGTTGCTTCCATGTCCCAGCTATTGTAAATAGTGCTGTGATGAACATTGGGGTACATGTGTCTCTTTCAATTCTGGTTTCCTCAGTGTGTATGCCCAGTAGTGGGTTTGTTGGGTCATATGGCAGATCTATTTTAAGTTTTTTAAGGAATCTCCACACTGTTCTCCATAGTAATTGTACTAGTTTGCATTCCTACCAACAGTGTAAGAGGGTTCCCTTTTCTCCACACCATCTCCAGAATTTATTGCTTGTAGACTTTTGATAGCAGCTGTTCTGACTGGCGTGAGATGGTACCTCATTGTGGTTTTGGTTTTGATTTGCATTTCTCTGATAATGAGTGATGTTGAGCATTTTTTCATGTTTGTAACCATCTGTATGTCTTCTTTGAAGAAATGTCTGTTTAGTTCTTTGGCCTATTTTTAACTGGGCCATTTATTTTTCTGGTATTGAGTTGCATGAGCTGTTTGTATATTTTTGAGATTAATTTTTTGTTATTTGCTATTTTTTCTTCCAATCTGAAGGATGTCTTTTCACCTTGCTTATAATTTCCTTTGTTGTGCAAAAGCTTTTAAGTTTAGTTAAGTCCCATTTGTTTATTTTTGCTTTTATTTCCATTACTCTGGGAGGTGGGTCATAGAGGATCTTTCTGCAACTTATGTCAGAGAATGTTTTGCCTATGTTTTCCTCTAGGAGTTTAATAGTTTCTGGTCTTCCCTTTAAATCTTTAATCCATTTTGAGTTTATTTTTGTGTATGGTGTTAGAAAGTGTTCTCGTTTCATTCTTTTACTGGTGGTTGACCAGTTTTCCCAGCATCACTTGTTAAAGAGATTGTCTTTTCTCCATTTTATATTTTTGCCTACTTTGTCAAAGATAAGGTGTCCATAGGCGAGTGGATTTATTTCTGAGCTTTCTATTTTGTTCCATTGATTTATAAAACCTTTTAAAGAGTAGTTAATTACATCTATGTGGTAGCCTTATCAACTTTTTATTAAACTAATTTTTGATTTATCTCTAACTTTGCTGACATGTATTATATTTGTCTTTCATGTTGTAAAACAGCCTAATGTACTACAAACTATTATATGATATAGAATGTGAGAGACCCCAAGTAAGCTGTCAGGTACAATTATTTACATCATTTTGTTATTAAGATTGGAAGTTTTCAAAAGTAATTTATTTGACAATTATATAGCCTAATGTTTTCTACCCTATAGGGAAATCAGAAAGCTTTCAGATTTCATCCTCTTCTCTGTCTTGTTCTATTTTCTTTCCTTCATTCTAATAAGCCTCCAGTGAGGTCCCCATTTTCTCTGTTTCATGGATGTGTATTCTTGCTAGTTAATCATCCACAGTCAGCTGTAGGGAGATTGCTGCTTTAAGGTTAAATTCATCAGCTTGGTGGTTGTGGTATTTTGGTGATTTATGGATGTTTATGACTCAAGTATGGATACAAATGAGGGCTGTCACAGCACCATTGTTTTCCTTTCCAGTTCGCTGTAGTGCTTGACCATCCATGAACCAAACCAAATAGACACAATCTATAATTGCAAAAGCAGTCACACCTCCAGCAGGAAAGATCCCAAGATAGATTGCTGTGGGCAGCTTTAGGTAAACCAGCAAGCGGGATGGCATAGATGGCCTTGAATTCCGTTGGTTATAGAAACAGGAATCAGAGAGCTAGTCAGTCACTCTCGCTACACATGTTTCCATTGTTTGGAGGTGTGGTACCAACTTGGTTTTTCTGGTTTACCTTTTCCAAACTTGGCAAAAGGGGCTGCTCGAGGGAAAGAGAAAGGGAACACAAGCATCTCTATGGGTTGGATGTTTGGCGTTAGTTAATTGTGTGTGTGTTAGTTGCTCAGGCATGTCTGACTCTTTGGGACCTCATGGACTGTAGCCCACCAGATTCCTCCGTCCATGGGGTTCTCCAGGTAAGAATAGTGGAGTGGGTTTCCATTTCCTTCTCCAATTAGTTAATGAGGTCATAACTACTGATGGTGTGTGGGTGATGGTGATGTGGCTTGAGGGTATCCAGAAAAAGAAATGTTCCCAACTCAGTTGGTGAAACTGTTCCATGGTGACAAGGACATATAAACAGGCTGGAGGAGATATGAAAGAAATGGTCCTTGGCCCATGATGTGTGTACTGTACATGGAGCATTTAATGATGAAAATTATTGGATGCCATCAGCCCATTACCTAATCTATTATTTCAGCCCTATTGTTTGGGAGGAGATAAAAATGACTGCTTCTAGATGAAAGATGAAAGACAGATGGTGGTGTATAGTAAATGAAAATATTTTTATGACAAAATCAAATAAACATCACGTTTTAGAGGAATTAAATATACTCTTAACTGCCAGACTTCTGTCAATCATGTTAAAAATATATAGGAAATGTACATATTTAGAAGACCCAAGGATGATTATTTAAATAACAAAATAGATTATAGAATTTCACTCTTTAGAAAAATGTTATATTGAAATTAACTATTTGTATTATAGTCTTATTAATATTATACTAAATATTTTGCATTTATTTCTAAAATAAAAATAAAATATTATAGCAATTTTAATTTGTTTTATGTAAGAGATGGCCTTCCTTTGGCTGGTCCACATACTTAACTGGTTTAATATATAAGAAAGTCCTCTGTAAATTGTGATATGCAATTCAGCTGTAACCCTTTCTAAAAAATAGAATGAGAATACTTCAAAAGCTTTAGAAGGCTTCACATACTCTGAAGGTTATCTGGTATTAAAAAAGGACTTGAGAGACACCACCTCCCTCCCCACAAAGTAGCAAAGTAGGAATGCAATTTTCCAAAATATTGACTCTTAAATGTTAATATATATCCAAGACTTTTAATGCTTAAGAGCTTAATAAAATGATTACAAAATTCTGTTATTTCAAATACACACATGACTTTTTATTTCCAAATTTGCCTCATTGATCATTTCCTTTGGATTTTCCTACTTTCTCCCCTTGTCTTTGGAGATTATACTTTTAAATATGTCCCTTCAGACTCTGCTCATGTCTGTAAAGTGTGATAATTTTGTATGAACTCAGAGGAAACGAAGAACATTTGACTTAAACTAATGTCAGTGCTGTAGTAGGACGGGGGTGTGTCTGGAGGATTCACCAACACAGTTCAAGGATCTAGGGGTCCTTGGATGACAAAGAATACTCATGCTCACAAGACATCTAGGTGTGCAGGAGACTGTGTAGTAAGGTTCAGGTAGCAGGAAGGGGATCCCTGGGCCCCACGCAGTGTGGAGACTTCATCTGTCTATAATCACTTCTGCAGGAAGTACAGACCCGGGAGTTGCAGGAAGGTCAGACCTGATGCTCAGGACTTCGTCCTACTGCCCTGGCCTCTCAGGGGAGCCTTGCCAGAAGGAGCAACCTGATGACATCCCCAGAGATGGGAGTTGGTCTAGATGTTTGAGGAGTGTGTATGGTTTCCTAAACTCCACAAAAAAGTGCCACCAGCTGAGTGGCTTAGACAACAGAAATGAACTCTCATAGTTCCAAGGCCAGAAGCCCGAGATCAAGGTGTCTACAGATTGGTTTCTTCTGAGGCTCTGAGGCTTTTTCCCCCCGTGTCCTGTTTTTCTTGTCTTGCATCAGAATGCCTAACACAGAACATAATTGCAGTATTTGGCTGTGTCAGAGAGGGTAGTGCTTAAGTACACATGGGAGATGTGACTTAAAAAATAAATATTTAAACACCACTTGGGTCCTGTGAGCACCTGGACGCCAGGTCTGTGGGGTGGAATTGCCTTGCCTGAGGCCCACACATCTGTCGCAGGCTCTCCTCTGGCTTCTGGGGCCTTGCTAGCAGTGTCTGGGGGTCCTTTTCTGGAGACACATCCCCCAGTCTTTGCCTGTGTGTTCACATGTGGTGTTTCCCCCTGTGCATATCTATGTCCAAATTTCCCCCTTTTATAAAGATGTCTTGGATTAGGGGCCCACCCTGTCCCCAGCTTGACTGCATTTTAACTCACCGTGTTTGCAATGATCATATTTCCAAATAAGGTTGCCATCTGAGACACCATGAGTTAGGACTTTAGCATATGAATTTTTGGAAACATGCTTCCATCTGTAACAGAATACCTTGGAGGCCAGTGGTTCTGGAAACCACTAACAGGGTGCAGTGTGGAGGGTGGTAGGGGAAGATGTTGGAGAAATATCAGCCGCCAGCTTGTCTAAGGCCTAATGAGTCAGTGTTACATATAAGGTTTTTACTTTGAGGTGTATAGGGTTTTGAATGGCAGGTTGACATGCCTAGTCTCAAAAAGACAATCCCACCTGGTGGATTGAGAATGGGCTGTAGGCTGGCAGGGTAAAAGGAGGGAGGCTCAGCAGCTGTCATGGGTGCCCAGGGAGAGACGCCAGGGCAGAGAACTGTGATGGTGACTCAGCCAAAGATGGTGGTCAGGCTGCCAGTAGGTGCTTGTCAAGGCAGATGGGGCATGACTCACTGAGGAGCTGCAAGAGGGGGATGAGAACCAGAGAGTCAGGTGAGATGCCCCTGTTTTGGTCTGAGAAATGGGAAGGAAGGAGAGAGTTGTCATGGAGTGAGGTGTGTGGGTGTACCAGGCGCAGAGGGAGTTGGGGTGGTCTAGGACTCCTGTGTTTACATGTTAATCTCCTGGACCCGATGGCTTCTACTTCTTTCTGTTTTTCCTCTTTTTTGTTGTTGATTTTATTTTTTTCCAGTTCTGTTTGAGGTTTGACAAATGAAAATTGCACATACTTGGGTGTGCGCTGTAATGGTTTGATCTAAATAAATGTTGTGGGACAGCCACCATAAAACCAAGCTGATGGACACGCCCACCTTTCACATGGTTTCTGTCTGTTCTTTTGTGGTGTATATATTTCAAATCAGCTCTTTGTATGCATCTCACATGATAACCATGACTGATTGTGGTCAGCTTGCTGTATCTCCAACACTGGCTCATCTGGCACCACTGAACCTTGTGCCTTTTGAGCAACATCTCCCTATTTTTTCCAATCCTCTCTGCAGTATTTCCTTCCTTAACATTTCAGGACACAAATCCCAGTCTTGACAGGGTCTTTCTCATCTTTAATTCATTTTTACATCATGCTTTTTTTGCTTTATAAGATTTTGTTATAGTAGGTACCCCTTTGCAAGAAAGTGATGATTACTTACTACCTTTCACAGAAATATACCTGTTTGATCTTCCAGGTTCTTAAGTCTCTGCTTTTGTCCTCTTTCTTGTCATGGTCCAGCAAGCAAAGGAAAACAAAACAATGTGGTATCATGCACTGAACACACACAAAGGACTTTTGTAGCTGTCTTATTAATATGCTTAGAAGCTTCCCTCTTCCATTTACTTAAATAGTCTTCTTTACAAACAACACATACAAGATGACTCTGCAGGGGATACAGATAGCCTTCTTTTAAAGTGATTATACCTCTTTGCAGAAAGTAATATTTAGAAACATTCACATAGATAAGATTTTTAATGAGTATATGGATGATTTTGTGTAGACACTTGAAGCCAGAGTTATTTGTTACATTTAATACCTAACTTATCTTGCATTAATTAATTAGTTTATTGTCCCTTCAATTGAAATTTGTTTTTGAGTTTATACATGTTTCAGAGATTGGAGGATGAACACAAAAGTTATTTTGAGCTGTTTATTTCCCCTGGGAAGCCTTTAAAATGCCTTGGAGACAAGGCATTTTTAAACAAGACTTTTAAAATAGAACACACGAACTTACTGATGAGGCTCCATGGGGTATTTGGATATTTAAGGTTGCTTTATCATTGGTATTACAAAGCTTCTGGTCTTTGCCTTTTCTCTCAGCCATTGGTTTTCTGTCTTTCAGTCCTGGTATCTTCATGTCTGAGTCCCATCTTTGCTCCGTCTTCCTAGTGGACAAGTGGTGACATTCAGCTAGGAGAGCCTGGAGCCAAATCAAGTGGAGGGAGCAGGGGAAGAGTAAATAGCTGAAGTGTGTCACGGATGGAGTTCTGGACAGAGCGGCAGAACCAGTGAATCACACAGAATTACTCGTAATTTGGGAGACAAAGATGTACCTAATGAGAGGATATACACGGGCAGCAGACTGAGAGCAGAAGAAAGAGTCGGCATGAATTGCAGGCTAGTTTCCAGTGATGCCTGCTGCTGCTGATGCTAAGTTGCGTCAGTCGTGTCCGACTCTGTGCGACCCCATAGACGGCAGCCCACCAGGCTCCGCTGTCCCTGGGATTCTCCAGGCAAGAACACTGGAGTGGGTTGCCATTTCCTTCTCCAATGCATGATAGTGAAAAGTGAAAGTGAAGTCGCTCAGTCCTGTCCGACTCTTAGCGACCCCATGGACTACAGCCCACCAGGTTCCTCCGTCCATGGGATTTTCCAGGCAAGAGCCCCACAAAGTGTTTCCCATTGGTCCACCCCCTACACACTCAGGTATTTTTGGAAACTACAGTACTTTCAACTTGGTAACAAAAGACTACAGAGTGGATGAGGACACAGGCCTCTTTAGTGACTACAACGTGCCTTCATGATCAGTGTAGATCACTGTGTGGTGTTTGTCTCTAGACAGCCTGCCCAGAAACTGCAGCGCAACCCAAGGTGAGAAGAGGCCGGGTAGTTCCATTCTTAGTGGTCAGCCTTCCTCGGGGGGAGAAACTTCTGCAATTTGTCTTAGGCCCAGGCCCCAGAACCTTCCGTAATTGCTCTTCAGACTCTAATTTATGCCAGTTGACGCACTTCCCTTCTGCCCATCAGTTTTACACTGACTCCTGTTCCTGAGGCCCCTGGCCTCTGCCCTGATGGACACACACCCCATTCTGACTTCTCCAGCCCACTGTGAGGTGCACATCCTGTTGACCTCTTTCTCTCTGACTGTCCTTGGCTCGAGACGGAGGGGTGACTCCAATCCACTTCCCCTACCTAGGACACACTTGGTTACAAGAGGCAGAGGGAGCGTCTTACCTCTTCTGTATACTTATGTTTACAGTATCATAGGCTAAATCAGAGTCACTGTTTTCCTTACTGTTGAGAACAGATCATCATTTCCTTCCATGGTCATAGACATCTGACTCAGATGAGAATTTTGCCTTTGTTGATGGGAGGATCAATAGCATGCACCAGATGTTTACTACTATTTTTCCATGATATTAATATTCCACACTGTGTTTACACTGTTATTATGTGATCTTACACCAACCACATACTTTCATATTCTGATTTTTCCTTCTCAGAAGTGAAGAAAAGGAAGAAATATGACTTGGTAGGAATGCATTTTTCAGTATTGGCATTTGTTTTACCTAGACTGGAAAAGGTCAGTTTTCATTCCAGTCCCAAAGAAAGTCAATGCCAAAGAATGCTCAAACTACTGCACAATTGCACTCATCTCACATGCTAGTAAAGTAAAGCTCAAAATTCTCCAAGCCAGGCTTCAGCAATACGTTAATCGTCCACTTCCAGATGTTCAAGCTGGTTTTAGAAAAGGCAGAGGAACCAAAGATCAAATTGCCAACATAGGCTGGATCATTGAAAAAGCAAGAGAGTCCCAGGAAAACATCTATTTCTGCTTTATTGACTATGCCAAAGCCTTTGACTGTGTGGATTACAATCAACTGTGGAAAATTCTGAAAGAGATGGGAATACCAGACCACCTGACCTGCCTCTTGAGAAACCTATATGCAGATCAGGAAGCAACTGTTAGAACTGGACATGCAACAATAGACTGGTTCCAAATAGGAAAAGGAGTACATCAAGGCTGTATATTGTCACCCTGCTTATTTAACTTGTATGCAGAGTACATGATGAGAAACTGGAAGGGCTGGAAATGGATGGGCTGGAAGAAGTACAAGCCAGAATCAAGATTGCTGGGAGAAATATCAATAACCTCAGATATGCAGATGACACTATCCTTATGGCAGAAATGAAGAAGAACTAAAGAGCCTCTTGATGAAAGTGAAAGAGGAGAGTAAAAAAGTTGGCTTAAAGCTCAACATTCAGAAAACTAAGATCATGGCATCCTGTCCCTTCACTTCATGGGAAATAGATGGGGAAACAGTGGAAACAGGGGCTGACTTTATTTTTCTGGGTTCCAAAATTACTGCTGATGGTGGGATTGGAATGAAAATTGACCTTTTCCAGTCCCGTGGTCACTGCTGAGTCTTCCAAATTTGCTGGCATATTGAGTGCAGCACTTTCACAGCATCATCTTTCAGGATTTGATATAGCTCAACTGGAATTCCATCACCTCCACTAGCTTTGTTCATAGTGGTGCTTCCTAAGGCCCACTTGATTTCACATTCCAGGATGTCTGGCTCTAGGTGAGTGATCACACCATCTTGATTATCTCGGTCGTGAAGATCTTTTTTGTACAGCTCTTCTGTGTATTCTTGCCACCTCTTCTTAATAGCTTCTGCTTCTGTTAGGTCCATACCATTTCTGTCCTTTATCGAGCCCATCTTTGCATGAAATGTTCCCTTGGTATCTCTAATTTTCTTGAAGAGATCTCTAGTCTTTCCCATTCTGTTGTTTTCCTCTATTTCTTTGCATTGATCGCTGAGGAAGCCTTTCTTATCTCTTCTTGCTATTCTTTGGAACTCTGCATTCAGATGCTTATATCTTTCCTTTTCTCCTTGGCTTTTTGCTTCTCTTCTTTTCACAGCTGTTTGTAAGGCCTCCCCAGACAGCCATTTTGCTTTTTTGCATTTCTTTTCCATGGGGATGGTCTTGATCCCTGTCTCCTGTACAGTGTCACGAACCTCATTCCATAGTTCATCAGGCACTCTATCTATCAGATCTAGGCCCTTAAATCTATTTCTCACTTCCAGTGTATAATCATAAGGGATTTGATTTAGGTCATACCTGAATGGTCTAGTGGTTTTCCCTACTTTCTTCAATTTAACTCTGAATTTGGTAATAAGGAGTTCATGATCTGAGCCACAGTCAGCTCCCAGTCTTGTTTTTGTTGACTGTTTAGAGCTTCTTCATCTTTGGCTGCAAAGAACATAATCAATCTGATTTCAGTGTTGAAACCATAGCCTTGACTAGACGGACCTTTGTTGGCAAAATAATGTCTCTGCTTTTCAATATGCTATCTAGGTTGGTCATAACTTTTCTTACAAGGAGTAAGCATCTTTTAATTTCATGGCTGCAGTCACCATCTGCAGTGATTTTGGAGCCCCAAAAGATAAAGTCTCACACTGTTTCCACTGTTTCCCCATCTATTTCCCATGAAGTGATGGGACCAGATGCCATGATCTTCGTTTTCTAAATGTTGAGCTTTAAGTCAACTTTTTCACTCTCCACTTTCACTTTCATCAAGAGGCTTTTTAGTTCCTCTTCAATTTCTGCCGTAAGGGTGATGTCATCTGCATATCTGAGGTTATTGATATTTCTCCCAGCAATCTTGATTCCACCTTGTGCTTCTTCCAGCCCAGCGTTTCTCATGATGTACTCTGCATATAAATTAAATAAGCAGGGTGACAATATACAGCCTTGACGAACTCCTTTTCCTATTTGGAACCAGTCTGTTTTTCCATGTCCAGGTCTAACTGCTACTTCCTGACCTGCATACAGGTTTCTCAAGAGGCAGGTCAGGTGGTCTGGTATTCCCATCTCTTTCAGAACTTTCCAGTTTCTTGTGATACACACAGTCAAAGGCTTTGGCATAGTCAATAAAGCAGAAATAGATGTTATTCTGGAACTCTCTTGCTTTTTCAATGATCCAGAGGATGTTGGCAATTTGATCTCTGGTTCCTCTGCCTTTTCTAAAGCCAGCTTGAACATCTGGAAGTTCACGGTTCACATATTGCTGAAGCCTGGCTTGGAAAAGTTTGAGCATTACTTTACTAGCGTGTGAGATGAGTGCAATTGTGCGGTAGTTTGAGCATTCTTTGGCATTGCCTCTCTTTGGAATTGGAATGAAAATTGACCTTTTCCAGTCCTGTGGTCACTGCTGAGTTTTCCAAATTTGCTGGCATATTGAGTGCAGCACTTTCATAGCATCATCTTTTAGGATTTGAAATAGCTCAACTGGAATTCCATCACCTCCACTAGCTTTGTTCGTAGTGATGCTTTCTAAGGCCCACTTGACTTCACATTCCAGGATGTCTGGCTCTAGGTGAGTGATCACACCATCTTGATGATAATGTCTTCACTGTGTTTCATGGTTTTACATAAAGAAGAAGGGTAGGGTGAAATTTATTTTTATTAATAGATTTTTATTTTTTGGTCATGAAGATCTTTTTTGTACAGTTCTTCTGTGTATTCTTGCCATCTCTTCTTAATAGCTTCTGCTTCTGTTAGGTCCATACCATTTCTGTCCTTTATCGAGCCCATCTTTGCATGAAATGTTCCCTTGGTATCTCTAATTTTCTTGAAGAGATCTCTAGTCTTTCCCATTCTGTTGTTTTCCTCTATTTCTTTGCATTGATCGCTGAGGAAGGCTTTCTTATCTCTCTTTGCTATTCTTTGGAACTCTGCATTCAGATGCTTATATCTTTCCTTTTCTCCTTGGCTTTTTGCTTCTCTTCTTTTCACAGCTATTTGTATTTTAGAATCAAATAGCAATATAAAAGGTTTTGGTGGACCATGTGTCAATTTAAATTTGATGACAGTCAATAACTTAAACACTGCAATTTTTTAAAAGCATAATTAAAGTATACTTCCCCACTCCTTTTTTTCCCACATGGGACAAGGGGGTTTTTCATTGAGTTTTGAAGTGAATCAGGACTCAGGCAGAACTGGATGTCAGGCTACAGCAAATTCTGTGTGAATTTTTCTGCCTCTGATGAGATGATAATATCTTCACTGTGTTTCATGGTTTTACATAAAGAAGGGTAGGGTGAAATTTATTTTTATTAATAGATTTTTATCTTTTTTGAGATCATATTTTCTTTGAAAGCTCCCCCATTTTATACCTTTTTCAGAAAGAAATGTTCTCAATCTGATCGTTTCCCTGAAGATGACTGTAGTGGGGTTGTGGAGAATCAAGAGGATATCAAGGAAGATTCAGTAGAGCTTATCCAAGGATTTAAGGCATTTAAAAACATTCCGAAACTGTGTGAAACATGCATAGATACTGATGTTTGGGGATGACTGCATTGTCAGTAGACAAAGGTTGTGTCAAAGGATGAGGTTGTAGTCAGCAGACTTTAACCTGAGCTCCTCGGTGCAGAAATCCCACACATTGGTAGCTACAGGGGACTTGTACTTAGCTGTATCTTTGTGGGTTCACCATTTCCTAGTGGAGAATGCCTGAAATTAGCCCCCCCCTTTTTTTTTGGTCTTTTATAGATTTTCAACTCTTCTTCCTTCTTCTGATTTATTCTTCTCATCTATTCCCATTCCTAGGCTGTTGAGGACATATACTGGCTTTACTTATGTTTTAAAAAGGAGAATTGTGACTTAATACATTTTCTGAAGTGACTATGTAAGTTAACAGTTCAGAAACTGCACATGATGTCTAATAGCTTCCTGCTGACAAAGGACAGAGTTCCAATGGTGCAGTGCTATAGCCTTAGCTGCCCAGCAGAGCCCCTGTAACAAGTGGAAACTTGCTGGGGCTTCTTGATGCAAGAGGAGATGTGTAGATTCTCCCCCAGCCCCCGGAGGGCAGGCTGTCTGTCCTCAACATCTTGTCTAGAGATGCCAGTGGTCTTCCAGTGTCTCTCTCTCTCAGCCTGTGCAGGCTGCTGTAACCAAACACCATCAACTGGGTGACAACACTTGTTCTCATAGCTCTGGCGGCTGGAAGGCTAAGATCAAGGTGCTGGTAGATTCAGAGTCTGGTGAAGCCCGTTTCCTGGTTCATAGAAGGCTGTCTTCTCACTGTGTCCTCACATGGCAGTGGGGGCTGGGTGCACTTTGGAGTTTCCTTCACAAGGGCATGAATCCTATTTATGAGGCCTCCACCCTTTTGACCTCTCACCTCCCAAAGCCCCATCTCCAAATACCATCACATGTGAGGGTTAGGTTCCAACCCCTGATTTTATATATAAACAGCCTTCCTTCCAGAAAACAGTTCATGTGAGTAGGGTTGGTATGGAATATAACATTTCCATGGTCACAGTGACCTTCAGGAATTTCTAACCCAAACCAAGACTGTAGTGTGGAGGGTTCCAGAATTCTCTGGCTCCAGGTAGGGTTCTTTTGGAAGCTCCTCTTTCTGTCCTAAAAGAAATGCCATACCTTTTTTTCCTAACTAAGACCTGGGTCTCAGTGGGGTGCACAAAACCAATCATGAGACTGGAGGAATCCCTTGGAGGGGGTGAGTTTTGTTTTTAATAAAGTATCTCAAGTCTTTGTTTCCAGATTTTATAGCCATAACATGATATCATTTTCATATACAGAATCTTTAGAGCACTGTTTATTTAAAGTTGTATATCTATTTCTATGGCAGATCTGTTCCAGTGGATGCAGGCTCTGCTTTTAGCAGAGAAGTTCTGCTGTGCTGTTAAAATGAAATCAAGCCATGTTCTTGCCCAGCCATCTGCAGCTGCAGAGCCCAGAGCGGCTATTGCTACTCCCTGTCTTGCTGATATGAGTGCTTGTCCCTCAAGAACAGCACCAGAGGGGCCCACGTATATAGCAATCACCAGAGATCCTCACAGAAAGACAGAAAATATAAATACCATTTGTTTGCCCTCATAAAGGGAAAAGAGTTCCTTTCAAAGCTTACAAGGCCCAGAAAGAAAGGGAAATCATGGAATACAGACAGTGAAAGTGTTATTCACTCAGTTGTGTCCAACTCTTTGCAACCCCATGGACTGTAGCCCGCCAGGCTCCTCTGTCCATGGGACTCTCCAGGCAAGAATACTGGAGTGGGTTGCCATTTTATTCTCCAGGGGATCTTCCAAACCCAGGGATCAAACCCAGGACTCCTGCATTGCAGGCAGATTCTTTACCACTTAGCCACCAGGGAAGCCCACAGACAGTAAAATATTTGTATTACATTGAAAACTTTTGACAGGAAGGCAATGGGCACCTCACAAGTGAAATTTTTATTCTATTTCCATCATAAAACAGGTGGAAAGAAGTCTACTGTGTTTATTATTCCAGGAAAGTGGATTTTGTTCCAAGTCTAACAAAATAGAATCTGTGGGGTCCAGTCTATTCAGTAGATTAATTTAGCTTTTCGATTGTATTTTCTGGTGAGAGCTTCTATGTGAGAAGACGTGAAATTCACTCAGCAGATGCACTTCCTTCTATCCTGACCACGGAGGGGAGGGGAGGGAGTCCCAGGCCCTCTTGAGGGTGGTGGAGGTGAACTCAGGGCCACTCCATCTCCACACTGCAGTTGTCCTGGACATATGGACTTTTTTTTTTTTTTTTTTGGGTTTCTGCCAAAGTTCCATGAGCGCTTGGGAAGTGCTTGCAGGAGATGCAGAAAATAAGACTGCGTGTCTTCAGGGAGCTCTTAGGCAAGTGCTGAGATGATGCTCTGTGTTCCCAGCACCAGGCAGTGCTCTGATACTCAGCAGACATGGACTGAACGTCCTACAAATGGGATTTGGTTCTAGCACCATCCATGAGGAGCAGCCCCAGGTCCGCAGGGTTAGGGGCTCAGGCCCACGAGACTGCCCCCCTTTCAGATGCCACTCACAAGTCCAGGCTGTCACCTGTGCTTCTGACCCCCTGGGGACAAATTGGAGATTTCCACGACCCCTCCCTGGGGTTTGATTAATTTGGTCAATTCTCACAGCAGAGAAACATTTACTTACATTATTTTTTTTATTCTTTTAAATTTTATTTTAACCTTATTGAAGTATAGTTGATTTACGATTTTCTGTTAATTTATGCTGTACAAAACATGATTCAGTTATATGTATATATTCTTTTCCATATTTTTTTTCATTATGGTTTATCACAGGATACTGGATGTAGTTCCCTGTGCTATACAGAAGGACCTCGTTTATTCATTCTCTATGTAATAGTCTGAATCTGCTAACCCCAAACTCCTAAGCCATCCTCCCCCAGCCCCCACCCTCCTTGGCCACCACAAGTCTGTTCTCTGCGTCTGTGAGTCTGTTTCTGTTTCATAGATAAATTCACTTGTGCTCTATTTTAGATTTCACATATAAGTGATATCATATGGTATTTTAAATGGTGGAAAAATCAATGATTTTAAGTATATCATTATGGAAATTATCACTTACATTTTCATCTAAATCTATGATAAAATAGATCACATAATATGTGAGAAAATACCTCAGATTGAAAAATCTGCAATAGTAATAAATGACTTTGTTCTTTATTTTAATTCTACTTTTAGTTATCAGGAGCAAGGTAACATAATAACCTATCAACAAAGTGTGTTGGTTTCCAGCATCCCTTTGTGTACCTTGCTGCCTTCACACGCATGCACACACACATTGCTGATGATAATAGGGAGATGGTCATTCACAGGTGGGTTCTCACCTGCCTGAGAGGAGCAGTCACATAGAGGAGGGTGTGAGGGCGGTCTGGGTGGACTGTTCTCAGTGACTGATAAGGCCCATCTAGGCATCCCCATTTTCACTGTCAGAGGTGGGTAAGAGTTCCTATCTTGAAAGCTGAAGCTTGCGTAGGTGACCTGGGACATAGCCAGGACTTCTGTCTCCTGCCAGTTCCCATGGATCAGAGCACTGTGTGCTGATGGTTTGGACCGGGTGCTTCCTTGTTGTTGGGACTCATCCACACTTCATAGTATGTTGAGCAGCATGTCTGACCCCTGCCCCCTACACACCACTGGCACCCCGCCCCTAGTTACCTCCAGACGTGGCAAAATCACCTCTGATTACAAACCACCATTCTAGAGGGTACCACACACTTTACTATCAATACGTAGGTTGTCTGGGACTGTGATGAAGAGAAGGGGCGCATCCAGAATTCTGCACATGTGACAGGTGACCCAAGGACGGTGTGACACAACAGTGTGATGAGGGGTGTGGGCAAAGTTGAAGGCACAACAGTGTCATGAAGGGTGTGGGCAAAGTTGAAGACACACTGATGTGATGAAGGGTGTGGGCACAGTTGAAGACACAGCAGTGTGATGAGGGATGTGAGCAAAGCTGAACGTGGCAGACGACTGAATTCTAGAGGATGGGCTGCTAGAACTTTCACTTACATTTTCTTTTTGAATTAAACCTAAGTAAGTGTCTTTGAAATTCAACACCTTGCTCTTGAAAACAGCTCCTGAATCTTTTCTGATAGCTTGCTATTTTATTCGTCTCTCTTTATACATCCTATTTCCCAAGCACTTGATCACATTGATGCTTATCTTTGGATGGTCTCCAGAGTCAGCATATCTGGGTAAAGTCTCAGGATGCTGAGAAAGAAAAGCAAAGGTTGAGGAAAGAAAGGGTATCAGAGGAATTCCTGAGCTAAAGTAATATATCAAGATATTTTGCTAATAAGTGCAATAAAGACGTGATGAATTTGGAAGGAACAAGGATAAGACACTGACAGAGGGACCTTCTTATATCTCCTCTTGAATTTTAACAAGATGAAGAAGTGCGACATCATGACTCACAAGTTTTGAGAGTTAGTAAAGAAATAATCTATGAAATAGTATATAATTAATGTGAGCCGGTGTAGTAAGCTAGGAAAAAAATCAGTGTACTGGCATAGTTAAATTACTAATCTGATTTTTCTCTTAAGCAGAGTTTTATTTAGGTTTTGGAATGAAAGAATTTTATGATTCTTTCATTCTCAGGGAAATGCAGTTTCATGAAGGTGTGTGTTCTCTGTCCCCTGAAACTGGATTCAGCTGTTCTAACATGTTTTTACTGTTTGCAGTGGTGCCATTTTTATCAAACTTCTGTTATTTTCTTTTTAAAAAACATTTTACTGGAGTATAGTTGATTAACAATCTTGTGTTAATTTTAGGTATACAGTAAAGTGATTCAGTTATACATATATTCTGAATATACATATATTCAGTTATACGTATATGTATATATAAATATACATATATTCATTCTTTTTCATATTCTTTTCCTATGTAGGTCATTACAAAATATTGAGCAGAGTTCTCTGTGCTATATAGTAGGTCCCTGTGGAACATCTATTTTATATATAGCAGTGTGTGTATATTAACAGTTTGGGTAGTTTCCAGGTCTGGGTAAGAACATCTCAGTGTCATCGTGTTATCTGATTATCATACTCATCTTTTCCCTCTAAATTAGGATTTGTGCCTGTAATGAATTCAGCAACTTGTACTGCAAAATGTTTGCCCTCTAATGAGTTCTCAGATGACATGAAACCCTCATCTTCTGGGTCAGATAAAAATTGGTATGTCTCCACTGGGGAGCTAATGTAATAACAAGGTTCAATCTGTGGTCCCATCAAGGTAACTGGTCAAGTCCCAGAAGCAAGTACTGAGATGAGACTGGGCTTCTGCTGCTGCTGCCTCCTTCCAGCCAACACATGGGCAAGTGGTCTGGGTCTTTTATTATCCACTGTGTGCTGTCACCTGTCTCGTCCAAGAGCAGTTTTCTGGACTGGGGACTGGACGTGTCAAGCATTTCATGTCATAAGTTATCTAAGCTTTCAGTGCCTAAAACTCTGCTCTGCTGGCCGAACAGGCACCCTTACACATCCCTTCAGCAGCTCCTCAGTGACTAAGGATTCTAGAAATGCAACATGAAGGGTTTCTTCCTTTCCTCTCCTTTTATTTTGTCCTGCTTTATTTAATTTATTTTTTTAAGCACAGATCAACTGAAATCACTTGCCTATCAGATATGTCTTCAGCCATTTGTCATACAGCCTGTCTCTTATTTTTCCTTGACTTTATTAAGAAAACGTTTGCTGTGAAGGTATGTTCTGGAAGTGATACTGAGGAAATGTGTGGTTAGTCAGCTGGTCCAGTTCTGAGGTTTATTACCTCAGCACCCCCATCATCCAATAGTGGGCGTCCCAGAGTCACTGCTCCAGAAATGAACTCAGTGCTGCCTGCCTACTGCATTCATGGAGAACTGCTTTACATTCAAGCCATGAGGGACTGTTCAAAAAAGTATCCTTGTTTACCTGCCATTTGTACAATCCACGGCTTTTATAAATGCTCCATGCACTGAGCTGTTATGCATCCTATATCCATTACTCACCAAAACGCTTTTAGGAAAAGCTTAACTGTAAAACAGAACAGCTCATTTCACGGAGAGATCGGCTGACATTTTAGTGACTTGTCGTAAACAGTGCAGGGGACTTCTAAGTAAACTGAGTTTAATGACGACTTTTACAAGGCAATTTGTTCCTCTTCCTTCATGGGCTCCGTGTCCTTTCCCTGAGGGACAGGGATTTTGGGAAATCTCCCTCTCTTTTATATTCTTCTGAACCTTTGAATCTCTAACTAGAATCAGAAGAGCCAAGATGGAATAAAACAAAAAAATTTAAAGAAGAGAGAGAGAATGCTTTAGCCAAGTGAAAGGAACCGACAGTATCTAGAAGACAGGTTTTCTCTGGGTGGGGTGGGCTGGGGGGATTAAAATCAGAATGTTAGGGATGAGGAATCAGGAGTGATGGACCAGTGGAAAGGGGAGTCTAGATCCACCCACAGCCCTGTGCTCACAGTAAATGGCTCCCCAGCCTCACTGTTGCTCAGCCCAAAGCCCGTGGTCTCCCTCATCACCCTCTCCTTCACCACCATCTCCTCCACTCCATCTCCCATCTGTAGCACTGGCTGTTTTTCAAACCATCAACTTTCAAAGTCTATCCTATACCCTAGTCCTAACCACAAGCTCCTTTTCATCTATTTTATTTTTTCTTGAACCATCAGAAACCACCTCCCAACTAGGCTCACTGATGCTACTGCAGCCCCCACGGATCATTCTCTGCAGGGCAGCTAGAGAGATCCTTGGAAAGCTAAGTTTTCAGTCACTCTCCTGCCAAAACAATAAATGTCTCGGTTTACCTGGAATAAGAATCTTAAGTCAGTAAATATCAGGATTTATTCTATCACACTATATGGGCATACACTGTATGAATTATATATATATATGCATATATATATATATATTTATACACACTGTCATGCATGTTATATACAGAATGTCTCATGAGTCTGCTATTCATGGGACATCTGATTGTCTAGACATTTTCTATTTCCCAGACATTGCGTGGGAATGAGATCTTATTAAAATATCTTATTATGCTTATGAACAGAAATGTTAAAATGTTTCTTGTAGTATAAGGTGAGACTTTCTTCCTTTCTCCTGATCTTGGCTTGTAAGTGCGTATTCATCTGGTCATTTGAATATTCATTTGAATTTGGAGAAAGCTGGCTGTGTGGCAAGAATTTTGCTGGAAGTTGGAATAAAAAAGATAATTCTGGATGGCAAGGAATCTGGTGTTCAGTGTGGGCATAGCTACAAATAGCAAGTTCTTAGATTTATATTCAGTCTTATATTTTGATTCTTGTCATGACATAGGATGACAAAAATAATAGTAGTTGTCACAGCATCAGTTAACATTTATTCATGGCTTTTTCATTTCTGGCATTGTATGAAGATCTTTATGTGTTCTGTGTCATTGCATACTTATAGTCACCCATGAACTTATTATTATTGCCATTTTATATGTGGGGAACTGAGTTTTGACAAGTGTTGTGGCCAAAATGGCGTAGCTACAAGGTGCCAGAGTGCAATTTGTAGCACAGGTTTTTGATAATCTGAAGCCTGACTGTAAACCATCACATAATGTCAAGTGAGAATTAGGAAGATGGGAAAAGAAACGATAACTTTTTACATCTGTACTTCTTATAATATTGCCATAATAGTATCTAAAATCACAATGGCCATTCAAAGTAAAATAGGCTGTTTCTTTAAGAAAAAAATACACATTGACATTATGTCAGGGAAGTTTTGCCTTGAGAGAGTTGAATCTCCTGTCAGTACATGTGAGCAACTTCACACTGTTCATCATAACCAAGAATTGTGGTGCATCCAACAATGGGGCATCATTTGGCTTGCTAGTAGGGTAGAAATGCTTGTAAGTAAGGTAGAAATACCTTGCTAGTAAGGTAGAAAAACCTCTCAGGTTTTTATTGAATATACTCTAATGTGGATTTCTCTTTAGCAAGCAGTAAATAAAGCAAGCAGCAAAATAGTAAGCTCTGTTTTAAGACTTTCATAAAGGTAGCTTTTGTCAGATGAAGTGGCAATATCTTTAATGTAAGTTACATTTTATGCCAAAGTTAGCAGGAAAATCACCACTCCAAGCAACTTGTTTAGTCGTGTGATAACAGGTGAGCCTCGTGCATGGGACGGAGAAGTACACTGTGCTCTTGCTTTGAGGAGCACTGGCTGCTGTCTATGAAAAGAATGCAGGAGGGTCTTTGAGAATTTACAACGAGGTTCATGAACCTTGACATTGATAACCTTCGGGGTTGGATAATTCTTTGTTTCTTTTTGGACCTATCCTGTGCATTGTTTATCACTACTTCTGGCCTCTGCCAACTAGATGTCCCTTCCTGTCCATCCACCCCAACCAGGTGACAGCCATATGTGTCTCCACATACTGAAATCTGCTGAATTACAACTGATTTGTAAACATGTTGCAGAAAAAGTCATAAATTTATTGCAGGTACATTTCCCATGGCTTCAGTTTCTGAAATTTGCTTTGAATGTCCTGAAGCAAAGTGCTCAAAGGCAAATGAATTGCACAAGCAAGAACAGTGTGTTATTTGCATGACATTTTTATGATGAGACAAGAGACATGCACCATAAACAGGCTCAATGGCTCACAGGGAGAAAAATGAATTGGCTATTTTGCCATAAATTTACCTGTAAATGCATGGGACTTAAGCAAGGATTTGTTTTAGTCAATAGATTTATCCACAAACACCATTATGGGGTGCATATCTTATACTAATTTACATATCAGTACACCAGAACCTTGTTAACCTGACACCATTACATTTAAAACAATATGTAAATCAAAGTAATTATTGTTTCTCAGGTGACCCAATGCCAACTTATAATCTTGTAAAAATACTAAGTAATCACAGGACTGGGTGATGTCAGTATCATGGCAGCATGAGATGCTCCTTCTGCCCAACACACCAGGATGCCATAGAATTCCATAAGTGTGCATCTAAAGGTGGGCGGGCTGGACTCACAGAGAAGGCAGAGCCAGGGGGCAGCAGAGGCCATGCCTGTGGTTCTGACTCCCTGCTGCAGCAGCTGAGCCCCCAGCTCCAGAGAACCTGGTAACGTCAGGGGAGGGCGTGCAAACGGCTCCAGCCTCCTAGCCACAGTGGTGCCCATGGCCACAGGGCATTGGACAGCAGTGGTAGGGGGGTCCTGCAACTCAATACCTCCAGTTTCAAAGATGCCAGCAACTCTGGCCTCTACGCCACTCAGAGCAACACCTGCAGACCTGACAACCTGAGTCACACAAGAGAGAAACCTGTGACCTGGTTCCCTACTCCATTCTCCTACCATGGTGACGGGAAAGAAAATTGGACCCTGGATGCAGAGGCCCCAGGTGAACACTAGAGCAGCAAGGCCCCAGTGACCCTGGCAGCACAAGCAGTGACAATAAGGACACCAGTGACACCACTGACACAAGGGGAGGAGGGTGGAAAAGTGCAGACTCTCAAATGACAACCAGAGGCAGCTCAGTTAAGGCAAGACAAAACCGTGTGCTATAGCATCACCAGAAGACCAAAGAAAGGCCTCTAATTATTAGAATCAAGTTTTTAAAAAAGTTTTACCTGAAGAAGGAAGGTGTTCACTACTTTGAAATTCCCGGCGAAGGGACAAACTTCATCAAGCACCATGAAGAACCATGGCAACTGAGTATCATTAAAAAATGACAGTTCTCCAGAGAGCAAGCTTAAAGTCATGGAAATGATGGTATAAATGGTAGATGATTCAACAGCTGTCGTGAAGCTGTCATAGTTATCAGTGGGCTACAAGAAAACTCAGAAAGGCAGTTCCATGAGTTCAGGAACAGAATTAAGAAATAGAAGGAATACTTTACTGAAAAAATTGGTTCTTTTTGAGAGTTTAAAATGAAAGTTCTGGAGCTGAAATCAATAGAGATGAAGAATGAGTTAGAAAGGATTTAAAACAGAACAGATCATATGAAGAGAGAGTGAGCTTGAAAATAGAGATCTAGAAATGATATAAGTAGAGAAGAGAGGGGATTAGAATCTAAAGTCAGTGGAGAAATCCTGCAACAGCTACTCTGTTCCATTAGGAAGGGCAACATTAGGGCAATGGGTATCTCAGAGAGATAAGGGAGGGAAAAGGGGGCATTTAGAGACATTTAAAGGAATAATAGCTGAGAACTTCCCAAACTTGGGAAAGGAACTGGACATGCACATCCTTAAGGCTAAGAGAGATTCTAATTAACAAAAAATTCTAGCATTTGTATCAAACCACAGAAGACTCTGAATAACCACAGCAACCTTTGGAAAAAAGAACAAAACTATGGTGCATATCACACTCTGTGATTTCAAACTAGATGACAAAGTTGTAATAATCAAAACTGCATGATATTAAAAGCAAAAGAGATGCACAGATCAATGGAACAGAGTTAAGAGCTCAGAAGTAAACTCATGCATATATAGACAATTAATTTATGATAAAGAAGCAAGTAACACAATGGAGAGAGAGCAGGCTCATCAGTAAGTGGTGTCAGGAAAACTGAACACCACATGCAAAGAATGAAACAAGACCACAGTTTCACACCATACAGAAAAACACATCAAAGTGGATTAAAGACTTGAAACAATAAAATCCTAGAAGGAAACATAGACACTACACTCTTTGACATCAGTTTTAGCAGTACTTTTCTGAATGTGTCTCCACAAAGGACACAAAAGCAAACATAAAAAGTGGGACTACATCAAGTAAAAAAGCTTCTGCACAGCAAAGGAAGCAACATTTTTGAAAAGACAACTTACCTTTTACAAGTGGTTGACCAGTTTTCCCAGCACCACTTGTTAAAGAGATTGTCTTTAATCCATTGTATATTCTTGCCTCCTTTGTCAAAGATAAGGTGTCCATATGTGCGTGGATTTATCTCTGGGCTTTCTATTTTGTTCCATTGATATTATTTGTAGACTTTTGGATTGCAGCCATTCTGACTGGTGTGAAATGGCACCTCATAGTGGTCTTGATTTGCATTTCTCTGATAATGAGTGATGTTGAGCATCTTTTCATGTGTTTGTTAGCCATCTGTATGTCTTCTTTGGAGAAATGTCTATTTAGTTCTTTGGCCCATTTTTTGATTGGGTCATTTATTTTTCTGGAGTTGAGCTGTAGGAGTTGCTTGTATATTTTTGAGATTAGTTGTTTGTCAGTTGCTTCATTTGCTATTATTTTCTCCCATTCTGAAGGCTGTCTTTTCACCTTGCTGATAGTTTCCTTTGATGTGCAGAAGCTTTTAAGGTTAATTAGGTCCCATTTGTTTATTTTTGCTTTTATTTCCGATATTCTGGGAGGTGGGTCATAGAGGATCCTGCTGTGATGTATGTCAGAGAGTGTTTTGCCTATGTTCTCCTCTAGGAGTTTTATAGTTTCTGGTCTTATGTTTAGATCTTTAATCCATTTTGAGTTTATTTTTGTGTATGGTGTTAGAAAGTGATGAAACTGGAGCCTATTATACAGAGTGAAGTAAGCCAGAAGGAAAAACACCATATATATGGAATTTAGAAAGATGATAACAATAACCCTGTGTACGAGACAGCAAAAGTGACGCTGATGTATGGAACAGTCTGATGGACTCTGTGGGAGAGGGAGAGGGTGGGAAGATTTGGGAGAATGGCATTGAAACATGTAAGATATCATGTATGAAACAAGATGCCATTCCAGGTTCAATGCACGATACTGGATGCTTGGGGCTAGTGCACTGGGACGACCCAGAGGGATGGTATGGGGAGGGAGGAGGGAGGAGGGTTCAGGATGGGGAGCACATGTATACCTGTGATGGATTCATTTTGATATTTGGCAAAACTAATATAATTATGTAAAGTTTAAAAATAAAATAAAATTAAAAAAAATAAAATAAAAAAAAAAAAAAAAAGAAAAGACAACTTACCAAGTGAGAGAGGATTTTATTTGCAAATCATAATTCTGATAAGGGATTAATATAATATATAAAACTCCTTTATCTCAACAGCAACAAAAAAACCCCAAACCACCTGATTAAAATATGTGGAGAAGAGCTAAATTGATGTCTTTTTTTTTTTTCCAAAGAGAGTATATGGATAGCCAACAGATACGTGAAAAGATATTCAAAGTTATTAATTGTTAGGAAAATGCATATAAAAGCCACAATGAGACATCACCTCATGGCCATCAGAATTTGTCAAGAAGGCAAAAAAAAAAAAGTGTTGCAGAAGATGTAGGCATTATAGAAGTAAATGTCCTGTCCTGTTAGTGGGGGAAAAAAACTGGTGCATCCACTATGAAAAACATTACAGATGCTTTTCAAATAATTAAGAATAGAACTACTGTATGACCCAGATATTTGACTTCTGGGTGTTTATCTGAATATATGAAAATGCTAACTTGAAAAGACTTATGCACCTCTACGTTCATTGCAGTGTTATTCACAATAACCAAGATATGGAAGCAACCTAAGTGTCCCATCAATGGATGAATGGAAAAAGAAAAGGTTGTGTGTGTATATACACACACAGTGGCATACTACTCATAAAAAGAAAAATCTTGCCATTTTTGACAAGGTAGGTGGACCTTGAGTGTATTATACTAAATGAAATGTAAGATGAATATAGACAAATACCATGTGACTTCACTCATGTGTGGAATATAAAACCAATCCAAACAATAAACGAACAGATCAAACCAAAACAAACCTATAGATACAGAGAACAGAGTAGTAGTTACCAGAAGGGAAGTGGAGCAGGGGTGTGAGGAGTAAAGGGGGTCAGCTGTGTGGTGATGGATGAGGTCAGAATGTATGCTGTACCTGTAAGACTTGTGTACTGTCGTAAACCCATAAAATAAAAAAAAAAATAAAATGAGCAATTGCAAAATGAAATGTTTTTTATCATGTTTATATATTAATTTTATAAGCTTTAGTGTTATTTATTAGAATTTTATATTAGTCCATTTTGGGTTTTTAATGCCAGAGTCATTTCAGATGCCGCTGAGTTTTAACATATGATGTGCATTTCACATGCTGTATTTGCTAAATTACCTCCTGAGAAGCTGTTGCATTTCAGATGGTTTTGGATTAGGCTGGGTTGGGGAAGCTGACTACGCTTTCTGAAGTTCTTGAGCATCCAATCATACTAGAAAGTCTTGACAGTGTGGAACAAACACAAGAATTCCTGGGAAAACAGCGTATGAGTACAGGTGGAGCATAGAGGGTTTTTAGGTCAGTGAAACTTATGTGCAATACTGTACTGGTGCAAATGTGTTATCATAGATTTTATTCAAACCCATAGAATATGCAATGTTGAGCGAACATTAATGTAAACCATGGGCTTTGGAAGATGAAGATGTGTCAATGTAGGTTCAGCAATTGTTTACAACTGGATCTTTCTGGTGGGGATGTAGATACTAGGGGAGGCAATGCATTTGTGATAGCAGGGTGTGTATGTATGTAGGAAGTCTCTGTAACTTCTGCTAATTCTGCTGTTAACCTAATACTGATCTAAGAAATAAAGTCTAGGGAGTTTGCTGGCGATGTAATGGTTAAGACTCCATGCTGTCGCTGCCAAGGGCCCAGGTTCAATCTCTGGTCAGGGAACTAAGATCCCACAAGCCGCATGGACAGCTCTCCCCCACCAAAAATAAAAATGAATCTATTAAAAAGTATATAGTTCTTTGATTTCAGATGGTATACATAGTGATTTTAATATGGCATCAGTGTCTCATCTTGGTTTATTATTACTGTAACCCTTAAAGACCTGTCTGTAAATCTCTCTGATTTCTAATCTTTACTGTAGATAAGGTAGACATTGAAGACTATATTTAATGAAAGTGTGATCCTGAGGTCATACGTACACTCTTTCCAGGCAATACTGACCTTGTTAATAAAGACTTCTTCAATTAAATAATGTATAAATGAGATATTTTTGGTGCTGAGGACTCAAGCCATTTTAATCTGTCTTTCAAATCTCAGAATTAAATTTGTGTAGTAGGTAACTTGAATCCCTATTTATTCTTTTCAGTCTAAATTTTTGATTCAAATACAGGCAAAAGGTGAATTTCTTCAGATTCCAAAATTCTTACCAGAGATTGTCAGGGAGTTGATTCATTTTTTACAGTATCCCACCTAATTTGGTCAATCCTGTTGGCTATGGCTATTCTTAATGGCCATGGAAATAACTGTGGAGGTTGTAATGATCTGTCTTTATTGACTGTTTTGATCTTCAGAAGTCGCTAAAATAGGCTCACAAAACTTCTGAAAAATTCTGTTCAGCCTGTGATATATTTTTGAAAAAGTATGGTGAATCTTAAATTTTCAACTTAATTTTAGTTCTGCCACTGAAATCTAAGTACCTATAAATAGCTTTTTATATTCTTTAATCTATTCTCAGGGTTTTAGGAATTGCTTTCACAGATGTTTGAAATAGTTACTGTCACGGTGATGAGGTTATTGATGATAGTGACCCTTTCCTGAAAGCTTCTATAACATTTTATTTTTAACAGAACCTCATTCTTCAAAATTGAATTCATCATTGACTTCCCCTCAAGGTAACTGTTTTTCAAGTCCCTTTTGTCTCACATGAAACTAGTTTAAAGCCTCTGAAACCTTATGTCTGTTTATTGTCTTTGCGATGGGTTCTCCTTCATTACCTATACCCAATGTCACAGAGTCCTGCCAGCTTTACATTCAAGTGCCTCTCAAATAATTAAAACACTAAGAATAATGTTTTTCCCATAGGCCATATTCTAATTCAGGCACTCCTTCTAGTGCCTTTTAATTAATCTCCCTACTTGCATACTTTGCCCAATTAGACTAATACTACATACAATACACAGATCTATTTCTCTAAATATCTGTGTTCATGTTACTGCTATGCTTCTAAAACCTTCAGTCATTCCCTGTCATACACAAGATAAAATCTAAATCCTTTAGTCTAAACTTCAAATAATCTGTCATAATCTGTCCTAGCTACTTTTTCACAACATTTCCCAAAATATTGAACAGAACTGATTCCTCATTATTACTGTGTAAAAATTTTAACTATGCATAAAACACATCATGCTGTCTACTCTCAAAACAATTGACTTGCCCTCTCTGATCTTAGAAACTTCTTTTTCTTGTGAAAAATTAGAAAATATTACTGATCTTTTAACTATTTTTGTTAATAAATTTGTCAAACATTGTTATATAGTGAGGCTGTAAAAATTTCAAAAGTACTTTGACATATGGTTTTTCAAGGGGATTTTTTTTCAAGTGATGTATAGCTGATTTACAATGTTATGTTAGCTTCAGGTATACAGAAAGAATATATATATATTCTTTTTCAGATTCTTTTCCCTTTTAAGTGGAAGTCACTCAGTTGTGTCCGACACTGTGACCCTATGGACTATACAGTCCCAGGCCAGAATACTGGAGTGGGTAGCCATTCCCTCCTCCAGGGGATCTTCCCAACCCAGGGATCGAATCCAGGTCTTCCACATTGTGGGAGGATTCTTTACCAGCTGAGCCACCAGGGAAGCCCAAGAATACTGGAGTGGGTAGCCTATCCCTTCTCCAGTGGGTCTTCCCGACCTGGGAATCGAACCAGGGTCTCCTGAATTGCAGGCAGATTCTTTACCAGCTGAGCTACTAGGGAAGCCCCTTTGCCTTATAGGTTATTATAATACACTGAATCTATTTCCCTGTGCTATACCATAGGACCATGTTGGTTACCTATCTTATATACTGTAGTGTGTATATGTTAATCCCAAACATCTAGTTTGTCCCTCCGCACCCATTCCCCTTTGGTAACTATAAATTTGTTTTCTATGTCTGTGGGTCTGTTTCTCTTTTTGTAAATAAGTTCATTTGTATAATTTTTTTAGATTCCACATGTAAGTAATGTTATTTGGTATTTATCTTTGTCTGGATTACTTAGTGTGATTATCCTTAGTATAGTGGAGTAGTAGGGGAAAATAGAATAGAGTGTTCAATGGTCTCGTTCAGTCTGTAAATTTTCAGTAGTTGGAAAACATAACTGTCTAATATGTACATATGTATAGTATGTGCTCCTTTTCATTTGCTTGTTTTTTAAAATTATATTAAGCTCCTGAGAGGACAGGTGCTATCTTCTATGTGTGTGAATATGTGGTTTTGTATTTCTTCATAATGTTGAATTAGGTACTTGAGAAAGAGTGTTGCATGAGTTTGTAGAGTTGGGAAGGAGGTGTTTTTTCTTGCCTAATAGCTTAAGCAGATGAGAAATCCTTACTTCTCACAAACAGGCCTTGAAGCATGGCTGGTAACCACAAATGCCCCTGTAAACCAGGCAGTAAGATGAGAGAGTGGGCTTGTAGGTTGCAGAGTAAAGATGGGAGGGGGTTGCCTTTTCTGAAGGGTCAGCTGCTGGTCAGCGGGACCTGTTGTTGCCACAGTCAAGCCCAGTGGTGCCTGATCTACCTTTTCGAGAGGAGATGGAGATTTGAGTTTTTATGTGAAATAGCCAATTTTTTTTTCCTCTGGAATTTAACAGGCCAAATTTTACACCAATATAACCTGCATTTGTCCTGGAGGCCACTGGTTTGCAATATCGGCCCTAGAGAGATGTTCACTGTTCCCAAAGATGTGATTATATTAGAATTCTGTCATCTGACATAATCAAGGTGGGTAGCTGGTCAGTTAGTTAGAAAAGGCAGTTAAAGTGGCAAATCATAGACAAATGACTGACCTGTATCATTAAAGTCATAGAATAATACACCATGGTACTTGTGCCAAACATTTTATGTTAACTTAGAACATATAAATTCACCAATCTTTTCAAGTGGGCATAAGGCTTTTTTCTGGGTATCAGTTTACTGATTGTATTATTAAACTTCTTTTCCAGTCCTCCATTTCTAGGTCCCATTTCCTTCAAGCAGAGGGAGGAATATTAATACTAGCCTGGCCAGCTGAGGACAGAATCCTTCTAAATTTCTATGATGTTCTTCCAACTTTCAAATTGTCTTTTCCCAAAATAAGACTGCTTTATTATTAGAGAAAGATCTTCATGACCCAGATAATCATGATGGTGTGATCACTCACTTAGAGCGAGACATCCTGGAATGCAAAGTCAAGTGGGCCTTAGGAAGCATCACTATGAACAAAACTAGTGGAGGTGATAGAATTCCAGTTGAGCTCTTTCAAATCCTGAAAGATGATGCTGTGAAAGTGCTGCACTCAATATGCCAGCAAATTTGGAAAACTCAGCAGTGGCCACATGATTGGAAAAGGTCAGTTTTCATTCCAATCCCAAAGAAAGGCAATGCCAAAGAATGTTCAAACTACCACACAACTGCACTCATCTCAGATGCTAGTAATGCTTAAAATACTCCAAGTCAGGTATCAGCAATATGTGAACCATGAATTTCCAGATGTTCAAGCTGGTTTTAGAAAAGGCAGAGGAACCAGAGATCAAACTGCCAGTATCCGCTGGATCATCAAAAAAGCAAGAGAATTCCAGGAAAACATCTACTGCTTTATTGACTATGCCAAAGCCTTTGACTGTGTGGATCACAAGAAAATGGAAAATTCTGAAAGAGATGGGACTACCAGACCACCTGACCTGCCTCTTGAGAAATTTATATGCAGGTCAGGAAGCAACAGTTAGAACTGGACATGGAACAACAGACTGGTTCCAAATAGGAAAAGGAGTACATCAAGGCTATATATTGTCACCCGGCTTATTTAACTTATATGCAGAGTACATCATGAGAAACGCTGGGCTGGAAGAAGCACAAGCTAGAATCAAGACTGCTGGGAGAAATATCAATAACCTCAGATATGCAGATGACACTACCCTTATGGAAGAAAGTAAAGAAGAAGTAAAGAGCCTTTTGATGAAAGTGAAAGAAGAGAGTGAAAAAGTTGGCTTAAAGCTCAACATTTAGAAAACTAAGATCATGGCATCTGGTCCCACCACTTCATGGCAAATAGATGGGGAAACAGTGGAAACAGTGAGAGACTTTATTTTTCTGGGCTCCGAAAGCACTGCAGATAGTGACTGCAGTCATGAAATGAAAAGATGCTTGCTCCTTGGAAGAAAAGTTATGACCAACCTCAGTTCAGTTCAGTTTAGTCACTCAGTCGTGTCCGACTCTTTGCGACCCCATGAATTGCAGCATGTCAGGCCTCCCTGTCCATCACCAACTCTCGGAGTTCACTCAAACTCACGTCCATCGAATCCGTGATGCCATCCAGCCATCTCAACCTCTGTTGTCCCCTTTTCCTCGTGGCCCCAAACCCTCCCAGCATCAGAGTCTTTTCCAATGAGTCAACTCTTCTCATGAGGTGGCCAAATACTGGAGTTTCAGCTTTAGCATCATTCCCTCCAAAGAACACCAAGGACTGATCTCCTTTAGAATGAACTGTTTGAATCTCCTTGCAGTCCAAGGGACTCTCAAGAGTCTTCTCCAACACCACAGTTCAAAAGCATCAATTCTTTGGTGCTCAGCTTTCTTCACAGTCTAACTCTCACATCCATACATGACCACTGGAAAAACCATAGCCTTGACTAGATGGACCTTTGTTGGCAAAGTAATGTCTCTGCTTTTGAATATGCTATCTAGGTTGGTTATAACTTTCCTTCCAAGGAGTAAGTGTCTTTTAATTTCATGGCTGCAGTCAACATCCACAGTGATTTTGGAGCCCCCCAAAATAAAGTCTGACACTGTTTCCACTGTTTCCCCATCTATTTCCCATGATCACATAAATAGCACATTAAAAAGCAGAAACATTACTTTGGCAACAAAGGTCCATCTAGTCAAAGCTATGGTTTTTCCTGTAATCATGTATGGATGTGAGAGTTGGACTATAAAGAAAGTTGAGCACCAAAGAATTGATGCTTTTGAACTGTGGTTTTGGAGAAGACTCTTGAGAGTCCCTTGGACAGCAAGGAAATCCAACCAATACATCCTAAAGGAAATCAGTCCTGAATATTCATTGGAAGGACTGATGGTGAAGCTGAAACTCCAATACTTTGGCCACCTGATGTGAAGAACTGACTCATTTGAAAACACCCTCATGTTGGGAATGATTAAAGGTGGGAGGAGAAGGGGATGGCAGAGGATGAGCTGATTGGATGGCATCACCAACTCAATGGACAGGAGTTTGAGTAAACTCCGGGAGTTGGTCATGGACAGGGAGGCCTGGTGTTCCGCAGTCCATGGGGTCACAAAGAATCGGACACAACTGAGCAATTGAACTGAACTGAACTGACTGATCTTTAGTGACTTTATCCAAAGCATTTAAATTAGTTTTCTTAGAAGTAATTCTCTTTTCACATGCCTAGTTCATCAGTTTACACAGTATTTAGTTTATATAATTACAATGTGAAACAAGTCGAGAATGAACAAGTTTGGGAACCAGTGAAATGGACTCCTGGAAACCATGCAGCTGAACACATGGCAGCAGGAGGAGACAGGAGAATAAAGATGAGCCTTCCGGTCATGTGATTCAGCAGGTTGTCCATGGAGATCGGCGAATTTCTGGAAAAGACTGGAGAACGTGAATAAATCCAGTCACTTGATTATGGGAGGGTCTAAGTGAGCAACATAGTGTATAGTGTTACAATGGATTGTGCTGGCCCCTACTGAAAAGCCCTTAGGCTGGCACAGCATCACTGCCACCCATGAATCCAAGTGATGCTCCAGAGGTGGGTTACATGGGCTTTGATATGCTTTTGGTGACTCATGGGGGCAGGGGGTGGTGGTGTTAATTCTCAACCTGTGGCAATATATTTGCTTCTGAGGAGGTTGTCTTGAGTAGGAATCATTTTTCTACTATTGTAACCAAAAGTGGGGTCCAGTGCTTGCCACTCAAAAGCCAATAAAGAGGTGAGGTTAGTGGAAAGGAAATTTTGCTTTATAATGGATGCTAGTATTTGGGACGGGAGATGGTATCCTATTTAACGAATAGCTCCACTTTCTACAATCCCCACTGCCAACAATCATTAGGGTAGAGTTTTACAGGCTGAGGGAGGGGGCTACATGTAGAAACAGCACAGTCAACCTGACACTCATCTTGAAATCGGTCATCAGTGGACTGTATGTGTTATTTGCTGAGTCATGACTGACTCTGTGCGATCCTGTGCAGTAGCCCACCAGGCTTCTCTGTCCATAGCATTCTCCAGGCAAGAATACTGGAGTGGGTTGCCATTCCCTTCTCCAGAGAATCTTCCTGACCCAGGGACTGAACCCGAGTCTCCTGGATTGCAGGCAGATTCTTTCCATCTGAGACACCGGGAAAGCCCCAGCAGTGGATTGACCAGCATCAAATGGATTGTTCTAAGTAAAGTTAATCTTCAATTCCAGGGTTGGTTTGCTTCCATTTCCTGGAGGTCAATTCTTGGAATTGTGACAGCTTATGTCATGGCTATGATCTGGTCATCATGTAGTTAACTTCTTCCACCTGGTGCAGGTTTCAGTATCTATAAGACGGCTCACACGATATGGTTCAGAATATTCTATAGCTCTTGAGGAAGAACTAAAGGTCCTCGATATGCTTAATGACTAAACTTTTATTGTTTGGTTTCCTTTGATAGTTTTCCTTTGTTTCTGCATTTTCTCCCTTCTCTGATTAAACTTATACTTTGGCTAAAGTTCTTCCACGGCAAAAGGCAGGCAGAAGACATGTGGTGAAGGTCCTGCTCCATTTCACTATGAGAATGAGAATATTTTAGTGCAACTTTGGTATAATGAACCATGCTTTGGAAAGAGTATGTAAATGTATTATAAGAGCAAGAGAAGAGAATGTTCCAAAGTTCAAGTTGCTTCTCTTGGACAAAATATTCTGTTTTCTCACCCAGAATTTTTATCCCATTTTTTCCTTAGTTCTTCCAAAGAGCAATTATTTATGAGTACACACAAAAAATGGTTCACACTCAGATTAGGACTTAGATTTTCTTTGTCCTTGTAAAGCAGTTTGTGTTCCTTGAAGAAATCTAAAAATATACTGTGCACTTCTTCCTTTTTATGCTCATTATTTCTAACCTATTGTGGACAATTGTTTTGTACATAATGCTCTGCATACATTAAATCCTAGAGGGATTGTTTAGGCTCATAGACATTATGTGCATTTACTTTTAAACAAAGGATACCTTTGAATTGCAGAATTACAAAAACCTTAACATTTAGCTAAAAGACTAATTTTTTAAAATTCTTGTGAAAAACTGACCTTTGCCACAGGTTTAATAGTTTCTGATAGCCATGATGGATGGTTAGAGTAGACATTTTAATACCTACCAGCAAACATTTACAAAGCATCTATTAAGTGAGATGTCTTTCCTCAAGGAGATCCAGTGTTTCTCCAAATGATTTGCAAACTCATTTTGAAGTTTGTTCAGCCTCGAGTTTCCTGGAATCCATTCCAGACCCTCAGAGTTGAATCTTTAACTGTGAATTCTGGGATCTGCATGTTTATCAAAACTTGATGGTTTTGAGAACCAGTGCTTAGCATTTTCCATCCATAGAGAAAATCGAAATTATCTCCTTCCAGGAGTAGGTCCAAAGTGGTGGCTAAAATCTGGCAAGAGGGCAAGTAACCTTTCGTAAGATGAGAACTTTCATGGAAGTTTTGCTGCCTTGGCCTTTCTGCTTGTTGAACTTTGGAAATTTATAGCAGTCATACTGAGAAATGGCTTATACTCAAATAGAATATACCCAGAGTACAACTAAGCAGGGGGTGGTGACGTGTGTTTAGAAACAAAAGAGATTCAACCCAGAGTGTTTGTTACCCAAGCTCTGAAGAAGCCAAGAAGCAGGTAGGCCCCCTTAGGGCAAGAACTCAATAAAGTAGAGTCCATAGCTGAGTGTTTCTCTGATACATCTCTTAGGGGCATGGAAGATCCTAGACCCACAGACATTGACTACAGCCTGTAAGAAATTCAGAAATCTGCAAATGAATCCTATTTCTGACTGACTGGCAATCTAGCGGCTGGGAGTGCCACACAGCCTGCCTTGAATCTCAAGATCTGATCAATTTTTTTCAAGACTCATAGCTGAGCAGCCACCCCAACACTGGGGGACATTTAGAAGCTGAGCTTTATTGACCATTCATCGTAAGGAGTTTGTGGGTTGTATAAAAGCCATCAATGAAACAACAGTAAAGGAATCTTTTTGTTTTGTTTATCGTATTTTGCTTCAAAAGGAGACTCATGCTCTTTTTTTTCACAGAGAAGAACAATTCTGGAATTGATTAGAGTCCACTAAAACCTTTCAGAGATCTGATATTTAAACTTAAGAATGACTCTTTAGTTCTTTATTCAATATATGTGTGATAGGCAAACCTGTGACTCTGAAAGTTTTATTTGCTCTGAATACCATGAAGTGCTCAAAGACTTAATATTCTAATTTCTACCTATGTTCACAATACTCTTTTTAGTGAGTCACGCTTTGCTTCATTTCACCTTTTGAAAATGTCATGTGCAGCCTTTTAAAATTAAAGACCAAATGGCTGATAGGAACCTCACACAGCACAGCAGAGGTGAAGGTGTACAGTGTGTTCTGGCTGCAGGAGAGGCTATGTGGAGTCATACCATAGGTCCTGGAGAGAAGAAAAGGGTGGGTGCTGTATGCTTGAAATGCTGCCACAGCAAATACTCTCAAAGGAAAAAGAAACAGTAGTTTTACCTATGGGATTGTAAGAAAGCAAGATGTTTACTGCATATGGTTTTACACTTTTGGTTTTCTAACCATACATATATATTGTCTGTTTTAAAAATTAAATATTTTTAAATATTTAGAGCAAGTGTCCCAGTGATACACTATAACTTTAATATTTTAAGTGAAAGTCACTCAGTTGTGTTCGACTCTTTTCAACCCAGGCCAGAATTCTCCAGGCCAGAATACTGGAGTGGTTAGCCTTTTCCCTTTTCCACGGTATCTTCAACCCAGGGACTGAACCCAGGTCTCCCGCATTGCAGGTGTATTCTCTACCACCTAAGCCACAAGGGAAGCCCAATAATACTGGAGTGGGTAGCTTATCCCTTCTCCAGGGGATCTTCCTGACCTAGAAATCGAACTGGGGTCTCCTAAATTGCAAGCAGATTCTTTACCAACTGAGCTATTAACAAGCATTTAAATGCATAAAAGAAAAAAAGGAGAGAATCTACCAAAATGTTAAAGAGTGATTGTTATTAGTTATTAGTTGAGATTATGAGTAATAATTTGTTTTCTTCTGAACTACTTCTTGGTATTTTCCAAATTTTCAGCGAATACACATGTATATATTGTTGTTGTTTAGGCACTAAGTCATGTCTGACTCTTTGCGACCCCATGGACTATAGCCCGCCAGCCTCCCCTGGTCCATGGAATTCTCCAGGCAAGAATATTGGAGTGGGTTGCCATTTCTGACTCCAGGGGATCTTCCCAACCCAGAGATCAAACCGGGGTCTCCTACATTGCAGGGAGAGTCTTTACCATCTGAGCCACCAGGGAAGCCAGGTGGCTTAGTTTGTGAATATATATATATATATACAACTGGTGCCACTGTCAGCTGTCAGGATTGCTCTTCTTCTCCCCATGGACTGCAGCCTTGTTCTGGGACTCCTGGCCACTTCTCCATCTTACCTCTCTCCCCCATTTAACTGCACAGACAATGATGCATTGTATGTTTCATATTTTTGAGACATGGTATCTCAGTTTTTCCCAAGGCTGGATGAATAGAATCTATATCCTTATATTGTCTGGTCCAGGGATTTTAATTTTCAGGAATTTGTTGATTATTCAGGGTACTGACTTCTAAGTTAACTTAATTTGATCCTAAATTTGAGCACAGAGCTAAAATTAGGACCAAATTAAGTTCAACTCAGGCCAAAGAAATCAATACCTTGAAGGACTAACAAATTCCTGATCATATTTATGTGTCAGGAAAGAATATTTTAGTTATTTGCTTGACTCATTTGAAAATTTTGAAGATGTGAAGACTTTGAAAATACACTTTGGTGCATCTGTAGTCTAAAAATTTCCCTTCAGTTCAGTTCAGTTCAGTCGCTCAGTTGTGTCTGACTCTTTGCGACCCCATGAATCACAGCACGCCAGGCCTCCCTGTCCATCACCAACTCCCGGGGTTCACTCAGACTCACGTCCATCGAGTCAGTGATGCCATCCAGCCATCTCATCCTCTGTCATCCCCTTCTCCTCCTGCCCCCAATCCCTCCCAGCATCAGAGTCTTTTCCAATGAGTCAACTCTTCGCATGAGGTGGCCAAAGTACTGGAGTTTCAGCTTTAGCATCATTCCTTCCAAAGAAATCCCAGGGCTGAGAAATTTCCCTTAGCTCAGATTATTCTATTTTTCCTTACTCAAATTTTTTTCCTATTCTTTAGTTGATGTGCTTATTTGCATTAAAACAGCCTTAAAATATAGAATTTTCCTTCTGATAAAATAAAATTGCTTCTGCTTTAATATGAATTAAGTGCCAGTAAACTTAAAGGAAGAAGCTGATGTTTGTATTCCTTGAGCATATGTGATACCATAGAGACTCAGGGGTGTTAATCCTTTAAGAAGGAGATTTCTTAAGAGAAAACACATACTGGTTCTATTGTCTAGTCTCAACCTTTATGTAACCAACAGATTTTTGGTTGCTAAGGATTTATTGTACAGCACAGTGAAATATAGTCATTTTATAATAGCTTTAAATGGAGTATAATCTATTAAAAATGCTGAATCACTATGTTGTATACCTGGAATTAATATAATACTATAAATCAACTATGCTTCAATTAAAAAATAAAAATTGCATTTGTACCTGAAGTTGATTGCCCATATTCTCAATAGGTGATAGTCCATAATTTTAAAGGCATGTTTTATGTACTAAATGGTGACTTTGGATATTGGTTTTAGTTTTTATGTCCCCTCCTTAAAATATAAAAAACATGTACAAATAGTTATTGTAGCAATGAAAAGAAATAGTGGCAAGCTTATTTTTTTCATGCTGGAAATCTGTCCCGGAAAGTTTTAATATATTTGAAAGTTCTTTGCTTTCTATATTATCACTTTACCACATATGCTATAGAGTCCAAAGAAAATCAACATCCATGGTATACTTTCACAGTGATGTGTACTTAAAAGTTTGGCATTGGTAGTTCCCTGGTTTCCTAGTGGTTAGTGTCCCAGGCTTCCACTGCCATGCCTGACAGAAACTGCGACCCCACAGGCCTATAGCTAACATCATAATGTCATAGTTAACGGTGAGAAATTAGACACTTGCCCCAAAGATCAGGAACAAGACAAAGATTTCCCCTCTTACCAGTCCTACTCAGTGTTGTGCTAGAGGTCTTAGCAATGCAGTAACACAAGAAAAGAAAAGGAGCTGCTGTCTATGGGGTTGCACAGAGTCGGACACAACCGAAGCGACTTAGCAGCAGCAGCAACAGACTTGGAAGGGAGAATTACAATTGTGTTTGTTTGTGACATGATATGTCTACTACTTAGTTGTAAACCAATAACATATGTGGAGTCTACAGGTGGAAAATTACTCTGATGAACAAAATCAAGGAATATCTAAATAAAAGAAGAGTTATTTCCATGTTCATGGATTGGAAGATTCAGTACTGTCAAGTTTATATGGAGAGGTCAAACAGCCCAAATAATCAAAACACATGAGAGAAAGAAGAATAAAGTTGTTGGAGTGACATTACCTGACTTGAAGACATATTATGAAGCTATAATCATCAAAACTGCATGGTGTTTGTGAAAGGACAGACACAAAGATCAAAGGGACAAAACGGAGGGCCCAGAAGTGGACCCACACACACAGTCATTTAAACAGTGAAGCAAAGGCAGTTCTGTGGACAAAAGGCAGTCTTTCAACAAATGGTGGTGGAACAATTAGGTTTTTAATGCAAGAAAAAAGTCTAGACACAGACTTCATTTTACTGAAGTCAACTTAAAATGGATCATAAATCTGAGTGTAAAATGCAAAATGCAAAATTATGAAACTTGTGGAAGAAAACATAGGAGAAAATTTAGATAGCCTGTGATTGGTGGTAAGTTCATAGATATAACACCAAAAGCACAATCCATGGAAGAAAATGGCTAAACTGAACTGTGGCAAAATTAAAATCTTTCCTCATAAAAAAAGATACTATTAAGAGAATGATTCATTTCGATATTTGGCAAAACTAGTACAGTATTGTAAAGTTTAAAAATAAAATAAAATTAAAAAAAAAGAGAGAATGAAAAGATAAGCTGCAGTCTAGGAGAAATTATTTGCAAAACACATGCTTGATAAAGGAATATATCTAAAATATTCAAAGAACTCTTAAAGCCTAACATAAGAAAACTGACAACCGAATGAATACATAGGGAAAAGGTTCAAAGCCACTTCAGCATATGTAAATAGATGGCAAGTAATCATATGAAAAAACTCTCAAAATCATTTGTTATGGAATTGCAAATTGAGATACCACTATGTACTCATTAGAATAGCTCTGATCGAAAAGACTGACAGTACTCAAGGCATACAAGGATGTGGAGCAACAGGAACTCTCATTTGCTGCTGGTGGGGATGCATACTGGTGCAGACACTTCAGAAGACAGTTGGCAGTTTCCCAAAAGGCAGTCTTATCATTGTTGTTGTTGTTGTTCAGTCGTGCTGTCTGACTCTTTGTGACCCCATGGACTACAGCACACCAGGGCTCCCTGTTCCTCACCATCTCCCAAAGTTTGCCCAAGTTCATGTCCATTGCATCTGTGATGCTGTCCAGCTATCTTGTCCTCTTACACCCTCTTCTCCTTCTGCCCTCAATCTTTCCCCATATCAGGGACTTTCCCAATGAGTCAGATATTTGAATCAGATAACCAAAATACTGGAATTTCAACTTCAGCATCAGTCCTTCCAATGAGTGTTCAGACTTGATTTCCCTTAAGATTGACTAGTCTGATCTCCTTGCTGTCCAAGGGACTCTCAGGAGTCTTCTCCAGCACCACGGTTAGAAGGAATTAGCCTTATCATATGATCAAGCAGTTAGGCTTCTAGATACTTAGTTCAGTCGCTTAGTCGTGTCCGACTCTTTGCGACCCCATGAATCAGAGCACGCCAGGCCTCCCTGTCCATCACCAACTCCCAGAGTTCACTCAGACCCACGTCCATCGAGTCAGTGATGCATCCAGCCATCTCATCCTCTGTCGTCCTCTTCTCCTCCTGCCCTTAATCCCTCCCAGCATGAGAATCTTTTTCAATGAGTCAACTCTTCGCATGAGGTGGCCAAAGTACTGGAGTTTCAGCTTCAGCATCATTCCCTCCAAAGAAATCCCAGGGCTGATCTCCTTCAGAATGGACTGGTCGGATCTCCTTGCAGTCCAAGGGACTCTCAAGAGTCTTCTCCATCACCACAGTTCAAAAGCATCAATTCTTTGGTGCTCAGCTTTCTTCACAGTCCAACTCTCACATCCATACATGACCACTGGAAAAACCATAGCCTTGACTAGATGGACCTTTGTTGGCAAAGTAATGTCTCTGCTTTTGAATATGCTATCTAGGTTGGTCATAACTTTTCTTCCAAGGAGTAAGTGTCTTTTAATTTCATGGCTGCAGTCACCATCCACAGTGATTTTGGAGCCCCCCAAAATAAAGTCTGACACTGTTTTCACTGTTTCCCCATCTATTTCCCATGAAGTGATGGGACCAGATGCCATGATCTTCATTTTCTGAATGTTGAGCTTTAAGCCAACTTTTTCACTCTCCTCTTTCACTTTCATCAAGAGGCTTTTTAGTTCCTCTGTTAGTACTTGGATCTGAAGTTCTGTGTCTCTATAGGAGGTTTTCTGAGAGACTGTATTCTTATATTTATGGGCTTCCCTGGTGGCGCAGAGGTTAAAGCATCTGCCTGAAATGTGGGAGACTTGGGTTCGATACCTGGGTCAGGAAGATCCCCTGGAGAAGGAAATGGCAACCCACTCCAGTATTCTTGCCTGGAGAATCCCATGAACAGAGGAGCTTGGTGGGCTACTGTCCACAGTTCGCAAAGAGTCAGACACGACTGAGCGACTTCACTTTCACTTTCTGCCATAAGGCTGGTGTCATCTGCATATCTGAGGTTACTGATATTTCTCCCAGCAATCTTGATTCCAGCTTGTGCTTCTTCCAGCCCAGTGTTTCTCATGATGTACTCTGCATATAAGTTAAATAAGCAGGGTGACAATATACAGCCTTGACTTACTCCTTTTCCTATTTGGAACCAGTCTGTTGTTCCATGTCCAGTTCTAACTGTTGCTTCCTGACCTGCATATAGGTTTCTCAAGAGGCAGGTCAGGTGGTCTGGTATTCCCATCTCTTTCAGAATTTCCCACAGTTTATTGTGATCCACACAGTCAAAGGTTTTGGCATAGTCAATAAAGCAGAAATAGATGTTTTTCTGGAACTCTCTTGCTTTTTCGATGATCCAGCAGATGTTGGCAATTTGATCTCTGGTTCCTCTCTGCCTTTTCTAAAACCAGCTTGAACTTCAGGAAGTTCACGGTTCATGATTGCTGAAGCCTAGTTTGGAGAATTTTGAGCATTACTTTACTAGCATGTGAGATGAGTGCAATTGTGCAGTAGTTTGAGCATTCTTTGGCATTGCCTTTCTTTGGGATTGGAATGAAAACTGACCTTTTCCAGTCGTGTGGCCACTGCTGAGTTTTCCAAATTTGCTGGCATATTGCGTGCAGCACTTTCACAGCATCATCTTTCAGGACGGCCGCTGCTCCTTACCTTGGGTGAGGGGTATCTCCTCACCACCACCCCTCCCAACCTTGAACGTGGAATAGCTCCTCTAGGCCCTCCGGCACCCGCAGCCACAGCCCCTTGGACGTGGGTTTGGTCCTCCCGGCCGCCGCCCCTGACCTTGGGCATGGGTAGCTCCTCTCGGCTGCTCCTGCGCTGTCGCAGCCTGGCACTCTCGGCCACCGCCCCTGACCTCGGACATGGGGTAGCTCCTCTAGGCCACGCTCTGCACGCCATCGCAGCCGCCCGCTAGATACTTACCTGATTCAATTGAAAACTTGTGTCATACAAAAACAAGCATACAGATTTTTATAGCAGCTTTATTCATAATTGACAGAAATTGGATGCATCTATTGTCCTTTAGCAGGTGAACTGATCAACCGTGGTCCAGTGGACAGTTATTGGCAGTAAAAAGAAATGAGCTATTAAGCTATAACAAGACATGGAGGATCCATAAATGCATATTGCTAAGTGAAAGAGATTAGTCTGAAAAGGTCCATACTGTGTGAGTCCACCTGTATCGCTAAGTCGTGTCCAACTCCTGTGACCCCATGGACTGTAGCCCACCGGACTCCTCTGTCCATGGGATTCTCCAGGCAAGAATACTGGAGTAGGTTGCCATTTCCTCCTTGAGGGGATCTTTCTGACCCAACGAGCACACCTGTGTCTCCTGCATTGCTGGAGAATTCTTTACTGGTCTGAGCCACCAGGGAAGCAGTCCGACTTTATTACCTTCTGGAAAAGGAAAAGCTATAGAAACAACAACAACAAAAAAAATCAGTGGTAGCCAGGGGTTCAGAGGAGGGGGAGAGGAATGAATAGGTAAAATGCAGGGGATTTTAAGGTACTGAGACTTCTATATGATATGCAGTGGTGATGGCCTGTTATTATGCGTTTGTCAAAAAGGCACAAGAGGAGGACTGAACCCTAATGTAAACTGAGAACTTTAGTGCATGTAATGTATTGGCTTATCGATTGTGACAAATATACTAACGCAAGAGGTTAATAATAGGAGAAACTGTGGGGTGGTGGGGAGGGAGCATGTGGGGACTTTCTGTACTTTATGTACAATTTTTCTATAAAACTAAAACTACTCTAAAAGAAACAAAAAGCCTTCATGTAGCTGTTATCAAGCTCCAGTGTTTTTCACTATTTCCCAAATATTTTTACCCACAGACCTGTGCTAGACAGAAGTTGAGAGGGACTATTAGCACTGGGGTGAGTTGTTGGAAAAGTGCCAGAGGGCATCTGGGGAGAGGCTGACCCAAAAGATGTTTGCAGTGTCCTCTGTGAGGGAGCCATCAGTGTGAGCAGATTGGTGCCCATGGAGGTTAGACTCCTCCCCTCCCACAGAGCCCTGGGAGACAGGAAATAGCTTCACAGTCACATTTCAAAGAGATGGCTTCCAAGTTCCAGAGAAAGATGCTCCTAGGTTGCAAAACTAGCAAGAGACTTTTACAAAGATTTACACCTCAAAAGAATAGAAAAATAATTTATAATACAAATGTTCTAAAGTCAGTGTTACAAGAGAAGGGAGGTCAGGAGGCTAGAGTTTGAAAGGAGCCTTTCTGAAGTTTAGTCCAGCTGAGGGAAAGGCCTAAGGCTGTCTTGATCACTTTCATCTCTTGCTCCTCTTAGAAAAATTCCTCTTGTGATTTCTAAGGAACACAGGTCCTATTTGTGAATCTCATTCTTTAACTGCCTTAGCTTCTCACCCTGATTTTTGGGTGACTTAAAAAAACATTTCCACATCAAGACAAGGAATGCAGATAAGTAAAAGCATGGGTTGGAGAAGACCTTTGTTGTAGTTTAGTCTCTAAGTTGTCTCTGACTCTTTGTGATCCCATGGACTGCAGCATGCCAGGCCTCCCTGTCCCTCATTATCTCCTGGAGTTTGCCCAAGTTCATGTCCACTGAATCAGTGATGCTCTCCAACCATCTCATCCTTGCCTCCCTCTTCTTTTGCCTTCAGTTTCCCAGCATAAGGGCCTTTTCCAGTGAGTTGGCTGTTTGCATCTGGTGGCCAAAGTATTGGAGTTTCAGCTTCAGCATAAGTCTTTCCAATGAATATTAAAAAGTTGATATCCTTTAGGATTTACTGGTTTGATAAGACCTATTAGGTTCTTAGCTTCCCTGGTGGCCCAGACAGTAGAGTCTGCCTGCCATGTGGGAGACTTGGGTTCAATCCCTGGGTTGGGAAGATCCCCTGGAGAAGAAAATGGCAATTCCTTCTGGAATACTGGAATTCTCCAGTATTCTTGCCTGGAGAATCCCATCGACAGAGGAGCCTGGCGGGGTACAGTCCATGGGGTTGCAAAGAGTCAGACATGACTGAGTGACTAACACATACATTGGGTTCTTAAGTGACAGTGAAGTTGCTCTCTGTCCATGGGGATTCTCCAGGCAAGTATACTGGAGTAGGTTGCCATTTCCTTCTACACACTGGGTTCTTAATAAGTGTTAAAAATATTATGTAGCCTCAAACTCCTAATATGTAATTTATTTTAAAAATACTTACTTGGCTGCACCCACTCTTAGATGTGGCATGTGGAATCTAATTCCTTGACCAGGGATTGAACCTGGGCCTCCTGCATTGGGAGCACAGAGTCTTAGTCATTGGACCACCAGGGAAGTCCTCCCCACTATGTAATTTAAAACAAAAATTTAAAGTTAATCCATAAAATTCATTAGAAATTACCAAAGTGTTCTGATTTTTCCAGTGATTTATGTTTCAATGCTGTTTCTAAACTATTAAATTTCAAATTATTATTAAAAAAATTGACATTGGCCCCTCTGGTTAGTGGACACTTCAGGCCTTGCTGCCTGTGGTGTCTACACTGGAAACAGTGTATGTGGTCTATGTGGGGAAAATGACCTGGTTGCCTGTGGTGTCTCCACTGAGAACAGTGTCTGTGGTCTATGTGGGGCAGTGACCTGGCTGCCTGTGGGTATCTACACTGAGAAACAGTGGGCTTTGCTCTATATTGGGACAGTGACCTGGCTGCCTGTGGGTGTCTACACTGAGAAACAGTGGGCTTTGCTCTATATTGGGACAGTGACCTGGCTGCCTGTGGGTGTCTACACTGAGAAACAGTGGGCTTTGCTCTATATTGGGACAGTGACCTGGCTGCCTGTGGTGTCTACACTGAGAAACATGGTCTGTGGTCTGTGTGGAACAGTGACCTGGCTGCCTTAGGCAGCTACTTATTTGGGTGACACGAATCATTCACATTAAACCCTGTGTTTTATTTCCAACCATTTGTACCAAAACTGTTTGTACAACATTACCTTTTCTTTCCTTATAAGAAACTTAGAGTCATGAATGTATTTTCCCCTACTTTCTTTCTTGGGCTGCATACAAGGGAAGCATTATCATTCAAATGTGCTTTTAATCATCTCGTCTATAACATCCCCAGCAATCAGAACAGATTTGTAATTTGTGAGCCATGTGCAAAGACGAGATATCTTGCTTCACTGAGAAAATAGACAATTTTGTGAAATATTGGCCATTTATCTGTCAAAGTGGGCCATTATACATTGAACTACAGTAAGAAGTCACTGTGTACCTTCAATTCTTGTCATTTATGCTTTAATGAAGTTTTTTTTATCTGTTATAAGGCCGATCCAAATTCTGCTCTATTTGAAATTCACTTTTGACAAAATGAGGTATATAGAAATGTTAATCAAGAGAATACAACTGAAGAATAAAATTAGAATGCAGAGTCAGGTGAAATGCATTTTTTAAAATTAAAAAAAATATATAAATCATCCAAAAAACAATGAGGGAGAAGAGAATAGAAACTAGTGTGGTTATCTGTTCCTGTCCACTGCCCTGCTTCATAAACTGGGTGTTTTCTAAGCCATAAGCCATGAGGCTGTCCTAGTGTCTGCCTTTCGGATTCATTATTCTCTGTGGAACATTTAAATAATATGTAGAAATAGGCATAGAATCAATTGTCAAAAGACTTGTTTTTTAATTCTTGCTCTATCATCTGTAGCACATAAGTCATGTGACCCTGGATGAATTATTAAATCTTTCTGAGCCCTAATTTCTTCATCTGAAAAATGAGAATAATAAAAAAAAATTATTTTCCATGTTACAAAGTTGTAACAAGCAGCAAATAATTTAATGTACATAAAAAAATCATAGTGTAAACTTAAAAGCACCATGAAAGATTATTATTTATGCTTCAATGCATGCATTGTACATGGTCTGTGTAATCTGTATTTTCGGAAACTAACCCTCTATCATGTTGACATTTGCTAATTTTAAATCATGCTGCAAATGAGTGATTCAGATTGGAACACCTGCTATCATCATTTTTAAAGAAAATGACTATCATTTGATTTACAAGAACATTTTATCTTAATAAGTTCAGTTCAGCATTTATTAGCATGTATTAGCCTTAAATTTCCTTAACAGAATATCATATCTAATTCTTTTCTCAGATATCAGAGTAGTAACCATATTATTCTTGAACACTATACTTAGTAGGAAATGCTGGCCTCGATAATTCCTATTATTTTCTCAGGAGTAATTTAAAAATTGTAAGTTTTGAAAATAAATAAAGGAAAAGTTTACAGTGTAGCTTAAGAGGATGAAAACCTTTGGACATCATATTTCTGTATTGTGTTCTCTATTATGTAAATACTTTAATTGCATTCTGTATCTGTTTAGAGCAAGGAAAGTCTATGTTTAGGGAATACACCTGAATACATGTGAGAGCTGGGTTGAAGGTGCACACAAATTGGAAAAGGGAAGAGAAGATAAATTGCAGAATGGAAGAACCACATACAGCCATTTAGCATCAGAAAGGAAGATTTATGAAGTTCTATTCTTCAAAGAGTGTATTGTGATTTGCTATTTACCAAGACTTTATGGTTTCTATCTCTGAAAATATGATTGTGTTAAATTAACACAGGGTTAATTTTTAAACCTCCCTAAAGAAGACCATCCAGCAGTTCATTTTATAGCAAAATGAGTATCATTGCCCCCACATAAACACTGGCGTTGGACTACTTTGAGACATCCTGACCTGTGTATTTTGAAGCTCTTTGCTTTCTAAAATGGAAGCCTCAGAAATTCTGAATGCCTTCTAAAGTTGGTATTGGAATCATGCTATAGTTTGTAAGTTCTTTTGTTTTTTCAAAATGGCTTCTGCTAAAGAGTGGCCCTCAAAAGCTCTGCTGTACAAAAAGATTTAACAAAACCAGAGTCATTTTGTCTCCTTAAAACACTATCCTTTGCAGGGCTTGACACTCTGGAAGATTTTCTTTCTCAGCATCATTAAGCATTCTGAATAGCAATATCACTCAGAGGACAGAACCAGCTTCAAATCAGTGGCCCTTTAAGTGGTATCAATAGACTAATACTTCAAGCTTTGTTCCATTTTGTCAAGAATCTCCATGAATCTTTCTCTCTGTGCATAGAGCCATGGAGTCAATACATGTAACAGCCTGAGGGCAGGGAGGGTAGGCTGTGTGTGCAACATCTTTGCTACTCCAGGACATACTGACATTCTACAAATAGTCTAGGCATGGAGAAGGAACCTTGAGCAATCAGGTTTCTACTCAACTTTTAAGGACATCCTGAAATATAGTACTTTAGGAGTCCATGCAGTTCAAGGATAAATAGAGGAGTAATTTGCCATTTGTACCAAATTAAATCAGACTTTCAGTTCAATCAAAACAGCTTGCAGCTGGATTCAATAATCTGATTTCCTGACACTCAGAGAAAAATTGAAGGTCTCCAAAAGACCCCTGCTGATTTTCCACATGAAATATAGTTTGCTGGCAATTTCACTCAACTTCTTAATGCCTTCACTTTTAATAAGCTAAAAAATGCAAATAAAGCATAAGGTTACCCGGAGATAGCTCTCAGGTAGTGTTTTATTCCAGCTAAGTGAAACGCACAGCACAGTGCCTCTAAAGGATCATACCCTTGTTCTTCCTCAAAGCAGCTATTTTGTTAAATGTGCCACTAGATGAATCTTTGTATTAGTGTCCTGGGAGTACTGTTTTGACACTGGTTGTGTGTTAAAACATAATAAAAGTCTTCAGAGAAGTAACGCTAGAATTCGGTATGAATAACTTGATATTTTCTTGAGAAGGTAATGAGACAAGTAAAGATAAATCCTCAAGTGTCCATCAACTGTTCATTATTCAAGCTAACAAGGAGCCGAACTTACAGATAAATCTAGTCCTGCCTAGTTAGTGCAGTTCCTAAGAATGTGTATTTATTGAGTTTTGAGTATGTAAATTGGTAAATGTAGATCTTTCGGGATGTGGAGTAGGCTTTTTCTGTTGCCCCAGAACTGAAAATTGCTGACAAAAGAACAAGGAGCCTTATTGCATTTGAAGGCTGAAACTCCCTCTAGGGCTTATGACGAGGTCTCAGAACTGACCCTGATGCATTGTCACAAGTCTATCCCCTTCTTTTCCTAAAAAATGTATTTATTTCTTCTTGGCTATGCTGGGCCTTTGTTACTGCTCTGGCCTCTCCACTGTCAGAGTGGGGGCTGCTCTCTGGTTGCGGAACGCGGGCTTCTCAACGTGGTGGCTTCTTTTGTCGTGGAGCATGAGCTCTAAAGCACAGGCTCAGTAGTTGTGGCTCACGGGCTTATTTGCTCTGCAGCATGTGGAATCTTCTGGAGCAGGGATCCAACCCATGTCTCCTGCATTGGCAGGTGGATTCTTTACCCTTGAGCCACCAGGGAAGCCCTGAAAGTGAAAGTGTTAGTCGCTCAGTTGTGTCCGACTCTTTGCAGCCCCAGGGACTGTAGCCTGCCAGGATCCTCCGTCCATGGGATTCTCTAGGCAAGAATACTGGAGTGGTTTGCCATTCCCTTCTCCAGGGGATCTTCCCAACTCAGGGACTGAACAGAAGTCTCCTGCATTGCAGGCGGATCCTTTACTGTCTGAGCCACTAGGGAGCCCCATCCCCTTCTTAATAAGCACACAGCTTAGGGGAGAGGCAGAGGTCAAAAGGACATTGTTCAGATGATGAGTCCTTAGGATCAGGGGTGCTGGGGTTTTTCCTCCCTTCTTTTCAAGGCAGAAAAAATGCTTATTCCCTTCCCAGTCTGCATCCTGACAGTCATCAGGCAGTTCACTCAGACAGGGCAACCGAGGAGAGGTTGATGAAGGGACCATGTACCAGGTGTGAATGAAGTTGAGAGAAGCCAGCAAGGCATAGGGGAGCCCACTGGCCATCATAGAAGGGGAGGCTTAAACCACCACAAACCCAAAGAGGCAAGGAGGGGTAGTGGAGACTGGAACCCAGAACTGGAGATGGAGAGGTGGGCAGCTGGTTGGACAGACGGGCTTCTGAAGGACTTAGTCACTGACAATTTCCAGCCCTGCAAGCAAAGAGTCTAGGAAGTAAATACCTTAGTATCTTTCTGCAGACTCTTGTCTCCCATCAGCACCTCTCTTTGCCCAATCTGAGCAGAAGCCAGTGAGCAAAAGAGCCCAGTTGAAATTTCACATAGAAGTCAGCCTCCTGGGCACCCAGAAAAGATGAGAAGCTGGATGTGGATCTGGAGGATTAAGCAGGTTACCCAGCACCTCGTGATAGGGCACTCCAAGAGTCAGTCATGGAGCATGGAGGATCTTGAAGGGAGCATTAGGATTTAACTCTGTGGCTGGAATCTTAGTTCAGTGCTAGGGGAAGAGCATGAAGAAGATGCTCCCAGGTTTTGCCCCACTCCAAATCCTGTGGACTCAGCCCAGGGTGATGGTGGGGAGGGGGAAGGGAAGACCTCAGTCAGGTGTGATGTTGGTACAATATTGTGGTGAAATTGCATCAAGTTGAATTGGGGTTTTTACCACCTGAACATGAATGGGAAAGGTTTGTTTAGGATGCTGTTGAGGGGATAAGGAAAGGTGGTTCCTGAGAGCAGTCTAGTCAGTGACTGTAGAAAAGCAAAGACCTTACGTGTTTGTGCTTCATGGAGTTGAGACTCTTCAGTAAGCTGGTTACACTGGGAAGTCTGGGAATAATAGCACAAGTGTACAATTTATATGACAAGTGACAAATTATATGTGACAATTGATGAGTGTCTGATCTCACGTGGTGACACTCCAAAGGTGTAGACTGCCCATTCTTGTTTCTGATTTGTTAGCTGAAAACCTACGACCAACATGCCTTTGAGTAAAATCCCATCATGAAAATTTAATTTTTAAATTAAGAATGCTGCCACTTTTCTTAAGAATTACTGAGTCAAATTACCCTTGAGTAGATAAATTTGTATTAAAATGCATAGCTTCTGATTTTGACTATCTAATTTAAATATTCTTATTTTGCTATATACTTTCTCATTATAACATATATTATTTATTAATTTTAATTTTGGGCTCCCCAGGTGGCGCTAGTGGTAAAAAAAAACCCACCTGCCAATGCAGGAGACATAAGAGATGCAGGTCAGGAAGATCCCCTGGAGTAGGATCTTACTCCAGTATTCTTGCCTGGAGAATTCCATGGACAGAGGAGCCTGGTGGGCTATAGTCCATTGGATCGAAAAAGTCAGATATGACTGAAGTGACTTAGCATGCATAATTTTAATTATATTTTTTTTATGCCGTGGGGCCTTAATATTTGTTTTTCCCCTATATTATATTATTTATTTTTAAGCAACAGAAAACTGGTGACCATCCGAGAGTCCAAGGGATGAGGTAAGAGGCCCGTATCTCACTTTAGAGCTTGTTAGCACTCCTAAAGGCCTCTCCCTAGTACCAGGGAAAGTGGTTGATGCTGGCTGGGGTTACTCCTAGGATGTGGTGGTCAATCATTTTACTCATTGACTCCTCTCCTGCCATACATTGCGAAGGCTGGACTTACTGCCCTTTGTGGTTAAGCAGGGCCATGAAACCAGTTTGGGTCAGTAAGTTGGTATTTCTAATTTTTAGAACAAATCACCTACCTTGAGAATTTGGAGTTGTTACTGCCACGTACATTAGCCTGAGGTACTGGGTGGAGGCAGTGGGGGTGGGGTGGGGTGGCTGCCCAGGTGCTGAGTGTCAAGAAACAGAGGTCTCTGTTTCAGAGGTCTGTGCACACAGGCCTCCAGCATGCAGGTGTCTGAAAAGGCCACCTGAGCCCTTCAGCCTGGTTGGGAGCTGTCCCTGTGAAGGGACTTGCAGTGGGATAATAGTTTGACATTTCTGGAGAAAATGTAGTCATGGAATGTTCTATTGGTCCTATTGGGCTGCCAGAAACCTGTGAGATGTATAAAGCATCTTTTGGTAAAAGAGTAGAGCCTTTTATACCATGTTCTGACTCTTAAATAGAGAAGAATCATTTGACTCAGCTTCCCTCCTGGTAGGATTCTGTAAATTCCTTTTTCTTGGACTTTTGTTCATTTCTCTTCAGTATGGACATAGAGGAGGAGCTGTCTGGTTTCAGGATTGCTGACACCAGGGCTGTCAGTTCTCTGACTCATGGTCCCCAGAAGAGACTCTGAGCAGACACCGCTGCTCCCCCTTCTCTAGATCCTGGTGACAACCAGTCCAGGACGGAAGCTCAGAGATTGTGATGGACACCTGCAGAGCTCAATAAACACAGGAGACAGTTCTGGAAAAAACTTTTAATGAATTCTTTTGTAAAACTAGTAAGACCCTACAGGCTATTCTGTGTGTCTTGAGCTACTCACAACAATCAGGCCACATCCTGTAACTAGGTCTTCACAAATTATTTTTTATTTTTATTATACCAGTTATGACAGAGACAAATTCTTCTTTTAAAACATAGCTCAGTATTGTGTTAACTTCCTTATGACCACATCTCTGGTCTGAGACATCTGTTGGCCTTTTTCCAGGTGATGGCATGAGGAGTTGAGTATGAGAAGTGAAATTTAACATGGGTCTTTCTTACACAGACCCTTCCTGGATAATGTTCCTGGCTCTCAGGGTTCCCATTCAATTGCTACTTTGTTCAGTTTTCTTGAGATCACTTCAGTTCAGTTGCTCAGTCGTGTCTGACTCTTTGTGACCCCATGGACTGCAGCACACCAGGCCTCCCTGTCCATCACCAACTCCTGGAGTTTACTCAAACTCATATCCATTGAGTCAGTGATGCCATCCAACCATCTCATCCTCTGTTGTCCTCTTTTCCTCCCACCTTCAATCTTTCCTAGCATCAGGGTCTTTTCAAATGAGTCAGTTCTTCATATTAGGTGGCCAAAGTACTGGAGTTTCGGCTTCAGCATCAGTCAGTCCAATGAACATTGGACCAAATGTTAAGGACTGACTTCCTTTAGGATTGACTGGTTGGATCTCCTTGCAATCTAAGGGACTCTCAAGAATCTTCTCCAATACCACAGATCAAAAGCATCAATTCTTCAGTGCTCAACTTTCTTTATGGCTCAACTCTCACATCCATACATGACTACTGGAAAAACCATACCTTTGAATAGACGGCAAAGTAATGTCTCTGCTTTTTAATATGCTGTCTAGGTTGGTCATAACTTTTCTTCCAAGGAGCAAGCATCTTTTAATTTCATGACTGCAGTCACCATCTGCAGTGATCTCCATAGTGGCTGTACTAGTTTGCATTCCCACCAACAGTGTAAGAGGGTTCCCTTTTCTCCACATCCTCTCCAGCATTTATTATTTGTAGACTTTTGGATCGCAGCCATTCTGACTGGTGTGAAATGGTACCTCATAGTGGTTTTGATTTGCATTTCTCTGATAATGAGTGATGTTGAGCATCTTTTCATGTGTTTGTTAGCCATCTGTATGTCTTTTTTGGAGAAATGTCTATTTAGTTCTTTGGCCCATTTTTTGATTGGGTCGTTTATTTTTCTGGAGTTGAGCTGTAGGAGTTGCTTGTATGTTTTTGAGATTAGTTGTTTGTCGGTTGCTTCATTTGCTATTATTTTCTCCCATTCTGAAGGCTGTCTTTTCACCTTGCTAATAGTTTCCTTTGATGTGCAGAAGCTTTTAAGGTTAATTAGGTCCCATTTGTTTATTTTTGCTTTTATTTCCAATATTCTGGGAGGTGGGTCATAGAGGATCCTGCTGTGATGTATGTCGGAGAGTGTTTTGCCTATGTTCTCCTCTAGGAGTTTTATAGTTTCTGGTCTTACGTTTAGATCTTTAATCCATTTTGAGTTTATTTTTGTGTATGGTGTTAGAAAGTGGTCCAGTTTCATTCTTTTACAAGTGGTTGACCAGATTTCCCAGCACCACTTGTTAAAGAGATTGTCTTTAATCCATTGTATATTCTTGCCTCCTTTGTCGAAGATAAGGTGTCCATATGTGCGTGGATTTATCTCTGGGCTTTCTATTTTATTCCATTGATCAATATTTCTGTCTTTGTGCCAGTACCATACTGTCTTGATAACTGTGGCTTGAGGTTCTTGATATTTCTCCCAGCAATCTTGATTCCAGCATGTGATTCATCCAGCCTAGCATTTCCTGTGATGTACTCTGGATATAAGTTAAATAAGCAGGGTGACAGTATACAGCCTTGATGTACTCCTTTTCCTGTTTGGAACCAGTCTGTTGTTCCCTGTCCTGTTCTAACCGTTGCTTCTTGACCTGCCTACAGACTTCTCAGGAGGCAAGTCAGGTGGTCTGGTATTCCCTATCTTTTAGAATTTTCCACAGTTTGTTGTGATCCATAGTCAAAGGCTTTGTTGTAGTCAATAAAGCAGAAGTAGATGTTTTTCTGGAACTTCCTGGCTTTTTTGATGATCCAATGGATGTTGGCAATTTGTTCTGGCTCCTCTGCCTTTTCTAAATCTGGCTTGAACATCTGGAATTTCACGGTTCATGTACTGTTGAAGCCTGGCTTGGAGAATTTTGAGCATTACTTTGCTGCTCTGTGGAGATATCTGGATACATAAATAGAAAGTCATTGTTCCTCTAGAGAAGGAAAAGGCAGAGTTGAGTATGATATTTTGACTTAAATAAGAATTTAAATCAAACATGTTGATGTTTGACAGAAAACAACAAAATTCTGTAAAGCAGTTATCCTTCAAATAAAAAATAAGTAGATTAAAAAAATAAAAAAAAATTCTTTGCTATCCTATAGGTTCTTGAAAAAAATTATGTTTACTTACAGTAAAATCAAAATAAAACTTACTTTGCTCAAAAAAAAAAAAAATGTAGTGTTTTCTGAATCTTGTTTGGTTGTTCCTTGAATTTTCCTTCTTACTTTGGCTGGGACTCTTCAAAAGTCTACCCAACCATGGAGCCTCTGCCTCAGAGGGGACTTGGGGTTCCCTTTAAACCATCCTTTTATGGGGGGTACCTTAGGGAAGAAAGGGATACACACAGTTATTCACACAGTTCTAATTCAGTTTCAAGTGCTGATTCCAGTACCTCACCTTTCAGCTGTAACTTTGACTTTAAATTTCAGTTTGACCCAGAGTTTCGTATTCTTCTGTCCCATTGTGTCCTGGAATCTGATCTCATCATTTCATTCTCTTTCTGCTTTGCCCCGTTTCAGCCTGTTTGCCTCCGAGCCAGAAGTCCTAGTCTCTGCTTATGTGTAAATAAACATGAAGGCAAACCCCAGAGTCTTACCCGGCTCCCTGTTCCTAATCTCTGCTACCTGTCCTACTTCTTTTGCTTGTGCCTTGTGTACCCCTGTGACATCTGGAAATTGTTCCTTAAACTTAACTAACTTTCGAGCTGTGACCCTAAATGCACAGTTTCTGTATTGACTAATTTCCCAGTCCTGTTCTTTCTTGGTCCACTTGCAGCCCTGGTTTTGGTGCTAATACCACAGAAGTTCTGGGACAGTAAGCGGGAAAGGCCAGCTCAGACGAAAACACCCTTCTCACTTCAAAACCAGTTAGGATGTTTTCTCTCAAGGAAAAAATCCACAAAAAGAGGAAGAAAGCCCCCTGACCCTTTCTCCCTTGTTCCAAGTTCACTTTTTCCAGTTTAGAATGTCGTTAGCTCAGCACTGCTAGGAAACATCAAAGCATACATGATAAAAATGAAATTTGTCATTCTGAAAGGAAGTTAGGAATATCTGTATTTAAAAATCATCCTTTTAACATAAATTTTGCTATGTGTGAAAGGGATATCTTTTAAGAATGGGTTTGCAGTAAGCCAAGTGTCTCTGGAGGGTGGTGGATTTCACAGAATATTACATTGAGTTTCTTTTTGTCTCAGATTGGCTTGAATTCACAAAAAAATGTGGACCTCAATGCCGGGCTTATGTTGAGCAAAAATCAACAATGAGCAATTATATAGCAATTTCACTGTGATCCTGTTCAGTTTCTTCAAACCTGCCCTGTGAGCCAGGTTTCCTCCTGTCCTCTTAAGTCAGGATTGAGGTTACTCATGGCTTTTCAAACCCAAAATTTTTTTTTTTTTTGGCAAGACTGGGTGTTTTTTGCTTTGCGTGGGTTTTCTCTAGCTGTGGCGAGTGGGGTCTTCTCTTCATTGTATTGCATGGGTTTCTCACTGAGGTGGCTTCTTCTGTTGTGGGGCACAGGTTCTAGGCATATGGGCTTCAGCAGTTGCAGCAGGCTGCTGAGTAGTTGGGGCACGCAGACTTAGTTGCTCTGTGGCAAGTAAAATCTTCCTGGACTAGGGGTTGAACCCGTGACCCCAGCATTGGCAGCGGATTCTTATCTGTTGAGCCACCAGGGAAGTCCTCAAGGCCATAACTTTTAAAGTTACCTGGATATGTGATGTTTATCCGGCTGCCCTCTTGGGACACTGAATTGCCTCTTACTGTCAAGAGTCACCATTAGGATTCCCTTAAAAATATCTCTAACATGCTCATCTCCCATAGTGTCTGCTTGACCCCAGAAAGCTCATGTATTTGCCCTACAGTGGTGTTCTCTTGACATCACCATCATGGGGAAATGGGCCTTTCATTGTATTTATCTTCATTCTTTTCTGGCTGAGGAATCTTCTGCCTTACCATTCCCTCCCCTTGAGGTGACGTGAAGTAAACTCCTGATTGTCCTTGTCTGCAGGCTCGTTCATGGGCAGACCTCACTTTAGTTCTGTTTCTCAGTACAAGGGAAGAGCACATCCCAGTGTTTCCTGCAGCAGACTGAAGCTTTATGGCTGTATTCTGGCCTTGGGAAGTTGACTGAAGTAATTCAGACTCTGGTGAGCCTGTTGCCTAGAAGCTTCCTGTTCCTCTTTTCTCCCTTTTCTCATGGTGGTGAGCCAAGTCCCAAGAGGAGGAGACCTAACTCCTGGAGGCTATGGATGAAGAGAACCTCCACCAATGTACACTTGCTTTGTTGTTATTGTTGTTTACTCACTAAAATGTTGGGTTTGTCTCTTTTAGCAGCAAGGCGAAGGAAGTGAACTTATTTTTTCTTTTCATTATGGTTTGTCCCAGGATACTGAACATTGTTTCCTGTGCTCTATGTTAGGACCTTTTTGTTTATCCATCCTACATATGCTAGTTTGCATCTGCTAACCCCAAACTCCCAGCCCATCCCTCCTCTCTGCACAAGCCTCTTCTCTGTGTCTGTGAGTCTGTTCCTGTTCCATAGATAAGTTCAGTTGGGTCATATTTTAGATTCCACATAAATAGATGATATCCTATGTTATTTGTCTTTCTCAGAAAGTAGATTTCTTTAACCTCAGTTCTCACACTTTGGGAGCTGATTTGGGTGAAGGGCTGCAGATTACACTTTTGAAGAGCTCCTGAGAGCGGGTGCAGCCCGCCCAGCTCCTCCCTCCCAGGTGCAGACGTAATGCTGCAGTGGCCGTGCGCTCATCCTGCTGTGGGCCTGTTCGTCCTGCCTCACATCCTCCATGTCAGCTCTGAAATCACAGTGATTTTTAATATCCTTTGTAAATATTATTATTTATACAATGCCTTTCTTCTCTCCTTTCTTCCCTCAGCTCCTATCTCCCTCTTTAATTTTCTTTATTTTTTCCTACTTTTTCCTTTGCCATTTGGTTTTTCACATGCAACACCTTTTTGGAGCTTTCTTTCCTGCTCTCAGCTTGTTACACCTGGTTCAATCTTCAGGAATAAGTTGGGGCTGGTTTTTCTGAGCAGACTCCTCTGTCCCCATGAATCACGTCTGCATGACTCACCTGCCTCCCTGCAGCTCCTCTCCTGCTGTACAGTTGTCTGCTGTGTCTGTCTCTCCTCTGCGAGAATTCAGGCTCCTTGGGAAGGAATTTCTGCCTTCTCCATAACACTGCTGGAACTTAGTATAATGACTGGGACAGAGAGGTGCCAAAAATATTTGTTTAGAATGAAATGTGATATCTAGAAAACTACCAGGTTGCCATCTTTAATTTCAGTATGGAGTTCACTGGAGCCATGGACTCCAAGATTTGTGTTCATTGAGAGTCCCTTGGACTGCAAGGAGATCCAACCAGTCCATTCTAAAGGAGATCAGTCCTGGGTGTTCGTTGGAAGGACTGATGCTAAAGCTGAAACTCCAATACTTTGGCCACCTCATGTGAAGAGTTGACTCATTGGAAAAGACCCTGATGCTGGGAGGGATTGGGGGCAGGAGGAGAAGGGGACGACAGAGGATGAGGTGGCTGGATGGCATCACTGACTCGATGGACGTGAGTTTGAGTAAATTCTGGGAGTTGGTGATGGACAGGGAGGCCTGGCGTGCTGTGATTCATGGGGTCACAAAGAGTTGGACACGACTGAGCGACTGAACTGAACTGACCCTGTAGGAGAATTTCAAAGTTTCATGTGCTCTCATACATTTTGATGGTGATATCTAAAAGTTCTAATTGTATATTAAAATAGTTTTAAAGAATGCAATTTACAGTGCAAGTGAATACTGACATTTTAAAGTGAAACCACTATATCATCCTTTAAATGTATCAGTGGAATATAAATATCATGTTGATTTGATGATCCTCATGATTTTAAAAATATATGAATAAACTCATTTTTAAAGTCAAAATTTTACCTTGTTCCTTTCTCTCCTTCCAATTATATTTTATTCCTTTTTCCTCAAAAATTTCTTTACTGTATTACATTGTTTTGATTAAATGTGATATTGATAGCCTTATATTGATTTAAAAGAAATATGATAATCTATATATATATATATATATATATATATATATATACACATATATACATATGATATGGGCAGGCTACACCAATGACTCAGTGGTAAGGATTTCACCTGCAATGCAGGGGACTCAGGAGATGTATATTCAATCCCTGGGTCGGGAAGATCCCCTGGAGGAGGGCAAGGCAACCCACTACAGTATTCTTGCCTGGAGAATCCCATGGCCAGAGGAGCTTGGCAGGCTACAGTTCATGGGGTTGTCGAGTCAGACATGACTGAAGCAACTTAGCACACACACATATATATGGTATATATTTATATGTGTGTAAATATTTATGTACACACAGAATTTAGTTCACATATGTGTGCAGTATATATGTATTCTATTTATCTTGTAAATATATAGTACATATGTTTTTAATTTTTCAGTGTTTTATTTATAATTATTACACTCTAGATATTAAATTCTTCTATCATAACAATCACTTATTTACATAATTGATCAAAACAGCACAAATACAGTAAAAAGTTTGATAAGTAATTGTTAAATGTAGAAATAAAATTTTATCAGAAACGCATTTTGTAATATAAACACAAAAGATTTTTTTTTTGATTATCCCACTTCTTTGCAACCAAAATAGGACATTCAAATATTCTAGCTAATAGATCTATTAGCTAGCAACATGATTAAGGCACCCCTTAAATATTCTTAAAAGCAAAACACTTGACTTCCAAAAGCATTTATTACTTAGTTCACTATTAATTTGCTCTCTGTTTTTAAGTACAATAGTGTATTTTTCAAGATATATCGATTGTGTATAAGTGATAGATTTAATTCATTTGTTTAGAGACACCAGTTTTGACTTGGTGTATCTTCAAAAGACTGAGTATAATGGTTGGATGGCATCACTGACTCGATGGACGTGAGTTTGAGCAAACTCTGGGAGCTGGTGATAGACAGGGAAGCCTGGCGTGCTGCAGTCCATGGGGTCACAAAGAGTCAGACACGACTGAGTGACTGAACTGAACTGGTACATGCACATAATCATTGGTGCTACAGATTTAGGTCATTCACTTCGTGGAAAATATTTACTGTATATACCAAAGCCATATTCCACTGTTAAAAGATCTACCAAATCAGACCCAATTTCTGTCAGAAAAGGTTTAACTTTATTTTTTAACTCAAGGAGATGTATTAACATGTTTTCTCTGAGGCAGAAATCTCACTTCTGAGGCAGATTGTGTGGTCATGGGTTGTTGTCTGGGTGACGCCAGGATGCACTGTACTCCTCCCAGTTCGGTGTTTCTCATACTGTCCTCTTCCCTTTGCTCCCACTGGAAGTCCTTCAGGAATGGTGTGCTCTTTGAGAATTACCAAGAGATGGAGGAGGTGGGGTTATGAAGTGAAAATTGCCATCACTCCCTTATGTATCCAAACTCAAAACATCACCACACAAACCAACACACCAAGTTTCTAAGGCAGCTCTGCCCTTAACAGAAATACATGGGAGTACAAAGACATTGTGCGTTTTCTTTTTGTTACTTCTCTGAATTTTCTAAATTTTCAAAAATGACTGTTGTACATTTATTATGAGGAAGCCATAAATCAAAGAGAATGACTTTCAACCTTTAAATATGACACACTAATATAAGAATAAAAGCTGAGTTATTTGGCACTGTACCAATCAGAAATCTCTAAAAACACCTATTATTGACATCTTCAGATTGAAATTCTCAGTTTTCTAGCTATAGTACAGAATCCCCTAAGGTTAGAGCAGATCAATGCCAATGTTGGTTTTCAGTGTGGTTAATGTGGGTTTGCTGAATACTCTTTATAAATGAACTTCCAATTAAAATGGATGATTCAAGTTTTCCCAGCACCACTCATTGAAGAGACTGTCTTTTTGCCATTGTGTATTCTTGCCTCCTTTGTCATAGATTAGGTGACCATAGGTGTGTGGGTTTATCTCTGGACTTTCTGTCTTCTTCCATTGATCTATAGTTCTGTTTTTGTGCAAATACCATACTGTTTTGATTACTACACCATTGATGGTGATGTAAATTGTTACTCCACTATGGAGAATAGTAGGGAGGTTCCTTAAAAAACTAAAAATAAAACTACCATATGGTCCAACAATCCTACTTCTGGGCATACATTTGAGAAAACCATAATTTGAAAAGATACATGCACCTCAGTGTTCAGTGCAGCACCATTTATGACAGCCATGACACGGAAGCAATCTAAATGTCCATCAACAGAGGAAAGGATAAAGATATGGCACATATATACAGTGGAGTATTACTCAGCCATAAAAAGAATGAAATAATGCCATTTGCGGCAATATGGATGGATCTAGATATTGTCATACTAAGGGAAGTAAGTCAGACAAAGACAAATATCACACGATATCCCTTATATATGGAACATGAAAAAGGGTACAAAATAGTCAGATTTAGAAAACAAACCTATGGTTATCAGGGGGTTGAGCTGGGGCGGGATTAATTGGGAGACTGGGACTGACATATACATGCTACTGTATGTAAAACAGATAACTTATAAGGATCTGCTGTATGGCACAGAGAACTCCACTCAATATTCTCCAATGACCTATATGGGAATGAAATCTAAAAAAGAGTGGATACGTGTACAACTGTTTGGAGTTTTCCAGGTAGTGCTAGTGGTAAAGAATCTGCCTGCAATGCAGGAGACCCAGCATTGATCCCTGAGTCAGGAAGATTCCCCTGGAGGAGGGAATGGTAACCCACTCCAGTATTCTTGCCTAGAGAAGCTCATGGACAAAGGAGCCTGGTGGGCTATAGGCCATAGGTCACAAAATGTCTGGCATGACTTAAATGAAGTGAAGTGAAAGTCGCTCAGTCATGTCTGATACTTTGCAACCCCATGGACTGTAGCCTGCCAGGCTCCTCTGTCCATGGAATTCTCCAGGCAAGAATACTGGAGTAGGTAGCTGTTCCCTTCTCCAGGGGATCTTCCCAACTCAGGGGACAAATGACTTAGCATGCACGCAAAACTATTTTACTTTCTTGTACATCTGAACATAGCAGAACATTGTAAATGAACTATATTCCAATAAAATTTTTAAAAAGATAAAATGACCACAGAATTTTAGACTTCAAGCATGTATACTCTGGAGGATGGAAATGATTGATAGATGCACAGTGGCAGAGGGAAAAAAAAAGTTGTATCAAACAAGGAAGTATTAGAACCAGCAGGAGATAACACTTATGAAAATATATACAGAAAATTTAGAAACGATAAAATTACTAATCAGTCTTCAGTAAACTCAGCAGGCAATAAGTTGCAGAGCTGCTAATGAATTATTAAACTGAAACATAGCCCTGGATTAAGATAAAAAGGAGCTTGAAAATGGCATCTTCCAAATGATATGAAGCAAATGCAACAATCAGCAACTTTGAAAATGTGAGGATGTAAGGGGGTGCTATTTGCTCCACATGTTTTTCTATCAATTACACATTTTTCAAGTAAACCTAAAGAGGTTCCTAATTAAGCTCCTTGTGCAGCTGTCAGAAGACTTTTTTCTTTATTTAGTACCAAGCTCAGAGCCTGTGATAAAAATCCATGATTACAAATATCAGTGAAAGAGCAAATGAATTAAAGATGCGCCCAAGACTATGAGCACCATTCAGGGAGCTCCTGAGTAGAGTTTCTACAACACTGCAAACAACTGGAGTTGGAATTTTCCAAGAACTCCTTCTCCCTTTATTTCCACATAGACATGTATCTATTGGCACATGATGTTATTGTAAATGGGAAATTACTAGAGCACCAAGAAGGCTTATTACCCACTAATGAAGGAGAGAACAAACCACCTGGAATGGAGAGGTCGTGAGAAGCCATCCATCAACTCAAAATCTCAGGGCTGATTTTGGGAGATCGCACTCTTGAGACTCAGACCTTGTAAAGAGAGAAAAATTAGAATTTCCCCCTGAATAGATCAAGAGCCATTGTACTGGAATCAAGCTAAAGAGCTCTCCTTTACTTTCTGGTAAGAAAGAGTGACCCTCAGGAAGGCGCACTTTCTCTGAGAGAATGAAAGCAGGACAGACAGAAGGAAGACAGGAGGTCAGGGGAACCTACAGAGAAAGCTGGGGCAGGGGCAGAAGGTTTATTTTGGAAATGCTTGGCTAAGTTTTGGTTGGTAAAAAATTCTGGTAAGTTGAGGAACAATCGGGGAACATCTGGAGTGGCAGCCCTCTGCTCATTTATTCTACCTTTGGTCATATGTCACCAGGAGAGGACTCTTGAGAGTCCCTTGGACAGCAAGGAGATCAAACCAGACAATCCTAAAGGAAATCAATCCTGAATACTCATTGGAAAGACTGATACTGAAGCTGAAGCTCCAATACTTTGGCCACATGATGTGAAGGGTCGACTCATTGGAAAAGCCCCTGATACTTTGAAATATTGAAGGCAGGAGGAGAAGGGGCAGACAGAGGATGAGACGGTTGAATGGGATCACCGACTCAATGGACATGAGTTTGAGAAAGCTCTGGGAGATGGTGAAGGACAGGGAAAATTGATGTGCTGTAGTCCCTGGGGTCACAAGGAGTTGGACATGACTGAGTGACTGAACAACAACACCAGACAAAGGAGCAGAATCAGAGGTTGTAGAAGGCACACAAGATCAAAGATTGTACTGATTTTCCACAGCCTAAGGAGAGATGGCAGGAAATCCAGGAAGACTCATGAATGGCAGCCGTGATCAGAGTCCTGGTGAACAGGTAGAGGCCTGGGGTCAGGCTCAGGAGAACACAGAGGTTAAGTGGCAGAATCCACCCTCAACCAGGAGTGGTGGTTGGTAGGCAGACACCTGCAGATCGGCGAGAGGACTGGTGGACCCTCAGAGAACACAGAGGCTGGTGTCCAGAGAGCACTGTGATGAGGCACCTTGGCCAGAGACAGCAGTGCCCAGAGGTGGCACAGAGAAGAGGGCCTTTGGCCACACACGTGAAGATGCCTGCTTATTTAGGGGGATCAGATGACATTTTTGGGGAAGTAAAGTGGGAGTGAGGAAGGTGCCATGGGTGACCGAGCATTGACCCTGAAGAGACTTTGGAGTCTCTTTGAATTTCCTTTGAAGAAGACTGACTTATTTTCAATAGGCAAGACACAGTGGGCACTCACCACAGCACAGTGAGCTTGGTTACAGAACACAGAGAACTGGGCTTTGGTTTCATTTAACCAAGAATGGAAACTCCTTCTCTTATGTAAAATTCCAGAGGTGTGTGAACAAGGCTGCTCCATGAAGCCATGTCGTGTTATTTCTACGATGTCACATTCTCCTTCTGGTCCAAGGTGGTAGCTGCTTATTCTTTCTCTCTTTTATTATTTACACTGACTTACATGCCCACATGGATTAACTAAGTAATTTTCAGAGATTCCCACCACTTCTGGTTTGTCTGTGGCATTGAGATTAAATGTCACTGCTATTTGTCTCTATGATAGTCCTGTTATTTTGTTTATAATTCCCTTAAGATAAAAATTGATCCCTGTGTTGGGAAGATCCTCTGGAGAATGGAATGACTACCCACTCCAGTATTCTTGCCTGAAACACACATGTAAATGTCATTTGTATAATGGATTTGACAATAGGATATGATGCTATTACTTACTGTGGTCTCTAACTTATCACCACGGGTGATCAATTTTAGCTCTTGGTTATCTCTCAATCCAGTCACTTCTCTCCATCTTTCCTTCTAATTCAAATCACCACCTGTCTGAACAGGACTATGGAAGAGCTCCTTACCAGAGCTTCCTGACTCACGTCTGCCTCTTCTCCACCCTGTTCTTCACAGGGCAACCTCTTCCTCTGCCCCTGCTCCTCAGGGCACGTCACAGGAGAGAAGTTAGTGGACATAGTACTGCTGTGTACTGCTACCTAGGGCATGGGCGGGGAACCCCCACTCCCCCGATTCTTGATGGAGAAAGCCTCTGGGAACTGACTATCAGAATTTTCCTTTGATGCTAACATCTGTATATATGGGCTCACAAGTGTTCAAGACATGACAAAAACTGCTGGAGCTTATTTCTGGGACTGGTCTCACGTTGGCTGAATGAGGTTAAATTAGTCTTTGGAGGGGTCTGTTGATTCTTTCCTGAAGCTTCAAAGACTGTGTCTAGATCACTAAGCCTCTTCTTGGTAGCTTCCCAGGGGTGCACCTCCCCTTGTTGTCAGAGTGACTTTTGTAGGTGATAGACTCGAGAGAGAGAGAGAAGGAGGTCCCTTAGCCACTGGGGTGGAAAGCTGCTTAAGTCTGCCTTGATCTTAGGCAAGGAGATGGGGTGAGTATGGAGGGGCCACATAGACTGCTGAGCAAAAATTTTGCAGGAAAATGATGGATTCCTTAGTCCAGTCATATTTCTCTCCCCCCTCCCTTGGCTTACTCTCAATTAGAATTGGAAGGCCAAGAGTTTAGAAATCAGGATTTTAATTCAAAATCTGAGGCAAAAGAATCTTGGACTATTCATAAAATTTCTATATTAATTAGTTATAATTAATAATCCTTCCTGATTTACTTCTAGGGGAACCCTGGGGCCTTTAGGAATATGGGTCTGTTTCATTGTGGGAATATCATCTTTGACACAGCTATCAAAGGAATATACATAGAATTTATCTGTATGCTACTGGAAAATGCAATGTAAAGTTCTATGTTGAAAGAGACTAGACTTCTGCTGTCTCACTGCAATTTGAGCATCACTGTATCATGATTCAATTGCCCCTTCTTTGCCTGTATTACCTGCTTCCCATCCAGCTCCCATTCCTTTATGTTGGCAACATATACTCAAACAGGTGTAAGGCTAATAATTTTTACATATGAGCCATTGCATTATTTTTTTTTTTTGCATCCATTATTCTGGCCTAAATGAATTGTGAATGATTAAAGGTCACAAGATTGAATTTATTTGTTGTTGGGAAATTTGAGCCTATTATCCAGTCCTAGGTGAGCTTGTGCAACTTGCTAACTTTGTTCTATTTTCATTTTATATGAAATTATTTTCTGGGCAAGGATAATGATTTATCTCTCCTCTTAATTGGGAAGTATATAAATTCATGAGAGAGTTGTGCTAACATGTTTTTCTTCTGCATGAGAAATAGCATTTTTTGAAAATATTTTATTATGGAGAATTAGATATGTTTTACATGTAGGGTCAAAACCAGTAAACTGGTTTTAAAGAGAAATAGAGACCACAGGACTGTAAATATAGAGGACTCTTGATATAAATGTGCCTGAATAATACCTCTTTGCATAGTAATTATGGGTGTCTAGACACATATATAAATACATGGCCTTGTTTTTACCTGTTATGCTTTTGTACTGCACTTGGTACTAAAGTCCCTCAAGCCTACTTCTGTCGCTCCCTTGAGTCACTTTGGGTCAAGTGTATTCACTATCCCAGAAAATTTACTGGGACATCAGCTATGTGAAGACATGAGCTGTCTTCATAAGCCATTCCACCCGAGGCTGTGGAAATATCTCAGTGAGTTTCCAACTAAATTCTCTAGGAAAGCTGTCTAATAGGTCTTTCTGCAATGATAGGAAAGTTCTATATCTGTCCAGTATCCAAAATGAGAACTAGCACTTGAAATATGGCTAGTTTAAGGACTGAATGTTTTATTTTATTTAACTTTGAGTTTAAGTAACCATATATAGTTGGTGATTACTGTACTGAATGGTGCGGCTCTTGAAGTGGTCTTTCTCCCCCATTTTATTGAGAAATAATTAACATACATCACTGTATAAATTTAAGGCATATAACATGATGGTTTGATTTATACATATTGTGCAATGACAGTTCAGTTAACATTCATCACTTCATATAGATACAATAAAAAGACAGGAAAGAAGAAGAAGAAAATATCCTTGTGATTAGAACTCTTAGGATTAACTCTCTTAACTACTTTTCTGTATATCATATAGCCGTTTCCACTATAATAAGCCTGCTGTACACTATATTCTTTGTGCTGATTTATCTTATATGTAGAAGTTTATACCTTTTGACCATCTTCCTCCAGTTCCTTCTCCCGCCACTCTCCACCTCTGACAACTACAAATCTGATCTCTTTGTCTATGAGGTGTTTTGTTTTGCTCTGTTCTGTTTTTAAGATTCCATGTATAAGTAAGATCATACAGTATTTGTCTTTTTTTATTTGACTTACAATGCTCTCAATGTTTGTCCACTTTTTATACCCTTTATTTCATTACTTGCCTGATTACTCTAGATAGAACTTCCAGAACGGAGAAGGCAATGGCACCCTACTCCAGTACTTTTGCCTGGAAAATCCCATGGAGGGAGGAGCCTGGTAGGCTGCAGTCCATGGGGTCACTAGAGTCGGACACGAATGAGCAACTTCACTTTCACTTTTCGCTTTCATGCATTGGAGAAGGAAATGGCAACCCACTCCAGTGTTCTTGCCTGGAGAATCCCAGGGACGGGAAGCCTGGTATGCTGCCCTCTCAAGGGTTGCACAGAGTCGGACATGACTGAAGCGACTTAGCAGCAGTAGCAGCAGCAGGAGTGTTGAGAGTGAACATCCTTGTCTTGTTCCTGATATTACAGGAGAAGTTTTCAATCTTTCACCATTGAGTATGATGTTGTGGGATTGTCATACATCACCTTTATTGAGATGTGTTCTTTCTATCTCTAATTTGTTAAGAGTTTTCATCATGATGAATGTTGAATTTTGTCAAATGCTTTTTCTGTATATTCAGATGATCATAGATTCATTTCTTTCATTTAGTAATGTGATGTATCATATTCATTGACTTATGTTGAACCATCTTCGCATCCCAGTGATAAATCCCACTTGATGATGATGAATAATCCTTTTAGCGTACTGCTATATTTGTTTTGCTAGTGTTTTATTAAGAATCTTTGCACCTATAATAATCAGAGATATTTGCCTGTAACATTCTTTTCTAGTAGTTTCCTTTTCTGACTTTGGTATTAAGGACAATGCTGGCCTTTTAAAATGAGTTTGTGAGAATTTATTTTTTTCAATTTATTCAGAGTTTGGGAAAGATTAGTGTTAATTCTTCTTTAAACATTTGCTAGAATTCGCCAGAAGAGCCTGAGCTTTTCTTTGTTGGGAGGTGTTTTGTTTTGTCTTTGCTAGTCTGTTCTTGCTTGTTTTTTAACTTCTTCAGCCTTCTTTCTAGTAATTGTTCTATTCAGATTTCCTATTTCTTCTTGTTTCAGTCTTGGTAAATTGCATTTTTGTAAGAATTTTTCTGCTACTTCTAGCTTGTCTAGTTTGTTAGTATATATTATTCATTGTAGCCCCCATGATCCTGTGAGTTTCTGTGGTAAGAGTTGTAATGTATCCTTTTTTTTAATTTATAATTTTGTTGGTTTTTTCATTTCTTTTTTTCCCTTGATTAGTTAAAGGTTTGTCAATTTTATTATTTTAAAGAGCGAACTCTTAGTTTTGTTTTTTTTTTGGATGATCTGATGACCTTTATTAGATTATGTAATTGGAAGGCATCATTAACACATTGGAACAAAATTAAAAAGAGATTTTAAAATTTAGTTAAAAATATAAAGTAATATCTGTTTGTTACTAATAACACAGAGAGAAATAAGTAAAGATTCCGCCCCCCCCACCCCGTTTAATCTTTTCCGTTACTTTATTTTTTTAATAAAATCACTTTTTAGGATTTTTTTTTTTTTTGCTATGCTGGGTCTTAGTAGTGGCATGTGGGATCATTAATTTGCACTGTGGCATGGGAGATTTTTAGCTGTGACATGCAGCTTTCTGTTGTTCTCATGTTCTCTATTTTATTTATTTCTGCTCTAATTTTTATTTCCTTTTTCTCCTGATCTGGGTTCAGTTTTTCTTCTTTTTCTAGTTCCTTAAGGCATAGAGCTAGATTATTTATCTGGGATCTTTCTTGCTTCTTAATGTAGATACTTATTTCCCTCCTAAAAACTACTTTTCCTGCATCCCATAAGTTCTGGTACGTTGTGTTTTCATTTTAATTTGTCTAAAGAAACTTTAAAATTTCCCCTTTAACTTATTTGATTCATTGGTTGTTCAGGAGAGTGTTAATTTCCATGTGTTCATGAATTTTCCAGTGTTCCTCTTGTTATTGATTTCTAGTTTCATGCCATTGCTGTCAGAAAAGTTACTAGGTATTATTTAAATCTTCTTGAATTTTTAAAAGTTATACTCAATTTATAGTTATTATGAAATATTGGCTATATTCTTCATGTTGTGCAATATATCCTTGTAGCTTATTTTAAGCCTAATAGTTTGAACCTCTTACTTTTCTACCCCTATCATGCCCCTTTCCCTCTCCCTCTCTCCACTGGATACCAATAGTTTGTTTTCTATATCTATGAGTCTGCTTCTTTTAAAAATTATATTCACTAGTTTGTGTTATTTTTAGATTCCATATATATGTGATATCATACAGTATTTTTTTTTCTCTATTTGACTTTTTCCACTAGCATCATGCCCTCCAAATCCATCATGTTTCTGCAAATGTCAAAATTTTATTCTTTTTTTATGACTAATATTCCATTGTATATATATTCCACTTTTTGTTTATCCATTTATCTGTTGGTGGACACTTAGGTTGTTTCTATGTCTTTGCATTTGTAAATAATGTTGCGACTGACATTGGGGTGCTGATATTTTATTGAGCTTATCTGAGTCTGAGCTTTTGGGTTCTTTTGGATAGATCTCCAAGAGTAGAATTGCTGGGTCGTATGATAAGTCTATTTTTAGGTTTTTGTTTTTTGAGAAATCTCCATACTGTTTTCCATAGTGGTTGCACTCATTTTCATTTCCATCAACAGTGTGTGAAGATTTCCTTTTCTCCAAATCCTTTCCAGTGTATGTGATTTGTGGTCTTTTTATGATAGCCATTTTGACAGGTATGAGGTGATATCACATTTGGTTTTGCACTTCCCTGTTCATTAACAATGTTCAGCATCTTTTCATTGCCTATTGACCATGTGCATTTCCTCTTTGGAAAAATGTCTATTCAGTTCTTCTACCCATTTTTTCATTGAACTTTTTTTTTTATGTTGAGTTGTAGGAGCTGTTTGTGTATGTTAGATATTAAACCCTTATCAGTCATATCATTTGCAAATATTTTCTCTGATTCAGTAGGAGAGACAACTCTTTGTCAGTGGTTTTCTTTGCTTTGCCAAAGGTTTTATGTTTAGTTAGGTACCATTTGTTTATTTTTGCTCTTATTTCCTTTGCTTTAGGAGATGGATCAAAAAAATGTTGCTATGACTTATGTCAAAGAATGTTCTGCCTATGTTTTTATCTGGAAGGTTTATAGTACCTGGTTTTACATTTAGGTCTTTGATCCATTTTGGGTTTATTTTTGTGTATGGTGTGAGAATGCCCTAATACCATTCTTTTACATGTAGCTGTCCAGTTTTCCCAGCACCACTTATTGAATAGACTGTCTGTCATTCTTCTTTGTCATAGATTAATTGACCATAAGTGAGTGGATTTATTTCTGGGCTTTTTATCCTTTTCCATTGATCTATATGCCTGTTTTTATGCCAGTACCATCCTATTTTGATCACTGTAGCTTTATAGTGTAGTCTGAAGTCAGAGAGCCTGATTCCTCCAGTTCTGTTTTTCTTTTCCAGACTTTTTTTTTTTTGACTATTCAGGGTCTTTTGTGTTTCTATACAACATTTGTTCTATGAAAAATACCATTGGTATTTGATAGGGGTTGCAGTGAATCTATAGATTGACTTGGTAATATGGTCATTTTAAAAATATTAATTCTTCTAGTCCAAGAATACAATTTATCTTTCCATCTGTTTGTACTGTCTTTAATTTCTTTCATCAGTGTCTCATAGTTTCCCAAGTACAGGTCTTTTACCTCCTTAGGTAGATTTATTCCTAGTTATTTGAATTATGTACATTTTAAAATGAAAATAATCTTGATTTTTAAAAAAATATAATTTACACTTTAACCTACTTTAAACTTAAAATTAAAGGTAAGACTTTCTCAACTGGAATACTTTTCTGATTTGTAAGAATAAATTTCTATCCAGTTAACCTTTAATAAAAGTAAAGTTTCCTAGGAAGGGTCTTTTTGTAAGCTGAGCAGACTGGAAACCAAGATACACAGGGGTAGGCTATTTGTATATCTAGCTTTTTCATGACTACTGATTTCTGATATGTTTTCCACTTGAAAATCTAAATTTCTTTTCACTTTAAAAGTTCACAGCTCAGCAGGAACACTAAACCTATTTAAACCAAAATTATATATGAAATATGAAATTCAAAAGTTATACAGAGTAGGGTCAGATTTAAGGTAACACTTTAAACTTGGTCCGAACAAGGAGGAAAGAGGAAGGAAACTTTAAAATTATTTGTTTAAATATTGATAGTTTTTATGGCTGGGTGAAAGGAAAGGAGGAGGTTAATCTATCTTCTGTTTATGCCTGAAATTATTTATCTTTTTATCTCTACAAATTCCTCCATTGAATGAGAGATTTATGTGAGAAAGAGGAGGCAAGAAAAAAGACTTAAAAGAATGAAACTCATTAACATTTTTCTCCTCAGAGTAAAATTTTCCAGTAATTTCTGCTCAGATTCTTATTCTCTAGTCAATCGTATGCACTATTTAAGGCTTTTAATGTAAATGTTTGATACTTTAGAAAGTCTGGATATATACTTAATTATCCCATTGTTTTTACTGAATTGTCCTCTAGTATTAATTTCATTTCTGATTTTAGTAAGTTTATATTTATGTTCACAAAAATTTAAGATACAAACTTGTCTAAGGCAAGTAGATTCTACTATTTCCTCTCCAAATGAAAGAGTGCTTGATTATGTCTTGGTAGCTAAATAGGCAAGAATTTAAAACAGGAAGGTCTCCCATGCTGCAAATTGAATGAAATACGTTGAAAATAAATTTTTCTCTTGAAAATACATTTGCTCTGAGGCATTCAAGGCTTTTCGCTAATAGTGTGTGTGCTCAGTTGCTCAGTCGTGTCCAACTTTTTGCTACCCAATGGACTGTAGTCTCCAGGCTTCTCTGTCCATAGGATTCCCAGGCAAGAATACTAGAAAGGGTTGCCATTTTCTCCTCCAGGGGATCTTCCAGACTTGGGGATCGAACCCACATCTCTTGTGACTCCTGCCTTGGCAGGCATATTCTTTAACCACTGTGCCACCTCGGGGCCCTTTAGCAAATAGTAATAAACACAATTTTAATTAAACATAAGTGGATTCATATTAAAAAAGGAAAAAGGCACCCGCATTTGATGGAGAGTTTTCCTGTCTCCATTGATTTGACCAGACATAAGACATGTTACATTTTCTTTCCTATAACTTTCAGTACCTTTTAAGCCTTCTTCTTTACTTTATATTAGTGGGGATTCTTACAGGTTCAGTGACAAAAAGAGGAGTGCTCAACACCCCATGAACAGTAAAGTGACAGGAGTTCTCAACTCTTAAAATAACCATTGGGGATTTAGAACCTCAGTGTCTGAGGATTTGACAGTGGTGAAATTTGTCGTGTCAATTCTCTGTTTAAACCTAAATGACAGCAGAAGTTTGCTGGGAGCATACATTAAATTCTGCATTTAGTCTATTTGTACAATTGTCAGAAGCTCTTTAATTTCTTTAAATTTTCTTAGTCTCTCACAAAAGTGAGGTAGATAATAGAAAATAGTCAACACAGAAAAGATCTTGTGGCTTTTTCTGACATTTTAGGGAAGAGAAAATATAAAGGGAAAATAGATACCTAATGTCATTCCCACTTTACAGTGAAAAGTTATCTCCACGTATTTTATTAACCAATCTTATTCCCTTAAAACAATGCTCTCATGCCAAGAAATTCTGTTAATAGTGGAGGTTAGAGATTACATCAAAGATGTAGTTGTAGTTAATTCTGACACAAATGTCCTTGGAAAGATACCACAGATGATAAAATTCTGTTTCGTGAAATATAGAGCAGGGTATGATTAAATTTAGTCTTATTCAGACCTTTCTTGAGCTTGATAAATCAGCAAATCAAGTTTTTGTTTAGTGTCAGAGTTTTATCAAGAAACCAAGTGTCTGTCACACACAAGCTGCATGAGTGAAGTACCTTTCCATTTAAGGAAACTGGTTCCTCTTTGGGCAAGAACTTTTGTCTTCCTTGGAGACCAACATAGACACACAAATGTATGCTTCTATATTTTGACTAATTTTATTTTTTAAATAACATTATGGAATTTTGACATACTAAAAGTCAGAAAAGCAAAACGGAAAAAGAATCCCCACATACATTCCATGCAGCAATAATGAAAATATTACCAAAAGATTAAAGATACTTTTGTCACCTTCTCTGATCTCATCTGCCTTCCTTCTCTATTCCTATTTTATATTCCAATGTCTTTAGGCTATTTTTACATATGTATGAAGAGCTCCAGTTAAACCTCCATAATTGAAACCCTTCTCTTTGTTGTACATATTTCTTGTATATTGGTCTACTTGTTATTTTTGCTGGAGTGTTGTATCATGCTTTTTATAAAAAAATGTTTAGAAGATAAAGAAAAATATATCTTTTGCCATAACTCTAATATTCTTCAGCTTTAATCTATCTTTTTCTGTAGTTTATTCTGCTGCTTAAATTCCATTGACTTTTTCTCTGTTTGGACCAGTTTTCTCATATTTGTATCATCAGTATTTTTTTTTTTTAATTATTTATTTATTTTTTTGTAAATTCTTTTTTTCTTTCTTTTATGGATCTTCTAGTTTACTTACATTTTAACAAAGGAACTCTTGACCTCTGTCAGGTGGCCATTTTCAATCAACTGCTGTTATTTTGCATTCTTTGTTCCCCATAAGACCTCTCTCTCTGGCTTCTCCTCCTCCTTATTCCAAGGTGGACAGAATATTCTCAGTGACTACCCTTCTGTGCTGGACACATTCTTCCCATTTCTTCTTTCTTGCTTCACTTCTTCAAGATCTTAAAAAAATTTCCTAAATAAAGGTGTGTGTTTGTTATGTTGTTATGTATGTATCAGTATGTATGTCTGTAATCTGCTTGTTATGGATTTATATCTTTCATCTTTAACTGTCTTCTTTCCTCTTTTCTTTGTGTCTTTCTTTCTTCCCTATATTTTAATGATAGTTCTTGAGGAAGGGATAAAAGCATATGTTCATTTGCAATCTTGGTCTAGGAAACTTAAAATTTTGGAGGAAAATTTTAGACTTAAAACAAATTTGTAAAAATTCCCAAATGCCCTTTACTTAGATTCCCCAAATGTTAGCATTTACCACATTAATATTACTTTTTTCCCTGAGGTTTTGAAAGTTGTAGACAGTTCAGTTCAGTTCAGTCACTCAGCCATGTCTGATTCTTTGTGTCCCTATGGACTGCAGCACTCCAGGCATCCCTGTCCATCACCAACTCCTGGAGCTTACTCAAACTCATGTCCATCAAGTCGGTGATGCCATCCAACCTCTGTCATCCCCTTCTCCTCCTGCCTTCAATCTTTACCAGAATCAGGGTCTTTTCTAATGAGTCAGTTCTTCACATAAGGTGGCCAAAGTATTGGAGTTTCAGCTTCAGCATCAGTCCTTCCAATGAATATTCAGGACTGATGGACCGATTTCCTTTAGGATGGACTGGTTCGATCTTCTTGCAGTCCAAGGGGCTCTCAAGAGTCTTCTCCAACACCACAGTTCAAAAGCATCAATTCTTCAGCACTCAGCTTTCTTTATAGTCCAACTCTCACATCCATACATGAGTACTGGAAAAACCATAGCTTTGACTAGATGGACCTTTGTTGGCAAAGTAATGTCTCTGCTTTTTAATATGATGTCTAGGTTGGCCATAACTTTTCTTCCAAAGAACAAGCATTTTTTAATTTTGTGGCCACAGTTACCATCTGCAGAGATTTTGGAGCCCAAAGGGATAAAGTCTGTCACTATTTCTATTGTTTCCCCATCTATTTGCCATGAACTGAATTTTGATATAATACTTCAATCTATAGGTAGTTAACATTTTCAGCTGTCTATCCAGTGCCTTCTATACATAAGAAAACTTTTTATTTATTTATTTTTTTAATTCTTGAGCACACCTTACATTCCTGCCTCAACTTTACTTTGGAACATTTCCTTAGTTTTTAAAATTTTTTCATAACTACAACATATTTTTAATACTAGAGGTCAGTTACTGGTAAAATGTTCCTCAGTTTGGGGTTGTCAAATGTTTACTCATGGTTAGATTCAGATGCTGCAGTTTTCATAGCAGTACATCAGCAGTATAGCTGAGATCTGTCTCAGCACCTGTCACAGTGTGTATGATGTCATCTGCCCCATTACTTGTGACACTAACTTCAGTCCCATGGTTGGTGTTGAGGTCACTTTAAAAACTTACAAGGCCTTTTACAGAAGGGATAGTGAATAGAAATGAGAAAATCAGGGAAGCAGTGCCACTGTGGTATTAATACTATGGGGAGGGGAGGCTGTGGGTTAAAGGTTTGGAAATGAGTCAGAAGAGCAGATAAAGACTTGTTAACAGTCTTCCCCAAACACAGGGTTAGGTGGAAGTTGATGGACCTGGCAAGGAAACTCAGGATGCTGGGCATGTGCACTCATAGAAGTCTGGGCCTCAGGGATGAACACTGGAGAGTTCTGTGGGACTCTGTGGCATCTGTGAGTTAGTTGTCTCTTGTCACAGACAAGTTATGGTAGGGAGCTTGGGGCTGCTATTGCTCAGCAGAATGGGAACTATGTGGGTAAATACTAAACATTTTTTTCTCAGTTTAAAATTTCTTTTAAATATTAATTGACAATGATTCCACTTGCAATTCTATTAAAATATGAAATTCCTAAGGATACTTTGAATAAAGTATGCCAAGATGTATATACAGACAACTACAATCATTGCTAAAATAAAGACCTAATTAGGTAGGTATATACCATAATGATAGATTGAGAAACTCAATAATGCTGAAGTGTCAATTATCCCCAAATTAATGTAAGGTTGAATGAAATCCAAATTAAAATCCCAGTAGAACATTTTTTGTAGAATTGATAAAATTTTTAAAAGATTATACAAAAAGAACACAGAATAACCAAAATAACTTTGAGAAAGAAGTTATAGGATTCAACTACCAAATTTCAAAATTTATTTCTAAAGGCTATTTAATCAAGACATAATAGGTTTTCCATAAGTACAAACATATTGATCACTGGAACAGAATGAAAATTCCAAAACTGAACCTATACATATATGGACAATTGTTTTCCAGCAAAATTTTCTTAGTGTTTTAGAAAAGGTCCAGGCAAGTCAATGAGTAAAGAATAGCTTCCCCCACCCCCAGCTAAAGGTGCCTGAAACAATTGAAAATCTATATGCAACCATATGAACTCTAAGCTTTATTTCACATAATACATAAAAGCTAACTCAAAATGGATCAAAGTCCTAAACATGACAGCTAAGGTTACACAATTTCTAAAAGAGAACATAGGAGAAAAACTTAGTGAACTTGCAACAAGTAAAAATTTCTAAGTGAAATATAAGAAACATGACATTTGAAAAATGATATATTCATTTAAACAAAAAAGGACTAATAATTCTATAATACATTATATTTTGTGCCTGAGAAGTCAGATTGCTCTGTGAATCTGTCATCTGGTTCTAGAAAGAAAAACATAAATCAATCCTGTAAACTTTCTATTATTCACTGTTTAAACACTATATTATTTATAGTTATGATTATTCTGCACTGAAAATTAGTTTCTGAACATTTCCATTTTTGAGAAATCTTTCAATATATCTTTCAGATATGTTACTGCTTATGTAATTGGGAGGGTGGGATGCAAGAGTTCACTTACCTCTTCAAGTTTATTTTCCCTCAGCATACAGTAGAGGGCATGGTGTATAGTCTCAACAAGTTTGTTGCACAATTGAGTTAATAACTTAAAAACATTGTTTGTCTGAAGAAGTCTTCCTAATTTATTCAAAGAAATGAGAATTGAATATATGATACTTAATTGAATAGTAAACAGGGGAGTCCACTTTTTTTTTAATTAGTTGATTGATTTTAATTGGAGATAATTACTTTACAATATTGTGGTGTTTTTTGGCCATACATCAAAATGAGTCAGCGATGGGTGCATATATGTCCCCCATCCTGAAATCCCCTCCCACCTCCCTCCCACCCCATCCCTCTGGGCTGTTCCAGAGCAGGGCACTCAAAGCCAGTGCTCAAACTTGCGTCGAACTTGCACTTGTCATCTATTTTACATATTGTAATATACATGTCTCAATGCTATTCTCTTAGATCATCCACTCTCGTTTTCTCCCACATGGTCCAAAATTTTGTTCTTTACATCTGTGTCTCCTTTGCTGCCCTACATATAGGATCATCATCACCATCTTTTTACATTCCATATATATGTATCAATATACTGTATTGGTGTTTCTCTTTCTGACTTACTTCACTCTGTATAATAGACTCCAGATTTATCTACCTCATTAAAACTGACTCAAATGCGTTCCTTTTTATAGCTGAGTAATATTCCATTGTGTGTATGTACCACACATTTCTTATCTATTCATCTGCTGATGGACATCTAGGTTGCTTCCATGTCCTAGCTATTGTAAACAAACAGTGCTGCAGTAAACATTGGGTTACACGTGTCTCTTTCAATTCTGCTTCCTTCATGTGTATGCCCAGCAGTGAGATTTCTGGGTCATATGACAGTTCTATTTCCAGTTTTTTAAGGAATCTCCACATTGTTCTCCATAGAGGCTGTACTAGTTTGCATTCCCAACAACAGTGTAAGAGGGTTTCCTTTTCTCCACACCCTCTCCAGCATTTATTGTTTGTAAACTTTTTGATAGTGGCCATTCTGATCAGTGTGAGATATACCTCATTGTGATTTTGATTTGCATTTTTCTCTAGTAATGAGTGATGTTAAGCATCTTTTCATGTTTTTATTAGCCATCTGTATGTCTTCTTTAGGCAATGGCACCCCACTCCAGTACTCTTGCCTGGAAAGTCCCATGGATGGAGGAGCCTGGAAGGCTGCAGTCCATGGGGTCGCTGAGGGTCGGACACGACTGAGCGACTTCACTTTCACTTTTCACTATTGGAGAAGGAAATGGCAACCCACTTCAGTGTTCTTGCCTGGAGAATCCCAGGGACGGGGAAGCCTGGTGGGCTGCCGTCTATGGGGTGGCACAGAGTTGGACACGACTGAAGTGACTTAGCAATAGCAATGTCTTCTTTGGAGAAATGTTTGTTTAGTTGTTTGGCTCACTTTTTGATTGGGTATTTCGTTTTTCTGATATTGAGCTGCATGAGCTACTTGTATATTTTGGAGATTAATTCTTTGTCAGTTGTTTAATTTGCTATTATTTTCTCCCATTCTGAAGGGTGCCTTTTCACTTTGCATATAGTTTTCTTCATTGTGCAAAAACTTTTAAGTTTAATTTGGTCCCACTTGTTTATTTTTGTTTTTATTTCCATTACTCTGGGAGCTGGGTCATAGAGGATCTTGCTTGATTTATGTCAGAAAGTGTTTTGTCTATGTTTTCCTCTAGGAGTTTTATAGTTTCTGATCTTACATTTAGATCTTTAATCCATTTGGAGTTTATTTTTGTGTATGGTTTAAGAAAGTGTTCTGTTTCATTCTTTTACAGGTGGTTGACCAGTTTTCCCAGCACCACTTGTTAAAGAGATTTTCTTTTCTCAATGGCACCCCACTCCAGTACTCTTGCCTGGAAAATCCCATGGATGGAGGAGCCTGGAAGGCTGCAGTCCATGGGGTCGCTGAGGGTCGGACACGACTGAACGACTTCCCTTTCACTTTTCACTTTCATGCATTGGAGAGGGAAATGGCAACCCGCTCCGGCGTTCTTGCCTGGAGAATCCCAGGGACGGGGGAGCCTGGTGGGCTGCCGTCTATGGGGTCGCACAGAGTCGGACACGACTGAAGTGACTTAGCAGTAGCAGTTGTCAAAGATAAGGTGTCCATGCTGCTGCTAAGTCACTTCAGTCGTGTCCAACTCTGCGCGACCCCAGAGACCGCAGCCCACCAGGCTCCCCCGTCCCTGGGATTCTCCAGGCAAGAACGCCGGAGCGGGTTGCCATTTCCCTCTTCAATGCATGAAAGTGAAAAGTGTAAGGGAAGTCGCTCAGTCGTGACTCCTAGCGACGCCATGGACTGCAGCCCACCAGGCTCCTCCGTCCATGGGATTCTCCAGGCAAGAGTACTGGAGTGGGGTGCCACTGCCTTCTCCTAAGGTGTCCATAGGTGTATGGATAAAGGTGTCCATAGGTGTATGGATTTATCTCTGGGCTTTTTGTTACGTTGACCTACATTTCCGTCTTTGTGCCAGAACCATACTGTTGACTGTTTTTTTTTATAGTGTAGTCTGAAGTCAGGAAGTTTGATTCCTTCAGTTCCATTCTTGTTTCTCAAGATTGCTTTGGCTATTTGAGTTTTTTTTTTTATGTTTCCATACAAATTGTGAAATTATTTGTTCTAGTTCTGTGAAAAATACCATTAGTAGCTTGATAGGGATTGTGTTGTAATTTATAGATTGCTTTGAGTAATATGCTCATTTTCACTATATTGATTCTTCCAATCCATGAACACTGTATATTTCTCCATTTGTGTCATCTTTGATTTCTTTCCTCAGTGTTTTATAGTTTTCTATATATAGATCTTTTTTTTTCTTTAGGTAAATTTATTCCTAAGCATTTTATTCTTTTCATTTCAATGGTGAATGGGATTGTTTCCTTAATTTCTCTCTCTGTTTTTTCATTGTTAGTGTATAGGAATCCAAAGGATTTCTGTGTATTAATTTTATATCCTGCAACTTTACTATATTCACTGATTAGCTCTAGTAATTTTCTAATGGTGTCTTTAGGGTTTTCTATGTAGAGGATCATGTCATCTGCAAACAGTGGGAGTTTTACTTCTTTTCCAACCTGCATTCCTTTTATTTCTTTTTCTTCTCTGATTGCTGTGGTTAGGACTTCCAAAACTATGTTGAATAGTAGTGGTTTGAGTGGCCATTCTTGTTCCTGGTTTTAGAGGAAATGCTTTCAATTTTTCACCATTGAGGATAATGTTTGCAATGGGCTTGTCATACATGACTTTTATTATGTTGAGGTATGTTCCTTCTATGCCTGCTTTCTGGAGAGTTTTTATCATGAATGGGTGTTGAATTTTGTCAAAGATTTTCTCTGCATCTATTGAGATTTCATATGGTTTTTATTTTTCAATTTGTTAAATGATGTATCATGTTGATTTGAAAATAATAAAGAATCCTTGCATCTCTGGGATAAAGCCTACTTGGTCATGATGTATGATCTTTTTAATATGTTGGATTCTGTTTGCTAGAATTTTTTGAGGGTTATTGCATCTATGTTCATCAGTGATATTGGCCTGTAGTTTTCTTTTTGTGGCATTTTTGTCTGGTTTTGGTGTCAGGGTGATGGTGACTTCATAGAATGCATTTAGTTTGTCTTCCTCTGAAATTTCCTGGAAGAGTTTGAGTAGGATAGGTGTCATCTCTTCTCTAAAATTTTGGTAGAATTCACCTGTGAAGTCATCCGGTCCTGGGCTTTTGTTTGTTGGAAGATTTTTGAGTACAGTTTTGATTTCCATGTTTGTGATTGGTATATTCAGATTTTCTATTTCTTCCTGGTTCAGTTTTGGAAGGTTATACGTTTCTAAGAATTTGTCCATTTCTTCCAAGTTGTCCATTTTATTGGCTCATAGTGGTATCTTATGGTCTTTTGTATTTCTGTGTTGTCTGTTGTGATTTCTCCATTTAAATTTCTAATTTTATTTATTTGAATCTTCTCCTCCCTTTTTTTTCTTGATGAATCTGACTAACAGTTTGTCTATTTTATTTATCTTCTCAAAGAACCAGATTTTAGTTTTGTTGATCCATGCTCTCATCTCCTTTGTTTCTTTTCAGTTATTTCTGCTCTGATTTTTACAATTTCTTTCCTTCTACTAACTTTGGGATTTTTCTTTTTTCTTTTTATAGTTGTTTTATGTGTAAAGCTAGGTTGCTTATTTGATGCTTCTCTTGTTTCTTGAGGTAGGCTTGTATAGCTATGAACCTCCCTCTTACTGAATATACTGCTTTTACTGAATCCCGTAGGTTTTGGGTTGTTGTGTTTTCATCATCATTTGTTTCTATGCATATTTTGATTTCCTTTTTGATTTCTTCTGTGATCTTTTGGTTATTCAGAAGTGTGTTGTTTAGCCTGCATATGTTTGTGTTTTTTATAGGCCCCCCCACGTAGTTGATATCTAATCTTACTGCATTGTGATCAGAAAAAAATGTTTGAAATGATTTTAATTTTTAAAAATTTACCAAGGCTAGATTTGTGGCCCAGGATGAGATCTATCCTGGGGAGTCCACTTTAAAAAATGTTGTTTGTAGTCAGATAGTAAGAAAAATTATTCTTCTGTTTTGTTTATAAAAGCTACTTGTCCTCCTTTTCCTCTCTATAGTAGGCATATGTGTGTTGAAAACACTGTAAATCATTGACTGTAGACGATTTATATTTTTCACTAGATTTGAAGAGAATATTAAATGTGAAATAAAGTAATGGGGATATAACCCTATTTAGAAGATAAAAGATGTGAATTTCATAAAAGATTGTGTTTAAATCTATGTTGAATGATTTCCTGAGATTTTAACAACAGAACAAATTGATACAAAGATAGTGCTTGTCCTTTAAGAATTATAAATAGCATATGTTTTCACACTATTTTCAATTTTTCACATTTGGCATTTACTTTTGTCTGACATTTGAAAAATTGGAGCACGAGATAAACTTCAGCCTTCTTAATATTTTAGAAAAGGTCGATTCATCTTATTTGATATCTGTAAATGACATATTTCACTTTTAACAATGGGTCTTTGAAATCAGCTATTCGGTGGTAAATAACAAACCTGTTTTGGAAAACACAATATCATAAGAGTTTATAAGACTCTCATTTTCCTTTGAATTAACAAAATAAGGAGTAGAAAACGTCCATGGGCCTGTCAAGTCTCCCTTTTGTTTTGAGGTGTTAGGCTCAGTTTAAGTGGAGAATATGCAAAAGATCAGATTAATTCCATTGTACAGCCTTGTATGGGGAATATGGAAGGAGACATGTTTCTATTATTCTCCTGACTGAGGAAATACCGATGATCTTGTTAACAGACAATGTCTGTTAACTTCATCTCAGTTTAAAAAAATGCGTACAGGCCCTCCACTGAGTTCTGGAATACACTCTGTGAAGGTTTTATCCTCAAGTAGCTCACAATCTAGCAAAAAGGCAGAGAAGCCCACTTAATTATAATTGAATGTGTCAAGAAAGAATAAGTCTAGCCAGATAGACACTTGAGATGCAAAGGAGAGCATCACCAAGTTTTAGAGCCAACACATAAGTGACATTAGGGTAGGACTATAAATTTCTTTCAGATGCGGCAGCCTTTATGTAAACAGAATTACAGGCAAAGTAAAACAAAGTGAAATTTAAACCTTTAGTCACTTGCTGTTAATCAGTGATTCCCCATCTGATTTAGGATGAAATCCAAAGTTCTCCCCATGTCTTCTGAGGCAGATGTGATCTGACCCCTGGTTGTGGGTCTAGTTTCACCTTCCTCTATCTCCCTGCACTGGGCTCTGCCGAAGTCGGCCCCCTCGTTATTTCTCAGATGTGCTGAATGCCTCCCTAAGAAAGGTATTTGCATGCTCTTCTTGCCAAGAATACTTTTCACCCAGATGTGCACATCACTTCCATCTTCAACTTTTTCTTCTTGCTCAGAATTCACCTGCTCAGAATGCCTGAGAACCTCCCCATGCACAATAGCAACCCTCCCATGCATGTTCCATGTGCCTTTCTGCACAACACTGGTCCTAACTGATATGTATTTGTTTATATATCTGTTTATGACTGACTTTCCCACTAGAATCTAAGTTCCTAAGAATAAGAACTTTTTCTACTTTATTAATACTGTCTCTCCAGCACTTAAAACAGTGTCTGCATTTTAGTAGAAATGTCATATGTACAGAATTCAGTAATTATATACCAACTGGTCTTTCCTTCTCATGGTTAGTCACTTGGAACTTAGACACAGCTCCTCAAGAGAAAGTGAGCTAGAAAGACTCAGGTGTATCTCCCAGGCCTTTGTCTCAGATACTGGGTCTGAATTCAGTACTACCACTGGGTGGGTATTTCATAGCCACCTTAGGTATGCACAGTTCTCAGTCTCACTAACTTCAGCATTGTGCAGAATTATCAGCAGCTTCTGTTTTGTAGTGGCATAATTCTTGGTAACATATTGCACTTAATTCTAATACAAATTCTCATACTTAATTCTCATATTCTTCATTGTCTCACTGTCAAATCTTCCTATACATTTAAGCCAAAAGAAGAAGCTCTCAAATACTAATTAAAATACAAATTGACATACATTCATAAACATGTGATATGAGAATATCACATGTGAGATGAGAATACTCAAGCCAAGAAAGTAACTTATGTCAATTAAGGATGAAAAAAAAAAGAAAAAGAAAAAGAAAAATTGTGTGTGTGTGGGGGCAGGAAATAAGCACCCTAAGAAAACTGTCCTATTAAGGACAAATTGGAAATAAATAGTATGTCTATCAATTCTTTAAAATCTGCACAGTGCTGAAAAAAAGTCCAAGTGCATGCAGATTACTGTGCTAACAGAACTGACCATTTAAAGCTGACTACAAATGTTCAATTATTTTCTAATGTCAACAAACTATAATCAAATTATGCAAAATGACACCCCCTTAAAACTCAGTTAACTGCTTGAATCAGTGGCAATAATTTCTCCTCTATTTTTGTCTGAAATAATTCTCAGTGAGTTTAAAATCCATAACAAGCTTCAGAGTGAGGTTGGCAAAAATGATTTGTCCTTATGGTTAAAGTGATGGGGGTGTCATCAAGAGAAATGGTTCGTTTTGTGAAAGTCACTCAGTCATGTCTGACTCTTTGCCACCCCATGGGCTATACAGTCTGTGGAATTCTCCAGGCCAGAATACTAGAGTGGGTAGCCTTTCCCTTCTCTAGGGGATCTTCCCAATCCAGGAATTAAACCCAGGCCTCCTGCATTGCAGGTGGATTCTTTACCAGCTGAACAACAAGGGGGTAAGTACTCACCTGTGTTAGACCACTCTTTGAATGAGTCCTAATATCATTAAGCCTCAGAACTGGACACCTGCTTAGAGCACAACTTAGAAGTATCTCCTGCCCTTACAGATGGGGTACAGTGGTTACAGTCAGGTCAGATAGAAACTTGATGGGGAATCAGTTCAGTTCAGTCACTCAGTAGTCTCTGACTCTTTGCGACCCCATGGACCGCAGCACACTAGGCCTCCCTGTCCATCGCCAATTCCCTGAGGTTGCTCAAACTCATTCCATCGAGTCGGTGATGCCATCCAAACATCTTATCCTCTGTCATCCCTTTCTCCTTCTGCCTTCATACTTTCCCATCATCAGGATCTTTTCCAATGAATCAGGTCTTTTCATTCGGTGGCCAAAGTGTTGGAGCTTCAACTCTCACATCCATACATGACTACTGGAAAAATTGTAGCTTTGAATAGATGGACCTTTGTTGGCAAAGTAATGTCTCTGATTTTTAATATGCTTTCTAGGTTGGTCATAGCTTTTCTTCCAAGAAGCAAGCATCTTTTAATTTCATGGCTGCAGTCACTATCTGCAGTGATTTGGGAGCCAAAGAAAATAAAGTCTATCCCGTTTCCATTGTTTTCCCATCTACTTGCCATGAAGTGATGGAACCAGACACCATGATCTTAGTTTTCTGAATACTGAGCTTTAAGCCAACTTTTTCACTCTCCTCTTTCACTTTCATCAAGAGGCTCTTTAGTTCTTCTTTGCTTCCTGTCTTAAGGGTGGTGTCATTGCATATCTGAGGTTATTGATATTTCTCCCAGCAATCTTGATTCCAGCTTGTGCATTATCCAGCCTGGCACTTCTCATGATGTACTCTGCATATAAATTAAACAAGCAGGGTGACAAAATACAATCTTGACATACTCCTTTCGCAATTTGGAACCAGTCTGTTTCATGTTCAGTTCTAACTGTTGTTTCTTTACCTCCATACAGATTTCTCAAGAGACAGATCAGGTGGTCTGGTATTCCCATCTCTTTCAGAATTTTCCACAGTTTGTTGTGATCCACACAGTTAAAGGCTTTGGCATAGTCAATAAAGCAGAAGTAGAAGTTTTTTCTGGAACTCTCTTGCTTTTGTAGTGATCCAACATATGTTGGCAATTTGGTCTCTGGTTCCTCTGCTTTTTCTAAATCCAGCTTGAACATCTGGTAGTTCATGGTTCACGTACTGCTGAAGCCTGGATTGGAGAATTTTGAGCATTACTTTGCTAGCATGTGAGATGAGTGCAATTGTGCAATAGTTTGAACATTCTTTGGCATTGCCTTTCTTTGGGATTGGAATGAAAACTGACCTTTTCCAGTCCTGTGGCCACTGCTGAGTTTTCCAAATTTGCTGGCTTATTGAGTGCAGCACTTTCAAGCATCACTTTTTAGGATTTGAAATAGTTCAACTGGAATTCCATCACCTCCACTAGCTTTGTTTGTAGCGATGCTTCCTAAAGCCCACTTGACTTCACATTCCAGGATGTCTGGCTCTAGATGAGTGATCACACCATCGTGGTTATCTGGGCCATGAAGATCTTTTTTGTATAGTTTTTCTGTGTATTCTTGCCACCACTTGTTAGTATATTCTGCTTCTGTTAGGTCCATACCATTTCTGTCCTTTATTGTGCCCATCTCTGCATGAAACGTTCTGTTGGCATCTCTAATTTTCTTGATGAGATCTTTGGTCTTTCCCCTTCTATTGTTTTCCTCTATTTGTTTGCATTGATCACTGAGGAAGGCTTTCTTATTTCTCCATGCTTTCCTTTGGAACTCTGCACTCCAATGTGTGTATCTTTCCTTTTCTCCTCTGTCTATTTCTTCTCTTCTTTTTCTCAGCTATTTGTAAGGCTCCCTCAGGCAACCATTTTGCCTTTTTGCATTTATTTTTCTTGGGGAAGGTCTTGATCCCTGCCTCCTGTACAATGTCATGAACCTCTGTCCATAGTTCTTCAGGCACTCTATCAGATCTAATCCCTAGAATCTATTTACCACTTCCACTGTATAATCATAAGGGATTTGATTTAGGTCATACCTGAATGGTCTAGTGGTTTTCCCTACTTTCTTCAACTTAAGTTTGAATTTGGCAATAATTAGTTCATGATCTGAGCCACAGACAGCTCCTGGTCTTGTTTTTATTGACTGCATAGAGCTTCTCCATCTTTGGCTGAAAAGAATATAATCAACCTGATTTTGATATTGATATTGACATCTGGTGATGTCCATGTGTAGACACCTCTCTTGTGTTGTTGGAAGAGGGTGTTTGCTATGACCAGTGAGTTTTCTTGGCCAAACTCTGTTAGCCTTTGCTCTGCTTCATTTTGTACTCCAAGGCCAAATTTACGTGTTACTCCAGGTATCTCTTGACTTCCTACTTTTGCATTCCAGTCCCCTATGATGAAAAGGACATCTTTTTTTGGTGTTAGTTCTAAAAGGTCTTGTAGGTCTTCATAGAACCGTTCAATTTCAGCTTCTTCAGCATTACTTTTTGGGGCATTCAGTTCAGTTCAGTTGGTCAGTCATGTCCGACTCTTTGCAACCCCATGAACTGCAGCATATCAGGCCTCCCTGTCCATCACCAACTCCCGGAGTCCACCCAAACCCATGTCCATTGTGTCGGTGATGCCATCCAACCATCTCATCCTCTGTCGTCTCCTTCTCCTCCTACCCTCAATCTTTCCCAGAATCAGGGTCTTTTCTATTGAGTCAGTTCTTCACAACAGGTGGCCAAAGTATTGGAGTTTCAGCTTTAGCATCATTCCTTCCAAAGAAATCCCAGGGCTGATCTCCTTCAGAATGGACTGGCTGGATCTCCTTGTAGTCCAAGGGACTCTCAAGAGTCTTCTCCAACACCACAGTTCAAAAGCATCAATTCTTCTGTACTCAGCTTTCTTCACAGTCCAACTCTCACATCCATACATGACTACTGGAAAAACCATAGCCTTGACTAGATGGACCTTTGTTGGCAAAGTAATGTCTCTGCTTTTGAATATGCTATCTAGGTTGGTCATAACTTTCCTTCCAAGGAGCTTTTTTTTTCCTTCTTGGAACTTTTCTTCCAAGGAGAATGTCTTTTAATTTCATGGCTGCAATCACCATCCACAGTGGTTTTGTAGCCCAGAAAAATAAAGTCAGCCACTGTTTTCACTCTTTCCCCATCTATTTGCCATGAAGTAATGGGACCAGATGCCATGATCTTAGTTTTCTGAATGTTGAGTTTTAAGCCAACTTTTTTACTCTCTTCTTTCACTTTCATCAAGAGGCTTTTTAGTTCTTCTTCACTTTCTGCCATAAGGGTGGTGTCATCTGCATATCTGAAGTTATTGATATTTCTCCTGGCAATCTTGATTCCAGCTTGTGCTTCCTCCAGACCAGTGTTTCTCATGATGTACTCTGCATATAAGTTAAATAAGCAGGGTGACAAGATACAGCCTTGATGTACTCCTTTTCCTATTTGGAACCAGTCTGTTGTTCCATGTCCAGTTCTAACTGTTGCTTCTTGACCTGTATACAGGTTTCTCAAGAGGCAAGTCAGGTGGTCTGGTATTCCCATCTCTTTCAGAATTTTCCACAGTTTATTGTGATCCACACAGTCAAAGGCTTTGGCATAGTCAATAAAGCATAAATAGATGTTTTTCTGGAACTCTCTTGCTTTTTTGATGATCCAGCGGATGTTGGCAATTTGATCTCTGGTTCCTCTACTTTTTCTAAAACCAACTTGAACATCTAGAAGTTCACGGTTCATGTATTGCTGAAGCCAGTCTTGGAGAATTTTGAGCATTACTTAACTAGCATGTGAGATGAGTGCAATTATGCAATAGTTTGAGCATTCTTTGGGATCGGAATGAAAACCGACGTTTTCCAGTCCTGTGGCCACTGCTGAGTTTTCCTAATTTGCTGACATATTGAGTACAACACTTTCACAGCATCATCTTTTAGGATTTGAAATAGCTCAACTGGAATTCCATAACCTCCTCTAGCTTTGTTGTAGTGATGCTTCCTAAGGCCCACTTGACTTCGTATTCCAGCATATCAGGCTCTAGGTGAGTGTGAGTGATCACACCTTTGTGATTATCTGGGTCATGAAGATCTTTTTTGTACAGTTCTTCTGTGTATTCTTGACACCTCTTCTTAATGTTTTCTGCTTCTGTTAGGTCCATAACATTTCTGTCCTTTATTGAGCCCATCTTTGCATGAAATGTTCCCTTGGTGTCTCTAATTTTCTTGAAGAGATCTCTAGTCTTTCCCATTCTATTGTTTTCCTCTATTTCTTTGCATTTATCGCTGTTGTTGGGGCATATGTTGGGGCATAGACTTCAATTATTGTGATTTTGAATGATTTGCCCTGGAAACGAACAGAGATCATTCTGTCGTTTTTGAGCTTGCACCCAAGTACTGCATTTAGGACTCTTGTTGACTATGAATGCTACTCCATTTCTTCTAAGGGATTCTTGCCCACAGTTCAGTTCAGTTCAGTTGCTCAGTCATGTCCGACTCTTTGCGACCCCATGAATCACAGCATGCCAGGCCTCCCTGTCCATCACCAACTCCTGGAGTTCACTCAGACTCACGTCCATCGAGTCAGTGATGCCATCCAGCCATCTCATCCTCTGTCGTCCCCTTCTCCTCCTGCCCCCAGTCACTCCCAGCACCAGACTCTTTTTCAATGAGTCAACTCTTCACATGAGGTGGCCAAAGTACTGGAGTTTCAGCTTCAGCATCATTCCTTCCAAAGAAATCCCAGGGCTGATCTTCAGAATGGACTGGTTGGATCACCTTGAAGTCCAAGGGACTCTCAAGAGTCTTCTCCAACACCACAGTTCAAAAGCATCAATTCCTCAGCACTCAGCTTTCTTCACAATCCAACTCTCACATCCAAACATGACCACAGGAAAAACCATAGCCTTGACTAGACAGACCTTTGTTGACAAAGTAATGTCTCTGCTTTTGAATATGCTATCTAGGTTGGTCATAACTTTCCTTCTAAGGAGTAAGCGTCTTTTAATTTCATGGCTGCAGTCACCATCTGCAGTGATTTTTGGAGCCCCCCAAAATAAAGTCTGACACTGTTTCCACTGTTTCCCCATCTATTTCCCATGAAGTGATGGGACCAGATGCCATAATCTTCGTTTTCTGAACGTTGAGCTTGAAGCCAACTTTTTCACTCTCCACTTTCACTTTCATCAAGAGGCTTTTTAGTTCCTCTTCACTTTCTGCCATAAGGGTGGTATCATCTTCATATCTGAGGTTATTGATATTCCTCCCTGCAATCTTGATTCCAGATTGTGTTTCTTCCGGTCCAGCGTTTCTCATGATGTACTCTGCATATAAGTTAAATAAGGAGGGTGACAATATGCAGCCTTGACATATTCCTTTTCCTATTTGGAACTAGTCTTTTGTTCCATGTCCAGTTCTAACTGTTGCTTCCTGACCTGCATACAGATTTCTCAAGAGGCAGATCAGGTGGTCTGGTATTCCCATCTCTTTCAGAATTGTCCACAGTTTATTGTGATCCACACAGTCAAAGCTTTTGGCATAGTCAATAAAGCAGAAACAGATGTTTTTCTGGAACTCTCTTGATTTTTTCTTGATCCAGTGGATGTTGACAATTTGATCTCTGGTTACTCTGCCTTTTCTAAAACCAGCTTGAACATCAGGAAGTTCACGGTTCACATATTACTGAAGCCTGGCTTGGAGAATTTTGAGCATTACTTTACTAGCGTGTGAGATGAGTGCAATTGTGCAGTAGTTTGAGCATTCTTTGGCATTGCCTTTCTTTGGGATTGGAATGAAAACTGACCTTTTCCAGTGCTGTGGCCACTGCTGAGTTTTCCAAGTTTGCTGGCATATTGAGTGCAGCACTTTCACAGCATCATCTTTCAGAATTTGAAATAGCTCAACTGGAATTCCATCACCTCCACTAGCTTTGTTTGTAGTGATGTTTTCTAAGGCCCACTGGACTTCACATTCCAGGATGCCCACAGTAGTAGATATAATGGTCATCTGAATTAAATGTGCCCATTTCAGTCTATTTTAGTTCACTGATTCCTAAAATGTTGATGTTCACCCTTGCCATCTCCTTTTGACCACTTCTAATTTACCCTGATTCATGGACCTAACATTTCAGGTTCCTATGTGGTGTTTCTCTTTATAGCATTGGAGTTTACTTCCATCATCAGTCACATCCACAGCTGGGCATTTTCACTTTGACTCTGTCTCTTCATTCTTTCTGGAGTTATTTTTTTGCTCTTCTCTAGTAGCATATTGGGCACCTACTGACCAATACTGGGCACCTACTGGGGAGTTCATCTTTCATTGTCATGTCTTTTTTGCCTTTCATACTGCTCATGGGGTTCTCAAGGCAAGAATACTGAAGTGGTTTGCCATTCTCTTCTCCAGTGGACCACATTTTGTCAGAACTCTCCACTACAACCTGTCTGTTTTGGGTGACCCTACACGGCATGGCTCATAGTTTCATTGACTTAGACAAGGCTGTGGTCCCTGTGATCAGTTTGATTAGTTTTCTGTGACTGGATTTCATTCTGTCTGCTCTCTGAGGGATAAGGATAAGAGGCTTATAGAAACTTCCTGATGGGAGTGAATGTCTGTAGGGGTGGAAACTGGGTCTTTTTCTGATGGGAGGGGACATGCTCAGTAAATCTTTAACCCAATTTTCTATTGATTGGCAGGGCTTTGTTCCTCCCTGTTTTCTGACCTAAGATCAAACTATGGTGGAGGTGATGAAGATAATGGTGACCTCCTCAAAAACTCTCATGCACACACTGCCATAATCAGTGCCCCGAACCCTGCAGCAGGCACCCAGCGAACCAGGCCTCCACTGGAGACTCCTGGACACTCCAGGCAAGTCTGAGTCAGTCTCTTGTGTTGTCACTGCTCCTTTCTCCTGGGTCCTGGTGTGCACAAGCTTTTGTTTGAGCCTTCTGGTCTTCTCTGATGGGTATGTGGTTTGATTGTAAATGTGATTTTGCCTCTCCTACTGTCCTGCTGGGACTTCTCCTTTGCCCTTGCATGTGGGGTATCCTTTTTTTTGGTGGGATCCAACATTCTCCTGTCGATGGTTGTTCAGCAGCGAGTTGTAATTTTGAAGTTCTCATAGGAGAAGATGAGCGCACGTCCTTTACTCTGCCATCTGGAAACTAAAAATTACTGATGAATTTTGTGGTGTCTAAAGGAACAAACTAGGTTTTTTCACTGTGATAAAAACTGAGAATTCACAACAGTTTTGACTGTCAGGGTGCTGGCTTATGGCATGTGTTGGCACCTCTGTGGCAACACAGAGTAAAGAGTATGATCGAGAAGGAGGCAGGCCTGTGATCCAATGAATAGATCCTCTCTCTGTCAGTTGAAGTTGGGGTCCCCATTGGTTAGGAAAACATGTTCTTCTGAAGCTTAGTTTTTGTAGATGGTTTTTCCCTGGAAGAGAATGTGGAAAGCTCCCGAAAATCATTATACTTTGGAGTAAAGAGAGCTAAATACTTTCACAGTAGTAATATTTCCAGTTTTCTAAAATAAACCAATAATATATGAGAACTCCCTCTAACGACCTAGGCTTATGGTCCCTTGTTTTCAAAAATAAAAAGGAAACTAAAGGATGACTGGTTTTCATTGAAAGAGGATCATTTCAATGCTTTTTATGTGTCTCTTTTTAAAATCAACTTTATTGAGATACAGTTCCATATAATAAAAGTTTTATACACACACACACACACACACACACACACACACACACTCACTCACATGCTTTTTTTCAGATTCTTTTCCCATAGAGGTTGGAGTTACCTATGCTATACAGTCTTTGTTGATTATCTACTCTATATATTATAGTGTATATATGTTAATCCCAAACTTTTAATTTATCCTTTCCTCCCCACATTTTCCCTTTGGTAGCCAGAAGTTATAGTTTTCTCCACATATTTGCCCAGGAGTGGCACTGCAGGATCATATGGTTTTTTTTAGTTCTGTAAGGAATCTCTATACTATTCTCCATAATGGCGCACCAATTTACCTTCCCACCAACAGTGTACTAGAAGGGTTCCCTTTTCTTCACATCTCTTCAACATTTATTGCTTGTAGCCTTTTGATGATACCATTCTCACTGGTATGAAATCATCAAGTCTTTATTTTGGGCATTCTGTAGATTAGTGATTTTTTAGTTATGTCATAGACTCTGTGATATTACTTTGAATTTCCCTAACAACTAATGATGTTGAAATTCTTAGCATGCGCTTGACATTTTGATTATCTTTTTTGGTGAAAAGCCTTAAAACATTTTCATCTTTTAAACATTAATTTGTTTTTCTTCTTACTATTGAGTAGTTAAAGTTACTCACATTCTCTGGATATGAACCCTTTAACCCTTTATCAGATATGTATCTTTCTAATATTTTCCCTGTTTGTGGATTGCCTTTCTGTTTTTTTTTTTTATGAGTATATTTTGAAAAGAGTCTCTTATTTTGACCAAGTTTAATTTAGCAATTATTTATTTCATACTTTGTGCTTCTTGTGTCTTTTATGAGAAGAAATAACCTCAAATTCCCAAAGTTTTTTCCTGGAATTTAGAGCTTTAACTCTTTCATTTAGATTAACGATGAATTTCAAATCAGTTTTTGTAATACAATGAAGTAAATACAAAACTTTTCTACATCTAAATACCAAGAACTTCCAGGACCAGTTGTTTAAATTTTATCACTTCCCCATTGAATTTCTTTGGCATCTTTGTCAGAAACCAGTTGGTTACATACATGAATGTTTATGAGCACTATATCATAGGTACTGGCAAACTTATTTTGTAAAGGGATAAAAACTAAAAATTTAGACTTTCCAGGCCATTCATTCTCTGTTACAGCTACTAAACTCTGCCACTGTAGCATTAAAGCAGCCATAGATAACATGCAAATAAACAGCCATTGCTGAGTTCCATTAAAACTCATTTATAAAAAAGGCAGGAGACCAGAGTCAGCCCATGGGGCATGCTTAGCTGATCCCTGTGTTGTATTTCATTGATCTCTAGCCAATACAACAATACATTAATTATTATAAATTTATTATATATCTTGAAATGTCTTAAAAAGTTTTTAGTTCCCTCAACCTTGCTAAATCTATTTGTCATATCAGCTTTTTGGTGATAGATTATTTAAGATTTCTGTATAACTGATCATATCATTTGCAAATAATAGAGTTTTATATTTTCCTTTCCGATCGCTTCGTGGCCTTTTGGCTAAGATCAAGTGTAGTATAGTTTACTTTCCATTCTCTAACTTAAAGTTTCTTTTATTACCTTATCCCGGTGGCTTGAACCTCTAGTAAGGTGTTGAAGTAGCAAGAACTTGCCTTATTTACAATCTTATGGGTAAAGATCCTATTTTTATCCATTAAAGGTCGATGTTATCAATAGGTTTTATTGATGCTATCAATAGGATGACTGTTTTCAGGTCAAGGAAGTTCCCTTCATTTCCTAGTTAACTGAGAGTTATTAAAAGTTAGTTATGCCTTTTGTCAGGTGCTTTTTATCTTAGCATCTATCAAGATAGTAAAATTAATTTTCCTTTTAGACTATTAATAGGGAGAATTATAATGATTTATTCAAATTTCTAGGATACCCTTTGTCAATGGAAGAGAGTTTTGTCAACATTTGTGTGATTTATTGTGAATATTAGTCATTCTAGTATATGTGTGTGTGTGTTTTGTACATTTTGTCTGTGGTATCTCACTGTGGTTTTAATTGGCATGTTTCTGATCGCTGCTAATACTAAGATTCCCTGCCCCCCTCCCCCAGAGGATACTGACTCTTCTTATATCTTCCTTTTTGAGGTGACTATCAAGTCTTTCACCACTTTAAAAAACTTGGGTTGTCTTTTTACTGCCATTGTAGGAGCTATTTAAGTATTTTCAACATTGGTCCTCTGTTGAAAATATTTGTTACAAACACATTCTCCTGGTTTATGGCTTTTCTATTAATTTTCTTTTCTGGCGTTTTCAAACTTTATGCCTTTAATTTTGTTAAAGGTTCCTATGTTAGCTGGTTTTCCTTTTAGTGATAGTGCTTTTGGGTCTTCCCTAAGGAAATCTTGTTACTTCAAGTTTATAAAGATTTTCTCTATTTCTTTCCATGCTATATAGTTTTAGCTTTTATATTTTGGTCTATGATTGATCACAGATTTTTGTCCATGGTTCAGGCTGAGATTCACTTACCTCCTTATATACCTCTAATTGGTCTGGTACCATTTACTGAAGACTCCTTTTTGCATTTACTTCCTTTTGCCAAAATTATTTGACTGTGTATTCATGATAATATTTGCTTTTCTATTCCATTGACCTATTTAGCCTTTTATCAATAACACTGTTTAGACTATTGTAACATCATAGGAAATCTTTGATTTGATGAAATCAGATAAGATGCCTTCTAACTGTCATTTTTCAAGATTGTTTTGTCTATACCAGATCTTTTTCTTTTTATGTACCTTTTAGAATCAGCTTGTTAATTCTTGCAAAAAACCTTATTTAGATTTTAATTGGGATTGAATTAGATCCAAGATTTGGAGAGGATTTATATTTTATTTTTATTGACTCAATCCATGTCCATGTTGCTTCCACTTTTTACAATTTCATTTACTTCATCACAACATCTTATAATTTTGGTATGATATCTTCCACATCTTTTATTACATTTATCCCCAAGTAGTTTATATTTTTGTGTTCAACTGCAAATTTAAAAATATGCATTGTATATTGCTTGTGCAATGGGAATGCAAGTAATTTTTATTTATTGCCTTTGTATCCTATACCAATGGTGATTGACATTTCTAGGCTTTTTTTTTTTTTTAATTGAATCCCTAGTATTTTCTACATACATAATTATATTGTTTGCAAGTGAATAGTTTTACTTTTGATGTATAGTGTTTCTTTTTCTGAATGTATCATGTGGTCTAGATTCTCTTTTACAACAATTAATAGAAATAGAAGTAGTGATGGCTGAAATCCTTGCCTTGTTCCCAATTGTAAGAGGAAACCATTCAATATTTTATTATTAAGTATGTTGTTAGACACCATTGGACAGTAAAACTGGTTCATCCTAGATGCAAGATATGTGGATAAGTTGTAGAAAATTTAAATACAGTAACAATACTGAATTAAAGTTACTTGGCTTTTAAGTTCTTATTATGTGACAGACCTTAAACCATGTCAGTGCTATAGGTTGAATTGTATTTTCCCCCTTCATATGCAGAGGCCCTAAACCCAAGTAAGTCTGTGACTGTTGGGAGATGGGGCCTTACAGGTGGTGATTAAGTTAAAATTGAGTTTTTAGAGTGGACTCTGATCCTGTGTGACTGATGTTCTTATAAAAACAGGAAATTTGAACACACAGAGAGATGCCAGGAGTGTGAGTGCACAGACGGACCATATAAGGGTCACTGACAAGCCAAGAAAAGTGGCTTTAGACCTCCAGCACCTTGACCTTGACTCCTAGACTCCATAACTGTGAGAACATGAATTTCTGTTGTTTACACTGTCTGGTTTGTGTTATTTTGTTACAGTAGCCTCAGCAGACTAATACTGTTAGCAATAGTTCCCTTTCTAGAAAAACACAAACAAACAAACATTTGTTGGCCTAATTTCTAAAAAAATTCTGTGGTTAAACACATTTTTAATTGCTTATACGTTAACATTACATTCTATACAGGATTTGAAGAACTCCTGGTTATAGGGTTGAATCCTTGGGTAGAGAAGATTATCTGGAGAAGGAAATGACAACACTCTCCAGTATTCTTGCCTAAACAGTCCCATGGACAGAGGATCCTGGCGGGCTACAGACCATGGGGTCGCAAGAGTCAATACAACTTAGTGAGTAAATAGCAGCAGTCATAGGGTAGGCCCCTAACAAACCACAGTAAGCTACATGCATTTCAGTAATAAGTTTCAGTGGTTTGGGAGAGTCTGAGCTCACTCTAACTCTAAGTAACATTTCTAAATTGATATTAGAGCTGATTACTGTTTCTAAACCTTGTGAGGATATATATTTCTAGATTTAAATAGTACATTCAGAATAAACAATAACTTTACATTTATTGTAAAGTGAAAGAAAACATCACTTTAATGCCTTCATTTTACATGATCCCATATTTTCTTCAATGCAACCATTTTTTAAACATTGGAAAAAATTTATTCATTGTCTACAATCTTACCTCTTTACCAGAAAATCCTGCAGGATTTAGGAATATAAAACAGTGAAAAGATTTTCTAGATACAGTAAAGTAATTACAGAGTAGCTCCTGCATGAACATCAACACAAACCTTCTTTGTAATTGTTTAAATGACAATAATTATTCTTTAATATTGTTAATATGAACACATTTTTATTTTCCTCTATTTTAAAAAGACATTTTTACTCATTATAGGATCTAGACTGACAGTTTTATTTGCTTTTTTTTTTTTTTACTATAAATAAACTTGTGACTTTTTCCTGGACTTCATTCTTACTGTTGGGCTTTCAACTATCATTTCTATACCTGTGTCATGATATATAAAAATATAACATACTTTTGTTCTCTGATTGATTTTTAAAATTTTCTCTTTATCTCTGGATGTCATCTGTTTGAGTATGATGGGCCTAAGTGTGATTTATTTATTCTGCCTAATGTTGCATTGAATTTTGGTATGCAGTTTGTCGTATTTCACCAATTTGGAAAACTCTTGGCCATTGTTTTTTAATACTTTTGTCCACTAGTGTTCATAGAAATTTTATTTTCTCTATTTGCTTTTTAAGCTTTTTTTTTTAAATTAAAGAATGGTTGATTGACAGTGTTGTGTTATTTTCCAGTGTACAAACACAGTGGTTCTTTTTTTTTTGTCCGCTAATATTAATAGCACCTTTATTTTTTAAATTAACTTATTTTTTATCAAAGTATACTTGATTTATAATGTTTTATGTTTCTCAAAAGAAAATTTTGGCCTTATTTTTAGTCTCTTCTCTTTTCGACTCCAATTATACCCATGGTAGTTGGTTTGATACTATTCTATAAGCATTGTATGTTTTACTCTCTTTTTTCCTATTTGTTTCTTGTATTACACCTTGAATAATTTCTGTTGACCCAAGTATATGTTAACTGAATTTTGGGGGGATGATAAGCCAGACTGCTAATAAGCCTATTGTAAGAATCCCTCATCTCTGACATTATGTTTTCACTTTTTGGCATTTCCATTTTGCTCTTTTGTATAGTTTTCAGTAATTTGCTGAAATTCTCCATCTATTCATGCCTGTCGCTCACATTTGCAATAGATTGTTTAGCACATTTATCATTATAATTATGAACACTCTGGATCTGGTTCTGTAATTCACCTTTTCTCTTGTGGATTGGTCATATTTTCTTTGCATAACTCAGTTTTTTCTTCTATAGAAAGGATTATACATTGGAGATCAGTAGTGTTAGTTGTTCAGTTATGTCCGACTCTTTCTGATCCCATGGGCTGTAGCTCCTCTGTCCATGGGATTGTCTGGGCAAGAATACTGAAGTGGGTTGCCCTTCGCTTCTCCAGAAGTTCTTCCTGACCCAGGGATTGAATCCAGGTTTCCTGCATTGCAGGCAGATTCTTTACCTTCTGAGCCAGAGACTAAGGTAAATAAGATGTGTGCTCAGAAGTAGACTTGCCTCTTTTGTCAGAGTGCCAGTGTCGTGAGTTAATCACATTAGTAATTAAGATGGGTCTGAATTTTCTGGATTTTTCTCTATTGGCTTCAACTATTATGAAGGCAGGATGAGGGCCTTTCTGCAGCATTTGGGATCAGAGGGCCTGACGGCTCCTCAGTCTTAGAACCCTATCATGGATCTTGCACAAATGTGTCCTGCCTCCCCGCCAGCCACATGTATCCTCTCCCTGGGACACACTGGGGGCGCTTGGAGATTTTCTCTCATAGTTTTCCTGTCCTCACTCTTTAATAAATAAAAGTGAGTTTAGCAAACTCATGTTTCTTTGCTTTCTTAGTTCTTCAGTGGATTTGAGATATGAATTTGTAGTTTCTCAACTTGTTCCTGTTGTTTGGGTAGTGAAAATTTTCTCTTGTGACTTTCTGTTTTAAACAGAAATGGGAGACCCAATGTGATTTTTGGTGAAAAGAACTATTTGATTTTAAAGTGATTCATTTATTAAACTTTTTGTTAGAGTATTTTTCATGTTTTTGTGTTAGGTTTGAGAAATCTTTACCTGTCTAAGGATGCAAAAATATTCACTTCTCTTTTCTTTTAAAAACTTTATTGTTTCTTTATAATAACTTTATATAATAACTTTAATAAAATTTGAATTCTACTTGAGAGTGGAGGAGAAATATATCAGCTTGAGGGATGAATATTTTGCATCTCACTGAGCATGCAGCCCTCCCCTCCTCCTTCTTCTTTTTTTTTCTTTTGTTGCTTTCATTGGTTTGAGAACAGGGACAGATAATACTCATGCTTTTAGTTTGTTCCTTTTAATCAGAGTTTCTTTTATTGCTAAATATTTCTAGATTATAGTAGTTCTGTAATATCCTTGGAATTACATGAATTCATATGAATTAATCCTAAGATTTTTACAGTACTATTCTAATCTTTAGTGACATAAAATAAATTTAAAGTGGATTATTTAATCCTAACATAAATGTGCTCAGAGAGAAATAGGTTATAATTTTAAAAATGTAATATATATATATATATATACAGATCAAGAGATTTTATTGATTTTCTCTCTCTAATCAGTAAAATTCCAGTTGTATGGTCCAGTCTTGATTCATATGAAGCAGCCCATCTATTTTTCATGTTATTTGCCAGATATAGTTATTAGAATAAAGTAGGTCATTAGGCTATATAGAATAAAAGTATAGTTTAGTTTATTGGCTAATTTAAAGCTATATTTATAGGATACTAAAGTTTTAGAGGGAAGATCTCTGTAGTAATTTATATTACCTATTTTAGCATTTGAAAGATATAATCTTTATAGGTGACATACATGATTTGTGCTGCATCAAAGTGATTGATTTAAATTTTCTTTTCTGTAAATACATGCAATGGAGTGCAGGAAAAATTGTAAAAAGGATGAAATTTTTATTATCATAAAATAATTCTAAAATCTTTAAAAGCAGTTTGTTTTCTTTGCTCTTTCATTCTTATAAACAATTATAATCCAGTATTTTATAGCTGGAGTCACATAATCCTATTTTATAGAAAACATTCTGTTACAAAGACAGGGAATATAGGTTTTTGTAGTAATATATTAAACATATAATTTTTATAGAAAAAATAAATGATTTTCTCTTTCAGAGATATGAATATCTCTTATGGGAGTGTTTTAGAATTCTATCATCCAGATAGTTTATCAGTGAGAAATAGTATTTTCTCTTTCAACTAATATTTGTTTAATCCACCATTTGTACTAAACTCTCCCAGAGATATAGAGGCATATGACAAAATGTAATATTGTTGGGAAAAAAAACATGAAATTTTATGACAAATTAAAAACCTTGAATCCAGCTATTGAAAGTGAAAGTCACTCAGTCGTGTTCAACTCTTTGCAACCCCATGGACTAGAGAGTCCATGGAATTCTCCAGGCCAGAATACTGGAGTGGGTAGCCTTTTCCTTCTCCAGTGGATCTTCCCAACCCAGGGATCAAACCCAGGTCTTCTGCATTACAGGTGGATTCTTTACCAGCGGAGTCACAATAGAAGCCCAAGAATACTGGAGTGGGTAGCTTATCCCTTCTCCAGCAGATCTTCTCAGCCCAGGAATTGAACCAGGGTCTCCTGGATTGCAGGTGGATTTTTTTTTTTTTTTTTTAACCAACTGAGCTATCAGGGAATCCAGCTATTAGTGCTTTCAAAATTCTAAGGGGTTGAGCCATTTGAAATTGGAAAGTAAGTTAACCACTAATTTTCTTATTATTTTAAAAGAAGTTTGTAGCAGCTGAGTAGTCTGATGGTTTAAAGGTGAGATGATAGCAGGTTAGCTGTCAAAACTGGTTCTCAAGGATCCCTACTTCCCGGTATTCACTCCCCTCCCTTCAGAGTGTGCGGAGCTGCTGTTGCTGCTAAGTCGCTTCAGTCGTGTCCGACTCTGTGCGACCCCATAGACGGCAGCCCACCAGGCTCCCCCGTCCCTGGGATTCTCCAGGCAAGAACACTGGAGTGGGTTGCCATTTCCTTCTCCAATGCATGAAAGTGAAAAGTGAAAGTGAAGTCGCTCAGTCATGTCCGACTCTTAGCAACCCCATGGACTGCAGCCCACCAGGCTCCTCTGTCCATGGGATTTCCCAAGCAAGAGTACTGGAGTGGGTAGCCATTGCCTTCTCCTAGCTTCTTCTAACTAAGCAAAGTTCCTCTCTAAGACAGAGGAATGGAAATTAGAAGTCATACTAGCTTAATTTGACTACAAAAGACTGTGACTTTGGTCTTGCTGGCTTTCTCTCTCTATTTCATCTCAGCTTGTACATTTGATTAAAAAAATAAAAAAATAAAAACAGACCAAAAACCCCCCAAAACTTGCCATGTTGGAGATGCTCATGGAGCCAGAGAACTAAGTGGCATCTGCAAATAGACTGAAGAAGCAAAGCCTGAGACCAGCAGCCTGGAAGGAAGCGTGTCCTGGGACCAGCTCCAAGGTCCAGAAGCACATCTTTCCCGCTTCTAGCCTTGAGAGGAGACTGCAGTTCCAGCATCAGCTTACCACAGCCAGTGAGAAACTGGAGCACAGAGAGCAGGGAAGCCACACCCAAACTCCGGACTTGCAGAAATTGAGAGAGTGGATGCTCTCTCATGCCACCAGGCTTGGGGTACTAGTTCATGGTGAAGCCATCCATGGATCAGAGGTCTAGAAGAATGGGTTTGTTGGGAATGAATAAATGAAGGAAGACATTTTGAATCAAGAAACAGCATAAACAAAGTCAAGAAGCTAAGCGTAATCACTAGGCTAAAGCTGAGATCATGGCATCTGGTCCCATATCTTCATGGCAAATAGATGGGGAAACAATGGAAACAGTGACAGACTTTATTTTCTTGGGCTCCAAATCACTGCAGATGGTGATTGCAGCCATGAAATTAAAAGACACTTCCTCCTTGGGAGAAAAGCTATGAGCAACCTAGACAGCATATTAAAAAGCAGAGTCATTACTTTGCTGACAAAAGTCCATCTAGTCAAAGCTATGGTTTTCCAGTAGTCATGTATGGCTGTGAGAGTTGGACCATAAAGAAAGCTGAGTGCCAAAAATTGATGCTTTTGAACTGTGGCGATGGAGAAGACTCTTGAGAGTCCCTTGGACTGCAAGGGGATCCAACCAGTCCATCCTAAAGGAGATCAGTCCTGAATATTCATTAGAAGGACTGATGCTGAATCTGAAGTCCAATAATTTGGCTGCCTGATGTGAAGAGCCAACTCATTGGAAAAGACCCGGATGCTGAGAAAGATTGAAGGTGGGAGGAGAGGGGGACAGCAGAGGATGAGATGGTTGGATGGCATCACTGACTTGATGAACATGAGTTTGAGTAAACTCCGGGAGTTGGTGATGGACAGGGAGGCTTGGTGTGCTGTGGTCCAAGGGGTCGGAGTCGGACACAACTGAGTGACTGAACTAAACTGACCTGAACTGAGCATGGTGTGCTAAGTGTTTTGTGAGCATTATCGCATTTCCTCATCACAATAACTCTGAAGAAAGATACTTATTTTAGTTATAGTTGAGTGAACTGGGATTCAGTTTCCTTACGTTTTCACCTGGAAAGACTAAAAGCATATTGCCTTTTCTATTAATAATAGTGAAATAACTGTCTAATCAAGTGTTATATAGACATGTGTGAATTATGTGGATACAACTTCATGATCAAGTAAACATTTCTTTTATCAGGTACCTGCTCAAATATTTATGCTCTAGTAATTAGGGCACAGCATTTTTAAGATTTTTAAATGGAAACTTAATTAGGTTGGACCTAATAGAATTTAAGCAATTCCTTACTCTAATTTTCCAAGGTGTTTTTTCTCCTTCTATGTATTTAACTCTAGGGATCAGTCATGATTTTAAGAGAGAAAATATCCAGGAGATAGTCATTGGTTGGTTGTACGTGTGTGTGTGTTAATCACTCAGTCGTGTCCGACTCTGCAACCTATAGACTGAAGCCCCCCAGGCTCCTCTGTCCATGGGATTCTCCAGGCAAGAACACTGGAGTGGGTTGCCATTTCCTTCTCCAGGGCATCTTCCCCACCTAGGGATCAAACCCGGGTCTCCTGCAACAAGTAGATTCTTTACCATCTGAGCCACCTTTATCAATGGATTTTCATCTTTCATTAAATCATAATGATTCACTGACTATTAAACAAAATAATTGTATTTTAAAATTTAATGGAAAACAAATGTTTAAAAAAATGTACATAAGAGAGGAGCTTACTATCATATTTTCTCAATCATCTTAAGAATTCCAAATCATGGTGACAACCGATTCAGGCTTTGGATTGTGAGAGAATTGCAATAAGGAAGTTTTCTTTGTGTAACCTAAGCACAGAGCTTCAGATGAGGGGAGTGGAGCTCCTCTAAGTCATACTGTAAACACTGGGGGATTAACTCAAATACAGCACAATGAAAATAATCATTATTACTCTTAATAAGAAACCGAGTTTCAAGTTGATAGTAAAGCTACTTCAATTATCACAAGAGGTAGGTATAGAGGAAATTTTTTAAAAAATCAAATGTCAACGGGGCATCGTCTGCAAAATTTCTGAAACAAATCCTTATGCTCTTCTCTTTATCAATTCACACATATAATGGTACTTGATTAAAGACAGTTGGTCAGCATTTCAGAGATGTAAAAGAGCTGTCTAGCTACTGTATAAGCTAGTTAGAGTATCTTATTGATTTTAAGCAAGTGGTAGGGACATTAAAAGGAAACTTGGATTATTTATCATAGAGGATTTAGAAGGTGATTTTCTTGTTGGTGTTATAGAGATAGGCTTGGGTGCTTTCAAGGAAGTTATATGAAAAAAGAGCAATAAGCTTTCAAAGCAGACTATTGACAATTTATCCCACCCTCTCTATCATGCATAACTCATTTCTCAATTTTCTCTCATTACTTTTTTATTCATTTCATTAGTAAGGGAGGTGAAATTGAAGAGATGCATTTAAACCTTTAAATATGACCTAAAATCATGGGATTTGGGTAGATGTTTCAATGTTAAAAGAAATGGAGAGATTCCAATTGTGCTCTGCCATATGAAAAAAAAAAAAGGTGTGTGTGGGGGATGCTTCCCAGGTGGCGCTAGTGGTAAAGAACCTGCCTGCTAGTGTAGGAAACATAAGAGATGAGGGTTTGATCCCTTGTTCAGGAAGATCCCCTGGAGGAGGGCATGGCAACCCATTCCAGTATTCTTGCCTGGGAAACCCCATGGACAGAGGAGCCTGACAGGCTACAGTCCATGGGGTTGCAAAGAGCCCCCCTCCTTCTCCTCCTGGGCCGATTCTGAAGGTCCCACAGGGGTCACATTGTTTCCCCTCACAGCCTCCACTCCCCTCCCTCCCTTCTTTGTAAAAGCCAGGACTGGGCTTCTTGTCACCAAACATTATCCTTCATTATCCCTAACTGTGGCTGCCATCTACCATAATTATGATCATGGACTGTGACGTTACTAATTCCCAGTCCCTCCACAGCCTACGTTTCATTCATCCTGGGGTAACCTTCCCCTCCTAAGCTTGGAGGTAACTCAGGCAGTTAATCTGATACCAACAATCCTTTGACCCCACAAAAATCTCCAATCCATTGCTTCTACAGCTTTTTGTTGCCTTTTAACTATTTAATGCCCTCTCTTCTTACTGAGCATCAGTTCCAATCTTTCTAATCAACTCCTTGCACTCGCCCGTGTACTCTGTTCCATCGTACCCTGTCTGCTTCACGCTGACACTTGTGGTGGTGGGCATGGAAAGCACAGAGCTGTCTTGGGTATGTCCAGGTGAGTTCTGGTGGACAGTTAGTGCTGCCTGAGTACCGTGGTCTGTCTTCCTAGCTCATATGCTTGTCTCCCTCCTAGACAAATATTTCATGCCTTCTCCTCTGTCCTCAAACCCCTGACTTCTCCTTCACCATATTTATCTTGAAAGTGAAAGTGAAAGTCGCCCAGTCCTGTCCGAGTCTTTGCGACCCCATGGACTAAACAGTCCATGGAATTCTCTAAACTAGAATACTGGAGTGGGTAGCCTATCTCTTCTCCAGGGGATCTTCCCGACCCAGGAATTGACCTGGGGTCTCCTGCATTGCAGGACCTCAGCCTCACAACTGAGCCATCAGGGAAGCCCTATATCTTAGCTGATTATTTTGGCCCCGTTTCACTGATCAAATTAAAGCGATGAGAAAAGAACGTCCACAGATTGCCACATTCACATCCATCATCTAATAGTGTCTGCACCACACACCATGCCTTCACACCCGTGATTAAATGCACGGTTCCTCTTCCATCCAGGGCTGCTTTTAAACTGTGTCTTTTATCCCCACTTTTCATTCGCTTCCTTTTGTTGCTTCATTTCCTTTCGTTGCTCAGTTGTCCCCTTTGAAATGATGTCAGCAGTGCTGGTCTTCTCTGAAATTGCAGACTGCCTTGCCATCCTGACACCTGGCTTCCCCACGTCCTCCGTGTGCTCCCATAGTACTTGTCATCTAACACACTATATTATTGACGCATTTATTATAATTAGTTTTATTGCCTGTCCCCCTGCTAGAAAGTGGGCCCCCTTGAGGGCAGGACTGTTTATATATAGTCACTGTTGTGTCCCAGATGTCTAGATCTGTGTCTGCATACAGGAGATACTAAATCTTTTCCCATCAAATCAATAAATTTTTGTTCAGAAGGATGTAAGTCATTCAGGGCAGGGATTGTAACACAGAAATGTATTTGGCACTTTGCTGATTTTTTAAAAAGAAAATCTTTCCTACCTTGCCATATTTTTACCTAGTTTGGAAAATTCATAAAAATTAGTTTTCTTATAATTCACTTGATATGTAAAAGCATACAAATGTGACACTTGCATGGATTATTTGGGCTAAGGGGTCTGTGCTATGGTAGACTCTGGGGACCCCCAGGCACCCCCAGACCTGACAGCCTGCCAGCACCTGCATCCTTCACTGCTGTGCCCCTACCACCTCCACATTCTCTTTTAAAAGACTTGGCCTTGAAGGCTCATGTGTTCTCCAATAAATAAAAGCTGTGTAGTGACAATTGCATTATTTGATTAGCAGTGCCTGCTATAAGGTATTTTTAATGTGCATAGCTGTTTTTGTTTTTAAAGCAAGGAATTACTGATATGCTCTAGTTTCAATATTAAAATGAAATTTAACTGTGTGTACTGATTTAACCATAAATTTAGGAGAGTTACACTGCCATGGTGCTGTATTTGCGTATCACTTTCTTCACTCACAGATATGTAAACATTTCACAAACAGTTAATTTGAAAAAGAAAGTCCTTATAGTGTTGCATATAACCTAAGAAATCAGAACTTTAATGATACACAATTATCAGCTTTAAAAAATATTCCCTTAAGTCTATCATTTTGTTAACTTACATCAGTTAAAAATATAACCCTCCATAGTACATTTATTTCACCAAGGTTTTTTTTTTTTTTGAAATGCTATTAATACTTTCTGATGATGCAGCAAAAATCTAAAGGGTCCCTGGAGTCACTCACCAGGCTTAATTGATTTGTGTGTCAGGCAAGCTAAATTCAGACACCATTCATCATGGCCCAAGTACCTGTCTCTTGGGGCTGAAGTGTGTAATAGGAAATGTCCCTCTAGCTCGGTCACGTTTTCAGGCAGTCTTCATCCAAGGTCACATCACCAGGAGAAGAAGGGACCAAAGTAATGTGTGCTCTCTCAGCGCCCCATCCTCCCTTTCCCCTCACCACAGAGCTCAGAGACCCCCACCCCCACAGCCCCTCCCCTCCTGCAAACTGATCTGAAGCCATGTTTCCACTTTGGTCCATTTTCTCCCCCATCTGACACCTGTTTCCTCCCTGTTCACCTCCTCGCCAGAAATAATCTAACTGAAGGATGAGAGTGTAGTGGTAAAATATTCATTTCTTTCTCGAACAAAGGCAAGCGGTATATTCACAAGGTCAGAGTTCTGAATTTTTTGTCCTAAAGGACTTCAATTCCAAGTATCTTGAAGTATCTGCAGAGGAAGAGCCTCAGTGGGAAAGTTTTATGTTTTTGAAACTTCACACTCATTTTTCTCCTAAAACAGCTTTGTTAAACCAAGTTTGCCATTTTATTCAGACTCGTCATCCTATGGGTAGTGAGAAGAGATTAAGTTAGACTTAATTAGCTGCTGGAAGTAACTACATATCCCATTAATAAAAGGCTTCTTACTTGATAAAATGGGGCTTGAAATTTGTAAGATAAGCGTATTATGGTGCTTTTAACTACCTGCACCTTACTGTCGTACCAAATTTTTAATGCTTTTATTTCTAGATAGCAAAGAGAAATACGTAAAAATACTAGGCATCCACCTATATTGGTATAATTTGAAAGGGCTTCCCTGATGAGGGAGATGATAAAATATCTGCCTGCAATGCAAGAGACCTGGGTTGGATCCCTGGGTCAGGAAGATCGCCTGAAGAAGGGCATGGCAACCCACTCCAGTATTCTTGCCTGGAGAATCCCCATGGACAGAGGAGCCTGGCAGGTCACAAAGAGTGACTGAGCACACACACAAAATACATATTAGCAATAGTTTAGCTTATATGTGCTGATGATAAAAAAAAAAAAAACAAAACAAAAAACTAGCCCCAAGGAAATAAAGCAGAGTGCAACTAATTTTCTACAGTTAAACCGAGAGTGGAATCAGAAAATGCGTCTCGATGGGACTCTGGAGAAAGGATAGCCTGGTAACAGTGGCAACATGATGGCCTCTGATGCTCTTGAGGAGGAAGCACTCAAAGTGGACTGGCAAGAGGCGGACTGTCCATTGGGCAGTTGTTCAATTTAGCTGTTTTAATATGCACTTGGTAATTATTATTATTACTGATTTTGTCTAAGATAACTTCATGAGCACTTGTTGGGTGGAAGGAAAGATGGAAAGAAGGAACTCAAACTCAAAGGACAGTATTAGTGGGCAGAGCAAAACATAGGGTAAACCAGGCAGAGTCAGGAGCCAGATCCTGTAAATCGAGTAAAATGAAATCTGACAGCAAACAGTCCCATGTGGGGCACTCTGGGGGCAGGGGAGAGGCTGTGGGCCTGTGTCCCTGTGGGTTCTGCTTGCTGGCCCCCTGTAGTGCCCCCTGAGGCAGCGCCAACCCCAAGGATCTGAGATTCAGTTAAAGATTACTGGACAATCTCTAGAGATTATCCTAACTGAAGTAAGTCAGACAAAGACAAGTATCATATGAAATTGCTTATATGTGGGAGCTAAAAAAATATACTAAGTGAAGTAAGTCAGAGAATGATAAATATCATATGAAATTGCTTACATGAAGAATCTTAAAAAAATGATACAAATGACCTATTTACAAAACTGAAATAGACTCACAGACATAGAAAACAAACTTATGGTCACCAAAGGGGAAAGAAAACAAAGGAGAAATTAGGAGTTTGGTATTAAAATATGCACACTACTAAAATAAGACTTCCCAGGTGGCTCAGATGGTAAAGAACCTGCCCACCGTGCAGGAGACCTGGCTTCGACCCCTGGGTTGGGAAGGAATGGGCTCCAGATCCCCTGGAGAAGGAAATGACCACCCGCTCCAGTATCCTTGCCTGGAGAATCCCATGGGCAGAGGAGACTGATGGACTACAGTCCATGGGTTGCAAAGAATCAGGCAATACTCAGCAACTAACCCACACACATATATACAACAGACTACCAAACAAAGACTATAAAGCACAGAGGACTACAGTCGCTATCTTATAATAACATATAATGCAAAAGAACCTGAAAAAAAAAATATGAATCACTTTGCTCTACTCTTGAAACTAACACAACATTATACATCAAGTATGAATGAGTGTGAGAGGTGGGAGGGGCCATATCCGTAACAAGAGGAGAAATCATGCCGCAGACTGTGCCTCTGACCTTGGTGGGAAGTAGAGAGAAGACAGGAGACAGGGAGGGTCCAGGTGGTATTGATAGCTCTCATTCTGGTGGTTCTGGTTGTCAGAGACCTTGGTCTGCACTCCCACACTCTCTCCTCTTTAGCTTCCTAGCCAAACCCATCTCCTCCTCCCTAGGATCATACATTTCCACCACATGCAATGGAAATTTCCAAGTTTAATTCACAGTCTAGCCATCGTTGCACTATTTCAATAACATATGCAAAATGACTCATAAATAATTTACTCATAAATAATTCCAACTCTACCCTCTGTATTCACTCCCTCAATACCCTTCCAGGTACTGAAGAGATTTTGTAAAATGACCAAGTGATTCTCCTACCATGAATGATGCACAGACATATGGAAACAAAGCTTCTTCTCTTAGAGATTCACTTATTTCTTCACAGGGCAGTAAAACATTTCAGGTTATTTGAAGTAAATGAGATGTAGTACTTCTGAAGTTTACTTCTGAAGGATAGGAATTAGAAAATCTAAAACACTGTTCTTGCATATAGTTAAGAGACTAGTATCACTGTGATTTTTTTGGACTCTTAATGGAGACGGTGATTGGTCAATTGTTTGAACTTTTCTTGGCAAACTGAGATACTGTGTTTAATCTGTTCTAAAATAATGAAATCAATTATCTGGGTTGTTGAGCAGGTGTTAGCTTGGATTCTCTAAAAATAAATCATGTCAGACTAATCTGAATTTTTTGATGAAGTAACTAAGTTAATTTATGAAAAGGCATAATTTATCTTGATTTTAGCCATGCCTTTGATAAAGCATCTCTTCAAAAGCGTGTGAATAAGTCCCAACCTACTGGCATTAGCAGAAGATTGCTATTATAAAATAGATGACTAGCTGGCAAACCAGAGGAAGTAATAATACGTGGACAATAATTCTTCAGGGCAGAGTTGACAAGCGGGTTCCCCATGGGCTCCGAGTTCAGGAAGATGTTAAACAAGATTTATGTGGCTCATTCTGCAGTCAGTTCTTGGTGCGCCAGCGGAACAATCTGCTGATGACTCACGGCTAGTAGGTTGGGTTTGGAGGAAGAAGGGCAATGAGGATGGGCACACACAGAAGTCCCCAAACAAGATAAGAAGCTGAATGTGGACTTTCAGGCTCCAGGAGCAGTTCACTCATGGGATGGAAGGAACAGGGAGAGGCAGGGGGCCCACTCGAGTGTAGGTAGTTCAGGGTGTCACTGGTCTTGAACGGCGTGTGTGATAGAGCTGAGAAGCTGCTGGCTGGGGCTGTTACTGGCTCGAGCACTCCCCAGTCTGTGCACAGTTTTGGGCTTCCAGTCTCATCAAGTATTTTCCAGAAAACTCTGACCTCCTCTCATTTAAGCCTCTGATCAAAGACCAGCGGCCCTCACTCTGCCTTGAGATGCACGCAGATATCTTTATCCTCTAGGGTCACACACAATATGAAGAAGCCAACAATTCTAAGGAATCAGGCCCCTGAGCAGCACCCTCAGCGCCCTTCCTTGGGGGTTGCCCTCCTTGGTGTTTCCCTGGCATGCTTCCCAGGAGCTTCTGTGAACAGGTCACTGCTAGCAGAGCTCCTCACTGGGGGCCCTTCTGTAAAAAGGACCTTACCTATCTTCTCCAAGTCTCACCATGTCTCTCATGGATTCCGCAGGTCAACAAGATGATAAAGATGGGCCCTTTATCATCCTAGACCCATCCTCTGGTGGTTACAAACTTCAGTATCAATCTTTCTCTAGGTGAAGGTGAAGGTGAAAGTCGCTCAGTCGTGTCCAACTCTTTGCGACCCCATGGACTTAGTCCATGGAATTTTCCAGGTCAGAATACTGGGGTGGGTAACCTTTCCCTTCTCCAGGGGATCTTCCCAACCCAGGGATCAAACCTGGGTTTCCCACATTGCAGGCGATTCTTTACCAGCTGAGCCACTCTAAAGGTAACTCAGAGTAGTATCACAGCTTCACTCTAGTTTCTGTTTTATGTGAAATGCCACAGATGTTTGAAAGAACTCAAGTTGTACATGAGTCTTGATCACCTTGTTACTTGTAATACGGTCCTCAGACCAGCTGCACTGGCAGCATTGGGGCTAGAAATGCAGAATCTTGGTCCTGTCCTTTGCCACTGAAATAGAATATGCACTTGCCATGAAATCCTATGCTCATTAAGGTTTGGAAAGTGCTGATCTAGACACAGACATGTGGAGAAAACTGAACCTTGGCGGAACATGGTTAGAAACTGACAGAGTCTGTTTGACTTCAGTTATATCTTTTTTCCTCTATATCAAGCTGTAAAGAGTTGTATAAAGGAGAAATATAGGATACTTTAGATGACTATGTTCTCTGGTGCCTGAGTCTTAGAAATGGTGCTGTTAAGTGGAGTATCTAACAGTAGAAGAAAGTAGTTGCAGCTCAGGACACACCCATGGTGAGAGAGACTAGGCTGGAATCAGAATCCAAGTCTAGGCAATGTTTTGAACAACTGCCATGGCGTGGCTGTGGGCAGGGGCACACCCAAGGGGATTCGGTCCTGCCTGTTAACAGAGATGAGGTTGCTAGTCCCTGGGATTCCAGCAAGCCACAACCCCCCCACCCCCACCACCACCTGTGCCCGCCCAGATCCCATCTCTGCCATGACTGGGCTGCAGCATGGAGATTTGGAAGCATAAAGACTTATAAAAATGTGTTTCTTAGTGAACTTTGTTCTGAATCAAGGGAAATCACACATCTGCTTTAAACATCCCAGAAGCAATGCTCTATTTGGTTATAAATACTGAGTGTAATTAAGGAGTTTAAAATTGGTGAATGATACTGAAAATGACTGTAAAATTTATTCAAAAAGCAGAATAACTATTTTTGTGAGGCAAGATTCAAAATGAACACATTTGTGTCAGAAAAATACGTTTAAAACAGTCTGAGGAGACCTGATTGCATCTAAAAATTTTAGAGAGATAGTAAATAAATGACTGCATGTAAAGAGGAAGGAATTTGCATCCCAAAGGCCTGAACTGAGGGACAGAGAGAATTTTAACTCTTTAATTGTGTAACTGGGATGAAGTTGGGGTAATGGGTGATGTTAGCTCAAAAATGTAAACACATCAAGTGGAAAAACCCTTGAGAAGTGATCTAAGTCCATGTACAAATTGCCCAGGGAGATATCAATGTGGTAATTGTGTTGTTGTTGTTCAGTTGCCCAGTCATGTGTGACTCTTTTTGACCCCGTGGACTGCAGCACACCAGGCCTTCCTGCCCCTCATGGTCTCCTGGACATTTCCCAAGTTCATGTGCACTTCATCGGTGATGCTGTTCAGGCATCTCATCCTCTGCCACCCTCTTCTCCTTCTGCCCTCAAATCTTTCCCAGCATCAAGGACTTTTCCAATGAGTCATCTGTTCATATCAGATGAATGAAATACTGGAGCTTCAGCTTCAGCATCAGTCAATATTCCAGTGGATATTCAGGGTTGATCTCCCCTAAGATTGACTGGTTTGATCTCCTTACTGTCTAGGGGATTTTCAGGATTCTTCTTCAGCAGTGGTAATTGTATTGCTGGGTATTTCAAATTGTTTCAACTTTCCTCTTAACCCATCTGTATTCATCTTTACCCAGCTTTCTTTTTTTTTTTTGGTTTCTGCATAATCTATTTTTACCCACTGTCCCCCTGTTAAAATCTCTGGTCTTCAGTGTGTATTAAAACTCTCGCCTCCTTTCATCTTGCGTGATGGATTAATACACACCCTGTGGCATGTATTAATCTAGGTTCTCTTTGCCTAGGTTCAGACTTTCTCTATGCCTCCTGTTTAGATCAGAATAACAAAGCCCAGCTACTGAGTAGGCAAACCTAGAAAATGCAGAAGGTTCCTTAAAGAGGGATGAGAATGGCCTGGGATGAAAAAAGAAAAATTGTACTTTTGGATCCTGAGAAAAACACGAAGGAAAATTTTTTGACTTTTTCAAAATTCCCAAATTTGGAAGATAAAGGACAAATACATACATAGACTCATTAAAGATGGAAATTGTATTTGCAATAATCCCCAGGGCCTAGCAGTGAACCTGGAATGTAATTGGAGCTCAGTAAACATTTATGGCTGGATGGCATCACTGACTCGATGGACGTGAGTCTGAGTGAACTCCGGGAGTTGGTGATGGACAGGGAGGTCTGGCGTGCTGCAATTCATGGGGTCGCAAAGAGTCGGACATGACTGAGTGACTGAACTGAACTGAAACATTTGATGAATGAGTGGATGAATGAATGAGTGAGTAAAGTCTATTAGAGTGCTTTCCTTAGAAGCACTGTGCAATCTTTTTTTCCCTCCAAAGTGATAGCTTCTCAAATACTATTTTCCTATGATCAAGTCTCTTCAATTATTATCATAACCTTGCTCTCTGGGTGGTTGGGAATCTTTATCAGCATCATATGTTGATGGCATCATGTTAGCCTTACTGAGGTTTGTTAGGTATTTACCTGTTTGCTGTTCATTAATGGAGACCTCGGAGATGAAAGTGGACTTACATCTACAGACTAAAGGTGCAAAGATTTAACTTTGTTTTGTAAATTTAGAAGAAAAGATTCTGCTTTTTCTGGTTTTGTAAGGTTGTCATATGTCTTTAACTTGAGACCCTTGCCTTTGAAGCTGAAATGTGGTCTGATCTTTGCAGACCAGAAATGGGGATTGGAATTATAGGTAGAGCTAATGTTGGTGAGGCTGGTATAACACAGGGGGAGACCTTGAAGGTGCCTCTCTGCAGTAATTAATGTCCTGCTGTCACAGAGATGAAACTATATTCAGGGACCAGGCATATACAAAGATGTATTATTACAAGCTATTTTTCTGTTAGATATTTGACTTCTTTCTGGCATGACTTTTCCATGCTCAGAACATTCATGCGAATGTTCCCAGTGTTTATTCTTTCTCCCTTTCCTGTCTTTCAACACTCGTCATTTACTTCCTCATATGCGTGTTATCCAAGCTAACTTCAGGGTGTCAGAAAGTATCTCATAAAGTTCACAATAAGTAACCTGCACACTAAGATGAATACGAAGTAAAGTTCACAAGACTTTGGTAGCTTTAAGGGCTCAGTTAATTAAATGCCCACCAGGAGATATTTTAATTGAGCTAATTCCCTCCTTAATTTGACTCCTTATCCAGAGTCAAATGTTCTTAAGACAGCAAGCAATGAAATATGAGACTTGGAAATAGGGTCAGGCCTAAGGGAATAAGATTTCTCTGTGGAATTAACATTGATTCCAGTAGGTGGCCACCTGGCTGAGTGATATAACAGGAATATACTAAATCAACTGTGTTCTAGCTTGAGAACACAGTACCCAGGTACTGAAGAGCACCATCAGCTCCTCTGAGCTTAACTCTGAATCACTGTCACGTTTAAAACAACATCTGCACATATTTTGTTGCTATTTTTGGGAAATTTATCAAACTTTAATCAAAACACTTAAGATATAAGTTGGGAGTTTTGAAACTCTGGGGAAAGAAACTCTAAAACATACTGGTATTTTTGACCTATATTTCTTTGTGCCTTTTTACTGTCCTTTTTCTCTCCTATTTTCTTTTTCTACCCTAAATCTTAAATAGCTGATATTAGCATTGATTTATTTCTTCAGTTATTACTAAAAACTTGATGCTATTTCAAATTTGGACAATGAGATTAGGACTTTTGTGTCTTCTTATGTTGCTGCTGCTGCTGCTAAGTAGCTTCAGTCGTGTCCAACTCTGTGTGACCCCATAGACGGCAGCCCACCAGGCTCCCCCGTCCCTGGGATTCTCCAGGCAAGAACACTGGAATGGGTTGCCATTTCCTTCTCCAATGCATGAAAGTGAAAAGTGAAAGTGAAGTCGCTCAGTCGTGTCCGACTCTTAGCGACCCCATGGACTGTGGCCCACCAGGCTCCTCCGTCCATGGGATTTTCAAGGCAAGAGTACTGGAGTGGGTTTCCATTGCTGTCTCCACTTCTTATGTTAATGTTTTATTAATTTGCAGCAAACCATCTATACTTTTATTTTAAAAATTGGAATCATGTTGAAAATTTCCCTGATGAAATGTCAGCCTCAAAATACACTACCAGGCAAGTTATTGAGAGTTCACAGACAAGATAAAATTGCTTGAATCACATAGGTTTTTTAAAACCTTAGCATTTCTTCAACTTTTTCACTATTTAGTACTTTTGTAGCAAAGAATGGAAATTAAGAAAAAGTTGAAGAAAAGAAAAAGTGAGGAGAAAGAAATGGGATGGGGTGCCAGTCAGTGAAGGCATCTTGGGTGTTCAGCATTCCCACCTCTTGCCTCTCTGCACATCAACCTTCCTCTCTGGTGCTGTGCTTACAGGGACTAGTGTAGAGGTCTGAGCGAGGAGGCCCAGGGATGAAAGGTGTCTTAGGCTCTGACCTATACTTGCCCATCAGAGAAAAGCAGAGTCGTGCATGCCCTGTACAGTCTGACTAGCAGTTAGGTGGCTGCCTAGCCCTGTCTAGCTCAGAGCACACAGAGCTGGGATGGGACCCTCCTGGGGAGGAGCCACTTGTCCTGCTTTTGGAGGGAGCTGCTGTCAGCCTACACGTGGTGTGATCAAAATCTTGTCTCACCATGCTTCCTATTTATATGCAACACTCTTCTTTTATCCATCATGTTTTGTATTGATTCAATCTACTGTTACCATGTTTTAGAAGTTACTAACTTACCATCTGAGTGTCTGCTGGATTCTGCTTGTGGCTAGCAGCTGTGTATACATTCTCTATACTTGATACAGACCATGAGCTTCACTGATATTTCCTAAGCTACTAGCTTACTTACTGCCTTACAATCTTTGTTGACCATTTCTCATGAATTTCATCTGTCTCATTTCCTTCAATTTCACAGCAGAATGCAACTTCCTCAAAAAATCCATCAAGGAAACAATACAATGTGCATACAGCATTTCATTGATAATACAATTACAATTTTTTATGTTGTTGTTTGGTCGCTCGGGCTTCCCTGGTGGCTCAGAGGGTAAAGTGTCTGCCTGCAATGCAGGAGACCTGGGTTCAATCCCTGGGTCAGGAAGATCCCCTGGAGAAGGAAATGGCAACCCACTCCAGTACTCTTGCCTGGAAAATCCCATGGACAAAGAAGCCTGGTAGACTACAGTCCATGGGATTGCAAAGAGTCGGACATGACTGAGTGACTTCACTTCTCTTCTTCTTGGTCGCTAAGTCATGTCTGAATCTTTGTTACCCCATGGACTGCAGCATGCTAGGCTCCTCTGTTCTTCACTCTCTCCTGGAGTTTGCTCAAATTCATATCCACTGAGTTGGTGATGCTATATAACCATCTCATTCTCTGCTGCCCTCTTCTCCTTTTGCCTTCATTCTATCCCAGCATCAGGGGCTTTTCCAATGAGTCAGCTCTTTGCATCAGGTGGCCAAATTATTGGAGCTTCAGCTTCAGTCCTTCCAATGGATATTCAGGGTTGATTTCCTTTAAGATTGACTGGTTTGATCTTGTGAGAGTCCAAGGTACTCTCAAGAGTCTTCTCCAACACCACAATTTGAAACCATAAATTCTTTGGCACTCAGCCTTCTTTATGGTCCAACTCTCATATTCATACATGACTACTGGAAAAACCATAGCCTTGACTAGACGGACCTTTGTTGGCAAAGTAGTCTCTCTGCTTTTTAATATGCTGTCTAGCTTGGTAATAGCTTTTCTTCCAAGGAGGAAGTGTCTTTTAATTTCATGGCTGCACTCACCATCTATAGTGATTTGGAGCCCAAGAAAATAAAGCCTGTCACTGTTTCCACTGTTTTCCCATCTATTTGCCATGAAGTAGTGGGACTGGATGTTATGATCTTAGTTTTTTGAATGCTGAGTTTTATGCCAGCTTTTCCACACTCCTCTTTTACCTTCATCAAGAGGCTCTTTAGTTCCTCTTCACTTTCTGCCATTAGAGTGGAGTCATCTGCATATCTGAGGTTGTTGATATTTCTCCTGGTAATCTTGATTCCAGCTTGTGATTCATCCAGCCTGGCATTTCACATGTTGTACTCTGCATATAAGTTAAATAAACAGGGTGACAATATACAACTTTGTCGTACTCGTTTCCCAATTTTTGCTTAAGGAAATGCAATTCGGTTTCCAGTGTAAATCACATTAGTAAACAGTATTAATGTTAACACTGCTGATATTAACAGGGGGCTTCCTTGGTGGCTCAGACGGAAAAGAATATGCCTGCAATGCAGAGACCTGGGTTTGATCCCTGGGTTGGGAATATCCCTTGGATAAGGAAATGGCTACCAACTCCAGTATTCTTACCTGGAGAATTCCATGGACTGAGGGGGCCATAGGGTCACAAACAGTCAGACATGACTAAGCTACTAACACTTTCACTTTCAATATTAATAGGCATTTAATGCATATAATAATAGTATTAAATGTTAATTACTATTCATATTACATCATTACAAGCTTTAGGATTAAGGATGAAAATGCTGATACTGGAAGCCCAGTTGGTATTGGACATAGGCTGAAGACAGAAACCATTGAAGTCAATTTATTAACGGTGTTTTTTCTCTTAATGCAATGGTTTATTTTTTTTTAACTTCTTTTGTGATCTGCAAGTTTTGTTTGCTATCAGAGTACTAAAACAAAAAGAATGTTAAAGGAATTTCAAGAAACAGTCTTCTCTTCAGCATGTCAGTTTGGGGTAACATTTGGTGTCACCCTGTTCATTCCCTCTCCCTCATAAGCTGCATTGAAGGAAACATTGAAGATGCAGAAAGTTACCCAGACTTGGAAGTCACCAGGTCAAAGGCTGTTGCTTAGGTTGGTTGCACACATGGTGCAGGCAGTGCTTGGTGGGTGGAGATTCTGGAGTCAACTGCCATCCCTTCAAACCCCAGCTCTCCCTCTAACTAGCTGAGTCTACTTACCTCCCTGCTCCATGAACATTATCTCCCCAAACAAAAATACAGGTTACATGAATACAGGTTTATTTGGGTAAATAATGTCTGGTTCATCTTCACATAGATTAGGTACATTTCAGAGAGTTCAGCACCACTTTTACTGAAACTGTGTTGAGATTGGCTATGACCAAGAGAACACACTGGTCACAGCAAACACCCTCTTCCAAAAAACAAGAGACAACTCTACATGGACATTACCAGATGATCAATACTGAAATCAGGTTGATTATATTCTTTACAGTCAAAGATGGGGAAGCTCTATACAGTCAGCAAAAACAAGACCAGGAGCTGACTGTGACTCAGATCATGAACTCCTTAATGATAAATTCAAACTTAAATTGAAGAAAGTAGGGAAAACCACTAGACCATTCAGGTATGAGGTATCACCTAAATCAAATCCTTTACGTTTATATAGTTGAAGTGACAAATAGATTCAAAGGATTAGATCTGATAGACAGAGTGCCTGTGGATGGAGGTTTGTGACATTGTACAGGAGGCAGTGATCAAGATCATCTCCAAGAAAACAACAAAAAAAGGCAAAATGGTTGTCTGAGGAGGCCTTGCAAATAGCTGAGAAAAGAAGAGAATTGAAAGGCAAAGGAGAAAAGGAAAGATATGCCCATCTGAATGCAGAAACCCAAATAATAGCAAAGAAAAATAAGAAAGCCTTCCTCAGTGATCAAATGCAAAGAAATTGAAGAGAATAATAGAATGGGAAAGACTAGAGATCTCTTCAAGAAAATTAAAGATACCAAGGTAACAAAGATGAGCACACAAAGGACAGAAATGGTATGGACCTAACAGAAGCGGAAGATATTAAGAAGTGGCAAGAATACACAGAAGAACTATACAAAAATATCTTCATGACCCAGATAACCATGATGGTGTGATCACTCACCTAGAGCCAGACATCCTAGAGTCTGAAGTCAGGTGGGCCTTAGGAAGCATCACTAGGAACAAAGTTAGTAGAGGTGATGGGATTCCAACTGAGCTATTTCAAATCCTAAAAGATGATGCTGTGGAAGTGCTGCATGCAAGATACCAGTAAATTTGGAAAACTCAGAAGTGGCCATAAGACTGGAAAAGGTCAATTTTCATTCCAATCCCAAAGAAAGGCAATGGCAAAGAATGTTCAGACTACTGCACAATTGCACTCATCTCACACGCTAGCAAAGTAATGCTCAAAATTCTCCAAGCCAGGCTTCAACAGTACCTCAATCAAGAACTTCCAAATGTTCAAGCTGGAAGATTTTGAAAAGGCAGAGGAACCAGAGATCAAATTGCCAACATCTGTTGGATTATAGAAAAAGCAAGAGAGTTTCAGAAAAACATCTACTTCTGCTTTATTGACTACGCCAAAACCTTTGACTGTGTGGATCACAATAAACTGGCAAATTCTTCAAGAGATGGGAATAACAGACAACCTGACCTGCCTCCTGAGAAATCTGTATGCAGGTCAAGAAGCAACAGTTAGTACTGGACATGAACAACAGACTGGTTTCAAATAGTGAAAGGAGTACATCAAGGCTGTATATTGTCACCCTGCTTGTTTAACTTACATGCACAGTACGTCATGTTAAATGCTGGGCTGTATGAAGCACAAGCTGGAATCAAGATTGCTGGGAGAAGTATCAGCAACCTCAGATATGCAGATGACACCACTCTTATGGCAGAAAACAAAGAGGAATTGAGTAGCCTCTTGATGAAAGTGAAAGAGGAGAGTGAAAAAGCTGTCTTAAAACTCAGCATTCAAAAAGCAAAGATCATGGCATCCAGCCCCATCAATTCATGGCAAATAGATGGGAAAATAACGGAAACAGTGACAGGCTTTATTTTCTTGGGGTACCAAATAACTTCCCTGGTGGCTCAGATGGTAAAGTGTCTTTCTACAATGCGGGAGACCTGGGTTCGATCCCTGGGTTGGGAAGATCCCCTGGAGAAGGAAATGGCAATCCACTCCAGTACTATTGCCTGGAAAATCCCATGGACAGAGGAGCCTGGTAGGCTACAGTCCATGGGGTCGCAAAGAGTCAGACACGACTGAGCGACTTCACTTCACTTTCACCAAATAACTGCAGATGGTGACTGCAGCCACGAAATGAAAAGACGCTTGTTTCTTGGAAGAAAAACTATGACCAATCTAGAGAACATATTAAAAAGAAGAGACATTACTTGGTCGACAAAGATCCGTCTAGTCAAAGTTATGGATTTTCCAGTAGTCATGTATGGATGTGAGAGTTGGACCACCAAGGAAGCTGAGTACCAAAGAATTTACACTTTTAAACTGTGGTGTTGAAGACTCTTGAGAATCCCTTGAACTGCAAGGAGATCCAACCAGTCCATCCTAAAGGAGATCAGTCCTGAATATTCATTGGAAGGACTGATGTTGAAGCTGAAACTCCAATACTTAGGCCACCTGATGCGAAGTGCTAACTCATTGGAAAAGACCCTAATGCTGAGAAAGATTGATGGCAGGAGGAGAAGGGGATGACTGAGGATGAGATTGTTGGATGGCATCACTGATTCAATGGACACGAGTTTGAGTAAATTCCGGGAGTTGGTGATAGATAGGGAGGGCTCACGTGCTGCAGTCCATGTGGTCGCAAAGAGTTAGACACGATTGAGTGACTGAACTGAAGTGAACTGATGTTGAGATTGTCTTTCCCACTGTATCTAATTTTCCATGTGTTGTAGGTAATAATGAAAAGGCAACTTTACTTTAATGAATGAAAAATTTTCTGAATGCTTACATTTTCAATATAATTCAGCTCCCAATACTTTCATTTTCTTGACTTGTTTAGCTCAATGAGCAAAGAGAATGGCTTGGTGTCTATATTTTCCAGAATAAATAATTTTCTGTGATAATTTTAAACATTTTGCTTTCATTTTAATTTTGTTCACTAGATATTAAAGTCTCCTTATGACCATTTATTCAAATAATATTCCAGTCTTTTCGAACTTGTATAATTGAAAAGTGAAATTCACTCAGTCATGTCCGACTCTTTGTGACACCATAAAGTCCATGGAATTCTCCAGGCCAGAATACTGGAGTGGGTAGTTATTGCCTTCTCCGGGGGATTTTCCCAACCCAGGAATTGAGTTCAGGTCTTGAGCTTTGCAGGAAGATTCTTTACCAGTTGAGCCACAAGGGAAGCCTGATTTGTATTATATCCTACTTAAAGATTTATATTGCATTTTCCCAAGTACCAGTTTTATGTCACTATTAAAATTTTTTTGGTATACTACATCACTATAGTTTTCATTTTGTTCTTATTCTATAAGGCTTCATAAAAGGGTATTTTTTATCTGTGCTAATTTGCTTATACAAAAAATGTAATGAAAAGAAAACTAATTGACTTACTGATCACCATAAATCATAATCTTCTTTCTAAGTTAAGAAGTTGAGCCCAGGTTTGCTGTTAATATAGCAATAGAGGAAGGCAATAAAGAATACTGTTACTAAATCTATGTGTAACTTAGACTAAGAGTTACTGTGTTTTATTTATCTGTAGCTTTTCCACCTTTTATGTATTCTGACTTTTAGTCAGAAGATTGAGAATAATGACTTGAAAAAATTGACAGTATTTTAATTGATGATTTGTAATAGATCTGCATAAAGCCCAGTTGCAAGTAACAATGGAGATGAAACTGACAATTCACTTACCTGCTCTGGTCAATATCAAAAACAAATATTTTGAATGAGTCAATTATTTTCTTCTTGATTTGACCAGGTGTCCTCTCACTGTTTGGAGTGACATCCTTGTTCCTCCCAGCATAGAGAACTTATTCATTTTCAGAAACTGTTTTACTCTCCGGAAATAGCACCTCATTCTGTGGTGGGGTAGGAGGGAAGAGGGTGTAATATACATAGATTTTGAAAAGAAAAAACTAATTTGCATTTAAAGTGCCCAAAGTTTTTACTGTTCCTCAGCTTCCCAATGTTTGATCACTATAGGAAAAGAAAGACATCAATTTTTTTCTTTGTGCTTGATTTTATTAGTTCATGCATTCATTTTTTGAGTACTAATATGCTAGGTTGTGTTCTGGAATCTTGGCAGTGTGATACAGTAGATAACTAAACTGAACAATTTCTTGCTTTAGAGAACCTATCCCTGGAGGAGGGCATGGCAACCCACCCCAGTATTCTTGCTTGGAGAATTCCATGGACAGAGGAGTTTGGAAGGCTAGGTTTGCAAGGAGGTTTGCAGGGAGTCAAACACTACTGAAGCAACTTAGCATGCATGGAACCTATACTTTTATTTAGCAAGACAGGAAATTGAATATACATGTAGACCTAGGATGTTAAGGCATATTCTGGTACCAGAAAACAGGGTGCTGTTGCCACAAAAATATCCAAAAATAAAGAAGTGATATTGAAATTTAAAGCTGTATAGAAGCTGTAAGAGTTTTGAGGTGCTTGATAGATTGCCTTGAAGAGACTGTTGATGGAACTATGAATGTTAAAGGTAATAGTGGTGAGGCCTCAGAAAGAAGGGAGAAGAGCACAGAAATATTTCTAGCACCTTAGAGAACACACATATCATCATGAACACAGTGCTGTTAGGAATATGTGTGTTAAAGGTGCCTCCGGTGAGGCCTCAAGTGGAAGTGAGAGACATGCTTTTGGACCCTGGAGGGAAGTGATCTTTGCTATAGAGTCACAGAGAACTTGTCTAAATTATGTTATGATGTTGGAAGGACAGCAGAACCCGTGAACAATGATAGTGATTGGATATATATGAAAAGTTTCATATGATCATTGCTTAATAAGATTTTTCCCAAGTGAGGCTCTTCAGCAGCCTCTTCTTTCTTCCTTGTTGTGTGTCTGTGTGTTAGTTGCTCAGTCGTGTCTGACTCTTTGCGACCCCACGGGCTGTAGCCCACCAGGCTTCTCTGTCCATGGAATTCTCCAGGCAAGAATACTGAAGTGGATTGCCATTCCCTTCTCCAGAGGAACTTCCCAACCCAGGAATCGAAACCTGGTCTCCTGCATGGCAGGCAGATTCTTTACCGTTTGAGCTACAGGGAAGTCTTCCTTGTCATGTAGCTGCTACCTAAGAGCAATTCCTGGCTCCTACCACCAACTTTTGGCACATCCTATGTCTTGGGTTGCAGCTGTTGGAAAGGGGGTTCTTCACGGCCAGAGGAGAAGCTTCTCTGTCTCACCCTTGCTGCATTTCTGCACCCTCCTGTCTTCTGTCTTGCATTACAGTTCTGTGGAGCCAGACAGGCTCAGCTCTACTGTCCACGATGAGCTGTCTATGGTACTGGGGGGGCAGGGCCAGTTCTTCAGTTAGCCCACCTGGCATCCTGGTTCCATCTCCTGGGGAGAACTCCCTCTCCACCACCATCCATGGTCCCTGAACAGACTCTCTGGAAGGAAACATCTGGAATTGACTTTGCTGGGCTTTTCCAGCTCCTCTTCTCCCTGGGTTTAGGGTCCAGGTGATTATTTGAATAGGCACAGGTTTTTGAAAACTACACTTGGGGATATGTTTGTCATACATTTTCCTCAAACAGCTTGGAAAGTCTCTGGTCTGTTTGTTTCTGGGCATTTTGATGTGTGAGTAACCATAGCCAGGGTTCTTCGGGAGATAATCTGAGCCTGGAGCCTGGCCTCTTACTTGTTGGTCCATTCTCTTCCCACAACTACTCAATGGCAGTGAAACAGCTGAGGCAGTGGGCTTACGGGGAAGGCACCCCACCTAGGAAATGCACACAGCTGTCTCACAGCCCTGTGACCCTGAAATTCCCTTGTTTGTTTTAGTTTTCATCTCAAACTACTTATTGTGTAGGTTGAATCAGATGAGAGCCACTGAATGACAAAAATGATTCCTAAATAAAGATCATTTAAATAACTCTGAAAATAATTTTATGACCCTTTAATACAAACTTACCAAGAACAATTTTTGCAACTTTATTAGTTATTTTAATGCACTAAAATTAAATAAAATTACCTATTATATATTCATTAATTAATATGGGAAGAATATTTTTCAACTCAATATCTGGCTAATCATCTAAAATGATATTTTAGGTCACTTCTGAATACTGTAAGCATTCTAGGAAAATAAAATTGGGTGCTGAAATTTTGTATTCTGGGAAGTTTGGATAATCTGTGTGGGCAATTGAAGTCCTTTCAGAAAACTCCAACAATATAATAGGATTTTCTGTAATATTTTTATGCCACAAACATGAGTATTTAAAAAATAAGGAATTTTTATCAGAACATATTACCTACACTATACAAAATAGCTTCCTGCATTTTCTAGGTGATTTTGTCTGGTGATTTTTACATTGAATGAAGTAGGTGTATATAAATATGATATGCTGCCCTACAAGAAAATGTATGTTCAAACTTCTTAGAAATTATTTTGTTTTACTTTTTTAAATTTAAATTTATTTATTTTAATCGGAGGCTAATTACTTTACAGTATTGTATTGGTTTTGCCATACATCAGCATGAATCCACCATAGGTGTACACATGTTGCCAATCTAACCCCCCCTCCCACCTCCCTCCCTGTACCATCCCTCGGGGTTATCCCAGTGCACCAGCCCCAAGCATCCTGTATCCTGCATTGAACCTGGACTGGCGATTCGTTTCTTACATGATATTATACATGTTTCAATGCCATTCTCCCAATTCATCGCACCCTCTCCCTCTCCCTCTCCCTCTCCCTCTCCCACAGAGCCCAAAGACTGTTCTATACATCTGTGTCTCTTTTGCTGTCTCGCTTACAGGGTTATCATTACTATCTTTCTAAATTCCATATATATGTGTTAGTATACTGTATTGGTTGGAGAAGGAAATGGCAACCCACTCCAGTGTTCTTGCCTGGAGAATCCCAGGGATGGGGGAGCGTGGTGGGCTGCTGTCTATGGGGTCGCACAGAGTCGGACATGACTGAAGCGACTTAGCAGCAGCAGTAGCAGCAGCATACTGTATTGGTGTTTTTCTTTCTGGCTAACTTCACTCTGTACAATAGGCTCCAGTTTCATCCACCTCATTAGAACTGATTCAAATATATTCTTTTTAATGGCTGAGTAATACTCCACTGTGTATATGTACCACAGCTTTCTTATCCATTCATCTGCTGATGGACATCTAGGTTGCTTCCATGTCCTGGCTATTATAAACAGTGCTGCGATGAGCATTGGGGTACATGTGTCTCCTTCAATTCTGGTTTCCTTGGTGTTTATGCCCAGGAGTGGGATTGCTGGGTCATAAGGCAGTTCTATTTCCAGTTTTTAAAGGAATCTCCACACTATTCTCCATAGTGGCTGTACTAGTTTGCATTCCCACCAACTTTGTAAGAGGGTTCCCTTTTCTCCACACCCTCTCCAGCATTTATTGCTTGTAAACTTTTGGATTGCAGCCATTCTGACTGGCATGAAATGGTACCTCATTGTCATTTTGATTTGCATTTCTCTGATAATGAGTGATGTTGAGCATCTTTTCATGTACTTGTTAGCCATCTATATGTCATCTTTGGAGAAATGTCTATTTAGTTCTTTGGCCCATTTTTTTGATTGGGTCGTTTATTTTTCTGGAGTTGAGCTGAGGAGTTGCTTGTATATTTTTGAGATTAGTTGTTTGTCAGTTGCTTCATTTGCTATTATTTTCTCCCATTCTGAAGGCTGTCTTTTCACCTTGCTTATAGTTTCCTTTGTTGTGCAGAAGCATTTAATTTTAATTAGATCCCATTTGTTTATTTTTGATTTTATTTCCAATATTCTGGGAGGTGGGTCATAGAGGATCCTGCTGTGGTTTATGTCGGAGAGTGTTTTGCCTATGTTCTCCTCTAGGAGTTTTATAGTTTCTGGTCTTACATTGAGATCTTTAATCCATTTTGAGTTTATTTTTGTGTATGGTGTTAGAAAGAGTTCTAGTTTCATTCTTTTACAAGTGGTTGGCCAGTTTTTCTAGCACCACTTGTTAAAGAGATTGTCTTTTCTCCATTGTATAGTCTTGCCTCCTTTGACAAAGATAAGGTGTCCATATGTGCGTGGTTTTATCTCTGGGCTTTCTATTTTGTTCCATTGATCTATATTTCTGTCTTTGTGCCAGTACCATACTGTCTTGATGACTGTGGCTTTGTAGTAGAGCCTGAAGTTAGGCAGATTGATTCCTCCAGTTCCATTCTTCTTTCTCAATATTTCTTTGGCTATTTGAGTTTTTGTTTTTTGGTTTTTTGTATTTCCATACAAATTGTGAAATTATTTGTTCTAGCTCTGTGAAAAATACCGTTGGTAGCTTGATAGGGATTGCATTGAATCTATAGATTGCTTTGGGTAGTATACTCATTTTCACTATATTGATTCTTCCGATCCATGAACATGGTATATTTCTCCATCTATTAGTGTTCTCTTTGATTTCCTTCACCAGTGTTTTATAGTTTTCTATATATATGGAGAAGGAAATGGCAACCCACTCCAGTGTTCTTGCCTGGAGAATCCCAGGGATGGTGGAGCCTGGTGGGCTGCCATCTGTGGGGTCACACAGAGTCAGACACAACTGTAGTGACTTAGCAGCAGCATATACAGGTCTTTAGTTTCTTTAGGTAGATATATTCCTAAGTATTTTATTCTTTTTGTTGCCATGGTGAATGGGGTTGTTTCCTTAATTTCTCTTTCTATTTTCTCATTATTAGTGCATAGGAATGCAATTGATTTCTGTGTGTTGATTTTATATCCTGCAACTTTACTATAATCATTGATTAGCTCTAGTAATTTTCTGGTGGAGTCTTTAGGGTTTTCTATGTAGAGAATCATGTCATCTGCAAACAGTGAGAGTTTTACTTCTTCTTTTCCAATTTGGATTCCTTTTATTTCTTTTTCTGCTCTGATTGCTGTGGCCAAAACTTCCAAAACTATGCTGAATAGTAGTGGTGAAAGTGGGTACCATTGTCTTGTTCCTGACTTTAGGGGAAATGCTTTCAACTTTTCACCATTGAGGATAATGTTTGCTGTGGGTTTGTCATATATAGCTTTTATTATGTTAAGGCATGTTCCTTCTATTCCTGCTTTATGGAGAGTTTTTATCATAAATGGATGTTGAATTTTGTCAAAGGCTTTCTCTGCATCTATTGAGATAATCATATGGCTTTTATTTTTCAATTTGTTAATGTGATGTATTACATTGATTGATTTGCGGATATTGAAGAATCCTTGCATCCCTGGGATAAAGCCCACTTGGTCATGGTGTATGATCTTTTTAATGTGTTGTTGGATTCTAATTGCTAGAATTTTGTTAAGGATTTTTGCATCTGTGTTCATCAGTGATATTGGCCTGTAGTTTTCTTTTTTTGTGGTGTCTTTGTCTGGTTTTGGTATTAGGGTGATGGTGGCCTCATAGAATGAGTTTGGAAGTTTACCTTCCTCTGCAATTTTCTGGAAGAGTTTGAGTAGGATAGGTGTTTGCTCTTCTCTTAATTTTTGGTAGAATTCAGCTGTGAAGCCATCTGGACCTGGGCTTTTGTTTGCTGGAAGATTTCTGGTTACAGTTTCCATTTCCGTGCTTGTGATAGGTCTGTTAAGATTTTCTATTTCTTCCTGGTCGAGTTTTGGAAAGTTGTACTTTTCTAAGAATTTGTCCATTTCTTCCACGTTGTCCATTTTATTGGCATATAATTGTTGATAGTAGTCTCTTATGATCCTTTGTATTTCTGTGTTGTCTGTTGTGATCTCTCCATTTTCATTTCTAATTTTATTGATTTGATTTTTCTCCCTTTGTTTCTTGATGAGTCTGGCTACTGGTTTGTCAATTTTATTTATCCTTTCAAAGAACCAGCTTTTGGCTTTGTTGATTTTTGCTATGGTCTCTTTTGTTTCTTTTGCATTTATTTCTGCCCTAATTTTTTAAGATTTCTTTCCTTCTATTAACCCTGGAGTTCTCCATTTCTTCCTTTTTTAGTTGCTTTAGGTGTAGAGTCAGGTTATTTATTTGACTTTTTTCTTGTTTCTTGAGGTATGCCTGTATTGCTATGAACCTTCCCCTTAGCACTGCTTTTACAGTGTCCCATAGGTTTTGGGTCGGTGTGTTTTCATTTTCATTTGTTTCTATGCATATTTTGATTTCTTTTTTGATTTCTTCCGTGATTTGTTGGTTATTCAGCAGTGTGTTGTTCAGCCACCATATGTTTGTATTTTTAATAGTTTTTCTCCTGTAATTGAGATCTAATCTTACTGCACTGTGGTCAGAAAAGATGCTTGGAATGATTTCAATTTTTTTGAATTTATCAAGGCTAGATTTATGGCCCAGGATGTGATCTATCCTGGAGAAGGTTCCGTGTGTGCTTGAGAAAAAGGTGAAATTCATTGTTTTGGGGTGAAATTGTCCTATAGATATCAATTAGGTCTAACTGGCCTATTGTATCGTTTAAAGTTTGTGTTTCCTTGTTAATTTTCTGTTTAGTTGATCTATCCATAGTTGTGAGTAGGGTATTAAAGTCTCCCACTATTATTGTGTCCTTGTTAATTTCCCCTTTTATGCTTGTTAGCAATTGTCTTACATATTGCGGTGCTCCTATGTTGGATGCATATATATTTATAATTGTTATATCTTCTTCCTGGATTGATCCTTTGATCATTATGTAGTGTCCTCTTTGTCTCTTTTCACAGCCTTTGTTTTAAAGTCTGGTTTATCTGATATGATTATTGCTACTCCTGCTTTTTTTGGTTTCTATTTGCATGGAAAATCTTTTTCCAGCCCTTCACTTTCAGTCTGTATGTGTCCCCTGTTTTGAGGTGGGTCTCTTGTAGACAGCATATGTAGGGGTCTTGTTTTTGTATCCATTCAGCCAGTCTTTGTCTTTTGGTTGGGGCATTCAACCCATTTACGTTTAAGGTAATTGTTGATAAGTATGATCCTGTTGCCATTTACTTTATTGTTTTGGGTTCGAGTTTATACACTGTTTTTGTGTCTCCTGTCTAGAGAGTATCCTTTAGTATTTGTTGGAGAGCTGGTTTGGTGGTGCTGAATTCTCTCAGCTTTTGCTTGTCTGTAAAGCTTTTGATTTCTCCTTCATACTTGAATGAGATCCTTGCTGGGTACAGTAATCTGGGCTGTAGGTTATTTTCTTTCATCACTTTAAGTATGTTTTTCCATACCCTCCTGGCCTGAAGAGTTTCTATTGAAAGATCAGCTGTTGTTCTTATGGGAATACCCTTCTGTGTTATTTGTTGCTTTTCCCTTGCTGCTTTTAATATTTGTTCTTTGTGTTTGATCTTTGTTAATTTGATTAATATGTGTCTTGGGGTGTTTCACCTTGGGTTTATCCTGTTTGGGACTCTCTGGTTTTCTTGGACTTGGGTGATTATTTCCTTCCCCATTTTAGGGAAGTTTTCAACTATTGTCTCCTCAAATATTATCTCATAGTCTTTCTTTTTGTCTTCCTCTTCTGGGACTCCTATGTTTCAAATGTTGGAGTGTTTAATGTTATCCTGGAGGTCTCTGAGATTGTCCTTATTTCTTTTAATTCGTTTTTCTTTTTTCTTCTCTGATTCATTTATTTTTACCATTCTATCTTCTACTTCACTAACCCTATCTTCTGCCTCCGTTATTCTACTATTTGTTGCCTCCACAGTGTTTTTGATATCATTTATTGCATTATTCATTATATATTGACTCTTTTTTATTTCTTCTAGGTCCTTGTTACATCTTTCTTGCATCTTCTCAATCCTTGTCTCCAGGCTATTTATCTGTGACTCCATTTTGGTTTCAAGATTTTGGATCATTTTACTATCATTATTTGGAGTTCTTTGTCAGGTAGATTCCCTATCTCTGCCTCTTTTATTTGGTTTGGTGGGTATTTATCCTGTTCCTTTCCCTGCTGGGTATTCCTCTGTCTCTTCATCTTGTTTATATTGCTGAGTTTGGGGTGGCCTTTCTGTATTCTGGCAGTTTGCGGAGTTTTCTTTATTGCGGGGTTTTCTCACTGCAGGTGGGATTGTACAGGTGGCTTGTCAAGGTTTCTTGGTTAGGGAAGCTTGTGTTGGTTTTCTGGTGGGTGGAGCTGGATTTCTTCACTCTGGAGTGCAATAAAGTGTCCAGTAATGAGTTATGAAATGTCAATGGTTTTGGAGTAACTTTGGGCAGCCTGTATATTGAAGCTCAGGGCTGTGTTCCTGTGTTGCTGGAGAATTTGCGTGGTATGTCTTGCTCTGGAACTTGTTGGCCCTTGGGTGGTGCTTGATTTCAGTGTAGGTATGGAGGCGTTTGATGAGCTCTTATCAATTAATGTTCCCTGGAGTCAGGAGTTCTCTGGTGTTCTCAGGATTTGGACTTAAGCCTCCCGCTTCTGGTTTTCAGTCTTATTTTTACAGTAGTCTCAAGACTTCTCCTTCTATACAGCACTATTGATAAAACATCTCCTTTCAAAGACAATGGGCTACTTTTCTGGGTGTCTGATGTCCTCTGCCAGCATTCAGAAGTTGTTTTGTGGAATTTACTCAGCGTTTAAATGTTCTTTTGATGAATTTGTGGGGGAGAAAGTGGTCTCCCCGTCCTATTCCTCCACCATCTTAGGACCGCCCCTAGAAATTATTTTAATAGGTAGAATCACTAGTGTCTTCAAGAAAATACATTACTGACAATCATATCTGAGGTGATACCTGGCAGTATGTTTTAGTGATGGTACAATTGCTAACAAAGAGAGATGAGGGCTGGCATCTGTAAGTTAAACTTGTAGAATATACATGAAATGAGGCTACAACATATGTGGTGCTGGAAGCACTGACCCTCAGACTCCATCTAGTACTAATGGGTGAGTCATTCTATTAACAAGAAACATAATACAGGAGAACTGATTGTCTTTTACTTCCTTATAAATAACTCTTGGAGATGTCTGAGCAGCAGGAAGTCTGCTTTAATTTGTATTCACTTCTATCATATTAAATTAGTACCTCATCACATCTGTATGTGCTGCACATTCCAGGTCAGAAGGATACTTACTGAATGAGATTCAGCGATCCTGTTTGTACCTTCACTGATGTTGAAGTGTGGTTGGAGCAGTCTCTGCAGATGTGTGGCTGACTTGGGACAGAGGCAGGACAAGGGCTGGGTCATTACTGAATAGATTCTGGCTTCTGCTCTAGGAGGAATCACAAACCAGACTGGTCAATTGGGACCAAATGAAGTTTCCCTTACTGTTTTTCAAGCATACAAATCGAGCAATCTGTATTGTTGATAAGATATTTTAGCCTCAAATGTTTATGATCTTGGCTGTAATTATCATGGAGACTAATAACAATCCCACTTCTTTTCCTGTGCACCTGAATGGCCTGCAGGGTGCAAGATGAGCTTCACTTTTTGACATAATGGGGTTTCTTCTTGAAAAGGGCAATGATGGCAGAGCATTAGAGTGTGCTGATTTTCCTTGGCTGCTAATGGGAAGAAAGGATGTGATCTGATTTTTCTGTACTGAAACAAGAGTTTCTTCTGCTATACCTTCCTGTTCCTTAAACTGTTTAACCCCATAGCCCATCAGGTTGATGAATTTATTAGAATTGTCTCCAAGCTGATGAAGAAAGTTGGGTATTATCAAGCTTAAACATTTTTATACTTCAAGAAAGATCAGGGATGTATGGCTCTTATTAATGACATTTAGATTTTCCTAACGTTCTCTGGTATTTTGGCACTTATGTTGCATTACATTGTAGTTAGCAGCATTAAAATGTCTAGAAAAAAATAGGCCACGTGAAATACTTAAGGAAAATAGTACAAAGTAGAAATTTAAATTGTTCAATAGTAAACCTGGTCGTGATGCCCAAGGCCAGGGGCGGCGGCCGGGAGGACCAACCCCATGCCCAAGGCGCCGTGGCTGCCTGGGTGCAGGAGGGCCTGGAGGAGCTATCCCATGTTGAAGGTCAGGAACGGTGGCAGTGAGGAGATACCCCTCGTCCAAGGTAAGGAGCAATGGCTGCGCTTTGCTGGAGCACCCATGAAGAGATACCCCATGTCCAAGGTAAGAGAAACCCAAGTAAGACGGTAGGTGTTGCAAGAGGGCATCAGAGGGCAGACACACTGAAACCATACTCACAGAAAACTAGCCAATCTAATCACACTAGGACCACAGCCTTGTCTAACTCAATGAAACTAAGCCATGCCCGTGGGGCAACCCAAAATGGGCAGGTCATGGTAGAGAGATCTGACAAAATGTGGTCCGCTGGAGAAGGGAATGGCAAACCACTTCAGTATTCTTGCCTTGAGAACCCCATGCACAGTATGAAAAGACAGTGGCCACAGGACTGGAAAAGGTCTGTTTTTATTCCAATCCCAAAGAAAGGCAGTGCCAAAGAATGCTCAAACTACTGCACAATTGCACTCATCTCACACGCTAGTAAAGTAATGCTCAAAATTCTCCAAGCCAGGCTTCAGCAATATGTGAACCGTGAACTTCCTGATGTTCAAGCTGGTTTTAAAAAAGGCAGAGGAATCAGAGATCAAATTGCTAACATACGCTGGATCATGCAAAAAGCAAGAGAGTTCCAGAAAAACATCTATTTCTGCTTTATTGACTATGCCAAAGCCTTTGACTGTGTGGATCACAATAAACTGTGGAAATTCTTCAAGAGATGGGAATACCAGACTACGTGATCTGCCTCTTGAAAATTTGTATGCAGGTCAGGAAGCAACAGTTAGAACTGGACATGGAACAGACTGGTTCCAAATAGGAAAAGGAGTACGTCAAGGCTGTATATTGTCACCCTGCTTATTTAACTTATATGCAGAGTACATCATGAGAAACGCTGGACTGGAAGAAACACAAGCTAGATTCAAGATTTCTGGGAGAAATATCAATAACCTCAGATATGCAGATGACACCACCCTTATGGCAGAAAGTGAAGAGGAACTAAAAAGCCTCTTGATGAAAGTGAAAGTGGAGAGTGAAAGTTGGCTTAAAGCTCAACATTCAGAAAATGAAGATCATGGCATCCGGTCCTATCACTTCATGGGAAATAGATGGGGAAACAGTGGAAACAGTGTCAGACTTTATTTTTCTGGGCTCCAAAATCACTGCAGATGGTGACTGCAGCCATGAAATTAAAAGATGCTTACTCCTTGGAAGGAAAGTTATGACCAACCTAGATAGCATATTAAAAAGCAGAGACATCACTTTACAACAAAGGTTCGTCTAGTCAAGGCTATGGTTTTTCCTGTGGTTATGTATGGATGTGAGAGTTGGACTGTGAAGAAAGATGAGCACCAAAGGATCGATGCTTTTGAACTGTGGTGCTGGAGAACACTCTTGAGAGTCCCTTGGACTGCAAGGAGATCCAACCAGTCCATTCTGAAGGAGATCAGCCCTGGGATTTCTTTGGAAGGAATGATGCTAAAGCTGAAACTCCAGTACTTTGGCCACCTCATGCGAAGAGTTGACTCATTGGAAAAGACTGTGATGCTAGGAGGGATTGGGGGCAGGAGGAGAAGGGGATGACAGAGGATGAGATGGCTGGATGGCATCACGGACTTGATGGACATGAGTCTGAGTGAACTCCGGGAGTTGGTGATGGACAGGGAGTCCTGGCGTGCTGCGATTCATGGGGTCGCAGAGTCAGACACGACTGAGCTACTGAACTGAACTAAACTGAAGCCTGGCCATGAAATCAGAAAATGATTGCTTCTTGGCAGGAAGACAATGACAAACCTAGACAGTGTGTTGAAAAGCAGCAACATTACTCTGTTGGCAAAAGTCTGTATAGTCAAGGTAATGGTCTTCCCAATGGTCACATATGGTTGTGAGAGCTGGACTGTATAGAAGGCAGAACGCCAAAAAATTGATGTCTTAAAACTGTGGTGCTAAAGAAAACTCCTGAGAGTACCTTGGATGGCAAGGAGATCAAACCAGTCAGTCTTACGGGAGATCAACCCTGGGTATTCACTGGAAGGACTAATGCTGAAGCTCCAATATTTCAGTCATCTGATGTGAACAGACAACTCATTGGAAAAGTCCCTGATCCTGGGAAAGATTGAGGGCCAAAGGAGAAGAGGTCATCAGAGGATAAGATGGCTGGACGACATCACTGATGCAGTGAACATGAACTCTGGGAGATAGTGAGGGAAAGGGATGCCTTGTGTGCTGCAGTCCATGGGTTCACAAAGAGTCAGACAAGACTGTGTGACTGAACAACAACAAAGCCTGGAATTAGTGAGTCTAAGATTTCAGGAAAGCTCTGGAAGCAAGGAAAGAAAAAGAAAAGGTCAGTTCATAAAATCCTTGAAAGGCAAACTGATGGGTTGAGTAAGGAAATAACATGATCCAGCTTAAACTTTGAAAATATAATTCTGGCTGCCCCTCAAGAAGTGAAAACAAAGAGATGTCAGGAAACTATTGCCATCATCCAACAGGAGGTGATGAGGGCCTGGACCAGGACATCAGCAACAGGGTCACTGAGAAGTCCCAAGACTTTGGATGTAGTTGAATCTTCAATAAACTGTAGTCAGAGGGCTGGACCTCCCTGCCATTGGCTAGAAAGAAAGAAAGAAAATGAAGTCGCTCAGTCGTGTCCGACTCTTTGCAACCCCATGGACTGTAGCCTACCAGGGTTTCTTTCTCCAGGGGATCTTCAAGATCCAGAGATCGAACCCGGGTCTCCCACATTCGAAGCAGATGCTTTAACCTCTGAGCCACCAGGGAAGCTTGCTATTGGCTAGAAAACGTGTCCCTAAATAATTCAACTGATTTAGGATACCTTATAGCAGAGGCATGGAGAAGGCAATGGTACCCCACTCCAGTACTCTTGCCTGGGAAAATCCCATGGACGGAGTAGCCTGGTAGGCTGTAGTCCATGGGGTCGCTAAGAGTTGGACACGACTGAGCAACTTCCCTTTCACTTTTCACTTACATGCATTGGAGAAGGAAATGGCAACCCACTCTAGTGTTCTTGCCTGGAGAATCCCAGGGATGGGAGCCTGGTGGGCTGCCGCCTATGGGGTCACACAGAGTTGGACACGACTGAAGCAACTTAGCAGCAGCAGCAGAAGCAGCATAGCAGAGGCAAAATAAAGCATTGTAGAGATGAAATTCTGCCTCAGAATTGATAACATGAAAGATCATGTGTGGGAAGGGAAGTATTGGAAGTCAGAAAGACAAGAGGTTAGAGTGTCCGCACATGGTAACAGCTGTGCTTCTATCGAATTTGCTCATCTTTCTCTTCAAAGCAAAGTGTTGCTATGACAGTCTTGCTGCTCAAAAAGCAAACATTTTCAAGGAGGAATGCATTATGAATGGGAGTATTGATACTTTGAAAAAGGGAGTGAAGGCATTATGGGTGAAAATATTGATATTTTAAAAAGGGGAGGGGGGCAAAGGAATTTATCATTTTCCCAAAGCTAGTAGACTTAAATATCAGTTCACTTCCTCTCTGCCATACATCTTAGTCACACACTGAATGACTATTTAATCATGCTCTGTTAAAATTAATATCATATAATGAGTGATGATCAGTGATAAATGGGAAAAGAATGCTTACAAACACATAAATTACTCTTCCCTGTGCGCAACCATAGCAAGATAATACCTTGTGTCATCCATAACAGATTTTCTAGTTCTTGGAAAGCAATGATACATTCTCATTTTTTCCCTTGTAAAAATGAGTAACATATTGTTATGAGTATCAATTAGTTAATCCAATAGGGACAATTCAATGACACCATGAAAACTAATGATCCTGTGATTTCTAAGAAAAGATGTATTTTAAGGTCTTATTGATCAAATTGCTCTCAGCCTCCTGTCAGGTAATGTGAATATATACCGGGGGACATGCTTCTGCATTGACAAGGACTGAGGTTATGACTTTACGTTAATAGATGGGTGTAAACTCTCAGGATCCCCTAAAGTCACTTGCTTTATACAAGCCCACCTCTCAATGATAAAATGTTGATTCTTGCTGAATTTGGAAACCAGATTTTAGGAATCGCAGATAAACTGTATGAAAGGGTGACAGGCCTGCTAGCTCTTGTTCACCTTGGTATCCAAGAGACCCTGCACAAGGACAAAGTTACACTTAATACACCTTCACAAATTCAGAATGCGGAGTGCTGATCATCTTGCAAAATGCAGACAACTTAGGGACAATTGTAATCATGAGGTTAGAAACAAAGGCATTTTGAGAAGGAAAAATCCTGGTTCTTTCCATGGTAAACATGAGGTTAAATATTTTATAAAATTAGCAAGACTGGAGTGATGATTGTAATACTTCTCATGTTATTAAACATCGAGGAACATCCACAGAGATTGAAATTTTGCACAAAAACATTTAAAAAATAAATTCTCTCTGTTAAGTAAAAATAGTAACCATTTGTTAAATGGTGATGATTTTCAGAGAAGGAAATAAAATCTTTTTTGTATGGTAAGATTATAATATTTAATGAAGCAAATCCTACTGTTCTAAGAATGAGATCATCTTTACTTGGCCAGCTCTTCCCTCACAATTATGATTAAATGATCATTTCTTTCTTTAGAAAATAAATCTAAAATAAACTACAGTAATGAACTTATAAGAATTGCTTTTTGTTAATTTATCAGGTGCATAGTGCCTCTGAAATCACAGATAATTTCAGACTTTGCTGTTTGAAATTGTATTTGGGAGGACAGAACACAGTACTCTTGTCTGAAGGATCTGAGCCACGAGGGCCACAGTGACACAAAAAGCTCTATTTCCAGAACAGGCACAGAGCTTCAGATAAGGGTGTTCTGAAAACAGTATTCCTCATATATCTTCACTCTTCACTCAAGATATAAGATATATGATATATGATATTCAAGATATATGAACCTGGCAAGTCCCCAGGTTCTGTCCTTGCCCTGGTGGAAGTCAGACTGTAATGCACCTAAGGAATCTAAAAGGGTATCATTACAGAATATAGCCAAAGTTATATAAAGAATATATAAGGCCATTTCTCATGTTCCGGCTCATCTTGCTTCTTTCTCACCAATGACTCCCTCACCCCCTTCTGTCTCTTGAACGAAAACTGCTGAGACACCCTGCGTCTAAACCATCATCTGAGCATTCCACATCCCTTCCCAAGCACTCAGCAGCGGGCATGCACACACCCTTTACTTAACTACCTGCCCCATCCCCACCCTGCCCCCAAATCCATGTCCTAGGCTCCAGGCTTCCTCTGCTGTAACCCTCTGGTGCAGCCGCTTCATACACAACAAACCCAACTGAACTTGACAGTAATGTATTTCTTGCAGTTCCTTTCTATACAATTTATGTTAATAACTTTAGCTATTGCACTGAACCTAAGCATATGGCAAAACCCACTTTCTTTTCTGGGAAATAAAGTCAAAAATGGCTATCATTTTAAGTTTCTTTAGCTATTTACATAAACATATCCCTCCAAGCCTTGAAAGAAAAAAAGCTAGATACATCTGCCAGGAGTTGTAATTAGTATTGTAATTCTCAAGGGGGCATCTAGAAAGTGTGCTCAGACACACCACCATGTGTCCATGATGAATGCATTAGAGGTGGTGAGGGATGAAGAATGGGTCACAAGTGTGGAGATAGATTAGCCTCTAGATTTTCTAAGAGGAGAAATAGCAAAGTATGTCTCAGAAGCAAAGCTGGAGACCTTGATTCTTGTGGGGAGCTGGACAATGAGCTGGCAGGTTTCCGAACATCTACTGGGAAAGATAATCAGGGTCTTGACCTTGAAAGACTAGACTAGAGAATGGGATAGAGGAGTAAAGTGGTGACTGGGTTGTTAGGAAGCACTGATCAGAAGTAGGGAACAACATAGGCCCTGATGTAGAGGCCAGTGGGTCCTGGTGTAGAGTGCCAGGGCATCACTGGGACTCCTCAGGCCCTCTTAGGGCCATCATCAGTCTGGCGGACGGATGGGGCTGGCCCAGGCAAGGAAGAGGAGACCCTGTTGTCCTATCAGGGTGAACATCCTCTGCTTGCGTTCCTCGGGTGAAAGAGCTGAATTTGGGGCTTTTCAGATCGGTGCTGCCCTGATGGCTCAGCAGGTAAAGAATCCACCTGCAGTGCAGATGCAGGTTCAGTCCCTGGGTCAGGAAGATCCCCTGGAGAAGGAAATGACAACCCACTCCAGTATTCTTGCGTGGAGAATCCAATGAACAGAGGAACCTGGCGGACTATAGTCCATGGGGTTGCAAAGAGTTGGACAGAACTGAGCGACTAACACTTTCCCACTTTCCCAATGAATGCATTATTCAAACAACAGGTTCATTAGCCACATAATTCATTAGGCACACGATGAAAAATGGGGAAGACAGGATAACAGTGGTCAATACTATTTCCTTGACTATTCCTTTCTCAACATTCAGTTCAGTTCAGTTCAGTTTAGTCTCTAAGTTGTTTCCAACTCTGCAGCCCCATGAACTGCAGCATACCAGGCTTCCCTATCCATTACCAAGAGCTTGCTCGTCTTCCCAGAGCTTGCTCAAACTTATGGCCATTGAGTTGGTGATGCCATCCAACCATCTCATCCTCTGTCGGCCCCTTCTCCTGCCCTCAATCTTTCCCAGCAGCAGGGTCTTTTCCAGTGAGTCATTACCGTGCCCCAATTTTTTGCTCCTGTGTGTGTGTTTTAACTTAGTTCTTCTATAAATAGGGCAATTTAGAGCCCAGAGTTAGTTGCTTTGATGACCCTATGCAGAAATGAACACAGAAGCAAATGGGAAAAAAAAAAAAGGATTTTAGAATAAAATAAACATTTAAATGCTTTCTGGGATCTTTTGACCTTGATTTTTGTAATTCAACCAATAGTATGTTTATGTAAGTTACGCTGACTCCACCAGTCTGTCCCCACACTTCTTTTATCTTTCATTCCTCTGAGTCCCTTTCTTTCTCCTCTTCCCAGCAGTTCTTTAAAGCAGTGTTTGTTATTTTAAGATTAAAATTCCCAGATGCCTTTTCTGCAGGCAGAAATATTGTAGAAGGAAATGCAAGCTGTTAATATTTCCAACTACACTGGGGAAGTGTGAAAGCCTTAGAGTGGTGTTTTCTACATTCCAACAGGGAAAGTGTTACATATATTTGATAGAAACGTGATGAAAAACCACATTTCCTCAAGTTCTGTGACTTCTCAAACCAGATCACCTTGTTCTGGTGGTAGGAAGCCACATATCACATGGCTTGAGGGGGAAATGCAGGTAGAAACAAAAGACCAGAATGGCAGCGCCCTCAGGAAGTCCTCAGTTACATGCTGCTGTGTGATGTCAAGGCTCTCTCCTATCTGGAGATGAAGTACTAAACTACAGTGCCTGGACACCCAGTTTCCATTGCATGGGGGAACAGAGATTATTTAAATGATCTTTGTGTGCTATTCTAGGTAGATGTGGTTGTACAATGAGTTCTAGCTTGAGCAGGAAGAGGCCCTGGCAAATTTCTGAATCAGTTGTTGTCGTTCAGTTGCTAAGTCGTGCCTGGCTCTTTGCAACCCCATGGACTGCCGCGCACCAGGCTTCCCTGTCCTTCTCTGTCTTCCAGAGTTTGGTCAGATTCGTGTCCACTGAGACTGTGATGCCCTCCCACCCTCTCATCCTCTGCCGCTACCTTCTCCTTTTCAGGTTGGGATGAGCTGGTGTGAAACCAGCACTTTCTGAGCTCTTGGTAAATGCCCCGCACTGTGTGAATACTTTATATGTATTGTACAATCTAATTTCCTCAGAGGTCTGGAGGGGGAAGCAGCATGATTATCCCCTTTTTGAAGTAAGAAAATTGAGCCTCACAGAGATTAAGTGGTTTACCCCAGACCACACCACAGCCCATCTGGGGCCAACTCCGATTTCAAGTTCAAGTTCATCTCCCATTGTTGCCCTTCTCGGCTTTATTTAATCCCCTCACACATTGAAGGCATTATGTTTAATAACTCAGAGGTACGATGGTTGATTTCTTCCTTCACAACAATTCTGGTGGATATCGTAATATAAATAAACTATATAAAACTCTAAGGCTTATGTTTATAGTAGGAAGATAATATTTTTAAAAGGAAAAATGTAAATCTTTGATGCAGCAGAATAAACACCTCTCCTGAGTTGCTCTTTGTCAGAACATGTCTCAACATGGATTGCATGAAAGCACGTCTTACAGAGCCTTAATGTTCGGTGTCCTTGTGGGAACCTGTTGGTACCCAGACAGTGGGGCCACTGTGATTGTCCCAAGTCAGTGCCTGAGGCCATGACCACCCATGGCTGAAGTGCCTGACACTCTAGTCAATGACTCTGAAGATGGATGTGGTAGGAAGAGGCAAGCCCTTTGTCCACATTCACGGAGGCAGAACAACTCGTTTCATTGGGGCAGCAGCTCTGATTTAAACCAGTCTCTGATATTTTTAGTCTGCAGTGGAGATTTCACACATCCTCCCAGCGCATGCTGTTGTATGTTCTGACTTGGGCTATTTGTTTACTTTGATACTGAGCTCTTGTTTCAGGTGTCACTCTTTTTTATTGCTTTAATTATTATTACACTGTGAGAGTTCTGTGGAGGTGTTTGGCAGGAATTTCTACAGGGAATAATTAGAAGACAGACTGCATCATGTTGGCAGAAAAGAGCAACTCCAAATGGCTTGAATAATAAGAATGAGCATGTGCTTAGTCACTCAGTCCTGTCCGACTCTTTGCAACTGAGCATAATCCACGTAAAAGAAAGTTCTGAAGAAGAGTAGCTTTAGGAGTCAAAACTCACTGAATGAATAACATTGCGGTGGTGGCTGGGTCTTCCCTGCTGCCCTTTGTGGCTTCTGGCATGCTCTCCTGGTGACAGGTTGGCTGCATCAGTTCCTGCCATCACACACACTCGGCAGCAAAAGGGGCTGACCATTCTGTGACCGAGAAGCTCCCCGATTGGCTCCCCTTCATTTGTCAGAAGTGGGTCACACAGGGGGCTCGTTCCAGCCTCCCAGGAGGGTCTGACCTTTGTACGCGTCTCTAAGATGCTAGTTTCTGGCTGGGTTTGGTCAAAGGGAGGGACTGATGGAAACTGATGGGTGGTCAGGAGAGAAGCGTGTTTCTGTTCCTCCCTCTCCCTCGGACTACATCTCCAGCAACTGCCTGGCTCTGTTGCTCCAGCACCACCAGTCAGTGGAAGTGAGTCCAGGTTCTGCAGACAACCGCCCCCCCTGCCCCCCACTGCAGGCCACTGGGCTCTGGTTAAACCCCCATTTCCACTTTTACTGGCTTAGGTATGGTTGTGGCTTTGTTGCCTCCCCTCCTCACTTTCTAGTTTTTCAACTCTTCCATCATAGGTGGAAAAAATTGCCTGCAATGATTTCCTTTAAAAAAAATACTTGCTGTGTTTATATTATCCTGGTTAAATCCTGAGTGAGACATGTGTCCACTGATAAAGCAATTACTAGCAAGGTGTATGGGGGCCCCAGAATTAAAGAACCTACCATATTTTACAATTTTTCTTGGTTGTGGATAACCACTGGAGAAGGAAATGGCAACCCACTCCAGTATTCTTTCCTAAAGAATCTCATGGAGAGAGGAGCCTGGTGGGCTACAGTCCATAGTGTCAGAAAGAGTTAGACCTGACTGAGTGATTGAGCACACACAACCACCAATAATGATGCTTCTCTTTGCAAAGATGAGGGTAGGCGATTTGTACATTATAGACTTTTGAGGTACTCTTCCATCTTCTTTCTAAGATTCTGTGTATGTATATCTATGTATATCATAGATGGGGAAATAAAACAACCTATGTTTGCCCAGCAGTAAATTGATGTAAAATGTACAGACAATTATGGCAAAGTAAGAAGTGATTTAAAAAAGGAATTCAGAAGATTGCATTTGGTGTCTATATAAATTACCTTGAACTGCCATAACCAAATACCATAGACTGGATGAATGGCTAAAACAACAGGAATTTATTCATAGTTCCGGAGGCTGGAGTCCCAGGTCAGGGTGCTGGCAAGGCTGGTTTCTGGTGAGGGCTCATCCTGGCTTGCAGGTGGTTTTCCATATATTTTTCACAGTGCGTGTGGGCTCTTCTTACAAAGAAACCAATCCTGTTTGGTTCAGGGGCCCACCCTTGTCTCACTTACCCTAACTCTTACCCTGACAGTATACGTACATTGGGGGCTAAGGCAAAAACATGAATTGTGGCAGTGGGGGCACGCTCAGTACAGCAGTCCTGGATTGGTCTGTGAGGGTGTGGCGATTTTCTTTGATCACCCTGCATGTCAGTTTTCTGTCCTAAGATAAGTATGTTGATACATATAGAGGGAATGATGTAAGGGAAAAGTTGGGAGCCATTAGGTTTTACTGATTGTACTGAATAGATCTCATGTACTATGTTCTAGGAAAAATACGTCTTCCTTTTTTTCTTTCCTTTGACATGGTTCTGTGTTGATGGATTTGCTAACAAGGTAGATGCTCTTCTCATCTTACTCCCTGCCTTGATTATATCTGTTGCTCCTGTGGGTCTGACATACATCATCCAACATTTCTCTCTGTTTCCTTATCTTTCTGGAGGCACTTGGCAGTTTTGGCTGCCCTCTCATGCCTTCCTAAGCTTCTAGGATTCTTGGTGGGGCCATCATGTCCATAACCATCTGGGATAGATAAGCATCTACTTCTGTCATTGCCTCTACACTCTGATCATGTGGGAAGTTTCCAATATTTCAGTGATGCTGGAACTCACAATCTTCTGTTTGGTTTCTCACATTTAACTGAAGACCCATTCTTACCTCCACTCCTATTAATTGGGGACAGCAAAGGGCAGGGTGTGTATGGTTGTGGAGGATTTCCATCTAGCCTGATGCACCAGACAGTTGGGGGAGGGCAGGAAAATACTGTGTTACCAATTTGTTAATTCTTGAAATCTCAGAGTTTGTTGCTTTTGTTTTCAAGCTTCAGAGTAACTGTTCCATTTAGGGGCAAAATCAAGCTCATCAGTTCAGTTCAGTCATTAGTCATATCCAATTCTTTTCGACCTCATGAATTGCAGTGCACCAGGCCTCCGTGTCCATCATCAACTCCCAGAGTTCACTCAAACTCATGTCCATGGAGTCGGTGATGCCATCCAGCCATCTCATCCTCTGTCGTCCCCTTCTCCTCCTGCCCCCAATCCCTCCCAGCATCAGAGTCTTTTCCAATAAGTCAACTCTTCTCATGAGGTGGCCAAAGTATTGGAGTTTCAGCTTTAACATCATTCCTTCCAAAGAAATCCCAGGGCTGATCTCCTTCAGAATGGACTGGTTGGATCTCCTTGCAGTCCAAGGGACTCTCAAGAGTCTTCTCCAATACCACAGTTCAAAAGCATCAATTCTTCAGTGCTTAGCTTTCTTCACAGTCCAAATCTCACATCCATATACAACTACTGGAAAAACCATAGCCTTGACTAGATGGACCTTTGTTGGCAAAGTAATGTCTCTGCTTTTGAATATGCTATCTAGGTTGGTCATAACTTTCCTTCCAAGGAATAAGCGTCTTTTAATTTCATGGCTGCAGTCACCATCTACAGTGATTTTGGAGCCCCCCAAAAATAAAGTCTGCCACTGTTTCCCCATCTATTTCCCATGAAGTGATGGGACCAGATGTCATGATCTTAGTTTTCTGAATGTTGAACTTTAAGCCAACTTTTTCACTCTCCCCTTTCACTTTCATCAAGAGGCTTTTGAGTTCCTCTTCACTTTCTGCCATAAGAGTGGTGTCATCTGCATATCTGAGGTCACTGATATTTCTCCCGGCAATCTTGACTCATAATGACCCCCAAATGTAGGAGAATCACAGGAATAAAAAGCACAAGGGTGTCATCTCACTGTCATTATTTTAATTTCATTTTGGGCAAAAGTTCCACTTGTTGCACATTTCAAAGCACGAAGCTCTTCTGATCTACACACGTCTGGATCAGTTTGAATTCTGTGAGTAAAGTGCAGCCTAAGGCACTGAGTGGCTGCTCGTTATGGTGCATCTTTGGGACATTTTTGTCCCCCTAATGACCACTCACAATAAAATCTGAGACAGTGTTAAAATCTGAGATTAAAAATCAAGATGCAACCCTAAAGTAGATTTATTGAATCCAGGACTGAGTCCAGGCACATGCATTTTAACATCTACCCCCAAGGGATTCTTATGCTGATCAGTTGTGAGAAACAGTGACACAACATTTCATTGTTGCTGTTTTTGTTCAGTCGCTTAGTTGTGTCTGACTCTTTGTGACCCATGGACTGCAGCACGCCAGGCTTCCCTGTCCTTCACTATCTCCCAGAGTTCACTCAGACTCACATCCATTGAGTCGGTGATGCCATCCAGACATCTCATCCTTTGCCATTTCCTTCTCCTCCTGCCCTCAACCTTTCCCTGAATCAGTGGCTCTTAACATCAAGTGGCCAAGTATTAGAGCTTCAGCTTCAGCATCAATCCTTTCAATGACTATTCAGGGTTGATTTCATTTAGGAGTGACTGATTTGATCTTCTTGCTGTCCTGATTTCATTAGGTTGAACTATTTCATTTTTAAGGACAATTCAAATGGGAACATGGCTAATCGAAGACTTTTTTTTTAGTGAGAAGATATCTATATGTACTTATTTGACCAGGAAGCCTTAAAAATTATGTCCAACATATTTCTAAATATAACTAAATGATATTAATACCGTTGGAAAATTTTAAATTGGAAAATCTCCTTAATTAAATGGCAACCAACTCCGGTGTTCTTGCCTGGAGAATCTCAGGGACGCGGGAGCCTGGTGGGCTGCCGTCTATGGGATCGCACAGAGTCGGACATGACTGAAGTGACTTAGCAGCAGCATTCAGGTATGACCTAAATCAAATCCCTTATGATTATACAGTGGAAGTGAGAAATAAATTTAAGGGCCTAGATCTGATAGATAGAGTGCCTGATGAACTATGGAATGAGGTTCGTGACATTGTACAGGAGACAGGGATCAAGATCATATCCATGGAAAAGAAATGCAAAAAGGCAAAATGGCTGTCTGGGGAGGCCTTACAAATAGCTGTGAAAAGAAGAGAAGTGAAAAGCAAAGGAGAAAAGGAAAGATATAAACATCTGAATGCAGAGTTCCAAAGAATAGCAAGAAGAGATAAGAAAGCCTTTTTCAGCGATCAATGCAAAGAAATTGAGGAAAACAACAGAATGGGAACGAGTAGAGATCTCTTCAAGAAAATCAGAGATACCAAAGGAACATTTCATGCAAAGATGGGCTCGATAAAGGACAGAAATGGTATGGGCCTAACAGAAGGAGAACATATTAAGAAGAGATGGCAAGAATACACAGAAGAACTGTACAAAAAAGATCTTCATGACCCAGATAATCACGAGGTGTGATCACTCACCTAGAGCCAGACATCCTGGAATGTGAAGTCCAGTGGGCCTTAGAAAGCATCACTACCAACAAAGCTAGTGGAGGTGATGGAATTCCAGTTGAGCTATGCCAAATCCTGAAAGACGATGCTGTGAAAGTGCTGCACTCACTATGCCAGCAAATTTGGAAAACTCAACAGTGGCCACAGGACTGGAAAAGGTCAATTTTCACTCCAATCCCAAAGAAAGGCAATGCCAAAGAATGCTCCAACTACCGCACAATTGCACTCATCTCACATGCTAGTAAAGTAATGCTCAAAATTCTCCAAGTCAGGCTTCAGCAATATGTGAACAGTGAACTTCCTGATGTTCAAGCTGGTTTTAGAAAAGGCAGAGGAACCAGAGATCAAAATGCCAACATCTGCTGGATCATGGAAAAAGCAAGAGAGTTCCAGAAAAACATCTATTTCTGCTTTATTGACTATGCCAAAGCCTTTGACTGTGTGGATCACAATAAACTGTGGAAATTCTTCAAGAGATGGGAATACCAGACCACCTGACCTGCCTCTTGAGAAATTTGTATGCAGGTCAGGAAGCAACAGTTAGAACTGGACATGTAACAACAGACTGGTTCCAAATAGGAAAAGGAGTACGTCAAGGTTGTATATTGTCACCCTGCTTATTTAACTTATATGCAGAGTACATCATGAGAAATGCTGGACTGGAAGAAGCACAAGCTGGAATCAAGATTGCCGGAGAAATAGCAATAACCTCAGATATGCAGATGACACCACCCTTGTGGCAGAAAGTGAAGAGGAACTCAAAAGCCTCTTGATGAAAGTGAAAGTGGAGAGTGAAAAAGTTGGCTTAAAGTTCAACATTCAGAAAACGAAGATCATGGCACCCGGTCCCATCACTTCATGGGAAACAGATGGGGAAACAGTGGAAACAGTGTCAGACTTTATTTTTCTGGGCTCCAAAATCACTGCAGCCATGAAATTAAAAGACACTTACTCCTTGGAAGGAAAGTTATGACCAACCTAGATAGCATATTCAAAAGCAGAGATATTACTTTGCCAACCAAGGTTCGTCTAGTCAAGGCTATGGTTTTTCCTGTGGTCATGTATGGATGTGAGAGTTGGACTGTGAAGAAGGCTGAGCGCCGAAGAATTGATGCTTTTGAACTGTGGTGTTGGAAAAGACTCTTGAGAGTCCCTTGGACTGCAAGGAGATCCAACCAGTCCATTCTGGAGGAGATCAGCCCTGGGATTTCTTTGGAAGGAATGACGCTAAAGCTGAAACTCCAGTACTTTGGCCACCTCATGAGAAGAGTTGACTCATTGGAAAAGACTCTGATGCTGGGAGGGATTGGGCGCAGGAGGAGAAGGGGAAGACAGAGGATGAGATGGCTGGATGGCATCACTGACTTGATGGACGTGAGTCTGAGTGAAGTCTGGGAGTTGCTGATGGACAGGGAGGCCTAGCATGCTGCAATTCATGGGTCGCAAAGAGTCAGACACGACTGAGCGACTAATCTGATCTGATTACTTCAGTGGTGTTTAATGAAATGGATCTTTTGTTTGTGATAGTAAGTCTTAAGTAAAGTTGAATTGTTTTTTGGAAATAACTGTCACTTATCTATGCCTTATAGAAGATTATTTTACACACACACACAAATCATCTCATATGCTCTTCCATTTCATGTCTAGAAGAAAAACAGTGTGAGGAACTGAACCCTTATTTTCTGATTTAATTTCATGCCTTCATTACTGGGAATTGGAACACACTGTCAGTTTCCTGGGGCCACTGTGAAAATTAGCACAAATTTGGTGACTTAAAGCAGACATCGAATTCTGGGGGCCAGAACACCAAACCAAGGTGTTGGCAGGGCTGCACTCCTGCTGAAAGCCCTGGTGGGGGTGGGAGGGTAGAGGGTGGGGAGAACCCTCCCTGCCTCTTCCATTTCTCTAGGCTCCAGCACTGCTTGGCTTATGGCTGTTCAACTCCAATCTCTGCTTTGCTCTTCCCAGCCTTTCTCCTTTCCTGGTCTTTTCCTGTCTCTTAGAAGGACACTCAGCATTGAACTTAAGCCCCTTGAAGATAATCCAGATAGTTATATAATTTTCAAAACTTCTCCCTCTGAATGTGTCCTGATTCACACTCTCTGGGGTGAGCATGTGCACGTCTTTGGGGCCGTGACTGAACTCACTACATACATTATGGCCACGTTTCATTGTTTGCATTTGTGACTTTTCCCAGAGGTCCTATGTGTACTGCTCACACCTGCTCCAGCTGGGGCTAGTTAGGAGTGGATGCCCCTCCACTGGAAGAGAGGAAGGCAGCAGGAAGGAGGGATTGGATCACCCCATCTGTGCTCCTTAAGACCCACTTAACCTTTTCCCTAAGTCTTTTCAACACCTGGAAGCAGAGGAATGAGATGCTATTTCTTTAACTTAGAATGTAAAATAAACTTGGCTTTGAACCCGGGAAGAAGCTTCTGTTCATTTTGTGGAAATCGTGGCTTAGGTTTTTAAGTGAATGAAACCTTCTCACATAATGAAGGCATCACAGTGAAAACCACTTGCCCATCAGCCTGCAGGGGCCAGGCAGTGATGAATCCTCAGACTGCCTGGCATATCATTAACTTTAATCATTTCTCAGTATTTAAAAATGAAAGGAGAAGGAAAACTAATTAATTTAAAACATAGATGGTGTATCCTCTTCAGTAGAATCTAATTTAAAAGGAAAATGTGAAATAGCCTTTAAGCAACATGCTAGCCCAGGAGGAAAGGGGAGAAATGTGGAAGAATTAGAGATGGAGATCTCGAGTGTCGCTGATGCTCTGGGTATTCCTGCACTCCTGAGGGGCAGTCGTTAGTCTTTGCTGCAGGACTGATTACAAATGGTTATGATCATAGAAAAATCCTACAAAATTGGTAAGAATGGTGTTGCTCACTTTGCATCTATGGAGACAGGGGTTGTAGGCTGTGAACTCTTGCTTCATTCCCAAAAGGCAGTGTAATTCTCTCATTATCCACAATATAGTTACTTTGTTGTTGCTGTTAAGTTGCTCAGTCATGTCTGACTCTCTGTGACTTGTGGACTGCTGCACACCAGACTTCCCTGTCCTTCACCATCTCCCAGAGCTTGCTCAAACTCATGTCCACTGAGTCTGTGATGCCATCCAATCATCTCATCCTCTGTCATCCCCTTCTGCCTTCAATCTTTCCCAGTATCAGGGTCTTTTCAAATGAGTCAGTTCTTCGCATCAGGTGGCCAAAGTGTGGAGCTTTAGCTTCAGCATCAGTCCTTCCAATGAATATTCAGGACTGATTGCCTTTAGGGTTGACTGGTTGGATATCCTTGCAGTCCAAGGGACTCTCAAGAGTCTTCTCCAGCACCACAGTTCGAAAGCATAGGTTCTTAGGCGTTCAGCCTTCTTTATGGTCCAACTTTCATATTCATACATGATTACTTGAAAAATCATATCTTTGACTAGATGGACTTTTGTCAGCAAAGTGATGTGTCTGCTTTTTAACACTGTCTAGATTTGTTATAGCTTTTCTTCCAAGGAGCAAGCGTCTTTTAATTGCATGGCTGGAGTCATTGTTCTCAGTGATTTGGGATCCTAAGAAAAACTATCACTGTTTCCATTGTTTTCCCATCTATTTGCCATGAAGTGATGGGACCAGATGCCATGATCTTAGTTTTTTGAATGTTGGTTTATAAGCCAGCTCTTTCACTCTCCTCTTTCACTTTCATTAAGATTCTCTCTAGTTCCTCTTCACTTTCTGCCATAAGTGTGGTGTCATCTGCATTTCTGAGGTTATTGATATTTCTCGCAGCAATCTTGATTCTAGCTTGTGTTTCATTTAGCCCGGCATTTCTCATGATGTACTCTGTATATGAGTTAAATAAACAGAATGACAGTATACAGCCTTGACGTTCTTCTTTCCCGGTTTGAACCAGTTTATTGTTCCATGTCTGGTTCTGTTACTTACTTAAATCTTTCACAACTAGAATACACACAAACTTTTACTTTGAGTTGCTGGCTGATGCTTCTGTGTAAAATGAGTCTCCTTTCTGGAGTTCACCCTTTGTTCAAAGTTATTTTCTTTCCTTATCCTGAAAAATTAGCTGAAAAACTATGTTTAAAAGTTGCCAAGTTTATTCTTTCCTTCCCCCTCCTCACTGCCTCCTTAGTGTAGTTTTATTATTAATGTGAAATACAACTTTGGTTTATTTGTTTTTATTTTTTAATTTCACAGTTCTTCCTTTTAATTTTATGTGTGTGTGTGTTTTTTTTAAGCATGTGAAATACTTTCATGGTTCTGAAGGTTAGAACTGTTTAAAAAATTGTCAGAGATGTGTTATTCCCCCCAATTCCTTCTATTCTTTCACTCTATTCCCACCCACACTGGGAGGTAACCCATAACAGTGATTTCTAATTTGTCCTCTCTTTGTGTCCAAGAGAGTAGATACATAAAAAAAAAAAAAAAAAAAATCCTGTGTTTCTTACAAAAGAGCTATGATAGACCTTTATTTGCACTTAGCTTTCTTTGTAGACCCATTTATCCTATAATTCACTTCACATGAGGTTAGAGATCCTAATTCCTTATACAGCTGCATGGTATTCTATTGTTAGATGTGCCATAGTTTATTAAACTTTCTTTTTACTTAGAAAGATAGTTTCCAATATCTTGATACTATAAACAGTGTCTCAATAGATAACTTTGTAATTTGTGTTTTCATGTCTTTGGATGTGAACCTTCAGGGTATAGTCATGTTTGATATTATTTGCATTAAAAAAGAAACGTTATGTGTTAAAACAACAGAAGAGAGCAGTATGACCCCAAATAAAATGTGTCTATGCTGCTGCTGCTGCTAAGTTGCCTCAGTCGTGTCTGACTCTGTGCGACCCCATAAATGGCAGCCCACCAGGCTCCCCCATCCCAGGCAAGAACACTGGAGTGGGTTGCCAGTTCCTTCTCCAAAATGTGTCTATACCTCCCACCTATCCCTACCCTATACTTCCTGGAGTTAATCTATTTTAACAGTGTCTAATTTCAGTTCTGGTTGTTACATCTCCATATAATGTAAATCACACGTTTTGGGGGAGGTTTAGAGTACCAATATATCTTTATTTCTTTCTAATGTTTAGAGACGCTTGATGTAAAGATCAAAGGATAGTGATCAAAATATCAACTGGATGGACTAATAACTCAGATTAGATTTTAAGACTATAATAAGGTTTCCTAGCACATCCTTCTTAGCCCAGACTTTGGAACAACTCATTTGAGCAACTGTTTGAGACTGCAGAGAAAGAAACCATTCCTAGAATTATTATCTCAGTAGTTACTAAAGATATTACTTAGTGTTTTAGTCATACTAAGTATAATACATGCTTAATATAGAGTTAATTTGTTATGAATTCTGGAATGTTTCACTTATAGATGTTTAGAATTGCTAGAATAAAATATTAGAAAGATGGATCTTAAAATATTTTAAAAGTACTTATTTTTAGACACTTTATATCCATGTTTTTGAAGCACTGTAACAAAGATCCTCCTCTATATGTTCTTTTAAATATTAATCCTTTGCCTATGTAAATATTCTGTTATAAATATTGTTAATTTAACACATAGGAGTAAGGTTATAGATTAAATAGAAAATTTATACATAAATTCATGGAGCAAAATAAACATTAAGTAGAAATTGTCTGTCATTCAAAGTACTGTCAGCAGTCTACTCTTTTCACCAGACTTTATCTTAAAATATGTAAGGACATAAATTAAATCAATATGTTTTCTTTATTCCTGACCCAATGTGTATTTAGCCAACAAATGGGTAGGGGAACAGTTACAAGACAAATTGAATGTCTTTGCTTTGTTTCAGGCTATTTGTCACTATAACATATTGAAATTAAAAGAGCCATCTTTGATATCATTCTTCAACCATATATTCCTTTTGTCACTATTCTGCACACTATATTTTCTTTAATAACAAACACATTTAGAGGAACTATTTTTGAGACATTTAAAAAGGGCTTTCACAGAATTTGATTGTATGTTAGGAAGAGCATCTTCAGTTCACAAATAGCGATTCAGTAGACTACTTTGTTGAGAGAGAGCTTGGTTTTCCTCTTCCTTTAGAATCTCTTCTTAAGAGCTGTGCTGCCTGAAGTTTTAACTTCCATCTCAGGTTCAGAGGACTTGTTAACAAAATAAACCAACAGATAAGCAATACCAGATAAAAAGATATCATAAACAGATATAATACCAGGTATTATACTATGGTATCATATAAATACCAATTATAATTGAATTATATAAATACCAATATTTATATAATATTAAATATATATAATACCAATTATATATAACATTATATAATAATATAATAACAGAATCCTCCTGCAATGTGGGAGACCTAAGTTTGATTCCTTTGTTGGGAAGATCCCCTGGAGAAGGGAAAGGCTACCCACTCCAGTATTTGGGCCTGGAGAATTCCATGGACTGTATAGTCCATGGGGTTGCAAAGAGTCATACATGACTAAGTGACTTTCACTTTCTTCAGTTTAGTTCAGTTCAGTTGCTCAGTCCTGTCCAATTTTTGGGACCCCATGGACTGCAACATGCCAGGCTTCCCTGTCCATCACCAACTCTGGAAACCTACTCAAATTCATGTCCATTACTTGGTGATGCCATCCAACCATTTCATCCTCTGTTAATCCCTTCTCCTCCTGCCTTCAATCTTTCCCAGCATCAGGGTCTTTTCCAATGAGTTGGTTCTTTGCATCAGGTGGCCAAAGTATTGGAGTTTCAGCTTCAGCATCAGTCTGTCTAATGAATATTCAGGACTGATTTCCTTTAGGTTGGAGTGGTTTGATCTCCTCGCAGTCCAAGGGATCCTCAAGAATCTTCTTCAACAGTTCAAAAGCATCAGTTGTTTGGTGCTCAGCTTTCTTTATAGTCCAACACTCACATTCATACATGACTACTGGAAAAAACCATAGCTTTGACTAGACAAACCTTTGTTGGTGAAGTAATGTCTCTGCTTTTTAATATGCTGTCTAGGTTTGTCATAGCTTTTCTTCCAAGGAGCAAGCATCTTTTAATATCATGGCTGCACTCACCAGGTCACTTTCTTCAAGCAATACCAGTACTTATCAGAGAATTATCTAGCTTACTTTCAATATACTGACCTTCAATATACTGACTCTGCTGGAGGATAGTGTATCCTCCAGCAGAGGATATACTATCAAACTGGATTTTGACCAACATACAGACCTAACCAGCACTGGGAAGTCCCGTGTCACAGCAAGTCCAGAGTCCCAACTGGGAAAAAGTCCCAGGTAGGGCATCCGCTTTCTGGGTGAAGTTTCAAATTTCAGTTTGAGGTTCCTGTTTATAATCCTAGGCTGAAAACTGATAACATCATTAGTCTCTGAGCCAACTGCACCTCTGGTTTCGTGTTAGTGCTTCCTGTTTTATCTTATGAGTGCTGGTATTCTCTAGACCCAGGAGCTTGGTCAGATCTCCAGGGCTCAGGAGAATCCCAGGACTTGCTCCGTGTCTTATCTAGGATCCGCCCAGCTGCCTGGAAACAGTCTGTGGGTGAGCAGGCAGGCAGGTACCCAGGGTGGCATCCAAGCGGTCAGAATCAAGGTCAGAGGCCTGTTTGGTTTTCTTTGTCTACTGAAGCTTGAACAATACTTCAGTTTTAATTTCCCTAACAATGAAACCATTTACCTCAGATTGGCACTTGAACCCACATGGCTGGGACTCAACCCGGTCTAAACCCATGGCAGCTGGTTTCAGAACTGAATGCAGCTTAGGTTCTTGATGTCTCAGTGCAGAAAGAATTCAGTGAAAGACAAAGTGACAGGTAAGAAATGGTTTATTCAGATTCCGAGAGAAGCACACTCCACAGACAGAGTGTGGGCTGTCGCAGAGGGTGAGTGTGGCCACAAAAGGTAACATGGTTAGTTTTTATAGGCAGGGTAATTTCATATGCTAATGAGTGGGAGGATTATTCCAACTGTTCTTGGGAAGGGGTAGAGAGTTCCAAGAATTGGGCCACCCACCACTCCTTAGTGTTTTGACAGTTTCATTCCAACTGAGCTATTTCAAATCATAAAAGATGATGCTATTAACATGCTACATTCAATATTCCAGCAAATCTGGAAAACTCATCAGTGGCCACAGGACTGGAAAAAGTCAGTTTTCATTCCAATCCCAAAGAAAAGCAATGACAAAGAATGTTCAAACTACTACACAATTGCACTCATCTCACATGCTAGCAAAGTAATGCTCAAAATTCTTCAAGCCAGGCTTCAACAGTATGTGAACCAAGAACTTCCAGATGTTCAAGTTGGATTTAGAAAATGCAGAGGAACCAGAGATCAAATTGCCAACATTTCTGGATTGTAGAAAAATCAAGAGAGTTCCAGAAGAACATCTACTTCTGCTTGAATGACTATGCTAAAGCCTTTGACTGTGTGGATCACAACAAACTGTGGAAAATTCTGAGAGATGGGAATACCAGACCACCTTACCTGCTTCCTGAGAAATCTATATGCAGATCAAGAAGCAACAGTTAGAACCAGACAAGGAGCAACAGACTGGTTCCAAATTGGGAAAGGAGAATGTCAAGGCTGTATATTGTCACCCTGCTTATTTAACTTATATTCAGAGTACATCATGTGAAATGCCAGGCTGGATGAATCACAAGCTGGAATCAAGACTGCTGCGAGAAATATCAGTAGCCTCAGATATGCAGATGACACCACCCTTATGGCAGAAATTAAAGAGGAACTAACTCCTCTTGATGAAAGAGGAAAGTGAAAAGGCTGGCTTAAAATTCAACATTCAAAAACTAAGATCATGGCATCTGGTCCCATCGCTTCATGGCAAATAGATGGGGAAACAATGGAAACAGTGACAGACTTTATTTTCTTGGGCTTCAAAATCACTGCAGATGGTGACAGTAGCCATGAAATTAACAGATGCTTGCTCCTTAAAAGAAAAGCTATGACCAACCTAGACAGTGTATTAAAAAGCAGAGACATTATTTGGTCTACAAAAGTCCGTCTAGTCAAAGCTATGATTTTTCCAGTAGTCATGTAAGGATGTGAGAGTTGGGCCATAAAGAAAGCTGAGCACTGAAGAATTGATGTTTTTGAAATGTGAAGTTGGAAAAGACTCTTGGGGGTCCCTTGGACTGCAAGGAGATCAAGCCAATCAATCCTGAAGGAAATTAGTCCTGAATATTCATTGGATGGACTGATGCTGAAACTGAAACTCCAATACTTTGGCCACCTGATGTGAAGAGCTGACTCATTAGATAATACACTGATGCTAGGAAACATTGAAGGCAGGTGGAGAAGGGGTTGACAGAGGATAAGACGGTTGGATGGCATTACCTAGTTGATGGACATGAGCTGGAGCAGGCTCCAGGAATTGGTGTGCTGCAGTCCATGGGTTCGCATAGAGTCAGACAGGACTGAGCAACTGAACTGAACTGATGGAGTTGTCATGGTGCCTCTGGGTTTGTCATTTAGCTTGCTGATTGAGGATCAAGATCTTATCACAGTCTACTTGTGTGCCATCTTGAACCCATTTGATTCTAATTGATTTATATTGTGTCCTTGGGTTATGCCATTTTTTCAAAATTTGTGCCCTACACATTTCCCTCCTGTTATAACAGGAGCCAAGCTTCTTGTATATGTGAAGTGACTTGAATCCCTGAGAATTTGGGGGCAGAGGCATCAACTAATTCAAAAATTAAGAAATTTCTAGTTCTGTTTTTTTTTTTTTTTTTTTTAAATGTTGCAGCTGACTTTCAAGGTGAGAGTTTGTTATTGGTAGCATGTAGTATTCATCCATGGTAAACAGAGATTTATTGGAAATAAGCCGTAGGTAACATCTGGAAAAGTGGATTGTGTATGCTATTTAAATACTTTGATTTCTTATTCAGGGTTATTTATGAGAGAAATTTGACATCTTCTGCTCCCAGAGGTTTAATAGAATCCCTTGAACAGCTGCATGGGCACACGAAGCACAGTGGATGCAATTTACATAAGGAATAAAGGAATGTACGAAAGTCTTTAATCACAAAAATAAGCTAAGTGAGACGTTTGAAAAGGATGATGGAAAACAGTTCTTGTCAGCTGACTTTTTAAAAAAACATTTGAAAAAATTACTTTTAAATCTCTTGTTTCACTTGGAAGGTCACCTACATTCTGCCTGCTGTCGTAGCTGATCCCTGAATAGGTGGGGCTGTGTAAAGGTTGCGCTAACAGGTTAGGTGTTTCCTGTAGTTTTCTGTTAGGCGTTTTGTGTTGTTTCCTATGCAGACTACATTCCTGGCACACGAGAATTGGTTGTCAGCACTGAATAACACTGCCTGTTACTTCTGAGAACTTACGACCATGAGAGTGGTTCCTAAAACCTGAACCAGGGCGAATGTGCAGACATCTTTTTTTTCATATAAAAGTGATTGTCCTAGAAGGTAAATGACAAGGAGCAAAAAGTAATATGATTTCACCTTAGTGAAGCTAAAGATTTTATCTCACAGGACGTTTATCAGAATATTTTAGAAATAAGGTTTAGGTCTAAGAGGTCTTAGCAGATGTGAGTGGCAGGAAAATGGAATTTAAAAGTCTGCTCTAAATAACTCAAAAGTAAGGGAGTAACTAAAATGCAGTAACCAGGGTTGGTGGTAATATTATTTGCTGTATTAATGAAAGATTTAGATGAGAGAATATATAATATGATCACTTAAACATAATGATTCTACCAAGTTGGTGACTATTTCGGGAAATGGAGAGTTATAACGATATTACAAGAGAGTCTACTTGAAGAAAATTAGAGTGAGTATAGCATCAGTAAAAATTAGTTATCCAGAAGTGATACAAAAATGATTACAGGTCAAATACGGGTGAGCAAGACATTGGAAAGTATGAGTAGCTATCTAAAAAGTAGGAAACTTTATACTCAGTACAAGTCACCCAGCTGCCTCCCCCACCAGCAAACCTTATGAAAATAACACATCAGAAAGGACTCTGCTTGGAAGAAAGGAAATGCAATAGAAAACATTTTCAGGGAGAGTGTTCATTTTACTAGGTGTTCACTTTGGTTTTGATGATTTACTTGAAGGCTGGAAAACTGGGAGAGGGCTCCAAAAAGAAAGATAATAAAAAATAGGAAGATGGATTAACAATGAAAGAGAATTTCATTTGGAGCAAAGTATAAAGTTGGACTTAGTAGATGGAACTAAATGATAAAGTGATAGGGCATTGACATTGACAACTCTTCCTGGTCTCTTCTGAGAATCAGTGTGTGTGGTTGTATAAGTAGCAGAAATGTTCCAGGTCTGTGAAAACTGCCATTTGTATTTTAATGGGGATTACCCTGAATCTATAATTGCCTTGAGTAACATTGTCATTTTTAACAATTTCAATTCTTCCAATCCCCAAAAACGGTATATCTTCCAATCTGTGAGTGTAGTCTTCAGTTTTTTTCATTAACATCATTTACTGTAAACAGATCTTTTGCCTTCTTAGGTAGGTTTTTTGCTAGGTATTTTATTTTATATTTTTGATGCAATGGTGATTGGGATTGTTTTCTTAATTTCTCTTTCTGATATTTTGTTGTAAGTGTGTAGAAAAGCAACAGATTTCTGTGTATTAATTTAGTGTCCTTTGACTTTACCAACTTCATTAATGAGATCTAGTAGCATTTTCTATGTATAGTATTATGTCATCTGCAAACAGTTATCTTCCTTTCAATTTGAATTCCTTAATTTATTTTTCTCCTCTGGATGCTGTGGCTGACTTCCAAAACTGTGTGGAAAAAATGGGCATCCTTGTCTTGTTTCTGATCTTACAGGGAAAGACCCATCCCACAGGGATAGTGCTGACATTCTAGAGTGGTCTATGAGATATTTGGAGAGATTAGTAAATTTTGTGAATGTTTTTGTTATAATAATATACCAGTTATGAAATACATATCAATGAATTTCCTTTCTCTTAAAATATTCAGTTTCATCAATTGTGTTGAGCATGTTTAAAGACGGATTTTTCCCTTAGAGCTTTGGAAAGAAGTTTAAGCCAAGAAGAGTGTGTTAAGAGTCTTAGAAACTAACATCCACTGTATGAATTTCAGCTACTTTTTGTTTAAAGGATACAAGTACATATTAGAAAAAGTTTAAGTTATAATTAAAACTTTTGGGCATGAGAACACTAAACTTCAATTATAGATATTTGAATCAAAATTTCACTCATTAGATACATGAGTTTGTGAAAGTAATCTTTGCAGTCATAGAAACCTACTTATAATAACAAAGCGACAATTAAGATAGCATGGTAATAATAATAAATGACATTTATTGAGCTCTTAGTGTGTACCAAATTCTACTGTGGATGTTTCACATGGATTAACTCATTTACTTTCACAATAATTCCATGAATTAGAATTATGATTCTAACAATTCTCTTACACTTATGATCATTTTAAAATTAGCAACAAGGGTATAAAGTGAGAGAGATTAAGTAATCTGCCACAGTTTGTGTGCCTGTTCTGTGGTCTGACTGTAGATCCAGCATGTTTCATTGGTCTGACACAGAACATACTTAGCTACACATAATCAAATGAATTTCAGCTCAGTTCTTCAATGAATAACTTGCAATTCCTATTATCTGTGGTCAGAATAGTAACCCATGAAATACAACACACAGTGAGGGCAAAATTGTGTGTAGAATTTTCCACCAATATTCTGTAATAAAGATGATGCTTTCTGTAGACATAATTTATTGCAGATCCTCCATAAAATGCATGTGTACCCAGTCATGTCTGACTCTTTGTGACCCCATGCACTGTAGCCCTGCAGGCTCTCCTGTCCATGAAATTTCCAGGCAAGAATACTGGAGTATGTTGCCATTTCCTATTCCAGAGGATCTTCCTGACCCAGAGATGGAACTGTGTCTTTTGCATTGCCAGGCAGGTTCTTTACCACGTGAGTCACGTGGGAAACCCACAGTGAAAGTGTCTTCAAACTACAATCTCAAGTATGTTGAATTGGTGCTGTTATGAGTGTTTTGTCTGCACACTGAACTATATAAATAGCTTACCTGAAAGTACAGATTTGAGTTTTAAACACAATGGTAAACTAAAGCATTCTACAAGTGGAATCGTTTTCTTGAGTTTTAGAAGACCCCCTTTTTTTTTTTTTTGTGGTTTTGCTAAAGTGAGATTTTAGGACATTGTGCCTGTTTAAATTCCCATGATATTCTAAATGCAATACTCACTTTTTAACATTATAAATATCTATAATATATATTTTATTATTTAGTATTAGCATTTAGTTTAGTATGTAAATAGTCAACACTTTTTAGAAAATCTCTTTTTCAAGAGTCTGTTGGTATAAACTCATTATTATTGTAAATCAATACTTGCCTGAGTTAGCCATAAGATTAATTATGTTTCCTCAGATCCTAAGAGAATCGACAATGGAAACTCTCTAGAAGGAAATCCACCAGGTTGGTGATAGTCATTTCCACCAATATGAGGAAGAACAGGCCACCATGAAGGCAGTGACGGGAGGTGACAGCAATATTATGCTTCTCTTTGGTTTTGATAAGAATGCATTCCTGTAATCCCTGTGCATTTAAAAGCTAATTTTAAATTAATAAAATCTTTTTATTGATAAAGATGATCAAGTCTGAAAGAGATAAAACTATTTCATCCTAAAAAGTCAGTGCACTGAGAAAAGTAGTTAATTTGGGTGTCCTAATTTTTGAATATGTGGTCAATATCTGCCAAAGGCATGACTGAGTGATGGATGGCTTTTTAGATCTGGAAAGGACCTTGTGTGTTAGATTGCTTCAGTCAAGTCCAACTCTTCTGTGACCCCATGGATTGTAGCCCACCAGGCTCCTCTATCAATGAAATTCTCTAGGCAAGATTACTGGAGTGGGTTGCTGTGCCCTCCTCTAGCAGATCTTTTGAATCAGTGGATCGAACTCATGTCTCTTATGTTTCTGGTTTGCAAGTGGCTTCTTTATCACTAATGCCATTTTGGCCTTTAGTCTCTGTGATTTCATTAATTAGCTTAGGCATGTGGCTTGCTGCTGCTGCTGCTGCTAAGTCACTTCAGTCGTGTCCAACTCTGTGTGACCCCATAGACGGCATCCCACCAGGCTCCCCTGTCCCTGGGATTCTCCAGGCAACAACACTGGAGTGGGTTGCCATTTCCTTCTCCAATGCATGAAAGGGAAGTCGCTCAGTCGTGTCCGACTCTTCGCAACCCCATGGACTGCAGCCTACCAGGCTCCTCTGTGTGGCTTAGATCTTACCAATTAGGAGACAAGATAGATTTGAAGGTGGGAGGTGAGAGCAAAGGCCTGCAGGGGAGAACTGGCCTTCTGACAAGTGTGCAGCAGACACATTGTGTCTGTTGGGGGTGTGATGTCACAGGTGTGACAGCAGAACAGATCAGGGTCCTGCAGGCAGCGTGAGGAGCGGCTGCATGTAAACCTTGCTCCAGGGTCTGGAGCCTGGTTCCTGGCATACAGGAGCCACGTGGTTTCATGGAGTAAGCTTCTCTTCTGTATCAATTAGACAGACCAGGTTCTGTCTGTTCGTTCTTTTACTAAAAACCTCAAGTGATACAGCTAAAACCTTTGTTTCTAGTTTATCCACCTATTCAATGTTCTTATTGGAAGAAGCTATTCGATTACTTTTCCCATATCTCATCTGGTCCATGAAAGTACATATTAAAGATTAATTCATGAATGAGCTAGCTTAATGTCTTATACAACACTTGTGAAACAGGTGTTAGCTTTTGTAAAATGGGCATAATTCAGGTTTTATAGGTAGCATTTTGTAGTTTATAAGGAATCATAGAATCCAAGAAGTTTTAGTTTCTCTGTTGGTCACATAATTTGTCTTGATAAAAGTCTTTGGACAAAAAAACAGAGGCCTGAAATCAAAAATTCTGCTTCCAAAATGAGAATATGGGAAAATCCCACAAATCCCTTAAGCCCCAAGTAATTAGTTCTTATTACACGGTCAAGGGCTGTCAGAGAGAAATTCAGGGCCTTCTGGAGCTTTTGTTTCCAACACTCTGTCCATTTCACATGAATCATCTGCCAGAGAACTCCCACCACCTGTCTCTGCACTGCTCCTCTGAGGGCAGATCTGGGGACCCAGCTTAGACCTCTTGCATTTTCTCTCACTGCCTCTGCCCCAGCTCATGAGAATCCGCACTCTTGGAAGAGTTCGTTCCCCTTCTCTCTCCAGACCCCACTCATAGGAGAGAGAGAGCAGGGACAGTTTGCTTACTCAAGTTGCAGTGTGTTTTTAAGATATGTCCACCTAAGACGTTGATTAATTCCATTTCTCTCTGGTCATTATCACCCAAAACCCTTCTCCCAAGTGGGAAAAATCCATTATCACTCAACCTTCAGCCCAACGTTTCTGAATTACTAAAGGAATTTGATTTTCCAATTCTTTGTCCATTTTGTAAGCAAGCATCCTTTCTATATTGATGCATTAATTGAATGACTCTATTCTGAGAGGAAGTATTATGAGCCTGGCAGTGTTAGAGGCTATAGAGATATATCTGTAAACAGGATGGATTTTGTTTGCAACATTTGTGTCCTTGTGGGGCTCACGTTCTATTAGGGGAGACAAACACCATGCCTATGACTTTAGAAGCACATGATGTGGCAGGGTAGACAGAGGGAAGTCCGGGCGGGGGGAGTACCAATCCAGGCTGGGAGAATGGTTTCCATGGGATCACAGTTCCACAAGAATCAGAGAGTCATGATCAGGAAGTTGACATCTGAGCAATGATCTGAAGAGGAGGGAGATGTGGAGGATGTTTTGAGATTTTCATGGAGGAGGATATAACATTTTGTCTGGTTCTGTGGAGTGAGAAGTGTACAGGGATTGGTGGGCCCTTTGAAGGGCCCTACTTGAGGTTGTTTTGTGGGTATAAAGTTAAGGTTTCACAAATCAGAATGCTTGTGGGGTGTGTATGTGTGTGTTTATCCACATTCACTTACACAGGGGCAAGCATTCAAGGAGTAGGCAGAGAGTTGGGTTTAATGGGAATTGTAGTAGAATGAGGCTGGAGAGGATCAAAGAGTTAACACTGTGAATATACTGATTGCCCATAACGTTTATACTGGGTTCAGAGGGAAGACCCTCTTATTATGGGCGTGAAGACAGAAGATGGGAGAATCAACTGACTGTATGTCCTGGTTGAGTCAAAGGATGACTGGAAGCTGTCTGAGTGCTCCTGGTAGCTACACTGATGTTTATTGAGCACTTGATGTATTCTGGGCATGGCACAGCTGCTGTAGAAGGATTACCCCTTTACAGCTTCTCAGACCTAGAGGGTAGATACCATCCTATAATCAACCTCATTCTGAAGAGGGGGAGATTGAAAGTGAAGTTAAACTGGGCTTGGCCCTTTCTAACTCTCCAGATCAGTCACGTTAAGATAAGGTGAATGTGTGAAACCCGACAGCTGTTGTTCAGATATAACTGTTATTCAGGGGATAGTGGCCTGGAACATATACAACATGTGGTTAAATTAATGCCTAAAGGTAGTCTTCTGTGTCCACAAACCCAAAGAATCTGCCAGCAATGCAGGAGGCCCAGGGTTCAATCCCTGGGTTGGGAGGATCCACCCTGGAGGAGGAAATGGCAACCCACTCCAGTATTCTTGCCTGGAGAATCCCATGGACAGAGGAGCCTGGTGGGCTACAGTCCATGGGGTCACAAAGAGTCAGACACAACTGAGTGACTAACATACACTTTTGTTTCTATATTTAGCAATCTGATTTTCATATGCATTCAAAGAGCACTATGTGAATATAAGAAGACTCAAGCTGTTAGTACAGCATATTTTAATTTCTGAAAATAATGTTTTTCTTTAAAAATAATTAATCTTGATATCTTATTTCATGGGCTTTAATACATAAACCGGCCTGAAACTAAAATTTCAATATACTTACGCTCCATTTCAGAAATAAAAAAGCATGATATGTTTTCCATATAAATGTCAAATGGTAGAATATGTGTTTGTCAGTGAGAACAAAAAGCCTAGTACAATAGTCGAAGACCAACATGAGTAAGTAGTTTCTGTAGAGAAGACTCTGAAAGGAGGAAATTTATAAAATTAAATTATAAGCTGATAAAGTGCTGCCTCCACCTCAGATGTCCTTTCCAACTCTTACTGGGACCTGTCTGTTCAACTGAGAAAAATGACTCAGCTCTCCACATGCCGTGAACCTTGTGGAGGGGAGCCATTTCTGAGAGTGAGTCATTGAAGCGTTGCCTCTGGGATGAGAAGCCCTTGGACTCCAGGTGCCCAGATAGCAGCAGATGTAATAACCAGGGCTGCACATCCCCAGTGGTTATTTTCGCCCATCTTCCCTACTTTTGCTATTGAACTCAGGTTCAGTTGTTCACTGCTCAAAAGCCAATAATTCAAGAGGCAAATGTCAGTAGAAAGGGATGGTGTTTTAATCAGAAAATCCACCAATCTGGGGAGAAGGTGGACTCATGTCTTGAGACCGACTTGGAAGATTCTTCTGAGCCATGAAAGGATTTTAAAGGGGGAAATGGGGAATTATCTCAGTGACTCATTGAGGCATGAGGTTGTGTTCAGCATGAATCTTTCTTCTGATGTTATCTTGCCTGTGTGATCTGCCTGCAGGATTGCTAACAGGGCTCTTGAAAGTAGAGAAGCAGTGATTCTTTAACTTCATTCTTCATCCTTACTTCTTTTTATCTAGGAAAAGAATCAAGAGGCTAATTAGATTCTTCCAAAGTTAGGGGGAGTAGAAATGGACAAACAGGAAAAGGGCAGATTTGCTGCTTTCAGTCTGCCTCAGTGGACATGATACAGCCTCTCCTGACTACCTATGTAATTGGCAGCTTTCAAAGGGAGTTTTAAACATAACTGGAGATGACAGCCAAACTGGTCTCTCTCCATGAGTGTGTACAGGTATTTACAAGTGGACAGGTGAGAAGGATGTTATTCTGTGATCATGCCTGCCACAATAAATCAGGACAGAAAAGCAAGAGGGTCATTTTCAGCATCTCATCCATTCCCGCAGTAATGAAGGACCCTCAGTTATGCTTTATTTCTTTGTTTCTTTCAGAAGAGGCTGTCACTTTTAGTTGATGCAAGTGATAGAGGTTTCCTGAACTTTGTTGGGGAGTCAGTTCTGGGCTTAACATACGTCACAGTTTCTTTTTCACAACGTCATCTCATCTAAAGCTGTCTTTATTTACTAATTTCTTTCCCTTAATGAGTCTGTCCAGAATCTCTCTTCAACTCTAAAAAAGATTTAAGTTATTTAAGGCCATTCTCTCCATGAAGAGAGGTGCTATGTTTAATCTATGAAGTGTTCTTACCTCCAAAGACTTTGTCATATAAGCGCCGATGTCCTTAAAGATAACCTGTCTTTATCCTGTCTTTCTTTTCATTTCTTTGTCCCAAAGTTGCTCTGTCTTACTTCCAAACTTTACCAGATAGCAAACAAGAACCTCAGTGGAAAATGGGCAAATGCATGAAGAAGCAATTTTCAGAAGGGAAACCTTAAGAATTTATTAGTAATCACGGAAATACTGATTATGTATGTATGTATATACACCAGGCTTCCCTGGTGTCTCAGACAGTGAAGAATCTTCCTGCAATGCAGAAGACCTGGGTTTGATTCCTGGGTTGGGAAGATCCCCTGGAGAAGGAAAAGGCAACTACTCCAGTATTGTTGCCTGGAGAAATCCATGGACAGAGGAAACTGATGGACTATGGTCCATAGGGTTGCAAAGAGTCAGACACGACTGAAGGAGTAACACATGTATGTGTAAGACTGTGAAAAATACCAGGTGACATCCCATTGGATAACCTGGATGATGGCGAGGAATGTGATGCGGGGTTCTTACTCACAGGGGATGGTGAAAGCTCCACCCATCCTGGAGAGCAATCTGACACAGCTTAGTCAAAATGGTTGCCTATGTCCTCCAAGATGCAGCTAGTCATCTCCTGCATGTATACCCCCAATAAATTATTGTACGTCAAAGAACTTGCAAAAGGAAGTTCATCACAGCATGTTTGTGGTGACAGTGTTGGAGGTGGTCTGAGTGTCCAAGTTGGCCAGGTTAAATCTGGTGGGTTCCTACCCCTGGACACTCAGCAGCAATTAGAAGCAACTGAATAAACTACTAGCAATATGAATGGATCCTAGTCCAAATTGTTGAATTAGGATTGAGGGGAGACATGTATGCCTATGTCCAATTTATGTTGATGAAGGCCAAAAACCATCACAATATTGTAAAGTAAGTATCCTCCAATTAATATAAATATATAAATTTTTTAAAAATACTGGAAAAAAGGTGTGAATAGAGAGCACCATTTAAGCAAATTAAATCTACACTCCTTTAAAATAAATTATACATTTTGCAGAAACACATGAGAACAAAAATACATATATTACCTATGAAGGGGGAGAGGAATGAACAGAGAATGGGGGCAATGGGAATAAATCCCATATAGATAAAATAAACCATAGGATTTATATTTGTGGAGTTTTGTTCACTCACCCTGAGATCCAAACATAACATAAACTCTCCTTAGCATTCTAGCCAGCTTTTCTTCTCAGCCACCTCTCTTTCCAAGGACACTGAAGTTTTTTTCAAGCTATTAGTGTTTCAACTAAAACATTGTTAATCCATCTTTAAAATCTATTATGTATCCCATATTGCAGACATTCTTTGTGTTGAAGGCAGGAGGAAAAGGGGATGACAGAGAATGAGATGGTTGGATGGCATCACTGACTCAGTGGACAGAGTTCGAGCAAACTCCAGGAGATAGTGAAGAACAGGGAAGCCTGGTATGCTGCAGTACATGGAGTTGCAAAGAGTCAGATACAACTGAGCAACTAAGCAACTGAACAACTGAACAACAACAACCCATGTTAGTGCCCCGAGTCAGGCCTGGCACCTTCTCTGACATATACCTTTTGAGTGAGGAAAAGGAGCACATGGTTTCCTATCTGGGCACTTCACTCTCTGATCTCAAGGTCACACGGTTTTCTGTCTGGGAACTTCAGCCTCTCATCTCAAGGTCACATGGTTTCCTATCTGGGAACTTCACCCTCTGATCTCAAGGTCACATGGTTTCCTATCTGGGAATTTCACTCTCTGATCTTAAGGTCACATGATTTTCTGTCCGGGCACTTCAACCTCTGATTTCAAGGTCACACGGTTGCCTGTCTGGGCACTTCACCCTCTGATCTCAAGGTCACACGGTTTTCTGTCTGGGAACTTCACCCTCTGATCTCAAGGTCACATGGTTTCCTGTCTGGGCACTTCACCCTCTCATCTCAAGGTCACATGGTTTCCTGTCTGGGCACTTCACCCTCTGATCTCAAGGTCACACGGTTTTCTGTCTGGGCACTTCACCCTCTGATCTCAAGGTCACATGGTTGTCTGTCTGGGAACTTCACCCTCTGATCTCAAGGTCACATGGTTTCCTGTCTGGGAATTTCACTCTCTGATCTTAAGGTCACATGGTTTTCTGTCTGGGCACTTCAACCTCTGATCTCAAGGTCACACAGTTTCCTGTCTGGGAACTTCACCCTCTGATCTCAAGGTCACATGGTTTCCTGTCTGGGCGCTTCACTCTCTGATCTTAAGGTCACATGGGTTCCTATCTGGGAACTTCACCCTCTGATCTCAAGGTCAAAGGACGGAGCATCACCCCTGAGGCAGGGCTGGGAGGTGCAGCAGCCTTGGCAGGGGCAATTTGAGGTCTTGGACAAGTTTGCCTAGAGAGGCCTCCACACTCCCTGAGACTCCCTTTATGTCCTTTCTAATGTTGCCAAGTTAGAAAAGCCGCATTCAGGCACAGGGGGGCCTCTTCCCAAGCCCCGTCCACACCCCCAGGCCCTGTTAGGCCCTACTGTAAGCGTATCACCATTTTCTCCCTCTGCCCCTCCCCCCTGTGACCCTCCTGACCTCCCTGCATCCCCCAGCTTTACCTAGATGTTGCTGTGATACAATGTGTGTAGATATCAGCCTGCCTTTCTCAGTAGTCTTCCCCCAGTACACGACCTTGTTTCTGGTTCCCCCTCAGCTCCAGTTCTACCTCAGGAGCTTAATTCAGCTCTTGCCAGAATCTGCCCTGATTTCTGCCCTCTGACCAGGGCTGGTGTCTACCAGTGGGCCCTGAATGGAGTTCCTCCTCCATGAAGGCCGACGATACTGAAGTGAATTTCAGTAAGAATAACCAGGCTCTCTAAAGTACTAGATGGGGAAACAGTGGAAACAGTGTCAGACTTTATTTTTTTGGGCTCCAAAATCACTGCAGATGGTGATTGCAGCCATGAAATTAAAAGACGTTTACTCCTTGGAAGGAAAGTTATGACCAACCTAGATAGCATATTCAAAAGCAGAGACATTGCCAACAAAGGTCTGTCTAGTCAAGGCTATGGTTTTTCCAGTGGTCACGTATAGATGTGAGAGTTGGACGGTGAAGAAAGCTGAGTGCTGAAGAACTGATGCTTTTGAACTGTGGTGTTGGAGAAGACCCTTGAGAGTCCCTTGGACTGCAAGGAGATCCAACCAGTCCATTCTAAAGGAGATCAGTCCTGGGGGTTCTTTGAAAGGAATGATGCTAAAGCTGAAACTCCAGTACTTTGGCCACCTCATGCAAAGTGTTGACTCATTGAAAAAGACTCTGATGCTGGGAGGGATTGGGGGCAGGAGGAGAAGGGGACGACAGAGGATGAGATGGCTGGATGGCATCACCAACTCGATGGACATGGATTTGAGTGAACTCCAGGAGTTGGTGATGGACAGAGAGGCCTGGTGTGCTGCAATTCATGGGGTCACAAAGAGTCAGACATGACTGAGCAACTGAACTGAACTGAACTAAAGTACTAATGGAAAGATCTTTTCTGGCTTTTTTAAGATTTGGGCTCTATGTGTTTAAACACTGAATCCTCTCAGTGTAGAGGATTGAATAGTAGCGCCGCCCCCACTCCCCAACAATCTCTGTGTACTAGAACCTCAGAATATGATTTTATTTGGGAATAGAGTCTGTGAAGGTGGCATGAAGACAAGGATAACAATGAAATGATACTAGATTGGAGTGGATCCTGAATTCAGTAAGGATCCTTATAAGAGACAGAGAGGGACACACAGTCTCACACACACAGATGAAAAGACTCTGGGAAGATTGAGACAGAGATTGGGGTAATGTTACCATAAGTCTGGGAAGCCTGGGGTCTGTCACCTGGAAGAGGCAGGAGGGACTCTTTCATAGAGCCTTCAGAGACAAGACGGCCCTTGACTTTGGGCTCTGGCCTCCAGACTGTGAGAGAATAACATTTTATTGTTTCAAGCCACCAAGTTTGTGGTATTTTGTTGAGGTAACCCTAGGAAGTCAATACACTTAGAACAGCTCATGACTCACTACTTCATCATCATCAGGTCTCATACAGGTTTTGTTTGTGTATGTATGTCATCGTTAACATAAATGAGAAAGCATGCTCATTCTATTGTTATCATATATGGTAATTTGTCTTCCTAATGGTCTGAGAACTACACTGTCTGTAGAGGGTAAGACACCAGAGTCCAGAGCCAGACTCCTGGGTTCAAGTGACCCCTCTGCTAGTTTATGGCTATGTAATGTTGGAAAAGTTATTTTCACTCTTTTGTGCCTCAGTGTGCTTACCTTTTGTTGTTGTTATTTAGTCGCTAAGTCACGTCTGACTCTTTTGTGACCCCATGGTCTGTAGCCCACCCGGCTCCTCTGCCCATGGGATTCTTCAGGCAAAAATACTTGAGAGGGTTGCCATTTCCTTTACCAGGGGATCTTCCTGACCCAGGGATTAAGCCCATGTCTCCTGCATCTCCTGCATTGGCAGGTGAATTCTTTACCACTGAGCAACCCACCTGTGAAGCCCTTGCTCACTTTTAGTGGATAATAATAGTACCTACCTCTTGGAGGTGTTGTGAAGATTAAAAACTGAATAAAGGGTTTTAAATACTTGGACCAATGCTTCAGTTCAGTTCAGTTCAGTTCAGTCGCTCAGTCGTGTCCGAGTCTTTGCAACCCCATGAATTGCAGCACGCCAGGCCTCCCTGTCCATCACCAACTCCCAGAGTTCACTCAAACTCATGTCCATCGAGTCAGTGATGCCATCCAGTCATCTCATCCTCTGTCTTCCCCTTTTTCTCCTGCCCCCAACCCCTCCCAGCATCAGAGTCTTTTCCAGTGAGTCAGCTCTTTGCATGAGGTGGCCAAAGTACTATTTATTTTATGAAAATACCTGTCCTCACTCCTTCTTTTACCTTTTATTAGATCTCAATGTAAATTGGGTAATATCTATTTTGTACTGTGTGCAGATAGTATGGGCTGTGGGCAGGGATCACTCTTCCCTAGATAATTGATATCAAGGTGACATGCAAAAAATAGATGAAAAGAATCTCAATTTCATTGAATCTATGGATTAAAAATGTTTTTATTTAGCCCAGAATAATATTTATATTACCGTAATGTTCTTAATTTCAGTGGTGTTATTAATTTTTTTATGATTTTCTTGGAGAGCAGATGACATTCATCAAATAAAATCTTTCCCTTTTACCTTGCATTTCATTCACTATGCAGGGAGATTGCTTTCAGGAAAAGTATAGTTTTGACAGAGAGGAGAAGAAAATCCTCTCCTCCAGGTCATGGAAGTCTGCTCTGTGGTGTTATACTTCCACACGTAATGTGGATTCTTTCATTCCTTCATTTTTGTTTTAACTGGTGAATTTATTGCTATTCCTGACTGGGATATGATGAATGCTCAAAGTTCACTCTCACTTGGACTGTTCCCTTTTTGAGTTTTTAAATCCTATTTCTCTTTCCTTCTGTCTAGTTTAATTTCTCTCACACAATTAAGCTTCTGTGGGTTCAGGGCCAGAGTGGAAAACAGGGCTGGAAAATCTGTCCTTCAGACATTCCCAAGCCAGAAATGACACCCCATAGCTAATACTCTGTTGAGTGCCTGCTGTCTTTTAGTGCGTTTTTAGTTCCTTTATATGTTTTGTTGGTAATTGTGGTGGTTAATTTCCTGTGTCAACCTGCCTGGGTCACGGGTACTCGGATAATTGGTTACAGTTATTCTGGTATGTCTGTAAGGCTGCTTCTGGAGGAGGCTGACATTTGAAATGGAGGACTGGGCAAGAGGTGGCCCTCCCAGATGTGGGTGGGCCTCGTCCCATTAACTGAAGACCTGAGTAGGACACAAAGCCTGAGTGAGAGGGACTTGGCTCAACTGCTGAGCTGGACTATGGGGTTTCTCTTGCCCTTGAACTTGAATTTATACCATTCGCTCTCCTGGTTTTCAGGTCTCTGGACTCAAGATGGAGCTGTACCCTTGGTTCTTTTGGATGTCCATCTGACTGACTACATGCCTGAGGCTTCTCAGCCTCCATAATGGTGTGACCCATTTCCAGACAACAAATATCTATTGTGTGTGTGTGTGTGTGTGTGTGTGTGCACACACATATGTCTGTGTTCATGTGCCTGTAAACACACAGTTGACCCTTGAATAACATGGGTTTAAACTGCAAGGGACCACTTGTATGTGAATTCTTTTCAATAGCAAATAGTACAGCACTATGCAATCTGTTGGAGGAGGAAAGGACAACCCACTTCAGTACTCTTGCTTGGGAAATCCCATGGACAGAGGAGCCTGGAAGGTTACAGTCCATGGAGTTGCAAAGAATCAGACACGACTGAGCACATGCAATCTGTGGCTGACTGAATCCGCAGATGAGGAGGACCTGCTACAGGGCATGAACACCTGCAGATTTTGGCCTTCCTGGGTAATCTAGTCCCCATGGTTACCAAGGGATGGCTGTGTGTATATAAAAAGAAGGGAAAGAAAGAGGAAGAGAGGGAAATAGGGAGAGAGGGAGGGAAAGAGGGAGAGAGAAAGGAGATGAATGGATGGAAGGATGGATAGAGATAAATATAGAGATGGATAGAGATATAGTCTCCTATCGATTCTGTTTTCTGGAGAACCCTCAGTAATATAGTAATGCAGTGAAGATCCCCTTCCAAGCTTTTCTTCCAAAACAGAAACACTATGACCAAGGAAGAAAACCTTCCTCCTTGGAAGAAAAGCTATGGCCAATCTAGACAGCATATTAAAAAGCAGAGACATTACTTTGTCAACAAAGGTCCATCTAGTCAAAACTATGGTTTTTCCAGTATGTATGGATGTGAGAGTTGGAGCCTAAAGAAAGTTAAGCGCCGAAGAATTGATACTTTTGAACTGTGGTGTTGGAGAAGACTCTTGAGAGTCCCTTGGCCTGCAAGGAGATCCAACTATTCAATCCTAAAGGAATTCAGTCCTGAATATTCTTTGGAAGGACTGATGCTGAAGCTGAAACTCTAATACTTTGGCCACCTGATGGAAAGAACTGACTCATTGGAAAAGACCATGAATCTGGGAAAGATTAAAGGCAGGAGGAGAAGGGGATGATAGAGGATGAGATGGATGAATGGCATCACCGACTCGATGGATATGAATTTGAGCAAGCTTCAGGAGTTGGTGATGGACAGGGAAGCCTGGCATGCTGCAGTCCACGGGGTCGCAAACAGTCAGATATACCTGAGCAACTAAACACAACACAGCACAGGAACTAGTACTGAACCTACCCCAAGAGGTGTCAGCTCAGAAGCTGTCTCCCTACTGAAGACTGACTACCTCTGAGAAGTCATACCATCCTCCCCTGCTCACACAGCCCTTCCCTCTCTCCTGAGTTAGCACCACATGCATTTTCCACAAGTGTATTCCAATTCAAGGTGTAAAGAACAAAGCCAGTGTATTACATTTTATTTGTGCTGTTTCTTTCCATCCCCCAAAATAGATAAGAACTTGTACCATATAGTCTTCTTAAACAATTCCATTTACTTCCCTTTGAATCTCCAGTACTCAAATTCTTAAATAATCACACTGCTTGGGTGTGAACAATTGTGGTAGAGCTGTTTTATGGAAACTTTTTACAAAGAGTATTTAATCAGGGTCATCTTTGGTCTACTTGATGGTTGTGATGTACAGAATACCTAGGAGTCTAAATATTGTTTCCCTCTACTTATTCTTAGAATTCTACCTTGGTGGGTCATAGCATAGTGGAACCCATTTTCTGTTTCTTTTGTTAATGAAACAGGCCCTTTTTTCATTGAGGAGAAATTATTGCTAATTTTTTTCTTTTTGTTTTGTCAGACTAATTTAACATCATTAATAGTTTTCATGTCCTTACATATTCAGTTTCTATCATTCAGCTTTCATTTCTAATGGACTAGATTGGAAATCTGTCTTGAAATAATCTTATATTAGTGCTGCACTCTCTTTTGCAAGGTTTATCTTATCTCTTTTTGTCTGGCTTCCAGAATAGCTATTTAAGCAGCTTGTTGGCTAGGCTTTATTGCCTCCTGCTTTAATTCATCTTCATATAGATTCTCTCCAGTTATGTTTAAAAAAGATCAAGGATGCTTTCAAACTAAGAATTCCTCTTTAGAGGGATCCTGTCACTGATTATTATATACAGCATCTTTATATTATATATTATATATATTATATTATATATCTTTAAAAGAAGTAGAAATAAACCAAAAGCCACCTTAACATTTTTTTTTAATCAGCACAAACCCACTCTAAAAACCATTTCCACACAGTCAGCTCTGTGAAGCTCTTATTCTCTTCAATGACTCCTTTTTTTCTGTGTGTATTGTCTTGCTGTGTCGTGATCCTAGGGCTGTTTTGTCAGGTCACCTGCTGCCTTACTCCTTCTTGAGGTAGCCAGGCATGACAAAGGGAAGTCACTTAATAGTTTTTCTACCTAATCCTGACACCTTGTTTTTCAAAGCGTCTTACAAATGCTCCCACTTATCAGATCTGCAGGAAAGAGCAGCCCTTAAGCACTTGCCAATTAAATCTGGACTATTTCCTAGAATATTTCTGAGCTCCTTTGGTAGAAGGGGTTCTCTGTCTCTCAGCTCTGTTACATTTCACTCTTTATGTAGCCATTTATGCCATGAAAGTTTCCTGAACTCTGAATAATTTTTTGAGGTGGGTTTTCATAGCATGTATGACTTCAGTTTTTGCATTTGTAAGTCGTTTCTCCTTTGCAAGAAATATGGTAGAAAGAGTATTGTATTTTCTGAAAACAGACTCTTTTGAGACCCCATGGACTGTAGCCCACCAGGCTTCTCAAGAAATGTATATTACATGTATTGGAAAGGAAAATGGCAACCCCTTCCATCACTCTTGCCTGGGAAATCCCATGGACAGAGGACCTTGTTGGGCTACAGTCTATGGGATCTCAAAAGAGTCAGACATGACTTAGTGATTAAACAATGACAATAACAAAAAGTATAACATATAATATTGTTTAGCAACCACTCAAAGCTTATAGAAAACATAGACAAATTTGTGTATTATTTTTATGAAAGCTCTCAGGATAGGAAAATGAAATGCAGAAGGAACAGCTGACTAAAGCAATTCCTAAAACTGTTTCAGAGTTCTAAACCATAGAATATATGATGAAATTTAAATGTAATATATTGTACTATAAGTACTCACTTTTGTTAATTGAATGAGGTGATAAGAATTCAATATTTAATTCCAAAAGAGTATGTGATGCTTTTACATTCTTATAAAAAAGTGTCATCACTCTGTTTAAAACAGGAAGATGGTACAATTAATACTTTTAAAGGTAGCAAAGAGAAGACCTCCAGTTCTGGAAAGAATGGAGCAGATGTATATTTTTTTCCCATTCCTCCTGCTAAGTACAACTAAGTATTCCGGATGGTATATAAATAAAGCTAACATTAGAAAACTGACTGGTAGGACTTCCCTGGTGGCCCAGTGGTCAAGACTTCGCCTTCTAATGCAGGGAGTGAGAGTTGGATCCCTAGTCAAAGAGCAAAGATCCAACATGTCTCATGGCCAAAAAATCAAAACATAAAAAACAAAAGTGATACTGTAACAAATTCAATAAAGACTTTTAAAAAATGGTCCATATTACAAAAATCTTTTTAAAAAATGTAAAGAGAGAAAACTGAATGGTGGTAAGAAGTGAACAAACCAGCTATGGATTTTGGGTCCTAAGAAATGATATGCGGTTAGTTCCCTGGGGTTTTCTTTTTATCTCATATAACCTAAACTTGGAGCTGAAAATCCACAAAAAGCCCCAGCATAAGCCTTGTGCCTGCTGGCAAAGCATTGGAAAAGAGGGCACCCTTGTGAGACAAAGTTTTTAGATGATAACCAGTGTACTCCAGACAAACACCACATTAGGGAAGAAGGGCACAGTGAGCAAAAATATGGGTAAATACAACCGATTTTTTGTCTCAAGTTTTCAGTTACATTTGCTGATAGAAGCAAAAATTATTAAACTCTCTGATGTTCTTCTAAATTTGTAAACTAATGCAATTATTGCATCGAAAGGAAGGTGTAAAAGAACATGGAGGGAGGTAATTTCCTACACTTACATTGGTCAGATGACACTGGTAGACTCTGATTGGTTATGTATATGTCAAGCAACACCTAGAGCAACTACCAGAGAAGCTATGCAAAAGCATTCAATATGAATACTACATGTACACGATGATGGGATTCTAAAAATGTTCAAGTGAGGCAGGGAAAAACAGGCATAAAAATCAGAGAAAAGTAGTAAACAAACAAAAAATGGCAGACTTAAGCACTAACATATCTATTATTATATTAAATGTAGATGGTCTAAATGCACCAGATTAGACAGAGATTAGCAAAGTGGATTGAAAAGCATGACCCAATTGTATGCTGCCTGTAAGAAACTGACATCAATTATAATGCTATAGTCTGGGTAATGTTAAAATGATGGAAAAATATATGTCATGTAATCATTAATCCAAAAAAGTAGAAGTGGCAATATTAATGTTAAACGTAAGCTTCAGAGCAAAGACTCATGAGAAATGGATATTTATGATGATAAATGAGCTACCCTACCAAGAATACGTAGCAGTCCTTAATATGTATCTACTAAAAAAACAGAGCTACGAAATATGTGAAACAAAATAGATAAAACTGAAAGGAAAAATAGATGAATAATCATCAAAAATAGATGAATAACTGGAGACTTAAATATTCTTCTAGCAATGATTCTTAGAACAATTAAGCAGAAAATTGGCCTGGATTTGAAAGAACTCATTATCAACTAACAGAATCAAATAGAAAACTTCATCAAACAACAGCAAAACACATTATCTTTCAGGTCCCACAGATTATATAATACACACACACACACACACACACACACACACACACAAAATATACCACTATTTAAAGTACTACAATCAATATGCCAGCAAATTTAGAAAACTCAGCAGTGGCCACAGGACTGAAAAAGGTCAGTTTTCACTCCAATCCCAAAGAAAGACAATACCAAATAATGTACAAACTACCGCACAATTGCACTCATCTCATACACTAACATAGTAATTCTCAAAACTCTCCAAGCCAGGCTTCAACAGTACATTAACTGAGAAATTCCAGATATTCAAGCTGGTTTTAGAAAAGGCAGAGGAACCAGAGATCAGTCCTCACAGATGGTCTGTGAAGGATTCTTCCTGGAGGTAGGTTTGTCTTAGACAGAATAAAAGCTGTTGATAACCTGATTATACAGTGGAAGTGAGAAATAGATGTAAGGGCCTAGATCTGATAGATAGAGTGCATGATGAACTATGGAATGAGGTTCGTGACACTGTACAGGAGACAGGGATCAAGACCATCCCCATGGAAAAGAAATGCAAAAAAGCAAAATGGCTGTCTGGGGAGGCCTTACAAATAGCTGTGAAAAGAAGAGAAGTGAAAAGCAAAGGAGAAAAAGAAAGATATAAGCATCTGAATGCAGAGTTCCAAAGAATAGCAAGAAGAGATAAGAAAGCCTTCTTTAGCGATCAATGCAAAGAAATTGAGGAAAACAACAGAATGGGAAAGACTAGGGATCTCTTCAAGAAAATCAGAGATACCAAAGGAACATTTCATGCAAAGATGGGCTCAATAAAGGACAGAAATGGTATGGACCTAACAGAAGCAGAAGATATTAAGAAGAGATGGCAAGAATACACAGAAGAACTGTACAAAAAAGATCTTCACGACCCAGATAATCACAATGGTGTGATCACTGACCTAGAGCCAGACATCCTGGAATGTGAAGTCAAGTGGGCCTCAGAAAGCATCACTACGAACAAAGCTAGTGGAGGTGATGGAATTCCAGTGGAGCTATTCCAAATCCTAAAGATGATGCTGTGAAAGTGCTGCACTCAATATGCCAGCAAATTTGGAAAACTCAGCAGTGGCCACAGGACTGGAAAAGGTCAGTTTTCATTCCAATCCCCAAAGAAAGTCATGCCAAAGAATGCTCAAACTACTGCACAATTGCACTCATCTCACACGCTAGTAAAGTAATGCTCAAAATTCTCCAAGCCAGGCTTCAGCAATACATGAACTGTGAACTTCCTGATGTTCAAGCTGGTTTTAGAAAAGGCAGAGGAACCAGAGATCAAATTGCCAACATCTGCTGGATCACTGAAAAAGCAAGAGAGTTCCAGTAAAACATCTATTTCTGCTTTATTGACTATGCCAAAGCCTTTGACTGTGTGGATCACAATAAACTGTGGAAAATTCTCGAAGAGATACCAGACCACCTGACCTGTCTCTTGAGAAATCTGTATGCAGGTCAGGAAGCAACAGTTAGAACTGGACATGGAACAACAGACTGGTTCCAAATGGGAAAAGGAGTACATCAAGTCTGTATATTGTCACCCTGCTTATTTAACTTCTATGCAGAGTACATCATGAGAAATGCTGGACTGAAGAAACACAAGCTGGAATCAAGATTGCCAGGAGAAATATCAATAACTTCAGATATGCAGATGACACCACCCTTATGGCAGAAAGTGAAGAGGAACTAAAAAGGCTCTTGATGAAAGTGAAAGTGGAGAGTGAAAAAGTTGGCTTAAAGCTCAACATTCAGAAAATGAAGATCATGTCATCTGGTCCCATCACTTCATGGGAAATAGATGGGGAAACAGTGTAAACAGTGTCAGACTTTATTTTTCTGGGCTCCAAAATCACTGCAGGTGGTAACTGCAGCCATGAAATTAAAAGACACTTGCTCCTTGGAAGAAAAGTTACGACCAACCTAGATAGCATATTCAAAAGCAGAGACATTACTTTGCCAACAAAGGTTCATCCAGTCAAGGCTATGGTTTTTCCAGTGGTCATGTATGGATGTGAGAGTTGGACTGTGAAGAAGGCTGAGCGCTGAAGAATTGATGCTTTTGAACTGTGGTGTTGGAACAGACTCTTGAGAGTCCCTTGGACTGCAAGGAGATCCAACCAGTCCATTCTGAAGATCAGCCCTGGGATTTCTTTGGAAGGACTGATGTTGAGGCTGAGGCTCCAATACTTTGGCCACCTCATGCAAAGAGTTGACTCATTGGAAAAGAACCTGATGCTGGGAGGGATTGGGGGCAGGAGAAGAAGGGGACGCCAGAGGATGAGATGGCTGGATGTCATCACTGACTCGATGGACATGAGTCTGAGTGAACTCCGGGAGTTGGTGATGGACAGGGAGGCCTGGCGTGCTGCAATTCATGGCGTCGCAAAGAGTCGGACATGACTGAGCGACTGAACTGAACTGAACCTGTGTTAGATGCATCACTAAATGTACATCAGAGGAGATGATGGCAATTGGTCGACACCAGTCAAGGTGCTAGTCTTTTTTCCTCAGAGTAGAACAACAGAGGGTCACAGAAAGTTCTTATTTCAATCAATGTAAAACTTTTTCAAAAATTACAAATTTATATTAAAATGGCACCTATATTACCCAAACTCTCATTAAAGGTGTTTTCTACAAAACTTAATACAAACATACCATTTAACACAATATAAATGAATAGAATACATGGTTTGAATAACATAACTTCTTGACTTGGTACTCTCTGAATTTTCTTTTGTTTTTTGAGGATAAGGTGCCTCCAAACTTGCATTTTTCAAAGATCATATGCAGACTATGTGTTAGATGTGGTTTCCCTATGTTTTTCACCTGCTAGTGCTTAATAATTGAATTATTTTGCTTACATAGCAAGTGAGTATTTTAAAGACAGTCTTCATTTTTCCCCCCATCATTGTTATTGACATTTTAACTGCCATATTTTCTTCTTTCCATGATATCCACATTTCTTAATATTCACATAACTAGGATTATGATTCAATAATTGAGTGGAAGAATGAGCTTTAAGAGCAGCTCCTTAGTTGTGTTTGATTAAGTTTTGTATACTTTTAAAATTTATTCTCAAAAATAGCCCATTTTATTTAGATTTTAGCTTCTTGAGTATTGAGCAAATTGTGCCCATCCTGAAGCATGGTTTTCAAAGAACTTAATTACACATTGAATTGAGCTGATGGAATTGTTTTCTGATACATGAAAAATGAGCTCCAAAACTGTAAATTGTGGCAAAATGTAAACCTTGCATGTTAACAAGTCCTCATTGAGAGTAACATAAAGCATTTTTATAGTTGTTAAGTCTCAGAGCGGGTATTATGACTAACACTGTTTCCTCATTGAACTTACTTCACATATTCCCGTGAAGTACTTCAGTGGGACAGAGTGCTGAAGAAATACAAATACACTTTTAAGTTGCCAGTGATTTAATTTAACACACACTTCTGTGGTATTTGCATACACAGATTGTCTTATTTATAATTACGTTCCCCAGTTGCGTGTGTGCAGCTTTCTAAACCCCTCAGTATCCCTCTGCTGCCTTGAAAAGTTCAGTCACATCTAACAACACTACTCTGGCATTTAAATGTGACAGTTGTCGACACCACTCTCGTTCTTCAAATAGTTGTATAAAGTGACATTCCAGAGACCATCTGCTTTGAGTCCCCAGTATTGCTGTCTGGGGCTCCCCCAGATCAGAGGTTCAAGGCTGAGAGTGCACACTTCTCACAAGAATGCCTGATTACTTCTGATTAATTTTCATTTTAAAAAAAGGAAAAGATAGATTCTCTCATCTTGAATGTTTGTGATTCTTAGAAAATGCATTCAATCATTTATTGTTTTCATTGTATTTAGTGAATCTGTATAGAACTAGAATTCACTCCAAATGTAGCTTTAAAAAGGAAAATATGTAATGGCTCCAATCCTAAGTAGTTTTTATTGGATGTTTTCTCAGCTTAGTGTGCCCAACCCTGCAGCAGGCCACTGCCAATCCAGCCTCTGCTAGAGATTCTTGGGCACTGAGAGCAGGAGTGCTTGCATGGGACCTTCTGAAGGAGGTCACCATTATCTTCATTGCCTCCATCATAGTTTGGCCTCAGGTCAAGCAACAAGAAGGGAACACAGCCCTGACCATCAACAGCAAATTGGATTAAAGATTTACTGAACATGGTCCCACCCATCAGAACAAGACCCAGTTTCCCCCTCATCAGTCTCTCCCATCAGCCTCTTATCCTTTTCCATTAGAGGGCAGACAGACTGAAAACCAGAATCACAGAAAAGTAACCAAACTGATCACATGGATCATGGCCTTGTCCAACTCAATGAAACTATGAGCCATGCTGTGTAGGGCCACCCAAGATGGACAGGTCATGGTGGAGAGTTCTGACAAAATGTGGCCCACTGGAGAAGGGAATGGCAAAGCACTTTGATATTATTGCCTCGAGAACCCCATGAGCAGTATGAAAAGGCAAAAAGGTATGACACTGAAAGATGAACTCCTAGGTTGGTAGGTGCCCAATATGCTACTGGAGATCAGTGGAGGAATAACTCCAGAAAGAATGAAGAGACAGAGACAAAGGAAAAAAGAAAAACAAAAACACCCGGTTGTAGATGTGACTGGTGATGGAAGTCCGATGCTGTAAAGAGCAATATTGCATAAGAACCTGGAATATTAGGTCCATGAATCAAGGTAAAATTGGAAGTGGTCTAACAGGAGATGGCAAGAGTAAACATCAACATTTTAGGAATCAGTAAACTAAAATGGGCTGAAATGGATGAATTTAATTCAGATGACCATTATATCTACTACTCTGGGCAAGAATCCCTTGGAAGAAATGGAGTAGCCCTCATAGGTTGACAAACGGTCCAAAATGCAGTACTTGGAAGCAATCTGAAAAACAACAGAATAATCACTGTTTGTTTCCAAGGCAAGCCATTCAGTATCACAGTAATCCAAGTCTATGTCCTGATCAGTAGTGCTGAAGAAGCTGAATTCGAATGGTTCTATGAAGACCTGCAAAACCTTCTAGAACTAACACCCAAAAAAGATGCCCTCTTCATTATAGGGGCCTGGAATGAAAAAGTAGGCAGTCAAGAGCTACCTGGAGTAACAGGCAAATTTGGCTTGGAGTACAAAACGAAGCAGGTCTAAGGCTAATAGAGTTTTGCAAAGAGAATGCCCTGGTCATAGCAAACACCTGCTTCCAACAACACAAGAGAAGAGTTTACACATGGACATCACCAGATGGTCAACACCGAAACCAGATTGATTATATTCTGTGCAGCCAAAGATGGAGAAGTTCTATACAGTCAGCAAAAACAAGACCAGGAGCTGAGTGTGGCTCAGATCATGAACTCCTTATTGCCAAATTCAGACTTAAATTGAAGAAAGTAGGGAAAACAACTAGACCTTCAGGTATGACCTAAATCAAATCCCTTACGATTATACAGTGGAAGTGACAATTAGATTCAAGGGATTAGATCTAATACAGTGCCTCTGGACAGAGGTTTGTGACATTGTACAGGAGGCAGTGATCAAGACCATCCCCAGGGGAAAAAAAAATGCTAAAAGGCAAAAGGGTTCTCTGAGGAAGACTTACAAATAGCTGAGAAAAGAAGAGAGGCTAAAGGCAAAGGAGAAAAGGAAAGATATATCCATTTGAATGCAGAGTCCCAAAGAATAGCAAGGAGAGATAAGAAAGCCTTCCTCAGTGATCAGTGCAAAGAAATAGAGGAAAACAACAGAATGGGAAATACTAGAGATCTCTTTTAAAAAATTAGAGATACCAAGCGAACATTTCATGAAAAGATGGGCACAATAAAGGACAGAAATGGTATGGACCTGACAGAAGCAGAAGATATTAAGAAGAGGTGGCAAGAATACACAGAAAAACTACACATGACCTATCTTCAAAAACTATCTTCATGACCCAGATAACCATGATGGCATGATCGTTCACCTAGAGCCAGACATCCTGAAGTGCAAAGTCAAGTGGGCCTTAGGAAGCATCATTACAAGCAAAGCTAGTGGAGGTGATGGAAATCCAGTTGAGCTATTTCAAATCCTAAAAGATGATACTGTGAGTTGTCAATATGCCAGCAAATTTGGAAAACTCAGCAGTGGCCACAGGACTGGAAAAGGTCAGTTTTAATTCCAATCCCAAAGAAAAGCAATGCCAAAGAATGTTCAAACTACTGCACAATTGCACTCATCTCACACACTAGCAAAGTAATGCTCAAAATTCTCCAAGCCAGGCTTCAACAGTACGTGAACCATGAAATTTCAGATGTTCAAGTTGGATTTAGAAAAGGCAGAGGAACCAGAGATCAAATTGTCAACATATGCTGGATCATCAAAAAAGCAAGAGAGTTCCAGAAAAACGTCTACCTCTGCTTTATTGACCATGCCAAAGCCTTTGACTCTGTGGATCACAACTAACTGTGGAAAACTCTTCAAGAGATGGGAGTACCAGACCACCTTACCTGCTTCCTGAGAAATCAGTATTCAGGTCAAGAAGCAAAAGTTAGAACTGGACATGGAACAGCAGACTGGTTTCAAATCAGGAAAGTAGTATGTCAAGGCTCTATATTGTCACCCTGCTTATTTAACTTATATGCAGAATACATCATGTGAAATGCCAGGCTGGATGAAGCACAAGCATGGTATCAAGATTGCTGGGAGAAATATCAGTAACCTCAGATACGCAGATGACCTGACCCTATGGCAGAAAGCAAAGAAGAACTAAAGAGCCTCTTGATGAAAGTGAAAGAGGAGAGTGAAAAAGTTGGCTTAAAACTCAAACATTTAGAAAACTCAAATCATGGTATCTAGTCCCATTGCTTCATGGAAAATAGATTGGAAACAATGGAAAAAGTGACAGAATTTATTTTTGGGGGGCCCCCAAATCACTGATGATGGTGACTGCAGCCATGAAATCAAAGCACGCTTGTCCCTTGGAAGAAAAGCTATGACAAACCTAGACAGCATATTAAAAAGCAGAAACATTACTTTGCCAACAAAGGTCCGTCTAGTCAAGGCTATGGTTTTTACAGTGGTCATGTATGGATGTGAGAATTGGACTATAAAGAAAGCTGAGCACAGAAGAATTGATGCTTTTGAACTGTGGTGTTGGGGAAGACTCTTGAGAGTACCTTGGACTGCAAGGAGATCCAACCAGTCAATCCTAAAGGAAATCAACCCTGAATATTCATTGGAAGGACTGATGTTGAAGCTGAAACTCCAATACTTTGGCCACATGATGTGAAGAGCTGACTCACCTGAAAAGACCCTGATGCTGGGAAAGATCGAAGGCAGGAGGAGAAGGGGACGACAGAGGATGAGATGGTTGGATGGCACCACTGACATGATGGACATGAGTTTGAGTAAGCTCCAGGAGTTGATGATGGGCAGGGAAGCCTGGCGTGCTGTAGTCTATGTGGTCACAAAGAGTTGGACACGACCGAGCAACTGAACTGAACTGAACTGTCTCAGCTTTTTATCACTCCCTTTTTAATTATGAAGCCATGAACTTGACCTTTGAAAAAACTTTGTTAAAATCACCAAATATAGCCAACCCGTAGTTCAAACCTTATGTTTACCCAAACCGGGAATTTTTAGTTTCTCTTTCTTACTATATGGATTAGAAAATACATTCATTGTATTTTCTCTCCTGTCTTGTTTCAGTGTATTCCTGTTACTGTTTTTAATTTCACTGTGATCTTTGTGGACTCTAAGAGCCAAGTGTATCAATAACACTTTCAATTTAGTTAGTATTTCCAACTGGGACAAGAAGATAGGAAAGGTTCATCTTCTTAGTGTGTTCTGAAATAAGAAATCTTCATGACAAGTACCACTCCTCTGCCATGAAAGAAAACTGAATTGAAAATCTGTCTACCAGTTAAGTGGTAGATGTTTTTCCTGCATTCTGTTAGAAAGCTATTTGAAGGGATGACTATATACATTTTCCTAGTACTTCTATTGTTTCAGAGACTCTCAGTGAACAGCAGAAAAGAAAACATGAGTAACTCAGGCCATCAGGTCAAAACCTGGGACCAACTGAGGCTTGAGCAAATGTCAGTCTCAAAGGATAAGTCCTGGAGTCTCTTGGGCCATGATGTGGTGTTAATTTTTCACCCTGACTGTAGAAGCTCACAATTAAATAAACAGGTCAAGCAGGAAAAACTACAGTTGTATTTAAACACTGAGGACAATTGGCACTTAGTTGTTCTATACGGCAGTGTTTATTGAACAGAGTGCCTGTTTACTGGTCTTAGGACTGCCCTTGCTTTAGCACTAAGCATCACATGTCCCTCAGATTCCCCAGTTCTGGGCACACTGAAATGCTGGTTTCCCTGTAATAAGGTCGTGCTGCTGCTGCTGCTGAGTTGCTTCAGTAGTGTCCGACTCTGTGCAACCCCAAAGACGGCAGCCCACCAGGCTCCTCTGTCCCTGGGATTCTCCAGGCAAGAACGCTGGAGTGGGTTGCCATTTCCTTCTCCAATGCATGAAAGCAAAAATTGAAAGTGAAATCGTTTAGTTGTGTCTGACTCTTTGTGACCCCATGGACTGTAGCCTACCAGGCTCCTCCACCCATGGGGTTTTCCAGGCAAGAGTACTGGAGTGGGGTGCCATTGCCTTCTCGGAATAAGGTCAAGATATTTAATTAAAACTGACTGCTTATTTAGGTTTCCCTTGTGGCTCAGTGGTAAAGAATCCACCTACCAATGTCGAAGACTCAGGTTCAATCCCTGAGTCAGGAAGATCCCTGGAAGAGAAAATGGCACCCAGCTCCAGTATTCTTGCCTGGAGAATTCCATGGACAGGGGACCGTGGCAGGCTATAGCCCATGGGGTCACAGAGGGTCAGACATGACTGAACACACACACATATCCACTTGTTCTCATTTTACTGTATTTGAATAAATGCAATTATGTTTTAAGATAAACAAGAATACTATGTGCCTATTATTTTAAAAATATTTAACTGAACAGTCATCACATTTATTTCAGAATATCTATTTTAAGTAGTGATTTAAGTAATTGTTAATGAAAAACTTTAGTTTGGAAGAAGCATAATACAGTTAAATCTGAGGTTGTAACTAAAATAGACTTTTGAAAGACACTATAAAAATGTACTTTATGTAGTACACTAAAAAACATTAATTAAACCTTTGTTCTAAACTCTTTGTTAGGCCCTGAAATAATAAGAAAAATAAAATAGAGTCTTCTTCTCTAGGAACTTACAGTGCCAAGTTTCCAAGTTTCTATGGAAACAATTTTTCAGCTTTAATAGAGGAGATAATTGTATGTGTTCATAGGTTCCATAAGTGGCTTACTTAACAAAAATTGAATAGTTATTTTTTGTCTTAGTGCATCCATATGATAAATTTTGTTCCTCTTTGTCTTAAAATAGGCTTATTTTTTGGTAGCAAGAGTTATTTTGATTTATTAAACTTTAATTTTCAAAAACATAATAACTATTTGTATTTTTCTATCATGGGGCCACAAAACCACATTCTTGAATTACAGCCCTTGAATTTGAAGAATATACAAATATCTAAGAAATAGCAGGTGCATTTATATGATTGGTCATTTTCCTAGTCTTTTCACAAAATATTTGGTACTTGGATGGCATAATGTCTTGAAAATGATGTTAGAAATGTTGTTTAGATTTCTAGACTATCTCAGATCAACCAATTTTGCACATATGTAGATAAAAGCTTTATATTCACAATAAAGAGAGCACATTTTCTAGTGCTAGTGATAAAATAAAAATACAAATTAATACAAATTATTTTAAAGATATAACCACCTCAAAAGCAGTATGATCTTTTGGTAATATAAATGTAGATGTGAATGTGCCACTTCTATACATGTGCATACTACATTCATAGACACACACATACACACACACAGACACATTCACTGTTAATACCCTTCAGGGGATTCTCATTGCTTTAAAGATGAGGACCAAAATGAGAGTACTCGGCTGCCTGCAGCCTGCATTAAATCTGGGCACAGCTGTTTCGCTCAGCACTGTGTACTCCTGGCCTAGCAGTGTCTAGCTCTTAGTCAGTACCAGAGTTGGATCAAGCTTTTCTGTCTTACATGTTGACATTTGAGGAAAAGCAGATTAATTATCAAAGGATGGTAAGGAAGGTGATGGTAATTTTAAAGGGATTTCATGGGAATCTTAACATGTCAGAGGGTGGTATTTGTTCTTTACTGTATATAATATTTTTTTTAAAAATTCCTTATGCAGACACAGAGTCACCACCACACTAACATTTATAAGCCATAGTTGAGTTAATTTTTTAAAAATATGTCTGAAGAGATGGAAAGAAAGAAAACATTGTTAAGTGACTAATAATTAGAAGTGGTAAGGGTTGATTTAGAAGATGTATATTTGTACACCCTGAGAATCTATCTACAGTAGTATTTGCTAATCTGAGAGTGGCTGAAGATTAAAGAAAGTTCCATAGAGGGGAGAAAAGTGACACTAATCAGATGATTCCTGAGCCAGTCAACAAGTTACAACTGAGTTACTTCTTCCTGCGCTGGAAGGATCCGAGGGGGAGTTAGGTAGGAAGACCATAGAAGACCTTCTGGCCTACGCTTGTTCAGAAGTAAGAGGTATCAGTGGGGCCTGGAGTTGTTTTAATAACAAAAATTGATTAAATTGTATGTTTTATAAGATGATTACATTAACAAAGATTGACAAAATTACTGAGTATTGTTTATTTTTTTCCATAAAAGCACACCATCACGTTACATGAAAATCTGTAGTGAATTAACTAAAGAAAGTGAAAGTGTTAGTTGCACAGTCCTGTCTGACTCTTTGCAAAAGTAGCCAGCCAAGCTCCTCTGTCCATGGGATTCTCCAGGCAAGAATGCCAGAGTGGGTTTTGCCAATCCCTTCTCCAGGGAGTCTTCCTGATCCAGGTCTCCTGCACTGTAGGTAATTCTTCACCATCTGAGCCACTAGTGAATTAACTACAGTTACATCAAAAGATAGCACACTTCTGCATTTGAGAATTGATTAACTCATTTAGAATTTAGTATACATTATATCTACTACTGCAGACACGAATCCCACAGAAGAAATGGAGTAGCCATCACGGTCAACAAAAGAGTCCATAATGCAGTACTTGGATGCAATCTCAAAGATGACAGAATGATCTCTGTTCGTTTCGAAGGCAAACCATTCAATATCACAGTAATCCAAGTCTATGCCCCAACCAGTAAGGCTGAAGAAGCTAAAGTTGAACAGTTCAATGAAGACCTACAAGACCTTTTAGAACTAACACCCCAAAAAGATGTCCTTTTCATTATAGGGGACTGGAATGCAAAAGTAGGAAGTCAAGAAACACCTGGAGTAACAGGCAAATTTGGCCTTGGAATACAGAATGAAGCAGGGTAAAGGCTAATAGAGTTTTGCCAAGAAAATGCACTGGTCATAGCAAACACCCTTTTCCAACAACACAAGAGAAGACTCTACACATGGACATCACCAGATGGTCACACCGAAATCAGATTGATTATATTCTTTGCAGCCAAAGATGGAGAAGCTCTATACAGTCAACAAAAACAAGACCGGGAGCTGACTGTGGCTCAGATCACGAACTCCTTATTACTAAATTCAGACTTAAATTGAAGAAAGTGGGGAAAACCATTAGACCATTCAGGTATGACCTAAATCAATCCCTTATGATTATACAGTGGAAGTGAGAAATAGATTTAAGGGCCTAGATCTGATAGATAGAGTGCCTGATGATCTATGGAATGAGGTTCGTGACATTGTACAGGAGACAGGGATCAAGACCATCCCCATGGAAAAGAAATGCAAAAAAGCAAAATGGCTGTCTGAGGAGGCCTTACAAATAGCTATGAAAAGAAGAGAAGTGAAAAGCAAAGGAGAAAAGGAAAGATATAAGCATCTGAATGCAGAGTTACAAAGAATAGCAAGAAGAGATAAGAAAGCCTTCCTCAGCGATCAATGCAAAGAAATAGAGGAAAACAACAGAATGGGAAAGACTAGATATCTCTTCAAGAAAATTAGAGATACCAAGGAACATTTCATGCAAAGATGGGCTCAATAAAGGACGGAAATGGTATGGACCTAACAGAAGCAGAAGATATTATGAAGAGGTGGCAAGAATACACAGAAGAACTGTACAAAAAAGATCTTCACCTCCCAGATAATCATGATGGTGTGATCACTGACCTAGAGCCAGACATCTTGGAATGTGAAGTCAAGTGGGCCTTAGAAAGCATCACTACCAACAAAGCTAGCGGAGGTGATGGAATTCCAGTTGAGCTATTCCAAATCCTGAAAGATGATGCTGTGAAAGTGCTGCACTCAATATGCCAGCAAATTTGGAAAACTCAGCAGTGGCCACAGGACTGGAAAAGGTCAGTTTTCCTTCCAATCCCAAAGAAAGGCAATGCCAAAGAATGCTCAAACTACCGCACAATTGCACTCATCTCACATGCTAGTAAAGTAATGCTCAAAATTCTCCAAGCCAGGCTTTGGCAATACGTGAGCCGTGAACTTCCAGATGTTCAAGCTGGTTTTAGAAAAGGCAGAGGAACCAGAGATCAAATTGCTAACATCTGCTGGATCATGGAAAAAGCAAGACAGTTCCAGAAAAACATCTATTTCTGCTTTATTGACTATGCCAAAGCCTTTGACTGTGTGGATCACAATAAACTGTGGAAAATTCTTCAAGAGATGGGAAAACCAGACCACCTGACCTGCCTCTTAAGAAATCTGTATGCAGGTCAGGAAGCAACAGTTAGAACTGGACATGGAACAACAGACTGGTTCCAAATAGGAAAAGGAGTTCGTCAAGACTGTATATTGTCACCCTGCTTATGTAACTTATATGCAGAGTACATCATGAGAAATGCTGGACTGCACAAGCTGGAATCAAGATTGCCGGGAGAAGTATCAAGAACCTCAGATATGCAGATGACACCACCCTTATGGCAGAAAGTGAAGAGGAACTAAAAAGCCTCTTGAAGAAAGTGAAAGAGGAGAGTGCAAAAGTTGGCTTAAAACTCATCATTCAGAAAACGAAGATTATGGCATCCGGTCCCAACACTTCATGGGAAATAGATGGGGAAACGGTGTCATACTTTATTTTGGGGGGCTCCAAAATCACTGCAGATGGTGACTGCAGCCATGAAATTAAAAGATGCTTACTCCTTGGAAGAAAAGTTATGACCAACCTAGATAGCATACTCAAAAGCAGAGACATTACTTTGCCAACAAAGGTCCGTCTAGTCAAGGCTATGGCTTTTCCAGTGGTCATGTATGGATGTGAGAGTTGGACTGTGAAGAAGGCTGAGCACTGAAGAATTGATGCTTTTGAACTGTGGTGTTGGAGAAGACTCTTGAGAGTCCCTTGGACTGCAAGGAGATCCAACCAGTCCATTCTGAAAGAGATTAGCCCTGGGATTTCTTTGGAAAGAATGATGCTAAAGCTGAAACTCCAGTACTTTGGCCACTTCATGTGAAGAATTGACTCATTGGAAAAGACTCTGATGCAGGGAGGGATTGGGGGCAAGAGGAGAAGGGGACGACAGAGGATGAGATGGCTGGATGGCATCACTGACTTCATGGACGTGAGTCTCAGTGAACTCCGGGAGTTGCTGATGGACAGGGAGGCCTGGAGTGCTGCAATTCATGGAGTCGCAAAGAGTCGGACATGACTGAGTGACTGAACTGAATTGAACTGAACTCATACCTACTGGAGTCCCACAGAGTTTGATTTTACCTAGTGCATGTACAGTGAATAATATACAGTATATAGACAGACACTCACTTGACAGCTTCATACCCCAAAGATAAAAGGATGCTGATGATCATTAGAAAGTTATCTTCACAGATGGAAATTAATAGCTTTCCATAGAATCCATTCCAGTGTTAAATTATACTGAAGCCAAAAATTATTTGAGACTTATACAATGTCTCTCTTGGGAGTTTTTAAACTCTCATATTTTTATTGGTCTTTTGTGAGGCTGGAATACAATTGTTCTGTTTCTTTTTATGGTTCATTCTGCGTATATTTGAAATAGCTTTTGCAACTTTTTGTTTTTTATTTTACAGCACAGGGAAGCTGATATGTACCATTGGAAGGCATAAAATAGCTTCCATTCTCTTGAATACTTTCACCCCTTTATCTTACAACTGTTTAAGTCCCTATAAAGTCCTCTTATAATGTAAAAGAAATTAATTAAAAGTTCATCAGCTTAAACTAGCCATGAGGTTATAATTATTGAAACTGATAGTAGGTATAAGAATGTTCATTTTACTGTCCTTATTTTTGCATAAATTTTAGGAGGAGAGTGAAAAGAATGGTTTAAAATTCAACATTCAAAAAACTAAGATCATGGCATCCATTCCCATCACTTCATGGCAAATAGATGGGAAAACAATGGAAACAGTGAGAGACTTTATTTTCTTGGGCTCCAAAATCACTGCAAATGGCGGCTGCAGCCATGAAATTAAAAGACCCTTGCTCCTCGGAAGAAAAGCTATGATAAACCTAGACAGTGTATTAAAAAACAGAGACCTTTTGCCAACAAAGTTCTGTCTAGTCTAAGCTATGGTTTTTTCCAGTAGTCATGTATGGATTGAGAGTTGGACTATAAATAAAGCTGTGTGCCAAAGAATTGATACTTTTGAACTGTGGTGTTGGAGAAGACTCTTGAGAGTCCCTTGGCCTGAAAGGAGATCCAACTAGTCAATCCTAAAGGAAATCAGTCCTGAATATTCATTGGAAGGACTGATGCTGAAGCTGAAGCTCCAATACTTTGGCCACCTGATGAGAAGAACTGATTTATGTAAAGCCCCTGATGCTGGGAAAGATTACAAGCAGGAGGGGAAGGGGACAACAGAGGATGAGATAGTTGGATGGCATCACCAACTCAATAGACATGAGTTTGAGCAAGCTCTGGGAGTTGGTGATGGACAGGAAAGCCTGGTGTGCTGCAGTCCATGGAGTCACAAAGAATCAGACATGACTGAGCAACTGAACTGAACTGTTGGTAAAAATATATTAAAAGCGCCTTTAGCTAAGGATCAAGGTAAGTATGTGGGTATATGCCCTTGCACACACATCTTGTGTGTGTGTATGTGTGCGTGTTCGTGTGCCCTAGCTGGTTCTTGAATTTTGGGATTCAAGGTCAGTGACTGTTCCTTTGAGCCTCCATAGGTCTGTGCTTTCAGATGGCTTTCATAAAATAACTTTGTTTTATAAAAGTAAATTTTACTCCAGTGAGACATATTACTCAAAGTCCCCTAGTTTCATTATTTTTAAGGTCTTAGTGGTTATTTGATTCTAATAAGGGCCTGAGGATGGCAGCTTTATCCAAGTCCATTGTTCTGAGGGTTCACAAGTCCAGTGCCTGGTCACACCATCTCTATGTTCTGTATTGTCAGTGAGCAGCACAAGAGTTTGGCCTCTCAGGAAATACCAGCTCAGAGGATGCTGCTTAGTATGTCTATAGGGCGAAACACGGCAGCAGGCAAGAGACAAATTTTAATTCTTTGTTAGCAGCTACCGTTGAGAGACATTCACATGACTATGCTTCCAGTTCAGTTCAGTTCAGTTCAGTCGCTCAGTGGTGTCCAACTCCTTGTGGCCCCATAAATCGCAGCATGCCAGGCCTCCCGGTCCATCACCAACTCCCGAGGTTCACTCAAACTCACATCCATCGAGTCACTGATGCCATCCAGCCATCTCATCCTCTGTCATCCCTTTCTCCTCCTTCCCCCAATCCGTCCCAGATTCAGAGTCTTTTCCAATGAGTCAACTCTTTGCATGAGGAGGCAAAAGTACTAGTTTCAGATTTAGCATTAGCCCTTCCAAAGAACACCCAAGACTGATCTCCTTCAGAATGGACTGGTTGGATCTCCTTGCAGTCCAAGGGACTCTCAAGAGTCTTCTCCAACACCACAGTTCAAAAGCATCAATTCTTCGGCGCTTAGCCTTGTTCACAGTCCAACTCTCACATCCATACATGACCACTGGAAAAACCATAGCCTTGACTAGACGGACCTTTGTTGGCAAAGTAATGTCTCTGCTTTTGAATATGCTATCTAGGTTGGTCATAACTTTCCTTCCAAGGAGTAAGTGTCTTTTAATTTCATGGCTATAATCACCATCTGCAGTGATTTTGGAGTCCCTCAAAATAAAGTCTGACACTGTTTCTACTGTTTCCCCATCTATTTCCCATGAAGTGATGGGAATCAGATGTCATGATCTTAGTTTTCTGAATGTTGAGCTTTAAGCCAACTTTTTCACTCTCCCTTTTCACTTTCATCAAGAGGCTTTTTAGTTCCTCTTCACTTTCTGCCATAAGGGTGGTGTCATCTCAAGAGGCAGGTCAAGTGGTCTGGTATTTCCATCTCTTTCAGAATTTTCCACAGTTTATTGTGATCCACACAGTCAAAGGCTTTGGCATAGTCAATAAAGCAGAAATAGATGTTTTTCTGGGACTCTCTTGCTTTTTCCATGATCCAGTGGATGTTGGCAATTTGATCTCTGGTTCCTCTGCCTTTTCTAAAATCAGCTGAAACATCAGGAAGTTCACGGTTCATGTATTGCTGAAGCCTGGCTTGGAGAATTTTGAGCATTACTTTACTAGCATGTGAGATGAGTGCAATTGTGCGGTAGTTTGAGCATTCTTTGGCATTGCCTTTCTTTGGGATTGGAAGGAAAACTGACCTTTTCCAGTCCTGTGGCCACTGCTGAGTTTTCCAAATTTGCTGGCATGTTGAGTGCAGCAATTTCACAGCATCATCTTTCAGGATTTGAAAGAGCTCAACTGGAATTCCATCACTTCCACTAGCTTTGAAGTCAAGGCCCACTTGACTTCACTTTCCAAGATGTCTGGCTCTAGGTCAGTGATCACACCATCATGATTATCTGGGATGTGAAGATCTTTTTTGTACAGTACTTCTGTGTATTCTTGCCACCTTTTCTTAATATCTTCTGCACTGCAGAAGAACTTGGGCTGCGATGGAGCTGCCAGAAGCATGGCCGAGAGGAGCTACCCCACATGCGAGGTCAGGGGTGGCAGCCGAGAGGAGCTACCCCTGCTTCCGAGGTCAGGGGAGGCCAAGAGTGCCAGGCTGCAACAGTGCAGGAGCTGCCAAGAGGAGCTACCTCACGTCTGAGGCCAGGGGTGGCGGCTGAGAGGAGCAACCTCACGTCCATGCAGTGATGGCTGCGTGGGCGCAGGAGGGCTGAGAGGAGCTACTCCATGCTCAAGGTCAGGAGGGGTGGTGGTGAGGAGGTACCCCTCATCCAAGGTAAGGAGCAGTGGCTGCACTTTGCTGGAGCAGCCGTGAAGAGATACCCCAAGTCCAAGGTAAGAGAAACCCAAGTTGGACGGTAGGTGTAGCAAGAGGGCATCAGAGGGCAGACACACTGAAACCATAATCACAGAAAATTAGTCAATCTAATCACACTAGGACCACAGCCTTGTCTAACTCAGTGAAACTAAGCCATGCCCTGTGGGGCCACCCAAGACAGGCAGGTCATGGTGGAAAGACTTGACAGAATGTGATCCACTGGAGAAAGGAATGGCAAACCACTTCAGTATTCTTGCCTTCAGAACCGCATGAACACTATGAAAAGGCAAAATGATAGGATACTGAAAGAGGAACTCCCCAGGTCAATAGGTCCCCAATATGCTACTGGAGATCAGTGGAGAAATAACTCCATAAAGAATGAAGGGATAGAGCCAAAGCAAAAACAATACCCAGTTGTGGATGTGACTGGTGACAGAAGCAAGGTCCGATGCTGTAAGGAGCAATATTACATAGGAACCTGGAATGTTAGGTCCATGAATTAAGGCAAACTGGAAGTGGTCAAACAGGAAATGGCAAGAGTGAACGTCGACATTCTAGGAAATCAGCAAACTAAAATGGACTGGAATGGGTGAATTTAACTCAGATGGCCATTATATCTACTACTGTGGGCAGGAATCCCTCAGAAGAAATGGAGTAGCCATCATGGTCAACAAAAGAGTCCAAAATGCAGTACTTGGATGCAATTTCAAAAACGACAGAATGATCTCTGTTCATTTCCAAGCCAAATCATTCAATATCACAGTAATCCAAGTCTATGCCCCAATCAGTAATGCTGAAGAAGCTGAAGTTGAACGGTTCTATGAAGACCTACAAGACCTTTTAGAACTAACACCCAAAAAAGATGTCCTTTTCATTATCAGATCAGATCAGATCAGTCGCTCAGTCGTTTCCGACTCTTTGCGACCCCATGAATCGCAGCACGCCAGGCCTCCCTGTCTGTCACCAACTCCCGGAGTTCACTCAGACTCACATCCATCGAGTCAGTGATGCCATCCAGCCATCTCATCCTCAGTAGTCCCCTTCTCCTCCTGCCCCCAATCTCTCCCAGCATCAGAGTCTTTTCCAATAAGTCAACTCTTCGCATGAGGTGGCCAAAGTACTGGAGTTTCAGCTTTAGCATCATTCCTTCCAAAGAAATCCCAGGGCTGATCTCCTTAAGAATGGACTGGTTGGATCTCCTTTCAGGCCACTGGAATACAAAAGTAGGAAGTCAAGAAATACCTGGAGTAACAGGCAAATTTAGCCTTGGAGTATGGAATGAAGCAGGGCAAAGGCTAATAGAGTTTTGCCAAGAGAACACACTGGTCATAGCAAACACCCTCTTCCAACAACACAAGAGAAGACTCTACACATGGACATCACCAGATGGTCAACACCGAAATCAGATTGATTATACTCTTTGCAGTCAAAGATGGAGAAGCTCTATACAGTCAGCGAAAACAAGACTGGGAGCTGACTGTGGCTCAGATCATGAACTCCTTACTGCCAAATTCAGACTTAAACTGAAGAAAGTATGGAAAACCACTAGACCATTCAAGTATGACCTAAATCAAATCCCTTATGATTATACAGTGGAAGTGAGAAATAGATTTAAGGGCCTAGATCTGATAGATAGAATGCCTGATGAACTATGGAATGAGGTTCGTGACATTGTACAGGAGACAGGGATCAAGACCATCCCCATGGAAAAGAAATGCAAAAAAGCAAAGTGGCTGTCTGGTGAGGCCTTAAAAATAGGTATGAAAAGATGAGAAGCGAAAAGCAAAGGAGAAAAGGAAAGATATAAGCATCTGAAAGCAGAGTTCGAAAGAATAGCAAGAAGAGATAAGAAAGCTTTCCTCAGCGATCAATGCAAAGAAATAGAGGAAAACAACAGAATGGGAAAGACCAGAGATGTCTTCAAGAAAATTAGAGATACCAAGGGAACATTTCATGCAAAGATGGGCTTGATAAAGGACAGAATGGTATGGACCTATGCTTCCCAGCTCTCTGTAAATTCATGAGCCTGAACTCGAAGCTGCAGACCACTCCCTGTGTGTATTTCTTTCTTTTTTTTTTTTATGAGTGATGTTGAGCATCTTTTCATGTGTTTGTTAGCCATCTGTATGTCTTCTTTGGAGAAATGTCTATTTAGATCTTTGGCCCATTTTTTGATTGGGTCATTTATTTTTCTGGAGTTGAGCTGGAGGAGTTGCTTGTATATTTTTGAGATTAGTTGTTTGTCGGTTGCTTCATTTGCTATTATTTTCTCCCATTCTGAAGGCTGTCTTTTCACCTTGCTAATAGTTTCCTTTGATGTGCAGAAGCTTTTAAGTTTAATTAGGTCCCATTTGTTTATTTTTGCTTTTATTTTCAATATTCTGGGAGGTGAGTCATAGAGGATCCTGCTGTGATGTATGTCAGAGAGTGTTTTGCCTATGTTCTCCTCTAGGAGTTTTATAGTTTCTGGTCTTACATTTAGATCTTTAATCCATTTTGAGTTTATTTTTGTATATGGTGTTAGAAAGTGTTCTAGTTTCATTCTTTTACAAGTGGTTGACCAGATTTCCCAGCACCACTTGTTAAAGAGATTGTCTTTAATCCATTGTATATTCTTGCCTCCTTTGTCAAAGATAAGGTGTCCATATGTGCGTGGATTTATCTCTGGGCTTTCTATTTTGTTCCATTGATCAATATTTCTGTCTTTGTGCCAGTACCATACTGTCTTGATAACTGTGGCTTTGTAGTAGAGCCTGAAGTCAGGTAGGTTGATTCCTCCAGTTCCATTTTTCTTTCTCAAGATCGCTTTGGCTATTCGAGGTTTTTTGTATTTCCATACAAATTGTGAAATTATTTGTTCTAGCTCTGTGAAGAATACTGTTGGTAGCTTGATAGGGATTGCATTGAATCTATAAATTGCTTTGGGTAGTATACTCATTTTCACTATATTGATTCTTCCAATCCATGAACATGGTATATTTCTCCATCTATTAGTGTCCTCTTTGATTTCTTTCACCAGTGTTTTATAGTTTTCTATATATAGGTCTTTAGTTTCTTTAGGTAGATATATTCCTAAGTATTTTATTCTTTTCGTTGCAATGGTGAATGGAATTGTTTCCTTAATTTCTCTTTCTGTTTTCTCATTATTAGTGTATAGGAATGCAAGGGATTTCTGTGTGTTGATTTTATATCCTGCAACTTTACTATAATCATTGATTAGTTCTAGTAATTTTCTGGTAGAATCTTTAGGGTTTTCTATGTAGAGGATCATGTCATCTGCAAATAGTGAGAGTTTTACTTTTTCTTTTCCAATTTGGATTCCTTTTATTTCTTTTTCTGCTCTGATTGCTGTGGCCAAAACTTCCAAAACTATGTTGAATAGTAATGGTGAAAGTGGGCACCCTTGTCTTGTTCCTGACTTTAGAGGAAATGCTTTCAATTTTTCACCATTGAGGATAATGTTTGCTGTGGGTTTGTCATATATAGCTTTTATTATGTTGAGGTATGTTCCTTCTATTCCTGCTTTCTGGAGAGTTTTTATCATAAATGGGTGTTGAATTTTGTCAAAGGCTTTCTCTGCATCTATTGAGATAATCATATGGTTTTTGTTTTTCAATTTGTTAATGTGGTGTATTACATTGATTGATTTGTGGATATTGAAGAATCCTTGCATCCCTGGGATAAAGCCCACTTGGTCATGGTGTATGATCTTTTTAATGTGTTGTTGGATTCTGATTGCTAGAATTTTGTTTAGGATTTTTGCATCTATATTCATCAGTGATATTGGCCTGTAGTTTTCTTTTTTTGTGGGATCTTTGTCAGGTTTTGGTATTAGGGTGATGGTGGCCTCATAGAATGAGTTTGGAAGTTTACCTTCCTCTGCAATTTTCTGGAAGAGTTTGAGCAGGATAGGTATTAGCTCTTCTCTAAATTTTTGGTAGAATTCAGCTGTGAAGCCATCTGGACCTGGGCTTTTGTTTGCTGGAGGATTTTTGATTACAGTTTCAATTTCCGTGCTTGTGATGGGTCTGTTAAGGTTTTCTATTTCTTCCTGGTCGAGTTTTGGAAAGTTGTACTTTTCTAAGAATTTGTCCATTTCTTCCTCGTTCTTATGAACCCACTTCAAGGTTCAGTCCCTGGTGTCTCACCTTCCGACCCACTCCCCTGGCCATCTCCAACACAGACCTCCCTCCACTGGAAAGATGGGGGTCTCAGGACCCCAACCAGTCCACTTGACCTTCATTAGTGTCCCAACCTCCCTCCACTGAGAACTCGGGGTCCCGGGACCCAAACTCATCCACTTGACCTTCATCAGTGTCTCAAACTGCTGTTTCACTTCTCTGTGACTTTGCTTACAGTCTCTCAGCCTGAATTTCCCTTTCATAACTCAACTATCTGGCAAAATCTCAGTTTTTGCTCCCAGTTCAGTTCAGTGGCTCAGTCATGTCCAACTCTTTGTGACCCCATGGACTGTAGCACTCCAAGCTTCCAAGTTACAAGCAAATATCCAGACGTTTCTCCCATAGGACCTATGTCTTCTGCTCCCTCAGTGCTGGATGCAGGGCTCAGTCACAGCAGAATTTCATAAAGTGATTCTTTTCACTTGCTTCATCAGCTGGGTTGCCCTTCCTGGGAAAGTCTGCTTTTCTTGTAGCACATCTTTTCCATCTTGATCTCTAATTCCAGCATGCAGAGAATGGAACATAGTCATAGGCTCTTAGTAGATGTTCATTAGAAGTGACATATTTTTCATCTCTGTCTGAGGAAAAAGGAAAGACGTACTGCCTCCTCTCCTAAAAAGCAAACCAACAAAAACAAACAAAAATGAAACACTCTGTTCATAGTCTACATTTTCTTTCTGTATTTTAAACTATGTTGCTATCATAGATTATCCTTCTTAGGTTTACATCTCCTTCTTTATACTAAATTTTTTTTCCCTTCAGGAAATACATGGTTTTAGGTAGTGTGGAAAAAAGGGAAATGTAAAAACAGCACAGGTGTGTGAGTATGCTATCTATGGAATTTTAAATAGTGATAAGAGATGCATTCTTCTTGAAGTAATAATGGACTTCTGCTCTTTTGACTTGCATGGGGAGATTTATTGCATATATGTATTATACACACACACACACACACACACACATATGTGTGTGTGTGTATATATATATATATATTTATGTAAGTTCCCTACATATGAGTCTTCAAGTTGTAAACTTTCAAATGGAGAAGAAAATAGCAACCCACTCCAATATTCTTGCCTGGAGAATTTCATGAACAGAGGAGCCTGGAAGGCTACAGTCCATGGGGTTGCAAAAAGTTGGACACGACTGAGCTACTAACGTACAGGACTGAGCTGCTAACATACTAACCTACACAGGCTTTCAAAGGTGCAGAAGTGGAGGTTGCTAATGCTGTTCAGTTGCTAACTTGTGTCTGACTCTTTGCGGCCCCATGGACTGCAGCATGCCAGGCTTCGGGGCTTTTCAAGGCAGTCTAAGATTTGAAAAGTTTTCCTTATTTTTTGTGTTTGTTTTTTGTGTATTATTTGTGTGAAAATGATTATAAACCCGTGACAGTACAGTACTATATAGCCGAGTGTATTACTTGACTACCTAGGCTAAGTTTGTTCGACTTAATGAACAAATTAGACTTATGAATGTGCTTTCAGAATGGAACTTGTTTGTATGTAGAGGATGTACTCTGTGTGTTTGTGTGCGTGTGCACGTGTGTGCGTGTGCATATGTGTGCACACATGTGTGTGTACTTGGCCAAAAAGTTCGTTCATATTTTTCTGTAGGATGTTATGGAAAAACCCAAATGGTCCTTTTGGCCAACCCTGCACACACACACACACACACACACACACACACACGCATACACACATGCATGCATGCATACATTTGTCTAGCTCTCCTTCCACCCCAGAAATCACTGCTTGTGAGAGCAAGGAAGGGTGATCAGCCCTTTTCCACTTCTTCAAACTCTCTTCACAGGCTCCTCTGACAACTCTTCTTTCTCCTGTAAAAAGAAATTAAAGAAAACAGTCCCAAGCCTTCATCTACTGTCACCTCCTCTCTCTTCAGCTGTCCCTCTGAAGACATTATTTACTCCAAAACCTGATCACCTCCTCCTTGTGGAGGGCTCCACGTCTAGCTTTCTCACCTCAGTCTCTTCTGCAAGTCCTGGATCTGCTTCTGCCAGCTCTCACTGCTCGTTTATCTTCCCTAAATGAATGGAGTGCTTTGTTAGGACATCAGCCTGAAGGCCCAAAACCTAGCTGTTCATCTTTTCTCCCTAGATGGCCTTTCTCTCTGCTATTGGTCTTATCTAGCCTGTGAGCAGCTCGCCTCTGCTCTTTTATCTTGACTCTTCATCCTAGATTCAGTGTGCTGCCAAACACAATCAACTCTTGCTGCTGTCTGCTTGATAGAGGATATATTTCTGACCTACATTACAGCAAGATAAACTCATCTCCCCAGTTCTACTTCCTCCATGATATAAATCATTTCTCATCACACTTACAGGCCTATCTTTCTAAACCACAGTTTATACAAAGCCATTCTCCTGGAGAAGAGCCTGTGGTGTCTTCTCAGCTTTCTGAATTAAGTTTAAACTTGTCTACTTGGATGTTTAAGACTGGCCACAGCACAGTTGAAAGCTTTATTTACAGATTTGTAACCAGTTTTTACCGTTCCTCTGCCCAAAGCACCAGTTAAGTTGGGTGGCTCTGTGGCTCCTGAATTTGCCCTTGGTTTTCTCCTGCTACTCTTGCTTCTACTGCCACCATGAAGCTGAGTCAGCAGTCAAGGCTCACCTACAGGCTTATTTAAAAAAAAAAAAATCCTTTTTCTGTTTTGCATCCAGGCTGAAGCAATTTCTTTTTTGATCCATCAGAGAGAATCTGTATTGTGTATTCTATTGTCATAGTTTGATACTTGTGCTTTCTCCCCTTCCATTACTGTGAACTGCTTGGAGGCAGAACTTATGCCTTATTTATGTTTTGTTCCCTGTAGTAGCAGGCAGGTTACCTGTGCAGAGTAAACACTCAGTAGACATTATGCATTAAATGAAAGTTGTTGCAGGACTCTTGGGCAATAGATTGACCTCTGAGATGCAGGGCCCTCATCTGTAAAGCAGGATGATGCACTATGAATTCCCATCAGAATGCATAATTCTACAATTATATTCATGCCATATATGTTTATAATGTGAAATGTCTATAACATAATGTGACTATATTTTATATACTCATATATATTAATATACTTATATATGTTTATAATATAGTATGAAGAATATGTTTCCTATTTGTTGAAGTTTTGGAATGTGAGCTTGGGAGAAGAGGTTTCACAGTCACTATAAGCGTTTTAACTGATGCCCCCTCCTGAAGCAGTGCATTTAGGGGAGACTGAAGGGTGGCGAGGGCTACTGCTTTCTTACACAGCTCTGAGCCACCTTCTCATCAATAGAAAATGTTGCTGCTGCATCAGTAAACAAAGGATGTTGCCGTTGTCAAGCCATCACATTATCACCGCCTGGATGGTGAGCCCTGAGGGGACTCAGGACGGAAACAGGCTTCCTGCCATCTGTCCCTCGGCCACTGCACACAGCCCCCTTTCCCTGACAGTGTGCCTTGGGTGTGTGCACAGTCGTGTCCGACTCTTCGCGACCCCATGGACTGCAGCTCTCCAGGCTCTTCTGTCCATGGAATTATCCAGGAGAAAATTGGAGTGGAGTGCTGTTTCTTCCTCCAGGGGATCTTCCTGACCCAAGGATTGAATCCCCATCTCCTGCACTGCAGGCAGATTCTTCACTACTGCAAGGGAACTCAGGATGGGAAAGCAGAGGACCCTGGCCCCAGAGAGTGGGAAGCAGATCAAATGGTTTCAGTGAGCCAGACTCTTGCATCTTCCATACGTAGAAAAGTGCTAAATTCTTTAGCTTGAGATATCGGGTTTTCTTTAATTAACAGTAATCTTTTGGTTATTTTGTCTTTGTTTCAAAAACTCCTATATATCCTGGCTCCTCCCTTATCTCTTAGGAGTGGTTTCTCAGAGCTGTCTAAGATGCTGTGTCCCAGACTTAAATCCTCAGTTTGCCAAATAAAACATAATTCTCAAATTTTAGGTTGTACATTTTCTTCAGTTGATACTCTTTACCCAGTTTTTGAGTGTGACAGAGTTAGGGTATTCCTGAAATGATAAGATCACAAATTCCTAGAGCTATTAGGATTTGTACTTCATATCTGTCTTTTAAAATGGCTGAAATCATTATTCATAGCAATATTTATTGAGCATCTACTACTGCCTTGTCAGGCAATATGGTAAATTCTCCCTGTGCATTTTATCATTCCTCACAACAACCCCTAGAGTAGGTTCTGTTATCCTTATTTCACAGATGAAGAAAATTCAAAAGAGTGTTTGGTACTTTATAAGCATCTAGTAAATTCTGTGACAACTATCCTTATATGTAGTTTAAACTCTCATGATCATTATTAAAACGTGGAAATTTTACTGACCCTTCTAATTATATGTGTCCTTTTTTATACCACTTTAAAACTTAATCTATTTTCTTTAGGTTTTACTTATCTTTCACACAGACACATAGCATGGAATTTAGTTGGAAATTGCCTAATTTGGCACTAGTGGAAATTTGGACGTTTATTGGCTTGAAGGCAAACTTTGCTCCCCACAAGTGTTTATTAATGTGTGGTCTGTGGCCCTGGTGATTCTTTGGTGGGAGTGGGCAGTGTCTATGGACTGGTCAGGAAGTACTGAGTCTGCTGCTGCTGCTGCTGCTAAGTCGCTTCAGTCGCATCCGACTCTGTGCGACCCCATGGACTGCAGCCCACCAGGCTCCTCCATCCATGGGATTTTCCAGGCAAGAGTACTGGAGTGGGGTGCCATTGCCTTCTCCGACTGAGTCTGCTAGGTGGACTCAAATAGTGGCAGGGAACCACTGATGCTTTTGTATCATCCGTTTTAAGAAAAGTTCAATAATATGCTTGGCAAACTCATTTTTTTTTCCTAGAATGGAAACAAAATAAGATTTTACTCTGTGATAATCTACTGCTATTGCTAATGGCACATAAGAAGTGGAAACTATGGAGATATCATTCAAAGTAGTACTCTTCAGAGCAAAATCACTCACTTATCAAGGTTGATACTAAACACCTGTTATTTCATAGGTGACATGTGACAGATTTGTAGGGACTAGGAATACAATGGTGAAGAAAGCTCTGCTCTCATAGAGCTTATATTCTTATTGAGAGGAGCAAATTAGCTGCCGAGTCAGGATTGATTTCAGATAGTGGTAAGTGCTCTGAAGAGAACAGGGAACTTCACGTTGTCAGGAGTATATTCGGCAACTATGCACCAGTCTAGCTTGGCTTGCTGTTTGCAGCCTGTATCCCTTCTGATGAGTGCTCATGCTTTAGAGATCATGAAACAGTTTTTTAAATATTCCTTCTGGATATGATGCAAGGTGACTGGGAGTGTGGTATTAGATTTAGAAATTAGAATAGGCTTTACTGAGGCTTTTAACGGAGATCAAGATGATAAAAGGAAGCAGCCATATGAAATAATAGAATCCTCTGTCCATGAAGATCAAGGGACAAGCTCTTGCAAAGGTCCTGTGGCAAGCAAAAGCTGGGCTTTTCCCTGTGAAAGAAAGAAGATTTGTCTGGCTGGGACATCGTGTGTACAGGGGACAATGGAGGGAGGCAAAATCAGAGAGGTGGCCATGATATACATTGTGGAAGAGTGGTTATCTGTGCTAATGGCCAATATTTTGCTTAATGTGCTGATGTAAACCCGTTTTTAGTTAGTATATGGGGAAATGCAGAATAATTGTTTAAACTATGATTGGATAACAGTTTTGGTATTAATAACAGCAGTAATCACTATATTTGTCACAAGTAGGGTTTTGATATGCAAAAAAATAATCAAACAGTTAAGTGTCTAGTGTGCCGCCAACAGCTGGCAATATGTCCAGTCTGGGTTTAACACTCAAGTAAAGAGAAAACATGGTAAAGGTGGCAACTGAATGTCTTGACTTTCAGCTTGCTATTCAAAGACACAGGTTGGAAGTGGAAGCAAGACTCACTTTTTCCCTCTAAAGCATGCTAGTTGTCAAGGGGAAGTTTGCTCCTGGGAGCTTTTCAAGTGAAGGATAAGATTCCTTTAAGGATTCACAGCATCAATAAAAGATTAAGGTCTATTTATCTGATTTCAGGCACTTTTTTCTTTGTGACACATCTCAAAAATACACTTAGTAACTTGAATAGTCTGAATCTATTACTTTAGTGACAACATGATGTTAATATTGATGATAAGACAACAGACTTCTTAAGAAGTCTAAATTGGTATGTACACCTCAATTGCCAAAAATGTTTTTCTTTTTCAGCCTTCAAATTTCTTCTTCACTTGTCAGAAAAGAAAATGAATGACACACTGGGATACATTTTTTAAAAAACAAGTTTAAATGCTGCAACAGAACATGAAGAAATATTTTTCATAAATACAAAAAGAGAATTCAAAATACATTTACCAGTCTGCCCCTGCCCATCATTCAAATAGTTTTGAAAGTGATATAGTAATTCATTTAGCATATTTCCACACACAAGATGTAGTATGTAATATGAAATTTCCTAATAATTTGCACATATTTCATGTTTCATCCAAATACCTAGAACTATAAGGCAAAAACACAAGACATTCAAGCTCATTTTTGCTGATGTGTGTTTGTTAAGTCTTAATACAAGTTAAGAATTTCTGATTTGGTATAAATAAAGAGCAAATGAAGTAATTAACTGGACACACAACCCGATTTGCATCCCCAAATACTCATTCTTAAGTTGAATATAAATTGTTTGTAAAAAGTTTAAATATTATCATCCGTCTCACTGACACTAAATAATTTTAGTATTGTTAATTTGAAAGCTGGTTATTAATCTTACTATTTAAAAGCTTTTGATAGTCCCGTTTCTAAGTTTATCTAGAATTGGCATCCTGTGAATGTAATGAAGACACAGTATGCGGTCCACAAATGAGAAACTCTATTCTGTGCAATGAGGGCCTTTCCTGAATGCACAGGGGAGACTGATTTAGGGCTTAGAAATAGCACTTAATTGGAAAAGAGTTCATTATCCTAAACGTAGTGAGTGCAGAAGTCCATCCATTCTGAAGTCTTTTCTGTAACTAGATTCAGATTGTAGCAAGGAATTATAGGTGCATTAGTTAGGTGGTTCAGACCTGACTGTTGTCAACTGAATGAACGTTTTTCAAAGTGATCTTTATTTCTCTTAGGGTGTGAAATGAACTTACCTGTGCAAACCAGTAGATGACTCTGCTGCTGTGGTTTCTATATGTGGCATCAAGGTAGTAAGGTAAGTTTGTGTACTTCCAAATGGAATTAAAAGGCAGATAAAGAAAAATAAATTATCTCCTATTTCAAAGAAGCAGCCAACTCCAGAATGTGGAGTGATCTACAGTGTTAATGATCTATTTTCTACAATAGATCAATGGCATTAAAAAGTGGGAGTGGTCTATTAAAAAGTAGAGAAGACTTAAGAAGCAGAGTGTAGACCTAGTGTAGATTCTGCCTCAGAGGGAAGAAAAAAACTATAAAGTTATTGTTGAGATAAAGTGGACAATCAAGGGCTTCCCTGATGGCTCAGACAGTAAAGAATCTGCCTGCAGTGCGGGAGACCCAGGTTCCATCTCTTGTTTGGGAAGATCCCTTGGAGAAGGGAATAGTAACCCACTTCAGTATTCTTGTCTAGAGAATTCCATGGACAGAGGAGCCTGGCGGGCTACAGTCTGTGCGTGTGTGCTAAGTTGCTTCAGTTAGGTCCGACTTTTTGTGACCCCATGGACTGAAGACCACCAGGCTTCTCTGTCCATGGGATTCTCATGGCAAGAATACTGGAATGGGTTGCCATGCCCTCCTCCAGGGGATCTTCCCAACCCAGGGATCAAACCTGTGTCTCTTGTGTCTCCTGAATTGCAAGTAGATTCTTTACCACTAGTGCCACCTAGGAAGCCTGGGCTGTAGTCCATGAGGTCACAAACAATCAGACATGACTGAGTGACTAACACTTTCTTTTTTTCAAAGAGGACACTGATGATATTAAAGAATTATCAGACATTTTTGATATGATAATGGTGCCCTGGTGGTGATGTTAAAATGAAATACTGATATATTTACAGATGAATTACATGATATCTGGGTTTTCCCTTAAAACAGAAAAAGAATTAGAGGAGAATAAGTAAAACTGAGTGCAAAATGTTGATAAATATTGCAGTTGGGTGAGTGACACATACATTTTCATTATAATATCCTATCTACTTTCTATTTCCACATTTATTAAAATGACTCATTCAGCAGACTGCTTAATACATTCTTTAGGTTCATAGAAGCTGGTGTTTCAAGAACCTCAGTCTATAGTATATTGCTAGACGATTTGATACCATGATAGCATGCAGCTTCAGAAATACATAGAAGTCTGTAGTTAGAAAAACTGGTATCTCAATCCTATTTTATTCAGTTAATCCCCATATACAGATTTTATTTTTTAAACATTTAAAAAATTTTGAAATATATATGGAAAAGTGCATAAAATAAATATATAATTTAGTAAATGATTGAAAAGCAAATACTATATGATCTTTACTCATATTAATAAATAAACTATTCTAAAAACAGAAAATCATTTTCTGTACCTTCTCAGTCATTTCCAGGAAGGTAATTATTTCCCCTTACCTTGAGGCAATTCTTAACTTAAATTTAGTTTTGCCTTTTTTGAACATTTATATGAGTGGAACAATACAGTATTTATTGGGCTTCCCAAGTGGTGCTAGTGCTAAAGAACCTGCTTACCAATGCTGGAGATGTAAGAGATGCAGATTTGATCCCTGGGTGGGGAAGATCCCCTGGAGAAGGGCATGGAAACCCCCTCCAGTATTCTTGCCTGGAGAGTCCCATGAACAGAGAAGCTTGGCAAGATACAGTCCATGGGGTTGTAAATAGTTGGACACGACTGAAGTGACTTAGCACACACATGGTGTTTATTATTTTCCCTTTGCTTCTTTTAAACATTACATTTGCAAGATTCACTCGTGTTTTTGCTTGTTGCTATAATGCAATCATTGTATAGCTATACAGTATAATATTCTGCTGTAGACATTCCTGTTCATGTAACTTTGGGCACATGGACACGGGATCCTGAAGGCTTATATTCAGGAGTAGAAGGCTTACATTCAGGAGTGGAAGGCTTACATTCAGGAGTGGAAGGCTTATATTCAGGAGTGGAAGGCTTATATTCAGGAGTGGAAGGCTTATATTCAGGAGTAGAAGTATATTCAGGAGTAGAAGTAGAAGGAGTAGAAGGTGTCTCATTGGATGTACTGCTTTTTAACACAGACGCCCAGATCACTTGTATCTGTCTTACCTGCTTTGCCAACAGTTGCACTGTTGTCTTAACTTCATCCCACTTACTTTGATAGATAGTATGTTCATTACTTTTGAGTTTAAAATGTTTCTATTTTTTATTGTTATTTCTTCTTTAACCTGATTTAGAGGAACATTTGTTTATAAAATTGAAATAAACTCAGAAAATTGTACAAATTATAGCTATTACAGCAAAAATGAATAGCTGCCTATATTGACTACTCATATGATCCTCTCATGACTCCTCCCAAGTCTAAGAGAGGGCCAAGGGATTAAATTTAAGAAAGTACTTACTTTTAGAGTTTGGCAAGTGCAGAACCAGCACTTGCCAGAGAGTAAATGTCTCCTTAAATTTTGCCTCCTAAATACCTCAGTTTCTCATAACCCTTGACAGACAGTTCAGGCCTTGACAGACAGACCATACATAAATAAATGACCATGGTTGTGTTCCAGTAAAACTTTGCTTACAAAACCAAGTGGTAGACCAGAATTTGCCTGTGAACTATAATTTCCTGATTTCTGACTTAGATTCTTCCCTCTGACCTATCTGCGAGTTCACTAATTCTCCCTTCAGCTTCATCTAATCTGTCATTAATCTCATTTGTTTACTTTCTTTTTCATTTCCAGAATATCAATTTGCAGTTTTTCAAACCTGTGCTATCACTGTTAACAATTTCCTACTTCCTAGAGTTGTTTTAAGTTTGACTTTTATTTTTTAAACCATAGACATGAAGTAAACATCCTAGTTTTGTGGTCTGTGTGTGTTAATTCAACTACTGGAAGTCTTGCTGCTCTGCTTTTGATATTTACTTATATTTACTTCCTTGAGTAATTGATTATTTATCTTGTATCATATACTTCTTGATATCATTGCAATTTTTATTTATTTATTTTTTGGTGGAAATAATTTGCCTAGGATAAAGGTATATTCATCTAGAGCAGTACAACATCAGCATCATAGGAGAATTTGTTAGAAATGTGAACTCTTGGGCCTCATCTCAGACCCACTGAATCAGAAAGACTGGGGTTGAGGACTGCAGTATGTGTTTTAACAATCCTCTGTGCGATTCTGATACATGCCCAAATTTGAGAACTACTGCTTTCAGGAAGATTTTCAGTGTTTATGTTCCACACCTAGTCTTTCTGGAATCTAGTTAAATTCATGTCTTGACCTTTGGGGGTCTCATAGATGATGTAGGGCTTCCCAGGGGGTACAGTGGAAAAGAATCCACCTGCCAGTGCAGGAGATGCAAGTTCAGTTCCTGGATTGGAAAGATTCAATGGAGAAGGGAATGACAACCCACCTCAGTATTTTTGTTGGGAGAATCCCATGGACAGATGGGCATGGCAGGCTATGTTCTGTGGGATCGCAAAGACATGACTGTCTGAACAAAGGGGAGCACAAGATGATGTAGATTTGAGTGGGTGATCTGGTTGACTAAGTAGCAAACTTGCCTTGGGGGTGTATCCACTGTGGTCTCAGCTTAATGTGAGGAGGGGGAAGAGAGTCTCCTCTTAGACCTTCCACCTTGAGCAGACCCTGGATTCTGATTTCCATTCTTCTCTTTCCATTTGCCCCCTCCAACCAAAACTCAAAGCTTCCAAGTGGAAAAGGATTAAGGTGAGAGACTGTCATTGCCCCTTTTCTCTGGATTCAAACCTGCCCCTCAGATCTGGCTCGTCGTTCTGTACCATATTGTTAGCTGATTAAGAAGATGATTTTATGTTTCATTCAGAAATTTCAGTTTGCTTCTAGCCAGAGAGTTAGTCCCAATTTCCTACCCAGCCCTCTACTATAGAAAATGACCTCATGCAGGTGCTTCTATGACTATTTGTTGTCTAGACATAAGAGAAAATAAAAAATGTAGACAGTTCACCTTAGCGGGGACATGACACTGAATGAAATGTTTTTATAAGGTTTACCTTGAGATTTATGCCTCAAAAATATATGGATTTACTCTCCAATAAAGCTGTTTGACCTTGATAAAACTGCTCTCTTTGGATGTTGAAAGCTCTTTTACTTCATTCATATATCACAAGTCTTTGGAAGCAATGTAGCAATCACCCGAGACTTTAATCTTGGACAGTTTCATGTACTTATTATGAAAAATATTCATATTGGCAGAAAGTGGAGGGGTTTTATTGTTCTGAGGTGAAATGTTGCCATAAGGAAGTGAATTTATCGACTGTTTGATGAAAAGAACATGTTTACACAAAATGTTTCTGTAAAGCAACATCTGCTCTTGGCTTGAGGGGACACATTCACACAAGAGTATAGACAGAAATGTAAGAGAAGTTAATTTAAGATCTCAAATCTCTTTTCCAGGACTTTTAAAAATAGATAATGTGAAAATATTATCTTTGCGCAGATTGATATTGAAATTTCATAAAACCACAGTGGTCTGTGACAAACCTGATGGCTTTTAAGCTAGCTGATGGATTCTGGAGACGTGCACGTGGATTCCAGTGAAAGAGACCAAATACAATTCTCTAGAGAAGTTTGGATGAAAATTCCGCCTCCCTGGGTGTTTTTCAATGACTGTTCTGGCCTTTGAACATACTGTGTTCAGACAACCAAAATAAATGCCAAAGGAGCCTTGAGAACTGGAGTCCTAATAGAAATAGGATGTGGAGATTATACTACAAGAAGAGAGGATTTTAAGTGTTAGGTCAGAACATCTACCTGGATTTGTGATTAGTGATTGAATCTCTTTCTTTTTTACCTGAATCACAATGTGCATTTTCAGATGGTCTCTGTTAGTTACATCTGTCAGAGTAAGCATGATCCCACGGCTGGGCTTGAGTATGCAGCCTGTTTGTGGTACTTTCTGTAACATGATTCTGTGAGTCAGCTTGTTTCTAAGTTCAGGTGATATGACTTACAGATCTACCAAACATGTTTCTTTAGTTTTTTCTCAATCCTACAACTGAAATTTGGATGTCTGTAATATGAGTTGTTTTAAGACAGTTGAAGTGCTTAAAATTCCCATGGTGTCCTACTGCCATAATGAGTCATTTATTTGAGAAAGATTGGCTCAAACACAAAGATACTCACTTCAAGGTCACTGAGAACTTTTTTCTTTTGGAACACATTTTCAGGACCTCAGCGTGTCATCGGTGCCTCAGATGTTCACGCGCCTGGCACACTGCTCACTGAAAACACACAAGCTGATTGGTGGGAGAAACTGTCCCCAGGCTCTAGCCACATCTCTGCCTAACATCACCACATAAAACTATGCTTTTCTCTCATTTCTTGTTTCTCAAAGTTAATATGGTTAGGATATAAAAGAGGGCATGAGGGTAAGAAACCGTTGTTTTTTCCTCTTAAGTCTGGATACCTGGCCTGTTTATAGCCACTTGCTTCCTTATTTTCTTTTGCTTTGAATTGTCTTGCCTTGTTTCCTCTTCAAAAAAAAATCCTAGCTTAATCAATTATTATGATTCCAGTACTATGTAAAAAATTCTAAAGAGCCCAGTTCTGCCCTTGAAGAGCTCAGTCTAATAGGTACTTAGGAAACAAACGAGTATGTGGTCTAGTTTTAAAATAGAGGTATAGGCAGTGACTCATGAGAATTTATGTAATACAGTCAGAATTTCTTACTCTACCAAGGTGCAGATTTTTATTTGAAAGGTATTGCTTCCTTATAAATACAGAAGCATTGTCAATATAATTCACAGTTTATACATAATGGAAATCAAGGAGAAACACAGAATCCCCTAGTAGATCAACTAAAGAGCTGGTACCAAGATTGGATGAGTAACTCAGCAGCATGGCTCTCAGTGAACTAGCTCACTTTTTGAGTGAGTTCTGAAGCACTTGGTGAAAGGGAGAGTGCAGTTCTGCACCCTAGACAGGGCCTCCTCTGCCCACTTCTTCATCTGCTCCCATGTGCCTCTTAACACAGAATGACTGGTGAGCAAGAAGTGAGGTTATCAGCAGAGCTGCAGTAACAGGTGTCATAAGCCTATATTTTATGAAGTATTTATTTGGATGTTGGGGATGCTTTCAGAATACAACTGCTGAGGACAGGAACACCTTGTTGACCCACTGTTCAATAAGCTTGCTGTTCTTTTCTTTCTTTCTTTATTTTAATTGGAGGATAATTCCTTTACAATAATGTGATGATTTTTGCCATACGTCAACATGAATCAGCCACAGTTATTCATGTGTCCCTCCCATCCTAAACCCTCCACCCCGCTCCCCATCCTATCCTTCTTGGTTGTCCCAGAGCACCTGCTTTGGGTGCCCTGCTTCATGCATCAAACTTGCACTGGTCACCTGTTTTATATATGGTGACATACATGTTTCAATGCTATTCTTTCAAATCATCGCACCCTCGCCTTCTCCCACTGAGTGCAAAAGTCTGTTCCTTACATCTGTATCTCTTTTACTGCCCTGAATCTAGGATAATCAGTATCGTCTTTCTAAAAACAAATATTGTATGTTAATGCATATATATGGAATTTAGAAAGATGATACTGACCCACTGCTCTGAAGCCACTGCTTTGTCCCCTGAGCAGACTGTGGGGGCTCAAGTTATTTGTCAATGGATTTTATCAACAGTTACCTTAAATCTGACCTGTTCTTCCTATGAATCTACATTACAGGTGTGCAATCAGACATGAGTTCCATTTTGCTGTTGCAGTGAAGCTATATTGTTTAGCCTTTGGGAGGAGAAGTTGGGGGAAAGAGGACCATTTGGGTCTCTGTGCTTGCCTTTGTGCAGCTAGCGTTTGCATTCCATGGACAATGCTTGTTAGAAGTATAATTGTATGTCTGCAAAATCCAAGGCAAGCACCTGAAAAATTATTAATAACACTTAAAACATATGTGAAGAGCCTGGTTGAAAATTATTTAAAAATCAATAACTTCATATGCCAGCAATAACTTCTAGAAAATATAATTAAAAAACAGACTCTAGTAATAAATAGAATATATTTTAAAACACTTCTAAGTAACTTTAAAAAAAATGTGCAGGTGTTATGTGGAAGAAAAGTATGAGGTATCACTAAGAATCATAAAAACAGAATTTAATGAAAGGAAATCTTTTTTCCTAGAAGGCAAGCAGAATATAACAAACATTTTATTTCTTCTAAAATTAAGTATAAATATAAATACAATTGCAATAAACATTCCAACTGAATTATTCCAGAATATATCAGTAAAAATAGAGGGTAAAAATGGCTGAGGCTTTTTTTAAAAGGAAAAATGATGTCAGGTTTTCATTAATAGATAATAAAATATTGTGACAACAATATTCAATCAAACCATATACCGGTAAAACTCAGTATCATAAAAGGCAGTTTTCTAATAATAATACATGATTCAATGCATGATGTTGGGACAACTGGTTGTATATAAGAAAAACATGTAATTGAATCAGAATGCAAAAATAATTTCAAACTAATTTCCTGATATAAGCATGATTCACTATACTGAGAGTAAGAGGCTATGTCAATGAGAACCAAGTTTCCACTTATGATGACACAATTCCAGCACTGATACTGAGACTTTTGAGAAGATGGGGGTCTCAGTGTTGCCTTTTTAAAAAAAGTTTTCACCAAAAACTTTATTGAACAACATATTCACCATTTTGTTCCACTATATTCTGCCATTTTTCAGCCAACTTCATAATTCCATCTTCCCAAAACTTTTTATCTTTTTTTAAGATAAAATATTTTAATTTTTATTGAGGTATAGTTGATTAACAATAATATTAGTCTTCAGGTGTTCAGCATAGTGATTCAATATTTTTATAGATTATATTCCACTTAAAGTTATTATAAATTATTGGCTATATTCCCTGTGCTGTTCAATATATCCTTGTTGCTTATTTATTTTATACATACTAGCTTTTAAAATTTGGTTTTAATGGGCAGATAATTGCTTCACAATGTTGTGTTGGTTTCTGCCATACAACAACATGAATCAGCCACAGGTATACACATTTTCTCTCCCTCTGGAGCCTCCCTCCCATCTCTCACCCACTCCCACTCCTCTAGGTTGTCATAGAGCACAGGGTTGAGCTCCCTGTGTAATATAGCAACTTCCCACCCACTATCTACTTTGCATATGGTAATATACATGTTTCAGTGCTGCTCTCTCAGTCTGTCCCACTCTTTCCTTCCAGGGCTGTGTCCACGAGTCTGTTCTTTATGCTGAATCTGTATTCCTGCCCAAAGATAGGTTCATCAGTACCATTTTTCTAGATTCCATATATGTATTTATTTGTTAATATATGATACTTGTTTTTCTCTTTCTTACTGACTTACTGTATTACAGGCTCTAGTTTCATCCACCTTAGTTCAGTTGACTCAAATTCATTCCTTTTCATGGCTGAGCAATATTCCATTGTATATATATGTACCACATCTTCTTTGTCCATTCATCTGTTGATGGATGTCTAGGTTCAGTGTTGCTTATGATGAAAATAGCAAAGATGAAAAGAGACTAGACTTCTAACAGGGCATGGAACTTACAGAGCACAACATGGCCCAACTTTTGGCCATGCAGCTCTCCTATCCTCCAAGACTCTTTCTGCCCTGGAAACTTCATGCAGTGCATGTAATACACCACTGTGCCTGCCAGCCCTGAGCGAGGGTGGTGCTCAACACATTCTGGAGGGCCGCTTGGCACATATGTGTCCCCATGTCTGCTTTCAGAATTTCCTGTTTCAGACAAGTCCCCCAGGGAGATGACAGAAGAAGCAGAATGGACAAAATTTTAAACAGCCAAGTTACTTACTAACAAGGCATTGGCTAAGAAATTATTCAATATGTATAATTATAGAATACCATTCTTTAAAAGTTTTTAATGAATATGATAGGTTAATAAGTATCATGTTGTTGGAGACAAAATTTACATTTCTTCCTCTATTAGCCATGTTAAATATTTTCTGGTGTTAATTGGCAGTTTGTACTTCTCTGGTTTTACTGTGTCCTTAAAACTCTTTCTTCCTTTCTCTCTTCCTTCTTTATTTTTTTAAAATCATTCACTGAACATGTTTAACATTGAAGAAAAACTATAATCAGAAAAAGCACGTTCTTAAACAACATCAAAAGTCCACAAAGAATATTTCAAGAAAATTCAAGAGATTGGTTTGTTATTTGTGGAAGTTTTCTTTATAATTAAATAGTGGACATCATGGCTAGAAACATGAACTAGGAACAAGTTTGCAATATGCCTTGAACCCCAAACAGAGCAAACTGAATTCAATTCTGTGGAACATAGAGACCACTGGAAATGTTGAGCAAAAATGCACAGACATAAATGCAGTGTTTTAAGTATTATCATTTGCTTCATAAGGAAAATGGTATGGAGCTGGCTCATAACTGTCTCTTGTCTTGGGTCACCAGGTGACAATCTGCTGTTATCTCCTGAAGTTGTACTTTATACCCACCCTGGTGTGAGAAAGACAACACGTGTAATCAAGAGTGATGGGCTGACACCAAGCTAAAGAAAATTTCAGGCTCTGGGTTAGAAATTTTGCTGCAAGTGAGAGTATTAAAATGAGAAATAGTTTTAAAAAAAGTGATTAGGTGAGGTGCTGGAGTAATTTAAAATGAGATGGGTCAAATCCTGCTAATAATAAACTTTGAAGAGTAACTGGGATGAGCAGCTGAAATTATGGCTTTTGGTTTTTTTCCTATTTAATTTCTGTGATTAATCTTCTGCCATTAGAAAAGAATTGTGTCTCTTCTCCAACCCCCCCAAAAAAAAGTGGTAAAAATTTGAAATAACTATAATTAACTTTTAGTCTCTAATCTTGATTTTTTATTCTTGACCCAAAAGTACAGAGCACAGAGGCAGCCTTTGTTTTCTTGTTTGCAGCCCTAAACAGGGAGATCTTAGATGTACCAGTGTCCAGGCCAGTGTGTGCGATCCTGGAGGTGGCTTCCTGCCTCCTCCCTGGGCCCTCAGTTGCCAAGTGTATCACCTCCACCTTCCCAGGGAAGCCATGTAAGTCGTCAGTTGCTAAGGGAGCTAAGGTCCTGCCATGAGGAAGGGGCACAGGCTGGACCGTGGTGGCAAAGGTGAATCCAATATAGTCCAGAAAAGACCTGGAGAAAGTGGCACGTTTTTTTCTTCCTCCTGGTTCGAAATAGGAAAAGGAGTTCGTCAAGGCTGTATATTGTCACTCTGATTATTTAACTTATATGCAGAGTACATCATGAGAAACACTGGACTGGAAGAAACACAAGCTGGATTCAAGATTTCTGGGAGAAACAGCAATAACCTCAGATATGCAGATGACACCACCCTTATGGCAGAAAGTGAAGAAGAACTGAAGAGCATCTTGTTGAAAGTAAAACAGAAGAGTGAAAAAGTTGGCTTAAAGATCAACATTCAGAAAACTGAGATCATGGCATCTGGTCCCATCACTTCATGGCAAATAGATGGGGAAACAGTGGAAACATTGACAGACTTTATTTTGGCGGGCTCCAAAATCACTGCAGATGGTGATTGCAGCCATGAAATTAAAAAATGCTTACTCCTTGGGAGGAAAGTTATGACCAACCTAGACAGCATATTAAAAAGCAGAGACATTACTTTGCCAACAAAGTAATGTTTTTTCAGACTACTGGTTTTTCCAGTAGTCATGTATGGATGTGAGAGTTGGACTGTGAAGAAAGCTGAGCACCGAAGAATTGATGCTTTTGAACTGTGGTGTTGGAGAAGACTCTTGAGAGTCCCTTGGGCTGCAAGGAGATCCAACCAGTCCATCCTAATGGAAATCAACCCTGAATATTCATTGGAAGGGCTGATGTTGAAGCTGAAACTCCAATACTTTGGCTACCTGATGCGAAGAGCTGACTTATTTGAAAAGATCGTGATGCTGGGAAAGATTGAGGGCAGGAGGAGAAGGGGACGACAGAGGATGAGATGGTTGGATGGCATCACCGACTCAATGGACATGAGTTTGAGTAAACTCTGGGAATTGGTGAGGGACAGAGAGGCCTGGCATGCTGCAGTTCATGGGGTCACAAAGAGTCAGACACAACTGAACTTAACTGAAAGTAAGAAATAACTTCAAAATTTGGAAGAAGAAACAGTTCAGTGTAGGAACATACAAAATCTGAATGCAGGAACATCAAAGGGACCACGACCTTAACTTGGGGAAAAGTTTCCTTTGGGGTTTTGGATATTTGGGGCTCCCTTAACTTTGAGGTGGATGTCACTGGTGCAAAAAAGATGTGTAAAGCAGGGAGCCCCCTGTTTTAGACTTGCTCTAGAAAGAAAGTGAAGGGATCTTTAATATCTCACTTTACCTCCTCTGTCTAGTGATGAGATGAAAAAGGCTTTGTGTAGCCCAGAGGAAAACCAGGGGGTACCAGTGTGTTCCACACTTGAGGACAATATATATTGGGAAGAAGGTAAGATACTCCAACACCCTGGTTTATTTATTTTTTTGTTGGTAACAAATGGTGGTGATAGACTGGCTTGCTTAATGAGGTGATGCACTTTCTATTAAGAAATTATCCAGACAGTGTTGAGCACAGCATTTATCATTAGATATTGCAAAGTAATATCTTCCCTTGCTTCCGGGTACCTCAACTGGTAAAGAATCCATCTGCAATGTAGGAGACTTGGGTATGATCCCTGGGTTGGGAAGATCCCCTAGAAAAGGTAATGGTTATCCACTCCAGTATTCTTGCCTGGAGAATTCAGGACAGAGGAGCCCGATGGGCTACAGTCCATGGGGTCGCAAAGGGTTGGACACGACTGAAGAGACTAACACACTGTATAATCGTAAGGGACATTATTTAGGTAATACCTCATTTTTCTAGTGGTTTTCCCCTATTTTCTTCAGTTTAAGTCTGAATTTGGCAATGAGGAGTTCATTATTTGAGCCACAGTCAGCTCCCAGTCTTGTTTTTGCTGACAATGTAGAGCTCTCCATCTTTGGCTGTAAGAATATAATCAGTCTGATTTTGGTGTTGACCATCAGGTGATGTCTATGTGTAGAGTTGTCTCTTGTGTTGTTGGAAGAGGGTGTTTGCTATGACCAGTGCGTTCTCGTGACAAAACTCTGTTAGCCTTTGCCCTGCTTCATTCTGTACTCCAAGGCCAAATTTGCCTGTTACTCCAGGTGTTTCTTGACTTCCTACTTTTGCATTCCAGTCTCCTACAATGAAAAGGTCATCTTTTGGGGTGTTAGCTCTAGAAGGTCTTGTAGGTCTTCATAGAACCGTTCAGCTTCAGCTTCTTCAGCATTACTGATTGGGGCATAGACTTGGATTACTGTGATTTTGAATGGTTTGCCTTGGAAGTGAACAGAGATCTTTCTGTCATTTTTGAGATTTCACCCAAGTACTGCATTTCCGACTCTTTTGTCCACCTATGAGGGTTACTCCATTTCTTCTAAGGGATTCTTGCCCACAGTAGTAGATATAATGGTCATCTGAATAAAATTCACCCATTCCAGTCCATTTTAGTTCGCTGATTCCTAAAATGTCGATGTCCACTCTGGCCACCTCCTGTTTGACTACTTCCGATTGACCTTGATTCATGGACCTAACATTCCAGATTCCTATGCAATGGTTCTCTTTACAGCATCGGACTTTACTTCCATCACTAGTCACATCCACACCTGGGCATTGTTTTCACTTTGGCTCTGTCTCTTCATTCTTTCTGGAGTTATTTCTCCACTCTTCTCCATTAGCATATCGGGCACCTACCAACCTGGGGAGTTAATCTTTCAGTGTCCTGTCTTTTTGCCTTTTCATACTGTTCATGGGGTTCTTAAGGCAAGAATACCGAAGTGCTTTGCCATTCCCTTCTCCAGTGGGTGACGTTTTGTCAGAACTTGCCACCATGACCTGTCTGTCTGGGTGGCCCTACAAGGCATGGCTCATAGTTTCATTGAGTTAAATAAGGCTGTGGTCCATGTGATCAGTTTGATTAGTTTTCTGTGATTGTGATTTTGTTCTGTCTGATGGATAAGCATAAAAGGTTTGGAAACTTTTATGGAAGCTTCCTGATGGAATTGACTGACTGTGGGGGAAACTGGGTCTTGTCCTGATGGGTGGGGCCATGCTCAATAAATCTTTAATCCAATTTTCTATTAATGGGTGGGGCTGTGCTCCCTCACTGTTGTTTGACCTGGGACCAAACTATGGTGGAGGTAATGAAGACTGTGGCCTCCTTCAAAAGGTTCCCTGCAAGCACTGCCATACTCCTTGGCCCCAACACTGCAGCAGGCCACCACAAACCCACACCTCTGCTGAAGACTCCTGGACACTCACAGACAAGTCTGGGTCAGTCTCTTGTGGAGTTTCTGCTCCTTTCTCCTGGGTCCTGGTGCACACAAGGTTTTATTTGTGCCCGCCAAGAGTCTCTTTGAGACTGGGGAGTCCTGTCTAAGGCCTGTAATCAAATCCCACTGGCCTTCAAAGTCAAGTTTCCTGGGGGTTCTCAGTCCTTTTGCCAGATCCCCAGGTTGGTATATCTGTTGTGGGTCCTAGAACTTTCTTAACAGTGTGAGAATTTATTTGATATAATTGTTCTGCAGTTTGTGGGTCATCTGCTTGGAGGCTTTATGGTGGGGTTAATGGTGACCTCCTTCAGCAGGACTTATGCCATATACCCAGGTCTGCTGCACCCAGAGCCCCTGCCCCTGCAGCAGGCCACTGCTGACCTATAATTCTGCTGCTGCTGCTGCTTCTAAGTTGCTTAAGTTGTCTCTGACTCTGTGCGACCCCATAGACGGCAGCCCACCAGGCTCCCCCGTCCCTGGGATTCTCCAGGCAAGAACACTGGAGCGGGTTGCCATTTCCTTCTCCAATGCATGAAAATGAAAAGTGAAAGTGAAGTCGCTCAGTCGTGTCTGACTCTTAGCGACCCCATGGACTGCAGCCTCCCAGGCTCCTCCGTCCATGGGATTTTCCACTCTGCAGGAGATGCTTAAATACTTAACACATGAGCCGTGAACTTCCAAATGTTCAAGCTGTATTTAGACAAGGCAGAGAAACCAGAGATCAAATTGACAACATCCGTTGGATCATCGAAAAAACAAGAATGTTCCAGAGAAACATCTACTTCTGCTTTATAGAGCATTCCAAAGCCTTTGACTGTGTGGATTACAACAAACTGTGGAAAATTCTGAAAGAGATGAGATATCAGACCACCTTTCCTGCCTCCTGAGAAATCTGTATGCAGGTCAAGAAGCGACAGTTAGAACCAGACATGGAACAACAGACTGGTTGTAGATTGGGAATAGGATATGTCAAGTCTGTAAATTGTCACCCTGCTTATTTAAGTTATAGGCAGAGTACATCATGCAAAATGCCAGGCTGGAATCAAGATTGCCTGGAGAAATATCAATAACCTCAGATACACAGATGATGCCACCTTTGTGGCACAAAGCAAAGAAGAACTAAAGAGCCTCCTGATGAGAATGAAAGAGGAGAGTGAAAAAGTTGGCTTAAAACTCAATATTCAGAACACTAAGATCATGACATCTGGTCCCATCACTTCATGGCAAATAGATGGGAAAACAATGGAAACAGTGAGAGACTATTTTTTTTGGATTCCAAAATCACTGCAGATGGTGACTGCAGTCATAAAATTAAAAGATGCTTGCTCCTCAGAATAACAGCTATGACCAACCCAGACAGCATATTAGAAAGCAGAGACTACTTTGCCAACAAAGGTCCATCTAGTCAAAGCTATGGTTTTTCCCGTAGTCATGTATGGATGTGAGAATTGGACTATAAAGAAACCTGAGCATTGAAGAATTGATGCTTTTGAACTGTGGTGTTGGAGAAGACTCTTGAGAGTCCCTTGGACTGCAAGGAGAGCCAACCAGTCAATCCTAAAGGATATCAGTCGTGAATATTCCTTGGAAGGACTGATTTTGAAGCTGAAGCTCCAATACTTTGGCTACTTGATGTGAAAAACTGACATTATAAAAGACCCTGATGCTGGGAAAGATTGAAGGCAGTAGAAGAAGGGGACAACAGAGGATGAGATTGTTGGATAGAATCTTTGACTCAATGGACATGAGTTTGAGCGAACCTGGGAGTTGGTGATGGACAGGGAAGCCTGGCGTGCTGCAGTCCTTGGGGTCACAAACAGTCAGTCATGACTGAGTGACTGAACTGAACTGAACTCATGTGCCTGTGTTTCCTGTCCTCCTTAGGCACAAACAAAAGTGATGATCATAGCCTTATGATGTCCTTATAAGGACTTTGCAGGCCATATTCACAATATGTTTATTTTATTTATTCATTTTATTACTAATCAAATTATCATTTTATATTGGAGCATAATTGATTAATAATGTGTTTGGTTCCAGTGTACAACAAAGTGATTCAGTTATACATATACTTATTCTTTTTCAAATGTTTTCCTATTTAGGTCATTACAGAACATTGAGCAGAATTCCATGTGCTGCATATAGATGCTTGTTTGTTATCCATTTTAAATCTAGCAGTGTGTGCATGTCCATCCCAAACTCCCTAACTATCCCTTTCCCTACCTTTCCCCTTTGGTAACCAGTTATGCCTGTGAGTCTGTTTCCGTTTTGTAATTAAGTTCACTTGTATCATTTTTTGAGATTCTGAATATAAGCAATATCATGCAATATCTTGTCTGGCTGACTTCATTTAGTATGATAACCTATAGGTACATCCATGTTGATGCAAATGGCATTATTTTAATATTTTTATGGCTGAATAATATTCAATTGTATATATGTACCACATCTCTTTTATCCATTCCGCTGTTGATGGACATTTAGGTTGCTTCCATATCTTGGCCATTGTAAATAGTGGTGCTGTTAACATTGATGTGCATATATCTTTTCAAATTATGATTTTCTCCAGCTATATGCCTGAGAGTGGGATTACTGGGTCATCAGTAGCTCTATTTTTAGTTTTTTAAGAAACTTCCATACTCTTCTCCGTAGTGGCTGCACCAATTTACATTCCTAGCTAGAGTGCAGGAGGGTTCCCTTTTCTCCACACCCTCTCCAACATTTATCATTTGTAGGCTTTTGATGATGGCCATTCTGACTGGTGTGAGGTGATATCTCCTTGGCCATCTTCTTATCTCCTAGCCCCACTCACTGGTCTCATCACTCTGGCCTCTTTGCAGTTTCCTAAAACATGCTAAGCTCTTTCCTACTTAAATACCTTTGATCTTGCTTTTATCTTTGTCTGGAAAACTTTCCTCCTCTATTCAGGAGGCTTACCAGCTCCTATCCACCTCTGTTTGAATGTCACCAGGAAAGAGACATGTCCTAACCACCACACATAGAGGAGCCTGCCCCTGGATCCCAGCAGCCCCGGTTTGCCAGGTTCCAAGCTTGTCTAGAGTGCTTACAATCACTTCACTGATTGTACATTTGTTACCTTTTTATTTGCTGAATATTTATTTGCTGAGTCTTTCCTCCTTGGGTCCATCTCCTCTGTCTAAAACATTAGCTCTCTGAAGTCAAGGATTTCATCAGTTCTTAGGGCAGTGCCTGGTGCTAGGTAGGCTGCCCGTATGTATTTGTTGAAGACATGTGGATTCATTTTTATTTCCTTTAAATAATATCAGATAACAATTTTTGAGCAAAAGATGTAAAAAAGTAAATTTACTAGAAATCTGACTTTAATAATGAGATGAGCCTCCTCCTGTTGTAATCGTTCCTCTTGGAATTCAGACTCCTGGTCTACCTTATGTCCTTGTTCCTTGGGTTGGTCTGATTGCAAGTCAAGATCATACCTTTGAGGTTATGAATAATAACATGCAAATATGAGTCTAGCATATTTTAAATCTATTTACTTTTCAGTTCCCTATGTAAATAAAGGAAATTGTAGATTTGCTTATTGATCTTAAATGCAAGGTTATCTTGCAAAGGTTGAAAAAATGCTTATGATTACAGTAAATTAAAATTCAAAAGCCAAGCTTTAGTCACAAATACTGTAATACAGCTCTAAACTCAATGGATTAACTTGAAACATATAGCCATACTAATTTTAATGTAAAATAAATGATTTATTGCCTCTAAAATTAACAGCAATTAAGTTTTGTACCAAATTACTGTTAGACTATTTTGAAAATAAGCAACTGAATTGCATTAACATTATTATTTTTAATTTTATGATTCTTTTTTACAACTAGCTTCGGGTGTGTGTACAAGTTAAGGGCAGATCATTGCCTTGTAGCACTTACTGAAAGATTGTGCTGTCATTGCCCCAGAGGATGTGGCTAGCTCAATGTGTTACAGATTTCATCCTCTTAGGAAAATGCTTCTTACTTTCAAGTTATAATTGACTTATTCTCTAATGATAGTTTTCTATGTAAAACAAGCTAATCTTCCCAAATCCTCATATCTGCTGGTGATGAGATACAAAGAGGAATTTAGTACCCAGATAAAATGGTAATTTAAAAACAGCATTCTACTCATAATGTAATTATTGTAGCTATTTACTACTTTTGCCACAGGTTTATTTGCTTTTCAAGAGAGAAAAAAAATTCTTTTTCTCAAGCATTTGACAGCAGTGAGAAGTTCATTATGTGGCCAATTATGGTTGGTAAGTTGACAGTTTTGAAACAGTTCCAGAAAAATTTGTCACTTTCTCACCACAGATAAGCTCTGTTTAAGAAGCCCCTCTAGCACAGGTTAAACTACTCTGTTAATCCTGAAGTGTTTGACCTCCTTTCTAATACCCTGCAGGAGAAAGCATTAATATTTAATCAAGAGTGAGGAATCCTTGCTGAGGGTGAAAATATTCTTTTTTTTTCCCCCCAGATAGTCTGTTCAGCTGATTCATGGTTGAAATATTCTATTTTAGATTTAATTACTATTAAAAAGGAATAATTATTTTTCCTTGGTTCCGTACTTTCTTGCACTTCATAAATTCCTTGTGAAGAGAATACATTTTGATATTTTCTCTAAAGAGTAAAAAAGACTTTCAGTTTTGTCTGATCTTTAAAATATCTTCAATTACAATTACTTCAGCAGTTTATTGGTTTTCCAGTATGTGAGATATAAGATTACAGGAGTATATGAAAGTATACCTTACAGTTAAGGAAAAATAATATGCTGAGCATCTATGTTCCCAACACCTGGGCTAAGAAATAGAACTTGACCTCACCTGAGCAGCCTGTTAAATCTCCCTTGCTCTTTCCCAAAGTAAATCCCTTTTTGTTTTATACTGATCATTCTTTTGCTTTCCATGTTAGTCTTTGCCATCTTTATGAATCTCTATTCAGTCCTAACCAAGTATTATTTGAATCTGTATATTTTAAACATTATATAGAAGTCAGTGTAAGTCTTCTTATAAGTCAGTTCGTTGACCACTAGTTTTTTAGTTTAATCCATGTGATGCTTAAGGCTGTTATCAAGTTTATTCACTGCTGTGTAGTATTTCATTGAATACATGGATTCCATGTTATTTACCCCCTTCAGTTTTGGTTGTCTTTTCAGCGGTTTCCAGGTTTTGCCATTCTGACTGATGCTGTCATAAAAATATCTCTCATGTCTTCATGGATACAGTGTGAACCATTTTCTCTAGGGCCTCTACCCAGGAGATGAGATGCTAAACTGTGAACTGTGGACATGTCCAGCTCTCCTTTATAATGCAAATGTTTCTCAGCATGGTTGGACTGCTCTACACACCCAGCAGGAGCAGCATATGAAAGTTGTAGTTGCTTCATATAATGTTAACTGGATTTTTTTTTTTTTTACAGTTAGTATAAAATGATCAGTGATTATTGTTTTAGTTTGCATTTCCTTTATTTCTGTCAAAGTGAATGAATCCTTATATGCATCTAAGTCATTCCTTTTTCCTATTAATACTTGTTAATACCTTTCATCTGCCTACTTTGTGAAACCATTTTAAATATATTCTGTAAAGTTTTACAGTCCTAGTAATTTTTATCAGGTTTTGGATCTATATTCTGTATTTCTACCATTTTTTGTTTTTATTAAAACACAACTGTTTCTACATATATATATAGCATCTCTATATACAAATTATGTATATATAATATATAAAACAGTGTTCAGCTGGGTTTATGTTTTTTCAATCATAGCTGAAATTTTTTTTTAAACTAAGTTCATTTACCTTTTAAAACATTTGTTAAAATAGTTTTTGACAGCTGTGTTTCAGGGAGAATTTGGGAAGGTGCAGAGACTTCCCATATACACTCTGTCCCACAAATGCCTAGCCTCCCCCGTTATCAGCATTCCCACCAGATGATACATTTGTTATGGTGATGAACTGACACTGACACAGCCTCACCCAAAGTCCAGAGTTTACATGAGGGCTCACCTGGTGTGTATATCTCACGGGTCTGGACAAATGTGTAATGCTCAAATACTCAGTGCTGTAGTATCATATAGAGTATTTTCACTGCCCTGAAAATCCTCTTTGCTCTGCCTCTTCAGCTTTCCCTCCCTCCAGTTCCTGGCAATCACTGATGTTTCTGCTGCAGTCATAGTTTTTCCTTTGCCAGAATCTCATATAGCTGGAATGATATACATTACATAGCTTTTTCAGGAAACTCTGGAATGCCCTTCTTTATTTGTGGTAATTTCCTTGCTTTGAAGTCTTTTCTGTCTGAAATTCTCTCTTTTGATTAGTGTTATCATGGTATATTTTTCCCCATTTGTTTATTTTTAATTTGTATGTGTTTTTGCTTAAAGTGGGTTTCTTGTAGACAACATATAGTTGAGTCTTGCTTTCTGATCTACTCTGACAATCTCTGTCTTTTAATTGGTGTAGCTAGATAACTGATGTTCAAAGTGATTACTAATATAATTGGGTTAATATGTACAATATTATTGTTTTCTACTTGTAGCTCTTGTTCCTTCTTCCTACTTTTTCCATTTTTTTCTGCTGTTTATACTTTTAATTGAGCATTTTATATGACTCTATATTCTTTCCTTTCCTAGAATGTCAGTTATACTTCTTTGTGTTTTTGCTGGTTTATTTGCTTTTTACTGTATTTAGTGATTGTGCTAGTGTTTGCACGAGTATTCCAAGTCCACTTTCAGATAACACTACATCACCAGTAGTGTAACAACTTTGTAATAAGAAAATAATACTAATTCTTCTTTCCTATTTCCTGTATTATTGATGTTATTTCTTTTACTTGTATATGAGCATACATAATCATATATATGTATATATAAAAGCATATGTAATCAGATATAACATTCCTATTATTTTTAACAATCTGTTATCTGTTACATCAATTAAGAGTAAGAAAAATAAAAGTAATTACTTTCTCTTCACCTATTCCTTCTTTAAAGCTTATGCTTTATGCAGATCGATATTTCTGACCTATATTATTCTGAATGTATGTATTAATATATGTATTTTTTTTACTTATCTCAGTATCTTCTAGCATTTCTTACAAGGTAGGTGTACTGGCAACACATTTTCTAATTTTTGTTGGTCTAGAAGGACTCTTTCTTTACTTTTGAAGGTTTATTTTGCAGAATACGATTTTCTGGATTAGTTTTATTTCTTTTTTCCAGCAGTTTAAGCATTTTCCCCCCACTCTTTCCTCACTTGCATGGTTTCCGAGTAGCTGTATAGTTCTTATTTTTGTTATTCTAAAGTTAAGATGTTTCCCCCTTTCCCCCTCTAACTTCTTTCAGGATTTTTTCTTTATCTTTGATTTTCTATCATTTGAAAATGATAATTCTTGGTTTGGGGCACATTTGTCCTCACTTGTTATCCTCTGAAATTCCTGAATTGTGGTTGGTGTCTGAAAGGATGGCTGGAGTGGCCCTCTCCTCAGGTTAGGGCTTCCTGGGTGGCTCAGACGGTAAAGAGCCCTTCTGCCAATGCAGGAGAGGGAGATTCGATCCCTGGGTCAGGAAGATCCCCTAGAGGAGAAAATGGCAAACCGCTCCAACCACTATTCTCACCTGGAGAATCCTCATGGACTGAGGAGCCTGGCGGGCTACTGTCCATGGGGCTGCAGAGAGTCAGACACAGCTGAGCGATTGTGCGTGCACACAGGTCAGTTAGGCTCTGTGTTGCCCTCACCTGAGTAGGTTCAGGTCAACTAGCTTCACCTGAGGGCTCATCCTATTAAGAGGAAGAGCGCTCTGCTATCTTCCAAGATGCTTTCTTTGCTCCTGCCCCTGCTAGAAGCAAGAGGAAGTTTTCCTGCAGTATTTGCTGGGAAAGACTGTGGGGGCTCCCAGGACTGTTTCCTGTGGAGTTTTTAGCCCTCAGGCTTGTCCACATGCAGCCTCCAGCGCTTTATCTGTGGGTTTCGGGCTTTCCTTTCTGGCCTGGTTTCTGCAGTAATTTCTGTTCAGGGCAGACATGGCTCCCCATGATCCACCGTCTGCCTCTCCAGTCTTGGGGGGCTTCCCTGGTATCACCCCCTGCTTATGGATTCAAGGTTTGTTGCTTTTACAATCTGTTCAGCATTTGTCCTTGTTTTGGAAATTGAAAATCAGTTCATTTACTCTCAATTTCTAACAGATACTGATTAACTCCTATTTATTTAGTTTATATTTTGCCTTCATGTCATCTTTATCATGTTTATTTTTGTTCACTTCCTTCATTGTTTGAAGTTGTTAATTATTTCTTTTTCTCATTCTATTTTGAACTTTGTATGTTGGTTGGGAGAAATTTTGTAGTTGGTCAGAAAGTCTTTTCAGGAAGTCAGCTGTTATTGTCACTTGAAGTTTTGCTTGTTTTGCATAATAATCTAAGTTAAATTTTGCTAGTAGACTACCCTGGCTTATCTGCTTAGGAAATTTCACATCTGGTCTCCATTTTGCTTGATTTTTAAGTCTTCAGTTGTCAGGCTGGAGACCTGGGAAGAGAGCTTATAGTGTGGTTCAGTCTGAGTCAATGGTATATGTTCCAGTTTGAAAGCCAGCAGGCTGGGGACCCAAGGAGGCTGAAGTTCCAATTCTAGTCTGGATGCAGGAGAAGATCAGTGATGAGATCAAGCTCTCAGGCAGGAGGAATTGCTTGTTACTGGTGGAAGGGTCCACCTTTTTGTTTTGTTCAGGCCTTCAGCTGACTGGAAGAGGCCCATCCATATGGATGAGGACAACCTACTTCCCTCTGGGCACCCATTCAGTCTCATCCAGCACACCACTCACAGACACACCAGAACACAGCTTGACCACAGATCTGGGCATGCTCTGGTCAAGGCGACACATAAAAATTACCATCACAGCTTTACATTTAATCAATTTTGGAAATAAGGGATGTAGTTTTCTTGGATCTGTGGAAATGCTTTGAAAATTGAGGCAAAGGTGGGTTCATTGAGGAAGTATGAATATCCCCAATCCAAAAATGCTTGGAACATAATTCTTAAACTTCTTTTTAATCTAACTCAGGAATGAATTAAGCTGAAAACCCATGGGTTGGGTGGCTAGTGGTTTCACATTCTTGGGGGAAGTTTTCCCCCTTCCATTGAGGATTAAGCTTGGTTTCATGCTTTATTATAAAATTACAGTTTATTATAGACTTCTGGGGGGGGGGGGGGCAGATTTAATGGTAATTATCCCTTCCACCATGACGATTATCTTCTTATAGACTCTCGCAAAGTGGGTGGTAATGCTGTGTTTACTTTTCTGTCCTTGAGTCATGGGATATCAGAAAATCTATTTTGAAAGTTCACTGGGAGTTGGAAAATGCCTAGAAAGGCTAGAGCCACTTCAGGTACTACACTCCCTCTTTGGAGCTGTCTTCACACATTTCCTGATGTCTTCACTGTATTACCGTCTCATGCAAACTTTCATGCTTTGCATAATTCAATCCCACACATTTATTTTCATGAAATTAAATCTTATATTGCTATAAATGAGGCTCTTCAGTGTCTAATTTTAAATATTATATTTATCCTTGATCTGTACATTACTTTGGATGTTTTAGTATAGGTAATATATTTTAAGAGTCTATCCTACAAATCCAAACATCCTTTATTAATATTAAAAGTGAAAGAAAGTTAAAAAAAAAAACTCACAAAATTCAAAGAAGTCATGAATCAGAAAAGTTGTATCTTCTTTTGAAATTTCAGAAATGTTTCCTACATTACAGAAATTCTTGCCCTGCAAATAGTTTCATCTGTACCATTTTTCTAGATTCCATATACATGTTTCTCTTAACTAATATCCAAAGGGATTTCCTTATTTAGGAGTTGTTTGAACTCTGAAATCACATGTAGAATGCAAAGTAAATAGATTTAAGCAATGTTTAAGCACAAGGCAATGGATATAAATAACACGTAAATGGCTCCAATGTGGTTTAGGTCTCTAATTCTTTGTTGTTCTTGTTCAGTCTCATCCCACTCTTTGCAACCCCATGGTCTGCAACATGCCAGACTTCCCAGTCATTCACCATCTCCCAGAGCTTGCTCAGACTCATGCCCATTGAGTTGGTGATGCCATCCAACCATCTCATCCTCTGTCGTCCCCTTCTCCTCCTGTCTTCAATCTTTCCCAGCATCAGGGTCTTTTCCAATGAGTTGGTTGTCCACATTAGGTGGTCAAAGTATTGGAGCTTCATCATCAGTCCTTCCAATGAATATTCACAGTTGATTTCCCTTAGGATTGACTGGTTTGGTCTCTTTGCTGTCCAAGGGACTCTCAAGAGTCTTCTTCAGCACCACGGTTCAAAAGCATCAATTCTTTGGTGCTCAGCCTTCTTTATGGTTCAACTTTCACATCTTTAATTCTAGTCTGTATTGTGCAAACCCTAGAGAAGCACTGTAGTCAGGTAAATGCATTCTGTATTTTTCTTTCATTTCAAGCCAATTCTGTGCCAATCTCTGGCTTCTACCATGGGTGGTGTGGGCCTTATTTTAGTTTTCATTCATTGCATGTTACTTAGAGAGAACCTGGGTGAGACTGTCTACATCAAGTAAGGGTTTTGTTATACCAGAGTTGGCGAGCTGGCTGCCACATGCTTACCCCTCTTCTTTTGGAGAATTTATGCCTAGATCACATGACTAACCTCATGCACTCTCCCTTTCCTACTAAGTCTTCTGTAACTGCATGCAAAAATTCTGGAATGCATTTTCCCATGCTGATCCAGAAGGTTTTCATTGGTTTCTTGCAATTTTAGAACTTTTAGATTGAAAATAACCTTATAATGGCTGTTTCCATATAAAAAAGTAATCCTTAATGGTGTTCTCATTTTTTGAGACTGCAGTTCTTTGAAAAGATAAATTAAGTTTATTAGACTTCCAAGTGACAGTAGTATTTCTATGTCATGTGTGAAAAAATAGTGGTTGAAATTTCATATTCAGTAACTCTTTAAGTAAACTGATGTTAAATAATTCAGCATCTTCACCTGAAAAATAATGATTTATAATGTGAAAATATGATTTTTTTTTTCTGTTCCACTGAGAATGTTTGATGGATGTTTGTTTTCAAGAACACCATGAGTAAAATCAGTCTATGATTACCCCAGCTTACCATAGCCCAAACTTTAGAACAGCCTCTTGGAGTTAAACTCCTGATTCACACTATTAAATGACTGGTAACTGGAAAGGCTGCATTTTTGTTCTGTCATTATTTCTACCTTATCAGAGTTCTTTGCCAATAGTAGAAAGTTTGACTGATGAAGCAGGAAATAAGCTGGTTGTCAGGGTGGTGGACAGCTCTCAGATGCCCTGGAAGCCTGGGGAACACAGAAACTCATCAGGACCACAACACACAGGCAGCTGGACTTGCACAGTGGCTGCTGGTCTCATACCCAGGGCACCCTCAAGTTTACACTACCCACCTCTCAACTTTGCCTTAGCTGCCAGGAACAACGTCCCCAAGTCTTGCTTTTAAGGCACCTGTGGTTTTATTAGGAAGGTATCACTTAAACGGTGAACCATGAGAGGTGTTGACTGATGGGTTTATTCAGAATCAGCAGAGAACTGGAGTTTGGGGATCTGCAACTATGGTGAGCTCCATGCAAGTCTCCCCACAGCAGAGGGAAGGAGAACTTTTATAGGGAGGAAGAGGGAGTTGAAAGGGCCATAGTAAAGAGAGTCCATGGCTTTTCAGGGCTGAGTCCTTGCCAGGAAAGAAGAGTCATTTTTCCCTTCCTCTTGGGTTCTGCTGTGTTACAGGGAGTGAGAACTCCCCCTACTGGTCTCACAACTATTTAATTGAGGTTTGTTGCAAAGAGTCGGACACGACTGAGCGACTTCACTTTCACTTTATGATTTTATTTATTTTTATCATTCTTTTATGAAGGGAAACTTGAGATAAAATATGCCAAATAATAAAGTATATGTTTGGACAATATTGGGTTCAGTCCCTGGGTTGAGAAGATCCCCTGGAGAAGGGAATGGCAACCCACTCCATTTTCTTGCCTGGAAAAATCTCATGGACAGAGGAGCCTAGGGCAACAATGCACTAGGTTGCAAAGAATAGAACATGACTGAGAGACTAACACTTTCATTTTGGACAATATGATAACTTACAAAGTGATTCTTTATGCTTAAATTATTTTTACTGAGAGAAATTCATGAAACATTCATTTGATGGTTTTGGTTATAGTTTATTTCATGTTGCCTGCTCATCAGCTACTTTTAAATTTGAATTAAGAGAGCACTATGACCTCAATTATAACAGAATTTGTTATTTCTGCAGAGTGGCAATGCTAGTGAATTTTCATGATAAATCCTCTTTTCTGTGGATTTATATCTTGTGATGTTAATTTGTATGAAGATGAAAGTTTGCATTAAAAGTGGCTCAGATTATATGAAAATTTCTTTCTAAAAATTGTAAATTATTATTTGTAAGAGATCAATCAACTAAATGATAATTTACTTAAAAAATACTCTTTAAACTAAAAAAGAAATTTATTCTAAACAGCAAACTTTTACTAGCAGTTACCCTTTCCTTCAGAATAGTTTCTATGGGCATTTGAAAGTATTAACACAGTAGTTATCTTATAGTGAATCACAACTGTCTCTGTTAATTGAACATTTTCCCCAATTATCCCAGAAATGAACTGGCCAGTTGTTTATTCTTATCTCTTTATTTTAGGTGTGTATTTATTAGGTAATGCATTTAGATAAAATTTTACAAGCACTTGTAATAAAGATGTTCACAAAAGTAATAGCTGCTTGCTACAAAGAGAACTGTGTGTATGTGTTTATTTGGATATAATTGACATGTAACATGTATAAGTTTAAAGTATGCAACATATGATTTGATAATTTATGTTGCAGTATGATCGCCACAGTAGCATTAGCTAACCCTTCTAATCAAGTCACATAATTATCCTTTCTTCTAGTCATGGGAACAGTTAGGATCTATTCTCTAAGCAAGTTGAACATTTATAATACAGTTATGTTGTGTGTAGTCATTGTAAGGTAAGGTAAGGTAAGGTAAGGTGAAGTCACTCAGTCATGTCCGACTCTTTGCTACTCCACGGACTGTAGCCTACCAGGCTCTTCCATCCATGGGATTTTCCAGGCAAGAGTACTGCAGTAGGGTGCCTTTTCATTCTACTGTGTATTAAATTGCCAAGACTTACCTGCTTATATGCAGAGTACATCATGAGAAATGCTGGGCTGGATGAAGCACAAGCTGAAATCAAGATTGCTGGGAGAAATATCAATAACATCAGATATGCAGATAACACCACCCTTATAGCAGAAAGTGAAGAGGAACTAAAGAGCCTCTTGATGAAAGTAAAAGAGGAGAGTGAAAAAGCTGGCTTAAAACTCAATATTCAAACAACTAAGATCATGGCTTCTGGTCTCATCACTTCATGGCAAATAGATGAGGAAACAATGAAAACAGTGACAGACTTTATTTTCTCGGGCTCCAAAATCACTGCAGATGGTGACTGCAGCCATGAAATTAAAAGACGCTTGCTCCTTGGAAGAAAAGTTATGACCAACCTAGATAGCATATTCAAAAGCAGAGACATTACTTTGCCAACAAAGGCCTGTCTAGTCAAAGCTATGGTTTTTTAAGTAGTTATGTATGGATGTGAGAGCTGGACCATAGGGAAAGCTGAGTGCCATAGAATTGATGCTTCTGAACTGTGGTATTGGAAAAACTCTTGAGTTCCTTGGACTGCAAGGAGATCAAACCAGTCAGTCCTCAAGGAAATAAGTCCTGAATATTCTTTGGAAGGAGTGATGCTGAAACTGAAACTCCAATATTTTGGCCACCTGATGGAAAGAACTGACTGCCGGAAAAGACTCAGATGCTGGTAAAGATTGAAGGCAGGAGAAGGGGACGACTGAGGATGAGATGGTTAGATGGCATCACTGGCTCAATGGACACGAGTCTGAGCAAGCTCCGGGAGTTGTTGATGGACAGGGAAGCTTGGCATGCTGCAGCCCATGGGGTTGCAGAGTCGGACATGACTGAGTGACTAAACTGATTGACCTACTAGTTGCAACTTTGTGTGCATAAACTCAGCTCCCCTATTCCTCCATTCCTCAGCTTCTGGTAACCACCATTCCACTCTCCATTTGAGTTTGGTGCTTTTTAGATTCCACACATAAGTGTTATCTACACTATTTGTCTTTCCCTGTCTGAGTTGTTTAACATAATGATTTCAAGTTCCATCTATGTTATTACAAATGGGAGGATTTTTTTCCCTCATGGCTGATTAGAAGTACATTGTGTGTGTGTGTGTGTGTGTGTGTGTAATCTCACGTTTTCTTTATTCATCCATTGATGGGCACTTAGGTTGTTTCCGTGTTGTGACTATTGTAAATAATGCTGCAGTGAACATGGAGATGCAGATATCTCTTCAGTGTTCTCTTTTAATTTCCTTTGGATACATTCCCAGAGATGGGATCGCTGGATCTTTTGCTGATAGTTCTCTTTTGAATTTTTTAAGGGATCTCTGTAATGTTTCCATAGTGGTTGGGCCAGTTTACAGTCCTACTAACAATGCAAAAGTGTTCCCTCCCCACCCCACCATCCTCCATCAGCATCCTTGCCAGTATTTATCGTCTTTCATCTTCTTGATGACGTGCTTTCTTAGAGATGAGAGATGAGACCTTAGTGTGCTGGGAGCCGGCGTATTGCATATTGAGTGCATATTGCATATTGAGTGCAGCACTTTCCACAGCATCATCTTTCAGGATCTGGAATAGCTCAACTGGAATTCTATCACTGCCGGTAGCCAGCGTGAGGAACTCCGCCCCTGACAAAGGTCATGAGGAAGGAGGCTCGGCATACGCAAAGGTGGGATCGAGCTTCAGGAGTCCCCCTGGAAATTCTCGAGCATATACCCCCAAAACCAGAGTCTGCCTACTTTCTGCTTTGTGCTTTCACCTACACCTCTGACTTTACGGGGGGCTGTCCCCCACTACCTCTCTGAAAAAAGAGTTAGCTTACAGCTCCAGTTAATAATTCCTGGGTGTGACAGTGTTTAACCTACAAACTCCTTTGGAAATCCTCTAGCCTGCCTGAATAGGTTTTTCCGGCCACATGTGATTGTTCAGAGCCTCCCAACTGTGAGAGGCAGGAAATGTTCTAAACTGTCTAAATACAGATTCCTTTGAGTAGTTAAAAGATTGATTAGAAATTGTATTGGTGAAGGGATTTTCACTTGTTGGGCCAATGTTTGCTGCTAAGTCTCCATATCCCTTACCTGCTGTGTCCCTGGCAGTGTATTGATTAATATAATTGGTGTAAGTAGTAGCTTTAATGTTTGTAACCTGGGACCCTTGAGTTAATTCTTTTTCTTGTTGTAGCCTACCACACCTTTGCTCTGTAGGAATGCAACTTTATCTAATGCTTTTGGAGGGTGGCTCCTGACCAATCACCTTTAGAGAAAAATAAGTTTTCTGAAGAAAGGGTCTTAAAATGTTAACAGGCCTCCAGGCCAGAAGATGATGCAAATCACCTAAGCTTTTGCATATGATAAGTTTGCAGGAAGAAAGCCTGGCTTGCTGCCTGACTCTACCCCTTCCCCCATTATCCTCTATGCATAACTTAAGGTATAAAAACTACTTTGGAAAATAAAGTGCGGGCCTTGTTCACCGAAACTTGGTCTCCCCATGTCATTCTTTCTCTTACCTCCTGGCTGAATTATTCAGCCTCTTTTCTCCACTGAATTTCCTCACTGAGCAATCCTTATTTCAGCCTCTTTTCTTCACTGAATTTTACTGAGCTATCCTCATTCTATTACTCTTTATATCCTTAATTAACGTTTAATTAAGCAGTTGTTTCCTGATCTTCGCCTACGCCGTCTCTCCTTCGAATACCCTGGATCAGCCGGGGCTGGTCCTCGGCATTAGTGTGCTTTAGATTTGCTTGTCCTTGGCGATTAGTGATGTTTAGCAGTTTTATGTACCTGTTTGCCACTTTAATGCCTCCTTTAGAAAAAATTCTATTTAGTTCTGTCATTTTAAATTGGATTTGTTGTTGTTATTGAGTTGTATGAATTAATATATTTTGGATATTAACCTTTGACCTGATACAAGGTTTGCAAATATTTTATTCCATCAGTTGCTCTTACATTAGTTGATTGCTTCTTTGGCAATGAGGAAGGTTTGGTGTAATTCTACTAAACGATTTTCTTTTGTGGTTTGTGTTTTTGGTGTCATATCCAAAACATCATTGCCAAGACTGATACTGAGGATTCTTCTCTAGGAGTTTTACATTTTCATGTCTCATGCTTAAGTTTTTGATTCATTTAGGATTAATTTTTGTGAGTGGTTTAACACAGGGTGCAATTTCATTTTTCTGCCTGTGTTTATCCAGTTTTCCCAACACCATTGGTTGAAGGGACGTTTCCTCAATGGATGTCTTGGCTCTTATCAAATATTAGTCAGTCATGTATCAGATCAGATCAGATCAGTCGCTCAGTTGTGTCTGACTCTTTGCAACCCCATGAATCACAGCACGCCAGGCCTCCCTGTCCATCACCAACTCACGGAGTTCACTCAGACTCACGTCCATCGAGTCAGTGATGCCATCCAGCCATCTCATCCTCTGTCATCCCCTTCTCCTCCTGCCCCCAATCCCTCCTAGCATCAGAGTCTTTTCCAATGAGTCAACTCTTCGCATGAGGTGGCCAAAGTACTGGAGTTTCAGCTTTAGCATCATTCCTTCCAAAGAAACCCCAGGGCTGATCTCCTTCAGAATGGAGTGGTTGGATCTCCTTGCAGTCCAAGGGACTCTCAAGAGTCTTCTTCAACACCACAGCCATATATACAGGGGTTTAATTCTGGGTTTTCTATACCATTGGTCTATATGTTTATTTTTATGGCTGTACCATACTTCATTTTTATTCCAGCACAAATATTTGATGGAGGAAATAAGATTCATACATGTGAAATTAATAGGTATTTATGAAATCTTTCTGAAAATTTTTATTAGCAAACTTCAAAATTGGAAATTTTTACTTTTGAGTTTTCAATTTTCAGAAGTATTTTTTTTTAATCAGTTGAATAGAATGATTAGATATAAAAATGGGCTTTGACAAATTGACTTAGGAAAGCAATCCAATAAGAATACATCCTTTCTTAACTAATTTAACACTGTCATTGGAGAAGGCAATGGCACCCCCACTCCAGTACTCTTGCCTGGAAAATCCTATGGATGGAGGAGCCTGGTAGGCTGCAGTCCATGGGGTCGCTAAGAGCTGGACACGACTGAGCGACTTCACTTTCACTTTCACCATACTTCTTAGTTACTATAGTTTTGTAGTACATGTGTGTGTATATGTAGAGAGAGACATATATGCATGTCTGTATGGGCTTCCCTGATAGCTAAGTTGGTAAAGAATCTGCCTGCAATTCAGGAGACCCCAGTTTGATTCCTGGGTCAGGAAGATCTGCTGGAGAAGGAATAGACTACTCATGCCAGTATTCTCAGGCTTCCCCTGTGGCTCAGCTGGTAAAGAATCCACCCGCAGTGCGGAAGACCTGGGTTCGATCCCTGGGTTGGGGAGATCCCCTGGAGGAGGGAAAGACTACCCACTCCAGTATTCTGGCCTGGAGAGTTCTAGGACTGTATGGTCCATGGGGTCGCAAAGAGTTGGGCACAACTGAGCAACTTTCATTTTCATATGTATTTCTATTAGGAAATGAGATGCATCCACTTTTTTTTTTTTTTTTCTCATGATTGCTGTCTATATTCAGGTTTTTTTTATGGCTCCAATAAATTTTAGGATTGTCTATTTCTGTAAAAAGTGCTATTGGAATTTTGACTGGGATTATGGTTGTATGAATACTTAAATGATATTAACTCTTCTAATCCCTAAACACTGGATATCCCTTCATTGGGCTGTGTCTTCTTTGACGTCTTTCAGTAGAGTCTTGTAGTTCTTATTGTACAGAGCTTTCAATTCATTGGTTAAATTTATTTCTAGGTACTGTACTGGTTTTGTTGCTATTGTAAATGGGATACTTTATTTTTCCAGATGTTTTATTTTTAGTGTATAGAAACAAAACTGATTAGAGTTTTAATGAGGCTTTTTTTTAAGACAACTTTTAAAATAGTTTTATATAGTTTTTATTGAAGCATAGGTGTTTTTTTTTTTTTATGATATTATATTTCAGACGTTCATTTCAGTTGCTCAGTCATGTCTGATTCTTTGCGACCCATGGACTAGAGCATGCCAGGCCTCCCTGTCCATCACCAACTCCTAGAGTTTACTCAAACTCATGTCCAGTGAGTCAGTGATACCATTCAACCATCTCATCCTCGGTAGTCCCGTTCTCCTCCTGCCTTCAATCTTTCCCAGCATCGGGGTCTTTTCCATTGAGTCAGTTCTTCCCATCAGGTGGCCAAAGTATTGGAGTTTCAGCTTCAACGTCAGTCCTTCCAATGAACACCCAGGACTGATCTCCTTTAGGATGGACTAATTGGATCTCCTTGCAGTCCAAGGGACTCTTGAAGAGATCTCTAGTCTTTCCCATTCTATTGTTTTCCTTTTTCTTTGCACTAATCACTGAGGAAGGCTTTCTTATCTCTCCTTGCTATTCTTTGGAACTTTGCATTCCAATGGGTGTATCTTTCCTTTTCTCCTTTGCTTTTCACTTCTCTTCACAACTATTTGTAAGACCTCCTCAGACAGCCATTTTGCTTTTTTGCATTTCTTTTTCTTGGGGATGGTTTTGATCCCTGTCTCCTGTACAATGTCATGAACCTCCATCCATAGTTCTTCAGCCACTCTGTCTGTCAGATCTAATCCCTTGAATCTATTTTTCACTTCCACTGTATAATTGTAAGGGATTTGATTTAGGTCATACCTGAATGGTCTAGTGGTTTCCCCCATTTTCTTCAATTTAAGTCTGAATTTGGCAATAAGGAGTTCATGATCTGAGCCACAGTCAGCTCCCAGTCTTGTTTCTGCTGACCATATAGAGCTTCTCCATCTTCAGCTGCGAAGAATATAATCAGTCTGATTTTGGTATTGACCATCTGGTGATGTCCACGTGTAGACTCTTCTCTTGTGTTGTTGGAAGAGGGTGTTGGCTATGACCAGTGCGTACTCTCGGCAAAACTCTATTAACCTTTGTCCTGCTTCATTCTGTACTCCAAGGACAAATTTGCCTGTTACTCCAGGTATGTCTTGGCTTCCTACTTTTGCATTCCAGTCCTTACAAAACAGTGATTCAGTATTTTTATAGATATGCTTCATTTAAAGTTATTAAAAAACCAATGGCTGTATTTCCCTATGCTCTACAATATATTCTCATTGTGTGTGTATTTTTTACATGGTAGTCCGTATCTCTTAATTCCCTACCCCCCCATTTTTTGCCCCTCTCCCTCCCCCTCCTCCTGTAATCACTAGTTTGTTCTCTATATCTGTGAACTGCTTCTGTGTTTATATATATATTTTTCTTGTTTTATTTTTTAGAGTCTACATATTAGTGATGATATAGAGTATTTATTTTTTCTGCATTGTCTTATCTACTTTTCAAACTGTTGTTATTTGCAAATAAATGATTTTGAGACTTGAATATGTATCCTTTTGGATAGTCCCATGGCTATATTAACTGTATTGTAAGTTGAGTAAAGAAGTCAAGACACTGTGTTATTGAAAAGAAGGAAATATTAAAACTGAATTAGCTTACAAGGTAGGTCATGTTTTTTTCCTCCAAATGTACATGTTATTAGTTATACTTACAACAATAGGCTATGGGTTTTTCTGTAACCATGAAGAGTTAAAAAATGACGAGAGGTATTTTTAGCACTCATGTGTTCAGAGTTTTATGTGTTTTTAGGTGTGCTAAACTGCATAACATTTTCATGAACCTTTCATCCTCTGTTCTGATGTCATGCTTTAATAAAGTAATAAGTTCATGGGTGGGTGTTTGCTTCACTACATGGCAGCATTGCTGGCCCTAGAAATAAGCCGTTCTTCTCATCAAGAATGCACGCCTTCCATGGTTTTTCCGCACCTATATTGGGTCATATTAGGGGTCCACATATTTAGAATCTGGTAGAGATGAACTATATAGTTAACTTGGGTTATGCTGACCCTAAATTTAACTTAAGGTTTTTATAATTTGATTTATATTTTATATCTTGATTTATTTCTATAATCTCTCAAAATCCTCATTCACTAGTAATTTCACTTGGCAGTATATAATTGACCTCAACTACAAACAATGACTTGTTACAGGAGTATTGCAATTTGAACATTTGAGTTTTAAAAGTGTTCACTGGAAAAGATTTTTATACAGGACTGAAAGAATTGAGAAGAAAATTAACCATTCCTATTAAGTCCCTCCTCTTTTTTATAGTTTCATGTTAAAAAATTGATACAAAGTCAGTTTTGGACAAAGTGATTAGAAAAATATTTTGGTTTGACCAGGTCAATATCAATTATATGTGATGTTCAGAAATTTCCAGGAAAAGTCCCAAGGATGATAATCTCAGGTTGACTTTATCTGCTGGAATTATAAGAGGGAGCCTCAAAACACGGAATATTGGCTCCTTTCTCTTGACATTGCTGACTACAGTCACTTGACTATAGCCATGGTAAAGGGACCCCAATCCTGCCAGACCAGCACTGTCCAGGAGACTGTCTGTGGTTATGGTCACATCCCATATTTCAGGATGTAATACCACTACCCACACGTGATAATCGAGAATTTAAAATGTGTCTAATGTGATTGAGGAACTGAACTTTAAATTTCTTTTAATTAAAATTAATGTGCATTACTGTTTAACTTTGGTTAATGAAAAATTAACTTCAATACTGACATGTGATCTAGAAGCTACAATATAGGGCAATGAAACATGTTTTCCGATGTGTGAAAGCATCTTAATTACTTGAAGTCAAGTGAAGCATTTTTAAAGATGTGGCTTATGGGAGTCTACCTCAAAACTTCTGAAGCATGATCTTTGGGGGAAAGAGTCCAGGAATTTGCTAACAAGGACACAGAGGAGTTCAATCATCCAGGAATTTAGGACTTGCCTCTGATGTCTACTTACAGGAAGGTTTATCCTGACCTAGAATGGCAGTGGCATCATGCCTCTCTCCAAACCCTTATTTTATGCTCTCCAAACCTGTGCTTTGCTTTTGCTCCCTACCTGCTTCTTCCCTCCTCATTCAACTCCTCTCTCTTCCTCACTGTCCTCCCCTATCCCCCTCCTCATCCTCTCTCTAAATTCTGTTACTGAAATGGATATGCTGGGACTAAAATGCAGTAGCAGTTCATGTTCTGGGATTATTTTCTTTCTATACTTTTTACTACCATAAACCTGAAATGAGATACTTGAGTACTAAGTGGTGTTACTTCTTGGGAATGGAATTAGGAATTAGGAGTGCTTTTTAAAAAAGAGCTTTGCCATGATTTGTAAATTTTATATATTGAACATAGATTACAAAATTTTATAATAAAAGCCCTATACATTTAATGCTGCACTTAAAATCCATTTTATTTTAACACGTAGTGTAGATTTTAGTTTTCTCATCATCTCATGCAGGTATGCTGATCTTGTTGATGAAGATGAGGACCAGGTACATTGTAAAATTCTTTAAAATTACAAAGGAATGACAGAATCACAGGTGGTTCCTCAAGTCACCGCAAAGGAACTTAAACTAAAGTGTAAGGTCTTTGCAGATAATTAGCATAGGACTATGGAGAAGTGGTTTTATGGCATGGGGAAGAGAGTGAGGATGGAGAAAACTCGATAAAAATTAAACTCTAATATTCATGAGGTCCACATTCCAGAATGGGGTGACTCCTGGGAGCAAATGTCTTTTCTTGTGAGTTTTTTAGTCAATTTAAATACATGTTGCATTTCCATCTTCTTTATTCACATTTCTACTCAATATTTAACCAGTTACACCTAGACATAATTTCTAATTGCTCACTGTGTGTAATGTCGCTGTTTTCACTCAGTGCATGACTCATGGGGAGATTGAGAATCTTTCTCTGAATTTGAACACCTGGGTGGTTGTCCAGCAATGCCTAATACATACTCTGCCACTTGGTAGAGAAAGGAGAGGTGGGCTGCACCGGCTGTTTTGAAATACTGCAATTGCTAAAACTATTACTTTTATTTTCTATAAAATTTGCAAACATAGAAATGACAGTATGTATGCTTGCTTACATAGCACAAATGTCATTAAGAAGGTTCAATCACATTTTTATGTAGTTTTTTCAAAGTCACTGATCAGGAGTTGTAATAGGGCTGATTGTGTTTAATCTTCAGGATATTTAACTGTCAAGGCCATTTAGGAAGTAGTAATCTAATATCGAGCAACTAGGAATGATTTTCTTAGTAGTTTATGATAACACTTGACATTTGCAGATTCCTAGGAAAAAAAGAGACTCCATTTTCATCCATTTCCTTCTGCAAATGTCAAAATGTGTAAATAATTCAGATGGAGATTTAGGGGGTTAAATCTAAAGTATACACAATAGTCTGGAAGCAGAAAGGAAAAACGTAGACAGTTATGAGCATTAGAATCTGTAAATTTTGGTCCAGAAGTAGAGCTATCTGAAGGGAACGACACTGGTTGGAGAGTCAGGTGACCAGAGTCCAGATCACTATTTTTGTCCCCTGAACATGTGACTTGACCCTAGCAAACCTTCTGAGCCTCAGTTTATAAGACTAAGTGTCTAGTAATTAGACTGAACTCACACACTCAAATAAGTCCATGCTTTTATACAACTTGCTGTTACACCTTGAGTGATCGTATGTCAAGTATTTTTGTTGTTTGTTCAACTGACACACAGGATCCCTGAGGATTAAGGGTAGAATTCACATCTACAGCTTGAATCAGTATATTTGCTCAAGGACATAGGGAATCTCATGAATTTATCCTGGTATAGATGTAATCACCAATTTGGGAAGAGTGATGATAAAAAATCTCTTCTCATGAAGAGAACTGAGGAGTTGGTAGGAACAACTGTGACTCTTAGGCTCCCTGCCATTGGGCTCTTGAGAGGACAGCCCTCAAACACCTTCCCCTTGGTTAGGTCTACTGAAAATAAAGGAAATCAATAATGTTTGACCTCACTTGGTTGTCAGCCGTACACATTCATCAGAATGCCACTAACTTCTTTTCATGTAGAAGGTGGCTTTTCTGAAAGATAGCTTAATTTTGGAAAGGTTATAATGTGATTCCTCTAAATTGAAACAGCACACTTTATACATCAAGTAGTCTTTCTTTGAGCTTAATAGCATTTCTTCTTTTATTGTAAACAATGACATATGGAAAAATGAATGAAATACATGCAGTTTAATAACTGAAGTGAAAACCCAAGAAACCAATACTCAGAGCTGGAAAATAACAAGACTGTGTCCACACTCCAGAAGCCCCACCTCTCATTGTTAGAGCCCTTCTCGTTTTGTGTTTGCATTCCTGAAAATAGATTGCTCTAATTGTGTATGAATAGATTCAGTAACAAAATACTGTACTTTAAAAAAAAATCTCCTTTTCCTCAACATTAATGAATTTTCTTTATGTCATTACAGGATGCTATAGCTTATTTGATACTGTGCAGTATTCAATTGATAGAATAGTTTTAATCCATGCTATTGTTGAACATACATGTTTCAGCTTTGGGCTTTTCAGAGTAGTATATTCTGAGCATTGGTGTCCATGCTGTAAGCATACAGCATGTGCATACAATATGTAGTATGTGCATCTTTGTACTTGTCTGCATCAGAATGTTAGGAAAGGAATTATTGGATAAGGAGACACAGAGAGATCTTGGGAGATGTATCAAAAACATCCTTTGGGACTGAGATTCTCTATTTGGGAAGATATTGTGTATTAATTCAGTTACTTTAGCAAGACTATTAAGGTTTTTCAAGCTCTTTTTTTTTTTTTTTTTTGGTAAGTTTAGTATATTACATACTTTCCTCAGAATGTGTCCTTTCAATTCACTTTTAATTTTAAAATGCTCTAATATAAGCCTGGCTTTTAACATCCTCTTATGTAGCATATTCAGTAATGCTCCTCGTTTTCATCTGTGGCATTATTAATAGTATTTGAGTCCTTTCTTTTTTTTTTTTTTTCATTTTGAGTGGTTTGTCAAGTTTAAAAAGCTCTGTAAAGGTTTGATTCTAACTTTGTTAATCCTTCTATTATATGTGCATATATATATATATATATATATATATATATATAATAGTTGATTTAAAGTGTTTCAGGTGTACAGCAAAGTGATTCGGTTTTATATGTGTATGTATATATGTATATGTGTGTGTATATGTATATATATATGTGTGTATATATATATATCAGATCAGATCAGATCTGATCAGTTGCTCAGTCGTGTGCGACTATTTGCGACTCCATGAATTGCAGCACGTCAGGCCCCCAGTCCATCACCAACTCCCGGAGTTCACTGAGACTAACGTCCATCGAGTCAGTGATGCCATCCAGCCATCTCATCCTCTGTCGTCCCCTTCTCCTCTTGCCCCCAATCCCTCCCAGCATCAGAGTCTTTTCCAATGAGTCAACTCTTTGCATGAGGTGGCCAAAGTACTGGAGTTTCAGCTTTAGCATCATTCCTTCCAAAGAAATCCCAGGGCTGATCTCCTTCAGAATGGACTGGTTGGATCTCCTTGCAGTCCAAGGGACTCTCAAGAGTCTTCTCCAACACCACAGTTCAAAAGCATCAATTCTTTGGCGCTCAGCCTTCTTCACAGTCCAACTCTCACATCCATACATGACCACAGGAAAAACCATGGCCTTGACTAGACGAAACTTTGTTGGCAAAGTAATGTCTCTGCTTTTGAATATGCTATCTAGGTTGGTCATAACTTTTCTTCCAAGGAGTAAGCGTCTTTTAATTTCATGGCTACAGTCACCATCTGCAGTGATTTTGGAGCCCAGAAAAATAAAGTCTGACGCTGTTTCCACTGTTTCCCCATCTTTGGCTTTTCCCATGAAGTGATGGGACCGGATGCCATGTATACTTTTTTAGATTCTTTTCCCTTATAGGTTATGACAAAATGTTGAGTATAGTTCCTTATGCTATAAAGTAGGTCCTTGTTGGTGGTTGTTGTTGTTCAGTCGCTATGTCGTGTCTGTCTCTTTGCAACCCCATGGACTGCTGCAAACCAGGCTTCCCTGTCCTTCACTATCTCCCTGAGTTAGCTCAAACTCATGTCCATTGAGTCAATGATGCCATCCAACCATCTTATCCTCTGTCACCCTCTTCTCTTCTTGCCCTCAGTCTTTCCCAGAGTCAGGGTCTTTTCCAATGAGTTATCTATTTTAAATACAACAGTGTGTCTGCTAATTTCAAACTCCTGATTTAACCCTCCCTCCATTTCCCCTTTGGTTACCATAAGTTTGTTCACTATATCTATTTGGGTCTATTTCTGTTTAAATTTGTTTTCTGTCTTGTTATAATTCTTTTTGCTTTTCTATTTTGTTGTGTTTTCTTCAAATTCTTTTTTTTTAAGTTTTTTTTTTTTTGGTGTTACTGTGCCCTTTCCTTTTAATATATTGTCAGAGATGCCTGGCCTATTATTGACAACATATATTAAATATGCACTTGAGGCTGTTAAGGCTTTGTAACGTATCAGTGCTTTGCTAAGCTAACCTTCAATGCCCAGAATTCCTGTGTCCTTTTCACTAGAGTGGGTTACATGAGGTTCTCCTGTAAGATTCTGAGGGCAATCTCACTTACATGTGGAATCTAAACTCATAGAAACAGAGAAGATTGGTGGTTGCCAGTAGCAGGGGAAAAAGGTGAAGGTGGTTAAAAGCATTAATACAGACTTCCAGTTGCACAATATATAAGTACTGGTGATGTAATATATAGCAAGGTGACTACAGTTAACAGTTTAGTTCAGTTCAGTCACTCAGTCATGTCCAATTCTTTGTGACCCCATGGACTGTAGCACGCCAAGCTTCCCTGTCTGTCACCAACTCCCAGAGCCTCCTCAAACTCATGTTCATCGAGTCAGTGATGCCATCCAACCATCTCATCCTAAGTACAGTTAACAGTACTTTATTGTATATTTGTAAGTCGCTAACAGAGAACCTTAAAAGTTCTCATCACAAGAAAAATTGTAGCCATTTATATGGACATTAACTGGATTTACTGTGGTAATCACTTTGCAGTATGAATATAAAGCAAATCATTGTGCTGAACTCCTGAAACTAATGCAAAGCTTTATGTCAATTCAGGGACAGAAGCCGGGAGGACCCCATGCCCGAAGGGTGGCGGCAAAGAGGAGTTACCCCATACCGAGGTCAGGGGCAGCGGCCGAGAGTGCCAGGCTGCGACAGCACAGGAAAAGCCAAGAGGAGCTACCCTGCGTCCGAGGTCAGGGCCGGCGACAAGAGGAGTTACCCCGCGTCGGAGGTCAGGGGTGGCCGCCAGGAGGAGTTACCCCATGACCAAGGAGCGGTGGCAGTGCAGGCGCAGGAGGGCCTAGAGGAGCTATTCCACGTTGAAGGTCAGGAAGGGCGCCAGTGAGGAGATACCCCTTGTCCCAGGTAAGGAGCAGCGGCTACGCTTTGCTGGAGGAGCCGTGAAGAGATACCCCAGGCCCAAGGTAAGAGAAACCCAAGTAAGACGGTAGGTGTTGCAAGACGGCATCAGAGGGCAGACACACTGAAACCATAATCACAGAAAACTAGTCAATCTAATCACACTAGGACCACAGCCTTGTCTAACTCAGTGAAACTAAGCCATGCCCTGTGGGGCCACCCAAGACAGGCGGGTCATGGTGGAGAGGTCTGACACCATGTGGTCCACTGGAGAAGGGAATGGCAAACCACTTCAGTATTCTTGCCTTCAGAACCACATGAACACTATGAAAAGGCAAAATGATAGGATACTGAAAGAGGAACTCCCCAGGTCAGTAGGTGCCCAATATGCTACTGGAGAAGAGTGGAGAAATAACTCCAGAAAGAATGAAGGGATGGAGCCAATGGGAAAAAACAAAAAAAAACAACTGTGGATGTGACTGGTGATACAAGCAAGATCCAATGCTGTAAAGAGCAATATTGCATAGGAACCTGGAATGTCAGGTCCATGAATCAAGGCAAATTGGAAGTGGTCAAACAAGAGATGGCAAGAGTGAATGTCAACATTCTAGGAATCAGCGAACTAAAATGGACTGGAATGGGTGAATTTAACTCAGATGACCATTATATCTACTACTGTGGGCAGGAATCCCTCAGAAGAAAAGGAGTAGCCATCATGGTCAACAAAAGAGTCTGAAATGCAGTCAGATCAGATCAGATCAGATCAGTTGCTCAGTCGTGTTTGACTCTTTGCGACCCCATGAATCACACCACACCAGGCCTCCCTGTCCATCACCAACACACAGAGTTCACCCAGACTCATGTCCATCAAGTCAGTGATGCCATCCAGCCATCTCATCCTCTGTCACCCCCTTCTCCTCTTGCCTCCAATCGCTCCCAGCATCAGAATCTTTTCCAATGAGTCAACTCTTCGCATGAGGTGGCCAAAGTACTGGAGTTTCAGCTTTAGCATCATTCCTTCCAAAGAAACCCCAGGGCTGATCTCCTTCAGAATGGACTGGTTGGATCTCCTTGCAGTCCAAGGGACTCTCAAGAGTCTTCTCCAACACCATAGTTCAGAAGCATCAATTCTTTGGTGCTCAGCCTTCTTCACAGTCCAACTCTCACATCCATACATGACCACAGGAAAAACCATAGCCTTGACTAGACGAAACTTTGTTGGCAAAGTAATGTCTCTGCTTTTGAATATGCTATCTAGGTTGGTCATAACTTTCCTTCCAAGGAGTAAGCATCTTTTAATTTCAAGGCTGCAGTCATCATCTGCAGTGATTTTGGAGACCCCAAAAATAAAGTCTGACACTGTTTCCACTGTTTCCCCATCTATTTCCCATGAAGTGATGAGACTGGATGCCATGATCTTCATTTTCTGAATGTTGAGCTTTAAGCCAACTTTTTCACTCTCCTCTTTCACTTTCATCAAGAGGCTTTTTAGTTCCTTGGATGCAATCTCAAAAATGACAGAATGATCTCTGTTCGTTTCCAAGGCAAACCATTCAATATCACAGTAATCCAAGTCTATGCCCCAACCAGTAATGCTGAAGAAGCTGAATTTGAATGGTTCTATGAAGACTTACAAGACCTTTTAGAACTAACACCCAAAAAAGATGTCCTTTTCATTATAGGAGACTGGAATGCAAAAGTAGGAAGTCAAGAAACATCTAGAGTAACAGGCAAATTTGGCCTTGGAATACGGAATGAAGCAGGGTAAAGACTAATAGACTTTTGCCAAGAAAATGCACTGGTCATAACAAACACCCTCTTCCAACAGCACAAGAGAAGACTCTATACGTGGACATCACCAGATGGTCAACACCGAAATCAGATTGATTATATTCTTTGTAGCCAAAGATGAAGAAGCTCTATACAGTCAGCAAAAACAAGACCAGGAGCTGACTGTGGCTTAGATCATGAACTCCTTATTGCCAAATTCAGACTAAAATTGAAGAAAGTAGAGAAAACCACTAGACCATTCAGGTATGACCTAAATCAAATCCCTTATGATTATACAGTGGAAGTGAGAAATAGATTTAAGGGCCTAGACCTGATAGATAGAGTGCCTGATGAACTATGGATGGAGGTTCGTGACACTGTACAGGAGACAGGGATCAAGACCATCCCCATGAAAAAGAAATGCAAAAAGCAAAATGGCTGTCTGGGGAGGCCTTACAAATAGCTGTGAAAAGAAGAGAGGCCAAAAGCAGAGAGAAAAGGAAAGATATAAGCATCTGAATGCAGAGTTCCAAAGAATAGCAAGAAGAGATAAGAAAGCCTTCTTCACTGATCACTGCAAGGAAATAGAGGAAAACAACAGAATGGGAAAGACTAGAGATCTCTTCAAGAAAATCAGAGATACCAAAGGAACATTTCATGCAAAGATGGGCTCGATAAAGGACAGAAATGGTATGGACCTAACAGAAGCAGAAGATATTAAGAAAAGGTGGCAAGAATACACGGAAAAACTATACAAAATAGATCTTCACACCCAGATAATCACGAGGTGTGATTACTGACCTAGAGCCAGATGTCCTGGAATGTGAAGTCAAGTGGGCCTTAGAAAGCATCACTACGAACAAAGATAGTGAAGGTGATGGAATTCCAGTCGAGCTCTTTCAAATCCTGAAAGATGATGCTGTGAAAGTGCTGCACTCAATAAGCCAGCAAATTTGGAAAACTCAGCAGTGGCCACAGGACTGGAAAAGGTCAGTTTTCATTCCAATCCCAAAGAAAGGCAATGCCAAAGAATGCTCAAACTATTGCACAATTGCACTCATCTGACACGCTAGTAAAGTAATGCTCAAAATTCTCCAAGCCAGGCTTTAGCAATATGTGAACTGTGAACTTCTGGATGTTCAAGCTGGTTTTAGAAAAGGCAAAAGAACCAGAGATCAAATTGCCAACATCTGCTGGATCATGGAAAAAGCAAGAGAGTTCCAGAAAAACATGTATTTCTGCTTTATTGACTATGCCAAAGCCTTTGACTGTGTGGATCACAATAAACTGTGGAAAATTCTGAAAGAGATGGGAATACCAGACCACCTGACCTGTCTCTTGAGAAATTTGTATGCAGGTCAGGAAGCAACAGTTAGAACTGGACATGGAACAACAAACTGGTTCCAAATAGGAAAAGGAGTACGTCAAGGCTGTATATTGTCACCCTGCTTATTTAACTTATATGCAGAGTACATCATGAGAAACTCTGGGCTGGAAGAAGCACAAGCTGGAATCAAGATTACCAGGAGAAATATCAATAACCTCAGATATGCAGATGACACCACCCTTATGGCAGAAAGTGAAGAGGAACTCAAAAGCCTCTTGATGAAAGTGAAAGGGGAGAGTGAAAAAGTTGGCTTAAAGCTCAACAGTCAGAAAACAAAGATCATGGCATCTGGTCCTATCACTTCATGGGAAAAAGATGGGGAAACAGTGGAAACAGTATCAGACTTTCTTTTTCTGGGCTCCAAAGTCACTACAGATGGTGACTGCAGCCATGAAATTAAAAGATGCTTACTCCTTGGAAGGAAAGTTATGAACAACCTAGATAGCATATGCAAAAGCAGAGACATTACTTTACCAACAAAGGTTCGTCTAGTCAAGGCTATGGTTTTTCCTGTGGTCATGTATGGATGTGAGAAGAAGGCTGAGGGCCAAAGAATTGATGCTTTTGAACTGTGGTGTTGGAGAAGACTCTTGAGAGTCCCTTGGACTGCAAGGAGATCCAACCAGTCCATTCTGAAGGAGATCAGCCCTGGGGTTTCTTTGGAAGGACTGATGCTAAAGCTGAAACCCCAGTTCTTTGGTCACCTCATGCGAAGAGTTGACTCATTTGAAAGGACCCTGATGCTGGGAGGGATTGGGGGCAAGAGGAGAAGGGGGTGACAGAGGATGAGATGGCTGGATGGAATCACTGACTCAATGGACGTGAGTCTGGTTGAACTCTGGGAGTTGGTTTTGTACAGGGAGGTCTGGCATGCTGCCATTCATGGGGTCACAAAGAGTTGGACGTGACTGAGTGACTGAACTGAACTGAAACCTGGAGAATTAATCAAATTCTCAAAACCAAACCAAACACTAACACACATGTTTTGGAGGCAGAAGTGAGGCAACAGCTCATTTTGCATCTCGCCTTTGACACAGTGGGCCAGCTCCCAGCCCTGATGTGAGCAGTGGCTGCCCACTGTGCCTCCCTTCGACCTATTTCCTCAGCCTCCCAACTCCTTTGTGAGTGCATGTCTTCAGGTACACCATCAGGAGCCCTGGCTTCTCCAGGTCACTCTGGTGACTGAGGCCAGAGTGGAAGAACCACTAATGTGGCTTTCATGTTGTCTCCAGCCTTGTGAGATACATCTGGTTTTACTTTCTTGCACCTCTCATCTATCTTTCCTTCCCAGCTCTATCCCTGTGGACGTCAAGCTCTAACATCAAGTGTGAGAACAACACGCATCTAGAGAGAGCTTCACCGGCTTCCATTTGTCTATATGGTCAAACTTTGTTTTGTCTTTTTGCTTAAATTCTGTTGTGTGTTTTTTTTTAATTGAAGTACAGCTGATTAACAATGTTGTGCTAATATATACTGTACAGCAAAGTGACTCAGTTTTACACATATATATTCTTTTTTAAAAATATTATTTTCTTCTATGGTTTACCCCAGCAGATTGGATATAAGTTCCCTGTGCTATGTGGTAGGACCTTGTTGGTAAGGTCAAACTTCATAATATATGGATTCTAGTGGTTCTGTCTGGTCTCTGATTTGTACAGAGAGACTATACAGTTTTCTTTAAGTTTTGCTTTACCGGCCCCTCACTGCTTTGTAGCTGATATTTTGTTATATGCTTAATTTTGATTATGACTCTGTCTTTGATTCATGAACTCTTACAAATACATTTTCTAACTTTCAAACATGGTCTACTTATTGTTTTGTAGTTGATATCCTTTTTTTTTTTTTAATTACATTGTCAAAAAACATGCTCTGTATGATTTAAACTTTTAAGTTGTTTTTTAACTTTATGTCTACTACATGATGAATCTTTGTAAATGCTCCTATGTACTTGAGAATAATATATTCTCTGATATAATTTATGATACAAATTTGTAATATATATAATTAGTAAAGTCAATTGTTGAGGTTGTTGTATTAAATCTCCCATTTTTTTGTATTTTTATACAGTTATTTAGGTTTCTAACAATTCTTGCTTTGTGTATCTTAGTGCCATTTTATTAATTCTTTTTGTATCACTCCTCTATATTGTAGACATCTACCATTCCTCTTGATGAAAACTCCTCATGCCTTAAAACTGTAACTCCTATTCCACTGTGACTTGGCACTATTTTTCTGTGATCTCAGGATCCATGTAGATCCTCCTAATATTGTGAGCATTCTGGGTGCCCTCTTTCAATGGTCTTCTGCATTTACTCAAGGAACTCACTTGTCTTAATCCTTGACTATAAGCCCTCCAGGATATCAAAAGCAAATGCCTCTCTCTTGGCATCTTTTGAGGTCACTTGTTCTAACACTGCTAATCATCTCTTGCCATCTCTCCTCACCCATATCCAAGTTTCCACTTTCCCTCAAATCCCTCAAGTCTTTAGTCTCACTTAGCTTCTATACATGCAAAATCACTCTGAACACCACCTGATATTTGTGTCATATTCCCAGTCCCTCTCTTCCTTCATCTCAATTGCATGGATAGGTACAATGCTGGTTAAATCCTCCTACTGCTTGCCTGAATGCACTCATCTAAAGATGGTTGGAGAAAAATAACAGCTATGGTGACTGGTTGCCTTTTAAATCCATGACCATGAAGCTCAAATGGGCTGTCCTTATTGCTCAGAAACCCTCTATTCCTCTGTATTCACTCTTTCTCTGGGCAAGTTTTTCACTTTTTCCTTCTTATCAACCCTATGTATTCTCCTCCATATTTACTCTCAGATGATAATCTTGTTCTCTACTTCACCATGAAAATTAAAATACTGAAAAGTAAATACCCCTAATCATTAGTCATTAGCAAGCAGACATCCCAGTTCCTATGTCCTTTGCTGTGTATTTGATCTTCCCTCACCAAAACCCAGTCCTGGTTGAATCTAGTACTCCAAGAATTCTACAGTTGTGCCAAAGCAGAGTAATCAATGGACAGACACACATCCATGCTCACTAGTCTCACCTAAATTCGTGATCACAAATCAGCTCCAGCAGTCTTGGGTGTCTGATGCTTTTTATGCTTTGGGCTAGTCACATCTCTGTGATTCTATCAGACTCTGAGCTGCTGAGTTGACACCTTCTTCCTCCTCCATCTCAGAGAATAGCTCTGCTTTTTTTTTTTTTAATTGAAGTATAATTGACATGCAACATGACATTAGTTTTGGCATTTTGTATGCATTGTGAAGGGCTTCCCTGGTAGTTCAGCTGGTAAAGAATCTACATGCAATGCAGGAGACCCCGGTTTGATTCCTGAGTTGGGAAAATCCCCTGGAGAAGGGATAGGCTGCCCACTCCAGTATTCTTGGGCTTCCCTGGTGGCTCAGATGGTAAAGAATCTGCCTGCAATGTGGAAGACCTGGGTTTAATCCCTGGGTTGGGGTGATGCCCTGGAGGAAGGTATGGCTACCCATTCCAGTATCCTGGCATGGAGAATCCCCATGGACAGAGGAACCTGGAGGGCTATAGTTCATGAGGTCACAAAGAGTTGGACATGACTGAGCGACTAAGCAAAGCACAGCATACTTTCAGAAAACTAAGATCATGGCATCAGGTCCCATCACTTCATGGGAAATAGATGGCAAAACAGTGGAAACAGTGTCAGGCTTTATTTTTGGGGGCTCCAAAATCACTGCAGATGGTGACTGCAGCCATGAAATTAAAAGACGCTTACTCCTTGGAAGGAAAGTTTTGACCAACCTAGATAGAATATTAAAAAACAGAGACATAACTTTGTCAACAAAGGTCCGTCTAGTCAAGGCTATGGTTTTTCCAGTAGTCATGTATGGATGTGAGAGTTGGACTGTGAAGAAAGCTGAGCACAGAAGAATTGATGCTTTTGAACTGTGGTGTTGGAGAAGACTCTTGAGAGTCCCTTGGACTGCAAGGAGATCCAACCGGTTCATTCTAAAGGAGATCAATCCTGGGCGTCCTTTGGAAGGAATGATGCTAAAGCTGAAACTCCAGTACTTTGGCCACCTCATGCGAAGAGCTGACTCATTGGAAAAGACTCTGATGCTGAGAGGGATTGAGGGCAGGAGGAGAAGGGGACGACAGAGGATGGGATGGCTGGATGGCATCACTGACTTGGTGGACGTTGAGTCTGGGTGAACTCTGGGAGTTGGTGATGGACAGGGAGGCCTGGTCTGCTGCAATTCATGGGGTTGCAAAGAGTTGGACATGACTGAGGATTGCACTGAACTGATTGCTGTCTGTCTTAATTGTTTTCTGTTTATTTTCTGTAGGTCTTTTCCTTCTCTTACATTTCTTGCCTAGAAAATTTCCTTTAGCATTTGTTTTAAAGCTGGTTTGGTGGTGCTGAATTCTCTTAACTTTTGCTGTCTGGAAATCTTTTGATTTCTCCATCAAATCTGTAGGAGAGTCTTGCTGGGTAGAGTATTCTTGGTTGTAGTTTCTTCCCTTCCATCACTTTAAATATGTCATGCCATTCCCTTCTGGCTTGTGGAGTTACTGTTGAGAAATAGCTGATGGCCTGATGGGAGTTTCCTTTTATGTTATTTGTCATTTTTCCCTTGTTGCTTTTAATATTTTATCTCTGTCTTTAACGTGTGTCAGTTTGATTACTATGTGTCTTGGTGTGTTTGTCCTTGGATTTATCCTGCCTGGGACTCTCTATGCTTCCTGAACTTGGTAGGCTCTTTCCTTTCTCATGTTACAGAAGTTTTCAGCTGTTATCTCTTAAAATATTTTCTGAGGTCCTTTCTCTCTTCTCCTTCTTACACCCCTATAATGCAAATGTTGGTGCATTTAATGTTGTCCCAGAGGTCTCTTAGACTGTCTTCATTTCTTTTCATTCGTTTTCTATATTTTGTTCTATCTCAGTGATTTCCACCATTCTGTCCTCCAGGCCATTTATCCTCTCCTCTGCCTAAAATATTCTACTGTTGATTCATTTTTGTATATTATTCATCTCTGTTTGTTCTTTAGTTTTTTTAGGTATTTGGTAAACATTTCTTGCATTTTCTCAATCTTTGCCTCCATTCTTTTTCCAACATCCTGAATCATCTTCGCTATCGTTATTCTGAATTCCTTTTCTGGAAGGTTAGCTATCTCTACTTCATTTAGTTGTTTTTCTGAGGTTTTATATTGTCCCTTCATCTGGAATGTAACTTTCTGCTTATTCATGCTGATTAACTTTTGGTAATGTGGTTTTGTTTTCCTCACTATGGGACTGTGGTTCTTCTTGCTTCTTCTGTCCGCCCTCTGATGGAGGAGTCTAAGAGGCTTGTGTAAACTTTCTTATGGGAGGGACCTGATGGGTGGGAAAAACTGGGTCTTGCTATGGTGGGCAGGACCTTGCTCAGTAAAGCTTTAATCCAGTTATCTGCTGATTGGTGGGGTTACACATCCACCCTGGTAGTTTTTTGTCCTGAGGTGACCCAGCCCTTGGGTCTACAGGCTCTATGATTGAGTTAATGGCAACCTCCAAGAGTGTTTGTGCCAAAGGGCACCTTTCCAGACAGCTGCTGCCACCGCCACTCCTGTCCCTGTGGTCATCCCCTGCTGACCGTGACTCCACAGGAGACCCATCACTGGCAGGTAGTTTTGGTTCAGTTTCCTGTGGAGTCACTGCTCCTTTCCTCTGAATCTTGGTGCAACCAAGGTTTAGTTTGTGCCTTTCATGCCTGGAGTCTCTATTTCCCCCATTTCTGTGGAAGTCTTGTAATCAAATCCTGCTGGGCTTCAAGGTCAGATTCCATGGGGATACCTAGTCCCTTTGTTGTGTCCCCAGGCTGGGAAGCCTGATGTGGAGTTCTGAACCTTCACAACAGTGGGAGAACTTCTTTGGTATTATTGTTCTCCACTTTTGGGTCACCCACCTTGCAGGTAAGGGATTTGATTTTATTGTGATTATGCCCCTCATTCATATGCCCAGTATGTCTCGCTGTGGCTTCTTCTTTATCTTTGGACATGGTATATCTTTTTTTTTTGGTAGGTTCTAATATCCTCCTGTTGATTGCTTTTCAGCAGCTAGTTGTGATTTTGGAGCTCTCACAGGAGGAGATGAGGGCACATCCTTCTACTCTGCCATCTTGAACTGGAAGCAATAGCTCTGCTTTTTATTTCATGAAGCAAAGAATGGGATGAAAACTTCATCATCACTAGTCTGTAGGTCTATCTGTACCTCCCTTTTCACACAAGGCCAAATCCTCTATTTTGTGCAAGGTCTCCATATCCTCTTATCTCTTATGCGAGACCTCACTGCCACAATCATCCTTGTTCTCATGACATGTCAGCATTTTCCATTCTTGAATTATCACACAAGCATCAACCGTAGTGGCCTTTCCCTTCAACTACTACTTATTTCTTTTCTATGTTTAGCAGACTGTTGAAAGAGAGTATGAACTCTTTCACCCCTCCTTGCCTTCTCTCCTGTAAAGGTTACTCCTGTCAAGGCTTTTATTCTTATCATCCCACTGATACTTAAAAAAACAAACAAACAAAAAAAAAAACAAAGTCCTCCATGTTTCCACATCTGACAGGTCACTATTCAACCCTTCCTTATATAAAATTGTATGCATCCTCCTTTTCAAAAGCTTTCTTGTTGATTGATCCACTGGCTGGTTTCCTCTCTTGCTGTGTAAGTGCTCCTAGTCTTCCTCCTTCCTAGTCTAAGGATAAATATTGAGTTGGCCAAAAAGTTGATGAATTTTTCATACAGTTGTATGGAAAACCTGAACAACTTTTTGGCCAACCCAATACAAACTAAAGGGAAAAAAAGACAATTTTCTTCAGTGAAAAAATACAAGAGACTCTCTACCTCACATTTCGTTTGCATATTTGTTGCTTAAAAAATAAGCATTGCTGCTATAAAGTAAGAAATGTAGGTACATTTTTTTGTGGCTTAAGAAGTCTCTTGCCAGTTTTAAGGCTCAGGAATATCTCAAATACTTAAGAACCATCTCTTTGCATCTAAGCAAGGAAGATAAGGCCCTGGCTTCTGGTTTATGGGGGAGAGTAAAAGCCTAATTTCAGTGGAGACTTAGCTCCAAGTTATAAAGCTCCCTCTTGTAACAAAGATGCGAGAAGTTTATTTTTCCTTTGGATAAAGCCAGTTAGCTAATGCCAACGGCCACCCAATTATCATGGGAATCTAGAAGGATCTCTGTGTGACACACAGTGCCTTCAGTCCTCTCCCACATTGCAGGTAGATTTGTTACTGTCTGAGCCACTAGAGAAGCCTATTTGAACACTAGTTATTGATTATCTTACATGTATATAGTAGGCTGTATCTGCCTGATTCTATAAAAATAAGATTTCTTTCTGGCTTTGCAATCTTAGTTGATCACCTGTGCAGCACACCCCACTCTAATTCAATAGTATTAACAGTGGTAATTTCGTAACAATGGTAATTTAACAGGAAGAATGTCATTTTATCTTCTACTGTTGTGGAGAGGTTTTCTGGGTTAGCAGGAGGTTTTAGTTATATTTCCCCAACACTCAGAACTGGATTTCCTGCCTATAAATATAGGGGCCTCAATGCGCCTTTGTTGGATTTTTTTCTATCTTACTTTCTTCTTAATCTTTATTTCATTGACTTTAAATGCTATCTATTAATGTATTGGGTTTTCAGACCTCAGCAATCTCTTTGCTTATACACACACACCCACGTGTGCACACACACACACACACACCATGAAAACAAGTCTAAATCTCTTATTTGATGGCTCCACATGTAATTCATTTGTAGCCACATGTTCCAGGAAGCAAACTCACTCAGAAGGAGAATACAGATAGTGGAGTACAGTTTATTACACTGGCGGGCCCAAGGCAGATTCTCCTCTTAGCCAAGGACCCCAACCAGCATTTGTGAAAATCTTTTATACCCCATGTGTACGTGTCTGAACCTACCACTCCCAATTCCTTGAGATTTACATAAACCAAGGAAACTACAATCCCAATAACCCCATCATTCACATGCTATGTGCTCATGTGCTCAAATAGTCAAACAATTAGCCAATAATCAATAAACCTGAGGTTACACTCCGATAGGTACAGAAAAATGTATGGCCTGTCTGGAGGAAAGGGTGATTAGTGTATGTTTTCTCTTAGGTGATGAGTAACCTAGATATGATCTTCAAGGTTCCCCTGTCTGGAGGGGGGGGTCTTATCCTTCTGTTGTTGTTTTCATAGACACTAAACACAGAGTTCAGAGTCCACTGGAAAGGTGGCTGAGCATGATCAGCATGAACAGGCCTAAGATGGAGTCCAGACCCTATGAATTCCTTCTTCAGTCCCCCTCTTGATGTTCTTAACTAATATTATGAGATATATTGCACCCTGGCTCTCCGACCGCCAATTTGGGAGAATGACATCAGCCTTCAGGTTACAAAGTACATAATACATTGTAAAATTCAGGGTCCACAAAGCAGAACTATCAAGGCAACTATAACAGTGGTAAATATAGTTTTCCACCAACTGAAGTCCAGAAAGGAATGTTTTCATTTGACATTGCTTTTACCTGGTTTTTCATGTCATCTAAAGCAGTTGATACATTTCCAGATAAGTCAGGAATGTATACACAACATTCAACCTTAATTATAGCACAGGTCCCTCCTTGAGCAGCTGTGAGTATGTCCAAAGCCATTCTGTTATGAATTACCGCTTTTCTCATTTGGATTTTCTCTTCATTTAAGGCTTGAATGTCTTTTGTTCTATCTAGGAGGGCCTATTTTGTGAAATTAGTCAAGGCCTGCACTTTAATCATGATATCTGTTGTCCCTATAGAGGGTACGAATAAGGCAGCAATATACTCATATCATTGAAACATGGATCTTGTCCACTTGGCATGTAAATAAGGTAGATTTACTGGGGCTTGTTGTAGGTTAGGCTTTTGTTACACTGGCATTTATATCAAATGTAACCCCATGACCTGAGTCTATTGACTGTAGGTCTTACATCAAGAGAGCAAGGAGAGGTTATGATTGACAAGAGAGAGGAAAGTCTCTTTTTGTCATCCCAGAAAAGAGCAGAGTGGTTTAAAATCTCCTTGGTAGAGTGGTGACACCCACCAAGGAAGTCCATCCATCACTGACAGAGGCATAGCCCTACATACCCAGCAGTTGGAAGTGTTGTGGAAGTCTGCATAGGAATGTGCCCATGAGATGAAAACATTGTCCTGAGTTGAAACAGAAGTTAAATTCAAAATCACGTTGATGAGGCCAAGCAGCAGGAGTTGATTGAGCAGCTTCATCCTAAAGGGTCTCATCCAGGATCTTCTTTTCCTTCTTGTTAAGGATGGTCTTAGTCTCTTGAGGGTCAGCGGGGTCCCTCTGTGTAGCCCACTCAGCATTTTTTGAGCCTGCGTGGTATGTTCTCTTCGCCCTCGTATGATGGATCCAAGGGACAATACCTGCAACTTTACCTGTAGTAGGGGTAGTTAGAATAACATAAGGGCCCTTTCACCAAGGGGCTAGCAAATCATGTTTCCAATCTTTGACCCATACTTGGTCACCAAGGGTAAACTCATGAATTTGTTCCCCAAGGGGGAATGGCACCCTTTCTTGTACAAACTTAGTTACCCGATTTATTACCTTACCCAGTTCCATCTGCTGTGAAATCCTATTCCCCCTTACCTGAGACAAATTTGTTGACACCTGTTTTATTATGGGAGGGGGCCTCCCATACACAATTTCATATGGAGAAGAGCCATGGGACTGTGGGGTCATCCTGAGTCTGAGCAGAGCTGTTGGAAGTAAGTCCACCCAGGAGCAGTCAGTCCCTATGATCCACTTGGAGAGTCGCTTTAATGTTCTGTTGGTTCATTCCACCATCTCAGAACTCTGGGCCTATATGTAGTGCAGTTTCCATTTGATGTTTAAAGTTTTGCCTACTTATTGTACTAAATCAGCTGCAAAAGCCGGGTCATTGTCTGAAACAATGCTGGTAGGAAGTCCAAATCTGGGAAATATTTCCCTAAGCAGGCACCGGGCTACTTCTGATGCTCTTTCAGTCCAGGTAGGAAAAGCTTCTACCCATCCCGAGAACGTACATAACATGACCACAGGGTAACAATAGTTTCGGTGAGGTTTCATTTCAGTGAAGTCTACTCCCAGGTATTCAAAGGGCAGTGTGCCTTTCAGCTAAATATCTAGAGATTTTTGTCTGAATACCCGAGAGGCAGCATTAACCTGTGAGCAGGCAGCATGGCCTAGGTGGGTCGCTTGGTATGTTTGGCTTACTAGATTGTGTGCCAGCTCCTCCAGTACCAATAGTTTGCCACTTGGCAATTCCCACCATCCCTTTTCAGTCTTGATGGCCCCTTCCACTTTGGCTAACCTGACAGCCGTTGTCCTTGTTTTATCAGGCTAGTGCTATCAGTATATAGGACCCAAATAGGGTCTGGAACCTTGTGTCCTTCTTTAAAACAAACCCCACATAACTTACCTCCTCCTTGCAGATCTGTGTCTTCTTCTTTGACACCTGGTAACCTGCTTCCATCAGCAGCTGGAACAGTACTTTTGTCCCTTTCCAGCATTTTTCTTTGGTCTCAGCAGCCAGCAGCAGGTCATCCCCATATTGTAGGAGCCAACATCCATACTCTTCTGGATGGGATGAGTTCAGGTCAGAAGCCAAGGCTTCCCCAAAGATGGCTGGGGAGTTCTTAAACCCTTGTGGGGGAGTCCAGATGAGCTGTTCCTTGGTGCCCCCAACTGGATCTTCCCATTCAAAGGCAGAGATGGGCTGTGATGCTGGGGCAAGACATATAGAGAAGAAGGCATCCTTGAGATCTAGGCGAGTATAAACTTTAGTCCTTGGTGGGAGGAGGCTAAGTAAGATATAGGGGTTTGGGTCAGTGGGGTGTAAAGTCACAGTAGCCTGGTTGACTAGCCTGAGATTCTGTACATGCCTATAGTCCTGTCCTCCTTCCTTTTTGACTGGCAGGATTGGCATATTCCAAGCCAACTGGCACTCTACTAGAATCCTTGTTTCAATCTATTGATGTGGGGCAGTATGCTGGCCCAGGCCTCTATCAGTAGCGGGTACTGGTGCTTTCTAATCGGGATGGTGCTTGGTTTGAGTTCTGTTATCACTGGGGCTTGATGTTTAGCCAGCCTGGGGGAAGGTGGGGGTTGTCTTCCGACCAGACCTCAGGGAATAATTGAGTTAGCTCGCTCTCATGCTATTCCGGCCCACCCAGTTCTTCCTTCAGAGGCTTATGCAACCTCCACTCATCTTGGGGTTGTATTGAGAGAGAGAGCAAATAAGTCATAGTGTCCATCTGGAAGGTGGGCCTCTCCTTAGAGGAGAAAGTCACTTGGAGAGCAAGTCTTTTCCCAACAGGGGTACTGGGCACTCAGGAATGTAGAGGAATTCATGAATCACTTGGTGCCCCCCCCCCCCCCCCCCACCATCTGACATTTTCTGGGCTGGCAAAATGCTTTAATCATCTCTTCCCCCGATACCCCAATTACAGCGGTAGTCTTTTTGGACAGTGGCGCCACAGGTTTTGTTACTACCGACAATTCTGCTCCAGTATCCACCATGAAGTCAATGTTTTGGTCCCCCGCTTTTAAGGTTACCATGGGTTCTTGGGGACCTGATATCTCAGTCCTGGCAGCCCTATTTAATTTCTAAGTCAACAAGCCTCTTCCTTCCTTGCCTTAGGGCATTCATTCTTCCAGTTGCCAAAAGCTTGGCACCAGGCACACTGGTTTGGCTGTAATGGGCCCATGGCCTCCGTTGGGACCAGTTGAAGGACTGCCCTGTCCCTGAGGCAGATGAGATGAGGTTTTCCGCAGGGCCCAAGATAGACTTTCCCAGAGCAGCAGCTAGCATTGCAAATGTCTTGTCTGTTCTCTTTCGTTCCCTCCGGCTCTCTGGCAGAGCGCAGGCTCTGCTTAATTCCAACGTCTCCCTCCCCTTCTTGTCAGTACTCACCGGGAGAGGCGGATATAGCTTGGGCAGTGTGGCTGGAGCCGGATCCTGGAAGTGTTGGCCAGAGGCTTCTGTCACCGGGATTGGAGCCTGCTGAGGTGGTGGCTCTACGACCTCGGGGAGAGCTGGCAGAGGAGCAGCGGCTGCTGCAGGACTTCACCTGGCCCTGGACTGGGCATTAAGGCGGCCTCTGGTCCTGGTGGAGCACTGGGAGGCAGGCACATCATTATCCAGTATGGGGGAGGATATCCCTGTCCAAATCCTGTACAATTTCCTTTTTTATCATCAGTCAATTTTTGTGTCATTAATATTTTTCCCTTTCCCTTCTGGATACAGAACCTTGTCCAAGTAGGAGGGTCTTGAGCTAACCCTAGCCAGGAGTCAATATATCCAGGTGTCCTGGCTCTCCTGTGACTACTGTATAGACTGCTTCCACTATTTTTTAAGTTCATAGTGTTCTCTGGTGGCCATCCTACTCCCATAGGGGGCCATTCAACCTCACACAGTATGTGGATGTAGTTAGGCTTCATCTTCACCCCATAGACTCCTCCAAATCCCTTCTTTAAGTTTTTAATCATGCACACCAATACAGTTGCCTTAGATTCTCTTTCCCCCCATCTTGCTTACCTTCTCGGACCTTCTACTTTTCCTTTTTGATCTGTCTACAAAGTTCTCGATACCCTATGTACTTCTGATATTTCCACTCAATGACACTTATATTGCCATCTGTCTCCTTCCTAATTGGGGTGAGAAGAGCCTTACCTGACAGATCCCCGAGGGAGAAGGGGGATCAGTGTGCCTTCACCTGCTGGTCAGCACAGCTGAACCAGAACACCACATGGTCCAAGACTGTTTCTCCCTTAAAGTCCATTCTGTCTTGGTGGGCTTGATCACGTGTGGATGAAAACACAGATGGGTTGAACATCCCATGTCCCAGGCCATCTCCAGGAAAGCCAATTCATACTCACGTATGTATCCCCTTCCTTCTAGCCTCCCAATTCTTAGGGGGTCAAGAATTTCACAGCAGATGGGACACCTCCTGGGGGAGGGCAGAATACGAGCATAGAAGGACCAGTTTCCTATCCTAAAAATCCCCTGGTGATCGCTAGTAATAATTTTCCCTGAGATGGCATGGACACACCTCCTAAATGACCTTCACAAATTTCCTTCCTAAACCGTAGCACCCTCGTCGACCTGTGTACCAAGCAATCGCTGCTGCTTGCCTATTCCAGGCCCCTGTGGGTCTGTGTCCCTTCTAGTCCCTCCCAGGGGGGTGATCAGGCCCCCTCTTCCACCCTGCAGGGTGGGTTCCTCCTCACCTGAGTGCTCAGTTCCCTTGCTGCCGTTCACTACCTGCCAAAGTGAAGAAAGCGGGCACTGAAAGACTGAATTCTTCCAGAGGGGCGAGGTGCCTTCCACCATCTAGGAGATTCAAACCACAAAGCCTTGGGGTGGCCTCAAATGAGACCTGTCTCCTCAAAGTGAGGAGTTTCCTGGCCAATGTACCAAATGTAGCCACGCGTTCCAGGAAACAAACTCACTCAGAAGGACAATGCAGATAGTGGAGTGCAGTTTATTACACTGGTGGGCCCAAGGCAGAGTCTCCTCTTAGCCAAGTACCCCGACCAGCATTTGTGAAAATCTTTTATACCCCATGTGTACGTGTCTGAACCCACCACTCCAAATTCTTTGAGACTTACATAAACCAAGGAAAATACAATCCCAATAACCCCATCATTCACATGCTATCTGCTCATGTGCTCAAATAGTCAAACAACTAGCCAATAATCAATAAACCCGAGGTTACACTCCGATAGATACAGAAAAATGTATGGCCTGTCTGGAGGAAGGGGTGATTAGTGTATGTTTTCTCTTAGGCAATGAATAACCTAGATACGACCTTCAGGGTTTCCCTGTCTGGAGGGGGTCTTATCCTTCTGTTGTTGTTTTCACAGGCACTAAACACAAGAGTTCAGAGTCCATTGGAAAGGTGGCTGAGCATGATCAGCATGAACAGGCCTAAGATGGAGTCCAGGCCCTATGAATTCCTTCTTCAAGCCCTGTCTATAAATGAATATTTAATCACCAGTATCCTTGATGTAAACTTGAGTCCTCCTCCTGTGTTTCCCAGTTTAGAAAAAAGTACCATCATTCAGCTACTCAGGTTACAAAGCTTAGCCTTGCTTTATTTTTTCACTTTTATACACCCAGAATAAATTGTATAGATTTGCTTTCAAAACATATCTGAGTTTCATTCCTTTTCCCAAGCTCTGTTGTTATGCCATTCCATTTAACATTTACACTGACCCCCAGAGAGGAAGAAGAAAACACAGGAGGCAGGGAGTCCGGGTGAAGGGTGGCTTTAATAAACTGGAGAAAAGATCCTGAGAGCACATGCTTAGGGAGGGAAGGTTACATGTAGAGTGAAGTTCAGATTGTGAGATGAACAGTATTTGGAGTACTCTGTGGTGAGAGACCAATGGTTTAAGTCCAGGAGACGTTGATAGGTTGGAAGTAATAGCTGTTTAAAGGAGCAGAAAATGAGAATTAGAAAAGGAACCTACCTAAACAGATAGGTTCCTAGAAGTCACTGGAAAAAATTACAAGTAGGACTAGACAAGAGAACAGTGTTGAAGGCTGTTTGTGGCAAAATAAACTGAAGTGGGGAGGCCCAGGTATGGGATAGCTGCAGAGGAGGATGCCAGGTACAGAGTCCACCATGGTGGGCTCCAATGAGAGCGCTAAGATGAAATAAACAGGGGGCTCCTTGGAAAGGCGTGAAAATCTATTGAAGAGAAAAAACAAGTAATTTACAAGTAATTTAAATACAAGATAAGAACTGATGTTTCTTAAGAGTCTTACAATCAAACTTAAGAGACACCCTGAGGAGCTGGCGGTCTGGTTCCTGGAGGACAATGAAGAGAGACTCAGGGGAAGATGTGCTGTTTTCTGTGGATCCAAATTCTAAGCAGACAGCTTAGCAGTGTTGACCAGAGAGGGGCATGGGGTAATGCAGGCTTCAGTGTGGATAGCAGAAAGAGTGAGAAAGAAGAGGTGTGAACTTGCAGTCTCTGTTGTTCATGTGTAAGAATTATGATACTGAAAAATCCACCTTCTATCTTTGTGCTAATGGTGAATTTAACCTCAGTCCTCAGTGGATGTTCCCCTTCAGTCATGCCATTCCAGTAAAACCCAAGAAAGAGCCCTGGGGTCATGACTGCTGATGAATCAGTGTTTTAGGATGTATCAGCCTTTCAGAGCCTACCTTCAGTCCTAATGGTTTTTCCACTGTTCTTGGGGCAAGTTCTGGGGAGGTGAGTCAGGAAAGACCGCGTAATAGTTGTACTAGTACTTTTACTGCTTCATCATTAATAATGGCAGTAATATTCAGTTCAGTTCAGTTCATTCACTCAGTCGTGTCCGACTCTTTGCGACTCCATGAATTGCAGCACGCCAGGCCTCTCTGTCCATCACCAACTCCTGGAGTTCACCCAAACCCACGTCCATCGAGTTGGTGATGCCATCCAGCCATCTCATCCTCTGTCGTCCCCTTTTCCTCCTGCCCCCAATCCCTCCCAGCATCAGTATTACATTAAAGGATTAAGACGTCACAAAATTAAAAAATCAGTAATAGTAATTGATACATTCAATATATAAATATATTAGAAATATTATCAGCCTAACAAAATATGTTTAACATATATTATCATAAACTGAGAAAATTAGTATAATTAATATTACTCAAACCAGCATTACATAAAAGTGAACACAATTTAATTATGCATGAATCATTAAAATGGTATTATGCAGTTCAGTTTCTTTGTAGAAGTCAGATGCTTTAAAAATTGCATTAATATGATTATTATTGAGCTGAGTCTATTTTTGTAAAGAGATTTCCAACTGATGGAAAGGCACTTGCTATGTCTTTACTAGCAGGAAAATATTTAATAAATATTTTGCAGCTATTAAGCAGAGAATGCTTACAGATATTTTCCACTGAGTCTCTAATCTCTGAATAATCACAGGTTTTATGATTGATAACATTGAAGACATTGTTTCAGCACCATCCCATAGTACAATGCAAAGTATCAGTTTGATACTATGATGCTAGTATTTCATTTGTTCAAAAGGGCTTCATAATATGGTTATAATTATGCTTACATAGTAGAATATTTTTTTTTAAATATAGTAAATAGTTGAGTACTGCAATGTGTGAAGGTTCAGATTTGCTTGGGCTTAAAGATAGCACTTTGTTTTGTCTTTTCTTCACATATCGACAAACTCTGTTACTAATAGGATCTACATGGGGGCTCATGGTTGAAATGGCTCTTTATGTTGACCTCACAAACAAAGAAAATCACAGTGACCCTTGAGATTGACCAAACTGCCTAAACAACATTGTGTTTTTCCACTGGCCCCTGCCTTTTCAAAGCTACGAAACCAGTGGATTCCAGACCTCCAGCTACGTGACTGCAGCACTCAGCTACAAGCTAAAAATTAACCATCCCTTCAGAGAATTTTTCATTGGTGGGGTATTGAAGGAGGAAACAGACAGAACAGGCTCCATCTTAAAAACAGGACTCCAGCTTGGGCCAGACGGTGGACTTTGAGCTATATGCCCAGTATCTATGGAAATGACATACCAACTGGAAAACCAGACCCCCCTGGATGGAAAAGCCCCAGGGCTTGTACCTAGACTCTCCATCGCCTAAAAGAATACCCTAATTACCTGTGTAACCAAATAGAATCGTACATTCTATTATACTTATTGGGGTATGACCACAGGCCTATTGATAATTGTCACTGTTAACTACCTAGGCTTAAGGCATATGAATCACGGGTTGGCTTTGATTGTTATCTTTCGTTTCCTTTGTTCGGGGTAGTTTCAGGGAATTTGGGGAAGTGGGTATATACACTTAGGGTATATAAGGTTTTCACAAAACCTGGCTGGGGTCCTTGGCGAAGAGGAGACTCTGCCTTTGGCCCACCGGTGTAATAAACTGCATTCACTCCACTATCTGCATTGTCCTTCTGAGTGAGTTTGTTTCCCAGAACGTGTGGCTTCAACAGTATAAGAAAGACTCCATCAGAAAAGGAGGACGCTGGTTCTTCTCAAGGGCCAGTCACCCTCATGTTTTCCCTCAAATAAATTTCCTTTTGTCTGACTGCCCAGCTCACTCTCTTTTTCTCTGCACCCGCCTTACAGTTATGGATTTCATTACTGATGAGTAATGATTAAAATATCAGGTTCTTTCAAAAACAGAAGTAATGGCATTGCATTAATGCTTCATACACAATCCTTGGTATTCCATCCAAGGCCTGGTGATGCTGCAAGTCGTTGTAGTCACAGCCTGAGGAGGCAGGTGGTCACTGGTTCTGAATTCTGGCCACACTTTCAGATAACAAACTCTAGACAGAGCTTGGGTTCTCAGTCCCTACTCCCTTTTTAATACGATGGGCTGACTCCCTTCTTGACTGATCCTTTCTTGCTCCATGATACCTGGCATTATGTTGTCAGTGAATTTAGGATTTTATTTTATTTGAGTATAGTTAGTTGCTTTACAATATGTGTTAGTTTCTGCTGTACAAAAATGTGAATCCGCTATATGTATACATACAACCCCTCACTTTAAGACCTCCTTCCAACCCACCCCTGATGTCACCCATCCATCATGGGGCACCAAGCTGAGCTCCATGTGCTGTATAGCAGCTTCCCACTAACTATATATTTTACACATCATAGTGTGAATATGTCAATTCTAGTCTCCCAATTCATCTACCCCTCCACTTACACCCCCTGCCCATGACTACACATCTTTTCTCTATATCAGCGTCTCTATTCCTGCCCTGCAAATAGGTTCATCTGTACACTTTTCTAGATTCCATATATATGATTTAAAGGATACAGTTAGCTTTAGTTTTCAGAGTACAATTAGTCACAACTAAGAAGATAGGGTACCTGGAAACCCAATTAGCATGAGGAAAGGGAAAAATACAGTTTGCAAAACACATGGACATATTTCAGAAAGTCAGCTGGTACAGTAGAAGCATTTAGACTTATAATTCAGCTCATTATTCTATTAATTTTCTTTTTGATGGAATTTATATTGCTTTGTGCATTAATGAGCTTTTTTGTTTGAAATGTCTAGATCAGTTCTATCAGCATAGACCTTGTGACTATAGATTGTTATGAATGTTATTCAGTTTGTATTAATGTACGTAAATTAATATAATTGTGTGAAAATAAGGCAGAGTGTTACTATAATAATTTAAGAAGATAAAAACTGGAGGAGTAGATATTTGTTTCAGAACTGAAAAAAGTCTTTGTACCAATTATCACTTTCTTATCTATGAAATGGGGCCTAATTTTTCTTTAATGCTGATGCTTCTCTAATGCAAAGAATCATGTATTTTCTGGTTTTAATATTGACAGAATCTAACATAAATTTGGCAGAATATATTTTATTAAAACTTTTGTAACGAGTAATCAAATCAATGTACAAATATCTCTCCCTGTTTTGAAATAATTTTGTGAACGTAAATTTTGAGTGTTAAGAAATATTAAGTGATAGTTATTTTTTATGTGAGTACATGAATTAAGAAGTTTGTATAAATGCATTAATTTATAGCTTCATGTCTATTACTGCTGATGATCTTTGCAATATTGCAGCACAGTCTGACAATGATATTGCTTGCTTTTGTGTATTAGGAAGAGAACTGTTGGAGACATAAGGTGGTTTACCTAGACGTGATTATCAATACAGTCCAGGTTTTCTGCCCCCATGTTTTTTTAGAGTTCTGGTACCATATGGTGTACTTTGCCAGTGGGCATTGATCCCTCACAGATTGTGACACTGATAGCAATCCTTCACCATGAGTTCTGATGCTGCTATTGGCATCAGTGATTGAATCTCTTCAGTTCAGTTCAGTTCAGTCACTCAGTCGTGCCCGACTCTGCGACCCCATGAATCGAAGCACTCCAAGCCTCCCTGTCCATCACCAACTCCCGGAGTTCACTCAAACTCACGTCCATCGAGTCGATGATGCCATGCAGCCATCTCATCCTCTGTCGTCCCCTTCTCCTCCTGCCCCCAATCCCTCCCAGCATCAGGGTCTTTTCCAATGAGTCAACTCTTCACATGAGGTGGCCAAAGTATTGGAGTTTCAGCTTTAGCATCATTCCTTCCAAAGAAATCCCAGGGCTGATCTCCTTCAGAATGGACTGGTTGGATCTCCTTGCAGTCCAAGGGACTCTCAAGAGTCTTCTCCAACACCACAGTTCAAAAGCATCAATTCTTCCACTCTCAGCTTTCTTCACAGTTCAACTCTCACATCCATACATGACCACAGGAAAAACCATAGCCTTGACTAGACGGACCTTTGTTGGCAAAGTAATGTCTCTGCTTTTGAATATGCTATCTAGGTTGGACATAACTTTCCTTCCAAGGAGTAAGCGTCTTTTAATTTCATGGCTGCAGTCACCATCAGCAGTGATTTTGGAGCCCCCAAAAATAAAGTATGACACTAGCTTGTAAATATACAGTGGAGGGAAAAAGTAGCAAAAAATCTACACACACACTTTGGAATAAAAAAAGACTTAAAGTTGGCTCTTGAAGTCAACATTTACCAAGTACTTATGCAGATTACTTAACTCTTTGTTAAGATTGTTTTGAGATTAAATGTTCCCATTGCAAGAGAAGACCATTGATAGTAAACACATGGTAAGGGCCATTTTATTGGAACACCTTAGCCTTATTTTGCTAATTCACAAATTAACAAAAAGAGTTAATTTTGTTAATTACACCCTTTAACCTGCCCACCCATTTTGGAATTTTTTTCATTATCACATAATAGAGTTTTTGAAGTACATTTTCCAAAATTCCCTTCTCTATTTGGTTCTGAATTAGACTGATCATGAAAGACACCCAAATGATACTTGAATGGTTAAAAAAAAAAAGTGACAATATTTGGTGAAGAGCATTAGCAACAAGTACAGATTCTCTTGGTCGGGAAATGGGGGTGATCTGAGTGTTTAGGCTGTGATAGGAACACCCTTCACCCAGTACTACTCAGGTTCTGCTATCCTTCAAGTAGCAGGATAGATAACAATTTGAAATCGAGCAAGACCATGTGAGTGGTTCTGACCAACGAACTGGAGGCAGGAGTGACTTGTATCCCTTCCAGACACAGCATCTAGTTACTGCCAAGAGTTCCCTTTCCCTGAGCTGCAGCTGGCACTGTGCAAGGCAGCTTAGAGGCATGGTTAGCTGACAGACCACAGCAGGCTGTCCATCTTCAATGGGCCATGCCAGCATCAGGAATCAAATCTTAGCTGTGTGTGGTGGACAGAGAAATGTCTTCTCGAAGATGCCCAGGTCCTAATTCCTAGACTGTATGAATATGTAGCCTGACATGGCCAAAGAAAATTGGCAGACACGATCAAGTTAAGGACCTTGAGAAGGGGTTCTTACCTAGGATAATCTGGGTGGGCCCAGTGTAATCATAAGGGTCCTTCAAGATGCCAGTGGAAGCAGAGGCAGAGCTGATGTGATTGTTGATTTTGAAGATGAAGGGAGGGGCCAAGGCATTTAAATGCCCTCTAGAAACCAGAAGTAAAGTAATGCACAAAATTCTCCAAGCCAGGCTTCAGCAATATGTGAACTGTGAACTTCCAGATGTTCAAGCTGGTTTTAGAAAAGGCAGAGGAACCAGAGATCAAATTGCCAACATCCATTGGATCATCAAAAAAGCAAGAGAGTTCCAGAAAAACATCTATTTCTGCTTTATTGACTATGCCAAAGCCTTTGACTGTGTGGATCACAACAAACTGTGGAAAATTCTGAAAGAGATGGGAATACCAGATCACCTGACCTTCCTCTTGAGAAATCTGTATGTAGGTCAGGAAGCAACAGCTAGGACTGGACATGGAACAACAGACTGGTGCCAAATAGAGAAAGGAGTATGTCAAGGCTGTATATTGTCACCTGCTTATTTAACTTCTGTGCAGAGTACATCATGAGAAACGCTGGGCTGGAGGAAGCACAAGCTGGAATCAAGATTGCCAGGAGAAATATCAATAACCTCAGATATGCAGATGATACCACCCTTATGGCAGAAAGTGAAGAGGAACTCAAAAGGCTCTTGATTAAAGTGAAAGTGGAGAGTGAAAAAGTTGGCTTAAAGCTCAACATTCAGAAAACAAAGATTATGGGATCAGGTCCCATCACTTCATGGGAAATACATGGGAAACAGTGGAAACAGTATCAGACTTTATTTGCTGAGGCTCCAAAATCACTGCTGATGGTGATTGCAGCCATAAAATTAAAATACACTTACTCTTTTGTAGGAAAGTTATGACCAACCTAGATAGCATATTCAAAAGCAGAGACTTACTTTACCAACAAAGGTCCATCTAATCAAGGCTATGGTTTTTCTAGTGGTCATGTATGGATGTGAGAGTTGGACTGTGAAGAAAGCTGAGCACCGAAGAATTGATGCTTTTGAACTGTGGTGTTGGTGGAGACTCTTAAGAATCCCTTGGACTGCAAGGAGATCCAACCAGTCCATTCTGAAGGAGATCAGTCCTGGGTGTTCCTTGGAAGGACTGATGCTAAAATTGAAACTCCAATACTTTGGCCACCTCATGTGAAGAGTTGACTCATTGGAAAAGACTCTGATGCTGGTAGGGATTGGGGGCAGGAGGAGAAGGGGATGACAGAAGGTGAGATGGCTGGATGGCATCACCGACTAGATGGATGTGGATTTGGGTGAACTCCGGGAATTGGTGATGGACAAGGCAGCTTGGTGTGCTGAGATTCATGGGGTCGCAAAGAGTCAGACAACTGAGCTACTGAACTGAACTGAACTGAACTGAACTAGAAATCGGAAACGGGAGGAAATGGGTTTTTCCTCAGAGGCTCCAGAAGCATTTAGCCCATTGAGACCCATTATGGACTTCTGACCTTCTACACTCTAAGAGAATAAATTTGTGTTGGTTTTCAAGCCACTAAGTTTGAGTAATTTGTTGTGGCAACAGCAGAAAATGACTACACTGTTTTAAGCCATCTGTGGCTTGGGTTTTTTTTCTTTTTGAGTGTGTATGTGTGTGTGTGTTTTCTTTAAAATTAATTTATTTATTTTAATTGGAGGCTAATTGCTTTACAATATTGTAGTGGTTTTTGCCATACATTGACATGAATCAGCCATGGGTGTACATGTGTTCCCCATCCTGAACACCCCTCCCACCTCCCTCTCCATTCCCATCCCTCAGGGTTATCTCAGTGCACCAGTCCTGAGCACCCTGTCTCATGCATTGAACTTGGACTGGTGATCTATTTCACATATGATAATATACATGTTTCAATGCTATTCTCTCAAATCATCCCACCCTCGCCTTCTCCCACAGAGTCCAAAAGTCTGTTCTTTACATCTGTGTTTCTCTTGCTGTCTCACATATAGGGTCATTATAATCTTTCTAGATTCCATATATATGTGTTATTATACTGTATTGGTATTTTTTTTTTTCTGACTTACTTCACTCTGTATGATAGGCTCCAGTTTCATCCACCTCATTAGAATTGATTCAAATGCATTCTTCCTAACAGCTGAGTAATATTCCATTGTGAATATGTACCACAGCTTTCTTATCCATTCGTCTGCTGATGGACATCTAGGTTGCTTCCATGTCCTGGCTATTACAAACAGTGCTGTGATGAATCCTGGGGTACACATGTCTCTTTCAATTCTGGTTTCCTAGGTGTGTATGCCCAGCAGTGGGATTGCTGGGTTGTATGGCAGTTCTATTTCCAGATTTTTAAGGAATATCCACACTGTTCTCCATAGTGGCTGTACTAGTTTGTATTCCCACCAATAGTGTAAGAAGGTTCCCTTTTCTCCACACCCTCTCCAGCATTTATTGCTCATAGACTTTTTGATAGCAACCATTCTGACTGGCGTAAGATGGTACCTCATTGTGGTTTTGATTTGCATTTCTCTGATAATAAGTGATGTTGTGCATCTTTTCATGCATTTGTTAGCCATCTATATGTCTTCTTTGGAGAAATGTCTATTTAGTTATTTGGCCCATTTTTTGATTGGGTTGTTTATTTTTCTGGAATTGAGCTGCAGGAGTTGCTTGTATATTTTTGAGATTAGTTGTTTGTCAGTTGCTTCATTTGCTATTATTTTCTCCCATTCTGATGGCTGTCTTTTCACTTTGCTTATAGTTTCCTTCATTGTGAAAAAGCTTTCAAGTTTAATTAGATCCAATTTGTTTATTTTTGCTTTTATTTCCATTACTCTGGGAAGTGGGCCATAGAGAATTCTGCTGTGATTTATGTCAGAGAGAATTTTGCCTATGTTTTCCTCTAAGAGTTTTATAGTTTCTGGTCTTCCCTTTAGATCTTTACTCCATTTTGAGTTTATTTTTGTGTATGGTGTTAGAAAGTGTTCTAGTTTCATTCTATTACAAGTAGTTGACCAGTTTTCCCAGCACCACTTGATAAAGAGATTGTCTTCTCTCCATTGTGTATTTGTGCCTCCTTTGTCAAAGATAAATAAGGTGTCCATAGGTGCATGGATTTATCTCTGAGCTTTCTATTTTGTTCCATTGATCTATATTTCTGTCTTTCCCTGCCAGTACTATACTGTCTTGATGACTGTGGCTTTGTAGTATAGCCTGAAGTCAGGCAGGTTGATTCCTCCAGTTCCATTCTTCTTTATCAAGATTGCTTTGGCTACACAAGCTTTTTTGTATTTCCATACAAATTGTGAAATTATTTGTTCTAGTTCTCTGAAAAATGCCATTGGTAGCTTGATAGGGATTGCATTGAATCTATGGATTGCTTTGGGTAGTATACTCATTTTCACTATATTGATTCTTCCAATCCATGAACATGGTATATTTCCCCGTCTATTTGTACCAACTTTGATTTCTTTCATCAGTGTTTTATAGTTTTATATATATAGGTCCTTTGTTTCTTTAGGTAGATTTATTCTTAAGTATTTTATTCTTTTTGTTGCAATGGTGAATGGATTTTTTTTCTTAATTTCTCTTTCTGTTTTCTCATTGTTAGTGTATAGGAATGTGAGGGGTTTCTGTGTTAATTTTATATCCTGCAACTTTACTATTTTCATTAATTAGCTCTAGTAATTTTCTAGGAGAAGGCAATGGTACCCCACTCCAGTACTCTTGCCTCGAAAATCCCATGGACAGACGAGCCTGGTAGGCTGCAGTCCATGGGGTCGCTAAGAATCAGTCATGACTGAGCAACTTCACTTTCACTTTTCACTTTCATGCATTGGAGAAGGAAATGGCAACCCTCTCCAGTGTTCTTGCTTGGAGAATCCCAGGGACGGGGGAGCCTGGTGGGCTGCCGTCTTTGGGGTTGCACAGAGTCAGACACGACTGAAGCGACTTAGCAGCAGCAGCAGTAGCGGCAGTAATTTTCTGGTGGAGTCTTTAGGGTTTTCTATGTAAAGGATCATGTCATTTGCAAACAGTGAGAGTTTTACTTTTTCTTTTCCAATCTGGATTCCATTTATTTATTCTTCTTCTCTTATTGATGTGGCTGAAACTTCCAAAACTGTGTTGAATAGTAGTAGTGTGGGCACCCTTGTCTTGTTCTTGACTTTAGGGGAAATGCTTTCTATTTTTCACCATTGAGGATACTGATTGCTGTGGGTTTATCATATATGGTTTTTATTACGTTGTGCCTGTTTTCTGGAGGGTTTTTCTCATAAATGGATGTTGAATTTTGTCAAGGCTTTCTCTGCATCTATTGAGATAATCATATGGTTTTATTTTTAATTTGTTAATGTGGTATATCACATTGATTGTTTTGTGAATACTGAAGAATCCTTGCATCCCCAGGATAAAGCCCACTTGGTTGTGCTATATGATCTTTTTAATATGTTGTTGGATTCTGTTTGTTAGAATTTTGTTAAGGATTTTTCATCTATGTTCATCAGTGATGTTGGCCTGTAGTTTTCTTTTCTGTGGCAACTTTGTCTGGTTTTGGTATTAGAGTAATGCTGGCTTCATAGAATGAGTTTGAAAGTTTACCTTCCTCTGCAATTTTCTGGAAGAGTTTGAGTAGGATAGGTGTTAGCTCTTCTCTAAATTTTTGGTAGAGTTCAGCTGTGAAGCCGTCTGGTCCTGGGCTTTTGCTTTGTTGGAAGGTTTCTGATTACAGTTTCAATTTACATGCTTGTGATGGATCTGTTAGGATTTCCTATTTCTTCCTGGTTCAGTTTTGGAAAGTTATACTTTTCTAAGAATTTGTCCATTTCTTCCAAGTTGTCCATTTTATTGGCATATAGTTGCTATAGTAGTCTCTTATGATCCTTTGTATTTCTGTGTTGTCTGTTGTGATTTCTCCATTCTCATTTCTAATTTTGTTGATTTGAGTCTTCTCCCTTTTTTCTTGATGAATCTGGCTAACAGTTTGTCTATCTTAATTATCTTCTCAAAGAACCAGCTTTTAGCTTTGTTGATTTTTGCTATGGTCTCCTTTGTTTCTTTTTCATTTATTTCCGCCCTAATTTTTATGATTTCTTTCCTTCTACTAACTATGGGCTTCTTCATTTCTTATTTTTCTAGTTGCTTTAGGTGTTGAGTTAGGTTATTTACTTTATTTTTCTCTTGTTTCTTGAGGTAAGCTCGTATTGCTATGAACTTTCCCCTTAGCACTGCTTTTACTGAATCCCATAGGGTTTGGGTTGTTATGTTTTCATTTTCATTCATTTTTATGCATATTTTTATTTCTTCTGTGGTTTGTTGGTTATTCAGAAGCATTTTGTTAGCCTCCATATGTGTGTATTTTTAATAGTTTTTTTTTTTTTTCCCTGTAGTTGACATCTAATCTTACCGCATTGTGATCAGAAAAGATGCTTGAGATGATTTCAATTTTTTTGAATTTACCAAGGCTAGATTTATGGCCCAGGATATGATCTATCCTGGAGAAGGTTCCGTGTGCACTTGAGAAGGAGGTGAAATTCATTGTTTTGGGGTGTGATTGATATCAATCAGGTTTAAGTGGTCCATTGGATCATTTAATGGACCTTGCTAGTTTTGTGTTTGTGTTTCCTTCTTAACTTTCTGTTTAGTAGATCTGTCCATAGGTGTGAGTGGGATATTAAAGCCTCCCACTATTATTGTGTTACTGTTAATTTCCCCTTTCATACTTGTTAGCATTTGCCTTACATGTTGTGGTGCTTCTATGTTGGGTGCATATATATTTATAATTGTTACATCTTCTTCTTGGATTGATCCTTTGATCATTATGTAGTGTCCTTCTTTGTCTCTTTCCATGGCCTTTATTTCAAGTTCTATTTTATCTGATATGAGTATTGCTACTCCTGAATTCTTTTGGTCTCCTTTTGCATGAATATGTTTTTCCAGCTCTTCACTTTCAGTCCATATGTGTCCCTTGTTTTGAGGTGGGTCTCTTGTAGACAGCACATATAGGGGTCTTGTTTCTGTATCCATTCAACCAGTCTTTGTCTTTTGGTTAGGGCATTCAAGCCATTTACATTTAAGGTAATTATTGATAAATATGATCCCATTGCCATTTACCTTGTTGTTTTGGGTTCGGGTTTATAAACCTTTTCTGTGTTTCCTGTCTACAGAAGATCCTTTAGCATGTGTTGAAGATCTGGTTTGGTGGTGCTGAATTATTTCAGCTTTTGCTTGTCTGTAAAGCTTTTGATTTCTCCTTCATATTTGAAGGAGATCCTTGCTGGGTACAGTAATCTGGGTTGTAGGTTTTTCTCTTTCATCACTTTAATTATGTCCTGCCATTCCCTTCTGGCCTGAAGAATTTCTATTGAAGGATCAGCTGTTATCCTTATGGGAATCCCCTTGTGTGTTATTTGTTGTTTTTCGCTTGCTGCTTTTAACATTTGTTCCTTGTGTTTGATCTTCATTAATTTTATTAATATGTGTCTTGGGGTGCCTTACCTTGGGTTTATCCTGTTTGGGACTCTCTGGTTTTCTTGGACTTGAGTGGCTGTTTCCTTCCCCATTTTAGGGAAGTTTTCAACTATTATCTCCTCAAGTATTTTCTCATGGCCTTCCTTTTTGTTGTCTTCTGGGACCCCTATGATTCAAATGTTGGGGTGTTTGACATTGTCCCAGAGGTCTCTAAGGTTGTCCTCATTTCTTTTAATTTTTTTTCCTCTCTGCTTCATTTATTTCCATCATTCTATCTTCCACCTCACTTATCCTATCTTCTGCCTCAGTTATTCTACTGTTGGCTCCCTCCAGAGTGCTTTTGATCTAAGTTATTGCATTATTTATTATTGATTGACTCTTCTTTATTTCTTCTAGGTCCTTGTTAAACATTTCTTGCATCTTCTCAATCCTTGTCTCCAGACCGTTTATCTGTGACTCCATTTTGTTTTCAAGATTCTGGATCATGTTTACTATCATTATTCTTAATTCTTTTTCAGGTAGACTCCCTATCGCTGCCTCTTTTTTTTTTTTTTTTTTGCTTGGTGGGCATTTATCATGTTCCTTTACCTGCTGAATATTTCTCTGCCTTTTCATCTTGTTCATATTGCTGTGTTTGGAGTGGCCTTTCTGTATGCTAGAAGTTTGTGGTTCCTCTTTATTGTGGAGGTTCCTCCCTGTGGGTGGGGTTGAATGAGTGTCTTGTCAAGGTTTCCTGGTTAGGGAAGTTTGAGTCGGTGTTCTGGTGGGTGGAGCTGGGTCTCCTCTCTCTGGAGTGCAATGAAGTGTCCAATAGTTAGTTTTGAGTTGTCTGTGGGTTTGGTGTCACTTTTGACTGCCTGTATTTTAATGCTCAGGGGTCCTGTGTTGTTAGAGAATTAGCTTAGTATGTCTTGCTCTGAAACTTGTTGGCTCTTGGGTGGAGCTTGGTTTTAGTATAGTTATGGAGGCTTTTGGATGAGCTCTTGTCAATTAATGTTCCCTGGAGTCAGGAGTTTTCTTGTGTTCTCAAGTTTTGGATTTAAGCCTCCTGCCTCTGGCTTTCTGTTTTATTCTTACAGTAGCCTCAAGACTTCTCCATCTATACAACACCAATGATAAAAGATCTAGGTTAATGGTGAAAAGATTCTCCACAGTGAGGGACACCCAGAGAGGTTCACAGAGTTACATGGAGAAGAGAAGAGGGAGGAGGGATATAGGGGTGACCAGGAGAAGAAGAGGGGGAGTCAAAAGGGGAGAGAGCAATCTAGCCAGTGATCAATTCCCTATGTGCTCTCCATAGTCTGGAACACTCAGAGAGGTTCACAGATTTACATAGAGAAGAGAAGATTGAGGAAGGAGATAGAGGTGACCAGGAGGAGAAGAGGGGGAGTAAAAAGCAGAGAGAGAGAGATCCAGCAGTAATCAGTTCCCTAAGTGTTCTCCACAGCTGGAACACCCAAAGAGATTCACAGAGTTGGAAAGAGAAAAGAAGGGGGAGGGAGGAGAGAGAGGTGACCTGGGGGAGAAAAAGGAGAGTCAAAAGAGGGAGAGAGCAATCAAGCTGGTAATCACACTCCTAAGTAAAAATGCGCACTGAATATTGGACTCTCAAAGGTACAAAATTGATAACAAGTACCAAAAAGCAAAGGTTAAAATCTAGAGTAAAGGTTAGACTCTCAAAAATACAATATTAAAAAAAAAATCACAAAAATTATAAAAAATATATATATATGAAATTTGCTTTAAACATAGGGTCTTTTTTTGGCAAGGTAATAGGTTATAAAAATGAAAATTAAAGAGTAATAAAGAACTTGAAAATAAAAAAAAATTAAAAATGATAATAGTAAAATATATCTAGGAATTTCTCTGGAGCTGTTGAGGGCAGTGTGTGATCAGTTCAGTTTCAGATAGTTCCTTGTTCCAGCTTATACTTCTTCTCAAGGTCTATAGTTCCCTTCCAATGTAGTCAGTGCTAACTACAAGGTTTTAATCTGTTCCATCTGTCACTTCCAAAGCTGTTCCCTCTTCTTTGTTTATTTTGGCTTCCTCTGTTTGCAAGTCTCTGCAATGTCTAATTTCCGCCTTGACACAAAGGGGCGAAATCGGTCACTTATTTAGTCTAAATTGTTCAGTTGTGCTGTTGGGAGGGAGGAACACTGCAAACAAATATCACTGGCATTTGTGGGGTGTGCTTGCAGTGTCTGAGCCACACTGGGTTTGCCCCCGCTCATGGCATGTGTGCTTTTCCGGTCTACACTATGCAGGCTCCGGGTTGCTTGGCAAGGGAACTATCTAAAGCGGGCCCTTGGTTGCGTGCACTTCCACGTCTAAGCCACTCAGGTTCAGGTTCTCAGGTACTCCACAAAGGCACAGACTCAGTTGGGCCTGCGTTTTGTGCCCTTTCCAGGTCTGAGCAGCTCAGGCAAACAGATGCTTGGTGAGCGGAGTCTCCCAGACGGGTGGTATGTCTTATCACCTCCTCTGTCCCAGCTGCTCAGTTTCCTGGGTGTACAGCAAGACAGCCATCTAAGGTGTGCCATGTGTCTCCTCTTGGGAGCTGATCTCTGACTGCGATCCTCCTGGCGGATGTCAACCTTCCAGGATCCCAGGAAGACTTGGTTAGCAACTGGGAGTCTGCTCACAGTTGGGTAGAGGATGCCTTCTCTGGGGCCCAGATTGCCTCTTGTCTTCCAGCTCTGGCTGTCACCCACCTGCCTCTCTGCCTCTAGCAGGGGGAGGGGCCGGTCTGCAGCCAGCTAGCTCTCCTCTAGTATTCACTCAATCCTTTGTTCTGTGAATGGAGCAGGCTGTGCCTTAGCACTTTTCACGGAGAAGTTCTCTCTCTCTCTCTTTTTTCTTTTTCTCTCTGGCTATCGCACAGTTTGGGTTGCTATCTCACATTAGCTCCCTCAGATTGTCCTCATGGCATTCAGGCTCAGTCCTTACCCTAAGCAATCAGCCTGCGCCTCGCTATTCAGCCCCAGCTCGCTGCTGGTGGACCTGAGCGTCTGGGCTATTTCTCTGCTGGGAGTTGTGGTTAGGTGTGTAATTTGTGGTTTTCTTTTTTTTTTTTTTTTCTCCCGGTTGTGTTGCCATTTGAGATTCCAAAACTCCCCACAGACCCGCCAGTGAGAGGTTTTCCTCCTGTTTGGAAACTTCTCCTCCTTCACGACTCCCTCCCAGGAATGGTTCTCTGTCTCTAACTCTTTTGTCTCTCTTTTTATCTTTTATATCTTGTCATACCTCCTTTTGAAGAGAATGGGCTGCCTTTCTGGGTGCCTGGTGTCCTCTGCCAGCATTCAGAAGTTGTTTTGTGAAATTTGCTCAGTGTTCAAATTATCTTTTGATGAATTTGTAGGGAAGAAAGTGGTCTCCCCGTCCTATTCCTCCTCATCTTAGAACCGCCCCCTGGCTTGGCTTTTTTATTACAAAAGCATAACCAAGTTTATCTTGACTGATATAATACTCTTTTATCATTTTTATGATCAAAACTAGCAATGTGAAAATATACTTCGAAATTCAAGCATTTGTTTTTCACCCAAATGATATTTATAATCTTCAGGTTGTGCTCTGCTGTGCTAAGTCACTTCAGTTGTGTCTGACTCTTTGTAACCCCAAGGATGGTAGCCTGCCAGGCTCCTCTGTCCATGGAATTCTCCAGGCAAGAATGCTAGAGTAGTCTTCCTATTTTGGGAGGAAGTGAATCAGAATATAGATAAAATTTTGGATGTTATTATTATGGTCTATGTAGTTTATAATAATACATAACAATTAATGTAAATACCATAGAGTTATCATCTTTAAGACTTATTAGATGTTATTTTAGAATTCCAGTTTTTCCTCACTCTTCATTAACTTAGAAAATATAAAATAAATTTTCATGCCACTGGATAAGATGAAAAAATATAACCCATAGGTACTATTCAGGTGATAAATTAACACACTTCATTAACAAGTTAATTTGGGAGCAGTATATTCTTCTTTCAAGAAGATGAAAGTGGTAAAACATGAGGGAAATTGTATGGTTGAGATTAACATGAAATGTCATGGAAGAAATCAGCTATAGAGTGTCTCACATGAACAGTGCTTAGAGGCAGAGCTGTTAGGAAATAGGAAGATTAAGAGGTAACTTCAGAATGTATTTCTTCTCCTGTGAGCTTCTGTGTGGAATCCAGAAGTGACTAAGCTGGTGAAGGGGCTAGAAAGAGAGAAAGGACAACAAAAAGGAAAGCATTATTTTCTGAGATTCAAGAATTTCTCTGTAAGTAACCTAAACTCAGAGCAGAATGTCAGAAAAGGGTTCCTGTCTGAAATAATAGCACTTAGACCTAGAATCAAACAATATGGTTGCTGTCTTTTGTAGTGTGAGAATCTAGGGAGTAAGGTTGGAGGATAGTTACTCAGAAGGCGTGGATTCTAGTTTTTATCTGACCTCTTCATCTATTCTGTTATGGATCCCTTTCACCTATGCTCCTCACACATCCCATGCACACACAAGCACCTAGCTTTGTATTATTTTGTACATCCTTCTCTGTGCAGAAATATGCTCAGAAAAAACATTTCAGTTAAAATTATTCTCTTAAGAAATACTTTCTGTTAACTTTCTCGGTTAACACTCTTTATGCACGTATGCAGAATCATCATAGTTCTGGGTGGCAATGGTCTTTACGTATGGATTGGTTACATGTAAAACAGTCTTTAACTTACCATTTCAGATCATTATAGTAAATAATTATACTGTCTTAAAGCACGGTTTACTTCCTCCTTGGCTCAAATACAACTAGACCCTCAAGGAAAACTCTCTGTGTCCTTTTTGAGTAATGGGTATGGTTAGGTTTCCTCCCCTGCATTTTCAAGTACCTTTTATTGAAGTATAGTTGATTTACAATGTTAGTTTTTGGTGTATAGCAAACAGATTGTTATGTGTATATTTAACAGCTTATGGAAAAAGTAAACAAACTACTTGGCAAACACAATATATGTATATAATATGCCTTTTCAGATTCTTTTATCCATTATAGGTTATTACAAGATATTGAATAGAGTTCCCTGTGATATACAGTAAGTCCTTGATGATTATCTATTTATATGTCATAGTGTGTATTTATTCATCCCAAGACCCTAATTTATCCCTCCCTCCTTATCCCCTTTGGTAACCATAAGTTTGTTTTCTTTGCCTATGACTTGATTTCTATTTCTTAAATAAGTTCATTTGATCACTTTTTTAAACTCCACATATAAGTGATATCATCTGATATTATTCTTTGACTTATTTCACTTAGTATAATAATCTCTAGGTCCATCCATGTTGCTGCAAGTGGCATTATTTCATTCTTTTTTAAGGTTGATTAATACTCCATTGTGTATATTATACCACATATTTTTTATCCATTCATACATCAGTGGGCATATAGGTTGTTTCCATGTCTTGGCTACTGTAAATTGCACTGCTATGAATATTGGGGTGCATGCATTTTTTTCAAATTAAGTTTCCTCCAGATATGTGCCCAGGAGTGGGACAGCAGGATCATACGGTAGTTCTATTTTCACTTTTTGAGAAAGCTCCATAGTATTCTCCATAGTGGCTACACCAATTTACATTCTCACCAACAGTGTAGGAGGGTTCCCTTTTCTCTACATTCTTGCCAACACTTGTTATTTGTGTTCTTTTTGATGATGGCTATCCTGACTGGTGTGAGATGATACCTCATTATGGTTTTGACTTCCATTTCTCTAGTAATTAGTGATGTTGAGCATCTTTTCATGTCCCTGTTGGCCATCTGTATGAACACTAGTCACTCTTAGAAGCACTGCTTTCTCTGTGTAAACAGCTCATGAATAAGCGAGTTTATTCTCTTTGAAATGTTTTAACTTTAGTACAGTTTATAAGAGAATATTCTATCTATGACATTAGAACTGCATAGACTAATTTATTATGGAACAAACCCCATCCCATCTGTACTAAATAGTTTCTGTGTTTAATGGGATGATACTGTGTTCAGGTCTTGTCTCATGTACCTTGATAAAAGCATGAACTTTAGGAGTATGTTGTAGTGTCCTTTTGTTTCTGTTTTATTTTTTCTCTCCATTAATGGTCCTTTCCCCTCTCCCTATTAAGGAAGCATCCTTAGAGGGGGTCACTCAGGTTTGCCTCCCAGATTCTCAAAGATTCATCAGGTTTATCATTATTAAATAATACTTTCTCCAATTCTATATCAAAACATAAATGTCAGTTACATTGTCATGCCAGCACAAACACCTGCTGTATATATTTACTCTTTTAGCTGCACTAGGTCTCAGCTGAGGGGCCTTTGACTGTTGCTGTGGATGCAGGACCTTTAGTTGAAGTATGAGGGCTCTTTTTAGCTGTGGCATGCAGGATCGTTTGTTTCTTGGTTGCAGCATGAAAACTCTTATTTGCAGCATGTATGGTCTAGCTCTCTGATCAGGGATCAAATCCAGACCCCTGCATTGGGAGCATGGAGTCTTAGTCACCAGACCACCCAGTGAAGGGAAGTCCCCATACACCTGAGTTTTAAGTGAAAGTTAACTGATCATCATTGTCATCATCTTCAGTCTCAGGTCTGAAGCATAACTCAGGCTAAGCGGAGGTGGAGTCTATGTAGTGGTGGGGATTCCTGGAGCTGTGGCAGGGAGGACCAGCAGGCTTTGTGGGTTCTCCTAAACTCTACTTCTCAGCTTTCTGCCCTTCACAGGCCCTTTCCCAAGAAAGATCCTCTGGATTATTAATGTGGGGACCCATCATATGGCAGGAAACACTAACAAAGAGACCTGGTAATGAAACAGCAGCTTCAAGTTTTAAGAAGTATTTTTCTTAGATAAGAAGCTTAACATTAAATGCTTCAATGATGGTAAAATAAGAGCACAAAACTAAGTATCATATTTTTAAGTGCTTAGGTTTATATTTGGACAAGGAAATAGCAACCCACTCCAGTATTCTTGCCTGGAGAATCCCAGGGACGGGGGAGCATGGTGGGCTGCCATCTATGGGGTCGCACAGAGTCGGACACAACTGAAGCAACTTAGCAGCAGCGGCAGCAGGTTTATATTATGAGAAAGAGACCAAGAAAAGCATAGTAAAAGCACAAAGGTTCCAAAATTGTATGTGGGGAAAAAAGTGTGTGTGTGTGTGAGAAAAAGTTATATATAGAGAGAGAAATCTTAACAGGCATCTTGACTTTATTATGCATTCTCCTCAGCTTCTCTTTCATCCTTAGCCTATTACTGTACCAGCTTGACTCTAGCAGCCCAATTCTTTAACATCTCCCAGGACCTGTGCTCCTTTTCCTAGAGATTAAAAAACCAAAAGTTGATCTGTCCCAACATAGAAACTGAAAATCTGTAGTTTTTAACTGAATCTACTTAAATACAGACACAGTTTCATCTAAGATGTTCACAAATTATAGTTGTGTGTGTGTGTGTGTGTGTGTTAAAGTACAAGTTTTGCATTCAGATAGACCTGGACTCGCCATCTTGAATTTTTCATTTATGCAAGATTGATCAAATATCTTAAATTCTCAGAACGTTAGTTTCTCTGTCTTTTAAAATAGGACTGGTGATACCTAATTCAAAGGGTTGTAGAGAACATTAATTAGATAATGTTATAATGTCCTTACCATATACTGTGAAGATTTCCTAGGGGATTATTTTTGTTGTCATCATGATTTTATTACTATTGATATAAGAACAGTTGAAAATATTTAATTTCAGATAATTAACATGTTTTATGAGTGTTAATATAAACACAATTGCAAATATAAAAAAATCTTAAAAATATGAATCCGATCAAAGAGTTAAAAAGAGTTATTCTCATCAGGTGTTATCTTACCAGGTTAATGGTGAAAAAGATAACCAAAGAGAAGTGCTCAGTTACCCTTTAAATTGAAGTCAGAGTTCAATTTCTTAAATATCAAATCCGTGGAAAGGGAGAGAAGATTGGACCACACTGGAGAATAGCAGTAGAAGATGTGCTTTTTCAAGTTGAAAATCTATTCTGACTTTTAGAATTGCTAAGTGAGAACTCTCCTCGGTGGGATTTCAGTCCAGTGACATTGAGAGAAGCATGCCTTTTTTTTTTTTTTTTTTTTTTGGTCTCTAAATACAAGGTCCTGAAAGTATTTTAAAATGGTTCAAAAATGAACTAACATTTTAGAAACAACTTTCCAATGAATTTAGTGACAATAAATTGGAAGCTGATTAGGTTTACTCTGAAATGCTGATGGGTTTAACGATTAACCAGTAAAGACAGAAATGACACAGTTTAGACATTTCCAAAGGCAATGCATTGGACCAATTATTAGAGTCACTAAACAGGACTTGATTCTTTTGTCTATGATGCTATCACAAACTGTAAAAAGTAACTCCAGCACTGCTTCCTATGTTTTCATTACAAATCTTTGTCTTTCTTTATTCTTAATATTAAGATTATTAATTACAAATAAAAATAAACCTAATTAAGAAATCATTCTATTAATAAATTTTAAATGTTTTAGTTAAGTGCAGTGTTTGGCAATGAAAGACAATTTAAGAAGTGGATATGATGATAAGAGGATTTCTCTGGTGGCTCAGATGGTAAAGAATCTGCCTGCAATGTAGGAAATCTGGGTTCGATCCCTGGGTAGGGAAGATCCCCTGGAGAAGGAAATGGCAACTCACTCCAGTATTCTTGCCTGGAAAATCCCATGGACAGAGAAACCTGGTGGGCTATGGTCCTTGGTGTCACAAAGAGTTGATCATGACTGACTGACTAACACTTTCATTTTGTGATGATTAGATTTTTTTCCAAGTTTGTATTTTTTTAATAGCTTAGTATGTTTTCTCTTTATTTAAACTATAAATATATTTTCTATTAATCTTGGGTATACGCTTGTTTTGGCTCTCTCTAGAAATATATGTGTCTAATAAGAGTAGCAAAAAGAAAATTAAACATATATATTTAAGTGTACTGTGAATAAAGCACTATTATGACAAAATCTGTCCATTGACTAGCTAGGAATAGAAGGTGTAACTACTGAAGCAGAATTAATGGTCTAAAGTGATGTAGAGTTAACTATTTCCATTTTCTTTAACTTTAGTCTGCAGAAGCAGATTCAGTTGTTACTGAAGATCAGTGGAAATGACATGGCCTGGATGATTCACAAGTAAGATTAGAACAGAGAAAAAAGGCATAAGTTATTCTCAAACACAGGTACAAAGGAATTGTTACCTTGAGTGTATTTCAGGTCATAGGCATGTTTACCTTTTAAACACAGCATCTTGAGTACTACAGGAGTGACAGTTTAACTTTCTTTTGATGATTGAAACAAATCATTAACTACTGCATAAAATTCTCACAAATAGCCAAGATATTGACCAATATGTTTTTGTGAAGACTTAGTAAACTCTAATCTAATTTGCCTTCATGATAGAAGGACAAAGCAAATAAATGAGGGGAAATAGCTGAAAGTGTTTTGACAAGATTTTAATTTTAATGAAGCAATATGGTTTCCTTTAAGTCACTTATTTTACAGTGAGATATCAACTCAGTTACCATTTAAATTACAGAATCCTGAGAATTGACACATATCTTCTATCATCTTTAGGCTAAAAATAGGCATTCTTATTTAATTCCCAGTTCATACTAGTTGAAGATGCAGAGAGTACTTTCTATCATTGAAATTTTAAGACCCTTAAAGGATATAAAATATTAAGTAAAGAAATGATTAAATGTTGACCTTTGGTTCAAGGTCTTGTTTTGAAAAGTATTTCAATGCTTTGCCTCTATAAGATACAAGAATTGTATCCTCAGGTCCCCCAAAGAAAGTTTCTTATAACTTCCTCTTTGAAATTTCAATAATGTTTAAAATAATCTCGGGTGTGTGTGGTTGCTCAGTCACTCAGTCATGTCTGACTCTTGTGCAACCCCATGGACTGTAGCCCACCAGGCTTCTCTGTCCCTGGGGATTCTCCAGGTAGTATTGGAGTGGGTTGCCATTTTATCCTCCAGGGGATCTTCCCAACCCAGGTATCGGTCTAACCCATATCTCTTATGTCTCCAGTGTTGGCAGGTGGGGTCTTTACCACTAGTGTTACCTGGGAAGCCCAAATAATCTTTGGGGTCCCTGTTTATTTTAAATCCTGTTTCTGCATTTTGTAACAGAAGTGCCAGAGATCTTTTAATAACTTTGTAACTGTACCTTTGCAATCCACTCAAATGCTAAGTTTGACAACAGGCAGACTCTTGTTTCCTTTTTCACATGACTGAATTTTGATGTAATTTAATTTTTTCTAATAATGATTGTCAAGATAAAGCCAAAAGTTAATCAATATTTGTTGGGCACTGTGCATCAGTAGTCACTGCCAGGCTCTGGGTGGACAGCCACTAGCTAGACACACAAGGCTGCCCTTAAAGCTGTACACTTGATAGTTGAAATGACAAATAGTTAAATGCATAATTACTAACTACCGTGGAGAAGGGTGTTTGGGATACACATAGCAGAGGTGTCTAAGTTGGTATTTGTGGGGAGGTCAGGTGAACAGTCAAGGTTAATAATTAATTCAGACCTAATGGAGAAGGAGGACTTACCTGGTGTGGTGGAGGCAATAGTGTGGAAGAGGCAGCAGCACGTTTGAGATCTGACCAGGCAGAGAAGAGCAAAGATCAATTCAGGAACTTAAAGGAAATTGATGCCTAGAGCCCAGGTGTGAGGGCAGTGAGGAGCCTGCTAAGTCGTGCTAAGAAATGAGACCTCACACCAGTGCCAATAGGGAGCTATTAAAAGATTCAGAACAGGGAACTAACATGACCATAATTGCTTTATGTACATGCAGATATTAAGATGGTAATGTTCTGTCCTTGTTTTTGCTGAAGACTGGAGACTGTAAGTACCCCACACTGGGAGGGGTAGCCAGCCTGAGGAGGATTTGCAGAGGGTGTTCTCAGGCAAGGGACGGGGGATGTAGCTGACAGTAGCTGATATCAGCCTCCAGACAGTACCAGAAGGATGAAGAAGTAGCACTGGAAAGGTGACGGGGGTGGGATATTCACTGTGATGTGAGATCTGCCACATCTCCCCTTGAGAGGGATGGGGGTTCCTGGGGGATCTTGACATAGGGCTGAGAAAGACAAAGGGTAAGACCATGGCTGGAGCCCCTGGACCAGTGGTGTGTAAGCTATGTGTAGAGTGTAACAAGTCCATGTGTGCTTTCCTAGTAACCCAACCTGGGGTGGGCTGGGGGCAGGGTGAAGAGAGTCCACTGGAGACGAAGCAGTCAAATGCACTTGGAGTTGTTCTTATAACAGAAGCTCTAGCTGGGATGATGTCCAGACAAGGACTGCTGAAAAGTGGGGGTCGAGAAAGCAGATTCATGTGATCCTGCAGAGTGTATAGCTGTGCTAGGGAACCACAGGGGGTGGCCTTCATAAAGGGCCTGTCTTAACAAACCCCACTGTGTTAGTCTGCATTCTCTGAAGAAGAAGAATGAATAGGGTGAGTGTGTGTGTATGTCTGTGAGTGCATTTGCAAATGCCTATTTTAAGGACTTGGCTACATGATTATGGGAACTAGCAAGCCCAAAATCTTTAGGGTGGGCTGGCAGGAAGAGTTGATGCAGCAGCTCAAATATGAACACAATTTGGAAGCAGAATTCTCTCTTCCTCAGGGAATGTCCATCTTTTTAATATCAAGGTCTTCGACTGACTGGATGAAGCCCATCCACAGCATAGAGGGTGATTTGTGTTATTCAAAGTCCACTGACTTAAATGTTGATCTCATCTAAAAAATACATGCACAGGAACATCCAGTCTGTTGTTTGACCAAACATCTAGATACTTTGACAAAGCCAAGTTGACTCATACAATTAACCATTACATCCACAATTAACTGGCACTAAAACTGAGCATTATAAAAACTAAGATCACGGCATCTGGCCCCAGATCATGGCACCTGAACCTTTGCCAACAAAGGTCCATCTAGTCAAAGCTGTGGTTTTCCAGTAGTCATGTACATGTGTGAGAGCTGGACCGTAAAGAAGGCTGAGTGCTGAGGAATTGATGCTTTTGAACTGTGGTGTTAGAGAAGACTCTTGAGAGTCCCTTGAACAGCAAGGAGGTCCAACCAGTAAATCTTAAAGGAAATCAGTCCTAAATATACATTGCAAGGACTGATGCTGAAGTTCCAATACTTTGGCCACCTGATGAGAAGAGCTGACTCATTTGAAAAGATCCTGATGCTTGGAAAGATTGAAAGCAGGAGGACAAGGGGATGACAGAGGATGAGATGGTTGGATGGCATCACTGACTCAATGGACATGAGTTTGAGCAAGCTCTGGGAGATGGTGAAGGACAGGCAAGCCTGGTGTGCTGCAGTCCATGGGGTCACAAAGAGTTGGACATGACTGAGCGACTGAACAACAACCAAAATTAGCTGCAAACCCTTTTTACAGCCATAGAAATGTAGACTGTAAATGGACTTGTGAAAACATGCATGTAGAAACCAAGCTATACTCAGTGTTAGTCAAGAGAGAAAGCTCTTCTGTCCCCTTACTTGCCCTTTTGTCCATTTCAACTGTGAAGATGCTGGACACCACGTAGCCAGCAGGGAGGAAGGCCACAGGGATCCTGTTCCCAGCACAGTCCTGTTCTCAGGGCTGGAAGAGGAGAAACACCTTAAATTCCAGAGCCTTAGTTATTTCATGTGGATGGACGTAGTGAGGACTGGCTCTGCTGTCTAAAGTGACAGAGGAAGATCCAGTGACTCAGAGCAGGCTTATAGAAACAATAGGGGGAAAATAAAACCACTTTATTCCTGTATCTGGAGTACCTGCGCTTTCAACAAACTAGCTCCAGGTTGTCTCTGCCTGCTGTGAGATGATGATTTTAATGCCCCCGGTTCTGATGCTCTGTTAGCTAAGGGTGAGTGGGTGTGGTGGTGGCAGGGCTTCCCTGATAGCTCAGATAGTAAAGAATCCTCCTGCAATGCAGGAGACCTGAGCTCGATTCCTGGGTTGGGAAGATCCCCTGGAGGAGGGCATGGTGGCTAATTCCAGTATTCTTGCCTGGAGAACTCCATGGACAGAGAAGCCTGGAGGGTTACAGTCCATGGAGTCTCAAAGAGTTGAACATGATTAAGAGCTATATAGAGTCAGTTTATATTTAAGGGTTGATATGTCTTCCTGGATAACTCATCCCATTATCATTATATAATGACCCTCTTTATCCCTGATAATGTTCTTGTTTTGTACAGTCTGCTTAGTCTGAAATTAATACAGCTACCCCTACTTTCTTGTGATTACTATTAGCATGGTATATCTTTCTCTGTATCTTTATTTTTAATCTGACTTTTTGTATTTAAAGTGGGTTTCTTATAGAGAAAGTATAGTTGGTTTTTGTTTTTTTAATTACCTTTCATAATCTTTGACTTTTATTTCATGTATTTATACCATTCACACTTAAATTGTTTATATCATTGAAATAATATCTACCATGTTTGTAACAATTTTCTTTATGTTGCACAAGTTTTTTCTGTTTTCATCTTTCTTCTGTCCTCTTTCTCAGGTTTTAATTGAGCACTGTATACAGTCCCATTTTACCTCCTCTGTTAGCATAGCAATTATATTATCTTTTAAAACTATTTTACTGGGCGTCCTGGAGTTTGCAGTATAAAATTACAACTATTCTATATCAATCATCAAATAACTAATACTGAGGTTTGCAGGTATCTTATAACAAAGTTTTTCATTTCCTGACTCCTCTTTTATGATAGTGCTGTTATTAATATCACTTATCCAATTTCTGTAATCACTTATTGTTACTATTATTACTTTAAAAAGCAGCTTTTTTTTTCTGTGACTTTGTTTTTTAATTCTTAAGCCTTATGATCAGATGATTTACATATTTGTGCTATTGATATAGCTCCTCCACTTTAAGCCTTCTAATGAATTTGCAAAAGCGTCATTGCCAATCACACATATACAAACAGTTCTACAGTTGTGTTTCTGATTTCCTGTTTTTTAAAAATTTTTTAAATCATGGTTTTTTAAAAAAATTTTAATTGGAGGCTAATTACTTTACAATATTGTGGTGGTTTTTGCCATACATTGACATGAATCAGCCATGGGTGTACATGTGTCCCTCATCCTGAACCCCCCTCCCACCTCCCTCCCCTTCCCATCCCTCAGGGTCATCCCAGTGCACCAGCCCTGAGCGCCCTGACTCATGCATCGAATCTGGACTGGTGATCTTATTCACATGTGTAATATACATGTTTCAATGCTATTCTCTCTGATTTCCTATTTAAATACAATCCTGAATTATAACTTAGTGCGATTTTGTGAAGAATGCACAGCAAAGTTTGCTAACATACCTTGTCACAGTGAATTTTAGGAGGAGGGAGGAGGGTTCAGGATGGGGAACACATGTATACCTGTGGCGGATTCATTTCGATATTTGGCAAAACTAACACAATATTGTAAAGTTAAAAAAAAATAAAATATAAAAAATAAATAAATAAAAGCTTCTCATCTTAAAGATCATCTGTAAAATGTGAGGTGCTAAATACCCTTTTTTTATGCTATACATAAACCACACTAAAATGGCTTTCAGTAAGTAAAAGGTAGTATTTTAGATAAGAGAATTTTAATTAAATTGTCATAGTTAAGACCAAAAAGATAAATGGACATTGTCAGTGTATCTTCAACCTTTGCCTTAACAGCTAATGAACACAACTTGAAACACACGTGAACCCTCCTCTGTTCTATGAGACAATGAAGGGAACTTTTCAGTACATAAATATATTAATGTATCCAGTTATGGAAATCTAAATATAAAACCAGTCTTCTTGCCCTTCTCCACATCACCCATTTTTAAATTGTTTTTCCTCCATGAGTGAGAGTTTACCACTCACAAGCCGAATGTTCTGCTCTCTCAAAAAGCAGCTATCTTTTAGATCAGTTAAGATTAAGAAAAATAAAAGCTTCATTCAACATTCATTTATTTTTTATCTGACATTCTTCCTTTCTTTATATGTGTACTAGTTTCTGACCAGTATTATTTTTCTTCTCCTTAATGATTTTCTTTTAAAGTTCCTCAAAGGATACGTTGGTTGGCAATGAATTTGTACAGTTCTTTGCTTTCTGTGAGCCTATTTCCTCCTCAATTTGTAGGGCAGTTTCAGTGAATAGAGAATTATAGGCTAGTGTGTGTTTCTTTCTCTCAGCACTTTAAATCTCTCCCTTCTCTCTTCCTTCCCTTGTTTCTGGAGAAGTCTTACTTACAACTTCTTTATCAATGTTCCTCTGTAGGTTCAGTATTTTTTATTTTCCTCTGTCTTCTTTCAAGATCTTGTCTTAACTTTCTGTAGTTAACACTTGAACTTCTCAAGTATATATTTTTGATATTTATTCTGCTTGGAGTTCTCTTAGCTTCCTGGATTAGTGATTTGGTATTTGTCATTAACTATGTAAAATTATCTGCCATTATGCTTTCAAATACTCTTTCACTCCATTTTTTTCTCCTTCTAGTATTTCAGTTATTTGTGCACTACACATTTTAAAAATTTCCCTCAGTTCTTAGATGCTCTTTCCCCCTATATTCTTTTTTATCATTGCATTGTAATTTGAGAAGTTTCTATTGACATATCTTCAAAATCATTGATTCTTTCCTTGGCTGTGTTCAGTCTACTGATGAGCTTATCAAAACCATTGCATTCTTCATTTCTGTTACAGTGTCATTGACTTCTAGAACTCCCTTTTAATTTTTCTTAAAATTTGCATCTCTCTCCTTACACTACCCATGTATTCTTTCATACTGTCTTTTTCTCTACTGGAACCCATAACGTTGTCATTATAGTTTTAGAAAACTCAATTATAGAAAACTCAATTTCCTGCCTCCTAATTCCAGCATCTAGTTGAGTCTGATTCTGATGTTAGCTTTGTCTCTTCACATAACGTTTTATCTAGCCTCATAATTTTTTGTAGAATGCTGGAAATGATGTAATGGGTAAGAGTAACTGGGAAAAAGGCTTTTAGTGTGAGGTTTTTTGTTAATCTGACTAGGAGGTAGGACTGTGTCTAATGTTTACTGTATCCGTGGGGACAGAGATTCGTATTCCTCTAATCATAGTTTTGTGTCTGTGTCCTCCAGCCCTTTCAGCTGCGAGTCACTGAGCTTATACTGGACTCCCATAGATGCAGAGGTCAGTAGGGGCTGAGAGAGGAAGCATTCTATAAACTACTCTTAAATCTCGGTCTTGCAGCAGGCCTATGTCCCTGATCTGTGACCATCATAAGTTTATTAATTATCCCATTAGTTACATCTAAACTCACTTACCAATCTTAATTTTAGTTACTAGATTCTGTTTTTAGATGTGCAATTTGTCCTTCTTGCAAAATTTGTTTCACCTGGGTTTTAAGCCTTATTGTTTCTTAAACAATATCACATTCTTTTAGAAGTACATTATTTTATTACACAGTCAATGTTTTAAGGCTCTTTTTGTATTTATATTTGCTTACCTGTTTATATGTGTTTCATTCGTGTTTTTTAACTTTTGACTATTTGAGTATACATATATTTTCAGAACTTTTAAGCTTGAGCCAACATATGTCCTTCCAGAGGGGATTTTCTTTAGGCTTAATTTCAAGTACCTCTGAAGTGTAACATGTTGAATTTTAAGCTAAATTCTCAGGTTCACTTTTTTTCTCGTACATTAAGTTAGGCTACAAAATTCCCATGATGGATCTTTTTTTCTATAAATTTTCAGGAAAAATTCCTCATGCACTTCTCCTTCCACAAGTCAGCATAAAGATCTGATCCCAGATCTTTGCTTGTCAAGTTTACTAGAAGCAAAGCACTTTTATTTCTGTTTTACTTTTCTAGTAAGAATGAAGTTTTTGGTTCTCATTTTATGTTGGAAACCAACTTTCTAGACCCCCATTTTGAGAGGCTGTTGAGCCTTCTCTTCTATTTCTTAAAAAAAAATTAATGGAGTGTAGTTGCTTTACAATGTTTGATTAGTTTTAACTGCACAGAGAAGTGAATCAGCTGTATGTGTGTATATACATATATTCCTTCTTTTTTATATTTCCTTCCTATTCAGATCACCACAGAGCATTGAGTAGAGTTCCCTGTGCTACATAGTAGGTTTTCTTTAGTTATCTATTTTACACATGGTACCAATAGTGGATATATGTCATTCCCAATCTCTCGATTTTATTTCCGCAGCCCTCTGAACCTTTACATTCAGTCAATTTTAGCACATTTTCAAGCTACCCTCACCTCCACTGTTGGGCTTCCCATGTAGCTCAAACAGTAAAGACTCTGCCTGTCATGCCGGAGACCTGGGTTTGATCCCTTGGTTGGGAAGATCCCCTGGAGAAAGAAATGACAACCCATGCCAGTATTCTTGCCTGGAGAATTGCATGGACAGAGGAGCCTGGCCGGCTATGGTGACCATGGGGTCACAAAGAGTCAGACATGACTAAGAGACTAACACTTTCACTCCTACCTTTGCTTAAATCTTAGCCAGAGTATTTCTTATGATGACTCTGGCTACATTTATAAATTCATGCATTTGAATTTTATCTACCCGTTTAAATTGGGGCTTACTCTATTGATTATAATGTTGAGATAAGGAGTAGTAGCAGTGATTGTCTGTGGCTGGAATTCTAATCTGTGCATCACTTTGGTCACGTTGGTTCCAGATCTGCCTCTTAAATACAGACCTACTCTTGGGGTACTAATGAATTCACAGACTTAGATGTACTTGTTTCTTTCTTGTGACATGTTGACAAGGTGTGTATATAATAGATGGAGCATATGATAGATGAAACAGATATTGCTTTTACTAACATCTCTTGCATAGCAGCCTGGCTATGGAGAATCTACACATTTGACTTTAACAGTCAATCCAAGTTGATAATACTGATAAGCATTGAGACTATTTCTCTTTCTCATTTTATGTTTTTTCTCCAGTGCCCATTTTATATTTCATTTTAACAATTCTTTTTTGGAGCATTCTTTTCATTAAGTGTTAGTAGATTGAAGACAGTAAGACTCACATATATGGAACATTTCAATGTGGCAGGACACGTCCTATCTTAGGAGCCAGCCTGCCACTTTCTAGCTATTTGTGCCCTTGACAATATATGGGTTTTCTGTGTCTCCAATTCCTTATTGATACCATGGGGATAAAGACAGCCCCAACCTCATAAGGTTGCTGTGGGTGTTGCTGGCTGGCATGCAGAAAACACCCTGTGCATGTAGGTCAAGATGATGAGGATGGTGCTAATGGTCATGGTGATGATGACAGAGCTGGGGAAGTGGGCTTGAAGGGGAAAATGTTTACAAGGACAAATGCTAGCATAACCCTTTTCTTAGATTTCTTTGTCTAATCTTGGTACTTTAAGTTTTATAGAACTAGTTAGAAGATGAGTTTAAAACCATATTTTTTAAAAATTAAGCTATTTGATTAGAAGGAGTGTACTTTAATGATTTCTTCCCTAACTTGATCTTATTATCAGCGTCACAGAGAATCAGCACTGACATTATTGCATCTGGCATTTTCTGAGAAGTCAGGTTAACCTGTCCAATTTCTCAAAGAGAGAAATAGGATAATAAGGATAATCCCTTTAAAATCTCCCAACCACTTTCTAGGGATTAAGTCTAAGACTTTACCATTAAAGCTTCCTTTAAAAAAAAAAAAAAAGCAAACTGTCCTTAACCGCACTTTGTAGTTTCATCTCCTCCTGCTCTGCCCCTTGCAGTCCAGGCTGTTCACTGTTCTCTGGAGTACCATGATTTTCACATCTTTGTCTTAAGGTTTCATTCATACTGCTTCCTCTGATCTAAACATCCTGATTTGTATTCTTTTCTAAATTGGCCCCTCTTTGTCTCCGGACTGACTCCTTGGAATCCATTCTTCCCACTTCAGCCACACGTTTGGAAGCTGGAAATTGATCCTGTCAGTGCCCTGCTTATTTTCCTTAAATAGCTGCTGCTTGCCCTAAGGGATAGGATTCCATCTCCTTGAGAGAGTTTATAATATTTTCTTGATCTTTCTGGGCTTATCTGCATTAGCCTGACTCACAATGTTATGAGTCATTCCAGCCCTTTTAGAAACCATTTCCTTGGTTTCACATGGTCTCCCAGTTTTCTCCACATGTCTTGCTTGTAGGAACATGTGTGTTGAGTTCACTCGTCAGATTTAGAGTTGTCAGGTACAAACAGGACACCCACTTTAATGTTAACCTCATGTAAATAGCAAATACCTGGAGAAGGAAATGACAACCTACTCCAGTATTCATTCTTGCCCGGGAAATCCCATGGACAGAGGAGCCTGAAGGACTACAGTCCATGGGGTTGCGAAGAGTCAGACAACTTAGCGACTAACAGCAGCAGCAGCAAATAGCAAATAACTTGTATAAGTGTGTCCCAAATAATTTATGGGACAGATTTATACTACAAAGTATTTGTTGTTTATATGAAAGTCAAATATAAATGAGCATCCTGTATTTTTATTTGCTAAATCTAGCAATCCTATTTTAATTACAATGAAGTCTTTTAGAACCAAATCATATATTTTCTTAACATCCTAGACTTCATGACTCTAACCAACATGGTTAAAATGGTTAATCTGATTTTCTCTTCTACTAGATCATGTTCTCTCTCAGGACAAGGATCATATCTTTATCACTGTATTGTTTGCAGCCCTGGCTAGAAAAAGAACAGTTCCTCGAAAACAAAAACCATTGAACAAAGATTTAGTGAATAAATGAATAGATGGGTGGATGGATGAATCAACATGTTAGAATTCCTATGGAATGCTTCTTCAGTAGGATATCTTCCTGAGAAAACTGGTAATTCTCTCTCTTTTGGTAACACGTTTTATGTCTTTCCTTTATAGCTCTTATCACACATATAACATGCATGACCCTTAAAACTGTTGGTTTACATGTCTGTGCACCTTCCTGCCTGATGAGCATCAGTGGTCACAGGTTGAGTCTTTACCCCTTGGTGATTGTGCTTCTTGACTTCTACATCGACTTATTAATTAATCACTGGTATATAGTTAGCAATAACTGTTATTTAAAGAAGGGACCTAAGTACCCTTTCTGGAGAGAAATGCTGACCTGAGCTTGAACATGATGTGCAACTGTTGACACTGCATGTGTATTTCAGTGATGTTAAAAGGAAAATTGTTGTTGTTGTTCAGTGGCTGAGTCATATCCAACTCTTTGTGATCCTATGGACTGGAGCACGCCAGGCCTCCCTGTCCCTCACCATCTCCCAGAGTTTGCCCAAGTTCATGTTCATTGCATCCATGATGCCGTCCAGCCATCTCATCCTCTGAAGCCCTCTTCTCCTTCTGCCCTCAATCTTTCCCAGAATCAGGGACTTTTCCAATGAGTCGTCTATTCATATCAGATGACCAAAATACTGGAGCTTCAGCTTCAGTCCTTCCAGTGAATATTCAGAGTTGATTTCCCTTAAGATTGACTGGTTTGATATCCTTGTTGTCTAAGGGACTTTCAGGAGTCTTCTCCAGCACCACAGTTTGAATGCATCAATTCTTTGGCATTCTGCCTTCTTTACTGTCCAGTTTCCTCAACTGTAGGTGACCACTGTGAAGACCACAGCCTTGACTATTCAGACCTTTGTCAGCAGAGTAATGTCTCTGCTTTTCAGCATGCTGTGTAGGTTTGTCATCATCTTAACATTTCTCATCACTCTCCTCTTTCACAGGAGAGTTAAAGAGCTGGCTTAAGACTAAATAATTAAAAAAAAAAAAACAAACTAAGATCATGGCATCCAGCCCCATTACTGCATGGCAGATAGAAGGGGAAAGGGTGGAAGCAGTGACAGATTTCCTCTTCTTGGGCTCCAAAATCACTGCGGACAATGACTGCAGGCATGGAATCAGAAGACAATTGCTTCTTGGCAAGAAAGCAATAACAAAAGGAAAACAGTGCCTGTTAAATCACCCACTCATTTGCTCAAAATTAAATACTTTATTTTAATAAAGATAAGAACTGAGTATCATGCAGATGAAAGTTCACAAGGCAATAACAATAAGTCATATTATGTGCCAAGTAATATTATGTGCTGTGTGATTTAAAAGCATAATCTCTATTAAACTTCATAATTAAATGAACAGAAGTGGATACTCGTCTCTTCATAGCTCTGTATTAAAGATGTGAAAATCAGGCTTAAGGATGTCCCTAAGGCTCTAAATATAGTAGATAATGGAAAAATCTAAATTTTTTTTTTGCTAGCCAATAAAAATACTCTTTAAAATATCCTACATCATATAATATGAGAAGTGGTTGAAAGGAAGATGAGAAGGCTTCCCAGGAGGCTCAGTGGCCAAGAATCTGCCTGCCAATGCAGGAAACATGGAGGATCAGTTTCCTAGGTCAGGAGGATCCACTGGAGAAGGGCATGACAAGCCACTCCAGCATTCTTGCCTGGATAGAAAAAAAAGTGATAAATGCTGTCATGTTTTTGGAGGAGGAGACTGTGTGTGTGTTCCAGGGAGCAGCAATAAGCCCAGTGGGAAAGATCCATGGCTAAATAAAAGCAAGGCTTTCCTAATACCTGAGGTCAACATTCAGAAAACTAAGATCATGGCATCTGGTCCCATCACTTCATGGGAAATAAATGGGGAAACAGTGGAAACAGTGTCAGACTTTATTTTGGGGGGCTCCAAAATCACTGCAAATGATGGCTGCAGCCATGAAAGTAAAAGACGCTTACTCCTTGGAAGAAAAGTTATGACCAACCTAGATAGCATATGGAAAAGCAGAGACAGTACTTTGTCAACAAAGGTCCATCTAGTCAAGGCTATGGTTTTTCCAGTGGTCATGTATGGATGTGAGAGTTGGACTGTGAAGAAAGCTGAGCACCGAAGAATTGATGATTTTGAACTGTGGTGTTGGAGAAGACTCTTGAGAGTCCCTTGGAGTGCAAGGAGATCCAACCAGTCCATTCTGAAGGAGATCAGCCCTGGGATTTCTTTGGAAGCAATGATGCTAACGCCAGTACTTTGGCCACCTCATGCGAAGAGTTGACTCATTGGAAAAGTCTCTGATGCTGGGAGGGATTGGGGGCAGGAGGAGAAGGGGATGACAGAGGATGAGATGGCTGGATGGCATCACTGACTCGATGGACATGAGTCTGGGTGAACTCCGGGAGTTGGTGATGGACAGGGAGGCCTGGCGTGCTGCGATTTGTGGGGTCACAGGGAGTTGAACATGACTGAGTGACTGAACTGAACGGAGGTTATTAAGTGTAAATAACTCCTTTAGGAGTAGAATAATTAGATTTGGAATTGAATTGCTTTGAGATTCTTCTACAAAGAATACTTTGCACATTCCTGGAAGATTTAAGAGGTGATATCGTAAAGGTGAGTCACAAAGGAGATTCCATACATAGTTCACGTGTACAGGTTTACAGACCAAAAAAATGGTATATTTGGTACTTTAAAGATGTTGGATTTATATGTGTGGTTTTATATGTAAAAAGTTCAAACTTTTGTGAATTTCTGTAGAACTGGTAGTTGGCTGGGAAAAGATGTCACTTTAAAGCTATAAATACTTTCAGTCTCTGAGAGAAAGACTTAAATATCTCCATTGGACTTTCTGTTTCACTGTTTGTAGTAACTATTGAGAAAGATCCTTTATTTATGCCAAGGAGCACATTATGGTTCTTTGGGGGATGTTTTGAAGTAATTATTAGCTTTAATGAAGAGGTTTCTGACTAGGAAGGGAAATGTAGCACTGGGGATTCTACAGAGCCAGGTATTTTTGAGACAGGACTCTGTCTCCACAGGCTCTTCTGCTCATGAGAGAGGAGTGTGTCTTTCTTCATGTGGATTTAGACTGTACTTTTCTCTGTAGAGGTGCTTGCTAGATTGTTCTTGTAGGAAGACTCCATGGCAGGAGCTGTGAAGTGGTGTTCAGAAGTAAAGGGACTGTACTTACATTGAGGTTCTGCCTGTTTGTTCCAGGAATGACCTGCACAACATTCTATGTAGGTCAATAACCAAGATATTGTGGGATGTACTGATGTTGGAATATTACATTCTGATGTTATTGTGCTTTTGGGGCTACTAGGTAAGCGTGCACACATCCTGAATGCCTTGGGTGGATGCTACGTTTCCATTTTCTATGATCCCATAATTAGCATATCCAGAGCCTAAGGCAGGGACCACTCTTTGTTCTCAGTTGTTGAGACCTGATTCTGAGGATCAGCTCTCCTCTAGGGCACTGTCACTGATAGGGTTGAGCTGGTCCTTTAACAGAGGAGCAGGTTGGTTGCAGATTGCAGGGGAAGACAGTGATGTGAAATATGGAGGCACTTGACACTTTCTCATGTAGGTCTGAAACAAAGCATGGGTGTTCCCTCTCACCATTTATTTTTAACATAGTATTGGAAGTTCTAGCTAAAGTGATGACAAGAAAAAGGAAATATTAGAAAATGGATTGGGAAGGGAGAAATATAAACTCTCTTTGTTTGCAGTTGACATTTTCACTTATGTAGAGGACCTGCTAGATCCTTTGAGCTGAGAGCAGCCATGTGTACTGTAGGTTGTAAGTTACTGTGTTGTAATTCTCTCATGTAAATTAACACATGCTTAGCAAACACCTATTGTATGTTACATACTGCTTTCTTCTGCATTGGGAGAACTCAGAGAAAAGCCAGTGCCATGCCTAGGATATAACGATAAACTGCAGGAAGTGGCCACTCTCCTGTGTGCTGTCCTCCCAGCCATGCCCTCTCATCCTAGGACAGTGTTCCCGTGATAGGTCACCCAAAGATGGAGGGTAGCCTGAGATATGCCCCAGGTTGCTCTGAGAGGCGGGAACAGAGAACAGCAGTGCAGATGCCAAGAAGCCAGAGTCAAAGCAGAGACTAATGTCTAGTGACGCATCAGGAAATGGTGGCAGTGGTGGTGGTGAAAATCTTGTCATGTCCCCACTGAGGTCATCTGCAGCACAGAGTGCTGTGGGCTGCCAGCCCAGCTGCTGTCACCCAGGTTTACCACAGCATGCGCTAAAGCCACAGTTCTCTCAGGGTGTGGTTGGCTCTCATCTGAGCACAGTAGAGGGTCTAGTGCCACCCTTTTCTTGTGATGCTCAGTCCTCTAATGGGTGACCTTATCCCCGATGGTCTGGACAAATGTTTTCTAGATGGAGCTTGTAGTCTGAGATGCTTCTCACCTATTTCTCCCTCCTTCACCTTCCCTTCTACAGGACTCTGGTTTGAGGCTCTGCCCAGTCCCTGCTGCTCCCTCTCCCCTCACCTCCCACATGCTGATGCCCAGCTGAGGTCTTCTTAGACAACCAAACCTCATACAAGTGCTGTGTGTGACATTTAGCAAAACTGGCAGGTGTGGATTGAGAACATGTATAATTTTGTTGCTCATATAATGTGAAGAAATTGAGCTTAGACTTTTTAGTTGTATATGCAAATGTGTATTCAATATATCAAGTTAGAAGTCACCTTAAAAAAGAAAATCTGAACTACTCCCAGCTGGAAGAAACAGAGGAGGTTGTGTAATATCGTCTTCATCATAAGAAATACATATTTGGTCTTTGGCCCTATTTCTGGCACAGAACTCCTACCAACCTTGGAATTTCCTAAGTGATAAGAGTGATACAGTTGTCTTTCATTATGTTAATGAGGTGCTTTTTGGGCCTGGCGTGCTGCAATTCATGGGGTCGCGAAGAGTTGGACACGGCTGAGCAACTGAAATGAACTGAACTGAACTGAAGAGGGGAGGAAACCAACCTCCTCCATGGAGGGGAGAGGGGCTGGAGGTTGAATGGGGGAATGATGGCTGATGATGTAATCAACCATACCTATTTAATGAAGCCTCCATGAAATCCAGAAGGACCAGACTCTTTGAGCTTCTAGGTTGGTGAACACAGAGGGAGTGAAGGAGTTGGGCAGGGGGGGGGCGGATTAGGGGGGGTGGGGAGTGGGAGGGTGGGGGGGGTGGGGTGGAGGGAGCTCAGAGAGGGCATGGAAGCTTTGTGCCCTTTCCCTATAACTAGCCCTATACATCTTTTCCTTCTGGCTGGTCCTGTGTTATATCCTATTAATAATAAACTGATAGTCTAGTAAGTAAAATATTTCTCTGAGTTCTTCCAGCCATTCTAGCAAAGTAATCGAGCCTAAGGAGACGGTCACTGAAGCTCTGACCTATAGCGGATTGGTCAGAAACACTGGTGACAACGGGGATTTGAGATTGGCATCAGAAGTGGGGGCAGTCTTTTAGGACTGAGTCCTTGCCCATGGGATCTGACGCTGTCTCCATCAGAATTGAGTTAGGTGCAGGACACTCAGGCAAGGAATTGCTGGTGTGGGAAAAAATGCATACTGGTATTAGAATTGGAATCAGAACCATACATTGTTACTGAGATCCTCAGTTCAGTTCAGTCGTTCAGTCGTGTCTGACTCTTTGTGACCCTATGGACTGCAGCATGCCAGGCCACCCTGTCCATCACCAACTGCCGGAATTTATTCAGACTCATGTCCATTGAGTTGGTGATGCCATCCAACCATCTGATCCTCTGTTGTCCCCTTCTCCCCCCTCAATCTTTCCCAGCATCAGAGTCTTTTCAAATGAGTCAGCTCTTTGCATTAGGTGGCCAAAGTATTGGAGTTTCAGCTTCAGCATCAGTCTTTCCAATGAATATTCAGGACCAATTTCCTTTAGGATGGAATGGTTGGATCTCTTTGCAGTCCAAGGGACTCTGAAGAGTCCTCTCCAACACCATAGTTCAAAAGCATCAATTCTTTGATGCTCAGCTTTTTTTATGGCCCAACTCTCACATACATACATAACTACTGGAAAAACAATAGCCTTGACTAGATGGACTTTTGTTGGCAAAGTAATGCCTCTGCTTTTTAATATGCTATCTAGGTTAGTCATAGCTTTTCTTCAAGGAGTAAGCATCTTTTAATTTCATGGCTGCAGTCACCATCTGCAGTGACTTTGGAGTCCAGAAAAATAAAGTCTGTCACTGTTTCTCCATCTATTTCCCATGAAGTGATGGGACCAGATGCCATGATCTTAGTTTTCTGAATTTGAGCTTTAAGCCAACTTTTTCACTTTTCAACTTTATAATCCAACTCTCCCATCCATACATGACTACCGGAAAAATGATAGCCTTGACCAGATGGACCTTTGTTGGCAAAGTAATATCTCTGCTTTTCAATATGTGGTCTAGGCTGGTCATAACTTTCCTTCCAAGGAGTAAGCGTCTTTTAATTTCATGGCTGCAGTCACCATCTGCACTGATTTTGGAGCCCAAAAAAATAAAGTCTGACACTGTTTCCACTGTTTCCCCATTTATTTGCCATGAAGTGATGGGACTGGATGCCATGATCTTAGTTTTCTGAATTTGAGTTTTAAGCAAACTTTTCACTCTTCTCTTTCACTTTCATCAAGAGGCTCTTTAGTTCTTCTTCACTTTCTGCCATAAGGGTGGTGTCATCTGCATATCTGAGGTTATTGATATTTCTCCCAGCAATCTTGATTCCAGCTTGTGCTTCTTCCAGCCCAGCATTTCTCATGATGTACTCTGCATATAAGTTAAGTAAGCAGGGTGACAATATACAGCCTGGACATACTCCTTATCCCATTTGGAACCAGTCTGTTGTTCCATGTCCAGTTCTAACTGTTGCTTCCTGACCTGCATACAGATTTCTCAAGAGGCAGGTCAGGTGTCTGTTATTCCCATGTCTTTAAAAATTTTTCATAGTTTGTGGTGATCCACACAGTCAAAGGATATTCCTGTGGTTGAGACAATGGCCAGGGTGGGGAGAAGAAAGCATATTTTGATGCCAAAAGCCTGGAAAAAAGGGTTGCTGTCAGAGAGCAGATAGATCCCAACTGTGAACATAAGGAAGTGCAGAAAAATGGGTTCAAGGTGTAATGCCACAAAATATAGCCCAGAGCAAGAAAATGAAAAAGGAGACAAAAATCCGTGACATAGACACAAACATACAGGTTCCAGCAAAAATGCAGGAATGAAAAGGAAACATTATGGTTTGGGCATGTATAGTGTAAGCCTGAAAACTGCTTCACCTCATGAATACAGGCAATGAGACTTAAGGATTTAATGATAACTCATTTGAGGCAGTAGATATAGATCAAACAAGACAAAGGCCAGGATTAAGTCCCTTATGAAGAAAAGAAAGAGTACAAAGTGTTGCTTTTGGAAGTAATCTCTGGCACATCCTGCTCTGGACTATTTCTGCTCAACAGTGAAGGAGAAGAGAGTGAAGGAATTACCATTGGCATCAGAAATCTTGCATTAGATCAACACATCAGGAAGGCTACTCATTCAAACAATGGAATACATGAAATAATTTAAAATATTAGAAGTAGCAAATGAAAATTTTAGGTACAAATGAGTTATTCTGTACAAAAATAATAGTATTTAGCTAGATATTGCTTTTTAAATAATTTCCTCCAATAGTGGAGATAGACTTACACAATCTATTAATGTTTTTTCCCCAAGTTCTACCATATATTTTGAATGCTGAGTATTTAGAATCAAGCAACCAGCATTTGATTTTAAAAGTGTTGCTAATTAACCCTTACCAAGATTTAATTCAGGCAATGTGAAAATCAGATGAAAAAAGTAATCATTTAAGCAGAGAGTAGAAAGGAAAATGAGCTTCCCAGGTGGCTCAGTGGTAAAGAGCCTGCCTGCTGATATAGGAGATACAGTTTCAATCCCTGAGTGGGGAAGATTCCCTGGAAGAGGAAATGACAACCCACTCTAGTATTCTTGCCTGGGAAATTCCACGGACAGAAGAGCCTGGTGGGCTACAGTCCATGGGGTCACAAACAGTCAGACGTGACTTAGCGACTAAACGGTGACAATAATAACAGAAAAGAAAATGTCAACTATACTTGCATTTCATTGTTTGACTCAATATAGTTGTTTAAAACAAACCAATGGACAAGACCAATTGCTTACTCTCCCATTTCTATTTTCTAAGGAGTAGAATGGGAAGCTCTATCTTTTTTTCAAGTCACTAATGGGTCCAGTTGTTTTACAACTGATGTTTGTTTCCTTTCATGTAAAAGTGAAATACCACTAATTCATAATTTACAAGTTGTAGTAAAGAAAAATAAGGTATTGTGTTTGACACAATGGACAGATTCCTGGTATCCAGTGGGAATGCAATGTATGGTGGTTCTTAACTCATGGGGAGTGAAACATCATTGGTATCTTTAATAAGTGTTAGTCGAAAATGGTGAACAGGAAAAATATAAGGTTGTCCAAAATATAAAGGCATAAGTATAAGAAATCTAAATCAGCATTACAAATGTAGGGCAAAGGCACATATAATCAAATAAATCATAAGACCTGCAAGAAGGATGCATGTTTGGGGAAGAAAAATGGCGAGTTTCCTAAATATATGTGAATCAAGAAGACAAGGAAGGAAGATTATAAGCCCCTGGAGAGAGATTGAAATGAATTCAATGACGGAAGAAGCAAATGCAGCACAAAAACTGAATGACTTATTTGTTTTAGTGCTCATTGGGGAAAACCTGAAGTTCTCCTGGAAAGTGAAAAGTTCCAGGGGGGAGATGGCAAAACTCCTAAAACCAAAGACCTGGAAAATCATTTACATAGGGAGCGTCTCATCAGAATGAGCCTACAGTGCCTGCAGATTGCTTTATTGGGGAATTTTGTCAAAATGATTTCAGGTGTGAAAGCCCCCGCAAATTGATAATTTAGGGATGAGACTCAGTGGGTATCTGCACATTAAAACTATGCAGAATAATACTTTATGCTCATAGATAGATGTTGCAGCATCATTTATAATAGAGAAGAATGGAGATTTCTGTAAAAATACAAAAAGAAGAGAATTGTTAAACATTATAAAAGTTATAATAAGATATTTTATCAACAAAATACTGCTTATAAAAGTAAAAATGCCATAAAATGGTTATAATATCTTGAGGTTAATTTGTGTTTTTATTTGCCAGTATAACTTAACTATCAGTTTAGTTTAGTTGCTCAGTCGTGTCTGACTCTTTGCGACCCCAAGAATCACAGCACGCCAGGCCTCCCTGTCCATCACCAACTCCCGGAGTTCACCCAGACTCATGTCCATCGAGTCAGTGATGCCATCCAGCCATCTCATCCTCTGTCGTCCCCTTCTCCTCCTGCCCCCAATCCCACCCAGCATCAGAGACTTTTCCAATGAGTCAACTCTTCACATGAGGTGGCCAAAGTACTGGAGTTTCAGCTTCAGCATCATTGCTTCCAAAGAAATCCCAGGGCTGATCTCCTTCAGAATGGACTGGTTGGATCTCCTTGCAGTCCAAGGAAATCTCAAGAGTCTTCTCCAACACCACAGTTCAAAAGCATCAATTCTTCGGCGCTCAACCTTCTTCACAGTCCAACTCTCACATCCATACATGACCACAGGAAAGACTATAGCCTTGACTAGACGAACCTTTGTTGGTAAAGTAATGTCTCTGTTTTTGAATATCCTATCCAGGTTGGTCACAACTTTCCTTCCAAGGAGCAAGTGTCTTTTAATTTCATGGCTGCAGTCACCATCCGCAGTGATTTTGGAGCCCCCAAAAATAAAGTCTGCCACTGTTTCCACTGTTTCCCCATCTATTTCCCATGAAGTGATGGGACCAGATGCCATGATCTTCGTTTTCTGAATGTTGAGCTTTAAGCCAACTTTTTCACTCTCCACTTTCACTTTCATCAAGAGCCTTTTGAGTTCCTCTTCACTTTCTGCCATAAGGGTGGTGTCATCTGCATATATGAGGTTATTGATATTTCTCCCTGCAATCTTGATTCCAGCTTGTGTTTCTTCCAGCCCAGCATTTCTCATGATGTACTCCGCATAGAAGTTAAATAAGCAGGGTGACAATATACAGCCTTGAAGTACTCCTTTTCCTATTCGGAACCAGTCTGTTGTTCCATGTCCAGTTCTAACTGTTGCTTCCTGACCTGCATACAAATTTCTCAAGAGACAGATCAGGTGGTCTGGTATTCCCATCTCTTTCAGAATTTTCCACAGTTTATTGTGATCCACACAGTCAAAGGCTTTGGCATAGTCAATAAAGCAGAAATAGATGTTTTTCTGGAACTCCTTTGGTTTTTCCGTGATCCAGCGGATGTTGGAAATTTGATCTCTGGTTCCTCTGCCCTTTCTAAAACCAGCTTGAACATCAGGAAGTTCACGGTTCACATATTGCTGAAGCCTGGCTTGGAGAATTTTGAGCATTACTTTACTAGCGTGTGAGATGAGTGCAATTGTGCAGTAGTTTGAGCATTCTTTGGCATTGCCTTTCTTTGGAATTGGAATGAAAACTGACCTTTTCCAGTCCCGTGGCCACTGCTGAGTTTTCCAAATTTGCTGGCATATTGAGTGCAGCACTTTCACAGCATCATCTTTCAGGATTTGAAAGAGCTCAACTGGAATTCAGTCACCTCCACTAGCTTTGTTCATAGTGATGCTTTCTAAGGCCCGCTTGACTTCACATTCCAGGATGTCTGGCTCTAGGTCAGTGATCACACCATTGTGATTATCTGGGTCGTGAAGATCTTTTTTGTACAGTTCTTCTGTGTATTCTTGCCATCTCTTCTTAATATCTTCTGCTTCTGTTAGGTCCATAGCATTTCTGTCCTTTATCGAGCCCATCTTTGCATGAAATGTTCCTTTGGTATCTCTGATTTTCTTGAAGAGATCCCTAGTCTTTCCCATTCTGTTGTTTTCCTCTATTTCTTTGCATTGATTGCTGAAGAAGGCTTTCTTATCTTTTCTTGCTATTCTTTGGAACTCTGCATTCAGATGTTTATATCTTTCCTTTTCTCCTTTGCTTTTCACTTCTCTTCTTTTCACAACTATTTGTAAGGCCTCCTCAGACAGCCATTTTGTTTTTTTGCATTTCTTTTCCATGGGGATGGTCTTGATCCCTGTCTCCTGTACAATGTCACAAACCTCATTCCATAGTTCATCAGGCACTCTACCTATCAGATCTAGGCCCTTAAATCTATTTCTTACTTGCACTTTATAATCATAAGGGATTTGATTTAGGTCATACCTGAATGGTCTAGTGGTTTTCCCTACTCTCTTCAATTTAAGTCTGAATTTGGCAATAAGGAGTTCATGATCTGAGCCACAGTCAGCTCCTGGTCTTGTTTTTGCTGACTGTATAGAGCTTCTTCATCTTTGTATAATTTAACTGTAGTGGCCTGCAAACTTTTTATTCTTAAAAATATATTTTATATCACAGTCTAACAAACATATACACATATAATGGCAACCCACTCCAGTGTTCTTGCCTGGAGAATCCCAGGGATGGTGGAGCCTGATGGGCTGCCATCTGTGGGGTCTCACAGAGTCGGACATGACTGAAGTGACTTAGCAGCAGCAGCATAAGATATATACATATATAAAGGTGAAGCAGAAGTTTTACCAAAACATCTACCCTGAGAGTTAATTTTTTTTTGGAGACCTTTTTTTTAAAAAAAGTTTTAGGTTTACAACACATTGACAGAAAGCTACAGAAATTCCCCTAGACACCCTCCCCTCACATGCATGGCCATTATCAACAGAGTGGTACCTTTTTTTAAAAAAACAAAAACAAGGATGAACTACACCAACACACCATAATCACCAAGGTCCCCAGTTCATCTTAGAGTTCACTTTAATAAAGTGAGTACTGCTGCAGCTTCTATGCTGCTGCTGCTGCTGCTAAGTCACTTCTGTCATGTCCGACTCTGTGCGACCCCATAGACGGCAGCCCACCAATCTCCCCTATCCCTGGGATTCTCCAGGCAAGAACAGTGGAGTGGGTTGCCATTTCCTTCTCCAATGCATGAAAGTGAAAAGTGAAAGTGAAGTCGCTCAGTCATGTCCGACTCTTGGCGACCCCATGGACTGCAGCCCACCAGGCTCCTTCGTCCATGGGATTTGCCAGGCAAGAGTACTGGAGTGGGGTGCCACTGCCTTTTCCGGCTGCAGCTTCTATAGATTTGGACAAAACTATAATGACGTATATCCCTCATTATAATGCTATTCAAAGTATTTTCACTGCTCATAGAAATAACTTCTGTACTTTCTGTATTCATCTCCCCACAAACTCCTGGCAATCACTGATCTTTTTATTGTCTCCATAGTTTTGCATCTTCCAGAATGCCATATAGTTGGAATCTATTTTTCTTTTTTGTTCTTTCTCCTTGAAAAGAGAGGTTCAAAGCCTTTCTAAGATCACTTATGGCCCACCCACACATGGATCAGACAGGCCCTAGGTGACAAAGACCCCAACCAAATACTGCAGCTTTTCTTCCAGTACCAAACCCTGTCCCACTGTCCTGCCCAGCAGCCGCATGAAGGGGTGAGGGACACATGATGGATTTTTGTAGGAAGGCCACACCTTTTGTGCCCTTTGTTATGAAGAATACAGATTCCCACCCAGTGTGTTGTAAGCAGACAAGCCATTTCTTCAGGGCCTTGCTCTGAGCACACCCCATATAATATTAATGTAACATTAACTGAATGAAAATTCCATATACAGAACAATTAAAATTTGTGAAAGACAGTAACCAAAGGGGAAAAAACCTGAGGCAATCCATAATAAAATGTTAAAAATAATTATCTCTGATGGGGGTATCAAGGCTATAGATTATTTTTATGTTCTTTTACTTTTATGGATTTTCTAAAATTAGTAGGTACTTTTTATATGCAGACATATGTTAAATGTGAATCTGTGTAAGTACTGTGAAAAGTTTAAAAAATCAAGTAGCTCTAGAAGACATATAATTAAAAGCAGCATTTCTTTGCTCCACCTTTTTTGCTTTCCCAAGTCATCCACTTTCAAACCTTTTAACCATTTCTTCTGTTATTTACCTCCATATACTAAATAACTATATTTAGTCTTTAAGGGATTATTTATTGAATTATTCATGTAGAAAAAAAATTTGCTACCCCACACAAATATTTTGTTTGTTCTCCCAACACATTTGCCTCTTATTTAGATTAAATAAGTCATTTATTTATTTTTTTGTGAGTATTTTGTGTTTATCCAGAGTGGAGTTGTTGTATAGTGTCATATAGTATTTCATTCTCTTCTTTGTACAAGTTATTGTTTTCCTTGCAGGCCAATAGATGATCCCTTTTGTTGTTTTCTTAGGAGCCTATTCTGAAACTGTCAGAGATGTAAAGACCTTCTTAATGTAATTGAATAAATCAAGTAAGGTCTGAGTTTAAGTTCCTTGGAAATAGAGCTGGTAAAGGGGTGTGGATGCATGGATTTTACTGAGTCAGCACACACAGGAGAGGAGTGGGGGAAGTACTGGTCTGGGACAGGAAGTAAGCAGGGCGTTTTCTCTCGTGGGGGTTTTCCTTTTGTTTGCTTCTAAGGGCAGAGTTACCTCTGAGCACTGTGGGCAGCCTAGGTGGCTCACTGGGTAAAGAATCCACCTGCAATGCAGGAGACACAGAAGATGTGGGTTCAATCCCTGGGTCAGGAAGATCCCCTGGAAGAGGAAATGGCAACCCACTCCAGTATTCTTGCCTGAGAAATCCCACGGATAGAGCTGGACACAACTGAAGTGACTGAGCATGCACTGTGGGCAGTGGGATGGAGCTTCTAATCTCTAAGACCTGATGGCTCCCTCTTGGAGCAGGACAGAAGGAATGGATGGGAATCCTCGGCCTCCACCAGCTGGAGGATGGGAGCACTGGCCCAGTTAAGTGGGCTGGGGCAGGTCCAGAGCATCCAATGTAAAGAACCTCTCAGTGTCTCCCTCCCTCCCTCCCTTCCTTCCCGCCCCCCACCCCCACACCCGGCCCTATCCTTCTCTTCCTTCTCATTCCCTCCCTCCCTTCCCCTCCCCCTCCCCATCCTTCCCTCCATCTGCCTGTCTTGGGGCCCCTGTTCCTGGGTGCCCAGATGAAAGGATCTTCAGATTTTCTCTTGAAGCAGCCAGATTCTCTAGAGAGTAACCCCATTTCTTGCCTGAGGCATAGATTCCTTTTTCCCATATTCTTGGACCCTACAAAGGGGATGGTCTAATGAATGAACCATATTTTGTGGCACAGGAGCTCTCACCTGTTCATGTTTGTTCCACTCTTCTGCAACTGTGTGTGACTTAAGCCCAGTCCTCTGCCAGGTGGCAAGGGGGCTATAAAGGGATAGAAATTCTGGGATCAAATATATTCTTAAGTAGACTTCCAACCAGCACTTCTGCTTTTAGTCCCTCCTCTGTATCTCTGCCTTGGAAAGTAACTGTTTGCCCAACCTGAACCATTCCAGGTTCTGTGATAAAAAAGCTTTATCTTTCTCCCTCTTCCTCCGGATGGCTGTCTTAGCTTTTCCTTTCCCCACTGTGCTTAGTAAGCTGAAATGTGTCCTGCTTTCCAGCTGTAAACCTTCCCTTGACACCATACCTGCTGTCTTTAGGGTTCATTCGTGTTCTTCTTCATTACTCTCATTATAGTCAATTTTAGGGGACAAATTTACATTCAATCACCATGCTAAAATAAGACACTGTGATTTGTAAGAAAATGAACTCTTAATGTGCTTGGTTTTCCACCTATGTTGACAGAAATTGTAAAACCAATTAGTAGATATATTTTAACTGTATTATGAACCTCTGCAGATAATTAAACAAAGTGGAAACAAAATGCAGCAAAATGAAAATGGTAACATGCCTGTCTTTATTCATGTTTGTGGACTCTTCTTTGCTAGATACTTGAATTTGGGGAAATAGGAGGAAATAGCTATCACTGGCAGAAAAGGATTGTTTGAAAAACAAAAAGTGAAAGTGTTAGTCACTCAGTTGTGTCTGACTCTTGACCCCATGGACTGTAGCCTGCACGGCTCCTCTGTCCATGGGATTTTCCAGGCAAGAACACTGGAGTAGGTTGCCATTTCCTCCTCCAGGGGATACTCCTGACCCAGGGATTTAACCCGTGTCTCCGGCATTGCAGGCAGATTCTTTACCGTCTGAGCCACCAGGGGATGGTTTATATTTGTGTGTAAAAGGGACACTGTTCCTTTATGAAATCTGTCAACCTTGTGTCTCTGAAGTAGTGTTCTTTGTTTGGGTCCAGGGTGAGACTTTGGACTCTGAAAACTCTCAGTATGTAGGATTTTGTGACATGTAATATGTGGAGGGTGCACTGTTCCTGTCTCTAGTCCATGTATAAGTAAGTTTTCAGTCTTTTATTCCAAGGATAAAAATTTCTGGGCTGCACATTCACTTCTAAGATATGCCCATAATAAAAAGAAAGTTTTGCCTCTCTGGAGAATCACTCAGCCAAGGAAGTTCCATTTTTATGAGGAAGCAAATCCCTTGAGAGAAAGTTTGATGGGGTTAGAATCTAAAAACAAAATTCCTGCTAGAGTACTGACAAGGGCATAGCCCAATGGTCCTGTATTATTATAAATTGAATATATTCAACATATAAAAAAAATTGATACTGATAGAAACTAAATCTGCTGCTAATTTTATCAAGTAATAATTACAGTATTGATTTATAGAATACTTCACATTTCTCACAATATTATCTAAACAGTTGCTAACTTTATTTTTACTAGAATACTGTTGAATGTTAGCATGTGGCATTCTTCATATACAACAGATAAAGTAATTGTGGAGTGAACGGCCAAATGTACAGTATCTATCTGAGCAGCAGACCAGAGTGTAAAACTGACATCCATGAACTGAGCCCTGAATTCTCTTAGCTGCACAATGTGGGCTCTCTTTTAATATGCCCTGCACTCATAAATACCTTATGTGCTTTGTTCTACAATTGTCTTATGAGGGTTTTTTTTGTTGTTGTTGTTGCTTTAAATACTGCAAAAGTCCTTTTAAGCTGACAGAGAATCAACTCTGTGTCATTCATTAAATCTACACTTTCTTCTAGTTGGTAGTTGTTCGCAGCTAAAGTCCTATTTACTATTTATATTTCCATAAAGTCTGAATTTTAGACTTCTTGGTGCCTTTTTTTTCTTTTTTTTGAGATATGTGTATTTACCTCTGTGGCATTCATTCCTGGTTTTGTGCTCCTTCTCTTCTGTTATCGCCATCATCCTCCTCATTATTATCATTTTGCCCCTTAACACCTCCAAGGCTCTATAGACTGAAAGAATTTGGTATAAGCAGTTCCAAGGGAAGCATAAAAACTCATGTTGACAAGTTTTGTGAGTTGGGGTAGTGGTGGGAGCGACCGGGTCAAACGAGACTTCTGACTGAGCACACGGGGCTCTCTTAGTCAAGGGAGTGTCTCCCTTAATCACAAGGCCCACAGGGATTCTTTTTTTTTTTTTTTTCGCTGCACAGCACTGCTTATGGGATTTCAGTTCCTTTGAAAAGGGATCAAATCCATGTCTCCTGAAGTGGAAGCATGCTGTCTTAACCACTGGACCACCCTCCACAGTTGATCTTGTCATATTCAGACACACTTAGCAGTATATAGTCTCTGAGAGTTACAGAAAATCAGCAACATGGTTCTGACATTGCCATTGAATAAGCTGTGGGGCCACTTGGCTTGCAAATTCCAGAGATACATTTTCCAGTACCTGTAGCACCAAAATTACTCCATATATATTACATATTACCAAATAGGTCATGGTATAATCTCTAGCCACACAAAGAAGTCATTCCATTCTGAAATAATGTCCCCTGTGGTGCTGAAAAATAAACAGACTTTTAAGTGAAGGAGAGAATAAAATCATCTTCAAATACAGTATTTTCAGTGTTGAGAACAATTGCAAAATGGCACTGAGAAATGAATGCTGCTGTCCACTGTGAATGATGGCATCCAGGGTGGAAGGGTTCCGCAACTTGATTCTTAGCTAGTCTGTCCTCATCTCACCTGACTCCTGACATGCAGTCATTCTCCAAAAGCCTTATGAAATGAAGGCAAAACTAGCAAGATTGTATCTGTCTGTTGGTCAGTGCCTTCCTTAGGATCAATGCAGAAAGCAAGTTGTTGACTGCCAAATTGTTCCAGGATATTGAGAAGTGAGTAAACTTACTGACAAGTGATGAGGATTTTCAAGGAGCTTCATAGTCATGTCATTTGGTTGGAAGACAATAAGGAAGGGAAAACAGTGTATATAGGTGAGGTGGGGCGGCTCTCGCATCTGACGTCTGATGCAGTTTGGGTCAGTTGACTCTTTGTTTTGATCTAGGTTGATAGAGTTGTCGTTTAGTCGCTGAGTCCTGTCTGACTCTTTGCCACCACATGGACTGTAACCTGCCAGGCTCTTCTGTCCATGGGATTTCCTGGGCAAGAATACTGGAGTGGGTTGCCATTGCCTTATCCAGGGGATGTTCATGACCTAAAGATCGAACACACGACTTCTGCATTGTCAGGTGAACTCTTTGCCACTGAGCCACCAGGGAAGCCCCAGGTTGACAGAGAGGGAATCATAAAACTAAATCATAAAAATAAAATAGAATATATTTCTATCATTTATATTATACTCAGTCTACGTCAGCCTTGAGGTTGATGTTTATTATGAGCCAAAACAAACTGTAAGGATTAAAATAATTATATATTCTATTTATTTATTTTTAAATATTTATTTTATATTGGTGTATAGTGGCTCAGACGGTAAAGCGTCTGTCTGCAATGCAGGAGACCCAGGTTCAATCCCTGGGTTGGGAAGATCCCCTGGAGAAGGAAATGGCAGCCCACTCCAGTATTCTTGCCTGGAAAATCCCATGTACCGCAGAGCCTGGTAGGTTACAGTCCATGGTGTCGCAAAGAGTTGGACACGACTGAGAGACTTCACTTTCACTTTCTATAGTTTATTTACAATTTTAGCTTTGGGTATACAACACAGTGAATAAGTTATACATATACATATATCTATCCTTTTTCAAATTCTTATCCCATTTAGGTTATTACAGAATATTGAGTAGAGTTCCCTGTGTTATACAGTAGATTCTAATTGGTTATTTATTTTAAATATAGCAGTGTATGTGTGCATCAGTTTCAGACTCCCAATTTATCCCTTCCCCCATATTTTCCCTTTGGTAAACAGACCTAGAAATTATGTCTTTTTAAAATCTCAGGATATTTTCCACGTTCTAAGGCAATGGCACCCCACTCCAGTACTCTTGCCTGGAAAATCCCATGGATGGAGGAGCCTGGTAGGCTGCAGTCCATGGAGTCGCTAAGAGTCGGACATGACTGAGCGACTTCAGTCTCACTTTCCACTTTCATGCATTGGAGAAGGAAATGACAACCCACTCCAGTGTTCTTGCCTGGAGAATCCCAGGGACGGGGGAGCCTGGTGGGCTGCTGTCTACAGGGTCACACAGAGTCAGACATGACTGAAGCGACTTAGCAGCAGTAGCAGCAGCAGCAAGTAAAGTAGATGCTTACTAAATACTGTGTTTTTTTAAGAATTAAAATTTTATTATTTCCTTGAGGGAATAAACACTTTAATAAGATACTTTTGAATGGAAAAGTATATGTTCATGTTAATTTTGTTTTATTGTTTATATGGGTTTACATTGAATATTTAAAATTAGCCTTGCACGAATTGTGGATATTGCCCCATCATTTTATATTGCCTTAAGAGTTAGTCATTCATGATATAAGAAGCATTTACCCCTTCTGTTTCTTCATTTCCTCAGGTGTAAAATGAGAATATTTGAGGACATGGTAGCTAAGACATTTTCTAGACTGTTTTCCATTCTATGTTCATTGAGTTCATGCTAGTCCTAATGCATATGTAATTTCTTCATGTCATAAATATTCTCCTCTTTCAGAGTGGAATGGCATTCTATTTATACATTCCTTGTCCCTGTACATTAGATATTTATAAGCTTGAAGCCTCTGTGATGTGCACGTGTTTTTAAGGCAATTATTTTGTTCTCAGATACACTAATACCATAGTGGCTTCTTCTCTACTTAGCACACGGGTCCCTCACAATTAGGGTGAAGTGAATTTCTCCACCTGTCAGTGGCTTATTTAGGTCTCAGGATAGATGTTCCATTTTTACAATTTGCTTATCTCCCCCATTTCACTTGTACAATTTACACCCTTAGCGCAAGGACACGGATGCTACTCTGCATTTTCTGTTGATGTTTATGCTGGTTCGGCCCATTATGCCTGATGGACTTCTAAGAGCACTCACTTAACTCCTGCAGAATTGCTTGTGTCTGTTTCTTGAAATGTGAAAACCTGTTTACACAAGGGATGTGATCCTTTTCTTCATGTTTTTGCTGTTCTCCTCCCAATGCACAAAGTAATTTGTCTTTGCCACAGTAATTCTGTTTCTCATTTTTTATCATCGCCTAAATTCTCGAAAAAGAGGTCTTGATGGAACTGAGAAGCAGTGGTTTGTGTTGTTTGTTCCTTGACATTCTCTCCTTCTCATGCCTTGTTTAGCACAGACCCTTGTTAGAATGAATTTGTGTGTGAGTTTTCTCTGTGAACATTGTTTAATCAAGACAGATATCTATTCTCTGAGAGCACACGAAATACAATAGGATTGTTTTAAATGCTGGAGCTGGAAAAGTGGGCAGTAATTGTACATTAACCAGCTGATAACAGATTTAACTTTATTTAATGAACTTAAAGAAGTACTAATTGAAGGATGGCCTTTTTTTAAAGTCATTTTTTAAGATTGAAGTATATAGTTAATTTACAATGTTGTGTTCCCTTTAAGTGTACAGCAAAGTGATTCAGTTTATTTATATATATATATACATATCCAGTTTACATATATATTCAGTTTATAGATATATACAAAAATATGTTCTTTTTAAGATTCTTTTCCCTTATAGGTTATTGCAAGATATTGAATATAGTTCTTTGTGCTATATATATCTGCTTTATGCATAGTAGTATGTATAAAACTACATACTATGTATGTTAAGCCCAAACTCCTAAGTTAACGATGGCCTTTTTGATTTGTGTAGTTTGTGGTATAATGCCTAGACATAACAGAAGAGAGAATGGAAACAATTTTAAAAAAAGCTGACGAAGTTAGTACAAATTTGTTGTGGGTCTTTGATTCCTTTTTCCAGACCATGTTCACCTGTTCTGTGTGAAATGCATCAGCTCAGTCAACTCAGTGAAATAGCAGGTCATATTCTTAGCCCATTTTGTATTGTGTTCCCTCTTATAGTTCTTATAGTGTTCTTATAGGATGTTCTTATAGTTCTTATAGGATGTTCTTATAGTTCTAATAATTGTATTTTCTGAATCATGGATAATTTGATAACAAGGGACAAAAACTAACTCATTATCTAGAAAAACATCATGGAACCAGAGAAAAATCTCATGTAAATTAACCACAAAAGTTAGGCAGACTTCAAGAGGACTGCAGCATCACTGGGTTTCAGTTCTGTCTTTCAAGGGTTTCTTGTTTTGCTTCTTCATCTCTTTCACCTCTGTCCCCCTCTGTGGTCTGAGTTTTGCCGGCAGTTTGTCACTAGTCTATCAGGTTTGCTCCACTGTGCAGTGTTGTTCCAGAGCAAGGCCAGAGAACCCTTCCCAGGGTCTTCTCCAGTTTAATCCCCTTTAGGCTAGGTTTTGAGAACCAGAGGTTCTCTAATTCTCTGATCTCCTAGCCTCAAGCATCCTACCAGGGCCTATAAAATCCTCTTCCTCCTCAGGCACACTCATCTGAGCGCCGTCCATGCAGCAGGCATGTACACCTTTGGGCCGTGGCATTGGCTTCGGACAGAGCTCTGCAAGGAGTAGATGGACCTTGGATGTGTGGGGTCCTGGTGTTATGGACGAAGCTCAGTGTGGAAAGAGAAGGGAGGTAGGCCACAATCCAGAGCCACTGGCCAGTTCTCCCTGTGCTTATACATCCTTGCTGAAAATGTTGAGGATTCTGAGAATTCTGAATGTAATTCTGTCATCATAATGATGTGTTTGTCAACATAGGAGGCTAGCGCATATTCTTCTCAACAATGTGTTAGTGTAAGTGTTGCTGCTGCTACTGCTGCTAAGTCACTTCAGTCGTATCCGACTCTGTGCAACCCCATACACGGCAGCCCACCAGGCTCCCCCGTCCCTGGGATTCTCCAGGCAAGAATACTGGAGTGGGTTGCCATTTCCTTCTCCAATGCATGAAAGAGAAAAGTGAAAGTGAAGACGCTCAGTCGTGCCCGACTCTTAGTGACCCCATGGACTGCAGCCTACCAGGCTCCTCCATCTATGGGATTTTCCAGGCAAGAGTACTGGAGTGGGGTGCCATTGCCTTCTCCAGTGTAAGTGTTAGCTGTGTCCAATTCTTTGCAACCTCCCAGACTGTAGCTCACCAGGCTCCTCTGTCCATGGGATTCTCCAGGCAAGAATACTGGAGTGGATTGCAATTCCCTTCTCCAGAGGATCTTTCCAACTCAGGGATCAAACTTGGGTCTCCTGCATTGCAGGCAGATTCTTTACTATTTTAGCTGCAAGGAAGTTCCAACAATGTGTTAGCTTAATTGTATTACATTTAAGTAGTTAGATCTGTGATGTATGGAATTCCATTTGCACTTTTAGCTTGGATCCCACAAATAGCGAGGTGGCAACATATCCATATGAATATCTATAAAACATTCCCCAATAACTCACTTGATCTTTCTGTCACATTTCAAATTCTCTTGGGATAGAAATAAATTTTGCTAACTTGAGTGATGCATTTATGCTTGAAGGTTTCACAGGTATGTCCACCTCAAGTTGTTTAAAGTTAAATATATTACCTTTCACTCCTAATAGGGTCTATTCTTACATGACGTCCCTACTGAGAGCACTCTGAACCAGACACTTTGGTAGTCGAGGAACAAGACAATGAGCAGAACTGTAGCTGGCCCTTGTTTGGATGCAGTGGAAGAGATAGGGTCCATGTTTGGATGGGGAAGCCCCATCAACTACTTTGTCACCAATTCCCAGTACTTCAGTTTATTCATTATTTAGCATCTTTACCTTACCCATAGCCCATCAGGTATCAAGCCTGGTTTGTTGCAGCCTGGTGGAGCAGAGATCAGAACCTTCCCCATGACTCGAGGGTGCAGCAAACCCCGCCCTCCTGATTGTCCTAGTGAGCATGCTGAACACACATTCTTGGGGCTGGACATGCTCTCTGCTCTGCTTCACTGCCTGCCCCTGTGTCTGTCTCCATGGAAACAAAACAAGATGTTTCTGATCAACAGCAGAGCCCTAACTTTACTCCCTCTTTATGGTGCGCTGATCAAACTCCCCAGGATAGCTATTTCTTAATGACCTCACATGACTTCTGCCAGTAAAAGTGCCAGCTTAAAGGAGCCATTTTGGCTTCCTGCCATGGATAGCAGGAGGGTCCCCTGACTCCCCGCTTGCCAAATTATAAGTTCTGTCTTTTAATTATGCTCTTGCCCCAGATTCAGGTCTTTCTCACCCACTGAGCTGGATGCAGCAGCACTGGTTCATCTTTACTTCTTAATTATTTTTCTATTTGTCAACTTTACATATCCATTCTGTCATTGACTTAATTCCATCTTAGTTACCTTCTCTCACCTGGAAAGCTTGAGCTTTTGTCTGGTATTCTTGTCTTGTCTTATTTTTCTCTATTATATTAAAAAATTTTGTTACATTTTTTACCTGATTTTTAATTCATCAATCCTTGCATGCTGGCTCCTGTTTCCTCACTGCCCTCACTCATCCAGGCCCTTTCAAGACAAATACTAACTTCTTATGAAATAGTCTAATTTTCCATGGGACAGAAGGCCTTCTGTGAAGAGTTTTGAATTTACCTTCTTCCTGTCTTGTTCTCCTCTTCTTATTCTTATTCAATTAGAATAAGAAGTGTCAACTGGCCTCTTCTTTCTGTTCCTTTGCTCCAGATATTTTCTCTGTCTATCACACCCTTTCTCAAGAAAATTAAAATTCTTCTAATCTCACCCATCCCTTACCCCAACCATACACATAGTGTGGTTGGGTGCTTTTGTTACAAACACTCATATATGTGGCTATCGGAGCATCTACCTAAAGTAGTAACTAGCGCCCTCCCTCTCTCTCTGTCCCCGACCTCTCTCTCTCTCCCTTCCTCCTGAAGGTAATCATTCCACCAGATTTTAACTACTCAAGGGAAGCAGTCTTTTAGTCATAAAATATGACATAAAATTTTAGTCATCAATAAATATGTTAACTAAACCCAAAAAGGTTGACTTGTGGTTTCTCTGGTTTAACCTATCAAAGCTCTCTCTCTTCTTTTTAAAGATTGATCTTTTTGTTCTTGTTCATCTTGTAGCCCCTGTTGTGCACTTTTCTAGAGGAAACACTTATGTCTCTAAGACAAATCCTAAAATAGTGTTGCTTTGAATTCAAGCCAAATAAAAAAGGCCAAATTTTTCACCTGGTTCCTTGCACTTACACTGATGGAACTGTAGCTATTCATCCTTGACATACAGTCATATAAAAACTCTTCATTGGCAAATGTTTTTTAACTGCAAATGGGGATTTTTATTTTAAGTATTGAAAGATGACCTATAATCTAAGTTTATACCATCACAAGAATAAAGGAATGGCCTGGTGAAATGATCTGTAGGTATGTAGAAGATTACTGAGTGGAATTCCAAATACCTTGACTCCCATGGCGTATACCTTATGAAACAAAAGGAAGCCAGATACACTGGGAAGGATACAGAAGTGATATTGGTATATCTAAGATCTGAAAGTTCATTATGTCTTGTATTACTTATACAAATTACGTAAATAGCAACACAGTTGATCCATTCAACTTGGCCATTCCAATACAGTGGATAGATCACAAATCTTTTTTTTTTTAATACAAAATTTTTACTTTAATTGGAGGCTAATTACTTTATGATATTGTATTGGTTTTGCCATACATCAACATGAGTCTGCCATGGGGGATGAATGGATAAGAAAGCTGTGGTACATATACACAAATCTTTCAATACAGACTTTGCAATTCTCCTTTGATGATCGGTGGGATATCTTCAAAATGTGCTATTTAGTTTTGAAATGCTTTGATATTTTTTTAACTATGTTTCTATTATTTCTAATTTATTTCTATTGTGTTAAGATAATGCATATTGTATAATTATAATTTTATTGAGATGTATGTTCTATCCCAGAATATGTTCTTCTAGTATAGAATGTGTTAGATACTAGGAATACAAAAATGAAATAGAAATCATTAAGTAATTCACATTCTTTTTTGCCTAATAGGCATGTTTATAAATTATAATACAATGTCAAAAATGTAAAAAGATATATATGAAAGATCCTATGGAAGACTACTGCAGTTTAGCCAAGCAAGAGGTTATGGTTTAGAGAGAATAATCATTCTGTTGGCAGAAAAACAAAGAACAGGACCTGGCAAGATGCATTACATTTATTGTAACCTTGGGAGTTATTGTTTCTCTCTTATAAAGATTGAGGAATGAGTGGAGTCAGGTTATAGGCCCAGGGGATAATTTTAGGAGATTGACAATTAAATAGTATCATTAAATCTGGGCCAATAGAATAAAAATAAAATACATCTTCATTGGCTTCTCCAGCAATCTGAAGACTTTAAAATTCATGTAGATGAAAATTTTAATTAAACTTCATTGTAGTCTATCATTAGACCAAATCTCCTTGGGCCCAGAACTCCCTTGTTAAATGCTGATACACAGGATCTTAATGAGAGGGAAGTTGTCAGTCTGGAAGGGCTGCATTTGTGAATGTCTGTGTCTGACTCTTGGAGTGTGCACCAATCCATAGCAGCTGATGCCTGTGTGAAACTGATATCTCCTAACCAGGAGCATGCAGACAGAGAAATCATGGGCTCCAGAGAATAATAATATCATTTTGTCTTTATTGAACACTTGTCTTTGAGGAACTAAAGTGATTTACAAGAATTATCTCATTGGTTCATATAATACTCTTTTGAATCAAGTAGATATTGTCTTTGTTTTTGAATAGAATTCTCCAGGTACAACCTGGAAATTTTGATTAGATAGGCGAGCTGGATTTATAACATCCCAATCTAAGAAAAACTATCTTTCAAATGTTGAAAGTATTATTAACATTCAAAAAGCATGTTTATAAATTATCAAGTTTTTAGAGCCCAAGGAGCCAGCTATATCTAGAGGTGATTCTGACAAGGTACATTTTTAAATACTCAAGTTATGTAGATTCTCTGTTAAACTCAACAAATATATTTGGAAAATCTGCTATATGAGAGAAAGATCAAAGCATGATGTCATTTGCAGAGAGATTTTGATTGTATTGATGTGATAAATTTTAAAAAAGAGAAAAACTTATTAAGGATATCTTAAAAATATAAGTATATATTCAAATACTTAAGTATAGAATATATGTAAGTATGCATCTATTACATATATATATATGCTATATACATACATCTCTATACCTCTGTCTGTTTCCCTATTCACCTGTCTCCCTACCTACCTACGTATCCCCAAACTGAATATGGCACAGATAAAGTTTTTATCTCTCAGGGATGAATAGGATACTCTAAGCAGATAATTTTAGGGGAAGGTTGACTATAAACGTAGTTTCCTACTATATGCTAAATGAAATGCAAGTCCTGGCTGTGACCGTCAAAGCTCTGCATGGTTGCTTTGGTTACCGAGACAGTCATCAGTTGGAGAACTCTCATTTTCGTCTCATGATCAAACTTTTGATTCCTTTCCCACATCCCCGGTTTCAGCTGATGAGCTTGCTCCTTTTTTCAGTAACAAGCTGAAGGTAGTAGAGCATTGCTGTCAGCTGTGGCTCTCCTGTGTGCGGATGTCTCCTCGCCTGCTCTCACACTTGCTGGCTCCTCTGGATGCAGATGAACCGACTGGACGTCAGCCCCTCCCCGCCCCCATCAGCTGTTTTTGGGATCCTGTTCCCCATCACCTACTCATGGTTGTGCCTCAGGAGCCCTCCTCTGAGGGTGCATTTAGGCTTCCTTCTCCACTGAATCAGAAATCAAATGTACTTTTCAGTTCAGTTCAGTTCAGTTGCTTAGTCGTGTCCGACTCTTTGCGACCCCATGAATCACAGCACGCCAGGCCTCCCTGTCCATCACCAACTCCCGGAGTTCACTCAGACTCACGTCCATTGAGTCAGTGATGTCATCCAGCCATCTCATCCTTTGTCATCCCCTTCTCCTCCTGCCCCCAATCCCTCCCAGCATCAGAGTCTTTTCCAATGAGTCAACTCTTCGCACGAGGTGGCCAAAGTACTTCAGTTTCAGCTTTAGCATCATTCCTTCCAAAGAAATCCCAGGGCTGATCTCCTTCAGAATGGACTGGTTGGATCTCCTTGCAGTCCAAGGGACTCTCAAGTCTTCTCCAACACCACAGTTCAAAAGCATCAATTCTTTGGCACTCAGCTTTCTTCACAGTCCAACTCTCACATCCATACATGACCACAGGAAAAACCATAGCCTTGACTAGATGGACCTTTGTTGGCAAAATAATGTCTCTGCTTTTGAATATGTTATCTAGGTTGATCATAACTTTCCTTCCAAGGAGTAAGCATCTTTTAATTTCATGGCTGCAGTCACCATCTGCAGTGATTTTGGAGCCCCCAAAAATAAAGTCTGACACTGTTTCCACTGTTTCCCCATTTATTTCCCATGAAGTGATGGGACCGGATGCCAAGATCTTCGTTTTCTGAATGTTGAGCTTTAAGCCAACTTTTTCACTCTCCACTTTCACTTTCATCAAGAGGCTTTTGAGTTCCTCTTCACTTTCTGCCATAAGGGTGGTGTCATCTGCATATCTGAGGTTATTGATATTTCTCCCGGCAATCTTGATTCCAGCTTATGCTTCTTTCAGGCCAGCGTTTCTCATGATGTACTCTGCATAAATAAGCAGGATGACTTCTCCCATTTTAAAAAATATTCTGGATGCTACTGATTTATTCTCTTGCGTTTATAACAAAAGTCTTCTGAGGAGTGGACTGTGCTAGCTGTCAATGATTATTCCCTATCCTTCAATTCTCCCTTCAGACTGCTCCATGCTAGTTGATGTTGTGAAGGTAAGCAGCGATTTACAGACTGTTCTGTCCAGGGGCCTCTCCTCAGTCCTCGACTCTTGATTATCAACAGCGTTAGACCCAGTGAAAAACTCACTCTTTTTAAAAAACAGATCAAAACATACTCATTTTTTTTTTTCCTCTGGTTTTCCTCCTCCTTCACTAGCTGGCATCTTTCTTCTCTGCATTATCATCTGGACATTTCAAATTACTTTATGCAATAGGTAATTTAAAAATGAAATGCCAACCCCTACCACCTATTGCATAAAGTCCAATGCTGTAAAGAACAATACTGCATAAGAACCTGGAATGTTAGGTCCCTGAATCAAGGCAAATTGGAAGTGGTCAAACAGTAGATGGCAACAGTGAACATCAACATTTTAGGAATCAGTGAACCAAAATGGACTGAAATGGGTGAATTTAACTCAGATGACCATTATATCTACTACTGTGGGCAAGAATCCCTTAGAAGAAATGAAGTAGCCCTCATAGTCAACAAGAGTCTGAAGTGCAGTACTTGGATGCAATCTCAAAAATGACAGAATGATCTCTCTTCTTTTCCAAGGCAAGAAAAGAAGAGAAGTGAAAACCAAAGGAAAAAAGGAAGGATATACCCATTTGAATGCAGAGTTTCAAAGAATAACAAGGAGAGATAAGAAAGCCTTCCTCAGTGATCAATGCAAAGAAATAGACGAAAACAGTAGAATGGGGAAAACTAGAGATCTCTTCCAAAAAGTTAGAGATACGAAGGGAACATTTCATAAAGGATGGCCAAAATAAAGGACAGAAATGCTATGGAAGATATTAAGAAGAGGTGGCAAGAATACACTGAAAAACTATACAAAAAGGATCTTCATGACCCAGATAACCATAATGGTGTGATTACTCTCCTAGAACCAGACATCCTGGAATGCAAAGTAAAGTGGGCCTTAGGAAACATCACTACAAACAAAGCTAGTGGAGGTGATGGAATTCCAGTTGAGCTATATCAAATCCTAAAAGAATATGCTGTTAAAGTGCTGCACTCAATATGCCAGCATTGGCCACAAGACTGGAAAAGATAAGTTTTCATTACAATCCCAAAGAAAGGCAGTGCCACACAATGTTCAAACGGCTGCACAATTGCACACATCTCACATGCTAGCAAAGTAATACCCTAAATTCTCCAAGCCAGGCTTCAACAATATGTGAATCGGGAACTTCCAGATGTTGAAGCTGGATTTAGAAAAGACAGAGGAACCAGAAATCAAATTGCCAACATCCATTCGATTATCAAAAAAGCAAGAGAGTTCCAGAAAAATGTCTACTTCTGCTTTATTGACTACACCAAAGCCTTTGACTGTGTGTATCACAATAAACTGTGGAAAATTCTGAAAGAGATGGGAATACCAGACCACCTTACCTGCCTCCCAAGTAATCTGTATGTAGGTCAAGAAGCAACAGTTAGAACTGGACATGGAACAGCAGACAAGTTCCAAATCGGGAAAGAAGTACGTCAAGACTGTATATTGTCACCCTGCTTTTTTAACTTATATGCAGAGTCCATCATGCGAAATGCTGGGCTGGATGAAGCACAAGCTGAAATCAAGATTGCTGGGACAAATATCAATAACCTCAATATGCAGATAACACCACCCTTATGGCAGAAAGTGAAGAACTAAAGATCCTCTTGATGAAAGTTAAAGAGGAAAGTGAAAATGTTGGCTTAAAATTCAACAATCAGACTAAGATCATGGCATTTGGTCCCATCACTTCATGGCAAATAGATGAGGCCAAGTTTTTTCCAGTAGTCATGTACGGATAAAACAAACCTACAACTGCAGTATCAAAACAAATCATGTTTGTTAAAAGACCAGAAACGGTGAATACTTTTGACATGTTTTAATGCAGTTCAGTTCAGTTGCTCAGCCATGTCTGAATGTTTGCAACCCCATGGACTGCAGAACACCAGGATTCCCTGTCCATCAACTCCTGGAGCTTACTCAAACTAATGTCCATCAAGTCAGTGATGCCATCCAACCATCTCATCCTCGGTCGTCCCCTTCTCCCCCTGCCTTCAATCTTTCCCAGCATCAGGATCTTTTCAAATGAATCAGTTCTTTGCATCAGGTGGCCAAAGTATTGGAGCTTCAGCTTACATGCTAAACCAGATGCTAGAGTAACTCCTAGATGACTCAAGAAACACCCAGACTCTTGTAATTCCAAAACCCTGTGCTCACACATCCTGCCTGGAAACCTCTGCAGTAGGCGTGTGGGGAGACCTGAGTCATGGTAACCATTGCCCAGCAACAGCTAGCTGGCACCTCTGTGCAGCTGCAGAAAGACCATGTGCAAAGCCATCTTCCAGAGAGTCTAAAGTGGAGGACAGTCTGAAAGGAAAAACTATTTAATCCTGGGGTTCTAGAGTCTGGGAAAGAGATCAGATCTCTGAATATTGATTTGGGGGCCATCTGGATATAAAAATAATCTCTGACGTTTCAGGGAGAGTAGGGAAGCAGAGGACACCTGGGGGCGAGGCAGGAGGTGGTGCTAGTCCATGGATGGGAGTTCGAAAGCATTTCCTCGAGGCGGTAATTGAGCTTACACTGATAACACCAAATGATTCAGAGCACTTTTGCCCTTTTAGGAATCTTTTTAAAAAATAAGGTAAAACTCTACCTCACACCAGATGAATTGAACTTTGAATTGATATTCTTTCAGGGCCACCTAGGAATAGTTCTGAATCTTTCAAAAATCACAGACTTATTGAGGATTTAGTGAAACCTATGGGTCTTTCCCTGGAAAAATGAAAATGAGCAAGCAGATATAATTCTGAAAAAATAAAAATAAAAAAGCCACCTGGGTACTAGTTATTTTTCACAGTGGAAGATATGGTTGGTGATTTGTTATATTCCATTGGAGGTTTTTGCTGCTGCTTTCTTAAATTCTCTTGAGATTGTTTTTGTTTTGGTGAAACAGTGTTGACTCAGAGTTAGGGTTGCTAAGTTCTGATTTGCAGTTTCATCACTCACTTTTATGATTCTGTCCTTTGTTATGTTTTGGAAGGAACTGGAGAATGTGTTGAGTTGGAGCAATGTTCTCATACTGATAAAGTCAACAAACGTTAATAATACTGCCCAACATAATGGAATCATTCTGCTAATTTAAGTGAGCTAGGAGGGAATATTTTAAGAGTATTTTAAAGTATTGCCTCTTAAAACTTCAGACATGTGAGTAAACAACACTATTTGAACGCCTTTAGTAGAATTTTAAAAAAATTTTTAAGTAACAAATTGGCTTTATTTCTCTTTTTCCAAATAATAATGGAGCCAAATACATTTCAGCATGATTCTAGGTAAGATGTGAAATGACATGAAAAGTATGTTTAGAATGAAAATCTATTTCAGATGGCAATAGCCATCCAGAGAAAGGCAGAGGGAAAGATGAGGTCAAGACCAATGCCAAAATTCAAGTCAGTATAGATAAACTGAGAACTTGACCTGAGCATCTGATCTTGAAAGGATGCAGTATTAGAGATGGCTCTTTTGATTTCAGGCAGTCATATAAAACACTGTCAGCAGACTCAACTGAGGTAAAAGTTGAACTTTTTTGTTAGAGGGAAAAATACTGCTGCCATTAAATCCATTAAAGAATATAAAATTAGCTAAGTTTAAGGATAGAAGGCCTCCCTGGTGATTCGGACAGTAAAGTGTTTGCCTGCAATGTGGGAGACCTGGGTTTGATCTCTGGGTTAGTAAGATCCCCTGGAGAAGGAAATGTCAACCCACTCCAGTACTCTAGCTTGGAAAATTCCATGGACAGAGGAACCTGGTAGGCTACAGTCCATGGGATCGAAAAGAGTCGAACGTAACTGAGCAACTTCAAGGATAAAGGCTAGATTTGTTGTTGTTCAATTATATCCACTCTTTGCTACCCCATAGACTGCAGCATACCAGGCTTCCCTGCCCTTCACTATCTCCCGGAGTTACTCAAAGTCATGTCAATTGAGTCAGTGATGCCATCCAACTATCTCATCCTCTGTTACCCCCTTTTCCTCCTGTCCTTAATCTTCCCCAACATCAGGGTCTTTTTCAATGAGTCAGTTCTTTGCATCAGGTGGCCAAAGTATTGGAGCTTCAGCATCAATCCTTTCAATGAATATTCAGGGTTGATTTCCTTTAGGATTGACTGGTTTGATCTCATTGCAGTCCAAGGGGCTCTCAAGAGTCTTATCCAACACCACAGTTCAAAAGCATCAATTCTTTGGTGTTCAGCCTTATTTGTGGTCCAATTCTCACATCTGCACGTGACTACCAAAAAAAAACATACTTTGACTATTGGACCTTTGTTGGCAAACTGATGTCTCTGCTTTTTAATATGCCATCCAGTTTTCTCATGGTATTTTTTCCAAAGAGAAGGCATCTTTTAATTTCATGCCTGCAATCACAATCCACAGTGATTTTGGAGCCCAAGAAAATTAAATCTGTCACTATTTCCATTGTTTCCCCATCTATTTTCCTTGAAGTGATGGGACAAGGTGCCATGATCTTAGTTTCCTGAATGTTGAGTTTTAAGCCAGCTTTTTAACTTTCCTCTTTCACCCTCATCAAGAGGCTTTTTAGTTCCTCTTCACTTTCTGCAATAAGGGTGGTGTCATCTGCCTATCTGAGGTTATTGATATTTCTCCCAGCAGTCTTGATTCCAACTTGTGCTTCACCAGTCCAGCATTTCACATGATGTACTCTGCATATAAATTCAATAAACAGGGTGACAATATACAGCCTTGACATATTCCTTTCCCAATTTGGAACCAGTCTGTTATTTCATGTCCAGTTCTAACTGTTTCTTCTTGACCTGCACACAGATTTCTCAGGAGGCAGGCAAGGTGGTCTGGTATTTCCATCTCTTTCAGAATTTTTCACAGTTTGTTGTGATCCACATAGTCAAAGGCTTTAGCGTAGTCAATGAAGCAGAAGTAGATGTTTTTTTTGGAATTCCCTTGCTTTTTCTATGATCCAGTAGATGTTGGCAATTTGATTTCTGGTTCTTCTGCATTTTCTAAATCCAGCTTGTACATCTTGAAGTTCTTGGCTCACTACTCTGTTATTAAAACAAAAACAAACAAACAAAAAAACTTGAGGTGAATGAAGAGAAGGCATTGCCATTGCCACCTGGTGGTTATAAAGCTGGATTGCAAGAAGACATGCATGGGAGGAAACTTCCGAAGGATTCACTTGTTAACTTGGAGTTAATAATCACGAAAGGTGATTTGTAAAAGGCTCAGTAAGTTAGAGTCACACAGCTAGTAGATGAAAGGGTGAATATCTTTGAAATATTTCAAGTCCTAACATCAGACTGGTTGATTTGGGAGTGTCAACCCTTCCATCTACTAGCTGTGTGACTTTAACTGAGAGTTAGACTATAAAGAAAGCTGAGCGCAGAAGAATTGATGCTTTTGAACTGTGGTGTTGGAGAAGACTCTTTAGAGTCCCTTGGACTGCAAGGAGATCCAACCAGTCCATCCTAAAAGAGACCAGTACTGGGTGTTCATTGGAAGGACTGATGTTGAAACTGAAACTCCAATACTTTGGCCACCTGATGCAAAGAGATGACTCATTTGAAAAGACTGGGAAAGATTAAGGGCAGGAGGAGAAGGGGTCGACAGAGGATGAAATGGTTGGATGGAATCATCGACTTGATGGACATGGGTTTGGGTGGGCTCTGGGAGTTGGTGATGGACAGGGAGGCCTGGCGTGCTGCAGTTCATGGGGTCACAAAGAGTCAGACACAATTGAGCAACTGAACTGAACTGAACTGAACTTAGTGAGTCTTAGCTCCTTATGGGTAAGTTGAGGATAATACTATCTATTCCCAGGTTTTCTTTGTGATTAATAGGGTAACATATTCAAAACACTTTCTACAGTACCTTTCTTGATAAGCATAAGTTTTCCAGGTAAGAACGTTTAAAAGCTATTCAATTATACATAAACGACCATTTTTTCCCCCTACCTTCCTACCTCAAGACAAATAGAATGATTTATATACCTTATATTTATATATTATAACTGACTAAATAAAACATAATAGCTGCATGAATTAAAATGATTCCTAGTGTTTGAAACAAAAAGCATAGGCTTTTTCTTTATTTTAAATATCAGATTAACTCATCTCCCATTTACTCATTCACACATTTACTCATATACACATTTTAAGATTGTAGTGGCAGACAATTGTGTTATCATGCCAGCCATATATGGCACACAAAACTGGAGATTATAAAAGACCTTGAAGGATAATTATTTTTGATACTAATTCTTAGACAAAATTATACTTTAAGACATGAGCCCAGAGTGCAGTACAGGTGGGCAACTAGCATCTTTCTTCATTAGGGGGAGATCCAAAAATTTTGTTAATAATCAACCTAGGTTTGGACTTCCCAGGTAGCTCAGTGGTAAAGAACCTGCCTGCCAGTGCAGGAGCTACAAGAGACTTGGGTTCAATCCCTGGGTCAGAAGGATCCCCTGGAGTAAGAAATGGCAACCTATTCCAGTATTCTTGACTGGGAAATTGCATGAACACAGAAGCCTGGCAGGGTACAGCCCTCAGAGTTGAAAAGAATTGGACATGACTTAATGTGTATGTGAGCATGCACATGCGTGCACACACAGACACAGCCTTCTACAAACCCAAATGAAACACTAGATAAACCTGTCCTTAATTATAAATAAATATAGTAAAATAATACAACACACTAAAAATAAGTTACAGATTTTGAATTTCAAACTTTGTATTTACTAAAAGAGATTTTGAGTCATCCTAAATAAATTTTATCCAAAACTGTCTAATAAGAAAGCAAAGAACAATTATTCTTACATTTAAGGACCTTTTTCTATTAATGAACATTTTTATATTTCACATTAGAGCTATTTGCCAGAAAGAAGGTACTCCGTATTTAATTAAACTTTTACAGTTTAAACATTTATATGCATTTTAATTTCTTCACAGAGTGCAGATAACAATGTGACAAATGTTTAAAATGTTTGAGGAAAAATTAACTTAGTGTGTTCTGAAATTAATAATTTTTTTCTGAAATGAACATGGAAATGTACTCAAAATTTCAGGTATACTTCCCCTAAAATAAATCAGGGCATATATGACTGAAGAAATTCTCCCTACCAAATTTAAAAAACAGAATCTATATTTTCTTAGTAGATACTTTCACCTATATATCTCCTACATATTGACCATGTTCCAAGCCAATTTTATTCTCTTTGCCCCAAAACCTGGAATCATTCCTGCTTCTTCGACTTACTATCCATCATTCCAGAGAACAATGTATCATTTTCGATTACTCCATCCTTCCCTCTTACCTACATCTAAGAAATCATCAGAACACAGACTTTACCTTCTTTTAAACTCACCCTTTGCCTCCTGTACAGTTTCTTTCTCCTCCATGCTTACCCTCAGGTTCACTCAGCTAACTTCACAAATGCAGCAAACACTCCCCTTGCCTGTGATTTTTCCCTCGTTCAATCCATAATCCACAGTTACAACAGTTCACTTTCTAAAATGCAATGCTGACCTATTCATAGCTTGTTTAGCCTCTCTGTGACCTCTTTGTGTCCACAGGATGGGACCAAGCCCTTATCAGAGACCTGTCATGAGTACCCTGTGATGCAACCCCAGTGCATTTCTTCCACTCTCTTCATGCTTTGCGTCCAGGCAACATCACATGATGCTAATATTACCTGTTCACAAAATGCACTTACCTCCTTCATCTTGGGTGTCTGCTTCTCTTCATTGGCTGTTGAATTAATATGTATTATTTAAACTCCAACTTGAATGACAAAAATAAACAAAATTGGCTGTAAGAGTTGTCTCTCCTGATTCTTTTTGCCTAAATGGGCCCATTTTCCCCACCCAAAGAAACCTTTCCAGTTTATGCATGCTTCTATTATTTCCTTTAATGAGATATGTTGTTAAATCTTTGCCTATCTATTTTCCTTAAAAAACGTAAGCTCCATATAGAAGGAAAGAGCTCTTCCACCCTAGCAGCTTGCTGTGGGTTCTGTATGCTGGTAACCATCTCATGGGTTCTCTTCTGAGCATAATTTGAAAGCCTTCTTTGTGACTTTCAGACTTGGCTGGCCTGGCTCCCCAGCATTCAGTGGGATCTACCTTTAGGCCATTTGGAACAATAGGTTTAAGAGGTAAGACAATGCCCTCGATCTTGTAACACTTGATAAAAGCATAAGTATTAAGAAAATCAGAAATAGTTGTGTATGTTTCAGTGTCTTATTGGAAGTAGGTCATCGGCATCGAATGAACGGGGGTATAACTGCAGAGGCAGAAATAAGCACACCCCTGTTGGTTCATGGCCTGTGCTGATCAGAATATTACTTTCATATTGATAAGCATTAGGAATACCATTTCATCAATTTCTCATTAGAATACTAGTCCTAGAATTCATGTGTGATTCAAATTGACTTCCAACACATCCAGTGGTCCAACTTGCAGCACTGTTTAATAAGTGGATTTTACTCCAGTTGTGAGATTGGAGTCAGGTCACTAGGTATGTGGTATAACTAAGGAGCTAGAGTAGTCAGCATTGACGAGGTGTTTTCTGTCTTCAACAAGTAAGCTTCTTAGGCCCCTCTGTATAGTCACCATAGGGCCTTTTCTCTGTTCACCCATCCACTCATACTCTAGTCAGATGTTAACATAGACGCACATAGCAATTCATACAACACTTCATGTTTGTTTTGTGTGTATGTCACGTGTGGGCACAAGGACACACATATATTGCTTTGTTGTTGTTCAGTCACTGAGTCATGCCCAGCTCTTTGCAATCTCATGGACTGCGACATGCCAAGCTTCCCTGTCCTTCACTATCTCCTGGCGTTTGCTTCACATTCATGTCCATTGAGTCAGTTATGCTATTCAACCATCTCTTCCTCTGCTGCCTCCTTCTCCTTTTGCCTTTGATCTTTCCCAGCATCATGGTCTTTTCTAATGAGTAGACTCTTCACATCTGGTGGCTAAAGTATTGGAGTATGTATTGCTTAGGTTTCCACAAAAGCATGGCCTTTTTCAAAATCATAATCTCTACCTTGAGGAAAACATACTTTGCATTTCATGGTAAAACATCACAAACAATAAATACTGCATTTTTAAAACTGTTATGGTGTTCCAATGTTTTTGTGGACAGAAAAGGTAGGGACCTAACAGAAGCAGAAGATATTAAGAAGAGGTGGCAAGAATACAGAGAAGAACTATACAAAAAAGATCTTCACAACCCAGATAATCACAATGATGGGATCACTCACCACTTAAGTGGGCCTAAGAAGCATCACTATGAACAAAGCTAGTGGAGATAATGGAATTCCAGTTGAGCTATTTCAAATCCTGAAAGATGATGCTGTGAAAGTGCTGCACTCAATATGCCAGCACATTTGGAAGACTCAGCAATGGACACAGGACTGGAAAAGGTCAGTTTTCATTTCAATCCCAAAGAAAGACAATGCCAAAGAATGCTCAAACTACTGCACAATTGCACTCATCTCATATGCTAGTAAAGTAATGCTTAAAATACTCCAAGCCAGGCTTCAGCAGTACATGAACCGTGAACTTCCAGATGTTCAAGCTGGTTTTAGAAAAGGCAGAGGAACCAGAGATCAAATTGCCAACATCTGCTGGATCACCAAAAAAGCAAGAGAGTTCAGAAAAATATCTATTTCTGCTTTATTGACTATGCCAAAGCCTTTGACTGTGTGGATCACAATAAACTGTGGAAAAATCTGAAAGAGATGGGAATACCAGACCACCTGACCTGCCTCTTGAGAAACCTATATGCAGGTCAGGAAGCAACAGTTAGAACTAGACGTGGAACAACAGACTGGTTCCAAATAGGAAAAGGAGTATGCCAAGGATGTATATCATCACCCTACTTATTTAACTTATATGCAGAGTACATCATGAGAAACGCTGGACTGGAAGAAGCACAAACTGGAATCAAGATTGCCGGGAGAAATATCAATAAATGCAGATATGCAGATGACACCACCCTTATGGCAGAAAGTGAAGAAGAACTAAAGAGCCTCTTGAAGAAAGTGAAAGAGGAGAGTGGAAAAGTTGGTTTAAAGCTCAACATTCAGAAAACTAAGATCATGGCATCCGGTCCCATCACTTCATGGGAAATAGATGGGGAAACAGTGGAAACAGTGGCTGACTTTATTTTTCTGGGCTCCAAAATCACTGCAGATGGTGATTGCAGCCATGAAATTAAAAGACGCTTACTCCTTGGAAGAAAAGTTATGACCAACCTAGACAGCATATTAAAAAGCAGAGACATTACTTTGCCAACAAAGGTCCATCTAGTCAAGGCTATAGTTTTTCCAGTGGTTATGTATGGATGTGAAAGTTGGACTATAAAGAACTTGAGTGCTGAAGAATTGATGCTTTTGAACTGTGGTGTTGGAGAAGAGTCTTGAGAGTCCCTTGGACTGCAAGGAGATCCAACCAGTCCATCCTAAAGGAGATCAGTCCTGGGTGTTCATTGGAAGGGCTAATGCTGAAGCTGAAACTCCAATACTTTGGCCACCTGATGTGAAGAGCTGACTTATTTGAAAAAACCTTGATTATGGGAAAGATTGAGGGCAAGAGAAGGGGACGATAGAGGATTAAATGGCTGGATGGCATCACCAACTTGATGCACATGGGTTTGGGTGGACTCCGGGAGTTGGTGATGGACAGGGAGGCCTGGCATGTTGCGGTTCATGGGGTCACAAAGAGTGGACACGAATGAGTGACTGTACTGAACTGCTTTGAATGCTTATGTGAAGACTGTAATTCAACAATTATTCAAAAATTTATCTCAAGTTCTTTGCTCAGTTCTGCTTTCTCTTGAAAGTGGTCTTGTTTGTCACGGGTTCTTCATAAAATGTGATACAAAGTCCAAAATGTCATATTTTACTGAAAGATGAAGGACCAACTCTCCATATTTATATGGTTGATACAGTTTGCACTTCTGTGAATGCATTCTAAAAATCACAGAGTTTATTTTTAAAATAAATATCGTTGTATACAATATTATGTTAGTTTCTTGACATTTGCATATATTAGGAAATGATCACCACAGTAGGTCTAGTAACCATTTCTTCACATATAAACTTTGTTCATTCGCTCAGGCGTGTCCAGCTCTTTGTAACCCCATGGACTGGAACATGCCAGGCTTCCCTGTCCTTCACTATCTCCTGGAGTTTGCTCAAATTCATGCCCATTGAGTCAGTGATGCCATCCAATCATCTTCTCATCTGTCATCCCCTTCTCCTCCTGCCTTCAACGTTTCCCAGTATCATAGTCTTTTCCAATGAGTCGGATCTTCCTATCACATGGCCAGAGTATTGGAGCTTCAGCTTCAGCATTAGTCCTTCCAGTGAATATCCAGGGTTGATTTCCTTTAGGATTGACTAGTTTGATCTCCTTGCTGTCCAAGGGACTCTCAAGAGTCTTTGCCAACACCACAGTTCAAAAGCATCAGTTCTTCAGTGCTCAGCCTTCTTTATGGTTCAACTCTCACACACATGCATGACTATTGGAAAAACCATACCTTTGACTATATGGAGCTTTGTCGGCAAAGTGATGTTTCTGCTTTTTAATATGCTGTCTAGGTTGGTCATAGCTTTTCTTCCAAGGGGAAAACATCTTTAAATTTCATGCCTTCAGTCACCATCCACAGGAATTTTGGAGCCCAAGAAAATACATTCTGTCACTGTTTCCATTGTTTCCCTATCTATTTGCCATGAAGTGATGGGACTAGATGCCATGATCTTAGTTTCTTGAATGTTGACTTTTAAGATAGCTTTTTCACTCTCTTCTTTCACCCTTATCAAAAGGCTCTTTAGTTCCTTTCTTGCTTTCTGCCATTAGAGTAGTGTCATCTGTGTATGGGGTTTCTCTCATAGCTCAGTTGGTAAAGAATCCACCTGTGATGCAGGAGACCCCAGTTCGATTTCTCAGTCAGGAAGATCCACGGGAGAAGGGATAGGCTACCCACTCCAGTATTCTTAGGCTTTCCTTGTGGCTCAGCTGGTAAAGAATCTGCCTGCAATGAGGGAGACCTGGGTTTGATTCCTGTCTTGGGAAGATCTCTTTAGTTCCTTTTTGCTTTGTGCCTTTAGGGTGGTGTCATCTGCATTTCTCCTGGCAGTCTTGATTCCAGCTTGTGCTTCATCCAGCCCAGCATTTCTCATGATGTACTCTGCATATAACTTAAACAAGCAGGGTGACAATATACAGCTTTGATGTACTCCTTTCCCGATTTAGAACCAGGCTGTTGTTCCATGTCTGGTTTTAACTGTTGTTTACTGAGCTGCATACAGGTTTCTCAGGTGGCAGGCAAGGTGGTCTGGTATTCCTATCTCTCTAAGAATTTTCCACAGTTTGTTGTGATCCACACTATCAAAGGCTTTAGCATAGTCAGTGAAGCAGAAGTAGATGGTTTTCTGGAATTTTCTTGCTTTTTCTATGATCCAATGGATGTTGGTAATTTGATTTCTGGCTCCTCTGCTTTTTTTAAATCCAGCTTGTACATCTGGAAATTCTCAGTTCACATACTGCTAAAGCCTAGCTTGGAGGATTTTGAGCATTACCTTGTTAGCATGTGAAATGAGTGCAATTGTGAGGTAGTTTGAACATTCTTTGGCCTGGCCCTTCTTTTAGATTGGAATGAAAACTGACCTTTTCCAATCCTGTGGCCACTGCTGAGTTTTCCAAATTGTTGGCATATTGAATGCAGCACTTTAACAGCACCATCTTTTAAGATTTGAAATAGATTTATTACAATATTATTAACCATACTTCTCATGCTTTACATTTCATCTCCCTGACTTATTTATTAATAGAGTTTGTGTCTCTTAGTCCCCTTTACCTATCCCTTTTAGTATTCTCCTCTCAGGCAGTTACCCTTTGTTTTCTATATCTGAGTATGTTTTCATTTTGTTTTGTATTTTTTATATTTCACATATAAGTGAGATCATATGGGATTTGTCTGACTTACTTCACTTAGCATAATACATTCTAGAATCATACACATTGTCCTAAATAGCAAGATTTCCTTTTTATTATTGCTGGGTAATATTCTGTTGTGCATATATATCTGTATATACTAGATATAGCAGACACACTGAAACCATAATCACAGAAAACTAGTCAATCTAATCACACTAGGACCACACCCTTGTCTAACTCAATGAAACTAAGCCATGCCCTGTGGGGCCACCCAAGACAGGCGGGTCATGGTGGAGAGGTCTGACACCACGTGGCGCACTGGAGAAGGGAATGGCAAACCACTTCAGTATTCTTGCCTTCAGAACCGCATGAACACTATGAAAAGGCAAAATGATAGAATACTGAAAGAGGAACTCCCCAGGTCAGTAGGTGCCCAATATGCTACTGGAGATCAGTGGAGAAATAACTCCAGAAAGAATTAAGGGATGGAGCCAAAGCAAAAACAATACCCAGTTGTGGATGTGACTGGTGATAGAAGCAAGGTCCGATGCTGTAAACAGCAATATTGCTTAGGAACCTGGAATGTCAGGTCCATGAATCAGGGCAAATTGGAAGTGGTCAAACAGGATATGGCAAGAGTGAACATCGACATTCTAGGAATCAGAGAACTAAAATGGACTGGAATGGGTGAATTTAACTCAGATGACCATTATATCTACTACTGCGGGCAAGAATCCCTCAGAAGAAATGGAGTAGCCATCATGGTCAACAAAAGAGTCCAAAATGCAGTACTTAGATGCAATCTCAAAAATGACAAAATGATCTCTGTTCATTTCCAAGGCAAACCATTCAATATTACAGTAATCCAAGTCTATGCCCCAACCAGTAATGCTGAAGAAGCCGAAGTTGAATGGTTCTATGAAGACCTACAAGACCTTTTAGAACTAACACGCCAAAAAGATGTCCTTTTCATTATAGGAGACTGGAATGCAAAAGTAGGAAGTCAAGAAACACCTGGAGAAACAGGCATATTTGGCCTTGGAATACAGAATGAAGCAGGGCAAAGACTAATAGAGTTTTGCCAAGAAAATGCACTGGTCATAGCAAACACCCTCTTCCAACAACACAAGAGAAGACTCTACACATGGACATCACCAGATGGTCAACACCGAAATCAGATTGATTATATTCTTTGCAGCCAAAGATGGAGAAGCTCTATACAGTCAACAAAAATAAGACCAGGAGCTGACTGTGGCTCAGATCATGAATTCCTTATTGCCAAATTCAGTCTTAAATTGAAGAAAGTAGGGAAAACCACTAGACCATTCAGGTGTCATGAATGGTCTAAATCAAATCCCTTATGATTATAAAGTAGAAGTGAGAAATAGATTTAAGGGATTAGATCTGAGAGACAGAGTGCCTGATGAACTATAGAATGAGGTTCGTGACATTGTACAGGAGACAGGGATCAAGAACATCCCCATGAAAAAGAAATGCAAAAATGCAAAATGGCTGTCTGAGGAGGCCTTAAAAATAGCTGTGGAAAGAAGAGAAGTGAAAAGCAAAGGAGAAAAGGAAAGATATAAACATCTGAATGCAGAGTTCCAAAGAATAGCAAGAAGAGATAAGAAAGCCTTCCTCAGTGATCAATGCATAGAAATAGAGGAAAACAACAGAATGGGAAGGACTAGAGATCTCTTCAAGAAAATTAGAGATACCAAGGGAACATTTCATACAAAGATGGGCTCGATAAAGGACAGAAATGGTATGGACCTAACAGAAACAGAAGATATTAAGAAGAGGTGGCAAGAATAATTGTACAAAAAAGTCTTCATGACCAAGATAATCATGATGGTGTGATCACTCACCTAGAGCCAGACATCTTGGAATGGGAAGTCAAATGGGCCTTTGAAAGCATCACTAAGAACAAAGCTAGTGGAGGTGATGGAATTCCAGTTGAGCTATTCCAAATCCTGAAAGATGATGCTGTGAAAGTGCTGCACTCAATATGCCAGCAAATTTGGAAAACTCAGCAGTGGCCACGGGACTGGAAAAGGTCGGTTTTCATTCCAATCCCAAAGAAAGGCAATGCCAAAGAATGCTCAAACTACCGCACAATTGCACTCATCTCACACGCTAGTAAAGTAATGCCCAAAATTCTCCAAGCCAGCCTTCAGCAATACATGAACCGTGAATTCCCAGTTGTTCAAGCTGGTTTTAGAAAGGGCAGAGGAACCAGAGATCAAATTGCCAACATCCGCTGGATCGTGGAAAAAGCAAGAGAGTTCCAGGAAAACATCTATTTCTGCTTTATTGACTATGCCAAAGCCTTTGACTGTGTGGATCACAATAAACTGTGGAAATTCTGAAAGAGATGGGAATACCAGACCACCTGACTTGCCTCTTGAGAAATTTGTATGCAGGTCAGGAAGCAACACTTAGAACTGGACATGGAACAACAGACTGGTTCCAAATAGGAAAAGGAGTACTTCAAGGCTGTATATTGTCACCCTGCTTGTTTAACTTCTATGCAGAGTACATCATGAGAAACACTGGGCTGGAAGAAGCACAAGCTGGAATCAAGATTGCTGGGAGAAATATCAATAACCTCAGATATGCAGATGACACCACCCTTATGGCAGAAAGTGAAGAGGAACTCAAAAGCCTCTTGATGAAAGTGAAAGTGGAGAGTGAAAAAGTTGGCTTAAAACTCAACATTCAGAAAACGAAGATCATGGCATCCGGTCCCATCACTTCATGGGAACTATATGGGGAAACAGTGGAAACAGTGTCAGACTTTATTTTTCTGGGCTCCAAAATCACTGCAGATGGTGACTGCAGCCATGAAATACACTTACTCCTTGGAAGCAAAGTTAAGACCAACCTAGATAGCATATTCAAAAGCAGAGACATTACTTTGCCAACAAAGGTTCGTCTAGTCAAGGCTATGGTTTTTCTTGTGGTCATGTATGGATGTGAGAGTTTGACTGTGAAGAAGGCTGAGCGCCAAAGAATTGATGCTTTTGAACTGTGGTGTTGGAGAAGACTCTTGAGAGTCCCTTGGACTGCAAGGAGATCCAACCAGTCCATTCTGAAGGAGATCAGCCCTGGGATTTCTTTAGAAGGAATGATGCTAAAGCGGAAACTCCAGTACTTTGGCCACCTCATGCGAAGAGTTGACTTATTAGAAATGACTCTGATGCTGGTAGGGATTGGGGGCAGGATGAGAAGGGGGCAACAGTGGGTGAGTTGGCTGGATGGCATCATAGACTCGATGGATGTGAGTCTGAGTGAACTCCGTGAGTTGGTGATGGATACGGAGGCCTGGCGTGCTGCGATTCACAGGGTCGCAAAGAGTCAGACACGACTGAGCACCTGAACTGACTGATACTAGATATTTATTTGTTCATGTATAGGTACATGCTTTGGTTGCATTCATATCTTGGCTATTGTAAGTAATGCTGCAATGGACATTGGTCGACATGTATCTTTCAAATTAGGGATTTATTTTTCCCTGGGTGTATGGCACCCAGTCCCATCACTTCATGCTAAATCTATAGGGGGATAATGGAAACAGTTACAGACTATTTTCTTGAGCTCCAAAATCACTGTAATCAGTGACTGCAGCCACAAAATTAAAAGACACTTGTTCCTTGGAGTAAAAAGTATGACAAATCTAGCGAGCATATTAAAAAGCAGAGACATTACTTTGCTGCAAAGTTTTGTATAGTGAAAGCTATGATTTTTCCAGTAGTTATGTATGGATGTGAGCGTTGAGCCATAAAGAATGCTGAGCACTGAAGAACTGATGCTTTTGAACTGTGGTGTTGGAGGAGACTCTTGAGAGTCCCTTGGACTACATGGAGATCAAACCAGTAAATCCTAAAGGATATCAACCCAAAATATTCATTGGAAAGACTAATGCTGAAGCTCCAGTACTTTGGCCACCTGATGTGACTGACTCACTGGAAAAGACCATGATTCTGGGAAAGATTGAAGGCAGGAAAAAGGGATGACAGATGAGATGGTTGGATGGCATCACTCTCAATGGACATGAGTTTGAACAAACTCTGGGAGATGGTGGAGGACAGGGAAGCCTGGCATGCTGCAGTCCACGGGGTCACAAAGAGTCAGAGATGACTTACTGACTAAACAATATACCCAGAAGTGAAATGGGTGATCATATGATAGTTCTACTTTTAAGTTTTTGAGTAACCTCCATGCTGTTTTTCATAGTGGCTGTGCTAATTTACATTTCCACCCACAGTGCATAAGAGTTCCCTTCACATCTTTACCAAAACTTGATGTGTTATCATTTTGGTGATAGACATTCTGATAGGTATGATATCTCATTGTGTTTTTTATTTACATTTCTCTGATAGTGATGTTGAGTATCTTTTCATGTGCCTATTGACTATTTGAATGTCTTCTTTGAAAAACATCTATTCAAGTACTCCACTCATTTCTTTATCAGGTTTTTTGTATGATGATGAGCTATGTATGTTCTTTGGGTACTTGGAATATTAGCCCCTATCAAATACATAGTTTGCAAATATCTTCTCCCATTCAGTAGGCTACTTTTTTATTTTGTTGATAGTTTCTTTCACTATGCAAAATGTCTTTAGTTTGTTGTATTATTTGTTGAATTTTGCTTTTGTTTCTCTTGTTTGAAGAGACAGATCTGAAAGAATTTTGTTAAGATTGTTATCAGAGAGCATACAGCCTATGTTTTCTTCTAAACATTTTATGTTTTTAGGTCTTACATTTGAGTATTTGATCCATTTTGAATTTATTTTTTATATAGTGTGAATAAGCAGTCCGGTTTGATAATTTTGCATGTAACTGTCTAGTTTTCTCAATGCCATTTATTGTAGAGGTATTTTCCGTATTGTATATTCTTGCCTTCTTTGTCATAGACTAATTCATCATATAAGCATGGATTTATTTTTTGACACTCTGTTCTATTCCATTGACCTCTGTGTCTGTTTTTGTGCCAGCACCGTACTGTTTTGATTACTATAGTATAATTTGAAATAAAGGAACATAACATTCTACTGCTTTACTCTTTTTTCTCAAGATTGTTTTGGCTATTCATGATCTTTTGCATTTACACATAATTTTTAGAATTTTTTGTTCTCATTCTGTGAAAGAAGCCCTTGGTATTTTGACAGAGATTACATTGAATTGTAGATCACCCTGATGAGTGTGGTCATTTTAACAGTATTGATTCTTTTATTCCATTAAAACAGTTTACTTTTTCTTTCGCTTGTGTTACCAGTTTTTTTTAACTTCTCAAATTGAGACTTAAATTCAAGAAAGTAGGGAAAACCACTAGACCATTCAGGTATGACCTAAATCAAATCCCTTATGATTATACAGTGGAAGTGAGAAATAGATTTAAGGGCCTAGATCTGATAGATAGAGTGCCTGATGAACTATGGAATGAGGTTCATGACATTGTACAGGAGACAGGGATCAAGACCACCCCCATGGAAAAGAAATGCAAAAAAGCAAAATGGCTGTCTGGGGAGGCCTTACAAATAGCTGTGAAAAGAAGAGAAGCGAAAAGGCAAAGGAGAAAAGGAAAGATATAAACATCTGAATGCAGAGTTCCAAAGAATAGCAAGAAGAGATAAGAAAGCCTTCTTCAGCGATCAATGCAAAGAAATAGAGGAAAACAACAGAATGGGAAAGACTAGGGATCTCTTCAAAAACATCAGACATACCAAAGGAACATTTCATGCAAAGATGGGCTCGATAAAGGACAGAAATGGTATGGGCCTAATAGAAGCAGAAGATATTAAGAAGAGATGGCAAGAATACACAGAAGAACTGTACAAAAAAGATCTTCACGACCCAGATAATCATGATGGTGTGATCACTCACCTAGAGCCAGACATCCTAGAACGGGAAGTCAAGTGGACCTTAGAAAGCATCACTACGAACAAAGCTAGTGGAGGTGATGGAATTCCAGTTGAGCTATTCCAAATCCTGAAAGATGATGCTGTGAAAGTGCTGCACTCAATATGCCAGCACATTTGGAAAACTCAGCAGTGGTCACAGGACTGGAAAAGGTCAGTTTTCATTCCAATCCCAAAGAAAAGCAATGCCAAAGAATGCTCAAACTACCGTACAATTGCACTCATCTCACACGCTAGTAAAGTAATGCTCAAAATTCTCCAAGCCAGGCTTCAGCAATATGTGAATTGTGAACTTCCTGATGTTCAAGCTGGTTTTAGAAGAGGCAGAGGAACCAGAGATCAAATTGCCAACATCCGCTGGATCATGGAAAAAGCAAGAGAGTTCAGAATAACATCTATTTCTGCTTTATTGACTATGCCAAAGCCTTTGACTGTGTGGATCACAATAAACTGTAGATAATTCTGAAAGAGATGGGAATACCAGACCACCTGACCTGCCTCTTGAGAAATTTGTATGCAGGTCAGGAAGCAACAGTTAGAACTGGACATGGAACAACAGACTGTTTCCAAATAGGAAAAGGAGAACGTCAAGGCTGTATATTGTCACCCTGTTTATTTAACTTATATGCAGAGTACATCATGAGAAATTCTGGACTGGAAGAAACACAAGCTGGAATCAAGATTGCTGGGAGAAATATCAATAACCTCAGATATGCAGATGACACCACCCTTATGGCAGAAAGTGAAGAGGAACTCAAAAGCCTCTTGATGAAAGTGAAAGTGGAGAGTGAAAAAGTTGGCTTAAAGCTCAACATTCAGAAAATGAAGATCATGGCATCCGGTCCCATCACTTCATGGGAACTATATGGGGAAACAGTGGAAACAGTGTCAGACTTTATTTTTCTGGGCTCAAAAGTCACTACAGATGGTGATTGCAGCCATGAAATTAAAAGACGCTTACTCCTTGGAAGCAAAGTTAAGACCAACCTAGATAGCATATTCAAAAGCAGAGACATTACTTTGCCAACAAAGGTCCATCTAGTCAAGGCTATGGTTCTTCCTGTGGTCATGTATATTGTGAGAGTTCGACTGTGAAGAAGGCTGAGTGCCGAAGAATTGATGCTTTTGAACTGTGGTGTTGGAGAAGACTCTTGAGAGTCCCTTGGACTGCAAGGAGATCCAACCAGTCCATTCGAAGGAGATCAGCCCTGGGATTTCTTTGGAAGGATTGATGCTGAAGCTGAAACTCCAGTACTTTGGCCACCTCATGCGCAGAGTTGACTTATTGGAAAAGACTCTGATGCTGGGAGGGATTGGGGGCAGGAGGAGAAGGGGACGACAGAGGATGAGATGGCTGGATGGCATCACTGACTCGATGGACATGAGCCTGGGTGAACTCTGGGAGTTGGTGATGGACAGGGAGGCCTGGTGTGCTGTGATTCATGGGGTCACAAAGAGTCGGACACGACTGAACAACTGATCTGATCTGGTCTGATCTGAAGAGTACAAGTCTTTTACTTCTTTAATTACACCTATTACTAAATATTTATTTAATTCCTTTTGAGGCGGTTGTAAATAGGATTTCATTTTCTTAATTTCTTTTTCTGATAGCTTTTTTTAGAGTATATAAATACCATATATTTCTAAATACTAAATTTGTATCCTGCAAGTTTACTGAACTTGTTTATTAGCTCTGACAATTTTTTTTTTTTTTTTTTTGCATCTTTAGGATGTTCGATTTGATGTGGACATGAGTTTGAGCAAGCTCCAGGAGTTGGTGATGGACAGGGAAACCTGGCATGCTGCAGTCCACGTGGTTGCAAAGAGTCAGACACAACTGAACAACTGAACTGAAAGTTTCAAATATCCTGTGTATAGTATGTCATCTGCAGATGTTGACTGTTTATATATTCCTTTCCAATTTGGATTCCTTTTTTTTTTTTTATTGTCTGAATGCTATGGTGGAGACTTCCAAAACTATACTGAATAGAAATGGTCAACCTTCACATTCTTATATTGTTCGTGATCTCAGAGGAAATACTATCATCTTTTCACCATTGAGCATGACATTGACTGTGTATGATCCTTTCCATGCATTGTTGAATTTCGTTTGCTAATATTTTATTGATATTTTTTGCCTCTGTGTTCCTCAGTGATATAACTCTGGTTTTTCACAATGTCTCTGTCTGATTTTAGTTCCAGGGTGATGCTGGTCTTGTAGAATGATTTCAGCAGTGTTTCTTCCTCTTAAGTAGTTTGAAATCATTTGAAAAGGGCAAGTATTAGCTTTGCTTTAAGTGTTTTGAAGAATTCACCCGTAAAGACCTCAATTCTGGACTTTTGTTTGCTGGGAGTTTTATTATTATTGATTCAATTTCATTAATGATGATTGGTCTGTTCATATTTTCTATTTCTTCTTGAATCAATCTGGGGTGATGGTACCTTTGTAGGAAGTTATCCCTTTCTTCCAGGTTGTCCATTTTGTTGGTGTATAATTATTCATAGTGATTTCAAATGATTATTTGTATTTCTATGGTATTGATTGTAATTTCTTTCATTTGTGATTCTCTTGATTTGGGCTCTCTTTTTCCCTTCATGAATCTGGCCAAATTATGTTCTATTTTGTTTCTCTTTTCAAAGAACCAGCTCTTAGTTTTCCTTGACATTTTGACATTTTTTTTTTCAGTCATTATTTCATTTATGTCTGTTGTAATCTTTATTTCCTTCTACTAATGTTGAGTTTTGTTTATTCTTTTTTTTTTTTTTTTTAGTTTCTTTAGGTGATTAGTTGAGACGTTTTTGATCCTGAGGTAAATTTTTATTACTATGGACTTCCCTCTTAGAACTGCTTTTTCTGTGTCTGATAGATTTTGGATTGCTGTGTTTTTTTGTCATATGTCTTCAGGTGTGTTTTTTCTTTTTGATGTCTTCAGTAAACCATGGGTTGCTTAGCAGTATATTGTTTAGCCTCCCCGTGTTTGCCTGTTTTTTCTTGTAGCTGATTTCTAGTTTCATTATTCAGTTCAGTTCAGTTCAGTCACTCACTTGTGTCCTACTCTTTGTGACCCCATGAATCGCAGCACACCAGGCCTCCCTGTCCATCACCAACTTTCAGAGTTCACTCAAACTTACGTCCATTGAGTCGGTGATGAAATCCAGCCATCTCATCCTCTGTCATCCCCTTCAGTTCAGTTCAGTCGCTCAGTCATGTCCGACTCTTTGCAACCCCATGAAGCACAGCACGCCAGGCCTCCCTGTCCATCACCAACTCCCAGAGTTCACTCAGACTCACATCCATCAAGTCAGTGATGCCATCCAGCCATCTTATCTTCTGTCGTCCCCTTCTCCTCCTGCTCCCAATCCCTCCCAGCATCAGAGTCTTTTCCAATGAGTCAACTCTGCACATGAGGTAGCCGAAGTACTGGCGTTTCAGCTTTAGCATCAGTCCTTCCAAAGAAATCCCAGGGCTGATCTCCTTCGAATGGACTGGTTGGATCTCCTTGCAGTCCAAGGGACTCTCAAGAGTCTTCTCCAACACCACAGTTCAAAAGCATAAATTCTTTGGCATTCAGCTTTCTTCACAGTCCAATTCTCACATTCATACATGACCACTGGAAAAACCATAGCCTTGACTAGATGGACCTTTGTTGGCAAAGTAATGTCTCTGCTTTTGAATATGCTATCTAGGTTGGTCTTAACTTTTCTTCCAAGGAGTAAGTGTCTTTTAATTTCATGGCTGCAGTCACCATCTGCAGTGATTTTGGAGCCCAAAGAAATTAAGTCTGACACTGTTTCCACTGTTTCCCCATCTATTTCCCATGAAGTGATGGGACCAGATACCACGATCTTAGTTTTCTGAATGTTGAGTTTTAAGCCAACTTTTTCACTCTCTTTCACTTTCATCAAGAGACCCCTTAGTGTGGTCTAAAAATATGGTTGATATCTCTTTCTTCTTGAATATATTGTGACCTTTTTTGTGGCCTAGAATGTGATCTATGATTAAAAATGTTCCAAGTACGCTTAAAGAGAATGTGTATTCTTCTATTTTTGGATGAAATATTCTTTATGTATCTATTAATTCTATCTGTTTTAATTTTTCATTTAAAGCCAGTGTTTCTTTATTGATTTTTGTGTCTGGATAATCTATCCATTGATGTAAGCAGAGTGTTAAAGTCCCCTACTATTATTGTGGTACTGTCAGTTTCTTTATTTATGTTTGCTAATAATTGTTTAATGCACTTAAGTGCTTCTGTGGATGCTTATATATTTGTGATTATTATACCTTTTTTGGATTAATTCTAAAACGTTAATGTTCTACTTTGTCTTTGTTTTAAAGTCTATATTGTCTGATATAAATATTGCTACACCATTTATATGGACTATTTTTTTCCATTCCCTCCCTTCATATTCCTCAGATAATTTTGTCTTTTTAAAAATTTTCTAACTCTCTTGAATTTCTCAGTATGTTCATCCATTTTACCCCTGAGTTCAGAGAACATCTTTATGATCAATATCTTCAACTTTTTATTGGGTACATTGTTCATGTTTCTTTCATTTACTTATTTTTCTAAAGTTTTGTCTTAGCCCTCTGGAACTTATTTCTCCATCTCCTTGTTTTGCCTGTTTTCTGTTTTAATTTTTTTCTGTGTATTAGTAAGTTGGTTACATTTCCTGATCATGAAAAAGTGTCCTTATGGAGGAGATACTGTAGGTGGCCCAGTAGCACACCTACTGGTCACCAGTGTTGTGTGCTCTAGTGGTGCCCTCTCTGTGCCTGCATGGGTCCTTCTGTTGAGGCAAAGCTGACTATGTGGGTATCCTGGTAGGCATGGCTGGTCCCTATGTGGTTAGCTATGAGGCTGTGCCTTGTATGATGGCTAAATGCCCACTGGAGGCTAAGGGAGATTTCCTGAGAGGTTGGCTGTGTGGCCTGGGGCAGTATGAGACTGGTGTTGGCCTGTTGGTGGACCGATTACTCTCCAGCATTAGTAGTTCTAAAGAGAAGATTCCAAAATGGCATTTCCTAATGCCAGTGTTATGACAGAATCAGTTCAATTCAGTTGCTCCATCGTGTCTGACTGTTTGTGACCCCATGGACCACAGCATGCCAGGGCTCCCTGTCCATCACCAACTCCCAGAGTTTACCCGAACTCATGTCCATTGAGTCAGTGATGCCATCCAACCATCTCATCCTCTGTTGTCCCCTTTTCCTCCTGCCTTCAATCTTTTCCAGCATCAGTGTCTTTTCAAATGAGTCAGCTCCTTACATCAGGTGGCCAAAGTATTGGAGTTCTGCTTCAACATCAGTTCTTCCAATGAACACTCAGGACTGATCTCCTTTAGGATGGACTGGTTAGAACTCCTTGCAGTCCAAGGGACTCTCAAGAGTCTTCTCCAATACTACAGTTCAAAAGCATCAATTCTTTGGTGCTCAGCTTTCTTTACAGTCCAACTATCACATCCATACATAACTATTAGAAAACCATAGCCTTGACTAGATGGACTTTTGTTGGCAGAGAAATGTCTCTGCTTTTTAATATGTGGTCTAGTCTGGTCATAACTTTCCTTCCAAGGAGCAAACATTTTTTAATTTCATGGCTGCAGACACCATCTGCAGTGATTTTGGAGCCCCAACCAATAAAGTCAGACACAGTTTCCACTGTTTCCCCATCTATTTCCCATGAAATGATGGGACTGGATGCCATGATCTTAGTTTTCTGAATTTGAGTTTTAAGCAAACTTTTTCACTCTCCTCTTTCACTTTCATCAAGAGGTTCTTTAGTTCTTCTTCACTTAGTGCCATAAGGGTGGTGTCATCTGCATATCTGAGGTTATTGATATTTATCCTGGCAATCTTGATTCCAGCTTATGCTTCATCTAGCCCAGAATTTATCATGGTGTACTCTGCATATAAGTTAAATAAGCAGGGTGACAATATACAGCCTTGACATACTCTGTTTCCTATTTGGAACCAGTCTGTTGTTCCATGTTCAGTTCTAACTCTTGCTACCTGACATGCATACATATTTCTCAAGAGTCAGGTCAGGTTGTCTCATATTCCCATCTCTTTCAGAATTTTCCACAGTTTATTGTGATCCACACAGTCAAAGGCTTTGGCATAGTCAATAAAACAGAAATAGATGTTTTTCTGGAACTCGCTTGCTTCTTTTTCGATGATCCAGTGGATGTTGGCAATTTGATCTCTGGTTCCTCTGCCTTTTCTAAAACCAGCTTGAACATTTGTGCCGGAAGCCACCACAGGAGGTCCAACCCATGACAGGGTCATGTGGAAGAGCCTGATGAACAAGGCGGATCATGGCTCGAGAGATTCCCTGGGTCTGCTCCAGCATCTACCCCAAAACCAGAACCTGTCTGTCTTACTATTTTGTGCCTTTCACCAACTCTTCTGACATTAACAGGGGGCTATCCCCGACCACCTTTCTCTGGAAAAAGTCAAGTTAGGGCTTTAGTTAATAAGTCTCCTGGGCATGAAAGGAATATTTCTATTTTAACCCCTCTGTTGGCTTTCTAGCTTGCCTGACAAGTTTTATCCATACTCTTACAATTAACACACATGATTGTTCACAACTCCCCAACCTTGAAAGGCACAGGAAGCCAAACATTCTAAGAGTCCTAATGAGCATAGAGTCCTTTAAGGGATGAAAAATTTTGAAAATAGATAGTACTGGTAAAGGGCTTCATTATTGGGCCAATGCTTGCTGCCAAGTGCCTATATCCTTTATCCGTTGTGCATCTGGAAGTGCATTAGTTAACATAGTTGGAATGTAAAAAAAATAAGCAGTAGCCTTGGAATTAACCACATCAGACCTTTGAGCTAATTGGTTCTTTCTTTGTTGTGATCCCCTGCACCTTTGCTCCATGAGAATGTAACTCTGTTTAGTACTTTCTGAGGCTGGGAGAAATAAAGAAGAAACACTTTAAGGGAAAACAAGTTTTCTGGCTGATTAGCCTTTATCAAAAAAGGGTCATAAAATGTCCACAGGCCTCCAAGGCCAGAAGATATTGTACACAACATTGTTTATAGGAAAGGTATGCAGAAAAAGTCCTGATTTCGATAAAGACAAAACAGATGTAATGTTTGGGCTGACTCTGTATGACTTTGCATCTTTCATTTCCCTCTATGTACAAGTCAATGTATGAAAGTTCCTTTTGAAAATAAAGTTATGGGCCCTTGCTCACCGAAGCTTGGTCTCCCTGTGTCATTATTTTTTTCCTTTTCCCTCCTTTTCTCTCTCTGTTCTTCTTTCAGGATGACTCCTTGGGGCACAGGGGCTCTCTGAGTTCACTTTTTTGCTTGGGCTTCTAAGACCCGATTGGGAAGGTACCCTGCGTCTTCACCAGGGAGGGGGCGTCCTGCTTTCTCACCCCACCGAGAGGGCGCCTGCAGCCTCCATGAACAGAGCATGTTCCGTGCCAGGAGCTTTATTGGCTTTCTGTGTTAATTAAGGAGGATCAAGCCTCTCTCTCTCTGCTTTTCTATCCTTTTGCCTAGGCTGTCATCCTGAGGGTGCCCCTGGATCCTGCTAGGGCTGGACCCCAGCACATTTGGAAGTTCATGGTTCACATATTCCTAAAGCCTGGTATGGAGAATTTTGAGCATTACTTTACTAGCGTGTGAGATGAGTGCAATTGTATGGTAGTTTGAGTATTCTTTGGCATTGCTTTTCTTTGGGATTCGGATGAGAACTGACCTTTTCCAGTCCTGTGGCCACTGTTGAGTCTTCCAAATTTGCTAGCATATTGAGTGTGGCACTTTCACAGCATCATCTTTCAGGATTTGGAATAGCTCAACTGGAATTCCATCACCTCCACTAGCTTTGTTTGTAGTGATGCTTCCTAAGGCTCATTTGACTTCACATTCCAGCATGTCTGACTCGGTGAGTGATTATACCATCGTGATTATCTGCATCATAAAGATCTTTTTTGTATAGTTCTTCTGTGTATTCTTGCTACTTCTTAATATCTTCTGCTTTTGTTAGGTCCATACCATTTCTGTCCTTTATTGAGCCCATCTTTGCATTAAATGTTCCCTTTGTATCTCTAATTTTCTTGAAGAGCTCTCTAGTCTTTCCCATTCTATTGTTTTCCTCTATTTTTTTTTTTTTTTTGCACTGACCATGTCCAAGGGAAACCTCAGTAAGACTGTAGGTGCTGGGAGAAGGCATCAGAGGGCAGACAGACTGAAACCACAATCACAGGAAACTAACCAATCTAATCACATGGATCACAGCCTTGTCGAACTCAATGAAACTAAGCCATGCCATGTAGGGGCACCCAAGATGGACAGGTCATGGTGGAGAGTTCTGACAAAATGTGGTCCACTGGAGAAGGGAATGGCAAACCACTTCAGTATTCTTGCCTTCAGAACCCCAGGGAGAGTAGGAAAAGGCAAAAAGATAAAATACTGAAAGATGAACTCCCCAGGTCAGTAGGTGTCCAATATGCTACTGGAGATCAGTGGAGAAATAACTCCAGAAAGAATGAAGAGATGGAGCCAAAGCAAAAACAACACCCAGTTGTGGGTGTGACTGGTGATAGAAGCAAGGTCCGATGCTTTAAGGAGCAATATTGCACAGGAGCCTGGAATATTAGGTCCATGAATCAAGGAAAATTGGAAGTGGTCAAACAGGAGATGGCAAGAATGAACATGGACATTTTAGGAATCAGTGAACTAAAATGGCCTAGAATGGCTGAATTTAACTCAATGACCATTGTATCTACTATTGTGAGCAAGAATCCCTTAGAAAAAATGGAGTAGCCATCATAGTCAACAAAAGAGTCTGAAATGCAGTACTTGGATGCAATCTCAAAAACAAGAGAATGTTCTCTGTTCGTTTCCAAGGCAAACCATTCAATATCACAGTAATCCAAGCCTATGCCTCAACCAGTAATGCTGAAGAAGTTGAAGTTGAATGGTTCTAGGAAGACCTACAAGACCTTTTAGAACTAAAACCCCAAAAGGTGTCCTTTTCATTATAGGGGACTGGAATGCAAAAGTAGGAAGTCAAGAAACACCTGGAGTAACAGGCAAATTTGGCCTTAGAGTACAAAATGAAGCATGACAAAGGCTAATAGAGTTTTGCCAAGAGAACGCACTGGTCATAGCAAACACCCTCGTCCAACAACACAAGAGAAGACTCTACACATGGACACCACCAGATGGTCAGAGATGATTATATTCTTTGCTGCCAGAGATGGAGAAGCTCTATAGAGTCAGCAAAAACAAGACCAGGAGCTGACTGTGTCTCAGATCATGAACTCCTTATTGCCGAATTCAGACTTAAATGGAAGAAAGTGGGGAAAACCACTAGACCATTCAGGTATGACCTAAATCAAATATCTTATGACTATACAGTGGAAATTAGAAATAGATTGAAGGGACTAGATCTGATACAGTGCCTGATGAACTATGCACAGAGGTTCATGACATTGTACAGGAGGCAGTGGTCAAGACCATCCCTAAGAAAAGGAAATGCAAAAAACAAAATGGCTATCTGAGGAGGACTTACAAATAGCTGTGAAAAGAAAAGAAGTGAAAAGCAAAGGAGAAAAGGAAAGATATAAACATCTGAATGCAGAGTTCCAAAGAATAGGAAGGAGTGATAAGAAAGCCTTCCTCAATGATCAATGCAAAGAAATAGAGGAAAACAATAGAATGGGAATGTCTAGAGTCTCTTCAAGAAAATTAGAGATACCAAAGGACCATTTCATGACAGAATGAGCTCCCCCAAATGACTGTGGCCAACATCTCTCCCCAGGGGTATCCTAGTTACCTTCTGCCTCTCTGAAAGATTCTCCAATGCTAGTAAGTGGGTCTGGTCTATGGTCTATTCAGACTTCTGCAACTGAACTTGGACTCAGAACATATGAGATTTTGATTGAACCCTTGAAGTGTGGAGTCTCTGTTTCCTATGGCTCCCTGGCTCTCCCAAACTTAAGTGCTACTACTTTTCATATCCAGATATTTGGGGGCTAATATTCCTGGTGCAGGAATGCCCCCCCCCCCCACCCCTCAACACACACACCCAGTCTTGGATATGTGATATACAGCTCAGATAACTTGCTTCTTGGGGAGGACCTCTATGGTTATAATATTCTACCATTTGTGGATCACTGACATTTGAGTCTGTGTTCTGACTACTTTGCAGTTTGGCCCTTCCTTCCCATCTTGCCACGTCTCCTTTTTTTTGTGTCTTTCATTGTGGAAAATCTTTTCTACTTGTCTTCAGGTCATTGTCATAGATGGTGCTGTAAGCACGCTTTGACAACACAGAGTTTAGGGACACTGACCCTCTGTTTAGTCAAAAGTCTGGGTATCACTTTCTAGCTGGTCCTCTGTATCTACAGTTCCATATCCAATCATGAATTATGTAGTAATAGTATGTTTTTAGTGAAATAAAAGTTGTGTATAAGTGGACCCATGCAGTTTACACCTGTGTTATTCAAGGATTCACAGTGGTTGTAATTTGATATATGTGTGAGAGGAGGTGAGTCCAGATTCTCTCTGTTGCACCATCCTGACCTCATCTGAGGCAAAACCACATTAGCATTTTGGGTACTACATGACACAATTGTCTTACAATGATCTTAAAAGGGACAAAATGTTTAGACATTTTTCAATATGTTCTATCAGAAAGTTTGCAATTCTCATGCTATATATAATTTTTGTTTTAGTGTAATGTAAGATTTTAAATTATTTTAAAAAAATATTTGGGGCAACTTCATTATTTTAATTTCTAGGCTTGATTTAATTCATGTGTTTGTGTTGTTGATGATTTAAATGTAAGAGTTAGAGAAGAGAATAGTGAGGTTGGAAAACTCATTGTGAAGGCAACAGATGACTAAGGCAGCAGGCTGATAACCCTTATGGAAACTAGTCTTTTTCTCTTGCTCATAAGCTTCTGATAGACACAGCTGGTGAGATGAGCCTCTAAGAGTGGTTTGGCTCCTGTCTTTGGTCCCTCTCTGTTTGGAGGGCATTTCCAGGTCCAGGTGAGCATTGCATTCCTCACTGTGGGTTCTCTATTTGGGTTGACACTATAAGGACACATGTTGGTTTTCTAAACACAAATAGAACAGGAATATGCCCACCCCTTTGTCTTAGAAGAATTTCCCCTTTAGAGCTGGGTGGTGACCTCACTGATCTTGAATCAGAGCCACCTTGCCTCTTTCTCCACACTCTGTATGCTGGTGCTCCAGGTGTCCACCTTGGGAAAGAATAAGAGATGATACACCTGAATGGTAAACATGATCTTTCTGGCTTGATACCTTAAAACATGATTGTGTTCTTAGAAATCCAGGATTCAATACAAGGGCTTTCAGAATCCTACTCTGTGGCTTACTCTAAGTACTTTTATTAACAAACTACTAAAAACTCACATTTAATCTTTCTTAAGACATTTAAGGCATTTAAATTTTAAACTCCGTCTTATCACAACACTCTGGAATTATTTTCTGAAATTGGGATTTATAGATGAAAGTTCATGTTATGTCAGCACATCAAATATCTCATAAGATTTTAAGTCATCCTCAAGATGACTAAGTTCTAACTCTACTTGGGTTTCTAATTAGTTCCTGATGCAGGTAGTGGGGTGTGCTATGACTTCTGTGTGTTGTGAACAGATCTGATCTCTGAAAAGCTTGACATTTAATATAAAATAAAAACTCAAGTGTATAGAAAATATATTTCCTTGTTAAAAAAATAAATATATGTTATTTTGCAGGTCAATTTAAACTATTTTCATGAATGCAAAGTTCTACCCCACTTTTGCTGGAGCTGCTTCTAAGTTCTGGAGTACTTTTATAATCCACAGCATTATCACATTGTCTACATAACTATTAGTTACTCTAGAATGAACAGAGGTGTCTTTGTTCTCCTGTGGTGTGTAGTCTGTGAGGATCATTTCTAAATGGTCCCTTGTTCCAGGGCTATAGTCTCATTTGAGGCTCGATTGGGGAAGGATACAATTCCAAGATCATGTGGTCATTGGTGACATCTGGTTCCTTGCATGTTTCAGGACTGAGGAGCCTCACTTAATCTGACTGTCATCTAGCTAATTTCTTTGCTTCTTGAGAACCTCTTGGTCCTATCTCCCTTTATGTGATGTATTATCCGTGAGAAACTCCAAGGACGGTTCTGACCATTCCCCATGCTTTCACAGCTATCAGGAATAAAACTTCCTGCTTTGTGTCTTGATGCATTCTGGGCTTTCCTGGAAAGAAAACATGGGTTTCCTGTGCTAGGATTTTCCCATCCCTTCTCTTGAACATGTAAGGTGTTTCTGTTATCTTCATTTCCTCTGAACTAAGCTGCAGATGCAGGACCTTGTTTTATCCACAACCCACACTGCACACCCATTCCTTTCTTCTGAACATTCTTCTTTTCTTTTCCTCTGGTGCAAGCAAATTCTGTCTTGTGTCTGGTTACTGGGGCTCTGAGCAGAAAGACGTGCTTTTTGTCATAACGTAAATCTGCCATTCATACTCTAAGATGTATTTATTCTCCTGAGATCTAGGCTTTTAAATTTCAAAGCCAAAATGTGATGTTTTTGTTTTATCTTGTTTTCTGATGTTTCAACACTTTTATGAGTGAACAACTCAGAGAATGCCCTGGAGCCTGTCTAGATGAAAAAAAAAAATACTAAATATATTGGCTAATCTATCAAGCTATTACTCTGCTGCCAATATTTTATGGATATATCTGTGAGTGTCTGTGTCTGCATATATCTGCATATATAAAAATATATATAATTTTGAAAAATCTTCATGCGGCTTACCAATTCTACTAAGAATATAATATGATTTAAATATGTTGTTTTTGCTGAGTTCTTAAAATTCTATCTATGGTTGTCTTACCCAGAGAGATGAGAATGGCAAGACATATGCCAAAGTTATTATAAACTGTAATCATTTGATAATGTAACCAATATGTTTAATTTCACTTTTTTTTTAACTAAAGAAGACAATATATTGCTTTAGTTTCTTTTTATTGAGGTATAGCTGATACACAGTATTTCAGGTATGTTGTTGTTCAGTCTATAAGTTGTGCCTGACTCTTTGTGACTCCATGAATTGCAACACACCAGGCTTCCCTGTCTTCCACTATCTCCTGGAGTTTGCTCAAACTCATGTTCATTGAGTTGGTGATGCTATCCAATCATCTTATCCTCTGCTACCCACTTCTCCTTTTGCCTTCAACCTTTCTCAGCATCAGGGTCTTTTCTAATGAGTTGGGTCTTTTCTAATGAGTCAGCTCTTTGCATCAGGTGGCCAGAGGATAGGAGCTTCAGCTTCAGCATGGAAAATGAGGGCAATTTTCTGGTAGTTTGAATATTGTTCAAACATTGCCTTTCTTTGGGATTGGAATGAAAACTGACATTTTCCAGTCCTGGGGCTGTTGCTGAGTTTTCCAAATTTGCTGGCACATTGAGTGCAGCATTTTTACTGCATCATCTTTTAGGATTTGAAATAGCTCAGCTGGAATTCCATCACCTCCACTAGCTTTGTTTGTAGTGATGCTTCCTAAAGCCCTCTTGACTTCACATTCCAGGATGTCTGGCTCTAGGTGAATGATCACACCATCATGGTTATTCCAGTCATTAAGACCTTCTTCGTATCATTCTTCTGTGTATTCTTGCCACCTCTTCTTACTCTCTTCTGCTTCTGTTAGGTCTATACCATTTCTGTCCTTTGTTGTGCACATCTTTGCATGAAATGTTTCCTTGATATTTCCAAATTTCTTGAAGAGATCTCTAGTTCTTTCCCATTCCATTGCTTTCCTCTATATCTTCACATTGATCATTGAAGACCTTCTTATCTCTCCTTGCTATTCTCTGTAATTCTGCATTCAGTTCGGTATATCTTTGCCTTTGTCCCTTGTTTTTCACTTCTCTCTTTTTTTCTCACCTATTTGTAAAGCCTCCTCAGACAGCCATTTTGAAATTTTCATTTCTTTTTCTTTGGGATGGTTTTGGTCACTGCCTCCTGTACAGTGTTATGAGCCTCTGTCTTGTACGAACCTGTCTTTCAGGTATTTATAAAAGCATTTCAGTTATATATATAACTTTTAAAAATTCTTATCCATTGGTAGGTTATTATAAGATATTGAATATAATTCTCTGTGTTATACAGTAGGTCCTTTTTTTATCTATTTTATGCATGAGTTCAGTTCAGTTTAGTCGCTCAGTCATGTCCGACTCTTTGTGACTCCATGAATCACAGCACGCCAGGCCTCCCTGTCCATTACCAACTCCTGGAGTTCATGCAAACTCACATCCATCGAGTTGGTGATGCCATCCAGCCATCTCATCCTCTGTCATCCCCTTCTCCTCCTGCCCCCAATCCCTCCCACCATCAGAGTCTTTTCCAATGAGTCAACTCTTCACATGAGGTGGCCAAAGTACTAGAGTTTCAGCTTCAGCATCAGTCCTTCCAATGAACACCCAGGACTGATCTCCTTTAGAATGGAGTGGTTGGATCTCCTTGCAGTCCAAGGAACTCTCAGGAGTCTTCTCCAACACCACAGTTCAAAAGCATCAATTCTTCGGTGCTCAGCTTTCTTCACAGTCCAACTTACATCCATACATGACCACAGGAAAAACCATAGCCTTGACTAGATGGACCTTTGTTGGCAAAGTAATATCTCTGTTTTTCAATATGCTATCTAGATTGGTTATAACTTTCCTTCCAAGGAGTAAGTGTCTTTTAGTTTCATGGCTGCAGTCACCATCTTCAGTGATTTTGGAGCCCAGAAAAATAAAGTCTGACACTGTTTCCACTTTTCCCATCTATTTCCCATGAAGTGATGGGATCAGATGCCATGATCTTCGTTTTCTGAATGTTGAGCTTTAAGCCAACTTTTTCACTCTCCTCTTTCACTTTCATCAAGAGGTTTTTTAGTTCCTCTTCACTTTCTGCCATAAGGGTGGTGTCATCTGCATATCTGTGTTTATTGATAATTCTCCCAGCAATCTTGATTCCAGCTTGTGCTTTTTCCAGCCCAGTGTTTCTCATTATGTACTCTGCATATAAGTTAAATAAGCAGGGGAGTAATGTGTATATGTTAATCCCAAATCTCCAATTTATACCTCCTACCTCTTCCTCCTAGAGTAATGAAAAATTTGTTTTCTATGTCTGTGAGTCTGCTTCTGCTTTGTAAATAGACTCATTTGTATTATTTTTTAGATTCCACATATAGGTGATATAAGTGATATCATACAGTTTTTTCTTTGTCTTGCTTCACTTAATATGATCATCTATAGGTCCAAGATGATATATCTTGAATATAAAATAATGACTGAGACAAAATATTATTCATAGAATGGGAAATCTGTGTTTGTTTTCCTCCAGATTCTCTTCCCCTAATAATATGTAGAGACTCTGAAAATGCACACGAGTTTCACAAATCACTCCCACTTAATACCAGTCACTGCCATTGCCTGTTGAAGGTAATGGTAGAGCCACAATGCCCCTGAAAGCCAGTTCCCCAACGGTTGCTCTTGGGTTTGTTCACAATTGTCCATTACCAGGGTTGCCTAATTATGCCAGAGCCCTCTTACCATCCATAGCAAGGCTGCAATGTTCAACCTCCAAATGAGGTGTTAGAAGTCAGAGGGTCAATTCTTTCCATTCGTACACATCTGGTCATTTGTCAGTGACACATTTTCAGTTAAAAAAAAAAATGGACCACAGAGAATTTTGGTATCAAACACGATACATCTGAGCATCTGATACATCTGATACATCTTCACATCTGAGCCTTCAAGCATCCATGGACTCTGACTTCCTCTCCATCTCCAGACTTAACATATTATCTTTCTATGAGATTCATCACTTTCCAGAAGTGATCGACATTTCCTTCAGGTAAAATAAAGTGGCTGCTATATGTTATTACAGTTTGTCTTAGAGAAAAGATTAAGCAGTTGAAACAACAGAAGTTAGGCTTAATTTCTAATTATTATGTCTTGGGAGTAAAGGTGTCCAGGCAAAGTCAGTCTGAGTTCTAAACATCAAAATGAAGACAGGTGAGCTGATGGAATAGGGCCTTGACTTAAAAACAATTTTTTTTTAACTGGAGTGTAGTTGATTTACAATGTTGTGTTAGTTTCAGGTGAACAGCAAAGTGAGTCAGTTCTACATATACATATATCCACTCTTTTTCAGATTCTTTTTTCATATAGGTCATTACAGGGTACTGAGTAGAGCACTCTATGCTATACTGCAGGTCCTTATTTTATGTATGATGTGTATACATGTCAATCCCAGTCTCCCAATTTATCTCTCATCCCCTCTTCCCCCTTCATAACTGTAAGTTTGTTTTCTACATCTGTGACTCTGTTTTGTAAATAAGCTCATTTGTACCATTTTTTAAAAATTTGACATATAAGTGATATCACATGGTATTTGTCCTTCTCTTCCTGACTTGCTCCACTCATTATGACAATCTCTAGGTCCATCTACATCTCTGAAAATAGCATTATTTCATTCCTTTTTATTGCTGAGTAATAAAATAGGCCTTATTTTTGATGTTTGGAAATGCAGGAATGGAGTATTGTGCTGTGATGTGACCATAGGTTGTATGATGTTTTGAATCACATGGCTTGATGTGGATGGAGAACTGATGAGGAGCCTCATCATAGTCAAGTTCTGGTCCAAGAAGAGTCTTGACCTAATTACAGTCACCAACACCTCTGGTCCTAGAGAAAGCCTGCACATGGTGACTAGTGGTTGGTGCTACTATCTCTTTTTCCATACTCTATGCTTTCCCAGTGGCTCAGCAGTAAAGAATCCACATTCCAATGCAGGAGATACAGGAGAGGAGGATTCAGTCCCTGAGTTGGAAAGGTCCCCTGGAAAAGGAAATGGCAACCCACTCCAGTATTCCTGTTTGTAGAATCCCATGAACAGAGGAGCCTGGAGGTCTGTAAGGTTGCAAGAGTTGGACACAACTGAGCACACACACACACACACATACTACTAGTAGCCTCTGCTCTCATCAATATCTGAGAAGAGCTCCCAGTATGATCAGCTGATGTGTGAATAAGGGAGGCTTGTGATATGCTATTTGTGTGGATACTTAATTTCTTGAGGTAATTCCTGAGGTGTCAGGAGTAATCTAATATTACTAGTTAACTGTGAAACCACATGACCCTTATTTATCACAATTTCCTTGAATTTGAACAAAATGCTAACTAAACTTTGGTGTCTTATGCTCTCCTCATTTTTCTTTTTGCATTAAAAAAAATCAAGTTTCTTGAGGCATAGCTGATATACAATTAAATTCACCAATTTCAAGTGTATGGAGCAGGGAATTTTCACAAATGTATGGTTTTTCCAGTGGTCATGTATGGATGTGAGGGTTGGAATATAAAGAAAGCTGAGCACCGAAGAATTGATGCTTTTGAATTGTGATGTTGGAGAAGACTCTTGAGAGTCCCTTGGACTGCAAGGAGATCCAATCAGTCCATCCTAAAGGAGATCAGTTCTGAGTGTTCATTGGAAGGACTGATGCTAAAACTGAAACTCCAATACTTTGGCCACCTGATGCAAAGAGCTGACTCATTGGAAAAGACCCTGATGCTGGGAAAGACTGAAGGTGGGAGGAGAAAGGGACAACAGAGGATGAGATGGTTGGACGGCATCACTGACTCGATGGACATGGGTTTGGTTGGACTCCGGGAGTTGGTGATGGACAGGGAGGCCTGGCATGCTGCGGTTCATGGGGTTGCAAAGAGTCAGACATGACAGAGCGACTGAACTGAACTGAATTGATACAGTCATGAACCACCACCATAATCATGACATAAAACATCTCCTTCACTCAGGAACTTTCTTTGTGATGCTTTGGGGTCAGTCTCTTCCTCCTCGTTGGGCTCCTGGAATCTACTGATTCTGTTCTCAGTTACTATGGCTTTGCCTTTCTAGCATTTTATAGGAATGAAATCATTCAGTAGTGCTAGTCTGTGTCTGGCTTCTTTCACTTAGTACAATGTTTTTGAGATGAGCCATATTATTACTTGCAGCAGTAGTTTATTGCTTTTTAATGGTATATTTCTTTACATGGAGACCTACAATCTGTTATCCATTAACCAGTTGATGGTCCTTTTGGTTGTTTGCAGGTTTGTGCTGTAACATAAATCTTATGAATATCTGTGAGTAGGTTTTTGTATGGACAAGTTTTCACTTTTCTTGGTTAAATAGTTAAGAATGCAACAGCTGGATTGTAGGTTTAGTATGTTTATTTTAAAACAGCAACAACAAAAACCTGCCAAACAGTTTTCCAAAGCAGTAGTACCGTCTTACGTTCTCACCAGCAATGTACAATGGTGTCACTTTCCCAAATCTTCCTCAGTACTTGGTTTTATCACTCTTATCATCAATTGACTCATCCTGTCAGACTTGGCATCCCACTGTGGTTTTAACTTGCATTCCCTAATGGTTAATGAGCGAGAATCTTTTCACATACTTATTTACCATTTGTACATCTCATATAGTGATGTATTTAATTTAAATTTTCTACCCATTTAAAAAACTGGTTTTTTTTTGGTTATTGACTTGCAGACACTCATTATATATCCTAAATATAAGCCCTTTATCAGATATATTAAAAAAATTTTCTGCATCTTTACTACACAAAGTGTTAAAATAGGTTTGTATGCTTCATAAATAAGGTGGAAAAGGACAATTCCTTTAATGTTAGGCATTTTGTTTTGCTGTAGTATATTTTGACTTATGGTTAAAATTAAATTTCAGACAACTTTAATTTTAGATTTAGAATGACTTTAGAACAGGGAAGATAGCAGCACTTCTCCAGAGTTTTGCATTTGTTTATTGTATTTTGAAGAACACAGTATTCCCTTTTAAGTATTCTAAAGAAAAAGTTCAGTTACTTTACTTTTCAAAGTCTGATCTTGTTTGTCACTATTGAAATTCATATCACATGAACTTGAAGTGATAATTTTCATATCAAAAGCTTTTCAAAATTTTGTTTTATTAATAATTTTTAAGAGTAGAATGCTCATGCTACAATATGTTCTGTTTACTCACTGTATTTAGTTTGTAAAAAACAATTATACCTCAGTTTATTGTTCCTTAATAATTGATGTCCACAGTTATAGTATTATACTTCTATTAGATACAATGAAAAATCAATAAGTATTATGTTCCATTAATAGAAGATCACTACCTTAATACATTGAGATAAGTGACTTGGGTCATTTAGATACTAAGATTACAATACACTAATGATATTTAATTCCAGGTTTCATATATTCTACATTATATTCTGTATTATTTTATATTTGTATTCTATATACTTAATAGCAGTTCTGCTACTAATATGAGTATAATAATAAAAATATTGTAGAATATTTATGCAGGAGTATTTGTTACAAATAGATTAAGAAAAAAGAATAAAAAATTAATAGCTTCATAATGGATGACAAGCACTATTTTATTCAGCAAAAATATTACTCATTTGTCTGAACTCAAAACCCACATTCTTCACCAAGTTAATGACTTGAGACAAAGATAAAAGATCCCGTTTGGCTATTTTAGCATCAATCATAACTAGAGTTATCATTTCAGCAATCATTCATTATAATCTTATCAATATGGTCTTGTACATAATAGTTTTTATTTCAGATGGATTATACTTGTTGCTGTGATTCACTGTATATGAAATAGTTTAAACAGTTCTGATTCTTAGATACAAGTGCACTTACTTACAAACCAGAAGTAAACTCATAGAAGCGGAAAATAAACATAAGGAGACTACAGGAGTTGGGGGAGAAGTAAATTAGGAGTTTGGGATTAATATAGACACACTGCTACTGCTAAGTCGCTTCAGTCATGTCCGACTCTGTGCAACCCCATAGACGGCAGCCCACCAGGCTCCCCTGTCCCTGGGATTCTCCAGGCAAGAACACTGGAGTGGGTTGCCATTTCCTTCTCCAATGCATGAAAGTGAGAAGTGAAAGTGAAGTCGCTCAGTCGTGTCTGACTCCTAGCGACCCAATAGACTGCAGCCTACCAGGCTCCTCTGTCCATGGGATTTTCCAGGAAAGAGTGCTGGAGTGGGGTGCCACTGCCTTCTCCAATAGACACACTATTATATATAAAATAGGAAAACAAGGACCTACTGTATAGCTCAGGGAACTCTACTCAGTATCTTGTAATAATCTAGTGTCACAGAATCTGAAAAAGAATGTATTGCTGCACACTTGAAACGAACACAACATTGTAAATTAACTATACTCCAATAAAAAATTTAAATGTCACCGAAAATTTAAAAAAAAATTCTGACTCTATTCAGATTACCAAATCCATCTAATTTCTTAAAAATTGTTTTAAGTCCCAGTTATGTTTTCACAGTGTCAAGACATTCCTCCACTGGATAGTGTTCTTAATGAAATATGTGCGTGAGTTTATACATTAGATTCTATCCAACATTAAGTGATGAGTAGTTGTGCAATGAAGAGATCAAGACATGGGCCTTCCACCCCACACATTAACTGTGTAATTGCTGCTTAGCACAGGCTGCCACTGATAAATAAACCAGATTTTCAATTGATAGATTCTTCTCCTTAGAAAATATTTCTTTTACTAGAAAATGCATCATTGGCAAACAGTTCTAACATGCATTTATAAAGTTAAGTTGAATATAGAAGAGCAGTATTCACTAATACTAAGACACCTCAGTTTACTTCCTATCAACTGACAACAATGTTTATGAGAAAATACCATGGTAAAAAGAACACAGTTCACAAAGAAGGCTGTTCTAGCATATTCTCAGAATATTAAAATACTTTTATTAAAAACATTCTTATAATGATAACTAAAACCTTAACCCAAGTCTGGAAAATAGTTTATCTTCAATTAAGTAGAAAGTAGAAAATGAGGTTTTGGGTTTTTTTTTTTTTTTTTAGTTTTGTTTCTTTTTGTTTTTACTATCTCTGTATCAGATATTTCCCAGTTACACTGATTTTCATGGAAAAACTAGGGAAAATCTCTAACAAAAATCTTGACAACATGCAGCCCTCTTTTTACCTTGAGTTTTCTTATAAGAAAATATTTAAGAAATTAAAAACAAAAATTAATTTAAAAAATAAATAGAAGCCCACAAAATCTTTTTAAAGAAAGGAAATTGTTTTCAAGGCAGGCAATTTGTGAGGTCTTGCATGTTTTTATCTGCCAAAGAGATGACCCCAACTCCCTATAAGATTTTAGTGAATTTATTGACAAATATTCTTAGTTGTCATTCCTTGTCCCTTGCTCCCAGACATCTAGACTATAAAATCTGATTTCAACCTGTCAACCATTACACAGAAATAATTATTTCTCAAGTAGGGTGGGTGAAGTGACAGTCGTTTTATACCAATGGACTTTTCTAAGCTCTGTGAACTTTGAGTGTCTGCTGTTTTCTCATTTTCTTATGGACCATCCAAAGAGAGAAGAAAAGGCAAGCAGACCAGACTGAGGTTTTCCTTCTGTGCTATTTTTCCATCTGTGCTTTTAAAATTAGTCTTGATAACAACAAGCAAAATCCAAAACACAATTAGATCTTGCCAGGGTCTTTAAATTGTGAATTTGTCTGTGTTGTCAATGAGACTACTGATCTTAGTTTCAAAACAACAACAACAACATACAAAAAAACCCAACCCTGTAAATTGGTTCACAGAATGCTACAAATCATAGAGTGTATCATATTATTGCTGTAGTGAAATATAAGCTCTATTATATTATTGGTTATTCATGGCAAGAATATTTAGTTATGTTAGTTAAAAATGTTAATTAGAGAACTGAAATGCTAAAAATTTCTGGTACTTAACCATTTTAATTTAATATTCAAATTTGTTATTCTCTTTAAATATATACTTCACATTATTAGACCAGTATTTCTCAAAAATGGGTATTAAAACATTAGAATCAGTTGAACTCATGTTAAAAGTTAGCCCTCCTGGACTCAGTATTCTGAATCAGGAACCAGAAGGTAAGGTGAGTCCAGGTATTTCCATTTTTGATGAGATCTATACCTCCTCCCCGCCATCACTTACTGTGATACTGCTGCTGCTGCTGCTGCTGCTAAGTCGCTTCAGTCGTGTCCGACTCTGTGCAACGCCATAGACGCCAGCCCACCAGGCTCCCCCGTCCCTGGGATTCTCCAGGCAAGAACACTGGAGTGGGTTGCCATTTCCTTCTCCAATGCATGAAAGTGAAAAGTGAAAGTGAAGTCACTTCAGTCGTGTCCGACCCTTAGTGACCCCATGGACTGCAGCCTACCAGGCTCCTCCATCCATGGGATTTTCTAGGCAAGAGTACTGGAGTGGGGTGCCATTGCCTTCTCCTAGTGGACTCTAAAATTAGAAACTATTGATTTACACACATCTCAGAACTTTTATTAGCTTGAGGGGAAAAAAATTGCTTTCCTCTTAAAAAAAATGCTCTTTGTAAATGAGGGTGGAGGGGTAACATGGTTTTAATTATAAAAATGCTTGTTGGAAATGTAAACAACATAAAAAATGGGTCTTAATACCTTGTAAGAATCTAGATGGTCATTCCAATAAAAAATAGTCTTGTTCTGTATTCCCATTGCAAAGATGGAATAACACAGTGCCCAGAGTGTAGCTGAAACACAGGTACCCAATGTCTGTTTTTAGAATAAATATCTCCATATCAATATAGTGATTGATATTAATGCCACTGAACCAAGTAATGCAATTTTTAACTTGTACCTGGCCATCCCCAATTTTTCATTTGAAGCTAATAGAACTTCCTTATTTTGAAATTTTGGAGTTGTCTATTTTTCACTGTGTTTCTTATTTGATTAAAGGTAATCTAGATGAATGTAAGTAACTTTTGCACAATACTAGCACTTACCACTTGTTCTGATCAAATTGCTAGGCATTGTACATAAAAAAAATTGTATAAAATTCTTAATTCTCAGAAAATGGAGATCCCAAGTTTTATACTTATGGTCATTCAGACCTGAAGTGTCTAAGTACCTCCCAAATGTACTTAGGTAGCTGGAGAGGAGGTGGGAGACAGAAGCACTTGACTCAAATTTCCTGCTCTGATGTACCAGGAAGCACATCTCTATCACCATTCAAGGTGAAATGAGGAAGAGGCCAGCTGCACTTAAGATGCCTATGTGGTCAGGTGTCCCCTCCCTTTTGGCAATGCTGATATCATCTCACTCATTTCTTTATTCATTCAGCAAATGTTCTATCAACATGAAATACAGCAGTCAAGGCAAAAAAATAAAAGTCTCTTTCTGCAGAGTCTACATTCTAGAAGAAAAAAGAAGGAAAAATAGGAGGACAAGAAAATGGGTCATAAGACAAAAGGTGTTAGTTCAACAGAGAATGTAACAGAATAAAAAATATTGGTGGGAGGTGTCCTTTTACACTAGTTGGTTGGGGAAACTTCTTTAGTAATGAGGGAGTGAGTCACACAGGTCCATGAGGAAAGAGCACTCTAAATAGAGAGGGACAAGACAGAGAAGCAGCATTTGAGGACAGAGAGTTCCAGAAACAGCAGGAAGGCTGATTTGGCTGGAGCAGAGGTGGCCTGCCAGGGTCCAGCCCCAGCTGATCCAGGGTATTCGAAGGGGAGACGGCTTAGGCGACTATTTAAATATTCATCAAAGATATAAAGAGTAATAGAATGAGGATAGCTCAGTAGGAAAATTCAGTGGAGAAAAGAGGCTGAGTAGCTTGGTTTACGTGGGAGACCAATAAAACTTCAAGACAAGAAGCTTGCACCACTTACATAGGCTGCAGGCGTCCTTCCATTCTCCCGAAGGAGAGGAGACACTGAGGCCTCCCCGGTCGGATCTTAGAAGCCCAGGCATAATTAGTAAGCATGGTGGGTTCCGTGCTCCAGATGGAGACTCAGCCAGAGTGAGAGAGAGAGAGAGACATGGGGAGACCAGTCTTTCAAGGAACTGATCCCAATTTTTTATTTTCCAGAGTCTGTTTTTATACACTGAGATGTTATACAAAAGTCATGCGGGGACAGCAGTCCTGACTTTTATTAAAGTCAGGTGCTTCACACAAATGTATACAGAGGTCTTAGGGGTGTTACATCATCTTCTGGCCAGGGGGGCCTGCTGACAATTTATGACCCTCTCCTTGTGACAGTGGTCAGTCAACCAGAACACTTTTTTCTCAAAGGGTGAAAAACAGAAGCCACCCAAATAAAGTTACATTCCTATAGGGTGAGGGTGTAATGGGTTTTAGGAAAGAATTTACTTAGCCTAAGGTCTAACATGATTAATATCAAAGGTTAATACTTATTTCTTCTATATATTCATTAATGTGTGTAAGGGCAGGGGATGTGAAGACTTAGCAGTAAACATTGGCTCAACAAATGAAAAACCCTTCACCAATACAATTTCTAATTAGCCCATTATGCTTATACTAATAGGTTTCTAACTTTTCTAAGGAACCTGTTTTTAGAAGGTTTAAAGCACCTCATGCCTCTCACGGTTGGGAGGCTGTGAGCAATCACATGTGGCCGGACAAGCCCGTCAGGCAGGCTAGAGAACCTTCAGAGGAGTTTGTAGGTTGAAACACTCCTGTCATGCCCAGGAATTATTATTAACTGGAGCTCTAAGTTAACTCCTTCTCCGAAAGAGGTGGTGGGGGACAGACCCCCGTAAAGTCAGAGGTGTAGGGGAGAGCACAAAGTAGTAAAGTAGGCAGGCTCTGATTATGGGGGTAGATGCTCGAGGATTTCCAGGGGGACTCCTGAGGCTCAATCCCGCCTTTGCGTATGTCGAGCCTCCTTCCTCATGACCTTTGTCATGGGCAGAGTGCCTCACACTGGCCCCCAACAGTGGCCGTGGTGGATGAGTAGGCTGCAGAGACAGCAGAGGGAGTCAGGACTCAGAGACCTTCATAGGCCCAAGTATCATTTTCCTTCTTTGTGAGCCAGGAAGCAGAGAGAGTTTCATTAGGAAGAGTAGAAGACAGTCTGACTTGTCTGATATAAAGACCTTTCTGGATTGTGGATTAGTCTGCAGAGTGGATTGAGTTTGCTAAGACTGGACATCAGGGCAGCTCATGCAATAGACCTGGTGAGACATGATCTTGTCAGGTCATCGGCCATAGAGGGCGAATCACAGGTGGTTTGACTAACATGACAGGAGGTCATTTGGCGAAAAGTGTATTTTGTGGGTTCAGCTGACAGGAGGAGATCTGGGATATAAGAGACAAAGAGACAAATTAAGGAAAAGCATCAAGTTGCTGGTGTGTGTAACTTAACAGCATTTACTGAGAGGTAGAGCCTTGTGAGTTGGGGGTAGGGAGAGCTGGTCTCCAAACATGTTACATTTGAGGCCTGCATCTCCTAGGTCAGAGGTCTGAAAACCCCTATCCACCAGGCAGCTCTGTCTCACTCATCATCTTTGCAGATTCACAAGCTAAGGATGGTTTTCACATTTTTAAGTAGTTGAAAAGCAATGCATACTACTTTGTAGTATATGAAATTTACATGAAATGAACATGAAAATTACATGAAAATAGTGAAATACTACTTTGTAGTATATGAAATTTACATGAAATTTACATCAGTGTCCATAAGTAAACTTTGTCACATAGTCACACTTACTTGTCTATGGCTTCTACCTGCTACAACAGCAGAGGGGCATAGTTGCAGTCAAGACCATATAACCTGTAAAGGCTGTATAAAAACCATTCATCATCTGGTCTTTTTCAGAAAAGTTGCCCACCCAGGACCCTGATGGTCCACCCCACCATATGCTAGCTTGGACTATTGAGAAGTTAAGCTACAGCTCTGGCATTGTCCCCAATCAATAAAGATATGGTTTTTGCTCACTTATTTAAAAACCTCAGTCATGAGAAGACTGAGCATACCTGTGGGTTTTAATGGGAAGTCAGTGCCCTCACCAAAAGTAGGTAACTTATGGTGAATATAAACTTCTCTTAGGGCAAGGAAGGAGGTAATTCATATAAGGCTCTTTTGAATTTTCCGAAGTGCATTATGTAGGGTCTGGCTTATTCGACCCAAAGAAGAGCTGGCCAGGAAGGCCCTCTGTTTCACAGGGCTTCTGGTGTAAAGCAACTGCTGTGCTATTCATCTCTGAGATAATGTTGTGTCACCAGAAGTGGGTTTTCTACCATCTTGGGATCTACTCAGCACAAAGAACAAATTCAGTCCATTTTTGTTAGATTGTAGTTTTATCTCCGTCTGACTCCTAACCAGAGTAAATGAATTGAATTCATCCACTTTTAGAAACCAAGGAAATTGTATTGGTAGTTTTTTTTTTTTTTTAAGGAAGACTTCCATTGTTGTTCAGTCACTCAGTCATGTCTGACACTTTGCAACCCCAAGGACTGCAACATGCCAGTCTTCCCTGTCCATGATGAACTCTCGGAGTCCATCCAAACCCATGTCCATCGAGTCAGTGATGCCATACAACCATCTTGTCCTCTGTTGTCCCCTTCTCCTCCTGCCCTCAGTCTACCCCAGCATCAGTGTCTTTTCCTAATGAGTCAGCTCTTTGAGTCAGGTGGCCAAAGTACTAGTGCTTCAGCTTCAGCATCAGACTTCCATTGCTGCAAACTAAACAAGGGTTGATAGTTTGGAAGACTGCAGAATGGCCTGAGAACTGACTCTTCAAGGACACAGGAATATGCTGTGAAGTCTAACTTCCTCTGAATTTATTCCACATTATTTTTATATATTCAGTAGTTGTACATATATAGAACTGCTTGATATATATAACACACATGAAAAACTTGAAATATTTTCAGTATGTGAAAAGACACTTTTTAAAAGCTTTTATATCTAGGGGAGCTTTTTTTCCCTTTCAATAAAAAGAGACCTAGAGGGGGAGAAATGATCAAATCCCCAGCAGGATGATAATACCTGCTGTGCGGCTCTGACTGTGGTAAGACTCCTATAAAGCCTCTTGAGTGCTTGAGATTCAGGTTTCATAAAAATGAGTCAGGGCTTGCTCTGTGATGGGTAAAACCTTCCATTTCATGAGTTATTTTTAACTTTAAAAAATAACAATTTCTGTGAATTTTGTGCTACTGAACCTGTTTCCTAATACTTAATCATGCAAGTATTTTTTGAAAGGATACAATATGCTCTTTGCCTTTTGAATATTTGATATGCAATAGGAAAAATACATAAACATGCATCACCAAATCTTTTGATTCCACTTTCACCCTGGCAGTGTTCCATGAGATTAGACAAAATTAAATGTGTATGTGCACACTAGAGGTTATTAGCTGTGAAGTACAAGGAAGGGACCTTCAGCCCTCAATGATATAGAGTATAAGGTGACGGTGTCCTCATCATTTACAGATAAAGCATGACTCACATCACTATTGTCACCACCCTCATCAGAAACATCAGCATTACTCTGCTGCTGCTGCTGCTGCTGCTAAGTCACTTCAGTCGTGTCCGACTCTGTGTGACCCCATAGACGGCAGCCCACCAGGCTCCCCTATCCCTGGGATTCTCCTGTCAAGAACATTGGAGTGGGTTTCCTTCTCCAATGCATGAAAGTGAAAAGTGAAAGTGAAGTCGCTCAGTAATGTCTGACCCTTAGTGACCCCACGGACTGCAGCCTCCCAGGCTCCTCTATCCATGGGATTTTCCAGGCAAGAGTACTGGAGTGGGGTGCCATTGCCTTCTCTGCAGCATTACTCTATTATTTGCTAATCCACCATATGGCTGTGAAACTTTGTCAGGTATCCTACAGATGAACATTCTCATTTTGATGATTTTTTGGCTTTTAATTTTGATGCAAGCAAATACTATTACCATTTTATTACTGACAATCCCACCAGTAACATCGGTAAGATGTTTACACAAGTAAGATAATTAGGTGGAGTTATGTCAGAGAAGTCAGGAGTTCCATTAGCTAAAGAGAATGCCCTATAAAAACTCAGCAAATTTTAGAGCCTGTCTATAAGATGATTGGATTGTTAATTTTACAGGTCACTTGCTAAAGCATGAATAGTACATAATTGGTCTGTTCCAGAGATAGATTATTATGAGAGTAGGGGGGAAAAAAAAAAAACAAAAACGTGTCTGTCTAATCAACTCTAATAGATTCATAAGATCACTCTTGCTATGTGAGCCTTGGTTTTCTCTATTTTCCTAGCATTTGAGAAACTTTTGATCAATTATGTACATGACCTGTAATCAAATTTTCAAAATGCAGTGAAGATTCCAGTTTAACAGTAATCTTCAAATTGCTCTGGATGTATGTGTTATTAACCTGGGAAGAGACTTTTTTCAGAAGGCAGTAAGGAGCTTGGTGGAGTCTTTTATAGTGAAATTGTTCAAATAGTTGAAGCAGTTTTTCTGCTGAGTGGGTACTGGGCTCTGGATTCATCTCACTGTGGTTGCTTGTGTCTATTTGCATCTGCTCATGCTCCCAGTGCATCTTCAGGAAAATCCCATGTTCTGTCCACAGCTGTAGTTCAAATGTAACAGGTTTACAGGGGAAGAGGGGGAAGGTCATCATGCTCAAAGATGCAAGGAGACCTGGTGTATAGGGTTGACTGTGGCAAAGAGAAGGCAGTCAGTGCAATGAACTGGGCTGATCAATAAGACAAGCATTTTAGGAGAATGATATTTCTGGGCTTCTCTTAGCGGCTGACACTTAACCCATTCAGTGTAGCACCTGAGGAAATATGAATTGGCTTGGGGGAAGGTGTCAGGTGTGTGTGTGTGCGTGTGTGGCCCAAGAAAGTGTGGAAGGATTCCAAAATACAAACATTAGACTCTGTTACACTTAGGGCTCAAACTACCCTCCGTGTTTAAACATGGAGAGAAAGGTCTCTTCTCACTTGGCTGAGTGGTTGTGTCAATGTGCATTTGGTAAGCCTCACTGTTGGGCAGTCATCAACATCAGACGTTGGGGAGATGAGTGGTCTGAGTGGACCCCAGAACAAAGAAGCTGAGGACATGGTGTGGGCAGGTGAGACACCACCTCAGAGCATCAGGATTGTTCAGGGATCAGGAGAACTTTGTGTCCTGCTGGAGCAAATGGAAGACACAGAGCTGAGATCTAGGTATTTGGTTTGTGGTCATCTATTAATAATTTCTTACCTGAATACTGGGAGCTTGTTTAGTAGCAAACCAAAGGCTGAGTGTGTGTGTATGTGTATATGTTAGTCATTCAGTCCTGTCTGACTCTTTGCAACCCCATGGACTGTAGCCTCTGTCCGTGGAATTCTCCAGGCAAAAATACTGGAGTGGGTTTCCACTCCCTTCTCCAGGGGATCTTCCTGACCCCAGGGATTGAACCCAGGTCTCCTGCATTGCAGGCAGATTCTTTACCCTCTGATGCCCAATTTCCCAAATCTTAGTTAGAGATGCTTTGGCAACAATCTTGTTGTTGAGGTGCATAAAGGTGAACTAATATCTTTTCAAAATGATCCATCTATAAAATTGTTTAATCTTTACAATTTAGTAGGAAAGCTTATGACAGCTGGAATACTACCACATTTTCCTCTTCTACAGTTAACTGAATTGAAAAGGCAACTTTCTTTTTTATTTTTATGGATTTAACTTTTAAATATATTTTTATTGAAGTACAGTTGATTTACAATTTTGTGTTAATTTCTGCTGTACAGCAAAGTGATTATAATACACATGTGTGTGTGTGTGTTTGTGTGTGTGTATCTTATATTCTTTTCCATTATGGTTTATCACAGCATACTGAATATAGTTTCCTGTGTTGTACAGTTGAAACTTGTTTCTCCAGTTTATGTATTACATCTGCTAACCCCAAGGGCTTCCACTTCCCAGGTAGCACTAATAGTAAAGAATCCACCTACCAATGCAGGAGATTTAAGAAACTGGGGTTGGGAAGATACCCTGGAGGCTGCATGGCAACCCACTCCAGTATACTTTCCTGGAAAAAACCATGGACAGAAGAGCCTGGCAGGCTACAGTCCATGGAGCCAGAAAAAGGTGGATGCAACTGAGTGACTTGCTGCTGCTGCTGCTAAGTCACTTCAGTCGTGTCCAACTCTGTGCGACCCCATAGACTGCAGCCCACCAGGCTCCGCCGTCCCTGGGATTCTCCAGGCAAGAACACTGGAGTGGGTTGCCATTTCCTTCTCCAGTGCATGAAAGTGAAAAGTGAAAGTGAAGTCGCTCAGTCATGTCCAACTTTTGCGACCCCATGGACTGCAGCCTACCAGGCTCCTCTGTCCATGGGATTTTTCCAGACAAGAGTAAGAGTGGGTTGCCATTACCTTCTCCGCTGAAGTGACTTAACAACCCTAAACTCCAATCCATCCTTCCCCTACTACCCTTCTCCCCCAGCACTGGCAACCACAAGTCTGCTCTCTGTCTGTGAGTCTGTCTCTATTACATAGACACACCCATTTGTGTAATATTTTAGATTCCAAACACAAGTGATACCATATGATGTTTGTGTTTCTCTCTCTGACTCACTTCACTTACTGTGACGATCTCTAGTTCTATCCATGTTGGTGCAAATGTCATTATGAAAGAAAACTTTCTAATGAAAATATGGAGGGACCTGAAAGATTATTCTTACTGTTTAATTTCAAATCTTTTCTGAGAATCATTCACAAAGTCTCAGTTTTTAAAAACTGGGGACATATGTTAGATGAATCATTATGTATTTGGAAAAAGCAAGTGAAGGATGGGGAAGGGGTGTGGCAAGCTATTTAAATGGCTTAAAGAAAATCCTTGCTGAAACACAAGCCAGAGCCCCAAGGCAATTTCAGCTGGGCAGGTTATTTGTTCACTTGCTTATGTGCAACAATTTTCTGGCCTTGATTATAAATGTCAGGCTTTTTAAAATTTTGGATTGCAATCATAAATTAGTTTCAGACTTCCATTTTATCATTTTATATAATAATTTTTAATTCTTATGATATGTTTATATTTATATGTGTGTGCACGTGTGTGTCTGTTAGTCGTTCAGTCGTGTCCAACTCTTTGTGGACCCTATGGACTGTAGCCAGCCAGCCTCCCCTGTCCATGGGATTTTGCAGGCAAGAATACTAGAGTGGGTTACCATTTGCTTCTCCAGGGGATCTTCCTGACCCAGGTGTTGAACGCAGGTTTTCTACATTGCAGGCGGATTCTTTATCACTGAGTCACCCGGGCTTCCCTGTTATACGTGTGTATATATACATGCATATACACATTAATATATTGGGGTGAATTAAATTCTTTCTGAAATGTATTAAAAAGTATCTAGTTGATAATAAATACCAATGGTAAAACAAAAAACTGTATGCAACAAAAGTGAAAAGTGTAACTTAAGAAAATATGATTGTTTTATCTATAGGTATTTAATAAGATTGTGCTAAATATATCTTGAAAATAGCTCAGAAATGAGCTGAGGAATGAATGAATGAGCAAGGAAAAAAAACAGAAAAATAACCAACCTTTGGAAAATCGTATTGTAAAATGTGTCTACTTTAAACACAATTTTTTTTAAAAAGGCAAAGCAACAATGTTCCCTCTTTGTGTGTGTGCATGGATGGTAAATTGCTTCAGTCATGTCCGACTCTTTGAGACCATATGGACTGTAGCCCACCAGGCTCCTCTGTCCATGGGAGAGAACACAAGAGTGGGTTGCCATGCTCTCCTCCAGAGGATCTTAGTGACTCAAAAATCAAACCCGAATCTTTCTCAGGCAAGAACACAAGAGTGGGTTGCCATGCTCTCCTCCAGAGGATCTTAGTGACTCAAAAATCAAACCCGAATCTTTCTCAGGCAAGAACACAAGAGTGGGTTGCCATGCTCTCCTCCAGGGGATCTTAGTGACTCAAAAATCAAACCCAAATCTTTGTCTCTAATGTCTCCTAAATTGGCAGGCAGGATCTTTACCACTAGTGCCACCTGGGAAATCCCATTCCCTCTTTCTTAGGCAGGAAGTGAAAATCAGATTGATGATAATGTATTTCATGCATCAAAACTTCTGCCAATAAGACTGATTTTAGCAGTGAGAGGCATCAGATACATTTAAGTGATAGAAAAATAAGTAAGAAAAATCTTCACGTGGACAAACTAGATACAAATCTGTGATTTCTGTTGGGAGTCCATCATTGTCTTCCAGCTTTGAAAATTGTGTCCTGGAAGAAAACAATACAATGGGACTCAATTCAACCAATGATGGGTCAGTGGTGTACCCAGGCATCCATCACTCTCAGGGAAATAAGGGTTTCAGCATCTCCCTCAAATTTGGTCCATGATAGCAATGTTTAGAGAATCGGAAGTACTCCTGACTAACCTGGTGATTAGAATCCTACACACAGGAATCTTCTCCCCACACTGGCCAGCCACTCATCTTCTTTCTACTCTGCATATAGACATGTGCTTTAATTTTCCTGTGGTTTACTTCCTACAAAAAAAAAAAAAAATTTGGTAGTGTTAGTAAATCTGCTTTAATTATCATCAGTGAACCCAAATACATGATTGGGGCTTACAGTATTCAAGAGGCAGCTTTTCTAGCCCTTAGTGAGAGTGACACATGCTGAGCACTTACCAGGGCCTGGCGTCTGTGATGGGGGCCTGGCGTCTGTGATGGGAGCCTAGCGCTGACTAATGTATCCTGTCCTCAGGGAACCCAGGGGCAGAAGAACTAGGGACTGCCCACCATTCCATGGCCAGTTAGCATGGAGCCAGGCTTTGCTCCATGGCACCTTGGAACCCAAGTCTATGCCTTGGTCCCTCTATCATCTCTCATCTCTACATCCAACTGTACAGTGATCTGTGGCCACATGGTAGGCATGTGAAACAGTTGCCTATTTCATGAATGTGAATATTTCAGGTATAATTTGTTAGATTGCTTAAGAAAAAAACAAAACGTCCTACCACAGGGAAATACAGCCCCAGCCATCCATCGGTAAGCATACACTCCTGTTTCTTTTTTTTTCAGTCTTCCTCTTTCTCCAGCTGACTTTAGGGAAGAGACCCTATCTGACGCTGACTCTTCCCCACAGCTTGTCGTCCGGTTTTGTGAACAATGCGCAGCTCGGTGAACACTGCTCTGCTGATGCCTCGTTGACAGGCCCGTAAATCTCCAGAGACCAGTCATGCCTGTTTAACTGCAGGTGTTCAACTGGTCATAAAAACATCTTCCTGAAATGCTATTTTTCTTAGATGCTGGCCCTTAGGAACTTTCAGGTAGTTCTGCCTAGTACGGGGCATTGTTCTGTTTCTTGTTTATGGTGCCCCTATTTACTGTCAGACCTGATGGTAGAGAACCAGCCCCTGGTTCTAGTGCTGATAAGCACCTCCTCAGAGATGCCTGTGCTGGCCCTTTAGGTCGGCTGTTTCCCACTTTTTGTCAGAAGGGCCCTCACATCTGCGCCGCCATTTTTACCTTCCTCTGTGGCGGCCACACCCCCGTCGCCCAGGATGCCGAGCACGGCGCTTTTCCTGCCGCTATTCCCCGGTTTACCAGTTCAGTTCACCCTTCGGAACGCTCTCATTATGCCCTGACTCCTCAGGAGACGGCAGCTGTGAACACCTCTCCTCTCAGCTGCTAGCTCTGAGCCGCTTTCATGCCTTCCACTTCAAAGAGGTATCTTGTCAAGGCCGTTGCTCTGAGGTCTCGATGTTTTTTTCTTTCTTGATCTCTCCTTTCTCTAAGCTCGCCTACTCTCCACATCTCTTCACCTGCTTCCTCCCTGCTTACAGGCGGGACAAACATACACAGACTTACAGGAAAAAGTGAAAATAATAAAAGACAAGTCATTGAAGTTTTCTTTTTTTACTAAAAAAAAAATTAATAATGTACAAGCACATTTTTCAACCTAAGCTCCAAGAAGTTAACAAATAGAATAAAATTGAACAAAGTCTCAAGAACTCCATAAGTAACCGAGCTTCAGTAACTTTTGAAAGGGAAGATTTCATGGCTTCACATTTTGGTTTCGATTCCTAGTAAAGAAGTGAATTAGCATTCCTATAGCCAACCTTCAGGTTTTCTATGTGATTAAATATAATCTAGCATTCTATTTCGGAGAAGGCAATGGCACCCCACTCCAGTACTCTTGCCTGGAAAGTCTCATGGACGGAGGAGCCTGGTAGGCTGCAGTCCATGGGGTCGCTAAGAGTCGGACACGACTGAGCGACTTGACTTTCATTTTTCACTTTCATGCATTGGAGAAAGAAATGGCAACCCACTCCAGTGTCCTAGCCTGGAGAATCCCAGGGACGGGGGAGCCTGGTGGGCTGCCGTCTATGGGGTCGCACAGAGTCGGACACGACCGAAGCGACTTAGCAGCAGCAGCACCAGCAGCATTCTATTTATAATACTGTATGAAAACTCAGGATAAATTATGTGACTTTAGAATTGCCAAAAGTTATTGCTGTCTGTGTCCTTGTGTCTCTAAAAGAACAATTTGGAAAGGCTAGAAGGTAAACCAGAGTGGGTAAAATTTAGGGGAAAAATAGAGTATTTATTCCACAGTGATGAAATATAGCCACACTATGCTATGCTATGCTATGCTAAGTCACTTAAGTTGTGTCCGACTCTGTGCGACCCCAGAGACGGCAGCCCACCAGGCTCCACCGTCCCTGGGATTCTCCAGGCAAGAATACTGGAGTGGGTTGCCATTTCCTTCTCCAATGCATGAAAGTGAAAAGTGAAAGTGAAGTCGCTTAGTCCTGTCCAACTCTTAGCGACCCCATGGACTGCAGCCTACCAGGCTCCTCCGTCCATGGGATTTTCCAGGCAAGAGTACTGGAGTGGGGTGTCATTGCCTTCTCCGATAGCCACACTACACTTTAGTAATTCAGAACATGGGAGGAGTTTAAGGAGGATTAAAATGATATCCACAGGACTTTTGTTGATAGCAACATAAAACAGAAAGAAGCAAACTTTTTTGTACTTCATCTCGCCTGCTGGATTCTGTCACAAAACAGGCATAGTTTGTAATTCAGTTACACTTGGCTGGTGGGGTTGAATGCTGGACGTAGGTATGGTCATTCTGCAGCACTATCTCAGATCAGTTAAGTTCAGTCACTCAGTCGTATCCGACTCTGCGACCCCATGGACAGCAGCATGCCATGCTTTCCTGTCCCTCACCAACTCCCAGAACTTGCTCAAACTTGTGTCCATTGAGGGAGTTATGCCATCCAACCATCTCATCCTCTGTCATCCACTTTTCCTCCTGCTCTCAATCTTTCCCAGCATCAGGATCTTTTCCAATGAGTCAGCACTTCCCATCAGGTGGCCAAAGTATTGGAGCTTCAGCATCAGTCCTTCCAGTGAATATTCAGGACTGATTTCTTTTAGGATCGACTGGTTTGATCTTCTTGCAGGCCAAAGGACTCTCAAGAGTCTTTGCCAACATCACAGTTCAAAAGCAACAATTCTTCAGCGCTTAGCTTTCTTTATGGTCCAACTCTCACATCTGTACATGACTTCTGGAAAAACCATAGCTTTGACTAGACAGACCTTTGTCAGTAAAGTAATGTCTTTCCTTTTTAACATGCTGTGTAGTTTGGTCATAGCTCTTCTTCCAAGGAATAAACTACTTTTAATTTCATGGCCACAGTCACCATCTGCAGTGATTTTGGAGCCCAAAACGATAAAGTGTGTCACTCTTCCATTGTTTCCCCATCTATTTGCCATGAAGTGATTGAAGAGGATGCCATGATCTTAGTTTTTTGAATGTTGAGTTTTAAGCCAGCTTTTTCACTCTCCTCTTTCACTTTCATCAAGAGATTCTTTAGTTCTTCACTTTCTGCCATAAGATGGTATCATCTGCATGTATGAGGTTATTGATATTCCTCCCACGAATCCTGATTCCAACCTTGTGCTTCATCCTGCCTGGCATTTCTCATGATGCACTCTGCATATAAGTTAAATAAGCAGGGTGACAATATACAGTCTTGACGTACTCCTTTCCCAATTTGGAACCACTCTGTTGTTCCATGTCTGGTTCTAGCTGTTGCTTCTTGACTGCATACAGATTTCTCAGGAGGCAGGTAGAGTCTTCTGATATTCCCATCTCTTGAAGAATTTTCCATAGTTTGTGGTGATCCACACAGTCAAAGGCTTTGCCCTAGTCAATAGAGCAGAAGTAGATGATTTTCTGGAACTCCCTTGCTTTTCCTATGATTCAATGGATGCTGGCAATTCAATCTCTGGTTCCTCTACCTTTTCTAAATCCAACTTGAACATCTGAAAGTTCATGGTTCACATAGTGTTGAAGCCTGGCTTGGAGAATTTTGAGCATTACTTTGCTAGTATGCGAGATGAGTGCAACTGTGTGGTAGTTTGAACTTTCTTTGGCTTTGCCTTTCTTTGGGATTGGAATGAAAACTGACCTTTTCCAGTGCTGTGGCCACTGCTGAGTTTTCCAAATTTGCTGGCATATTGAGTGCAGCACTTTAACAGCATATTCTTTTAGGATTTGAAATAGCTCAACTGGAATTCCATCACCTCCACTAGCTTTGTTCATAGTGATGTTTCCTAAGGCTCACTTGACTTCACATTCCAGGATGTCTGGCTCTAGGTGAGTGATCACACCATTCGGATTATCTGGGTCGTGAAGATCTTTTTTGTATAGTTTTTCTGTATATTCTTGCCACCTCTTCTTAATGTCTTATGCTTTTGTTAGGTCCATACCATTTTTGTCCTTTATTGTGCCCATCTTTGCATGAATGTTCCCTTTGTATCTCTAATTTTCTTGAAGATTTCTCTAGTCTTTCCCATTCTATGCATTGTTGGGCTGTCTCATTCAAGACTAATTTGAAAAATATTGACGGTTCGCTGGTGCTCCAGATACTCTAGGTGCTGTGGTAGGTCATGTGCATGTGGTTGAGTGCAATGGTTAGGAGCATGGGCACTGGGGTGAAAATATCAAGCTTCAGGTCCTCTGTGATGTGATTGAGGTCTGTGACCCTAAACAATTTGCTTTACTTCTCTGAGCTTCATGCAGAAAATGAATATAACATCTCAGCCTCTTCTTTGGGTGTTCTCTTCTGTCTCAGGATAATGGGAGCCTACCTTTCCCCAGGGGTTTCCCTGGTGCTTCAGTCTATAAAGAATCTCCCTGAAGTACAAAAGACCCAGGTTCAGTCCCTGGGTCAGGAAGATATCTTGGAGAAGGAAATGGCAACCCACTCCAGTATTCTTGCCTGGGAAATTCCATCAATGGAGAAGCCTGGCAGGATTGCATCAGGTTGCAAGAGTTGGATACAACTTGGTGACCAAACCACCACCACCACATCTTCCTGGTCACAGCTCTGGCTGCCTGGAGCCCTCACTAGAGGCTCTTTTCTTGAGCACAGCCCTTTGATCCCATCATCTGCAGGCAAGAGGGTGTCCCCACCATCTTTGAGAGTGTTCTCCCATTTCTGTCCCTAAATACCTCTAGGCTTGAATTCCTTGCTGGATAACAAGAGTGCCCATCGCCTTGCTCGTGGGACTCATTCATACCACTCTGCTGACTCCTCAGTGCTGCTGTTCCTGACTCATTGTTGCTCCTCTGTCACCACACACATTCAAGGTGGTGATTTCCAGTAGCTATGTAGGTGATCCTTTCAATGCTCTGAATTTAGTGTGCAGATAAATCTTGTTTCCTGTCTGGCCTCATCTGCTTGTTCTGTAATCACACTCTAACCTGCACTGCCTATTACAGTATCCATTAATCACACATCATGACGATTAGAATTTTAAAAATTAGGACTGCAGTCTCTCAGTTGCACAGGTCACATTTCAAGTGCTTGAAAGGCACATGTGGCTCTTGGCCTCCATATTTGAAGCTCAGAATATCTCCATCAGTACTGTCTAAGTGTCAATCCCAATCTCCCAATTCTTTGCACCACTTCCTTTTCCCATTGGTATCCAGGTATTTGTTCTCTACATCTGTGATTCTATATATGTTTAATACATAACTGATGAGAACATAAGGAGGAGAGGGGATGACAGAGGATGAGACTGTTGGATGGCATCACTGACACAACCAACTTGAGTTTGAGCAAACTCTGGGAGATTGTGAAGGACAGGGAAGCCTGGCATGCTTCCCATGTGGTCACAGTCAGATATGACTTAATGACTGAACAGCTCTACTTAATGCACTGTGGTGATCTGAATGGGAAAAAAGGGGGGGGGGGATATATGTACATGTATGGCTGATTCATTTCACTGTACAGTAGAAACTAGCACAACACTGTAAAGCAACCATATGCCAGTAAAAAGTGATTTAAAAAATCTCCATCATTCCAGAAAGTTTTACTGGATAGCCCTACCTTCTAGACACCTTCAGTATCTATAACTGAAATTCCTCCATTGTCTCAGTTTCATGATTTCTACTTTCTGACCCTTACTTTCTGCATTTTCAGCTCACTGTCTCTAATTAGTTGACTCAATCTTGGACACCTCCTGGACATATGATTTATCAGCCCCAGCCTTTTTTCATCCTCTTCATTCTTTTCATGCTCTTACTAGTCTGTTAAAGCTGCTTGAATGCTGTGATCAAATTTCATGATCCCTGTCTTGCTTCCCCCTTCGGCTCCCTGGCACCTCACTCACTTCTTTATATTCTCCTGGGTAAAATACTGTCTTTGTTAAATCAAGCTACCAGCCCTATTCTATACCAGCGAAGCTGTAAGTGGCTGAATAATATTCCATCATGCTGCCTGGCCTAACTCTGCACCATGACCTCTAATTTCAAGAGATAAATAGTACTGTTCTTGAAACTGGATAATGTATACTGATTGATAGATAGCTCACCTGCTTTGGTATTTTTCAAACTGTGGTTAGCTCATTCAATATGATTTCACTTACATGTTCCAGTTCTCTATTTTCAAATTCCCATTTAGTTCTTTTGAAGGTCTTCTACTTCTCTGTGGAGATTTCTCATTTGTTCATACTTTGTCTATATTTTCCCTCAGATCCTTGGTTTATTTGTAATCACTCTTTTAAAGTTCTTATATACTAACTGTGACATCTGAATCACCTCAGAGTCTGTTTTAATTGTATACTTTTTTTCTCCCTTGAATATACATTAAGTTTGCTGGATTCTTTTTTTTTTTTTTTGCATGCTAAGTTGTAACTATGTTAGATACTGTGAATGATATATTGAATCTAGATTATCTTTTCTTCATTTCTAGGCTGTTGATTTCTGTTGTGGATGGCAGTGGAATTCTACAAACATTTCTGAACCTGACATACTTAGCTTTGTTTTTGTTGATTCAGCTCTCTGTTGTCTTTATCCCATTTTACCTTTTCAATTTCAATAAGACTGGTTTGTTTGTTTGTTTTTAGCTCCACTTCCAATAAAAGAAACCAGGGCAGTGTAGAACTCACCAAATGTGTTTCCCTTTTCTTAAGAATCATCAAACTTTAAATATCTTTAGCAAATGCTTGATATATTGTAGGCTTTTACTGTTCATGGTATATTTTCTTCATTGTTATAATTGTTTAGAACAGTGGGCCAAGCCCAGTATCATAATTTTGTCATGGATAAAAATGGAATTCTGTCCCCCTTGCTTTTCATTTTGAAATGCTTCATTTTGCAAATATATATATATATACTTACAGACACAAACATAAAATGTAGTGTACAGCTTACTGTTTAATAGAAAAGAAACCACTGATGAGACTTCTACATAGACCAGCAAATAGAATTTTTTCACCACTGCAAAAATGTGTCCCCAAACCTGGCATTCACAATCTAAACCCCATTCTTCTTCCCTGAGTGTAATTACTCCTTTTATTTTCTTTATATTTTTACTGTCTCAGTGAATATTGTTAAAGACTGAGATTTAGTTTTGTGTGTTTGTGCACTCTATAAATGTAATAATACTGACAGTAAATGTGCTTTTATGACTAGGTTTTCTTTCCTTGACATTATGCTTAAGGAGATTTACCCAGGTCTCTGAATGGAAGTATAATTCATTCATGTTTATTCATTTCACTCTTTAACTCACTCAGATCAGTCTTTTTCTACACCATTTCACCTAAACTGTTCTTTTCAAGGTTGGCCATGACCACCATCAAGGTTGGACAATTTCTTGTCTCAATTTGTAGACCCTCTAACACTTCTTCCCTCCTCCTCCTTCCCTCCATCTCCAGCTTATTCATCCTGCTTACAGATGGGCCCTTAAGCAACTAAGAGAGCATGTGTGCAGACAATTAAGTTTTGTGGGAACCATGGAATAGATTTGTATGTGTACATACAAGGCAGTGAATGTATCTACTATATGCTGTGCTCAGTCGCTCAGTCATGTCCAACTCTGCGACTCCATGGACTGTAGCCTGCCAGACTCCTCCATCCACGGGATTTTCCAAGCAGGAGTACTGGAATGTGTTGCCATTTCCTTTTACAGAGGATCATCTCAACATAAGGATCAAACGGGTGTCTCCAGAGTCTCCTGCATTGGCAGTTGGATTCTTTACCACTGAGCCATCTGGGAAGCCACGTGTCTTCTATAGATATTCTGAGACATGTAGGAATCTTCCATTCAAACACTGGAGAACCATATCAAAATAAATAATTAGTGCTGTCTGTAAAATGGATTCTGGGGTGAAAAGAATGGAAAAAGAATCTGTCTTACCTTTACAAAAGTTAATCAGAAAGGCTATCTCTGGCCAAATCAGCTCAACAAAATTTCAGTTTAGACATGAAATGATGAAAGACTTCAGGGGTGTGGGTATTTTTCAACATGTTCACAATTCTGGAACTTCTGATATCTTTTATTATAGTAGAAATTGATCATCTGGGAAAGGCATTAAGTGACAAAATTATTTCTTTTATTGCTGGGAAAGATCTACTTCTTTAATTTCCTTGAATGTTAAACTACCTTTGAAATCTTAAATGCTGAAGCATATTTTTTAAATTATCCAAAAGGGTCTTATTCTTATTCTCTTTTTATTCATTAGTCTGGGAATTGCCACTGTTCTGGGATCTCTCTGACATTTTTGTATTATAGACAAACCCAAGAGCCAATTTACTTACTAGTGGTGAGTGAAGACACCAGGAAGTCAGATGGTTTTACATTAGGCTTGGGGTTGGTGCTCAGAATCACCACTTAGATGCAAGAACTACCTTCTAAGTCCTATAGCTACTCTACTCTCTGAATATTAGGCAACATGACCACTTTTTCTTAAATTACCTAGATGAATTTTCTTTTTTAATAGGTACCCTGACTACATTACTTATCTTATTAGTTGTTCAAAACTCTTTGTTAAATGAATTGAGAAGAAATGTTTTCTACTTGTAGCAGTTTTGCCATATGTAATTATGTATTCCTGAAAATATATCAATTAAAAAATATCTTTAGGATTTCCTCTCTCCTCTAATGCTATTAATTAAGATCAATATGTTTTCAAAGTCTGACAAACCCTGTAAATGTGAGAAGACAGTGACTCCATATGGCTGGGGTACATGAAATGGTACCCATTGTACGGGTACCCATTGTACCCATTGTTGGATTGTATACCCAACTTGTATGAAATGCACTGTGAACTCCTGTGTTCCCACCTCATGTTGGAGTTCAGGGCCTCTGGAAAATATAATGGTCTAGTTCTATTCGTATATCAGGGTATGCTTTGCAATCACTGGACAGCCAAAACAGCTGGAGATATGCTGTGTTTCCATTTAACATTTTGCGTGTCTGTTTTCATCAGCTCCAGTTGATTTAAGGGATGACAATCCAGCCTCCATCACAGGGGGGGCGGTCATAGGATTATTGATGCATGCAGACACTGCATAGGAAGGTAGGCTTGGAACAACCTGCCAGAGAAACACTGGTGAAAAGACAGTTTTTTCCTTGGGAATAAGCTGATAGTCCAAGGACAGAGAAAACATGTCATGCAGCTGTAAAGGGTGATCAAAGCCTGAATGAAGGTGAGTAGGTAGAAACTTAAAAAGCCTTCTAGCTTCAAAACTCCCTGATGCAAGCTTTGTGTAGTAGTGATTCTGTATGTGTGTGCATGTGTGTGTGCATGCACCAGTAATTATATCTCTGTGGACTTTAAAAATTTTGCCCAGAAATACAACAACCATGCATAAGGATAGCTGAGAAAATAAACTAATCCATTGCCTGGTTTGCTTTATAATAGGATATTTTCTTCCAAGGGGATTCATAGGGATGAGGATCAAAAAATTTCCAAAGTTAAGTATGAGAGTGACAGATGATTATCTGCCTGAAATCTCCTTGTGACTTCATTAGTGCAGGGGGATCCCAAGTTCATTGCCAGCAGTTATGCTCCCATCCTTGCATCTAGTGTGATTTTTAATCACTGGAGTTTAACCAATGTGAAGTGCTGCATCATAATCTCAGCATATTCTTCAAAGTGAGATGGATTATTTGGAATGTGCCTCCTTTATGATCTGATCTTCTTCCCCTTTCTTACGCCTGAACTGTGGATGTGATGTCCAGAGCTCCAGCAGCAATCACGAAGACATGCTTCATGAATGAAAGCCATGTGAAGAGAACTGAGGAGATGTGAGCCCAGGTCTGGGTGAGTGTGTTGGTCCTGGGCCTGCTCAGAGCAGTCAGTCAATATGTACCTTTTTAAAGGATGCAGTAACATAGGCCACTAATTTGGGGGGAGCAGTTCCTCTTTTTAACAGTCAAATCTAATCCAAAATTATATATGTTGCATAGGAAAAGACTTCATAATAAATGCAGGGAAGAATTTGGTTAGTAGTCTTCAGAGTTTTTCAAATTATGCTTAAAATATTTATTCTTACAAGATTGCCTGATTGCTGAGACATTTTTGCTTTAGGCTACCTGTGTATTTGTATGTGTGTACAAGGCAGGTCGGGAGTAGATATGAGCTATGCTTACTCTGTGACCGATGTGCTATGGCAAACTGTCAAACTATTTTTTATTTAACTACTTCATCATAAATTAAAAACCAGCACTATTTTTTCTAAGTTCAATTAAGAAACTACAGTGGAATGTGTAGGCTTTAGATACTGGCTTGTTTTCAATTATATATGTTCACAAATCATTCCTCTGAGTTGAAATAGATGCTGAGCCCTAAAATCAAACTGAATTGCAGATTTTTGTCCTACTATTAATTATTCATTCTGCTTCTGACTGGGTTGGGTATATGTGCATGCTGAGGTTTGAATAACTTATCTATAACTGCTGTTGTCATGGGTGCTGCTCCTGCCTGTAATAGATGTAGTATGTATATGTGTGTATACACATGCGTGTGTGTATATACTAATGTACATACATACATACATACATGGGGATGCCTCAGACATGACGAGCTAGCATTTATGTGTGTGTGTAAGTCCCCCATATACAGCTGCATATTTACCTGTCCTGACATTTTCTCTTATCAATACTCACTTTTACCTAAATGGTGCTGAGGTTGCCTCTCATGATAAGCTTCCCTTCCTGGTGTCAGTTGATAACTGAGGCGAGAGAAAATAGGATGCTCAATTTCCCAGTGCTTCCTACTCTTTTCTCTATCCTGTTCACTTACCGTGATCCACACACTCTATGTTTTATGTATTTCTCTCTTTTACCACCTGCTTTTCTCTCTAGATTATAAATCCTGTGAAGGTGCCAAGCTTTTTTCTCTTTTGTTCATGGTTGTATTTCCAGCATCTAGAGTAATACCTGCTGCCTTCCTGTTGAATGAATGGATTAGCTCTAGTTACTGGTATATAGTTACTAATGGAAAAGTCTTTTTAATGAAATAGAATTTTAGAATTGAGGTCTGTGAGATTTTCAAATTGCCCACCTGGTCAGTGTCATCAGATAATAACCTTTTACAGAAGGCCTTGTCCTCAGGGTAGATTCTTTTGGACATCCTTTCCTTTTTATATTTCCCACTTCATTTGGGAGGAGACTGTTGTGTGCTTAAAAATGTAAACTTCCAAATTATTTGGGGAATAATAAAGTATAAATGATGTCCACCTGATGTGAAGAACCGACTCATTGGAAAAGACCCTGATGCTGGGAAAGATTGAGGGCAGGAGGAGAAGGGGACGACAGAGGGTGAGATGGATGGATGGCATCATCAATTCAATGGGCATGAGTTTGAGTAAACTCCAGGAGTTGGTGATGGACAGGGAGGCCTGATGTGCTGTGGTTCATGGGGTCGCAAAGAGTCGGACATGACTGAGCGACTGAACTGAATTGAAAGGATGTCTGAAAGAAACTACCAATCAGAAAGAGGCCACTTCTGAAATGATATTATCTATGACTGTTTGAGGTGGAGGTACCTTGACAGGACATAATGACACTTTTACTGATAGGAAGGTGAGATGCCCAGGGTAAACCCAGAGCCCAGCTTCCCTGGGAAGCCAGCCAGCATTGCTGGAGCCAAAGACGTGACTGTATTCTTAAACTCAAGAATGCTATGACCTTGAGCAAATTATGTAACACAACTTAGCCTCAACAGTGATGATCAGACACATTATGGGGTAGACGTGAATAAAACATGGAAATGTTTAATGGTGTTTGGTGTTATTCATGCTTTATGCTATTTTCATTACATGTTTCTGAGTGTTAGTTGCTAAGTATTTTCTTGGGTGAAAGAAGGTGACTTTGCTGGGAGAATCTGACAGATTTTCTGGCCCACTGTGCATTACTGTCTGAAAGAGAATAAACCCTTCTAAAGCATTACTTGTTAGCTTTTCTATGCTTTGATTGTGGCGAATTTTAAATACACAAAATGAAATACTGTTTTTCATAATTAATACATGATTTTTCCTTTAGAACCTGTTAGTACTGAACTGTACTACTCACGTGTGGGGTCTTTTCACCAGTTGGAAATGACAGGGCTCTGCCTGGGACGTATTTGCATCCCAATAAGGACATAACTACTGAAGCTCCAGGACTTGAGGACAAAGGCCACATTTCATGTCTTCCTGTAGAAATTTATCTTCTGGGTTCTTACATTTTATAAAATCCACAAAGTATCTTGAGGTTAAGAACTTACTTTATTTTGACAGGTGATGACAAGGGCAAGAGGGAGGAAGAGAAGTACAAATTGCTTGGGAGCTGAAGTGTGGTAAAATGTGGCAGAGTGACAGTGACCTAGAACTGACCCTTTCCTAAGCCTTTTTGGGGCATCTAAACACGAGGAAATTCTTGCAGGAGCCTTCAGCATCATCTGTCTGGGAGTCCACAGAATAACTTTAAGTGGTTCATTATATATGAATTCTTGGGTACTGTTCTGTAGGGTAGCATCCCAGAACCTAGATGGGTCAGGAAGCTGTGCTGTCTCAGCAGCTCTGTTGGTCACACACTTAGATTGATCTTTTTTTTGACTTTTTTTTTTTAATTTTATTTTTAAATTTTACATAATTGTATTAGTTTTGCCAAATATCAAAATGAATCCGCCACAGGTATACATGTGTTCCCCATCCTGAACCCTCCTCCCTCCTCCCTCCCCATACCATCCCTCTGGGTCGTCCCAGTGCACTAGCCCCAAGCATCCAGTATCGTGCATCGAACCTGGACTGGCAACTTGTTTCTTACATGATATTTTACATGTTTCAATGTCATTCTCCCAAATCTTCCCACCCTCTCCCTCTCCCACAGAGTCCATAAGACTGTTCTATACATCAGTGTCTCTTTTGCTGTCTCGTACACAGGGTTATTGTTACCATCTTTCTAAATTCCATATATATGCGTTAGTATACTGTATTTATGTTTTTCCTTCTGGCTTACTTCACTCTGTATAATAGGCTCCAGTTTCATCCACCTCATTAGAACTGATTCAAATGTATTCTTTTTAATGGCTGAGTAATACTCCATTGTGTATATGTACCACAGCTGTCTTATCCATTCATCTGCTGATGGACATCTAGGTTGCTTCCATGTCCTGGCTATTATAAACAGTGCTGCGATGAACACTGGGGTACATGTGTCTCTTTCCCTTCTGGTTTCCTCAGTGTGTATGCCCAGCAGTGGGATTGCTCGGTCATAAGGCAGTTCTATTTCCAGTGTTTTAAGGAATCTCCACAGTGTTCTCCATAGTGGCTGTACTAGTTTGCATTCCCACCAACAGTGTAAAAGGGTTCCCTTTTCTCCACACCCTCTCCAGCATTTATTATTTGTAGACTTTTGGATCGCAGCCATTCTGACTGGTGTGAAATGGTACCTCATAGTGGTTTTGATTTGCATTTCTCTGATAATGAGTGATGTTGAGCATCTTTTCATGTGTTTGTTAGCCATCTGTGTGTCTTCTTTGGAGAAATGTCTATTTAGTTCTTTGGCCCATTTTTTGATTGGGTCATTTATTTTTCTGGAGTTGAGCTGTAGGAGTTGCTTGTATATTTTTGAGATTAGTTGTTTGTCGGTTTCTTCATTTGCTATTATTTTCTCCCATTCTGAAGGCTGTCTTTTCACCTTGCTAATAGTTTCCTTTGATGTGCAGAAGCTTTTAAGGTTAATTAGGTCCCACTTGTTTATTTTTTATTTTATTTCCAATATTCTGGGAGGTGGGTCATAGAGGATCCTGCTGTGATGTATGTCAGAGAGTGTTTTGCCTATGTTCTCCTCTAGGAGTTTTATAGTTTCTGGTCTTACGTTGAGATCTTTAATCCATTTTGAGTTTATTTTTGTGTATGGTGTTAGAAAGTGGTCTAGTTTCATTCTTTTACAAGTGGTTGACCAGATTTCCCAGCACCACTTGTTAAAGAGATTGTCTTTAATCCATTGTATATTCTTGCCTCCTTTGTCAAAGATAAGGTGTCCATATGTGCGTGGATTTATCTCTGGGCTTTCTATTTTATTCCATTGATCAATATTTCTGTCTTTGTGCCAGTACCATACTGTCTTGATAACTGTGGCTTTGTAGTAGAGCCTGAAGTCAGGTAGGTTGATTCCTCCAGTTCCATTCTTCTTTCTCAAGATCGCTTTGGCTATTCGAGGTTTTTTGTATTTCCATACAAATTGTGAAATTATTTGTTCTAGCTCTGTGAAGAATACTGTTGGTAGCTTGATACGGATTGCGTTGAATCTATAAATTGCTTTGGGTAGTATACTCATTTTTACTATATTGATTTTTCCAGTCCATGAACATGGTATATTTCTCCATCTATTAGTGTCCTCTTTGATTTCTTTCACCAGTGTTTTATAATTTTCTATATATAGGTCTTTAGTTTCTTTAGGTAGATATATTCCTAAGTATTTTATTCTTTCTGTTGCAATGGTGAATGGAATTGTTTCCTTAATTTCTCTGTTTTCTCATTATTAGTGTATAGGAATGCAAGGGATTTCTGTGTGTTGATTTTATATCCTGCAACTTTACTATAGTCATTGATTATTTCTAGTAATTTTTTGGTGGAATCTTTAGGGTTTTCTATGTAGAGGATCATGTCATCTGCAAATAGTGAGAGTTTTACTTCTTTTCCAATTTGGATTCCTTTTATTTCTTTTTCTGCTCTGATTGCTGTGGCCAAAACTTCCAAAACTATGTTGAATAGTAATGGTGAAAGTGGGCACCCTTGTCTTGTTCCTGACTTTAGAGGAAATGCTTTCAATTTTTCACCATTGAGGATAATGTTAGCTGTGGGTTTGTCATATATAGCTTTTATTATGTTGAGGTATGTTCCTTCTATTCCTGCTTTCTGGAGAGTTTTTATCATAAATGGATGTTGAATTTTGTCAAAGGCTTTCTCTGCATCTATTGAGATAATCATATGGTTTTTATTTTTCAATTTGTTAATGTGATGTATTACATTGATTGATTTGCGGATATTGAAGAATCCTTGCATCCCTCCCTGGGATAAAGCCCACTTGATCATGGTGTATGATCTTTTTAATGTGTTGTTGGATTCTGATTGCTAGAATTTTGTTAAGGATTTTTGCATCTATGTTCATCAGTGATATTGGCCTGTAGTTTTCTTTTTTTTTGTGGGATCTTTGTCAGGTTTTGGTATTAGGGTGATGGTGGCCTCATAGAATGAGTTTGGAAGTTTACCTTCCTCTGCAATTTTTTGGAAGAGTTTGAGCAGGTTAGGTGTTAGCTCTTCTCTAAATTTTTGGTAGAATTCAGCTGTGAAGCCGTCTGGACCGGGGCTTTTGTTTGCTGGAAGATTTTTGATTACAGTTTCAATTTCCGTGCTTGTGATGGGTCTGTTAAGATTTTCTATTTCTTCCTGGTCGAGTTTTGGAAAGTTGTACTTTTCTAAGAATTTGTCCATTTCTTCCACGTTGTCCATTTTATTGGCATATAATTGTTGATAGTAGTCTCTTATGATCCTTTGTATTTCTGTGTTGTCTGTTGTGATCTCTCCATTTTCGTTTCTAATTTTGTTGATTTGATTTTTCTCCTTGTTTCTTGATGAGTCTGGCTAATGGTTTATCAATTTTATTTATCCTTTCAAAGAACCAGCTTTTGGTTTTGTTGATTTTTGCTATGGTCTCTTTTGTTTCTTTTGCATTTATTTCTGCTCTAATTTTTAAGATTTCTTTCCTTCTACTAACCCTGGGGTTCTTCATTTCTTCCTTTTCTAGTTGCTTTAGGTGTAGAGTCAGGTTATTTATTTGACTTTTTTCTTGTTTCTTGAGGTATGCCTGTATTGCTATGAACTTTCCCCTTAGGACTGCTTTTACCGTGTCCCACTGGTTTTGGGTTGTTGTGTTTTCATTTTCATTCGTTTCTATGCAAATTTTGATTTCTTTTTTGATTTCTTCTGTGGTTTGTTGGTTATTCAGCAGCGTGTTGTTCAGCCTCCATATGTTGGAATTTTTAATGGTTTTTCTCCTGTAATTGAGATCTAATCTTACTGCATTGTGGTCAGAAAAAATGCTTGGAATGATTTCTATTTTTTTGAATTTACCAAGGCTAGCTTTATGGCCCAGGATGTGATCTATCCTGGAGAAGGTTCCATGTGCGCTTGAGAAAAAGGTGAAATTCATTGTTTTGGGATGAAATGTCCTATAGATATCAGTTAGGTCTAACTGGTCTATTGTATCGTTTAAAGTTTGTGTTTCCTTGTTAATTTTCTGTTTAGTTGATCTATCCATAGGTATAAGTGGGGTATTAAAGTCTCCCACTATTATTGTGTTATTGTTAATTTCTCCTTTCATACTTGTTAGCATTTGTCTTACGTACTGTGGTGCTCCCGTGTTGGGTGCATATATATTTATAATTGTTATATCTTCTTCTTGGATTAATCCTTTGATCATTATGTAGTGACCTTCTTTGTCTCTTTTCACAGCCTTTGTTTTAAAGTCTATTTTATCTGATATGAGTATTGCTACTCCTGCTTTCTTTTGGTCCCTATTTGCATGGAAAATCTTTTTCCAGCCCTTCACTTTCAGTCTGTATGTGTCCCCTGTTTTGAGGTGGGTCTCTTGTAGACAACATATGTAGGGGTCTTGTTTTTGTATCCATTCAGCCAGTCTTTATCTTTTGGTTGGGGCATTCAACCCATTTACGTTTAAGGTAATTACTGATAAGTATGATCCCGTTGCCATTTACTTTATTGTTTTGGGTTTGAGTTTATACACTGTTTTTGTGTTTCCTGTCTAGAGAATATCCTTTAGTATTTGTTGGAGAGCTGGTTTGGTGGTGCAGAATTCTCTCAGCTTTTGCTTGTCTGAAAAGCTTTTGATTTCTCCTTCATACTTGAATGAGATCCTTGCTGGGTATAATAATCTGGGCTGTAGGTTATTTTCTTTCATCATTTTAAGTATGTCTTGCCATTCCCTCCTGGCTTGAAGAGTTTCTATTGAAAGATCAGCTGTTATCCTTATGGGAATTCCCTTGTGTGTTATTTGTTGTTTTTCCCTTGCTGCTTTTAATATTTGTTCTTTGTGTTTGATCTTTGTTAATTTGATTAATATGTGTCTTGGGGTGTTTCTCCTTGGGTTTATCCTGTTTGGGACTCTCTGGGTTTCTTGGACTTAGGTGATTATTTCCTTCCCCATTTTAGGGAAGTTTTCCACTATTATCTCCTCAAGTATTTTCTCATGGTCTTTCTTTTTGTCTTCTTCTTCTGGAACCCCTATGATTCGAATGTTGTAGCGTTTAATATTGTCCTGGAGGTCTCTGAGATTGTCCTCATTTCTTTTAATTCATTTTTCTTTTATCCTCTCTGATTCATTTATTTCTACCATTCTATCTTCTAATTCACTAATCCTATCTTCTGCCTCTGTTATTCTACTATTTGTTGCCTCCAGAGTGTTTTTAATTTCATTTATTGCATTATTCATTATATATTGACTCTTTTTTATTTCTTCTAGGTCCTTGTTAAACCTTTCTTGCATCTTCCCAATCCTTGTCTCCAGGCTATTTATCTGTGATTCCATTTTAGTTTCAAGATTTTGGATCAATTTCACTATCATTATTCGGAATTCTTTATCAAGTAGATTCCCTATCTCTTCCTCTTTTGTTTGGTTTGGTGGGCATTTATCCTGTTCCTTTATCTGCTGAGTATTCCTCTGTCTCTTCATCTTGTTTAAATTGCTGAGTTTGGGGTGTCCTTTCTGTATTCTGGCAGTTTGTGGAGTTCTCTTTATTATGGCGTTTCCTCACTGTGTGTGGGTTTGTACAGGTGGCTTGTCAAGGTTTCCTGGTTAGGGAAGCTTGTGTCGGTGTTCTGGTGGGTGGAGCTGTATTTCTTCTCTCTGGAGTGCAATGAGGTGTCCAGTAATGAGTTATGAGATGTCTATAGTTTTGGGGTGACTTTGGGCAGCCTGTATCTTGAAGCTCAGGGCTGTGTTCCTTTGTTGCTGGAGAATTTGCTTGGTATGTCTTGCCCTGGAACTTATTGGCCCTTGTGTGGTGCTTGGTTTCAGTGTCGGTATGGAGGCATTTGATGAGTTCCTGTCAATTAATGTTCCTTGGAGTCAGGAGTTCCCTGGAGTCAGGGTTTGGACTTAAGTCTCCTGCTTCCGGTTATCGGTCTTATTTTTACAGTAGTTTCAAAACTTCTCCTTCTATACAGCACCATTGATAAAACATCTACATTAAAGATGAAAAGTTTCTCTATGGTGAGGGTCACTCAGAGAGGTTCACAGGGTTACATGGAGAAGAGAAGAGGGAGGAGGGAGTTAGAGGTGACCCAAATAAAATGAGGTGAATCAATAGTGGAGAGAGTGGGCTAGCCAGTAGTCACTTCCTTATGTGCACTCCACAACTGGACCACTCAGAGATGTTCACGGAGTTATACAGAGAAGAGAAGAAGGAGGAAGGTGACAGAGGTGCCAGAAGGATAAAAGGGGGGAATGAAAAGGAGGGAGACAGATCCAGCCAGTAATCAGTTCCCTAAGTGTTCTCCACCGTCTGGAACACACAGAAATTCACAGAGTTGGGTAGAGTAGAGAGGGGTTAGGGAGGAGACACAGGCGACCTGGTGGAGAAAAAGGAGAGTCCAAAGGGAGAGAGAGCAGTCAAGCCAGTAATCTCGCTCCCTAGTGAAAAATGGGTCCTGAAGATTGGGTTCTTAAAGGTACAAAATTGGTAACAAATACATAAAAGCAAAAATTAAAAATCTAGAGTAGAGTTTGGAATTTCAAAAATACGATGTTAAAGAAAAGAAGAAGGAAAAGAGAGAAAAAACAAACAAACAAAAACAAACAAGGTCACGAAAATTATGAAGAAAGTACAAATACAAAATTGATAACTAATACCAAAAAGCAAAAATTAAAAATCTAGAGTAGAGTTTGGAATTTCAAAAATACAATGTTAAAAAAAAAAAGCAGAAGAAAAATAAAGAGAGAAAACAAACAAACAAAAACAAACAATGTCACAAAAATTATAAAGAAAATACAGGTACAAAATTGATATCAAATACCAAAAAGCATAAATTAAAAATCTAGAGTAGAGTTTGGAATTTCAGATATACAATGTTATATAAAAGAAGAAGAGAAAGAAACAGAGAAGAAGAAAAAAAAAAGTCACAGAAATTATATAAAAAAAAAAGAAAAAAAAATAGGTACAAAATTGATACCATATACCAAAAAGTGAAAATTAAAAATCTAGAGTAGAGTTTGGAATTTCAAAAATACAATGTTAAAGAAAAGAAGAAGAAAAAAAAAAACCAAGGTCAAAAAATTATAAAATATATATATATGAAGTTTGCTGAAGAAGAAAAAAATAGGGTCTTTTTTTTTTTTTTTTTTGCAAAGTAATAGGTTATAAAAGTGAAAATTAAAGGAACAATAGAGGACTTAAAAATTTTTTTTTAATTAAAAAAAAGTGATCGTAAAAATAATAAAAATATATCTAGGACTTTCTTGGTTTTGTTGTGGGTTTTGTGGGTTCAGTTCATTTTTGGCTAGTTCCTTGGTCAGACTTATATTTCTCAAGATCTATAGGCCCCTTCCTATGTAGTCCGTAGTAACCACAGGGTTTTGATCTATTGCCTGTAGCTTCCAAGGCGTTTCCCTCTGTTATAACTTCTTCTGTTTGCTGGTCTCTTCAGTATCTGGTTTCCGCCCTGACACAAAGGGGACAGTGGAGGACACTTTTTTTTTTTTTTTTTTTTTAGGCTTACTTGTTCAGTCGCGCTGTGGGGAGGGAGGGAGGGATGCTGCAAACAAGTAACACTGGCGTGCGCTCGCAGTGCCTCAGCCACACTGGGTCTGCCCCCGCTCACGGCGCGTGTAGCCTCCCTGCCCACACTGCTCGGGCTCTAGGTTGTTCCGCCGGGAACAATCCGAGGCTGGCCCTGGGTTGCGTGCACCTCCCAGGTCCAAGCCGCTCAGGTTCAGGCACTCAGGTAGTCCTCAGAGGTGCAGACTCAGTTGGGCCTGCGTTTTGTGCTCTTCCCAGGTCCGAGCAGCTCAGGTGATGAGGTGTTTGGCGAGCGCCAATGCAGCGACTTATCGCCTCCCCGCCACTCGGTTATCTGGGTGTAAAACCGGCGCACCTTCTCAGGCAGATGTTGACCGTCCAGACCCCCAAGAAGTTTTAGTTAGCAAAGAAGCCTACTTACAGTTTTATAGATAATGTCTCTCTGGGGCTGCGATTGCCCCCTTCTGGCTCTGGCTGCCTGTCACCGGAGGGGGAAGGTCTGCAGCTGGCTATCTCTGTTCAGTCCTTTGTTCCGTGCGTGGGCCTGGCGGTCTTAGGTTAGGGCTGGCTTTTTGCGTGGTAGATATCCCACAGTCTGGTTTGCTAGCTCAAATTATTTCGCTCAGATAGCGCTCAGGGTATTCAGGCCAGATTCTTACTCTCAGCGATGCAGCCCGCGCTGCGCCTCCCTGCCCAGCCCCCGCTTGCTAATGGCGGATGCAGGCATCTGCGCTGCTTCTCCGCTGTGGGAGTTACCGTAGGGCTCACAATCTGCGAGTTTTAATTGTTTATTTATTTTTTCTCCCTGTTATGTTGCCCTCTGTGCTTCCAAAGCTCGGCACAGATTCGGCAGTGAGAAGGTTTCCTGGTGTTTGGAAACTTCTCTCTTTTTAAGATTCCCTTCCCTGGTCGGAACTCCATCCCTCCCTCTTTTGTCTCTTTTTTTTGTCTTTAATATTTTTTCCTACCTCCTTTCGAAGAGTTGGGTTGCTTTTCTGGGTGCCTGATGTCCTCTGCTGGCATTCAGAAGTTGTTTTGTGAAATTTACTCGACGTTTAAATGCTCTTTTGATGAATTTGTGGGGGAGAAAGTGTTCTCCCTGTCCTACTCCTCCGCCATCTTGGCTCCTCCCCCCCAAGATTGATCTTTAAAGATATGTTCTGATGATACTCAGTTTTTTAAATTAATTAATTTATTTTAATTGGAGGCTAATTACTTTACAATGCTGTGGTGGTTTTTTGCCATACATTGACATGAGTCAACCAAATTACTCAAGGATAAATACAACATACAATGTGTGTGTATGTGTGTGTGTGTGATAAATACAACATACAATGTGTGTGTGTGTGTGTGTGTTTCTTCTCAGCTCACTGCTCCTAACACAAATGGGCATTTCCTTGCTATATTTAAAGTGCCTTTTTGTGAACAATATTAAGTGTATTTTGTCACTTTATGTAGCTATTATGAACTTTAAAATTTATTTTCATTCATCAAGAACTCTGAATATTTGTAAATTTCTGTTCATATCTTATCTACTATTCAAGCATAGGTACATTTCCTGTGGACAAAATGCTCTTATCCATTGTAAGTTAGATTTTCAGAGCCTTTGGCATCTCCTGAATACAGACCTAGATAGAAAATGGTTCCCCCAGAAATTACCACATGGTGAAGGCCGCAGGAGCAATTCTACTTACCACTTTTTCCTTAAATCCCTTGTTCTATTTCCATCATAGTTTGTGTTTTCCTTTCCTCATAAATGTATAGACAATTCTTAAAATATGTGCAAGTCACTCTCCATCCATCACCCCACTCTTTGTATTTGGTGAAAGACATTCATGACTGACCTCTAATGTAACAGCAAAGAACAGAGTGATTTTGTGATTTATCAACTTTTTGAAAATCACAAAACTTTTGCTGCTTCAACTGTTCATATTCTATTTCCAAGGCTCTAGTAGTTCAGACCTCTCATTTTTAAGTTAAGTAAACTTAGATGTACCTAATTAAGAACAAATACTTGTGATCTGAAGCTGAAGCTCCAATACTTTGACTACCTGATGGGAGGAGCCCACTCATTGGAAAAGACTGATGCTGGGAAAGATAGAAGGCAGGAGAAGAAGGGGGCAATAGAGGATGAGATGGTTGGATGGCATCACCTACTCAGTGGACATGAGTTGGAACAAACTCTGGTGTGCTGCAGTCCATGGGGTTGCAAAAAGCTGGAAATGACCTAGCAATTGAACAACAACTTTTAAAATAAAGTAGTCAGCCAAGACAGGGTTTAAAAACTCATCTTAATTGCATGAATAATTCTGATTCTGTGAAACATGTATTTTGATACCATGTCTCTGATGTGAAAAATAAGCTTATATCAAAGCCATGACACTTGTTAATCTAAGGGATTCTTGAAAATTGATGTGGACTATCTATGATGACTGTTCTTTGGGTCATTTCCTGGATATTAAGGAAAGTGTAGGGTTAACTGCCCTTAACATTTTTACTCATTAAGATTATTTGTTCCAGAGAAGTGGTGTGAGGTGAAATCCTTACTGCCTAATTAACACATTCTTCTAAACTGCTGATGTTTTCAGAATGAAATGATGTGGTTTGGAACTATAGGACTCTAATTTTTTTTTTTTAATCCAACACTGAACGTAGTCATTTCTAAAGAAGTCTTGTCTTCCTGGTGTGATGGGAGAAGGAACCTGTGAAGAGGGAGATTTGGGTGAGATTTGCCCTGAAAGATTCTCTTTCATGTACTGTTTCTACAGAAGAAATGGCAGGACTGCTCTGCATTGTGTACTGGACCGCTTAGCTGCTTTCTTCTGCAGGGACTTCCATGTTCACTTTTAAAGGTTTAATTTAAGCAGTTGCAGTTCCCATTAGAATAACTATTATTGTTTTATTATTGTGAGAATGGAAATAGTCCCCATGTAAATTCCTTGACATTCAGCTCCTCTTGGAAACATACAGACAGTATACTAAGTTTGGAGCTTGAGCTGTGTTATCCTGAGTTTTTAAAGGTGTTATTTTATATTTGTCTTTCTGTCTGGCTTATTTCACTTAATATGGTGATTTCTAGATTCATCCATGTTGCTGCAAATGACATTATTTCATTCTTTTTTGTGGCTAGGTAGTATTCTATAGTGTGTCTGTGTGTGTGTGTTGTTTTTGTTGTTCAGCCGCTCAGTTGTATCTGACTCTGTGACCCTGTGGACTGCAGCATGCCAGGCTTCCCTGTCCTTTACTATCTCCTGGAGTTTGCTCAAATTATGTTCACTGAGTCAGTGATGCTATCCAACCATCTCACCCTCTGTCATCCTCTTCTGCCTTCAATCTTTCCCAGCATCAGGGTCTTTTCCAATGAATAGGCTCTTCACAGCAGGTGGCCAAAGTATTGGAGCTTCAGCTTCAGCATCAGTCCTTCCAATGAATATTCAGGACTGATTTTCCTTCAGATTTCCTGGTTTGAACTCTGCAGACCAAGGAACTCAAGAGTCTTCTCCACTACCACAATTCAAAAGCATCAGTTCTTTGGCACTCAGCCTTCCCTATGTTACAACTCTTACATTCATACATAACTATTGGAAAAACTATAGCTTTGATTATAGGGACCTTTGTTGGCAAAGTAATATCTCTACTGTTTAATATGCTATCTAGGTTTGTCATAGCTTTCCTTCCAAGGAGCAAGCATCTTTTAATTTCATGGCTGGAGTCACCATCCACAGTGATTTTGGAGCCCAAGAAAATAAAGTCTGTCACTGTTTCCACTGTTTCACCATCTATATGCCATGAACTGATGGGACTGAATGCTCTAATCTTAATTTTTTGAATGTTGAGTTTTAAGCCAACTTTTTCACTCTCCTCTTTCACCCTCATCAAGAGGCTCTTTAGTTCCTCTTCTCCTTCTGCCATAAGGGTGATGTCATCTGCATATCTGAGGTTGTTGATATTTCTCTCAGCAGTCTTTATTCCAGCTTGTGCTTCATCCAGCCTGGCATTTTGCATGATGTACTCTGCATATAAGTTAATAAGCAGGGTGACAATATACAGCCTTGACACACATGTTTCCCAATTTTGAACTGGGCTGTTATTCCACATCCAGTTCTAACTGCAGGTCTTCTTGACATGCATACAGATTTCTCAGTAGGCAGGCAAGGTGGTCTGGTATTCCCATCTCTTTAAGAATTTTCCAGTTTGTTGTGATCCACACAGTCAAAGGCTTTAGCATAGTCAATAAAGCAGAAATAGATGTTTTTCTGGAATTCTCTTGCTTTTCCTATGATCCAACTATAATCTGTATATATATACCACATTTTAATTACCATTTATCTGTCTATTCCTTGGACATTAGTTTGCTTTAATGTCTTGGCTATTGTAAATAGTGCTGGTGTATGTGTCTTTTCAGATTGTGGTTTTATCTACATATATGCCTAGGAATGGGATTGCAGAATAATGATATAGCTCTGTTTTTAGTTTTTAAGGAATCTCCACAGTTTTCCACACTGTCTGCAACAATTTACATTCCCAACAAAAATGTAGGAGGGTTCCCTTTTCTTTACACCCTCTCCAGCATTTATTCTTCGTAGACTTTGAGGATGGCCATTCTGACAGGTGTGAGGTGATGCCTCATTGTGGTTTTGATTTGCATTTCTCCGATTAACAATGTTGGGCATTGTTTCATGTGCCTTTTGCCCATCTATATATCTTCTTTGAAAAAAAGCTCTGTTGAGCTATTCTGCCCATTTTTTGATTAGACTGTTTTTGTTGTTGTTGTTTTGATGTTGAGCTGCTTTGTATTTTTTGGAGATTATTTCCTTTTTGGCCACATCATTTGCCAAAAAAGGACAGGTCTTGAAAAGTGAAAATCCATATGACTCCAGAAGTCCTTTTGTAAGTACTAAAGGACATTTTTTCTCATACTTTTACAATGTTCATTTCTCTGAAAATTTACTTTGGTTATACTATTGTCAGTGTGTGTGTACTTTTCTTTCTTTCTTTCTTTTCTTTTTTTTTATATCCAAGTACCCAAATTCCTTTCTCCATAACAAGGGCTTGCCCTTTAAAACCTTGCTAGTGGGCATATCAACTCCATGGGACAGCTTCTTCTAAAGATGCCCTGAGCAGTCTAATTATATGTCTCTGTGAATTACAGGAAGTCAGCTCTTTTTAAAATTGAGGTCTAAATGCCATATAAATTATATTAGTTTCAGATATATAACATAATGATTGGATGTTTGTATATATACTGTGAAATGATCACCATAGTAAGTCTAGTTGCTATCTGTCACCGTACACAGTCAATTTTTTTTCTAGTGATGAGAACTTTTAAGATCTACTCTCTTCATTAGCAAGTTTCTAAGGTGCAGAACAGTACTATTAACTATTATCTCCAGGGTCAACATTACATCCCTAGATTTATTTTATAACTGGAAGTTTGTACTGTTTGCTCTCTTTACCTGTTTTTCCCGACTCACTCCTTCAACTTTCACTTTGGGATTTATAAAACTTCACTAAAAAGAAACATCTAATATGCATATGTTTCCCTTTCCTGGAAACTACATGTTAAAATGAACCGTTACTGTAAGCTGTGAAATATTTGTCCTTATAAATTTATGAATGCGTAGACAACAATGAAAAAGGAATGAGGAATTACAGGCTTTGTGTTTCTTTCTCCCAATATTCTCCACATTAACATCTCTTTAGTATCCAGCAATGACAGAAGAGTCTTTCCACAGTCTCATATGCATAATATATACGGTTTATTCTTATTTCAGTGTGTTCTTTGTTTTAAGGTTGTACAGACCTTGATCTGGGTACAAAGTTGGAAGTTGGCAGCAGAATCAGGTGCCATGTTCAAGACGGTATAGACTGATAGGTTATGAAACCTGTATTTCTAGCCATCTGAGTTTCACGTATAAATGTATAAATGTATTTCATATTTGAAATGTATTTCAGAATATGTTTATATTATTTCTTGTCCCAAGGTAGTTCTGCTTCTCTTTTCTCTTCTTTTCTTCTCTATTAATAATACCTTTTTGCCTTCTATGGGGCAACAGAGGGTGAGATGGTTGAATGGCATCACCAACTCAATACACAGGAGTTTGAGCAAACTCCAGGAGATAGTGAAGGATGGGGAAGCCTGATGTGCTGCAGTCTGTGGGGTCTCAAAGAGTCAAACGTAGCTCCCACTTATCAGGTCTGCAGGAAAGAGCAGCCCTTAGTTCAGTTCAGTTGCTCAGTCGTGTCCGACTCTTTCGACCCCATGAATTGCGGCCCGCCAGGCCTCTCTGTCCATCACCAACTCCCGGAGTTCACTGAGACTCACATCCATCGAATCACTGATGCCATCCATCCTCTGTCGTCCCCTTCTCCTCCTGCCCCCAATCCCTCCCAGCATCAGAGTCTTTTCCAATGAGTCAACTTTTCACATGAGGTGGCCAAAGTACTGGAGTTTCAGCTTTAACATCATTCCTTCCAAAGAAATCCCAGGGCTGATCTCCTTCAGAATGGACTGGTTGGATCTCCTTGCAGTCCAAGGGACTCTCAAGAGTCTTCTCCAACACCACAATTCAAAAGCATCAATTCTTCAGTGCTCAGCTTTCCTCACAATCCAACTCTCACTCACATCCATACATGACCACAGGAAAAACCATAGCCTTGACTAGACAGACCTTTGTTGGCAAAGTAATGTCTGTGCTTTTCAATATGCTATCTAGATTGGTCATAACTTTTCTTCCAAGGAGTAAGTGTCTTTTAATTTCACGGCTGCAGTCACCATCTGCAGTGATTTTGGACCCAAAAAAATAAAGTCTGAAACTGTTTCCACTGTTTCACCATCTATTTCCCATGAAGTGACGGGACCAGATGCCATGATCTTCGTTTTCTGAATGTTGAACTTTAAGCCAACTTTTTCACTCTCCTCTTTCACTTTCAAGAGGTTTTTTAGTTCTTCTTCACTTTCTGCCATAAGGGTGGTGTCATCTTCATATCTGAGGTTACTGATATTTCTCCTGGCAATCTTGATTCCAGCTTGTGCTTTTTCCAGCTCAGCGTTTCTCATGATGTACTCTGCATATAAGTTAAATAAGCACGGTGACAATATACAGCCTTGACGTACTCCTTTTCCTATTTGGAACCAGCTATAAATAGCAGCAAATTCTGTTACTGCTAAATCACAATTGTCAGCTAAATACACACAAGCACACATACACAAGAAAGAAAGGTTACATAATGGGCCCAGGTGCCCCAATGCTGTACAGAGGTATATTCAAAACAGTACAGTCCAAAAAAGCTATGGTCACTGATATGCACTCACAGTTTTATCCACATCCTGATACATTTTCAAAGGGCAGGCCATAGATATTAAATGTCTTTTAAATAGTTGTCTTTGTGTTGGTCACCATCAACACCCTTACGGGAATGACAAGGGCTCCCCTGAACTTTCCTCTCTGCTTCTCCATCCTCGCTCCCTGAAATCCCAGCCTCTGGCGTCTGCCCTTTCTTCCTGTCCTCTTTTTGCTGCTTCTTATCTCTCTTCAGTCCACTGAAGGAAATCTGCTGCTGCTAAGTCACTTCAGTCGTGTCCAAATCTGTGTGACCACATAGACGACAGCCCACCAGACTCCCCGTCCCTGGAATTCTCCAGGCAAGAACAGTGGAGTGGGTTGCCATTTCCTTCTCCAATGCATGAAAGTGAAAAGTGAAAGTGAAGTCACTGAGTCATGTCCAACTCTTTGCGACCCCATGAACTGCAGCCTACCAGGCTCCTCCGTCCATGGGATTTTCCAGGCAAGAGTACTGGAGTGGGGTGCCATTGCCTTCTCCAGAAGCTTATCTGGATCATTTAAATTACTCTTTCTCTCTACCTGCTGCCTAGCTTTGTTTCACAGATACACAAGAAAGGAGCTGACAAGGAAAATACTGTTGTTTGGTAGGTGGGTGAGGGATTCAGCTTCTCAATTCTGTCTTCATCCCATAGGATCCCATTCAGTCCATATTAACATCCACTCTTTACAAATTTAGGAAGAAAAGACCCAACAACTCTATTTGTAAATGGCATGTCTTAATGAAAAAATTTCCTATGTTTTTTTAAAAAAAATCATTTTGTTTACTTAAATTGGAGGGTAGTTACAGTATTGTGATGGTTTTTGCCATACATTTACATGAAGTGGCCACAGGTATATGTGTGTGCCCCTCCCATCCTGAACCCCTTCCAATCTCCCTCCCCCACAGTACTTCTGGGTGTCCTGCTTCATGCATGGGACTTGCACTCATCATCTACTTTACATTTGTTAATATACATGAAAGTGAAAGTCGCTCAGTCGTGTCTGACCTTTGCGACCCCATGGACTATACAGTCCGTGGAATTCTCCAGGCCAGAGTACTGGAGTGGGTAGCCTTTCCCTTCTCCAGGGCATCTTCCCAACCCAGGGATCGAACCCAGGTCTCCTGCATTGCAGGCAGATTCTTTACCAGCTGAGCCACAAGGGAAGCCCAAGAATACTGCAGTGGGTAGCCTATCTCTTCTCCAGGGGATCTTTCTAACCCAGGAATCAAACCAGGGTCTCCTGCATTGCAGGTAGATTCTTTACCAACTGAGCTATCAGGGAAATCTGGTAATATACATGTTTCAATGCTATTCTCTCAAATCATCCTACCCTTGCCTTCTCCCACTGAGTCCCAAAGTCTGTTCTTTGCATTTTTGTCTCTTTTGCTGCCCTGTATGTAGGATCATTGGAACCATCTTTCTAAATTCCATTTATATACATTAACATACAGTAATTATATTTTCTTTCTGACTGACTTCACTCTGTATAATATGCTCCAGTTTCATCCATCTCATTAGAACTGACTCAAATGTGTTCTTTTTTATAGCTGAGTAATATTCCATTGTGTATATATACCACAACTTCCTTATCCATTCATCTGCTGATGGACATTTAAGTTGTTTCCATGTCCTAGCTACTGTAAACAGTGCTGCAGTGAACACTGGGGGTACATGTGTCTCTTTCAGTTTTGGTTTCTTTGGGGTGTATGCCCAGCAGTGGGATTGCTGGGTCATGTGGCAGTTCTATTCCCAGTTTTTTAAGGAATCTCCACACAACTCTCCATAATGGCTGTACCAGCTAGCATTCCTACCAACAGTGTAAGAGGGTTCCCTTTTCTCCACACCTGCTCCAGCACTTATTGTTTGTAGATGTTTTAATGATGGCCATTCTGACTGGTGTGAGATGATACTTAACTGTGGTTTTGATTTGCAGTTCTCTGATAATGTTGAGCATCTTTTCATGTGTTTATTAGCCATCTGTATGTCTTTGGAGAAATATCTGTTTAGGTCTTTTGTCTACTTTTTGATTGGGTTGTTTGTTTTTCTGGTATTGAGCTGCATGAGCTGCTTAAAAATTACAAATTGAGTTAGGATTAAGTTTCCCCATTGATTCCACTTGGCCTCTTGACTATTAATATTATTTTATGAAAAGCCTTTGCTCTATTCATCTTCAATTTTCTGTACTTCTGGAATTCTAGATTTATTATAGTGAGAAACAGAAATATAATCAAGGAAGAACACTTCACTAAATTAGTAGAAAGCATCCTTTTGTAGAAATTGATGAGTTAATTGGATGTTACCAATGCCCACTGCCCCCCCACAAGTATAGTGTAAAAAATTTACCATTAATGGAGCCATTCTCATACCATTTAACACACCCAGTCTCACTTTAATGAGATCGGTATTCTGTAGGATTGCTATAGAAAGACAGTAAATGAAAAGAAGTATTTTCCAGGCTTGAGAAGCTACTTTAGTTGAGAAACATTTAAATGAGACATTGAAAAACATGAAAAATTCTTACTAATAACATATATGAGAAATAAGTTTATGTTTAGTTGTATTTTGTCAAATTAATCATTTTCCTCCATTACAATCAATCTTTGGAAGTTCCCAGAATTCTTAAGACATAAAAAAAGCACAGCAACAATTGCTACCCTCTTTATATGCTGTACTGGTTTGGAATTAATAATAGCAATTGTTCTATTTTATGCAGTCTTCCATACAAATGATCTCAATACACTTTATTGTATAAAATATTTTGAAGAAAATAATTCCTCCATAAAATAATAAACTACAGAATACAAATCAGTGTTGAAAACAAATTTACTTTCAACAAGACCTTGAACAAGTCAATAAATAACTGGATGGAAAAAAATAAAAAAGGTAGCCAGACAAAAATTGTCCATTTTTGTGATGTTAATATGTTGATATAGGACAGTAACATGAGTTAAAATAACATACTAAGTATTTCCATCCTCAACCTCTCCCCAAAATGAGAACAATATATTAATAACTATGGAGAGAAAGACTGCAAGTTTAATTTGGGAAATGAGTGTTTACTCCTATTCATTTTAAAGCTGTTATGTAGCTCTTTGGCCAGACATAAATCTGTCTGTGCATTATAATACACATGACTGGTAATGCCTGTCTTCACAGGTTGCTGTTTTCTTTTCCTAAAATGCTCCTTCTCATCTGTACCTAATAGAAACACATTCATCCATCAAGATTCATGCTCAGTCACTACTTCTGTAGTTTAATCCTCTAATAAGGATTAAACTATCTTAGTTAACCTGTCTTTATATTATAAAAGTGGTAATCTTTTATAAAATTTTCTCTAAATGTAATTCAACTAAAATCTATTTTTGGTATTTATATTATTGCTGATGTGTTGGAGTGGATGGAAAATGGGAAATCATTTAACATCTTGTAAAAGCGAAAGTTGCTCAGTCGTGTCTGACTCTTTGTGACCCCATGGACTATACAATCCATGGAATTCTCCAGGCCAGAATACTGAAGTAGCCTTTCCCTTCTCCAGGGGATCTTCCCAATTCAGGGTTTGAACCCAGGTCTCCTGCATTGCAGGCAGATTCTTTACCAGCTGAGCCACAAGGGAAGCCCAAGAATACTGGAGTAGGTAACCTATCCCTTCTCCAGGGGATCTTTCTAACCCAGAAATCAAACTGGGGTCTCTTGCATTGCAGGTGGATTCTTTACCAACTGAGCTAACAGGGAAGCGCATTTAACATCTTATAAAAGAATAACTTTTAATATTAGAAATAAACTTCAAAGGAAAATTACTGTTATATTTTGCTATACTGGACACAATCAAAAAACCAAAACCTATTATAAATCTATAATCAAGGCTATTTGGTGTTGGCATAAAAATACACAGATGTATCAGTGCTAAGAGTACCACAGACAAGATGGAAATGTATACCACACTGAACATCTTTCTTAGTTTCAACAGTCTCCATCTCTTATATGAGACTACAATATTGCAGAGGAATAGGAGGCAGGAATCTTGTGAAGAATTCAGCCAACAAGTATCCCTGCTTGTGCTATTATGTTAAATGCCAAAAGCTAATTTTTTCTCATCTACTGATAGGGAAACTGAGATTAGAGAAACCTCAATATCCAAGTCTGGGCTGCCTGACCCTAAAACCAGTGCTCCCCTCAATAACTCTCATTCTCTTCTTTTTTAATTTTCCCCTTTCTTTCTTTCGGAAGAAGGCTTAGTGTTTATTTGTTGGTGGATACACATTTTTAAATCAAAGTATAGTTGATTTACGGTGTTGTGCCAATGTCTGCTGTACACTAAAGTGACTCAGTTATACACATATATATGCATTCTTTTTTTTATATCCTTTTCCATTACAGTTTATCATAGGATATTGAATGCAGTTTTCTGTACTATACAGTATTCTGTTCTAAATAGACAGTTTATTCATTCTAAATGTAATAGCTTACATCTGCTAATCCCAAACTCTCAGTCCATTGCTCTCCCTCCCCAGCTCCCTCAGCAAGCATAAGCTTGTCCTCTATGTCTATGAGTCAGTTTTTCTTCTCAACGTAGTTTCCTTTGTGTCCATATTTTAGATTCCACATATAAGTGATGTCATATGGGTTTGTTTTTCTTTGACTTACTTCACTTAGTATGATGATCTCTAGTTGCATCCATATTGTTAGAAATGACATTAGTTCATTCTTTTTATGACTGAGTATTATTCCAGTGTGTGTGTATATGTACATATGAAAGAATGCTCAAACTACAGCACAATTGCACTCATCTCACACGCTAGTAAAGTAATGCTCAAAATTCTCCAAGCCAGCCTTCAGCAATACGTGAACCGTGAACTTCCAGATGTTCAAGCTGGTTTTAGAAAAGGCAGAGGAACCAGAGATCAAATTGCCAACATCTGCTGGATCATGGAAAAAGCAAGAGAGTTCCAGAAAAACATCTATTTCTGCTTTATTGACTATGCCAAATCCTTTGACTGTGTGGATCACAATAAACTGTGGAAAATTCTGAAAGAGATGGGAATACCAGACCACCTGATCTGTCTCTAGAGAAACCTATATGCAGGCCAGGAAGCAACAGTTAGAACTGGACATGGAGCAACAGACTGATTACAAAGAGGTAAAGGAGTACATCAAGGCTGTATGTTGTCACCCTGCTTATTTAACTTATATTCAGAGTACATCATGAGAAACACTGGGCTGGAAGAAGCACAAGCTGAAATCAAGATTGCCAGGAGAAATATCAATAACCTCAGATATGCAGATGACACCACCCTTATGGCAGAAAGTGAAGAAGAAATAAAGAGCCTCTTGATGAACATGAAAGAGGAGAGTGAAAAAGTTGGCTGAAAGCTCAACATTCAGAAAACGAAGATCATGGCATCCTGTCCCATCACTTCATGGCAAACAGATAGGGAAACGGGGGAAACAGTGGCTGACTTTATTTTTGGGGGGTGCAAAATCACTGAAGATGGTGATTGCTGCCATGAAATTAAAAGATGCTTACTCCTTGGAAGGAAAGTATGACCAACCTAGACAGCATATTAAAAAGCAGAGATATTACTTTGCCAAGAAAGATCCGTCTAGTCAAGGCTATGGTTTTTCCAATAGTCATGTATGGGTGTGAGAGTTGGACTATAAAGAAAGAAAGTGAAGTCACTCAGTTGTGTCCAACTCTTTGCAATCCCATGGACTATAGTATACCAGGCTTCTCTGTCCATGGGATTTTCCAGGCAAGAGTACTGGAGTGGGTTGCCATTTCCTTCTCCAGGGGATCATCCTGACCCAGGGATCGAACCCAGGTTTCCTGCATTGCAGGCAGACACTTTACCCTCTGAGCCACCAGAGAATCCTACTATAAAGAAAGCTGAGTGCCAAATAATTGATGCTTTTGAACTGTGGTGTTGGAGAAGACTCTTGAGAGTCCTTTGGATTGCAAGGAGACCCAACCAGTCTATCCTAAAGGAGATTAGTCCTGGGTGTTCATGGAAGGACTAATGTTGAAGCTGAGACTCTAATACTTTGACCTCCTTATACTAAGAGCTGACTCATTTGAAGAGACCCTGATGCTGGGAAAGATTGAGGGCAGGAGGAGAAGAGGATGACAGAGGATGGGATGGTTAGATGACATCACTGAGTCAATGGACATGAGTTTGAGTCCTGGGAGTTGATGGACAGGGAGACCTGGTGTGCTGCAGTCCATGGGGTCACAAAGAGTTGGACATGAGTGAGTGACTGAACTTGTCTTGTAAAACTTTGAATGTTGTTAAGCCTGGAACTTGTTTGGCCAGGGCTCCTCGAGGGGCTCAACAATTTCAAGATTTTTCCTCTGTCTCATGTATGGTGCTACAAGTCTTGTATTCACAGCAGGCAGTTACTCACAGTCAGGGCAGTGTCCAGGCAGGTTAGAAGCAAGGTCAGAGGCCTGTTCTGCTTTGTCTCTGAAGCCCAATCAAGACAATTTACTTAATTTCCCTAACAATTCATGAAAAAACACCATCATTTGATCAACTCAATCAAAGCTCCAACTCCTTGCTCATTTAATTGAATTCAATGCTGCCTTTGCTTACCTTCCTTGCCACCAGGAGTGGTCATTTCATATCTTCCTAGCAATGAGATGCAAGCAGAAATATATTAAGCCAGCACTGGGCAAAGTTCTCATTTTCCCCATTAAAGAGACAATTCTGATGAGGGTGTGACAATGACGTGGGGAAGACATTTTGCAACTATGAGGACAAAGGTGTCTTATGAAAGAATCATAAGACACCTGTAGTGGCACCAAGGAGCTACTAAGGCCAAGCCACTGAGTGTTCATAGAGAGTTTCTATTACAGAAAAGAACAGTTAAAAAAAATTATATACTTGAGAGTTCCGATTTGCTGCTAAAGACTTTGCCAAATAATGTAAGATCTACTGTCCACTAATCAGAGTCTGTTAATTAACTAGGATGTACTAGTAAAATTAAATACAATCAAACAATAGGTAGAAGATAAAGCCATAGATACCAACATAAGGAGATGACCACAATAAAGTTAATTCAATGTATCAAGTGAATAACGAGCTTATTTAAGTGAATTTTTAAAAATGTATATATACTGTCTTGAAGAATCCAGAAGGAATGGTTATCTGTGGTTACTTCTGAGGCTGGAATACAGTGGCCAAGAAGGATAGGAGAATCATTTTATTATTCTCAATATTTTGTTGTATATTTTTTTCTTTTACAAGGCACATAATAAAGAATATATACTGAGAAAATATAAAGTGGCCTACAGAAGTGATCCATATTTTATTTTTGGGGACACATTCATATAAAAAAAGAAAATCAGATTTTTAAAATCTAGAAATATTTTTTATTCACAATTTTCAATACTCTGTACTACTAGGCAACATGAAAATGCAATAAAAGCATTGGCCTAGGTATCAGGAAACCTATTTTTTACACCTATCTGTGTCATCAATTTGTTTTCAAGGCCTTGGGCTATCTCTGTTTATGTTTCTCACTTTATTCAAATATAAGATATATAGGTTTTTGAGGGTGTCCTCCAATCTGGTTTTGATATTTAATAATGGGACTGATAGGGGTGTGGTATTTGGTATTACTCAGTCCAGTGTACAGAATCCTACAAATCTCAGGCTCCACTAGTCAGGTTGATAAAAGGACACAGCTAGCGGTGAGCTCTCTGTACCAACTTCTCTGTGATAAATGGACTTTTGGGGGTGCAGTGACACCAAAAATATGCCCCATTTTATTTCAAATCTCAAAATAAAATTCTCCTAAATATTTTTTCATATTAATTGATGCAAATAAATTCTTAGAGAAATCTGAATGGATTACAGGGTTACTGAAAATGATACTCATCATTATTCCAGATTAAACTCTAACAGTTCAAATGTACAAATTTCATTTTTTTTTTAAATCAACCTTAAAGCATCAACTACTTCTTGGACTTTTTCTCTTGAGCATTTTCTTTTTTTTATTAAGCATTCTTTAATTAGGGGAATTCTAATACATGGATTAGATTACAGAAAAAAAAAGAAAAATAAATTTGCCAATAAACTTGGTGAGCTTGACAAATCATAAACATAAGAGAATTTTAATGCTGAAAATTCCCCAAACTTTTAAAATATAGGAATAGTATTGTTTAGATGTTCCTGTTGTTGGCTCCATTTACTTTTACAATACATACGATCATGAGAGAGGTGAAAAGCCTGTGTCACACACTCTTTAATTTTTTTCAAACTTATTACTTTAGTTATCTATTGAAAACAAGTACAGTTGCTCTTTCACTGTGTCTTGATGACTGTGTACATTCAGTACCTACCGTTCTCATCACAACGTGCATTTGCACAAGGAATACCACTGTCCTTTCCTGGGTAAGGTAGAATTGAGCCTGTCATAACATGTTTGTTACCATTCGATGGTATAAATTTCAGATCCCCTTAGTATAAAAAAAAAACTCTGTTGTTTTTCTGATGGCTCCCAATCTCACTTTCCCAGGAGTTTCATGAATGTGAATGAGACTGTTAGGTCTGTGTTTCCAATCCGTATAGTTTTGGCTTTATGATCAGAGTTGTACATGAAAACATATAGTCAATAATCTCATAGAAAGTTGCATATTTTAATTTATTGGTACTGGAAAAAGTAAAAGACATCATCAATCACTTACTGTGCAAATCATTAGGAAGAATGGGGCCCATTTATCCAGCTCAGATCAAATATTGATAATCAGATCAGATCAGTCGCTCAGTCGTGTCTGACTCTTTGCGACCCCATGAATTGCAGCACGCCAGGCCTCTCTGTCCATCACCAACTCCCGGAGTTCACTGAGACTCACGTCCATCGAGTCAGTGATGCCATCCACCCATCTCATCCTCTGTCATCCCCTTTTCCTCTTGCCCCCAATCCCTCCCAGCATCAGAGTCTTTTCCAATGAGTCAACTCTTCGCACGAGGTGGCCAAAGTACTTCAGTTTCAGCTTTAGCATCATTCCTTCCAAAGAAATCCCAGGGCTGATATCCTTCAGAATGGACTGGTTGGATCTCCTTGCAGTCCAAGGGACTCTCAAGAGTCTTCTCCAACACCACATTTCAAAAGCATCAATTCTTCGGTGCTCAGCCTTCTTCACAGTCCAACTCTCACATCCATACGTGACCACAGGAAAAACCATAGCCTTGACTAGATGGACCTTTGTTGGCAAAGTAATGTCTCTGCTTTTGAATATGCTATCTAGGTTGGTCATAACTTTCCTTCCAAGGAGTAAGTGTCTTTTAATTTCATGGCTGCAGTCACCATCTGCAGTGATTTTGGAGCCCAGAAAAATAAAGTCTGACACTGTTTCCCCTGTTTCCCCATCTATTTCCCATGAAGTGATGGGACCTGATGCCATGATCTTCATTTTCTGAATGTTGAGCTTTAAGCCAACTTTTTCACTCTCCACTTTCACTTTCTCCAAGAGGCTTTTGAGTTCCTCTTCACTTTCTGCCAAAGGGTGGTGTCATCTGCATATCTGAGGTTATTGATATTTCTCCCAGCAATCTTGATTCCAGCTTGTGTTTCTTCCAGTCCAGCATTTCTCATGATGTACTCTGCATATAAGTTAAATAAACAGGGTGACAATATACAGCCTTGACGAACTCCTTTTCCTATTTGGAACCAGTCTGTTGTTCCATGTCCAGTTCTAACTGTTGCTTCCTGACCTGCATACAGGTTTCTCAAGAGGTAGATCTGGTATTCCCATCTCTTTCAGAATATTCCACAGTTTATTGTGATCCACACAGTCAAAGGCTTTGGCATAGTCAATAAAGCAGAAATAGATGGTTTTCTGGGAGTCTCTTGCTTTTTCCATGATCCAGCAGATGTTGGCAATTTGATCTCTGGTTCCTCTGCCTTTTCTAAAACCAGCTTGAACATCAGGAAGTTCACGGTTCACATATTGCTGAAGCCTGGCTTGGAGAATTTTGAGCATTACTTTACTAGTGTGTGAGATGAGTGCAATTGTGCAGTAGTTTGAGCATTCTTTGGCATTGTCTTTCTTTGGGATTGGAATGAAAACTGACCTTTTCCAGTTCTGTGGCCACTGCTGAGTTTTCCAAATGTGCTGGCATATTGAGTGCAGCACTTTCACAGCATCATCTTTCAGGATTTGGAATAGCTCAACTGGAATTCCATCACCTCCACTAGCTTTGTTCTTAGTGATGCTTTCTAAGGCCCACTTGACTTCACATTCCAGGATGTCTGGCTCTAGGTCAGTGATCACACCATCGCGATTATCTGGGTCGTGAAGATCTTTTTTGTACTGTTCTTCTGTGTATTCTTGCCATCTCTTCTTAATATCTTCTGCTTCTGTTAGGTCCATACCATTTCTGTTAATATTGATAATATTAACTTATAAAATATGGCCTAGGCAGTTAATTAAGGGCTTTATAAATCAATGGCATAAGCATATTCTATTGATTTTCTTGATGGATAGAAAAGATTTGTAAAATATATGAATTTAATTCCATATTCTATATTTGTACTAGCATTAAAAAACAGTGGGGCTTTCCTGGTGGCTCAGATAATAAAGAATTCACCTGCAATGTAGGAGACCCAGCTTCCATCCCTGGGTCAGGAAGATCCCCTGGAGAACAGATTAGCTACCATTCCAGTATTCTTGCCTAGAGAATTCCATGGACAAAGGAGCCTGGCAGGCTATAGTCCAGGGGTTGCAAAGAATTGGACATGACTGAGTGACTAACAACATTTAGAAAAAATCATTCCCATAAGTTATTAATTCCTGTAAACAAGTAAACTCTTATTGGACACATTATTAAAACAATAATTCTTGAACTATTCTAAATGCAAATTAATGTCTGATATATTGTTAAATACTTAATAGCATTTTAATCTTCAGTATTGATTTAGTGGCAACTGCAACTTGCTAGAAATTTCAAACTTAACTGACATCATTAGAAAGCATAAAGTTAAGGAAGTTTATGATATTATTAAAATGTTATATATGGTATTGATGATATCCAATTGTGGATTGATGGTGTGTGTGCTCAGTCATGTCCAACTGTTTCCAACACCATGGAAACCCACCAGGCTTCTCTGTCCGTGGGATATTCCAGGCAAGAATACTGGAGTGGGTTGCCATTTCCTTCTCCAAATTGTGGATTGTTGTTGCTATTGTTCAGTTGCTAAGTTATGACCAACTGTTTCCAACCCCATGAACTGCAGCATGTCAGGCTTCCCTGTCCTTCACTATCTCCCTGATTTTGCTCAAACCCATGTCCATTGATTCAGTGATGCATCCAACCATCTCTTCCTCTTTTTTCCTCTTCTCCTCCTGCCTTTGATCTTTCCCAGCATCAGGGTCTTTTCCAATGAATCAGCACTGAACATCAGGTGGCCAAAGTATTGGAGCATTAACATCAGTCCTTCTGATGAATATTCAGGGTTGATGTCTTCAGGATTTACTAGTTTGATTTCCTTGGTTTCACAGGGACTCTCAAGAGTCTTCTCCAGCACCACAGTTCAAAACATCAGTTCTTTGGCATGCAGCCTTCTTTATGGTCCAACTCTCACATCTGTATATGACTACTGGAAAAACCATATCTTTGGCTATGCAGACCTTTGTCAGCAAAGTGATGCTTCTGCATTTTAATACAGTCTAAGTTTGTCATAGCTTTTCTTCCAAAGAGCAAGCATCTTTTAATTTTGTGGCTGCAGTCACCATCTGCAGTGATTTTGGAGCCCAGGAAAATGAAATCTGTCACTGTTTCCACTTTTTGCCCTTCTATTTGCCATGAAGTGATAGGACCAGATGCCATGATCTTAGTTTTTTGAATATTGATTTTTAAGCCAGTTTTTTCACTTTCCTCTTTCACCTTCATCAGGAGTCTCTTTAGTTCCTTTTCACTCTCTGCCTTTAAAGTGGTGTCATTTGCATATCTGAGGTTGTGGATATTTCTCCCAGCAACCTTGATTCCAGTTTGTGCTTCATCCAACACAGCATTTCTCATGATGTACTTTGCATAGCAGTTAAATGAGCAGGGTGACCATATACAGACTTGACATACTCCTTACCCAATTCTGAACCAATCCATTATTCCATGTCCGGTTATAACTGTTGTTTCTTGACCTGCATACATGTTTCTCAGGAGGCAGTTAAGGTGGTCTGGTATTTCCCTTTCATCAAGAATGTTTCACAGTTTGTTGTGATCCACACAGTCAAAGGCTTTAGTGTGGTCATTGAAGCAGAAGTATATATATATATATATATATATTTTTTTTAATTTCCTTGCTTTTTCTATGATCCAACATATATTGACAATTTGATCCCTTTTTCCTCTGTCTCTTCTAAATCCAGCTTGTACATCTGGAAGTTCTCAGTTCACATACTGCTAAAGCCTAGCTTGAAGGATTTTGAGTATAATTTTGGTAGCATGTGAAATAAGTGCAAATGTATGATAATTTGAACATTCTTTTGCATTATTTCTTTGGGACTGGAATGAAAACTGACCTTTTCCAGTCCTGTGGCCACTGCTGAATTTTCCAAATTTTCTGGCATATTGAGTGCAACATTTTAACAGCATCATCTTTTAGGATTTGAAGTAGCTCAGCTGGAATTCCATCACCTGCACTAGCTTTGCTTGTAGTAACATTTCTTAAGGACCACTTGACTTCACACTCCAGAATGTCTGGCTCTAGGGGAGTGACCCAGTGACCACACTATTTTGGTTAGCTGGGTCATTAAGACCTTTTTTTTACAAGTCTTCAATGTATTTTTGCCACCTCTTCTCAATTTCTTCTGCTTCTCTTAGGCCTTTACCGTTTTTATCCTTTATTGTGCCTATATTTGCAGGAAATGTTCCCTTTCTTTTTCAGTCACTTAGTCATGTCTGACTCTTTGTGACCCCGTGGACTGCAGCACCCCAAGCTTCCCTGTCCTTTACCATCTCCCAGAGCTCACTCAAACTCATGTCCATTGAGTTGGTGATGTTTGCCAACTATCTGATACCCTGTCATCCACTTTTCCTCCTGCCTTCCATCTTTCCCAGCATGAGAGTCTTTTCCAACAAGTTGACTTTTTACATCAGGTGGCCAAAGTATTGGAGCCTCAGCATCAGTCCTTCCAATGAAAATTCAAGGTTGGTTTGCTTTAGGACTGACTGGTTTTATCTCCTAGCAGTCTACCAGATTCTGAGAGTCTTCTCCAACAGCACAGTTTGAAAGCATCAATTATCCGGCACTCAGCCTTTATGGTCCAACTGTCACATCCATACATGACTACTGGAAAAACCATAGCTTTGACTAGACAGACCATTGTTGGCAAAGTAGTGTCTGCTTTTCTTATGTTCCCTTGGTATCTCCAATTTTCTTTAAGAGATCTCTAGTCTTTCCCATTCTATTGTTTTCCTCTATTTCTTTGCATTTTTCACTTAAGAATGCTTTCTTTTCTCTCCTTGCTATTCTCTGGTACTTTGTATTCTGTCACGTATAACTCCCTTTCTCCATTGCCTTTCATTTTTTTTCTTAGCTATTTGTAAGGCCTCCTCAGACAACCATTTGCATTTTGCATTTCTTTTTCTTGAGCATGGTTTTGGTCACCATCTCCTGTACAGTGTTATGAACCTACGTCCATAGTTCTTCAGGCACTGTGTCTACCATATCTAGTCCCTTGAATCTATTCATCACCTTCACTGTATAATCATAAGGAATTTGATTTAGGTCATGCCTGAATGGCCTAGTGGTTTTCCCTATTTTCTTCAATTTGAGCCTGAATTTTGCAATAAGGAGCTGATGATCTGAGCCACAGTCAGCTCAAGGTCTTGTTTCTGCTGGCTGTAGAGAGCTTCTCTATATTTGGCCACAAAGAATATAATCAATATGATTTTGGTATTGACCATCTGGTAATGTCTACATGTAGAGTTATCTCTTGCATTGTTGGAAGTAGGCATTTGTTACGACCAGTGGGTCCCATAAAATTATTTTAACCATCTATAAAAATGTTTTAGTACTTAAAATTTCATCAAATAGAGGATATTAGTATCATTTTAAACTTTTCCTCATTCTTATAAATAAACCTAAGATTAATGCATATTCAATATACAAATTACATGTTGAATATACATGCATAGTTAATATATAAGTATTAAAATTAGAATAAAAAATTGAAATAAAAGTTTGGAAAATTATCAATATGTTTAGGCAGTATTCCTATACTTTAAAAACAGTGAAATATATTTACTTTTAAGCTTCCTAGGGCTGAAACAAAGAAAAAAGAAATAAATGCTACTTTAATTGTTGAAAATATTCATGTATTCTCATATATATATATATATATATGTTTTCATAGGAGAAGTAAAATTCTTATTGCACTTAGTTTCTTGTGTAGAACATAAGATGGGGATATTTGAATGATACAGTGGTCAATGCCTTTTAAACATCTCTATAACAAATAATAAATCAGAATTCATTGTTATTTATTATTATTCAGTTCATTTCAGTTCAGTTGCTCAGTCATGTCTGACTCTTTATGAACCATTGGATTGCAGTATGCCAGGCTTCCCTGTCCATCACCAACTACTGGAGCTTACTTGAACTTGTGTCCATCGAGTCGGTGATGCCATCCAACCATCTCATCCTCTGTCGTTCCCTTCTCCTCCTGCCTTCAATCTTTTCCAGCATCAGGGTCTTTCGAATGAGTCAGTTCTTTGCATCAGGTGGCTAGAGTATTGGAGTTTCAGCTTCAACATCAGTCCTTCCAATGAACTTTCAGGACTGATTTCCTTTCGGATTGACTGGTTTTATCTCCTTGCAGTCCAAGGGACTCTCAAGAATCTTCTCCAACATCACAGTTCAAAATCATCAATTCTTTGGCATTCAGCTTCCCTTATAGTCCAACTCTCACATCCATACATGACTACTGGAAAAACCATTGCTTTGACTACCTGGACCTTTGTCAGCAAAGTAATGTCTCTGCTTTTTAGTATGCTCTTTAGGTTGGTCATAACTTTTCTGCCAAGGAGCAAGCGTTTTTTGTTTTTAATATAAATTTATTTATTTTAATTGGAGATTAATTACTTTACAATATTGTATTGGTTTTGCCATACATCAACATGAATCCCCCACAGGTATACACGTGTTCTCCATCCTGAACCCCACTCCTTCCACCCTCCCCGTACCATCCCTCTGGGTCGTCCCAGTGCACCAGCCCCAAGCATCCAGTATCATGCATTGAACCTGGACTGGCGACTCATTTCATATATGATATTATACATATTTCAATGCCATTCTCCCAAATCATCCCACCCTCTCCCTCTCCCACAGAGTCCAAAAGACTGATCTGTGTCTCTTTTGCTGTCTTGCTTACAGGGTTATCATTACCATCTTTCTAAATGCCATATATATGCCTTAGTATACTGTATTGGTGTTTTTCTTTCTGGCTTACTTCACTCTGTATAATAGGTTCCAGTTTCATCCACCTCATTAGAACTGATTCAAATGTATTCTTTTTAATGGCTGAGTAATATTCCATTGTGTATATGTACCACAGCTTTCTTATCCATTCATCTACTGATGGACATCTAGGTTGCTTCCATGACCTGGCTATTATAAACAGTGCTGCGATGAACATGGGGGTACACGTGTCTCTTTCAATTCTGGTTTCCTTGGTGTGTATGCCCAGCAGTGGGATTGCTGGATCATAAGGCAGTTCTATTTCCAGTTTTTTAAGGAATCTCCACACTGTTCTCCATAGTGGCTGTACTAGTTTGCATTCCCACCAACAGTGTAAAAGGGTTCCCTTTTCTTCATACCCTCTCCAGCATTTATTGCTCGTAGACTTTTGGATGGCAGCCATTCTGACTGGCATGAAATAGTACCTCACTGTGGCTTTGATTTGCATTTCTCTGATAGTGAGTGATGTTGAGCATCTTTTCATGTGTTTGTAGGCATCTGTATGTCTTCTCTGGAGAAATGTCTATTTAGTTCTTTGGCCCATTTTTTTGATTGGGTCATTTATTTTTCTGGAATGGAGCTGTAGGAGTTGCTTGTATATTTTTGAGATTAGTTGTTTGTCAGATGCTTCATTTGCTATTATTTTCTCCCATTCTGAAGGCTGTCTTTTCACCTTGCTTAGAGATTCCTTTGTTGTGCAGAAGCTTTTAAGTTTAATTAGGTCCCATTTGTTTATTTTTGCTTTTATTTCCAATATTCTGGGAGGTGGGTCATAGAGGATCCTGCTGTGATTTATATCGGAGAGCGTTTTGCCTATGTTCTCCTCTAGGAGTTTTACAGTCTCTGGTCTTACGTTGAGATCTTTAATCCATTTTGAGTTTATTTTTGTGTATGGTGTTAGAAAGTATTCGTTTCATTCTTTTACAAGTGGTTGACCAGTTTTCCCAGCACCACTTGTAAAAGAGATTGTCTTTTCTCCATTGTATAATCTTGCCTCCTTTGTCAGAGATAAGGTGTCCATAGGTGCATGGATTTATCTCTGGGCTTTCTATTTTGTTCCATTAATCTGTATTTCTGTCTTTGTGCCAGTACCATACTGTCTTGATAACTGTGGCTTTGTAGTAGAGCCTGAGGTCAGGCAGGTTAATTCCCCCAGTTCCATTCTTCTTTCTCAAGATTGCTTTGGCTATTCGAGGTTTTTTGTATTTCCATACAAATTGTGAAATTATTTGTTCTAGCTCTATGAAAAATACCATTGGTAGCTTGATAGGGATTGCATTGAATCTATAGATTGCTTTGGGTAGTATACTCATTTTCACTATATTGATTCTTCCAATCCATGAACATGGTATATTTCTCCATCTATTAGTGTCCTCTTTGATTTCTTTCACCAGTGTCTTATAGTTTTCTATATATAGGTCTTTAGTTTCTTTAGGTAGATATATTCCTAAGTATTTTATTCTTTTCATTGCAGTGGTGAATGGGATTGTTTCCTTAATTTCTCTTTCTGTTTTCTCATTATTAGTGTATAGGAATGCAAGGGATTTCTGTGTGTTGATTTTATATCCTGCAACTTTACTATATTCACTGATTAGCTCTAGTAATTTTCTGGTGAAGTCTTTAGGGTTTTATATGTAGAGGATCATGTCATCTGCAAACAGTGAGAGTTTTACTTCTTCTTTTCCAATTTGGATTCCTTTTATTTCTTTTTCTGCTCTGATTGCTGTGGCCAAAAGTTCCAAAACTATGTTGAATAGTAGTGGTGAAAGTGGGCACCCTTGTCTTGTTCCTGACTTTAGAGGAAATGCTTTCAATTTTTCACCATTGAGGATAATGTTTGCTGTGCGTTTGTGATATATAGCTTTTATTATGTTAAGGCATGTTCCTTCTATTCCTGCTTTCTGGAGAGTTTTTATCATAAATTGATGTTGAATTTTGTCAAAGGCTTTCTCTGCATCTATTGAGACAATCATATGGCTTTTATTTTTCAATTTGTTAATGTGGTGTATTACATTGATTGATTTGCAGATATTGAAGAATCCTTGCATCCCTGGGATGAAGCCCACTTGGTCATGGTGTATGATCTTTTTAATGTGTTGTTGGATTCTGATTGCTAGAATTTTGTTAAGAATTTTTGCATCTATGTTCATCAGTGATACTGGCCTGTAGTTTTCTTTTTTTGTGGCATCTTTGTCTGATTTTGGTATTAGGGTGATGGTGGCCTCATAGAATGAGTTTGGAAGTTTACCTTCCTCTGCAATTTTCTGGACGAGTTTAAATAGGATAGGTGTTAGCTTTTCTCTAAATTTTTGGTAGAATTCAGCTGTGAAGCCGTCTGGACCTGGGCTTTTGTTTGCTGGAAGATTTCTGATTACAGCAGTCACCCTCTGCAGTAATTTGGAGCATCCCCCCACCCCCGCTGCCCCCACCCCCCCCCCCCCAAAAAAAAAAAAAGTTTCTCACTGTTTCCTTTGTTTCCCCATCTATTTGCCATGAAGTGATGGGACCAGATGCCATGATCTTACTTTTTGAATATGGAGTTTTAAGCCAACTTTTTCACTCTCCTCTTTCACTTTCATTATTTATTATTGTATCCTTCAATAAAATCTCTGGTTGTACGAATTAAACATAATTCAACAAAAATAAAATTCTGCTGATTCTCAAGACAGCATTGTCTAGATAAACCAACATATTTTGTGATTTTGCATGTCACAGTATGTTGACTTTTACTGATTTCATTTATTTATAGAGAAATTAGTATTGTGTATATTCATTTATTTATGAACATAAAACAATTTATTGGATGTGCACTTATCCAAGCAAGCTTTTTATGCAAAAGCATTTACGTTTTGACCTCCTTTGGTTTTAGTGATTTCCTGTTTTTAGTTTAATTTATTTCTGTTCTAATTTATATGATTATTTTTGTTTGTTTTGAATATGAAGTCATGTCTGACTCTGTGACCCCATGGACTGTAGCCTACCAGGATTCTCCATCCATGGGATTTTCCAGGCAAGAGTACCAGAGTGGGTTGCCATTTCCTTCTCCATGTTTTGAATATAACTTGCTCTATTTCTCTAATTTTTTAATGTAGAAGCTTAGATTATAGATTTCCAGGCTCGTTTTCTAATATATGCATTTAATTTCCCTGTAAGCACTGATTTTGCTGAATCACTTTTTGCTAAGTTGCATTTTCATTTACGCCAAAACATTAGTTTTTTAAATTTCATTGAGATTTCTTCTTTGCTCCGTAGTGTTTTTTCAAGTGAGGTATAGTTGATTTACTTTATATTTGCATGTATATATATATGTGTGTACTATATATATAAATATATTAGTTTATATGTATAAACATATTAGTTTACCTGTTGACCATATGTATGTCTTCTTTGGAAAAATACCTATTAAGATCTCCTATGCCAAAGCCTTTGACTGTGTGGATCACAATAAACTGTGGAAAATTCTGAAAGAGATGGGAATACCAGACCATCTGACCTGCCTCCTGATAAATTTGTATGCAGGTCAAGAACAACAGTTAGAACTGGACATGGAAAAACAGGCTGGTTCCAAATAGGAAAAGGAGTACGTCAAGGCTGTATGTTGTCACCTTGCTTATTTAACTTCTATGCAGAGTACATCATGAGAAATGCTGGACTGGAAGAAGCACAAGTTGGAATCAAGATTGCAGGGAGAAATATCAATAACCTCAGATATGCAGATGACACCACCCTTATGGCAGAAAGTGAAGAGGAACTCAAAAGCCTCTTGAAGAAAGTGAAAGTGGAGAGTGAAAAAGTTGGCTTAAAGCTCAACATTCAGAAAATGAAGATCATGGCATCCGGTCCCATCACTTCATGGGAAATAGATCGGGAAACAGTGGAAACAGTGTCAGACTTTATTTTTGGGGGATCCAAAATCACTCTGGATGGTGACTGCAGCCATTAGACTAAAAGACGCTTACTCCTTGGAAGGAAAGTTATGACCAACCTAGATAGCATATTCAAAGGCAGAGACATTACTTTGCCAACAAAGGTCCATCTAGTCAAGGCTATGGTTTTTCCAGTAGTCATGTATGGATGTGAGAGTTGGACCATAAAGAAAGCTGAGCACCGAAGAACTGATGCTTTTGAACTGTGGTGTTGGAGAAGACTCCTGAGAGTTCCTTGGACTGCAAGGAGATCCAACCAGTCCATTCTGAAGGAGATCAGCCCTGGGATTTCTTTGGAAGGAATGACGCTAAAGCTGAAACTCCAGTACTTTAGCCACCTCATGCGAAGTGTTGACTCATTGGAAAAGACTCTGATGCTGGGAGGGATTAGGGGCAAGAGGAGAGGGGGACGGCAGAGGATGAGATGGCTGGATGGCATCACTGACTCGATGGACGTGAGTCTGGGTGAACTCCTGGAGTTGGTGATGAACAGGGGGGGCCTGGCGTGCTGCGATTCATGGGGTCGCAAAGAATCGGACACAACTAAGTGACTAAACTGAACTGATGCAGTTTTTAATTGGTTTCTTTCACTTTTGCCAATGATTTTAAATAATTCTTTGTATATTTTGGATATTAACTCCTTATCACATACATGGTTTGCTAATATTTTCTCCCATTCAATAGGCTGACTGTTCATTTTGTTGATGGTTTACTTTGATGTATATAATTTGGTGTACCTAATTTGATATGTTTATTTTTGATATTTTTGCCTTTTTGGTGTCAAAAATCATAACCATGACCAATATCAAGGTGCTTAGCTCCTGGGTTTTTTCTAGGATTTTTATGATTTCAGGACTCATGTTCAAGTCCGTCTTTGGTTTTTGAATTAATTTTCATACACACATGTAGTGTAAGATTGGTGTCCAGTTTCATTCTTTTGCATGTGGCTGCCCCAACATCATTTATTAAAGAAACTTTCTTTCCCCATTGTATATTCTTGACTCTCTTGTGATAAATTAAAGGACAATATATGTATGGGTTTATTTCTTGGCTCTCTATTCTGTTCTATTGATCTGTATGACTTTAGTTATGCCAATAGAACACTATTGTGGTGAGTAGACTTTGTAATATAGTTTGAAATCAGAAAGCATGATACCTCCATCTTTGGTCTTCTTTCATAAGATTCAGTCAGTTCAATTCAATTCAGTCACTCAGTCGTGTCCAACACTTTGCCACCCCATGGACTTCAACATACCAGTCTTCCCTGTCTATCACTAACTCCCAGAGCTTACTCAAACTCATGTCCATTGAGTCATGGTGATGCCATACAACCATCTCATCCTCTGTCGTCCCCTTCTCCTTCTGCCTTCAATCTTTCCCACCATCAGGGTCTTTTCCAATGAGTCAGTTCCTCACACCTGGTGGCCAAAGTATTGAAGTTTCAGCTTCCATCACTGAAAGCTTCAGTTTCAGCTGAAGCTGAAATGAATATTCAGGACTGATTTCCTTTAGGATTGACTAGTTGGATCTCCTTACAGTCCAAGGGACTCTCAAGCATCTTCTCCAACACCACAGTTGAAAAGCATCAATTCTTCAGTGCTCAGCTTTTTTTATAGTTCAACTCTCACATCCGTATATGACTATTGGCAAAACCATAGCTTTGACTAGATGGATCTTTGTTGGCAGGTAATGTTTCTGCTTTAAAAAAAAAAAAAATTAATGTATTTATTTTAATTGGAGGCTAATTACTTTACAATATTGTGGTGGTTCTTGCCATACATTGACATGAAGCAGCCATGGGTTTACATGTGTCTGCAATGTACACCCCCTTCTGAAACCCCCTCCCACATCCCGCCCCATCCCATCTTTCTGAGCTGTCTCAGTGCACTGGCTTTGAATGCCCTGTTTCATGCATCGAACTTGGACCAGTGATCTATTTCACATATGGTAATATACATGTTTCAATGCTGTTCTCTCAAATCATCCCACCCTCCTCTGCTCCCATAGAGTCCAAAAGTCTGTGCTTTATACATGTGACTCTTTTGCTGTCTTGTATATAGAGTCGTCGTTACCATCTTTCTAAATTCCATATATATGCATTAATATACTGTATTGATGCTTTTCTTTCTGACTTACTTCACTCTGTATAAAAGGTTCCAGTTTCACCCACATCATTAGATCTGATTCAAATGTGTTCTTTTTAATAGCTGAGTAATATTCCGTTGTGTATATGTACCACAGTTTTCTTGTCCGTTCATCTGCCAATGGATATCTAGGTTGCTTCCATGTCCCAGCTATTGTAAACAGTGCTGTGATGAACATTGGGGCACACATGTCTCTTTAAATTCTGGTTTCCTCAGTGTGTATGCCCAGCAGTGGGATTGCTGCATCATATGGCAGATCTATTTCCAGTTTTTCAAGGAATCACCACACTGTTCTCCATAGTGGCTGTACTAGTTTGCATTCCCATCAACTGTGTAAGAGGGTTCCCTTTTCTCCACACCTTCTTCTGGATTTATTGTTTGTAGGCTTTTTGATAGCAACCATTCTGACTGGTGTGAGATGGTAACTCATTTTGGTTTTGATTTGCATTTATCTGACAATGAGTGATGTTGAGCATTTTTTCATGTGTTTGTTAGCCATCTGTATGTCTTCTTTGCAGAAATATCTGTTTAGAATTTTGACACATTTTTTGATTGGGTCGTTTATTTTTCTGGTATTGAGGTGCATGAGCTGTTTGTATATTTTAGAAATTAATTCTTTGTTAGTTGCTTCATTAATGTTCTCCCATTCTGAAGACTGTCTTTTCACCTTGCTTATAGTTTCCTTTGTTGTGCAAAGCTTGTAAGTTTAATTAGGTCCCATTTGTTTATTTTTTGATTTATTTCCATTACTCTGGTAGGTGGGTCATAGAGAATCTTGCTGTGATTTATGTCAGAGAGTGTTTTGCCTATGTTTTCCTCTAGGAATTTTATAGTTTCTGGTTTACATTTAGTTCTTTAATTGTTTTTGAATTTATTTTTGTGTCGGTTGTTAGAAAGTATTCTAGTTTCATTCTTTTACAGGTGGTTGACCAGTTTTCCCAGCACCACTTGTTAAAGACATTGTCTCTTCACCATTGTATATTTTTGGCTCCTTTGTGAAAGATAAGGTGCTCATAGATGTGTAGATTTATCTCTGGGTTTTCTATTTTTTCCCATTGATCTATATTTCTGTCTTTGTGCCAGTACCATTCTGTCTTGATGACTGCAGCTTTGTAGTATAATCTTAAATCAGGCAGGTTGATTCTTCCAGTTCCATTCTTCTTTCTCAAGATTGCTTTGGCTATTCCAGTGTTTTTTTTATTATTATTATTTCCAAAATGCCATTGGTAGCTTGATAGGGATTGCATTGAATCTATAGATTGCTTTGGGTAGTGTACTCATTTTCCCTATATTGATTCTTCCAATCCATGAGCATGTTATATTTCTCCATCTATTTGTGTCATCTTAGATTTCTTTCTTCAGTGTTATATATATAAAGGTCTTTTGTTTCTTTAGGTAGATATATTCCTAAGTATTTTATTCTTTTTGTAACAATGGTGAATGGGTTTTTTCCTTAATTTGTCTTTCTGTTTTCTCATTGTTAGTGTATAGAAATGCAAGGGATTTCTGTGTAGTAGTTTTATATCCTGCAACTTTACTATATTCATTGATTAGCGCTAGTAATTTTCTGGTGGAGTCCTGAGGGTTTTCTATGTAGATGATCATGTCATCTGCAAACAGTGAGAGTTTTGCTTCTCCTTTTCCAATCTCCATTCCTTTTATTTCTTTTTCTTCTCTGATTGCTGTGGCTAAAACTTCCAAAACTATGTTGAACAGTAGTAGTGAGAGTGGGTTCCCTTGTCTTGTTCTTGACTTTAGGGGAAATGCTTTCGATTTTTTGCCATTGAGGATAGTGTTTCCTGTAGGTTTATCATGTATGGCTTTAATTATGTTGAGGTATGTGCCTTCTATGTTTGCTTTCTGGAACTTTTTTTTTTTTTTTTTTTTTAATCATAAATGGGTGTTGAATTTTGCCAAAGGCTTTCTCTGCATCTATTGAGATAATCATATGGTTTTTATACTTAAATTTGTTAATGCAGTGTATCACATTGATTGATTCATGAATACTGAAGAATCCTTTCTTCCCTGGGATAAAGCCCACTTGGTCATAACGTATGCTCTTTTTAATATGTTGTTGGATTCTGTTTGCTAGAATTTTGTTGAGGATTTTTTGCATCCATGTTCATCGGTGATGTTGGCCTGCAGTTTTCCTTTTTTATGGCATCTTTGTCTGGTTTTTGTATTAGGGTGATGGTGGCTTCATAGAATGAGTTTGGGAGTTTACTTTCCTCTGCAATTTTCTGGAGGAGTTTGAGTAGGATAGGTGTTAGCTCTTCTCTAAATTTTTGGTAGAATTCGCCTGTGAAGCCATCTGGTACTGGGCTTTTGTTTATTGGAAGATTTTTGATTATAGTTTCTATTTCCATGCTTGTGATGGGTCTGTTAAGATTTTCTATTTTTTCCTCGTTCAGTTTTGGAAGGTTATACTTTTCTAAGAATTCGTCTCTTTCTTTCAAGTTGTCCATTTTATTGTTATATAGTTGCTGATAGTAGTCTCTTATGATCCTTTGTATTTCTGTGTTGTCTGTTGTGATTTCTCCATTTTTGTTTCTAATTTTGTTGATTTGATTCTTCTCCCTTTTTTTTCCTGATGAGTTTGGCTAATGATTTGTCTATTATATTTATCTTCTCAAAGAACCAGCTTTTAGTTTTGTTGATTTTGGCTATGGTCTCCTTTGTTTCTTTTGCATTTATTTCTTCCCTAATTATAATGATTTCTTTCCTTCTGCTAACCCTGGGGTTCTTCATTTTTTTCTTTTTCTAGTTGCTTTAGGTGTAAAGTTAGATTACTTAATTTTTCTCTTCTTTCTTGAGGTATTCTTGTAATGCTATGAGTCTTCCCCTTATCACTGCTTTTACTGAATCTCATAGGTTTGGATGGTTGTGTTTTCATTTCATTCATTTCTATGCATGTTTTGATTTCTTTTTTGATTTCTTCTGTGATTTGTTGGTTATACAGAAGCGTGTTATTTAGCCTCCATATGTTTGTATTTTTAATAGTTTTTTTTTTTTTTTTCCCCTGTAGTTGACATCTAATCTTACTGCATTGTGATCTGAAAAGATGTTTGAAATGATTTCAATTTTTTGAACTTACTAATGCTAGATTTATGGCCCAGGATATGTTCTATACTGGTGAATGTTTCATGTGTACTTGAGAAAGAGGTGAAATTCACTGTTTTGGGGTGAAATGTCTTATAGATATCAATTAGGTCTAACTGGTCCATTGTATCATTTAAAGTTTGTATTTCCTTGCTAATTTTCTGTTTGGTTGATCTATCCATAGGTGTGAGTGGGATATTAAAGTCTCCCACTATTAATGTGTTACTGTTAGTTTCCCCTTTCATACTTTTTAGCATTTGCCTTACATATTGAGGTGCTCCTATGTTGGGTGCATATGTATTTATAATTGTTATATCTTCTTCTTGGATTGATCCTTTGATCATTATGTAGTGTCCTTCTTTGTCTCTTTTCACAGCCTTTATTTCAAAGTCTATTTTATCTGATATGAGTATTGCTATTCCTGCTTTCTTTTGGTCTCCATTTTCATGAAATATCTTTTTCCAGCCCTTCACTTTCAGTCTGGATGTATCCCTTGTTTTGAGGTGGGTCTCTTGTAGACAGCATATATAGGGATCTTGTTTTTTATTCATTCAGCCAGTCTTTGTCTTTTGGTTGGGCCATTCGACCTATTTACATTTAAGGTAATTACTGAGAAGTATGATCTCATTGCCATTTTTTTTTTTTTTGGGGGGGGGGCGGGTGGGGAGGTTGAGTTCATAAGCCTTTTCTGTGTTTCCTGTCTAAAGAAGATCCTTTAGCATGTGTTGAAGACCTGGTTTTGTGGTGCTGAATTCTCTCACCTTTTGCTTGTCTGTAAAGTTTTTCTTCTTCATATTTGAATGAAATTCTTGCTGGGTATAGTAACCTGGGTTGTAGCCTTTTCTCTTTCATCACTTTAAGTATGTCCTGCCATTCACTTCTGGAATGAAGAGTTTCTATTTAAAGATCAGCTGTTATCCTTATGGGAATCCCCTTGTGTGTTATTTGTTGCTTTTCCCTTGATGCTTTTAATATTTGCTCTTTGTGCTTGAAATTTGTTAGATCGATTAATATGTGTCTTGGGGTGTTTCACCTTGGGTTTATCCTGTCTGGGACTCTCTGGGTTTCTTGGACTTGGGTGGCTATTTCCTTCCCCATTTTAGGAAAGTTTTCAACTATTATCTCCTAAAGTATTTTCTCATGCCCTTTGTTTTTGTCTTCTTATTCTGGGACTCCTATGATTCAAACATTGGGGCCTTTAACATTGTCCCAGAGGTCTCTGAGATTGTCCTCATTTCTTTTAATTCTTTTTTCTTCTTTCCTCTCTGCTTCACTTACTTTCATCATTCTATCTTTCACATCACTTATCCTATCTTCTGCCTCAGTTATTCTACTGTTGGTTCTGAAAGGTTGTTGTTGAATCACGCGAAGACACCGGGATTCTTGGCCCCCGGAGGAGAAGAATTCAATCCGGGGCCAGAGACGAGGCTTGATCGCTCAGAGCTTTTGTGTAATAAAGTTTTATTGAAGTATAAAGGAGATAGAGAAAGCTTCTGACATAGGCATCAGAAGGCGGCAGAAAGAGTACCCGCCCGCTAGTCTTCAGCTGGATGTTATATAGTCACTAGTAGTCTGTTAATGAAAGAAAGGAATGTCTTAAAATTCAGAATGGCACCAGGCCCCTCACTCATAAGATGCATTTTGGGATAGTCTTGGCGCCAAATGGTTTATCCTGGGCCATAAAATGATTAACTTGAATCTTGAAGAAGGACAGATCACCATACAAATAGTTTCATTTACATAGATTAGGAGAACAATATCCATACTGGTTTGTCAAGTAGGTTTTGGGCCAAGAGGTGGAACCAACTTGGAGACAGAGTTTGGGGTAAAGGCATAGTACATTAGCATAGCTTAAGACAAACATTTCCATAAGAAAAAGGCATTGGTTATCTCTAGGCTCAAGAATAGCTAACTTCAGGCGAAACCAGGTGTCATTATGGCCACACAGTATTTTAAGAGAAACCTCCCTTTAAATTTGTATAGAGAAGGAAAAAATATTGCTAGTTTGTTTCCTCCTGCCGCTTAAGAGAGATAAAAATGTCTGACACTTGCAGGCTATTTCCTCCATTTGGAGACCCCTGGCCTTCCTGCCTGTTACCCTCTCAGTTCCTTGCAGACTGCTTTTGGTCTCAGTTATTGCATTATTTTTTATTGATTGACTCTATTTCTTCTAGGTCCTTGTTAAACATTTCCTGCACTTTCTTAATCCTTTTCTCTAATTTATTTATCTGTAACTCCATTTTGTTTTCAAGATTTTGGATCATCTTTACTATCTTTATTCTAAATTCTTTTTCAGGTAGACTCCCTATCTCCACCTCTTTTGTTTGATTTGGTGGGCATTTATCTTATTCCTTTACCTGCTTAATATTTCTCTGCCTTTTCATCTTGCTTAGGTTGCTGTGTTTGGGGTGGCCTTTCTGTGTGCTGGAAGTTTGTGGTTCTGCTTTATTTTGGAGGTTTCTCCCTGTGGGTGGGGTTGGACTAGTGCCTTGTCAAGGTTTCCTGGTTAGGGGAGCTTGCGTCTGTGTTCTGGTGGGTGGATCTGGATCTCTTCTCTCTGGAGTGCATGAAGTGTCCAGTAGTGAGTTTTGAGGTGTCTATGGGTTTGGTTTGACTTTGGGTAGACTGCCTTTTATTGCTCAGGGCTGTGTTACTGCTTTACTGGAGAGTTAGCATGGTATCTCTTGCTCTGGAACTTATTGGCTCTTGGGTGGAGCTTGGTTTCGGTGTAGGTATGGAGGCTTTTGGATGAGCTCTTGTCAACTAATGTTCCCTGGAGTCAGGAGTTCTCTGATGCTCTCAAATTTTGGAGTTAAGCCTCTTGCCTCTGACTTTAAGTCTTATTCTTACAGTAGCCTCAAATCTTTTCCATCCATACACAGGTGATACAATATCTAGGTTAATGGTGAAACAATTGTCCACAGTGAGGGACACCCAGAGAGGCCCCCAGAGTTACATGGAGAAGAGAAGAGGGAGGAGGGAAATAGAGGTGACCAGGAGGAGAAGAGGGAGAGTCAAAAGGGGAGAGAGCAATCAAGCCAGTAATCATACCCCTAAGTGAAAATGGATACTGAAGTTTCAATTCTTAAAGGTATAAAATTGAAAACAAATACCAAAAAGCAAAGATTAAAAACCTAGAGTGGAGGTTAGACTCTCAAAAATACTATATGAAAAATACAAAATCAATCACAAAAATTATATATATGTGTGTGTGTGTGTGTGTGTGTGTGTGCATGTGCTTTTCTTTGTGGTGGATTCATTTCGATGTTGGCAAAACTAATACAATATTGTAAAGTTTAAAAATAAAATAAAATTAAAAAAAATAAAGCAAAAAAAAAGTAAGGTTTTTTTTTTTTTTGCAAGGTAAGAGTAGGTTATAAAAATGAAAATTAAAGGAGTAATAAAGAACTTAAATTAAAACATTTAAGTGATAATAGTAAAAGTAAAGCTAGGGATTTCTCTGCAGCTGTTGTGGGCAGTGTGGGGTCAGTTTCAGATATTTCCTTAATCCAGCTTGTACTTGTTCTCAAGGTCTATAGGCTCCCTCCAATGCTGAGTCAATGTTAACTACAGGGTTTTAATCTGTTGCACCTATCCCTTCCAGAACTGTTCCCTTTTCTTTATTTTGGTGCTCTCTCTTTGCAAGTCTCTTCAGCGTCTAATTTCCGCCCTGACACATGGGGGTGAAGGTGGTCAATTGTTTAGGCTCACTTGTTTAGTTGTGCTGTGGGGAGGGAGGAACACTGCAAACAAATATTGTGGTGTATGTGGAGAGTGCTTGCAGTGTATTGACCACACTGGGTTTTCTCCAGCTCACAGTGACGTGTGCTTTCCAGGTCTACACTGCTCAGGCTCCAGGGTGCTCTGCAGGGTACTGTCCAAAGTGGGCCCTGCATTTTGTGCACTTTCCAGGTCTAAGCCACTCAGGTTCAGGTTCTCAGGTACTCTGCAAGGGTACAGACTCGGATGGATGTGCATTTTGTGCCTTTCCTAGGTCTGAGCAGGTCAGGTAACCAAGTGCTTGGCGAGCACACTGTCCCAGGTGGGCCGTGCATCTTAATCACCTCCCCAGTATCAACCATTCGGTTTCCTGGGTGCACCATGAGAGCACCAGGTGTGCCCTGTGTCTCTCTGGGGAGCTGATCTCAGGCTGCAACCCTCCTGGCAGATGTAAACCATCCAGGATCCTAGGAAGGTGTAGTTAGCAACTGGGAGCCTGCTCACAGTTTGGGGGAGGATGCCCATACCTGGGGCTGAGATTAGAGCAGCTCCTTGCCTTCTGGCTCTGGCTGTTGCCTGCTGGCCTCTCTGCCTCCAGCAAGGGGGAGGGGCCTGTATGCAGCCAGCTAGCTTTCCTTTGGTATTTTCTCAATCCTTTGTTCTGTGAGCGGACCAGGCTGGAAGTTAGAGCCTTTCGGGGGAAAGTTCTTTCTCTCCTTTTTATTGTTTTTTTCTCCTGGTGATCCCACAGTTTGGGTTGCTATTTCACGTTAGCTCCCTAAGATCGTCCTCAGGGCATTCAGGCCTGGGTCTTACCCTGAGGACCTATGATGCTGCTCATGCCTCCCTGTCTAGCCCCCACTCGCTGGTGGCGGATGTGAGTGTCTGGGCTACTTCTCCGCTGGCAGATGCCATTAGGCACATATTCTGTGAGTTTTGTTTTTTTCTTTTTCCTACTGGTTGTGTTGCCCTCTGAGATTCCAAAACTCCTCACATTCCTGCCTGTGAGAGAGTTTCCTACTGTTTGGAAAGTTCTCCTTCACAACTCCCTCCCCAGGACAGGTCTCCTACCCTAACTCTTATCTCAATCTTTTTGCCTTTTATATTTGTCCCACCACTTTTTGAAGGAATGGGCTGCTTTTCTATTTGCCTGGTGTCCTCCACCAGCATTCAGAAGTTATTTTCTGGGAGTTGCTCAGCATCAGAATGACCTTTTGATGAATTTGTGGGGGAGAAAGTGGTCTCCCCATGCTATTCCTCCACCATCTTGGGGCCACTCCTCCTTCTCTGCTTTTTAATATGCTGTCTAGGTTGGTCATAGCTTTTCTTCCAAGGAGAAAGCATCTTTTAATATCATGGCTGCAGTCACCATCTGCAGTGATTTTGAAGCCGAGAAAAGTCTATCACTACTTCCACTGTTTCCCCATCTATTTGCCATGAAGTGATGGAACCAGATGCCATGATCTTAGTTTTCTGAATGCTGAGTTTTAATGCAACATTTTCATTGTTCTCTTTCACTTTCATCAAGAGACTCTTTAGTTCTTCTTCACCTTCTACCATAAAGGTGGTGTCATCTGCATATCTGAGGATATTGATATTCTCCCAGCAATCTTGATTTCAGCTTGTGCTTCATCCAGCCTGGTATTTCTCATGATGTACACTGCATATAAATTAAATAAGTAGGGTGACAATATACAACCTTGACGTACTCCTTTCCCAATTTGGAACCAGTCTATTGTTCCATGGCCAGTTCTAACTGTTGCTTCTTGAGCTGCATACAGATTTCTCAGGAGGCAAGTCAGGTAGTCTGGTATTTCCATTGCTTGAAGAATTTTCCACAGTTTGTTGTGATCAACACAAAGGCTTTGGTGTAGTTAATAAAGCAGAAGTAGATGTTTTTCTGGAACTCTCTTGCTTTTTCAATGATCCAGTGAATGTTGGCAATTTGATCTCTGGTTCCCTGGCTTTTCTAAATTCTGCTTAAACATCTAGAAGTTCATGGTTCATGTGCTGTTGCAGCCTGGCTTGGAAAATTTTGAGCATTACTTTGCTAGCATGTGAGATGAGTGCAGTTGTGTGGTAGTTTGAAAATTCTTTCACATTTCCTTCTTTGGGATTCAAAAGAAAACTGACTTTTTCCAGTCCTGTGGCCACTGCTGAGTTTTCCAAATTCGCTGGCATATTGAGTGTAGCACTTTCACAGCATCATCTTTTAGGATTTGAAATAGCTTAACTGGAATTCCATCACATCAACTAGTTTTGTTCGTAGTAATGATTCCTAAGGCCCACTCGACTTCACATTCCAGGATGTCTGGCTCTAGGTGAATAATAACTTTATCATTTTAAAAACGGAACAAAGCATACTCACTGGTTTTTCTCCTCTGGTTTTCCTCCTCCTTCACTAGCTGTTCTCTGTCTTCTCTGCATTATCCTCTGGACCTTTCAAATTACTTAGCATGGTGTTAAGGGTTGGCATTTCATTTTTTATTACCTATTGCATGAAGTCTAATGCTGGAAAGAACAATATTGCATAGAAACCTGGAATGAATCAAGGTAAATTGGAAGTGGTTAAACAGGAAATGGCAGGAGTGAACAATGACATTTTAGGAATCAGTGAACTAAAATGGAATGGAATGGAATGGATGAATTTAACTCAAATGATCATTATATCTACTACTGTGGGTAAGAATCCCTTAGAAGAAATGGAGTAGCCATGATAGTCAACAAGAGTCCAAAATGCAGAACATGGATGCAATCTCAAAAATGACAGAATGATCTCTGTTCGTTTCCAAGGCAAACCATTCAATATCACAGTAATCCAAGTCTATGCCCCAACCAGTCATGCTGAAGAAGTTGAAGTTGAATGGTTCTATGAAGACCTACAAGACCTTCTAGAACTAACACCCAAAAAAGATGCCCTTTTCATCATAGGGCCTGGAAAGCAAAAGTTGGAAATCAAGAGATACCTGGAGTAACAGGATAATTTGACCTTGAAGTAAAAAATGAAGCAGGGCAAAGGCTAACAGAGTTTTGCCAAGAGAACACACTGGTCATAACAAACACCCTCTTCCAACAACACAAGAGAAGACGCTACACCTGCACATCACCACATGGTCAATACCAAAATCAGACTGATTATATTCTGAAGACTGTTTCAGCTATTTAGGGATTTTTGGTTCCAGAATTTTTTTTAGGATTGTTTTTTCTACTTCTGTTAAAAATAACATTGAAATCTTGATAAGGATTGCTTTTGCCATAAATGGCTTTTGGCAGTAAAGACATTTTAACAGTATTAGTTCTTCCAATGTATGAGCCTGAGATTCTTTTTTGTATATTTACACCTTCTTTGATTTCTTTATTCAGTGTTTTGTAGTTTTCAGTGTAGTGACCTTTCACCTTCTCATTGTATTTATTCCCACGTATATTATTGTTTTGTTGATATCCTAAGTGAGATCATTTTCTCTAATTTCTTTCAAAATAGTTTGCTGTTCATGTATAGAAACACTACTGGTTTTTATGTTAGTTTGTATCCTTCAACTTTATTCAGTTTTTTGAAAAGATCTAAAATATTTGGTGGAGTCTTTAGGATTTTCTCTGTAAAACCAGGCCATTTGTAAATAGAGACAATTTTACTTCTTCCTTTCCAATTTGGATGTCTTTTCTTTTTCTGGCCTAATTGTTCTGGCTAAGACTCCCATGTCATGTTGAACAGTGGCTGTGATAGTGGGGATCCTTGTCTTATTCTTGATCTTATTGGAAAGCCTTCAACCTTTCACCATTGAATATGATGTCAGCTATGAGCATTCATACATCCCCTTTATTATGTAAAGGTGTGTTCCTTCTATACATAATTTGTTAACAGCTTTATCATAAACAGATCTTGAATTTTGTAAAATGCTTTTTCTGCATCTATTGAGAGGATATAATTTTTTCTTTCATTCTGTTAAGATGATGTACCACATTGGATTGTATATGTTGAACCATCACTGAGAGAAATCCCACTTGATCATGGTAAATGATCTTTTGGATGTGCTATTGAATTCAGATTTTTTTTTTTTTTTTAGCATTTTATTGAGAATTTTTGCATTTATATTCATGAAAAGTAATTGGCCTATAGTTTTCTTGCAGTTTTTTCTGCTTTTGCTGTTAGGAAAAATAGCACTAGCCTCATAAAATGTGTTTGGGTATATATTTCTTCTTCAATTTTTTGGAAGAGTTTGAAATGAATTGGTGTGAATTCTTCTTTAAATGTTTGGTAAAATTCATCAGTTAATTAATTTAGTTCTAGTCTTTCTTTCACTGAGAGATATTTGATTATTACTGAATCAATATCTTTACTTACGATTGGTCTGTTTGGACTTTCTATTTCTTCCTGATTCAGTGTAAGCTTTTCTAAGAGTTTTTTTTTTTTTTTTCTATCTAGCCTGTACCATTTATTGGACTATAGTTGTCTTAACAGCTTCTTATGATATTTTGTGTATCTGTGGTATCAGTTTTAATGTTTACTTTTTTATTTATAATTTTGTTGACTTAGTTTCTCTCTCTTTCTTCCTGGTTAGGCTACTTAAAGGTTTGTCAGTTTTGCTTATCTTTTGTAAATCCAACTGTTTTGTTAATATGTTTTCTTTTTATTTCATTTGTGCTCTAATCTTAATTATTATATTTCTTCATTTTGGGTCATTTTATTTATATTTTTCTAGTTTCTTAAGACATAGATTTAGCTTCTTTGAGGTCTTTTGTTTTTTAATGTAGGCCTTTAGTTTCTTTAGAACAGTTCTTGCTGTATCATACATATGCTTTGGTATGTTGTGTTACCCTTTTCATTTGATAGTGTCTCAGGGCAGCCCTATTTGTGTTCAACTTATTTGGGACTTTTGAACCTCATAGCTTGGAGATCTGTTTCTTTCCCCAAGTTTGGGAAGTTGTCCACCACTACTGCTTTAAATACATAGTTTGTCTTTTCTTCTATATTTTCCTCCTCTGGAATTCCATTAATGTAGACATTGTTTCTTTTGATTTTGCACAACAAATCCCATAGGGTTTTTTCACTCTTTTTTTAAAATTCTTTTTTCCTTTTGTCTCCTCTGACTAAATAATTTCAAATTATTTAGTGTTCTAGGTCATTAATTCTATCTTTGCATGGTTGAGTCTGTTGTCGGAAGCTCTATATTGAAATCTTGAGTTCAGCCACTGTAGTTTTCAGCTCTGGGGTTTGCCTTTTTTTATGATTTCTGTTTCTTTGTTGAATTTCTCATATTTATGCATTATCTCCCTAGTTTTGTGCAATTGTCTATCTTATGTATTCTTGTAGATGTCCAAACTTTATTTAAGGGGATTTTTCTGAATTCTTTGATAGTGTATAGATTTCTATTTCTTTGGGGTTAGTTATTGAAGCTTAATTAGTGATGCCATGTTTACCTGATTTTTCATAATCTTTTATCCCTTAAGTTGGTGTCTGTGCATTTCAGTAAGCAGTCTCCTCTTCCAAACTTTACAGGATTGCTTCAACAAAGATAGTTCTTAACCAGTCAGCTCAGGTGGGTTTCTAGAAGTCTCTGATAGTAGAATCTTTGGGAAGAAGGGGCTTGCTATCAGAGCTCATAATGGGCAAGGTGCCTGTTCAAGCTTTTATGAAATACAATGTTTATTGGAGTAAAGTTGATTTATGTGTTGTTAGTTTCAGGTGTACAACAAAGTGAATCACTTATATACATATATCTACTCTTTTAAAAATTCTTTTTCCATATAGGCCATTGCAGAGTATATAGTACCCTGTGCTATACAGTAGGTCCTTATTAGTTATCTATTTTATATATAGTAGAGAGTATATGTCAACCCCAGTCTTCCAATTTATCCCCCCATTTCCTCTCTGGTAACCTAGGTTTGTTTTCTATATCTGTAACTCTATTTCTGTTCTGTAGGTAAGTTCATTTGTACCCCTTCTTTAGATTCGACATATAAGCAACATCATATCATATTTGTTTTCTCTGATTTACTTCACTAGTATGATAATCTCTAGCTCCATCCATGTTGCTGCAAATGGCATTATTTCATTCTTTTTAGGCTGACTTTTTTTTCCCCATTGTATATTTGTATCATACCTTCTTTATCCACTCATCTGTTGATGGACATTTAGGTTGCTTCCATGTCCTGGCTATTGTAAATAGTGCTGCAAGTTGACAGGCTGATTGCTGCTGGCTGACAAGAGTTAGATAGAACTGCTTATTCCCCATCCAAGAAAGGCTTTAAGATGGGCTGTCAAGTTGCCTGTGTTCTCTGGTCATAAACAGTCAGGACTACGTATTATGTTCAGCTGCTGGTGGGGCAATGAACTAGCTTCTTTGTCCTGGTGATACAGTTCATTGTTTTAGGACCTGAATCATATAAGACTGTATACTGAATTTTCTCATCAGATGAGGCTCCTGGTTTTACTCTGCAGATGAGGAAGGCCACAGGCTGGGCTCCCTATGGAACTCCCACAGCTACTTGTCTACTCTGTTTAGGTTCACTGGCTGGGCAGTTGAAGGCTGTATTCAGCATTGGGCAGGACTATGAATTAGTTTCCCTGCCTGAGAACAGGGGGACAAGCAGCTTCAAGGCAGGCAAGGCTCTTTGTTAGCAATCTTAACTCAGCCCAATGTGTGCTCCAAGTTCCCTGCCTGAAGGGACCATTCTCTTTGCTCTGTAGACTACCCACTCTGCCTGTTGGTCTCTCTGCTTGACAGTTACTGGGCTACACAGCTTTCCAGGTATTCTGACCAGGCTTTCCAGTTGAGTAGGGCTGAGTACTTCACCTAACAGTGGGCAGGTCTGTGTCTGAGTACCTCTGTCTAGATGGATTGGGGGTCCAGCTCCAAGAAGCCTCTGAGATTTTTCTGATCAGATTTTCTGCTTGGGAACAACCAGGAGCTACAATTGAACTGTTGGCACAGATGACTCAGCCCCCCTAAGTGGCAGGGATAGACCAGGTTCTGTGTCCAAAAAGACTTTGTTTGAGGACCAGAATCAGGCAGACCTGCACACTGCTGAGTTCTCTGGTCAGACTGCCACAATGCAGTTCTGTAGGAGAGCAGAGCATTAGTATAACTACCGCTTGGGTGCCGCAGGTAGGAACTCTGTCTGCCAGGACCTAAGTGCTGATTGCTGCAACTGGATGCCTGTGGTCAAGTCCTGTAGGTTCTCTGCAATCCTAGTGGGGGATGAGTGGAGTAGGGGCTGTCAGGAAGTGACCCACAATCCTGAGCAAGCTGTCTATCCACCTAGGGCTCTCTTTTCACACTGGTGAAACCATAGGCTCAGGGGAGACCTCTTGGAGTAGCACTGCATCGGACTGTGGGAGGGGCAATGTAGTCACTCCTCTTCCCTTCAAATGTGGCCTGTCTTGGTCTCTGTGGTACAGAGGGTGTTTCAGCCTCAACCTCGTGTTCTAGGAATCTCTCAATAGTGTCTTGTCCATAACTTGTTGTTACTTGTTCTTCTTATGAATGGGGAGCAGTGTTAGAAATGACCTTTGTCATCATGGTGACTTCACTTCTATGTTTTTACTTTCTTAGGGTGTTGTTTACAACATGGAACACTTTAATTTTGGTAAGTCACTTGATTATTTTTTTACTTTTACATTTGATGTCATAAGTAAGAAACTATAGCTTATCCCAAGGTCATGAAGATTTACACCTATTTGTTTCTCTAATTTTTTTTTAGTATTACAATTTAGATTCTAGATTTTGATTTAGAATTTACTAGCCTTTAAATATATTTGAGAGTTATGTAAGGAAATTGTCTGATTCTATTGCTTTACATGTAGATGTCCAGTTGTTCCCATACCAATTCTTGAAAAGACTATTCTTTACACATTAAATTGCCTTGGCACTCTGGTTCAAAATCAATTGGCCATAAGTATATCAGTCTTTCTGGACTCTCAATTTTAGTTAATTGATCTATATGTTTATCCTTATGCAAGTACCACACTGTCTTGATTCTTGCAGCTCTACACTAAGTTTTGAAATTTGAAAGTATTATTCCTTCAATTTTCTTGTTTTCTTTTCAAGATTATTTTGGTTATTATAGGTTCCTTCAATTTCCTTATAATTTTACAATCAGTTTTTCTAGTATCTGTTAAAAAAAAAATAAAGTGCCATCCATGCTTGTTGTGCATTGTGTTGAGTCCACAAATTAATTAATTTAAGGAATGTTGCTATCTTAACAATGTTAAGTCTTCCAGTCCATGGGCATAGATGTTTTCCATTTATTATAGCATTTTAAATTTCTTTCAACAGTGTTTTAGAGTTTTTAGAATACAAGTTTTAAATTTATTTATTTTTATTAACTTATTTTAACTGGAGGATAATTAACTTTACAACATTGTGATGGGTTTTGCCATACATCAAGTGAATCAGCCACAGGTATACATGTGTCCCCTCCCTCCTAAACCCCCCTTCCACCTCCTTCCTCTCCCTCTGGATTGTTGCATAGCACCAGCTCTGAGTGCCCTGCTTCTTACATTGAACTTTCACTGGTCATCTGTTTTACATATGGTAATGTACTGGTTTCAATGCTGTTCTCTCAAATCATCCTACCCTTGCCTTCTCCCACTGAGTCCAAAAGTCTTTTCTTTATATCTGTGTCTCCTTTGCTGCCCTGAATGTAGGATCATTGGTATGGTCTTTCTAAATTCCCTATATATACATTAATATACAGTATTTGTCTTTCTCTTTCTGACTTACTTCACTCTGTATAATAGGCTCCAGGTTCATCCACCTCATTAGAACTAACTCACATATGTTCCTTTTTATAGCTGAATAATTATGTATATGTACCACAGTTTCCTTACCTATTTATCTGTCAATGGGCATCTAGGTTGCTCCCATGTCCTAACTATTGTCAATAGTGCTGCAGTGAATATTGGGATAGATGCATCTCTTTCAATTCTGATTTCCCTAGGGTATATGGCCAGTATTGGGATTCCTGGGTTGTAAAAATCTATTCTTAAGTATTTTATATTTTTTGATGCCATTATAAATGGAATTATTTGTAGATGTTTCATTGCTGATTGATTTTTAAAAAATAGTTTAAACTTACACCTTGCTGAACTTGTTTATTGATTCTAGTTTGGTAGTATTGTGTTAGGGCTTCCCTGATGGCTCAGCTGGTAAAGAATCAGCTTGCCAATGTAAGAGATACAAAAGATGTGGGTTTGATCCCTGGGTTGGGAAGATTCCCTGGAGAAGGAAATGGCAACCTGCTCCAGTATTATTGCCTGGAAAATTTCATGAACAGAGTAGCCTGTTGGGCTACAGCTCATGGGGTCACAAAGAGTTGGACATGACTGAGTGCACATGCACGTCCACATCCACATAAATATTGTTTTCAACTGATTTCCTAACATATTTTACATACAAAGTCATGTTATTTGCAAAGATAGTTTTAATTCTTTCCAATTTGGGTGTATTTCATTTATTTGTCTTGTCTAATTGCCCTAGTAGAATCAACATTGCACTGTTAAATAGAAATGACTGTGTGACAATCACATTTTCCTATTTCTTTGAATGTCTTATGATTCTTTTTTGTTGAAAAGTGGTATTTTAGATAATACATTACAGCAAATCTGGATACCAATTGACCCCACACTGCTGGAACTTGGTGGTAGTGGTTTACTGACTTGGCTGGACTATTTCAGTAAAGTCTATTTTTCTGGCAATATCATTTCTGATATTGTCATTCATAGAGTATCGTATCAGCAGTGAAAACCTTGGATGTCAGTGGGGTGAATAGTGTGCTCTTTGACTGTGTCTTTCTCTGATGTGTTAAACTGTTCATGACTGTTGGTATCACACTCAGCTACGAGCCACTGTTTTGTTATCATCACTACCAGGACATCGCTCTATTTCTTTCCATAGCATGTGGCATAAATTTCTCCACTGTCTAATGAAATGGGACCCATTTTCCAAGGCATGTGAATTCTATATGTGAACATATTAGTATATATCTTGTGGATAATAAAGGCCAGTTCTTGAAGAAAAGAGTTATAAAGTAGGGAGAAGACCAAGAAACCCTATGATGCTGGTTGAAATCAGTAATCTGACTAAAACCTAAGGAACTGCTCAAAGAGTAGTTGTTATATTACAAAAGTATAGACAAGTAAGCTTGATGGTGATACTTCTGAGAAAAATTTATATTCTAAAATAAATGATTATAGAAAAGAACTATAAATTCTTGAATACAATGCTTCTCTAGTCCATTTGAATATAAATTTAATGCAGTATGACTCAGAGTAAATATCCAGGAGTCCATATTGGCATAAATAAATTATTTGACAACATTTTTAGAAAAGAAGATAAAAAATGTCAAATGTCACTGTGATTAAACACAGATTATGATGTATTTTCCAAGAATTAGTTTAACTATAATCCATTATTAATTTGTAAATGATAACTTAAAACTTTATTTTTAAAATAAGAAACTTTTATTTTCTTATAATACAGAAAATAAAAGGATAGCAAAATATAAAAAAGAAAAATTAAAAACAACAAAATATAAAAGAATGAACTCAGACTCAAATTTGAAATTATTTTCAAAATATATATATTACTCAATGCCTTGCTGGACATTCTTTGTAACCAATAATTTGGTATATACCTGAAACTAACACAATATTATAAATCAGCTATATGCCATAAAATTAAAAATTTTTAAAAATTCCCAACAATAATAGTCATTAAACAACTACTAACATAAAACTTTGTTTTATAAGTTTGACTTTTATTTTAAATTGACAAAGAATAGAAATAATTATAAGCACGTGGTGCAATTGTGCAATAATAGCAAACATAAAACTTATTAAAATATATTTTCTATTATTCCTGAAATAAAATAAGTTGTTCTGTGTTTTAATTCTTGGATTATACTTCAATAACATACACACTTTCATTCTGATTATTGAATTCCCATTTAAAACTTGTAACATGTAGATATCTGCAACCACTGTAAATATTATACATTCTTTATAGATTTTTCCCTTTTATTATAAAGTAATCACAGTTGAAAATTCCTTTCCTGTCATGTTCTTAAATAATTGTAATTTATTGTGATATTTTTAAAAATCATAGTAATTTCTTTCCAGTTCAAGCCATTTTGTGGTATATTTGCATCTCAGCATTTAAGGAATTATACCTGAAGCTATTATTTACATAGAGATAAGTTTATAATAATTCTTAGCAAAATACATTACAGATTTTCAGACTTAAATGGAGAAGAATGGTTTGATTTTCTCTGAAGTTCTCAAAATGAGTCTGTTCATCATTTTGTGGTAAATAGGAGTCATTTTCAAAAAAATAATTCAGAAGACTTAAAAAGTGTTAAATCCAAAAGAGAGGGGATATATGTAAATGACATATAGCTGATTCACTTGGCTGTACAGCAGAAACTAGCAACATTGTAAAGCAACTATACTCCAACAAAAATTAATAAACATTGAAAAATTAAGTACTTTGTATTGGACAGACAAAAAATCAAGAACTTTGTGCATAATTGTGAGCTGATATGAATATCTTATAAAATATATCTCTTCATCTAAAAAAGAAAGCTAAGGTATTTGACACATATCTATTCTATTATTCTCACTCATATTTTTTTTTTTTTTACCATTATTCTTTGGACATCTAATTTTCAAAATCTTTCCTCAGAATAATTGAAAGATTGCTAGAAAGATTTCTCTGAATTCAACTTATAGTTCTCCTAGCTCAATCTCATCTAATAATCTTTAGTTTCTTTGTATTGTTAATCAACTTAAGTTCTTTCAAAGATTTTTTGAATGAGCATATGATCCTCAGTGTTATAAACCTCAGTTTAGTTCAGTCCCTCAGTCGTGTCCAACTCTTTGCGACCCCACAGACTGCAGTATGCCAGGCTTCCCTGTCCATCACCAACTCCCGGAGTTTACTCAAACTCATGTTCATCGAGTTGGTGATGCCATCCAACTATCTCATCCTCTGTCATCCCCTTCTCCTCTCGTCTTCAATCTTTTCCAGCATTATGGTCTTTTCCAATGAGTCAATTCTTCGCAACAGGTGGCCAAAGTACTGGAGCTTCACCCTGTTTTCCCCCAAAGCACATTTCCATGTGTGGATGGATTCCTGGTTAATTCAAAATTATAAAACCAAGGCTGAATTTTCGGTGCTTAAAGTTATTTGTTTATTTTTATTTTTTAAATTCAAGAATACATTAAAATAATGGCATGTGCTAAATTTTAAACTTACTGAATAGCTTTGGAGGAGTGTGTTGGGAACAAATGTGGAAGTTCAGAGAACTTGTGTTTTCAGAAAGCATATGGGAATTAATAACTATCATAAATATGAATGCATGTGCAGAAAAATTTTTTAAAGGCTCAGAATTTTAAATCATAGGTCTTAGAGTCAGGCATCTTGAGTTGAAATCATGCCTCAACCATCTAGAGACTCTCATAGTCAATGGTAAATTTTTAACCTTTTATTTTTTTTATTTAATAATTAAAAAAATTTTTAACCTTTTAAAATGTTATCTTCCTCATCTGAAGTAATGCTTACTCAACCTTAGAGAATTACTGTAAATAACTAATGAGTTAAAGTACTTAGCATATCAAGAAATGCTCCCTGTATATCTCTAATAATATTGAAAGGAGCAAAATAGACACAATTTTTACTCTTTTTAAGGTTTTATCACAGACATCAGGATAAGGTATTTGCAACTGAGGGCGATTTAACCTTTAAGAAGCAAACAACTGCAACATGATTTCTAGGTCATAAAAGCTTAAGCCTTAAAATGAGGAAAATATAAGAAAAAGTTAGATATAAATTTATTTCTAGAGATGTATAACTTTAAAGAATTATAAAATAGAGCAATCTACTGTTTGGTAAAGTGTTACATGTACAATTAAAGCGTGTTCCAGGAAGATATAGTTCTCATCAAGGATTTGATCTATACATCCTATCAACAGATTTCCTAAATCAACAAGTTAAGCAAGAACAGTTTTTTTAAATTGATACACTTAGAAATAGCATTTGGTAAGTAGCTGAGCAGGAAGAAAAAACTAAATAGAAAGTTAAATCCTTTAAATGAAATGAAAAAAAAAATGGTTTAAGTAAAAACCCAGCAGCAAATATCAGAATAAAGTTTGTAACTGAATTTTTGTTTACTTATATATTATTTCTATGAAAATCAAGAATAAAGTATAACTTAATTTCCATCAAATATCACAAATTCAACATACAAATAAGAATATGGTTCTAATTAAAATTCAGTAGTGATATTTTGGCAGAAAAAGACATGGGAGGATTGTATGAAGTTCCACAAAACTATACATGGAAACTTGATTTTTTAGTGCAGTTGAGAATATGATAAGAAGGAAAAATAGAAAAAGGCCTTTCTGTTACAAGGAATGAGGCTATGTATCAATGAATTTCAATAGAATACTGGAGCAGATCAATTAGACAGTGAAACTTAATATATGGGAGAAACACATATTCATATCCCTGTTTAATACATGAAAAGTGGTATTTCAATAACAAAGAATATTTTTAGTCAATTTGCCATGTGTTACAACTAGCTGTATTATGAAATATATTAGTTGATTTGGGATACTCCCTTACATATTTAGAGAAATTTGACTACATGTAATGAAAAATATTTAAGTCAAAAGTAAAATTTAAAAATGTTAGTTTGAAAAATATTTGACATGCATTTGAGGACTAGGTAATATTTTTTTAATTGCTAAGGAAAGGGCAATTCCAAAGAAAAATAACATAGTTATGAACAGATAATTCACAGATGTACAGATCTTAATTCTTAAAATAAAACTTGAAAAATGCTCAGTCTCATTTTTAGTCCAGGGAATACCAATAATGTAGCAATTAGCTTTTGTTTCAAATTCTCAGACTGGCAAATATTTTAAAAGTTATAACACCCACTCCCTGATAGGGCAGACACACTGAAACCATAATCACAGAAAACTAGCCAATCTGATCACTCAGACCACAGCCTTGTCTAATTCAATGAAACTAAGCCATGCCATGTGGGGCCACCCAAGATGGGAGGGTCATGGTGGAGAGATCTGACAGAATGTGGTCCACTGGAGAAGGGAATGGCAAACCAATTCAGTATTCTTGCCTTCAGAACCCCAGGGACAGTATGAAAAGGCAAAATGATAGGATACTGAAAGGGGAACTCCCCGGGTCGGTAGGTGGCCAATATGCTATTGGAGGTCAGTGGTGAAATAACTCCAGAAAGAATGAAGAGATGGAGCCAAAACAAAAACAATACCCAGCTGTGTATGTGACTGGTGATAGAAGCAAGGTCTGATGCTGCAAATAGCAATATTGCATAGGAACCTGGAATGTCAGGTCCATGAATCAAGGCAAATTGGAAGTGGTCAAACAGGAGATGGCAAGAGTGAATGTCGACATTCTAGGAATCAGCGAACTAAAATGGACTGTAATGGGTGAATTTAACTCAGATGACCATTATATCTACTACTGCGGGCAGGAATCCCTTAGAAGAAATGGAGTAGCCATCATGGTCAACAAAAGAGTCCAAAATGCAGTACTTGGATGCAATCTCAAAAACGACAGAATTATCTCTGTTTGTTTCCAAGGCAAACCATTCAATATCACAAAATCCAAGCCTATGCCCTAAGCAGTAATGCTGAGGAAGCTGAAGTTGAATGGTGCTATGAAGACCTGCAAGACCTTTTAGAACTAACAGCCCCAAAAATGTCCTTTTCATTATAGGGGACTGGAATGCAAAAGTAGGAAGTCAAGAAACACCTGGAGTAACAGGCAAATTTGGCCATGGAGTACAGAATGAAGCAGGGCAAAGGCTAATAGAGTTCTGCCAAGAGAACGCACTGGTCATAACAAACACTCTCTTCCAACAACACAAGAGAAGACTCTACACATGGACATTACCATATGGTCAACACCAAAATCAGATTGATTGTAATCTTTGCAGCCAAAGATGGAGAAGCTCTATACAGTCAGCAAAAACAAGACCAGGAGCTGACTGTGGCTCAGATCATGAGCTCCTTATTGCCAAATTCAGACCTAAATTGAAGCAAGTGGGGAAAACCATCAGACCATTCAGGTATAACTTAAATCAAATTCCTTATGATTATACCGTGAAAGTGAGAAATAGTTTTAAGGGACTAGATCTGTTAGACAGAGTGCCTGATGAACTATGGACAGAGCTTTGTGACATTGTACAGGAGACAGGGATCAAGACCATCCCCATGGAAAAGAAATGCAGAAAAGAAAAATGGCTGTATGAGGAGGCCTTACAAATAGCTGTGAAAAGAAGAGAAGCAAAAAGCAAAGGAGAAAAGGAAAGATATAAACATCTGAATGCAGAGTTCCAAAGAATAGCAAGGAGAGATAAGAAAGCCTTCTTCAGCAATCAATGCAAAGAAATAGAGGAAAACAACAGAATGGGAAAGACTAGAGATCTCTTCTAGAAAATTAGAGATACCACAGGAACATATCATGCAAAGATGGGCTCAATAAAGGACAGAAATGGTATGGACCTAACAGAAGCAGAAGATATTAAGAAGAGGTGGCAAGAATACACAGAAGAACTGTACAAAAAAGAGCTTCATGGCCAAGATAATCATGATGGTGTGATCACTCACCTAGAGCCAGACATCCTGGAATGTGAAGTCAAGTGGGCCTTCGGAAGTATCACTAACAAAGCTAGTGGAGGTGATGGAATTCCAGTTGAGCTATTCCAAATCCTGAAAGACGATGTTGTGAAAGTGCTGCACTCAATATGCCAGCACATTTGGAAAACTCAGCAGTGGTCACAGGACTGGAAAAGGTCAGTTTTCATTCCAATGCCAAAGAAAGGCAATGCCAAAGAATGCTCAAACTACCACACAATTGCCCTCATCTCACACACTAGTAAAGTAATGCTCAAAATTCTCCAAGCCAGGCTTCAGCAGTATGTGAACTGCGAACTTCCAGATGTTCAAGCTGGTTTTAGAAAAGGCAGAGGAACCAGAGATCAAATTGCCAACATCTGATGGATCATGGAAAAAGCAAGGAGTTCCAGAAAAACATCTGTTTCTGCTTTATTGACTATGCCAAAGCCTTTGACTGTGTGGATCACAATAAACTGTGGAAAATTCTGAAAGAGATGGGAATACCAGACCACAACCTGCCTCTTGAGAAACCTATGTGCAGGTCAGGAAGCAACAGTTAGAACTGGACATGGAACAACAGACTGGTTCCAAATAGGAAAAGGAGTACATCAAGGCTATATATTATCACCCTGTTTATTTAACTTCTATGCAGAGTACATCATGAGAAATGCTGGGCTGGAAGAAGCACAAGCTGGAATCAAGATTGCAGGGAGAAATATCAATAACCTCAGATATGCAGATGACACCACCCTTATGGCAGAAAGTGAAGAGGAACTCAAAAGCCTCTTGATGAAAGTGAAAGTGGAGAGTGAAAAAGTTGGCTTAAAGCTCAACATTCAGAAAACGAAGATCTTGGCATCCGGTCCCATCACTTCATGGGAACTATATGGGGAAACAGTGGAAACGGTGTCAGACTTTATTTTTGGGGGCTCCAAAATCACTGCAGATGGTGATTGCAGCCATGAAATTAAAAGACGGTTACTCCTTGGAAGGAAAGTTATGACCAACCTAGATAGTATATTGAAAAGCGGAGACATTACTTTGCCAACAAAGGTTTGTCTAGTCAAGGCTATGGTTTTTCCTGTGGTCATGTATGGATGTTAGAGTTGGATCTTGAAGAAAGCTGAGCGCCAAAGAATTGGTGCTTTTGAACTGTGGTGTTGGAGAAGACTCTTGAGAGTCCCTTGGACTGCAAGGAGATCCAACCAGTCCATTCTAAAGGAGATCAGCCCTGGGTGTTCCTTGGTAGGAATGAAGCTAAAGCTGAAACTCCAGTACTTTGGCCACCTCATGCAAAGAGTTGACTCATTGGAAAAGACTCTGATGCTGGGAGGGATTGGGGGCAAGAGGAAAAGGGGACGACAGAGGATTAGATGGCTGGATGGCATCATCGACTCGATGGGCCTGACTTTGAGTGAGCTCCGGGATATGGTGATGGACAGGGAAGCCTGGCGTGCTGCGATTCATGGGGTTGCAGAGAGTGAGACACGACTGAGCGACTGAACTGAACTGAACCGAACTGAACACTGTATAAGTTTCAGGTGTACAGCAAAGTGAATTAGTTACACATACATTATACGTATATCCACTCATTTTTAGATTCTTTCCCATATAGACCTTCACAGAATACTGAGTTCCCTGTGCTATACAAAAGGTAGCATTGTTTAAGACGGTGAAAAACAGACATAAAAAAGTTATGTTACTATCAGTAGGCTTTTTTTTAGAGTAATGTGTTACTCCATTCTATGGGATGTCTGGAGGCCAAAACAAATAGTATATATAGATATATATGAGGTGATCTGGAGAAATGTCCATTGTGTATAATTCGTAAGAAATGCAAAGAAGGCGCCCCAACAATGAATCATTAGAACCTGATCTTTGGTCAATACTGATACCAATCTCCAACAGTTTGCTTTGTATTTATAACAGATACATGTTTATGTCTGTTCTTATATGTGCATGGATAGTCGTTTTTATGTTTAGTCATTTTTTATTCAGTTAACAAATATGTCTGAAGAACTTCTGTGCCAAATACCACTGTAGTGTCTGAGATACAAGAGAAGAATCCTTGCTTTCCTGGCTGCCGTATATGGTGGTGGGTACCGTGGGTACCATGGGAGACAGCAAAAGCAAGACATGGATGTGTAGTGGAGGAGGCTGTAGTATTTCATAGTAAGTAAGGCTCCCATCTCTGGTTCACATGTCCACTCTCCAGTGCTCCTGGCAGTGACACTTCTACATCTGCTGTCTCATATACTCATCTTTTTAGTATAGTATTCTCTACAAGTCATTTCTCAAAGCAACCCCCCCATGTCTGGTTTGTTATCTGAATCAGATCTCACAGTTCCCAGTCAAGAAAAATGCCCATCTCCATGATTTTTGTAGGAAGATGTTGTAAGGTCAAAGCTTGAGAATATTTGTATAGTTATAATACTGCAGAATTGATAAAGCTTTCACATGATAGAATCTCTCTGACTTTTGAGATCTCTCATGTAAATTAAGGTGAATGCACAGTCTAAAGGCTTTCTCCTTACTGTGCATTTTTCTCTGGGATAAAAATTGCCTTATCTTTGGGTAGAAACCAAAAACTTAGAAAATAAAATATGTCAATATTAAAATGAACATATATGAGAAAACTTGATTAATATAAAATAAGAAAAATAGTTTTATAATGAATTAAAATTATGAAAAGATATATATGTTTGTGTGAATGTTTATGAATATTTGTATGAGAGTCAACAAAATGGAATGATGGTTATTTTATCAAGATAAATTTCATGGGCTTTTGAACTTTCTTTTTTATATTTTCTACTTTGATCAGTTTTGATAACTTTAATAATACTAAAAACATCAAAATAACAGAAATATTGTTGTTCAGTCACTAGGTTGTGTCCAACTCTTTTGAGACCCCATGGACTGCAGCACTCCAGGCTCATTTATCTTGCCTTGTCTTCTGGAGTTTGCTCGAATTCATGCTTATAGTATATTTACTAAACATAATTCATACTTGTGCTATATTGGATAAAGATGTAATATTCATTATTTTTAAATATTAAGGAAGGAATCATTTATATGGAAATGATATGCAGGTTATATAGGTATATGTGACAGAATGGAAACTAATATATTCTTCAAAATATTTTTATAAGCCAATTGTGCTGACCACAGTGGTATAAATATGAGCAGTGAATGGTGAAAAAAATTATAAATAATGGAATGAGATTATAAATCAATCTTGATTAAGAGAAAAGAAAAGCATATATGAGTAAAGGGAAAATAACAGAATGCATATTAAATAATAACAAAATAACTTGATACCTCTTTTCATTGGCTAAGCAGGCAAATATTTAGGAAAATGCACTCCTGTTTGTAAACTTTCTATGGAGGATGATTTATCATTATGTAGTAAATAGCCTAAATATTTTGACAGACTTAGACTTGCCAGAATTTCATCCTAAAAACAATTGTAAATCTAATTATATGGTTATCAAGTGTTCAACATGCATACATTAAATTTAGTAATATACTAAAATATTGATTTAAATGATAGTATATATGATGCAATAAATAATACATGTCCATTGCAATATTTCAATGTATAAAAGAATCACTGTTAATATAAGAACATGGTCAAAAACAAGTTACAAAATACATGTTGTTAGATTTAAATGAGTTCATATAGTAACAAAATAGACTTAAAGGTATAATAGTAACTAACATTATCTGTTCATATCTAGATATTTTACTAACAAATAGCTGGCAGGGCCAGGTACACCCCTGGGCATAAGACCCAGGGAAATAGAAGGCTGTTTCTAAGCACCAGAGACCTACTCATAGACCGGGTCCCTCTCTTGAATGACAGGTTTTTGTTTTTCTTTTTCAGTATAGTTTATTACAGTGTATTGAATATAGCTCTCTGTACTATACAATAGGATCTTGTTTATCAGTTCTATGTACAATAGTTTGTATCTGCTAACCCCGACCTCCCAATCTATCCTTCCCCCATCTGCCTCCCCCTTGGCCACCACAAGTCTGTTCTCTGTCTGTGAGTCTGTTTCTGTCTGATATGTGTTTAGTCACTTGGTCATGTCTGATCTTTTGCGACCTCGTGGATTGTAGCCCACCAGGCTCCACTGTTCATGGGGATTCTCCGGTCAAGAATAATGGAGTGGGTTGTCATGACCTTCTCCAGGGGATCTTCCCAACACAGGGATCCAAACCGGGTCTCTTGCATTGATGGTGGATAGTTTCTATATATAAGTGATATCATATATTTGTCTTTCTCTGTCAGACATACTTCACTTACCATGATAATCTTCAGTTGCATCCATGGCATAATTTTGTTCTTTTTGATGGCTGATTAGTATCCATTGTGGGTGTATGTGTGTGTACCACATCTTCTTTATCAATTCATCTGTTGATGGACATTTAGGTTGTTTCCATGTTTCAGCTCTTGTAAACAGTATTGTCATGAACATAATGGTGACTGTATTTTGTCCAGATATATGCCTAGTAGTGGGATTGATGGATGATATAGCAACTCTATTTTTAATTTTTTGAGGAACTTCCATACTGTTCTCTTTAGTGGCTTTATCAATTTACATTCCTACCAAAAGTGTAGGAGCATTACCTTTTCTCTATGCCCTCTCCAGAATTTGTTATTTGTAGATGAGCATTCTGACCAGTGGTGGTACCTCATTGTAGATTTGATTTGTATTTCTCTAATAATTAGCACTTCAGTATTCTTGTATTGAGAACCCAATGAACATTATGAAAAGGCAAAAAGATAGGACACTGAAAGATGAACTCCCCAGGTCAGTAGGTGCCTGATATACTGCTAGAGAACAGTAGAGAAATAACATTAGGAAGAATGAACAGACAGAGTCAAAGCAAAATAACACCCAGTTGTAAAAGTGATTGGTGGTGGAAGTAAAGTCCAATGCTGTAAAGACCAATATTGCATAGGAACCTGGATTGTTAGGTCCACCAATCAAGGTTCAGTTCAGTCACTCAGTCATATCTGAGTCTTTGCGACCCCATGGACTGCAGCACACCAGACCTCCCTGTCCATCACCAACTCCTGGAGTTTACTCAAACTCATGTCCATTGAGTTGGTGATGCCATCCAACCATCACCTCTGTCGTGCCCTTCTCCTCCTGCCTTCAATCTTTTCCAGCATCAGGGTCTTTTCCAAAGAGTAAGTTCTTCACATCAGGTGGCCAAATATTGGAGTTACAGCTTCAGCATCAGGCCTTCCAATGAATATTCAGGACTGATTTCATTTAGGATGGACGGCTTGGGTCTCCTTGCAGTCCAAGGGACTCTCAAGAGTCTTTTCCAACACCACAGTTCAAAAGCATCAATTCTTCAGTGTTCAGCTTTCTTTATAGTCCAACTCTCACATCCATACATGACAACTAGAAAAACCATAGCTTTGACTAGACAGACCATTGTTGGCAAGTAATTCTCTGCTTTTTAATATGCTGTCTAGGTTGGTCATAGCTCTTCTCCAGTAGTATATTGGAAGTAAAGTCCAATGCTGTAAAGAGCAGTATTGCGTAGGAACCTAGAATGTGAGGTCCATGAATCAAAGTAAATTGGAAGTGGTCAAACAGGAGATGGCAAGAGTGAACATTGACATTTTAAGGATCAGTGAACTAAAATGGACTGGAATGGGTGAATTTAGCTCAGATGACCATTATATCTACGACTGTGGGCAGGAATCCCTTAGAAGAAATGGAGTATCCCTAATAGGTCGACAAAAGTGTCAGAAATGCAGTACTTGGGTGAAATCTCAAAAATGACAGAATGATCTCTGTTCGTTTCTAAGGCAAACCATTCAATATCAGAGTAACCCAAGTCTATGCCCTGACCAGTAATGCTGAAGAAGCTGACATTGAATGGTTCTATGAAGGCCTACAAGACCTTTTAGAACTAACACCCCCAAAAGATGTCTGTTTCATTATAGGGGACTGGAATGCAAAGTAGGAAGTCAAGAGATACCTGGAGTAACAGGCAAGTTTGGCCTTAAAGTGTAAAATGAAGCAGGGCAAAGGCTAACAGAGTTTTGCCAAGAGAACACACTGGTCATAGCAAACACCCTCTTCCAACAACACGTAGAGATTACTCTACACATGAACATCACCACATAGTCAATACAAAAATCAGACTATATTCTTTGCAGCCAAAGATGGCTCTTAGCTCTATACTGTCAGCAAAAACAAGACCAGGAGCTGACTGTGGCTTAAATCATGAACTCCTGATTGCCAAATTCAAGCTTAAATTGAGGAAAGTAGGGAAAACCACCAGACCACTGATGTATGACCTACATCAAATCCCTTATGATTATACAGTTGAAGTGACAGATAGATTTGAGGGATTAGATTTGATAGACAGAGTTCCTGAAGAACTATGGATGGAAGTTTTTGACATTGTACAGGAGGCAGCGATCAAGACCATTCCCAAGCAGGATACAGGAAGCTTGGGGATGGTGCACTGGGATGACCCAGAGGGATGGTATGGGGAGGAAGGTGGGAGGGGGTTCAGGATGGGGAACACGTGTACACCCGTGGCAGATGCATGTTGATGTATGGCAAAACCAATACAATATTGTAAAGTAAAAAAAAAAAAAAAAAATAATAATAATAAAATGAAAAAAAAAAAGACCATCCCTAAGAAAAACAAATACAAAAAGGCAAAATGGTTGTCTAAGGAGGCCTTACAAATAGCTGAGAGTAGAAGAGAAGTAAAAGAAAAGCAAAGGAGAAAAGGAATGCAGAGTTCCAAAGAATAGCAAGGAGAGATAAAAAAGCCTTCCTCAGTGAGCAATGCAAAGAAATAGCCAAAAAAAAAAAATAAAAATAATAATAATAATAATAATAATAATAATAGAATGGGCAAGACCAGAGATCTCTTCAAGAAAATCAGAGATACCAAGGGAACATTTCATGCAATTATGGGCACAATAAAGGACATAAGTGGTATGGGCCTAACAGAAGCAAAAGATATTAAGTCTTCTTAATGGCAAATACACACACAAGAACTATACAAAAAAAAAGGTCTTCATGACCCAGATAACCATGATAATGTGATCACTTACCTGGAGCCAGACATCCTGGAGTGCAAGGTAAAGTGGGCCTTATGAAACATCACTATGAACAATGCTAGTGGAGGTGATGGAATTCCAGTTGAGCTATTTCAAATCCTAAAAGATGATGCTGTGAAAGTGCTGAACTCAATATGCAGCAAATTTGGAAAACTCAGCAGTGGCCACAGGACTGGAAAAGGTCAGTTTTCATTTCAGTCTCAAAAAAAGGCAATGCCAAAGAATGTTCAAAATACCGCACAACTGCACTCATCTCACATGCTAGCAAAGAAATGCTCAAAATTCTCCAAGTGACGCTTTAACAGTACATGAACCATGGACTTCCAGATGTTTAAGGTGGATTTAGAAAAGCCAGAGGAACCAGAGATCAAATTGCCAGCATCTGTTGGATCATTAAAAAGGCAAGAAAATTCCAGAGAAACATCTACTTCTGCTTTATTAACTACACCAAAGCCTTTGTGTCAATCACAACAAACTGTGGAAAATTCTCAAAGAAATGAGGATACCAGACCACCTGACCTGCCTCCTGAGAAATCTATATGCAGGTCAGGAAGCAACAGTTAGAACTGGACATGAAACAACACAATGGTTCCAAATCAGGAAAGGAGTATGTCAAGGCTGTATTTGTCACCCTGCTTATTTAATTTACATGCAGTATACCTCATTTGAAATGCAGGGCTAGATGAATCACAAGCTGAAATCAAGATTGCCAGGAGAAATGTCAATAATATCAGATACACATATGACACCACCCTTATGGCAGAAAGCAAAGAACTAAAGAGCCTCTTGATGGAGGTGAAAGAGGAGAGTGAAAAAGTTGGCTTAAAGCTCAACATTCAGAAAACTAAGATCATGGCATCTGGTCCCATAACTTCATGGCAAATAGATGGGGAAACAATGGAACCAGTGAGAGACTTTATCTTATTGGGCTCCAAAATCACTGCAGATGGTGGCTACAGCCATGAAATTGAAAGATGTTTTCTCTTGGAAGAAAAGCTATGACCAAACTAGACAGCAAATTAGACAGCAGAGACATTACTTTGCCAACTGAGGTCCATCTAGTCAAAGTGATAGTTTTTCCAATAATCCTTTATGGATGTGAGAGTTGGACTATAAAGAAAGCTGAGCACCGAAGAATTGATGCATTTAAACTGTGGTATTGGAGGATTGTCCCTTGGACTGCAAGGAGATCAAACTAGTCCATCCTAAAAGAAATCAGTCCTGAATATTCATTGGAAGGACTAATGCTGAAACTCCAATACTTTGGCCACTGATGCGTAGAACTGACTCATTGGAAAAAACCCTGATGTTGGGAAAGATTGAAGGCAGGAGGAGAAGGGGACAACAGAGGATGAGATGGTTGGATAGGATCACCAACTTGATGGACATGAGTCTGAGCAAGCTCCAGGAGTTGGTGAAAGATAGGGAAGCCTTGGTGTGCTGCAGTCCATGGAGTCACAGAGAGTTGGGCCTGACTGAGCACCTGAAGTGAACTAAATAGCAATTCGGAGGATCTTTACATGTCCCTCTTTGCCACCTCTATGTCTTTTTTGGAGAAATGTCTGTTTAAGTCTTCTTCCCCTTTTTCCATTGGGTGATCTCTTTTTCCATTGTTGAGTTTTATGAGCTTGTACATATTTTGGAAATTAAGTCCTCACTTGTTGCATCATCTACAAATATTTCCCCCCATTCTATAGGATGTGTAGAAGCTGTACATCCTAAGTCTAGCTGAAGAAGTCTGAGAAATTCATTTCAGTCACATTCTTTTCCTTAAGCAATCACCCAGGTCAGTCAAACTAGACTCAAAGAGAGTGAATAATATCTCTTAAAGTAGTAAAGAATTTGAAGCATCTTTAATTTACTATAAGAAACTTTGGTTCTTGCTGTACTTTATTACCTGCAGTTACCTAGAAGGTCTAATATCTGCTTTACCATCTGATACATGTTGAGTTTAGAACTACCCTGCCAGTAATATTCTGTGCCTGAATCTAAAAGCTACTCATTTAGAATAACTTCAGTTTTTCAGCAATGAAATATTGAAAGACTGCTTCCCATTATTACATGAATTAGGATCATAATTTATCAGAAAGTTTCCTAGGCTTTTTATGTGTTTAACTCATTAAATAATCTAAAACATTCTCTACAAGGAAGATATCAATATTATCTCAGTTGTAAAGGCGATGAAAGTAAAGGGTGATGAAAGTAAGGCAGAAGTTAAATTGTTCACTCCAGACCACACAGAAGGTACAACAGGGCCAGGCTTTGGGATGTGGTAATCTGCTCCTGTGGAATAGTCAGTCTTATACATTTCTGTTGGAATTTTTTCACTAAAATAGCCACATGAAAAACAGAGCTGTCTTTGGAGGGCCATTTGAAACCTTACTTCAAAAGACTATAACAATTCATTCAGATAAAGGCCAAATTTCTGATTTAATCTAGCTATTACTAAAGAAGAGATTATTTGTATTTATTCTGTATGTTCTAAAAAAAAATAAACTAATTATAACAATAATATATAACCTAAAAAAGCGCATCTTTATTGCTTCAGAAAATAAAACTTCAAAGTACTTTTTTTCTAGTAATTTCCATTAAGTATCAGTAAGAAGATATGAAAATTATAAAATATTTTCAGCAGCAGTCGAAAAAATCATCTATACACTTTTAGAAATATTTTGCTTTATACATTGTTATATACATTTATTTGTTGTATACATTTGACATCGATGATATTATGTGGGGAAAACCAGAATATATGTGTGGGTTTCTCTATACTATATATCAGTTCAGTTCAGTTCAGTCACTCAGTCGTGTCCGACTCTTTGCAACCCCATGAATTGCAGCACACCAACTCCCGGAGTTCACTCAAACTCACCTCCATCGAGTCAGTGATGCCATCCAGCCATCCCATTCTCTGTCGTCCCCTTCTCCTTCTGCCCCCAATCCCTCCCAGCATCAGAGTCTTTTCCAATAAGTCAACTCTTTGCATGAGGTGGCCAGAGTACTAGAGTTTCAGCTTTAGCATCATTCCTTCCAAAGAAATCCCAGGGCTGATCTCCTTCGGAATGGACTGGTTGGATCTCCTTGCAGTCCAAGGGACCCTCAAGAGTCTTCTCCAACACCACAGTTCAAAAGCATCAATTCTTTGGTGCTCAGCCTTCTTCACAGTCCAACTCTCACATCCATACATGACTACTGGAAAAACCATAGCCTGGACTAGATGGACCTTTGTTGGCAAAGTACTGTCTCTGCTTTTTAATATGCTATCTAGGTTGGTCATATGAAGAAGGAAATGGCAACCCACTCCAGTGTTCTTGCCTGGAGAATCCCAGGGACAGGGGAGCCTGGTGGGCTGCCGTCTATGGGGTCACACAGAGTTGGACACGACTGAAGTGACTTAGCAGCAGTAGGTTGGTCATAACTTTCCTTCACTATACCTATAAATATACTTATTATTATATAAGTAGTATACTATTTAGTATCATTTTATAATTATATCTATATAAAATAGATTTTAGGCTGTAAACAGTTGCTTAAAGACTTATGTATGTATATATAGATAGATATATTTAGGTATGTGTTTTATATAATATGCTGTATACATATTATATTTGCAACATATTTATACTATATTGTATATATTATGTCTTTTTTTTTAAATGTTTGCAACTTGGAAGGAGTGATAAGACAGATGCAGATGAAAGATACAAATAATTTATAAAAATATCCATGTGAGTGGGTCAAATATGTTTTCATTTAGAAAATGTATTTCCGCATTTTCCAAATATTCATTTCCACAAGAATATGGGGTCATATTTTAAGAAATAAATATGAAACAAAAAATTACAGAAAACTTTACACCAATCTAATACTTAATTGATACTTTTCTTAAAATGAGGTTTCAGTTTCTTTAGGGGAGAGTTTGTAAATAATTATTATATTTACTCTGTGGAACACATTTTTTTTATGTTTCTTAGAAGCAAATAAAGGCACAGCGTGCACCACAGCTGAAAAGGGCAAGATGCCACGCTAGAAGACGACATTCTGATGGGGAATCTGGGCTGATTCTGAGTCGTGTGTCACAGAAGGAGAATGGGAAACATGTTTGTGTGTGATACTAGTGATCTTGAAGGAGGAAGCAGATAGAACAGGCTCAGTCTTGAAAGCATGACTCCAGCTTGGGCTCGACTATGGACTCTGAGCTCTATGCTCAGTATCCATGGAAACAACACACCAACTGGAAAACCACCCCCCGCCACCTCCCCCACCCCCCACCCCCACCCCGATGGAAGAGCCCCAGGGCTCCTACCTAGACTCTCCTAGCCTAAAAGAATACCCTAATTATCTGTGTAACAGAATAGAATCATAAATTCTATTATGCTTATTGGGGTATGACCACAGGCCTATTGATAATTGTCCACTGTTAACTACCTAGGCTTAAGGCGTGTGAATCATGGGTTATCTTTGACTGTATCTTTCTTTTCCTTTATTCAGACTAGTTTCAGGGAATTTGGGGAGGTGGATTTGGGCACGTACACTTAGGGTATATAAGGTTTTCGCAAAAATTGGTTGGGGTCCTTGGCTAAGATGAGACTCTGCCTTGGGCCCGCTGGTATAATAAACTGCACTCTACTATAGGGAGTTTGTTTCCTGGAACGCGTGGCTACAACATTTGGTGGGTTGGCTGGAAAACTCCTCACTTTGAGGAGACAAGTTCCATTTGGGACTACTCAGAAGCCTTGCGGCTTGAATCTTCCAGAGGGAGGAAGGCGCCTCGCCCTTCTGGAAGGATTCTGTTTCTCAATGCTTGGACCTTTCACGTTAGTGGGTAGTGGATGGCAGGTGGGTAACTGAGAGCTCAGGTGAGGAGGAACACACCCGGCAGGGTAGAAGAGGGGGCCTGATCACCACCCCCCCCCCCGGGAGGGATTAGAAGGAGCGGGGACCCACAGGAACCTGGAATAGACAGGCGGTGATTGCTTGGTCCACAGGTCGACGAGCCTATTAGGGCTTAGGAAGGGAATTTGTGAAGGTCATTTAGGAGGTGGTGTCCATGCCATCTTAGGGGAAATTATTACCAAGCAATCGCCAGGGGATTGTTAGGAGAAGAAACTTGGTCTTTGTATGCTCGTATTCTGCCCTCCCCAAGGAGGTGTCCCATCTGGTGTGAAACTCTTGACCCCATTGGAATTGTCAGGATAGAAGGTGGGAGATACATAAGTGAGTACAAATTGGCTTTTCTGGAGATGGCCTCGGATGTGGGATATTTAATGCATCTGTGTTTTCATCCACACCTGATCAAACCCACCAAGGCAGAATGGACTTTAAAAGTTAAGGGAGAAACAGTCTTGGACTATGTGATGTTCTGGTTCAGCCATGCCAACTGGCAGGTGAAGACATGATGATCCCCCTTCTTCTTCTGGGATCTGGCAGGTAAGGCTCTTCTCACCCCAATTAGTAAGGAGGCAGAATGGCAATGTAAGTGTTTCATTGAGTGGAAATATCAGAAGTGCATAGGGTACCAAGAACTTTGTAGACAGAATGGAATGGAAAAGTAGAAGAAGGTCTGAGAAGATAAGCAAGATGGGGGGAAGTGAATCTAAGGCAACTGTATTGGAGTGCATGATTAAAATTTTAAAGAAGGGATTTGGAGGAGACTATGGGGTGAAGATGACACCTAGCCACCTCCACAGACTCTGTGAAGTCGAATGGCCCCTATGGGAGTATGACGGCCACCAGAGGACACCATGAACTTACAAATAGTGGAAGCAGTCTATACAGTAGTCACAGGAGAGCCAGGACACCTGGATCAATATCCATATACCAACCCACGGCTAGGGTTAGCTCAAGACCCTCCTACTTGGACAAGGTTCTGTATCCAGAAGGGAAAGGGAAAAATATTAATGGCACAAAAATTGACTGATGATATAAAAGGAAATTCTACAGGATTTGGACGGGGATGACCTCCCCTGTCCCGCATACTGGATAATGACGCCTCTGCCACCCAGTGCTCCACCAGGACCAGAGGCCGCCTTAATGCCCGATCCAGGGCCAGGTGAAGTTCCTGCAGCAGCTGCTGTGCCTCTGCCAGCTTTCCCTGAGTTCGTAGAGCCACCATTTCGGCAGGCTCCAATCCCAGTGATGGGGACCTCTGGTCAACACCCCCAGGATTCCACCTCAGCCGGACCTCCTAGGTTGTATCCACCTCTCCCGGTGAGTACTGATAGGAAGGGGGAAGAAAACAGGAATTACACAGAGGCTGCACTCCTCCAAGGATCAGGGGGAAAGAACCCACTACAGATGCCCCTCAGAGAGCTACAACAGGTCCAGTTCAGGACGCATGTGGGCACTACCATCAACCCCCTGTAGCATATTATTACCAGCCATTTTCCTCCACGGATGTATTAAACTGGCAGACACACACTCCACCATACTTGGGGGAGCCACAAGCCATGATTAGGCTAATGGAGACTATTTTTCAAACCCACTGCCCTACATGGGGTGACATAATCCAACTACTAGCCTCCTTTTTCAGCACTGAGGAAAGATACAGGATCCTAACTGAGGCCAGAAAATGGTTAAGAGAAATGGCATCTGGGATACTGCAAACTTGCCTCGGTGGGCAGAACTAGCCACCCCGGTTGAGAGGCCCAATTGGGATTGTAAAACAGAAGAAGGCAGGGACCACTTGGAGAGATAATGGGCAGTTATTTTATAAGGCCTCAAGAGGGGGGCCCAAAAACCTATGAATATGGCAAAACCCTCTGAAGTGATTCGAAGGGAAACTGAATCACCCTCTGAGTTCTATGAAAGACTGTGCAAAGCCTACAGACTTAATACATCAATAGATCCATAGGCCTCTGGGTCTCAGATGGCGATAAATGCAGGCTTTGTGTCTCAAGCCTACCCCAAAAATGTCAGATGAGGGGGACACCAAGTGACTCATGAATTTTTATATCCCTGAATGTCCAGTAACTTTGTTGGGAAGAGACTTGCTGTCTAAATTGGGGGGCACAAATGACCTCCCCCCCCCCACCAATGAAACATCCATTCTTTGAGTGGGCACAACCACCTATTTACTCTCCCTCTCAGTAACCCCTCGAGATGAATGAAGGTTGCATGATCTCCCAGAAGGGAAACCGGACTGGCTAAACAGAGAGAGAGAGTTAACTCAGCAATTCCCTGAGATCTGGGTGGAAGACAACACCCCCGGGCTTGCAAAACAACAGGTCCCAGTGGTACTAGAACTCAAACCCAGTACAATTACATCAGCACTTGCCTTGGGCCTGCCAGACCTTGCTAAGCCATTTACTGTTTACGTGACTGAAAAGGACAAGGTGGCTATGGGAGTGTTGTCCCAGACAATGGGGACATGGGACAGACCCGTGGCTTATCTTTCGAATCAGCTGGACAATGTTTCCACTGGGTGGTCAGGATGGTGGGCAGTTGCTGTGGTTGCCTTACTGGTCCAGGAGGCAATCAAGCTGACTTTGGGCTAAGATTTGATTGTAAAAGTCCTGCATGAGGTCAACATTTTCTTGCGAGGGAACCCCCCCCCTTAAATGGCTGTTGACATCCCGGATTACTCAGTACCAGGGACTGTTATGTGAAAACCCCCATGTTACTATTGAGCCTTGTCAGGCCTTGAAGCTGGCCACTCTCTTTCCTGTGGGAGAAGGTGGGCCCTCACATGATTGCAAGGAAATCCTAGAAGTTTATGCCAGAAGACCTGACTTGAGAGACCAGCCAATCCCTGACCCAGATTTGGTCCTGTACACCAATGGCACCAGCCTGGTGAAACAAGGATAGTGACTGTCAGGATATGCAGTAGTCATGGAAGAAACCATCATTGAGGCTAGCTCTCTGCCATCACACCAGTCTGCTCAATGGGCTGAACTATATACTCTAATCTGGGCCCTCCAGCTATCAAAAAGTTAAAGACAAACATTTACACAGACTCCAGATATGCTTTTGCCATACTACATGTACATGGGGCTCTGTATAAGGAGAAAAGCCTTTTGACATCTAGTGAAAAAGATATTGAAAACAAAGAAGAAATCTTGATTCTATTAGATGCTGTATTGGAACCTGAAAAGGTAGCAGTGATGTATTGTTGGGGTCACCAAAAGGAAGACACCCCACAAACATGGGGAAACTGACTAGCAGATAAAGCTGCAAAACATACGGCTGAGAAATTTGGGGCTGCTGGTGGGAGATCTATTAAAACCTTTGTACTCTCAAAAATGCCTGAGTTAACTCTGACTCTCCCACAGTATACTCCGGCCCAAGACCAGCTGGCTGAAGCAGAAAGGGCCACAAAAATGAAAAAGGTTGATGGGAACTGCCGAATGGCAGGTTACTGGTACCGAGGCATTAGCCCCCACACTGGTATCTCAGTTACACCAGAAAACTCACTTGGGACATGACAGAATGGAAGAATTAATTAAAAAATATTTCTTAATTTTACGACTTTCCTCCTTATGTAGAATGGAATCCTGGAACTGATCTGGTTGCTCACAGGTCAATGCTGCCCCTGGACATAAACAAAAACCTCCAGGAATACAGTTAAAAGGCATTCTACCCTTTGAACATTTAGAAGTGGACTTTACTGAGATGAAACCCTGCAGACACTATTGTTATTTACTGGTCATGGTATGTACCTTCTCAGGATGGATGGGGGCCTTCCCCACTTGAAATGAAAAAGCAAATGAAGTGGCTCGATGTCTGCTTCAAGAAATAATCCCCAGATTCAGGTTCCCAACCAGTATAGGATCAGACAACGACCCAGCCCTAGTAGCCGACTTAATTCAACAGGTATGTAAACTCTAAATATCAAGTGGAAACTACACACTGCATATAGGCCCCAGAGTTCTGGGATGGTGGGACAAACCAACCGGACACTTAACGAGACACTCTCCAAATGGATCATAGAGACTGATTGCTCCTGGATGGACTTGCTTCCCATGGCCCTGCTGAGACTCAGGATGACCCCATGGTCCCATGGCTATTCACCATATGAAACTGTATATGGGAGATCCCCTCCCATAATAAAAGAGGTGTCAACAAAGTTGCCTCAGGTAAAGGGGGGATTAGATTTCACAGCAGATGGAACAACTGGGTAAGGTAATAAATCAGGTAACTAAGTTTGTACAAGAAAGTGTGCCATTCCCCCTTGGGGAACAGATTCACGAATTCGTGCCTGGTGATCAGGTGTGAGTCAAGGACTAGAAACACAACTCCTTGGCTCCTCACTGGAAGAGTCCATATACTGTTGTTCTAACCACCCCTACTGCCAACAAAGGTCCGTCTAGTCAAGGCTATGGGAGAAGGCAATGGCACCCCATTCCATTACTCTTGCCTGGAAAATCCCATGGATGGAGGAGCCTGGTGGGCTGCAGTCCATGGGGTCGCTAAGAGTCAGACACGACTGAGCGACTTGACTTTCACTTTTCACTTTCATGCATTGGAGATGGAAATGGCAACCCACTCCAGTGTTCTTGCCTGGAGAATCCCAGGGACGGTGGAGCCTGGTTGGCTGCTGTCTATGGGGTTGCACAGAGTCGGACACGACTGAAGTGACTTAGCAGTAGCAGCAGTCAAGGCTATGGTTTTTCCAGTGGTCATGTATGGATGTGAGAGTTGGACTGTGAAGAAAGCTGAACACTGAAGAATTGATGCTTTTGAACTGTAGTGTTGGAAAAGACTCTTGAGAGTCCCTTGGACTGCAAGGAGATCCAACCAGTCCATTCTAAAGGAGATCAGTTCTGGGTGTTCTTTGGAAGTACAGATGCTAAAGATGAAACTCCAATAGTTTGGCCACCTCATGTGAACAGTTGACTCATTGGAAAAGACCCTGATGCTGGGAGGGATTGGGGACAGGAGGAGAAGGGGAAGACAGAAGATGAGATGGCTGGATGGCATCACCAACTCGATGGACATGAGTTTGAGTAAACTCTGGGAGTTGGTGATGGACAGGGAGGCCTGGCGTGCTGCAATTCATGGGGTCACAAAGAGTCAGACACGACTGAGTGACTGAACTGAACTGAACTGAACAGCAGTTAAAGTTGCAAGTGTCACTCCCTGTATCTACCATGTGAGGGTGTAGAGAGCATACCACTTAGACCCGGAGGATGCCAGGTGGACTATGCAAAAGGACCCCACTGATCCCCATGAAACCAAGATCATCTTAAAGAAGAAAAAGAGATGAAGCTCTACAATCAACTGCTGCTACAAGGACTTGCTGGTATCATGTTGAGACTAACCATAGTTTCAGCACAAGGAGGGACCTGTGCTATAATTAAAGTTGAATATTGTGTATATATTCCTGATTTATCTGGCAACATATCAGCCACCCTATATAACATGAAAGGTCAGGTAAAAGCTATGTCTGATGATAATATTCCTTTTTGAACTTTGGTCCTATCTTGGGTGAAGGATGATTGGTGGAAAACTATATTTACCATTGTTATAGTTGCCTTGATAGTTCTGCTTTGTGGACTCTGCATTTTACAATGTATTATGAACTTTGTAACCCAAAGGTTGGTGTCATTCTCCCAAATTGGCGGTTGGAGAGCTAGGGTGCAATATATACCTATGAATGATGCTCATACTATGAGTTAAGAGCATCAAGAGTGGGGAATGAAGGAGGAAACAGAAAAGGCTCCATCTTGAAAGCAGGACTTCATCTTGGGCTGGACTATGGACTTGGACCTATATGCCCAGTATCTACGGAAACAACATACCAACTGGAAAACCAGACCCCCACCCCCACCCCGATGGAAGAGCCCCAGGGCTCATACCTAGACTCACCATCACCTAAAAGAATACCCTAATTATCTGTGTAACTGAATAGAATCATAAATTCTATTATGCTTATTGGGGTGTGACCACAGGCCTATTGATAATTGTCCACTGTTAACTACCTAGGCCTAAGGCATACGAATCACGGGTTATCTTTGGCTGTATCTTTCTTTTCCTTTGCTCAGACTGGTTTCAAGGAATTTGGGGAGGTGGGTTTGGGTAAGTACACTTAGGGTATATAAGGTTTTCACAAAAACTTGTCGGGGTCCTTGGCTAAGAGGAGACTCTGCCTTGGGTCCGCCGGTATAATAAACTGCACTCCACTATCTGCATTGTCCTTCTGAGTGAGTTTGTTTCCTGGAACGCGTGGCTACAACAATCTGAATGCAGGATGAATATTTGTTTTGCGGCATATGGAGTTAAAAGTATTTTATTCTGTGGATTTCAAACTGGCTTTAATGTCCGACTTTCCTAAGATGCTAAGAGTAAAGGATACATCTAGACAGTTATTTATAAATATAAATACCTAGACAGGTATTTATAACAGCAGAGGAACCTCAGCTAGAGACTGAAATTCATTTTTCAATATTAGACAACCTAGACAAATATATTTAAGTTCTAAATTCTCAAAGTAAGAGAAATGACATCATTATTTTTTTCCTGGAGTTACAGATAACATATGGTACATTGTTTGGGATCTGATTAAATTGTGAGGTTTATTAAACAAAAAAATCGCTCGTTAGCAACAGACACTTAGCTGATGAGGCATGATTTGGTTTGAGAATTCTGTGGAGGACGACATGTGGATGTCTTTAGTAGTGCACTTTGAAACCTCCAATTTTTACTCAGAAATACAGTCTGTAAAACTGAAGTACTATTTGTTAAGTTAAATAACTACAAGAATAAATAAAACAGAACAGGGAGTCAAAGATTTAGCCTCTGTGTTCTGTTGGGGATGATCAACAGCTTATCCAGGCTTCTCTGCTTTGTCAAAAGGAGTCATCGAAGCTTAATACTGAAAGGTTGTTGCTGAACCATGAAACAAGCTGGGATTCTTGGCCTCTGGAGGAGAAGGATTCAATCTGGGGCCAGAGATGAGGCTTGATCACTCAGAGCTTTGTGTAGTAAAGTTTTATTAAAGTGTAAAGGAGATTGAGAAAGTTTCTGACATAGACATCAGAAGGGAGCAGAAAGAATACCTGCCTGCTAGTTTTTAGCTGGATGTTATATAGTCATTAGCAGTCTGTTAAGGAGAAGGCAATGGCGACCCACGCCAGTACTTTTGCCTGGAGAATCCCAAGGATGGAGGAGCCTGGTAGGCTGCAGTCCATGGGGTTGCTGAGTCGGACACGACTGAGCAACTTCACTTTCACTTTTCACTTTCATGCACTGGAGAGGGAAATGGCAACCCACTCCAGTGTTCTTGCCTGGAGAATCCCAGGGATGGGGGAGCCTGGTGGGCTGCTGTCTATGGGGTCACACAGAGTTGGACACGACTGAAGCGACTCAGCAGCAGCAGCAGCAGCAGCCTGTTAATGAAAGAAAGGAATGTCTTTAAACTCAGAGAATGGCTCCAGGCCCCTCACCTGCAAGATGTATTTCGGGATAATCTTGGCACCAGAGGAGTCACCCCAGGCCATGAAATGATTGACTTGAATCTTGTAGAAAGGCAGATTACCATACAAATAGTTTCATTTACATAGATTAGGAGAAAAATGTCTGAGTATAACATACTGGTTTGTCAAGTCTCTTCAGAGCCATTAGGCTGAAGCTACTTGAAGACAGAGTTTGGGGTAAATGCATAGAAAGTACATTAACATAGTTTAAGACAAACATTTCTATAAAAAAAAAAAAGCATTGGTTAACTCAAGATTTGAGAAAAATTAAGCTCAGATGGAACCAGGTGTCATTAAGGCAACACAGTATTTTAAGAGAAATCTCTTTTTAAATTTGTATAGAGAAGGGGAAAAAATATATCACTAGTTTGTTTCCTCCTGCCGCTTAAGAAAGAGGAAAAAACACGTCTGGCACTTGGAGCCTATTTCCTCCGTTTGGAGACCCCTGCCTCTTACCCTCTCTATATCCATCTCTGACTGTGGAAATCAGACCTCTCTGCATCATTAGGTTCACCTGCCTGAGCTCACAAAACAAGCTGCACTATTGACACTGCGTGACGTGTCACTTTGACATTCATCTGGTGAGTCAGGTGGCAATAGACGACATCATATGACTGCCTACTAGGTCTCTTTTGTTGTGTTAACAAGCTTATTGCTTTGCCTTATTTAATTATCACAGACTTCCATAGATAGGGATCCACTTTAAGATTATATTTGGTAAGCTTATACTGAGGGAAGCTTATGGCCCTGTGCATTTAAGAGGCTTTGGGTTTGAACAATGGACTACTTTATTTCAATAACTATTAGCCATATGTTGATGGTGATTCTGTTTAAGGAAAACATATCCTAAGGTGGACCCAGTAGCTGGATTACTTTACGATAGCACCCACCTCTTGGTTTCTTTGTGCTTTCAGTTCAGTTGAGTTGCTCAGTTGTGTCCGACTCTGCGACCCCATGAATCGCAGCATGCCAGTCCTCCCTGTCCATTGCCAACTCCCGGAGTTCACTTAGACTCAGGTCCATCAAGTCAGTGATGCCATCCAGCCATCTCATCCTCTGTCCCCTTCTCCTCCTGCCCCCAATCCCTCCCAGCATCAGAGTCTTTTCCAATGAGTCAACTCTTTGCATGAGGTGGCCAAAGTACTGGAGTTTCAACTTTAGCATCATTCCTTCCAAAGAAATCCCAGGGCTGATCTCCTTCAGAATGGACTGGTTGGATCTCCTTGCAGTCCAAGGGACTCTCAAGAGTCTTCTCCAACACCACAGTTCAAAAGCATCAATTCTTCGGCGCTCAGACTTCTTCACAGTCCAGCTCTCACATCCATACATGATCACAGGAAAAACCATAGCCTTGACTAGATGGACCTTTTGGCAAAGTAATGTCTCTGATTTTCAATATGCTATCTAGGTTGGTCATAACTTTCCTTCCAAGGAGTAAGCATCCTTTAATTTCATGGCTGCAGTCACCATCTGCAGTGATTTTGGAGCCCCAAAAAATAAAGTCTGACACTGTTTCCACTGTTTCCCCATCTATTTCCCATGAAGTGATGGGACCAGATGCCATGATCTTCGTTTTCTGAATGTTGAGCTTTAAGCCAACTTTTTCACTCTCCACTTTCACTTTCATCAAGAGGCTTTTTAGTTCCTCTTCACTTTCTGCCATAAGGGTGGTGTCATCTGCATATCTGAGGTTATTGATATTTCTCCCTGCAATCTTGATTCCAGCTTGTGTTTCTTCCAGTCCAGCGTTTCTCATGATGCATAGAAGTTAAATAAGCAGGTTGACAATATACAGCTTTGACGTACTCCTTTTCCTATTTGGAACCAGTCTGTTGTTCCATGTCCTGTTGCTTCCTGACCCTCATACACATTTCTCAAGAGGCAGGTCAGGTGGTCTGGTATTCCCATCTCTTGAGGAAAGACAATTTACTAAGGTATTTGGAGACCTCTCTTACCATAATCTTGAGAAATTAAAGACAGTGAGACAATAGATCAAAGGAAAAAATGGATGGAGAAAATACATATATTGAGTTGAATTGTGTCCCCCATGTTTCTCGCAAACTGGGACCTCAGAATGTGACTTTATTTGGAGGCAGGGCTGCTGCATATGTAATGAGCTGAGGATCTCCAGAATGAATCACTGCAGGCCCTGTTTCAATGGCTAGGGATGTCATTTAGGAGGGAGAGGAGACTCTGGAAAGGGACCATATGAGAACAGAGGCAGAGACTGCAGATAGGCTGCCATAAATGAACACATGCCAGGAGATCCTCTCCTAGAACCTTCAGTGAGAGCACGCCCTGCTGACGGCTTGAATTCAGACTTCTGGCCTCCACCACAGAATCATTTCTGTTGTTTTTAACCCACCCCATTTGTGGTCATCTGTTATGATAGCCCTAGGAAATGAATGCATCATAGAGATTATTTTATCTTGTATATTTTGGGATCTGTTCTATGCAACAGGCAGAAACTGAAATTAGAAAAATGTGCTACATTTGATGAAACCATACAGATAGCTAACTTTTTAAATGACTTAATGTGTAAAATTGTGCCTACACACATAATGTACATGGCTGTCAAAAAAAAGTCACACCACAATGATTTTGGAAAGTTTAACATTAATTTTATAGACACAGCAGCTACAATAGTGATGCATATTAATTTGCTAAGATGTTCCTTAGGTGGACTCAGTCTTACTTTAAAGACATTTTAGATGAATAGATAGACAGATAGATGCATGGATTAATTAAATAAGATATAACCAACACAATTAACAACTTTATTTTTAGCTATATGTATATTTATATATATAAATATATGTGTATATATGTGTATATACATATATGTTTATGTATATATGGTGTGTATGTAATATGAAAGATAAATACATAATCAACTGGGACAAGTTTGTCAATTGTGCAGGTTTGATCTTATTTAATCAATAGCCTTATTGATTTATAGTTGCTTCTATTCTGCTGCTGCTGCTGCTCCTAAGTTGCTTCGATCGTGTCTGACTCTATGCAACCCCATAGACGGCAGCCCACGAGGCTCCCCCGCCCCTGGGATTCTCCAGGCAAGAACACTGGAGTGGGTTGCCATTTCCCTCTCCAGTGCATGAAAGTGAAAAGTGAAAGTGAAGTTGCTCAGTTGTGTCTGACTATTAGCGACCCCATGGACTGCAGCCCACCAGGCTCCTCCATCCATGGGATTTTCCAGGCAAGAGTACTGGAGTGGGGTGCCATTGCCTTCTCCAGCTTCTATTCTATCACCTATCAAATGAGATGCGTTAAGGGGTTTTTGTGATTGGAAATTTGCCCATTTCTCCTTCCATTATTTTTCTTTACATATTTTGGTAGTTAAGGTATTAAGTATATATAGAGTGAGGATTGTGGTATCTTTCTGCAACTTTGAATGCTTTATTCCTATGAAATGTTTCTCTTTGCCTCAAGTTTTATTGACTCAGGACCTTTTTGGCTGTCATTGAAATAGTTGCATTGCTTTCTTTAGCTAATGTTTTAAATGCTTTCTCTTATTCTTTGTTGAACTTTCTGTTTACTTACCTTTAGTGGTGACTCGTATAAGCTTCCTATAGTTGCTTTTTATTTTTTAATTCAGCCTGCTAATTGTGTTATTTTATTTTTCCTCTTTTAAGTTGCTAATTATATATTCTTTGATTATTTTTTGATTACTATAGAGATGACCTGTTCTTTGAGATATCTTTAAAATTATTATTACCTTCTACCTAAATATCATGACCTTCTTGTGATCTTTGCATTACTATTATAATGAACTTCAAGAAATATTTTAAAGTCTGTTTTAAATATTTTAAAGACATTTCTGTTATTTGGCTCAGTGATTATGTATTTAGTATGTATTTATGTTTATACATATATTAGTGCTTTAACTTCATTCTTTCTTTAAAATTTTATTCTATCTTCTCAGATTATTGTTACTCTTCCTGGAGAACCTCCTTTTATACATCTTTTATTGTCAAAATTCTTAGAGATTAATGCTTTCACTTTCTGTTTTTTCTAAAAACCGTATTTATTATATGTTGATGTTTGAAAGATAATTTCACTGGGTATAAATATAGTTTGAAATACTGGTCAGTTTGATTACTGAGAAATCATTTGAAGGGAATGTATTTTTCCCTCTGTCTGCTTTAATATTTATTTTTTTAAAAATTTAAACAACTATAATAGATGTGCCTAGGTGTGGCTAATACCCAGTTGGAAAAAGTAATGACAGGTTCTAAAAGCAAAGGCTTGGTTTGGTGCTGATTTTATTTAGGATGTCAGAAGGAATGGAAGAATAAATTTTAAAAAGAATGAATTGGGAAAAGGAAAAATTATAATAATACAGATGAACTTTCTTTTCTAAAAGGGTATACTTTATGAAAGTTTTTGATTAAAAAATGGGTGGTGTTAAAGAATAAACATCAAAACTTGAAAGGAAATAAAAACAGGTATACAGGGAAAATTAAAGGGCTATTTTTCACTTCCTGCTACTTTGTTATTAAACAGGAATATTCATCTAAATACAAGAAGACCTCTACTTCCTTCTCCACCAAAATACCCTTTAATTAGGCAAGTTCAAATTATAGGTATTTCATTTTTCACTGCCTAAAATGGAAATATAATTGTTTTTCCTGCATAATATCAAAGTGACTTTCTTTTGTTATTGAAGTATGGTTATTTTACAATGTTGTGTTAGTTTCAGGTGTATAGCAAAGTGATTCTGTTTTATATATGTATATGTATGTGTATATATGTATATTTTTATATATAAATCTCCTTTTTCTATTATTTAAAATAGCAATCAATGACTCCACTTATTTCCCAAAGAAAGGACATGCATTTAGATGATAATAAATAACCAAAATGCTATTTGTATCTATTACACATGGGAAAATTAGCATATTCAAAAAGTATTATTTCCTACCTCAAATGTGTTTTCCTATTTCAGTTTCCTTCAACTTAGCAAATAGTGCCACCATCCATCTTATTGGCAAGTCAGAAAGCATTAGCGTAATCTTTGATTCTTCTGTTTTTTATTCCCTACACTCAATCCAATGTGAAGTTCAGATATGCTACATAAAAATTATATCTCAAGAAGATCTTTCAGACCCAGGGATCGAACCTGGGTCTCCCACATTGCAGGCAGACGCCTTACCATCTGAGCCACCAGGGAAGCCCCATATGTATATTTTTATATATAAATCTCCTTTTTCAGATTCCATTATAGATTATTACAAGATACTGAATATAGTTCACTGTGCTATGCAGTAGGTTCTGGTTTATTTATTTTAGTATGTATCTGCTAATCCCCAAATCCGAATTTATCTCTCCCCTTCCTTCCCCTTTGGTAACCATGAATTTGTTCCCATGTCTCTTAGTCTATTACCATTTTGTATCATTTGTATCATATTTTAGATTCCACACATAAGTGATATTATATGATATTTGTTTTGAGATATAATTTTTATGTAGCATATCTGAACTTCACATTGGATTGAGTGTAGGGAATAAAAAACAGAAGAATCAAAGATTATGCTAATGCTTTCTGACTTGGCCAATGAGATGGATGGTGGCCCTATTTGTTAAGTTGAAGGAAACTGAAATAGGAAAACACATTTGAGGTAGGAATAGGAAATAATGGTTTTTGAATATGCTAATTTTCCCATGTGTAATAGACACAAATAGCACTTTGGTTATTTATTATAATCTAAATGCATGTCCTTTCCTTGGGAAATAAGTGGAGTCATTGATTGCTATTTTATTTTATTTTTTTAAATTTTTTTTGATTGCTATTTTAAATAATAGAATCAGTTGAATGCCTGTAGGACAGATTAGAGGGGAAAGAACATAGAATTTCACCACTAAGCACCCAGAATTTAGATATCAGAAAAAGGAGTAATTATAACTTTCCAGTTAGTAGGAAAGGAAGAGTCATAGAAACTAAGAGGAAGGAGTGTTTCAAGAACAAGGGAATGGGGACTTCCCTGATGGTACAGTGGTTGAGACTTCCCCTTCTAATGCAGAAGATGCAGGTTCGATCCCTAGTCTGACAGCTAAGATCCCACAGGCCTCATGGCTGAAAAACATAAAACAGAAGCAATAGTGCATGATTTCAATAAAGAAATAAAAAAAATAGAACAAGAGCATGTACAAATTTGAACAATAAAGAATGAAGTTCAGGTTCCTCAAGCGCCTGCTAAGAACTAGAGCCTGGAAAACCATCAGCTTGCCAAGAGGAGTTCCAGGAATGTTGTGGGACAGAAAGCAGGTACTTGGTTTATGAATAAAAATGTGGTGAACTGGAAATTATTTTGAAATAATTGTTTTGTAAAAATATAGAAAAACAGAACCTGGAACAATATGTGTGTGAAGGGAGAACTTGTTTGTAAGCTGATATTCTACATTAGAGAGTAAGAGACCTTGACTGCCTTGGAGTGAAACTGTATAATTTAAGATGTTAAAGTCTTCGAGTCCACAGAACAAACAGACTTATATTTGATAAGGGAAGAACCACATGCCCATCACAGTTCTCACTGTGATTCACTGTAATTTACTGGAAATAAGAAGGTAGGTGGAATTTTGCTTTTTGTGATGGAAAATAAGAATAAAGATATAAAGATTTTGATTTGCTTAGAAAATGAAAGACAAGTTCAGAAGCTAAAGTGACCCATAAGAAGAAGGGGTGATAAGTGAGACTATAAGAAATAGTCATTTCAAAGAGTAATGACAGATGTTCAAGAGTAAAATCGTGTGCTTACCAGGCAGGGTTGAGGACCCATGGGAATAGGCCACAAACATAGAGTGAGACTGTTTTGTCCAGTATGTGATTCTTTTCCAGCAATTTTTTTTTTTTTGCACATGTGCAAGTTAAGGTCCTCCAGGAATGGAGAATTTCCACATGTCTATGAAAGAAGGAAGTTACAACTTAAGAATTTTTGGAAAAAAACTGAGGATCTCAATGATATTGAATCATTAATAAAGTTAATCAATTAAAGGCAAAGGGAGAAATGGATGGCAGAAGATGAGAGGGTCGGATGGCATCACTAACTCCATGGACATGAATTTGAGTAAACTCCGGGAGATAGTGAAGGACAGAGGAGCCTGGCATTCTCCATGGGATCACAAAGAGTTGGACATGACTTAGCGACTGAACAACAACAAAAGTGCTTGTATACCTAAGATGTAGGTTTTGTTTTAAGGTTTTGCAGGTTAAAATTGGTCCTGAACGTGATGTGATTTCGGCTGTTAAGATCTATGATACAACATGATTTAGCCACATGTAAGTGAAGTCACCAAGGGGTTAGTTATGACCTGGTGCTAAATCTTTCCAGGTTAATACAGAGAAGAACAGGACAGCTTTGGATGACAACCCCCACCCAACCCCCCAGACACACACACAAAAGAAAAAGAAATGCAGAGATTCTGGAAAGCTGAATGTCACTAATTAAACTGATTGAAGAGATTTTTATTGGTAGAAAGAGACACGTGGCTTGGAGACAGCACTGATTATAAGAATAATCCCACCTCCTGATTTTGATACACACAGACTAAGACTAAATAAAAAGGTTCTGCTTAAAAGATTACTCTCTTTTGAATTAAGGTAGTAGAAAGATTGATATTCTTGAATGGGGATGAAGATAAAGTAGAGTGATTTGGTTAAAATAAAAAATTATTTGGGGCAGAATGAAATAAGTGTATAAGGAAATGAGTGTGGTAGGAAAGAGATGACAAAAATACATAAGATGAGAGATAAGGAAATAATGTGCAACCTAGGAGACCTAGACTCCTAGTGGAATTGAGACAATCAGATGAGCAGTATTCAGTTCATTTCAGTTCAATTCATTCACTCAGTCATGTGTGACTCTTTGTGACCCCATGGACTGCAGCACGACGGGCATCCCTATCCATCACCAACTCCTGGAGTTTACTCAAATTCGTGTCCATTGAGTCAGTGATGCCACCAACCATCTCATCCTCTGTCATCCCCTTATCCTCCCGCCTTCAATCTTTCCCAGCATCAGGGTCTTTTGAAATGAGTCAACTCATCACATCAGGTGGCCAAAGTATTGGAGTTTCCACTTCAATATCAGTCCTTCCAATGAATATTCAGGACTGATTTCCTTTAGGATGGACTGGTTGGATCTCCTTGCAGTCTAAGGGACTCTCAAGAGTCTTCTTCAACACCACAGTTCAAAAGCATCAAGTCTTTGGCACTCAGCTTTCTTTATAGTCCAGCTCTCACATCCATACATGACTACTGGAAAAACCATAGCCTTAACTAGACGGACCTTTGTTGGCAAAGTAACATCTCTGCTTTTTAATATGCTGTCTAGGTTGGTCATAACATTTCTCCAAAGGAATAATCATCTTTTAATTTTATGGCTGGAGTCACCATTTGCAGTGATTTTTCAGTTCAGTTCAGTTCAGTCTCTTAGTCGTGTCCAACTCTTTGCAACCCCCATGAATCGCAGCATGCCAGGCCTCCCTGTCCATCACCAACTCCTGGAGTTCACTCAGACTCATGTCCATCGAGTCAGTGATGCCATCCAGCCATCTCATCCTCTGTTGTCCCCTTCTCCTTCTGCCTCCAAACCCTCCCAGCATCAGAATCTTTTCCAATGAGTCAACTCTTTGCATGAGGTGGCCAAAGTACTGGAGTTTCAGCTTTAGCATCATTCCTTCCAAAGAAATCCCAGGGCTGATCTCTTTCAGAATGGACTGGTTGGCTCTTCTTGCAGTCCAAGGGGCTCTCAAGAGTCTTCTCCAACACCACAGTTCAAAAGCATCAATTCTTCGGCACTGGAAAACAGCAGAATGGGAAAGACTAGAGATCTCTTCAAGAAAATTAGAGATACCAAGGGAACATTTCATGCAAAGATGGGCTCGATAAAGGACAGAAATGGTATGGACCTAACAGAAGCAGAAGATATTAAGAAGAGGTGGCAGGAATACACAGAAACTATACAAAAAAGATCTTCACGACCAAGATAATCACGATCGTGTGATCACTGACCTAGAGCCAGACATCCTGGAATGTGAAGTCAAGTGGGCCTTAGAAAGCATCACTACAAACAAAGCTAGTGGAGGTGATGGCATTCCAGTTGAGCTCTTTCAAATCCTGAAAGATGATGCTGTGAAAGTGCTGCACTCAATATGCCAGCAAATTTGGAAAACTCAGCAGTGGCCACAGGACTGGAAAAGGTCAGTTTTCATTCCAATCCCAAAGAAAGGCAATACCAAAAAATCGATGCTACCACAGTGATTTTGGAGCCCCCCAAAATAAAGTATGCACTGTTTCCACTGTTTCTCCATCTATTTGCCATGAAGTGATGGGACCAGATGCCATGATCTTTGTTTTTTGAATGTTGAGTTTTAAGCCAACTTTTTCACTCTCCTCTTTCTCATTCATCAAGAGGCTCTTTAGTTCTTCTTCACTTTTTGCCATAAGGGTGATATCATCTGCATATCTGAGGTTATTGATATTTCTCCTAGCAATATTGATTCCAGCTTGTGCTTCATCCAACCCAGCGTTATTAATGATGTACTCTGAATATAAGTTAAATAAGCATGGGAAGGTGCTTCCACTGGAGAAGGGAATGGCAAACCACTTCAGTATTCTTGCCTTGAGAACGCTATGAACAGTTTGAGCAGTATTCAATTCAGTAGCTCAGTCGTGTCTGATTCTTTGCAACCCCATGAATGGCTGGCTTTGCCAGCCCTCCCTGTCCATCACCATCTCCTGGAGTTCACCCAAACTCATGTCCATCGAGTTGGTGATGCCATCCAGCCATCTCATACTCTTTAACAGAATTTTCCCTGAATGTTGTATGTGAAATAGCACCTCAGCACCACATTAACACTCTGTGTTTCTCACCTTGCTGCTATTTGGTCCAACCAGTCCATTCTAAAGGAGATCAATCCTGGGTGTTCTTTGGAAGGACTGGCATCACTAAAGCTGAAACTCCAATACTTTGCCACCTCATGTGAAGAGTTGACTCATTGGAAAAGACTCTGATGCTGGGAGGGATTGGGGGCAGGAGGAGAAGGGGATGACAGAGGATGAGATGGCTAGATGGCATCACTGGCTCGATGGACGTGAGTCTGAGTGAACGCTGAGAGTTGGTGATGGACAGGGAGGCCTGGCGTGCTGCGATTCATGGGATCGCAAAGAGTCAGACACAACTGATCGACTGAACTGAACTGAACTAAAAATCACTGCAGATGGTGACTCCAGTCATAAAATTAAAAGATGCTTACTTATCTGGAGTGACCCTTGTGTGGCAGGAGACAGAGTGGGAACGAGGACTGGAGGACCTGGGAGCTGCTCTGTTGTCTTCAGTGTTTACTTGCTGGAGTGACAGGTTTGTGGAAGGAGACTGAGTGTGAGGGAGAATGTGGACTGCCGAGCTGCTCTAGTGTCCTTGCTGCTTACTTACTCAGAGTGAGTGGTGTGCAATAGGAGACAGAGCGGGAGAGAGAAGAGAATGTGGAGGACCTGTGAGCAGCACTGGTGTCATTCATGTTTACTCACAGTGATGGATTTGTGGTAGGAGACAGTGTAGGAGCAAGAATGTGAAGGACCATGAGCTTCTCCAGAATCTGTAGCACTGAGTATTATTTAAAGAGTAAAATCTTAACAAGCTTCATGTTAAGAAACCACAGAGGGAAGTAAAAATTAAATCCAAAGCAGGCAGAATGAAAGAAATAATTCAGATAAAAGAAGAAATCAATGAAATTGAAAACCAAACACAGTATGGAATAATCAGTGAAAGCAAACCTGTTCTTTGACATTAATAAAACTGATTCATCTCCAACAGTATCATGAAAAAATGAGAGAATGTGCAGTTCAACAATATAAAAAATGAACCATGGAACATCATGACTGACTTCTCAGACATTAAAAGATAAAAATTACAAAAGAAAGCTACAATATGATCCAGAAATCCCACTCCTGGGTATTCATCTGATGGAAACAGAAGCACTATTTTGAAGATTTATCTATAATCCCACATTCATTTCAAAATTATTTAAAATAGCCAAGATAGGAAAACAACCTAAGTGTCTGTCTATGAGTGAGTGAATGAAATGTATGTGTGTACACAGTGGAATATTATTCCACTATCAAAAAGAAATTATATCATTTTTTATAAGAGGGATGGGCCTTGAGGACATTATGCTAAGTGAATAATTCAGGCTAAAAAAGACATATATTATTGTGCTTACCTGTGGAATCTACAGTCACTGACTTTATAGAAACAGAACAAATTGATGGTTGTCAGGTGTGAGGGGTGTCAGAAATGAATAAAGATGGTCAAAAGGTAAAAACTTTTGAGTTATAAAATAAGTTTCAGTGGAATAGTTTGATGGCTCTAGTTAACAATATTGTTTTGTGTATTTGAAAGTTACTCCTAAAAATTCTCATCAGACCTCTCATCAAAATTCTCACCTCATTGTAAGCCTATGAGGTGATAGATGTTAACTAAATTTATTGTAGCGATCATTTCATACATATGCATCAGATCATTATGTTGTATACCTGAAACAAATATTCCATTATACATCAATTATATCTCAGTAAAACTGAGGAAAATAAGAAAAATCAGCAGAACATCAAGCATTTTAGAGAAAAGGGAAATTGAAAGGCCAATCATCACTTGAATAGATCTTTATAACAGACATATTAAAAATCACAATTTACATCATTTTGATGGCTGCACAGCAAGAGCTGCAGGTGCCCTCTAGGATCTCAGAGTTGTGTCCACTGAGAAACAAAACCTTTCAACCTCCAGCTGTAAGAAAATGAATTCTCTAAGAACCTGGCTATTCATGGAAGCAGTACTTTCCCCATTTCATTCTCTAAAGTGAGTGCATTCCTGAATGTACCTGGGTTGAAAGTGTTAGTTGCTCAATCATGTCCAGCTCTGTGTGACCCCAGGGACTGTAGCCCACCAGGCTCCTCTGTCCATGGGATTCTCTAGGCTAGAATACTGGAGTGGGCTGTCATTCCCTTCTCTACGGGATCTTCCTGACCAACGGATTGAACCTGGGTCTCTCACTTTGTAGGTAGACTCTTTACCATCTGAGTTACCAAGGAAGCCCAAAGTACCTAGATTGTCCCAGGAAGAGCCTGACACAGACTCACCAGTGAGACGGTATGCCAGGATCTCTGTCTGCAGGTAAGTCTGCAGGTAGGCTGTGAGAAGTGTGTGTTGGTTTAAGTCACTGAGTATGTGCTCACTTGTTATGAGTAACTAGAAAACAAATACAGTGTTTGATCTCCATTTCTTCAAATGTAAAATGGAGGTAGCACTATCTTGTTCACAGAAGGGTTTTGGAAATTAAATATGTATTTATATTTTTAAATTGTTATACTTTAATTTTTCCACATCTGAATTTAATTTCTTTCATGAGTTCTCATTCCGTTCGGTGTTAGGAATGTAACTTCAGTTATTTCTCCATTTTCCTCTGGAAAAGTGGTTTTGAACCTAACTACTTGGGGAGGTACAGAGTAGCCAAGACCTTGGGCCCACAGGAGTTTATCTGGTTTATGATCAATTCATGAGATGTGCTCTCTTCTACTGAATTACACTGATAGTTTGCAAGAGCATCTTTTGAAAAATGGAGTTGGAAATTAACTTTCTTTCTGAACACACAATAATGTGCTTTCCTTTGCAGCCCTCTTAGTAATAATGTTACTTTAGCTATTTCTGCTGGGTCAGTGCAATTCAGAATGATGTCTATGTAGTTTGGGATTCTACTTTTATATAGATAAATTTAAAAACTTTAATCTTAGAAGACACTATTTTGCACTTCTCAGGGAAAAAAAAGTCAAATGACTTACCAGAAAGTCCGTGTTTTGTTACAAAATTGCACAAAGCGTTATTCCACCATTGGATAAAACATCTTAATAGCCAATGCACTAGAGACTGTTGGTCCAATAAAATCCATTTATCAAAAATACACACTTCTTTTTCCTGTGCTTCTGTAACAAGCATAACTCTCTTGAGTTCCTCCAGCACATACTGATTCACACTGTACATTGTTATTGGTGTCTTAATTTTTTTTTAATTAGAAAGTCATTCTTAACTATAATTATGGCATAGACTAACAGTTACTATTGATTTATAAATCAGACATGCAGTTAATTAGGGAAATATATTTAATCTTATATTTTAAAAGTATGTAAAAAATATTTATTTCCTCTGAAACTACTGGTTCTTAGACTATAGAAAACCACCTGTGTACTTTGGATCAATCTTGCAGAAAGTTACTTCTGGGGAAGACTAAGAAACACTCACCTGTACTTCCTGAAACATGACTTGTATATGTGGCATGGTCATCTGTGGAGACTCTCATTTCTATCTCCTTGAACATGTAAAACAAAGCCTGAAAAGAATATTTTCTAATGTTCCTGTTCCTCATCTCTCACCTATTATTATTAAAAATATTCTAAACAAACCCAGGTTTTCTAGGGTTGAGGCTTTTCTTGTTGCCAGAGGAATCGTATCTTTGAATTTCCCGGGCCCATTGAAAGGAACTTGGCATCAGCTGGTGAGTAGCTCAGCATGTTTAACAGCAGCAAGAACAGTTACGGTTGTCCTGTCATAGAGAAGCTGGCGTGAAGGGTGGATCCATGTCCTAAAAGATGTCAGAGTTATATGAGAACAGAGGACAGGCCTGGAGTTTCTGGTGGGAGAAGCGGGAAGGCTCCTGTGCTGAGGCCTTTTCCAACTTTCAGGGACCACAGACCCCTGGCCTCCTGTTCTGTCCAGTAGAAGAGAGCAGGGGCCCCGAGATAGACCAAATGTCCCCAAATCCATGCTAATAAGCAGGTAAAGTGCTCACATTGGATTTAATTTCACTTAGAAAAACATGGTGATGCTTCTCTAAAAAAGACAAATTCTTGTCTGTTTGTATGTAGAACCTGGAAAAAAAAAATATATGAGTGGAGAAATGAAGGTGGAAAGAAGGAAAGTAGAACATTTAAGTAAGAGAAAGGCCCCTTGGCTGACAGTATGGGTTTCATTAGGAATAAGATTGGAATGTTCAGTTTTTCTTAGGAACAAATCATTCTTGATTCTCTGAAAGTTTTGAAATAATGTCATTCAGGGATAGGAGTGTGGTGAGAGGTTATAACAGTTGAATTTTCGTATGATTTTGCATTCTACAAAATGATTCTCTTTTGATGCTTTGTCAGATATAATCCTAACAGGACTATATGCTATGCTAAGTCACTTTAGTCGTGTCCGACTCTGTGCGACCCCATAGATGGCAGCCCACCAGGCTCCCCCGTCCCTGGGATTCTCCAGGTAAGAACACTGGAGTGGGTTGCCATTTCCTTCTCCAATGCATGAAAGTGAAAAGTGAAAGTGAAGTTGCTCAGTCGTGTCCGACTCTTAGCGACCCCATGGACTTCAGCCTACCAGGCTCCTCCGTCCATGGGATTTTCCAAGCAAGAGTACTGGAGTGGGATGCCATTGCCTTCTCTGAACAGGACTATATAAGATACATAAATGATATAAAGATCTTTTCAATCCTTACCAGGTACAAAGTAGTACTTCTTTTAGGCGACAAGTGAATGGTTCCTTATGAAGCTCTCTTAAATTCCTTGTATAGATGACTTGGTGGTTTTAATGATGACTAAGAATATATTTAATTCAGGATACACTATGATTTTCAAAGATAACATATATTCAAAGATAATAGGTTCAACTAGTTATTCAACTAGTTTTTGTTTAGTAACTCAGTTGCGTCAGACTCTTTGCAACCCCAAGGACTGTAGCCTGCCAGGCTCCTCTGTCCATGGGATTTTCCAAGCAAGAATACTGGAGTGGGTGGCCATTGCCTTCTTCAGGGGATCTTCCCAATCCAGGGATTGAACCCACGTCTCCTGCTTGGCAGGTGGATTCTTTCCCACTGAGCCACTTGGAAAGCTCATTTTCAACTAGGCATCAAGATAATTTTAAGACATCTGGTCACTGTCTACCTGAAATATATATTGCAGTTTTGGCGAATGCAAGTTAAAATTTTGTTCACTCAGTAAAATGCTAATTCATGACCTTAAACAATGTAGATGAACAGAAAAATTAAAATTAAAGGTGAATTCATAACTGAAATACATGATTTTTATAATCTGGGAAGTTTTCCCCTTTTCCTCCTAAGAATGCTATCCCTCTAGACTTCTTTGACTCAGAAATTTATGTAATGCTAATAATATTTCATATGTTTGTGTCTAGAAAAATATATAGAAACATTGAGAGTAGGAGGATAAATTCAAAACCATCATGCAAACTAATCAACTATTTTAACATTTAAGTTCTTAAATACCATAAACAAGTACAAAAAGAATTCTTAAAACGTATAGTTCAGTTCAGTTCAGTTCAGTCGCTCAGTCGTGTCCAACTCTTTGCAACCCCATGAATCACAGCACGCCAGGCCTCCCTGTCCATCACCAACTCCCGGAGTTCACACAGACTCACGTCTATCAAGCCAGTGATGCCATCCATCCATCTCACCCTCTGTCGTCCCCTTCTCCTCCTGCCCCCAATCCCTCCCAGCATCAGAGTCTTTTCCAATGAGTCAACTCTTCACATGAGGTGGCCAAAGTACTGGAGTTTCAGCTTTAGCATCATTCCTTCCACAGAAATCCCAGGGCTGATCTCCTTCAGAATGGACGGGTTGGATCTCCTTGCAGTCCAAGGGACTCTCAAGAGTATTCTCCAACACCACAGTTCAAAGGCATCAATTCTTCAGTGCTCAGCCTTCTTCACAGTCCAACTCTCACATCCATACATGATCACAGGAAAAACCATAGCCTTGACTAAATGAACCTTTGTTGGCAAAGTAGTGTCTCTGCTTTTCAATATGCTATCTAGGTTGATCATAACTTTCCTTCCAAGGAGTAAGCATCTTTTAATTTCATGGCTGCAGTCACCATCTGCAGTGATTTTGGAGCCCCCAAAAATAAAGTCTGACACAGTTTCCACTGTTTCCCCATCTATTTCCCATGAAGTGATGTGACCAGATGCCATGATCTTCGTTTTCTGAATGTTGAGCTTTAAGCCAACTTTAGTTAACTCGTTACATTTCACAGAAATACTTTAGTATTTTGAAATGTAGTGTCTTCCTTCTATTTCAAGTTATGATTTTAGGATAACCAATTTTTCAGAAATCTTTGGAATCTTTATTATTCTGGAAGCAAATAAACTAAAATAATTGTAACTTTTATGCTAAAAACATAAAAGTGTGGGATTTCAACTTTTCTGAAAAAGAAATCAGGGTTTTAAAATTATGCAAAGCATTAACAGAAAATATACGGGCTTCCTTTCCCTAGTGGTGGCAGCCTAGTGTAATGGAATCATTAATAACTGTAAGCTCACATACTGGCTTCCCAGGTGGCTCAGTGGGAAAGAATAGGCAGGAAACGAGGGTTTGACCCCTGGGTTGGGAAGATCTGCCAGAGAAGGAAGTGGCAACCCACTCCAGCATTCTTGTCTGGGAAATGCCATGGATAGAGGAGCCTGGCAGGCTACAGTCCATGGGGTCTCAAAGAGACAGACATGACTGAACACACACACACACACACACACACACACACACACAATCTCACATATTAACACATCAACAAGAATAAATAAATCATAAGAACAATGTGTCAAAGGGACAACAGCAAATGAACACCTAGACACATTTGCTTGAACTCGCAGAAAATCAAAGAGAAAATATAGAAACAGAAGAAAATAATTACCTTCAAATGACTGACATCTGACAGCAAGAAGACAGTACAGTATCTTCCATCTGCTGAAAAGAAAAATGACGGAGTTAGAATTCTATAACCAGTGATCACATGTCAAGCTTGGAAGAAAAATAGCATTAAGATAAAAACTAGGAAAGTTCACTGCAGGAGATCCTACCATAAAGGAAATTCTCTAGGGTGTATTTCAGGTAACAGGAAATTATCCCAGTGACAAGTGTCCCTACATGAAGTAATGAAGAGCAAAAAAGAAGACATCAAATTGAAAAAGATAAAAAATCACTGTGTATGTGTAGGTAAAATAATGCTGGTGCTTCTGGACGGCTTAACCTTCTTCCTCTCCCCACACAGATGATTAGCAAATTAATTCATAATTAAGGATTTAATGTTTTATGATGGAAAACATTCCTCAGGAGTGGTTCTCTCAACAGTTTTCTACTTTTTTCAGGGGAATATGTAGGGAAGCCTGGTGTGCTGCAGTCTTGGGGTCACAGAGTCAGACATGACTAAACAACTGAATTGAACTGAAAGCTGTGTAACATAGTAGTTACAAGTTATAAATCTAAGTTTAAAGATTTATTATCACCATTAAGAAGAATTGAGCATAGTCCTTGAAACTCATGAGTAAGTGGTTATTTACCATCATTTGTTTTCAGTTTAAGATAGTTGAGTTCTGATGTACATCAAGATATTTTAAATGGGCAAGGCTAAGTAATCAACATCATAGCTTCAGATCCTTCATTGCCAGTCTGGTAAATTGGAGGACTTGGTGACATTCAGCAAAGAGCTCAATCAGAGCTAGAGATTCATTCATTCATTCAAACTGAAATATTGTTGATTTACCATATTTCTGGTGTACAGCAAAGTGGTTCCATTAAACATATATATATATATATATATATATATATGTTTCTGCTTTGCATTTTCATTTGTATCATTTTTTTAGATTCCCCGTATTAGTGATATCATATGATATTTGTCTTTCTCTGACTTACTTCACTTAGTATGATATTCTCTAGGTCCATTCATATTGCTGCAAATGGCATTATTTCCTTCTATTTTATGGCTGAGTAAGAGAAGGCAATGGCACCCCACTCCAGTACTCTTGCCTGGAAAATCCCATGGATGGAGGAGCCTGGTAGGCTGCAGTCCATGGGGTCGCTAGGAGTCAGACACGACTGAGCAACTTCACTTTCACTTTTCACTTTCATGCATTGGAGAAGGAAATGGCAACCCACTCCAGTGTTCTTACCTGGAGAATCCCAGGGACGGGGGAGCCTGGTTGGCTGCCATCAATGGGGTCGCACAGAGTCGGACATGACTGAAGTGCCTTAGCAGTAGCAACAGCAACTTTCCATTGTATATATACAACACAGCTTCTTTATCGATTTATCTGCCTATTTACAATAGGTTTCTTCCCCATATGATTAACAGACAATTCATGCTTGAGTTAGAACTATTCCCATCTGCAATATGTTCCAAATACCTATCATTGAATGAAATTTACTAATGTTACTTCTTTACAATTTGTAAGTTATTTGACTGGAGTAAATGCTTGCTTATGTATACAATATTTCACGTGTTATGATCTTTTGTTAAAACATCATCAATGTTTTATTAAAATAGCATTTAATAAATGCTATAGTATTTATTAAAATAGCATAGATATATATATAGTTTCTCATTACATTTGATGTACATATTTAAATCTCAGACTAGTTAATTCTAGAATCTTATGAAAGGATTTTTACAGTTTAGTTTTGTTTTTTTCAAACATAGTGTAGTAACTCATAAATGCCTTGGTTGGGTAAAACGATGTATGGCAGAGAGAACAAATAATTTTGAGCAGATAGGACAGTATAAATAAAGGCAAGAAGAAATGACATTAAGAAGAGGGCATAATCTCTAGGGAAGAAGCCTGAATGCAAAGTATATGGTATTTAAGATCAATAAATACATACCAACACAAAATCATGTAACTTAAAGGCAGGTTATTTGTATGTGGTTTGATAAGTAACAGAAGTAACATTTAATAGAGGGAAGGAGATATGAAATGAGTTGGGCAGGTTCTAGCCAATGAAGGAAAGGAAGAGGAAGAGAGACTCATTTGGAGCCTAATGCAACAATCCAAAGTTGAGGGGTATTATAAGCTAAGGAGAAGGCAATGGCACCCTACTCCAGTACTCTTGCCTGGAAAATCCCATGGATGGAGGAGCCTGGTAGGCTGCAGTCCATGGGGTCACTAAGAGTCAGACACGACTGAGAGACTTCACTTTCACTTTTTGCTTTCATGCATTGGAGGAGGAAATGGCAACCCACTCCAGTGTTCTTGCCTGGAGAATCCCAGGGACAGCAGGGCCTGGTGGGCTGCCGTCTATGGGGTCACACAGAGTCGGACACAACTGAAGCAACTTAGCAGCAGCAGCAGCATAAGCTAAGGAGGTAAATGTGATATTTCAAGTTATAATAATAGTAGTAACACAAATAATAAAATTATCTGAGCACTAAAAGGTACTATATGATTAGTATATGTAGGTATTTTTGAAAAATAAAAATACTGAGTGTTTGAAAAACAAAAATACTGAGTGGCAATTTCAAATGGGAAGTAAAATAGAGAACCAATAACTCCATGTTCTCCAAAAAAAGGAGAATGGGAAAATCGAGGCATCAGCAATAGAAGTGAAGGACCTAAGAAAAAAGATTTTATCCATTCATTCATCCAACAAGAATTGCATTTCTACTATACACTAGGAACTGTGCTATATGATGCAGATGAAAAAGTAAAGACTAGATGTGTTTGTGCTCTGGTGGAATTTAAATTTGGTGGGCAAAAGGTGCATTTACTAAATAACCTAAACGAGATGTAAAATCACAAACTCAATTAAGCTTAAAAAGCAGAAGCTCTTCATTCCGGAAAGCCCATTACAGGAAGAACTTGCTGCTATCAGGAAGATTGAGAATTGTTCTTTGAAGATGTGAATACTGAGTTCACTCACTTTTAGAGAATTAGGGCAGGAAAAAGTGGGAGGCTGTGGTTGAATCTTGAGGACTGCCCATAGGCACAGCGGTGAAATGCTTCAGGGCCAAGGACGAGGCAGATGTGTTCTGATACTGAAGAAAGAACAGGGGAGATTGTGTAAAATCAGTCACTGGCCAAACAAAGCTTATGTCTAAATGAAAGATTTGTTCATTTTTGGCATTCATTAGTTTCGTTCAGTATGCTGCTAAGTCGCTTCAGTCGTGTCTGACTCTGTGCAACCCCATGGACGGCAGCCCACCAGGCTCCCCCGTCCCTGGGATTCTCCAGGCAAGAATACTGGAGTGGGTTGCCATTTCCTTCTCCAATGCATGAAAGTGAAAAGTGAAAGTGAAGTCTCTCAGTTGTGTCCGACTCTTGCTGACCCCACGGACTGCAGCCTACCAGGCTCCTCCGTCCATGGGATTTTCCAGGCAAGAGTACTGGAGTGGGATGCCATTGCCTTCTCCATCGTTCAGTATGGTATCCTGCTGAACATGGAGAAACAATGAATTGTTAATAATCCATGTGTATTATATGTAATTTGTATACTGTACCTTGCAAGTCTTGTTTGATACTGTTTTTCCAGACACTATTTTAACACCTTCCAAATACCATAATCCAGAATTTGAGGTTGAATGAGACAACCTCATTATATAATGAGGTTATTCCTGCTACAATTTCTGTTGTAACACCTTACTTTTCTCCTGCCAAGCATTTTATATAAATTACTGCAATCTTAAATGTTATTTTAACACTTGTGTTTGGATTCCAACATAGAATTCTATTACTTACTTTATTAGCTCATTTACCACCTACTATTCTACATTATTAGAAAATTCTTTGAACGTGAGAGAGTTGAGGTTACTTCTGGTAACAAACAATGCAAGCACCCCTTTTGCCTTACCATTTACTGTCTATTTCCATAGCTGTTAAATATCTGCAGTCCTTATTAAAAATTAAACTAATTTAGTCAGCACTGATTAAGACAACTGAGCTTCAGATGAAGAATTGATGAGTACATATTACCATTAATTTGTTAATTATTTTATCAAAAAGAAGATATTCAACTCATCGTCTTTCAGAGGGATTATTTATGGTAAGATAGATTTTAAATACTTTTATAACTACATTGAATAATTGATGGTCTTTTCTTTTTTATGATATATTTACAACATAATATCTGATCAGACTTTTCCACTCCCATTGTATGTTATGTTGACTTTATAACTTATAACTCAAAAAGCACAATACTACCAGCAGTGCTGAGTCACAACTTCACTTTCACCACATTTATACTGCATATGTACACATAGGCACTCTTTAGTATACACTATAAAGTTTAAATATAAATAATCATCTTGTTAGTAAGTTATTTTTAATATTAGCTTCTGGATGTCTACTGAAAGAAAACTCAAAGTTTCTTCTTAAAATATATTTAATAATTTATCAGATGAATTATAATACTATATGGTTTTGAGTTTATACCTCAATGTGTGGGAAGAATCAAGATATTTTTATCACCTAGGCCAATTTGATACTGTAATTTTTCAAAAATAGTATTCTTATTAAGAATATAGGAATATAAGACTAGTACAAATTATGTAAATACATCATTACCATTATGCAACTTCATATTGACTCCATTTTTTGATGCCTCTTTTTGTGATAAGTGATACAAGCTCAGTTAAAGTCATTTAAAGTAAAAACTGCAGAGTAACTTGAAATAAAAAAGTACCTGCATTTTGATGATTCAAGGAATACTTAGAGGAAAATATTTGACTACATTGCAGTAATATCTTTTTTGGTCTCTCCTAAAATAATGGAAATAAAAACAAAATTAGACAAATGGGACATAATTAAACTCAAAAGCTCTTGTGCAGCAAAGGGAACTATAAACAAAATGAAAAGACAACTTGAAGAATAGGAGAAAATATTTGTACATGATGTGACCAACAAGGCACTAGTCTCCTAAACATACAAATGGCCCATACAATTCAGTAACAAAAGAGCAATCCAAATGAAAAATGGGCAGAAGACCTAAGAGACATTTTACCAAAGAAGACATACAAATGACCACAGGCACATGAAAAGATGTTCAACATTAATAATTATTAGAGAAATGCAAGTAAAAACTACAGTAAGATATTACCTCACACTAGTGAGAATGGCCATCATCAACAAGTCTACAAACATAAATGTTGGAAAGAGGGTGGAGCAAAGGGATCCCTCCTACACTCTTGGTGGGAAAGCAGTTGATGCGGCCACAATGGAGAACAGTATGAAAGCTCCTTAGAAAAGTAAAAATAGAGCTACCATACCACCCAGCAATCCCTCTCCTGGACCTATATCTGGAAAAGATGAAAACTCTAATTCAAAAAGATACATGTACCTCAATGTTCACAGCACTGTTTACAGCAGCCAAGACACAGAAGCCACCTAAATGTCCATGGCAAGAACAGATAAAGATGTGGTATATATATATATAGTGGAATATTAGCTATAAAGAAGAAATGAAATAATGCCTTCTGCAGCAACATGGATGTACCTAAAGATTATCATGCTAAATGAAGTCAGAAAGAGAAAGACAAATATGATATCACTTACATGTGAAATCTAAAAAAATGGTACCAATGAACTTACTTACAAAAAGAACCAGATTACAGAACAAACTTATGTCTACCCGAGGGAAAGGATGGGGAGTGATGTATAGGAGTTTGGGATGGGCATATACATACTACTGTATTTAAAATAGATAACCACCAAGGACCTACTGAACAGTACAGGGAACTCTGCTCAATACTCTGTAAATGGGAAAAAACTAAATGGGAAAAGAATTTGAAAAAATGTAGATACATGTATAACTGAATCATGCTGCTCTACACCTGAAACTAACAACATTGTTAATCAAGTCTACTCTGTATAAATAAAACTGTTTTCAAATTTTGCTGTGTTTTGATTATTCATGGAATACTTACTAGTATTTTTGTGTGTGTGTCATTTCATTAGACTGTTTCTCCTATGTGTTAGTACATAATGTAGTTTACAAGCAGTCTGCAATTGGCAGGTTACAGAACTGAATGGTCTTCATTTGTTGCTGATCATTTGTCTTCCCTGCCCATTCATCCCCCAGGCCACGCTGTTGTCTTCCTTCTCACTGGCCAGTACAATATTAGGTTGAATCCATCCTTTTTGCAATTTTCAGGTAAAAGCATTTTCAGTCCTCTTTTTCTTCATTTATAACATCAATTTATATCAGCTTCTAAAAGTTTCATTGTCCTCTGTCCCCTCTAACACTGAACAGGATATGATGACCTTAATTTCACTCATTTTCTTTTTCCTTTTCTGACCCTTTTCTACTGAAAGGAAACAAGAATAAGGAAAGGTCTTCTCCCTAATGTATCAAGAAAGCAACAAGAAAGTCAAAGGGAAAACAAAAAACAGAAAAATATTTCTTAAAATTGAGATAAGAGAACAGAAAATTTATGTAGACAAATAAGCAAAATAAAACAAAATTCAAAGACAAAGATACCCATATGTCCATTAAGCACATTAAAAGAAAACTTGAGCAAAACTGTCATTTGCAGGTGACATGATACTATGTATAGAAAACCCTAAAGACATCACCAGAAAACTATTAGTAAGTGAATTCAGTAAATGAAGACTAAGTGGTGCATATATACAATGAAATACTATTCAGCCATTAAAAAAAAAAACAACAACAAACTAACGCCACACCATGGGTGGACAAGAGAGTATCATACCAAGTGAAGTAAGTCAGAGAAAGACAAATATCATAAGATGCCACTTACAGGGGAATCTATAAACTCACACAGTGTAGTGCATATATACAGTGGAATATTATTCAGCCAGAAAAAGGAACAAATTTGAGTCAGTAGTTGTGAGGTGGATAAACCTAGAGCCTGTTACACAGAGTGAAGTAAATCAGAAAAACAAATACATATTAATGCATATATATGGAATCTAGAAAAATAATACCAATGAACCTATTTGCAAGGAAGGAATGGAGACCGAAGTGTAGAGAATGGACTTGTGGACACAGTACGGGAAGGAGAGGTTGGGACAAACGGAGAAGGTAGCGCTGACGTGTAGACTGCCGTGTGTGAAGGGGAGAGCTGGTGGAGAAGCTGCTGAAAGACACGGGGAGCCCAGCCTGGTGCTCTGTGATGACCCAGAGGGGTGGGATGGGAAGGAGGCTCGAGAGTGACGTGTTAGTCACTGTCACATTCAACTCTTTGTGATCCCACAGACTGCCAGGTGTCTCTGTCCATGGAATTCTCAGGCAAGGATACTGGGTAGCCATGCCCTTCTCCAGGGGGTCTTTCTGACCCAGAGATTGAATGTGGGTCTCCTGCGGTACAGGTGGATTCTTCACCCGGTGAGGCACCAGAGAAGCCTATATAATTACAACTGATTGACATTGTTGTACGGCAGAACCAACATATCATTGTAATTTTCCACCAATTAAAAAGTAAAAAAAAAAAAAAAAACATACAAACTGATTTACAGAAGAGAAACAGATTCACAGACTTAGAAAACCAACTTATAAATATCATTAAGGAAAGTTAGTGAGGAAGGGTAAATTAGGAGGCTGGGGTTAACATACACACTCTAATGTATATGGAACTCTACTGCTGCTGCTGCTGCTGCTGCCAAGTCGTTTCAGTCACGTCCGACTCTGTGACCCCATGGACAGCAGCCCACGAGGCTCCCCTGTCCCTGGGACTCTCTAGGCAAGAACACTGGAGTGGGTTGCCATTTCCTTCTCCAATGCATGAAAGTGAAAAGTGAAAGTGAAGTCACTCAGTTGTGTCTGACTCTAGCGACCCCATGGATTGCAGCCTACCAGGCTCCTCCGTCCAAGGGATTTTCCAGGCAAAAGTACTGGAGTGGGGTGCCATTGCCTTCTCTGATGGAACTCTACTGAACACACTGTAATAATCTATATGGGAAAAGAACCCCAAAAAAGATCTATACATAACTGAATCAAGTTCCTGTACACCTAAAACAAACAAGACATCAGAAACAACTCTACTTCCAATATATATAAAAATCAAAATACAAAAAAATAAATAAATACCTGTGGTGGATTCATGTTGATATATGGCAAAACCAATACAATATTGTAAAGTAATTAACCTCCAATTAAAATAAATAAATTTATATTTTTTAAAAATTAAAAAGATAAATAAAAAGTGGGGGCATAAAGACATGCTGCTGCTTTGAGGCCATTTCTGTAACAACAACCAGTAAGCGAGTGCTCATGGGCTTTTAATATTCACAAAGCCTGTGGGGCTGGAAATGACACCTGCCCTCAAGAAATGTCCTGGGGATAAATCATCAGCTGGTAAAGAATCCGCCTGCAATGAGGGAGACCTGGGATCTATCCCTGGTTGGGAAGATCCCCTGGAAAAGGGAAAGTCTACCTACTCCAGTAGCCAGATTTGTACGCTTCCCTGGTGGCTCGGCAGGTAAAGAATCTGCCCACAATGCGGGATACCTGGGTTCAATTCCTGGGTCAGGAAGATCTCCTGGAGAAGGGAATGGCAATCCACCCCAGTATTCTTGCCTGGAGAATTTCATGTCTACAGTCCATGGAGTCGCAAAGAGTCTGACATGACTGAGTGACTAACACTTTCACTTTCAAACATCAGAGAAGAATTCAAAGCAGGGCCAGCTTACAAGAAGTCAGTTTCAAGAGGTAAATCATACTCACATTGTGTAGATTAAAAAAGCACATGGAAAGATATTCTACATCATTTATTAAAGAAATACCATTCAAATGTACAATGAGGCAATGTTAATGATAATAGCTACTAAGAGACCACCTGCCAATACAGGAGACCTAAGAGATGCAGGTTCAATCCCTGGGTCAGGAAGACCCCCTGGAGGAGGGCATGGCAACCCACTCCAGTATTCTTGTTGGGAAATCTCATGAACAGAGGAGCCTCACAGGCTACAGTCCATGGAGACACAAAGAGTCAGATATGACTAAAGCGACTTAGTGTACACATACTATGGAGTTCAGTATGGATGTTCTTTAAAAATCTAAAAATAAAACCACCAGATGATTTGGTAACCTCACTCCTTTGTGTATAGCCTGGGAAAACTGTAGCTGGAAAAGACACATGCACCTCAATGTTCACTACAGCACTGTTTAGAATAACCAAAGCTGGAAATAATCAAAATGCCCACTGGTTAATGAATGGATAAAGAAAATATGACACATATATATACAGTGGAATAATTCTCAGTCATAAAACAAATGATAATAAAGGCATTTGCAACAACACAAATGGATGTAGAGATGAAATCAGACTAAATGAAATAAGAAAAAGACAAATATGGTATTATATCACTTATTCAGTTCAGTTCAGTCACTCAGTGATGTCCGACTCTTTACAACCCTATGAACTGCATGTCAGTGGACCCCTGTTCCAGGCCTTCCTGTCCATCACCAACTCCCGGAGCTTGCTCAAACTCATGTCTATTGAGTCGGTGATGCCATCCAACCATCTCATCCTTTGTAATCCTCTTCTCCTCCTGTCTTCAATCTTTCCCAGTATCAGGATCTTTTCAAATGAGACAGTTCTTTGCATAAGGTGGTCAAAATATTGGAGCTTCAGCTTCAACATCAGTCCTTCCAATGAATATTCAGGACTGATTTCCTTTAGGATTGACTGGTTTGATCTCCCTGCTGTCCAAGGGACTCTCAAGAGTCTTCTCCAACACCACAGTTCAAAGCATCAATTCTTCAGTGCTCAGCTTTCTTAATGGTTCAACCCTCACATCCATACATGACTACTAGAAAAACCTTAGCTTTGACTCTACAGGCCTCTGTCGGTAAAGTAATGTCTCTGCTTTTTAATGTGGTGTCTAGGGTTGTCGTAGCTTTTCTTCCAAGGAATAAACGTCTTTTAATTTCATGGCTGCAGTCATCATTTTCAGTAATTTTGGTCCCCAAGAAAATAAAGTCTGTCACTGTTTCCATTGTTTCCCCATCTATTTGTCATGAAGTGATGGGACCAAACGCAATGATCGTTGTTTTTTGAATGTTGAGTTTTAAACCAGCTTTTTCACTCTCCTCTTTCACTTTAATCAAGAGGCTGTTTACTTCCTCTTCATTTTCTGCAATAATATGGAATGTAAAAATGGTAAAAACAAACTTATCTATAAAATATAATAGGCACTACCTTGGTGGTCCAGACATCCTGGAATGTGAAGTCAAGTGGGCCTTAGAAAGCATCACTACGAACAAAGCTAGTGGAGGTGATGGAATTCCAGTTGAGCTATTCCAAATCCTGAAAGATGATGCTGTGAAAGTGCTGCACTCAATATGCCAGCAAATTTGGAAAACTCAGCAGTGGCCACAGAACTGGAAAAGGTCAGTTTTCATTCCAATCCCAAAGAAAGGCAATGCCAAAGAATGGTCAAACTACTGCACAATTGCACTCATCTCACATGCTAGTTAAAGTAATGCTAAAAATTCTCCAAGCCAGGCTTCAGCAATATGTGAACCGTGAACTTCCTGATGTTCAAGCTGGTTTTAGAAAAGGCAGAGGAACCAGAGATCAAATTGCCAACATCTGCTGGATCATGGAAAAAGCAAAGGAGTTCCAGAAAAACATCTATTTCTGCTTTATTAACTATGCCAAAGCCTTTGACTGTGTGGATCACAATAAACTGTGGAAAATTCTGAAAGAGATGGGAATACCAGACCACCTGATCTGCCTCTTGAGAAATGTGTATGCAGGTCAGGAAGCAACAGTTAGAATTGGACATGGAACAACAGACTTGTTCCAAATAGGAAAAGGAGTTCATCAGGTTGTATACTGTCACCCTGTTTATTTAACTTATATGCAGAGTACATTATGAGAAGCGCTGGACTGGAAGAAACACAAGCTGGGATCAAGATTGCCGGGAGAAATATCAATAACCTCAGATATGCAGATGACACCACCCTTATGGCAGAAAGTGAAGAGGAACTCAAAAGCCTCTTGAAAGTGAAAGTGGAGAGTGAAAAATTTGGCTTAAAGCTCAACATTCAGAAAACGAAGATCATGGCATCCGGTCCCATCACTTCATGGGAAATAAATGGGGAAACAGTGGAAACAGTGTCAGACTTTATTTTTCTGGGCTCCAAAATCACTACAGATGGTGACTGCAGCCATGAAATTAAAAGATGCTTACTCCTTGGAAGGAAAGTTATGACCAACCTAGATAGCATATTCAAAAGCAGAGACATTACTTTGCCAACAAAGGTTTGTCTAGTCAAGGCTATGATTTTTCCTGTGGTCGTGTATGGATGTGAGAGTTGGACTGTGAAGAAGGCTGAGCACCGAAGAATTGATGCTTTTGAACTGTGGTGTTGGAGAAGACTCCTGAGAGTCCCTTGGACTGCAAGGAGATCCAGCCAGTCCATTCTGAAGGAGATCAGCCCTGGGATTTCTTTGGAAGGAATGATGCTAAAGCTGAAACTCCAGTACTTTGGCCACCTCATGCAAAGAGTTGACTCATTGGAAAAGACTCTGATGTTGGGAGGGATTGGGGGCAAGAGGAGAAAGGGACGACAGAGGATGAAATGGCTGGATGGCATCACTGACTTGATGGACGTGAGTCTGAGTGAATTCCGTGAGTTGGTGATGGACAGGGAGGCCTGGCTGCTGGGATTCATGGGGTTGCAAAGAGTCGGACACCACTGAGCGACTGATCTGATCTGATCTGATCTGGTGGTCCAGCAGCTAAGACTCCACATTCCCAATGCAGAGGGCCTGGGTTTGATCCCTGGTCAAGGAACTAGATCCATATGCTGCAACTAAGACCTGGAAAAGCCATAAATAAATAAATATTAAAAAATAATAGCCTGGCATACTGCAGTCTATGGGGTCACAAAGTTGGATGTGATTTAATGACTGAACAACAAAGAAATAAAAGAGAAATAGAGTCACTGCAGCTAAGTCACTTCAGTCGTGTCCGACTCTGTGCGACTCCATAGACGTAGCCCACCAGGCTCCCCCATCCCTGGGATTCTCCAGGCAAGAACACTGGAGTGGGTTGCCATGTACTTCTCCAATGAATGAAAGTGAAAAATGAAAGTGAAGTTGTGAAGTCATGTCCGACCCTCAGTGACCCCAAGGACTGCAGCCTTCCAGGCTCCTCCGTCCATGGGATTTTCCAGGCAAGAGTACTGGAGTGGGGTGCCATTGCCTTCTCCAAAATAGAGTCACAGATATACCCAAATTTATGGTTACAAAGTGGAAAGGTGGTAAGCTGTGTGCTGTGCTCAGTTGCTTAGTCATGTCTGACTTGAAAGGTGGTGGAGAGGGATTAATTAAGAGGCTGGAATTAATATATACACTGTGCTATGTGGACCTACTGAATAGAAGTGGGAACTGTACTCAATACTATGTAATAACCTCTATGGGAAAAAAAAGTTCTAAGAAGAATATATAGATGTCTATATGTAAGTCAGTCAAAGTGTTGTACAACTAAAGAAAACACAGGTTTGTAAATCAACTGTTCTCCAGTTTAAAGCACAAATTAAATTCAAAAAGGAAAAAAAAGACATACCTACTCTATGCCCTTGGGGCTTCCCTGGTGGCTCAGACATTAAAGAATCCACCTGCAATGTGGGAGACCCAGGTTCAATCCCTGGGTTGGGAAGATCCCCTGGAGAAGGGAATAGCAACCCACTCCAGTATTCTGGCCTGGAGAATTCCATGGACAGAGGAGCCTGGTGGGCTTCAGTCCATGGGGTCACAAAGAGTTGGACATGGCTGAGTGACTAACACTAACACACACTCACACACACACACACATACACACTCTCACACACACACTCACACACACACACACTGTCACACACACTTACACACACACAAACACACACTCTGTCCCCTCAGGCCTCATGACCCAGGCGGGTGTCACATCCCCTGGAGCCTGAGCAGACTTGGGTCCCAAGGTTGGACTGGGGTGACATACAGTGTGTCAACTCCCCACCCCCATCCCCAACAGGACTTGCGGTGCCTGTTCCCTCTGCACGGGTGCACACTCTCCAAGCCTGGGAGGACCCTCCTGAAGATAAACTGAGCCTTGAGCACCCGAAGGATGGTCGCCCCTCTGGCCCTTAGCCCCATGGCTCCTTGTGCTGCAATTCCCAACTCCACATTTCCTCCTTAGGTTGCCTCACCTCCACATGACCACAGCCTTTACAGGCGGCTCTCCAGGGGTTGGGATATGTCTGAGGGATAAAGGCTAAGGGCGTGGGGAGGGAATGAGACACAAGCCTTGGCTATTTAGTCAGGCCATTCCACTCCAATGTATAACCCAGGAATAGGACTTTCCCCAAGGCTGATCTCACACGCTGGTAAAGTAATGCTTAAAATTCTCCAAGCCCAGGCTTCAGCAATACATGAACCATGAACTTCCAGATGTTCAAGCTGGTTTTAGAAAAGGCAGAGGAACCAGAGATCAAATTGCCGAAATCTGCTGGATCATCAAAAAAGCAAGAGAGTTCCAGAAAAAAACATCTATTTCTGCTTTACTGACTACGTCAAAGCCTTTGACTGTGTGGATCACAATAAACTGTGGAAAATTCTGAAAGAGATGGGAATACCAGACTACCTGACCTGCCTCTTGAGAAACCAATGTGCAGGTCAGGAAGCAACAGTTAGAACTGGACATGGAACAATAGACGGTTCCAAATAGGAGAAGGAGTACTTCAAGGCTGTATAGTGTCACCCTGCTTATTTAACTTATATGCAGAGTACGTCATGAAAAACCCTGGGCTGGAAGAAGCACAAGCTGGAATCAAGATTGCCGGGATAAATACCAATAACCTCAGATATGCAGATGACACCACCCTTATGGCACAAAGTGAAGAGGAACTCAAAAGCCTCTTGATGAAAGTGAAAGAGGAGAGTGAAAAAGTTGGTTTAAAGCTCAACATTCAGAAAACGAAGATCATGGCATCTGGTCCCATCACTTCATGGCAAATAGATGGGGAAACAGTGGAAACAGTGTCAGACTTTATTTTTTGGGGTTCCAAAATCACTGAAGATGGTGATTGCAGCCATGAAATTAAAAGACGCTTACTCCTTGGAAGGAAAGTTATGACCAAACTAGATAGCATATTGAAAAGCAGAGACATTACTTTGCCAACAAAGGTCCGTCTAGTCAAGGCTATGGTTTTTCCTGTGGTCATGTATGGATGTGAGAGTTGGACTGTGAAGAAAGCTGAGCACTGAAGAATTGATGCTTTTGAACTGTGGTGTTGGAGAAGACTCCTGAGAGTCCCTTGGACTGCAAGGAGATCCAACTAGTCCATCCTAAAGGAGATCAATCCTGGTGTTCATTGGAAGGACTGATGCTAAAGCTGAAACTCCAAATACTTTGGCTACCTCATGAGAAGGATTGACTCATTTGAAAAGACCCTGATGCTGGGAGGGATTGAGGGCAGGAGGAGAAGGGGACGACAGAGGATGAGATGGCTGGATGGTATCACCGACTCGATGGAGACGAGTTTGACTGAACTCCCGGAGTTGGTGATGGATGGGGAGGCCTGACGTGCTGCAATTCATGGGGTTGCAAAGAGTTGGACACGACTGAGCGACTGAACTGAACTGATGTTCCGCGAGAAATTCAGAATGGGCATAGAAAAATGCTGCCTCCTTGTGGCCATGTCCTGTAAAAACAACATGAAAACCAGAGCTGAGGGGTTTTTCACCTTCACACATATGGAGCAGAAAAGGACACCTGCCCTGGAGAAATGTCTTGGGGTAGGTAATGCAAAACGACTTTTAAATGGGGCACACTTTTAACAGATTATTGGCCAGAGATATATTAATATAACTTTTGTTACCCAAACGTTATTGACCAGAGACCTTTCAATATTTACTTACATAACAAATTGCCTGTCACTGGCCTTAGTTTCTGCAAAAATCCCCCAGTCAATAATATTTTAAGAACCCAATTTCAAGAGCTAAAATTTACACACACTGTATAAAAACAAGGCACATGAAAAGATTATTTCTTTTTTTATTACTTTATTGCTAATATTATTTTGCTTTATGTTATATTATCATTTTGCTTAATATTATTTTTATATTGCTAATTATTGGGGAAATTAAAATCCAAGCTAACAATGAGGTATCACCTCACACCAGTCTGAATGGACCCAATCACAAAGTCTACAATCTAGAAATACTGGAGAGGGGAAGAAGAGGAAACCTTCTTATACTGTTGGTAGGAATGGAAATTAAAAAGAGTCACTATGAGATGAACATGGAGGTTCCTTAAAAGTCTAAGCATAGAAGCTTCTAAGAATAGAAGCAGAGGGATTCTGCTATCCCTCTCCTGGGTCTATATCTGGGAAAAGCATAATTTGAAAAGACACAGACACCCCAGCGTTCACTGCAGCACTATTAAATATAGCCACAACTGGGAAGTGGCGGAAATGCAGATCGATAGATAAGTGGATGAAGAAAATGTGGTGCATGTGTACAGTGGAATATTTCTCAGTGGAAAAATGAAGAAATCATGCCATTTGCAGCAACATGGAATGGACCAGAGATGATTGCACCACCTGAAGCATGTCAGACAAGGACAACTATCATATGACATCATTTATAGGTGGGATCTAAAAACTGACAAGTTAGCAAATTTGCACAACTGAAAAACAGTTACATACTTAGAAAAAAAAAAAAAAACTGGTTTCCTAACAGGTAAGATGAGAAAGAGGGACAAATTAGGAAGTTTGAATTAATATATACACTTTTCTACATGGAAAAGAGATAATTAATAAGGACCTACTGTATAGCACAGGGAACTGTATTCAGCACACTGTAATAATCTATGTGGAAAAAAATCTGTAAAAGAATATATGAATGTCTAACTTTATGTGAGTGAAATTTCTGTACACCTAAAACAAACACAACAATGTAAGTGAAATAGTCTCGAGTTTAAAATACAAATTAAAAAAGAAGAAAGAAATGCCTACTGTTAATATATTCCTTCTGACTCTGTCAACCTGGCCAGGGTCACATCTCCAAGGGTGAGCAGGGTGGGGTCTCAAGGCTGGGCTGTCAAGGGACACAGGGTGTTATGGAGGGTATACCAAGAGATGTACCCTTTTCGATCTACAGTGCCAGTCCCCTCTGCATGAGTCCACACCCTCCAAGCCCAGAAGCACCCTCCTATGGATAAACCCTGCCTTGTGCACCCAAAGGACGGTGGACCCTGTAGCCTGGAAGAGATGTGAGATGTTACCTGTCTGCACGTCCCCTTGTGCCGGGGTTCCCGTGTCCATCCTGCTTCCTTAGATCCACTCCACCTTCAGATGACAGTCCACCTAATGGATGGTGTTGCCAAGACTGGGATTGGTTTGGGGGATAAGGGGTAAGGAGAGGAAGTCTTTACATCCAAACAGCCACTGGGGGTTTGGTCAGGTACATTCCACTAATTTACAACCAGGAACAGGCCAGAATGGGGCATGAAGAAATCCTGCTCTCTTGTGGTCATTTCCACAGCAGCAACTCTAAACCTGTGCTTAGGGGCACTTCAAAGGCATTTGGACCTGCAAAAGAGTTGTTGTTGTTCAGTCGCTCCATCGTGTCTGACTCTCTGTGACCCCATGGGCCTGCAGCACACCAGGCTTCCCTGTCTTTCACCATCTCTCAGAGTTTGTTCAAACTCATGTCCATTGAGTCAGTGATGCAAAAGAGACAAGCCTTCAAAAATATCTTGGGGTAGGTAATCAAAAATGACTTCTAAACAGGGCAGACTTTCAAGACCCCAATTTCAGGAGGCAAATTTTACTCACACTGTTTATAAACAATGCACGTGGAAGTATGTTCAACATCACTAATTACTAGCAAAATGCAAATCCAAACTACAGCGGAGTATCACCTCGCTGTAGACAGAGAGGCCATGGGTAAAAATCTACAAACAAGAAATGCTGGAGAGGATGTGGAGAAAAGAGACCCCTCCTGTGCTTCTGGGGGCAGGGGACATGAATTAGTAAGAGCAGAATGGAGGGTCCTTAAAAGTCTTTATAGAGAGTTACTAGATGATTTGGCAATTCCACTCCTGGGCATCTCTCTGGGGAAAAACAACTGGAAAAGATACACACTCCTTGATATTCACTGTAGCATTGTTCACAGTAGCCAGAATTTGGAATCAGACTATGTATCCATAGGTGGATGAAAGGATAAAGAAGATGAGGTCCATGTGTACAATGGAGTATTACTCAGCCAGGAAATGAATGAACTCATGCCACCTGCCACAACACGGATGGACCTGGAGATCACCATACTAAGTGAAGTAAGTCAAACATGAAAAGGCAAATATCATAAGATATTGTTGCAGTGAAAAGAAAAAAGGAGGAATGAGTTTTTCTCTTTCCCTTTCCTGAGAACAAAGAATACAAAGAGAACAGCAGGCAGACCTGAACATCCCTAGTTTTCTTTCTTTCTTTCCTCTTTTGTTTTACTTTAATGCTCCTAACTCATCTTTCAGTAACTAAGTTTGCTTTTCTGCCCCTTGACTCTGCAGGAGCTACACTTCACACCTATTTCCCTTGGACCCTATGCTAAATACACCCTCTCCCTGGTGTTTACCCTTACAACAACCTTCCCCTCATAGTTCCATATCAGAAAGAAGGCTGCAGAGCCACCTGACTGCCAGACTCACTCACTGGGTTACTCATGCCAGTTTATGACTGTCTTTGAAACAATGCAAGAGGAAGAGATCAAGATCCTGTCACCTTCCTGGTTTTTTAAGGTATCTCCACAGTGTCTTCCACAGTGGCTATGTCAGTTTACATTCCCACCAACAGTGCAAGAGCATTCCCTTTTCTCCACTCCCTCTCCAGCATTTATTGTTTGTAGACTTTTTGATAAGGGCCATTCTGACTGGTGTCAGCTCATATCTCATTGTACTTTTGATTTGCATTTCTCTAATAATGAGTGATGTTGAGCATCTTTTCATGTGTTTGTTAGTCATCTGTATGTCTTGTTTGAAGAAATGTCTGTTTAGGTCTTTTTCCCACTTTTTGATTAGGTTGTTTGTTTTTCTGGTATTTAGTTATATGAGGTGCTTGTATATTTTGGAAATTAATCCTTTGTCAATTGTTTCATTTGCTATTATTTGCTCCCATTCTGAAGGTTGTCTTTTCACCTTGCTTATAGTTTTCTTTGCTGTGCAAAAGCTTTTAAGTTTAATCAGGTCCCACTTGTTTACTTTTGTTTTTATTTATCTTACTCTAGGAGATGGGTCATAGAGGATCTTGCTTTCATTTATGTCGTCAAGTGTTCTGCCTATGTTTTCCTCTAAGAGTTTTATACGTTCTGGTCTTACATTTAGGTCTTTAATCCATTTTGATTTTATCTTTGTGTGTGCTGTTAGGAAGTGTTCTAATTTCATTCTTTTATATGTAGGCGTCCAGTTTTCCCAGCCTCGAGGGTTAGAAGCTTCAGGTTTATCCCAGCACCAAACATAGCTTTGGGCAGACAAACTCTGATTACTGATGGTTCAATAGATATGGAAGTGAGACTTCTCTGCTTGAGTCAGAAGTGCCTGGAGGAGGAAGAGGCTAAGATAAAAAGAAGAAGAGAAGTTTGGGGAGAACTCTGGAGAGATGGGGCACAGGGAGGCTCGCAGCCCACTCTCTAGGATACACCAGTTTCCACACTCCATGTCACAACCACTGCTTCATGTTCCAGGTTCCAATGCTCATGCAGCCCTGCAGCATTGAAAACTGCTAGCCCAAGACTCACAGAAAGTATTTCTGTGTCCAGAGCCCTGCCTCTGCTGAAAGAAAATGCAGTCAGAGTGCAGACAGCCCATCCAGGAACTGTGCCCCTTGAGCAGGCTGTAATTTCCCAATGGGATCTTGACAACATCCATACCAAAAGTTGCTGCTTTTCCTGAGGCGTGGTGAGGCTTGGCATGGCATACTCTCTTCTCTTGGGAAATGTAAGCAATAAATTATGCTTTTAATGGCAAAAAAAAAAAAAAAAAAAATGACCTCAGGGAGGTATTATTTCTCACACATCACAGAGACAAACATTTCAAAAGTGTGACAGCAGGCAATTTAGAAATCTGTAAAGAAAGGCAGTATCTGGAGCTGCTGAAGGGTGTTAGCAGTGTTTTAAAAGAGATATATATTTAACCCTTCACACGACAATCTCACTTTTAAGAATAAACACAATTTTTATTTGTAGAGGTACATGGATGAACAAATGGAAACAAAATATGCAGAATAATTCATTATATTGTGTGTAACATTAAATGTTGGAAACAACCCAAACTCCTAGTCACAGCAGCGTAGTGTATAGCATGCAGCTATGAAAAAGGATTTAACCATGGTTCATGGACTACACTAAAGCCATTGACTGTGTGGTTCACTGCGGGGAGCGAGCTCCGCCCCTGGCAAAAGTCTTGAGGAAGGAGGCTTGGCATACGCAAAGGCTGGATCAAGCCTCAGGAGTCTCCCTGGAAATTCTCGAGCATCTACCCCCAAAACCAGAGTCTGCCTACTTTCTGCTTTGTGCTTTCACCTACACCTCTGACTTTACGGGGGGCTGTCCCCCACTACCTCTCTCTGAAACAAGAGTTAGCTTACAGCTCCAGTTAATAATTCCTGGGTGTGACAGTGTTTAACCTACAAACTCCTTTGGAAATCCTCTAGCCTGCCTGAATAGGTTTTTCTGGCCACATGTGATTGTTCAGAGCCTCCCAACTGTGAGAGGCAGGAGATGTTCTAAACTGTCTAAACACAGATTCTTTTGAGTAGTTAAAAGATTGATTAGAAATTGTATTGGTGAAGGGATTTTCACTTGTTGGGCCAATGTTTGCTGCTAAGTTTCCATATCCCTTACCTGCTGTGTCCCTGGCAGTGTATTGATTAATATAATTGGTGTAAGTAGTAGCTTTAATGTTTGTAACCTGGGACCCTTGAGTTAATTATTTTTCTTGTTGTAGCCCACCACACCTTTGCTCTGTAGGAATGCAACTTTATCTAATGCTTTTGGAGGGTGGCTCCTGACCAATCACCTTTAGAGAAAAATAAGTTTTCTGTAGAAAGGGTCTTAAAATGTTAACAGGCCTCTGGGCCAGAAGATGATACAAATCACCTAAGCTTTTGCATATGATAAGTTTGCAGGAAGAAAGCCTGGCTTGCTGCATGACTCTACCCCTTCCCCCATTATCCTCTATGCATAACTTAAGGTATAAAAACTACTTTGGAAAATAAAGTGCGGGCCTTGTTCACTGAAACTTGGTCTCCCCATGTAGTTCTTTCTCTCACCTTCTGGCTGAATTATTCAGCCTCTTTTCTCCACTGAATTTCCTCACTGAGCTATCCTTATTTCAGCCTCTTTTCTTCACTGAATTTTCCTGTTGAGCTATCCTCATTCTATTACTCTTTATATCCTTAATAAACGTTTAATTAAGCAGTTGTTTCCTGATCCTCGCCAACGCCGTCCCCGCTTCGAATTCCCTGGATCCACCGGGGCTGGACCCCGGCAGTTCACAACAAACTGGAAAATTCTTAGAGAGATGGGAGTACCAGACCACTGTGCCTGTCTCCTGAGAAACCTATATGCAGCTCAGGAAGAAAAAGTTCAAACCAGACATGGAACAATGGTCTACTTCAAAACTGGGAGAGGAACACATGGAACTGTGTATTGTCACCCTGATTATTAAACTGGAGCGTACATCATATGAAATTATTATTAATTAATAATATGGAGAGTACATCATACGAAATGCCAGGCTGGATGAATCACAAGCTGAAATCAAGATTGCTGGGAGAAATATCAACAAACTCAGACATGCAGATGATACCATTCTAATGGCAAGTAAACAGGAACTAGTGAGCCTCTTGATGAGGGTGAAAGAAAAGAGTGAAAAAGATGGCTTAAAACAGTCAAAAGCTAAGATCATAGCATCTGGTCCCATCACTTCTATGGCAAACAGAAGGGTAAAAAGTGGAAACAGTGACAGACTTTATTTTCTTGGGCTCCAGAATCACTGTGGATGGTGACTGCAACCAGGAAACTAAAAGACACTTGCTCCTTGGAAGGAAAGCTATGACAAACCTAGATAGCATATTGAAAACAGAGACATCACTTTGGCAGCAATGGTCTGTATAGTCGAAGCTATGGTTTTTCCAGTAGTTATGTATAGATATGAGACTTGGACCATAAAGATGGCTGAGCACTGAAGAACTGATGCTTCCAAACTGCAGTGCTATAGAAAACTCTTGAGAGTCCCGTGGACTGCAAGGAGATCCAACCAGTCCATCCTAAAGGAAATCAGTCCTGAATATTCATTGGAAGGACTGATGCAGAAGCTGAAGCTCCAATACTCTGGCCACTGGATGTGAAGAACTGACTCACTGGAAAAGACCCTGATCCTGGGACCAATTGAGGGCAGGAGGAGAATGGGACAATAGAGGGTGAGATGCTTAGATAGCATCAATGACTCAGTGCACATGAGCATGGGCAAACTCTGAGAGATAGTGAAGGACAGGGGAGTCTGACATGCTGCAGTCCATCGGGTCACAAAACATTGGACACGACTAAGTGATTGAACAACAGCAACATGAAAAAGGATGAAGAAGATGACTGTGAATCAATATGGAATCATTTCGTGAATATAGCAGCACACTGAGAATAGTGAGAATGAGAGTAAGACTTTCCTAAGAATTTCTTACTTATTCTTCCTTTTGAGAGTTGAAGCAAGTTTTATATATTTAAAAACTAAACATACACACATTTGAATCAGTTCTAAGGAGGTGGATGAAACTGGAGCCTATTATACAGAGTAAAGTAAGCCAGAAAGAAAAACACCAATACAATATATTAACACATATATATATGGAATTTAGAAAGATGGTTACAATGACCCTATATGCAAGACAACAAAAGAGACACAGATGTAAAGAACAGATTTTTTGGACTATGTGGGAAAAGGCGAGGGTGGGATGATTTGAGAGAATAGCATTGAAACGTGTATATTACCATATGTGAAATAGATGACCAGTCCAAGTTCAATGCATGAAACAGGGCACTCAAAGCTGGTGCCCTGGGACAACCCAGAGGGATGGGATGGCGAGTGAGGTGGGAGGGGGGTTCGGGATGGAAGACACATGTACACCCATGGCTGATTCATGTCAATGTATGGCAAAAACTACTACAATATTGTAAAATAATTAGCCTCCAATTAAAATAAATAAATTAATTTAAAAACACTAAACACAAATTGTAAAAGACTCAGATTATAAAATCAGATACAAAAGAATACCCTTAGTAGTAGTTTATTAAATTAACACCATGATGCTGTATATTCTGTAGCTCTGAGTTCAGTTCTTTGACTATGTTTTTATAGAGCTATAGCCTAAACCAAAATTAACTCTACAGCAAGCAGATACATGTTACTTAGCAGGTTATTTGGATTCTAAGTTCTAAAAAGCTTTATTTGACTATGAATATTAGCAGATATAAGATGTTAAGTGTGCACAAAGTAATATGGTTAAATTATTCCTAGAATATATTCAATTTCAGAATCAATTCTTCTGAATACCTTTTTGAGTTTGAGATGTTATCTTTGTTTTATGCACAACAGTGCTGTGTTAGTGGTTGCCCATTTAAGGAACAATACATGACAACCAAATCTATTTTTGGCAAGAATATTGTTTTAATTGTTCAGATACATGTTCATGCAGCACATCAAGAAATTAAGACACTTGCTGGGTTAAATAGATTTCTTAGAAGTCTGGTCAAAAATGAATTTTAACCAGCCTCATTTTTTTTTCATATTCCCTGAGCTCTGAAAAAAATCTTGCTCTCATATGAAGGAAATCTCTACCCTTTCATGTTTCTTTGAAAACTTCTGTTATGCTAGTGAAGTTGCTCCCCTTGAGAAGTCAGAATTTTTATATACTGTGCACATAACTTAACTGAAGTTACACAAGTATGAACAGCTATGACCAACTTGTATGCAATTAGCAGCTCTATTATTACTATTGCCTGGCAAACAAGATTTGTGAAATAAGCAAGCTAGCAAGAAAATATGGGTTGAAGTAATTTTTCTTACTTCAGAGATACTAAGAGGTGAGAAAAATATTTTGAACTTATGAACTAGGGTGATTCAGTTTCCAAAGGTTGTTTTAATACTCTTGAGTATTGTAAAATATACACTCTGGATTACTGGAGTAAAATACACACTCTGGAGTATTGTAAAATAAATGTGTATATTCATACATTTGTAAAATATAAAAATTATTTTTCATTAAGCATTATTCATTCACTGCCGGTCTGAAGAGTTGCCTCAGTTCAGTTCAGTTCAGTCACTCAGTCGTGTCCGACTCTTTGTGACCCCATGAATTGTAGCATGCCAGGCCTCTCTGTCCATCACCAACTCCCAGAGTTCACTCAAACTCATCTCCATTGAGCTGGTGATGCCACCCAGCCATCTCATCCTCTATCGTCCCCTTCTCCTCCTGCCCCCAATCCCTCCCAGCATCAGGGTCTTTTCCAATGAGTCAACTCTTCACAGGACGTGGCCAAATTATTGGAGTTTCAGCTTCAGCATCAGTCCTTCCAATGTACACGTAGGACTGATCCCTTTTAGGATGGACTGGTTGGATCTCCTTACAGTCCAAGGGACTCTCAAGAGTCTTCTCCAACACCACAGTTCAAAAGCATCAATTCTTCAGCACTCAGCTTTCTTTATAGTCCAACTCTCACATCCATTCATGACCACTGGAAAAACCATAGCCTTGACTAGACGGACCTTTGTTGGCAAGGTAATATCTCTGCTTCTCAATATGCTATCTAGGTTGGTCATAACTTTCCTTCCAAGGTGTAAGCGTCTTTTAATTTCATGGCTGCAGTCAACATCTGCAGTGATTTTGGAGCCCAGAAAAATAAAGTCTGACACTGTTTCCACTGTTTTCCCATCTATTTGCCATGAAGTGATGGGACCAGATGCCATGATTTTAGTTTTTTGAATATTGAGATTTAAGCCAACTTTTTCACTCTCTTCTTTCACTTTCATCAAGAGGCTTTTTAGTTCCTCTTCATTTTCTGCCATAAGGGTTGCCTGCTGCTGCTGCTGCTGCTGCTAAGTCACTTCAGTCGTGTCCGACTCTGTGCGACCCCATAGACGGTAGCCTACCAGGCTCCTCCATCCATGGGATTCTCCAGGCAAGAACATTGGAGTGGGTTGCCATTTCCTTCTCCAATGCATGAAAGTGGAAAGTAAAAGTGAAGTCGCTCAGTCGTGTCCGACTCTTAGCAACCCCATGGACTGCAGCCTACCAGGCTCCTCCATCCATGGGATTTTCCAGGCAAGAGTACTGGAGTGGGGTGCCATTGCCTTCTCCAAGGGTTGCCTAGTCCATAATAATTAGTATATATACTCTTTTAAGTGTCAACCTTCCCCTTTTATTAGACTTCTGGACGAAGACCATTTTATGCTTAGGAAAAGCCAGTTTTGAGGCTGTGAGGCAGGAGGCCAATAGGAAATCTGAAAGAGTGCTGACAACAGCAGGGATGTTCTAATAGTTATCTTAAAGAACACAATTTTCAGATAGGACAGAAGGGAATTGACTTAAAACTCATGATTTCTTCCCATGGTAGGGCTTTTTGAATATCTATAGAATAACACTAACTCTCCGGGTTGTGTTCTTGGCCATAATCCTTGGTGGGAGGCATGTTGTCACAGCTTGACACCTCCTTCCTCTTAGATGTCTGGCTTTTTCCAAGGTTTCTGGACTTTACTAGACACATTCAAAATCCAACAAGCTGGCATCTCTTGTGTCCACTCTGTGTGGAGAGAGAAACAATGCAACAGGTTCTGGGTGTACACAGACAGCACAGCCCTGAGACTGAGCATGATGGACTGCTCTCCTGTAGTCTGTGGATTTTGTTATACGACACAGCTGATTAAGAGAATGGGAGATTATCTTGGGTGAATCTGATGTGACCAGGTTTGCTCTTTAGCCACTCCAGTACTTTTGCCTGGAAAACCCCATGGACAGAGGAGCCTGGTAGGCTGCAGTTCATGGGGTTGCTAAGAGTCGGACACAACTGAACAACTTCACTTTTACTTTTCACTTTCATGCACTGGAGAAGGAAATGGCAAGCCACTCCAGTGTTCTTGCCTTGAGAATCCCAGGGATGGGGGAGCCTGGCGGGCTGCTGTCTATGGGGTCCCACAGAGTCAGACACGACTGAAGTGACTTTGCAGCAGCAGCAGCAGCAGCAGACAGTTTACTTGGGATGCTTGCAGAAGACAAAGCGGTGCTTCCAAGGTAGCCTGTGAAAGTGTCAGTCACTCAGTCGTGTCCTACTCTATGCAACTCCATGAAATTCCTCTGTTCTTGGAATCCTCCAGGCAAGAAGACTGGAGTGGGTTGCCGTTTTCTCCTCCAGGGGATCTTCCCCATCCAGGGATCACGTGTGTATCTCTTGTGGTCCCTGCCTTGGCAGGAGGATTCTTTACTGCTGAGTCACCGGGGAAGCCCTTACATACAGGAGAACCCCCATAATACTACTAGCTGAATTATCTACAGGAATTTTGCAGGCCAGAAGGGAGTGGCATTATATATTAAAGGGAAAACCTACAACATTGGATTCTCTACCCCAACAAGATTATCATTCAGAAAAGAAGGAGAGAGAAAGAATTTCTCAGACAGGCAAAAACTAAAAGTTCATCAACACTAAAACTACTTTAAAAGAAATGTTAAAGGATCTTTGCTAGGTGAAAACAAAAAATGCTACAATAAGAAGTAAGAATCTATAGGAAAGGAAAAAACCCACTAGAAACAGCAAACCATAGTAAAGCCTGTGGATAAACCATTAAAATAAGCTAGTATAAAAATTAAAAGAAAACTATAATATTAATTATAACTATAATAAAACAAAGAATAGATGTGAAGGTGTAAAAATGACAACAAAACAAACCATGTGGATATGGAATTTAAAAAAACTAGGTCTTTTTAGAATGTGTTTGTAATTAAATGACTATTAGTTTAAAAAAAGCAGATATAAATCATATTTTATAAATATCTACAAGACATTCCATCCAAAAATAGCAGAATACATGGCCTTTTCAAATGCACACGGAGCTTTCTCCATAATGGATAACATGCTTAGTCACAAAACAATTCATAACAAATTTAAAATTATAGAAACTATACTGAGCATTTTTTCAACAATGTGCTAAAAACTGGACATCAGTAACAGGAGGAAAAATTGGGAAAACACAAAAACATGGAGACTAAGATGACTATGGCTCAGATCATGCCCTCCTTATTGCCAAATTCAGACTTAAATTGAAAAAAGGAGGGAAAATCACTAGGCCATTCAGGTATGATCTAAATCAAATCCCTTATGATTATACAGTGGAAGTGACAAATAGATTCAAGGGATTAGATTTGATAGACAGAGTGCCTGAAGAGCTATGGACAGAAATTCATGGCATTGTACAGGAGGCATTGACCAAGATCATCTCCAAGAAAAAGAAATGCAAAAAGGCAAAATGGTTATCTGAGGAGGCCTTATAAATTGCTGTGAAAAGAAGAGAAGCAATAGACAGGGGAAGAAAGGAAAGATATACCCATTGGAATGCAGTATTCCAAAGAATAGCAAGAAGAGATAAGGAAACCTTCCTCAGCAATCAATGCAAAGAAATAGAGGAAAACAATAGAAAGGGAAAGACTAGAGATCTCTTCAAGAAAACTGAGATACCAAGGCAGCATTTCATGCAAAGATGGGCACAATAAAGGACAGAAATGGTATGGACCTAACAGATGCAGAAGATATGAAGAGGTGGCAAGAATACACAGAAGAACTATACAAAAAAGATCTTCATGACCCAGATAACCACAATGGTGTGATCACTCATCTAGACCCAGAAATTCTGGAGTGCAAAGTCAAATGGGCCTTAGGAAGTATCACTGCGAACAAAGCTAGTGGAGGTGATGGAATTCCAATTGAGCTACTTCAAATCCTAAACGATGGTGCTGTTAAAGTGCTGCACCCAATATACCAGCAAATTTGGAAAACTCATCAGTGGCCCAAGACTGGAAAAGGTCAGTTTTCATTCCAATCTCAAAGAAAGGTAATGCCAAAGAATGCTCAAAATACTGCACAATTGCACTCATCTCACATGCTAGCAAAGTAATGCTCAAAATTCTCCAAGTTGGGCTTCATCAGTATAGGAAACAAGAACTTCCACATGTTCAAGCCAAATTAGAAAAGCCAGAGGAACCAGAGATCAAATTGCCAACATCCATTGGATCACAGAAAAACATCTACTACTGCTTCATTGACTATGCTAAAGCCTTTGACTGTGTGGATCACAACAAACTGTGGAAAATTCTTAAAGAGATGGGAATATCAGACCATCTTACCTGTGAGAAACCTGTAGGCATGTGAAGAAGCAACAGTTAGAATCAGACATGGAACAATGGACTGGTTCCAAATTGGGAAAGGAGTATGTCAAGGCTGTGTATTGTCACCCTGCTTATTTAACTTATATGTAGATTATATCATGCAAAATGCCAGGCTAGATGAAGCACAAGCTATAATCAAGATTTCTGGGAGAAATATCAATAAGCTCAGATATGCAGATGACACCACCCTTACGTCAGAAAGCAAACAAGAACTAAAGAATCTCTTGATGAGAGTGAAAGAGGAGAATGAAAAAGTTGGCTTAAAACTCAGCATTCAAAAAGTGAAGATCATGGCATATGGTCCCATCACTTCATGGCAAATAGTTGGGGAAACAATGGAAACAGGCACAGACTTTATTTTCTTAGGCTCCCAAATCATGGCAGATGGTGACTGCAGCCATGAAATTAAAAAAGAACATTTTGCTCCTTTGGAGAAAAGCTATGACCAACCTAGACAGCATATTACAAAGCAGAGGTATTACTTTACCAACAATGGTCTATAGAGCCAAAACTATAGATTTTTCAGTAGTCAGGTACGGACATGAGAGTTGGACCATAAGGTAGGCTGAGTGCCAAAGAATTGATGCTTTTGAACAGTGATGTTGGAGAAGACGCTTGAGAGTTCCTTGGACTGCAAGGAAATCAAACCAGTCAATCTTAAAGGAAATCAACCCTGAATATTCATTGGAAGACCAGAGTACAGATGACTAGAAGGGAGATGCAGGTAAAGGGACCGAGTGGTGTCTGGACATGTGGACCACAGTACAGGATCTGATTTCTCTTCTGGGAATATTTTGGATGACTTTGCACAGGGAAGATGACAATATCATTAGCATTTTAAACTGATCTCTCTGCCCACCACCTGGAGTGCTAACTATTGGAGGGGTGTGAGCTGAAACCAGGAAACTTTCCAAGGAGGATTTGCAGTATTTTGGTTAAAATGCTGGGAGTTTCGTCAGTGGCCATCATGTAGATGGTCTTGTGTCATCTGGGAGAGTCAGCAGCCTGACTGATGTATTCATATGAGTTGTAAGAAATAGAGGACTCATGAATGATATATACATTTTTGCTCAAGAACTGGCTGAGTTTTTCACTTAAAGGTGGGAATTTGGGAAGTGCAGGATCAAGGTGAGGCTGAGAATGAGAGGTGTGTGTCAGACAAGCTCCGTGTGAGATGCTTATCAGGTGCCAGATGTGGATGTCAAAGGTGCTTGGATACAGAGTGTAGGGTCATGGGAGAAGTAGCAGCTGATACGATATTGAATGGAGATATTTGATGACATGGGCTGGGGGAGATCATTTTGAGAGTGAACAAAGAATGGTGAGTGATATTTTTCAGAATTCTGTGTATACAAAGTTAAAAAACACAAGCAACATAGCAATCACTATTATAATTTTGTAAAATGTGTATAAAGAAATGAAGAAGAAAACAGAAAAATATTGACTTCATACATTTGGACTGTGTAGAGATTTGGATTTTTTTTTTTTTTGTCCATGCCTTGAAGCCTGAGGGATTTTAGTTCCCAACCAGAGACTGAACCTGGGGCCTCTACAGTGAGAGCATTGAGTTCTAACCACTGGGGAATTTTCTGTATTGTTTTCCAAAGTTCATATGACGTGGTTATGCCCAATCTAGTAAATATGATGAGAGTTGTTAGACTCCTTATGCTATTGCTGCCTCTGTCCATTCTCTGTGACCATGTGGTGGGAAGGGCCTGGATCTGAGTTTAGCCCCTCCCCCTGAGAACTACCCTCAAGGTCACAAGTCAATATGAGTTCCTGATGTGACTCCCCAGTAGTCTTCAGGACAAACCGTCTCCCCCTTCCCATGGCCTGTTGTGTGTGTGTTCCTTAGATAAGACCCATGCAGCTCACTTAACCCTGCTCCTTTCGATCTGAAGTGACTAATCCCATCTTAGCCTGGAAGCTTTCTAGGTGGGAACCCCAAAGCACTCTGCCCAGGGACTCTAATAGAAGGCCCTAGGTCCAGCCTCTCTCTCTGTCACACCAGCCTTGACCCCTCTACCCCCGCCCCAAGCCCCTGTGCTTCTGTGGCCTCCTCCTCCCGGACCTGTGATCAAGAAGCTTCTCTATTTCGGTCTCTTTGCGCTCACCTCAGACACCCCAGGGGCTGGACTTAATAAACGGTCAGGTAACCCAGTCACAACAACTGGTGTTGTGGTCAGGAGACTCTGAGTCACCTCGAGGCTGAGTGGAAGGGCTGCCTCTAGGCTGCAGGTGTCTCCTGCCGTCCTGCAAGGAGAGGGTGACTGTATCCAGAGGGCCCCCTCTGTGGCCTTGGCTGCACGGTGTCGCCTTGCTGTGAGCCCCTTGTGCATCCCAATTCAAAGGGCCAGCTTCACAAAAAATGACTGGAGTCCTCAGGGCCTCGGACATTGTCCACTGGAGCCCACTAAGGGGCCGAGAGCATATTCCCGCTGTTACTGTCCCCTGCAGGGTGGCTATCCCAGCAACTCATCTCTGGGGGCGAGTTTCCAAAAAGGCTTTGAGTATGGATGTCGCTGCCTGCCTCCTCTGAGGAGAGTTAGCTCAGATTTCCATCATGTCCTGGGTGCATTAGTTAATGGTCAGACACACAAGCAGCACCCTCTCCCCACCCCACATATGAACTAATGGATGAAGATGCTCTTAAGGGAGGAGACAGAGACCCCTTCCCCCACCCCCTGAGGGCTGTGCGGACCAATATGACCGGGACCCTCCCTGGGGAATCAAGCCTCTCCCAAAGTCAATCTCTGCCTGTGTACCTCCTGCTGCTTCCACACTTCAGCCCCACCCAAGGGACACCTCAGCCCCACTCAAGCCTCAGCACCTAATGACTCAAGGCAAGCAGCCTCTGAACTTGGAGCTGCCCCAGGTAAAGTGTCCAAAAAAGTTAGAGGGCTGCTCAGAAACATAAAACACACCCCAAATGTGATAACCTCTGGGTCCAGATGCAGAGAACAGACTTGTGTTTGCCTAGTAGAGGAGGGAAGGTCTGGGAGTTTGCGCTTAGCAGATGCAGACTGGCATCTAAAGGATGGATAAACAGCAAGGAGAGGCTGTGCAGTGCTGGGAACTATATTCAATATCCTATAATAAGCCATAAAAGAAAAGAATATGAAATATAATTTTTAAAAAATCCCAAAGGGCACTGCCAGGGCCAGCAAATACCACTGCACCAGGCACTGGGTCTATTTGTGGGGTCTGGGGGATGGATGCTTCGATGGACAGCAGGAGCCCCCAAGACCACCTTGCAACACTAGGGGAACAACGGTGATGACTGTTAGCCTTGAGGCTGAGTTGCAAAAATGCCTCCAGGGGATTTGCCCGAGGACCCCACGGAGCCTGTGAATCCGTCCACTGCTTGCCCTGTGGACGCTGCACCACCCACAAAGGTGCAAAACTCTGAATTCCCTGCAGATTGCCCAGCAGCATCAGTTCATCTTCCTGGCAGCCAAACAAGGTTTTCTCAGCTGTAACAGACAGCAGGGGCCCTTCCTTGCAACATGTCCACCTGGGCCTTCCTGCGCCCATGGCCCGGGCCTCTCTAGGGTGCAGGTTTGCTCTCCATCTGGTGCATCCATGGCAGACCCACTCCCTGTCAGTATCCCCCAACTGCTGGTTCCTCCGCCTGACCTGAGACACCTTCTCCACCCCCTGCCCTGACCCTCCCTCCCCACAACCACATGGACCAGATCCCTCAGGACAGACAAATTCCTCCAAACCTTGAAAGGGCGCTCCAGGCCGTGCAAGTAAAATGATATTGGATCTGTGACCCCTCAGGGCCAGATGTGCAGCCATCTCACTGTGCAGTCCTCAGTTCCTATTCTGGAGTGGGTTGTCATTCCCTCTTTCAGGGAATCTTTCCCACACAGGGATGGGACCCAGGTCTCCTGCATTGTAGGTGAACTCTTTACTGAGTGAGTCACTGGGGAAGCCCAGGAATCAGCACTTTGTGCTAAATTTCCCGCAAATACCTTATTTAGGCTGGACCAACCACTCATCTAGGCCCTGAACAGGGCAATGTGGGGGCTTGTCAGAAAAACTAATCCCCCCACCATGAGGATCCTAAAGGCTACACAGTATACCCAAACACAGAAGCTGTATTTGTATCCTGTGTATTCACTGCCCCCAGAGGTGAACAGTGCCTCACTCAGATAACTGTGGAATAACCCAATAGGTCCAGAATCGTGGCCCTGATTCAAGGACCTGGGACCAGGTTCATGTGACCCTGTCCAGTCTGAAAGCTGTCCACAGAGATGACCTCAAGTATCACAACCTTGATACTTTTAATATTCCAGCACCCCCTCTTCCTCCCCAGCATATCTCCACTGGAAGCATCTTACTCACCCTAGGAGGGCCATGCCCATCCATGTCCTGTAGGGACCGGCCGTCACCCTGGATTGGCAGACACAGAAAAGGTGCGGCCACCCAGCCCACCAGCTTGAGTATTAAAAGCCACCCTGCAGTGGTCAGCCTTGCTGACCAACCATGTGCAGACCCCACAACCTGTTCTAAGTCTGTTAAAATATGACTCACTCACAACAGAGATGGTGACTGACTGCCCTAGGTGTCCTGTTGGCTGAAGGGGAAGAGCCTGTTCTGTACAGGAAACCTTGAGCAGGTACATGAACAACTCAGGACAGGTACAGGCCAAGCGTCAGAAGATGCCTCAATGGGCATTGGTCATGAAGACGTAACTAAGCTGTCCCCACAAATCCCTGCACCCTCTGAGTCCCTGATATGTTCTCCTGGCTCTCACCAAACCACCTGGGGGAATGAGAGTCCAAACAGTAGGGAGCCTGATCCTCATAGGCTTCCTCCTTGTTGCCTTGGTTACCTGTGTTTTACCGTGGCTTCAGAAAATGATGCCCATGTCCTTTAATACATCTGCTACAGAGTAATGGTGGTCCTGATGCTGAGGCATCACAGAATGAGCTGTTGAGAGTTTAGCTGAGCTGCCTCATGTACTTGCTGCCTCCATATCCATTGTGTGTGGCCAGTGGCCACTGGGGCCTTAACATTGACTCTAGCCTCTCCCTCGGGTACATGCCTCAGATAACAGTTGTAAAGATTCAAGTAAATGTAGATTCCTAGTGTGACACCCTCAAGGGCCCTTCTGAGAAACAGTCTCCCCCACTTCCTAGGGCCTTCCCTCATTGTACTTCTTAGGTCGGATCCCCACAGAACCCAGCAGACCCCTGTTCTTTTTGGTTTGAATTGACTAATGTAGTCTTAGTCCGGCAACCCCAAAATGCTCCACTCAGAGCCTAATAAACAAATGTGCCTCAAGTCCCATTTCCCACTTCCTGCTCCTACCTTGGCCTTCCTGCTCGGCCTCTCAGTCAGTCTGTATACCTTATCCTTCAGGACTTGTGTTTCGTCAATTCTTGTGGTCTTTTGTTGAACCACTGCTCACCCATCATCTGATACCATGGGGGCTCTATTTAACAAATTTTAATTTAACAAAGTCAAATAAATTAATAATCTCTAAAAATATATTTCAGTAATCTATCCAACTTTTCATAAGCTTAATATTTCTCTAGTTTTTTATATATTAGGGTAAAAAAAGGTGTTATAGAGAAAATGGATAAGTCTGGAGGCATAATTCAACCTCGGGCTTTCTTAAATTGATCTTACCAGAATGTATTTATAAAAACCCAGATGGATGTTTTCCAAATTTCCCTGAAAACTAAGAAGTGTACTGGATCAGTTTCATATTTTAAAAAGGGTCTTTAATAAATTCTGTTTGCTTAAAAATTACACTGGGCTAAATTTCTGCTAGAAAATCTTTGAACTACATTCCCGAATATCCCTTCCATTAATCTCTCACAGTGAAGTTGGCCAGAATTGCTTGTGTAACTATTTATAATAGCCAAGAAATGGAAACAACTTAAATGCTCACTGACAGAGAAATGGATAAAGAAGATGTGGTATACACACATACACACACACAACTGAATACTACTCAGCCATAGAAAAGAATGAAATAATGCCATGTGCAACTCCATGGGTGGATCTACAGATTGTTACACTTAGCAAAGTAAATCGGATAGAGAAAGACAAATATCATATGATATCACTTACATGTGTAATTTAAAATATGACACAAATAAACATTTATGAAACAAACTCACAGACACAGAGAACAGACTTCTGGTTTCCAAGGGAGAGGCAGGTGGAGAGGGATGGACTAGGAGCTTTAGATTAGTAGATGCAAATTATTGTATATAGAATGTATAAACACAGGTCCTCCTATATAGCACAGGGACTTATAATCACTATTCTATGATCAAATATTGGAGAAGGCAATGGCACCCCACTCCAGTACACTCTTGCCTGGAAAATCCCAAGGATGGAGGAGCCTGGTAGGCTGCGGTCCATGGGGTCGCTAAGAGTCAGACATGACTGAGTGACTTCACTTTAACTTTTCACTTTCATGCACTGGAGAAGGGAATGGCAACTCACTCCAGTGTTCTTGCCTGGAGAATCCTCGGGACGGGGGAGCCTGGTGGGCTGCCATCTATGGGGTCGCACAGAGTCGGACACGACTGAAGCGACTTAGCAGCAGCAGCAGCAGCATGATCAAATATAGTGGAAAAGAATATGAAACAGAATATATATATATATATATATATATATATACACACACAGACATATACACACTGACTGTGGCTCAGATCATGAACTCCTTATTGCAAAATTCAGACTTAAATTGAAGAAAGTAGGGAAAACCACAAGGTCATTCACCTATGACCTAAATCAAATCCCTTATGATTATACAGTACAAGTAACAAATAGATTCAAGGGATTAGATCTGATAGATGAAGAACTATGGATGGAGGTTCATAACATTGAACAGGAGGCAGTGATCAAGAGCATCCCCAAGAAAAAGAAGTGCAAAAAGGTGAAAAAGCCCTGAGGAGGCCTTACAAATAGCTGAGAAAAGAAGAGAAGCAAAAGGCAAAGGAGAAAACAAAAGTTATACCCATCTGAACGCAGAGTTCCAAAGAACTCTGGAGAGTTCAGCAAGGAGATAAAAGAAACCCTTCTTGAGTGAACAATGCAAAGACATAGAGGAAAACAATAGAATAGGAAAGACTAGAGATTTCTTCAAAAAAATTAGAGATACCACGGGAACATTTCATGTAAAGATGGGCCCAATAAAGAACAGAAATGGTATGGACCTAACAGAGGCAGAAGATATTAAGAAAAGGTGGCAAGAATACACAGAATTATAAAAAAGATCTTAATGACCTGGATAACCATGATGGTGTGATCACTCACCTGGAACCAGACATCCTGGAGTGTAAACTCATTATGAACAAAGCTAGTGGAGGTGATGGAATTCCAGCTGAGCTCTTTCAAATCCTCAAAGACGATGCTGTTAAAGTGCTGCACTCAATATATCAGCAATTTTGGAAAACTCAGCAGTGGCCACAGGACAGCAAAACGCCAGTTTTCATTCCAATCCCAAAGAAAGGCAATACTAAAAATGTTCAAACTACCACAGAATTGCTCTCATTTCTCATGCAAGCAAAGTAATGCTCAAAATTCTCCAAGTTAGGCTTCAACAGTACATAAACTGTGAACTTCCAGATGTACAAGCTGGATTTAGAAAAGGCAGAGGAACAAGAGATCAAATTGCCAGTATCCAGTGGATCATAGAAAAAGCAAGATAATTCCAGGAAAACATCTGCTTCTGTTTCACTGACTATGCCAAAGCCTTTGACTGTGTAGATCACAACTAATTGGAAAATTCTTCAAAAGATGTGAATACCAGACCACCTTACCTGCCTCCAGAGAAATCTGTATGTAGTTCAAGAAGCAACAGTTATGACTGGACACGGAACAATAGACTGGTTGAAAGCTGGGAAAGGAGTACACCAAGCGTGTATACTGTCACCCCGCTTATTTAACTTCTATGCAGAGTACATCATGCAAAATGCTGGGCTAGATGATGCACAAGCTAGAATCAAGATTGGTGGGATAAATATCAATAACCTCAGATATGCAGATGACACCACCCTTATGGTAGAAAGCGAAAAGGAACTAAAGAGCCTCTTGATGAAAGTGAAAGATGAGAGTGAAAAAGCTGGCTTAAAACTCAACATTCAAAAAGCTAAGATCATGGCATCCAGTCCCATAACTTCATGGCAAATAGATGGGGAAATAGTCAAAACAGTGGCAGACTTTATTTTCTTAGCTTCCAAAATCACTACAGATGGTGACTGCAGCCATGAAATGAGAAGATGCTTGCTCCTTTGAAGAAAAGCTAAGACCAACCTAGATAGCAAGTTAAAAGTCAGAGATATCACCTTGCCGACAAAGGTTTATCTAGTCAAAGCTATATATATATATATATATATATATATATATATATATATATATAGTTTGTTTTACTGAAGAAATTGTAAACACAATATTGTAAGTCAGCTATACTTCAATAAAATTAAAACAGAAAATAATAGCTGGTGTAAGATTAGAAGGACGCAGCCACATGCATTATTCCTGAAGGTCTCCATGAGCAGAGACACCAAGAGGAGGCTGTAGGGTCACTTAGTGTGCTTCCCTTGGTCTCTGCTCTTCTCTCTGCTTCCAGCTTCCTAGCTGCTGGCCCTGCCCACCAACAGCAGTCCCACTTCCCCCATGAGATACTTGGACAGAGGCCTGTACTGCTCCTGTCTACACTGACCACTCCACAGCCTTTTACTCCCCCTCCCCCAGTTTGCTATTTGACATGCATGACTCTGACTTGTGCACCTGCCTCAGAAACTGGTTTAGTGTCTCCTTTTTGGCCTCTTTACCTCTCCCTTCCAAACTTTCACTCATCTAACTTGTCCCACAATTACTAATTAGAGTAAATCCCTTCATCCATAACATGCATACTGACTCTGTTTCCATGTCTGATCCCTGATGATACAGAAAAGTCACTCACTCTGCTGCTTAGGCTTCTATTCCTACTCAGTTTACTTCTGAAGTTCATATTATGTAGCTTTACACAATGGTATCCATTTTCACCTGTGATAAAAAAGAAAACAAGAAAGTCTACTAGCATACCATTTTATAATTTCATAATACTTTAATATTTCATGGTAACTTCCATGGTAAATAAGTTGTGGAATGAATAGCTGAATAATGAACCACAAATGATTAAAGTACATTTAGAAAAGAGTGAAATTCTTTTAAGAATATAGTTAAGGTAAACAGAATACATGACATGACATTAGAGAAGATCTGCTCAGCATACATATAAGTCATTAATTGTGTTATTAGGTGTGCGTGTCAGTGCGCACTCATACTCGTGTTTGAAAGTTTAATCAGTTTCAAATTTGGTCAAATCAAGATTTTCAGTAGCTACATTTTAGGTTCTTAGGACAAGTTTTCTGGAAACATGACAATGCAAACTAATAATTTACAATTATTTAGTTATTTAATAATAACAACTGCTTTCTCAAAACCATCAAAATTTCATAATATACAAAGCAGTAGGCTCAGATTGTTATCTTTAAACACTTTTTGAAATCACTAGCATTTCCATTCGTTATAAATTACTTCTAATTAATACTGAGCTTACATAATTACTAAAGTAGCCTCCCCAAAAGATTTGCTTTAGCTACATTGTTAGAATTGTCAGTGAGGACTTATTTCTGTAGAGAAAACTGTTGCATCTGACTAGAAAACTGCTGGCTCAAGTTTTGTTATCAATAGTTCTAACCTATTTTTAAAATAGTTTCTTCATATTATTATATTGTTAATGTTTAAAAAAGTTAGAGAATTCCACTGAAAATCTACAGGACAGAAATGTCAGTAGAAGAGAGTAATGTCAGCAAGATGGCAGAATAGGAAGTCCAGGACTTGTTCCCCCTAAAAATACCAATTTACCAAAAATGTACAGACACAAATACCTTTAGAAGAAATCCAGACTCCAGTAAGAATCTGAAAAACCCCAGATGAGCACAAAACTGAGAACACTCATATTGGAATGTCTAAGAAGCTTAATTTCACTTTACCCACCTCAGCCCCTACCCAAGTCGACACGGTTTAATTCTGGGAAATAATGCCTCCACTGACAACTTCTCTCTTGGGGAGGGAGGGTAGGAGAAGGGAGAGAGTGGGGCATCCATCCCTGACTTCTTGATATGCTGCCCAGTTCAGTCGTTCAGTCGTGTCCTACTCTTTGCGACCCCATGAATTGCAGCACACCAGGCCTCCCTGTCCATCACCATCTCCTGGAGTTCACTCAATCTCACGTCCATCGAGTTGGTGATGCAATCCAGCCATCTCATTCTCTGTCGTCCCTTTCTCCTCCTGCCCCCAATCCCTCCCAGCATCAGAGTCTTTTCCAATGAGTCAATTCTTTGCATGAGGTGGCCAGAGTACTGGAGTTTCAGCTTTAGCATCATTCCTTCCAAAGAACACCCAGGGCTGATCTCCTTTAGAATGGACTGGCTGGATCTCCTTGCAGTCCAAGGGACTCTCAAGAGTCTTCTCCAACACCACAGTTCAAAAGCATCAATTCTTCGGCACTCAGCTTTCTTCACAGTCCAACTCTCACATCCATACATGACCACTGGAAAAAACATAGCCTTGACTAGATGGACCTTTGTTGGCAAAGTAATGTCTCTGTTTTTGAATATGCTATCTAGGTTGGTCATAACTTTTCTTCCAAGGAGTAAGTGTCTTTTAATTTCATGGCTGCAATGGCTGCAATCACCATCTGCAGTGATTTTGGAGTCCCCCAAAATAAAGTCTGACACTGTTTCCACTGTTTCCCCATCTATTTGCCATGAAGTGATGGGACCAAATGCCATGATCTTAGTTTTCTGAATGTTGAGCTTTAAGCCAACTTTTTCACTCTCCTATTTTACTTTGATCAAGAGGCTCTTTAGTTCTTCTTCACTTTCTGCCATAAGGTTAGTATCATCTGCATATCTGAGGTTATTGATATTTCTCCTGGCAATCTTGATTCCAGCTTGTGCTTCTTCCAGCCCAGCATTTCTCATGATGTACTCTGCATATAAGTTAAATAAGCAGGGTGACAATATACAGCCTTGACGTACTCCTTCTCCTATTTGGAACCAGTCTGTGATATGCTGCCCAAGGGACCACTTTCTGCCTCATGAATTAAAAAACCCATCAAACCACAAGGGAAGAAACTAAAAGAAGAAGAAGAAGAAGAAAAAAAAAAAAAAAAAAAGAACAGGGGAGAATTACAGAACTATAAAAAAAAAAAAACCAGAAAACAAGTAGCAAAATGGCAATAAGAACATATCTATCAATAATCATTTTAAAGGTCCTGGACTGACTCTTCCAGTCAAAAGAGATGGGTGGCTGACTGGATTTGAAAATACTCATGTATGTATTATCACAAGAGACTTACTTCAGAGCATGAACGTGAGAGGATGAAAGAAGATATTTTGTAGAAAAGGAAAGCACAAGAATCCTGGGGGTAATATGACTATGTAGACTTTAAAGTAGACTTTAAAACATAGTCTATAACAAAAGACACAGAGAGTATTACATAATGATAAAGGGATCAATACAAAGATAGAATATAATATTATTTAGCATATATGCACCTAATACATATACCTATTAGTGCTTATATAGAGCAAATATTAACAGACATAATGGGATAAATTGACAGGAATAAAATATTAGTAGAGGACTTTAAAATCCCATTTATATCAAGGGACAGAGCATCCAGAGAGAAAATCAGTAAAGAAACAGTGACCTTGAATTACATATAACAGCTGGGCTTAATAGACATTTACAGGACTACGAAGCTACAATAATCAAAACGGCATAGCACTGGTGCAGAAACAGACACTTAGATGAATGGAATGAAACAGAAAGTCCAGAAATAACCATGTGCATATGCTTAATTAATCTATGACAAAAAGGTAAACATATATAATGGGGGAAAACAGTCTAATTAATAAGTTGTACTGGGAAAACAGGACAGCTACTACTTGTAAAAAATGAAATTAGGACATTTTCTCATATCATATAAAAAATGAATTCAAAAGGGATTAAAGACCTAAGTGGAGGACCTGCAACCATAAAAGACCTAGAAGAGAACATGGGCAGAGCACTTTTTGACATAAGTTGACAATTTTGGGGGGATGAATCCCTTCAGACAAAGAAAACAAAAGCAAAAATAATCAAATGCAATCTAATTAAACTTAGAAGCTTTTACATAGCAAAGAAAACCACCACACACACACACAAAAAAGACAACCTTCTAAATGGGGAAATATTTGCAAATGGTATGACCAAAAGAGGGTTAATATCCAAAATATATCAAAAGCTTGTACAAATCAACATCAAAAAACAAAAGCCTTATTAAAATTGGCAAAAGACCTGAAAAGACATTTTTCCAAAGAAAATATACAGATGACCAATAGGCACATGAAAAAAAGATGCTCAAAATAATCTTCAGGGAAATGCAAATCAAAATCATAATGAGTTAATCACCTGATCATCAATCATCTATCAGAATAGCTATCATCAAATGCCTGCAAATAGAAACACTGGTGAAGATGTGGAGAAAAGGGAGCCCTAATACTGTTGGCAAGAAGGTAAACCGGTGTAGCCATCATGGAAAACAGTGAGAAGATCACTCAAAAACTAAAATTATAGTTGTCATTGTGACACAGAAATTCCACTCTTGGGTATGCATCCAAAGAAAACAAAAACTCCTGTTTTGTTATAGTTTGAAAAGATATTTTGAAAAGATACCTGGCCCCCAGTGTTGATAGCAGCACTACCTACAGTAGCCAAGACATGGAAGCAAACTGAGTCCCATCAACAGTTGGATGGATAAAGAAGATGTGATTTTTGTATATGATATATAATGGAATACTATTCAGCCATAAGAATGAAATAATGCCATTTGCAGGAACAGGGGTGGACCTAGATATTATCATAATAAGTGAAATGAGTCAGACAGAGAAAGACATATACAGTATGATACTAGTTGCATGTAGAATCTAAAATAAACAAACTAGTGACTATAAGAAAACAGGACCAGACTTACTAGTGAATAGAACAGATAGTGGTTATAGATAGGGAGAGGGTAGGGGTAACATAGGGTGCGGACTCAGAGATAATTAAACTAATTAAAATGAATGAGTAAGGGAAGTATATACTGTGCAGCACAGGGATATTGCCAATATGTATAATAACAATGCAGTGCAGTCAATACAAGCATTAAATCTCTATGGTGTACCATGACAATAATATATTGTACCCATGACATTAATAGATTATAAGTCCACTATACTTTTATAAAAAAATGAAAGAAAATATACGGTAAGAGTAAATATAGAATCAAATACAAAATATTATTATATTGTAATGTTGCTGTGATTTATACAGTACCATTTAGCAGAATGTTAAAAGACAAGGTATTAAGTAACTATAAGTAGAAAAATACATTAATAGTGTATAATATATAAATATTTAAATTGTAACATCAATAACAAGTTAATGGGAGGGGAGAAATAAAAGTATAAATTTTCACATGTGAGTAAAGTTAATATGTTGCCAGTTTATAATGGGTTGTTACAAGATATTTTATGTAAGCCTTATGGTGTCCACAAGGAAAATACTTATAGAAATTTACATACAGAAAAAGAGGAAGGAATTGATGCACATCAATAAAAAAATTAATGAAACACAAATAAAAAGCAGGAAGAATGGAAAACAGGAACAAAGGAAGAACAAGACAAAGAATAATAAGCAGAATGTCAGTAGTACGCTCTTATTTATTAATATTTGTTTTAAACTTAAGTGAATTAAACACCCCAATCAAAGGACAGTGGTTAAATGGATATAAAAACAAGAACAAAAAAGACAGCAGAGGTCTCTATATTTTATTGGACAAAATAGACTTTGTCAGAAACTGCCACGGAAGACAAAGAAGATCATTATATAATAAAAAAAAAAAGTCAATTCATCAGGAAGATGTAACAATTATAATAACATACACTAATCACCAAAGCACCACAAAACAAACACTGACTGAACCGAGGGGGAAATAGATACTATAATAGTAGTAGTAAGATACTTCAATACCCTATTTTCCATAGGAGACAGATTATCTAGAGAGAAAATCGATAAGGAAACAGCGGAGCTGAACAACACTATATACCAAATGAGATCAAATTGAACAACACTGTATACCAAAAGAGATTAATGGTCAACTATTTTTTTAAATTCAGGACATATCAAAGAGTGAACTATTTCCTTTTAACACATTATTGACCCGACACATATTATGGCTACAGGCATTTGTTTCTGCAAAAATCCCCCAAAGAATAGTGTGTTAAAATATTTTTAGAGTGTTATGTAACTCTTACGGAGAAGGCAATGGCACCCCACTCCAGTACTCTTGCCTGGAAAATCCCATGGATGGAGGAGTCTGGTAGGCTGCAATCCATGGGGTCTCTAGGAGTCGGACACGACTGAGCGACTTCACTTTCCCTTTTCACTTTCATGCACTGGAGAAGGAAATGGCAACCCTCTCCAGTGTTCTTGCCTGGAGAATCCCAGGGATGGTGGAGCCTGGTGGGCTGCCGTCTATGGGGTCGCACAGAGTTGGACACGACTGAAGCGACTTAGCAGCAGCAGCAGTAACTCTTATTTTAAAGTTATTGGAAAATGATTTTTAAAGCAAACAATAGAACACCACAATGCTAAAATAATAGAACACAAGAATGTTAAAATTCTAGTAAAGGAGTGATGCAAAATAATTATAATAAGTTAACATGAAAATTTAAAATAATTGGAATAGCATGTAAGTATGTTATATTAAGTTTTTCCCTTACAGTATTCACAACCACATCACATATAGTAAACACTGCACATTGTTTGTTAGTCAGCTACCATTGGTAGCTAAGGTTGCATTCCAAGGACATCACAAAAAGAATGTGGTACAATGGAAGATGGAATCCATTCTAAAAGACCTCCAAAAGGAGAAAAGCTGTAATTACAATAGAAAGCAATAGAAAGAAATTATAATAATATAAAGACATTATAATAGAAAGTTTGAAACTTTTAGCCAAACTGCAAATTATGTTTTTCTTAGAAAGCATGTGTTTTAATCAGCTTAAGCTATAAATACCACAGATTGGGTAGCTGAAACAACATTTTTTTCTAAGCGCTCACAAGGCTGAAGTCCAAGATGACAGGGTCAGTATGGTCAGCTTCTGGTGACCACTCCATATGGCCTCCAGATGGCCACATTCTCATTGTGTCTTCACACGGCAGACAACAAAAGTGAGCCCTCCTGGTTTTTCCAGTAGTCATATATGGATGTGAGAGTTGGACTATAAAGAAAGCTGAGCACCGAAGAATTGATGCTTTTGAACTGTGGTGTGGACTGGTGCACTGGGACGACCCAGAGGGATGGTACAGGGAGGGAGGAAGGGAGGGGTTCAGGATGGGGAACACGTGTATACCTGTGGCGGATTCATGTTGATGTATCGCAAAACCACTACAATATTGTAAAGTAATTAACCTCCAAATAAAATAAATAAATGTATTAAAAAAAAAAAGACTCTTGAAAGTCCCTTGGACTGCAAGGTGATCCAACCAGTCCATCCTAAAGGAAACCAGTCCTGAATATGCATTGGAAGGAGTGATGCTGAAGCTGGAACTCCAATACTTTGGCCACCTGATGTGAAGAACTGACTCATTGGAAAAGACTCTGATGCTGGGAAAGGTTGAAGGCAGGAGGAGAAGGGGATGACAGAGGATGAGATGGTTGAATGGCATCACCGACTCAATGGACATGAGTTTTAGTAAGCTCTGGGAGTTGGTGATGGACAGGGAAGACTGGCATGCTGCAGTCCATGGGGTTACAAAGAGTCGGACATGCCTGAGAGACTGAACAGGACTGAACTAAAAAATTGCGGGTCCTATCTTCACATCTTCATCTAAACCTAATTATCTCCCAGAGGTCCCATCTCTGAAGATCATCACACTGAGGTCAGGGCTTCAGTATTTGCATTCTGGGGGACATAATTCAGCCCATAGCATCAGCCAACACTACTGCGAGTGTAGCTGTTAAAACCTGGTTTGCACACCTGATTTGACAAAGCACATTGTCAACAACTATCCTATATCTCACCTCTCCATATTTCAAATAAAAGCAATATCTCAAATCTGGTGTGTGACGTAGGTTACTTATGATTTATTGAATGCAATTTGACACTAAGTGGATAAATTATGCTTTACATCAAAAAATGTCAATCACTCAGATCTTAATTTATGATCCCTTTGAGATTTATATAATCTCAAAATTGCAAATAACTCATAACATGGAATCAATTTAAATATCCATTTGTATTTAGCACATTCAGTTTGATAGACAAAGGAAATTCTCCTTTAAAAAGTAGTTGTTCAATCCCTATTTTTTTAAGCTGAGACAGTCAGAGTACTGTTACTTGTTCAATGTGAACTTGGTGATTTTGCAAAAATATCTATAGGTAAGTAAATGGGCATTGCTTGCAAATTAGGTTAGTATCTTACTGCCTGATGAAAAAGACGAATGTTTTGTTTTTCTCACTAGAGAGGGTACTTCTAGATTTCCAGGTAGAAAAATTTTACTTTCTAACTTCAGACATTGCTTGAATTCCTAGGCTCTGTATTATTATTATGACTGACATTGTGGTCATCAGATTTTTTGTGGCTCTACTCTAAACTTGTTAGAAAGAATCTTAAGAGAGTAGGAACTTAAGCAACCTCAGCTACATATTTTGTGTGTTCAGTATGAAATGGCCTTTTCTGCTACTCTTGACTTTGTGAACCCTTAATGATTAAGAGCACAGTCACGGTCTGCAAACACACTGCACATATGCAACCCTGATGTCTCCACCAGGTCTGATTTATTGCAAGTTGCCTAGTCACTTTCTGTTTCAGTTTCCTTATCCATAAAATGGGGATAATAACTGAAACTAAATTATGGAACTATTAGGAAGATTAACTGATTTTATATTTGAAAGCCTGGTTTTTCCAGCAGTCATTTATGGATGTGAGAGTTGGACCATAAAGAAGGCTGCATGCCAAAGAATTGATGCTTTCAAATTGTGTGGCTCTGGAGAAGACTTTTGAGAGGCCCTTGGACTGCAAGGAGATCAAACCAGTTGATCCTAAAGGAAATCAACCTTAAACATTCATTGGAAGTCCTGATATTGAAGCTCCAATATATAGGCCATGTGATGCAAAGAGCCATCTCACTGGAAAAGACCCTGACGCTGGGAAAGACTTGAAGGCACAAAGAGAAGGGAGTGGCAGAGGATGAGATGGTTGGATGGCATCACTGACTCAGTGGACATGAATTTGAGCAAACTCTGGGAGACAGTGAAGGACAGGGAAGCCTGAAATGCTGCAGTCCATGGGGTCACAAAGAGTTGGGCATAACTTAGCGACTGAACAACAAAAGCAAGCCTGGTACCTAGACTATCATAAAAAATATGTATTTCTTAAATACATGACTGGCATTTTCCCTAGTCCATACTGTTTCACTCCATATCGGGTCTGCCCCATTCCTTAGGACATTGAGGACTGCTTTTCATGTGGACAGCTCATAACTACTAAATGCTATTACAAAACAAACTAAACTACTTTAGGAAAAAATACAAAAAGGAAAAGAATTTTAAAAGCTCTAAAATAAGATGTGAGAAAAAGGAAAAAATAATATGAGAAAAATACTAGCAGTTGAGTTTGAATTAAGGAGTTTAGAACTGAATAGACATCATACGTAATAGTCTAAGAAAAACAGAAGATAATGAAGAGGAAATTTTTTTTAAATCAAAGAAAGTGATTAAAAACAATTTGAGAAAAATGACTACTATTGGAAATAAGAAAAGCCATCATATAGATAATAGGAGTCTTAAAAAATGAAAAAGGGAAAAGAACAAATTTTAGATTATAATTCAAGAAAATTTTCAAGCAACACAGGAAACTAAAAACAACTATCTTCTAAGAGCCCACTGTGTTTAGAAATATTAGGCCTGAAATGATGAACATCAAAGCATTCTGTAGTACCATCACTTAGCTTTAAAAATGTATAAAAATATAATCCCTTTCCAGGTATATAGGCAGATGAGGCATTATTTAAAAAAAAAAAAAAAAGAAAGAAAAGAAAACTGAAATCCCATCAAACTTTCAGACAAAATTAATTCATGCCAGAAAAACTGAAGTTCGAGAAAATACAATGTAAGCCGAGAATTCTATGTCTAGGAAAAATTGTGTCCAAGGAAAAAGGGGAAGTAAAGATGGTTTTCAGCATGCACAAAATCAGAGAAAGAGTTTTCATGAATCTCCTGGAGAATGAACTTTGTGCAATCTTTGTGCAATCAAAAGAGTAGATGACATCAACAAAAAGATCGAGAGTGTACATTAAATATATAGTTATTACATTACTCAGTGGCAAAGAATCTGCCTATAAGGCTGGAGATGCAGGTTCAATCCTTGGGTCAGGAAGAGCCAGGGATCTTCCTGGAGGAGGAAATGGCAACATCCTCCAGTGTTCTTGTCTGGAGAATTCCATGGACAGAGGCTACAGTCTATGGGGTCACAAAGAGTTGGATACAACCGAGTGACTATATAACCACCACCAAGGTAGAGAGTACAGGGTTGGTTGCATTCTCTGAAAATGCACATCTAGCACCACCATTAAAGCATGATGTGAGACTGGGGTTCAGATGTATACAAGACTTGTCCCTGCTTTCAGTAATCAAATGGATTGTGGTAGTGGAAGTATTACTACTCTTTTGAAAATCTAATTATGTTGCACACCTTAAATTTACACAATGTTTTATGTCAATAAACTGAAAAAAGTATTATTCTGAAATTAGTGTGTGGGTAAAGTAGGTTACTGGAGAAGGAAATGGCAACCGACTCCAGTGTTCTTGCCTGGAGAATCCCAGGGACGGAGGAGCCTGGTGGGCTGCTGTCTATGGGGTCGCACAGAGTCAGACACGACTGAAGCAACTTAGCAGCAGCAGCAGCAAAGTGGGTTACAGCAAATGTGTGATTGAGATACTCTAAACTTTCCATTCCTGGTGTTAGTGAGAACCAGCGTTATTAAGGAATAGAGGAGACACTGTGTGTTAGGCCCTCAGTCATGTCTGATTCTTTGTAACCCCATGGTCTGTAGCCTGTCAGGCTCTTCTGTCCATGGGATTCTCCAGGCAAAAGTACTGGAGTGGGTTGCCATGCCCTCCTTCAGAGGATCTTCCCAACCCAGGGATTGGACCAAAGTCTCCTGCATTGTAGGCAGATTCTTTATCATCTGAGTCACCAGGGAAGCCCATCTGAGTACATATATACATATATATGTATGTATATATATACTTGTGAATATATATATATATATGTAGTTTTGAATGTAAATGGCACCTGATCTTTGAAAATGTATACATTTTCTAGTTCTTTCCACTGCAAAAACATAGAAACAATAAGCAACTTAGTTGCAATGAGCATCTTTAGGCCCAAATTAACTGTATATTGGTTAAACAAACATGTTGAGAATAAACATCTTCTTATACAAGCATTGTGGCTAATAAGTCACAACCAATAATAGGGTATTATCATTGTACAGCCCCAGTAAAGTAGTGAAGTAACAGGTCTAAGTATTGAACATCAATGACTGCCAGCATGTGCCTCCTGGTGAGAGAACCAGTTCCACCTGTGCCTTCATAGAAAGCATCATAAATGCCACTCAACACAGCCTCTGCACCCAGCAACAAACAGACTGTAGAAAATACAGATGGTGGAGAGTCCTGTTGAAATGCATTGTGATAAGACAATCAACACACACACACACACATACACACACGAGGCACACCTACAGGGGAGACAGCCTTGCTCCTCCAGCGTATGAATCACTAGGAGAGATTAAAAACTGATGTTCTATAGACTCACAGTTACAAAGAACAAGCTAGTGGTTACCAGTGGAGAAGGAAGTGGGAAGAGCAAGATAGGGGTGGGGAAAATAAAGGTTATTATGGGATTATATGAAATGTGTGTGAAACTTTTATATAGACTGTAAAGCCCTATAGAATTTAAAGAAACTTTCATTCAATGAACAATAAATTAATGCTTTAAAGATATGACTTTATGGACAAGATTACAGCATAGTGTCACATGCAGATGATAAAATCATGCTATGCTACACTAAGTCACTTCAGTCGTGTCCGACTCTGTGTGACCCCATAGACGGTAACCTACCAGGCTCCCCCATCCTTGGGATTCTCCAGGCAAGAACACTGGAGTGGGTTGCCATTTCCTTCTCCAGTGCATGAAAGTGAAAAGTGAAAGTGAAGTCGCTCAGTCGTGTCCGACACTTAGCGAACTCATGGACTGCAGCCTACCAGGCTCCTCCGCCCATGGGATTTTCCAGGCAAGAGTATAAGAAAGTTACAAATCAGAATGGAGATTACTTTTGCAAGGAGAAAAGGAAACATGATTAGGGTAAGTTTCTGGAGTGACTGACAAAATTCTTTTCTTGACCTACATGGTGATTAAGAATGTTTGTCCTATAACAGCTTACTAAGTTATAGTTATTTAGTTATATACCTAAACACATTAAAAGTAAATTCTCTCTTAAGTTGGGTTTGTGGGAAAATACGGAGTTGGACTGTGATGAAAGCTGAGCGCGAAGAATTGATGCTTTTGAACTGTGGTGTTGGAGAAGACTCCTGAGAGTCCCTTGGACTGCAAGGAGATCCAAACAGTCCATTCTAAAGGAGATCAGTCCTGGGTGTTCTTTGGAAAGAATGATGCTAAAGCTGAAGCTCCAGGACTTTGGCCACCTCATGCAAAGAGTTGACTCATTGGAAAAGACTCTGATGCTGGGAGGAATTGGGGTCAGGAGGAGAAGGGGACGACAGAGGATGAGATGGCTGGATAGCATCACTGACTCAATGGATATGAGTTTGAGTGAACTCCGGGAGTTAGTGATGGGCAGGGAGGCCTGGCGTGCTGCGATACATAGGGTTGCAAAGAGTCGGACACGACTGAGCGACTGAACTGAACTGAACTGAACTCATTGATTAGGTGATAAAGGAATATATACTTTATACAACATGATTTTAGAGGATGATCCTTAGACTTGTATATTTTTATATTTTCTCTGTATAATTACATAATAATTACACATTATATAAATTACATATTGCTGCTGCTGCTAAGTTGCTTCAGTAGTGTCCAATTCTGTGTGACCCCATAGACGGCAGCCCACCAGGCTTCCCTGTCCCTGGGATTCTCCAGGCAAGAACACTGGAGTGGGTTGCCATTTCCTTCTCCAATGCATGAAAGTGAAAAGTGAAAGTGAAGTCGCTCAGTCCTGTCCGACTCTAGTGACCCCATGAACATACGTAATTAACTTAAAACATGATCTAGTATTTAAACATGTATTTTTTAAAGGAATAAAGTAGCTCACACTTTGCAAACATTAGTAGAAATAAAATTTCTAAGTTAATTTAACTTGCTAATGTAAAATAACAAGTGAAAGAAAAAATAAGGACTTCGGAGTTTTGAAATCATTGATGATATATAATAGAATTTTAAATGATTGAAGACACATGGAAAATGATGCATTGGATCACAAAAGCAAGCCAGCTGTTTTTGTCTATTAGGGCAAATTCAAAGGATGAGAAAGTGTATTTACATTTTAATTCTAGAGGCTGACATTGGTATGATTCCAGAAAACTATTAGCAAGTAATATCTCAGTAGCAGAAGTTATAAATGGTCTTGTGACTGTTCTTGATGATGAAGTTAAATGGATGTTGCTCCTGAGCCTTTTCTCTCTCATGCCACACTGTGCAGTTAATGAATTGCAATCAAGTATCTGTAAGGTAAAAATTTCATACTGAGTAAGACAGTTAAACAGAAAGTTAAAAACAGCACTTTCAGTTATTTATTGGCAACACTTTAGAAATGCGAAATTAACATGACATTAGCAATCTCATTGAGATGACTCTGTGTATGTGTTCAGTCCTGTCTGACTCTGTGGCCCCATGGTCTGTAGCCCTCCAGGCTCCTCTATCCATGAGATTTCACAGGCAAGAATACTGCAGTGTGTTTCTACTTCCTCCTCCAGGGGATCTTCCCGACCCAGGGATTGGACCTGCATCTCCTGCATCTTCTACATTGTCAGGTGGATTCCTTACCACTTGTGCCACCTGGGAAGCCTGAAGATGACTCTGTCAGTCCCAAAACAGCACTGTCTGCTCCAGCGTGGGATCATTCCTGGATGTGACTATATTTGGATGTCCCTCTGTACAACAGCTCAGCTGGTAGAGAATCCACCTGCAATGCAGGAGATCCTGGTTTGATTTCTGGGTTGGGAAGATCTACTGGAGAAGGGATAAGCTATCCACTCCAGTATTCTTGGGTTTTGCTGGTGGCTCAACTGGTATAGAATCTGCCTGCAATGAAGGAGACCTGGGTTTGATCACTGGGTTGTGAAGATCCTCTGGAGAAGGCAAAGGATACCATGGATTTTATAGTCTATGGGTTTGCAAAAAGTTGTATACAACTGAACATCTTTCACACTTCACTGCACAGCACAGCTGGGTATGGCTGGCTCTGTTATAAGTTTCATTCATAGAAAAAATTTAAAGAATTGTGGCTGATTTTCTAGTTGGGATTTCTAAAAGTGGGTTTGACATGTCCATTCATCTTTTCCTTTCTGCCACTGACTGGAGGACATTTTGAAGGCCTCACAGGCATGTAAGACAGAGTCATGAAATGGAAGAGTTGGGTTTCTGAATCATAAAGTCTGCCCCCTAACAGTGAATTCATGTGGGACCTTAAATAAAAGATACTTGATACTTGACTGTATCAAGTCACTGAAACTTAGAAGGGTTATTGATGACAGGGGCTATTGCTAGCCTTCTTAATACAAAGTCTGATAGATTTCAGTCAACAACTGATTACACTTGGCCATATACTTCAACAGGGCATCCTAGGTGGTCCCAGTTCAGCTCAGTTCAGTTCAGTTGCTCAGTCAAGTCCAACTCTTTGCAACCCCATGGACTGCAGCACGCCAGTCTTCTCTGTCCATCACCAACTCCCAGAGCTTGTGCTTCATTCTGCCCAGCATTTCGCATGATGTACTCTGCATATAAGTTAAATAAGCATGGTGATAATATACAGCCTTGAAATACTGCTTTCCCAATTTGGAACCAGTCTGTTGTTCCATGTCCAATTCTAACTGTTACTTCTTGACCTGCATACAGATTTCTCAGGAGGCAGGTAGGTGGTCTGGTATTCCCATCTCTTGAATTTTCCACAGTTTGCTGTGTGGATAACAGGCTTTGACATAGGCAATAAAGCAGAAGTAGATGTTTTTCTGGAATTCTCTTACTTTTTCTATGATCCAACGGATGTTGGCAATATCATCTCTGGTTCCTCTGCCTTTTCTAAAACCGGTTTGTACATCTGGACGTTCTCAGTTCACATACTGCTGAAGCCTAGCTTGGAGGATTTTGAGCATGACTTTGCTAGCATGTGAAATGAGTGCAATTGTGCAGTAGTCTGAACATTCTTTAGCATTTCCCTTCTTTGGGATTGGAATGAAAACTGACCTTTTCAAGTTCTGTGGCCACTGCTGAGTTTTCCAAATTTGCTTGCATATTGAGTAAAGCATTTTCACAGCATCATCTTTTAGGATTTGAAATAGCTCAACTGGAATTCCATCATGTCTAGTAGCTTTGTTCATAGTGATGCTTCCTAAGGCCCACTTGACTTCACATTCCAGGATGTCTGGCTCTAGGTGAGTGATCACACCACTGTGGTTATCTGGGGGCATGAAAATCTTTTTTGTACAGTTCTCTGTATACTTGCCACCTCTTCCTAATATCTTCTGTTAGGTCCATACCATTTCTGTCTTTTATTGTGCCCATCTTTGCATGAAATGTTCCCTTGGGTGTCTCTGATTTTCTTGAAGAGATCTCTTCAAGATGGCGCTAGTGGTAAAGAATGTACCGGTCAATGCCAGAGACTTAAGAAACGTGGGTTCCATCCTTGGGTCGGGAAGATCCCTTAGAGGAGGAAATGGCAGCCCACTGCAGTATTCTCGTCTGGAAAATCTCATGGACAAAGGAACCTGTAGTGCTATGGTCCATAGGGTCGCAGAGCCAGACATGACTGAAGCTACGTAGCACATATACTTAACATTTTTACAAAGGATATTCTCATCTATGGAATGAAAATGAAAATAGTCCTTTCTGCATAAAATTGTGTGAAATACAGATATGTATATATATATACATAAACCATTGTTATAATTCTTGGAATGTAAGCAGTTCTCAGTAAATGACAATCTTATTAATATCTTATAAAACAAGTCAGCATTCCAATAATTTCTTAATTTTCTTACTTTACTAAAGAAAATTACAAATTTTACAAGGATAGTGATTTTTAGTAGAAGACACTGGATTTAGACATTGCATGCCTCACCTCCTCTAAGAAACAACAAACTTACATATATGCATTTATATCGTTCTTTTGTGTTCCCTAAAATCACTAGCACAATGCCTGTCACATAGTCATGAAACAAGATAGGAAGCATATATCTGAGATATTATCACATAGTCATCAATCTAATACAGCATGAGTAAATGTTAGGAATTTGACCTCAGAAACCAAATTAACATGTGCCAAAACTCAAATGGTTTCTGTCATTGTGTGTCCCAACCACTTAATTTGCATGTGATTATTCTCAAAAAAGTTTTCTACTGTTACATTATTTTCTGAACTATTTCCAATTATTTTTTTCCATTCAGCTTGAAAAAAAGATAAAATTCAAATTAACAGCACAGCCTTTTCATCTCCAAATAGAACAATTTTGACCTTGTTTGTGATAGAGACATCCTTCAATTATAAGCCTCCAACTGTTTGGTAACACAAATCTCCCTAGACATTGCTAATTCTCAGAGTCCTTCATCACCACCATATACGTGTATAATTGAGAATTCAAATAATTCAGACACTCTTGCATTTCTATTTTTTCTTCCCCATAATAAGCATTCATCTTACTTCCCAGGTGATTTTCCTTCAGATACCAAAACAGCTCATTTTATAGCAGAGATTCCCACCTTTTATAAATCCAGAGGCTCATTTATGCATGTGATGAGTCATACTAAGGTATAAATTGGGGAGAGAAAGAAATAAGGGGAAGGGAGAGAGACCATGATATTATTACACTTTAAAAAGTGCCATATAACACCAGAATAATGAAATATTTTATAGTTCTCATGAGGTTTTTTAAAGAATACTTTCCAAAAAGAAATTACAGGGAGGGAGGAGGGACAGGGGTTCGGGATGGGGAACACGTGTATACCTGTGGCAGATTCATGTTGATGTATGGCAAAACCAATACAATATTGTAAAGTAATTAACCTCTAATTAAAATAAATAAATTTATATTAAAAACAGAAATTATTAAAAGCTTTAGAACAATGTTAGCACAGTTCAGAATATAGTTTGGAGAAAACTTTCATCTAGCAGTAAGAGATTTAGGATATTAAAAACTGATTACACTATTCAATTGTGTTTTGAATGCAACCCCAAACTTTTATCATGATCATATATTAACTTGGGGTCAAGAACTTGGGATACTTGGGTGAGTTCTGATGCTTCCAATTTTTGTTTGACATGCAATTAAAAGATTAACTAACTAATCCTATTAATACAGATGGGTCAAATATCTATCACTAGGATTTATGAGGAATACACTAGACTTTAATGTCCAGTGTTGAGGGATTAAAATTTCAAAGCCTACTTATAAACTTTCAAAATAAATTATGTAAGTAAACAGCAAGGAGTTTACTACTGAAACCAACCTGTTGCTTATGGAGGGCATCAACGACATTCTCTTCACTGGTAAGAGTATGGGGGAATCTCTGAGGAATCAGTGATTACTGTCCTAAAAAAGCCTGAGAGGGATGATTTTAGATGCTCCAAGTTACGGGGCTCCCTAGATTTACCTGAGGTATTTGTAATTGGTGATTGTACAGACCAGGAGGTACAGCTTAAAATACAGAGGCAGCAAGTAGAGATAACAATTCATGTTGCCTTGAACTTCAGAGATCTCTGAAGATGGCAAAGAGGGTATAGTTCTAAGATCAAGATAAAATAGTACACTAGTGTTGACTGGGGCTTCCCCAGTGGCTGCCAATGCAGAAGATGCAGGCTCAATCCTGGGGTCAGCAAGGTCCTGTGGAGAATGAAATGGCAACCCATTCCAGTATTCTTGCCTGGGAAGGCTAGTCAGTCCATGGGGTTGCAAAGTGTTGGATATGACTTAATGACTAGACAACAAGTAGTGATTGCATCCAAAATAATACTGACAACAGTGAAAGAGATGTGCAGAAGGCTTACATGAAATAGCAAGAGAAAATCTAAGTCTGGGTGACATCATCAAGGTGGTGACTAAGGATGTTCCTGACTTCAATTTCCCTAAAAAGAAAGGTGGCTAGCAACCATTTACAGAAAAGACAGCACTATGAAACCTGCGATTCATGGGGTCGCAAAGAGTCGGACAAGACTGAGCGACTGATCTGACCTGATCTGATCTGATGAAACCCTCAAACTCAGTGGGGAGGCTGAAGAATATTTGCAATTTATTTACATTTTCCTGATGATTATTGATGTTGAGCATCTTTTCATGTACCTGATGAACTTCTGTATGTCTTTGGGAAAAAGTCTATTCAGAGCAACTATTCAATTTTTAATTGGATTGTTTGGTTTTGGCTACTGAGCTATAATGTTTGTTTATACTGAGTTATAATGTTTCTTTATAACTTTATAACAGTTATAACTTTATAACCATTATAATGTTTCTTTATAACAAAGATGGGCACAATAAAAGACAGAAATGGTATGGACCAAAAAGAAGCAAAAGATATGAAAAGCTGGCAAGACTACACAGAAGAACTATACAAAAAAGATCCTAATGACCCAGAAAACCATGGTGGTGTGATCACTCGCCTAGAGTCAGATATCCTTGAGTGTGAAGGCAAGTAAGCCTTAGGAAACATCATTATAAACAAAGCTACTGGAAGTAATATAATTCCAGTTGAGCTATTTCAAATCCTAGAAGATGATGCTGTGAAAATACTGCACTCAATATGCCAGCAAATTTGGAAAAACAGCCTTTTCTAGGCCACAGGACTAGAAAAGGTCAATTTTAATTCCAATCCCAAAGAAGGACAATGCCAAAGAATGTTCAAACTACCACACGATTGCACTCATTTCACATGCTGGCAAAGTCATGCTCAAAATCCTCCAAGCTAGGCTTCAACAGTATGTGAACTGAGAATGTCCAGATGTACAAGCTGGTTTTAGAAAAGGCAGAGGAACCAGAGATCAAATTACCAACATCCACTGGATCATAGAGAAAATAAGAGAATTCCAGAAAAACATCTGCTTCTGCTTAATTGACTACATCAAAGCCTTTGACAGTGTGGATCACAATAATCTGTGGAAAATTCTTTAAGACACGGGAATATCAGACCACCTTACCTGCCTCCTGCAAAACTTGTAAGCAGCAGTTAGAACCAGAGATGGAACAATTGACTGGTTCCAAATTGGGAAATTAGTACATCAAGGCTGTATATTGTCACCCTGCTTTTTTAACTTATATGCAGAGAACATCATGTGAAATGCCAGGATGAAGCACAAACTAGAATCAAGATTGCTGGGAGAAATATCAATAACCTCAGATAGGCAGATGACACCACCCCTATGGCAGAAAGTAAAGAGGAACTAAAGAGCTCCTTGATGAAAGAGAAAGAGGAGATTGAAAAGCTGGCTTAAAGCTGAACATTCAAAAAACAAAGATCATGGCATCCAGTCCCATCACTTCATGACAAATAGATGGGGAAACAAAGGAAACAGTGAGAGACTTTATTTTTGGGGGCTCCAAAATCCTACAGATGCTTACTGCAGCCATGAAATTAAAAGATGCTTGCTCCTTGGAAGATAAACTATGACAAACCTAGACAGCCTATTAAACAGTACAGACATTGCTTTGCCAACAAAGGTCCATCTAGTCAAAGCTATGTTTTTTCCAGTAGTGATGTATGGATGTAAGATTTGGACCATAAAGAAGGCTGAGCACTGAAGAATTGATGCTTTTGAACTGTGGTGTTGGAGAAGACTCTTGAGAGTCCCTTGGACTGCAAGGAGATCCAACCAGGCAATTCTAAAGGAAATCAGTTCTGAATATTCATTGGAAGGACTGATACTGGAGCTGAAGTACCAATACTTTGGCCACCTGTTGTGAAGTGCCAAATCATTGGAAAAAGACCTGGTTTCTGGGAAAGACTGAAAGCGGTAGGAGAAGGGGACAACAGAGGACGATATGTTTGTATGGAGTCATCAACTCAGTAGATATGAGTTTGAGCAAACTCCAGGAACTGGAGAAGGACAGGGAGGCCTGATGTGCTACAGTCCCTGGTGTCGCAAAGAGTCAGAGATGACTGAGCGACTAAGCAGTAAAAACAACTGAGTTATAATGTTCCTTTTACATATTTCAGTTGTTAACCCATGTTCCTCATGAGCATATTTACAAGTCCCAAGATATGGACTCAACCTAAGGCCTATCAATAGATGGACAAAAAAGATGAGAGGTTACACACACCATGTAACCATATTCAGCTAGAAATACATTGAAATCTTGCCAAGATGGAGAAAGACAAATTTTCACTCATATATGGGACATATCTGGGACAAGATTTCACTAATATATGGAATACAAAAAACTAATAAACAAAACAAAATGAACAAACCCCCCCCAAAAAAAAGAAAGAAAAGAAAAACACATATAGAGAGACTAGAGTAGTGGCTACCAGAGGTGAAGGAGCAGAGAAGATGGCAAAATAGTTAACCTAGGGCTTCCCAGATGGCATTAGTGGTAAAGAACTTGCCTGCCAATTCAGGAGACATAAGAGACTCAGGTTTGATACCCGGATCAGGAAGATCCCCTGGAGGAGGGCACAGCAACCCACTCCAGTACTCTTGCCCGGGGAATTCCATGTACAGAGCCCGGTGGGCTGCAATCCATGGGGTCGTAAAGAGTCGGACACTACTGAAGCAACTTAGCATGCATGCTCGTGTGGTGATGAATGGGATATATTTACATTTCTGGTTGTAAGTACATTGTAGGGTATAAAGAAGTAGAAATATAATGGAAGCATGTGAAACACGTTATAAATCAATGTTACTTCAATTAAAAGTTAAACCTATTTGCAGGGCAGCAATGGAGACACTGACATAGAGAACAGACTTGCGGACACAGTATGGACGGGAGAGGCTGGGACGATTGAGGGAACAGCAGGGAAACATACACACTATGTAACATATATACTATGGTATACACATATACCATACGTAAGATAGATAACCAGTGGGAATTTGCTGTATGACAGAGGGAACTCAATCTGGAGCTCTTTAACAACCCTAAGGGGTGGGCTGGAGTGGGAGATGGGGGCACAGTTCAAGAGGGAGGTGATACATATAGTACATAGTGTAGTATTAGTTGCTTAGTTGTGTCTGACTCTTTGCGACCCCATGGACTATAGCCCGCTAGGCTCCTCTGTCCATGGCATTCTCCATGCAAGAATACTGGAGTGGGTTGCCATTCCCTTTTCCAGGAGACCTTCCCCTCCCAGTGATTGAACCCAGGTCTCCTGAGTTGCGGGAGGATTCTTTACCATCTGAGCCACCAGCGACAGTTGATGTGTGGCAGAAACCACCACAATATTGTAAAGCAATTATTCTGCAATAAAACAATTTAAAAAAAGTTAAAAAAGAAAGCCCAAGGTCGACGTTCGGCTCCCCCAGCACTGTGTATTATGAGTCGCTTCCTGGGAGGCCCATCTGATCTCACCTCATGGGGGTTCTGGGGGCAAATCTGCAGGGCTGGACTTCCACAGATGAGACTGTGACAAGAGATGTGAAGAGGGGATTACAGCAACCAGAGCTCTCATCTTGGCAAACTGGGTTCCTAGTCACAATGGTGCCCACGTATAAATCTCAGCCAGTGAACTTGTTCATCTGCATATCTAACACATTGGCTCTGGTTGACCAAGGAGCTCTGTGCCCAGTTCTGCCTCATTTTGGACTTCAAGTGGCAAGTCTTCTGGCTTTGGAGCCTGGTATGCCACCTGTGCCACCGCCCTCCCGCCCAGAAGGAAAACTAATTCATAGCCCTGCCTACTGCTGAGTGTATCCTCCTGGCCACACCGGACCAAGAAGCCTGGTGTGCACACTTGGCAAGCTGAACAGATCAGCACCCTCAAACCGAGAGCCTGGCCAGTGACTCTGCCCAGAGGAAAAGCCACGATGGTGACCTGTCTTGCCAGGTAACTTGATTCTCAGTTCTGTCTGATTTAAGGCACCAAACAATGAATCTTTGCAGCCTTAGAGCCTATTCGGCTGCCATGCCCACACTGGAAGGCAGATTCACAGCCCTGCCCATGCAGAATGCCACCCCCAGCCCCACCTGACCAGGAAACCTGGCCAGAGCACCTGGGAAGCTGTAGAGCCCACCATCACTTGAGCTGACTGACCAACCATTTTAGAGTCAAGCCAGTGACTGTCTGTCCAGGGAGCTCAGGCTATGATTCTGCCTGATTCTGTTAGGGGATGCACACTGACTGAAACCACACACCTTGTCCAGGCACCATACTAACCATTTACATGAGTTGTTTTACGACAGGAGGTCCTGGTAAGGAACAGGGAACTAATAAGTGTCCACCAACCAGAAGAGTTCGGGAAAGGTCAAAAGGAGACACCACCTGTCTGACCACCTCCCAGAATCCTTCTCTCTGGCATCGATCTTGGCTGAACAAGGCCAAGGCGTGCACCGCCAGGAAGGACTCTGAGTTAGAATGATTGGCTAAGGACAACCTGGAAACTAATCCCATCACCATAAAACTGAGACTGCAAGCCATGTGGCAGAGCTGTTCTCCTGGGTTCCCTTACCCTCCTGCTCTCTGCCTGGGTGCCCTTTCCCAATAAAATCTCTTGCTTTGTCAGCACATGTGTATCCTCGGAAAATTCATTTCTGAGTGTTAGACAAGAGCTCAGTTTGGGCCCCTGGAAGTAGCCCCCCTTCCTGCAGCAAATCGCGACTCTGGCGGGGACTCTTCTTTGCTGAGACTGACATCCTGACCACTCAGGGTACTCAGGGGCCAACTTGCCTGCCAATGGACCAGACCCAGCAGCCGCAACTGGGACCCTTTAGTCCCTGGTCTCCTCCTTATGCGGACAACTGGTCAGACTGGTAAGAAACAAGAAACTTTATTGACCTCTCTTCCCTTCCCTCTCTCTTTCCTCTCCTTAACCTTTCCTATCCTTCCCAGTTTTTCTAGTCCCCTGGTCCTGGATGCAGGAATCTAGTCAAAGGGCCTTGGCCTGAGCTGAGGATTGGAGACTGATCACCTCCTCTTGGCAGAGAACTGGAATTTTGGTTCTGGTGTGGTCTGATTTCTGGTAGGGCCGAATTCCAGTCCTCCCTTCTCTGGAGGCCCAGGGTAAAGTCCCATGACGCCTGGGTATCTGCAGGTAGCAGGAGATGTCTGTAAGACCACCCCTTTTGCCCCCCTCTCCCGCCTCCTCCCCCTTCTTCTTTCAACCTGGCTCCCTTTCCTCCCTTTGAAATCTTTCAAGATCTGAGATATTTTCCTTTACTCTGTTAGTACTTGGATCTGAAGTTCTGTATCTCTATAGGAGGTTTTCTGACAGACTGTATTCTTGTATTTAAGGGAGTGTCTGATGAAGACTGCCAGGTTATATGTGTGTATTTTAACTCTGTGTTCTGTGTTGTGGTTTTTGATGGCCATTTTGCTTTGTCTGGCCACCATTTGGTTTAGACCAGCTGCCATTTTGCTAGAACTTGATTTTCTTTCCCTGTGCCTTGAGACCAGGGCTCTCAGGAACACTTATCTAAACCATCTCTAACTCCTGAGACGGAGGGGAAAATGGGAAAAAGCCTTTAAAAATTTTATTTATTCCAACTGGTTTTTATAAAGTAGTAAATTTTATATTATAATATCTAATTCATGATTAAACTTAGAAAATGAAGCTAGATCTTGCACTGTGTCTGTCTAAATATGTCTTGGTGTGTCTTTGTCTCTAGGTAATATTTTTGAGGTTAATTTTTAAATGAGCCCTATTTAATTGGCTTAAAAAAGGTAAACACTTATGAATCAAATAATTCTAAATTAATAAATCCCAGGTTCATGTGAACTGGTAAATATTCAGTATTAAATACCTGATATTAATGTTTGTTGACCTATCTAATATAGACATGTCTTAGAGTAATTGATATTAAGTAGAATATTTTCATTGTACCTAGGTTTAATATAAGGTAAATATTATCATATCTGTTACAAGCTTGTCAACAAGGACATTACCTCGAGTGAAGAAACTTCTAAAAAAAAAAATGTAAATGAGATACGAGCTTTTAGATAAGCTCTATTAAAAATAATTATGCTTTAGGAATATCTATCTAAAATAGTCTCTCCAGATTGGCGTAACTTGAATTTCTAAGGGTTGTGCTAAACTAAGTATTGGAAGTCTATTGAATAATTAGGTCATTTCCAAATAAAATAAGATTTTGAAACATTTACTACTAAACACTGATTTCCTCTTACAGAAAAACTAAAGAGATTTGGGACTATAAATGAATAATGTTTGGTGCCATCCTAAAATGTTTTAAGAAAGCAAGGGCTTTAGAAATTATCACTGGTATTTATGCTCACAAATCTATAAAATGCTAATATAAAAGTTAGTTCTTGGTTGCTAAAAGAAAGTAGAAAGTGTGCTTTCAGTAAAAAAAAAAAATTGGTATAAAAATACTAAAAAGAGTTATACATGATCAGGATTTTTTTTAAATTGGATTACAATTAGTTAGAGACATAGATTTTGTTAGGAATGACACAGTCATAAGAAAACTGGTTAGGATCAAGAGGGCAGAGTCGACTTTCACTAGATCTTGAGCCTGGGTATATATGCCCATCATGACATATCAACAAGCTATGATGCACCCATCAACGTTGACTAAATATGACCAAATGTTCTAGACCCTTTTAATTGATTTTTTTGATAAAACTTCCTAAATTGAATTCTTTTGAAGTTCCTTTGACCTCTAGCTAACTTTGGGGTGCTTCAGAGGGCTCCTGAAACATCCCAAAGAAAGATATTAAACTGTGTTTATTTGGTTGGCTAAATTACATGAAAAATATTATCAAATGAGTAATAAATCCTCTCATGTTATAATGTATTGTAAATATTAGTACTATAGGTGTTCTAGAAATTATATGGAGCTCTTAACATTCTGATATATCCTGGTATTCTAATGAAAAACCTGATGACTTCAAGTTAACAAAGGACTGAATGAACCAGCAAATATGCTTATAACTTTTATGGTTTTATCTGAAAAATTACAGGTTTGAATCTTGTGTTTTCTGGGAGTAGGAAAAAACCTTCCTCTCAAACTAATTATGATAACAATTTGGTAAAATTATACATTATAAACAAAACAATTATATTTTCTCTCTATCTGACTCCTCCAGAGATTTGAAACTCTTAGGTTTCCAGTAAGTTTATCAAATGAGTTAGGAAGATTATCTCACTAACAGGTACAAAAGTCTCAAGGAATTTTTAAGACCTTACAAAGGGAAGAATTCACCTAGGTTTGTTAGGCAAAATCTGTGATAAGCCTTTGACGTGAGTTTCCCAGCCCTGGTTTATTTTTAAATGTTCAGTCTGAGACTCTATAAATGTTTCAGCAAAATAAAAAGTCTATGATCAATTATGGTTATATAAATCATGAGACCAAAATTAGTTAGAACAGACCTATTTTGCAAACAAGCTAGCCTTAATTTGGTTATATTTGATAAAAATGAGGGTAATTTTAGGGAGAAAAAGATGTTTCAATAAATGTTAAATCCTAGTTTACTAATGGAGGTCTGCATGTAGTAAGACTCGTTTCTTGGGTAGTTCTTTGCTTTTATGTTATATTAATGTAAAATTTAATTGAATTTTTAAAGAGCACCCTAAGTTTGTTTCTGAAGTTTAAATCAGTAATCTACATTTGGATGAAGATCAGATGCCTCATGACCTGCAAACAGGACTGGAAAAAGACATAATTTAAGGGTCTGTCTCCAACCTGGATGGAAGGACTTTTTTTAATCAGGTACTCTTAACCAGCACATGCACAATGAAATTGAAGGGAAATTAACTCTTAGATTAATTCCCACTTCCAAAGACCCCTACACTGGATTGGTCTATAGAGAAGACAGATGACCTGATTTCAGCTTAAAATGATGCTAAAACAGAGGAGAAACTACACTACACCAGGATAAGAAGACAATTACATCAGAGGTAGACAGCTTGCCCAAGATGCTGGACCTGATTCGTATTATCATTTAAAATGTTTTCTTGACTTTTTAGACCTTTGCATGTAAACCAAACGCTTTTCTATCATAGGCCAGATCCTATGCTAGTTTTAGAAATCAATTCAGTTGTTGGGTTTGTGGCCAATTACCTGTGTCTAGTTCTGGGTTACCTTGGTAAATTTCTCTACTATAAGGCTTTAACTGGTTGGCCCTGAGGAAATTTACTTAAAAAAAAATTTATAGTCATATTCAGGTCACTGTGATAATACTAGATGGGATCCCTTCACCAGGCCAATTAATAATGCCTGCTCTGACTCTGGCCATACATTTGAGCTTTCTTTTATTACTCAAGTTCAATCAGAGTTTCAGCAAAGGAGAAAAAAATCTCCCACAATTATGGGATGAATTTATATAGATAACACCAGGCTATGGTAATTTAAAGTCTCCTCTGTGTTGGAAACAATTAAATCATACTAAGGATAATCAGCCTAGTTACACTAGAAAACTGGGCTATGTGCCTTATAGATGATGGTGCCAATATATAATTTCCCTGGAAGATAAAGATTCTACAGAGTAGACTAAGTCAGGTGACCTGACATATACTGGGCTACATCTAATGGAAGCTCTTAAGTCTTACTTGTGATTTTACTAATACTGCTGGCTATGTTATTTGTATTTCACCTGTTTTACAAAATTGCTGTTTCTTACGCTGACAAACGTGTGACTGAGGCCTCTAATAAAATAATATATAGTTTCATATGAGATCAATGATCATAACAGTGTAACTCTAGATATGGGAAGAAACAGCAAGAGGGAATATTTTCCTGGACCAAGAGGCTAGTAAGACAGGTGGTCCAGAAAATTTTGGATAGTTTTATGGCCTAGTCCAGTAACAGCACATTGAGTGGGCTATCAACAAAATCTTTGCCAAACCTGAGAATGGACATTCTCAGCACCATGGAATAAAACGGTCATGAAATGCCCCCCTCAAAATCATGGTCAAGTTCATGAGCAAAAAGCGGCTCTGAAAACTGACACTTGCCATCTACATCTACAAAGATTAAATCATGGCCACTGCAGCTGCTGACTTTCAACGCGCCTGAAAGGAGTTCAGGGTGAAAATCAGGAATGAGGCACACTGTGCTCTGGGAAAAAGTGGCAGAATAGGCCTTCAGATAGTTAGATCTTTTCAGGAGAAGATTTTATGAGTCCCAATTCTTGCATCTTCTCATTCCTAGAGAAACACTGATGTCATTAATGGTGACATCTGCTTTGGCTATTAAGAAAAATTTTACAATTAGAAGTCAAAATAGAGTAGCTATAGTTCAGACATCCTGGGAAATAACAAGGTGGTACTATGGGTGTAATTTCAGATTAGACGTATTGCTAAACACTTGAGTTTTCTGAGTTGTGTCAGGCTTAGATGCCGCCATTCTCAAAACAATGTCTGCTGGAAGTTAGTAACTGCAACCTTACTTTTTATAAAACTAGGCAACTGGCTACCTGGCTACAAGTTTCCTCAAAGTGCCAGGTCCAGACTGGGTTTCAGGCCTATTCTTCTAAAAAGAAATGAGATTTATTTTGTCTATTAAAATTCCAGTTATCCCTCCTCCAGCTACTTCTAAATGGGTCTGTTACAACAAAATGGCAGATCAAGAGATTGAGATTTTAATCATACAAGGCTCAGATCTAGGACTTGGAACTCTGGAATACTTCCAATTCAGTGTCTGTTCTCCAAGTTGAGGCAGTCCTATGCTCCATTTTGACAGGAAGTTATCACAGTCATAGTTGCCCAGTTCCCTAAATTAAAACTGAGCAGGACTCTGTGGGGCTCTGGAGTACAGATCTGTTCTGTGTTCTCCATTTCTTAACTGTAGGATATAGGCTTCTTTCAGCCTCCTTGACCTTCCTTGAGTTCCAAAGGGTGGATTCAAGCAATTGCTAATCAAGGAAGGGAGGGGATACAGAAACAGAAGAAAAACAATCAAATGGTGGTACAGCCTTGGGACAGGGTCCTGGTTCCTACTCAAAGAAACACGCATAACAATGTCTTTGAGTTCTTCTAGAAAACTGGAGCCCCCACCAAGGTGGAGGATGGTAACTTCAGACTAAACACAAGAATCCTGGAGCGCAGTTCTGATGCTTGACCACCAACCAATCAAAAAAAAAAAAAAAGTCACAAACCCGGCAGCCCTCACCCCAAATGTTGCCTCCTGTTTCTGGGGATCGGTGATGACTATCCTGTTAGGTCTCCTGTTTGGCCCCTGTCTATTTCATCTCTGAGAGGAGCCAACAGTTTCAAACTAAAGTGCTGTTATTACAAGAGCTAATGCTGGTTTCAGTGAAGACAAAAAAAAAATACCTTGACTTAGATCAGGTAGAGAGAGACTTCTGTTCTGCTAGGCAGGCATATACCCTTGCACGGCAGGAAGATGTTACAGAAGAAAGAGACCTCCACCCCAATTCCCAAGAAGTATCTTGAATATGAAGTCTCTGAGGGGGGAATTGTTAGGGGAAGCACACTGACTGAAACCACCCACCCTGGCCAGGCACCATAGTTAACCATTTACATGAGTTGTTTTACAACAGGAGGTCCTGGTAAGGAACAGGGAACTAATAAGTCTCCCCAACCAGAAGAGTTCAGGAAAGGTCAAAAGGAGACACCACCTGTCCGACCACCTCCCAGAATCCTTCTCTCTGGCATCAATCTTGGCTGAACAAGGCCAAGGCGTGCACCACCAGGAAGGACTCTGAGTTAGAATGATTGGCTAAGGACACCCTGGAAACTAATCCCATCACCATAAAGCCCAAGACTGCAAGCCATGTGGCAGAGTTGTTCTCCTGGGTTCCCTTACTCTCCTGCTCTCCACCTGGGTGCCCTTTCCCAATAAAATTTCTTGCTTTGTCAACACATGTGTCTCCTCAGACAATTCATTTCTGAGTGTTAAACAAGAGCCCAGTTTGGGGCCCTGGAAGGGGTCTCCCTTCCTGCAACAATTCAACCCTAAATAATAAGCCTCTCCAGTTTTGGAGCTTGTTCTACAGCAAGGAAGTTAATCTGTAGCCCTGCTTAAATATGAAACCTACTCAGAGCACCCAGGAGACTGTATAGTTCATCCTACAGCTTCCTTTCAATGGCTTGTGAGCCAAGAGGCTGCCATGGTTCCACCTTCTGCAGAGTAAAGTTGGTGGCCCCTTTTGACCACGGAGCTTGATATGCAGTTCTGCCACACTCAGATCTCCAAACAATGAGCCAGGCTGGCTGTGAGACCCATCCTGCCACCCCCCTGCAGGCAGAGACGCTAACTTATAGCCTCATACATGCATATTAATTTGCTTCAGCCATGTCTGATTCTTTGTGACCCAATGGATTGCACTCTTCCAGGTTCCTCTATCCATGGGATTTTCCAGGCAAGAATATTGGACTGAGTTGCCATGCCTTCCTCCAGGAGACCTTCCTGACCCAGGGTGGAACCTACATCTCTTACGTCTCCTGCATTGGCACTTTACAACAAGTGCTTCCTGGGAAATGCCACATGTTGTTCAGTAAAGTAAAAGTTCCAACCATTTAGGATGACTTACCAGAAAATCTAGGCAATTGAAGGCCACCTCCTAAGACTGCAGTTAGGCAGGAAATCAAGCCAATAGTCCTGTCCAACAATTCTTAGTCAGTGGTAACACTCTGCCCCCCAACTCTGATCTCAGAACGTGAGCAGTAGTATTGCCCAAGATATGCCCTAATGGAAACCCCACTGGCCCAGGGGTCTGTTAGGGAACTTAAATAGTCTTGTTTAGGCTTCAGAGACAAAGCAGAGTAAGCCTCTGACCTTGCTTCTAACCTGTCTGGGCAGTGCCCTGACTGTGAGTTACTGCCTTTGTGAGCGCAAGACTTGCAGCACCATAGATAATAAGTGGGAGGAATCGAGATTGTTGAGCCCCGAGGGGGCTTGGCCAATCAAGCCCCAGGCTTAGCAACATTCCAAGTTTTCCATGACAAAACCAACATCATTAACATGAAACCAGGGCTTCCCTGATGACTCAGCTGGTAAAGAATCTACCAGCAATGGGGGAGACCTGGGTTCTATCCCTGGGTTGTGAACACCCCCCGTAGAAGGGAGTGGGTACCCACTCCAGTATTCTGGCCAGGAGAATTCCACAGACTATATAGTCCATGGGGTTGCAAAGTGCTGGGCATGACTGAGCAACTTTCAGGCTTGAAATCTGATTGATGATGATATCAGTTTGTATCCTGGGATTATAAGTGGGAACCTGGTACTGCAATCTGTGAAGTCTCACCCACTTCAAAGCAGACATGCTGCCTGAGACCTTTTCCCAACTAGGACTCTAGATATGTTGTGATACAGCATTTCCCAGTGCTATTTAAGTCTGGATGTTGGTCAAAACCCAATTTGGTGATGTATCCTCTGCTCTTTCTATTTCTCTTTTCTTTTAATGTTAGTATATTAAAAGTAAGCTAGGTAATTCTGTAATAAATATTTGTACTATTTATTTGTATAGAATGAGTGGCTTATTTTGTTAACAAATCCTTTGAACCTGAGACAAAAGTGAAAACTTTTGGCAAAACAAGGTCCCACCAGATGGCCCATCTAGAACCACAGGCTGAGCCAACTGGTAAAGTCCTCTCTCTGCCAAGGCATACTTATAAACTCTGGAAGAGGAGATTGCTTTCACTAATGCACAAAAATCAACATATGAGATTAAGGATCACAAAAAGATCAGGTTAACATGATGCCACCAAAAGAGGCTAAAAAAGCACCAATAGCTGACCCAAAAGAGGGACTGTGGAACTGACAAAGAACTCAGAATAATGTTTTTAAAGAAACTTAATGAGCGATAGGGTACACAGTCAACTAAATGCAAGAAAACAATGCATGAATGAAACAATAATTTCAACAAAGAAACAGAAGTCATCAAAACAAACAAACAAAAAACCCAAAACTTATACCTGAAGGATACAATGGCTGTATTGAATAATTCAATAGAGAGCTCAACAGAAGGTTCATCAAAACAAAGCAAAAAAAGAATAAATGAACTAGAATATAGGTCACTTGAAATCATCTAATCAGAAAGGCAGAGAGAAATGAAAGCTTATGAAACTTATGGGATAGCAGAATATATATATATGTGTGTGTGTGTATGTGTGTGAGTGTGTGTGTGAGTGTGTGTGTATATGGGAGAAGGCAATGGCACCCTACTCCAGTACTGTTGCCCGGAAAATCTCATGGGCCGAGGAGCCTGGGGGGCTGCAGTCTATGGGGTCGCTAAGAGTCGGACACGACTGAGCAACTTCACTTCCACTTTCCACTTTCATGCATTGGAGAAGGAAATGGCAACCCACTCCAGTGTTCTTGCCTGGAGAATCCCATGGACGGAGAAACCTGGTAGGTTGCAGTCAATGGGGTCTCACAGAGTCAGACGTGACTGAAGTGACTAGTAGTAGCAGTAGCAGTGTGTGTGTGTATATATATATATATGTATACACATACATGTACATAGAGTATATATAATTAAAATTCCAGAAGAAAAAGACAAAGAAAACAATATATACAAAACAATAATGATAGAAAACTTTCTAAAAGAAGGTCATTGCATAGTGATAAAGAGATCAATCTATCAAGAAGATATAACAATTTTAAGTATTTATGCACTCGACATTGGCACACCTAAATATGTACAGCAAATACAAACTGAACTAAAAGGAAACATAAACACAAATACCGTTATATTTAGCGACTTTAATACTGAACTCGCAACATAGAGAGATCATCCAGAGTTTCAATAAGAAAACAGCAGATCTGAGTAACACAATAGAACAAAGTCAGCAGAAGGAAGGAAATAATAAAGATTAAAGTAGAAATAAATGAAACAGAGAAATGAAAAATTATAAGATTACAAAACTAAGAGTTCATGTGTTAAAATATAAACAATAAAAAAATAAAAAATAAATCAATACAATTTTAAATGAAAAGGAGACACTACAATTGATACCATAGAAGACTACTATGATCATAAGAAACCACTGGAAAACTACATATCAACAAATTAGACAACCTAGAATAAATGGATAAATTTCTAAAATATATGCCCTACGAAGACTGAATCATGAAGCAACGGAAAATCTGAACAATTTCTAGTAAGGAGATTAAATCAGTAATCAAAAACACCCCAACATAGAAAAATCCCAAGATGAGATGGCTTCACTGGTGAAGTCTACCATTTACAGACATAATACCAATCCCTATCAAGCTTCAAAAAAAAAAGAAGAAGCAGAATAACCACTCCTAAACTCATTTTACAAGACCATCATTGTCCTAAAGAAAAGCTAGGTAAATTCACTATAAGAAAACTACAAGCCAATATTCTTGATAAATATGGATGTAAAAGTTCTTAAATACTAGCAGACCAAACTCAGCAGTACATTAAAGGAACCACATACCATGATTAAGTAGGATTTTTATCCCTGGGATGTAAGGATGTTTCAAGACATATAAATTAATAAATATGATATGTCATATTAATAGAATAAAAATACAATTCATATCATTTCAATAGATGCAGAAAAGGTATTTGACAAAATTAAATATCCATTTATGATAAAAGCTCTTAACAAATTAGGTATATCAGAATAAGACAAGGGTGCCCACTCTTATCACTCCTGTTCAACACAGTATTGTATTTTGTGCTTGTCTCAGCCTATCCACAGAAATGCTGTTGCTTAGAAATGCCAGGAATTACTCACCAAGGCCCACAGTGATGATTCACATACAGGTCCCCTTTCAGAGACAATTTTGTGTCTGGCCCATCTCTTGAAGTTCTTTTTATGATTACAAGATGCATGTCAGCAACAAGCATAAGGGAATTTTAATATTAGACAAAGTTTATTACTTATTTGGAGGGTATGTGGCACACCTGGGTCCACCACGGGTAGGCAGAGCCCTGGAATTCTGCTTTTATTAGTTTTGAGGGTGGGTCCTAGAGTTTCATAAGTTCACTCTTCATTGGTGAATTTGAAACATAAGAGTGGGAATTAAAGCCCTGGAAGGGAAAAAAGCAAAAGGCTAAACAGTCAGTTATCTAAGTCAATGAGGGATCTCTGAAATAGAGGAAACTTCAGAATGGAGTGGTCTACCTAGTCCTGTGGCTGGTATGTGTGTTTCTTCCAGATAGCTTTCTTTGAGTGATTACTTCAGTAAACAAAGGCTTTGTCAAGCATTTGAATTATGATAAAAAAGGCAACAGCCAGTGCTTCCACTTCATACTGGAAGTCACAGCCTGAGAAATCAAGCAAGAAAAAAAGTAAAAGTCTCTAGAACTAGAAAGACTTAAAATTGTCTCTATTTGCTAAAACATGACGTTAGAGGCAGAAAATCCTAAAGATTTGATCAAAATCTTTGACCAAAAAAGAATGTCAAATCAACAAATTCAGCACAGTTGAAGGATACAAAAATCAACATACGAATGTTAGTAGTATTTTATACACTAACAGTATCTGAAGAATCTGAAGAAAGATCTCATTCATAATAGAATAAAAAACACCAACTTCCTTGGAGGCTCAGACTGTAAAGAATCTGCTTGTAATGTGAGAGACCTAAATTCAATCCCTAGGTCAGAAAGATCCCTTGGAGGAGGAAAGGGCAACCCACTCTAGTATTCTTGCCTGGAGAAGCCCATGGACAGAGGAGCCTTTGGGCCACAGTCCATGGAATCACAAAGAGTCAGACATGATTGAATTATTAACACTAACAAAAACAGTAAAATAACTAAGAATAAATTTGACCAAGGAAGTGAAAAATATGTTCACTGAACAATAAGATTGATAAAAGAAATTGAAAAATACACAGTCTAGAATTTTGGAAAATTCTTCCTTCCTACACCCAAATAGTATGTATCATTTTGGTGAATAAATCGTAACTTAGATGGAAAGTAGAATTAATTGTTTCTTAACGATCCATTTCACTGAAGTTAAAAGAGACATGATGCAAATTGTTAAAAGTTATAAGTTAACCACTTGCACCTTATTCAAGACAAAGCAAGCCAATAAAATACAATATCTAAACTCAATTTAAACATACCTAACAACTTCCATTACACTGAATATTACTCATTTTTTAAAAGGGGTTTTTATTTTAGAGTTATTACTGTGAACTGCTCATTTAGGGGTTTTAAGGAGGATATTCTTAAGCAGGGCTTCCCAGGTGGCTCAGTGGTAAAGAACTCGGTTGCCAAGTAGGAGATGCAGTTTCAATTCCTGGGTTGGGAAGATCACTAGGAAAAAAAAAAAAAAAAAGACAACCCACACCAGTATTCTTGCCTGGAAATCCCATGGGCAGAAGAGCCTGTTGGGTTTGTAAAGTCCATGGGGTTGCAAAAATGTTAAACATGGCTGAGCAAACACACACACATACTATATTAAATATTACCTAAGGAAGCTCTTACAGAAGGCTTTACTAAACCATGGCCAATGTTATAATTATCTTACATAATTTTGTGAATGAAACAAAAAAGTATGAAGCACCATGAATTATCCAAACATCTTTGTGTATATGATTACTGTGATGAAATGTTTTAGACTGTTTCTTTTCTTGCTAGATCTAGAATTTTAAGATATTAGAACAGAATGAAGAAAAATTGTTGTTGCATTAAAAAATATATATGTATATATATGTGTATATATATGTATATATATGTGTGTGTGTATGTATATATATGGACAGAGGAATCTGGTGAGCTACAGTCTATGGGGCCACAAAGAGGTGGATGTGACTTAGCACACCCACACACACTGGAGGAACCACATAGTGCCAAGTGTCCATGATTCCCTGACCCATGTAAGAAACGGACTCAAGCTCCGCATTCAAAGGTATCCTGGTTCGCTCCTTCTCCCTGGTTGGATAGAATGATTGCTGACACCACCAGGGAAGCCCAGCAGCACATGCTGAGGGATCACTATGCAGCCTCACCGACAGCAGAGAACATGTGAAGTGCTCTCCTTCTCTGCTATAGACCTGACACTCTCCTCCCCCAAACAGCAGCACCAGGTGGCTGAGGGGCTGGCGAAAGGCATGCTAGCATAAGAACACATGGCCAGATGTATTCTTTTTAATGGCTGAGTAATACTCCAGAATACATTTGAATCAGTTCTAATGAGGTGGATGAAACTGGAGCCTATTATACAGAGTGAAGTAAGCCAGAAGGAAAAACATAAATACAGTATACTAACGCATATATATGGAATTTAGAAAGAGGGTAACAATAACCCGGTGTACGAGACAGCAAAAGAGACACTGATGTACAGAACAGTCTTATGGACTCTGTGGGAGAGGGAGAGGGTGGGAAGATTTGGGAGAATGGCAATGAAACATGTAAAATATCATGTAGGAAACGAGTTGCCAGTCCAGGTTCGATGCACGATGCTGGATGCTTGGGGCTGGTGCACTAGGACGGCCCAGAGGGATGGTATGGGGAGGGACGAGGGAGGAGGGTTCGGGATGGGGAACACATGTATGCCTGTGGCGGATTCCTTTTGATATTTGGCAAAACTAATACAATTATGTAAGTTTAAAAACAAAACAAAACAAAACAAAACACATGGCCAGGAAGCTTCTCTGCGCCCAGGCTGAGACTACCTTTCCCGATTCAGGAGTCCTGAGAAGCAACGGGCAAGGGCAAGGGGAATCCAATCAGAGAAAATTCCTGGGCTAAGGAGCACTCCATCACTTACATGCAGGCGGATCCCGCCACAGTTAACACCTGTGTTCTGGCTCAGTCGTAGACTCCCCTCCTATATCTGAAGGCAAACCTGGCTGTGAACACACCTTTACCTCCTTCAGGCAGCAAAAGAAGGGAACAGTGGGAGTCTCAGCTGGACCAGAGAAACCAACCAGATCAAAATGGTACTGCAGATGCTCTGGAAGTTAGATTGGAATTAGAACTGCAACCCACAGGAGCATATGGAAGTCTGCATGCTAAGCATACACAGATTGCCTGCTAAACCAGAAGATTTAAATAGGATCCAGAGTCTACTAACCTTAAGCAAAGATGAGAATTAGACAACCTAAAATAAGTGGATGAAACATACAATTGATGAACACTGAATCATGAAGAAATAGAAAATCTAAACAGACTGATTACTAGCATGATTAGATCAGTAATCAAAGAAGGCAAAGTTCAAGACCAGGTGGCTTCACTGGTGAATTCTACCAAACACTTAAAGAAGAATTGATACTAATTCTTCTCAAACTCTTTCAAAAAGAAATGCATACTCTCAAACTCATTTTATATGAGGCCATCATTACTTTGACAACAAATCCAGGCAAGGATAGCACAAGAAAATTACATGCCAATATCCTTGGTGAGCATGAATGCAAAAATCCTCAATAAAATATTAGTAAACTGAATTCAATAATACTTTCAAAGGGTCATACACGATGATAAACTGCAGTTTATTTCAGGAGTGCATAACTGGTTCAACGTTTGCCAATCAAATAAGGTAATATTTCACATTGATAAAATGAAGGATAAAACTCATGATCATCTCAATAGATGCAGAAAAAGTATCTCACAAAATTCAACATTCACCTATTAAAAAAAACTCTCAACAAAGTGGGTATAGAAACAACATAGCTAAACATAATAAAGGCCATATGTGGCATTCCCACAGCTGAAATCATACTAAATAAAGAAAAACCAAAAGCTTTCCCACTAAGGTCAGGAACAAGAGAAGATGCCCACTCTTGCCACTTTTATTCAACATAGTATTTGAAGTCCTAACTAGAGCAATTAGGCAAAAGGAAGAAATTAAAGGCATCAGAATCAGAAAAGAAGTAACATCATCACTATTAACAGATGACATGATAGAATTAGAGAAGAGAAAAAACTAAAAACTTGCCAAAAAAACTGTCAGAACTAATGAAAGAATTCAGTAAGTTGCAGTACACAAAAAGCAATATACAAAAATCTGTTCACTAAGAAAGCAATCCTATTTATAATTACATTATAAAGAATAAAACACTTGCAAATCAATTTAACCAAGGAGGTGAGAGAAATACCTGCAACTGAAAAATATGACACTAATGAAAACAATTAAAGATAACACACATCAATGGAAAGATATTCTCTGCTCAGGGATTATAAGAATTAATACTGTCAAAATGTCCATACAAACCAAAGCAATCTATAGGTTCAATGCCATTCCCTATAAAAATACCAAAGTTGTGTTTTCACATAAATAGAACAAACAATCCTAAAACAGCATGGGGCCAGAAAAGATCTTGAAGAGCCAAAGCAATCTTGAGAATAGAGAACAAAGCTGGAGGTATCAGACTCCCTAAATTCAAACTGTATTTCAAATAGTACTCAAAGCACTATGGTACTGGCATAATATAGGCAATAATCAATGGAAAATAATACAATATTGAGCACAGAAATAAGGCCAGGTGGATATCATCAATTAATTTATGACAAAGAAGCCACAATTACATAATAGGTAAAGGACAGTCTCTTCAGTAAATGATATTGGAGAAACTGGGCAGCTGCAAGCAAAACAATGAAACAGCATCACTCATACTATGCAGAAAAGTTAACTCAAATTTTTGGATTAAGTCTGAAATATATAAGACTTGACTTCTGCTTCATTGACTACGCTAAAGCCTTTGACTGTGTGGATCACAATAAATTGTGGAAAATTCTTAAAGAGTTGGGGAAATCGGATCATGTTATCCTTAAATACCTCCTTAAATACCTATATGCAGGTCAAGAAGAAACAGAACTGAACATGGAGAAACAGACTGCTTCAAACTGGGAAAGGAGTACGTCAAGGCTGTATACTGTCACCCTGCTTGCTTAACTTATATGCAGAGTACATCATGAGAAACGCTGGGCTGGATGAAACATCCATTACCCTGGATGAAGCTGGAATCAAGATTGTCAGGAGAAATATCAATAACCTCAGATATGCAGATGACACCACCCTTATGGCAGAAAGTAAAGAGGAATTAAAGAGCCTCTTGATAAAGGTGAAAGAGGAGAGTAAAAAATCTGTCTTAAAACTCAACATTCAGAAAATGAAGCTCATGCCATCTGGTCCCATCACTTCATGGCAAACAGATAAGGAAACAGTGGAAACAATGGCCAATGACAGGCTTTATTTTCTTGGGCCACAAAATCACTGTGGATGGTGACTGTACCCATGAAATTAAAAGATGCTTGCTCCATGGAAGAAAGACAATGACAAACCTAGACAGCATATTAAAAAGCAGAGACATTACTTTGCCTAAAAGTGTTCATATGGTCAAACCATGTTTGTGTTTTTTTTTTTTTTTTTTCCAGTAGTCATGTACATATATGAGAGCTGGACAATAAAAAAGGTTGAGTGGTAAAGAACTGATGCCTTCAAACTGTGAGGCTGAAAACTCTTGGGAGTCCCTTGGACTGCAAAGAGATCCAACCAGTCCATCCTAAAGGAAATCAACCCTGAATATTCACTGGAAGGACTGATGCTGAAGCTGAAACTCCAATACTCTGGCCACCTGATGTGAAGAACTGACACACTGGAAAAGACCCTGACGCTGGGAAAGATTGAGGGCAGGAGGAGAAGGGGACAACAGAGGATGAGATGGTTGGATGGCATCAGTGACTCAATGGACATGAGTCTGAGCAAGCTCTGGGAGTTGGTGAAGGACAGGGAAGCCTGGTGTGCTGCAGACCATGGGGTCACAAAGAGTTGGATGCAACCGAGCAACTGAGTAACAACATGTAAAACTTGAAAACATAAAACTCATAGAAGAAAAATAGGTGGTAAATTCCTTGACATCAGTCTTGGCAATGATTTTTTTTTGATTTGACACCAAAAGCAAAAGCAACACACAAAAATCAAAAGGGACCACATCAAACTAGAAAGTATCTTCACAGCAAAGGAAACCATGAACAAAATGAAAATATAGCCTACAGAATGGGAGAAGGTATTTTTAAATCACATAACCAGTAGGGGTTAATACCTAAAATACATAAAAAGCTCATATATCTCAATAGAAAAATATCAAACAATCTGATTGAAAAATGGACAAAGGATCTGAACAGACATTTCTCCAAAGAAGACATACAAATAGAGAGCAGGTACATGAAAAGTTGCTCACCATCACTAATCATCAGGGAAATGCAAATAAAACCACAATGAGATAGCGCCTCATACCTATTAGAATGGCTGTTATCAAAAAGACAACAAATAACTAGTGTTTGCAAGGATGTAGAGAAAGTGAAATATTTTGCATTGCTGGTATAAATGTAAATTGGTAAAGTCTGTGGAAAATAGTATGGACATTCCTAAAAATAAAAATAAAAAATAAGAACTATCATATGACCCAGCAGTTTCATCTCTGAGTATTTCTCCAAAGAAAATATAAAGACTAATCTGAAAAGATAAATGCATGTCCATGTCCACCGAAGCACTTTTTACAGTAGCCAAGACATTTAATCTCAGTGTCCATTAATGGATAAATTGATAAGGATAATGTGATATCACACATATAAAATATATCATATCATATATATAATACATTTTCCTTATCTATCTGCCTATTATTCTATCATTATGTCACACTATCTATCATTTTATCTACCTACCTACCTGTCTACTTACTTATTTATCTACCAATCTATCCATCTACCTGTTTACCTCCCTATCCATCTATCTACCAATCTGTCTAATTCAGTCATTCAAAAGTAGAAAATCGTGCCATTTGTCACAATGGATGGACTTTGAGGGATTCATGCTAAAAGAAGTTAGATAAAGACAAATTTTGTATCAATACGATCTCACTTATACACGGAGTCTAAAAAACAAAACAAATTTATAAATACAGAGAACAGATTGGTGGTTGCCAAAGGTAGGAGGTGGGGGATGGTCCAAAGGCATCAACTTCCAGTAACAATATAAGTAAGTCTTAGGATGTAATGTACAACATGGTGACTAATGCTGCTGCTGCTGCTGCTGCTAAGTCGCTTCAGCCGTGTCCAACTCTGTGTGACCCCATAGACGGCAGCCCACCAGGCCCCGCTGTCCCTGGGATTCTCCAGGTAAGAACACTGGAGTGGGTTGCCATTTCCTTCTCCAGTGCATGAAAGTGAAAACTGAAAGTGAAGTTGCTCAGTTGTGTCTGACTCTTAGCGATCCCATGGACTGCAGCCTACCAGGCTCCTCCATCCATGGGATTTTCCAGGCAAGAGTACTGGAGTGGGGTGCCATTGCCTTCTCTGGACTAATGCTAACAGTAATATATTGTATACTTTAAAGCTGCTAAGGGAGCAGATGCTAAAAGTTCTCTTTATAAGCAAAAAGCATTACTGTGTGTGATGAGGGCTTCCCAGGTGGCGCTGGTGGTAAGGAACCAACCTACCAATGCAGGAGGTATAAGAGACCCGGGTTTGATTCCTGGGTCAGGAGATCCCCTGAAGGGGGGCATGGCAACCCACTCTAGATATTCTTGTCTGGAGAGTCCCATGGACAGAGGAGCTTGGTGGGCTACAGTCCATGGGTTCCAGAGAGTCAGAGGCAACTGAAGTGACTTAACACACATGCGTGTATGTATAATGATGTATATTAACTAGACTTACTGTAATGATCATTTTGTAATACATACAAATATCAAATCATTTTATGTACACCTGAAACTAATATAATGATATATTTCAAGTACATCTCAGTTTTTTTAAAAAGCAGGAGTCACTATATTAGTATCAGTTAAAATAGACTTTAATCCACAAGGAACATCTGTGGTACTAAATGTATATGTGCCAAACAATAGAGCTTAAAAATGCATGAATCAAAGCAGATACAGCTGAAAGGAGAAATAGACAAACCTACAACTCTCATGAAGGACATCAGTGCCCTCTTTTTCAGCAGCTTTTACAATTATTACATAGAAGAAAATCTGTGAAAATGTAGAAGATATGAACAGCATCAGCAAATGCGATCATCTGACATAGGTAACGCCCTTCCGTGAACAAAGGCAGAATACACAGTACTTTTAAGTGCACTTGGAATATTCAGCAAGAGAAAATATCTTGCATCATAAAACAAGCCTCAACAAACAAAAAAAATTGATATTATATGGTATCTCCTTTGACTAGAATGAAATCAAACTAGAAATCCATAACAGAAAGAACAGGTGCATCTCTAAACATTGGCAATTACACAACACACTTCTCAATAATTCAAGGGTAAAAAAATGGAAGTTTGAAAGGAACTGAAAAGACATAAAATGGAATGAAACTAAAAAAACAACATATTAGAATATGTGGAATGCAGCTTAAGCAGAGATGAGGGTGAATTTGTTGAAATAAAAACGTACATTCTAAAAGACAGAAGATCTGAAATCAATAATCAAAGTTCCTATGCTGAGAAACTAGAGCAAAAAACATAAAGATGAACCCGAAAGCAAGAAGAAAGAATATAATAAAGATATGCAAAGAAATTAATGACATAGAGAAAAATCAATACTCAAAAAGTTGTTTCTTTGAAAAAATTAATAAAAACTTAAAATCTGTCAGCAAAACTGACAACAAGTTTTAAAAGAAAATACACAAATCATCAACATTGGGAATGAAACAAGGGGCTACCATTCTAGGTAGCCAGCCAATCAAAGGGTAATAATGAAAATATTGTGAACAACTTCACATTTAAAACTTATTTAACACTTTAAACTTTACATATATTTTAAAAATTCAAAGAAATGGAACAATTCCTTGAATACAGAAACTATTAAAATTCAACCAAGATCCATAGATAACATGAATGGTTTTTGGACTATTGCTATTGCTATTGCTAAGTCACTTCAGTCGTGTCCGACTCTGTGTGACCCCATAGACGGAAGCCCACCAGGCTCCCCTGTCCCTGGGATTCTCCAGGCAAGAACACTGGAGTGGGTTGCCATTTCCTTCTCCAATGCATGAAAGTGAAAAGTGAAAGTGAAGTCGCTCAGTCGTGTCCGACCCTCAGCGACCCCATGGACTGCAGCCTTCCAGGCTCCTCCATCCATGGGATTTTCCAGGCAAGAGTACTGGAGTGGGGTGCCATTGCCTTCAAATAAATTAATAGTCAAACAGCTCTTGGAAAAATCTTCTCTGGTCCCCAATGTTTTCATACAGGAAGATCCTACCAAACATGTAAACAAGAATTAACACTAATATTATACCTTTTCTACAGAAAAAGTGGAGAAAACACTTGCCAACACATTCTATGAGTCTGATATTACCCCAGTATCAAAACCAGATAAAGGTATCAAAACAGTATACCTTGTGAGTGTAGACATAAACTTCTTCAGTGAAATACTAGCAAATAAAACCTAACAACATAAAAGAAAAATATACGCTGTTATCACTTGGCATATATACCAGAATGCAAGGTTGGTTTTACAACAGAAAATCAGTTAATAGAATTAATATTGATAGAATGGGTAAGAATATGGGAGCATCTCAAAAGATGTAGAAAAAACGTTTGACAAAATATAAAACACCTTACTGATAAAAAAGATTATACTCAACAAACTGGGAATAGAAAGAAATGTTCTTAATGTAAAAAACATATGTGTATTATATTATGCTAAATGGTGAAAAACTCGATGTTTACTTCCTAAGATCAGGACAGTAAAAAGATGCTGACTCTTACTATTTCTATTGAAAGTTGTACTGGAGTTTCTTCCAGAGAAATTAGACAAGCAAAAGCAGCACATGTTATCCAGACTCAAAAAGAGAATGTAAAAACTATCTCTACCTATATATTATTTTATCTCTTACATAGGAGATCCCCAGGAATTATATTAAAAAAAAAAAAAGCTTCCAGAACTATTAATAAGAAACAAGGGGATTCCCTGGTGGTCCAGTAGGTAAAATTTTGTGCTTTCACTGAAGGGGACCTAGGTTAGAACCGTGGTCATGGAACTAAGATGCCACAGACTGTAGTGAGGCTGAAAACCAAAACAGAACATGATCAAAGAAAACAAAATTCCAAACAACAGAACTAATAAACAAGTAATAGAAGCTCGCAAGATTTATATGCAAATATCAGTTGTATTTCTATATGCTGCCAATGAGCATTTTAGAAATAAAATTAAGAAAACAGTTCCATATGCAATACTGCTACTGCTAAGTCCCTTCAGTCGTGTCCGACTCTGTGTGACCCCATAGACGGCAGCCCACCAGGCTCCCCCATCCCTGGGATTCTCCAGGCGAGAACACTGGAGTGGGTTGCCATTTCCTTCTCCAATGCATGAAAGTGAAAAGTGAAAGGGAAGTCGCTCAGTCATGTCCGACCCTTAGCAACCCCATGGACTGCAGCCTACCAGGCTCCTCCGCCCATGGGATTTTCCAGGCAAGAGTACTGGAGTGGGGTGCCATTGCCTTCTCCGATATGCAATAGTATTACACAAATGAAATATTTAGGTGTAAATTTGACAAAAGAAATGCAAGATTTGTAACCTGAAAACTAAAATCTGGCTTAATTTTTGTTTATTTAAAGACCTGAATAAATGGAAAAACATCCTATGTTCATGGATTAGATCATTTTTCAACAAACTTGCTGGTTAGTATGTCATTAGACTGGGTATTTTTTTATGCACTCTAAATAAACATGGGGACAAGAGAAACAACCACAGATTTGGCCTGAAGGGCTCCTGGATGCACTGTTGGCTAGATTTGGGAGCACAGTACCATTCACCATCATAAAAGCCCCGCTCGGACCAGAGAGGCAGGAGGCCACAGCGGGGTTTCCACCGTCAGTTTCAGCTCATGTCCCAAACCCAGAACTTCTGCAAAAGTCTCAGCATTTCTCGTGCCAAGGAAGCAGGCATTTAGGTAGCTAACTAGAGTCCACTCTGGGGAGGTCTGGGGAGAACGTTTATCATGCCTGCTGTGAAGAGCTGCTTTTCCATCCCCTCAATGTACTCAGTTTGAAAATTGATTTCATTCTAGAATCTGAGTGATAAACTGCCATTGTCCTTTATGATGCTGATGTCAGCTTCCTGCTCATGTGCCACTGATGTTCTCTAGATAAATAAGTCAATCAAGACCCTTTTCTGAGGCCTGTCTGTCTCATTCTTGGTATCAACACCATCTCAACAGATTCCTCTAGTTGAAGCACCCTACCCAGGTTGCCGCTCTTGCTGGACATTTTGTCACTGACATCCACCTTGCTTTTGGCAATCAAATGATCCCATATACCTCTGCTATTCTGGAAACTGATCTGTCCAGTTGACACTAGGGAGCCCAGTTTTGGGCAATAGCACTGGAAGCCCGGTGTGCTGCAGTTCCATGGGGTTGTGAAGAGTCAGACATGACTTGGCAACTGAACAACAACATCACCTAACATAATAAACTTCAGCCAATAGAGAATAATCATCAGTGAACTTCATCATGAATGCAGGGACTTGGTTGGTGGTCCAGTGGTTAAGACTTTGCCTTTCAATGCAGCTGTGTGGGTTTGATCCCTGGTTAGGGAGCTAAGACACCTTGTAGCCAAAAAAAAAAAAAAAAAAAAAATTTAGAACATAAACCACAGAAACAATATTGTAACAAATTCAATAAAGCATTAAAAAAAGTGGTCCATGTCAAATATCTTTGAAAAAGGAGAAGGCTACTTTAAAAAAGAGAAAAGAAGGCAACACATGCTTTAGTGCCTTCATGTGAAGGTCAGTAAAGAGCCATGCAGTACATATTTTAGGTTTTACAGGTCACATACAATCAAATGTTTTTGATTATTTTTCATAACCTTATACGTGAACCATGAACTTCCAAATGTTCAAACTGGTTTTAGAAAAGGCAGAGGAACCACAGATCAAATTGCCAACATCCGCTGGATCATTGAAAAAGTAAGAGAGTTCCAGAAAAACACCTATTTCTGCTTTATTGACTATGCCAAAGCCTTCGACTGTGTGGATCACAATCAACTGTGGAAAATTCTGAAAGAGAGGGCAATACCAGACCACCTGACCAGCCTCTTGAGAAACCTATATGCAAGTCAGGAAGCAACAGTTAGAATTGGACATGGAACAACAGACTTGTTCCAAATAGGAAAAGGAGTATGTCAAGGCTGTATATTGTGACCCTGCTTATTTAACTTATATGCAGATTACATCATGAGAAATGCTGGGATGGAGGAAGATTCCTGGGAGAAATATCAATAATCTCAGATATGCAGATGACACCACCCTTATGGCAGAAAGTGAAGAGGAACTCAAAAGCCTCTTGATGAAAGTGAAAGTGGAGAGTGAAAAAGTTGGCTTGAAGCTCAACATTCAGAAAATGAAGATCATGGCATCCAGTCCCATCACTTCATGGCAAATAGATGGGGAAACAGTGGAAACAGTGTCAGACTTTATTTTTCTGGGCTCCAAAATCACTGCAGATGGTGTTTGCAGCCATGAAATTAAAAGACGCTTACTCCTTGGAAGGAAAGTTAGATAGCGTATTAAAAAGCAGAGACATTACTTTGTCAATGAAGGACCATCTAGTCAAGGCTATGGTTTTTCCAGTGGTCATGTATGGATGTGAGAGTTGGACTGTGAAGAAAGCTGAGTACCGAAGAATTGATGCTTTTGAACTGTGGTGTTGGAGAAGACTCTTGAGAGTCCCTTGGACTGCAAGGAGATCCAACCAGTCTATCCTAAAGGAGATCAGTCCTGGGTGTACATTGGAAGGACTGATGGTAAGGCTGAAACTCCAGTACTTTGGCCACCTCATGTGAGGAGCTGACTCATTGGAAAAGACTCTGATGCTGGGAGTGATTGGGGGCAGGAGGAGAAGGGGATGACAGAGGACGAGATGGCTGGATGGGATCACCACCTCAACGCACATGAGTTTGGGTAAATGCTGGGAGTTGGTGATGGACAGGGAGGCCTGGTGTGCTGCAATTCATGGGGTCACAAAGAGTCGGACATGACTGAGTGATTGAACTGAGCTGAATAAACATAAAATGAGTTCTTAGACATACAAAAAGAGGCTACCTTCCAGACCTCTACATTAATAAGATAAGCATATCCTCAAGAGAATGCATCAGGGGATAGATTTTCTGATCTCCTATAAACGGCACTTCTAACATTCACACCACCCTCCTCATTCCTTCTTCAAGACTCTGCCAAGTCATTTCCAGCATCCTCACTTCAATTACACAGGATTACTGGCTTCCAGTTTTAAGGAGAAGTGCAATAGGACAGACTGTAGATGCAGCTCTGAAGTGAGGATAACCTGTTCCCATGCTGAAAATGAGCTTCCCTGGTAGCTCAGGCAGTAAGAATCTGCCTGCAATGCAGGGGACCTGGGTTTGATCCCTGGGTCAGGAAGATCCCCTGGAGAAGGGAAAGGCAACTCACACCAGTATTCTTGCCTGAGAAATTCCATGGACAGAGATTCAGTCCATGGGGTTGCAAAGAGTCAGACACATCTTGGGCTCCAAAATCACTGCATTGGTGACTGCAGCCATGAAATTAAAAGACGCTTGCTCCTTGGAAGAAAAGCTATGACCAACCTTAGATAGCATACTAAAAAGCAGAGACATTACTTTGTCAACAAAGGTCCATCTAGTCAAAGCTATGGTTTTTCCAATAGTCATGTATGGATGTGAGAGTTGGACTATAGAGAAAGCTGAGTGCTGAAGAATTGATGCTTTTGAACTGTGAACTTTTGAAGTACACTTGAACTTAAACTTTTGAAGTATACTTCAAGTATATGTCAACCGTTTGGTCAAATCTATGGTTTTTCCAGTAGTCATGTATGCATGTGAGAGTTGGACCATAAAGAAAGCTGAATGTTAAAGAATTGATGCTTTTGAACTGTGGTGTTGGAGAAGACTCTTGAGAGTCCCTTGGACTGCAAGGAGATCAAACAAGTCAATCCTCAAGTAAATCAGTCCTGAATATTAATTGGAAGGACTGATGCTGAAGCTGAAAGTCCAATCCTTTGGCTACCTGATAGGAATAACTGACTCATTGGAAAAGAACCTGATTCTGGGAAAGGTTGAAGGCAGGAGGAGAAGGGGATGACAGAGGATGAGATGGTTGGATGGCATCACCAACTCAATGGACATGAGTTTGAGCAAGCTTCAGGAGTTAGTGATGGACAGGGAAGCCTGACATGTTACAGTCCATGGGGTCGCAAAAAGTCAGACACTACTGAGCGGCTGAACTGAACTGATGCTAAGAAATCATCCTTACATTGCATTTGATGCTCTGTCCACACCCTCAAGGAAGACTATCACCTCTCTTGACCTTTTCCTGCCAGTATTCATTATCTTAGTCCCTCAACAATTTTATTTCCCTGGGGAAACTATTTTCTTGGGGTAAGGACTGTATTTTTGGGGGGTATAAGCCTATTGTTTCATCGTGTGTGTGTGTTTACTTGCTCAGTCATGTCTGACTCTTTGTGATCCCATGGACTATAGCCAGCCAGGCTCCTATGTCCATGGAATTCTCCAGGCAATAACACTTGAGAGTGTTGCCATTTCCTTCTCCAGGGGAACTTCCTCACCTAGGGATTGAATCTCTGTCTCCTGCATTGAAGGAAGGTTCTGTACCTGCTGAGCCTTCAGGGAAGTCCATTGTTTTAAGGGCTTGGCACAGAAAGGAGAAGTTTGAGGAGAGTTAACAAACAAGGGGAACCTCTGTCCTACAATAATGGTCCTTTTGGCCCAGAACACAAGGAAATCTTAAATATTCAATATTATCAAGCACCAAATATTCTGATCTCACCCCTCAGTTAGCCACTCTTCTCTTTGAGATCCAAATTTAGCATAAAGACTACATTCAATTTCCTTTCCTGGATTAATTCCCTTTACACTGAAATCTGGGCTTGATTTTCTGCAAAATCTGCCCTCAGATATAAAAACCAGTGATTTCTTTAAATGCCTCTGTGAAAGTTTTGGGACCTGTACAGCTCACTCTGATTTAAGAGTTGGATGACCTGAGTCTGTCATCTTCTTGCTTTAAGGCTTGCACGGCATTTAACAAAGCCAGCTGTCTTCATAATCTTTATAATTTCAATTAAAAAATGTCAATTTCTAGAAACATTGAAAAAGCCAATGCTTTTATTTTAACCTGTATTTCATCACAAACCACTTCAGATGATTAATCTATTTGATGCTGGAGCATCTTGAGGGGTACCAGTACCACACTAAAACCAGGAGTGGGATCACTGGAGTCTTTGTGTGTGTCAGCAGTACACTTCCATAATATCATCCTGAGGTTATGCTTCCTAGGGCCACAGACAGTATCAAATATTTTAAATTGTATTAATGCATGGATGTGAGAGTTGGACCATAAAGAAGGCAGAGTACTGAATAACTGATGCTTTCCAATTGTGGTGCTGGAGAAGACTCTTGAGAGCCCTTTCAACAGCAAGGAGGTCAAACCAGTCAATCCTGAAGGAAATCAACCCTATATATTCATTGGAAGGACTGATGTTAAAGCTGAAGCTCCAATACTCTGGCCACCTGATGCAAAGAACTGACTTAATGGAAAAGACCCTGATATTGGGAAAGATCGAAGGCAGAAAGTGAAGAGAGCAACAGAGGAAGAGATGGTTGGATGGCATCACTGACTCAGTAGACATGAGTTTGAGCAAACTCCAGGAGACAGTGAACGACAGGGGAGCCAGGTAGGCTATAGTCCATGGGTTTGCAAAGAGTCGGACAGGACTTAGTGAGTAAACAACAACGTCCTGAAAGAAGCAGAGCTAAAGACAAGGATTTGAGTGCAGTTGGGATTTCCCAGAAATAGAGGTGAGCCTGGGGAAATAGAGGTGAGCAAGTGAAGAAGGAAAAGTCTCTGTAAGGGAGAAGTACTGAGTTACTGCAACGAGCAAAAAGAACTCAACTACACAAGACATTTTAGGGAGCAAAATGAGGGCCCAAGACAAGTGCATTCGATGCATGTAACATGGGGCTATAAATCCATCCAGTCTTGTCCCCTGATTGTGGATGGTTTGCAAAGGGCTTATCAGCATCTCACTTGTCTGAGGACGGAGTGACTGGAGTAGTTTAGAGAAGGCCCTGATACAGAAAGCAGAAACCCCTGCAGAGTAGCCTGGGATGTGGCACAGAATGCCCTAGAAGTGCCGACTGCAATTATGGCTAATTTGAGAGGAAGCATGAGGGCAAGAGAGGCAGGTACAAAAAGTGCCACCATTGTGCTCCTATAATTAATGCAACACAAAACTACTGAATGAATACAGAATACATTAAGGACCTGCACTGTCTCAGCACTGGTTTTCTTCCCTGTAGTGACCAGGGTACCGTGAAGACAGCTGGCTTCTCTGTGGTTTGGTGATTAAATCACAGGCTTGTGTGTTCATGGCTCAGACAGTAAAGAATCTGCCTGCAATGCAGGAGACCCAGGTTTCTCCTTCTCCAGTATTTTTGTCTGGAGAATCCCATGGACAAAAGGAGTCTGGTGGGTTAGAGTCTGACACAACTGAGTGACTTTCACTTTGTATGTGTTCATTTTTTCCTACTATTTCATTCAAATATCACATGTTTGAATGCCTGCTAACAACCTATGTTATTGATGAGGAATTAGGGATAAATTTTCAGACTTCCTAGTTTAAATTCTAATATAGATATAGATGTTAGATATAATGTATAGATTTTATCTATTATCTATATCATCTATCCTGTCTTTCTATCTATCCCTTCTATGTATCTATTATGTATCTATTAATCTGTTATCTATCTTTATTTTTATCTATTCTTTCTTTCTATCTATCTATTCCCCTTATACTGAAACAAAATATCATTCCTTTTAGGCATACTTTATAATAATGTCACAAAAATACTCAGCATACATAACTAAAATTTTCCCTAGAGATTGAAAATTCTGAGAAATATAATGAGTAGACAATAAACTTCCAAAAGGTTAATGAAATTCAAGAAAAAGTTTCTTTAAAGGTAAAGCAGATAAAAGACCACATTTACCCTCTATTTTATGGATGATAGGATAAAGCTCAATAATATGAGTAATACTGACATATTTCTAAGACTACAAAAGGCCATTTCACTGGGGAGAGTAGTCAACAAGGTTTATATTGCTCGCAAAGGGCAAATCTACATGAGCTCTCTCAGGGCAGGTGAGCAAGAAAAAATTGACAGTTATTATGTTTCCAGATCTTATTTGAAAATAGTGTACTCATTCCTCAAAAGATTAGTGTTTGGTCTTTCATTTAAGCACATATGTATATCTGAAACAAGTTTCTATGAATGGTTAGTACTTTATTTCCAAATTCAAAATTAATTTTTTACTCAGAATAGCTATATATTTTTCAACAACTACCATTTTTCTATTTAACAATAACCCTTTACCTCTTACCTCATGAAAAAGAACACATGATTGTCATTGACGCTAAATCAGAAACAGTCTTAAAATACTGATAACCACTCTCATTTGTAGAGAACCACAAATATAAGCGGTAGTGAAAATATCTGTTGAGAAAGTAGTTTGAAATTTTGTCAGCTATCCTTCAAAACAAATCAACTGAAGATTAAAAAAAAATGTTATTCAGTTGTTAAGTCATGTCCAACTCTTTGTGACCCCATGGACTGCAGCCTGCTAGGTTTTCCTGTTCCTCACTATCTCCTTGACTTTTCTCAGAAAGATTCTTAAGTCTTACCTCTGGAAAGGTGGCAAAGTCTTAGCTCATAGGACTATTCTACAAGCCTAACTGGTTGGTATATATACCAGCCTAACTGGTATTTTTTGCACATCCAAATAGGTTTTTCTTGCAATTAATCATGAATGTGGGTTTCCCTGGTGTCTCAGAGGGTAAAGCATGTGCCTGCAATGCGGGAGACCTGGGTTATATCCTTGGGTCGGGAAGATCCCCTGGAGAAGAAAATGGCAACCCACCCCAGTATTCTTGCCTGGAGAATCCCATGGATGGAGGAGCCTAGTAGGCTACAGTCCACGGGGTCACAAATAGACACAACTGAGTGACTTCACTTTCATTTTATGTGTTCAACCTCATTAGTGATCAGGAAATACAGATCCAGTTTACAATGTGATTCTACAACCTACGAGAATAGCTAAAAATTTAAATGATGAAGATTTCAGGTACTGCCAAAAATGTGGACTAACTGGAACTCTCATCTAATGCTTGTGAGAATCAAAATCAGTACCATCTGTTTCAAAAACTGTCATATCTGCTAAATTTTCAATATGTGTGTATCCAGTAAAAATTAAACCCTAGAAACATACTTACCTAAATTCACGTATACATGCTTGATAATTTATATTCAAGAATATTCCTATAAGCAGTTTTTTTGGTGGGTGGTGATAAACTGGGACCATACAAACTTTCTTCACCAGTTGAAGAAATACATATTGGTATATGTATATGAAGAAATACATGTTGGTATATCCTACAGTTGAATAATATATTGCAATTAAATGAATGAACCATTACTGTAGCTATAACATGGATAAATCTCACAAATATTAGATACAAAAGATGCCAGATACAGAAGAATGCATTTTGCAAGCTAAGAATTGATGCTTTTGAACTGTGGTGTTGGAGAAGACTCTTGAGAGTCCCTTGGACTGCAAGGAGATCCAACCAGTCCATTCTGGAGATCAGCCCTGGGATTTCTTTGGAAGGAATGATGCTAAAGCTGAAACTCTAGTACTTTGGCCACCTCATGCAAAGAATTGACTCATTGGAAAATACTCTGATGCTGGGAGGGATTGGGGGCAAGAGGAGAAGGGGACGACAGAGGATGAGATGGCTGGATGGCATCACTGACTCGATGGGCGTGAGTCTGAGTGAACTCTGGGAGTTGGTGATGGACAGGGAGGCCTGGCGTGCTGTGATTCATGGGGTCGCAGAGTCGGACACGACTGAGCAACTGAACTGAACTGAATTGAATTTACATAAAGTTTAAAAACAAATCAAAGATTACCAGTAGGGGTCAGCGGGTGATATGGGATCAGGGAGTGGGAGGTACAAACTACTGGGGATAAGATGGGCTACAAAAGACTTTTCTCTTGTAGTTAAAACTATTAACCAGTGCATTTCCAATGCCAGGGACATGTGTGTAATTCCTCGTCAGGGAACTAAGATCCCACTTGCCATGTGGCCAAAAAATTTTTTTTAAATTACAAAAAAAAAAAAATGGTAGACTACAAGGATTTATTGTACAACATGAGGAAATAGCTAGTGTTTTGCAATAACTGTAAATGAAGTATAACCTTAAAGATTGTATAAAAAATTAAAAAGTAAAATTGACCCATGTTATTATAAATTATGACAGTGATTCATTGTGAGAGGTGTTACTGATTGGGAGAGAAATGAAGGAGTTCTGGTGCTACTTCACTTTTTGATCTAAGTTGTAGCTATATTACAGTGATCACTTTTTAATAATTCTCACGCTACACACACTTCCTGTTCGCAGACTTTTCTGTTTACATCATTCAAAAAAAAGTTCATTATAAAAAGTCTTTTGTTTCATTCAGTTAATATCTCCTGGACATGTACTACATCCAAAGACACACACCCAGTAATGCATCTAGGAGTGGTGTATGTGTGTCCTCAGTCATGTCTGACTCTTTCTGACCCCATGGACTGTAGCCCGCCAGGTTCCTCTGTCCATGGGATTCTCTCGGAAAGAATATTGGAGTGGGCCACCATTTCTGTCTCCAGGGGATCTTCCCCAGCCAGGGATCAAATCCACGTCTCTTGCATCTCCTGCATTGGCAGGTGGGTTCTTTACCACTGCACCATCCAGGAAGCCGCTAGGAGTGGCAAATAATACAAAACAAAATAGCAGGTATTCAAACTTGACTGTTTACCAGACACCATTGTAGGCACTGAGCAGACAAAACTCCTCGCCCTGGTTTCTCCTCTAAAGGAGTTTCATTTCTTGTGGAGGAGATATACACACTGGACATCAGGGTATTTATGATGATAATAAGTGCCATGTTGGAGACATATTCGGGTCTATTCAGTACATACCGAGAGACCTGCCTACATCTGGTGACTCAGGGGAAGAGAGGAAATTATAGCTGAACTCTGAGGATGCAGGAGAGCCAAAAAACTGAAGACAGAAAGAACAGTGATGAATGGCAATAAACTTGCCCACCTGGGGACTTTGCAGAGTGCCACTCTGGGAATAGTCTCTGTGTGTGCAGACAATTGCGCAGCAGAGCCCTGAAGGCTGTGTTGGGCACTGCTTTTCTCCCCAAAGAGTAATGGAACTCCATTAACAAGTTAGTAAACAGCCTATCAAATCTACATTTAAATGCATCACCTCTACTACAGAATGCTAATGGATTAGACTGGTGGTTTGCAAACACTTTTTGAAAAGGGTGAGATCATACATTTGTTGGGCTTTTCTGGGCCACAGGGTTTCTGTCACAACTACCCAACCAGGCTTTTGAAAAAGAAAACACCTGTAACAAACCTGTAAGTACATGGATGTGGCTACAGTCCAGTTAGATTTCATTTGTAATAATAGGTGGGTGGGAATTCACACTGTAGTTTGCCAACTCTGTATCAGAGGAAGAGAGAAGTACATGGGAATACTTATTAAGCTGCCATGGTGGTCTAGTTAAGAAACAAAGGTAACTTGGTCTAGTGTACTGGTGGTTGATAAGAAGAAGAGAGAAATGCAACCCACATACTGGCTGTGTTTGCCAGCTCCCAGTTCACATAAGATGTCTTGCATTCTTACCTTACTATTTGTGAAAATTCTAACAAACTCCCCAAGTCTTGGACCATTCTAAGCAACTCACATTGCTGCTGCTGCTGCTAAGTCGCTTCAGTCGTGTCCGACTCTGTGCGACCCCATAGACGGCAGCCCACCAGGCTTCCCCGTCCCTGGGACTCTCCAGGCAAGAACACTGGAGTGGGTTGCCATTTCCTTCTCCAATGCATGAAAGTGAAAAGTGAAAGTGAAGTCGCTCAGTCGTGTCCAACTCTTAGCGACCCCATGGACTGCAGCCCACCAGGCTCCTCCATCCATGGGATTTTCCAGGCAAGAGTACTGGAGTGGGGTGCCATCGCCTTCTCCAAGCAACTCACATTAATGTGGTTATTTTTGGCTCTGAGGTTCTACCTACAAGCAAATGTTACAGTGTATAGAACATTATCACATAGACAGAGGAACCTGGCAGGCTATCTGTGGGGTCGCAAAGAGTCGACATGGCTGAGTGACTGACACACTAGATCATTATACTTCCTTTCTCAATGAGGTATTTTTTTCTAGAGTAACTAAAATTCAAGTCATCCCCATTTAGTACTTTTTCATGATAATGTCTGCTTACAAATGATTTTTGAATGTGCAAACATCACTGAAATTTGTGGGAAAATAGGTTAGGTGGAATTTCTCTGGCTCAGATTGTAAAGAATCTGCCTGCAATGCAGGATACCTGGGTTTGATCCCTGGGTCAAGAATACCCCCAGGAGAAAAGAATGGCAACCCACCTCAGTATTCTTGCCTGGAGAGTCCCATGGACACAGGAGCCTGGTGGACTACAGTCCATGGGGTCACAAAGAGTGGGACATGACTGAGTAACTAACACTTATCATAGGAACTCTAAAATCCCTATGCGTAATTTTCTTAATGTATCTATGATCGCAATGTCCTATGCATAACATCTAACCTCTCTTAAACTCATTCTTATGTTAACAAATCCTTAAAATAATTTTGGTTAACTTTAATTGCATGTTGGAAAACTCAGCAGTGGCCACAAGACTGGAAAAGGTCAGTTTTCATTCTAATCCCAAAGAAGAGAAATGCCTAAGAATGTTCAAGCTACCACACAATTGCACTCATTTCACATGCTAGCAAAGTAATGCTTAAAATCCTTCAAGCTAGGCTCCAACAATATGTGAACCAAGAACTTCCAGATGTACAAGCTGGATTTAGAAAAGGTAGAGGAAAGTCAAAGTGAAAGTAGCTCAGTTGTGTCCAACTCTTTGCAACCCCATAGACTATACAGTCCATGGAATTCTCCAGGCCAGAATACTGGAGTGGGTAGCCTTTCCTTTCTCCAGGGGATCTTCCTAACCCAGGGATCAAACCCAGGTCTCTGGCATTGCAGGTGGATTCTTTACCAGCTGAGCCATAAGGGAAGCCTAAAGGTCGAAGAACCAGATATCAAATTGCAACATCTGTTGGATCATAGAAAAAGCAAGGGAATTCCAGGAAAAAAAAAAAAAAATCTAATTCTGCTTTATTGGCTACACTAAAGCCTTTGAAGCTAAGTCACTTCAGTTGTGTCCGACTATGTGTGTCCCCATAGACAGCAGCCCACCAGGCTCCTCTGTCCACAGGATTCTCCAGGCAAGAACACTGGAGTGGGTTACCATGTCCTTCTCCAATTTGACTGTATGGATCACCACAAACTGGAAAATTTGCACTCTTATTCAAGGTAAGATTGGAAGTTTCAGGCAGAGCAATTAGGTAAGAACAAATATTAAAAGACATTCAAGTTAGAAGAGAAGTGATGCTGTTACTATTTACAGATGATATGAAAACCCTGAAGACTCCATAAAAAGCTGTACTCATTAAAATAGTGAATACAGTAAATTTGAAGGATACAAAATCAACATACAAAAATCTGTTGCATTTCAATACATTAAAAATGAGCTAGCCAAAAAATAAAATAAGATAACAATCACATTTACAATAGCAAAAAAAGAATAAAATACTTACAAATAAATTTAACCAAGGAGGTGAAAGACTTGTACACTTAAAACTATAACTTGTTGAAAAAAATTGAAGAAACATAATAAATGGTAAGATAATTCTTGGTCATGAATTAGAAGAATTAACATGGTTAAAATGTCCACATACCTAAATCCCTTATGGCTGTGTGGCCTCCTCACCTGTGGAAAAATCAGTTATGCACTTATGAATTAATAACTAAAGTCTACACATAAGGATGTTACTTCTAACATCCTTGTTGAACACAGACGTGGCAAAAAAAAAATCATAAGAGACTCATGAACTGCACCCTGTTTTATCCTTTCTTCTTTATTATCTTTCTTAAGTCATTATACAATTATTCTAAGGTCATTCTTAGATTATTCCAGCCTGTAGTCACTGCCAGCAATCTCACCAATGGCTGGATGGTGTCACTTATTTGCAGGCACTCTGGTGCCTGCCACCTGGGAAGTGGCTCAGAAGGTTAAGAATCTGCCTGCATGCAGGAGACCTGGGCTTGCAAGATCCCCTGGAGAAGGAAATGGCAACTCACTCCAGTATTCTTGTCTGGAGAACTCCATGGACAGAGAAGCCTAGCAGGCTATGGTCCATGGGGTCACAAAGAGTTGGACATGACTGAGGAACTTTACTTTTTTATATATTAATAATTACAGTGAAAGAAATTTCCATTTGGAAATGACCTACATGCACAAATGACCTTAAATTAACCTATGACTTTGTTGTGTTTATTTCTCTCATAAAATGAAGAGATAAATATATTCTATCAATATATTAATTATATTCTATTAATCAAAGTATATTCTATTATTAATCACAATTCTGATTTTGAAATCAACACCCTTCATAAGGCAATGGGCCAATACTGTCTGGAAGCGAGTAACAGAAACTCAAGTATGTAACCCAGCAAACATAAAGCCTTGGTTCTCACCTGGTGTCACAAAAGTTCCCATGAACAACTTTTTCTGGGTCCCCACATATCTCTACTTGATGCTGTTTTCTTTGTGACTAGGATCTGGTTCTGTTTGCCTTAGACAAACAACTTAGCACTTGAGGGACAGTATTCTCAGACTTGTCTGTGGTTTTAGTTTTTGCTTTTTTTTATATGGACCATTTATATGGACCATTTTTATATGGACCATTTATTGGGTTTGTTACGATATTATTTCTGCTTTCTGTTTTGGTTTTTCAGCCATGAGGCATGTGGGATCCTAGTTTTCCAACCAGGGATTGAACTTGCTCTTCCTGTGTTGGAAGGTGAAGTCCTAACCTCTGGACTACCAGGGAAGGCCCAGAAACCCTATGTTTTTTGATTGGTGAATTTGATCCATTTATACTTAGGGCCGTTATTTACACATGAGGACTTACACTGCCCTTTTACCTTTTACTTTCTTATTGCTCTCTGTCACTTTTTATTTATTTTTCCTTGTGCTTCTGTCTGCCATTTTGCTTTGGTGGCTACTATGTTTTTCTCAATTTCCTCTTTTTTTTTTTTTTAATGTTTTGTGCCATTGCTTTAGATTTATGCTGTGTGGTTACCATGAGGCTTATATAAAATATCTCATAGATAAAATACTCCTTTTAATGCTGAGATTAATCTTATCTTCCTTGACCTATATGGATCCCATCATTTTCCTCTTTCTCTGTAGTGGTGTTGTTTCAAATTATTCCTTTTTATGTTGCAGTTTTTTTTTAAACCAAACTGAAGTAGCTATAGCTATTTTCTTTCTGCTTTTTCCCCTCCTAGTTATGCTATGAAAGTAAAAGTGTTAGTCGCTCAGTTGTATCTGCTCTTTGTGACCTCATGGACTATAGCCCTCCAGGCTCCCCTGTCCATGGCATTCTCTAGGCAAGAATACTGGAGTGGGTACCCATTCCCTTCTCCAGGGGAACTTTCCAACCCAGGGACTGAACCTAGGTCTCCTGCATTGCAGGCAGATTCTTTACTGTCTGAGCCACCAGAGAAGTCCTGCTGTAACAGTGTTTAAAACCTATTCAGATACATAGAAAATTGCAACTCTTTATCATCTTATTCAAAGTTTTACTTACTTGTGGCTTTTTGTTTCTGATAGAAGAGCTCCTTCTAACATCTTTAGGTAGGTAGGTCTAGTGTTGATAAACTCCTTCAGCCTCTCTCTCTCTCTTTTTCTTTTTTTTTGCCTAGCAAAGTCTTTATTTCTCCTTCATAACTGAGTAATAACTTTGTTGGATGGAGTATGTTTGACTGACAGTTTTTTTTTTTTTCAGTATCTTTTTTTTTAATTGGAGGTTAATATTTTGAGAATGTTACCCCATTCTCTGTCTTGGACTGTAGAGTTTCTGCTGAGAAATCTTCTGATAACCTAGGAGGTATTGCTTTGTAGGTTACCATTTTCCCTGTTTTTAAAAATCTTTGCTATTAAGTTTTGATAGTTTTAACATCATAATCTCAGCAAATGTCTTTTTGCATTCAGTTCAGCTCAGTTCAGTTCAGTCAGTTCAGTTCAGTTGCTCAGTCATGTCCAACTCTTTGTGACCCAATGAACTGCAGCACGCCGGGTCTACCTATCCGTCACCAACTTCTGGAGCTTACTCAAACTCATGTCCATTGAGAGGATGATGCCATCCAATCATCTCATCCTCTGTTGCCCCCTTCTCCTCCCACCTTCAATCTTTCCCAGCATCAGGGTCTTTTCAAATGATTCAGCTCTTCTCATCAGGTGGCCAAAGTATTGGGGTTTCCACTTCAACATCAGCCCTTCCAATGAACACCCAGGACTGATCTCCTTTAGGATGGACTGGTTGGATCTCCTTGCAGTCCAAGGGACTCTCAAGAGTCTTCTTCAACACCACAGTTCAAAAGCATCAATTCTTTGGTGCTCAGCTTTCTTTGTAGTCCAACTCACATCCATACATGGCTACTGGAAAAACCATAGCTTTGACTAAATGGACCTCTCTTGGCAAAGTAGTCTCTGCTTTTTAATATGCTGTCTAGGTTGGTCTTTTTGCATTGAAGTAATTAGAGTGGTCTCTCAGCTTCATGGACCCACATGTGTCTGTTTCCTTCCCAAGTTTGGGAAGTTTTCACTGGTTACTTCTTTAAATAGACTTTCTACTCCTTTCTGTTTATTTTCGTCTGGGACCCCCATTTCTATAATGCTGCTTTTCCTAGAAGAGACAGATGGCTGTCATAAATTGTCCTCATTTTGAAAACTATCTTATTTCTCATTCCTCTTATCCTTGTATCATTTCTAGGTTTCTATCATGAACTCATTAATGCTTTCTTCCATGTGGTCTGCTCTATTTCCAATGCTCTCTAATGCCTTCTTCATCTCACTTATTTAGTTCTTCAACTCTGTGACATATTATTTTTGAGTTTCAGTCTCTTTGATGAAATACTCCTTCTACTCATTAGTTTAATTCCTGAGCTCACTGATCTACCCTTGTGAGTTTTCTTACAGATCACTGAGTTTCTGCATGATAGCTACTTTGCATTCTCTATCAGTATTTAGATCACAATATTCTGTGACTTTCAGTTTCTTTATTTAAGAACCATCATTATCTTTTTTGCAGTCTAGTATTACTGTGGTTCTTTATTTCTATATACTTGACTGAAGGTGCACTTGAAGTAGCTGAAGTAGCTAACACCTTTCTGAAAAGTAAAGTGAAAGTGTTAGCCACTCTCTGCAACCCCATGGACTTTAAGTCACCACGGTCCTCTGTCCATAGAATTCTCTAGGCAAGAATACTGGAGTGGGTTGCCATTCCCTTCTCCAGGGGATCTTCCTGACCCAGGGATCAAACCTGTGTCCCCTGCATTGCAGGCAGTTTCTTTACCATCTGAGCAACCAGGGAAGCTCCAACTCCTTTCTAGTTGATTTTAGGAATTCAACAGATCACACTGTGTGCTAAGTCATTCAGTCATGTTCAATTCTTTGGGACCCCATAGACTGTAGCCCACCAGGCTCCTCTGTCCATGGGGATTCTTCAGGCAAGAAAACTGGAGTGGGTTTCCATACCCTTCTCCAGGGGATATTCCCAACCCAGGGATAGAACCCAGGTCTCCTGCATTACAGGTGGATTCTGTACCCACTGAACCGCAGGGGAAGCCCTCTCTTGCCTGATCTGCCTCTGATTATACTTGGGCATTGGCACGTCCCACCCTCCACTCTGCCTGTCAGAGGTGTCACTGTACCATGTTATTGCGTCTTTGGCTTTGGGGTTGTTGCTGCCTCGCTGCTGCCAGGGTCACTAGGATTGTTGCCCTCAGCACAAGGATGGTGGGTCTTTGGCAGGGCCTGGGATCCTCCTCCTCTTCACAAGCTCCAAGCCACAGGGGAAGGGAGAGGGGTGGGGGCAGCCAGGGTCGCTTGGGCACCTATGTTATGTACAGGACTGTACATATAAGTTTGTGGGCTCCATGGCTGCAGGTGGGGAGATAGGGGTTGGAGTCTTAGGCAGCTCTGCACTGAAGGGGCAGGGTCCCTGGTTCCCCTGCTTCTACTCCCCATGGCCGTGGGTGCTGCTGTGACAAGGAGGTCAGGGTCACGGGTGTCACCTCCCCCAGTTCTCTGGGCCGGGGGCTCAGCTCCCACATCCTGAAGACAGGGATCACAAGCACTGCCTCAGTGGTTTCCCTGGTCCTACCTCCCTTGTCAGACCCATGTACAGATGCATGGAATTATCCAGCATCCTGGTGGGCTGAGCAGAGGCACCTTTGTTACCATGAGGATGTTTGATGATTATAGATTGAAGGGGAGTGTCAAAGAAAGCACCTCACTCTGTCATGCTACTGACATCACTCAGGGCCATAGGTTTATAAAAGGAAATACATTAATCCATCTGAAAACTGACTCACAATAAGGAGAAGCAGACAAAACCTACAAAAGGTGGAAGCTAGACAGTCTCTATCTGAAAGTGTCACAGTATCCTCGAGGCTTTGGCTTTCAACAATGTTGCTGTTGTATAGCTTTTTGCGGAGAAAAGGGAAACATCTTGCACTGTTGGTGGGAATGTAAATCGATACGGCCACTACGCAGAAGAGTATGGAGTTTCCTTAAAAAAACTAAAATAAAAAGTACTATATGGCCCAGCAATACCACTGAGCATATACCCTGAGAAAACCATAATTCAAAAACACACATGTAGCCCAGTGGTCACTCCAGCACTATTTACAACAGAAGGACATGGAAACAACCTGGATGACCATCAACAGATGAACGGATAAAGAAGATGCAGTACATTTATACAATGGAATACTATTCAATCATAAAAATGAATGGAACTGGGTTATTTGTAGAGACGTGAATAAATCTAGAGCTTGTCATTCAAAGTATGTCAGAAAGAGGAACACAAATATTGTATATTAATGCATATGTGGGGAAAATATATATTAACACATATGTGGGATCTAGAAAAGTGGCATAGATGATGTCTTTTGCAAAACTGAAATAGAGACACAGATTTGGAGAACAAACTTACGGACACCAAGGGGAGAAAGTGGTGTTTGGGATGAATTGGGAGATTGGGACTGGCATATGTAGGTAATGAATGAGAGGCTACTGTACAGCACAGGGAACTCTATTCAGTGCTCTGTGGTGACCTAAACAGGAAGGAAATTCAAACGAGCGGGCATAAATGTATACATACAGCTGATTCAGTTTGCTGTACAGCAGAAACCAACACAACATTGTGAAGCAGCTATACTACAACAAAAATTAATTTTAAAGAAGAATTACATTCTAAAAGGTGACACATATCCCCAAATAACCTCACCTGTCTTTCTAAAGTTCACCCAAAGTCAAATTAAAATAGTAACCAATTTTCTACCATAATAAGCATTTTCATGGAGAAATTTAGCTAGTATCTATTTGAAATCATGTGGTGACTGCATTAGCTTGTTAAGCTGCCAAAACAAAGTACCTCATCTATGTGCCTGAGACAACAGAAATTCATTGTCTGATCATTCTGCAGACTGGAAATCTGAGATAAAAAAAAAACACTCAAAACAATATCTCATCTGCTGCTGCTGCTAAGTTGCTTCAGTCGTGTCCGACTCTGTGCGACACCAGATACGGCAGCCCACCAGGCTCCCCAGTCCCTGGGATTCTCCAGGCAAGAACACTGGGGTGGGTTGCCATTTCCTTCTCCAGTGCATGGAAGTGAAAAGTGAAAGTGAAGTCACTCAGTCGTGTCCGACTCTTCACGACCCAATGGACTGCAGCCCACCAGGCTCCTTCATCCATGGGATTTTCCAGGCAAGAGTACTGGAGTGGGGTTCCATTGCCTTCTCCATACCTCATCTAGTGTGCACTTAATTGTACAATTTTCATTCATAAAGCGAGTCTCTCCCTATGTAATAGTTTTCTACTTCTTATGTAATCAACTTAGTAGCATAAAACAACTCAAACTTCATGTAATTCTATAGGTTAGCAGTCTGACAGTGGTTTCACCAAGCTAAAAACTCAAGACTAGAAACCAACTAGGAGGCTTTCAGTGCCAGAGGCTCCAATGAAGAATGTCTCCTTACCTTTCCCAGCTGGCAGAGCTGCCCACCCTCCTCAGCGATGGTCCCCTTCTGTCATCGTCGGTGTGATCAGAGCTGCATCTCTGACCACTCTTCTTCTGTTGTGTCTCCTGAATCTCTTCTGACTGTCTTTTCCACTTTAAGGATTCTTGGGAATAAACTGTGCTCACCTGGATCATTCAGGGTAATCTCCAAATATTAAGGGTCAGTTATGGGCTTCCCTTGTGGCTCATCTGGTAAAGAATCTCTCCCCAATGCAGGAGACCAGGGTTCGATCCCTGGGTTGGGAAGATCCCCTAGAGAAGGGAAATGATACCCACTCCAGTATTCTGGCCTGGAGAATTCCATGGACTGTATAGGCCATGGGATCGCAAAGAGTTGGACACGACTGACTGACTTTCACGAGGTCAGTTATAAGCAACTTTAATTCTAGCAGTGACCTTAATTGCCTTTGGATTAGGACACTCACATTCTTGGGTGGCATTATTCTCCCCACCATCCCCTATTAGACTTAAAGGGGAGGTATTAAAGAACAGGAAGGGACATGTTTGCTGATGGGTCCAGTGTTTGTGCTTAAAGGCTGGAGATAGAGAGTCTGTGGATTATTGGAGTACTTACCACTGGTGTTACAAGTTTACTCTGAGAAACAAGTTGAGCAAAATTTAGAGGATTTGATTAGTTCAGAAAGCACAGCATCTACCAACCTCTGTGATTCTCCATATGACAAAAATTTTTACCCAGCAAATGCAAAATGGAAGCCAACTAGAGAACCAAAGGAGATGAAAAGAAATGTCCTGGTACCCAGAATGGCACCCAAAAAGTGGAAACCAAAAATGAAATCCAGAAACAAAACTGAGAATAAATGACTGAGAGACTCAAAGCAAAGGTTTCTAACTGACCACTCAGAAGGCATCTCTACACTTGGCTGAAGGCAGCAGCAAAGAGAAGTAAAAACCTCATCTTGGAGCCTCTGGGAAACCTGCAGAAATTAAAAAAGATCTTCTGAATAAGAACAAATGAATCCATCCAAATGTTTGCTACAGCAAGAGTCAGCTACCATAATGGACTCAGGCAGGCAAGAGAATGGGAAAGCATTATAATGAGAAGGAAAAAAAAAAAAAGTGAAAGTCGCTTATTTTTGTCCGACTCTTTGCGACCCTAAGGACTGTAGCCCACTAGGCTCCTCTGTCCATGGGATTCTCCAAGCAAGAATACTGGAGTGGGTAGCCATTCCCTTCTCCAGGGGATCTTCCCAATCCAGGGATCAAACTTGGTCTCCTGCATTGCAGACAGATTCTTTTCCATCTCAGCCACCAAGGAAGCCCTACAGTGAGAAGAAAAGGATCATCAAACAAGTTTTGAGTGGAAGTTGCTGGCAGTGAAGATGGAGGTGGATTAATTTAAGAGGGGCATCATAGCATGTGATTGATCTGGGGAGCCTGTTTGCATATATTTGGTTTTCTCTGGCCGGTTTTTATAAGTGGGGAGAAATACTAGGGAGGCAGGCAGTTACTTGTTAAGTCTCAACTGTCTAGAAACACAGCTATAGTTGCAAAATCAGATTTCATAAAATTATGGTCACCATCCAAACCTCATTTAATTTTCACCCTTGGCGAACAGACTCCCTAAATGGGGTACAAAAGGAATCAACATCCATACCCCACTCATACCTTTCACATGGCACTACTTTCTGCAGTTCCTCCAGAGATGAGGTCTTACTGGAGTCAGAGTCAATGGGGAGCTTCCCCCAGCTTCCCATCATGCTGATATCCTTTATTCTGACTCCAGTCCAAACACTCACTCATATTACAGAATCTCTTTCAATCCTATTAAGCCCACAGAGGGCTACTCTCAGAAAGCTCTCCAAAGATTGTCTCTTATCGCTGCATTTGATAAATCTGATAGAGTATCTATCAAATCTTCTAAGTGTAATTAACGGATGTGTGAGCAAGTTTCAGCAAACAGCCCCAACCAGTATTTCTATCTCCCTGTTTCTCTGCACTTTTTTTCCTTTAAAAATAAAAAAAGTGTGAATGTCTCCCAATTTAACCATCTTTCTTATACCATCTTATACCATCTTTATGTGACTTATACATTGAGTCATGAGTTTAATTAGCCCCCTGCTAAACCACAGTGCCACCCCCCCAAAATTGAGCACAACACAGCCAATCTATAATCCTGAGTGAATATCCACTTGCCAGTAAATTCATCTGGCTTAGCCTTAAATTTCACATCTGAATATTCTCCCCAGTATACAGCAATATTGGGATTATATCCCATAACTCCCCGAGTAGAGAGGCTATCTCTTTTTAAAGAAGACCTTGCACAACTCTGTCTAGATGCTCTAAATAGCTACATTTCCTCAGGAGTCTGAAATAGAAAATGATGTGTGTGTGGGATGAGACTTGAGGGGAAAGGGTGCAGGTGCCCCGGGCATCATGACTGAGAGGCTTCCGTGCAGATAACAGATGATTCAGACTAGAGAGGGGCAGGGCTGCCTCTGCCACCAGAATAATTTGAGGGGAATTTGGAGGGTCCAGTTCTACACATTATTTGTGTCTGCTCAAGAGCCCCGATGCCATCTCTATGTGCCTTACTCCTTTCTCACCAGTACTCCCATCTCACCCTAAATGGTTTTAGTGGCATTTTGCCAGTTAATCGTCATGTCCGAGGCTTGGTCTCAATCCCCAAGTGATCTCTGCTTATGGAGACATCACTGGACCCTTGCTTTAACATTGATTCTTGTGTATTCATCCCTCCTTTTCTCTAAGAACTGTCTCTAGGGCTATAGCCAGAAGCGCAGTGATTACATGATCTTTGTCACCATTGCTACTGCCATGGCAACCATGCCAGAGCAGTACACACCATGCTACCAGTAATAACTTCAGAAAACTTGACGCCACCTGAGTTTATGGAGTGGATTCACATCCTCAGGAAATAGGCTATCCTTGTGCTTCTCTAATACATGAGCAACCCAACTGGGCAAGCCTGTTTGGATGGTCTGTCTTGGATGCCAACTTGATACCAATAAAATATCAGTAGAAGTCCCAACAGGAACAGTGGTAGTCTCACGCCAGAATAATCAAAGTGGACTTATTAGAGGAGTAGAGCAAATGTGTGGGGAAGATTTAGGTAAAACACAGGCTGAAATTTCACCTCCCAGGACTTGTAAAACAGAGTTGTCATGTCCATACACCTGAAGGCCTGAGGGGGACAAACAGTCCTTGACATGCAGGAGAGAGATTCTGGAGAAAGCCAGGAGCTGATACCCAGCGAGATGGAGGAGCATGCAGGCAGGAGGCACAAAGGACCAGAGGCAGCTGCACAGATAGGCAGAGGGGAGAGCAAAGGAAAGGCATTTTCCTCCCTCTCCCTCAGGGTTTCCAACTGTCAAATGGAGGCTAAGAGGAAGAATAAAAGCCAGTCCACTGAGGTAGTCTATACAAGCCAACTTTCTGGCTCTCAGAGCATGCTGAGAACAGTGGAAATGGATCAAGTTGGAAGATACCCTGAAGAAAGTGTTTATATCCACATCACAGGTGGAATTTCTGGAAATGTCAAACAATATTTTCATTAAATTAAAAAACACTTATTTACACCACCACATTTAGCTTCAAATGTGATTATGGATTGTATATTGTTTCAGCTACCTGGCACAGTGAGCCCTTAAATGTCTGAGGACTCCGTTTCTTGATGCCTCTGCCTCTGGCCGGGCATATGGGGCTGGAGTGGAGGATGTGGTCAGTGTGGGGAGGACTCCTGAGCTGCACGAGAAGGGGGGTGAGGCGACAGGAGGTGGTGGGTCCTCCAGGGCACAGGTGAGCATACTGAGAGGACAGCTGAGGCTCAGGAGGCTGGCAGCTCTGATGGGGCCAAGCTGGAGAGGTGTTTGGGGTGAGGAGGCAGGAGGTGAGGAGCTGAGGAGGTTGCTGGGACTTAGAGGGCAGCTTGGCTACACAAGGAGGCGTGAGCGTTCAACTGCATACAATGACGGTAATGAAATACGAGTTTCCTGCCACCACAGAAGGGGCAAGGCGAGGGCACATTCTGTCGAGTCTGACTGCAATTGGAGGTATTTGTGTAAACTCATGGTTGTAAATAGCTAGACGAATAGACAAGTGGATAGACAGATATAGGTATAAATATGTATGCTGGTGAAGATCTTTGCACATGTTTACGTATAAATGTAAGGGAGTCTGAGAAAATATGTACTTACTTTATCAACTATAGTAGAGGAAAAAAGAAAGCTAGAAATGGTTTGAAGCATGTGGAGCAAGAAAAAGTATGCCTGCCATAATTTGATCTAAGTTGAGAAAGGGCAAAGACCTTCTTTATAAGACTTCTCTTTGGAAAGAGATTGGTATAATTTTATTGAGGAAGGAAACCGTACACTGTATATAATCCAGTGCACAGTTAAAAAAAAAATGAAGCCAATTATATCTGGAGAAAATCATAGTTTGAAAAGATACATGCACCCCAGTGTTCACTGCGGCATGATTTACAGCAGCCAAGACATGGAAGCAACCTAAATGTCCACTGACAGAAGAATGGATAAAGAAGATGTGGTGCATATATACAGTGGGATACTACTCAGCCATAAAAAGAACAAAATAATGCTCTTTGCAGCAACATGAATGAATCTAGAGACTATCATACTGAGTTGAAGTAAATCAGACAAAGACATATGATATGGTATCACTTATACGCAGAATCTAAAACAATGGTACAAGTGAACGTATGTAGAAAACCAGAATAGTCATGGATGTAGAAAACAAACTTATGGTTACCAAGGTGGAAATGGCATGAGGGACATATTGGGAGATTGGGATTAACATATACACACTACTATACATGAAATAGCTAACTTATAGGGACCTGCTGTATACAGCACATAGAACCCTATGTAATTCTCTGTAATGACCTATCTGGGAAAAGAACCTAAAAAACAGTGGAGATATATATATATATATATATATATATATATATATATATATACACATACATATATATGTGTGCATGTGAAGTTGCTTCAGTCATGTCTGACTCTTTGTGACTCCATGGACTGTAGCCAGCCGGGCTCCTCTGTCCATGGGATTTTCCAGATAAGATTACTGGAGCAGGTTGCCATTCCCTTCTCCAGGGGGTCTTCCTGACACCCTGTTATATATGTTTTATATATATATATATATGTATGTATATATAGTTATATATTTATGTGTATATATAGTTATATATGTATAACTGATTCACTATGCTGTACAGAAGAAACACAAAACTGTAAATCAACTATACTCCAACAAAAAATTAATAAAAAAAAATAAAGGCCAAGCAAGTTTGGTAATTTTCCAGTGTCACACACCTTTAAGCAACAGAGCTAGAGGAAGTCTTACCAAAAATAGTATCCAGACTTTCCAACCTTAATGCCACAAAGGGCTGAATCTGTAATTCTAAGATGACATTTTTTCCTTTCTCAAAAATGGAGAAATAATTGTCTTTTTTAAATTTGCATTTTCAAGCTTTCATTTATGCATTTAAATAATCAAATAGCATGTAAGACTTCGAGTCCATCATACTTTAGTCTTCCTGATATAAAGTTCCTAGAACTATGTCAGTGATTAGTTTTCACAGTGGATGCTGTTGGCATGTGCATGCCCCTTCCTGTGAGAAAGTATATTGCTTCCACAGGTCATATGTTTATTTCTTTTATTTCCCCCGCTAGGCTCCATCATGAACAACCCTTGGTGTCTGAGATTTTCCAGTGAATCCCATTAGATCTGGCCAGGGCACAGTGTTCTAGAAGGTAATGTCCCCACTGACCTGAAGGTATGATCACTTTGTTAATGTGGCAATTAATAATTTCTCAAAATATATTCTTTTTTTTCTCTTATTTTGCAAGTGTTCTGGCAGGGCCATAAATATACATTTAATTGTAGAATGTCAGTTTTGTTCAGAGTGCCACTTGGCTGCCTGCCTGGCCCCATAGAAATGAGATCAAAACCCCTTCTATAGATATAAACCTTGGATCTTGAACTGAATTTCACTACTAGGAGAAACTACATTTATTACTTCCTTTTTTTTTTTTTTTTTTTCTTGCAACAAAGCAAGTTTAATAGCCAGTGGTCAGTCCACTCAGCAGTATAGATATGGTCATAGTCAAACTACAGGGGAGAAAGAAGATATTGGATTTTGACTTAAGTATTCCCAGAAGGGTGGTTCACATACTCTTGTCTAAAGAGGGATTACCTAGGAGTGCTTCAATTTCTGTTGTAGTCGGTGGTGCAGCTCCAAGGAGCAGAAGGGTGGCTGCATAAGTGGAAGATGGAGCTGCACTGACAGCCCGACACTCACTTGGCCTCAGACTGACCATGTTGAGTTGTCACAGGAGACACAGCTCATGACAGAGAGTTATGTGTCCTCTCTCTCCTTGGCTGTGAGTTAAACTACCTGCCCAGGATCCCACTGGACAGTAGAACAGTCTCTCAGTCGTGTCTGACTCTTAGCAACCCCACGGACTGCAGCCTACCAGGCTCCTCTGTCCTTGGGATTTTCCAGGCAAGAGTACTGGAGTGGGGTGCCATTGCCTTCTCCTTAAAAGAAACATACATTGGTCCATAATACAAGATCTGCCATGTTATTATATATAGAATATATATAATATGTATATTATATGCATGCATGAGTGTGCAAAGTCGCTTCAGTTATATCTGACTCTGCAACCCATGGACTGTAGCCTGCCGGGCTCCTCTGTCCATGGGATTCTCCAGGCAATCCTGGAGAATATTCTTGCCTTTAACTAAATTTTCCAGTTTTCAAAATCAACAACCATCAATCAATGGTTAAAATTCAAGTAAAGATTTTCTATGTATATGGAAGAACACTTGAACTTACAGCATAAGTTTGCTCCATTATATACACAGAGTACACATATAATGCATTCAATGTTCTAATCACAACTGTGCACATTTTAGAATCCAATTTATTAATTTGCTCTTAGTATTGGTGGTTTCCAGGTGGTGCTAGTGGTAAAGAACCTTCTTGCTATTGCAGGAGACATAAGAGACTTGGGTTCACTCCATGGGTCAGGAAGACCCCCTGGAGAAGGGAATGGCAACCTGCTCCAGTAATCTTATCTGGAAAATCCCATGGACAGAGGAGCCCGGCAGGCTACAGTCCATGGAGTCACAAAGAGTCAGACATGACTGAAGCAACTTTGCATGCATTCATTAATAATACTCATATTTTTATGCACAGCAACAAACATATACTTTCATATTTTAAATAGATGAGAAATCATACAAGCAGTATTTGGACATCAAACATTTATAAATACACTGAGAAGGCAATGGCACCCCACTCCAGTACCCTTGCCTGGAAAATCCCATGGATGGAGGAGCCTGGTGGGCTGCAGTCCATGGGCTCGCTAGGAGTCAGACACGACTGAGCGACTTCACTTTGACTTTTCACTTTCATGCATTGGAGGAGGAAATGGCAACCCACTCCAGTGTTCTTGCCTGGGGAATCCCATGGACAGAGGAGCCTGGTGGGCTGCTGCCTATGGGGTCACACAGAGTCGGACACGACTGAAGCGACTTAGCAGCAGCAGCAGAGTATTATTTAAGTTATACAAAAGCACAAGTTACTATATTTTATATATTGAAATTTAGGTACTACATGGACTGTTTAGGTGTGTATTACCCAGATTTACATTTGTAATATAAAAAGGATTAACCTAAAATAATAGTCATACTTGTATTTTATTTTCAAAATTATAAATGCTGTTACTTTTATCCATATGAATTACAGTAAAATATATTCAATTATAAATATAATAAATGTTACCCACTGCTTTTAATTGCCTTGAGATTAAATTGAATAATATTTAGTGAACATTTTGCATAAGTTGTAAAAAATCTCAAATTATACATTATTTTTATTTCCATAATTTATCATAATTCTGAATGAAATTTATTAAGTAACAACGTGTTAATTCATTTCTGGTCTCATTTTAATTTATAAAAGTTGCAAATTACACTCTCATTAATGTACAAATTTCTGTATCTTGAGTAGTGGCAAATTCATTAACCTGTTTGCAATTCTGCTTTTGGATGATTGATTAAAATGCCACACAACCCAGCATTTGAATCAGTTCTAATGAGGTGGGTGAAACTGGAACCTGTTATACAGAGTGAAATAAGTCAGAAAGAGAACTACCAACATAGTATATTAATGCATATATCTGGAATTTAGAAAGATGGTAACAACAGCAAAAGAGGCACAGATGTAAAGAACAGACTTTTTGACTCTGTGGGAGAAGGCGAGGGTGGGATGATCTGAGAGAATAGCATTGAAACATGTATATTATCATATGTGAAACAGATCACCAGTTCAAGTTCGATGCGTGAAACAGGGCCCTCAAAGCCCGTGCACTGGGATGACCCAGAGGAATGGGATGGGGAGGGAGGTATGGGGGGTGGGGGTTCAAGATGGAGGACACATGTACACCCGTGGTTGATTCATGTCAATGTATGGCAAAACCACTACAATATTGTAAAGTAATTAGCCTCCAATTGAAGTAAATCAATTAATTTTGAAAATGCCATACAACCACATCTCTGTCTTTCAAAAATATTTCATAAAAGCATATATTATAGAATTTTAACTATGAAGCCTTCTATATGCATGCATGTGTTCCAATACATTAACACATATTGTATATGCATATACACATGTGTAGGCATGTGTAATAAAAACAGATATATTAATATTTGTTAACTAGGAATGTTTTACTTCCAAATCCTTAGACTAAAAACTATGGTTTTGCTAAGAGGTATTGAGTAACATCAAAAGCATTTTGATATCTTTGCAGATACTAAAGAAAATCGGGTTCCGTATTATCTGTACAATTTTCTACTGAAATGGATTAGGGGAAGTCAGAAATCAGACAAAAGAATGCATTTATACATGATGACCAGACTCTCCACATTTGCATCCTGTGTCAATACCACCTAGAGTTGGGAAGGCCACGTGCGCATTCTGAAATGCCAGGAAGAGGAACGAGTCAAGGATGGGAAACAAGAAAGAGGCACAGGGTTTGGAACTTGAGAGAAAGAAGTCGAATGTGATGAAAGTGTAGGTAGCACCGTCAGAACAGGGACATCTGAGATGATGGTGTCAAAGGTGTGACCGGCAGTTTCAAAAGAGAGCATGTAAAGAGCTGTGCCCGACACGTCTCAGGTGCCTCAGCAGGCAAGGCTGGGGAGGGGTCGTCAAACAGCCCATATAATGAAGTCCTGAGAGATGGATCCTTGGAGAGAGAAGCAGCAGGACTGGACAGTGCAGGAAGATGCTAAGGAAACAGAAGGAACTTAGAGAAGCGATGTTTCTGTTTCACCTCTAAGATCAAGACCTCTCTACTAAAAATACCTCTTAAAGTAAGATCACACTGTGTATCTTTGATGATTTTGAGACTAGAGACCAGAATTGAGAAATACAAAAATCATCAAGGACATTTCCTATCAATCTTCAGCTCGTGGACCTCAGCTTTTTGCCAAAGCTGATTTTTCTTTTTTTTCAGGTAAGATAAAATGACAAAACAAGTCGATGACTTTTAAAAATAGTTTATATTATGTATTATTGTCTCACATTTAAAGATGATTCTGTTACAGTTGGAGTTTGGGAGCTGGTGGGTGACTCAGGTTCTCTGCAGACTTTTTCCCCAAAGACTTATCATGTCTTACACTCCTTCCCTCTAATTCTGGTGGTTTTTTTTTTTTTTTTTTTTTTGCACAAATGTCTCTCTCCTTCTATTAAGGTTCATCATACCTCACCTGCTGAGACTTCCTCTCCTTTATCCAGGGATCAAGAGGAGAAAATATTTCCATTCCAATTATTTCCAATAATTTGTATTTTTTTTTACACAATTCCAGTTGTATTCTGGCTAACATGTATCACTTAGTTATCAGGTCTTTTATAAAATGATAATGGAAAATTTATTTCTTTCAGTTTAAAAACAACACTGCGAGGGAGGAGCCAAGATGGCGGAGGAGTAGGACGGGGAGAACACTTTCTCCCCCACAAATTCATCAAAAGAGCATTTAAACGTCGAGTAAATTCCACAAAACAACTTCTGAATGCCGGCAGAGGACATCAGGCACCCAGAAAAGCAACCCAACTCTTCGAAAGGAGGTAGGAAAAAATATTAAAAACAACAAAAAAAAGAGACAAAAGAGGGAGGGACGGAGTTCCGTCCCGGGAAGGGAATCTTAAAAAGAGAGAAGTTTCCAAACATCAGGAAACCTTCTCACTGCAGAATCTGTGCCGAGCTTTGGAAGCACAGAGGGCAACATAACAGGGAGAAAAAATAAATAAACAATTTAAAACTCGCAGATTGCGAGCCCTACGGTAACTCCCCCAGCAGAGAAGCAGCGCAGACGCCTGCATCCGCCATTAGCAAACCAGGGCTGGGCAGGGAGGCGCGGCGCGGGCTGCATCGCTGAGAGTAAGAATCTGGCCTGAATACCCTGAGCGCTATCTGAGCGAAATAATTTGGGCTAGCAAACCAGACTGTGGGATACCTACCACGCGAAAAGCCAGCCCTAACCTAAGACCGCCAGGCCCGCGCACGGAACAAAGGACTGAACAGAGATAGCCGGCTGCAGACCTTCCCCCTCCGGTGACAGGCAGCCAGAGCCGGAAGGGGGCAATCGCAGCCCCAGAGAGACATTATCTATAAAATTGTAAGCAGGCTTCTTTGCTAACTAAAACTTCTTGGGGGTCTGGACGGTCAACATCTGCCTGAGAAGGTGCGCCGGTTTTACATCCAGATAACCGAGCGGCGGGGAGGCGATAAGTCGCAGCATTGGCGCTCGCCTGGGAAGAGCAAATTGGCGCTCGGACCTGGGAAGAGCACAAAACGCAGGCCCAACTGAGTCTGCGCCTCTGAGGACTACCCGAGTGCCTGAACCTGAGCGGCTTGGACCTGGGAGGTGCATGCAGCCCAGGGCCAGCCTCGGATTGTTCCCGGCGGAACAACCTAGAGTCCGAGCAGTGTGGACAGGGAGGCTACACGCGCCGTGAGCGGGGGCAGACCCAGGGTTGCTGAGGCACTGCGAGCCCACGCCAGTGTTATTTGTTTGCAGCATCCCTCCCTCTCTCCCCACAGCGCGACTGAACAAGTAAGCCTAAAAAAAAAAAAAAAAAAGTGTCCTCCACCGTGCCCTTTGAGTCAGGGCGGAAACCAGATACTGAAGAGACTAGCAAACAGAAGAAGATATAACAGAGGGAAACGCCTTGGAAGCTACAGGCAATAGATCAAAACCCTGTGGTTACTACAGACTACATAGGAAGGGGCCTATAGATCTTGAGAAATATAAATCTGACCGAGGAACTAGCCAAAAATGAACTGAACCCACAACACCCACAAAAAAAAAAAAAAAAAAAAAAAGTCCTAGATATATTTTTATTATTTTTACGATCATTCTTTCTTTTTTTTTTAATTAAAAAAAAATAAATTTTAAGTCCTCTATTGTTCCTTTAATTTTCACCTTTATATCCTATTACTTTGCAAAAAAAAAAAAAAAAGACCCTATTTTTTTCTTCTTCAGCAAACTTCATATATATATATTTTATAATTTTTTGACCTTGTTTTTTTTTGTTTGTTTTTGTTTTTTTCTTCTTTTCTTTAACATTGTATTTTTGAAATTCTAAACTCTACTCTAGATTTTTAATTTTCACTTTTTGGTATATGTTATCAATTTTGTACCTATAGTTTTTTTTTATATAATTTCTGTGACTTTTTTTTTTTTTTTCTTCTTCTCTGTTTCTTTCTCTTCTTCTTTTATATAACATTGTATATCTGAAATTCCAAACTTTACTCTAGATTTTTAATTTATGCTTTTTGGTATTTGATATCAATTTTGTACCTGTATTTTCTTTATAATTTTTGTGACATTGTTCGTATTTGTTTGTTTGTTTTCTCTCTTTATTTTTCTTCTTCTTTTTTTTTTTTTTTTTTAACATTGTATTTTTGAAATTCCAAACTCTACTCTAGATTTTTAATTTTTGCTTTCTGGTATTAGTTATCAATTTTGTACTTGTACTTTCTTTATAATTTTCGCGACCTTGTTTGTTTTTGTTTGTTCGTTTTTTCTCTCTTTCTTTTCCTTCTTCTTTTCTTTAACATCGTATTTTTGAAATTCCAAACTCTACTCTAGATTTTTAATTTTCGCTTTCTGGTATTAGTTATCAATTTTGTACCTGTACTTTCTCTATAATTTTCACGACCTTGTTTGTTTTTGTTTGTTCGTTCTT